>NC_053157.1:144298056-147289306 GCF_016835505.1 Polypterus senegalus
TCCATTTAAAATGTGTTGTTTGTGTGCACTGTAATCTAGAAAAGGACATTATTGCAATGAAAAATTGCAAAAATTATATATTAGTGCACAGAGTAAAAATGTTATACATGCACACACACACACACATATACATACATATATATATACATATATATAAAACATACAAAATACAGTGCATTTTAAAATATATGTAAATTAAAGTGACCAAGCACAAATACAGTACTTAATGACAGTGCATTACTGACTCTGACACAAGATGTGTTTTTTTTAACATTTCTGCTTGTTGATCAGGTATTTTCAGTATGGCCCAGCTTCCATCAATCCACCCATGTACTACACCCACTTAATATAATTCAGCATTGCAAAAGTCAGTATCTGCTCCAGCACCATCAAAAGTAAAGTAGGAGTTGACCCTGAGTGGGACAACAGTTCATTTGGAGCAAACATGTAAACGTCCACACCCACTCATATATGCATCCAATTTAGAGTCACCAATTAACATAACATGTGTGCCTTTGCAAAGTGGCAGAAAAACCTTAGTATTCAGGGAAAAGAAACCCACTGAGAAAATGTGCTTGCTCTACACTATGACAGGGCCAATTTTTGAATCTAAGACTCTGGAGTTGTGTGGCTAGAGCACAGAAAATGCTAACTATACACAGTTCTCTGAGGGAAAAGGAGAAAGAATCACTTCATGCAAGCTAAATATCACTTATTTTCATCATGTACACTTTTAATCCACTTTTAAATGAATGACATTGAAAATAAAATTGAAAAGAATACATTGCAATTTCTACAAATAAAATGAATTGATTACCTTTTTAATTCTTTTGCATGGACATTTAAGTTTCACCTTTTGATTGCAACTGATCTGACAGATACCCGGGTGGCATATTTCTTTACATCGATGACCACAAGGCAACTAAAGAAAACAAATTGAAAATGAAATTTCTAAATTATACTTTGCTTACCATTTTTGAGTTGCCTTTTAGTTATTTTAATCATTTGAGTTGAGCAATATAAATACATTTTTTAAACCTTATTTGCAATATAAAAAGAAGTATACTGCACTATATTACATTATCAAAATACACTATGTAAATTGTTGCAAAAACTAAAATCTTCCATGGGATCCTTTAAAATACATTTCCTAAGTGGCTGTAGTCTTACTGCATCGAGAAACTTTAAGTAGTGACCTTTCTTTTTTCAGAATGGAGCTTTACAATAGACATTTTTACTGCGTTTCTCTGCAACTACTGCCTCAATAGTAGAACAAACAGGGCCGCATCCATTCTCTCTCATTTTTGTAATAATGAAACATTACCAAAATGCAGCCAATGGGTTTCTGTCCTTATCTAAGCATTTCTCAGATGTTCAAAATCACACTTTACACATCGACAGTTGTCTCAAATGAGGGACCTTCAGAAATAAACACCTTATTTCTGATGAACCGCAGCACAAGCTACTTAACTTTGACCTTTTTCTAGCTAATTTCTAAAAATATTTATATATGACGATGATAATTTTCTCTTTAGTCACTCCACGAATTCCTGTGTGTAGATTATAATTTTCTTTAACACCATTAGGTCCTAGCTAAATGATGCAGTATAAGCTTATTAGGTACCCAAGAAAATGGATCCATGAAAACAATTTAAAGTTGATGCCCTCTGCCTGACCACACACACAACAAATAGACAATACAAGGTTTGTTAATAGTGAACTTAATACATAGTACAGAACATACTTCCAGGACCCACTGAAGGAATGCATTACAGCATTGATTGTTTTTCAGATTTGTCTGATCTTTTTTTTTTATCAACGGAGTTAAAGGCTGTGACTGACTATGACATTTTTCAGTGATAATATCCATCCTAGTTATCTACAGAGCAGAGACAGAAATTCACATCAGCAAATTAACATTCAATTATGTCAGTAATAACACTTGCAAATGAGTTTTTGAGGTGAAAAGTATATACTGGAGGAAACCGTTGATGGGGCAAAAAGGCTGCCAAGGAAGGAGACAAAAAGAGTGCTGATGTGTACAGTCTGAGTTTTACCTTAAAATGGCAAAATCTCACAAAAATGTTTTTTTTTTTCTTCCTAAAATGACATAGATATGCTGTTTTACAATATGCATACAATCTCAAGATGCGGATCAAATGCTCTTTAACACTCAGCTTGAAAAATGGAAATATGTTGTAAGTTTTAACGCTTTTGTTTTCACGTACCCCTTGAAACCCACCTTAAACTGAAAGGCATGTTTTTTTTTTTTTTAAATTAAAAAAAAAAAATGCTTCACTTTAAGACACAACGTCATGCGACAAATTAACTTATATTATGATTATGAATAAATGACTTTGGCTTAAAAAATACCAGACTTATTCTTTATGGTCCAGAAGTAACAACCAGTATCAAAGACAAATTTGAGCTCTTATTTATTTTTAATCATTTAAGTAAAAATAAACAAACAAAAATATAAAATGGAGATCAGAATATAAAAAAATCACCACAACAAAGCAGACTTTACACAAATGTACGCAGAGAATGCATTCTGGAAAAGCATAAAAATCACATTTTACACAATGTTTTTACATAAGAGTACATAGAAAAAGAAGGTATACCATATTGATCTATTAAATCGAGAGTTTGAGGTAATTAGTTCAGCATGATGTTTGAGATCACCTGAGGCATAAACACATTTTTAAAATACCTTCTCCAGGACATATATACAAAGTTTCAAGTGAATTTGGCTTAATGCAGGGCATACACTGTGTGAGATCATAGTCAAGTGACTACTCACACTGCATGACAGAATCACCAGTCTTATACATGCACAAACAATATGAACACTTTTGATCTGATTAACATATAGCAATGTGAGTACTAACACTATACGTGTACATGGCCTGTAAGAACAGTTTTACCCTTTGAAAAAAAAAATGATATTCACAGGCTTCACTAAATATCAGCAAAGAAAAGTCTTTCATATTTCATGTGAAACAATGGTCGATGATGCTGAAATATGGACCAACTTAGAAAATCTATTGGTGACTGCAAATCGGACTTAAAATTGTGCCAAAATCATACAGTGTATGCCCAACATAAGGGTTCTCAATCATAAATAACGAAGGACACTAATGCAGCAAACCTAATAGGAGAACAATGTTTGGCATGACACATCTCCACAAACATAATAGCAACATGAATCTATAGCTCTCCAGAAGGTGTGATGGTATGCCAAGGGAAAAGTATCAGTTTTTATTTTCTCATAAAAAAAGTTCCAAAAAACTAAAAGAATATGACAGTAGTGTAACATGGCAGAAACTGATCATTAACTCCTATTGAGCATCACCTTATGATTATTTTCATTGGTGCTTCAAATAGTGTTCTTCTTTACTTAATCTCAAATATGACTCATGCATATACAGTATCTTGAATTGTACACTTTATTGATTCATAAAATGTAATACTGAGTGCCCTATTGATGCAGAAATACAATAAAGGACAATATTAGACCAACAGCTTTTTATTGATCTAATAAATGGCTTACCAGCTTGGGGCACTGATTTTTACAAGATCCAAGAAGTTTTTTAGTATCTTCATCAGCAGCAGACATTTTTCTAAAAAATTAAGGAAAAAATTCATACCGAGAGAAAACATCCCATATCATTCTTCTCAATGTTCTCTAAATGATTTATTTTCCAGCTCAGCTGTTTTTACAATTTACTTGCTAGATAAGTGCATTTAATAATGGCATTTAATAATGCGTAAATTGTTTTTCATGGTTAAGAAAGTGTTATAAAACATCTTTGTAAACAAGTTTAAATACTTCAAGAAAAGAAAGTTGTTCCAGGTGAAAATCTCCAGATCACTTACATGCACTCAATGAAGAGGGATGTAATCTTGCAGTGGCATTTAACTCTTATCATTTGTGTGCATGGGGGGCAGTCTCCAGGGTGACAGGGCAGTAGGCAGGGATGGGAGCAGCCTTGGAGACGCTCTTTAGAACAGCTTTCTTCACATTGCTGGCACTCTCTTCCGGCCTGCAGTTAACAATTAGAACAGAGAGAGGTAAATAAAGAAAATTATGCAAAAATACCAAACAAGTATAATGATACAATTTAAAAACTGTATGTAAATGATTTGGCTTTGTTTATATGAAGTTAAATGAAATCCAAGTAAAGATATTAGGAGCTTCAACATATAACAAATTTGGGAAAAGTAAAGTACTTCTTAGCTTATTATATGAGTCGAAGTCCAGTATAACATACTATTCAGGGAGTTGGGTAAAGATTACTCTTTCTTTGAAAGTATATTATAACAAAAGGGTTTGCTCTAATAGCTAATCTACCTGAAGCATTTGCTTGATTTTCCACTGCCTGTTGAGTAAAAATCCACTCATTAAAAACTTGTTTATGATAATTCTGCTTGAACTGTAATGAAGGAGGAAAAAAAACTGCCACCAATACAGATATACTGTAGTGAGACACAAATGATTTACTGTCAGATTTTGGTAGCCTGTAGAACTCTTTTAGGAGTATGACACAGCAGACATGCTGTACACAGCCACAAAGTGTGGTTAATGTTTTTGTTTTTCAACACTACATTAGAGAGATTAATATATATTACAGATATCTAGGAGAGAGCATATAATGTCATGCACAAAGCCGTCCCAAAATAACAATAACTTAATTTTTAATAACAGCTTTGATTGTTTAAGAAGTTTTTTCTCTTTTTCCTAAAGGATATAATTAAACCAGATGGCATTACTGGTACTTGCATCCCACATCTGCACTCTCAGAACCCCCAACCATGCACACACACAATATTAAATTGATTGTAGCTATGTGTTTTTTGATATTGTTTGTATGCAGCATTATCGGTTAAATATGTAATTATTAACTGTTTGTGGTATGTATTTAATAATATGAATATGTGATTTTACTTTCCTGACATAAATTTGCTTTCCCTGAGTACAAAAGCAAATTATACCACGTTCTGGCCTTGAAAGTGCCTTGCTGCATTAAATGCCATACTCTAAAATGTTCAAACTAAGACATGCATTAATCAAAATTTTCAACACAACCACTTCAGGCATTAGAAAACACTATTAAAACCCCCCACAATAATCAGATTAGTAATGCAAAAGTCGCCAGTCATGGCCTGAGATTTACATATGGCTTTTAATTTAATCAATTTCTTAATCAACAGACAAGGACTTTATCTGGATGTTTAATCCTATTATAATATTACTGTATTTACAACTTAAGTATTCATGTATAGTTCATTTTTAACACCATCTCACTATATTCTTTCACAAAACACCAAGGACAGACTTCTGGGTCTTATAACCCGTGGCCCAGGAGAACAGATTAAGAAGTAAGTAAAATAAATTCTGACAGGCACCTCACTGTGGTTTATGATACAAATATACCACATTAAATAATTGAAATAATTATGATGCACAAGTAAACACACTCTAAATATAATCTAGTCTTAATCTATTAAATAAATACATTCAATGAATGTAGATTCAGATGGTTTTTGAGCCAAAACTGACCAAATTTACATTTTTTCCATTACAGGGTAATGACTTCATTGTGAAGGATAAATGGCACATTAAAAACCACAAATCTTGTAAACTTCTTTAAGATGACTATTTATACAGTACAACAAGATGCATTAGCCACATTCTATTGAAAGTAAGCACATTCAGATCTACTACAAATAAATATGTAATATACTTAAAGCACACTTTAAAAAGTTAACACTGCTACTAAACCTTTGAAGCTCTCCTGATGAAAATAGGAGTAGTAGTCTGCCAAGAATGTTGTATTTTTTTTTCTTTACTACAGTACTCATTTATTTGACTTAGATGGGCATCTTACTTTGAACCAGTCAGTATTTTTTGTGCTGTGTATCTATGTCAGCTACTATTAAATTTGCCATGTTGCCATCCATCTTCACATCTGTAACATTCATTTTAAATAAATGAATAGAAAAATAATAGCTGTGCACAAAATGAAAAAGTGAGTTGGCTCTAAAAATGGTAGAGCAAGGGAATTGGAACTCAGTGCAACTGATGATAATTTCTCTGAGCTCAAGGCCCACAGGATGTGTTTCTAAATGCTGAGTATGTATTTTGACTAAGTTGAGGAAGAGGATGTGGAGGATTTCAGTGTTTAGTTAATTGGAGGCCTCCAAACAAAATTCATATCCACCCTATGGATCTTTGCTCTGCCCCTGCACATCAAGATAATACAGTCCTCATCTGTATTCCACAAAAAAAGATTGCATTTCCACTGTTGGCTTAGTAACACACCATTAAAGAAACATTTTCTGACCACACGCCTATGCCAAGCACCAGTTTTATATGAGTCTAGAGTTTATTTGGCTTTTATAAGTAATACATGTTTGTGCTTATTTTAGAAAATCTCAAAAAGCAAATGTTCAGGGAAGATATCCTACTCAAATGTATGCCAAAAGAATTCCTCCATGTGTAATTACAGGTAGGATTTTTACATGATAAAATTGACAAAATGTACAAGCTTTAAAGTAATAGTGCAGAACGTAATAGTGTAGAACAATTTCTTTCATTAAAATATAGACAATTGATGAAAGCATTTGTAACTTTATAACATTATTAAATAATTCTTGGAAATGTATATTAAAAAGTGCTTAGCAAGAATAAAAGTAAATTAAAGTATAAAAATATACTAAGTATATTAAAGTAAAAATATATAATTTAATATCTGTATGTACTGTATTATAATACATAACACAAGCACTTTAAGCTATTTAAAAGAAATTTCACTTTATTTATGTCCTCTATATATTTGTTAATATATAATATTGTGAACACTATAGTAACCGTAATTTTCATAGTGTAATAAATACTAGACTCTCGATTAAGAGTAACAAGTTAATCAAAGCAAGATTTCCACTTATATATTTTTGTACTTTCATTTCTCCAGTAACCTCTTAATAAAGAAATACAAAAACTCATTCACCATCTCAGTTGGCTAATTTTAAGGCTTAATGCACAGTGTTAAAAATGTAACTTAACTGTGCTCTACTGGAATTTTAAAGTCTTGAGTAAAATGCTGAGGAACTGTTCATCATTTGGTAGCACTAAGGGCCGCTTTATACTTCAATCTCAGAATGCTCACGCACATGCATCATGGGGCGTCCTTTGACCACATAATCAGAAATTAACGTGACACAAGTTGCATTACCAGCAAAAATATGGGTGGCGTGTTTTTTCAATTTTTGGTATTTGACGTCAGCATTATTGTTTACTATCAACATGTGATGGCAAGCCGCATTTCAGCTCTAACAGGATCAACCTGCGCGCTTCGATGTTTGATGAACAGTTCGATGTGCTAAAGCAAATCATCAAACTTAAATGCTAAAATGAAAATGTGCTTTTCTTCATCTATTTCTTGCATAGGCAAAACAAGTGTTGCATATCCCCCATCATAATGACACGATACATTTAAAGGTCTCACATACCATCTATATCGCTGTTGCCATTTTTTTTTTGCACCTTAACAGCAGCATTAAAATGCAAACAATTTTTATTTTTAACATCTTTTGTCTCTCAACTCAGAGCACAGCAAAACTGGATGTTGTTTTCTCACCCATGATGATGTCTCAAAACACCACCTGCTGGAATACTCCAGATTCACTTAAACTATGAGTGCAAGTATACACAGTACATTGCTTGTGTAGTAGCATTGTCATCAAGAGCAAATGTCTCGTAAAGTATATTTCCCAGCCTAAGGTGAACGATAAGACAAAAACAACATTCTAAATTTCACATGGCTCACTTAAACATTTTGCCTTTCTCCCTAGTAGCAATAGAAGCTAAAAAGAGAACACCAAATGGATTCATCTCATACTGAAAGATACAAGCTATTTTGACTAGCTAAGAAGTGTTAATATCCTAAATCCTGAATAAAGAAGGCAAGTGGGGACCTAGGTCTTGAAAACTGTAACAAATGCATTGACAAAGCACTAACTAATTTTTGGGGTTCCATGGTGAAGCAAGTGGGTGTCATTGTGTGTTTATTTTTAAAAACAAATCAGTGCAGCTCAGCTTTGCTGAGTGTGGGTGGATATTACAGTGAAGCTGAACGGCCCCTGGAGATTAATGGGGAAACTGGCTGATCACTCATGACGTGATCTGTTTCGCTGATTTCTTTATTGATACTCCCTGTGTCATTACTGGAAACGCCTGCAACTATAAGTACAAAGTAAGCCAGAGCAGGATACAGTAGTAGGGATGATGAATTGGGAAGGAATCGAGAAAGCAAAATTGCTGATGAAAAGGATAGAATAGGGTTGGAAGCCAGCTTTGCAAAGGGGGTGAATTGGTCAAGTAAGCCCCACAAAATAGCCAAGTGAGTGAAGCTCCCGGGGTGGACAGGCTCAATCCTGCTACACTGTAGAGAGCAGGAGCAATCAAGGGACACCTAGGGATCCTGTGGATGCTCAGGCATAGGGAAGATGGAATCGAGCTTAGTCAAGGGATGGTGACTGGCAAGTGAGTTGAGGAAAGCTGCTTTCGCCAGGGTCGCATCCCCACTGAGCACACCTGGAACTTGCATGAGTGGGGAGAAATAACAGAAAGCATACATGTGCACTGGACAAAGAATTTAAAAGCAATTCTGGTTTTGTTTTATCTTTGTATTTATGGAATAGTTATTGGTTTGAACTTCCTTACAAACTGTTTTTATTATGGATTATTTAATAAACACGACTGATTCCTGAAGTTAGATTGCCAAAAACCATGGGTTTAAGGGTGTTAGGAACAGGAACCACTGAACCCTTATGATAGAGAACAACTGATGTGGTTAATGGATGGAAGACTTTGAAGGAGTAGAAGTAAGGAGGGAACAAGTGATGCAGTGAGAAACTGTAGCTGTTTAATAATAAGACTTCTTAGCAACTAACTTTTTAAGCACCATTTAGCAAGTCATGGTATATTTTACCTCAGTTTATTAATTAATTTATTATTCATCCAATCATGTATGTTATAATCCAGTCATATAAAAACTTTTATATTAACCTAAGCTCTCTAAGTTGGCTGGTAAGTTGTTTAGTTTCATCTTTTCTGCAGAAATAAAGAATTCTGACTCTGAACTACCGGTTATATCTTGGTATACTAAACCATCGCAAATCAAGGTTAAAAGCACTTGCAGATCATTTCACGGAACCCCAAAATAGGAAACCAAGCACTAAGTGACAAAAACAGAAATAAAGTATTCAAAATAAAAACTTGAAAGCCATGCTCCATAAAAAGGATTATGAAACTCTAGAATAAGTTACCCAGTCATATAAAGCATTTACAATAATGTCCTAGTATTTCACTCAGACAGTACAGCTACTGGGTTATCAAATGAACGTAATGTATTGAAGGGAAAATTACTCCTAAGTAAAATTCTGATTAAGCCACATTGATGGAAAACTATCTAAACTATCTATAAAACAGAATATGATTAAAATATTAATTTAAAATATGATTGCATCATTTGTATTTCATAACAGTTTTTGGAAACATTGCTAGCATTAACATATGCTTTTGGGAGATTACTTACTTTGATAAACACTGTGGCCTTATATTGGAAATAAGGAAAGGAACTTTATAAAAATGTACGACAACATGAATACCTTTTCTTTGCTTTCACAGTTATCCATTACTGTGACAATATGACACTCTCTCATGCAAGTGTGATTGCCACAGTTTAGAAGACGTCCACATGGTCTTTTGCAGGAGAAGGGAACAGCTATATGACAAGGCAAAGGGCTGATCTAAAAATAAATAAAATACATAAATATGTGACTTAAAATTTCATAATAAATGACTTCTTCACACAACAAATTTAGAATAACTTAGTACATATTTACAAAGTATTAATAACTGACTTCTATACAAATGAGAGAATAAAGCAAAAATATTCAGTTAATTAACAGGAAAAAAAGAAAATTCTCAAACCTGTTTAATTTAATTTAGGGTTATGGGAGGTCAGCACCCATCCCGGCACCATCAGGTACAGGGTTAGAACCAGTTCTGGAAAGCACTATTTATGTATATTCATATTTAAATTGTAAATTTAGAATTGCCAATTAAACTAACATACATGTCTTGTGGAAGAAAAACCCATACAGACAGAGAAGAATATGCAAAAGATAAAGATAAGGCGTCAGACTCAGGATACTGGATTTGTGAGGCACTACCACTAATCATTGTACTTGGTAAATACTGTAATACAATATAAAGTAATACATAAAATTAAGTTCCTTTCAACACAGGCATATTAATTACAATATACAAATTTTCATATTTTGAGCTAAGTCTAAAGAATGTTGGTTGCTAGTTGAGGCAAGGGGACCACTTCTGAAAAGAAGTCTGCTACATTAACATTTCCTGATTCGTTTTCACCACTCAGACTTGTTATTTGCTGATATCATCTCTTCTTATTTTTGTTTTAAAAAATCTGTGTGCAATATGTCCCACACAAAAAATCGCTTACACACATTTTGTAGCAAATAATGCCAGCAGGTGACAAGTGAAAATCAGCTGTATAAGCAGACCTCACAACCAAAGTCAAATAAAACACTGACTTTGAACTGTTTCAGATGTTCTTATTTTCTTTATATAAATCTAAATATATTTTATATAAATCTGTAAAAGGCATTCTAAATTATTAAAAACAATTAGCTTACTGTAAAACAATTTTTCAATATAAAACAAAAGAAGTGACCCATACAATGTTTTTTATGTTATTGTATTGTATTTGCAAATAAATGCCAATAAGGCACTTTAACTTGTAAAGTAAACCTACAGCATGTAAGCAATGGGAAAAACCTTATACAACTTATGCAGCTGAGAAATTCTGAAGAACAGATGCACAAGAATACAGATAATTTAAGATCAGATACAAAGTTGTATGCTTTATTGTTCAGAAAGATGCAATTTTGAGTACAAATACAGTAATTTAAAGTTGAATCAGTATATATGTCAGTACATTTCAACACAACAGAATCATATTGTTACATGAGCATCTTTTCTGTTGTGCAATGAACACAGAAAGCAGAAAATCTATATTGCTTTAATAACACTTAAACAAACCCATTTTATTTAGTTTGAAAACATGTTTGGCAGCTAGTAGTAAATTATTTAATATATATTTCCTTTTCACCATTAGCTGTATCACTAGCTACATCGATTTAGGTATAATCAAAATGGTGCTGAAAATACTTAATACAAGAATGTAGGCAGCAATGAAGTTCAATATTCCATATGTCACTGAGTTCTGTGCATTTAACAAGATTTGCAGTCACAAAATATATTTAAAATACATTCAGCCCCTAACCTATTGCATTCTAATATCTCAGATTATAAACTTAAACAATATATTAAGCTAAGAATTGTTCCAGTTCATCTACAAAACTGTGTACTATCATGCCAATTAAAAGAAACTAATTGAAAACATTTCACTTTGCTAAAAAGGAAAAAATCTAAATTGTTATATTTAAAAAGTATTCATATATTTTGTGAATATATGCCTAACTTTGCTCAGGTGCAATGTATTACCTTACCATTTCATCCAGTTTATTGACAGTCTCTACCAATGTAGCAAATGTTGTCAATTTATGAGGATAAATATCCCTTTTCTCAAACAGGTCCAAAATTATAGTAGAGGCATTCCACAAACCATTCAAACAGTTAACATTTTATACTAAGTCAGGCATATAATTATACAGTGGCACAGGTTTAGGGAAGATGCAAGACCATCTTAAAGGCACTGAACATACCTTGGAGCTCAATGCCATCCATCCATACTACCTATGTCAGCCATTCTCAGAGAGGCTATTGACACATCACTCTGAGTCGCAGAAATCACACCTCAACAATCTCCAAGTCACTAAATAAAAATGGCCTTCACAGAACAGCAGCTGGGAAGAAGCCTTGACAAAAAAGTGACCTTGCCTATAAGAAACTGTAAAAATTGTTACTTGGATGATGCTGCAAAGATATGCCAGGAAGCATTGTGGTCTGATGAGACTAAAGTGAATCTTTTTGGCATGCATTGTGTAAATCTAACACTGCACATCAGCCAGGTGACAGCATTACCACTGTAAAATGTGGTGGGGATACTTTTCACCAGCAGGGACTGGCAGTCTGGGCAGTTCTGATTAGAAGATAACTGCTGTTGAATTCAGACTGTTCCTTGAGGAAATTCTGCTTCTCTCTGCCAGAAAACTAGCTGTGGAGGAGGTTTGTCATTCCACAGGATAATGACCAAAGCACACTACCACAGGGACAATGGAGTGTCTTAAACTGTGCAAAAATAGATGTTTTCAGATGGCTCAGTCATAGCCCTGATCTCAACATTTGTAGAAAAACCTAAAAACTTCTGTCCTTTGCTGCTTCCCAACTAACGAAGTACAGCTTAAGAGATTTTATGAGGGGGAATAGCAAATCTTTCTCCATAACATTGCAAAGGTAAAATCTATTTATCCAAATAAAAAACAACTAATTTTTGCAAGAGGAGGTTCAACCAAGTTTTAAAGGAAGCAGTGAACACTTACAGTTTGTAGAAATTCTAGTTTTTGGAATTTAATACTTTAATGGTGTATAATGTCCTTTCTCTTTTTGGGCAACACTGTGAAAGAGTGTCTGATTCACAAATACAAATTCCAGGTCAAATGTGTGTATGTGTGTGTAAAAAAATTTCAAGGTACTGTATAGATAACATTTTTATGAAATATTACTCTTTCATATATTACATTTTATGTTTACCTATTGTTATTGTTGTTATGTTACACTGCTTGCGTGTTTATGTATTCATTATTATAATGTATCAGTCTGAGAAAGTATTTTGTTGGCTCAGCCAGGAGAAACATAGAAAAACTTCTGTCCAGCAAAAGGGAGGCAAGGTCCTATTTAAGAACTGATTGGTTTACTACACCAAAACAATATTAGTTTTAAAAGGCTCTAACACACCCTGACACTCTACCACCGACATGCTGTACCCATGAACTGTAGACATGTGGCCCTTTGTAATTTTTCACTCTTCACACTTCTGTATGTTCTAACAACACCTACAGAATATACTGTAACAGCTCGATCACTGACATCATCTTGAATAACAGAGAAAATAATGAAAGTGAGAGAGTGTCTCCCCTAATTAATTTTCAAATGGAGTGTTGCAGAGAGAACTGGCTGCCATTTATACTATAGTCTAACAGATAATTACATGATTTCTTGCAGCATAGAACATTTCAGTCAGATGTGCTGTAGCAAGTTCACTACAAAATTATTATGTGTTGTAAGATCTTAAAAAATACTTTCAGAACCTCAAGTTTAAGCTTAGTTCATGCTTTGGTACAGACATAATTTCTGTACAGGACTAAAATTGGCATTTTCTTCTTGTGGAGATAGATTTTTAATAAGAAAATGTATGTTAAATGTTAAGCTGTTATTTTTGAAGTAATACAAAAATTTTAACTCCAGTATTGTGGCTTTATATTATACATTTTTTAAAAATTTGAAAGGGCTGATTTGAATTGCCTTATATTTTCTAAACACAGATAGCCATGAAGCACAGTTACCTAAAATTGTTACACACAATTCACACAAGTAGTCTACTCTAGGACTTTACCAAGAAAATTTAATGTGTTAAATCTAGTCATAGTACAAATATGAGAAATGCTCTGTTTGTGCTGTTTCAATAAAACAATAAAATTGCCAGGAAAAAACATAATACCTTTATGTATGATGTTATTGTTAGTTAACCAATTATAAGACAATCAGCAAATGATATATATAGGTCTACAACTAGCTTGAAAGCCCACAAAAACATAAAATTTTATTAGTTTGCAATGCATGGTTATATAAAATAACTGAAAATATTGAAAATTCTGAAATAAGGACACTGCTTTAATTCTAAGCTAAAGAAAACACTGTAAGGCAAGCAGAGTTAAAGCACCCCATACAAAGAAAGGCACCAATTGAATGTTTGAAATGTTATAAAGATGATTAAAATCACTTAGATGTGATTTAAAACTGCCATCAGAAAACTCGCTTAAAAAATGCCGATGTTTGAATGACAGCCAATCAGAGCTAGACAATCATAATCAAGGCTTAGAAAAATAACTAATAGCCAGAAAAGCATTCATCCATTATCAAATCTTATTAAAACAACAAGGCAATTGGGTGCTACCATCAATCTTGTACATAAAAAATAATCAAAGTAAACATGTCTGCAAACCTGCTGATCAAAATCATTTAGCTACTTTTTGCAGAGGATAACGATAGACCTCACACCAGAACACCATGTAATTTAAACTGTTACAGCAGCTTTCCACCATACATATGTACACCCCTAAAGTAACTTCTGCCAGATTCATGGAGCATTTTTCAAATAAGACATTAGCTTTTTTCAGTATTTTATTTATTTTTTTGCTTCAATGCAGAGTAGTTTTTATAATAATAACTGTGACCACATACCTCATTTGCGTGTTTGATGTTTGCCATGATGAACTGGTGCCCTTATAAGGATTGTTCTTGCCTTGTGCCCAGTGCTGCCAAGATGTAACCACCCAAACCCCCCATCTCACCCCCAAAAACCGGAACTGGATTAAGGGGGTTAGAGAATGTTGTGTTTCACTTCAGATCTCTTCTGAATTTGTTATGCTGCTAAAAGTTGTAGTCAATACAAAGATTTATATGGCAGCTACTACACATTTCCACCACAAATGCAACTATCAGATTTAAGGACAATCCTGTCTACTGTATTCATTCAAATCCAAACATGAGGAACTAATAGCAGATCACAGCAAAGCTACAAATTAGGAAAAATAGATGTTTTCTTTAAAATGTAATTCAGCAAACCAAAAACAACTCATATAAAAGTACAGCATCTCAAGATATTAAAGCCTGTACATAATAACCAAATAATGAATATTCCAATATTTGAAGAGTTTACAAAACAAAGAAATATAACTTTTACACTTCTCATTAAGACTGCAAATGAAAACAAAACAAAGGATCACATCTTTTACTAATCCATACACAGTCATGTATTTTGTCTCTGAATGTTCAATAACAAAAATAACATAAAAAGAAAAAAGGTATTAAAAATTCATACAAAACAAGTAATACTTAGCAAGGAAAAACCATCATTCAACTGTGCACTACATTAAGTAACTCTAATTCAGTCTTTGATCTTTTTTCAGAAGAAACATGAAATGTTTGGTATAATCTAACTGTTAAGCTTCAGAGTATTACATTTAATGGCATGTTACTCTTCTCAGCACATGTTACAGTTCAATATTAACAATATGTCATGTAATTGGAAAAAAAAATCATGTGAAGCCTTGCACAAATTAGCAGGTTGTAAAAAATACCAAGAAGAAGCTGTTGAAAATATTATGGAAACTCAAGATAGCTACTACTCTAAACATTTTTGAAAATAGTGTCTCTCAGCTATAATTTTTATTTTACTACATTATACACCTTGAGGATAACCCAGAATAGCCTGGACTTCAGCTTGATAACATTAAAATACCATAGCAGCTCTGTAAAATTTCTGTTGTGTTTAATAACTGGTGTTTACTTTAATAGCAAAGCATGGCTCCAGTATTATTAATAAAATAAACTGATCAAAAAAACATGTCTACAGCACTTGTTCATTGAAGTATGAATAACACAATTCTATATAAGAACACGGCTCTTTTAAGAAGAATATAGTCTAAAGCAAACATTTTACCAGGAAAAACACATTAGTAGAAATCTAAATTCTAAATCAAATCTAAAATACACTGCAACATCATGCTTGAAAACATGTGCACTGACTGAAAAAACATACTTCATTTACACCCTATTTAATTTTAACTGTCTCATACAATTACTAGTACAGAAATGTGATTAAGGTAAGGCTTTGTATAAACAACAAAATTGTCAGCTTAAATTTAATCATATGTTAGTATGTACAATAAATAACATACAGCTTAAAAATACACTAAAGGGTAATGGAATACTAAAATTATAATAATGTGGAAACATATATACAGTATATCTATAGACTGAAAAGTAAAGTCCATGAAAAGAGCAGCTGGTGAGAAAAAGCAATAGAGATTGAAAGCATTTTGCTTCAAGAATGTTGGAATGTATTGGTATCACTCACAAGGCACAGGGCCAAACATTTGTTGTACGTGCGTTTAATATGCCATAGAGCGACTGTGAAGTTTAAAAATAAAAATAAGCCATAAAAACAACTTTCTTAATATATGTAAAGAAGTGAAAAATAATTTATTTTAAAGAGTATGCTGTAAAGACTAACAGTTTACTAAAATAATTATTACTCATATTATTTGCAAAGGCTGGAATAGGTAGGAAATATTTCAGAACAAGCCATTTTCACAAAATGTGTTTTGTCTCTACTAGACATTTTATTTTTTCAGTGCTGAAGTATAAAAAATATGAAAACTTGAAACTTGTTATTAATTGCAATAATTATAACTACAATATAAATGTATCAATACTGTCATCTGTTATGATGTTTAATAAGGTAAATTAAATGTGAAATATTTATGTCCACGCTCTTGCAATGTAAGATATTCTGCTCTTTTATCAGCACTTTGTCATGGCACACCGGAGGGCAAAAAGTATAAACCACCCAAGCTTTTATAAGCCTTCTAGATTACAAACACTGTCTGACTCAAAAGGATATTTTAAGGAACAGTACAGGCAGTATACATGGAATGAAATTTCAAATATCTGGGTGGGACAATTATTCACTGAATATTACTTTATTAATAATAGCCTCAATGATCATGGAAAGAATGTTGTTAAGAGTGGGTATAAACAAAAAGGACACAAGCATAATAAAACCTTTCATAAAAAAAAAAAAACCCGGAAACTGTGAAAACTTGAATATTGCTACCTGGATATTACTCTGAATCAAATAAGCAAACTAAAAGAGTGAAACGAGACCAAGAAATTTACTTGAGTTCTTAGTTTTCTCTTTGCATAATTATTGGAGCTACAGTAGCTGTTGCTATATGCCTAATTTGACAAAAATATGCCGAAGAATTCTTTAGCAAGTATCTACCCTTTTGAATGAGTTTGTGGGTTTAAACAAAATCCAATCAATTCTTTCTTGCATCCAATTTCTACTATAGTCTCCAAAGAAAAGTAACAAATATTAAATCAACAGGAGTTACAAAGTGCAGTAAACTGAAAAAAGCACCTACTCAGTACATTATTAATCCAAGCAGTTTTAAGTTAGGTTATAGCAAAAACCCTACATATTTATTAAACATACTATAATTAATTTTGGATAACAGAGGCATAACCAGTTAGCTGTATTATCAATATACTTTTTTGGCTGTTTTTTTCCAGGCAGTTTATGCATCTAGATAGAGCAGAGGCATAAAAGAGACCCATCAATTGCGTTGTCAACTTAGGTTATAGTTCAATGTTGCTCAGACACAGCAGACGGAACGCTAAATAGCATTAAAACATAAGAGAGCAATAATGTGTCTTCCACTGCTCCTTTGGTAGGTCGTTCCCATGCTTACTGCACACTGCTGAGACATGGAAACTAAATTTTCACTTTGCCACAGTCATATTTGAAAAAAGCAACTTATAAGAATTTGACTTCAAATTTAAATAAACATGTTGAAGTAAGCATTTTTTTTCTCCTCTTAAGTGGTCTTATATGGAGTCCCTGAAGTCCCAAAAAGCAGTGTCTTTTTAAACTTGTTCAAGCATAAATGCTTGCTTCCCCATGCCTCCAACACACCTTTTTCACTTCCTTAAAGGTAAAGCCATTTTATTCTTTATGTCTTGGTACCAACTAAAAAAAGATTTTCACCTTGTCTCAGATGACATGGGACTTCGGACTCCTTTAGATATGTGGTCTATCATTTTTCTCTCCTCTTCTTTCTCATCCACTTTGTCTTTTCTCATTATTCTTATCATAGAAAATAAAACAGCTGCCACTTTATCTGCTGCACTAAGCAAAGCCACCTACAAGCCCATATCCTTGTATTCGGTTTGGCAATGTGATCTCCCATCCTCCATTGCCATGTAATGGAACACTAACTTTAAAAATATCACTCTGTCTTCCAGGAACCCCAACCATCAGCATACTCAGTTTAATTTTGTCTAGCATTTATATCTTACTCACATATTTTTTTTTTTTTTGCTATGAGCTTATCCACTTTTGTCACTTTTCCTCCTTAAAGATCCCTGGAATTTTCCTCCACACATTTAGAAACTGCCCACTGTTACTCCCTATTGGTTTGATGTTTCAAATTCCCGTTCTTCAATGGTCTCTGTCTAGATTCCTTCGTCACCTCATATGTACCTCTTCATGGACTTTTCCATACACTCTTTCAGCCTGATCCAGCTTCACTCTCTGTACCTTGCTCTGCTAAATTTGCTATGGTCTCTTCATGGAATTCACCCTGTTCTGCCTCTTTTGATTCTTGAAGATGTTCTTTCTATAACTATCTTTTCCTGAACTCTTTGTATTGAGGATTAACCAAGCAGCTGATTCCAACATCAGGGAGTGGCATTTGTGACTTTTGGTCTCCAGACTTATGGGTGAATAGCTATCTGGTGGCTGGCAATGATCAGAACATATCCTCTCTTCTGCCTTTCCTTTTCAATCTGGCTGTACACATCTGCCCTTACTGATATAGTCATGTACAACACAACTTCATTGACATTATCTGTTTTTGTTTATTTGCTTGCTGACAAGGTTGGGGAGGAAAATGTTTTATTTCTCTTTATTGCAATTGCATATGTTTTGTTTCTTCCTGCATTTTATTTATTTTCTTTAATACAAATGTTGCAGACAAAAATTGTGGATAGATTAATCATTTACAAAATAATCATTTTTGGCTGCAATAACATAGTTATACAGGTAGGAAAAACGAAGTGCTAAAAGAAAACTGTTAAGCTGTTCTACCAGTACCATAGAGGTAGAGAGAGAAAAGTGATAGTATGGACTAGGAAATGAAACACAGGTTTCATTTAAAACAAAAAAGAATCAAGAATTAAAGTTAAAAGAGTGAAGATAAAGATCATTTGCCAAAAAATTACTGAGAAAGAATGCAGTCAACTATTAGGTTCTATCCCAAAACTTGGGACGATAAGAAATGTGGAATACTGGTTTAAATACCATTGAGTCACATCATTGCTCCAACTTCCAGGATTATGCCCCTTAACAAACCAATGCTGTGTCTTAGAAGTAATTGAACAAAATGTGGGCTACTGCCAAAATGTCATTATGGTAAAATAATAAAACCATGAAAGCAACTTTTTCTGGTCTTAGAGAATTGAAGAATTCTTAGAGGTTGGAGGGTGTCAATGTAGGTAATTTGCTAAAAGGTACAGCTGGTACCCAAACTTCTTAAAGTCACATTTCAAAATCAAATACTTTTTTAGAACACTACTGATGTGAAATATATTACTGTACTATAATAAATTGACATGAAATAAGAAAATTAAAAGAAAAATGCACTGAGGACAAAGTTAAGCATAAAGTTAATAAAGAATTAAAATAAAGAGTAAAGTAAGATGATCCAAACACACTGAACCGGATTATGCAGTGTATGCAAGATAATTTAACCTTTTTATTTGACAGGTTTCATGTAAAAGACCTAAGCATGAGAGTCTTATCATGCTGAACAGGAGTGAAGTATATTCTGTGACAGGTGAAAGACATAGTAGGGTTTAGAGTATTTTACATAGTTAAAAAGTGAAGCAGGACCTTAGAATGTTTTCTATAGCTAATCTATTAGAAACTGCAAACAGCTTTTCATTCCTATGTACATCACCCTGGAGCTTGTATGATAATGATTTACTAACATTTCTGTGTTTTGAGAAAGTTTTCATCCTGCTAGTAAAAGTATTCACACAGATTTTGGGTAAGAAGGTGAGGAAATTGGTTACCTTTTTATTAGAAATTTTCTTTCTCTTATTATTTTTTCAACAAGACACCCCTCTCAGTTCAGTTGCTTCTTGTTGCAAAAATGGAGCTTTCTCTCCTGTTCAGTTGCTGCTTTTCAAACACTACTGTAAAGAGCTCAGCTCTCAGTCGCTGCATGGGAAAAATGGCCACTTTGGGGAAAAAACATTTCTCTAGCTAAAATGGACACTTAAATTGACTTTTCTATCTGCTGTTCTTTAGCTGCTACACATTTTAATGGAGCTCTCACTCCAGCAAGAAATCATTCTTGTGATTTTTAATTAAGGATAAGTAATCTATAATTAAGGAAGTGGACCATCTGGAGTGTCCTGCTGATATGAAGACTGAACCCAATCTGGTTTTATAACTATTTGTATTGCTTATTGTTGCTGCTATTGGTTTTGATGCAAATAAACACAATATTTAAGTAAAAGCTTAATCTCAATGTCTACTAATGTGACTGAGAGCTAGATTATCAATTCCTTGTCTAGATGATTGGCTGGCTGTCAAAGTGCGGATTCCACCTGATAAGATAATCAACACAGCCTGAAGCAAACCATCTAAACTATTGTTTTCAAAATTGCAGATCTGGTACACCAGGACACTATCTAAAGATTGTTGCAGACCACGTATACCCTACCATGGCAAAGATATTCCCTTTCAGAAGAATAATGTGCTCAGCAGCACTGTAAGAATTGCTCAGGAATGGTTTGTGGAACACAACAAAGAGTTCAAGGTGTTAACTTGGCCACCAAATTTCACCAAATCTCAATTAGATAGAGCCTCTGTAGGAAATCACAAAAAAAAGGCTGATCCATGGAGGCATCACCTTTCAACTTACAGGATTTAAAAGATCTGTTGCTAATGTATTGGTCCTGGATACCACAAGAAACCTTCAGAGGTCTTGTGGAGTCCAGTTTTGGTGGCCAGAGGGAAGCCTATACAATATTAGGCAAGTGGTTTTAATGTTGTGGCTGACTGGTGCACATTTTAATAGTTTTTTTTTTTTTAAGTTCTTAAATATAAAAAATCCACCCATCTATGCATTTTCTGAATCTAAAATATCAGTCTTAGAATTCTGTAAATCATCCTGCTAGTTTCTACTGGCTTCATCCAACACCTATCACTCCAGAGCAACTCCACATAAGAGACACAAAATTTGTGAAAAAACAAATAAATATGGCTTTAAATAACTCATAAACAGAAAAATTACACAAACTACAAAATATCATTTAGGAATATAGAATTTGGCTCACCTCATGCTGCCCAAGACACATCCTACAAAGAGAAAACAACAAACACATTTAGTCAATGAGTACAACAACAATGCTAAATAAAATATTTAAAATAGATATTTATGTCAGTATGGAAACATTGACCTCACAAGTATAATTATAGACAGTTATGCTCAGTTTTGAAATGGAAAAAAAAACCTGAGGAAAACAAAAATGTTTTACCACTCCAAGCCTTTCACAGCAGTTCCTGACCTCAGGTCTTTCCAGTGGAGTGGCTCACCCATTTAACTACCTTAAAGTAACACTAAAGAACTCACTTTTTAACTAATATTTTTATCTTGTTATCCTGCCAATGCAACCTCTGCACCAACTCACCTGTTAAATGCCATCTTAAATGGACCTTGACCATGAAGTTGCTTTATAACTCCAAATAGGGTCACTTTCAGGCAAATGCTGGAATTAGGTCAGGGGTGCCTTCTATATGAACACATGATTAGCACACCCATGAACAGTCTTTCTGCATCTCAGTTGCTATTTAAGTGCTGGTTATCCGGAGCAGATGAGTTCTGGCCTAGCACCATTTGTCAACAATATTAGCCTTGAAAAAGAACTTTGGCCTATGCTGGAGCCATCTGCTGGTATTTGTCGGCCAAGATATCTTTCAGCCTCTTCTCTTTTCTTTTTAACCTCTCTTTTTCAAGCACCTGGTAACCCAATCCATCCCACACACACACCCACTGGGCAACCCATTGCTCTTTTGGACTGGTATACTTCTGTCTATGTTACATCTCTCTCTATCTTCTGCTGGTACCTTTGACTATCATCCCTTTTGTACCTCTTCACATAAGCTTGAACTAAGTAATGCTAAATTTATTTTAACACAAGTAAATAGATACTATAATGTATTTTGCTTTCTTTGCCTTTACATTTATAAGTGTTGCTCAATCTAGCAGGGGCCAATACATGGAACTGGAATAAAAGAGAAGACATGCATTCAATATGCTTCTGACTACAGGATGACAAACCATATGCTGATAGTAGTGCTGTGTTGCTTGAAACAAGAAGCATTACGAAAAGTGTATGAAGTAAGGGGACGTATTAGATTCCTTTTTTCCACTAATACAAATCAAGAATAGCTTTCACAGAAAATCAGAAATTTTCTTTTTACTGCAATTGACTGCTAAATCACAGTTACGTAAGTATTTTGATTATGAGTAAACAATAGAAATAAAAATTAAAAAAAAAAAAATTTTTGGTATTTGTACTTAACAAACAATCTACTATAGAAGAGAACAATTAATTTAGAAATCTGCATAATTTGCTACTTAAACCATACTGTTATTGTCTTTCTTGTGCATTAACTAAATTTTGACATTGACACTTCTGCCAATGAAATGTCACTAAGTGGTGATCAGAAAGTTTTGTGGCTGACCTATTAAGAAAGACACAGATGAAACCAAAGAAGTTATATTTATCAACATAACCCCTATGAACACGAATACAGTACACCCCCACAATTCGCGGGGGTTGCATTCCTAGAGCACCCGCGAATTGTGAAAAACCGCAACTTTTGGAAGTGGTTAAAAAATGCCTTTTAAATGCCTATTTTTATATTTTAAACCCTAAATACAGTACGCCCCCAAAGCACTTTAATTTCGTTTGTAAACTCAGCTTAATACATTAATACAGTACATTACCTAAAAAATGACCTTAATACATTACCTAAATACAGAATGTAAAAGTAAACCCATATACTGTACAGTACTGTACTGCTATACTGCTAGAATGTAAAATACTGATGTTACCGTTATACGCACTGTAATTCATGCAAGCGCGTTTTCTTTGGTATGCACTGTCGTTTTCTTAGTTATAAGTAGAGTAAATACATAATAATTTAATTAAAATACAGTAAAATGTACATGTACTCACCAATGATGAATAATATTGATGATGATGAAAACGATCAAACCATCCCTTATTGACTTGAAAGTCTTCAGGCTCCGGTGCTGTTGATGGTCCTGGTTGTGGTTCTTTGGTACCTTCTACATTGTCTCCTGTAGTGAACTGCTGGTACAATTTCCGTGCTTTCTCACGGATGATGTTACCGTCCAAGGGGTTGTTCTTCTTCCTGCAGTCGGTGATCCACAATGCCTAGGCAGATTCCATCCTGACAATATTTTTATGCCTTACAGTTATTACCTTTTTTGCATTATCACAAAAACGTACAGATACGGTACTCTGGATCGCTGCTTTGTTCTTCTTTATGTAGCATACGGTGCTTTCATTAATGCCATAGTGCCACACTACTGCAGCATAACTTTTTAGTTCCCGGAGCAAATCCAGTAGTTCAACCTTCTTCTGGAGTGTTTTAAACTTCTTCTGGCACTTAGGCTCAGTCCCGGAAGCCTTAGAAGGTGCAGGGCGTTGCGGCGACATCTTGTGCATTTAAGAATAACAAAATGAATACAGTAACAAAATGGAAAACACGAGAACACTCAGCTGGAGACGTGTCACAGGGCAGCAGTCAATCAGCAGCAAGGAGAAATGAATAACGCTCTCAGATTGGCTACTTTCACCATCCCAAACCGCGTTTCCTTCAGTGGTTGCTTCCTGTTTTCTCAATAGCACAGTATTGCTATGAAAAAAGCCAACAAAAATTGCGGAGGATATCGCTGCATTCCACTAACAATTAATACTTAGGTTCTAAGGAAAAATCCACAAACGACTGAGTCTGCGAACCCTGAACCGCATCTTTGCGTGGGTCTACTGTACACTTGTTATAATATTCACAATGTTTCTTGTGCTGCTTAACGGTTGCTTGTGTAATCACTCTGTATCATTCTGTAGCTAATCTGAACTCTTCACTATTGGCACAGGATGTTTCTTGTAGATGCCCATCAGAGTGAGAAACAGGGTGAGTGTGGCATCAGCTATAATGTACAGTTTCACAGAGCAGTCTTTACTACCTGTGTAGTGTGTTTGTGTATGGATAAAGGGAGTAATGGGGGTACTGCCAATCAGCAATATATTGCCTGGTTATGAGAGTTTTTTCAGCCATGTAATACATATAGACTATACCCTGATTGTTATAAAAAAAAATAGGCACAGTATATTTGCAGCACTAGCATGAAGTTATGGGAAAGAGTAGTGGAAGCTAGGTTAAGAAGGGAGATGATGATTAGTGAACAGCGGTATGGTTTCATGCCAGGAAAGAGCACCACAGAGGCAATGTTTTCTCTGAGGGTGTTGATGGAGAAGTATAGAGAAGCCCAGAAGAAGTTGTATTGCGTGTTTGTGGACCTGGAGAAAGCATATGATAGGGTGCCTCGAGAGAAGCTGTGGTATTGTATGAGGAAGTCAGGAGTGGCAGAGAAGTACATGAGAGTTGTACAAGATATGTACGAGGGAAGTGTGACAGTGGTGAGAACTGCAGTAGGAGTGACAGATGCATTCAACGTGGAGGTGGGATTACATCAGGGATTGGCTCTGAGCCCTTTCTTATTTGCAATGGTGACGGACAGGTTCACAGATAAGTTTAGACGGGAGTACCCTTGGACTATGATGTTTGCTGATGACATTGTGATCTGTAGCAAGAGTAGGGAGGAGATCAATGAGACCCTGGAGAGTTGGACGTTTGCTCTAAAGAGGAGAGTAATGAAGGTTAGTAAGAACAAGACAGATTGTATGTGTGTGTCTTGAGGGGAGGGGAGGTCAGAGGAATGATGAGGATGCAGGGAGTTGAGTTGATGAAGGTGGATGAGTTTAAATACTTGGAATCGCAATTCAGAGTATCAAGGATTGTGGAAGAGAGGTGAAAAAGAGAGTGCAGGGAGGGCAGAATGGGTGGAGAAGAGTGTCAGGAGTAATTTGTGAAAGAAGGGTATTAGCAAGAGTGAAAGGGAAGGTCTACAGGACGGTAGTGAGACCAGCTATGTTATATGGGTTGGAGTCAGTGGCACTGACCAGAAAGCAGGAGACAGAGCTGGAGTTGGCAGAGTTAAAGATGTTAAGATTTGCACTGGGTGTGACGAGGATGGACAGGATCAGATTTGAGTACATTAGAGGGTCAGCACAAGTTGGATGGTTGGGAGATAAAGTCAGAGAGGTAAGATTGCATTGGGAAAATGATGTTAATGATAGAGTTGTCAGGCAAGAGGAAAAGAGGAAGGCCTAAGAGAAGGTTTATGGATGTGTTGAGAGAGGACATGCAGGTAGTGGGTGTAACAGAGCAAGATGCAGAAGACAGGAAGATATGGAAGAAGATGACCCGCTGTGGCGAACCCTAACAGGATCAGCCGAAAGAAGAAGAAAAAGGTATTTGTGGTACTAGCGTGGACCTAGGAAGACATTCGACTTCATTACTATAACTGTCGTTTGGACTTTGGGTTATAGTTAAGCATCCATTTCATTACAGTTATAAAATGTTATTTACATTTCTTTTAGTCTGAACTCATTAGCTTGAGAATATCCTTAGAACACTGGACATGGCAATACTTTGCTTCAAAAGTCAACATTCTAGGCACACACTGTACAGAGAACCTGCCTTTGTTAAATTGTTTATTAGACATTTAATCAACTGATCCATAATTAATCCTATACTGACTATTATCTCATGAATCATCAACCTATAATTCACAACTTAATCTTCTCTATGGCTGCAAAATTTTTTTCTATTGGTGATGATGAAGATTGACTAGACCTTGGGTCATCCTCAACAGACCCCCACCATTACAACAGAATTCTGCAGCCCATCTTCTATCCCTGGCATATAACGTAGGCTGGCCCTACTATATGCTCACAAGTCAAGAACAAATCTCCCAAGGAATATTTTTCTATAGTTTTAGAAATGCTGCCATAGGATGATATATCACTTTGTAGCTTTCGGCATTAGTGTTTATCTTGGTTCTTAAGCAAGAAGTATATAAACCACAAGTGCAAAAACTTTTTATTCACAAGTTAATATTTTAACACTTACAAAATCAGAATACCCCCCCCTCATACAAGGGGTCAACATTTTTTGTATGTAAACAGAAACAAAAATGAAATGCTGTAAAATCTACAACATTTGGCAGCTGATCTAATCTTCACCTGACATTAGCTGGGAGATTTAACATTGATTAAATTAATATTTTACTAAAACATTTAGCAGTAGGGTGTTGCACCGTGTTAGCCATGATGGATGCAGTGAGAAGTCAACCAAAATGTTCTCAAAAATCTGCTTCCCTTGGTCAGATGTTGTGGCTAGGTTTTCTATTTAACATTAATGGACTAAATCTTTACCTACCTATCAAACAGTCTTCGATTACTATAAATCCTCATCTATTAGTATGTTTTAAGGATATCACAGAATAGAGCAGCAGTTTAAGGATAACTCTGTCCATTTGCTATATTACTTGTGTGCCACTTTATATCTGCCATGCTGGAAGTGACCAAAAATTCGCAAAGGAAAAATCATGCCCTCAAAATTACTTAAAATCAGATAAAATTAGATTTATATTACAAATAATAAGTGAGCAATATTTCAGGCTATAATAGTCCCTCAATATCATTCTCAGCTAAGACTTTAAAATATGATAGCTTTTGCCATATTCTAAGTATTCTTTTGCTTCTTTTCTTTTCATGTGGTCTCTCTTGTTTTTGGGGAAGGGGGATCTGAATACTTAAAGTACTATGCTTGTCTTAATTGTTAAAAGTATCTAATCATATTAAAACTGATTCAATAAATTAGTGGCATAAGTTGTATAAATATATGGTACACTTTTACTACCTAAATATGACTATATATAATATGAATAACTAGTACAACTACAAGTATTAGTTGCACCAAGCATAAAAAAAATACATTTTATTAAATAATAATACTATACTTCATTAGTTTCTGGTGCAGCAGTACAGTGGTTAGTGCTGTTCTTTCACAGATTATCCATACTGGGCTTGAATCCTTTACACATCTGTTAATTGTAAAATGTGTGCTTTCATCCCATATCTACGTGGTTCTTCTTCCATGTACTCCAGTTTTTCTAACACACTCTTAAAGACATGCATGTTAAGTTAGTTGACAACTGTAAACAGCCCCTCCAAAAACCAACTGTCCACCTCCATGTCAAAAGATCAGTGTTGCAATAAAGTTGGAAATAAAGGTGGTTTATCAAGTTTTTAATTCAATCTTGCTAAATAAAATTCTATTTCAAATTTACCTAACAATCTTTATATGAAGTATTCAATTATATATGAACTATGCATTTATACTGTATAAAATCATAAACAACACTGAATTCAAAATGTATACACAGTAACAATATTAGCTCATTAATACACACCACTATATACTATTTAAACTTAACAAATACTTAAATAATCATCGGGCAAGCTACATGCCTAAATAAATCACCCATCACATTTTGTTAACAAAGCTCTCATGATACTCTTTGCCTACTCATTTGCTGTCAGCTCTGCTTCAGCAGTCACTGAATTTGGCCTTTCTCCATGACATGCCAATTAGCCTGTGTGAATCTTTCATCCTTGCCATTTTTTACATTTTCCAATCCACTTGAAGCAGAGTTTTCTGAATCCTTAGAGGTCTCAGCTCAGCCAAGCAATTTCATTGAAAAGACCAGATTCAATTATGCACCAATAGTTTGGTTTTATTCAGTGCATTTCCCCTCTCCCTATCCCACAAAACTTTTGGCTGCACCTCTGAACTCCACTGTCAGCCCCCTTTCCACATATATTTCTCTAAACTTTCATTTTATCCCTCCTAGAACAAGCACAACACTGAAGCACATCAAACTGATACAATTTAACTACAAACTAATCAGACACTCTTACTGATACTTTCCTTTTTTCTATTTTACTCAAACTGCATAAATGAAATAACATTCTTTCAAGTGAGAGATTGAAATTAAAGTTGATAAGACACAGGCAAGTGCCCAACATGTAGAGTGAGATGAGGAAGATGGACACTGAAACATCATCTAACCAAGGAAAAATAGGGAAGCCTTACTAAAATATTTGTTAGCATTTCTGTAAATTAATAATTGACCATATTCACTTCTTCTCATACAGTGCAAAAACAAAAAAAGTTGTACAGTATTGATGAAAGAGAAGTTCAGTAGAACCATAATCTGCAATTACTAAATCGAAACAAACCATTTATGTTTACTTCCTTTTCGGAGTGCCAAAAAAATCATTAACAATCCCAGCAGCTTTCTGTCTAGTGACATCAAGTGATTTTTACATGGCTAATCCTATCCTCACCCAGAACCCCAAGTCTAACTCACAGGAACCTAAAGTCTCCCCTTCTTGAGTGACATTTGTGTTTCCTACAAGGTTTACTAGTCTTAAGAGACAAACCCAGCTTTTACTCAAACCTTATCAAAGAACAACCCCCAAAGTCTGCTATAATATGCATAAACCAGGCTGCACATATCAAGCGTGGACTCTTACAGATTAAATTATTGTAAATAAATTGACTAAAACAGGAGAAAAAAGTGAATTATAGCACAAGTGATTAAAAACTACCACCCAATTAGACTATTTCTATAGTGGAAATCAAATATTTAATAGTTAAAATAAATTATGTAACCACTACAACCTGTGAAATTCATCCTTGACTACAGATTAGTCCCTTTCGTGATGTGCAACAATGTGTGGTGTTTATCCAGCTGCAAATATGCTTTTATTGTGGGCTGTTGGTGAAAGGGATTGACCTTTTTTTACTGTATTACATTCATTCTACTGCTAGATTCACAATATATGTTACCCCATATCTATTCTGTATCATTTATGAGCTCTTCACCTTATATTCGTGAAATTGCTAAAAACTAACAGTTTATGCTAGCAACAGCTTGTGTGCGATACTGGCCTTGAAAACCTTCTCTGTAGACTTTGTCAAAGAAAAGCTAGCTGTTGTAGATGTTTAACGCTACACACATTTTACAAATGTAAATTAATGGTTTCCATTATAAGAAGTAAACTATAATGTGTCACATTGAAATGGTTGAATAATTCTCTGGACCTCAGAATTATGGCTCGCCCACACGGATGTTACGCAGGCCCATGCTAATTACAGATTCTAGCTCTGCACCCTTTTCTACTTCTAATATATAGTAAATGAGCATTCAGTCAATCTTCTTAAGAAGCAATAGTGTTTTCATGCCTTTCTCTAAGATATATTTTGGGCTAAATAGTAGCCACTACAACCACTAAATTATAGCTGGACTACACATTGAAGACTAACAATTAGGCTCATTCTTAATGGCAGGTACCTTAAGCTAGAGTCAAAATTTTTTACACAGCTTATGTCATGTCATTTATTCATGTCTGCTGATTGCCAAGAAAGCACACCACACTGAAAGGGCAGAGAGCAATCATCTAGTATTAAAGAGTGTTATTCCTTTTGATTTTATGTTGTATTTAAACAATTACATGAATGGATCATTTGCAAACAAGAATAAGAAGAATGACAAGGTGAGATACACCACAGCATACTCAATGCTACTTCCTGAATCACAGGAATTTCCTGGGCTAAACTTGGAAGCTGTACTTATCACCAAGGAATTAAAGGTGGTCAGATTAGCTGGTTTGTTATCATATATATTTAATATATTCACCAGAACATTAGAATATCGTGTTGTAAGAAGAAAATAAAATTTCTAAACACCAAGATTTAATTTAAGAATACAACAAAATTCATTTTAATGAAATAAGACTATAATGAACTTTCAAGCAAAAGCATAAGCATGGGAACCATAGCAATATGATTATGTAAAAAATCAATTTAGGCTTTGGCAGTCACCATTGTATTGATGCTTTAAATATATTTTATTTATTAAAACAAGCGCCAATTAAGGGAAAATTTTTAGTCTTCTTTTTGTAGCATCTACAAAACTAGCAAAACCAGTATCCCAAAGAGTCACAGTTATTAACAATCACACTAAACCGAAGTAATGTGATTAATTTGAATTTATAAAAGTGGAATTTTATGCCATAAGTCATGCAGGAGTCGATTTGTACATTTTCAGCAGAAGTTGAGGGTCCAAGAAATTAACCTTCAATGTCATAAAGCACCCTATTGTTAGTATGACTTGAGAAGGTAACTGAGGAGTAAGATAAACTTCCTTAGTGTCAACAACTGGACTGTTTACCAAACCTTTCTTTTCTGGAACCATAGTGAGGCATGTTATATCCATTATTTCTGTATGTAGTGGATTTTTTTGTGCCTACTGCCCACTCATACAAAAAAAAAACAACAGCATCTGGTGTATTTAAGTTGCAAAAATGTAATCACCTTTACATCTACACAGATACTCTACATATATTTTTGATACTGAATGTTTTCTAAAAGTAACGTCATGTTCTCATACAACTCTTTCAAGTTAATAGTATGTGATATAGGTAGAGAAGAGAATTTATTTCTTTTATGAAGAAGGACTGCTTTAAGGCTTTTGAAGAGTCAATGAACAAGCAAGACTCATTAATATTGTGTTTGTGACCAACAGTCACTATAACAGAATCAACAACAAATTTACTTTTAATGTAAAAAGTATAACATTTGAATATATATTTGTTAATATTTTTACATTACGATTATACTAAATGATGAAATACAAGTGCAATGTCACAAGAAAGCTTAACCTTTCAGAAAAAAGTGAGTTCATATTTAAATTCATTATTGTAATGCAGTGTTTCCCAAACTCGGTCCTGGGGACCCCCTGTGGCTGCAGGTTTTTGTTCCAACCGGATTCTTAATCAGTGACAACACCTGATAACACTGATTTCATTTAATTAGCTGGTATTTTTTTCTTTTATTCGACATTGAGAAAAGCACAGCAGCATGATATTTACATTTATAAGACATTTATAAATATTTGTGCTTTTGCTATAGATTTAAATGCTTAACTCTCTTTTGTTGATTTCATTATACTTTGCCCTTTCTCTGTGCAGTTTTTCTCCATTCGTTGTATCTTAATAATGACAATTTAAAACAAGCAGATCAGACACCCAGGCAAACAACACTGAATAATCAAAGGCTACAACTACTTTAGAGTCAGACCCACTAATTAGTAAATAATGGATTAATTAAACAATTAGAACACCTAGAAAAGTAGAATGAAAATCAAGATGAAAATACTGTTAAAAAGAAAACAAAAAACATTCCTATATAACTACTTGGTACATTAATATTTTTTTTTCGCAAACTTAGTTTTCTAATTTCTATATTAGTTCCCTAAACACAGAACTTGGGAAATATCAGTTCACTTAATTAGCCCAGGAGTTCAAATAAAAAAAGAAGCTGGTTGGATCAAAAACCTGCAGCCACAGGGGTCCCCAGGACCGAGTTTGGGAAACACTGTTGTAATGCATGCTTAGAACACCCATCACAGTATTAGGACAAAATTGTCATTGTCCAGTGTTATTAGAAGCCTGAGAAACACGTGAAAACTGACATTTAACACAAGATTGTCAAACTTGCCTAATCAATTCATTGTCATTATTATTATTTGATGTGTCAATCAAATAATAAACCAATTAAATGGTATGCTAAGTGAGCCAGTTTCCCCGGCAATTAATTACTTTTAAAGATGTCAGAAAGCAATCGAGTGACTGAGGGAAGCATTATATTATTTATACTGTGAGTTAGGATTTTAAAAAAGCAAATGAAATCAACAGCTTCATATAGTTCATAAACCCTTTTTCCAGAAATACATACTAATTTCCTTAGTTTAAGAAACGTCTATATTCTAACCCAGCCACAGGGGATGCACAAACCAGTGTGTTTCTTTGTGATGGTCCCAAGCCCTGATAAATGGAGATGGTTACGTACGGAAAGGCATTCGGTGTAAAATTTTGCCAGATCAATATATGAACAATAATACATATTTCATACCGGATTGGTCAAGGCCCGGGTTAACAACGGCTGCCACCAGTACTGTTAGCCAACAGGGTGCTAGTGAAAACTGGGCTACTGTTGGCCGAAGAAGGAGAAGACATGCCCGAGGCAGGAGGAGAGGTACTTTGAATGTTGGCAGATGACCAGTATTGGGAGAGAGCTAGCTCAAGTTATGGAGAGAAGGAAGGTTGATATATTGTGTGTGCAAGAGACTAAGAAGAGGAGTAAGGCCAGGTGGATAGGACGTGGATTCAAATTGTTCTATCATGGTGTGGATGGGAGGAGAAATAGGGAAGGGATTATTCTGAAGGAACAGTATGTCTGGAGTATGTTTGGAGGTGAAAAGAGTGTCAGACAGAGTGATTATTATGAAGCTGGAAACTGAAGGTGTGATGATGAATGTTGTTAGTTCATATGTCACGCAAATTGGGTGTGCGATGGATGAGAAAGAAGATTTCTGGAGTAAGTTGGATGAAGTGATTGACATTGTACTTAAGGGACAGAGAATTGTGATTGGAGCGGATTTCAATGGACATATTGCTGAAAGGGAACATAGGGGATGAGGAGGTGATGGGTAGGTATGGTGTCATGGAAAGGAATGAAGGTCAGATGACAGTGGATTTTGCAAAATGGCTACAGAGAATATGAATTTTAAGAAGAAAGAGGAACATAGGATGACGTACAAGAGTAGAGGAAGATGAACACAGGTAGATTATATCCTATACAGGAAGGTCAATCTGAAAAAGACTGAAGACTGCAAAGTGGTGGCAGGGGAAAATGTAGTTAGGCAGCATAGGATGGTGGTCTGTAGGATGACACTGGAGATCAAGAAGAGTAGGAGAGTGAGGGCAGAGCCAATAATCAAATTGTGGAACTTGAAAAAGATAGACTGCAAGGTTGAGTTCAGGGAGGAGGTAAGACAGGCACTGGGTGGCAGTGAAGAACAGCCAGAAAGCTGGGCAACTACAGCAGAAGTCATAAGGGTGACAGCAAGAAGGTTGCTTGGTGTGACATTAGGACAGATGAAGGAGGAAAAGGCAACCTGGTGATGGAATGGAAAAGTACATGAGAGTATACAGAGGAAAACATTGGTGAAGAAGAAATGCCGATAGTCAGAGAGATGCAGAAAGTAGACAAGAGAACAAGGAGATAAGGCGTAAGGTGAAGAGAGAGGTGGCGAAGGCTAAAGAAAAGGCATATGATGAGTTGTGTAAAAGGTTGGACACTAAGGAGGGAGAAAAGGACTTTTATCAATTGGCTAGACAGAGGGGCCGAGCTGAGAAAGATGTGCAGCAGGTTAGGGTGATAAAGGATAAAGATGGAAATGTACTCACAAGTGAGGAGAATGTGTTGAGCAGGAGGAAAGAGTACTTTAAGAGGCTGATGAACGAGGGAGAGAGAGAGAGAAATCTAGAAGATGTGGTGATAGTGAATTAGGAAGTTCAATGGATTAGCAAGGAGGATGTGAGGACAGCTATGAAGAGGATGAGAAATGGAAAGGCCGTTGGTGCAGATGACATACCTGTGGAAGCATAGAGGTGTTTAGGAGAGATGGCAATGGAGTTTTTGGCAGTTTAATGGAATCTTGGAAAGTGAGAGGATACCTGAGGATGGGAGAAGAAGTGTAATGGAAGCGATTTTTAAGAATAAGGGGGGTGTGCGTTGTTGTAATAACTACAGGGGGATAAAATCGATGAACCACAGCATGAAGTTATAGGAAAGAGTAGTGGAAGCTAGGTTAAGAAGGGAGGTGATGATTAGTGAGCAACAGTATGGTTTCATGCCAGGAAAGAGCACCACAGTATTATTTGCTCTGAGGGTGTTGATGGAGAAATATAGAGAAGGCCAGAAGGAGTTGCATTGGGTCTTTGTGGACCTGGAAAAAGCATATGACAGGGTGCCTCAAGAGGAGTTATGGTATTATATGAGGAAGTCGGGAGTGTCAGAGAATTATGTAAGAGTGGTACAGGATATGTATGAGGGGAGTGATGGATGCATTCAAAGTGGAGGTGGGATTACATCAGGGATGGGCTCTGAGCCCTTTCTGATTTGTAATGGTGATGGACAGGTTGACAGATGAGATTAGACAGGAGTTCCCATGGATTATGAAGGTTTGCTGATGACATTGTGATCTGCAGTGAAAGTAAGAAGCAGGTTGAGAAAACCCTGGAGAGGTGGAGATATGCTTTTGAGAGGAGAGGAACAAAACAATACATGTGTGCAAATGAGAGTGAGGTCAGTGGAATGGTGAGGATGCAGGGAGTAGAGTTGGTGAAGGTGGATGAATTTAAATACTTGGGATCACAGCATAGAGTAATGGGAATTTTGGAAGACAGGTGAAAAAGAGTGCAGCCAGGGTGTAATGGGTGGACAAGAGTGTCAGAAGTAATTTGTGACAGATGGGTATCAGAAAGAGTGAAAGAGAAGGTCTACAAGACAGTAGTGAGACCAGCTATATTATATGGGTTGGAGATGATGGCACTGACCAAAAAATAGGAGACAGAGCTGGAGGTGGCAGAGTTAAAGATGTTAAGATTTGCACTGGGTGTGACGAGGATGGAAAGGATTAGAAATGAGTTCATTAGAGGGTCAGCTCAGGTTGGACGGTTTGGAAACAAAGTCAGAGAGGCGAGATGGTGTTGGTTTGGACAAGTATAGATATATTGGGGAAAGGGTGCTAAAGACAGAGTTGCCAGGAAAGAGCAAGGCCTAAGAGAATGTTTATGTATGCGATGAGAGATGATGTGCAGGTGATTGGTATAAAAGAGCAAGATACAGTGGACAGATAGATATGGAAAAAGATAATCTGCTGTTGCAATCCCTAATGGGAGCAGGCGAAAGAAGAAGAAATGTCTATATTCTGACTCTCACATCCTGTAACTGCTAAATATATTTGTATTTGTGTGAAAATCTGGTTAATGGTGAACTACTAAATTTCTGACACTATGTCAATGTATAAAATATGCTTATAACTTGATCCTAACACAACCTGAAAAGCAGTGAAATATCTTCTGAGCTAGATACACAAACAAACACTTAAATGATATGTAGGAGTGTTACACCCAGAGTAGTGGCAAGGTTGTCACAAGACTACACACGGGCCCGTCTTGTTGTTTGGGACTGACTGGGATCAGACTTCAAAGATGTCAGACATGGGGACACAGACACAAAAGGACGGTATTTCTAAGAAAAATAGTGTTTTTTATTTACAGGTGCACAAATCACAAAAGAAATGTCCCAGAAATACTGAATAATATTTACAATTATTACTGCCAGTCCAAAAATGAAAATACTCAAACACAAAAAAAAAATATATACACACAAAAACCGTAGTCTTCCTAATTAAAAATGACAAGAAAAACTACACAAAATAAAGTTCTTACTGTATAAATACCTCCACCAACAATACTACAACTAGGAGATATCTATATCTACAGTATACATATAATAAAAATAAAATGCATACAAATAAGGCACAAGCTACTATGCTTGGTATATTGATAGAAACTGCTATACCAAGCTTACTCTCACAATGACTGAGTCAAAATAGACAACCCCTATAGGCAGGAAGTGCCTTTTATTCCTGGGATCAAAACCTTCAGAAAATCCTGTGTTACGCTGCTGTCTTCTACCTGTAGCAGCTGACACAGGTGCATTCTACATATGTGCTACACTCAACTACTTTAAGGAACATAATAAAAAGCACTGCAACTTCGCATACATGCGAGTACAAGCACACCTATGATGGGTTTCTGCCAAACCAGCCAATATACTCTCTGGAAAGTAAGTTACTTCCCTGTAACTTTACCAAAGGACTTTGTTTGGGAATTTAATCTGGGCTTCTTTTCTCAGAAGTAAGGCATGCATGTCTAAAATTATCTAAACTAAACTCTCTGTATTTATAACTTCTTTTTACTTTACCAAAAGTCAGTCGTTTGTATACTGTTCATAAGACATTTTCCTTAAAATTCTTAATTCCAGGGAGGCAGATTACCACAAGGAGCTGAAAATGAATTTAAGCATTCAAATGCTTTATATGCTACTTAGTAAGTATGACCTATTCACAGTAGCTAAAGTGTAAACAAAAATACAAAATAATATTACTTAAAATGGTTAAAATCATTACATACGTGGCAATTGGAACTTTACAAGGTGCACATGGCAAAGCTGTCAACACAGAAGTCGGTTCAGAGGGCTGCTCCCATGGGCCTGCAAGTTGAGGCTAAGGAAAAACAAGATAAACAAGAAATTATCAAACCTAAAAGTTGTAACATATAAATAAATGTCATCAGCCACCATGAATCTGATAACAAGCAAGAAGCCTGTGGTAATTTCTTGTGTTTTAAAAATATGTTTATTCCTTCATGTCCTGTAAGGTACATGACACCCATTCCCCCCTTTACATTTCCGACGTGAGGCTTCAGAGATTTGACAAATGAACACAGAATAAACCAATCAAACTGTTTCAACATATCTATAACAAATAGCTTGATTAAAACTAAACTAACACTTTATTTATATGTTTATGTTAGTGGACAGCACACAGCACACTCTTTTCTGCTCGTCTACATAATTTATCCCTGAAAAGGATTGCCATGCCTGTATATGTGCTTCTTCCCTTACACCCAAGTACTGCTGGGATAACAACAATGCAGGTCTTTTTACTTCAGTAAAATAAGATATTAGGTTAGGTTACTCATTACTTTGAAAAGTAATTGGACTATGTAATGCATGTTACTTTTAATGTGTTACTCTTCTGCTCCCAAAGATTGTGCTGCTGAACTTAGCACTGTATGTTCAGCTCATCAAAATAAATATAGCAATTTCTGAAATATTGAGATAGATTATTTCAAACTGGAGAAGGAATAATGCAATTGCCCGAGTACTTACCTCAGGAAATTTATATTGTGGATGCCTGTATCTGTGGTTGGTGATAGTGTGTTTTAAGCAAAGACGTGACCAGGTGAACAGATGCAACAAACATGCACATCCTACAAAATCCTTAAGTATACCCTTAAGGGTATACATTGCTAAGAAGCAGGTTTACTCAAAGAGAAATCTATGTGTGTTAACCTGGTTTCTTAGTTACCAATATCCCAGTCTCTCTAACCACAATAAAGGTTCACATGGCATTTTAGAAATGATGTTTCTGTGAGTACATGGGTTATTAAAGAACAAGTAAACAAACAATATCAGTTTAGCAGTAGCTAGTCTAAAATATTATGTAATCATGGTAAATATTCTTTATTAAATGGACCACTGCTTTAACAGATTACTTTTCAGACTATGAATATTTTATTTAACCTTTATTTTGATCCTGCTTTATCTATTATAGGGTCTTGTACAGAGAAACAGCCTACCCAGGCAACACTGGGTACAAATAGAAAACAGACTTATTTAATCTGGCCAATTTATATTTAGATATTAACATAACTTATGCATCTTTAATATCTTCAAGTGAATTTGAGTATCATGAATAAACAGATGCAAAGTAAACCAAACTCAACAGACATTGACCAGGCTGGGAACTGAACGTAGCTGTGTGTAACTGTACTGTAGCAGGACAAACAACTGCAAATCAATAGCATTAACTAAAAATGACCCTGTATGTTCTTTACTGACAAGAGATCTCAAGACTGTTCTCCAGTATATACACTTACTGTTCAAACTGTGTAAAGGAGAACGTTCAGTACAAAACAAAAACAAAAGCAAGACTGCTATGATTCCTTCTACTAAAATTATCTTTTAAAATCTGCAGGATATTATTTTTTAAAAAGTAGTACTACTTGGAGCAATTGTAAAAATGTAATTCCTTAGCATTCCTGATGAAAATAACATTTTCTTTTAATCAATGCTACATTTAAAAAAAAAAATCATGTACTCTCCTTTCAACAAGATTAATTCCAGTTTCTCCCATATTAAATGTGCCGAGCTCACTTTTAAATATAGCAGTTGAAGTACATAGGCACTACAGAAAGTAAATAAAGCAACCTTTCTTACCCCTTTTAGTAAATTAGCTGGCAGAAAAAAACATTAATGTGTGTAAATGAAAATGTATATGTTGCACCCATAAAGTAATTTCGAGTGGTTTTCTTTACCTTTTCAGTCTGCTTAATCATTACTTCATCATGGCATAAGGCTGGACAGATATGCCCACATTTACTCAATACTTTCTGACAAATTTGTCGACATGGTGGACAGGTGCCAAAGTGGCAGCGATGGCTCTCTCGCTTTGGGTGATGGCAAGTTGGAGAATTCCTGCACATAAACAGAAAGACTGTATTGGAGAAAACGTTTCTGACATTTTAAAATGTCTCCATTTATTTTTATGCAAGGTATCTTCTTTCAATATTTAGTACAAGTGATTAGTAAAAATCAAAACCATTTTCGAAAACAAAATGCAGATAGTACAGATGTATTTACTTGATTCACTTTAAAATACTTACCAATAAGAATAGCATTTTCATTTAGACAGTATGTTCAAGTTCAGTGAAATGAAATAGTTCAGAACAGTTGAAATGAACAATCATAATAAAATAAAATGTGGTATAGGTAACTGACTAACAGTTAGCACCAGCAGGACAAAAAGTAGAAAACCAGGACCAACACCTAAATATAATTCTGTATTTGTAGCACTGCTCTACCTATGTGGATGTAATATTTATGACAGTATAATTATATGAAAGAAGTGGTGTTTAAAATCTATCAAGCATACCTGTAGGGTCATCCTTGTTTCTGTCAGTGCAACATTTATTGGCTGCATTAAATCATTATGTGAATTTCATACAGTGCTGTAATCCTGTTAGTCCTAAAAACCATGACCACTTAATCATACAGGCTATATGGCCTACTGCCATGCAAGTCCTGGGAGTTTTCGCAACAACTGCCTAAGCTGGATTGTTCACCTTTTCTACAGTTTGGATACATGTCATAAAGCTTCTTTTCGTCTATTCTGCCCACCTATATGTATGATACACCTTTTCATGTATCATTCAGTCATGTTGAATCTCAACAGAGATGTCTCCTGGTAAAATTTGAGAATAGAGTTGGCAAATGAAACTGCAAGAAGAGGAAAAAATCCAGAACTAATACAATGACTGAAAGAAGGAAAAAAACTTAAATAAATTGCATATTTTGGAAGTGGTCAACGGGGTAAAATAGGAAACTAGTATGCAAACAGAAGCAGGACACTGACCAAAGAAGAGCTACCTTAAAGCACTCTAACCAAGGGTAACCAGCAATGATGTTTCTTTTGTAGGGCAGTCAGAGGAGTTGGAAGATATGTTAGTTACAGCAAGGAGTGGAGCATCATTGCAGAGGAGGGGGCAACCAAACCTGTATCAATTCAGGCTATAGTGTCATTGGATGAAAATAACATCAAATGATATTGTCTGCTGTGGAGCCACAGATGAAGAGTTATGAATGTACTGGGGTAGCAACAGAATAAAGGCATCCTTAATATGTCAGAATTTCACATGCATTAGTGTATTTATAAGGACTCAGAAGAGGCAGTGCAGATACTTTCATGAAAACCTGTTTTTGTCTTCTATAAGAAAGGGATCAGAAATGAAGAGAAGGCAGAGGAAGAGTGGGTAGTTAATTCCTCGTCAACTATATTAGACTACTATTCCTTACCAAAATGTGTCATTAATTTTGCCAACATAAAAGCTGATCATTAATTAACTGAGTGATATCAATCGATCCATTGACTTTCCCCAGTGTAGTTGAAGATACAAGTCCCCCCTGAGTTCATTGTAAAGTTCCTTCCATCTCTGTATGTTGCTGGGATAGGATCTGGATCCCTGTGAGCTTGTAACAATTATTAGGTTCAGAAAATTGAATTATTGGTATTAGCAGAAATGTGTGGAAAAAGTGCCAAGATAATTTTTACAGGAATCACTATATTATTGAATTAAAATCTAAAAATACAAAACCCTTTTTTAAACTGAGCAATATCACAATGCTCTTCACAAAGGAATTAGAGGAATTGTACATACAGCAGATATTCACATGTTTTCACAATGCAGCATCATAGATATATAGATAGACAGAACAGCTCCATCTGAACGGCTGACTTCCTCAAAGTTTAAAGAGTGACTAAAAGCCATACTGTTGTGTGAACATCTGTCAGATTGTTAATGAATGTTTTTGTGCTATGTGGATAGCTGTCATATTTCTAATTGATCATTTTTGTTTACAATTAACTGAAAAACAACAATATACAGTGCATCCGGATAGTATTCACAGCACATCACTTATTCCACATTTTGTTATGCTACAGCCTTATTCCAAAATGGATTAAATTCATTTTTTCCCTCAGAATTCTACACACAACACCCCATAAGGACAACGTGAACAAAGTTTACTTGATGTTTTTGCAAATTTATTAAAAATAAAAAAACTGAGAAATCACATGTACTTAAGCATTCACAGCCTTCGCTCAATACTTTGTCAATGCACCTTTGGCAGCAATTACAGCCTCAAGTCTTTTTGAATATGATGCCACAAGCTTGGCACACCTATCCTTGGCCAGTTTCACCCATTCCTCTTTGCAGCACCTCTCAAGCTCCATCAGGTTGGATGGGAAGCGTTGGTGCACAGCCATTTTAAAATCTCTCCAGAGATGTTCAATCGGATTCAAGTTTGGGCTCTGGCTGGGCCACTCAAGGACATTCACAGAGTTGTCCTGAAGCCACTCCTTTGATATCTTGGCTGTGTGCTTAGGTGGCACACCTATCCTTGACCAGTTTCGCCTATTCCTCTTTGCAGCACCTCTCAAGCTCTATCAGGTTGGATGGGAAGTGTCGGTGCACAGCCATTTTAAGATCTCTCCAGAGATGTTCAATCAGATTCAAGTCTGGGCCACTCAAGTACATTCACAGAGATGTCCTGAAGCCACTCCTTTGATATCTTGGCTGTGTGCTTAGGGTCGTTGTCCTGCTGTGAAAGATGAACCGTCGCCCCAGTCTGAGGTCAAGAGTGCTCTGGAGCAGGTTTTCATCCAGGATGTCTCTGTACATTGCTGCAGTCATCTTTCCCTTTATCCTGATTAGCCTCCCAGTTCCTGCCGCTGAAAAGCATCCCCATAGCATGATGCTGCCACAACCATTGGTATTGGCCTGGTGCTGAGCAGTGCCTGGTTTCCTCCAAACGTAAGGCCTGGCATTCACACCAAAGAGTTCAATCTTTGTCTCATCAGACCAGAGAATTTTGTTTCTCATGGTCTGAGAGTCCTTCAGGTTTCTTTTGGCAAACTCCAGGCAGGCTGCCATGTGCCTTTTACTAAAAGGAGTGGCTTCCGTCTGGACACTCTACCATACAGGCCTGATTGGTGGATTGCTGCAGAGATGGTTGTCCTTCTGGACCTCTGACAGAGTGACAATCGGGTTCTTGGTCACCTCCCTGACTAAGGCTCTTCTCCCCTGATCGCTCAGTTTAGATGGCCAACCACCTCTAGGAAGAGTCCTGGTTGTTTTGAACTTCTTCCACTTACAGATGATGGAGGCCACTGTGCTCATTGGGACCTTCAAAGCAGCAGAAATTTTTCTATAACCTTCCCCAGATTTGTGCCTCGAGACAATTCCTTTGACTTCATGCTTGGTTTGTGCTCTGATATGAACTGTCAACTGTGGGACCTTATATAGACAGGTGTGTGCCTTTCCAAATCATGTCCAATCAACTGAATTTACCACAGGTGGACTCCAATTAAGCTGCAGAAACGTCTCAAGGATGATCAGGGGAAACAGGGTGCACCTGAGCTCAATTTTGAACTTCATGACAAAGGCTGTGAATACTTATGTACATGTGATTTCTCAGCTTTTTATTTTTTAATAAATTTGCAAAAATCTCCAAGTAAACTTTTTTCACTTTATCATTATGGGGTGTTGTGTGTAGAATTCTGAGGAAAAAAATGAATTTAATCAATTTTGGAATAAGGCTGTAACATAACAAAATGTGGAAAAAGTGATGCGCTGTGAATACTTTCCAGATGCACTGTACCATGTCTACTTTGGACGAAATCTGAATAAGGTATAAGAAATCGAAGAATTTCAGTCCATGTCATCTGCTCTTTAGCTGCTTGGACATGGGTTGCGTCTGCACCATGCTGTTTCAGGTCAGATATCCCTCCATGGGCGACTGAAAAGGCTTGACGCTGACGGCAAGTGCATTTGTCACCAGGGAAAGGGCTGACCCATTGACATTCTGTCTCCCATTCAGAGCTATACCTCAACAGCCTCTTGCATTTCACAGACATCATCAGACATAACTGCATGTAGCATCTTGATCAGGAAGTTCCACTATACTGCATGAAGCGACTGCTTTAATTTTTTTTTTGCCATCATTTAATGAACACAGCATAATGGCCAGGATCATGGATTGTTCAGGGCTTGTCTGTCTGCAATATTACCACAACATGAAAATTCACTCTGCTTATATAACTGGTTTGATTTAACTGTTGTGCACTTAAATATGGAACAAATATAGGAAATTATCAAGTTAGGGGCTGCGTTAATATGTATAAGGTACAATAAGCTAATATGTGACAGGGCACAGCAGGTATGCACTAATATTATCATGGTAATGTTTGGTAAGGCTACTGTTTATTTGAGAGTAATAATGGCGGCATTTTTTGTGCTGTTTTTAGTCACCTGTAGTATTTGAGAGGCTGTGTATTCATTTTTCATTATTCCACTACGCAGTCCTCAACATTTTATTATTGCCCTTATTATTTTCTAAGTACATCTTAGGGAGAATCAAAAATTTCCTAAGCAAGCGTCACTAAACATCTTTATCCAGCCTTGCTGTAAAGTGTCTTAGAACATGAAAAGATTGACAAAAATAGATGAGACCATTCAGTCCATCAGGCTCATTTGGTTACCAAATACTGTAGTTCTGTTGTACCAATATCTCATTGAAAAAGTTTTCATAAGTTTTTAAGGTTTCTGCTTCAATGACATGTTCCAGATTCACATAACTCATTATTTTGTCTTGGTAGAGTAATATATTGCTCTACTTTCCCCTTTTGTATTATTAATAAGTAGCCTTTATCAGAAAACCTCAAGTCTCCCAGACTTACCACTGTTTATAAGGTATTATAGTATATAACTTCTCCCCACCTTCCCTTCTATATCTATAACCTCAGGCAATTAGGTGTAGTAAAAGACAAGCAGGAGTTAAGCTACAATTTAAACAATGTATTATCGGTAATATTCATAAATAATAACAATATGCAAAGTACATTTGAATATTGGCAACCATACAACCTGATTAAATGGTGGCACACAGACTTGTTTGTTATTTAAAATGTCTCTAGTTAAGGCATCTTTGGTGGTCAGCTTTCTTCAGAACAGGCCGCATGCCTGTTTCAATATGGCTGCCGAGCTGTGCTCTCCATTGTGTTGTCCTTTCAGGTCATCAATTTGGTAAGAGAGAGAGATACTCCTTCATCAGATGTTAGTAAGAGAGAGAGTGAGGTTAATCAAGCAAATTTTATAGATGTCCTGTCCAACCCCTACAGCCAATAGGGCGTCGTGGTACTTAAAGGTTTCTGATGCAAGCCAATTCCAAACAGCCATATTTCAGACCAATGGGGAAATAGAACATCTTAACACCTGCCATCACTCAAAACCATTTGTAGAGGTAAAGCTTGGCAGTTAGGCAACATGGCTTTGTGTGGGGGATGAGAGAGAGACTCTAGCAAAGAACATTTGTTTCAAGCACTTCTCCCAACTCGGTCGTAAAATTCACTTTCCTGAGTTAGTTTTGCATAAATTACAAATAAAGATTTACAAAATACAGTATTTATCAACTTATATGCAAAATCTCACATCAAAAAATTCATATAATGTATGCTTTATATAAAGACTTGGAACCTGGCTTCACTCTAAAACACAATTACCCTTAATTTCCATCGGTGTCCTCAAGTGTGTGATTTAATGGAAAGAAATTTGTTTGATAATCTTTATTGATGTATTTGACAAAAAGTCCCGATGCAGCATTCGCTGCTGAAGACTGACGAGGGTTAATCTTAGTACACTCCCATTTTGCCTGGGTTGTGCTTGTTTGCTTTCTTCTGCATGGCTTCAATTGCTGCTGTGCCTTTTTTTGCAGTGTGGTAAATAGAACTGAACACTGTATTCCAGATGTGGTACAGTCTTAATATAAACCATTAACATTACATAAAATAATATTTGGGAGAGAGATTGCATAAAAGTAGATATACAGCTAAAAATAGTAGACTTTGTGAGATCGTGAGTCTCATGGAGACACAGATAACGAGTCTCCTGGTGCCGTGGGTGAGGTTGGAGGAAAAGCCAGTGTATGCATTGTGCGACACGTATTTGCCTGCTTCATGTAACTATCTGCATTTTCAATATCATGCACCACGACGAGGAGGTGCAAGATCGGAAATAAAAAAAAACATATTCAAATGACAGCTCATGCTCAAGTGACATAGCATTTTCAGACAGTGATATTTTCATATATGAATGTGTGTGCGTGTGCACGAGAAACACAGAGACAGATTCAATCTCATTCAAGTGGTTACTGGAATATAAAATAAACACTTTCGCAAAGGTATAGTGAAGCAAGTGTGCTTTTATTCAGTGTTTGTGTGTCTGCTTATGCCCATTCAGCAATAGCTTTTACAGGTAGCAAAACTTTACACCGACTGTTACAGACTAAAATCAAACGTTTCTTCTTTTGGGCATATACACCATCAGCATGGCAATGCCAGATCTAAACACTAGCGTGGCAAATTGCTTGAGTACTAAAGTGACTATAGCTGTAGGTGGATGTCCCATTTTACGTTATGGTGCCAAGCGGAGTTGTGCTGCAATGCAGCAGCCTATTAGCCAGCAAAAGTGCTGTGAAGAAGCTGTCTGTTGTTATGGTCCTGCCTTTGTCCAGAAACGGCTCCATAAGCTTTATGACTTGGAAAGTCTTTGCCTTGGGTTGTAACTTAAACCACAGTTCTCAAGAAAATGTTGCCAGATGTCCGAAAAATTTTTATTTTCCAAACGTTCTGCTCAGGTATCTTTGTTGTCAAAGGACAAATGCCGGATGGTAGTCTGATAACGGTCAATGGCCACCAAATCTTTGACTGCCAGTACAACAAATAGTTCTGAACAGGCATCAACCACAGCACCAACTGTGGTCATCGCTGCTCTTGTGAAAAGAAAGGAAATAAATGCCATCAACTCAGAGAAGGAGAGGCAAGTTTGTTGTACCATGTGAATGTCACTGAGAAAATAAAACTGAATAATAAAAAAACAAGTACTAACTTTTACAAATAGCCAACATTTACATTGGGTGTTACAGACTCAAAACAAATGTATGTTTTTATTATATTATAGTAATAACAATAACATCATTAATAACATTAAACCATTTAAATTTCAATTTAAATGGGATGCTTGGAGATTCAAATTTGTTACGATAAATAACAGTAACCCAATGATGCTTATGAACAGTTAAAATTAAATGCAAAAATTAAGAAAGAAAGACAGGTAAAAGGTTGAAAAAGAAAAAGCTACTAACTGCACTTTTGCTTCTGAGCATTTATCATGAATTTACAGTAGCTACAGTTTAATGAGTCACATTAATTAACATTTTGATTTGGTGTGTTTCATGGCTACTATTGTTTTACCTGCTGTTAATTATCAAAAACTCATGCTCTGTACATTTTTACTGTTGTTATTTTGGTTGTTATAAATTCTTATTATTTTATTGACATTGCCATGTTTTTGTTGGCAAATGTGCCTGTTGCCAGCAATGATGACCAATATTCATGTGAACCATTATGGTAGTGACCCCAACAAACAGAAGACCGATTCTTTGACTTTCAAAACAATACCAGCAAAGAAAAACATTAGTTAAGATATGACACTCACTTTGGCTTTTGTTTAGGAATTCAATTTAGGAGTATTGTTGAGGTATTGAGCTCTTGGGACTACTCCTTTGGCTTATTCTAAAAGCAAACAGCTCTTTATTTCTGCTGCACAAACCTCTCAGAAGTCCTTTTGAAACAACACACTTAATAATAGTGCACAATAATCATCTTTTATCTGTATCTTTAAGCACGCTGCACACTGGCGCCTGTTATATGCACAGGAAGGTAAACATGCAGCCTCATCTACTCTTTCAGGGTGTATATACAAAGTTTATAGTTATAATTATCATTTGCGTGTGGCAAAAGTAACAGTTTAAATCTACTTACATTAGTAGTGGTTAAGCACATAATTAAAACTGTTTTTGTTCCTTAGTCTACTACAACTGCACAATTATTTATTTATTTTATTATTTTTACACTGGAGTGGAACTCAGATGGATTATCAGTTGTGATACTTTCATCCAGGATGACATACAATATGATAAGCCTCCTATGGTACCACTAATGAATTCTACTGTTAACTCACTGAGTGTAGCATATTTGTTACTCTGTATAAGTTGGGTCATTTACCATTCATTAAAGGTATTTTTAATACCTCGGAAACCATTGAAGGATAAGTGGATTTTTAAGTGACGGCTCATTCTCGACACACCCATAACACTGCTATGTGTGAAAACATCAACAAATTTACCGTGCTTGATAAATACATGCTGGCATATTTAGCACCCACTTTAATATTTTTTAAATTATTAGCTGTGACTGTTCTCCCTCAGACTTGTTCACATAGAATCAAGACAAAAAAAGATTAATGCTGCTATATAAAGTATTTTACACATAAGTCAAAAATAATAAAGTAAATAATTGTAACAAATACAACACATCTTTATATTCAGCTAAATTGACTATTAAAATTTTGTTAATTTCTGTTTCTGCAATCCATTAAAATTATCCAACCAAGCCAATTAGGCTGTTTTTAAAAATGCGTCAAGAAAATAAATAAAGAGTTTTTCTGCTCCAATCATATACCATTTCACTTTGCCACTTGTGTAGCTGTTTTGGTAAGCTTTCACTGTTATATTTTAGGCAGGTCAAAAATAGGTAAACAAAAAATCCCTACTAAAGAAAAGATGTATCTGAGAGATATCATGAATGTTTCAGAATGTCTTTATGCTTTGGTACTAGTGCTGTTACTGCAACCACATTAGGAACATTTAACACATAGATAAAAAATATAGTTAAGAAGTTTTGAAGTTTAGCACAATCTTAATAGTTACACTGTGTCTTGCATTATTGTAAACTGTTATAAATGCTGTTATAAAATGCACCACTGACAGAAAGTTAATCATAATGTCCTATAAACACATAAAACAAGCCAGGCTCTTTTTTACCTTACTTTTCTGATTACTAAAAATTGTCAGTTCATTCCCATGATTACTGTGAACGAAATGTTCCCTATATGTTACAAATATAAAATTTTTACATGTTTCTAACCCTGCTCTTGTGATGACGACAGTGCCTGGCACAGAACACCTTCAATTCCATCAATACCTCTTTTTCCATTTATAATTGTCTTATTATACGTTAAATGACTTTAGCAAGGCACAAATTTGACAACAGACCTGCAAGGTTCTTTACATTTGGGTGGTTTTGTTGTCTTCTCCCTTCCACAAGGAACAGAAAGTACAGTGCCACCACAGTTACATTTCACGTTAATCATCTCTGGGCAAGGATAACAACTCCCTTGAAAACAAAAGCAAAAACATTTAAAGGACAAATGCATATTTAGGCAAAATAAAGGATCATACCATAAAATGTCATAAAAATCAGGTCAGGAAAAGAATAAGCAGTTTTTTCGGGCAGCAGAGTTACACATGCAATGTGAAATATACTCACAGAGTTGATTAATCTTGCTTTAATTATCTAGTTAAGTATCTGCTGGAACTAAATCTGTATTGTTTTGATGCATATAGACAAAGCATGCTAAGTGTAGATAAAATATGACAAATACAATTTTTATTTGAAATCTTCACAGGAACATACAATTTTAATTAAATGGTTGGTGGAGACCATACTCTGGTTCATCTCTTCCTATTTAATTTCTCACTCCAACCTTCTAGGCAAATGGTAGATGTCTATTTGCACTCACATTATTAGATTCAGAGTCATTTCTTATTCATATATACTGTGTGTGTGTGTGTATATATATATATATATATATATATATATATATACTGCTCAAAAGAATTAAAGGAACACTTTTTAATCAAAGTATAGCATGAAGTCAATGAACCTAATGGGATATTAATCTGGTCAGTTAAGTAGCAGAGGGCAGCTCGATTGGCATTCGCCATAGAATACCAGAATTGGCAGATGCACCACTGGTGCCCTGTGCTTTTTACAGATGAGAGCAGGTTCACCCTGAGCACGTGACAGAAGTGAAAGGGTCTGGAGAAGCCATGGAGAACACTATGCTGCCTGTAACATCATTCAGCATGAGCAGTTTGGCGGTGGGTTAATGATTGTCTGGGGAGGCATATCCACGGAGGGTCACACAGACCGCTACAGGCTTGACAAAGGCACCTTGGCTGCCATTAGGTATCAGGATGAAATCCTTGAACCCATTGTCAGACCCTATGCTGGTACAGTGGCTCCTGGTGCACGACAATTCCTGGCCTCATGTGGTGAGAGTATGCAGGCAGTTCCTGGAGGATGAAGGAATTGATACCATTGACTGGCCACCACACTTTCCTGACCTAAATCCAATAGAACACCTCTGGGACATTATGTTTTGGTCCATCCAATGCCACCAGGTTGCACCTCAGACTGTCTAGGAGCTCAGTGATGCCCTGGTCCAGATCTGGGAGGAGATCCCCCACAACACCATCTGTCATCTCATTAGATGCATGCACCGATGTCGTCAGTCATGTATACAAGAAGTGCTGCGTACAATTTTGAGTTGCTGCAATTTAATTTTGGCAAAATGGACTAGCCTGTCACAATTTTTTCACTCTGATTTTTGGGGCATCTTTGATTTTAGGGCTCTGTAGGTTGATCATTTTCATTTCCATCAAACGATGTGGCATCCTTTCGTTCCTAACACATTACCCAGTCTATATCTGTATAGATATCCAGGAGGATTTCTTTTTCCCATTGAGATCTGATGTGTTTTCAAAGTGTTCCTTTAATTTTTTTGAGCAGTTTATATATTGTGACAGGCGCCTGGAGTCCACGCCCAGTCGGGACGCCCCTGCACACTGTATTCAGGGGGAGCAGCCCTGGACAGTGCAATACCTCCCCCTGGACGTTAGATGGCTGCCCCCCTGGCCTGGTGAAGTGCCTCAGTTTCCCACAGGGCTCCCTGGGAATTGGAGTTGGGGGTAGCCCTGTTGGGTCCCGCACGTACCGCCAGGGGGTGCTGTGTTTGTGACTCCTGAGCCCGTATGGGCAGCAGCTTCATCACACCTGGAAGTGCCGCCAGATCTTGGTGATCTAACACCTGGAGCACTTCCAGGTGACCTATAAAAGGAGCCAGTAACCACCACTTATCAGCCAGAGTCGGGTGGAGGAAGACAAGGTTGCGAAGGAGGAGTGGTGGTGCCAGAGAACAGAGTTTGTGTTTGTGCTTTACTGGTGTTTGGGACTGTGTTGTGGCTTGGGGGTGGGGGAGGATGAGTACGGGGAAACGTGCCCTCCAGCTGAAGAAGAATAAAAAGCCTTTTATTTTACAGGTGCCTCCCGTGTCCAATCTGTGTCGGGTCAGGCGCTATATAGTGCCGTTTACTCTATATATATATATATATATATATATATATATATATATATACACACACACATACACATATATATATATATATATATACATATACATACATATATACACTCACCTAAAGGATTATTAGAAACACCATACTAATACGGTGTTTGACCCCCTTTCGCCTTCAGAACTGCCTTAATTCTACGTGGCATTGATTCAACAAGGTGCTGAAAGCATTCTTTAGAAATGTTGGCCCATATTGATAGGATAGCATCTTGCAGTTGATGGAGATTTGTGGGATGCACATCCAGGGCACGGCTCCGTTCCACCACATCCCAAAGATGCTCTATTGGGTTGAGATCTGGTGACTGTGGGGGCCATTTTAGTACAGTGAACTCATTGTCATGTTCAAGAAACCGATTTGAAATGATTGAGCTTTGTGACATGGTGCATTATCCTTCTGGAAGTAGCCATCAGAGGATGGGTACATGGTGGTCATGAAGGGATGGACATGGTCAGAAACAATGCTCAGGTAGCCTGTGGCATTTAAATGATGCCCAATTGGCACTAAGGGGCCTAAAGTGTGCCAAGAAAACATCCCCCACACCATTACACCACCACCACCAGCCTGCACAGTGGTAACAAGGCATGATGGATCCATGTTCTCATTCTGTTTACGCCAAATTCTGACTCTACCATTTGAATGTCTCAACAGAAATCGAGACTCATCAGACCAGGCAACATTTTTCCAGTCTTCAACTGTCCAATTTTGGTGAGCTCGTGCAAATTGTAGCCTCTTTTTCCTATTTGTAGTGGAGATGAGTGGTACCCGGTGGGGTCTTCTGCTGTTGTAGCCCATCCGCCTCAAGGTTGTGCGTGTTGTGGCTTCACAAATGCTTTACTGCATACCTCGGTTGTAACGAGTGGTTATTTCAGTCAAAGTTGCTCTTCTATCAGCTTGAATCAGTTGGCCCATTCTCCTCTGACCTCTAGCATCAACAAGGCATTTTCGCCCACAGGACTGCCGCATACTGGATGTTTTTCCCTTTTCACACCATTCTTTGTAAACCCTAGAAATGGTTGTGCGTGAAAATCCCAGTAACTGAGCAGATTGTGAAATACTCAGACCGGCCCGTCTGGCACCAACAACCATGCCACGCTCAAAATTGCTTAAATCACATTTCTTTCCCATTCTGACGTTCAGTTTGGACTTCAGGAGATTGTCTTGACCAGGACCACACCCCTAAATGCATTGAAGCAACTGCCATGTGATTGGTTGATTAGATAATTGCATTAATGAGAAATTGAGCAGGTGTTCCTAATAATCCTTTAGGTGAGTGTATACACACACACACATACACAGTATATATATATATATATATATACATACACACACACACATATATATATATACATATACAGTATATATAGTGTATTTTCATTTATTATTTATATACAGTATATGTTGCATTCAGTGCAAGCTCTTGCCTTTTTTGGTTTCTTAATTGGAGTTATACCACTGTTACTATTCTGAACAGAAGTGCAGGTCAGTTCAATGTATTACCTAAAAGAAACTGAACATAAAACAATGTTCTCTACATTGAAATCTTCATGACATTCTGCCTTCTCAATAGGAGTGTATAAAAGCTATGTGGAGTGTAACACAATTGTTGGTATATCCTAAATGTTTCAACCAAACAATGAATATGAGATTAAAACTGCAAGTATATTTAATAATACAAAGCCACTCTGCTATCTATACAGTGTTTACATTTCTAAGTAATTCAACTTTTTGATCTGTACATTTTACTTCATATTAAATGATGTATAGTCTTTGCAGGACGGAATAGCTTTATGATACACATTCCTCTAAAAAGATATAATTTACAACAATAACTTTCTGAATACTGCATGTCAAATATGCTTTCAGCAAAAGTAAACAGATTTTTTTTTCTAAGAAATTTAGCATCATTAGTAACACCCTTTTGCATTACAGTTAACCTGCTCCAAAATTTCACCTCTCTTAATTGCTTCTGTTAAACCTTATGGGAATTGTTTGTCCTATTGCGCTACATGTTCATCATCATTAGAAGTGATGTTTGAAACTTTGCATTATTGGAACATTCTTTCCATGACATTTTATTACCAGGATTCTTTTAATTTCATTAACACTTCTAATAATACCCGATATATTACATTATTTTCATTGCCTTTTTGGGGATATAAGCATTTCAAATGTATTTACCATTCACTTTAATATGGCTACATCTTTTAAAAGAGATAAAAGAGGAAATTTTTAAATAACTACAGTACTAGTTAATGATTTAATTATTGAAAAACAACGCATTTTGCTTTAGTGCATTAGAAAATTACACATTGAGCTTTTTGTTTAGAATAATTTTGATGAGTACAGGCCAGTCACCCAATGTGCTCATCACTCTTATTTTCCTAGAATAACTAGGATAACATTTAATCAAGTTTTGAAGGTCCCTAAAGTCCTATTCTCTACCATACTACCTGGAAATTTACTGAACGTGTTTGCGCTTAAATGTGTGAAGAAAGCTTTCTAACATTCGTGAGAAATTTGCTTGTAAATTTCCCACTGTATTTTCGTGTTCATGTTGGAATGTATTGTAAAGTAACAACAAGGATCCACTGAAATAATTCCCTTCATAATTTTAAAAAATTCAGTCTTGTCACCTCTTAAACTCCATTTGCTTAAACTAAAAAGGTTTAACTCCTTCAATCTTTTCTCATAGCTCACACCTCTCAGTACTAAAATTAGCTTAATTGCTCTCCTCTGGACTTAGTACTGCTCCATCTTTTTTGTAATATGGAGACCAAAACTGCACACATGTACATAATATTCCACAGATCGCATTCATTCAGCTTGCATACAAACAAGAAATAGGCTTGAAATGTGCATATGCAGCTTCCCATGCAAATGTTGGGATTTATTGAAGAAAATTTGACAAAAAAGCTTTTGTATATTTATGGTAATTCTGCCTCATGCATAAATAACATTCCAGACAAAACTGGGATAATATAATATTCTTGATCAAGCTGGAAAATTCAGTCAAACCAACAAAATGATGACTAGCATGCATAATGATTCATATAATTGAACTGTTATTATAATGTGTGTTGATGTGACAAATATATTACACCTGAAAATTGATGAATGTAATGTACAGACTGTATTTTAGTTTCCTTCTAAAAGGGTCAATGCTGCATATTTGCACTGAAGATTTTATTTTTTTTTTTTTATTTATTTCAACTATCTGTTGTCACTTCTCTGTGAACTGGCTGCCGGGTCAGGAATATCTTCATCAAGCCTTCTGTGCTGGAAGTAATTAAAAGACCAGTGACGCACTAAATCCAGTTTTCATAAAGTGAGGGTGCAAATACATTAAAAAAAATCCAGTATCCCCAAAGTAATCAGAGCACTTTATTGCACTCATGTTGCAATAAAGGCACCTAGAAAGAATGAAGCTTCTTTTATTTAACCATAAGTAGTTACAGTCCATCAATGAACAAGTCATTCAAAATGTGACTGGCAACCATTGTGTCAATGGCCTGGGTCAACCCTGTGACTCATTTATTTTTGAGATACAGTAGCTTTGACAGACATGATGGTGTTGTCCATGATATCAGTGTTTCATGTGACCTGTACTGTTCATTGTAACAGCAATCATGTCATTAGTTGAGGCAGAGATGATTATGTACATATGTGTGTTACATTCGGTAACTGGGCATTCTCAACTTTTCCATGGACACTGTGTTAAGGTACCTGAATTCCATTTCAGCGATAAGGATACTATTTCTGTTTTTTTTACTTCAGTCAAACAAAAAGTAATAATATTCTGCATATTGATTCACATAAATGATTAACAATCCATTATACATTTCAGAAAATATCACAACACATTATATATTTTAATTACTTTAAAACCTTAAACTTCTGAAAGAATGCATCTATGGCTCTGAATATAAATAATCTATGTAAATTTTGCACTATGTGAACTCCAGCTGCTCTCTCTCTGACACATTCAATTGTAGTTAAAGGTGTTGATCATAGCACTTTTTATTAGTATGACCAAAACAATATTTCTAAAGGTCAATGGGAGAGTGGCTACTGAGTGCATGTTTATGGGAGAAAACCAATGGTGAGATGTTGTAGAAAGCAATGGTCAAAATACAGCAATTGTTAATCTCAAACAAGTGTTTCCAATGGCAAAGCCAAAGTCATAGCTTCTTTAAAATTGAAAGCCTTTCCTAAATTCTGTCACCCCCTTTTAAAGTTCAATCATGCCAAAAAATAAAATAAAATACAAATAAAAGCAACAAGAAAGAAAAATAAAAAATTTACTGAAAAAAAAATGAAAATACCTAAAAATCAAACAGTAATGTGTTTCTGACAATGAAACTGGCAAGCAAAATACATTTTAACATATGGCATTCATTCAATAAAAGAAACATCACTGTTATTCAACAGGATGCGATTCAGTGTTAAGATTTTCCAGCCACAGTTTTTAAAACGTGAAAAAAGAAAGCATTTTATCTGTTCATTTAAAATGCTTTTAACCCGACTTGCTAAATAGACAACACTGAATTGTGAAGGTCTAGGTGACATTTACTCCTGCTGCCATTTCAATTTGCTGCACATTATTCTACATATTATAAAAATTCACAAATTCTGATAACTGACAATGGTGCTTATCAAGCAACCTTTTCACTTTTGATAGCATTTCATCACCACCTCATTATTCATAAATCTACAGGAAAAAGGTTAATGAATTAATCAAATAGCATAAGCGTAAGTAAACAAGATTACAGTCTAAAAATGTCTATTATCCCCCAATGAAGTTTATTACACAATGCAAAATTTGCTTATGTTCAAAAGGTAACTATTTAAAAATGTGTAAATCATACAATATTACTCATTTGTTCTAAATCCAAAACTGCAAAATAAGTAGTGTTCCGATTAATTTTCCATTTGTGTTTAGAAATCTTGCAGACAGAATGCCTATCAGAATGAGAGGCAGGATTCCACACCTGGTAGACAACTAGCTACTCGACAAACATCTGCGCATGGCTCTCAGTTTTTTTGTTAATGTTGGTCTATTTTATCTATTATTTTTGTTTCCCTGAGCAGTAAATGGCCAAGCAAATTTACTAAAACTATAAGCTCTACTAGATTTTACAAAAAAGTAACATTGTTGATATTTATTGTTTATCTTCCTTGTTTAAATTACCAAACCTAAAAGGATGTTACTGCTGCAAAATAAGTTTTCTCTCCATTATGTTGGGAGAAAAAACTCAAGAAATGTGTTTTTGTCACTTTTGTTGACTTTTTTCAAACAGACTGGAAATATGGGAGGCAAATATAAAGGCCTCAGTGCTGGTAAGCCAGATGGACCTAGGTACGGTCACAGAAGCACATCATTGATTAACTTAGGGTGTGAAGTTATTGCTTGCAAAAATAGTGGATAAATGTCCAGCTAGAAAGTAGCCTGGTGTATGTTATTTCCAAAGTTGGGGGAATACAAAGATTTTTCCATTGTTACTTAGTCGACTAGCCCATCCAGGCTTTAGTTGGTGTGCTAAATTTTCAAGCTATCTAATATTTTCTTTCAAGAATGATCCTGAGTGGCCTCAAGCCCTCACTGACTGACTGACTGACTGACTCACTACTAATTCTCCAACTTCCTGTGTAGGTAGAAGGCTGACATTTGGCAGGCTTATTCCTTACAGCTTACTTACAAAAGTTAAGCAGGTTTCATTTTGAAATTCTACACGTAACGGTCATAACGGTCGACAACGTCCGGCATGTTGAACTTTCTTATTTATGGTCCCATCTTCACGAAATCTGATAGACAGCTTCCCTGTGCTAACCGAAACTGATATACGTATTTATTTTGGTGGTATGACGCCACTGCCGGCGGCATACCGAACATTCCAACATCAATAATTCTCCAACTTCCCGTGTAGGTAGAAGGCTGACCCCATCTTCACGAAATTTGGTAGGCGGCTTCCCTGTGCTAACCGAAACACGTACTTATTTTGATGGTATGACGCCACTGTCGGCCGCCATATTGAACTTTCCGACGTCACTAATTCTCCAACTTCCCGTGTAGGTAGCAGGCTGAAATTTGGCAGGCTTCTTCCTTACAGCTTACTTACAAAAGTTAAGCAGGTTTCACTTCGAAATTCCACACGTAATGGTCATAACGGTCGAAACCGATGTACGTCCTTATTTCGGTGGTATGACGCCACTGTCGGCCGCCATGTTGAACTTTCCAACGTCACTAATTCTCCAACTCCCTGTGTAGGTAGAAGGCTGACCCCATCTTCACAAAATTTTGGTAAGCGGCTTCCCTGTGCTAACTGAAACTGATGTACGTACTTATTTCAGTGGTATGACGCCACTGTCGGCCGCCATATTGAACTTGCTAACGTCACTAATTCTCCAACTTCCCGTGTAGGTAGAAGGCTGAAATTTGGCAGGCTCATTCTTGACAGCTTACTTACAAAAGTTAAGCAGGTTTCATTTCGAAATTCTACTCGTAACGGTCATAATGGTCGACAACATCCATCATGTTGAACTTTCTTATTTATGGCCCCATCTTCATGAAATTTGGTAGGCAGCTTCCCTGCGCTAACCGAAACCAATGTACGTACTTATTTCGGTGGTATGACGCCACTATCGGCCGCCATATTGAACTTTCCAACGGTCTTTGTTACTTATGGGCCCATCTTCAAGAAATTTGGTACACTGATTCCCAACGCTAACTGAATCGTACTTACGTACATATATACATCCATAGCCTGCAGCTCGGTCACCGTGTGAGGCGGCGTTGGGTCCCCCATCCCAATGTCTCCAACGTTGTTGGCTGCCTGCCTATATAAGGCCGTCCGTCGCTCCGGTCTCTCCATTGCTTTCCTTGTTTCGCCACAGGATTCACGTCTCCCTGCTGATAACTACAGCCTTTTTATTTAATCTACGGCTTCTCCACGGTTTTATTGTTTGTTGATTACAATTATAGCTATTGTGTAGGTATTTTAGACTTACTTTACATTGTTCAGGTACTCATTTGCTTTATTGTTCCAACCGTACCCCCATTAACATGTCTATCGAGGTGATCACCATCGATCAAAGAACTGTCACTTACCGAGTGGTTTCCATGCCCGGAGATGACACCTGCGTTTTCCATTCTCTTTGTTACATATTGCATGTCCATACCAGGCTCACTCTTGATATCCGGAGGAATGTTGTGTCTCATGTATTGAATGACTGGGACAGGTTCAAGGTGTGGACTGATGACGGTACAGAAGATAATTATACTACACAGGAGCACTATAAGAGTGAAATGCTTAAGCCCTTCACCTATCCTTCTGCATGTGAGTTGATGGCTGCTGCTGAATTGTTCGGTTGTCGCTTTCAAGTGTACCGAAATGGCCAAATATTTTACACCTTTCGACAACCACCAATGCCTCTTAAACATCTTAAGATTCACAGGTGACAATTTCAGTAGTGGACGCTTTGATGTTTATGAATGTTTAAAATCTCAAAAGCTGAATGTGAAGTTATCGATGAAACCGGTTGTATGCTTAGACAACGCTTGACAGATGCCAAATGTCACTTCAATACAAGTCCTGCAAATACTGTCATAATTGAAACAAACCATGAAACTCAAACCGATTATGACAGCAGCAATCCAAGCTGTCAAAGTGGTATACAAAGAAATCCTTAAATAATTATTGGTATATTTTCCCTCAGTTTAAAAAGGTTTCATTCTCTTCTTAATAAAAATTTTAAGGCAGTACTTCGCCGCTGCAAAGCGCAGGTATTTTGCTAGTTATTTTAATAAATGCTATTGTTGACCGACTGTAACCATGTGCTCCGCCAATGAATGATGGAGTGTCACCTCTCTCTGACCTTATTATTTCTACTTTATTTTCCATGATGATGGTTTTTCTCTTCTTTACTGTATAACCAGCACTTGCATCAGATATGTGTTTCAGAGACACTGTTGAAGGGTGACGACAAAAGATTAAGATGAGCTCTTCTGCATAGCACTGTACACAATATCACAGCAGGAAGGCACCCCTCACCTGCACGTCTGTTTTACTGACAAGAGAAAACTTCCTGCTATGTATATAATAGTACAAGCAGGCTTGCTATTGAGAACGAATGGGGGCGGTGAGGGGTAGTGAATCGCCCACCATCATTCAACAGGCAGCCAGCCGAGGCACACTATACAATGCTGCCGCCCACTGCCCCATTCATACTCAACTGCCTCCGTTCAGTCACAACCAGGTCACCACTTGCAGCATCACCAGCCACCCACCAAGAATAAACGGGGAATTCAGGAGCAGTAGCTGTGACGGCGTGGTGGGCGGTCAGCGAACTGCCTCATCAAGCCTCCATCCTGCACATGAGTGGTAGCTCTGGCCCCGGCAACTACGGACCCTGGGTCACTGCTTGCCACCCACCCAGCTGCCCACCAAGAATGAATGGGGTGCAGCTCCCACCGCCCCATTCATCAACCGGAGCCGCTCGAGGGACACTACACTGCACGAGCAGCGAAATTGCCCCCTCCAGCCACTGCTTGCAGCGTCCCCAAGCTGAAGATGACGGAGCGCCAGTTACTGAGAAGCCTGCATCGCGTCCCCCAGACAGATGAAGGAGCTGCTACGGCCCTTTTCATAAGTCATATGTCAGAGGTCCATACTTGGGGACTACCTGTATATGTAACTTTTGTGTTTAAATGCTTGATGTGTACATAGATGTGTGATTATGTAATTCCTTATTGAATTAAATTATATATCTAGGCAGAAATACTTTTTTATAAATAATATTATAAGTAAACACTTGGTTTGCTTTGGAAATCTGTTTTCCTTGATTTTATGGATCTATAACTTTTATTTTAATCTGTGCTCTCAAGTTTGTGTAAGAAAAAGCAGTATATACTTGGACACGTAAATACTTGTAATTTAAAATAAATACCAAAAAATTCATAAATCTGCCAAGTAATGTGCACACTGAAATTTAACACAAAAATGAATGCAATAATACAGTTATAAATACACACCTTTGCATCAGCCTTAAAATTTGTATAATTTACATAGGTTGTCCAAATAGGAGTTTCTGGTCTCGGTTCACTACTATCTAAAAATTCACTGCATTCTTTTACACATGCTGCATAACTTACACTGCTTGACAACATACATGCAAGATAAAAACTTGCAAAATCTAAAGTGTCACCCATGAGCTGTATATAGATACAGTATTAGGATTTAGAATTGACTTCTGTAGTTCCTTTGTGATTTATTGTTGATTTGTGCCTTTATTCAAAAGCAACTGGAATAAATAAAGAATAAGTCAAAATCTTCAAAAATATTAAAAGCATTAATGTATTTAAATTGTCAATACTCAAGCCACCAAGTAAAACAACTGCAAATTGTGTGGAAAAAAAACAGCTCAGCAGTAAAGAAAAACTAAAATGGCTGACAGCTAAATTACTAACAAACTTCACAGAATAAAGTGAAGGTATTAATACCAGAAAATAAAGTTCACAGATGACATTGGGAGCAGAAAAATGAGCACAACACAATTTGAGATGAAAAATATATTTATAATAAGACCACCAGTTAAAAATGTTTTAAACAGCACAAAGTTATGCAATGAGAGTTAAGTAATGTCAAAGACAAACTAGAACAACAAATGCAAGGTGAAAGTATGGAGACAAGAATGAAATGCAGATTGTTCAAATTATACCACTTCACCATTTTATGAAGGGAAGGGTACACTATCATGAAATAGGTTTCTATGTTCATATGTTATTGATTCTCTTTTACTTTAGGGGTTGTTTGTTTTTGTCAATTTAATTTTCTCTAATATCACAAAAAAGATATCCTTTTCACACTGGGTTATGTCATGAGGATTGATGATTCATTCAACACAGCAAGATAAAACAGCGTTCCTCCTGTTTATATGTAAGGATCAAAGGATATGGATATAGACATTATATAAATCTCTTAATTCCATAAGTCTATTAGTGTGTCTTTTATGGATGGTGAAAATATACAGTATTATTAGCTTGTAAAGGTGCAAATGGCAGTAATATCTCCTTCAAGTGTCTTTTTCACTAGTGTCATATTACTACTGAATATTCAATCACTTCATGTTGGATGTAATTATTGATAACACAGAGGAAAGCAAAAAGAGTAATTAGTACATAATTTATAAATCTATACTAATAAAAGGCAAAGCCCTCACTCACTCACTCACTCACTCACCACTAATTCTCCAACTTCCCGTGTGGGTGGAAGGCTGAAATTTGGCAGGTTCATTCCTTACAACTTCCTTACAAAAGTTGGGCAGGTTTTATATCGAAATTCTATGCGTAATGGTCATAACTGGAAGCTGTTTTTCTCCATTTACTGTAATGGAGATGAGCTTGAATGCCATGATGGCGGAGTTTCGTGTGACATCATCACGCCTCCCACGTAATCACGCAGTACATAGAAAACCAGGAAGACCTCAAAAAGCGCTGAAGAAAACATGCATTATATAATTGAGAAGGCAGTGAAACAATAAGAAGCGAGCAAGTGACATATACAACCATATTCATGAGTTCTGCTACTTCGGAAACAAAGCACGATGTAAACCTACACTTTAAATTAAGTTCATAGACAGGCTGCGCTGGCGCTTGTAATTTAGTGCCTGCCCATATAAGGCCGTCCGTCAGCGGAATCCAATAGCAAACTGCCACTGGTAAATATTCACGGGTGAAGGACTGTGCTTATGGAGAGGAAGATGAGATGGTCAGGGTGGTGTTTGACACAAACTCAGCGAAACTGCGAGAGAAAGTTTTAAGTGCCAGGACTAAGGTAACATTAAATACAGCCATGGACATAGCAGGAGATGGCACCAGCACAGCTGGGAACCTTCGATGCATGTACACCGAGTGGCTCACGTGAACTGACGCAGTGCACAGATAAAAGGCAACAGTTCCAAAGAGCGCTGAACAAAAACCGAATTACACAATTGAAAAGGCAGCAAAAAATATGAAGCGCCTCATACATACAAGCATATTCATAAATCCAACTACTGCGGAAACAAAGCACACGTTGGAAAAGTCAATGTCCCGCTAAAGGAAGACAGTGTAAAAACCCGTGCATGCAGTGTGTCAGGTCTCAGATAAAGAAGAAGACGAGCTGTTTATTGATGCAGTAAGAAACGAATCGATGAATGAAACCTGTCATCTTTACAACGATTGACAAACACGGAATGTAACTTGAACACAACACATCCTACAAATACGAACCTGATTGAAAGAAATAATGATAATCAAATCCTTGATGACAGCAACACTCAGTAACACTCACAAAACAAATACTGTATATTGACAGTCATGTTACGTTATTTTTAAAATGTTCCCTTTTCTTTTTCTAGCTTTTTTAACACACTACTTCTCCGCTGCGATACGCGGGTATATATATATGTATATATATATAACCCGATCTACATATTCGAATAATGGATACTTTATTCGCCATCAATGATTGTTTTGGTAAAGCCATACTCAGTGTATTCATTAGATGAACGGTAAAAAGTAAGAGCGAGGGAGGATGACTTATTGAGGCATGCAGGCTGTAGTGCGTCAACTCTATCTGAATTGCGCGATCACATTTGAAAAAATATATCTTTTCAAGTTCTATTTAGTCCATATGTGTCAAACTCAAGGGCGCGGGCCACATCCGCCCGGCGTAATTATATCCGCCCGAGATCATTTTATATACTGTATTATTGTTATTAAAGCCCGGGTATATGAAGCGCTGGTAACACAATAAACTACAGATCCCATAATGCAGCGCTTCAGCTGCCTTGCCGAACACTTACGCGCTAATCAAGTCTACCTTATGATGCTGCAAGTTATTGCGAAGCTAGCTCACATGATGCTGAAGAGAAAAGTTGATTCTGAAAATAGAGCCTTTAAAAACCGATGGGAGGCTGAGTATATGTTTACTGAACCCGTGTGTCTCATTTGTGGAGCTAATGTGGCTGTAATTACAGAATTTAATCTAAGACGGCACTATAAAACAAAACATCAGGCCAAGTAATGTTGAACCAAGTCGTCACTACGGTGTTCCCAAATACGCACTTTGCTGATAAACTGAGCGCACTGAGTTTGCACGGCGCTTTGGTGACTTTGAAGAACAAAAAAAGTCCGCCTACATGCGGCTCGAACCTTGTGCATGTTTGGTAGCACATATCTGTGTGAGAAGCTCTTCTCAGTGATAAAGACTAACAAAACAGCACACAGGAGTCGCCTCACTGATGAGCACCTGCAATCCATCCTGAGAATCTCCACAACACAGAACCTCACACCAAACAGAAACAAACTTGTTGCCAAAAAAAAGATGCCAGGCGTCCAGCTCTAAAATGACATATGAGCAAAGAAAACTGAATGATTTGATTTGTTATTGCTGAAAGGAACAAATTTTATTTATATTTCTAGGTTTTGTTATGCAGCATGTTCATATTTGAATTTGTATAATTTTGACAGGATATATTTTTATGGAGAGCAAAATCTTTTGGGATATTTAAAATCTAAGTTTATTTTTTATATAAAATTACATAAGAGTAAAGAAATTTGAATGTTTGTTCTTTTAATGTTTACTTTATTTCTAACTTGTATAATTTAGACAGGATATATTTTTATGGAGAGCAAAATATTATAAGTTGTTTAAGGTTTGAGTTGATTTATTCAGGAATAATATTCCTGTCTGTTTTTACCATTCCTACCAAAGATATTTCTGTCGACTAAATAAAAATTCCTTCTATTTAAAATTTAAATAGAACTTGAACAAATACGATAGTTCATAATATCCACGCAGACTTGCACGAAGAGCGGAGTTATCCGTTTTAACAAGCAGTGTATTGCACTGATACGAAATAGTTGTGTGTGTATATATGTAGATATGTATGTATATGTATATATATGTTTATATATGTGTGTGTGTATATATATATGTGTATATGTATAGATATGTATATATATATGTTTGTGTGTGTGTGTAAATATATATATATATTTATATTTATATATATATATATACAGTCATGTGAAAACATTAGGACACCCTTTGAAAGCATGTGGTTTTTGTAACATTTTTAATAAATGGTTATTTCATCTCCGTTTCAACAATACAGAGAGATTAAAGTAATCCAACTAAACAAAGAAAACTGAGGAAAAGTCTTTTCAAGATCTTCTGTAAATGTCATTCTACAAAAATGCCTATTCTAACTGAGGAAAAGATAGGACACCCTTGCCCCTAATAGCGAGTGTTACCTCCTTTGGCTGAAATAACTGCAGTGAGACGGTTCTTGTAGCCATCTACCAGTCTTCGACATCGGTCTGAGGAAATTTTACCCCACTCCTCAATGCAGAACTTTTTCAGCTGTGAGATGTTTGAGGGTTTCTTGCACGCATACAGCCCTTTTCAAGTCACCCCACAGCATCTCAATGGGATTCAAATCTGGACTTTGACTTGGCCATTCCAGGACTCTCCATTTCTTCTTTTTCAGCCAATCTTTGGTTGATTTACTAGTATGTTTTGGGTCATTGTCATGTTGCATGGTCCAGTTCCGCTTCAGCTTTAATTTTCTAACTGATGGTCTCACATGTTCTTCAAGCACCTTCTGATACACAGTAGAATTCATCGTGGATTCTATGATGGTGAGCTGACCAGGTCCTGCTGCAGCAAAGCAGCCCCAAACCATGACACTTCCACCTCCATGCTTCACAGTTGGTATGAGGTTCTTTTCTTGGAATGCTGTGTTTGGTTTACGCCAAACATGTCCTCTGCTGTTGTGTCCAAATAATTCAATTTTGGACTCATCTGTCCAAAGAACATTATTCCAGAAGTCCTGGTCTTTGTCAACTTTATCTCTGGCAAATGTCAGTCTGGCCTCGATGTTTCTCTTGGAAAGCAAAGGTTTCCTCCTTGCACACCTCCCATGCAAGTTAAACTTGTACAGTCTCTTTCTGATTGTAGAGGCATGTACTTCTACATCAACAGTAGCCAGAGCCTGCTGTAGTTCTCGAGATGACACTTTAGGGTTTTGGAGACCTCTTTTAGCATCTTGCGGTCTGCTCTTGGGGTGAACTTGCTGGGGCGACCAGTCCTGGGCATGTTGGCAGTTGTTTTGAAAGCCCTCCACTTGTAGACTATCTTCCGGACAGTGGAATGGCTGATTTCAAAATCTTTTGAGATCTTTTTAAATCCCTTCCCAGACTCATAGGCTGCTACAATCTTTTCTGAAGTCCTCTGACAGCTCTTTTGTTCTCACCATGGTGCTCACTCTCACTTCAACAGTCAGGAGCACACCAAACTAAATGTCTGAGGTTTAAATAGGGCAAGCCTCATTCAACATGCAGAGTAACGATCTACTAATTATGTGCACCTGGTGTGATATACCTGTGTGAGATCTGAGCCAATTTAAGAGGGAATACATGTGAGGGTGTCCTATCTTTTCCTCAGTTAGAATAGGCATTTTGTAGAATGACATTTACAGAAGATCTTGAAAAGACTTTTCTTCAGTTTTCTTTGTTTAGTTGGATTACTTTAATCTCTCTGTATTGTTGAAACGGAGATGAAATAACCATTTATTAAAAATGTTACAAAAACCACATGCTTTCAAAGGGTGTCCTAATGTTTTCACATGACTGTATATATATATATGACAGCAACACTCATCACTCACAACAGTGACAAAACAATTACATTGACAATCATGTTACGTCATTTTCAAAATGTTTCCTTTTCTTTTTCATTGCTTCTTTAACACACTACTTCTCCATGTAAGCTGGTATTTTGCTAGTGTATATATATATATATATATATATATATATATATATATATATATATATATATATATATATATATACACACACACACATATATACACTGTATCTCCATATATGCATATATACATATAAATAAATACATACACATACTGTATATACATACTAGGGGACTTTGCTCGCCAATCCCTGTGCTTGGTTAATCGACCATATAATTTTAATTTTTTTTTTCTTTGGAATTGTTTCAATTTCATTATTTGCACTTGTACTTTCAAGTTTCATTAAAAATAATATTTTTTGGAGACACATTGTGACAACACAATGTATAACTGCCCATGAGTGAATATTGTTTCTGTTTCTCTAATAAATAATCCGACTTTTTCTAATGTTTACCCCTGTGATTTATTGATTGTCATAGCAAAACCTATTCTCACGGTAGACTGTAAACATTTTAATACAAATGGCATATCATGATCTCCTTTGGTGTGTAATGTTATTCACGGAATATATACATTACCTTTCTTTTTGCCTGTTAAAATTTGCATCGCTTCTTCATGATCATAAATATACACCTGACCGAATTGTGTATTCTTTAAAATTCAACTTGTCATTGCCCTAAATTTTTTAGGGACCACAAATTCTCATAGCGTATGGTCTATTATTTTGTAAATCCACATTTTGTGCATTGAATGATGCGAATGCGAAGAGACTTTGTTGTCTACTCTTTGCCTTTTATTTCTGACTTCGATTTGTCCTGCTATTTTTTCAATTACACCTGGTTCAGATGATTAATCACCTTTTGTTTTGCGCTACTGGGATCTTTTCTATGATACTCTAACGACTGACTTCGTAACTCCAAACACAACTTTCTAGCACCCTCTCCAATCCCTCATCCCCCGCGTCTGTCCACCCCCCCTTACCGCATCAAACAGTACCCTGCTATCAGTCTTCCGTGCTGTACTCCGCCCTACATCAATCGGACCGAACAGTCACTTAAAACCAAAAGGGCCTCAACCTGACTGGGACGCTACAATACTTTCGAATTTTACTGCTTTCATATTATGTATTTTTCTATGCATGTGTATCGTGCCATCGTTTGTTTGAGCCTTTTGAATTCGACTACTTTCATAATCTCTTATATGCCTTTTTTTCTCTCCAATGCCTTTGGGTCTCTATTCTCCGTATTGTCCTTATACGCTTTATATGTGTTGAGAGCACAGGTTCTGTGTGTACTATGTGCTTTTACTGCGACTGACTGTTTTTTGATGGGTGTGTTCTTATATGATATCTTTTGTAAGTAGAGCATGTCTTTCAAGAAATTCATGTTCCACGTCCCCACGAGATGGCCCTGGGACAATCTCTTGGCACCAAGTCTCATGTTTACGGTCCCCACGAGACGCTCCGTGGCAAGTTTCTTTTGTCTTGCAGGTCTTTTAAATGTCTACCGAGAACTTCCGTGAAGATCACGTATCGTCACCTCACTTTTGCTATCCCGAATTTCTTTTTATAATACACATATATATATATACACATATACACACTGTATATATATATATATATACATACACATATATACAGTTTAAGATTTTTACAGTTAAAGATTAATGTGCTTTTTATTAAATAAATAACAAAATTAAACATATATCCAAAGCAAAACAGTGGACTCATTATTCATTAATATAAGAAAGTAACTAGACAAATATCAAATAAAGCATATATATACAGTGGTGTGAAAAACTATTTGCCCCCTTCCTGATGTCTTATTCTTTTGCATGTTTGTCACACAAAATGTTTCTAATCAAACACATTTAACCATTAGTCAAATATAACACACGTAAACACAAAATGCAGTTTTTAAATGATGGTTTTTATTATTTAGGGAGAAAAAAAATCCAAACCTACATGGCCCTGTGTGAAAAAGTAATTGCCCCGTGAACCTAATAACTGGTTGGGCCACCCTTAGCAGCAATAACTGCAATCAAGCATTTGCGATAACTTGCAATGAGTCTTTTACACCGCTCTGGAGGAATTTTGGCCCACTCATCTTTGCAGAATTGTTGTAATTTAGCTTTATTTGAGGGTTTTCTAGCATGAACCGCCTTTTTAAGGTCATGCCATAGCATCTCAATTGGATTCAGGTCAGGACTTTGACTAGGCCACTGCAAAGTCTTCATTTTGTTTTTCTTCAGCCATTCAGAGGTGGATTTGCTGGTGTGTTTTGGGTCATTGTCCTGTTGCAGCACCCAAGATCGTTTCAGCTTGAGTTGACGAACAGATGGCCGGACATTCTCCTTCAGGATTTTTGGTAGACAGTAGAATTCATGGTTCCATCTATCACAGCAAGCCTTCTAGGTCCTGAAGCAGCAAAACAACCCCAGACCATCACACTACCACCACCATATTTAACTGTTGGTATGATGTTCTTTTTCTGAAATGCTGTGTTCCTTTTACGCCAGATGTAACGGGACATTTGCCTTCCAAAAAGTTCAACTTTTGTCTCATCTGTCCACAAGGTATTTTCCCAAAAGTCTTGGCAATCATTGAGATGTTTCTTAGCAAAATTGAGACGAGCCCTAATGTTCTTTTGCTTAACAGTGGTTTGCGTCTTGGAAATCTGCCATGCAGGCCGTTTTTGCCCAGTCTCTTGCTTATGGTGGAGTCGTGAACACTGACCTTAATTGAGGCAAGTGAGGCCTGCAGTTCTTTAGACGTTGTCCTGGGGTCTTTTGTGACCTCTCGGATGAGTTGTCTCTGCGCTCTTGGGGTAATTTTGGTCGGCCGGCCACTCCTGGGAAAGTTCACCACTGTTCCATGTTTTTGCCATTTGTGGATAATGGCTCTCACTGTGGTTCGCTGGAGTCCCAAAGCTTTAGAAATGGCTTTATCACCTTTACCAGACCGATAGATCTCAATTACTTCTGTTCTCATTTGTTCCTGAATTTCTTTGGATCTTGGCATGATGTCTAGCTTTTGAGGTGCTTTTGGTCTACTTCTCTGTGTCAGGCAGCTCCTATTTAAGTGATTTCTTGATTGAAACAGGTGTGGCAGTAATCAGGCCTGGGGTGGCTACGGAAATTGAACTCAGGTGTGATACACCACAGTTAGGTTATTTTTTAACAAGGGGGCAATTACTTTTTCACATAGGACCATGTAGGTTTGGATTTTTTTTCTCCCTAAATAATACAAACCATCATTTAAAAACTGCATTTTGTGTTTACTTGTGTTATATTTGACTAATGGTTAAATGTGTTTGATGATCAGAAACATTTTGTGTGACAAACATGCAAAAGAATAAGAAATCAGGAAGGGGGCAAATAGTTTTTCACACCACTGTATATACATATAGGAGGGCTTGTACCTCCTCCAGACCGTGAGGGGGCGTCCGTCCTGGTTACGCTGGTGGCCTCGGGTAGAGGGCATGAAAGCCCAGCCCTGTAGGGGCCCGTGGTCACCGCCAGGCGGCGCCCCACTTCCAGACCATCATCTGCCACACCCGGCCGAGGCAGGAGCCCGGCCGGGACGCCCAGGAGGACAGGAGGAGGGCCTGTACCTCCACCAGACCACGAGGGGGTGTCCGCCCTGGTTATGTTGGTGGCCTCGGGTAAGGGGCATGGAAGCACAGCCCTGTAGGGGCCCGTGGCCACCGCCAGGCGGCGCCCCGCTGCCTGAACAGCCCTGGAGCCCAGCACTTACGCCACACCAGGAAGTGCTGGGGGGAAGACGACAAGGGATACCCGGACGGCTTCCGGGTGCGCAGCCGGCACTTCCGCCACACAAGGGCGTGTCTGCGGAGGAGTGCCGGAAAGCAGCTGGAGCCCATCCGGGTTCCCATAAAAGGGGCCGCTTCCCTCCAGTCATAGGCGAGAGTCGGGAGGAAGGAGGACGGAGCTGGAGTGAGGACGGGAGGCAGCCAGAAGAGAAAGACAAAAGGACTGTGTGGCCTGGACTTTGGGGGATCGGTGCAGGAGGCACTGGGGTTGATAGTGCACAAAGTTTGTAAATATTGTATATAATAAAGGGTGTGTGGTGAAACTATGTTGTCCGTCTGCCTGTGTCCGGGCCAGCGTTCACAATATATATACACACACATATATATATATATATACACACACACATATATATATATATATATATATATATATATATATGTGTGTATATATATATATATACACATATATATATATACACACATACATACATATACACATACACATACTGTACATATATATACAGTATGTATACATACATATATATTCATATATATGTATTTTATTTTTAATTTTTTTTTACAGAAGCCTTTTTGTACAGCAGTGAACTTTATGTGCCTCATGTTAGCCAACTGTGGTTTCAGACAGTTAATTTAAAAAAATACTTAACCAAAATGAAACATAACATAATATCAAAGCCACTCCATGTAAATCGGCACTCATCACCTAGTTTCACTGTGTCAGATACATAACATATATGTCTGCTGACAACCTTGAATAAATTTTACTTAAAAATGGGTGGAAACAATAATAACACTAAGTATTACATTTCTAAAGCAATCCAATGCCGATGAAGGTGGTGCTCAAAGAAGGAGAAGTGATTTTGTGCTGCAAAAGAGCAACGGTACTCTTGTTAACTTGATCTGACGTAGAACAAGCTTCTGATTATGATAAATTGTCTACATCTAAAATGTCTCCTAAAAAGACTGATTAAAGAGGTGTGTGTTGTGTTACATGTGTTAAAAATAAATATAACATGTTACAAGGGAAAATCCTTTCTGAACACTCAGATTATAATCCAAAGACATCAATGGATTAGTAGTAAAAGTAAATGACATTTTGATAGAGGTGCTATGTCTACTTTCTGTTGTTCAGTTACGATGATAGTATCGGAGTCAATGTAAGGATGAAATAATGGGCTGCCATGTTCCTAAAAATACAAATTGCAAAAATTGCATTCGGCATTAATGATATGTGACACTCCATCAAAAGGAGGTGAAAAGGACTACCGTTGAACAATGTGATCTTTGGCCGGCTTGTCATCCCGGCCAATACCCCCAGGCCGCCAGATGGAGCCCTCCCTGCAGTATGGAGGTGCCCCGAAGACCAGCAGGGAGTCATGGACTATGTAGTTTTTATACAAGACCCTGCTGGATACCACAGGGGCCGCAAGAGGGAGCTGCAGGGAGGACCAAAGACTTATTTGTGCCCTATAACCCGGACGTTTGTCAAAGGAAGAGCGACGGGCTTCCAGGGTGAAGAAAAGAACTTTTACCTGACCCGGAAGTGATACAGGATCACATGGACTGGGATTGGGAACACTTCTGGGTCAGGGAATATAAAAGGACTGTGAAAGCTCCCAGACGGCGAGCTGAGCTAGGTGGAAGGGTGGCAATGTGTCTGGGAGTTGGAGGATTGATTTATTGTGTATTTGTTATTGGTTTATGAATATAGTGGAGGACAGGGTGCTTTGTGCACTGTGGCGATTTAATAAAGTCAAAGTTTGGACTTTTACCTGGTGTCTGGAGTCATGGACAGGAGTTCAAGGGGGTGATAGCGCCCACTATCTGTCACAACAAGTTAATAACGAACAGTCACAGGAGATGCAGATTTCAAACTCAAAACATCCAAGTCAACACATCTGGCTAACAAGAAGAAGAAGCAGCACAACAAGGTACCACCTTCTGACTGCACGTCTAAAGAAATAACTAAAGAAAGTTAACATTACTGTGTAACTGTAAATGCAAATGTGCCATGATAGAATAAAGTCAGCACTTTAACACACAGTATATGCATAAACCAAAATGCTTAGCCAGACTTTGTTCAATATTATACCATAAAGTGATGCAACAGTCAGAAAGACAGATAGTTACTGTAGCAAACAGAAACACTTGGTGCATGGAGCCAAGCAGCCGTCTCTTCTATCACAGAACTCATTAAACTGTATACATTTATCATTAAGCTTCATTTACATTGTGCTACTGAATTAATAACATTAAATGTTAGTTTTTTTTTTACATTTTTTGTCAACGTCAAGGCTTTTGTTGAGTTTCTTTTGCTCCTCCTGTGAACCCTGATGGTTTATGTACTGTTTTCAATTTGTTTTGATTTACTGTTCATTATTGTGGCAGCATATTCCAGTGTTACAAGTATTCCATGAAAGTATAAGCCTGGAGGTAGTGCAGTGGTTAGTATAGTTACCTCACATTTCAAGGACACTGGATTAGCAACTGCACAAACTTTTTTTTCATTAGAATCCCTGTCCCATATACCAAAAATAAACATGTTAAATTAAAAGGCAACTGCCAAATGGCACAGTATTGGTCAGTGGGCCTTGGGAACAAAATTTATGAGCATGCACACACATACAAACACATACCCACTCACACACACAACAGAAGCAAAAGTACTGAGCAGGACTACAAGTTCATAGAAATAATTTTCTTTCAAGTTTAAATATTCATTGTTCCTTAAAACTGTATACTTAACATAATAAACCAAAATGGCATTGATAAAGCTGCACCTTTCTGCAAAAATAGCCTGATGAGTAAAGTAAGATGCATGTAATTTAGCGTTAAACTGCAAATGATGATGTTTTTTAATTATATTGAAATAATTGTATTATTCTAGTGATCTTCATTAGCCATAGGAATAGAATAGAGGCAGCTAGAACAGTGGCTGTCAACATTGGGGTAACAAAATGACCCCTTGCAGTGATAATGCACAAACAAACTTGATGGCTCCTTTTCTGGGTGTGAACATGACAGAATCAATGCAATGCATATTTTAAATGCATAGCTATTGGAAAAAAGATACTTTAAAGGGCCATCAAAATACTCACAAAATGCATGAGTGGTAAGAAGGTCAAGCTCTAGAGCCTCTTCAGGAGCTCCTACGGAACTTGCATCCTATTCATACTAGCCATTCGAAGGCTATACTTCTTGATCAGTTGTTTATTTTATTCAACAAAGTCAAAAATAAATCCATATTTCAAAATGTGAAACAAGTGAAACAAACCCAACCATTGCCCCACACTCACAGCTGTGAAGGCCATACTTAATAAATATTAATGTATTTATTCCAAGTGTTTCTACCTATTCATCTTTCAACATGAGAAGGTACTTTGAACTTAGTATGGTTATCTTTCAGCATTTTGCTGTATTGTGAAAATACTGTATTCTTGTTTAATCTGTTAACGTTTGCTATCTGTGTTTCATGACTAGAATATAGTCTTAGTTTTTCTGTTTTCTTTACAAATAACATTACTTTAATTCTGAGGAGAAAAAAGGACAGGTTAGCTTTCATGAATTTGTGTTTACAAATTTAAAGTTGAAGAACTTCAACTCCAGTTCTGTTATAATATTACATTATTCTATACATAGTTTATGCATGTCACTGTGAAAATTCACGAGGGCCATTCCTACTGTCATTGAATCCTCTTATTTGGAGCCTGTAGTACAAAATAAAGGAGAGTAGGGTTGTTTTTTTGTCGTAAATTACCTGTGTGTATATATAGTGTATATAAAAAACAACTTTAAAACAAATGAGTCAAATTAACTTCCAAAACATCTTCTGGGAGACATATGGCACCTAAATAATGTAAGACCACAATGTAATCAGCTGCAGGACACCAATTCACTGCTGTCATATTGATATACACCCACACCTGGCAAACTTGCTGTCACCAGTCTTTGTAAAGACATGCTTTACCATCTTACTTATAAGTAGCAATTTGTTTCACAGTAACATTCTAACCTGGATTGTAGCTCATCTAAGTAATGTAATTGCTTCACTTTTCATGAAAACAACATAGCTCTCTTTTGGTCCATGCAAACGCTACAAAAGACATACCCAGCAGAATAAAAGAACAAAATATATTACAGTAAAAATAACAAATAATTAAATGTATTGACTGTTTCCTGGACCCAATAGTTTTACTTAAGTCTAATTATATAGGAAGATAAGATGTTGAAGCCCTGAAATCCTGAACGTGTCATTCACCTCTTTTTATGTAACAGTCCAATTAATTAATTAATTAATTTAAATTAATTAATTAATTAATGGGAGGAGTACTTCGAAGACCTCCTCAATCCCACTAACATGCCTTCCAATGAGGAAGCAGAGCCTGGGGACTCTGAGGTGGGCTCTCCCATCTCTGGGACTGAAGTCACCGAGGTGGTCAAAAAACTCCTTGGTGGCAGGGCCCCGGGGTGGATGAGATACCCGAGTTCCTTAAGGCTCTGGATGTTGTAGGACTGTCTTGGTTGACACGTCTCTGCAACATCGCATGGACATCGGGACAGTGCCTCTGGATTGGCAGAGGGGTGGTGGTCCCCCTCTTTAAAAAGGGGGACCGGAGGGTGTGTTCCAACTATAGAGGGATCACACTCCTCAGCCTACCTGGAAAAGTCTATTCAGGGGTTCTGGAGAGGAGGGTCCGTCAGATAGTCGAACCTCGGATTCAGGAGGAACAGTGTGGTTTTCGTCCTGGTCGCGGAACAGTGGACCAGCTCTTCACCCTTAGCAGAGTCCTGGAGGGTGCATGGGAGTTTGCCCGACCGGTCTACATGTGTTTTGTGGACTTGGAAAAGGCATTCGACCGTGTCCCTCGGGGAATCCTGTGGGGGTGCTCGGGAATATGGGGTACCGGACCCCTGATAAGAGCTGTTCGGTCTCTGTACAACCGTGTCAGAGCTTGGTCCGCATTGCCGGCAGTAAGTCGAGCCCGTTTCCAGTGAGAGTTGGACTCCGCCAGGGCTGCCCTTTGTCACCGATTCTGTTCATAACTTTTATGGACAGAATTTCTAGGCGCAGCCAGGGTGTTGAAGGGGTCCGGTTTGGTGGACTCAGGATTGGGTCACTGCTTTTGCAGATGATGTTGTCCTGTTTGCTTCATCAGGCCGTGATCTTCAGCTCTCTGGATCGGTTCGCAGCTGAGTGTGAAGCGGCTGGGATGAGAATCAGCACCTCCAAATCCGAGAGCATGGTCCTCAGCCGGAAAAGGGTGGAGTGCCCTCTCAGGGTTGGGGGAGAGATCCTGCCCCAAGTAGAGGAGTTCAAGTATCTCGGGGTCTTTTTCACGAGTGAGGGAAGAATGGAGCGTGAGATCGACAGGCGGATCGGTGCGGCATCCGCAGTGATGCGGGCTCTGCATCGGTCTGTCGTGGTGAAAAGGAGCTGAGCCGTAAGGCAAAGCTCTCAATTTACCAGTCGATCTACCTTCCTACCCTCACCTATGGTCATGAGCTATGGGTAGTGACCGAAAGAACGAGATCGCGAATACAAGCGGCTGAAATGAGTTTCCTCCGCAGGGTGTCTGGGCTTTCCCTTAAAGATAGGGTGAGAAGCTCAGTCATCCGGGAGGGGCTCAGAGTAGAGCCGCTGCTCCTCCGATCGAGAGGAGTCAGATGAGGTGGCTCGGGCATCTGATCAGGATGCCTCCTGGACGCCTCCCTGGTGAGGTGTTCCGGGCACGTCCAACCGGGAGGAGGCCCGGGAAGACCCAGGACACGCTGGAGGGACTATGTCTCCGGCTGGCCTGGGAACGCCTTTGGGATTCTCCCGGAAGAGCTGGAAGAAGTGGCGGGGAGAGGGAAGTCTGGGCCTCTCTGCTTAAGCTGCTGCCCCCGCGACCCGACCTCGGATAAGCGGAAGAGAATGGATGGATGGATGGATTAATTAATTAATTAATTAATTAATTAAAAGGATGCACTGGTGCATGTTTATTTATGAAGCAAGAATGCAAATGTCCCCTGAAGCTGAAGATGGCACTCATGCATTTAACACATTTTGTATATTTACTTTATTTATTTATTTATAAGTTATTAAATATTTATTCAAATGATTTTACGTAAACTAAAATAACCAGCAGTTTCTGTACAGATTCCAGTGGTATCCCATTTATAAAATAAAGAAATAAATAGGGCATAGAGAACAGATGGACTTAAAATTAAAAAATGAATGTGTGGCTATGTTGCTGCATAGACAAAAAAAATGATCCTTCAACACCTCAGGTGAATGTTGATCTATGCATTGCTGAAATCTGACGTATGACCTTCTTCTATCTGTTATCACTATGAAGATGGAAAATGAAATTTACCAAAGCTATATAATTGCTACATATTCAGTAATTTAATTAAGTAATTCTGACCTTTATAGTACATGATATAGAAGAAAAAGGCAGTAAAGGTCAAGTTATATAAGGAACCACGCAAACCCCTAATAAAGTTAATTATATAGAAGTTTTACTAGCAAAATACCCGCGCTTCGCAGCGGCGAAGTACTGCCTTAAAATTTTTATTAAGAAGAAAATTAAACCTTTTTAAACTGAGGGAAAATATACCAATAATTATTTGTTGAAGATCTCTTTGTATACCACATTTTGAGTTCGGCCCTCCGGTTGTAATATGACCAAGCTGTGCGCTGAGCTTACTCTTGAGCATGCAATGTACAGTTGGCCATTTGAACAGTAATCTTGTCTCAAATCTCACAGCTTGGATTGCTGCTGTAATAATCGGTTTGAGTTTCATGGTTTGTTTCAATTACGACAGTATTTGTAGGACTTGTGTTGAAGAGACATTCGGCATCTGTCAAGCGTTGTAAGTATATAACCGGTTTCATCGATAACGTCACATCCAGCTTTTGAGAGTTTAAACATTCATAAACATCAAAGTGTCCACTACTGAAATCGTCACCTGTGAGTCTAAGATGTTTAAGAGGCACTGGCAGTTGTCGAAAGGTGTAAAATATTTGGCCATTTTGGTACACTTGAAAGCGACAACCGAACAATTCAGCGGCAGCCATCAACTCACATGCAGAACCATAGGTGAAGGGCTTAAGCATTTCACTCTTCTAGTGCTCCTCTGTAGTATAATTATCTCCTGTACCGTCATCAGTCCACACCTTGAACCTGTCCCAGTCATTCAATACATAAGACACAATGTTTCTCCAGATATCAAGAGTGAGCCTGATATGGCCATGCAATATGTAACACAGAGAATGGAAAAGATAGGTGCCATCTCCGGATATGGAAACCACTCAGTAAGTGACAGTTCTTTGATCGATGGTGATCACCTCGATAGACATGTTAATGCGGGTACGGTTGGAATGATAAAGGAAATGGGTACCTGAACAATGTAAAGTAAGTCTAAAATACCTAAACAATAACTATAATCATAATAAACGAACAATAAAACAGCGGAGAAGCCGTGGATTAAATAAAAAGGCTGTAGTTATCAGCAGGGAGACGTAAATCCCATGGCAAAGCAAGGAAAGGAATGTAGAAACCGGAGCGACGGATGGCCTTATATAGGCAGGCAGCCAACAACGTGGGAGGCGTTGGGATGGGGGACCGAGCTGCAGGCTATGGATGTATATATGAACATAAGTAGGATTCAGTTAGCGTTGGGAACCCGTGTACCAAATTTCTTGAAGATGGGCCCATAAGTAACAAAGACCGTTGAAAAGTTCAATATGGCGGCCGACAGTGGCATCATACCACCGAAATAAGTACGTACATTGGTTTCGGTTAGCGCAGGGAAGCCGCCTACCAAATTTCGTGAAGATGGGGCCATAAATAAGAAAGTTCATCATGGCCGACGTTGTCGACCGTTGTGACCGTTACGTGTAGAATTTCTAAATGAAACCTGCTTAAGTTTTGTAAGTAAGCTGTAAGGAATGAGCCTGCCAAATTTCAGCATTCTACCTACACGGGAAGTTGGAGAATTAGTGATGAGTGAGTGAGTGAGGGCTTTGCCTTTTATTAGTATAGATTTTAGTCTTATTTTTTCTTGGTTATATTTTATTTACATAGTTACTGTTGTCTTTCATGAAATGGACACAAAACCAATTAAAATATAAAAATGACAGGATACTTGAGTTTTATTTGTTGGGAATGCAGAATTTTAGGTAAAGTAGGCTAGAGCATTAAGATCAGACTTATAGATAATGATATCAGTAAGTTAGGAGCTTGAACACAAATGGGTAAATCAAGAACAAAAGGTTTTGAAAAATCTATAAATAGTGTAGTAGCTGAGGATTAAACAAGAATGAATATATCAAGATACAGAAAAGATAAAAAAAAAAAATAGGTTGTACACAAATCTCTGGCTTTTGAGGTTAGATAATCCTTTGTTTAATCAATTACTTTTGATACTGAACACAAGAAAAGTTATTAAAGAAAAGTAGTGATTAGCAATAAGCTGCATCTTGATCAAAGGGATTGTTAAATAAATTGAGTCATTTTATGTACAAACCGGATTCCAAAAAAGTTGGGACACTAAACAAATTGTGAATAAAAACTGAATGCAATGATGTGGAGATGGCAAATGTCAATATTTTGTTTGTAATAGAACGTAGATGACAGATCAAACGTTTAATCCAAGTAAATGTATCATTTTAAAGGAAAAATATGTTGATTCAAAATTTCACGGTGTCAACAAATCCCAAAAAAGTTGGGACAAGTAGCAATAAGAGGCTGGAAAAAGTAAATTTGAGCATAACGAAGAGCTGGAAGACCAATGAACACTAATTAGGTCAATTGGCAACCTGATTGGGTATAAAAAGAGCTTCTCAGAGTGGCAGTGTCTCTCAGAAGCCAAGATGGGTATAGGATCACCAATTCCCACAATGTTGCGCAGAAAGATAGTAGAGCAATATCAGAAAGGTGTTACCCAGCAAAAAATTGCAAAGACTTTGCATCTATCATCATCAACTGTGCATAACATCATCTGAAGATTCAGAGAATCTGGAACAATCTCTGTGCGTAAGGGTCAAGGCCGTAAAGCCATACTGGATGCCCGTGATCTCTGGGCCCTTAAACGACACTGCACCACAAACAGGAATGCTACTGTAAAGGAAATCACAGAATGGGCTCAGGAATACTTCCAGAAACCATTGTCAGTGAACACAATCCACCGTGCCATCCGCCGTTGCCAGCTGAAACTACAGTGCAAAGAAGAAGCCATTTCTAAGCAAGATCCACAAGCTCAGGCGTTGTCACTGGGCCAGGGATCATTTAAAATGGAGTGTGGCAAAATGGAAGACTGTTCTGTGGTCAGACGAGTCACGATTCAAGTTCTTTTGGAAATCTGGGACGCCATGTCATCCGGACCAAAGAGGACAAGGACAACCCAAGTTGTTATCAACGCTCAGTTCAGAAGCCTGCATCTCTGATGGTATGGGGTTGCATGAGTGCGTGTGGCATGGGCAGCTTGCATGTCTGGAAAGGCACCATCAATGCAGAAAAATATATTCAGGTTCTAGAACAACATATGTTCCCATCCAGACGTCATCTCTTTCAGGGAAGACCCTGCATTTTTCAACAAGATAATGCCAGACCACATTCTGCATCAATCACAACATCATGGCTGCGTAGGAGAAGGATCCGGGTACTGAAATGGCCAGTCTGCAGTCCAGATCTTTCACCTATAGAGAACATTTGGCGCATGATAAAGAGGAAGGTGCGACAAAGAAGGCCCAAGACGATTGAACAGTTAGAGGCCTGTATTAGACAAGAATGGGAGAGCATTCCTATTTCTAAACTTGAGAAACTGGTCTCCTCGGTCCCCAGACGTCTGTTGAGTGTTGTAAGAAGAAGGGGAGATGCCACACAGTGGTGAAAATGGCCTTGTCCCAACTTTTTTGGGATTTGTTGACACCATGAAATTCTGAATCAACATATTTTTCCCTTAAAATGATACATTTTCTCAGTTTAAACTTTTGTTCCGTGATTTATGTTCTATTCTGAATAAAATATTAGAAGTTGGCACCTGCACATCATTGCATTCAGTTTTTATTCACGATTTGTATAATGTCCCAACTTTTTTGGAATCCGGTTTGTATATGTTGTACACAAAAAAGTCGTGCAAGCATCATTTTGACTATTAATCCAAATAATAATCTGAAAGTTAAAATGTATATCCTATTAAGCATAAAAAGATAACCTAACACACATCTCAGTCAGAATTCTGGAAAACTGTGCCACTCTCAGTCATTTATTTTCTTTCATAGGTGCATGGAAAGAAGAAAGCATGTGCAACAGGGTACACTAACAGACTGGGATTACTGCAGGATTCCCAACTACAGGACACATGTGGAAATGGTATTTGCTAATGTTATAAAAGATTAAGATTAGGAAAATTATTTTAAAATTAGCTTAAAATTGGTATAAATCACAACTCTTTTCAACATCAAAGCCTAAAACCCAAAATTGCCTCATCATAACATGAACAACTTTCTACCGTTAAGAAACACTTGAAGTTACTAGCTTCTTTTATTAATTTATACACACCATGCTCAACTGTTCTGCTTCTCCCACCTGTATTCACAAGATGACAATCTCAGCATGGACTACAAAATACATACATACATAAACAAACAGGTAATTGGCTTGTGGAGCTACGTTCAGTTATAGAAACATCACATAATCTTTTTTGTTTCCTATGCACTGCTCTTGTTATACAACCACATGCCACACCACATTAATCCCATTGCATGCAGGTAATCAATGCTGTCGGCTTCTTCAAAAATCGTTTTCATTTCACAAACAATATGAAATTCAGCTCAGATTTAATTGCCACATATAGAGATTGCAATGGAATTCTCATTTGTATGCTTGAATGAAACACAACATACCACTAATCTTGCTCCACAGGTTATGTAAAATATACAGTAATATGAAAAACCAGAATGTTTGGAGGAAAACCAATGCAGACAAAATAACATACAAACTTCACACAAACAATGTGATGTGTTATGGGATTCAAACCTAGGACACTAGATACAGTGCAAGTTAAAGAGTTATGAATGAAACTGGCCCCTTCAAACAGACATAAATGGTTGTAAAAGTAAAAAAAAAAAAAACGCACAAAGCCACCCTAACCAAATTAACTGAATCAGTCTCATTTGTTTCAAAATGGATCCTCACTTGTGTGTCCTGAGCTACTGAGGCAAACTTTCACACAAGCTAAGATTCTCCCCACCTTCAAGAATGTATAATCTTCTGAGGAGGCAATTTTTACACCAAACATATACTCAGATGGTGGAAAACAAGCAATACACCGACTGGAGACAGTTCTATCCTACAAAATCTCCACTTCACCTTCTTCTCCTTCCATTCCTTTATCATAATGTCTTCTTATTATCATGCAGGAAGTGAGTTGCTGTGGCAACACTGAAACATAAAGATCTTCGCCTGGATGTTTTATTGTATGTAGCACTACCATGAGTCATCGACTCGCACATCTACATTCACACAGATGACAACCCTGCTTAATGCATGTGCACAGAACTGGCATAATACTGAAATAACAATTCACAGAAACCAGAAATAAATTACTGTGATGGAGTTACAATTTACAATGCATTTGACTGGTGATTTTCAATTGGCCTTAAATGGGATAGCAAGGGTCAACAAAGTGGCACCCATTTATGGTTAGTGCCTGTCTTATGCCCAATGATGCTGTACCACTGTAAATGAATTCAGAAAATCCAAAGACATGCAGGTTAGGTGGATTGGCGATTCCAAATTGGCCCTAGTGTGTGCTTGGTGTGTGGGTGTGTTTGTGTGTGTCCTGTGGTGGGTTGGCACCCTGCCCAGGATTGGTTCCTGCCTTGTGCCCTGTGTTGGCTGGGATTGGCTCCAGCAGACCCCCGTGACCCTGTGTTCAGATTCAGCGGGTTGGAAAATGGATGGATGGATGAAAAGATAGTTTATATTGGGTTATGCTTTCTTTTCTTCTTCTTGCCATAAAGTGGTCCGACTATCTCACAGTTCTCACATTGAGGTAATCATCATAAATACATAACATGCAGATTTTTCAGAGAAATGGTCATCATTTTTGGATTGTCAGAGTACAAATTGTATATAGTACTTAAAAAACACATACACCTGCCAAGAATTTACAGATACAAATCCTCACTGGATTAAAAAAAAAAAAAAAATTAAAAAAAAAATCATACACTGATTTTTGAAGTCATAAATGTACAAATGCCTGCATTAGCAAAGAACAGTAATTCAGTAAGTAGTATAATCATAATGGCCAACTTCATTATTGCTTAGTTGTGAAACGTGAAATCATCTCAGATAAAGAAATTCTAACTAATCTGATGCTCTATGAATACACTAAGTAAAACACCATAGAAAACTGATAAATTAAAATTTGCCATTCTCAACCAAATCCAAATCACACAATGTAATCTTAACTTTAAAGGTGTATCTTGCAAAACACACTCCAGCAAAGATGAACAAGCTTATCAGCATCCTCAAATGTTTACTTTGTATATAAATCATTAATCTTTAACTTTTAGAAAGACAATTGCTTCTTACATAAAGATTGAGTTTTGTGTTTTCTTTGTTTGAGCTGTCTGAATCAAAAAGTCTGCCCATGGTATAATTTTTAATATTGACTGGAAATCCCTACTCAACCAAATGGTGTCTTAGATTAAACAATGTAAAAGGTATCCTGCTTTTGACCCATCAAATAATTAAGTTCACTTCAAACTTCTTCCCTGCCACCTGATTACAGGCTTAAATATTGATATGTCTGGATATATACCAATCCCCTATTCTGCTATTGTGACAATAATATTGAATACACATGCTTGCAAATTTACAAATGAATTAAAGATTCTTTCACTCCGATTATTAATAGACATTTATTTGTTTTTGCATGGTCATCATTCATATGGTTTAGCATTCAAATTTGTGAACTCATACCAACATTCTTTAAATGGTACATTTTATAATATGAAATACTTGTTTAATCAAAATTAGACTTGTAAAAAGAAAATTTAAATATACAAATTCAATGATAATCACAGACTTTGATTACATCTTGCCTGAACAAGGGGCCTGAGTTGCCTCGAAAGCTTGCATATTGTAATCTTTTTAGTTAGCCAATAAAAGGTGTCATTTTGCTTGGCTTTTCTCTACATTCACAATGGCTAACACGGTACAACAACCTAGTACTAATGATAATCACAGAAATTTAATAGAATTATTTCTCTAACCAAATTGTGGGTAGATTATGTGATTTATCAATCATCAATAGTTACTTATATAATAGTTTAATCTTTTTTCCCCAGTAACGTGTAAAAGAACTTTCCCAGCTATATCTGTAATAAAAGAATGCAAATTATTTAGTTAGAAACATAGTGTCTCTGGTAAAAGCATGTACAGTACTGTTAAATGTGCTTGAAAATAGAATACCATGGCATATAGTTTTCTGACTGCATGATTTGTATGTTTAGATTAGAGATTTTTACTGTCACAAAGACAGCGACAGTATAATGAAATCACAGTTTCTGTGATGTATAAATACAGTAAATAAAAATTGAATAAAAAGTATAAGTAAATAAGATAAATAGTTAAGAGGTAACATACAGTACAATTACACATAAACCAGAAGGTGGGTACAGTGCACAGTGCATAGAAGGTAGGATCAGGTTTGTGAGAGTTCAGTAATTTTATGGCCTGAGTGGTGGGGCAGAAGTGAAAAGTGAAGTTTGTATTTATGGAAAAATAAAAGGAGCAAAAGAAGATTGAATAATAAATTGTTAATAGATCCAAATTATAGTAATGTTTCAAATAACTTTCATAATTATTTTAAGGTGCATTTTTACTTTACACTCCATTTCAGATACTGTAAATGTTATTAAATTAAAATTGTCCTTATCTAGTGATATGATTACAAAAGAAATCTTATGTTAGCTCAACTTTAAATAAAGTGCTGATTGCTACATTTATTATCATTTTAAACTTGGGATTGTTTATTAAATTTAACCCCAAATGAAAAGAAAATGCATTATTTAATTTAATTAAATTAAACTACTCAAAAAATCTCAGAAAATGTTAAGTTGTGCTGCCCTTCAGTCAGGCTAATTCTCAGATTTTAGCCCTTGGTGTACACAAACTTGAGTAGCACTGCTCTAGTGCCTAATGTGATAAATTCAGCTGGTGGATAAAGGGGGTCCAGTAAGATGTGTCGGGGGAGGATAGGCAGCATTATCAAAAACAAATCTATTTAAAAAAAAAAAAAAAGATGAAATGGACTTTGACTTTGTTGGGGCTTACTCAGCTATTTCATTAATGTATGCTTGCTTTACTGGGTATGGTTTGTAAATAAGGCCTGCATTTGCTACCCTTAGTCTGCAAGGGTAAACAGGACTAAATTTGGCTTGGCCTAAGTAACTAGGATGGTTTCACACATCCAAAAATGACACTAGGCAGAACCAAGCCCCACTATAAGGATTGTGTACAGAATTGTATGTTACCTGTTTGTCCAAAAGCAGAGTAAATACTTAAAATATATCCATACCATAGCATTAAATTCAAATGCAAAATTGGCATGAGCCTCTGAAGAGCTAAAATCAGAGGAGAAATCTGGCCTTTTGGATCACTGGTGTGTATTTTAGCATGAGTGAAACAAACCATTCATTTTTCTGATATAACAGAAATTAACAGCACATTTATTTACTGTATTTACAGTATTTATTTTATTACTTAGCATTATTTTTTATTTTTATTAATGGGTTAGTAATTGATTGACTGTGGTGCCTGGGACTGTCCCCTTTTTTTTTTTTTACACTACTGGGTTAATCAATGCATCTGTTTGTGTTTGTGGTTTGATGCATCACGTGGAGATCAATGGGTGATACAAACACAAAGTGAGATAGCTGACAGATACAAAAGCTTTAATTACAATACAGTATGAAATATCTTTATTATAGCTCATTTCTTCTTACATACACTTACCCCTGTGGCAGAGAGATGGACATTTGTGGTTTCTGCATCCAAGACTACGATTACAGTGTTGATCACATGGCAGACAGTTTCCAGAACAGCACTGTTAAATCAAAGTAAAATCATTTTAGTAAATCAGTAAGCATTTTCTTGTGCAGAAATATCATATGCAGGTAAATTGAAATAAAATGAAAACGAGTTTGTTTAAATGGAGCAAAAGACATTTGAATTAAGAAGAAGACCTTTTATGCTTTAAATAAGAGATACTAGAGTTATCGCCGGTATAGTTACTAACTTAAAGAAGCATAATTTATATAAAATTTACATTTAAATCGAGGTGACACCAAAGTTCTACCCTTTGAAGACTAATAACAATACATTTATTTTATAATAGGCCACTCTACCTAAAATAGCTTCTTAAGAATATTCATCCAAAAGAATGCAAAATACAAGGTTATCCAAAAAGAAGTACCACATTTCAAACATTTATTCTACAAAAATGCTAAAAGATAAAATAAATTTCATTACGACACAAGAAAGCGTACACAAAATTGATTTTTTCACTGTGTTTTAAAAATGATGTCTTCAAGGTGGTGGCCATCATTAGAAATACACTCTTCGAGACAATTTCTGAATGCTCGCATGACTCATTCAAGGTTTTAAGGTCGGTATGTTTATATCTTCAATTTGAGATAGGCTCACAAGAAGAAACAGCATAGAGCGAGATCAGGCGAATGTGAAGGCCAGCACTGCACAGGAAGATCAGCTTCCCTGGAAACATCTCCCGCAAAATTTGCATGGATCTCCACACCATATGAGCTGTTGCTTCAGGCATCCATAACATCTATTTCTTCCAGTTGGGGACGCAAAAAGTTAGCATTTCAATGTAATGTTCTGAAGTGACGGTGACCATTGCTTCCCCCCCCCATCACAAAAAAGTAAGGGCCTACAATGGCAAATTCTGCAACGGTGCAACTTTAACATGCTCACTGTGCAGGGGTCTCTAATGAAGTTCACGAGGGTTGGTTTCAGCCCAACAGGAAAGTTTTGCTTATTTATGCAACCATTCAAATGGAAATGTGCCTCGTCGCTCCACATGACAATAGCATCTTGATGAACGGTTTGCAGAATGTTAACACACAATTTTCTACAGCTCTCCCAGTCTCTCTCAGTGAGTTCCTGCACTACCATGATTTTGTATGGATGGAAATTAAGGTCCTCAAACAAAATCCTCCCCAAAGATGTGTTGGAATTGCCTAAGGCATAAGCATGTTTGTGCGCTGACTGTCTAGATAGATAGATAGATACTTTATTAATCCCAAGGGGAAATTCACATAAAAACTGCTAAATTGATGCCCTTACATCTTGGATGATTTCAGGTGTTCGTACAGTCCGAGGACGGCCTGGACATTTACTGTTCAAAGTTGTACTCGTCTCGTCATTCACTGAAGAATTGTTTTCTGGTTTGGGACGTCATTGATAGAAAGAATGCTGAAATGAGTTTGGAAGGTGTGTTGCGTAGTGATGATTGATTCATCGTTTTTGAAGAACACTTCGACAGTGAAAGCATGGTGCTCAAGTGATCAAGGCATGTTGCCGACTGAAAACTACAAGGGATCACCTATTAAAAGACACCCACCCCAACCCACTCGGTTGCCAATACCTCACACAATGACCATGAGAATTGTGGTACTTCATTTTGGCTCACCCTGTATAACAAAAATTTGAAACACACCATGGTGTCATATTTAATTACTATGAAAAAAACATTTTTTACATGTCTACAATTCTCCAAATAAAGAAAACATCTAATATTTATGTGAAGTAAAGACTCCAAACAGATAGCTAAAACCATACATTGTATAAATACTTGCACCTTGTGTAAATCTTTATACTTTCATACTTTTATCCTATAGTTCAGAAATTAGGCCACTACATTTTTCTCTAGTTTCTCCAGATGTTATTTGCTTACAATACTGAATCTGTTATCTGCACATCTCTAAGCACATATTTACGTAGGATATCACAAGAGTACATAGTACTGCATTAACAGGCATGAGTGCTTAGCACTATCAAAACACATATTATTTCCATTTTCTGTTACTTTAATGCCACACATACATTTAAGACTTTTGGCTAACAGACCACAGATTAGTTACATGTGCTGCAATTGTCACCTAATGAAGAAGATTACTTTTGTTTTCAAAAATGCTTAAATAAATTATACTGATTTCAACAGAACCTTTCGCTTGCATTGATGTCGTTCACAATTTCTCATTTTAGGGCACTTTGATTCACAAATGTACTCCTTGTGGCATGGCATGTGTCTTGAATATTTACCACATCTACATTGTTTTTCCACCTCCTGGAAAAGCAAAAGCAAATTCAAAAGATTAATATAAACTGAAAGATATTAACACCTAATTATAATACAAAAGTGATTAGCATATGAACACCATAACATTATTAGCATTGATTTTGCAAAATTTATATAGTTTAACCCGCTAAAAAACTGAAAAAAAAATCAAAAATGTTTAATGTTCAAAATAAGAAAAAAAAAAAAAAGTGAAAATTTACAATATTTCATACTAACTCTTATGAAAGCTCATAATTATAAACATAACTAGTAACACTTAAACCACTGCTCTTCAAAGAATGCTGGGTACATGCATCTGTCACAAAATATAACACACTAGATCACTCCACTGAGGTTACTACAATTTCCTTCACTGTCATCCAATGTCGTTGAAGCTCTTTTTCTGACAGAAATGCCACATGCTTGATGGACTTGAGGCTCAGTAACATGGTGGAGGAATCCTGCACCTCCAACTGTTTGGTTGTGTAGGACTTTCTTTTGCACTTGAGGTACATGACCAGTGCTTGAGATGAAAATGAAAAGTCAGCCTGTGCAATGAACTTCACTGTCACCAAAGTTCACCACAGTTCTTTTCCTGTATGCCACAGCTAGCAGCCATGATAACTGCTAGCTGTGAGAAGCCCTGAAGCCCAATTTAATGGACTGAGGTACCTTGCACATTAAAATCATGACTCATGTTGTGTATATCATGGCATTTGATGCTGATTGAGACCAAGAACGACATTCAAGATCTATCTATACAGTGCATCCGGAAATTATTCACAGTGCATCACTTTTTACACATTTTGTTATGTTACAGTCTTATTCCAAAATGGATTAAATTCATTTTTTTCCTCTGAATTCTACACACAACACCCCATAATGACAACGTGAAAAAAGTTTACTTGAGGTTTTTGCAAATTTATTAAAAATAAAAACTGAGAAATCACATGTACTTAAGTATTCACAGCCTTTGCTCAATACTTTGTCGATGTACCTTTGGCAGTAATTACAGCCTCAAGTCTTTTTGAATATAATGTCACACGCTTGGCACACCTATCCTTGGCCATCATTCATTGGCAGAGCACTTGGTTACAGTTGGTCAGCAATAGCATTTATTAAAATAATGTACCTGTTCCGACTTACATACAAATTCAACTTAAGTACAAACCTACAGTCCCTATCTCGTACGTAACCCGGGGACAGCCTGAATATATATATGTATACTGTGTATATATATATATATATATATATATATATATATATATATATATTTTTTTTAAATAATTGAGTGATTACAATGATTTACTTGGAACACAACATTTTCATATAAACACCACAGCAGATGGAGAATTAATTGTAAGTTTAAATTAAAGGGTTGTTTAAATCTTCCATGATCTTCCACACAGCTCTGCACTCAGATTTGCTGTGCCACATGCCAGTATATTCAGGCCACTGACTCTTCCTCACATCTTATTTTGTGTCAGAGGTAACATCTTTTGTCCCACTTTCTCCAACTCCATGAGCCAATTTCAGCCTCCTAAGCAGTTATAGGTACAGTGAGTGCAACCTATATGCACCCTCTCTTGTACATTCTACAATGGCTCCTTTTAAGGCCAGCCTCAATGATTCTGCGATCTGGCACTTCTTCTCTCCAGCCTCTACCCAATTTATCATCTGCATTTTAGTTAAGAAATATACAGTGTGTATATTTCAGTGTGAAAAACTATTTGCCCCCTTCCTGATTTCTTATTCTTTTGCATGTTTGTCACACAAAATGTTTCTGATCATCAAACACATTAACCATTAGTCAAATTGAACACAAGTAAGCAGAAAATGTAGTTTTTAAATGATGGCTTTTATTATTTAGGGAGAAAAAAAATCCAAACCTACATGGCCCTGTGTGAAAAAGTAATTGCCCCCTGAATCTAATAACTGGTTGGGCCACCCTTAGCAGCAATAACTGCAATCAAGCATTTGCGATAACTTGCAATGAGTCTTTTACAGCGCTCTGAAGGAATTTTGGCCCACTCATCTTTGCAGAATTGTTGTAATTCAGCTTTATTTGATGGTTTTCTAGCATGAACTGCCTTTTTAAGGTCATGCCATAGCATCTTAATTGGATTCAGGTCAGGACTTTGACTAGGCCACTCCAAAGTCTTCATTTTGTTTTTCTTCAGCCATTCAGAGGTGGATTTGCTGGTGTGTTTTGGGTCATTGTCCTGTTGCAGCACCCAAGATCGCTTCAGCTTGAGTTGACGAACAGATGGCCGAACATTCTCCTTCAGGATTTTTTGGTAGACAGTAGAATTCATGGTTCCATCTATCACAGCAAGCCTTCCAGGTCCTGAAGCAGCAAAACAACCCCAGACCATCACACTACTACCACCATATTTTACTGTTGGTATGATGTTCTTTTTCTGAAATGCTGTGTTCCTTTTACGCCAGATGTAATGGGACATTTGCCTTCCAAAAAGTTCAACTTTTGTCTCATCAGTCCACAAGGTATTTTCCCAAAAGTCTTGGCAATCATTGGGATGTTTCTTAGCAAAATTGAGACGAGCCTAATGTTCTTTTGCTTAGCAGTGGTTTGCGTCTTGGAAATCTGCCATGCAGGCCATTTTTGCCCAGTCTCTTTCTTATGGTGGAGTCGTGAACACTGATCTTAATTGAGGCAAGTGAGGCCTGCAGTTCTTTAGACGTTGTCCTGGGGTCTTTGTGACCTCTCGGATGAGTCGCTCTCGCTCTTGGGGTAATTTTGGTCGGCCGCCACTCCTGGGAAGGTTCACCACTGTTCCATGTTTTTGCCATTTGTGGATAATGGCTCTCACTGTGGTTCACTGGAGTCCCAAAGCTTTACAAATGGCTTTATAACCTTTACCAGACTGATAGATCTCAATTACTTCTGTTCTCATTTGTTCCTGAATTTCTTTGGATCTTGGCATGATGTCTAGCTTTTGAGGTGCTTTTGGTCTACTTCTCTGTGTCAGGCAGCTCCTATTTAAGTGATTTCTTGATTGAAACAGGTGTGGCAATTATCAGGCCTGGGGTGGCTACGGAAATTGAACTCAGGTGTGATACACCACAGTTAGGTTATTTTTTAACAAGGAGGCAATTACTTTTTCACACAGGGCCATGTAGGTTTGGATTTTTTCTCCTAAATAATAAAACCATCATTTAAAAACTGCATTTTGTGTTTACTTGTGTTATATTTGACTAATGGTTAAATGTGTTTGATGATCAGAAACATTTTGTGTGACAAACATGCAAAAGAATAAGAAATCAGGAAGGGGCAAATAGTTTTTTACACCACTGTATGTGTGTATATATATATATATATATATATATATATATGACGACAACACTCATAACAGTGACAAAACAATTACATTGACAATCATGTTAGGTTATTTTTAAAATGTTTCCTTTTCTTTTTCATATCTTCTTTAACACACTACTTCTCCGCTGCGAAGCACGGGTATTTTGCTAGTCTAAATATATATCACGGATTTTTCGCTGGTTTGCAGATTTATGCGGACAATGGGTCTTTTAATTTATGGTACATGCTTCCTCAGTTTGTTTGCCCAGTTGATTTCATACAAGGGGCGCTATTGGCAGATGGCTTAGAAGCTACCCAATCAGAGCATGTATTACGTATTAAATAAAACTCCTCAATGATATTCGATATGCTTCCTGTGCGGTGCTTGATTGTTTGCTTTTCTCTGTCTCTCTCACTCTCTCTGCGCCTGACGGAGGGGGTGTGAGCAGAGGGGCTGTTTGCACAGAGGATACGGACACTCCTCTAAAAAATGCCGCTTTATCCCGGTGCTTTGGCATACTTAAAAGCCCAACAGCCCTATTGAATTTTGATTGTTTACTTCTCTCTCTCTCTCGGTCTCTCTCTCTCTGACATTCTCTGCTCCTGACACGCATTATTTGAAGAGGAAGATATGTTTGCATTCTTTTAATTGTGAGAAAGAACTGTCATCTCTGTCTTGTCATGAAGCACAGTTTAAACTTTTGACTAAAGGGTGTTATTTCATGTCTAGAGGGCTCTAATAATGTTAACAGTGTGGGAGAGTTTATAAGGGCTTAAAATATATAAAAATAACCATACAAACATATGGTTTCTACTTCGCGGATTTTCATCCATTGCTTTGGGGCTATGGGGGTTTAGGGTTCTGGAATGCAGCCCCCGCGATTGAGGAGGGATTACTGTACACAATAAAAACAAGATACAGAGGCCAAATTTATGGAAGGTAGGTAAATTACTGATCACAATGTCATGAATATACAAAAGCATTTTGCCCTGCTTCTTGACATGGCTATCAACTCTGTGCTTCAATGGAACAATAATTTCTGTAATAATACTGATTTCACTGGTCAGTTTTCATCTGAGTTTTGAATTCAGATATACTTAATGTGAATAGTTGTGTTTTTAAGATATTTAGATCTTTTTGCTCAAGATAATTAATCATCTACATTGACTGGTAACATGTCTACTTCAATAAGTACACACATACGCTATATGATCCCGACTTCTGGTCAGCAGATTTTTTTCCTTGCTAGTGCTGCAGTCTGATCTCACAAACATTATGCTCGTTTTGTACTTGGTAATGAACTGCAGAAATGATTCTTTGTTATTTATTCAAAATACTAGCAGAATACCCGCGTTTCGCAGTGAGAAGTAGTGTGTTAAAGAAGCTATGAAAAAGAAAAGGAAAATTTTTAAAAATAACGTAACATGATTGTTAATGTAATTGTTTTGTCACTGTTGTGAGTGATGAGTGTTGTTGTCATATATATATATATACACACACACACATAAACATATATATATATACATATCTATACATATACACATATATACATACATATATATATCTACATATATACACACACATATATACACACACATACATACATACACACACATATATACACACAAATACATATATACTGTATATATACATACATATCTACATATATACACACACAGCTATTTCGTATCAGTGCAATACGCTGTTTGTTAAAACGGTTGACTCCCGCTCTTACATGCAATAACAAATCAAACCATTCAGTTGTCTTTGCTCATATGTCATTTTAGAGCTGGACGCTTGGCATCTTTTTTTGGCCACAAGTTCGTTTCTGTTTGCTGTGAGGTTCTGTGTTGTGGAGATTCTCAGGATGGATTGCAGGTGCTCATCAGTGAGGCGACTCCTGTGTGCTGTTTTGTTAGTCTTTATCACTGAGAAGAGCTTCTCACACAGATATGTGCTACCAAACATGCACAAGGTTCGAGCCGCATGTAGACGGACTTTTTTTGTTCTTCAAAGTCACCAAAGCGCCGTGCAAACTCAGTGCTAATAACTCTAACTAGCTGCGCTGCATTATGGGATCTGTAGTTTATTGTGTTACCAGCGCTTCATATACCGGGCCATTAATAACAATAATACAGTATATAAAATGATCTCGGGCGGATATAATTACACGCCGGGCCGGATGTGGCCCGCGGCCCTTGAGTTTGACACTAATGGACTAAATAGAACTTGAAAAGATATATTTTTCAAATGTGATCGCGCAATTCAGATAGAGTTGACGCGCACTACAGCCTGCATGCCTCAATAAGTCATCCTCCCCTTGCCCTTACTTTTTTACCGTTCATCTAATGAATACACTGAGTATGGCTTTACCAAAACAATCATTGATGGCGAATAAAGTATCCATTATTTGAGTATGTAGATCGGGATATATATATACATATATATACCCGCGTATCGCAGCGGAGAAGTAGTGTGTTAAAAAAGCTAGAAAAAGAAAAGGGAACATTTTAAAATAACGTAACATGACTGTCAATATACAGTATTTGTTTTGTGAGTGTTACTGAGTGTTGCTGTCATCAAGGATTTGATTATCATTATTTCTTTCAATCAGGTTTGTATTTGTAGGATGTGTTGTGTTCAACTTACATTCCGTGTTTGTCAATCGTTGTAAAGATGACAGGTTTCATTCATCGATTCGCTTCTTACTGCATCAATAAACAGCTCGTTCTTCTTTATCTGAGACCTGACACACTGCATGCACAGGTTTTTACACTGTCTTCCTTTAGCGGGACATTGACTTTTTCCAACGTGTGCTTTGTTTCCGCAGTAGTTGGATTTATGAATATGCTTGTATGTATGAGACGCTTCATATTTTTGCTGCCTTTTCAATTGTGTAATTCGGTTTTGTTCAGCTCTTTGGAACTGTTGCTTTTATCTGTGCACTCGCCAGTTCACGTGAGCGCTTCGGTGTACATGCATCGAAGGTTCCCAGCTGTGCTGGTGCCATCTCGTGCTATGTCCATGGCTGTATTTAATGTTACCTTAGTCCTGGCACTTAAAACTTTCTCTCGCAGATTCGCTGAGTTTGTGTCAAACACCACCCTGACCATCTCATCTTCCTCTCCATAAGCACAGTCCTTCACCCGTGAATATTTAGTGGGAGTTTGCTATTGGATTGCCGCTGATGGACGGCCTTATATGGGCAGGCACTAAATTACAAACGCCAGCCTGTCTATGAACTTAATTTAAAGTGTAGGTTTACATCGTGCTTTGTTTCCGAAGTAGCAGAACTCATGAATATGGTTGTATATGTCACTCGCTCGCTTCTTATTGTTTCGCTGCCTTCTCAATTATATAATGCATGTTTTCTTCAGCGCTTTTTGAGGTCTTCCTGGTTTTCTATGTACTGCGTGATTACGTGAGAGGCGTGATGATGTCACACGAAACTCCGCCCCCACGGCGTTAAAGCTCATCTCCATTACAGTAAATGGAGAAAAACTGCTTCCAGTTATGACCATTACGCGTAGAATTTCAATATAAAACCTGCCCAACTTTTGAAAGGAAGCTGTAAGGAATGAACCTGCCAAATTTCAGCCTTCCACCCACACGGGAAGTTGGAGAATTAGTGATGAGTCAGTGAGTGAGTGAGTGAGTGAGTGAGTGAGGGCTTTGCCTTTTATTAGTATAGATCTATATCTATATCTATATCTATATATATATATATATATATATATATATATATATATATATATATATATATATATATTTAGCAAAATACCCGGAATATATAAAGTCAAAACCTAATTATATAAAGTCAGCGTCGGAGTATATAAACTCACTCCTGAATATATAAAGTCAAAGTCAAAATCTATTGATTGAAAAGACCCTGAACTGAACTAAGTTAACAAAAACGTATTCAGAAAAATAAATTAAAAAAACACTGTTCAGTTAATGTTTTAAAAATGATGCATGTGCCCTGCCCAGGATTGGTTCCTGCCTTGTGCCCAGTGTTAGCTGGGATTGGCTCCAGCAGACCCCCGTGACCCTGTGGTCGGATTCAACAGGTTGGTATATGGATGGATATTCCAGCGCTGACTTTGTATATTCCGACGCTAACTTTATATATTGAAGTTTTGACTTTATATATTGCAGCGCTTACTTTATATATTCCGACGCTGAGTTTATATATTTAAGTTTTGACTTTATATATTCCAGCACTTACTTTATATATTCTGAAATATTCCAACGCCATCTTTATATACTCAGGTTTTGAATTTATATATTTGGGGATGACATTATATATTCAAGTTTTGAATTTATATATTCCAGTGCTGACTTTATATATTCAAGTTTTGACTTTATTTATTCCGACAGTGACTTTATATAATCAAGTCTTGACTTTATATATTCGGGAATGACTTTATATATACAAATTTTGACTTTATATAGTTAAATTTAGTCATCATTGCATAACTTTTTCTTTACCATAGAAATTTAAAGACTAAATTCAACTTCCATTCCTAACAAAGATATTTCTGGCGACTAAATAGAACCTACTCATATCCAAATTCGAGCTATTGAGCTGTTGCCTGCCTGCCTGCCTGAATAAGTCACCCTCGCTTCATTCTTACTTTTTTACCGTTCATTTAATCATGGCTAGTGGTGGAAAAATTATAAAATGGAAGGAGGATTACACTGAGTATGGCTTTACCAAAACAATTATTGATGGCGAATCGATTATTCATAAAGCTTCCATTAGTGATTTGTTTTTCTGTGTTAACCTCATATTTTTTCATACTTCTTCTCAAACCAAGGGGGTGTGAGGGTAAAATGAATCGGGAAGCGCTGATCAATGTAATCGGTGTACCAGGAAATCATGCATTGACAGAAGTTCCCCTTTGTTTGTAATGCAAAGTGTGATTAAATGCGTGATTTTTTAACGCGTTATGGATAACATGCATCGAAGCTTCTCAGCTGTGCTTGTGCTAAGAAAAGGAAACATTTTAAAAATAACGTAACACTATTGTCAATGTAACCTTTTGTAAGTAGTGCCTGGAGGATTCAATGTGGAGAAACTGTAGAGACAGCGTGTGTATTAACTTGTGGATTTTTCTGTGAGTATTTGGTGGCAGCGTCACAAAGTCGCTTCCGTAACACTGTGTTAGCTGCGGAGCTCAGAGCGAAATGAGGTGAATGGGAGGGGAGATGATGACGTGACTTCCCCACCCGCCTTAACTGTCAATCCCCCACAAACACAGTCTCTCGGAATTTGCATAAGCACACCCCTTCACCTGCAATTTTAACTTAGTTTCAAAGTGATTAAAACTCTTGTTTATATCCTGCGTCCTCTCATTAAACTTGTATCCCGCATTACCCGTGGGCATGACAAACGCCAGCGGCAGCCTGTCTATGAACTTAATTTAAACTTTAGGTTTACACCGTGCTTTGTTTCCGAAGTAGCAGCACTGATGAATATGGTTGTATATGTCACTCGCTCGCTTCTTATTGTTTCGCTGCCTTCTCAATTATACAATGCATGTTTACTTCAGCGGTTTTTGGAGCTCTTCCTGGTTTTCTACGTACTGCGTTGACAGTCAGTTCACGTGATTACATGGGAGGAGTGATGATGTCACACGAAACTCCGCCCCCCACGGATTTCGAGCTCAACTCCATTACAGTATATGGATAAAAATAGCTTCCAGTTATGACCATTACGTGTAGAATTTTGAAATGAAACCTGCCCAACGTTTGTAAGGAAGCTGTAAGGAATGAGCTTGCCAAATTTCAGCCTTCTATCTACACGGGAACTTGGAGAATTAACGATGAGTCAGTGAGTGAGTGAGTGAGGGCTTTGCCTTTTATTAGTATAGATTACACAGTTGGCAGTGAACCTTGTCATCCATTCTCTTAAAATGTTTCTGATCATTGCTACATTAAACATGTTTCACCTATCTATTCTTCTCCTGGATGTAAAACAATCTGATATATACACCTTATATACTGCCATCTTGTGTATATGTAAATCAACAACAAGTCTCAAGTCTGTAGCAGGCTTTGTAGTGCAGCAAAGAAATTCAATTTCCCAAGAAAATTTAACTTAATTGTGTAATCAATCAGTCACATTGTTTCATTTTAACTGTTACTATTAGATAAAAAGCCTCGTTTATTAACAAAGAAAAGCTAATGTAAAGATTAAGTTCTCTTGTGGCTTGACACCACCAGCACAGCAAGTGCTACTAAAAGAGTTTTTTCTGCTGATAGAGCACAGTACAAATACTTTAAACAGAAGCAAACATTCACTTGCCTGGGAAAAGCTAAATTTCACCTTTGCAAGTGATTAGCATCGTCTTGCACTTTCATTCAGAACAGGGGTTTTCAAACTCAGTCCTGGGGACCCACTGCAGGTTTTTGTTCGAACCAGCTCCTGTTTTTAATTAGACTCCTGGGCTAATTAAGTAAAATGTTATTTCCCTGATATGTGTTTTGGGAACAATATAGAAATTAGAAAACTAAGTTTGGTAAAAATAAGTAAATATTTTTTTATATATTTAAGCAGGTATATGGAAATAATGTATTCTTTTTAACATTTTCATTTTGATTTTCATTCTACTTTTCCAGGTGTACTGATTGTTGAATTAACTCATTTACTAATTAGTGGGGATGACACAAAAGCAGTTGCAGTTTTTCACAATTCTGTGTTGTTTGCCTGGATGTCTGTTATGCTAGTTTTTAATTGTCATAATTAAGACACAATGAAGGGAGCAAAGTGCACAGAGAAAGGGCAAAATATAATGAAATCAACAAAAGAGAGTTAACCATTTAAATCTATAGCAAATAGTCTGAATGGTGGATAAACAGCCTCAATCAACTTCAAAACAAATTCAAGCTGTTCTGCAGACTCAGTGTGCAACAGTGTCAGCTTGAAACTATCCGTCGACATCTGAACGAAATGAAACACTATGGCAGGAGAGCCAGGAGGACCCCAATGCTGACACAGAAACATAAAAAAGCCAGAATGGAGTTTGCCAAAATATAATTGAGGAAGCAAAAATCCTTCTGGGCGAACATCTTGTGGACAGATGAGACCAAGGTAGAGCTTTATGGTAAAGCTCATCCTTCTACTGTTTACAGAAAATGGAATGAGGCCTACGAAGAAAAGAACACAGTACCTACAGTCAAACATGGTGGAGGTTCTAAGATGTTTTGGGGATGTTTTGCTGCCTGTGACACTGGATGCCTTGAATGTGTGCAAGGCATCATGAAATCTGAAGACTACCATAAGATATTAGGGCACAATGTAGGGCCCAGTGTCAGAAAGCTGGGTCTACGTCAGAAGTCATGGGTGTTCCAGCAGGACAATGACCCCAAACATACCTTTAAAAGCACCCAGAAATGGTTGAAGACAAAGCGCTGGAGAGTTTTGAAGTGGCCAGCAATGAGTCCAGATCTAAATCCAATTGGTCACTTATGGAGAGATCTCAAAATTGCTGTTGGGACGAGGCGCCCTTCAAATCTGAGAGACCTTGAGCAGTATGCAAAAGAAGAGTGGTCGGAAATTCCAGTTGAGAGGTGTAACAAGCTTGTTGATGGTTATAGGAAGTGCTTGATTTCAGTTATTTTTTCCAAAGGGTGTGCAACCAAATATTAAGTTGAGGGTACCAATAATTTTGTCCAGCCCGATGTTTGAGTTTTGTGTGAAATGATGTCATTTTTGGCTTTTTTTCTCTGTTTTTTGTGTTGTTCCAATGCACATAAAGGAAATAAACATGTGTATACCAAAACATTTGTTATCAAAACTATTTTCTGGGAGAAATGGTGCATTTTATGGGAAAATTCCAGGGGTGTTGATAATTTCGGCCATGACTGTATATAATAGTACAAGCAGGCTTGCTATTGACAATGAATGGGGGCAGCGAGGGGCGGTTCACCACCCGCCCACCACACAGTCACCTCCACTACAGTATGCTGCCTGCAGCGTCTCCCCACCGAGAACGAACACGGTACAGCCAAAGGGAGGTAGGGAATCGCCCACCACCGCCCCCATTCAACAGGCAGCCACCCGAGGCACACTACAATGCTGCCCCCCACCGCCCTATTCACCCTCGATGGCTTCCGTTCAGCCACAATCGGGTCACTGCTTGCAGCATCACCAGCACACACGGCTGCCCCGTTCGTTCTCGGTGGGCGGGCAGTGAAATGCACCATCCAGCCTCTGTCCAGTTAGGAGCAGTAGCTGCGGCGGCATGGTGAGCAGGCAGCGAACCGCACCATCAAGCCTCCGTCCTGCACACAAGCGGTAGCTGTGGCCCTGGGGCCTATGGACCCCAGGTCACCGCTTGCCGCCCACTGAGAATGAATGGGGTGTGCCCAAGGGACAATACACTGTGCGAGCGGCAAAATCACCCCCTCCAGCCTCCGTCCAGCCATCTCTTGCAGTGTCCCCAGGCCGAAGATGACAGAGCGGCAGTTACTGAGGCGCATGCGTCGCGTTTCCCAGGAAGATGCAGCAGCTGCGGTCCCGTTCGTAAGTTGTATGTCGTATGTCCGTAACTTTGCTGTTGTGATATTGCATCAGTGTATGGAGGAGATACTAGCTAGTTAATAACCCTGATGAGTAATATTTAAAGGACAGGTCAAATTAACTCCATTTTCAAATGTCACCAACCCATAATGTTTTCATTTTACAAATCTTTTCCTCCTTTTTAGATCTGTTGCAACTTTAAGAATACCTTTTTTAATAAAATCTATTATTACTTTTATTAAATTAATCTTGGCAATTTAGAATATCTATAATTTGGCAATTGTTCTGTTGTTTTGAAGCTGCCTTACATATCTGATGAGCCTTTGCTATTATTTTTGAAAAGTTCCATCCTTCGCTCCCATACCATCTAATTATGTGTTGCTTGTACTTTCATCACGTTTGGCACATTTTAGTTGTTATAGTAATGATCATTACTTTGATATGAAAATGACTGAAATAAATGTTTGCAGATTCAATTTAAGCAATTAAGGTACTATGTTTTGCCTGCCCTGTTAGCAATAATGAATGCAATACATGGAAATCTAACTTAGATAAGTTACCTACAAAATTCATTAAAATCAGGGCTATGTATGGTGATCAATCTGGCAATATTTTTAACTCCCTCATTCAAATGTACAACACTACAAGTTAAAATGACTGCAGCTGATAGCTGATTCCTCTCAAAGCAAGCACAAACAGAGTATTCTTTGTTCCTGAATTAATTCCATAAACGGACAACAGCATTAATAATGAAAGCTTTCTATTGTCTCAAAAATATAGCAGGGTTGTATGCATTTGGAGGTGTAACTGAAACTGCAGCAGCTTCTCTCTCTTACACACAGTGAGGTTGGTTCCCCCTCTCTGTATCTTCCTGGCCCATCCCCCAACTCATCCCACACTTGCTGTGCTTTCTCGTGCCAACCCACAAATCCCTGAGGTGCACGTACAACAGGTTGAGAAACACTAACCTAATATATTACTACTATCTTGTTTTAAATTATACTACCTAATTTAATCAACCCTCTACCACTATATACCTTTCATCATTAACTGAAAAAGAAATATTTTTCAAAAGCATATATGATTCTAACATGAACATTTTTTCCTAAATTTTTTAATGACCATATAAAGTTTTCATCAAACAGTATCTGTCAATGACATTTACTGCATCTACGGCTACCAAGCACTTAATACTATATATGTAGTATATCGGTATGTGTGTTCACTGCAGTATTCCTGCTAACAGAATTGAAAAAAAAGTCACCTGTCTGCAGGTTTCACATGGACCACGATGGCAACGCATTGAGCATTTATGAAGTCCACAGTCCAGAAGTTTATCACAAGTATCACCACATGTTGGGATATCATCTGTGCAAGGAAGATAATATTCTGAAAAAAGAAATAAATAATATGCATTGGCAGAGTTCCTTACATATGACAGGTTTCCATAAAGGAAGAAGGAAAAAAAAGAAACAACAACAAAGTTCAGAGAAGAGCATATAACTATTATAAGGGTTTCCAGCTAGTAACCTGATTTAAGGCGTGTTACAAAGAGCTTTAATGTATAGTGTTTAAAACGCCAAGTAGGCCCTGCTGTCTGATCTGACCAAGATACCACTTGTGTACAGTGGCCTCCAGCTTTTGGTGACAATGCTTTAAAAATACATTGGCCTCTAGAATGTTTGAGACAAAGATACATTTTTCCTTGATTTACTCCTGTGCTCCACAGTTTAAAATTACAAATCAAACAATTCAGATGTGATTAAAGGGCATATTGCAGACTTTCATTTAGGGCTATTTTTATCAAACCATGTAGAAATTACAACACTTTTCAGGCCCTTATAATGTTTGGGAAATAGCAATGGTAGGTATATTAATTTATTCTTATTTAGTACTTTGTTACACTTCCGTTGCATGCAATGCACTGCTTGAAATCTGCGATTCGTGGACATCACCAGGTACTCAGTATCTTCTCTGGTGATGCTCCATCAAGCCTCAAATGCCATCTTCAGCTCCTGTTTGTTTCGGGGTTTTGTCCTCTTAAGTTTTCTCTTCAGCATATGGAAGGTATGCTCAACTGGATTTAATTCTTGTGACTGGTTTGGTCATACAAGAATTTTCCATTTTTGTTAGCTTTGAAAAACTCTTGTGTTGCCTTAGCAGTATGTAGAATTCATTGTGCAACTGCCGTCAGCAGTTACATTATCAATGAGAGAAGTGTGTCGATACCTGTGGCCATACATGCCCTAGGCATAACACCCCAATGTTTAACAGATGAGGTGGAATGTTTTGGATCTTGGGTACTTCCTTTTCATCTTCACACTTTGCTCATGACATCACTCTGATACAGGTTAATCTTTGTCTTGTCTGCCCACAAGACCTTTATCCAGAATACTGCAGCCTCTTTTAAGTACTTTATTACAAACTGTAATCTGACCCATCCTATTTTTGTGGCTAACTAGCAATTGGCATTTTGCAGTGTGGCATCGCTGTATTTCTGTTCATGAAGTCTTCTGCTGATAGTAGTGTCTGGCACATACACACCTGCCTCTTAAGGCTTTTTCTGTTCTGTTGGACAGGCTTTTCATGCTTTTTCATTATCATCAGTATCACTATCTTACTATTGTTAACAGTGGAGGTCTTCCTTGGCCTACCAATCCCTTTGTGATTACTGAGCTCACCAGTGTATTTCTTCTTAATGATATTCCAGACAGTTGATTTAGGTAATCTTTAGGTTTTTCCAATGTATCTAATGGCTTTACTCTTGTTTTTCAGCATCATAATGGCTTCTTTGACTTTCACTGGTACAGCTTTTGCCCTCAACCTGAACAGTGGTAACTTCAGACTCCAAAGGAAATCTGTAGGTAGAAGCAAGCCTAGTTATCTTATGTCTGTACTAATGAAGCAATGAAACACACCTGAGAAATCACCAACAGTTGTGACGCCAATTGTCCTAAACATTGTGGTGCCCTGAAATGGGGGGATCATATAAAAAAGATGTCATTTCTATGGTGTGACCAAAATGTATGCAAATACTGCTAAATTAAAATCTGCAATGTGCAGTTTACTCACGTATGAATTGTCTGATTGTAATTTTAAACTGTGGTGCAGAGGGATAAATCAAGGTAAAATGTCTCTTTGTCCTTTCTAGAGGAACTGTTTATTAGTGCTGGGCCTAGAAGGGTTTGAGGCTACAAAAAAACTCAGAATAATGAGACTAGGGTATTCTGTTAAACAGCTCCTTGCATGAATAAGATGAAGGTAAATTTACATTTCCCAAAGTTCCTAGACCTTACACTTTTGGCACCTGTCATACCAAAAACCCCAGAAAATGGCATTGAGAACGATTCATTTTAAATACAGTACATGCTATCAATACTAAGCCCAATGATGCAATAAGTCACACTGTAGGGCTGGAAACTCACATATCATGCTCTACTTTGTCATTTAACTAATAGTTTTCTATACCAATCAAAGCTTCTCATAAATTTTACCAAGTTTAGGCTTAAAGCAAAACTTCTTCAACTGAAAATGCAACAATAATGTCTAACGCACTCCACGTGAAGTAGAAGAGGGAGAGAGAATTTCACCACATTCTGACTTTAGATCTGTATCTTGATGGCGAGTTTTTTTGTGTAGTTTGTGCTCTCTTCATATTCACAGACTCTTTCTATGGCAACTCTAGCTTCATCCAACATTCCACAGAAATTCTGATACACTGATTAGCAAGACAGAATTGGCCTATTTGTGTATATGAGGAAGGGGAAAAGAGGGAGTGCACCCTTTCAAGGTTTTGGTAATACACTGTGCTGCCAATACCAATATAGGCTACCATTTCTTGTTTTCCCATGCTGAAATCTTGTACACAAAAATGGATAACTGGAAGAAAAATAACACAAGTAATGAGCATAAGCAAAAAAGATTCTCTAATGAAAAAGCAGGCAAGTAGTAAATGCTAGAGCCAAGTACTCCATGGTATATCTGAAGGTATACAGATGAACCAAGCAATATTCATCAGGATGAGATATTTGAACAGCTTAACTATTAGCTAAGCAAACTGGCTTGATAGACTGAATGGTCTCCTCTCATTTGTCAAACTTGTGTATGTTTCTGAACGTGCAAGATTCTCTGTAAAATGCATGTAAGGGACATGAAACAAATACAGATAGGCCTGTATACAATATACATTATCAGCATTAAATATTAAAACAGGCATCATATTTTAACTATAAAAACATTATTTTACTGTGCTCAAAACTCATGAGTGTAAGCATTACTTTTCAATAACCAGTACAGTTTTTTTGTTTGGAAAAAACATCGTCTAGATTACTGATAAATTGAAATTTCATCATTAATAATAAAATCGGGTATCTTGCGGGCTTAAATTAGCTTTTTTTTTTTTTATATATACCTGAAATATTTCAAATTTTACATTTCAAAATGAATACAAATTTACTCACTTGATTTACCGCATGGACAGACCCTATTTCCTGACCGAGGACAATCTCCACAAGAACCAGAATGGCATACAATTTCACATGTGTGGTATCCACAAGGAAAAACTTTTCCACAAACCTTGCATAGGAAGAAAGAAAAAAAAAAACAGGAACATTTTCTGAAGGAAAAAAACTCAACATTCAGGAAAGATTTCAATAGCATTACCGAGTTATGGCAATCATAGTGCCTATAAAAATTATTCACCCTCTTGGAAGTTTCACTTTTAATTGTTATAAAACATTGTTATACAACATAAACAACACAGTGGATTTTATTTGACTTGTTTGACACTGAACGGAAAAACACTCTTTAAAGTGAAAACAGATCTCTGGAAAGTGGTCTTATTTAATTACAAATGTGAAACACAAAATAACTGATTGTATATGCATTCATCTGCTTCAAGTCAGTATTTAGTAGGTACACATTTGGCAGCCATGACAACCTCCAGTCTGTGTGCACAGGTATCTCACTCTCATCAGCTTTGCACATTTGAACCTTACAATTATTTCCCAATCTTCTTTGTAATACTGCTCTGTCAGAATGCATGTTGATGGTGAGTAACCAGACCTTTTCAAGTCCAGCAAAAAATTTTCAATTAGACTGAAATCTGGATTATTATGTATACCAGCCAGCTTCTCCCCTCCAGGTGACAGGTGTAATTTTTTACACTAAGGGGCCCCTTGCAAAGTTTACAAGTATAGTATATATATTTGTAGCTTAGTAAGACGAGACAAAGTTAGGCAGTGCCAGGCAATATTCTTCTTTAGGTCTCTGAAGAGACATTTTCAATGCATTATTAATCTGCACAGATAAAGTTTATAAAAAAAAGAAGACAGATAATTATATACAGTATATGAATGTTCTGAAAAACATCCCTTTAAGTTTCAGGTATCTGAATCATTCCAAGACAATTAATGAAAGGATATCTAGTTTAATCTGAATTGAATGGATTAAGAACAGTCTTATTTAAATTGATTTTGAACCCAGTGATCTTATGAAATTCACCTAACAAATTTATTGTGAACAGCAACAACAAATGTTGGTCCACATTAAGGAGCATAATATCAATACAAGGAGATATTTTTATTCCTTACTAGTCTTTCTTTGACTGCATCTGAAAATGAATAGTTAGGGGATTCAATAGCAACTGCAAAAAGCACTGCTAATATGATAATGAGAAACCCTGTCTGGCTTTGCACTCTTATTTGAAATGGTCAGAATTTATATTTTTTGAAAACAAAGCTTCCAGAGTAGAATAATTTAATTCAGACACATATATTAGAACAAACCCCAAATCTCCATAATTCAATATGCCGATAACCCCATTAGACTTGATCAAAAGCCCTTTTTCTGTGTCCAAAAATAGTGGAACTTGATTACTAAGCACCAGTCTCACTGGATCACGATCTGGGAATTATCCACAGTTAAACATTATCGGAATAATATTTTTGCTTTTTTGTCAAACATTTTTAGATTCACAATAACGTCTAACAGCTCTGTTTTCTAGTAACAGTGAATGGGAAGTCACTGCTTAATGAACGATGCATTTAGATAGCTTACACTACATCGATGGCAAAATGTTTCATCGTACTCAAAAGGAAGAATATCAACCTACCAACTAGCATGGGAAAAGCATAAAATATTAAAATTACAAAATAAAATCAAATGCAGTTTACAAGGAAATTTCCAAATGTTATTGAGAATTTGCTATTTAACAATGGTGTCCTTAAATAACTAAGCATGCTGAACTTTAGAACAGCTCAACTTAACACCTTTGATTATCTGTTACTAAATCTTCCAATTTTTTTTCCTATGTAAACACATATTGGAGGGCAAGTCAGATTTAATTTAAAGATAAAACAAATAAACAATAAATAAATAAAGTGTTAAACTAACACTTAAAACACAAAATCAAAATCAATAAAGTAACTTTACACAAAATAACATACCCTGTCACATTGCCAAGCTGGGCTTGCACAAAGTCTTTCAGACACACTTGCTCCACACAGGCATTTCTGCTTGCTCACTCTTGGACAAAGCGGACATTCACCTTAAAAAGAATATAAATAATTTACAGTTAACTATAAGCAAAAATTTGGTGTAATTACTAAAACTATCCTTATTCATTAGATCTTCCCAAAGTGCTCAAAAAAACACTCAACTTAGGGGAAACACTCCAAACAATAACAATATTCACGAATAATTTCTTTGAGGACAAATAGAGTACTATCTATCTATTTGTATGCTGTGTTTTTGAAATATACCTAGTTTAAAAACCACACAGCATGAAAGTAGACACTCCAAAGTACACACTAGCAAACAGACCATGTTCATAAAGTTGAACTATGAGACCCTTTTGATTATAATGAAGAGATAATTGTAGCATGGCACTGCCAGATGTAAACATTAGTGTTGTGAATTGCTCGCATACGTGACTTTAGCTGTAGGTGGAAGTCCCATTTTACTCATGGTGCCAAGCAGAGTTTTGTTGCGGTGCAGCAGTCTATTAACTAGCAAAAGCACAGTGAAGAAGCCGTCTGTTGTTACGGTTCTGCCTTTATCCAGAAACGGCTCCATAAGCTTTAGAACTACAGACTGGGAAATTATTTGCCCTGGGTTGTAAATCAAAATACAGTTCTCTCAAAAACTTTCCCATATCCCCAAACTTTCAGCAAATCTGTCGTTTTTCACACATTCCGCAAGGGAGTCTTTGTTGTCAAAGTGCAAATGCCACATGGTAGTCTGATAGTGGTCATGGGACATTGTATCTTTGATTACCGGTATAACAAATAGTTCTGAGCAGGCATCAACCACAGCACCAACTGTGGTCATCGCTGCTCTTGTGAAAAGAATGGAGATAAATGCCATTAACTCAGAGGGGGAGAGGCAAGTTCATTGTACCACGTGAACGTCACTGACAGAATAAAACTAAATAATAAAAAAGCACCAACTACAAATAGCCAAATGGCTTACAAATAGCCAAAATTTATACCGGGTGTTACAGACTGAAATCAAATGTATGTTTTTATTATATTATAGTAATAATAAATAACACAGTGCCTGGCCCTGAACCTGGAACCCTTTGGTTATAAGGCAGCAGTTCCTTCCTCTGCACAACCCAAGAAAATATATTGACTAAAGTCTTCATACATGATACACTTTATGTCATTATTAGTATATCATGGAAAAAGTTTCTGCTGTGTTCAGCATTTCGTTTCATTCTACATATACACAGATCTTTGTAGACAGGTAACACACAAGAAATGTATGTATTCCAAATAACGATATATTATTTACCCTATACAACTCCAGGCACCTCAAACCATGATAAAGAGACTTGAGCTGGGAGAAGTTTGCGACTGACTTCAGCTCCATCGGGGGTTGGGAATGGGGCGGATGGAGATAGGATAGTAGGCTGCTTGCGTTCATTGACACATTTCCAAAACAAAAAACACTGATGGAGAGGTGCAAAGGAATTTAAGGTGGCCCAGGATTACGAGTTTTTTTTCGTAGGCTTCAGGGATTCTGATGTTAATGTATGTGTACCACTGCATACCATAAGCATGAACCACATTAGCAACTCTTATTTATAACAACAACATGTCAGTTCATAATTCCAAGGGGGACCACAAACCTCTCTCCTTATGTTTCAATAAAAAGAGTGGATATCAGAGCGCCTTGAGACCATGGAGAGAATACCCCATCCCACCATTAATCAGCATGCACAACAAGGAGCACTGGTGGCCGTTTTTCCCTTCAGGAACTGGGTAAAGTAATTACTACTGGAGGACCTCTATAATATTAACCATGTCAAAATTACTTAAATGATGTTGATTTGCAAAGGACTAGTTTAACCTGGGGTTATTATTTTATGTATTTATTTTTTTTTAAATAGAAAGCAAAAGTCTCTGTAATCTTTACTAAGACATGAATGTGCAGTCCATAAAAACATACCATCATGTGCAATTCAGAAGGGACTAAAATGACATTGGTCCTCAGGTACTAATTACTTCACCCACCTCCTGGTAAAAAATTATTCCTATCCGAACAGGGCTTTACTTGCCTAACCCATTATTTTAAACATTTACAGTAAATGCTACTCAGGGCCAAAAAAACCTTGTGTACCAGTTTACCAAGTATAATACTTCTGTTTAAAACTACTTTATTTTAGCATTTTTGCTTTTTTATCAGGTTCATTACTTTAATAAGAGGCCTATTATTGTCATCTCAGCTACTGGAATTATTGTTACTGCTGCTACTGAATAACCACGACTAGAATACTGAAGGAGCACAATGGCTGGGAGAAAGGTGAAGCAGAATAACAGGTGCTTTTCAGAGTGCTCCCTTATACTATCCCAGGATTAATATGGGACTCAGACAGTTTTGTAAAGATGCAAGAACATCTTCATAACATTTAAATTTTTTACAAAAAAAAAAAATGTGCAAAACATACCGGCATGGCAAGGCCTGTCACATTTATGCTGCCCACAAAGAAGCATGTTCCCACATGTCTTCTGACAAGACCAGGCTTTTGAGCTGCATCGTCTTGGAATAGGTTTGGCCCTTTTACAGAAGCATGTCACAGTGACCATCTTTGGGCATGGCGGACACGGACCTGTCAATAAAATAAAGGCAAAACGAGTTAAAAAACTAAAAGGCAGACTTGTTTTATAAAATAGATTTAACAACAGTTGTATTATACCTGGATGGCAAAGCAGCAAACAGCTATGTCCACAAGAAGGCCTAAAATCCTTTTCACACACCTGACCACAGGAGTGCGGCACGAGCCAAGGATCTAATGGCGGGTCCTCCACTTTTCCACAGTAGCAGGTGTATCGTGTAGGAGTCTCAAAGTTCTTATACTCATGTCTACATTTTGGACTGAAACAAAAAAGTAGGAAACCAAATGAACCTGTACAATCTGAGAATAAGGTGAATTTACAGTACAATTTTAAAGTATTAAAAATAATAAAGAAAAGGTAACATTACACAAATTTTAAGTGAATTGTTCAAAGTGATCTCTTTTTAGCACTTAGTAACTTTCATAGAAACTTTCATAGAATCTAACATTAAAAAGAAGAAGCAGATTCATTAAAACATTACGTTGCCATGTTCAATAACCTTTGCCTGTATAGCTACACTAAAATCCTAAAATATCTAAAAGCTTGATTTTATTGATCAGTTCATCACTTTCTTTGTAAAATTAAGATAGTTTTATTACGTAAAGCAGCAATAAATCTTTTAGCACACAATAACAATTTATAGAATGTGAAACTTTACAATATTAATAATTCATAACTTACACTAATTGACAAGATGTATGCATATTTTTCCAAACGGGATTAGAATAGTTTAAACATTTATTAAAACAGAGGTTCACTCTCTAGTAAACTAAATTATACTACAGTATACTAGCTTCTTAGGTTGCAAACACAGCATGTTTTTAATAAATATAGCACATTGTACATTGACCGATGAAACAGATCTAAATATGAAAAAGAAAACGATGCAACTGTGATCAGAGTCATATAGTGGGGTAAAAATAAACATTATACTATACTAATAAAGGGTTTGGTGTTTGACTGGAAATTACCTTTGACCTGCATAACTTTTTTTACAGTGGATATTTATTACAAGACTTCACATCCACCGGATGATCAAGTAAAGCTCCACAGCTAAATCCAACACCAGGAAACAGTAATGAGCTATCATTGATATAAAACATGTCCATATGATGATTTACTGGCATCCTCTCATGAGTGTTTATTTTGTAAATAAACATAACAAAATAATATCAAAGAACTACAGTTTAATTTTTAGGAAATTAAAAAAATATTAGTCAAACTGATGAATACATTGTACCTTTTGAAATTTGAGAATGTGTATGTGTATACAGTACATTACTGTAAAGATGTGATGTTGGATCTATCTTGATATGATGCAAATATTTTCTTTAAAAAAAGGTTTAACTGCTAATTACCCATATATACTCTTGGATAAGTTCTCCCCGGATAAGTCGGGAGTTGATTTTAACATATAATTTCTGGCATTTTATAATGTTGGTCATATAAATCGAATGCAGAAAACTCACGCTATTGGTCCAAGAGATTATGATATTCTAATGCCCACCTGAGAGAGTAACCACAGAGTACACTGCCTTTTTTTTTTGTTCTATGGATTGTGCCTACGTGACCACATGGTAATACCAGAACTATTCCGAAGCGACGTTTGCACTTTTTTGTGTTTTCTGTATCTCACACCCTCATACACCTTTATCATAAGAGCATCCTTTATCTATGATGGAGCGTACAATCAGAAGAAAATATGAAGCTGGTTTTAAATTAAACATTGTTGAAGTAGCGAAAGAAACTGGTAACTGTGTTGCTGCAAAAAACTTTGATGCGCCTGAGAAACTGATGAGAGATTGGACGAGGCAAGAAGATGTAAAGAAAATAAATAAATAAATAAATAAAAATGAAGCTTTGCATTTTTGAACGGGCACATAAGTCTGAGTCTGATTTTATGATCGGTTTTTCGGGTTTCAAGACCTGACTTATACATGAGTATATAAAATAAAAGGATGATAATTCTAAAATTTCTGTTCCTAACTTGCACTAAGACCACTCACAATTAAAGGGGAAGAGGTGGTGTAGAACTACAAGTACCTGAGGTTTCACATAAACAATAAACTAGATGGGTCTGACAACAGTGGCGCTGTACAAGAAGGGCCAGAGCAGACTGTGCTAGCTAAGCAGACTCAGTTCTTTTGATTTGTGCAGCAAGCTGCTGGAAGTAGTCAACCAGTCAGTAGCCAAAGTGGTGTTCTATGCTGTGGTCTCCAGGGGGAGCAATCTTAGCACAAAAGAAGCACAATTCCTGAACAAACTTATCATGAAAATCTGATCTATCACAGGGCAAACCCTGGACACACTGGAAGCTGTTTGGAAAAGAGGATGATGGCAGAATTCGATACCATCAAGAAAAATCCCCTTCACCCCATACAGGAGGTGATCTCTTGGGGCTCTTTTAGTCACATTCTCATTCAACCACGGTGTGCTAAGAAGCGCCTCTGGGGGTCTTTTCTGCCCACTGTTATCAGGCAATTTGATGTTTCCACCCAATGTACTTGTTAAGTTGATTTTTATTTATTTATTTAAAATTGTATGGATGTGTTATTTGTCTTGTGAGTCTATATTCTTGTTTTGTATGTTTCTGCTGCTGTATGAACTTGAATTTCCCCATTGGATTAATAAAGTTTATCTAACCTAATCTACACATACAAGGTATAAAGAAAATATTCAAGCTCTGGATGGATGAAATCCAACTTTTGTAGATGTGCATTGACCTTTATCATTTTACATCTCTTTTTTTTTTTTCTTATTTCATATTTGGATTAGCCTAACTTTAAAACATGATGATTAATTAAAGTCTTTTTAGTATCCTAAATTCCTGAAATGTCTCAATGGTCCTCAATAGCACCTGTAATAAACTCTATCAAATCATATCATCTTCCTCTTTTAATGCCTTTGCTTGTAAATTTTCTTCTGCATAATACAGTTCCAGTCAAATTATTTTATGTACAAATCAGGTGAAACATGTTAATATTAAAAACATCCCAAACTGTTTTAAAGAGTCACCTTCTTTGCAGCTATAAAAATATTCTTTATAATTTGATGTATCCAAAAAATAAATACAAATCTACAACACAGAACACTATAAAATACAGAAGATGGAGCTGGGTGTCTAACTGGCGAGTGTGAGGGGCTTATTTTCTTCAGAATCTGAAAACAGTGAGATTTTTTTCAAGGGTACTTATATACTATTCTGTCTTATGAAAAAAGTAGTTTATTAATTATATCAGTCTTATGAACCTAAAAGAAAAAATGTCTACAAATGTGAAAGATTTTTTTATGTTAGTAATAGTACAGATACCCTTAAATGAGAATGACAGAAGGTAGGGAATAGGTGTAGAATAAAATATACAGTACGTTAACTGACTGATTAAAAAGGATCAGAACAATCCTTACCTGGTTTACTCTGAATTGTACTATTCTAAATTTCCTACTAGTAGCAGTAGTAATGTAAGTGCCTACCAAGCCCAAGGATGCTCCTTTTTACCAAAGTCATCATCAGTAACTGAAGATACAAGAAACACACAATCCTTTGCCCATTTCTGGATACAAGGCAAATGAAATATACAGTAACATCCCTTGCAGCTCCACATCTGTAAAATAAATTACTTCAAATTAAATTAAAATGTTACCACACCGAAAGAAAGAAAGAAAGAAAGAAAGAAAGAAAGAAAGAAAGAAAGAAAGAAAGAAAACACTTTTAAATAATGCTTTCTAAGCTACAGTGCATCCGGAAATTATTCACAGCGCATCACTTATTCCACATTTTTTTATGTTACAGCCTTATTCCAAAATGGATTAAATTCATTTTTATCCTCAGAATTCTACACACAACACCCCATAATGACAACATGAAAAAAGTTTACTTGAGACTTTTGCAAATTTATTAAAAATAAAAAAAACTGAGAAAGCACAAGTACATAAGTATTCACAGCCTTTGCCATGAAGCTCAAAATTGAGCTCAGGTGCATTCTGTCTCTCCTTGAGATGTTTCTGCAGCTTAATTGGAGTCCATCTGAGGTAAATTCAGTTGATTGGACAGGATTTGGGAAGGCACACACCTGTCTATATAAGAACCCACAGTTGACTGTTCATGTCAGAGCACAAACCAAGCATGAAGTCAAAGGAATTGCCTGTAGACCTCAAAGACAGGATTGTCTCGAGGCACAAATCTGGGAAAGGTTACAGAAAAATTTCTGCTGCTTTGAAGGATCCAATGTATACAGTGGCCTCCATGATCCGTAAGTGGAAGAAGTTCGAAACCACCGGACTCTTCCTAGAGCTGGCCGGCCATCTAAACTGAGCGGTCGCAGGAGAAGGGCCTTAGTCAGGGAGGTGACCAAGAACCCGATGGTCACTCTGTCAGAGCTCTAGAGGTCCGCTGTAGAGAGAGGAGAACCTTCCAGGAGGACAACCATCTCTGCAGAAATCCACCAATCAGGCCTGTATGGCCAGATGGAAGCCACTCCTTAGTAAAAGGCACAGGGGAGCCCGCCTGGAGTTTGCCAAAAGGCACCTGAAGGACTCTCACACCATGACAAACAAAATTCACTGGTCTGATGAGACAAAGATTGAACTCTTTGGTGTGAATGCCAGGTCTCACGTTTGGAGGAAACCAGGCACCGCTCATCACCAGGCCAAAACCATCCCTACAGTGAAGCATGGTGGTGGCAGCATCATGCTGTGGGGATATTTTTCAGCGGCAGGAACTGGGAGACTAGTCAGGATAAAGGGAAAGATGACTGCAGCAAGGTACAGAGACATCCTGGATGAAAACCTGCTCCAGAGCGCTCCTGACCTCAGACTGGGGCGACAGCCAAGATATCAAAGGAGTGGCTTCAGGGCAACTCTGTGAATGTCCTTGAGTGGCCCAGCCAGAGCCCAGACTTGAATCCAGTTGAACATCTCTGGAGAGATCTTAAAATGGTTGTGCACCGACACTTCCCATCCAACCTGATGGAGCTTGAGAGGTGCTGCAAAGAATAATAGGCGAAACTGGCAAAGGATAGGTGTGCCAAGCATGTGGCATCATATTCAAAAAGACTTGAGGCTGTAATTGCTGCCAAAGATGCATCGACAAAGTATTGCGCAAAGGCTGTGAATATTTATGTACATGTGATTTCTCAGTTTTTTTATCTATACTAATAAAAGGCAAAGCCCTCACTCACTCACTCACTCACTCACTCACTCACTCACTCACTCACTCACTCACTCACTCACTAACTCATCACTAATTCTCCAACTTCCCGTGTAGGTGGAAGGCTGAAATTTGGCAGGTTGATTCCTTACAGCTTCCTTACAAAAGTTGGACAGGTTTTATATCGAAATTCTACGCGTAATGGTCATAACTGGAAGCAGGTTTTCTCCATTTACTGTAATGGAGATGAGCTTCAACGCCGTGGGGGCGGAGTTTCGTGTGACATCATCACGCCTCCCACGTAATCACGCAGTACATAGAAAACCAGGAAGACCTCAAAAAAGCGCTCAAGAAAACATGCATTATATAATTGAGAAGGCAGCGAAACAATAAGAAGCGAGTTCTGCTACTTCGGAAACAAAGCACGATGTAAACCTACACTTTAAATTAAGTTCATAGACAGGCTGCGCTGGCGTTTGTAATTTAGTGCCTGCCCATATAAGGCCATCCGTCAGCGGCAATCCAATAGCAAACTGCCACGGGTAAATATTCACGGGTGAAGGACTGTGCTTATGGAGAGGAAGATGAGATGGTCAGGGTGGTGTTTGACACAAACTCAGCGAAACTGCCAGAGAAAGTTTTAAGTGCCAGGACTAAGGTAACATTAAATAAAGCTATGGACATAGCACGAGATGGCACCAGCACAGCTGGGAACCTTCGATGCAAGTACACCGAGTGGCTCACGTGAACTGATGCAGTGCACAGATAAAAGCAACAGTTCCAAAGAGCTGAACAAAACCGAATTACACAATTGAAAAGGCAGCAAAAATATGAAGCGCCTGATAAGCATATTCATAAATGCAGCTACTGTGGAAACAAAGCACACGGTGGAAAAAGTCAATGTCCCGCTAAAGGAAGACAGCGTAAAAAAAACCCGTGCATGCAGTTTGTCACATCACAGATAAAAAGGAAGACGAGCTGTTTATTGATGCAGTAAGGAACTAATCGATGAATGAAACCTCTTATCTTTACAACGATTGACAAACACGGAATGTAACTTGAACACATCGTACAAATACGAGCCTGATTGAAAGAAATAATGATAATCAAATCCTTGATGACAGCAACATTCAATAACACTCACAAAACAATTACTGTATATTGACAATCATGTTACGTTATTTTTAAAATGTTCCCTTTTCTTTTCATAACTTCTACTTCTCCACTGCGATACACGGGTATATATATAAATGTATATCTATAGCCCACATCTACAATACATACTTTAGCATAGACAAGCGGTGGCGCAATTGTAGAGTCTTAGCCTCTAACGCGACATTCGAGGTTCGATTCGAGAGGGATGTACTGACTATGTACGCGCTACCGATTCATTTTACCTTCCCATCTCCTTGGTTTGGGACGTATGAAAAATATTAGGTTAACGCAGAATCATGTTACGTTATTTTTAAAATTTTCCCTTTCTTAGCACAAGCACAGTTGAGAAGCTTCGATGCATGTACTCCATAGCGCGTTAAAAATAACGCATTTAATCACACTTTCAATTCCAAGCAAACGGGAACTTTTGTCAATGCATGATTTCCTGGTACATCCATTACACTGATGCACACATCACAGCTACAAAAATGTTAGAGTCGGAATAAAGCGCGTTCCTACGACTGATCATTTCGACTACCCGAGTGAAGCCTTGATAAAAGCATGGTTTTGTGCACACTGAAAAGCAAGCAAAATTAGATGCATTACAGAAAGCGGACTTTGTGGCTCTTACTGGGGATCATTGGACTTCCGTGACCGTTAGTAATTCTAAATACATCTAATTACAAAATGTTCAATGATCACACTGTTTTAGCCTAATGTACAAAATAATTTTGGCTAATGTTACTCAGAGTTTAAAGAGTAAGCTGGTCAAATTACCTTTTATGTTTCTGACTTATTTTTTAAGAAGAAAACTGCACTTTATGGTGAAATTTTGGTTATTATTATTTAAAGACAATACTATTCTGAAAATGTACTTAAAGTACTTAAACTACCACTTTATTTTTAAGTCTGCCCAATTTTAACCAGGGATGATATTTTTGTTTCTGTTTTGAATTCAAATGCAGTTTAAAAGCTTTTTTCAGAAATTAAAACAGCTTCAGTTTACAATATTCATGTCCATGTCTATTATTTGATTCTGTCGCCCACTAAAACCGTTTTAAATAAAAAAAAACATTTGCGATTTGGGGCAAATTCGTGTCGATTACATACGATTAATCAAGATTAATTCTTACACAGCCTCTAATTAATTGGATTAATTTTTTTAATCGAGTCCCACCCCTAATATATATATGTAGATATATATATGTAGATTTGTATATATATGTGTATATACAGTATATATGTAGATATGTATATGTTGTATATACAGTATGTATATATGTGTGTGTGTATATATACAGTATGTGTATATATATGTATATGTATATATGTATGTGTGTATATGTATATATATAACTGTATATATATATATATATATATGCCAGCAACACTCATGACAATTACAAAACAATTACATTGTCAATCATGTTACGTTATTATTAAAATGTTTCCTTTTCTTTTTACTTCTCCGCTGCCAATCGCAGCTATTTTGCTATATATATATATATATATAAATAGATAGATATGACAACAACACTCATATCAATGACAAAACAATTACATTAACAATCATCTTACGTTATTTTTAAAATGTTTGCTTTTCTTTTTCATAACTTCTTTAACACACTACTTCTCCGCTGCGATGCGCGGGTATTCTGCTAGTTTTTAATAAATTTGCAAAAACCTCAAGTAAACTTTTTTCACGTTGTCATTATGGGGTGTTGTGCGGAGAATTCTGAGGAAAAAAATGAATTTAATCCATTTTGGAATAAGGCTGTAACATAACAAAATGTGGAAAAAGTGATGCACTGTGAATACTTTCCAGATGCACTGTATATCACTACACCATATTTTAACTATGACATTCCAAATTCAGTATACTTCATCAAGTTAAATACATCTTTTCATTTCTAAACCCAGTTAATATAATTCTGGGTCTAAGGAGGCTGGAGCCTATCACGGCAGCAGTAAACACATGGTAATAGTTAACCCAGTACAGGATACCATTACACACCCAGGCACACACAAGCAGACACACAAATTCTCACTGGGACAAACTCTGAATCACCATTTAACCAATCTTACCAGGGCTTTGGGAACATGGGAGCAAAACCCACATAAACAAGAGGAAAATGTACAAAATCAACACTGACGATAACTGGATATGACATTCAAACCAAAGTAGATGCACTACCTTCATTGCTACAACTGAAGTAGCAGCATTAACAGGTTTAGTTTACCATTTGTAATCACTTGAAACATATTTCTAGGGTAAAAAAAATCTTAAAGAACGTGCGCCTTATTTGAGTAAAGGTACTGTATTTTTTGCAGGCAAGCAGACCAAAGACTTGAAAAGAGACCTGAAACATCGTAAAAGCAGAATCTCAGACAGACAGACTAAACTTTTGATCTAGAAAAGCAAGATGTGTAATTGTATCAACATCAAAATAAGGAAGCTTGCAACTATTTAGTGCTTCTTTTTTATTGGCACATATGTAAAATCATTAATGGGATCACCACAGATTTGAATTTGAGTTACTGGCAATGAATCTGAGGTGTTTACAATGTATGAAATACTACTCACAATACTTGAATTACATAATTCAAGAAAATAAAAAAAATTCAAATAAATTAAGCAATGGCAATGGTCAGTCATTCATTTCCAACCCACTTAGTCCTGAATACATTCATTGGGGTCTGCTGCAACCTATCCCAGTTAGCATAAGTGCAAGGCAGAAACAAACCCTGGACAAGGCACCATTCCATTGCAGGGTAAACACACATACATACACACACACAAACACCCCAACCACACACTAGGGTTAATGTAGGATCGGCAGTTCACCTAACCTGCATGTCTTTGAAATGCGCAAGAAAACCAGAGCTCCCAGAGGAAACCCATGCAGACATGGAGAGAACATGCAAACACCACACAGGGAGAAACCCAATGGAAATGGTAATTGTCTTTACTATATTAAAAGTATTGGTACAACTTTCATCCATTCTGTTTCAACAGATGCATTGTTTGTCAATACTAATAATTTCATTTTAAAAATAGGCTAGTGCACAGTAGGGGTGCGCAATCTAACGATTTTAGATTGTGATCGATCTTAAATACGTCCACAATCTAATATACAAGTGAACTGTACAGATTGTGATCTTTTATATTCTTCTAATACAGTGCTCAATACTGATGGATGCCAAGTCCAAAAACCAACAGAAAGATTTCCTGTTGTGATTGGCCAAATTATATCACGTGTCCCCACCATGGCTTTCTTGTGTGAAGAAGTTGAAAACAGTTTGTAGCACAAGCAGCATGGCAAATGAGGAGCTTGTGCCAAAGAAGAACTCGACGTCAGTTAGTGTGGCAGTGGTTCAGCTATGCACAGTCGGATACTGAACAAAGCAAAGTTATATGTAAAATTTGTCAGACAGCGGTCGGCACTTCTGGAGGCAATGCGACAAATCTATTTAATCATCTTAAATGGAGACACCCAAAGGAACATGCCGAGATGGTTATAGCCGGGTCAGTACAACCCCACTCAACTGTATCTCACGTAGTCGTGAAGCATAAACAGTTGTCACTGACTGACATCATGCTCGTCTTGCACCTGTTGACACAAGGTGTGCTGAAGAATTGCAGTAACCACCTTGTTTGCTTCCACAACAACTTGATGTACCCCCGTATCATTTTGTTTCAAATGGCCATACACACTACTCCTTACTCAATGCAAAGTTGACAGTCTGTACAAAGCTTTAACTATGTGCTTTCAGATAGGAACTGGTTGTCAGTGGCTAACTTATGGTTCGATAAACAGTCCTATGCAACTACACGGCATTTTAAGTGTTAATCGTAACATGGTAAAATGTTTCTCAATTACAATCTCCCAGATCTTTCTTACGCAAGAACCTCTCCATACATTTGGATGATAGTGAATTACATAGGGCAGTTTCTTATTGGGAGTATCAAATGAGCAATTCCTTCAATTTTGTATTATCATTTTAGGATGTTATTAAATGTGGTGGATAGGCAAGACATAAGAATTACTGAAAACAGACCAATATCAAATCAGCTGTATATGTATTTATCCTGTCCATTTAGTTTTTTCACCCTTATCAATAGAATATAGAAAAGTCACAAAAGGTACATAATTTGCAATAAACATGAAATCTAGGAAGGAAACACTTCAAACAACCTTTTATTGTTTCAGATAACACAAAAATTAACATCCTTACATGAACCATTTAATGTAAGGATGCCAACTGCTAAATCAGTCTAATGGAAACTAGCTGCCAAGACCAGAATACCCCAACAGTTCTTCAACATATTTTCATATTATTGCTTAACAATTCCTCATCCATTAATGGCAACTTACTAAGTGATACCATACAGTGAAAAGTTTTTTTACATTCATTTTGACCATGCAGATCTTGAGAATGAGGAATATCTTAACTGAATTGCAGCTACTCTTAATTCAAATGTTTTACTATTTCCAACTTCTGTTAGCATTGCTTTCCTGTATATCTATATTTTACACAATGACATTTACAAAAAAACCAAACACACATTCACTGATGCATGAGTAAAACAGGTGGAAAAAGGGGCCTTTTATAGAAAAGTATGAATGTTAGACACATACTATAAATATTGCTGTAAGAACAGAATTTTGGCAAGAACATTTCAACCTTTTGACATTTTCTGACCGCTTCATTAATAATTCTCTACTGTGCCACAATGCATGTTAAATCTTACCGCCTGATTCCTTTTTACGGAAGCTATGCATATCAAGCATGTAATAGCCCCAGACTGAAAAGCATCATTTAAGAACTGTCGAGTACGTTCAAGTTCTGTAACATCACCACCTGCAAAAGAAAATCAAAATGTTTGAGAAATTGCTATTATAATATTTAATAGCTAGCTACATTACAGTGAAGTTTATTATCATAAGCAAACACAGTTATAGTGTAGTTTAACACTACTATTACCAAAGCCTACAAAAAAACTTGTAAATCCGGCCCACCTTAAATCCCTTCGCACCTCTCTGTCATCATCTTTTGTCCTGTAAATGTGCCGATAAAGACAAGCACCAAGCAGCAAGTAGCCTACTATTCCATCCCCCTACTGCCGCAGAACGTGCACAAAGTTCTCCCAGCTCATGCCTTGATTACCTGGGAGTGAAGTGCTGGAGTTTTAGAATGGAAATAATAGATCATTGTTTGGAACACATGCATTTCATGTGTGTTCTGTTTCTACAATAATCTGTGTAAACGTATTGTTAAAACAGAAAAGTTTTTCATAAGTAATAAATGACAAAATGTAGGCATAAACTATAAAATGTGTGAAGCCTGAAGGCCAAAAATCAAATAAACACTTTCACAAAAGGTTCAAGAATGTCACAACAGCTTCTGTGGTGTACCGGTAAGATTTCGTCACTCAGAGCGCAGCAGATTTGCTGTACCTCAGAGACCCGAGTTCTGGAGAAAATTTTTTTTTTTTAAACCTTCGCCGTTCTGCCTGCCTGAACTCACGGTCTATCTATATAGTAATAACAGTAATTTTATTATTATATAGCAGCTTCCCTGTTTGCCTATCATATAGTGCCTTTCCTTCCTATCTATCTATATATCTATCCCCTTAGTTTTTTTTTATATATCTATTATGCAGTGCCTTCCCTGTTTATTTATATATCTAGTGTCTTCTCTGCCTGTCTGTCTGTCTGATTGCATACTGCGCTGAACTTACTGCTCTGTCCTATTTTGTCCTCTGCATGTCCACCATACGGCAACACGTGTGGACTGGCAAGATCGGGGGGAAAAAAAGTGGTCACTGATTACAAAGCGCAAGATGAAAGAAAGAGACAATATATGTGAAAACATCATCACACTAATGTAATATTATTTGAAAACGAACAACGTCAGATCAGGTTTGAATATGCGCCCGATCTGACACTGTTCGTTTTCAAATAATATTGCATGTACTGTGCATTGAAACTGCTGCATTGAATAAGCTGATGCCTTCTGTAACAGCGTCAGCATGTATTCAAACCCGATCTGACGCTGTTCGTTTTCAAATAATATTGCATGTTCTGTATTATTTTAGAATAAAAACATACATTTGATTTCAGTCAGTCTGTAAGAGCCAGTGTAAATGCATGATAATAGTAAAGGTAAGCTTTTTTAATAAAGTCTTTTTTTACATAAAGATGCGCTATAGTTCAAATGTTATTTATTTGGAGACGTGCTATAGCTCGAATGTTATTTATGTAAGGAAGAAAGTACAGTGTCAAGTGCTCATTCAGTGTAATAGGAACCATAGCACAGAGAGGTGTGTACACTGCAACAAGTACACATGTCATAAATGTAGGAAGGGTGTGTGGGAACTGTTAATATTTGAATGTGATCATTTTATATAGCACAGATCGGAAATCAGCAGTTCTTAGCACTGCACCACATAAGCTGTCGTATCAACCGCCTACTGTAACTTGCTTTCTTTTTTCTTCGGTTATAGTGTTGAATAGAAGTGCACTAGTTTTGTTATACTTGTACACCAACATATGTTCCTGTGTTTCAGCAACATGGGCATGCTCAAAAAATACACGTGTAATGCCACGAAAAGTGCATGCAGGCACTTCAGTTCGCAAGCATTGGTATGAGAATGCAGTCAAAAGTACACTGCAGAGCTATAGTGCGTCTATGTGAAAACAGCAGTGTCAGATGGGGTTAGGGAAGGATCCTGAACACGATTGAGAGAATGAAAAGTGAAAAGAAAAAAAAACAAAGCTAACCTTTACAATCATCATAAATTACACCGGCTGTTACACACTGAAATCAAATGTATGGTTTTATTGTAAAATAGTGAGAATAAGAGCAGTTTACTTTTTAAAATGAAGTCGTGCGGGATCGAACTTGTGACCTTTTGATTACCAGTCAGCAGCTGATGCCATTACGCTACCATGGCAGTTGTAGAAAATGTGTGTCAAATGTGGCATGCTAAAGTGACTTTTTTTTCCTGCAGTTATATTTTTGAATAAAAGCATACTTGTTCTGTTATATTTGTATCTTTTGTGAAAGTGTTTCTTTGATATTTGGACTTCAGGCTTCATACATTTTATAGTTTATGCCTACATTTTGTCATTTACTACTACAATATGAAAAACATTTCTGTTTTAAAAATGTTCTTACACAGATTACTGTAGAAACGGAACACACATGAAATGCATGTATTCCAAATAGCGATCTATTATTAACACTCTAAAACTCCACTTCACTCCCAGATAATCAATCAAGGCATGAGCTGGGAGAAGTTCGTGCACGTTCTAAGTTGGTGGGGTGATGGAATAGCCGGCTGCTTGCAGCTTGTGTTTATCAGGACATTTAGATTACAAAAGACGCTGGCAGAGAGGTGAGAACAGTTTTAAGAAGTGATTTAAGGTGGGACAGATCTACAAGTTTTTTTGTAGGCTCTGGTAATTCTAGTGTTAATGATGTGTTTACACAGATTATTGAAGAAACGGAACACACATGAAATGCATGTGTTCCAAATAACGATCTATTATTTCCACTCTAAAACTCCAGCACTTCACTCCCAGATAATCAAGGCATGAGCTGGGAGAACTTTGTGCACGTTCTGCGGTGGTGGGGGAATGAAATAGCAGGCTGCCTGCTGCTTGTCTTTATCGGCACATTTACAGGACAAAAGAAGCTGACAGAGAGGTGCGAAGAGATTTAAGGTGAACAGGATTTACAAGTTTTTCTTAGGCTTTGGTAATTCTAGTGTTAATGCTATAAGCAAACACAATACTACAAACCAAAGTATTGTAAAAAGAAATTAAACTGCTACTATCATTGTGTAGACAGTTATACCTGCTTGATCAGTGTATGGTGTAAAGGTAGAAACCAGAATCTTCCCATGTTTTCCAATATTTTCCTCCTCCCATTCATCTTCTGAAGAAGAGAAGTTCTGATCTGCGGTGAGCTTTTGAGCTACTGCCTGATTTGCTTTATGAATTTCTGAAAATCGGTTTTGAGACTCATGAACTAAAAGAAAGAGAACAAGCACACATTTAAAATTAGCTGTAAAAGAACACGTTACATACTATTTTAAAAGATTTCTTTCATTATGAATGTAATTGAAAATGTGTTTTAAGTCGCAAAAATAAACATGCATTTTTACTAACTGGTTTGAATCTAAACTTGGATAACGTCAGTTTGCACACTCTGTTAATGTCTGAGTGGGTTTTCTTCCTACATCCCAAACAAATGCATCCCAGGTTAAATGGTATAACTAATTTGACTCACTTTGGGTGGGTGGGTAAATGGGTGTGTGTGACCTGCAACGGACAATGGTAAGTTATCATCGTGCACCATATTAAGGCTAACAAAATCTCTTCTATTTCATTTCTATTTTAGGACTCAGGGATTATTCTTTAAAAATAGCACACAAAATTACATTTGAAGCTATTTAAATTGACATTGCATTTCTGCTAAAACAGTCTAAAAACTCACACCTACTGGATGTAAAAATAAAATGAAAAAAAAAATATTTACAGTTTCCAAAGATCTCCTTATGATAATTGAAATATCATTAAATTACACCTTTTAAGGCTTAGGATAGACATGAACACCCAAAATAAAGTCCTACAGAAAAGCTGTGTACGAGTTGGGGAAATCAGTTTCCAGGGGTGGCTAACCTACTTAAAACCTAAGAGGAAAAGAACAGGTTTTCCTTATTGTGCATTTCTTAAGCCACTACACTGAAGTCGAATGTGAAGAGGTTGGCAGCATACGCTGATGACAGCACGTTGTTGCAACCACCACACAATGAACCACCTGGCTTGGGATCCAAGTGCAGACATGCAATGGGTGACACCTCAGCACCACAATGTGAAGCATGATGAAAAATAAAGCTGTATAGTATTAGCCATGTAAATTTTGTTTGCTACTAAACAGCATACTGTACAGAAAAGCAGCTGTTCTGTAGAGGGGAACCAAATCACTGACCTTAAGTTTGATTCTTTGTATGCACTCCACACTGTTAACAATCGGTAACTTTTTCCCAACACAAGTGTGGGGTTTTCTCCAAAACTGCTAAAGACATGCAGATAAAGTGAATTGCTGATTATAAATTAGTATGAGTGGAAGAATGAATTGGTGGGTGGGTGTGTGAGTGGGTTTAAAATGATAGCTTACTGTCTGGTTCCTCAGTTATATCTGATCCTAAGTGCCCCAGTCACTCTAAACAAAATGATAATCAACAGCAACATTCAGAAAACAAACTGCAGGAAACCATGTTTCATATTTTAGGGTTGAAAGGTTGCTGCAGAGTAAGTTGGGCAATAAGTCGAAGAATACGGCCGAACTCCCTGTAAAATAGAAAAACCTCATTAAAATATCTGTATATGGATTAATACTCAAAACATTTCTATCTTGAAAATGGAAATACTCAGCAAGATTGAACACCATTTTAAATCATAAGACGGAATACATTTTTTTAATTAATAGAAAATACCTAAGTATACTTTATAACATGTTTTAATCAAGACATTATAACAGAAAATTAAAAATATAAAAAAAAAAAAGTGCCTGATCAATTCATGCCCTCACTTACAAAGCACTTCATGATCTGGCCCTCTCACAATTTTAAAAATCTCCTTAAATATCGTACAACGACCCACTCACTGCGCTCTTCTGCTTCTGGTATTTTTATTGGCCCCTTCAGTCCACCTGTCTTTCAAGTGAAGTTGGGCTTTTAGTTACACTGATCCATGGCTCTGGAAATCCCTCCCTCATTATATCCGGGCTCTTAATTCTCTTTCTTTATTTAAAAAAACACCCTAAAACTCACCTTTTCAAAATTGCCTTCTCAGTACCATGGATTTTATTCTTTAAAATTGTTCAGATTACTTATTTAAGTATATTTTTTTAAACATGTGTGTTTTATTTATTTAATTGTACTGTTTTATGGTTTGATTTTGTAATGTGTACTTGGAGTGTCTATAACTGTAGTCATTTTTTAGTTGAAGTGTGATATAAATGTTTGACCATACTTTCTGTCCCTAACATCTGATTCATTACTGTTTTTCCTTCCCCTACATAAGCCACAGGGGGGTGCCTGTATATTTTTTTTTTCTAATTTTTAAGCACCCTTTAATTTGTTCTATTTGCAAACTTATTTCCTATTGCTATCCCATTGTTTAGCATCAATAGTAAACTTGAAATTTCCTGCATTGCTACATTTACAGTTAATCCCCTCTCAATTATTAATATATAAAAAAATACATAAAATATCCTATTTTGAAGTGAGACTAACTGCTTCAACTCATTATATTTATAAATGAGCAAGCTTTTTAACACACATTGCTTTTTGTTTTTAAATAATGCTAATGATTTAGGCAGGTTTTAAAATTACATAATAGACTTTCTGATGCATTCAACAGTTTATCAAACTGTTTTTACTATACAAAATAATCTTCAAATCTTTAAAATACCTGTTGTGATGTGGGATTTTGCATATAACTTGATAAATGTTTTGTATGTCTTTATTTATAATTCAGGCAAACCAATGCAATTTAGTGGTACTTTGGTGAGAGGTATTCGTGTTGATCCCCCCTTTTTACGACTGTCTCTTTGTAGTTTTACGACAGGATTTGGGGGGATGTGTCTTAAACCAGTTTGATGAGTATTTCTCTGTCTTTGAACCCCCTGCAAGGAAGCCAGGATGTTTAACATATGGTTTTGGGGCAGGAGATAAGATGTTCTATTTCACCCATTGGTCTGAAATATAGCTGTCTGGATTGGCCGTAGGGGTTGGACAGAAAACCTATAAATTTACTTGCTCAACCACATTCTCTATTTCTAACCAACATATGATGAAGCATCATCTCACTTGCTAACCTGTGAGGATGAAGACAACACAATGAAGAGCACAGCTCAGCAGCCAAATTGAACAGACATGTGGCTAAAGCTGAGCACCAACGATGCTTTAACTAGAGACATTTTAAGTAACTACAAGTCTGTGTGCCACCTGAATTACACATCACCATTTTATCAGGTTGTATGGTTGCCAATATTCAAATGTACTTTGCATTTTGTTATTATTTATGAATATTATCAGTAATACATTATTTTATGTGTAACTTAACATCTGCTTGTCTTTTTACTACATCTAATTGCCTGAGGTTATTGATATAGAAGGGAAGGTGGGGAGAAGTTATATAAAATAATATCTTATAAACAGTGGTAAATCTGTGAGATTAGGCATGCTAAGGCTGCATATTAATAATACAATAGGGGAAAGTAGAGCAATATATATATTACTCTACCAAGATAAAACAATACCCTACTACTGAAATATGCCATTAGTGAACAGGAAATACTGAGATTTTGCCTTTGTTTTATGTTTAAACAAATTGATATCTCCTGCTTTCAGTAAGAGGAAGAGAATGACTGAGTTAAAGTGACTTAAGTAAATATACCAATAAGATTCAAACTAAAGTGCATTCCATTCTTCAGGGCTCCAAAATGTTTTTCTAAAGACCATTATAATTTTAGCTATTTCATGTTAATAGGCATGCTTATTTAACCTGTTTAAATGTTACAATATTCAGGTGAAAACATCATACACCTTAAATGTATTTCTTTTCAATCACAGTTTTCTTAGGAAAACTAATACATAAAACTCACCAGCAATATTGGTACAATATGTTTGGCACTAATACTAATAATCCTACAACTGTAGCACTGGAGAGACAGATGCAGCAAAACAAAACAAAATTATCAACACAAAAAAGGGCTGCAGCTTTAGGATTACATTGTGAAATTCAAGGATATATACTTCACAAATCAGCTTACATTAAAACATGTTTTTTAAAAAAATGTGACAATATCATCCTCGATTGTTCACTAACAAGATTGTTAGTGAACCCTCTTAATTTTTACCCCAGGTCTGCTAAAAAGTTCTCCTTAGTTTCTTATTGGAAAACTCCAACATCTTGCATTAATTAAGCAGATGATGATTTTGAGTTTTTTGTTTATGCGAACATGGAAAAAGTCAATAATAAGCAAATATTTAAAGATGATTATTATATTCTGATTTTTTAAATATGTGTGCCAAGTAAAAATAAAATGGAATGGAGTTTTCAGATCAGATTTATACCACTGTGCTTGTTACTTATCTGCAATTAAATGCTTGAATCTGAATTGTCTGCAAATGCACACTCTACAATTGAACATCCCAAATGTCATCTTCTAATGGCAGCTTCAAGTTGGCCAACATTACTGTATGGTGTAAGGTCTATCATTGTTTGTAGGCGAACAAACACAAAGCCACCTTGTTGGTTTGCCTGTATGCAGGCTGTATTCTGTGACTGCTGAATGCCAAATTTTGTGAAGGAAATAGTGCGCCTCAAGAAAATACTTTTGTAAACGATTCTTGTGGACAGATGTTGACATAAATAATTGAACGTCACCCACAACATTCAGAAATTGCCAATCTTCTGTTTTGTGTCAAAGCCTTCCACATTAAGACTTATTACTCTATTACAAATTTCCAGACAGACAGATTCAACAGTGCAACAGCTGCGATCATCTGTTTGCTATTTTCTTTCTTCCCATCATAAGCTGATGAATTTGTAGATGTCCTGAGCTGAAAACTATGTGAAGTAGCACAAGAAGCCTGCATGGTGTTTTTGTTTTTGGCTGTCTAATAGGTTGAATCTGCATGACAATTTACTCATTTAAAACAGTCAAAAAAATGTAGAAAAAAATAATTAAGTCACTTTTATATACGGTGATAACATAACTTTAGTAGCATATATACATGTATAGCATTAAAACGCATTTGGTATTGACTTTTTCAATTCTATTTTAACATTGTCACTTTTTTCCAGCACTGCTCCTATATTTATTTGAAGGGTGGTGCAGTTGGTGGGACAATGTTCCCCTACTTTAGAAATGAGGGAAACATTTGAAACAATGCTCCCCACAACCCCTCCTCCCATCTAGAGCACATATGGTGACAACTACATAATGGATCTTCAGAAGAGTTGGGGATGGTGTTGAAGTCGATAAAAAACTTGGTATTACATACTGTATGTTTGATTATTCTGTATCAAAGCTGTAACTTTCTAAAACTAAGTAAAAGGATGTCATCAATCAGGAAAGACATGGGAAAGAAGGAAAGCTAGAAATCTCAGCTGCAACTGCGCATCACATTTTTGCACAGTGCTTGCAAGCTCCAGTGGATGCTTTGTTTGCATCTGTCCTGACTGACAAATGATCATCTCCACATAAGAAAATGAATAAATGAATTGAAATATATAAAAAGGATTTAAATTTGTAGTCAGTGGTGAAGGATTTAGGTCTAAAACACAAAAAGGAACCAATTCCCAAAATCTCTGCCTGGCTTTGAAATGTCACCAAGTAGGTGCTGATACAAATGTGAATCCCAATAGAATGGCTCTTCTAAAATTACAGAAGTGTAAAAGCAAAGGAACAGCAGGTAAATGTTGCTGTGTTTTTACACACATGGAGACAGTTTCTCAATTTTCTGATCATAGCCTGTATGATCTCTACACACTTAACCAACACCATTTAACAGCCGCACAGTCAGCAGCAGCTCTGCTGCAAGACATCTATCTGCTGGCTAGGGAGTAGTCATTTCTGAAAATGAAACAAGAAAATAAATTGAGGTGATTTTGATATAAAGAAGTTTTGAAAAGTAAGTCATTCACAGTTAGAACAAGTTTCATTGCTGGATGTAGCTGGGCTGGAATCTGTAAAGAGCTTGTCAGGCTCTTCTTGGAAAGACAAGGAATGCTAGGAATAATATGGAGGGGTTACATTAACTGTATGCAAATGAACACAAAAACTGAGGGATGAAAAACGTACACATTACATTAGCTAGACCACCACCTACCCTACCCAGTAACAGAAAGTGGATGTAGCTAATATGATTACATCTTGGATGACATGTATGACATTGCCATTTTTCAATGTTAACATTTTCTGAAATCATAGAGGACAGTTCGGAGGGCTATTTCCCTGTTATAATTCCAACTAAGTTTTAAAATGACTGCATCTACATAATAATTAAAAAAGGAGCTGCACTCATAAACACTGCAAACTTTTACAATTATACATAAAATAAATCATGCTCATTCGTAGAGCAACGTTTTGGTAAAACTTTAAGAGAAATAGACAAAACAGAAGAAGCAAATGCAAATTTTTCAAATCATGAACCCAAGCCTCAATGCAGGACTGGTCTTCCTGCAGCTTCTTTACTTACACTAAACTTAATTTTATCAGTTATGTTTCAGCAAGACCACTGACAGCAAAATATGATGCCTTTTGACTAGCACAGAATTCAAATGGTACCTTTAAGCAGTTACTTCAGCTTTATGGAGGGGTAGTGACCATTGGCATAATTTATCCACAAAAGGATGACTAACAAATTAGGTATTCAAGTTCTTAGATTGGTGAGATAATAGAAACCTAGATATTATCAGCACATATATATATATTTTACATATATATTTCAAGGATAGAATATTATGCTACAATTACACTGTACCTGGCAATATTGTATCTAAAGTAACATTTCTTAATTACTCTGATTACACTACATTTCAAAGTTTTTGTTGCAACAAGATGCCTTTATCTCAGTGAAGGATCCCTATTAATAAACAACAGCTCAAAAACATTTGCAGGAAGGTAACCGAGACCATTTCTGTATAGGTGCAATAAAACAGCTCTACATTGAAATAATTGTGTTCTACAAATATGTGAACTGGTTACATAAATCAATTACTAAGTTTAAGTCACACCAGATCAAATGCCAAAAAAGCCAAGTATTCTTAAAGAAGTGAGTAAAATACAAGTAACACATAGTGGTTTACCAAGATTAGGATTCATAATACTTTTATTAATTTTGCAGGGGTATAATAACTGGATAACACAAATTAAGCAACCCATTTATAAATGTAGCTCATAATTCTCTGTACCTCTGCTGACACCACTTCACTGGCCTTGGCTACAGTAAAATAATTTCAAAATGTAAGAGAACAATGAAATTAAAATTGTGGTGCATTATTCGATATTAACTCCATAGTATTAAAAAATAAAAAAGGCCTCTATTTCACAGAAAAAAAAATAAATAAATAAAAAATACCTCTTTTTACATCAGGTAATGCTCCTGAAGCACTATCAGCCACTCTTCCAAATTGCTCAGCTTGCCCAGTAGAGGTGCCTGGTGGTTTCCTAGCACCTGGGGCCCTGTTGTCTCCAGATGGTCTTGTGTCTCCACCAACAGCTCGACCCCGACCTCTACCTCTCCCTGCCTGACGCCAAGCAGGTTCCATTTCACTTTAGTTGAGAGCTACAATAATAAAAAGGGAAACATAATAATAATGATTTTAAATTTCTATATGTATGAAAAACAGTCACCATACTAACCCATACATAACTGATACATAGCCATAATCTCTTTCAGGGTCATGAGGTCTGGAAATGGATTGGCTGCAACATTCCAGGATGGGACACTTGTCCTTCATAAAGGCACAGTCATCACAAACCCAAATTAAATCCAGTCATGTCAATGAAGAATCATCAATTAACCTCAGAATGTGGAGGAAAACCTCAAAGAAACCCTACAGATTTGGGAACAAGGTGCAAACACCACAATGACAGTGTCTGTTGCAAATCAAACAAGTCTCACAGAGCCGTGAGGCACCAGCAGTAATGTTTATGTCCCATAACGATACTGTGTGTATTTTTCTTAATTATGAGTGATATCAACTTTGGATCAGTCTGAGAGTTAGAACTGTAAGATAACTAGTTCTGTTGGATTATGATGTCTAAAGAAAGTATATATCTACCTTTCTCTCATATATATATATATATATATATATATATATATATTTATATATATATACATATATACTGTAAACGCTGGCCCGGTCACAGACAGACGGACATCTTTGTTTCCCCCAACACACCATTTATTTACAATATATACAAACAAAAGTCACGTGCACAAAACCCCAGTGCCTCTTGCACCAATCCCCCAATTGTCCAGGCCACACAGTCCTTTGTGCCTTTCTCTCTTGACCGCATCCCGTCCTCTCTCCAGCTCTGTCCACTTCCACCCGACATCCACACCTGACTGGAGGGAGGCGGCCCCTTTTATAGGAACCCGGATGGGCTCCAGCTGCTTCCCGGCAATCTCCCGCGGACACACCACCCTGTGGCGGAAGTGCCGGCTGCGCACCCAGAAGCTGTCCGGGTGTCCCCTGTCGTCTTCCCCCCAGCACTTCCTGGTGTGGCGGAAGTGCCGGGCTCCCGGGATAATCAGGCACTGGGGCGCCGCCTGGCGGTGGCCATGGGTCCCTACAGGGCTGGGCTTCCAAGTCCTTCACCCGAGGCCCCCAACATAACCAGGACGGACGCCCCCTCACGGTCTGGAGGAGGCACAAGCCCTCCTCTGGCCCTCCTGAGCCCAGGCGGGGACCACAATATATATATATATACATATATATATATATATATATATATATATATATATATATATATATATATATATATATATATATATATATATATATATATATATATACACATACAGTACAAGCCAAAAGTTTGGACACACCTCCTCATTCAATGTGTTTTCTTTATTTTCATGACCATTTACATTGGTAGATTCTCACTGAAGGCATCAAAACTATGAATGAACACATGTGGAGTTATGTACTTAACAAAAAAAGGTGAAATAACTGAAAAAATGTTTTATATTCTAGTTTCTTCAAAATAGCCACCCTTTGCTCTGATTATTGCTTTGCACACTCTTGGCATTCTCTCGATGATTTCAGGTGACTACCTGTTGAAGCTCATCGAGAGAATTCCAAGAGTATATGTGTACCAAATTTCAGGGCAATAGGTCAAACAATTTGCGAGCTACAGGTGATTTAAAATCCTGGACAGAGAAACGAATAGCTACAATAGCGTATTATATAAGAAGATATAGATATATATATTTATAGATATATATATGCATACATATGTACTGCATACACACCGTATATTGAGGGCAGTTGTAAGCAAATGCAAGCAGGATCAGTCGGGCACCTCATTCACTCCTCAGAGTGGAAAGAAGGTCGCACTTGCACCCAGTCAGCCAGGATATATATATAAGGGAGGCTACACAGCAATGTGGGGGATCATAAAAAGAAAAAGAACAGTGAAAGGAATAAGGAGCAAGGCAGAAGCAGGATCATCATATCAGAGCAGGATGAGGAAGCAGACAGTTGGTATAGTCTCGTGATGGAGCGAGCAATTGTCACTACAGGGGCAGTTCGGCCCCCATTGAGCATTTGAGAAGGAGCAGGTGAAGAACCATCCTATGGATCCGGTAGATGCTATAAAGAGCATGTGGAAGACAGAGGGACCAACTCAGAGCATTGCGGCAGAGGCCAATGGAGGCACTTGTGATGAGAGCCAGAAGAGGACCACAACTGCTGGAGGTTCTGCAAGTTGCAAGACCCATTGGGTGAGCTGGGAATACAAGTATTGAAAGATGCGTTGGGTTTGAGAAGGACAAAAGAAAGAACCCACTGACCGTATAGATTTACTCTGCTTTTTTGCTGAGATTACTTATGGAATTTTCACTCATGGAATTGCACAGATTTTAATGATAATTTGTTTACTGACTTTTGGAAGCACTGCACTTTAGGAACACTTAATTTTTAATAAAATAATTTGACACTTTTGTACCCATTTCTTTCTGAATGTGCGAGTTCTCATTTGCCCGGCTCATCTCGGTACATGAATATCGACGATTATGGGTTTGTGAGGCTTCTGGAAGCAGCAGAGAGCATGGAGCCAACCACACCATTACATGAACACAGACCACATCTTTCTCTTTATTTTTTTTTTCCTAATTATCTTGAAGTTATCTTGATCACAAATTCACATGGTATCAAGCGATACCTTGACAAAAATGGGACTTGGCAGTAGGGCTGGGTATTGGCACTGATGTCACGATTTGATTTTGATTCACAATGTCCCAATTCAATTTAATATCGATTTTAGAACATCTTTATACAATATTGCACCCAGTAGTAGTAGTTTTTATTTTATTATTATTTTCTATATTAGTACTAGTAGTAGTTGAATTTTATTACCTTAATTATTACAGCAGTAGTAGTAGTGGTACTGTTAGTATGAAAATTGTTTTTGTTGTTGTATCACATCACAAGTGATACTATTGACTATATCAAGTAATAAAGCCCATTGATACCCTGGACCATTATTATTATTACTAATTAGGCCTTTGTTTACAAATGAAGCAAATCAATTGATACATCATTGCCATCCAAATATTGGTTACACTGTGGATTGCAGCAGCCCTTCAGATTACTAGTTTGTTTAAACTTAAGCTCATATCTAAGGTCATCCATGTCAAAAGAACATATTACCGATACCTTCAAATGTATTTAACCCACTTTTGTCATCTCAACATCTATTGCAACATTACATTATTAATGCGTATCTAAAAGTCGCAGCTAATGGTCTCCCCTTTATTAAATCGAATCAAGAAAAACGTAGAATGGAACTTTTGCAAGGTCTCATTGATCACGTTCAAAATTCAAATATTAATAGTTCAGACAAATTCAAAATAGGTAAAGCAGTAATATTACCATCATCATATCAAGGAAGGCCAAGAACATTGCAATAGTTATATCATGATGCAATGGCGATATCCCGAATTATCAGTCAGCCAGATTTATTTATTATAATGACGTGCAATCCACAATGGCCAGAAATACGCAGATTCTTGAGAACAATGCCACCAACTACATCGGCTCTGGACATTTCCTCTTTTGTAAGTAGATGTTTTATCAGAAAGTCTTATTTTTATTGAAAGAACTCTAAACGGTGTTTGGTCAAATCAGAACATACAGTGAATACTTATGTACATGTGATTTCTCAGTTTTTTTATTTTTTACAAATTTGCAAAAACCTCAAGTACGCTTTTTTCATGCTGTTATTATGGGGTGTTGTGTGTAGAATTCTGAGAAAAGAAATTAATTTAATCCATTTTGGAATAAGGCTGTAACATAAAAAAATGTGGAAAAAGTGATGTGCGTTGAATACTTTCCGGATGCACTGTACATTGACACGATCGAATTTCAAAAACGGGGTTTACCTCACATGCATTTATTGGTTACTTTGCAAAATAAATTAATAACTGCTGATGATGATGTAGATCGGTTTGTCTGTGCTGAAATTCCAAACAGAGAAACCTATCCTGAATTATGGTATTCAGTTATTAAACACATGTCTCACAGACCACATTTAAAAGATTCAGTATGTCCAGACTCAAAAGAAAAAAAGTGTTTAAAGAAATTTCCAGAAGTGTTCGTTCAAACAACAGATATGACTAAGGCTAGTTTTCCTGATTATAACTAAAGAGATAATCGTCATGAACAACACAATTATCACGGAAAGATGGTAAAATTGTGATGCTTCATTATTCAATGATTGTACCATATAACCCGTATTTGCTCAAACGATTTGATTGTCATATTAATCTCGAGTATTGTGCATCGGTTATGAGTATTAAGTACATCTACAAGTACATTCATAAAGGAAACGATAGAGTACACATAACTGTACCAAAAGAACAGTCTCAGCACGTAGTTCAAGCATATTTAGATATTTGGTATGTCAGTACAATGGAAAGCGGAAAATGGAAAGTCAAAGACATTCTGTTAAATTATTACCGATTTATTTACCAGGTCTGAATATGATTCAGTTTAAAGAGGGCAAAGAAGCAGAAGCTTTAGTGGTAGCAAAAAACAGAAATGCAAAATTATTGGCTTATTTTGAACTTAATAAAACAGATGTAAATGCAAAAGCATATACGTATGCACAAACTCCTTAACATTAAACATGGCAGAAACAAAAAAGAGTGTGGAATCCAAGAAAAATGAATTGCAAAAGTGTTGCTCGCTTAAATATTGTCTCACCAAAAGATATCAAAAGGTTTCATTTCAAACTGTTGTTATGTGAATCGAAAGGTGCAATGTTGTATAAAGATGTTCTAACTATAGATGGAACCAAGTACAGTACCTTTCAAGAAGTGGCATGAGCAGCTGGGTTATGTAAATCGGGCGACTATATGTTTGAAATGATGACTGATGCCACTTCTGTAATGATGCCTGACAAATTAAGATACTTCTTTGTGTATTAATTATGACGGGTGAAGTTGATGCTTTACAATTATCTGAAAAGTCGAATGAACAAACGGCTCTTTTGATCAGCAAATAATTGTTAGAAGCAGAAGATTTAATGATGCAGCAATTTGGACATCCACAAGAAATTAACAAATCAGAGGTAAAGAAAGAGATAGCAGCAGACGAAAATTTAACAGTGGAAGACCATAACAAATATCAGGAAATGTAGTCACAATTAAACGATGATCAAAGATCAATTTTCGACACAATTCAAAAATGTCTTCTCTGAGAAATGTGGCAGCAGTTATTCTTCATAGATGGACTGGGCGGAACAGGAAAAACATTTTGTTTAAATGTTTAGTCCATTATTGCAAACATTTATGCAAAAATATTATATCGATAGCGTAGACAGGTATAGCAGCAATTCTTCTTCCATACGGTAAAACAGCTCACAAAAAGTTAAACCTACCTTCAAATATCACAGAAGAAATGGAAAAAAAATGAAAAAGAAATGCAACAGAATGAGGAGGCTGAAGGCAGATTTACTATGCATGAAAAAAGAGTGGGCCTTTATGGTCCTTGTTCCAACAATTCAAATTAAACAAAAACATGCGAGCAAATCAAAATTTGGATTATTTTGCTCACTGGCTACTAGACATTGGCAACTTTAAAATTCAAAATCTCCCAATAAAAGAAGACTTAAGTAAAAATGCGATTGAAGAATTTTATCCCAAAGAGATTATCAACAGAAAAAATGAGTACACAGGCAATCCTAGCAGTGAGAAATGATTAAGTCAAACGAACTAATGTGAAAATTGTCTATCGGTTACACAGCAAATTGATTAAATGCACATCAATAGACTATGCTGAAGCAGTTCATGGTGATACTGCGAAAAATGAAAACATCAATTTACAATATCCCATAGAATACCTACAAGCGTTAACACTATTCAGTTTCCCATCGGCTGAATTACTGTTGAAAGAAGGATGTATCGTGATATTATTGCGTAATTTATGCATGAGTGATGGGCTATGCATTGGGACAAGATTAGTTGTATTGAAAATTGGTAGACCAATGTTAACATGTAAAATTTTAACAGGCAACAAGAAAGGTAATGTAGTACATATTCCGCGAATGACCTTAGACATCACAGTTTCCCGTGAAAATAGCTTTTGCAATTACAATTAATAAATCACAAAGGCAAACATTTGAAAAAGTTGGTTTATTTATAAGAGAGAAAGAAACGATATTCACTCACGGGCAGTCATACGTTGCTTTATCACAATGTAAGCCCAAACAAGGAATAAAAATTTAATACGATCTTGAAGAAAAGTTAATTCCAAATATTGTTTTAACTGAAGTTTTAAAGTAAAAGTGAACATAATGCATAATTAACAATTCCCATGAAAAAACAAACAATCTCTTTAAATTGTATTTATGGTTAACCAAACCCGGGGGTTGGCGAGCGAAGCCCCCTAACTTTTTCATAAGAATAAAAAAAAAATTCACATTCAAGAACTGAATTTCACAAATCAAAGTTATCATGTCCTCATCCCTACCACTGAGGCACCAAAATCAAACTGACTAATCAGACTGCTTGTAGGGACCAGACACACACACACACACACTCAGAGAAGTGCTAATTATGTAAAAAGATGGCTTTTATTCATCTGCTAACTATAGATAGTTTAATGAGCTTCATTAATCCTGCTGCAAGTAGCAACTTATTTTTATTTCTTGTTAAGATTTGTTCTTTTTATGATTGCTATTAAAACATAACATTCTAAAATCCTCTTAATCAAATTCAGGGTTGTATGGTCACTGAAATCTAGCAGGACTGGGAACAAAAAATGAAACAGACTTGAACATGGCCCCAGTCCATCAAACCAATTTAGAGTGAACCATTAACCTAACCTGCACATCTCTGGGGATACGGGAACTTGGCTGGAGTACTCAAAAAGAAAACCCATGCACAACTGGGGGAGGATACAATATTTCCAAATGTAGAAAGACCAGATTCAAAAACAGAGTGATGGATTTGTGAAGCAGCTCTACCATTATTGTTTTTACTAAGCAGCTCACGCTGCATTTGCATGTATGTTTGCCTCAACACTAAAGCTAGCAGTTTACTGGAGTAACATGATGTGTAATAGTTTTGATATTGAGTGTTTAACAAATATTATCTTATGTAACAGTAAATAAGTGACACATAGTTGAGGATTATTTATTACCACAATATAGATTTAAAGACTTACACATGTTTTTAAAGGCTGCTAACATTAGTCAACACATTAAATGCTCGGAATGTTGTTGTACTGAGGACACATTTGTAAATTTCACCAACATACAAGCTCTCTTATTTACTAGTTAGTTATTGGCAGAATCATGGAAAAGCACCATGGAAGTAACTCTGACATAAAAAAAGAACAATTAGCTCAGGTTAACTTAAACTGTTAGTAAATGTTATTGCCAGATAACATCCATCCATCCATCCATCCATCATCCAACCCACTATATCCTAACTACAGGGTCACGGAGGTCTGCTGGAGCCAATCCCAGCCAACACAGGGCGCAAGGCAGGAAACAAACCTCAGGCAGGGTGCCAGCCCACCACCGGGTGTGCACACACACACACACCAAGCACACACTAGGGACAATTTTGAATCGCCAGTGCACCTAACCTGCATGTATTTGGACTGTAGGAGGAAACCAGAGCACCAGAAGGAAAAACACGCAAACACGGGGAGAACATGCAAACTCCACGCAGGGAGGACCAGGGAAGCGAAACCCAATCTCTTAACTGCGAGGCAACAGTGCTACCACTGTGCCACCCCTAGATAACATGATTTAGTTAATATGCTATTGTTATCTTTTGTTTTTGGAAGGGCAAAAAAAAGTTTATATAAATTAATAAGCATAGGTGACAGATTCACATGTTCATTTTTTAAATATCTAAATAATCTGCTTCATTATGACCGCAGCACGGTCAGTAGTAGTAGTAGTTTTTATTTTATTATTATTTTATATATTAGTAGTAGTAGTTGAATTTTATTACCTTAATTATTACAGCAGTAGTTGTAGTGGTGGTACTGTTAGTATGAAAATTGTTTTTGTTGCATCACATCACAAGTGATACTATTGACTATATCAAGTAATAAAGCACATTGATACCCTGCACCATTATTATTATTACTAATTAGGCCTTTGTTTACAAATGAAACAAATCAATTGATACATCATTGCCATCCAAATATTGGTTACACTCTGGACTGCAGCAGCCCTTCCAGTTACTAGTTAAAACTTAAGCTCATATCTAAGGTCATCCATGTCAAAAGAAAATATTAGCATCTTAGCTATTACTGGCATCAACTCTGACCTTGTACAGAAGCTGTCATGTGATGACTTAACAGATGACTTTGAAACTCCTAAACATTCCATTTAAGACTAAAAAAAATATTATTTCATGTTAAATGTTATTGTTAAGTTTGTGATGTGTGATTTTTTTGTTTATTTATATATTTATTGTTCAAATTAAGGTTGTTATAACAAATACTAATGTAACGGATCCTTTGGTGGGGATGGAGAGGGCAAGAAGGTCACTTAGGGCCCCAGTTTGGCTAGGAGGACAGCACTGCAGCTAACATTTTTTTTTAAATCTGTACAGGTAGTCTAAACCTGCACTTGGTGAAAAGAATAAACTGAACTAAATGCGTAATAAGGAATCACATTAAGTTATTAAGACATTGAAAAGTTATAAAGTACGTCAAGATATGATCACAAGTCCTAAAATGCTACCCAGTAGAAAAACCTGTCAGTTTTTAGACCTCAAAGTGCTAATGTTTACGTAGGGTGAACCCTTTAAAGTCCAATAAACGAAAAAGACTAAACACTGTAGAACCAAAAAAAGCTTATTATCTGTTATCATGGAAGGGGCAGGGGATTTCTGAATGGAACCTCCCCTGAAATTTATTTTGGGACAGTTCCAAGTGATTGATCATGGACTGAATCAGGATTCATGTGCTTTCTCATGCCGCTCCAACGTGCCTACTCTTAATGTTTTTTTTCTTCCTATGAATATCCTCTGACAACTGCTTTTAAAGAGATACAAAGTCAAGGAGGAAATATCTGCTTCATTGTCTTGGTCAGCATTGCTACTAGAACAACATATTAAGTGGATCATATTAAATAATTAAAATCAATGACGAACGACTGAGGATCACAACCAAATACTATGAGTGAGTGACTAAATGTTTCGGTGGATTAAGCAGAAATAATAATACTGGAGGCCATTTTTATGAATATGTAAATGTATATTTAATCAATGAATTACTTTTTGCAACTAATATTTATTCCATTCAAACACATAATTCTTCAAAAATTCATGATTCTTTCCACATATCGAATGATGAACATTAACCATCACTTTAAAGCTAGTACTGTTCGTTTCGGTAATGAAAGTCAAGTGATTAAGATGTACCTATTTAAACAAAAAAAAATCCCTTTCTCGTATTTAACAGGTGAAATAGATTTCCTTTTTAAACTGGGTTGAATAACACAAAACCCTTTACAGTCTGTTCTGAAAATTTTCTAAAATACTAAACACAAATAACACCGGGTGGCTTTATGCGACGGCGCATTTATGTATTTGTCTGTGGATAAACTAAGAATTGAATACTTAGAGACATTACAATAATTGAAACCACTCTCGCGTTTTAATTAATGAGAAAACAAACTCGGGACCATGACCAAAAATTACATTTTCGCGCTTGTATGAAATCAATTTCAAGCATTCGCCTTCCAACTCACCCAAAGAGCTTCATCAGTAGTCTTAAGCTGAATGCGCAAGTACAATGTCCGGCGCGTTGCTTTTTGGGAATAGTAGTCTTTACGTGCCTGCTGCGCTCAGATTGTCAGTATAACTAAACTACATTTCCTATCAGGTATCACAGTGGTTGCCTGTGATAGGACTGAGAGTGCAACGTGTCAATGGAAGCGTTACATACACGCGAAAATTTGAAGAAATAACGGGAGAATTGTGTTATAAAGTTTTTAGTCCTCTGTTTATTCTCTGTTTTTAATGCAACTGAATTTATCGACTGTAATAAAAATGGTAAAACGTATAGTAATTGGATGGTCAGTGTTTTAAATTAGATTTTGTATTAAGTCATTTTACAAATAAGTTTCCAAACCAATTCACTTTAAAGTACAAAATGAAATATGGCAGATAAACGTCATTTAATGCATCTGTATATTCAGTGAGGACTGTTTGTAATATTTTGTGTAGACGATGCATTTTAGTCTATGACTTAGCTCGACATTCTTTTAGTGGTCTCTGTGAGTGTAAAATGTGGAAGACATAAACCTTTGAACTCCGCGAGGTTGTCTATCAACAGCACAGTACCAGTGAACAGTATAGCTATTGCTTGTCCCATTCCTATTCTAAGGACCTGCTCCACTTCATTTACTGGAACGTTATTTGGATTACAAAAGTGTTGTCACATAGACAGTTATGTAACAACAAGCATGAAACAAAAGGAAGACATCAAGTGGCACCTAATGTCCAAATGCATAATGGACGACAGATGGTGGTATGAAGTTCTTTTCCATATAAGTACTCCCGGAATATCATGATGCCATACGGTTAAAATCAATTATTGTATTTATTGCTCTTTCTGAGTATTTTTACCATGCATTGAATGATTCAGGTGTGCTAGGCAGATGACCTTGGACAATAGTGAACAAAAGCACATATTGTTAGGTTGAAATTTGGCATTTAACCCACTAAAGAGATTAATCAGTTAATGATGATACACTTTGAAGGTCAGGAAGGGGTAAAGGTAAACCTTTTGTCAAAAATATATTGTTAGTGGGAGGATATTTTAGGAGTTATGTTAAGAATGAGAAATGTCTGACTTGGAGTTTAATAAATATTTGGGTACTGCAAAATGTTTATTTTTATACTGTATTGAGAATTTGTTCTGTTCTATGTATTGTATTCATCCCCTTCTTTTTGACACCCACTGCATGCCCAACCAACCTGGAAAGGGGTCTCTTTTTAAACTGCCTTTCCCAAGGTTTCTTCCATTTTATCCCTACAAGGGTTTTTTTGGGAGTTTTTCCTTGTCTTCTTAGAGAGTCAAGGCTGGGTGGCTGTCAGGAGGCAGAGCCCATTGCAGCACTTCTTGTGTGATTTTGGGCTTTGCAAAAATAAATTGTATTGTATTGTATTGCATTTAAATATATCTCCATTAAGGTAATGCTAAACAGTCTGTCAAATGCTTCAATTTGATTGATTTTACACCAGTGACAAAAGCTGATATTATTTTTTATTTACATATGCATGGAATGTCAATGGCTGTAAGCAGGCACCATATCCCTATTAAGAATCAGAAAGAATGCACAAACTGCTAGCATTTTTTCTCCTCCTGTCTATTTACACTGTATCACAAAGCTAATTAAAAAAAAAATCAAATGCTAATTTTTCCAGTGAGATAACAAATTAGGTCATATCTCAAATAAGAGATGCAAAAAAAAAAAGCTTTTAGTACTGTACCATGCTACAAACAGTTGTTGTCTGGGTTTCTCAAAGTCTGAATGGAGTTTTTCTCTGGCTACTCTAGTTCTTCTCCCGCAACCAAAAAACATGTTTGTTGTGACCATCAGTGACTCTGAACTGGACTTGTGACACTTGGCTGTTTGTGTGCCCCATAATGGATTGGTCTCATTCAGGGATAAGTGCTGTCTTGATTACAATCAATGCATAGAATAATGGAATGTGTGATAGCAATACTGCTCTTACATTTGTAATAAACACCCACAACTGTTGAAATAAAGGTGGCAGACTTCCATAATGTAAGGTGTGACACATAATCATGCCATAAGGAAGATATGAGGAACTTCTGTAAAGTTGCATTGCTTTGAGCAAATCGAATCTGACTACAAACCATTAAGCAATATTTGAGCAGGTTAATATTGTTTTACATATCTGTATTTATTAGTGTACAATAATTAATGGGTGCTGTTTATTTTGTAGCAATAATAATCTTTCTTCAAGAAAAAATGTAAGTATTCCTACATATATAACATTGTGTATTATTTTGTTGTTTTTACTTTCTTGTATACAAAGTATAGGTAAAGTATTGTAATCGTCCGAAAATTTGACCTTAAGATATTTATGAATCTCGACATTTTTAAACCTCTCCGAAAGTCCGAAAATACCATTTTTGTAATTATATCTATTATATGTGTGTGTGTGTCTGTCTGCGTGTGTGTATTTAAACACAAAAACTCGACTACGCAAATTTTACATACAAGTATTAGGTACAAAAAGTAGATTTCTATCAACGTTTAGGCTATTTCTATTAACTGGAAGTGGTACTTTTTTATCATGCAGCTGATTCTGATTTATTCAACTTTTATAATAATTGTTCAATATATTATTCATTTGAATTGATTTGTTGCTGATGGGTCTTTAATGTACATGATGTAAAAATCATTGTCTTGTGGTTTACTCCTTAAATATCCATCCTCATATCTGAGTATACAAGAAAGTCTAGGGGAGACAACTCCCGATATTTTTACTGTTGTGTTCTGTTATTTTTCGCACCATTCTGATGACATAATTTTCTTTTCGGGTGCCATCTTGGTGTTATGATGTAGTTTGTTTTAAAACATTTTCCTTTAATTCTTGTAAGGTATTTTCTGTTAATGCTGTTTTTATGCTGGAAAACCCATTGTTATCATCTGTTTACTTCAAGACAGGTGAAATTATAGAATGTCTTCATGTGACAACACTTTGTTTTTAATGGGTGACATCATTTTATTTGCAGTTGGTAATGCATTACCATTTACTTATGAGTTTAAGTGTGCAATACTTGGTATCACTGTTGCAATAGTATAAAGGTCAGTATCATGCTATACTGCCACAGAAGAAACATGGCAGAAAAACTAAATAAATGCAAGAAAGAACAGCTAGCAATTCAGGAGATCAGGAAATGAATTGTAGCATTAAACATTGCAAATGTCAAAACCAGGAGATCATGAGAACCAGGCACCACCACCAGTACCGAGCGAAATTCATAGTCAAAAAAGGATTGCTCCAGTTCCTAAACCAAAGATAACTAGAAGAGGCAAACACACTGGAACTACTAATGTTATGTATTAATCTGGATTAATTTGTTATATTGTTGATGTCGACATATTGTTTGTCATATTTTTTACAAAGTACATAGTTTCTGACCTTCTGTAGCTTCATACCATCTACTTCACCACATGTCTGCAGAAAGCTGAATCCATCATCTCTGAAGACAGCCACCCAGCTCATTTCCTGTTTTCACTTCTGCCTTCTGGTAAGCGGTGAACACTGCTGGAAACTCACCACTTGCTCCACCCTCTCTAAGGACAGATTCTTTCCTTAGCTCATACTTTCACACTTGGTAATGTAATTTTATAGGCCTTTGCTGTACCCACCTGCTGGTTTATATCTAATTCTTCTGTATGTTACATATGCACTTCCATCTACATTTTTTTTCTGCTGTTCAATACAATCTACATGTCTGTACAGTTTTTTTCCACTAGGTACATTAGGGCATTCTTCTCCTATTCATATTTATTTACTGTATTTTTTATACATCATCGTCTTACTATCTTTATAGCTGTGCCACCTTTTGAAGATGGGATGAGGTCTAATTAATTAACAGAGACCTCATCATTAACAGGTGGCGCAGTGGTAGCTCTGCTGCCTCGTAGTTAGGAGACCAGAGTTCGCTTCCCGGGTCCTCCCTGCGTGGAGTTTGCATGTTCTCCCTGTGTCTGCGTGGGTTTCCTCCCACAGTCCAAAGACATGCTGGTTAGGTGCATTGGCGATTCTAAATTGTCCCTAGTATGTGCTTTGTGTGTGTGTCAGTGCGTGCCCTGCCCAGGGTTTGTTTCCTGCCCTGTGTTGGCTGGGATTGGCTCCAGCAGACCCACATGACCCTATAGTTAGAATATAGCGGGCTGGATAATGGATGGATCATTATTAATATTTGCAGTGCACCAAAGATGCATTAAAACAGTGTTAAAAGCAATGTTTGTGATGTGTCATCTATTATAATGACAAATGCAATGCATTATATTACTAAAAATGTTTGTGATGTGTCATCTTTTGGAATGACAGAGACATGCAATTGAATGGACACACACAGACACTTACTCTTTTATTGAGGTGGATTTCTTTCTTTTCTTTGTATTTTTCAGTTTTTGTTAAATACTGTAAATATTTAACCTATTAGGGAGTCCTTTTCACTTTAATACCAACTGTGTGTTTAAAGTTATCCTTCCTTTTGTAAGGCTTTTGGTTATATAATTTGAAACATTTGAGTTAATTTTGAGGATAAAATCCCTTTTTGGCCTGTGAAGTCTAATGCAAGCTACTGGAGCTGGGATCAAGCCTTTGAGATGAGGCCATTTTTAGGCAGGCAAAGGGGGCCTAGCCTGGCCAATGAAATCTTTTGTGAAGTATTTGGAGATTTCACACCTTTTGTCTTGGAGGAAATTCCATATCATAACAGCTAACAATAATCTCATATGTCTCAGAGTATATGGTACTGGCTTTTAAAGTGTTACACTGATGATGTCACCTGATGCAATATCTGGGGGCATGGCCTAGAAATGAGGACCTGAGCAACAGCTACTCAAAATTGTGGCATCTATGCATAAACAAAATGACATTGTAGTAAATCAAACAATAATGGTAATAATTAACAAATGCCTAGAGACGATAACTCCTAAAAGTAATTTTACAGGGAGAATTTTTGTCTATATCATAACACATGCACCTCCTAGTTGTCCAAGATTATGGATTCATCCAAAACTTTTTACAGTTTTTTTGTGTCATTTTGAAGTTCTGGCTGTTAACGTTGCTTGCTTTTTCTATAGCTATGATTTTGTTTTCTCTGAACTAGTATGGTGCTGAGGTATCACCCGTTGCATGGCTGCACTCGGGTCCTAATCTGGATCCTGAGTTGGTTTGTTGTGTGGTGGGAGCGGCAATGCACTGTATCAGTGTGTGCTCCTAACCGTGATGCTGTGAGTTTTGTTCAGATGCCCTGAGTATTAATCTTTTTTGCTATGAAATTTGGCCAGTTCAAAGATAACATTTTGATTATCTGGTCTCTTATTAAAAAAAAAACAAAACTGCCTAATCATTATCATTTGTAGAACAATTGGTTGAGGCTTGATCAGCTGTTTTCAAATATATACAAATGATGATGGCACAGCTCTCTGGTTATCCTAAGCTTGTGATGTTTCTGAAAGAATTATGGTTGCTTTGTAAATGTTTTGCTACTTTGATTTGTGGCATTTTGACTTTTGCTTAGCTTTTTTTGTGCTGTTTGATAATTGCTTTGGCTTGTATTTTGGACCATTTTTTTGGCTTAATGGTTAGATTTTCAATTGCTTTTTTAAGGACAGTCGTTTAAAAAATGTCAAGCACCAGTCTCAAAAAAATCTTAGTACTGCAAACTGCATCAGGACAGATTGCAATTTGACATGATTGGAAAAGGAGAAGGCAGTCTGGGCACCATTAAATCATGCCACAGTCACCTGGCATCAAAACAAAATGAATATTATAATACATATTGTAAACAAGAAAGATGGTTAGACTTACTGCTCATCCTGTCTCAACTCCACCTGAGTTCAAGGCACATATCTTGCACTCTCAGCCCATGGGGGACCAGATGTAGAAGAAATCAACCCAAACATGGTAAAGAGGATTTTCTTTAAACTAGATGGCTTTTGTCATTGACAGCTGTAGGTTAAATGATGTCACTGCACCATAACCAGTTCATACGGTCAAGTTTGCTCATTCTACTCAGCTTAAATTCACATTCTAGTGGAAAAAACTTATAAATGTAGAATGTGGCTTATTCACTCTCTGTGGCTGAATTCCTGCCGTCATTCTCTCAGTCTCACCATAGTGACTTAACAAGCTGAGATACAAAGAGACTATTGTAGCCTCGCTAGCTGATACTGATGTTATCTACAAGAGTGATGTCACCCCTACACAGTAACAGAAAATACTTTTAATATTTGCATGTCTACCTATTTTACTGTGTAAGCTTAACACCTACAAGAACACACTGCACAATGATGGACCAACTCCATGGGCATGTTTTGTCTCTGTATCTTCCCTATAGCTTTTATAACCACTTTTGTCTAGACCACTGCATTTTAAGTTCTGTCCTGGGACAATCTCATTGCTGAAGTTTTTTTTTATTTCAACTAAAACTACAACCAGTGTGCCATTCTTACTTTTAATTGTTCTTATTTTTAGTTATCTAGCCCACAAATATGTATAAGAAATTCATAAATATGTGTATTCTTTGTCATACTTGTAAATGCCTGTGTCTCCTTTACCATTTTCTTCTTAATTTATTATTTTTTTTTGTAGAGTTTACAGTCTTAATAGTACCCAGAAGCTGATGATTAACAATGAGCAGTGCAGACACAAGTGAAAACAGCACTGAATGCGAAGGGAGAGCAACTACTTCACAGCAGACAAGGAAGTAAGTGAAACAGAAAAGGATTAATAATAAGTAAAATGTCAAAAGGATTTTAAAGTTTTGGCAAAAATAAAAAATTTAAAAATTTCCTACAACAAAAAAATAAATAAGACAGACAGCTAAACAATAAGGTTATAAGGTTAAAATAAGGTTAAAAGTTAAAAGTAAGAATAAATGTATGGAGTCATTACTGTCACCTCTACAAAGTCCAGTGAAATTCTTAATTTGTGCAAATCAACATGCCATACATAACTCAGCACTGTGATTAGTGAGTATAACTACCTTTCTTTGAAACTTCTGTCTTCCTTATCTGAAAAATCTTTAATAATAATTTGCCCCAAAACTAAATGGTTAGGTGTAATAAGGCATTCTTTCTACTTCGGCCTAAGTGTAGTATTATTACCTTTTGTAGTAATATAAATAATAATAATAATTCAGCTTTACATACAGAGTAAAATATATATATATATATATATATATATATATATATATATATATATATATATATATATATATATATATATACACTCACCTAAAGGATTATTAGGAACACCTGTTCAATTTCTCATTAATGCAATTATCTAATCAACCAATCACATGGCAGTTGCTTCAGTGCATTTAGGGGTGTGGTCCTGGTCAAGACAATCTCCTGAACTCCAAACTGAATGTCAGAATGGGAAAGAAAGGTGATTTAAGCAATTTTGAGCGTGGCATGGTTGTTGGTGCCAGACGGGCCGGTCTGAGTATTTTCACAATCTGCCCAGTTACTGGGATTTTCACGCACAGCCATTTCTAGGGTTTACAAAGAATGGTGGGAAAAGGGAAAAACATCCAGTATGTGGCAGTCCTGTGGGCAAAAATGCCTTGTTAATGCTAGAGGTCAGAGGAGAATGGGCTGACTGATTCAAGCTGATAGAAGAGCAACTTTGACTGAAATAACCACTCATTACAACCGAGGTATGCAGCAAAGCATTTGTGAAGCCACAACACGCACAACCTTAAGGCAGATGGGCTACAACAGCAGAACACCCCACCGGGTACCACTCATCTCCACTACAAATAGGAAAAAGAGGCTACAATTTGCACGAGCTCACCAAAATTGGACAGTTGAAGACTGGAAAAATGTTGCCTGGTCTGATGAGTCTCAATTTCTGTTGAGACATTCAAATGGTAGAGTCAGAATTTGGCGTAAACAGAATGAGAACATGGATCCATCATGCCTTGTTACCACTGTGCAGGCTGGTGGTGGTGGTGTAATGGTGTGGGGGATGTTTTCTTGGCACACTTTAGGCCCCTTAGTGCCAATTGGGCATCGTTTAAATGCCACAGGCTACCTGAGCATTGTTTCTGACCATGTCCATCCCTTCATGACCACCATGTACCTATCCTCTGATGGCTACTTCCAGCAGGATAATGCACCATGTCACAAAGCTCGAATCATTTCAAATTGGTTTCTTGAACATGACAATGAGTTCACTGTACTAAAATGGCCCCCACAGTCACCAGATCTCAACCCAATAGAGCATCTTTAGGATGTGGTGGAACGGGAGCTTCGTGCCCTGGATGTGCATCCCACAAATCTCCATCAACTGCAAGATGCTATCCTATCAATATGGGCCAACATTTCTAAAGAATGTTTTCAGCACCTTGTTGAATAAATGCCACGTAGAATTAAGGCAGTTCTGAAGGCGAAAGGGGGTCAAACACCGTATTAGTATGGTGTTCCTAATAATCCTTTAGGTGAGTGTATATATATGACTGAGAATTGCTCGTCAGTTTAGCTTATTACAAATGAATGTACAGACATGTTGTTTTTAACAAAGTTAGCAAAGAAAGCTAGGTTATCAACATGCAAAGTACAACATAACTTATCCAACCCCCCTTAACCTAGGCTGGCAGGGGGCCTGAGCCTATCTCAACAGGACCAGTTGCAAATCAGAAATGAACCGCAGGCATCAGTTCATTGCATTGCCCCCCCACAAAACTCCCACTGTACCATTTGGGAGTCACCAATTAACCTAACATGGCTGTCACTGGGTATGTGGGAGGAAAAGGAGAACTGGTGTAGCAGCAGGAGATTCCATGCAGACACAGGGAGAACATGCAAACTCCACATGACTGGGCAAGGGATCTGTGGGACAGCAGAGCTAAACAATGCATCCCATTGCCACCCTTATCTGTACATATACATTCATTATATGCCCATTAATACCAATCAAAAGGGTTTTTCCATTTCTCAATCAATGCTACACACACTGTCATGTTCAATACTGACCTTGCTGCACTGTTAGGATGATGCACCGATGGTGACATTGGTTGAAATAAAAACCCACAACCACGCACCACCAAGCATCCATCATGAATGAATTTGGGAACCATTCGTCTAGACTACAAATCTTCATTGAGCTGTACAGCATTGAATATCTTGTAACAAACATTCCTTAAAAATGAATTTAAATTAAATGTACTTAAATATTTTCAATTTACCTATCCAAATGTGTTCACAGCCTGGTGCTAAAGAGTGTATGCTGTCATTAGGATTGTCCCTAATACCTCCAATTAATTAAACACCACAAGTCTTTGGGAAATAGGAGTACAGTATATACTTGCAAAAATAAATGCAACACAGGACGTACATGCAAACTTCTCTCATACAGTGACTTGGCTGAGATTCAAATACAGTACAAGCACCAGCAGGTGTGATGCAGCAGTATACTACTGTGCAATCCACCAGGACCCATAAGTGATTCAATTTAAACTTATTACGAAATTGCAAAGGAAGTTCCTCGCAAACCATAATTTTACTTGATATATTAACACATAGTGCTCCTACTGGTAATAATGTCAGTTTGCTTATTTTTTTTGCCCATTAGGACAGCTTGATGGAAAAACATTAGAACAATCTAGACAAGCACAGGCCATTTAGCCCAGCAAAGCTCGCCAGTCCTTGTCAGTTAATTCATCTAAAAAAACGTCAAGTCTAGTTTTGAAAGTCCTTAAAGTCCTATTGTCTACCACACTACTTGGTAGCTTACTCCAAGTGTCTTTGGTTCTCTATGTGACAAAAAAACTTCCAAATATTATTGCAGAATTTACCCTTAACAAGTTTCCAACTGTGCCCCCATGTTTTTAATGACCTCATTTTAAAGTAATAGTCTCGATCCACTGTACTAATTTCCTTCATAATTTTAAACACTGCAATCATGTCTCCTCTTAATCTTCTTTTGCTTAAACTGAAAAGGCTCAGCTCTTTTAATTTTTATTCATAATTCATCCCCTGTAGCCATGAAATCAGCCTAGTCGCTTTTCTCTGGACTTTTTCAAGCGCTACTATGTCCTTTTTATTGTCTGGAGGTCAAAACTGCGCACAGCACTCCAGGTGAGGTGAAAAGCACCACTAACAATTCTTATTTTCTTAAATTATTTTAAGAATGATTTAATTATTAAAAATAATTCATCAAGTGGATGGAAACTTTACTGCTACCAGGCAGCTTAAGCCCAGTCGTTCTACAGCTGAACAAAAGGCAGCACTGTGTTGTAATTTTACAGCAGCATTGCAAAACTTGAGCCAACAAGGTCGATGTTCACTACCTGCTACCAACTAGTGCAAAGGTGGATAAATTTAAAACCTTTGTGATTTTTGTTAAAAAAAATGACAGCAATGTCAATCTGAGCTGCCCACGCACAACTTTAAAACTTTCATGATTTTTTTTTTATTTTTTTATTAATTTTATTGTAATCATTCCATACAAATCAATCAATTTTTACAAAAAGTAGGATTGAGAACAAGTCGAACTCCACCCCTGACAGGAAGAGCATGGCCAATGGAGTAAAACTTAAGACTTGTAAAAATACCTAAATTGATAAGTTTGATAAGGCAATAGAGATGAAAGGAGAAGAAAAAGAAATGCAGAAATAATTGCTTCCTCTGTGCTTTAAGAACTTATTCTAAAATCTTATTGATTAGATCCTGCCAGGTTTTGAAAAAGTTTTGTACAGATCCTCTAAGTGCAAATTATATTTTTTCCAGTTTCAAATATTATAAAACATCAGTTAACAACTGACTTAGAATAGGAGAGTTAGGATTCTTCCAATTGAGCAAGATCACTCTACGTGCCAATAGTGTAGTAAAGGCACTTACAGTTAGTTTGTCCTTCTCCACTTTAAGCCCATCTGGAAGAACCCCAAACACAGCTGTTAATGGGTTAGGAGGGATTGTGAGACCATGATTTTATTCACGAAAATGTCAAATTAAATACATAACCGGTACGTGTTTTGGAACGTGTGAACAAATGAGCATACTTGTTTATAATGTTACATGTGTACAAGCATAAGCTTGTTTTTACTGTATAAGTGGACTTTGTACGTATACACAGATGTTTCAATCAAGCGTAGTCAGAAGACCGGTTGCCATGCATTGTCGCGCATATGTTTGGATCGCTCGGATAAATTCGGCCGTTGCCGTCCAAGGGATGTCTTGTATTTCAAAATTTGTTATCCTTTAACAGGGGTGTCATAGAGGTGGGGAAAAACAGTAATGATTACACAGGGCACATGGTGGGGGTCATGGTGGTTGGGGGGGGTCAAAGCCTGGAATGAAATGTTTGTTTTCGAGAGGAAGGGGCCCACAAAGACTGCTTATGTATAGGGCCCAGAGTTCTGTGCTAATCCCCTGATCCCTAACAATGAGTGTTACTATGACAAAACGTAAAATTGAAGATGACTGCTGTGTGTTTAACAAGGCATTGACACACAAGTATTATTTTACAAATTCTGAAAGTAAGGCAGTATGTCTAATATGCCTTGAGAGTGTTGCTGTTTTTAAGGAGTTCAATCTGAAGAGATATTTTTAATCTAGGCACAGTAAGTTTGGAAATAATTTATCAGAAAGTGAATTAGAGTAAAAAGCTAAAAACCATACCATACCATATAAGAAGCTTCCACAAAGGCCAGTTTTGTACTTGTTTATAAATTTGCTAAACATAACAAAACATTTTCTGAAGAAGAATTTTTAAAGGACTGTATGCTTTATGCTCTTGATATTGTCTGCCCTGAAATCAAATCAAAAACTGAAGCTGTATCTTTGTCAAGGAGAACTATAGTGAGTTGTGTTGATGCCATTTCTCACAATGTGTCAGAAAAGCTACTTGAGGCTGGCAAGTCATTTGAATGGTACTCATTGGCACTAGATGAGAGCATTAACATAAAAGACACCGCACAACTGCTTGGGTTTAGCAGAGGATTTTATTGTAATTTTGAAATTACTGAAGAGTTGCTATCAGTTGAACCACAGAAGGACACCACAACTGGCCAAGATTTATATGAATGTGTTGAAAACTGCTTGGATAGACCTGGCTTACCTTGGAATAAGTTGGCAAGTATTACAACAGCTGGTGCACCTTCATTAACAGGAAAGCAAGTTGGCCTCATATAGCCGCTTAATGGTAAAGTGAAAGGATTGCATCTGCTTCATACTGTATTATCATTTCATTGCATTATTCACCAGGAATGTTTGTGTAAGTCATGTGATTGATTCTGTGGTGCGTACCCAGGGGGCTAAATCACAGGCAGTTCAAACATTTGTTGGATGGCACGGATTGCCAAAATTCAGATGTGCTCTCTCAGAGCAATGTATTGTATGTTGGTTAAGCCTTGAGAATGTTTTGAGAAGAATATGGAATCTGAGACAAGAAATTGTGCTCTTTTGTGAAATAAAGGGCATTAGTTGTGAATTTTCAATTAACATGAAAAACACAGAAGGGGTGTGTGATTTTAGCATTCACTGTTGACATTTTCAACAAACTAAATGAAGTGAACATTACATGGGAAGGGTGTTTTTGCAGATGATTGTGGAAATTAAATCATCCATCCATTTTCCAACCTGCTATATCTTAACTACAGGGTCACGGGGTTCTGCTGGAGCCAGTCCCAGCCAACACAGGGCACGGCACACACACACCCACAGCACACATTAAGGACAATTTAGAATCGCCATTGCACCTAACCTGCATGTCTTTGGACTGTGGGAGGAAACCCACGCAGACACGGGGAGAACATGCAAACTCCACACAGGGAGGACCTGGGAAGCGAACCCAGGTCTCCTTACTGAGAGGCAGCAGCGCTAACACTGCGCCACCGTGCCACCAAATTAAATCAATTAAACTGAAACTAGTGCTCTTATTAAAACAACTGAGTGAGCAAATCTTTGTGCATTTTCCCATGTTCCCAGACACAGATTTTCAAACAAGCATGTTCAGTAAAATACAGTCAGCAGGTATCTGCTTTAAAAGAAAGATCTCCAGTTTGAATGAATTAATCTTCAAGCAAACAATGCTCTAAAGGAGACTTTTAAGAATGTGAAACTTACTGTATTTTATGCATCACCACAGTACAGAAAAGTTTGGTATTTTGGAAATGTTTGCCAGAAAAATATTTGTGTTCTTTGCTTCAAACTATAATTGTGAACAAACTTTTTCATGCATGATTATTAACAAATCAAAGAACAGGTCTCTTTTAACAGACTCAAATGTGCACAGTGTCTTGAGGATTAGTACAAGCAAGCTACAACACACTTGTGCAGGATTGTGGACAATTGTACACACATTAATAATTAACTGAATAATAGTTTGAGTACTTATTAAATAACATTTAGGCTAAGAAGCAACATGAGTACATGACATATTTAATTTTATTCGATATGACATGTTACATTTTATTTACTGCTTTGTTTGTGTAACAAAGGTATATAGTTATATGACTAATAAATATATTTAAAATAACATTCATTATTTAGTAAATTTAGATTTTTGTCACATGTGGCCCGGTAAAGACCTTATGGATGTCTGTGTGGCCCTCACTCGGGGAGAAAAATTTGCCCACCTCTGATCTAGTGGCTATTTATTATACTGAAAATGGACTGTTAGCCTTCAACCCACTTAGTCAATTAATCAGAGGGGCAAACCTGTATCCTGGCATTACTAGTTACAAGGCAGTAGACTACACCAGACAGGTCCTACTCTCTCTGCCTCACACACATACACACACACACACACAAAAGGACAATTTTTAATGCAAATTAAAAAAAAACAAACTTTCAGTTCTGCTGTCTCACACCTCAAGAGTTAGATACTTTCCTGTACACTATACGGCCAAAAATATGTAGACCCCCCTCGAAATGTTTGCGTTTAGGTGTTCCACCCGTATGTACCCCCTGTTGACAGGTCATAAAATCATGTGCATAGCCAGGCAACCTCCACTGACTAACATTTCCAGTAGAATGGGTCTTATTGAAGAGCTCAGTAATAGGATGTCTGCTACCTATACCAATTAGTGGAGTTCCAAGCTCTCTGCTCAGGTCTTGATAAATATTAAATAAAGTAAACATACAAGTTAACAAATAATAAAAAAAAACCAGTATTTTCAATTTAAAAAAAGTTTCTCTGAATCAGTAATGATTAAATTGTAGCTGCCATGATGCACAACAGATCTGAATGCAGCTACATATCCAAAAGACACTCATTCTTTTCAGGTAAGTCATGTCTTTTGTTCTTTCTTGTTACAAACACATGTCATGTACTATAAATACATCTCCAGCATCCATCCATCCTCCAACCCGCTGAATCCATACACAGGGTCACGGGGGTCTGCTGGAGCCAATCCCAGCCAAGACAGGGCACAAGGCAGGGTGCCAACCCACCGCAGGACACACTAAGGCCAATTTGGAAACGCCAATCCACCTAACTGGCATGTCTTTGGACTGTGGGAGGAAACTGGAGTGCCTGGAGGAAACCCACGTAGACACGGGGAGAACATGCAAACTCCACGCAGGAAGTGAACCTGGGTCTCCTAACTGCGAGGCAGCAGCGCTACCACTGTGCCACCATGCCGCCCCATCTCCAGCATTTTAATGAGTACAAAGGAAATGTAAAGATGAAACAACGAAACAGAGTTACAGTGGGACTGTGTTAATAAAATATACAGTATGCTATAAATCTAAACTTGTGTGTTATAAAGTGCTAGTTTCCAGAACGCCTGCAAGAAACCATTTTGTCATGACAAAGTTTCAGTTGTGTTGCTATCTGACCACGAAACGGGGATGCAATTTAAATGCCTGCATGTCAATCGTGTACTGTGTGTCAGACTCAAGGTGTCTATGTTTGTGTTTTATACAGTTCCACACTCTCAGTCCAATCCCAACAAATTCTGGCACAAGTATCCCACTTTGTCAGGAGGAGGCCACAGGCTACTTTGGAACCCAAAATGGGTACCCTGGGAGGATCTTTGGCAAGGGACGGTGGGGGCTTCCTTTTTACTACAGTGAGTTTTAAGGACAGTGCTTTCTCCCAGATTTTGAGCCATTAAATACATTTAATTAATTCAATTTCCCTGGGAGGGCACAGTGTAGGAAACATCTGGGGGTACCTTGGGTTTTTTTTGTTTTTTTTTTAAAGTGTGGGTTTTAAGGACAGTGCCTATTTCTAGTTTTTGAGCTCACATTTGTGCACATATCCCATTTTGTCAGGTACAAAAAGTAGAATACTTTGGAACCCAAAATTGTGACACAGGGGTGTAGATTTGTGCCTTTTCCTGGAGTTGGAGTCCATAAATAATGTAAATGAATTTAATTTGTCTCTGGGAGGGTGCACTTCAAGGAACAAAATGCACTGAAGTTACATAGCTCTCTCTTCAAATTACAGTACTTACCATGCTACTAGTATAAAGTAAAAAAAATGTAAACAGTTCTCACTAAAAGTATATATGTTGGGTTACTATATTCTGACCACTCTTATGCGGTACAGGATCACAGGAACAACTAAATGTAACAATTTTCAAGAAGTACAATGAGAGCAAAACACATAGAAGAACGCTGGCTATCTATAGCTATTAGGTTCTCCTTGGGAACAAACAAAGTGCTACCTATCTAAACAAAAATATCTGGTTAAATAACTTATCATTACATGTTTCCTGTTAAGTTCAGTTTTTTTCTTTGACTGCATTTTTGAAATCTTACTTTCTTTGTTCTTTCAGTAAACAAAATACAGTAGTCTAAAATAAAATAATGAAAGACAAAGGTTTCTGCAAAAGCATGCAATATGTAGAATTTAAGAATATCATATGTGCAAATTTCTTTAACCAACCGGAACATATTATGGTTAAAGTTGAGAAACAGAACTGGTGTGAATGTTCTCAGCTCTGTTATAATATGTCTGCATTTGCCCTAATCTTTACAGTCAGATCTATAAAGGTCCTGTTTCTCATATGTCAGTTGTGAGAGAGTCCGTAGACTCATCTGAAGCAATCTTTGTCCTCTTTGCAACACAGAAAAACTGTAAGATAAAGGTAACAGTCATGTGGTTGACAGAGAACAAGTAGAGCATCTCATCTTTCAGGCCGAAAAAATAATACAATTAAATCCTGAAGAGACAGCAAAGATAAAGAGCAAAACTCAGTTTAAAAACTGGATGGAGATATTTAAGTGACTGGGCATTTAAAGCTCTGATTGTCTCATTACCTGAAAGGATGATGGAAGTAGCTGAGAGAGTAATCCCCTCAGTTCGAATTGGAAGTATAATACAAGGTATCTTACATACGTCAAAAGGTGTATTTACTACTACGAGTCATGTCGACTCGAGCAGTGTGCAATGGTACTAGCAAGGAATGAAAGAAGCATACAAAAGACTGAATATGTGAAAAATTACTGACCATCACATACTAGAATATAAAATTAAGGAAGGAATGTGATTTAATTATTAACATTACTGATTTTCCAACAGAAAGTAAGCAATAAATCTAAAAATAAGGGTGCATAAACTATTATCCCTGTGGCAGGATTACTCAAGCAACAAGTTATATTTTTTATGCCTTTTATTCTTTTTTGTTTAGGTCTGGTATATAATACCTGATAGTAACATTTCAGAATAAGTGTATCTTTTAGTCGGCTACTGCTTTATGACAAGACCCGGAAAAACACTTCACTTGATTTTAGTAAAACTTACAAAGCACCAATAATAACATTTTACAATGCAGCTGTCTACAGATCATCATTTATTCATTTACATTTTAAGTATGTATAACAAAAGCTTCAGAAAGGCTTTGTTTACGTATATTTCAGAATAATATGTGACTAATACAGTTAGGTCCATAAATATTTGGACAGAGACAACTTTTTTCTAATTTTGGTTCTGTACATTACCACAATGAATTTTAAATGAAACAACTCAGATGAAGTTGAAGTGCAGACTTTCAGCTTTAATTCAGTGGGTTGAACAAAAAGATTGCATAAAAATGTGAAGGAAAACAAAACCATTTTTTAACACAATCCCTTCATTTCAGGGGCTGAAAAGTAATTGGACAAATTAAATAACTGGAAATAAAATGTTCATTTCTAATACTTGGTCGAAAACCCTTTGCTGGCAATGACAGCCTGAAGTCTTAAACTCATGGACATCACCAGATGCTGGGTTTCTCCCTTTTTAATGCTCTGCCAGGCCTTTACTGCAGCGGCTTTCAGTTGCTGTTTGTTTGTGGGCCTTTCTGTCCAAAGTTTAGTCTTCAACAAGTGAAATGCAAGCTCAGTTGGGTTAAGATCAGGTGACTGACTTGGCCATTCAAGAATTTTCCACTTCTTTGCTTTAATAAACACCTGGGTTGCTTTGGCTGTATGTTTTGGATCATTGTCCATCTGTATCATGAAATGCCACCCAATCAATATGACTGCATTTAGCTGGATTTGAGCAAATAGTATGTCTCTGAACACCTCAGAATTCGTTTGGCTGCTTCTGTTCTGTGTCACAACATCAATAAACACTAGTGTCTCAGTGCCACTGGCAGCCATGCACGCCCAAGCCATCACACTGCCTCCACCGTGTTTTACAGATGATGTGGTATGCTTTGGATAATGAGCTGTTCCACGCCTCCTCCATACTTTTTTCTTGCCATCATTCTGGTAGTGGTTGATCTTGGTTTCATCTGTCCAAAGAATGTTTTTCCAAAACTGTGCTGGCTTTTTTGGATGTTCTTTAGCAAAATCCAATCTTGAGGCTTATGAGTGGCTTGCACCTTATAGTGCACTTATGTATTTAGTTTCATGCAGTCTTCTCTTTCTGGTAGACTTGGATATCGATACGCCTACCCCCTGGAGAGTGTTGTTCACTTGGTTGGCTGTTGTAAAGGGGTTTCTCTTCACCATGTAAATGATTCTGCGATCATCCACCACTGTTGTCTTCCGTGGATGTCCAGGTCTTTTTGCGTTGCTGAGTTCACCAGTGCTTGCTTTCTTTCTCAGGATGTACCAAACTGTAGATTTTGCCACTCATAATATTGTAGCAATTTCTCAGACCTTTTTTTCCTGTTTTCGCAGCTTAAGGATAGCTTCTTTCACCTGCAAGAGAGCTCCTTTGACCCCATGTTGTCTGTTCACAGCAAAATCTTCCACATGCAAGCACCACACCTGAAATCAACGCCAGGCCTTTTATCTGCTTAATTGACAATGACATAACGACGGACTTGCCCGCACCTGCCCATGAAATAGCCTTTGAGTCAATTGTCCAATTACTTTTGAGTCCCTGAAATGAAGGGATTGTGTTAAAAAATGCTTTGGTTGCCTCGCATTTTTATGCAATCGTTTTGTTCACCTACTGAATTAAAGCTGAAAGTCTGCACTTCAACTGCATCTGAGTTGTTTCATTTAAAATTCATTGTGGTAATGTACAGAACCAAAATCAGAAAAAAAGTTGTCTCTGTCCAAACATTTATGGACCTAACTGTATATCACTAATGCAAGTGCCTAAAAATCACATTCTAAATTGCTACCAAAAATGCTTTGTCAAAAGGCTTGAAATAAAAAACAAAATGCATAATAAAGCAGAAATACACATTATAAATACATGTATTTGAAATACTTCCCCTTTCTAGTTTTTTGAATTCTGCTAAAGGCTGCAATCTAGGCATTACCTTTAACACTAGCATATCATTTAAAGCGCACATTATAAAACTTTCCCAAACCCGCTCCGTAAGCCCCTATGACGTCACACCTGAAGTTCTGCCCCTGATGATGCAATACCGGAAAGTTCTGGCCCCGCCCCACCACGTGACACAGCCCCCACTGCCCCCTCCACGTTACCCCGGCCCCACCCCAGCTGTGGATTGGTGAAGGACACCCTGTCCCCACCCAGACTCTGCCTTGAACCCGCCCCCTGCACCTGATTGGCTAAACAAACTGTCAAGAGCCATTTGATGGATGTCTGTCCCCTCCTTGAAACCGCCCCCCGGCACCTGATTGGTTAAGGAAACTGTCAAGGGCCGTTTGATGGATGTCTACCCCCTTCTTGAACCTGCCCCCTGCATCTGATTGGTTAAACAAACTGTCAAAAGCCATTTGATGGATGTCTACCCCCTTTTTGAACTCGGCCCCAGAACCTGATTAGTTAAACAAACTGTCAAGGGCAGTTTGATGGATGTCTCTTATTCAGGTCTGTGAAGGGTACTTCTGCATAAAAAACCTAAGGTCTCGGGAGTATGGTCACTGTGAATAGTTAATACAGAAAAGAGAATACAGAACATACGCCGTACTCGTCCTATCTCTTTTGAAAAACCCAAGGTGAATTTTGAACATCATGTCCCATGACTGGTTAACACTGCGGACACAGGCGCTAGATCTCCGATATATGGACCATTACAGTGTAAAGATTATAGAATCTTTTGCACTCTTCATTACAAGATCCATAGCACCCACAGGAAGTTTGACAATTAAGTGAAGACCCTTTAGTTTGTCAGAATCATGGGGTTAGCGCCCAGGTCCATATTCTAAAATATCTTAGATTATATCTATTTAGTTAGCATGTCAGGACTGTTCATTTTCAATATATGTGGTATATTTCCTTGACCAGGGCTTCTTGTCAAAAGGGTAAAATAAAACAGAGATCCGAGATACTCCTATTGGAAGAGCAACATTTGTTATAGAGTGTAGAGGTTTGTCTTGCATTCTATTCTTAAAGCCAACAATCATTTTGTTTATAACTAAACCTTATAAACCTTATAAATAGATCCCGGTGCTTGATAATACTTAACACTAATTGATATCATTAAATGATACTTCTGTGTTTTATTCAAGTTTAATATTTAATATTTTTAATTTGCCTTTTTAAGTTTAATTTAAAAATGAATTCTTTAAGACATATTCAGACTATTCCAGACAGTGCATGTCAAAAAGTTTATTATTTATTTCAAAAGGTTTTCTTTTCATGCTGTTTTTTATACATCATGGCAGTTTTTCAAATTGTAATAACTCCTTTATAACTTCACTTTTTCATCTGGTTATTTACTTCATAATTAACTTCATTTATTTAATTATTTTGGCACAAATGTCCTTACCATCTAGACTACCAGTCTGGTTCATATTCTAAACTCCAATATTTAATGTTCTTCTTGAATCTGGAGGAACACAAGCCTCACTTTTAGTGTCAGATAAGGTTCTAACAATAACCGGCTAGTGTTAATTAGCCTCATACTAGCAGATGTTAAATAATGTTTTCCCCAACTCTTTGCAACCCTGTGGAACTGCCTAAACAGATGACAGTTTAGCTGATAATACACCATAGAACACTTAGGATCTGTTGCAGTGTGCTGTGAGCGTGGAGTGATCCCTTGTTGATCCGATCTTAGTATGTCTTTTAATCCCTTCTGTGACAGTATTTGTAAATTTTAGTTTTTACTGTGTTATCTTTGTGATATGGGCGAGTAAATGTTTCATTTTGGAATAATAATGTCTAGCTTAACTCTGCCCCTGACTATGATCCCTGCACAAACCCTGGTCCTTTGACTCGTATTCAAGAAGACTGCAGACACTTGTTGACTCTTAGAATCACAGTTCAAATTTACATCCCATTCACCCTGAATTCTACTAAAACAAAGGATGCTTTTTCACAAACAGAGGGGAAAAGCAGTTTTCAATGATAGATGTCCTATGTACCCTGGACTACCTAAAAGAAAGAATAAAACCTCACAGTTTTAGTAAAATTTTAATTCTTGTGCTAACAAATATAATAGATATGATGTAACTATTCACTAAAACATTTTCCATCCTGATTGGCCTAACGTGTCCAAAATAAGCCTAATCATCATCAGCCCTGTAGTGTATAGGCTCCTATAACATTCTATAACCATTCTTATTTTTCAGGGGCTGATAACTGATGTAAAATGGAAGGCTATTACCAAGCATTAACAGAATTTCTAAAACTTTGTATTATACAAAGCTCCCTGAGTACCATAGTGGTTATAACCTGTTGATGAAAATGCTGTTTTAAATTAAAGCCTGAACAAGATAACTGTTTTCTAATCTATACTAATAAAAGGCAAAGCCCTCACTCACTCACTCACTCACTCACTCATCACTAATTCTCCAACTTCCTGTTTAGGTAGAAGGCTGAAATTTGGCAGGCTCATTCCTTACAGCTTACTTACAAAAGTTGGGCAGGTTTCATTTCGAAATTCTACGCCTAATGGTCATAACTGAAAGGTATTTTTCTCCATTAACTGTAATGGAGTTGAGCTGGAAAGACGTGGGGGGGCGGAGTTTCGTGTGACATCATCACGCCTCCCACGTAATCACGTGAACTGACTGTCAACGCAGTGTGTAGAAAACCAGGAAGACCTCCAAAAAGCGCTTAAGAAAACATGCATTATATAATTGAGAAGGCAGCGAAACAATAAGAAGCGAGCGAATGACATATACTACCATATTCATGAGTGCAGCTACCTCGGAAAGAAAGCAAGGTGTAAACCTAAACTTTAAATTAAGTTCATAGACAGGCTACCGCTGGCGTTTCACATACCCACAGGTAATGCGGGATACAAGTTTAATGAGAGGACGAGGATATAAACGAGTTTTGATCACTTTGTAACTAAGTTAAAATTGTAGGTGAAGGGGTGTGCTTATGCAAATTCCGAGACTGTGTTTGTGGGGATTGACAGTTAAAGGCGGTGGGGAGTCACGTCATCATCTCCCTCCCATTCATCTCATTTCGCTCTGAGCTGAGCTCAGCTAACGCTGTCTTCAAGCAACTTGTCAGACTGCCACCAAATACTCACAGAAAAATCCACAAGTTAATACACACGCTGTCTCTAGAGTTTCTCCACACTGAATCCTCCAGGCACTACTTACAAAAGGTTACATTGACAATCGTGTTACGCTATTTTTAAAATCTTTCCTTTTCTTAGCACAAGCACAGCTGAGAAGCTTCATGCATGTGCTCCATAACGCGTTAAAAAATAATGCATTTAATCACACTTTGCATTACAAGCAAAGGGGAGCTTTTGTCAATGCATGATTTCCTGGTACACGATTACATTGATCAGCGCATCCCGATTCATTTTACCCTCGCACCACCTTAGTTTGAGAAGAAGTATGAAAAATATGAGGTTAACACAGAAAAACAGATCACCAATTCAAGCTTTATGAATAATCGATTCGCCATCAATAATTGTTTTGGTAAAGCCATCCTCCTTCCATTTTATAATTTTTCCGCCACTAGCCATGATTAAATGAACGGTAAAAAGTAAGAGCAAAGCGAGGGTGACTTATTTAGGCAGGCATATATATGACAGCAACACTCATGACAATGTCAATCATGTTACGTTATTATTAAAATGTTTCCTTTTCTTTTCATTACTTCTTTAACACACTACTCTCGCTGCGGCCGGGTATTTTGCTATATATATAATATATGAATGACCTCCAAAGAGCGCTGAGACTTTTGATATCATGAACGTGTCTGCAAAACTGGGGTCTCCTGCCCAGCAAAGTCGAGCAGCCAGCGCGTGCATAGCTGTGCCGGCCTTTGAGACGCTGACTGCTCTTCTGCCTTAAGTCAAAGTGAGCACTTTTAATTTTTTTCATCCTCCCCCTGCGCTATAGCCCAGACAAGTGCAAACACGGGACCCCTTTTCTACACCACGGCAAAATAATATTAAGGCGATTCACACTTTCTTTTGCACGTATACGATTATGAGGTCCTCAGCTCGGATTATGAAGACACGCACGAGTGGAGGACTGACAGTGCCATCACAGCCGATTAATGGCGGGACGCCTCACCAGTCTACACAAGACCCACCGCGACTGTCCCCAAAAGGCGATCATAACGCCAGCGAACACATCTCTATACTATATAAAAGAAAAGGCAACTTTCCTTTCTTTACACCTTTTTCCTTTTATCCCAAACCAAAGCCTTTCTCTCTTAACACTGCAGAGGACACAAAACTAATTTTCTTTAAATGCCGGTAAGGCACATTACCAGAGGCACAAATTTGAACGTTCACATAGAAAATGTAATTTCTATACCACAGCCGTCGTGTAGCGCCTTTCAAAAGGGATCTACTACCGAGAGATGATCCATATACATTTTAGCTGCTGTTAGTTACTTACCTGTTGTGTTACACAGTCTTTAAAATGTAGTTTGCCCGCAACCACTCCAGTAGTGCTCAATGTACCTGTACTTCTTAAAACGTTAATGTTTTACTGTTTAATAACTTATAGACTATATTTTATTATTTTTCCCTTGCACTCAGTGACCAAAGCTATACACACACATATAGACACATACAAACATACACACAAGTATATGTATGTGTATATATATGTATGTATGTGTATATATATATATACACACACACACACAACAACAACAACATTTATTTATATAGCACATTTTCATACAAACAGTAGCTCAAAGTGCTTTACATATTAAAGAATAAAAAAATGAAAGACATAATTATAAAACAAAATAAATCAACATTAATTAACATCGAATAAGAGTAAGGTTCAATGGCCAGGGGACAGAAAAAACAAAACTCCAGACGGCTGGAGAAAAATAAAATCTGTAGGGATTCCAGACCATGATACCGCCCAGTCCCCTCTGGGCATTCTACCTAACATAAATGAAACAGTCCTCTTTGGATTTAGGATTCTCACGGAAGGGCTTGATGATGATGATGGTCACGTAGACTTCTTCCTTTTAATCCGTCCATCATTGTTGGAGCATCATGAAGCTTTGAGTAGGTGGTGGTGGCGCAGGCCACCACCACAAAGAAACCGGAAAAAGAAACAGAAAAGAGAGTAGGGGTCAGTACCGATTTTAGAGCCACCATGAATAGTTGTTATGATGAAACCCACATACATACATACATACATACACACATATATATAATTTGTGTGTGTGTATGTATGTATGTGTGTGTATATATGATGTAGATAGGTATGTGTATATATATATATATATATATATATATATATATATATATATATGTGTATATCTAGATATGTATATAGATATGTAGATATGAAGATATGTATGTGTATATATGTATATATATATATATATATGTATGTGTGTGTGTGTGTGTATATATATGACAGCAGCAATCCAAGCTGTGAGAAAACAGTAAAAGGAGGCGTGTCAGACGTCGTGGTACATTTTCTGATGCAGCTACGAAAACAACTTCGTGACGCTGCCGCCAAATACACAAAACAATTACTTTGACAATCATGTTACATTATTTTTAAAATGTTTCCTTTTCTTTTTCATAACTTCTTTAACACATGACATCGCTGCGAAGCACGGGTATTTTGCTATATATATATATCACAGCGACACTCATAACAGTAACAAAACAATTACATTGACAATCATGTTACGTTATTTTCAAAATGTTTCCTTTTCTTTCTCTTTCCTTCTTTAACACACTACTTCTCCACTGCCAAGCGCGGGTATATATATATATATAGATAGATAGAGATATATATATATAGATAGATATGAGAACCACATATATATAGATAGATAGATAGATAGATAGATAGATAGATAGATAGATAGATAGATAGATAGATAGATATATACTGTATATATAGATAGATAGATATGAGAACAACACTCATATCAATGACAAAACAATTACATTAACAATCATGTCATGTTATTTTTAAAATTTTTCCTTTTCTTTTTCGTACCTTCTGCTAGTCATCATATAAAATGTTTAGTAAATAGAGAGACTAAATACAATTTATAACACAAAATGGAACACCAATGGACAGCTGAATAACCAAGGGAATCTGATTTAGCTTGAAATGCCACAGAGTGTTTTACAAATACATTGATCCCTTGCTATATCGCGCTTCGACTTTTGTGGCTTCACTCCATTGCGGATTTTAAATGTAAGCATATCTAAATATATATCACGGATTTTTCACTGGTTTGCGGATTTCTGCGGACAATGGGTCTATTAATTTATGGTACATGCTTCCTCAGTTTGTTTGCCCAGTTGATTTCATACAAGGGACGCTATTGGCAGATGGCTTAGAAGCTACCCAATCAGAGCATGTATTACGTGTTAAATAAAACTCCTCAATGATATTCGATATGCTTCCCGCGCAGTGCTTGATTGTTTGCTTTTCTCTGTCTCTCTCACTCTCTCTGCGCCTGACGGAGGGGGTGTGAGCACAGAGGCTGTTTGCTTAGAAGATACGGACGCTCCTCTAAAAATGCCGCTTTATCGCACACTTAAAAGCCCAAAAGCACGTATTGATTTTTTGATTGTTTGCTTTTATCTCTCTCTCTCTCTCTGACATTCTCTGCTCCTGACACGCATTCTTTGAAGAGGAAGATATGTTTGCATTCTTTTAATTGTGAGAAAGACCTGTCACCTCTGTCTTGTCATGGAGCACAATTTAAACTTTTGACTAAAGGGTGTTATTTCATGTCTAGAGGGCTCTAATAATGTTAACAGTGTGGGAGAGTTTACAAGGGCTTAAAATATATAAAAATAACCATACAAACATATGGTTTCTACTTTGCGGATTTTCATCTATCGCGAGAGGTTCTGGAACGTAACCCCCGTGATCCAGGAGGGATTACTGTAATTCCCTAAACAGTGGTTCTCAAACTGTGGGCTGACCCCACTAGGAGGGCGTGAAGTGACAAAAAGGGGGCGCGAAGATGTGAAAAAAGAAAACAAGAATCGAAAATATGAAAAATACGTCTATTGAACCCAAAACAAATTAACTTAAACTACATTCTGATACTAGAAAAATAAATATAGAGATAGATAAATGTTGATAAAAGTTAGGTAGGTATAATAAAATATGCAAATAAAGTGTAATGAGAATAAAATCTGATTTTTTTATTTATTTCTTTATTTTTTCATGATTAGCAGGCTAAAGATTTGGCCATTTGAGAAAAAATAATCGTACATTTGTGTTGTAAGCAGAATCTGACTTACTTGGGCTGGCAAGAAAAGATATATGACAGAAGATATCTGATGTCTCCAGTTCCTTTAGGGCTTTATACTGGCTATTATCATTTAAAATGAGTACAAAATACAGAATATTCTATGCTATGTTTGGGGTGGATGTGATCAGAAAGGCACTGATGCTTCCAAAGATCAGTCAAGAAAACTGTTGGAAAAATGGGCAGAACTCTTTTGGAAACAAGGATTTTTCTTATAATGTTTTAAAATCGGACCTTTATAAAGATGCTTTTAGATGCTTTATTTTCTAAAGATGCTTTATTTTCATGTTAAAGCAATTGGTCATTTTACTTGGCTACTGAAAATGTATTTTTGTTCACTAATGCTTAAGTGTTTAATTAAGAATTACCTGAATATTTGATCATTAGTTTAAGCAGAAATAGTAATTAGCTCTGCTATTTTGTGAACTATACAAGAGTGCTGAGCTGTTGGGGCCCTTCTGTAAGTAGTTCAGAATACTTTTATTATGTCAGACCTAATGCACAACCTGCCTGCGCTTTTAAACCCTGCCTCTAGTTAAACCAGCACACCTCACTATAGCGTCCTGTGCTTTCTTATAAATCTCCGTTTAAATGCACAAGTGTATTTACAGCGTTTTCCTTTGTCTAAAGGCTCCTATGTTATAGAAATGAGCTTAGCAAAAAATCATCACTGGCCACAGCAAATCCAAAAACACACATGGAATCTGGCTGTCTTGTGCAGTGTGGTGTTACTTTTAAAAACAACTTAATTATATTATACTTACAAAAAGAGTAACCAAACATGTTATATAGTGTAAAGGATGGCAGGCATAGTTCATTACTCAGCCAGGAGGACAATATAATTAAGGAAATTAGGGTTTTGCTCTTTTTTAGTAACTGTCTTTTGTCTGATTTTAGACAGACCCCTGAAAATAAGCCCTAAGGTTAAGCTCTGCATATATGTGAACATTTTTGGTATCAGCCACCAATCAGCCCAGGCTAGATTTTTTATACGTCTCAAACATGATTTAAAAGGGAATTGTGGCATACGTCTGTGTGATTTTTACAAGGCTTATATCAAACTAGTTATCTCATGCATTACCTTGAAAAGTGAAGTACATTCCATGGACAGATGTTCTGGGTGCTCACGAACAGGCTGGGGCCGGAGGAAGGGAACTTGCAGACAGCAAGTTGATAGTTGAGCAATCGGTCTAAAATAATTGGAGTGGAGATGGCTCTCTAAAACTGCTTCTCAGGTGGGGGCGATGGTGGGTTCAAGGAGGGGGCAGACATCCATCAAACTGCCCTTGACAGTTTGTTTAACCAATCAGGTGCCGGGGGCAGGTTCAAGGAGGGGACAGACATTCATCAAACGACCCTTGACGGTTTATTTAAACAATCAGGTGCAGGGGCGGGCTCAAGGAGGGGGCAGACATAGCAGGTCTCGGTGTGTCTGATTTCTTTCTCTCTCGATGTGCCTATTGCTGCGGCAAACTGACAAAAGAATCTGTCTGTGAGATGGAAAAAAGCCTGGAGCTGCAAGCCATAAAGCAAAGATTAGATATATATTTTAATTTTGTGTTAATATTAAAATCATAGAAAGAACCGAAGAAGATGCTTTGCTTTTTATACAGCACTTTCAGAAGGGCTTTCAGCAGGGAGCACACATCCTCCGGAGAGAGGACTGGGAAGCGTGGGGAGGCCGACCGTCAGGTGCTGCCTGACCCGGGGGCTGAGGCAGGCCCTTTAGGCCGTCAGGTACGGATTGGAATGTGCTCGGACTTGTTGAGGGCCGACCTTGGGCATATCTGGATTTGTCGAGGTAAAGGCTGTAAAATGCTTGGGCTTGTTTTTCGGGAGAGGGGGGCTGGGAAGTGGGGGGCAGGCGGTGGTGATTTCAAGGAGGGGGCAGACATCAATCAAATGGCTCTTGACAGTTTGTTTAACCGATCAGATGCAGGGGGCAGGTTCAAGGTGGGGTAGACATCCATCAAACGGCTCTTGACAGTTTGTTTAACCAATCAGGTGCCGGGGGCGGGTTCAAGGAGGGGACAGACATCCATCAAACGGCTCTTGACAGTTTGTTTAACCAATCATGTGCAGTTGGCGGGTTCAAGGCAGAGTCTGGGCGGGGACACGGTGTCCTTCACCAATCCACCGCCAGATGGCGGGGCGGGTCACATGGAGGGGACGGGGCCGGGACTCTACAGTATTGTATCATCATGGGCGGAACTTCCGGTGTGACGCAATAGGGCAGGGCTTCAGCTATGACATCATCCGCGGGTGGGGTTTAAGGTCATTAATTATTTTGATTGACAGTTTGACAGAAGGTCCCTGCCTAATACTACTCCTAATCCATTCCCTATCCCATCTGTCCACAAAGACACCTGATGCTCCATTAAAGCTGAAGCATTTTCTAGACTGTGAGATAGCATGACTGAGTGGTCTAAAGCGCTGGATTTAGGGTCCAGTCTCTTTGGGTGTGCGGGTTTGAATCCCACTGCTGCAAAGCAATTCATTTATTGTGAATTGATTTATAAAGTTTACCTAATGTAATCTAAACTAATTATATATATTCAACACTAAAGGTGTTTGAATGTTAGATCATAAAAGACTGGAATTGTTTGTGTATGGCATAAAGCAGTATCTGCGGTGGGCTAGCGCCCTGCCTGGGGTTAGTTTGCTGCCTTGCGCCCTGTGTCGGCTGGGATTGGCTCCAGCAGACCCCTGTGACCCTATAGTTAGGATATAGCAGATTGGATAATGGAATGATGGATAAAGTGGTATAGGCAATAATGGAAATGCTGAAAAAAGCGTTATGTAAGAAGAGAGTGGGTGAATGCATCATGAATCTGCTTCATTAGAAATCGTCACAATTTACTGCCAGGCACCAGAAAAATCCATCAGATAAACCATATCTGGTAGACTTTGATATCAAGTGGGTATAGATGTGTGGCTTTCATTAGAGTCCATGGTGTCAGTGTTTGGTAGATCTTTCATGGATCTGCTTTACAATCAGCAATTTCAAATCCCTTTCATGATCATTTTAAGAGAGTAGATACACAACTATCACAAATCCAAGGTTGCCATACAGACCAGAGACAGCAGCCAAGATGCCTACTTAAATTGTATAATCAGATGACTGTCAATATCCATTTCAGCATTTTTCCTTAATGCATTAATGCACAATAATGTTCTGCAATTATTTGATGGCTATTACGAATACATCACTATTTATGTACGTTATCTGTAAAGGGGAAAACCTCAAATTTGTGTATAATTTATATTTTAGTTGATTAAGTAATCAGTTCAAATTTTCTGCAAGAAAAACTGAACAACGCAATACATTCTTCTTGTGCTGATTAATATGTGATAAATCTAAAACAATATATTGCAGCATCAAGTCAAAATAATAACCAAAATTTAAAAACTCAACTGAACTCATCTGAGGAGCTATCAGATTATTCATTCCAGCCCTTGACCGATCTTTAGATCCTTTGAAGTACTGTGTGCTAGCCATCTGTTGGACAGTAGCTCATTTGCAAACACAGTGATCTCAGACACACCTGGAGTAATGTTGATAAGACTTACTAGATGAGCATAAATACACCAAAAACTCAATCAGGGTGGCCAGGAAGATACACAGAACAGTTATTGTTACAATGTAGACCTTAAAAAGGAAGGCGCATCCCTAGTAATGTTATACTCAGAAATGAAACCATTATACAAAATTATTCTCCCTAGACAGGAAAAGGGCATGGAATTTTTACTATAAAGAACAAACGCCTCATTGATTATGAAATACAGTACATTTTCATATTGTGGCTTATTTCAGTACATGATCAAGTCCTATATTACAACCTCCATAGCAGCTGTTTCCAAAGGCAGCTAATTAAACCTGATGTGCTGACGTCACAGTCCAGGACTCTAACATATGCAGTATGTAAATGTTTTCCCAGATGCAGGCAAGGTTGGCATAAAAACCATGTCCCAGAGGAAGAGATACGCAAAGCACCTGAGATGAACTTTCATGTCAAGTTGTCATAGAACAACATCTCCCATGAGGGACTTGGAAATCAGGTAAATAGAAATGCATGGATGGATAATTAGCATTAATTGCAAATAGGAGGAGTGAAATTACTTTCGATTCCTTTTTACTCTGCAGTAAAGTACAGTGCATCCAGAAAGTATTCACAGTACATCACTTTTTCCACATTTTGTTATGTTACAGCTTTATTCCAAAATGGATTCAATTCATTTTTTTCCTCAGTATTCTACACACAACACCCCAAAATGAAAATGTGAAAAGGTTTACTTAAGATTTTTGCAAATTTATTAAAAATAAAAAAATTGAGAAAGCACATGTACATAAGTATTCAAAGCCTTTGCCATGGAGCTCCAAATTGAGCTCAGGTGCGTCCTGTTTCCCCTGATCATCCTTGAGATGTTTCTGCAGCTTAATTGAAGTCCACCTGTGGTACATTCACTTGATTGGACATGATTTGGAAAGGCACACACCTGTCTCTATAAGGTCCCACAGTTGACAGTTCATGTCAGAGCACAAACCAAGCATGAAGTCAAAGAAATTGTCTGTAGATCTCCGAGACAGGATTGTCTTGAGGCACAAATCTGGGGAAGGTTACAGAAACATTTCTGCTGCTTTGAAGGTCCCAATGAGCACAGTGGCCTCCATCATCCATAAGTGGAAGAAGTTTGAATCCACCAGGACTCTTCCTAGAGCTGGCCGGCCATCTAAACCGAGCGATAGGGGGAGGAGGGCCTTAGTCAGGGAGGTGACCAAGAACCTGATGGTCACTCTGTCAGAGCTCATCTGTGGAGAGAGGAGAACCTTCCAGAAGGACAACCATCTCTGCAGCAATCTACCAATCAGGCCTGTATGGTAGTGTGGCCAGACAGAAGCCACTCCTTAGTAAAAGGCACATGGCAGCCCGCCTGGAGTTTGCCAAAAGGCACCTGAAGGACTTTCAGACCATGAGAAACAAAATTCTCTGGTCTGATGAGACAAAGATTGAACTCTTTGGTGTGAATGCCAGGTGTCACATTTGGAGGAAACCAGGCACCGCTCATCACCAGGCCAATACCATCCCTACAGTGAAGCATGGTGGTGGCAGCATCATGCTGTGGGGATGTTTTTCAGCGGCAGGAACTGGGAGACTAGTCAGGATAAAGGGAAAGATGACTGCAGCAATGTGCAGAGACATCCTGGATGAAAACCTGCTCCAGAGCGCTCTTGACCTCAGACTGGGGCGACGGTTCATCTTTCAGCTGGACAACGACCCTAAGCACACAGCCAAGATATCAAAGGAGTGGCTTCAGGACAACTCTGTGAATGTCCTTGAGTGGTTCCACCAGAGCCCAGACTTGAATCCGATTGAACATCTCTGGAGAGATCTTAAAATGGCTGTACACCGACGCTTCCCATCCAACCTGATGGAGCTTGAGAGGTGCTGCAAAGAGGAATGGGCCAAACTGGCCAAGGATAGGTGTGCCAAGCTTGTGGCATCATATTCAAAAAGACTTGAGGCTGTAATTGCTGCAAAAGGTGCATCGACAAAGTATTGAGCAAAGGCTGTGAATACTTATGTACATGTGATTTCGCAGTTTTTTTATTTTTAATAAATTTGCAAAAATCTAAAGTAAACTTTTTTCACATTGTAATTATGGGCTGTTGTGTGTAAAATTCTGAGGAAAGAAATGAATTTAATCCATTTTGGAATAAGGCTGTAACATAACAAAATGTGGAAAAAGTGATGCGCTGTGAATACTTTCCGGATGCACTGTATATATTTACATTAAAGTTTAAATTGTAATGTCAAGAATTAATAAAAATGAACATCAGAAAGAAGGCTTAGGGAAGAAACCACTAGGGGAGGAGCAGTTTGGTTTTATGCCAGAGAGAGGAACAACTGATACAGTCTTTGCATTGAGACAGCTCATAGAGAAGCTTTAAGACAAACAGAAAGTTTTGCATGTTGTGGTTATTGATTTAGAGGAGGTTTATGATATAGTGTCACATCAAGAGGTCTGGGGGTGCATGAGAGACAAAGGAGTATCAGAGAAGTATGCGTGGATTTTCCAGGATATGTATGAGGGAGTGAGGACTCGGGTAAAAAGCAGTGTTGGGGTAACAGACAAGATAGAAGCTGGAGTAGGTCTGTACCAGGGATCTTCTTTACGTTCTTGCCTCTTTGATCTGGTTATGGATTTGTTGAGTCATCTGATAAAAGACCAGTCCCTCTTGTGCGTGCTTTTTGCTGATGACATTGTGTTGTGTAGCACCAGAAAAGAGGAAGTGGAGAGAAAGTTGGAAGAATAGATTAGATTAGACAAAACTGTATGAATCAATTGTAAAACAAAACACTATTGCATCTAGTAATTATAATGGCTTATAATTATTTCTTTAAACAAATGACAAAAAGCAAGATAGTGAAACTTTATTAAATGTAATCATACAGACACTAAGGAGTTTAATATTTACAAAGGTAATAAACAATATTATTATTGGTGTTAAAGTACTTAACATATGTGTGTCAAAGTAGTATATTCTCTTGAGTCAGCACAGATATAATTTTTTTGATTGTAATACATAACAGTAAAAAAATAACCACTTTGGTGTATGTAAAATAAATAACAGAGCAGACAAAACTAATCTCAAATGCTACACTGAGACTTATTTCAACAATTACCATATTTACACATTTTTTTATGCTGTAGTAGAGCTTGTGAAATAATACATATGTGCCTGGCATACCTGCTTGGCTTAATGTATCTTCAAGCATGTAAGTCATTTACCTGGATCAGATGCAAAATATTATTCAAAGTTTATCTGAACACCCAAAATTCATATGGAGGGTTTCAGTGCAACCATTCACCTATCAATTTACTAAACCCATTTAATTCAGTTTTACAGTCGCAAGGAGCCATAGCTTATTCCAGCAGCAGACCTTACCCCGGATTTGACACTTAGTCCATCACTGAACATACCCATTCATATTAGGCCAGTTTACAGTTAATTAACTGATTTATGTTTTTAGGCTGAGGGATGAAACCACAATACCCATAGAAAAATCCAATGTAGACATATTGGAAATATGCAAACACCACACAAACCGTGGCTATGCCAAACTGAATTCCTTGACCCTGGGGGGCAGCAGCCCTGATTACTGCATCGCCATGCTGACTGGTTTCAGTACAAATAAGCCTTATTCCTCTTGCTTTTCAGCTTGGCCAGGATCTGCCTCCTGGTCTGCCAATTCTGACACAAGTTCCTCCCTAGATGACAACACTTTTTTTTCAATCCTGGTTACTCTTTGTTTTAACTTCTGTTGGCCTGCATCATACTCAGCCAGCAACCTGGCAAATTTAGTTTGAAGATTTTCCACAGATGAATACATCCTATTTACTTTTTCTTCCATATCCTTAGGGTCTGGTCCTAGCTGGGCCTGCTCTAAATCTAAGAGTCCATCTTTCATTAAGATTTGCTTTCCTTTCTCCTCTAGCATAGCCTTGGCATCTGGATACTCAACAAGAGCTTCCATAAGATCATCCTTAGACAAGCAAAACAAGTCAGAATAACCTATACTTCGAATATTGGCTGTTCTACGATTTCCAGCTTTGCTTCCCTTGATGTTCAAGATGCTGATCTCACCAAAATAACTACCATCACTAAGAACTACAAACTGAGTAATTCCATCATCTGCAACAACAGCCAGTTTCCCTTCCTTGATGATGTACATTTCTCTCCCAATGTCTCCTTTCCGACAAATATAATCACCAGGACTATAGACCTGTGGCCTTAGTTTTAGTACCAGCTCAATTAGGAGCCCTGCTTCACAATCTGCAAAAATACGCACCTTCTTAAGGGTGTCAAGGTGAACATTAATGGCAATTTCTGCACGCAGTTTGTCTGGGAGGTACCTGAGCACTTCTCTTTCATCCACAGCCTTTTTGTTGGTCCACAGATAGTCAAACCATTTGATAACCCTTTTTTCCAGGTCTTTGCTGACCTTTCGAAAGTGCATATACTGCTTAATGGCATCAATTCTTCCTTGAAATTCTGCTCTTGCAGCATTCATGTTAGAAATCATCGAGCCAACATTACCAACAATGGTAGCAAAAATCAGCACACCGACTAGAAAGTCAATAACAACAAAAAAATATTCAGAGTCTTGAACTGGGGGAGGTGTTTCTCCAATAGTAGTTAGAGTCAGAGTGGACCAGTACAGGCTATAAGCATATTTCCGTGCAAGACGTCCAAACTCGGGATGTGATACGTTAGGGTAGACCCAAGTATCTGCTCCAAAACCAATTGCTTTGGAAAACGAGAAGTAAAGACAAGCATTCCAGTGTATAATAATGACAATATACATAACAAGATTAGAGATCCTGAATATGTTGGGATAATTGGTTCTTGTTTCTGTTCTTTGAAAGAACTCAAACATGCGAGCAACACGAAAGAGCTTGTTTAATCTTAGTTCAGGATAGTTCAGTCCCATCTTAAAATAGAAGATATCTGTGGGAATCATTGATAGAACATCCAGCTTAAACTGCAGGGTCTTCATGTATCGTTCACGCAACTTTAGTTCATCTTTCACCAGCAAACCTTGCTCAAGGTATCCTAAAACGAGCTCATTAAAAAAAAAAATCAGAAATCAGTTTTTTGTTAATTACTTTATAGTGCATATTCCTAAAACAACAGGGTGGGTATAAAGTGATTTTATCATAAATACAAGGAGCAGCATATCAAGTTATTCTGTGAGCTATGTACCACTAGGATGAGACGACTTCTGACTCTGTGTGTATATATTTAGTTCTTTTCAGCACTAGGGTCATTTTCTTTTTACCCGAATATACTGTAGCTCTTTCATGATTTGTTGTAAATGTCTACTTATGGAGGCTAGCCTGAGCCAGAATCAAATTGCCTCAGTAAGCACAGTGCTTTACAATTTAAAAAGCCTTTATTTATTTCCTAATTTCCAGTTTATTTTTGTCTTCTCTGTTATCTCACATCTTCTTTATCATCTCTGAGGCTTTCACCAGTGAAAAAAAATCTATCATAATCTGATCAGCTACAATTGAAGAAAAAAAGCTAAACAAATGTTAAGATAGAATGTTAATGAAAGACATATTACAGGTAAGAATTGCTCTATTGGGGTACCTATAAAACAGGAAATCACAGCATGGCCCCTAGCTCCATGGAACGATGAAAAAACTTGCATTAAAACTACCTTCAGAATTTTCTACAAGAATAATACAGAATTTACTGAAACTTCTAATGCACGCACCTGTTCTTGTCCTGACAAACATATCACCTAAGTAAATTACATCAGAAAGGTAGTCCATGATAAACCATGCGCTCAGGTAGTCTTGTTGTAGTTCTTCAAAGCAAGCCCTAAAAAAGACAACAGCCATTATATATGACAAACTGTTTTACAATATATCAACTAATGAATCTTTATTTTTTTGAAGCCACCTAACACTACCGTAAAGCATCCTCAAGATTTGCCTAGATATATGTCATATGACCAGGCAAATTGATTTTTCCCTGCAAAGAAACCCCACATATTATTTGATTTTCATGCCTTATATTTCAGTCAGATTAGTTCCAAAAGAGTGACATGTGTATATGCATATTTCATTTCCCAACCTATAGTTACAACAACATTTTAGGAGTTCTGCCATTTTTGTAGATGCATCATTCTCAAAGAATTAGTGTATCAACAGAGTCAATACAGTGGTTCTGCAGCTACCACTGCTGTATCAGAGCTCTGGGTACCTGAGATCACTTCCCGACCAGGTCACCATCTTTTTAGAGTTAGCATGGTCTTCTGATAGTTTAATTAGTTTTTGAGTATTCTGGTGTTTCTTTCCACAAAAGTGTGTATTTTAGTTTAACTGTCCAATATAATTTAGCTCTGTGTGGAACTGTGAGCACAAGGATTTAGCTTTAGGGCTTCTGAGCTGCCTGAAGTAGAGAGGGTTCCTCATTAGTCTCAGTACTTATGTATGTTCAGCTTGGAGACTGTCTACTTTAGTTTAGCACACCCTGGTGAGAGATGTGAATTGTGTTAGTTATTGTTTGAATAAATAAATAAATGATTGACACACTAATATTTATAAACAAATTCCACTTCATGAAATAAGACAACAAAATAATTGGGAACATTAGGATTCAATGACTACTGTTAAAACAGCAGACCACAGTATTTTATTACAGATTTTGTATTTTAACATATGCACATGAAACTACTGAATGTCCAGAAAAAGAAAAGATTGCTCAGTGGGCAAAGACCATCAGAACTGCGAGTTTAGATGTTATAACCCCTCCAAGGGGTTTATTTTCCATACGAATGTTGTTAACTAGAGTTTTTATTTTCCATTGCTATATTGTTAACTGTACTAACCTCAGCTTTTACTGTTTGTTAATGAAACTTTAAATTCCCATAACTTAGTTTATATTTAACCAGGGAGATTAATTTTTATTTTTCTGTTTGTTTACCTTGATACAATATGTGTGTTTATGTGCTGTACATCAATTATACAATTATGTACTTTACTTTAAATTTGCATATGTGTTTTAAGCCTGTACCAATGTTAAAATAAAATATTGCAGTGTATGTCTGCCTCACCAACTCGAAAAAGTACAAACATCAAGTTACGTTACCTGGCTATGATGATTGTCCAGTTGTACATCACTGGCATTGTAATAACAAAAAGCCAATTGTAATACAAATTGCCTGCCGGATCAATTATTAAAATTTCCTTCTTTGGCCTGCCAAAGGAAAGAATAAAATGGTGTATTTCAGATATTATTAAACATGCAGAAATATGCTAATAAAATACTTAAAGAAACATATTTGAACTTGACTTCAGCTTCAGGCAGATTTTGTTTAATACAGTGGCTATAAAAGGTACTCACTTTGATTTTTTCATGTTTTTTAAAGCATGGAAACATAAAATATTTAGTGTCAAAGTGAAAAACAATCCAGACGTTTTTATAAATTAATTAAAAACAAAAAACAAAAAATAATTCATGGCATAAGTATTCACTAATTCCTCTGATACACCTTAATTACCTCAGAAATAATCAACTCTCTTATTCAAGTCAAGCAGTTGAATTGAACTGCTTCACATACTTTCAGGATACACACACTTGTGTTGGGGAGCTTCTCTACACTATGAACACCAAGGAACACTCTAAACAAATCTGAGACACGGTTCTTAAAAAATACCAGTCAAGGCCAAAGATATAAAAACATTTCCAAGGCACTGAGCATAAATCAAAGCACAGTGAAGTCCATCGTTAAAAAGGTGATGAAGTGTGGAACAAATATGAATCTGCCCAGAACTTTAAAACTAACCATCCAGACAGGAAGGTCACCCAGAGGCTTTTGCCAACTCTAAAGAACTTACAGAGATGGAGCAAAAACACATATATCAGGCTTGAACAGAAAGATTGCACAAAGAAAGCCTTTACTGAAATCACATTTCAGCTGGAGTTTTGCCTCATTTGCCTGTACAAGCTGAAAGAAGATTCTCTTGTTTGATGAGACCAGTGCTAAGAGTTATGCTTGGCCAAAGAATAAAAGGGTACTGAGAACAACCACCAACACAGTGAAGTGTTCTAGTTGTGGTATTTTACTGTGTGGATGCTTCTCTGCAGCAAGGGATGTAAACCTGACAATGATATGAGGAAAAAGTGATGGAGCTAACTGCAGAAAAATCTTGAAAGAAAACCTAATGCAATTCACAAGATAACTGGGACATGGAATTCATCTTCCAACAAGACCATATCTTGAAAAATACAGCAAGGAGCCTGGAGAAACAAGTTCAATTGAATAGCTATGAAATGTCTAAAAAAATAGCCTTTTCACAAACAGTTCCCATCAGACTTGGGGGAACTTGAGCAAATTTGCCAAAAACGGTGGGTTTAAGTTTTAATGTGCACAGCTATAATTTTGACTAAGGCCAAAGGTGGTCATATTAAGTATTACCTCCAGGTAAGGAAAGAAGCAGTTTAGAAAAATGTCTGATTTTATTTTTAAACGGCAACAAATCTTAGTTGAATACATTATGGTCCCATGCTGTAACACAATTAAATGTGAAAAAGCCCAACGGGGTGAATACATTTATAGTACCAAGCAAGTATAAGTGTAGTTTTGATTAAACATACACTCTTAAAGCAATGTGCAACTTCCATAAAGACTGGTATACACAACAGGTGATTAGTAAAAATTATTCCAAAACCAGACCAATGAATTGATTCTGAATACAACTTCATGTGGGAGTTGTATGTATCAGCTGAATTATGCATGATGTGGGATGGTCCTTTAGTACATTAAACCAAGCTCTGTGAAACAGCTTCTCTGGAGAGGTAACAGCATGCTAAACTTATGGAGTATTCCTGAATGGTATGGAATTCCATATGCTGTACTCATTGCCAGTGTTAGGTTATTTTGCACCCTAGGCCAAGCTTATTAGTGCACTTACTGACTGTTCAGTAGCTAACCCATGCAGCTGGCTCTGCTAAACAACCATGGAAGGTCTAATTCGCCTTAATGGTGGTGCCAGCTTTGGCTGCATCTGAGACACATTTGGCAACACAACTACCCTTGGACAGCTGTGCATTCCCTAGAGTATAACTTACTGCACAGGGAAGTTCAAGTTGGGGAGCATGCACTGGTACCCACTACACAATGAAACAACTCGGGATTCCGGTTTGTAACCCTCCAGGCAGACACGCGGTCCAGTCCCACCCTCCGGAAATGACCCTCTATCTGCCGCAGCCAGGTGTTACGTGGGCGACCCCTTGGCCTGGTCCAGCCACTCGGGTCCCCAACAATGAGGATCTTACGTACTGGATCACCCTCGGGGAAACGTGCCACATATCCATAGTGCCGTAAATTATGCTCCCTCACAATGCAGGTAATGTGCCTCATTCGGGACTCCATGAGCAACCGCTCATTCGACTCAAAGTCAAACCAACGGTGCCCAAGGATTTTTCGGAGAGACACAGTACCAAAGGAGTCCAGACTTCGTCTCAGGTCACTGGATAGTGTCCATGTCTCGCAACCATATAGCAAGATAGGAAGCATCAGGACTCTAAAGACTTGGGCCTTCGTCCTTTTGCATAGATATCGGGAGCACCACACACCCCTTTCCAGCGACCTCATGACCCCCCACGCTCTCCCAATCCACCTGCTGATTTCATAGGAAGACCCCTCAACAAGGTTGACACTCTCACCACAAGCAGACACACTGCTGATGGCTTTGCCAAAGAGGTCATTAAAGGCCTGGATCTTGTTTTTTTTCCAGGGCACTCGCAAGCCCAGACACTCAGACTCCTCACTCAGTCTCTCGAGCTCCCCGATCAGAGCCTCTATTGACTCCGCGAAGATCACAGCATCATCAGCAAAGTCAAGATCCGTGAATCTTTCTTCACCAACAGATGCCCCACAGCCACTGGACCCCACGACACTGCCCAACACCCAGTCCATGCAAGCATTGAACAGAGAAGGAGGAAGAACACACCCCTAACGAACCCCAGAATCATTTGGGAAAAAAAACAGAGGTTCTGCCTCCACTCTGCACAGCACTCACAGTACCAGTGTATATGCCGGCCATGATATCCAGCAACCTCGAGGGGATCCCGCGAACACTCAGGATGTCCCACAGGGCAGCTTGATCAACTGAGTCGAACGCTTTACGAAAATCAACAAAGGCTGCAAAGAAACTCTGCCAGTATTTGCGTTTGCTCTATGAGAATCCTCAGTGCCAGGATGCGGCCGATGGTAGACCTCTTAAGTGTAAAACCAGACTGCTCCGGTCACTGGTAGATGAGTGTTAACAGATCCTATTGAGGACGACCCTAGCATGGACCTTACCCGACACTGAGAGCAGTATTATGCCCCTGTAGTTGCCGCAATCGAAACGATCACCCTTCTGTTCCCAGATAGGGATGACAAGCCCCGTTTTCCAGTCAGTTGGGATGACGCCAGTCTCCCAAAAGGAAGCAAAGATTGCTTGAAATGCCAGGAGGACAGCCTTACCACCAGCCTGGAGAAGTTCACCCCAGATACCACAGATCCCTGCAGCCTTCCCCTCCCTCAGCTGGTTCACAACCTATTCAATCTCAGTGAGATTGGGTGGTTCACAGCTAATTGGAGGATCAGCCTCAAGAACCGTAAACCCGGAGATATCCAACGTCCTAGCCTGAAGATCAGCTTTGAACAGCTGCTCAAAGTAGTCAGCCCAGTGGGTCACAACTGCAGTGTCATCCGTAAGGACCGTTCCATCAACCGCCCTGACTGCGACTCTCCAAGGAAAAGATCTGCATATGCATAATGCTTCAGTTCCTCTGTAAGCAGGACGTGGGTTGCTAGACCACAGATGGTATGTCACTTGCTCACAGAATCTTCTAACAAATGCCTCTTTATCTGCCCTCAGACCCCTTGCAGCCATCCTTTTCAGTTCCCGGTACAGACCAGAGTTGCCATCAAGCCGTGCACTGTGACTTCTCTTGATAATATCCAGAGTACCCTGCAAGATGAAACACCTATGTCTGGGAACACCGGTAACACCAACACAACCCTCAGCAACCTTCAGAGTCTTGTCACGGAAGGTCTCTCACATCAGATTAGGATCGGCAGTCGCATCCAATTCTGCAAGTTCCTCACACAAACTGCTTGCAGACTCATTAGAAACAGCCTGATATTGGAGTCTGGCCACGTACAGCCTCATTTTCCTAGTAGGTGGTAACCTACATGACCTAAGCTGGATCTTCTGAGTAGCAACAACAAGTTTGTGGCCAAAATTCACAAACTGGACACTTCTGTAGACCATGCAGTTTTGCAAGAGCCTCCAGCATCTGCCCACAAGGATGTGATTGATCTCCTTCACCGCACCACCAGTATTGGAGTACCAAGCCCAACTATGTGGTTCAGGGCACTGGAACCAGGATCCAGCGATTCGCAGCACCTGAACCTTTGCAAAGTCAAGGAACATGGAGCCACTTTCACCATGGTCACCAGATCCATGTCGACCGAGACAATCCTCAGAGCCAGGCCTGTCAGTCCCAGTAGTTGCATTCAAGTCACCCATGACCAGAGGAGTGTCACCTCGTGGGCACCCATCAACCACCAAGCGAAGCTGAGAATAAAATGTCTCCCTCGCTGAGACATCAGTCACCGCGGTCGGAACATACACTGAGACAATAGACAAGGCACCCAGGGAGTGTCGTAATCTGAGTCCCATAATACGCTCGTTGAAAGGAGTGACATCGGACCCCATCGGAAGAAGCCAATCCACTACAGCAACAGCTACTCCCTGAGTATGACAGCCATCAGACTGACCAGACCAATAAAAGGTATATCCAGCTACAGAGATTTGGCCAGTCCCCAATATGCGCACCTCGGAGAGTGCCGCCACTGAAATGCGTTTACGCAGCCCCTCTGACAGCAGAAGAAGGTGATCGTCTTGCCGGAAAGACAAGACGTTCCATGCGCCCACCTGTATGGGACACCTCATCTTGGGACCTAAGTGATGCAGTGCAGCGGCACAGGGATGGCAACAGTAATAATGGAAATTGGAATTGGGAATCAGTCACAGTCTTAATGGCAAGCCAAAACTCCCAACCAAGAAGTCAAAAAAAGCCCAGGTATATGTAACAATAATAAGGTAGTCAAATAATGGGGAAGAAAGTCAAGAAAATGATTAAAAAGCCAAACTGTTAGTCTTAAACTGTAGTTAAAAATGGAATTTTTAAACTGTCAAATGTCTGGTAATTCTACAATCTTGGAAAAAGTGTCCTAGTGCACAGCAGGAATAAATACAGTCATGCAACTTCTGGGACATGCCTCCTGAATACCAGCCTGTTTCATGGCAATGACCCCATAAGAAAGATAAATGGTATTGTGGGAGAATTTGATTTTTATATAGTTAAAATAACTCAGATTGAAAAATGAAAGTCACCAATGAATACCTTGGGTTCTAAATCCTAAGTCTACATGTATAGTTTTTGTGCAAAGTTGAAGAAACAGTCAGAAAAAACTAAATTTAGACATCTGATCATAGCCATGAATTTTCCCAAATTAAGGAGTAGGCCTCATCACTGACAACAAAGAGTTTAGAGCCACTTGTGAATGTAATGGAAATGATCTACAAAGCATACATGTTAGTATCCATCCAAAGAAGATCACTGCTTCTAGATGTAACAATTTTTTGTTCATTGGGTGTGCTTTTAAAAATTAATTCTTTATATTTTAAATTCCTTTTTCTTATTTTTCATAAATATATTAATTCATGACAGATTGGGAAAAATTCAATAAGTGTATGCTCTTTACATACTATACCAATTTTACCAGTATAGAAAATTACATATTAAAGAAAAATAGTATTAAAGGGAGGTGTGATTTCAAATGCCTCAGGTTATCTAGATCATGACAATTTATAATGATCACATTTTATAATTTATTAGTCTCTTCAATAAAATGTCATTTTATAAGTATGTTAAAAAAGAAAACATCATTCCAAGATATAGCACCATACAGTATATACTACATGTTGAAATTCTAGGTCTGTTTCTGTTTTAGAAATCCAATTAAAATGAAAAGTATCAAAAAAGGAGAAAGAAAAAACATACTCTTCTTTTTTATCTTTGTCTTTGTTGTCATTGTCATTTATTCCTTTTTCCTTTGCTTTCTTCTCCTTCTTTTTTTCATTTTTGTCCTCAGTTTTACTGAAACAGACATAAAACCTGACAATTAAAGCTCATATTTTGAATTTTCATAAATGTAAACAAGTTAAAGTGAGAATCATTGATTTAAACAAATGGAATATCTTACCCCTTTTTTTCTTTCTTCTTTTTCTTTTTTTCTTCACTAAGAAATAGAGATCTATAATCAGACCTTTGCAGTGGGTGAGTTTACATTTTTCATACATAATCTAAATACCATGACTTTTAAATGTACTTTTAAGACAGGGAGTATAATTCCAATCACGCTATAGCAATTATAGTATATTAACATATGTTAATTTTCTTACATTATTCTCTCTATAAACTATACTGGTAGCAATGGTACCTAGCTGGAGAACACTACACTAAGACACTTGACTTTTTAGAGAGTATCTTACACAGTCTCAAGGGTCTAATTTAGACTTCACACTTGACCTCACAACATGGAAGGAAAACACAATTGCAACAGGAACCCCATGTAAACAAGTGGACACACCATTCATGTCAACAGCATCCTTGTTAGGAATTAAATCAGAATCTCTGAAGCTGCAACTTTAGAACTTAAATGGTATGCGAATATATACTTTATTTGGACAAAACCATAATATGTAGTAAGGAAGTTGCTTTTTTAAGGGCAAAATGGCCAATAGATGCTGACAGCTGACTTGCATTAAGAAACTAAACAGTAAAAATGGTAATGACTAGTAAGAAGGTACTGCATACTGGTACCAGAGTATGCAAGCCAACTCCATCAATCTACTTTGGCTATCACTCTTCATTAAAATGGAAGAAGGTGACACTAATGACAGGAGAAACAGTAACTATAAACTCTTAAGGTTCATGGTAAAATTATGGCCTTTGACATGAGTTACATGACTTTTAAATGATTTCAAGTTTGGTACAGTATGAGAAATAATATATTGTCAACTACAAGGTAACTGCACACTTACTTTGTCAGATAGTCTTCTTGAACCTGTATGACGAGCAAACTATAATATACAGTATGGGCATTTACTGGAAGAAAGAGATAAAGAGACAAAGTGTCCTGTATTTTAATACTAGGTATAGGAAATAGTATCCATGCTGATCTAGTCAAGAATGGAAGGAACAGAGTGATGTTTTTTTGGGAGTCTGGGAGCGAATGTGACTGAGAAAATAAAACTGAATTAAAAAAAAAACAAATGCTAACCTTTACAAGTACTATAAATTTACACCAGCTGTTACAGACTCAAATGTATGTTTTTACTGTATAATAGTAACAATAAGTGCTGCTCACTACTGAAAATGGTAATTCTGGGAAGTGCCTGGAATCAATCCTGCGACCTCTTGATTATGAGTCAGCAGTTCTTACCGCTGTACCACCTAAGGGATCGTGTCAGCTTTGGTTATATTCTAGAATAAAAGCACATTTGTTTTCCTATATGTGTACCTATTGTGAAAGTGTTTATTTGATATTTGGACTTCATTTTTGACACATTATACACTTCATGTCAAAATTTTGTCGTTAGTATTTTAACATGAAAAAAGTTTGTTTTAGGTATGTGTTCAACATTTCATGTATTTCTCGCATATTCTGTCATCCTACATTTACATAGATCGTTGTAGACACAGAACATACATGAAATGCATGTGTTCCAAATAACGATTTATTATTTACCCTATACAACTCTAGGCACTTCACACACAGATAAAGAAGACTTGAGCTGGGAGAACTTTGTGCCCGAGCTGAGCTCCGTTGGTGGGGGGGATGGGATAGCAGGCTGCTTTCTGCTTGTGCTGATCAACACATTTATAAAACAAAAGACAGACGGAAAGGTGCGAAGGAATTTAAGATTAGGATTACAAGTTTTTCGTAGGCTTCCTGGATTCTAGTGCTAATAATGTGAAGGACCCATTCTGTAGAAGACCTTTTGTTCTACAGTATTTATCAAACAACCAAGTAAATTAGAACCATTGGACACGCAGATTGTTATATAAATGAGCAAGCATCTTTTACATATCATAACCTTGCACTCTTCAAGCATAATATAACAAACATAGATGCTCAATATTGTATGTACTTACTTCTCTTTATTACTGTTATTGTTAGTATTACTTGGTGCCACATAACCAGGGAGCCTATGAATTCTGCAAAATAATGAAAACATTCAAATTACAATTAATACTTAATTGTTATACACTAGCCTGTAATTTAAAATCTATAATTATTTTACCTTTCAACAATATATACCTTTAATTTATCACATTTCCTTTATAATGTTGAAAAACATTTTCAGTAAAATGGACTAAGTTGCATATGTATTGTACATTTATTTACAATAAATAACACCAAACAATTACACATGTCTGACATTAAGTTTCTAGCTTCAGTTTCGGCTCTTTATTTACATTAAGAAGGTCATGAGACTTGTGGTGTAGGGCTGTATGCTGCTTAAATGTTTCTGCTGTCATTGTGCTTCTGAACAAAGAAAATAAATAAATAATTAAAAATTTACAGTTATCCCAAATAGGACACATTTTCTGGGATACTATTTGACACATAGGGCTTGAAGTATCTCTAACCTGAGCTGAGCTTGTCTAACATGTAAGGGTACATCTTATTTTGCATAATTTGCATTATTTAGTTAGTTTTAATTATTTTGGAAGGAAATTTAATTCTCCAACTGTTGACAAGAATCAATGCATTGAATCTTCTAGGAGAAAAGATAAAAAATAATAAGAAACTGCTTAAACACATTTACTTGCCATTTTTTTCATCCCTGGAACCCCTTAAATGTTTTTTCTTTTTATGCATAATAGCTGTTGGGCGTGTGGCACGGTGGCACAGTGGTAGCGCTGCTGCCTTGCATTAAAGAGACCTGGGTTTGCTTTCCGGGTCCTCCACGCGTGGAGTTTGCATGTTCTCCCCATGTCTGTGTGGGTTTCCTCCCACAGTCCAAAGACATGCAGGTTAGGTGCATTCTAAATTGTCCCTAGTGTGTGCTTGGTGTGGGTGTGTGTGTGTGTGTGCTCTGCAGTGGGCTGGCGCCCTGCCCGGGGTTTGTTTCCTACCTTGTGCCCTGTGTTGGCTGGGATTGGCTCCAGCAGACCCCCGTGACCCTGTAGTTAGGATATAGTGGGTTGGATAATGGATGGATGGATGGATAGTTGTTGGGCTGACTGACTTTATGTGGCTCTCACTCTAAACAATATAGACTGCAATAGCACTTGTAACTCATGACTGTCTTTTGACCTATTACTTTTCACAGTTTATTAATCCCATTAGAAAAGGTTATTTAAATGCTCCATTTACATAGCAATGGGTGGCCCGGGCCAAAAGGAGAACCACATGCCTAAAATGGTGGCAATTTTCTCAATAAATGCTGTTAATTGGGGGTTTTGTTTTCCTTTCTTCCTTTACCAGATGGCCATATCTAAATTATAATGGTAATAGGACTACACAGTTATGATTTGTTTCTTTCAACAGGTAAAATATTGAATGTACATGTGGTAATAAAGAAAATTATTAACTAAAATATACTATAAAAATGTCACTTGATTCTATTTGATCTTTTTTCTACGTCTTCAAATATTTTCACAATTTTATTTTAAAAAGTACTTAATGGAGAATTTAAAAATAAAAACAAAAAATGCACAATTGGTCAAAAACATTTTCAGGCAAACTATCACTATATTGTCTTAACAAAAATATTGTGATTTTTCAGATAGATTCAATCTCACCTGGACTCAGCACCATCAGACTCCCTTGAGTCACTGTCCATTACTTGTATTACTATCCTGGGAGGTTCAGCACTTGTGTGAATGGTTTTGACAACACTTGCCATTTTGAAGGTTTAATTCATTTCCTTCTGAAAAAAAAAACAATTAGCATTTCTCTTTAGGTTTATGATTAAATAGATGGATGGATGGATGGATGAATGGAAGAATGAATGAATGGACTGTATCATAGAATAAAACATTTCTTCTCAGCACCACAATCACCCCACAATTACTAAACAAACCATTATTAGATTCATACTAGCTACTGTCACTAGTTCTGAGGAAGACAGGCAAATAAGATTTTTATTGTAAAGTTTACACATGACAGTAAGCTTGAATTTGAACTTTGTGCTTGAATTTTTTACATGACTTCACTACACTTAACAATGCCATATTTCTTTTCTCTCTTTCTTACTCACATCAGTGAAAAATAAGGAAATTTTGATTACCACGCAGCCATGTTTTTGTCTCGCATACTTATCTTAATTAAATCAGTCCATCCTTGTTCTAGATTGTGACATTCACGTATCTTATTAAATTCCTACTTGTTTTTATATGTCTCTGCATTTCAGTTGTGGGATCTCCAAATGGTAAGTTATAGGTGCTAACTGATTTAAGTCAGTGTTGCATATAACCAAGTAAATCCAGGGTTAATGCTACAGACATTTAGCTCCCAAGCTTGCTTGTCGTTAGACACATTAGTCACATTACCAGCCATTACTGTCTACCTTAACAAATGAATTTCAATGCCTACTTTTGGGTCTTCCTTTACACTTGCATTTTTAAAGACTTTTGATAAAATTTTTGAAGGCATTAAAATAAATGAATAAACTGAACCACTGAACCATTAACTTTTCTAAGATCAGCATTCAAAGTGCAAATGAAAATATTTTGAACTATATTATACACAGAAAAATAGTTTTTAACAGTCCTGCCTTTTTCCTCTATTAATGACAACTGAAGTTTACTTACATTTCCTGAACCTTTTGGTGAAACGACTGCTGGAAATATTTCAGAGATTTTCATAACTTAGCATCATCCTGGAATCCACATTAAGGAGTCTTGGTGGCTTTAAGAGACAGGATCCCATAATTCTGTAAACAAAAATCATAACATTTAAACACATTTGCTTGTGGGCTTGAGCATGGCCCTGTTAATGTGTTAGAGGATTTCTTCAACCCAGCATAGGATTTGGGGATTTAGAGATTGATGAAAATGACAGTGACAAAGTCAATCCGGCATCTGAACACATGCTATGAACACCAAGTTAAATTCAATCTAATTTATTCTAACACATTAACAGACTTATTATAGTTAAAATAAAGCATAAAATTTGCCTGCAACAACCAAAACATTTGCACAGACAGCACTTATAAATATTTATTACAACTTCCTGGTCATTTTATACCTTTCTTCCTCAGTATCCCAGAAAAGTAAGACGTTTGGCAAACAATTGACAGGAATTAGGATGATTGCTTGATGGCAAAACCTTTATTTTATGTATTCATTTTTGTACAGTTTATGATTTGTAGGAATGAGATTGCTGGCATCTTCAATTAATAATGTTTTTCACAATCATTTAGACTTTCATCTCTCCGTATGAGTTTTTCCTTATCCATGGTGGCCATCTCCTCATTACACCCATCCTCCTGCATATCTTTCACCCCACATCATTCGATCTTGATGTTGTTCTCCTTCTCATTCTTTCTCCTTGTTTCTCTATCTCTTATACCCTTCTTATTCTTGTCACATGGATTTAAAAAAATACTATAATTCTTTGGAGTGAAAATACATTCTGAAAATAAATTTCACATATGTTCTGGTTCTTGTTTCTCTTCATCTTTATGTAAATCTGGATCAAAGACAAAATACATAAACATGCATAATGTATTTTTATTGTAACTGCATTTCTTTTAAGGGAAGAGCTTTCTTTGGGCACAATAGCCAAGGCAATTCCTAAACATCCTGACCTAATCCAGATTTAGGGATTCAGAGGTTATGCCAGCATCCAGGAAAATGTTGAGACCCCATGGTAGTGTTCCCCTTGATCCAGCCTGATCTTAAGGTTGCATTGTATTCAGGAATGACTCATCTCAGTTACAAGAAAATGGTTAGAGAATATTTTCCAGGGGGCTACTTGACTTTGAGTGACTGTAGATTATGCAGTATGTAGTTACAAAGCAAAGGGAGGCAAGCTGTGCAGCATTGTGGCTAAACCCTGGCAATCTTAATAAAATTCCCATGACTGAATTTACGAGTGACCCTATTTAACTAAACTTTAACCTAAACCCAGTAGTGCTCCTACTATAAAAATAAATAAAATATATTCTTGATGGTAGATCACATTTTATTTAAAAAATTATTTAGTGTTGTTATTTAAATTTGGATGTTGCTGGGAAATTTAAGTGCTTGATAACATATACTGGATACTATCATTTCTGAACAGTATTAATCTTAACTGCACACAATATATCATCTTCATTTATTTATTTTTATATAATATTAGTAAAACAGTGGCATTCAAAGGTGGAAACAATTTGATTTCACTCTTTCTGTGCTTTCTGATATGCATCAAATGTGTTCTGTAAGTAAAAATAATGCTAAGTCCATTAGCAACAAATAGTAAATTGAGGTGACAATTTAAATACCATTAGTTTAGAAATGTAGTGGTCTTCGTTTCTCATGTCATAATAGGATATCTATTTTCTGCTAGTCTTTACATTGTGGATTTTATAACCTTGAATGAGCAATGAAAACTGTGCCAGCATGGATTAGTCTCAATAGGCCATATGTAATCTTTCTCTCCACGACTGCCATGTCAGCTTTCTATAATTCCGCTAAATCTTATTAAAGCTTGCTTTGTATGTTAATCAAGGCAGGTACAAAATACAGAACCATTTTATAATGCTGCTTTAGTGTCAGTCTGTGGTTCACACATGTCCATACTAAATTTTTCTGGACTATGAAAATTATGCACATAATTAAGTTGGATAAATGTGTGCAAAATTACAAGTCAAGTCAAGTCAAGTCAAGTTGGGGAGCATGCACTGGTACAGTGCATTGCTGCACCCACTACATGATGAAACAACTCGGGATCCCGGTTTGCAACCCCCCAGGAAGACACGCAGTCCAGTCCCACCCTCCAGAAATGACCCTCTATCTGCTGCATCCAGGTGTTACGTGGGCGACCCCTTGGCCTGGTCCAGCCACTCGGGTCCCCAACAATGAGGATCTTACAAGCTGGATCACCCTCTGGGAAATGCGCCACTTGGCCGTAGTGTTGTAACTGACACTCCCTCACAATGCAGGTAATGTGCCTTATTTGGGACTCCATGAGCAACTGCTCATTCGACACAAACTCAAACCAGCAGTACCCAAGGATTCTCCGAAGAGATATAGTACCAAAGGAGTCCAGTCTTCGTTTCAGGTCACTGGATAGCGTCCTTGTCTCGCAACCATATAGCAAGTCAGGAAGCACCAGAACTCTAAAGACTTGGACATTCGTTCTTTTGCATAGATATTGGGAGCACCACACACCCCTTTCCAGTGACCTCACATGCTCTCCCAATCTGTTTACTGACTTCATAGGAAACTGACACACTGCTGATGGGTGTGCCCAAGAGGTCATTAAAGGCCTGGATCTTGGTTTTTATCCAGGACACTCTCAAGTCCAGACACTCAGACTCCTCACTCGGTGTCTCGAGTGCCCCGATCAAAGCCTCCATTGACTCCGCAAAGATCACAGCATCGTCAGCAAAGTCAAGATCCATGAATCTTTCTTCTTTGCGCTCCATGAGAACCCTCAGTGCCAGGATGTGGTCGATGGTAGACTTCTTAGGCATAAAACCAGACTGTTCCGGTCACTGGTAGGTGAGCAAGTGATCACGGATCCTATTGAGGACGACCCTAGCAAGGACTTTACCTGGCACCAAGAGCAGATTTATCACCCTGTAGTTGCTGCAATCCAGGCGATCACTCTTCCCTTTCCAGTTAGGGACGACAAGTCCCATTTTCCAGTCAGTTGGGATGATGCTGGTCTCCCAAATGGAAGCAAAGATTGCTTGTAATGCCAGGAGGACAGCCTTACCACCAGCCTGGAGAAGTTCACCGCGGATACCACAGATCCCTGCAGCTTCCCACCCCTCAGCTGGTTCACCACCTGTGCAATCTCAGTGAGACTGGGTGCTTCACAGTTTATTGGAGGATCAGCCTCAAGAACCGTAAACCCAGAGATATCCAACGTCTTAGCCTGAAGATCAGCTTTAAACAGCTGCTCAAAGTAGTCAGCCCAGCGTGTCACAACTGCAGTGTCATCCGTAAGGACCGTTCCATCAGCCACCCTGACTGCGATTCTCTGAGGATCAGATTCAGATGTGCGTAATGCTTCGATTCCTCTGTAAGCAGGACGTGGGTCGCTAGACCACAGATGGTGTGTCACTTGCTCACAGATTCCTCTAACAAATGGCTCTTTATCTGCCTTCAGAGCCCTCGCAGCCGTCCTTCTCAGATCCTGGTACAGACCAGAGTTGCCACTGAGCCGTGCCCTGCGACTCCTCTTGATGATATCCAGGGTGCCCTGCGAGATGAAACACCTCCTTCTGGGAACACTCATTAGAAACAGCCTGGTCTTGGAGTCTGGCCAAGTCCAGGCTCATTTTCCTAGTAGGTGGTAAGCTGGATCCTAAGAGTTGCAACAACAAGTCTGTGGTCAGAATTCATAAACTGGGCACTTTTGTAGACCCTGCAGTTTAGCAAGAGCCTCCAGTGTCTGCCCACGAGGATGTGATCGATCTCCTTCACCGCACCACCAATATTGGAGCACCAAGTCCAACGATGCAGTTCAAAGCGCTGGCACCAGGATCCTGGGTATGATGTTAAAATGCATCCAGCCCTGAAAGTGGTCCTTCAACTTGCAGGGAAATCATGGGGGTTGGTGGCAGGATTGGCACTTAAGCCACCATAAAAAAAACTTCACAAAGCTCTGAAACTACATAAAGGACTCATTTTTGCTCTCCAAGGGATTAGCTCTGCTGCAGCCGGCCATAGGAAGGCTGCTAGCATCATAAAGGGAATGGCACCAAGAGCAGTGTTATCACCCTGTAGTTGCTGCAATCCAGGCGATCACCCTTCCCTTTCCAGATAGGGACGACAAGTCCCATTTTCCAGTCAGTTGGGATGATGCTGGTCTCCCAAATGGAAGCAAAGATTGCTTGTAATGCCAGGAGGACAGCCTTACCACCAGCCTGGAGAAGTTCACCGCAGATACCACAGATCCCTGCAGCTTCCCACCCCTCAGCTGGTTCACCACCTGTGCAATCTCAGTGAGAATGGGTGCTTCACAGTTTATTGGAGGATCAGCCTCAAGAACCGTAAACCCAGAGATATCCAACGTCCTAACCTGAAGATCAGCTTTAAACAGCTGCTCAAAGTAGTCAGCCCAGCGTATCACAACTGCAGTGTCATCCGTAAGGACCGTTCCATCAGCCACCCTGACTGCGATTCTCTGAGGATCAGATTCAGATGTGCGTAATGCTTCGATTCCTCTGTAAGCAGGACGTGGGTCGCTAGACCACAGATGGTGTGTCATTTGCTCACAGAATCCTTTAACAAATGCCTCTTTATCTGCCTTCAGAGCCCTCGCAGCCGTCCTTCTCAGATCCTGGTACAGACCAGAGTTGCCACTGAGCCGTGCCCTGCGACTCCTTTTGATGATATCCAGGGTGCCCTGCGAGATGAAACACCTCCTTCTGGGAACACTCATTAGAAACAGCCTGGTCTTGGAGTCTGGCCAAGTCCAGGCTCATTTTCCTAGTAGGTGGTAAGCTGGATCCTAAGAGTTGCAACAACAAGTCTGTGGTCAGAATTCATAAACTGGGCACTTTTGTAGACCCTGCAGTTTAGCAAGAGCCTCCAGTGTCTGCCCACGAGGATGTGATCGATCTCCTTCACCGCACCACCAATATTGGAGCACCAAGTCCAACGATGCAGTTCAAAGCGCTGGCACCAGGATCCTGGGTATGATGTTAAAATGCATCCAGCCCTGAAAGTGGTCCTTCAACTTGCAGGGAAATCATGGGGGTTGGTGGCAGGATTGGCACTCCAGCCACCATAAAAAAAACTTCACAAAGCTCTGAAACTACATAAAGGACTCATTTTTGCTCTCCAAGGGATTAGCTCTGCTGCAGCCGGCCATAGGAAGGCTGCTAGCATCATGAAGGGAATGGGGGAAAGCCCTTTTTGAACCCCCATCCCCGGAAGAGTTGAAACCGTTGGAGAGCCAATAGGGTCAGGTCTGTTGGGGACTGGAACTGGTGTGGTGCTGAAGCGTTGCCTGCTGCATGGCAGCACTCGGGTCCCAATTGGAGGCGATCCATACGGGTAGGCGCATGGAACGTCTTGTCTCTCAGGCAAGATGATCATCTTCCTCTTCTGTCGGAGGAGCTGCGTAAACTCCGCATTTCTGTGGCGGCACTCTCTGTGGTGCGCAGACCGGGGACAGGCCTTTTATTGGTCTGGTCGGTCTGATGGCTGTCATACTTAGGAGGTAGCTGTTGCTGTAGGGGATTGGCTTCTTCCGATGGTGTCCGATGACACTGCTTTCAATGAGCGAGGGAAACATTTTATTAGCAGCTCTGCTTGGAGGTTGATGGGTGCCCAAGAGGTGACACCTCTCTGGTCATGAGTGACTTCAATGCAACCACTGGCATTGATAGGGCTGGCTATGAGGATTGTCTCGATCCCCATGGGTCTGGTGACTGTGGTGAAAGTGGCTTCATGTTCCTTGACTTTGCAAAAGGTCAGGGGCAAAATTACTAACAGAAAAAATTAATGGTTGTAACAGGGGTGGTATATTATTGCTGAACTTGGTATACACAGACAGTCTGAACACAGAACTATTCCTTTACTGTTGATCAATTCAGGTGTGAGTACCAGTAGGCTTTGCACCCTAGGATCAAAGTTACCCAAACTATTCTATAACATTTATTTACCACTCTGATGCTGATCTTTCTGATGATAAAATAAGTCATTACGATAGCAATTGATGAGAAGAATTCATAATTAATTGCAGAATTATGGTATTTGAGGGTTCCTCTAGAGTGCCTCTTTCTTTTGCACGATTTGGCTCAAAATCTAATCAGCACATCGTCATCTAATAACAGACTTAATTTCGAGTTTGGTATTATCCCGTCCAGCCATTTTAGCACTAGACTGTCCTCAAGAAGCTGTGACACACAGACACACACATAGACAGACACAGGCACACCCGCATCATCAAGATATCAATGTTTTAGGTATCAGGGGACCCTAAAATGTCGAGAACTGTTGAAAACCAGAGATCAAAATTTTAAAGAATCTAAAGGATTTGCTCTTCTTCCCATAAATAATAGGTTATGGTGGGAGAGGGCGCAAAGCAAAAATAAGAAAAATTATTTTACTACTTATTCACCAATCAATATTTCAACTAAACTAATATAGTTAAGGATGTTAATGTCTAAAACTCAAACTGGCAGCATCTGGCACAAAACAGAAACCACACCTAGACGGTGTCTCATTCAGCCAAAGGATAGATTTACACATATTTACACAGCAACAGCACACATGCATTAACTAAAATAATACTCAAAATGTAAGGATGTGGGAGGAAAATTAGAAATAGCTAGAGAAAAAAAATATGCTGACTGAGGAAGAATGTGTAAACTCCACAGAAGTGACCAGACCTCTGGAGCTGTGAGGCATGAACACTGGCCCCTGCACAACCCAAACATCAGAGAAAAAGAGAATATAAATAATAGAATGGTGCCCTCAATTACCATGTTTCAGGAATATAATCTGAGCAGATTTTTTTTTTCTTAAAACAAGGAGGCAAGCACATTTAACAAGATAGTGTTGCTGTAGTACTAAGCAAGTAGCTAGAGGTAATTTAACTATTTAAAACAACACATTGGACAAACAGGATAAGTTCTCCATATTCTATAAAGACACAGCTAGTGCAAGTAAAGTTAAGGCATGTTACCACTAATCTGGATGCTAATGAAATGCTAAACCAGAACAAATTTACACAACAGACTTCCAGCACAATATCAGCACCAGAAATTTTCAGATGACTCATCAATCATAGGCTTCATTAATAATGGAGACGAATGTGAATAGAGGGAGGTGGTGGAGGACTTTGTCTTGTGGTGCAGGGACGACAACCGAGTATTGGAAGGTTCTGGAGGATTTTGTCTCGTGGTGCATGGTGAACTACCTGCAACTCAACATCAGCAAGACTAAAGAGCTGGTGGTGGACTTCTGCAATGCCAAGGAGCCTCTGAGACCAGTCACCATTTAGGGGGAGGACGTGGAAGTGGTGCAGAGCTACCTGAGAGCTCGCATAAACAACAAACTGGACAGGTCTGACAACACAGTGGTGCTGTATACAGTAAGTAGGGTCAAAGCAACTGTACCTGTTAAGGAGACATGCTAGAAGTTGCTACACAGTCCACAGTAGTCAGTGTATCTTTCCATGGTGCTGTCACCTGGGGAAAAAACTTGAGCACAAAAGAAGCACAATGCCTGAACAAACTTATCAAGAAAGTTGCTCCATCATGGGACAAACCGTCAGCACACTGGAAGCTGTTTGGAAAAAGAGGATGGGTCATGAAAAATCCTCTCCATCCCTTCCAGGAGGCGCTGTCTTGGAGCACTTTAAGCCACATTCCACTATGGCGTGCTAAGAAGCACCTCTGGGACTTTTTTGCACACCACTATTCAGTGCTTCTACCCAATGTACTCATTAAGTTTATTTTTATTTATTTACTTATCGACTGATTGATTGATCAGCTGTATTATTTGTCCTTTGAGTCTATATTCTTGTTTTTTATGTTTCTTCTGCTCTACGCATCTAAACTTCCCAGTGGGATTAATACTTTATCTAATCTAATGTAATTTAATCTAAAATAATTGCAATTCACTATGATACATCTTTATTGATGCATATCCACCTTGAGCAAACCAGAAGACAATTAGACCTGATCTTTTGGGTTCCCTCTTCAAAACAGTATATGGTTTAACCTGAAATGAACTGCTTATGATGCACAATTTTATAGCCTAATGCGTTCAAATTATACTCTACTAGAAACATGGCTTCTTGCCATGCACAGAGTTTGCCATCCTGTTAATGTGTGAATAACATATATATCACAGAGTGCATTTTGCACAGCCTGTATTCTATCTTATAATCATCCTACATCTGTTATCTGCCAAGAAGTCTTGTTCTCTCCCCAGTGCACAAAAATGATGTTGTCTTTCATTAGAGCTAAAGAAAATCAGTCTAGATGTGACACTCAAAGCTCAAAATGTTAAAACCCTATTGATATTGATGAAAATCAGTAAACAGTTTAGTGAACAGGACTCCATTTATTTGTTTCAATTCTCTAACATTTTTGAGCAAATGAAGACATGATTAAATCACCAGCAAGAAGAGCTCACTGTTCTTCATTTGCACATGATGTGACTGCATGTGCAGTCTGAGATTTTTTATCAATATGAAACAGGAGTGCAGGCATACTTTTTCCTGCATGGTGATCAAATGGCACTGGTAAAAACAGAGAATCAACTGAAGCCATGACCATGTTTTGAAATGACAAGTAACTGTTGTGGCAAGCGGCTGGGGGTTGTACCCATCTGGGACGCCCAAGAGGACCAGAGGAGCGCTTGCGCCTCCTCCAGACTACAAGGGGGCAACCGCCCTGGTTACATTGGGGACCACGGGTGCAGAGCTTTGAAGCTCAACCCTGTAGGGGCCTATGGTCACCACCAGGGGGCGCCATGGTGCCTGGAGAGCCCTGGACCTCAGCTCTTCCACAACACCTGAGTGCGCTGCCGGTACTTCCGCCACACAGGGGAGTGTCGGCAGAGGAGTGTCGGGAAGCACCTGGCGCCCATCCGGGCATGTATAAATGGGGTCGCCTCCCTTGATGTGAGGGCTGGAGTCGAGTGAGGAGTGGACAAAGTCTTACTAGAGAGGAGTGGAGGCGGCCTGAAGAAGAGAGGCACTGAAGAGAGAGGCCTGGCTTTGGGGTAATTGGTGCTGGAACACTGGGTTGTGCACTTAACTGTAAATATATTAGTGTAAATAAATGTGTATGTTGAGTGACAAAACGATATCCGTCTGTCTGTGTCCGGAGCTCGTTCCACACTGTTTATGTCTTTGGCTTTTGGAAGCTGCAATAATGCTGAAATTGCATCATTTTCTTACAGAATATATATGAAGCATTTCAACTTGCAAATTCAGTCAGATGGTGCCTAACAGGCCTGCATCATTAGTGACTAAGACCGATAAATCTGAATTTATACAGTGTGTATAAAACAGAAGCTCAATCAGGTGTTATTGCTGCATATAAACTGAATGGTTGCTTCAGAATGGATAATATGCCTGCTTTAAAACATGTAGTTCACAGGTTTTAAGCCAAACACTGTTGTTTTTGTCAGGGTTTTGCATATAATTTTACAAATTTACAAGTTTCCATCAGGTAATCTGATATCCATATCTACTTCAGGTCAAAAGATATCATATCAGCTTAATTGCCCAAACCAATTTGACAAAAACTGAATATAAGTGACCACTAATGACCTGACATACAGTTCAGGGTGAGATCCTCTTTATTTCTCATGTTCATCTTTCTTGCATCCCCTCACAATATGTAGGGTTGAAAAGTATTAACTATTAACACTGCTTTTCCTTCAATAACTAAAAAACACAAAAAATAATTATCTTGTATACAAATAATTTCCAAATTTGTTTATCAGTTCATTTTAATGAGTGTTTATTTTATTAATCACTAATCAATTGTGCTAGGATAATGATAAAATTAGATATTTTATTCTGTATCATACTGGGGTGGTTGGATTAGAAGGATTAGTTTGTGATAAAGACAGAGTCTTAGATATAACGTATAATCCCATAAAGAGGATTTATGCACAGCAACTCAATAGAAAGCAGCACAAAACAATTTTAACAATTATGACTACTGTGAGATGAACATCCAGCTTCAAAGTCCAGTATTCAGTGTTTTAAAATGATGGGGATAAAACTAAATGTTTTATGAATATCCCACAAAACCTATGTAAGTGTTGAAGAGGACTACTTTCTGACAATGCCAAGGGAACACTGTGTGGTTTTCTATGTATAGGTGTAACTTGTGTGTTACAAGGACTAAATTGTAGTGTATTCATTTCTTGCCATTATTTGAATAATATTGAGAGTTTCATGTTTTACAATGTTTTAATTAAATTGAATTAAATCCATAAGACACTGTTCATAGAACATATTCTGCTCAGTGAGAGGAGTTTTGTTTGAAGGCATTAGTATCTTATGAGATCATTAGACAGTAAATGTTTTGTTGTGAAATTACAGTAAGATGACAGAGCTCCTTTAGCTTTTTCAAAATGTAGAAGAATGGAGTTTAAATTTGTGTTGTAATGTGCAACATACAGTATGTGCGATGAGATTTTATATTCTCTTGACTGGGATCCCAACATTAGGAAGGTCTTTCATTTATGAAAGTATGAATAATAATTGTACAAGGACATTTTACATAAGGATACTGTATAAAAATCAAAATATAATATTTAATAGCTTAGTGATAAATTATATCAGAAATTTGCATGCATTTGCAACTATAATCTCCTCTGATATGTAATTGTGTATTTTAATGTGGTTTTATTTCTGTGGGTTAGTGTTTAAGAGGTTGGACTTTAACAAACATTGCAGAGATTGAGATGATACAGTGTAATTGTGAATTATTAATTTATTAGTGGTTTTAATAAGAAAGTGTACTTTACCTGCCATCTTATGTGTGCTAAGTTATTTGGCAGCTCCATATTGTCCTTTTATCATGAGAATGAGTGTGTACTATATGTGGACCAATGCTCTGTCCAGATTTGGTTTAAGACTTTCTTTGGAATATTGCTAGCCCTAAACTGGAATAAATGGGATTTGCTCATTGTCTTTAATGTGGGAAGATAAATAAACTGTAATATACTTTTTTTTCAGAAATATAAAAATAATCTGAAATCATCAGATGTTCTAACTTTGCACTTATTTTTTCTAAATAATTTTTTAAAGATGCCCTGTTTGTAAAGATAGATTGTTAACTAGAATTAATCAATAATTTTCAAACACCAGTCTACTACAGAAGACAGAACCAAAAGTGGAATTCTGTAATGTTATAAAGATGACTAAATATCATTCAAATCAGTTTAAAATTGCTACGAATCGCAGTTTTGTTTTGGTTTAAAACTGTAAAAGCAGTAGCTGTCGTCTCATGTTATGGACTTCAATAAATGTCTGCCAACAGGAAACAGGTAAAAGTTACTAATTACCCACTCAAGTAATGCATCCTCAGTCATTCTGCTTGTCAATACTATACTCTCAACAAAAGTGACTATGCATGTACTTTCAATAAAATACTCAGTAGTTGCTTTGCGATGCTTCATTTCATCACTTAGCTTAGTTATATATATTGCATTATCTGTCTAGTTTCCTTTGCATTTCTCTTATCGTATATGTGCACACCACACCACAGAAAGCATGTAATGCTGAGTGTTAACTAGTATTGTGAACTTAGTAACTACATGCAGGTGGAAAATGGCATTGGCTCTTCAAAAAAAACAAATGTTTTGGTTTGACAAAATGTAATGAAATGTAACCATTCTTCTTATTTGCCTGCTTGTCCAACACATCTCACTGCAGAGGTTATGTAAACTATAACAATACAAATACAAATACAAAACAAATAGACCAAAGATAACCTGCTAGGCCAGGTAGATCCAGGTACAGTATAACTGGAGCCAAATTATTGGCTTTGCCTTTTTATGCTACCACTATTTGATCAAAGCGCTGTGCAGCAGTCTGTGGTGTCTGAATAAAAGCGGATGCTCCAGCTTATCACAAAAATCCACTAAGATAAAGCCTCGAAAAACTAATAAAAATCTACTTAACAAACATTTATGTTAGGTATTATAACCAGTGGGGTCTGTACTGTGTTTTGGCCAGGAACCCCTGCAGATTATGTTTTTTTTGTCCATCTTAACTAGAATTATTTTTATATGACCACCCTGGCTATCAGACCTTATCATCAGAGTGTCATTTAGTAACTTAAAAAAACAAATTCTGTATTTAAGGACTATTCTTCTCTTAATGATATATCTTTCATATGTTAATTGTGCATCATTTATTTCTCTTTTGCATACGATGTATTCATTATTATTCTTATCTAAATTTAATTTGCTTTTCTTTGCAAATAACTACTACTTTGACATGTTGTAAAGCACTTTGTATGAAAATGTGCTGTAGAAATAAATGTTGTTGTTGTTCTTGTTATTTGTGTGTTGGAACTAATGCTTGACTGGCGGTTTTGTTGTCAGACTGGACATAAAAGTTGGAACGAGTTTGGGATGGTGAGTCAGAGATGTCTGGTACATGTTTTTACATTCTGCATGATGTGCAAGAGGGCGAGCCACCGTACCTTATAGTTAAGGGCAGTTAGTGGCCAGAACTAGCCTGGTTAGACCCAGTGAGGTAGACAGCACTTCTGTTGATTTCTATGCTACCTTGTATTCTCCCTTTAATCATCCCTTGTATGTTTTGCATAATAAATTAATATTTTTGTTATAAAGATTTGAACTTTTGTCCTTTATTAGGTTTTACAGTTACAGTTTACAGTTTTACATAACACCTTCTACAGAGTATGCCACCCTAAATGACCATACATATACTGTATAATTGTTTACAAGGGTCAGTTGTTGAAAAATATCTGTACGGACAAGTTTTCCATTTTCTAGTGATATTCTTAAGATAAGAAAACAAAAGTGCCCTACCGGCAGACACATGGATGCCCCATTTGTGTGAGCTATTAAAAGTTATTATCCTTCTCCTTCTTGCACCAACAGAGTCTTTCTTTGGTATCTGCCTGTTTGCCGATCTGTTATTGGTATGAAGTATTTGTGCTCTAGTGAGATGAGATGCATGTTTTTCAAACTCCTTTCACTTAGAAGACACAATTGCTATAAATAATGCAGAGAATCACATTACCCCTTCGGCATGAGGCTTCATCGCAGCTCCCCTGTTAAATCAAGTGCTTTCCCATACCCATGTAATCACACTATTGAAACTATGAGGATTGAAGTGTTATTGTTCTTGATTACGCAGAAATATGGTATGAAAATGTTCATTATTTCAAATAACAGCATCATACAATAATACTAACTGTAGTCAGAAACAAACATTGCACATATTGTTAATTAGTTTATTAAATGTGATCAGATAAGTTTGAGAATGATGTTTCCAAAGAACTATTTATTGAAGTAAAAAAATTTCTATTATTTCTACCATGTTTCAAAGTTATATTAACAGGTGCAATGTTTATATTTTGTAATTGTGCTGACTTTAGTTCTATTAGAATGGACAATTGAAACATAAGTGACTAATTGACAGTGAGACCTTATTCAGGTATTATAAGCATAAGGCTGTATTTACTTTCACAAAACATAAGTCTTACTCAATATCTACTTGTTACAAAACTCTCATATGCGTGCTTAATCTGGTTAGAAGTATTTAAATCTCAGCACACTAATATTTGCACAAAAAAACATCAATGTTAAATTTTCTGACATGTAGTCTGGTATCCAAGCCTGAATTACAGTATTTCCTACAGATTGACTACTGCTATTGAATGATTACTGCATATAAAATCTCTGTACAATGTAATTCAAGTTCACAAAATTGACTACATTTAATTGACCAGCTTGTTTTGTTTGGTAACATTGTTGGAAGCTAATTATAAATATATTCTAAGCAGTAAATAGTGGATTCAAATAAGATTTTCTCCTATTTAAAAGTGATTCTTTATTCAAATGTTTAAATAGATTGTTATTCTACATTTGTTCTACTTGGAATTCTGGCTCCAGCAAGGCATTATGCTCTTCCTGCGGTGACTGTGCTACATTCAAACAGAATAAGAGATTAAGAATTCAAACGCAGTGTATTTCACAGTAGTGAGGAGCATGATTGAAGGTGCAATTGGCAAAGATGACACCAAATCAAAGCAATAGGTAAATAGTGTGCCTAATTGAAACTGGTCGGAAGGAATAGAACTTTATTTTTTTAGAATCTGCTCTATGTATCATATCTTTTATTTTATAATTATTCTTATTGTTTTATAATTGAACTTTTGTCTCAATCAATTATTTGTGTCAGTGAGATAAAGTAGTGGACAGATGAGAATTACTTATCTCTAAATATAGAAAAAACAGAAATGTTACTCATTGAGGGGAATGATGCCAACTAAAACAACATTCTGCAATTTTATTCACCTTAAAAAAGGACGCATGAGTATCTATCTGTGTCTGTGTGTGTGGTTGCTATTTCTCTGTCATTCCTAAAGATAGCGCAATACAAACATTTTAGTAATAAAATGCATTGCATTTCTCATTCCAATAAATGGCGCATACATATAACAGAAACAAATGCACTGCACTGTGCATTGCAAAGGTCAATGATGAGGTCTATATGTTGAGTACGTGGATTTCAATCAGTCTTAGATAGGTAGCACATCTAGTAAAATATAAAGCCTTAAATGATCAAGATCCTTCTTACTTACCTGAATATATCATACAACCAGAGTGCACATGAAGACCTCAAGATGCTGGCCTACTTAAGATTTCAAGGATTAATAAAATAACAGTGAGAGGTCAACCTTTTAGATACATAGCCCCAAAGCAGTGGAATGAGCTGCCTGCTTATGTAAGAGATGCCCCTTCAGTCTTGGACTCTTATGTCCTGTCAGAAGACTCAAAACTTTAGTCTAGCATACCCTGACTAGAGCTGCTGATTAGCTGTGCATGCTGCATCTTTGTTTGTTAGCCTTTTTTACAAAAATATAAGTAATATAATATTGATAAAACATTACTAACTCTTTCCTTTTTTGCTTTTTCACTTTTCTGCATCTTGATGTGGCACTTGATGCCATTGCTCTACTGCCAAGCTGCTCTCCTGCCTACGACAAACCATCTTACAATGGAATCATTGAATAGAAAGATTCTTTCATCAGATTGGATGCCTACACATTCAGTTTTTGATGAATGAAAAGGGTCATACTCAGTTTTTTCACCAACTTGTGGTGAGATCCTTGCTTGAATTGGAGTAACAAAGGGTTTTTGAGATGGTGGTAGTGAAAGGGGATGGACACTTTGTGGGGATTCATCAAGAGTGCTGCTCAGGGAAGAAAAGGAGGAGTGCAACCCTGTTAGGTTCCAATGGGGGCCACCAGGGGGACATGAAGGGATTCACAGTCCCTACTTTTTCGGACTTCTGGTTGATCTGGGAGTACTTCCATCTGACTATGCCCTTGCACCAGAAGTACTCCTGGGTCCAAGATAAACGGAGCTGCTCAACCTCAACCTGGCAAATCAGAGTCGAGTGAAAGAGGACAAAGCTTTCCTGGAGGAGTGGAAGGAGAGAAAGTGAGAAGAAGAATTGTGCTTAGTTTGTGCCCTTTTTGAAGCCTTTATGCAAGGTATTTGTAAAAATAAGCTTTTTACTTACACCGGGACTTGTGTCTGTGAGGTTGTGTCTAGGGTTAGGGGTGCTGCAATGCTCCATGGTGGTCGCAATACAGTACATAGCACTCATAGGTTGTAAATGGGAACTGTGAGAAAGAAAAATCAAATTAAGATAAAAATGACAATTTAAATATTACAAACAGCAACTAATGATTCATTTATTTCAGTAAATATGAAGTTTTAACTATTAGGAAAAGTATGTGGGTCATACACAAATGTAGTCTTAAACATCTACTGCTATACTACATTTCTTATTTCCTTTAAAACATTTTATCCATCAATTTACTGAATGTAAAGTGAATAATTGCTAGCCTAACTAGTGTTTAGCAGGGTCACAGGGCAGGAGCCAGTTCCACAATAAACCTCTAAGATAAAAGTAAAGAATAAATCTAGCAGAGAGAAAGTTAGTAGATAAATCAGGAGATAATCTGGATAACTGATGCTGTAATTAAGAGTGAGAGTACCAAAGAGGGCTGGAAAAAACAGTAAGATCTTCTGGGTGCCTGAATGGTAGGTGGCAGTGAATAAAGGGACAAAGATACCATCACAGAGAGGAAACACAGGGAACCCAGCGCTCTGGTAGGTCTGAACTGCTAGAAAGGCACAAGGTCCTTGAGAACAGAAATGGTAATATGCCATTTCTTTAAAAGAACAGGGACTGCAAACACTGCTTCACAGAGCAGACCCTCACAGGCTACAGAATGCTCAGTGGTAGAAGGGCTGCTAAGAGTTTGCTAGCGAAAGAAGGGCTACCCTAACCTTGAACAAAGAAGAATTAAGCCGAAGTTTGGAGGAGAAATTAGGCTCAGTGGTGAGATGAATGTACCAGTGTCATGAGAGAGACAGAAAGCAATGAGAGATGACATCGGAAGGGCCTTTCATACCATTGAAGAGATGTGCAAGTTAGTGTGCCATATCAACATTGACATAAGGGTTCAAAAGTCAGTGTAGGAAATGCCCATTTGGACAGTAGGAGTTAACATTTGCTTCTGTTTTACTTTACATTTTGCAGCTTGGCTAGTATAACCATTGCAAAAGTCTTGGCAACTGGAACGTCTGTTCTGTGTGAACCAAAATTCTCTGGACTTTAACAAGTACTGTAAGTAAGATGCAAGAATTACCTCTGGGGTAAAATAACCTGAATAAATAATTATCCCAGGGCCCTTCCCCACAAACAGTCTACTTTCAGTTTACTTGTTAATTTCACAGATCTGTCCATTCATTTTCTGATTTTGCTTTTTCCATTAAAGGCTCTAAGGGTGCTGGTGTCTATTCCATGTGTATCAGGCACAAGATGGGAACCAGAGCTGGATGAAATGCCATTCCATTACAGGGCACACCTATGAACACACTCACTCATGTAGTGCCAACCTGATTCTCTATGCACATCTGTAGAGAAAACAAGAGGAACCAGAGAAAATCTATGCAAAACAAACAGAAACAATAAACCAACAGTATTTTCATATGTAAATTCATTCCAAGTCCTTGGAGCTATAGGCCAACAGTGCTAACAACTGGTCCAGCTGGTGATGCCAATTTAATAATATGCTGCCCAATATTAAATGCCTTTTAAATGCCCAGTATTTAAATGCCTTTTTATGCCATTTGGATTTCAGTCAAGGTTAGTTAATGAGAATCATGCCTTCATCAATCCATTGTTCAACCCGCTATATCCTAACTATAGGGTCACAGGGGTCTGCTGGATCCAATCCCAGCCAACACAGGGCACAAGGCAGAAAACAAACCCCGGGCAGGGCGCCAACCCACCGCAGGGCGCACACACCCCCCCACACACCAATCACACACTAGAGACAATTTCTGATCGCCAATGCACCTAACCTGTATGTCTTTGGACTGTTGGAGGAAACTGGAGCACCCGGAGGAAACCCACACAGACATGGGGAGAACATGCAAACTCCATGCAGGAAGGACCCGGAAAGCGAATCCAGGTCTCTTTACTGTGAGGCAGCAGCGCTACCACTGTGCCACCGTGCCGCCAGAATCATGCTTTCTACCATAAATTTTATTTTTTCCTTACCAGCAGTGTACGACATGCCCCATATTATTTGGGGGCACTTTTAGTGCTCCAGTGTTGGCTGAACACTGCAGTCTTATTCTGTACATATATAATGCATTAACTATAGCTAATGCTACCAACTTAGGATATGCCTATCTTAGGTAAACAAATCAGATACATTTTGCAAACAAAAGGCACACCACCTTGTCCTTCAGACCAGCATCACACATCACTCTTCATGACACATACACACTTTGATGTTGTGTGTGAAAAACTGCTGTTGTTCTGCTCTGATCCCTTCCATAGTACCCTGCGCCCTACTGATGACTACTGCAAATTAAAGTTTTCTTGGTTACACTGCCACAGGTTTATCTCAATAATGGGCTTCTTTAATTCACAGCAATAAACAACAACATCTTGTCCTAATAGTTTAACCAGACTAATAACTTCACTTTCCCATTTTTACAGACCGTGGGAACTGCCTGCAAAACAAAAATTTGTACTAGGAATAAGGCATGGCTAATCTCACATATTTTTTAATCTATGCACTGTCAGCATCACGATATCAGCAGTTAGTATCACACTGTTTACCATCACTGAGGCAATGACCCAAGCAGAAAACCACTACCACCTACATGGGGCTCTGATTTACTGTATAGATTTATTATGAAAGTTGGTTCCAAAAGGTATTATTGCCAGGGTGTGGTGATGGGGACAAGCTCCCACCATCTACAAATGCTTCCAATGTATGCATCTCATATAGCCTCTGACAACTAAGTCCAGCTCCTGGCCTTCACGTGTGGCTTAGTTTCTAAGCTTGGCAGAACTGTTTCTACTAGCAGGAGAAGGTGTGATGGTGTGTTACTGGGTCCATAACCAGTTGATTCAGGCAGTCCGGGAGGACCATTCATCTAGAAGAAGGAAAACTCTAGCAATACCCAGTCATGGGAAAGACATTGGGAGATGATATCCATCAGGAAAAATCCGGAGTCACAAAGGTAGTTGGATGTCAATATTAAACTTTCTTACGGAAACTCCAACAGCCAAGTCGGTTCCAAATGTAATGTTTTGCATTCCTATAGGTTTAGTTGGCATGGCCGAAAAGGGGGCCCTGTTGTCTGGGCAGCACAAAGACCTCATATACTGTTCCCCAGGCCTGCACCCTGGAGAGGTCACGCCATTCTCACCTCATATTGTGAGCACAACATGGAGGATAGCAGTTACAGGATATAAGTCCCTGCTCATCTGGCATAGAGCTAGACGCCACAAGCTTTCTTCGACAGTGGGAGGGATCTTCGTGTCCCATTGGTCAACTATCACCCACTTCAATTTAGGCAGCCCCTGGCCAGTAAGGTGTTGACCTGCCATGGTCTGCCTGCTTCACTGGGTGCCTGAAGCTCAGAGTTTTCTTCAACAAGCTGACTGTTAACCATGCACCAGGAAAATACCACTGGTAAAAGTTTAAGACCTGTTTTTCATATCTCAAGCTGGAATGTGTGAACAATGTGCACTGAACTGTCTGATAACGTGAAAAAAATTGAAGGTGCTCGAAAGACTGCACTAATTGTTTGAGAACTGCACAGACTATGTTGACATAGCAGCACTGCAGGAAACAAGGCTACCAGTGGATCATTATACCTTCTTCAGGCAGAGGAAAGGTATTGTGGAAACAAAGGAACAAGGAGTTGGTTTTGCTGTCAGGAACACCCCGCTCCGTATAACTGAATCTCCAATGGGTGGTACAGAAAAAGTTCTCATCCTACGCCTCTTCACATCAGCAGAAATTTTAAACCTTGTGTGCATCTATGCACCAACCCTAAAAGCCACTTCGAAGTCAAAACCAGTTCTATGAACATCTAGATAGCGTTGTTAACAGAATCCCAATGTCAGAGCACATTTACCTCTTGGAAGAGCTCAACGCTAGGGTGGGTGCATTTCGAGAATCCTAGCCGAGCGTATTAGGTCATAATGGCATAGGAAAAATGAATGAAAATGGACAGAGGTTACTTCAATTCTGCTGCCATCACAGTCGGTGTATCACAAATACTTATTTTCAGAACAAGGCTTGTCGTAAAGCTTCCTGAAGACACCCAAGGTCAAAACACTGGAACCAGCTGGACTTAGTCATCACCAAAAAGGACTTCCTAAACAGCATATGCAATACCAGAGTTTATCACCATGCAGACTGTTATACTAACTGCTCCCTGAATGTCACAAAGGAAAAGCCCAAACCAAAGAAACTGCATTTTTCCAAGAGGAAATTTCAACAAAGAATTAACAACAGTAAGACCACCTACACAGACAAAAACAGAGCTAGCGACCAACAGCAGAGCACAGAAGCAAGATGAAATTCACTTCGAAACACTATATACAGTGTTGCCATCATGACTTAAGGCAAAAAAGAGCGCCATAATGCAGACTGGTTTGATGATGGTATATCGGTGTTAGAGCCAGTCATTTACGCTAAGTGAAATGCGTTTATTACTTACAAGTGCGACCCAAGCCAGAAAAATCTACAGAAACTGAAAGACGCCTGTCGCATGGGCCAACAATCTGTTGATCGCTGCACAAATGACTATTGGCTTCAACTGTCAGGCAATATTCAGCTTGCATCAGACACTGGTAACATCAGGAGCATGTATGAAGGCATTAAACAAGCAATAGGTAAGCAAATGAAGACATATGTACCTCTAAAGTCTAAGACAGGAGAGGTAATCACAAACAAAAACAAACAAATGGGTCAATAGGTTGAACACTTTCTAGATCTGTACTCCACAGAAAACTCAAGTAGTGTTAGATGTTATCGAAGACCTGCCTGTCCTAGAAGACCTACATGCACAACCAACTGTGGCTGAACATAACAAAGCCATCAATGCCCTAATATGTGGAAAGGCATAAGGAGAGGACAGCATACCACCAGAGATCATTAAATGTGGAAAGCCAGCCTTACTAAAGCACTTTATGAGCTTCTGTGCCTCTGCTGGAGGGAAGGCAAGGTACCACAGGACAAACGTAATGTCAAGATAGTCACCCTGTATAAAAATAAGGGTGATCGCAGTGACTGTAAGTTACCGAGGCAACACCTTGCAGAACATTGTAGGCAAGGTCTTCACTCGTGTGGGTCCAACTCGATTGCAAGTCCTCACTGATCGCATTTATCCAGAATCACAGTAAGGCTTTAGGGCTGAAAGATCCACAGTTGACATGATCTTCTCTATACGTCAGCTACAAGAGAAATGCTGAAAACAAGGCAAACCGTTATACATTGCATTTATCGATCTGACCAAGGCTTTTGACCTTGTGAGTAGGGCAGGTATGTTTCAGCTGCTAAAGAAAATCGGCTGCCTCCCCCCAAACTGCTTAGTATTCTAACCTCCTTTCATGAGGATACGCATTGTTCGGTCAGCTATGATGGGGACATTTCTGACCCCTTCACGATCAAGAGCGGTGTGAAACAAAGATGTGTCCCTGCATTGACTCTGTTTGGCATTTTCTTCTCCATACTACTGAACTTTGCATTCAAGAGCTCTGTTGAAGGCAACGCCCTACATACAGTACCAGAAGCAACAGGAAGTTGTTCAACTTAGTTCGCCTAAAGGCAAATACCAAGATTCGCACAATCCTCATTAGAACATTGCTGTTCGCTGATGATGTGGCCCTGACTTCACGTACTGAAGCGGCTCTCCAGCAGCTGATCAAGCATTTTGTATATGCTTGCTGGGAGTTTGGACTGGGTATTAGCGGTAAGAAGACCAATGTCATAGGCCGGGATGTCCCTACTTCACCTTCGATTAGCAGTGACGGCACAGTGCTTGAAATCATCAACCACTTTACTTCCCTGGATTTCATCAGCCACAGCAACCCATCACTCAATAATGAAATCGACAGGCAGATTGTCAGAACTGCTGGTGTGATGGCCAAACTGAGCAAGAGAGTGTGGACCAACAATCAGCTGATGCTGAACACCAAACTGAAGGTATACCAGGCATGCGTCCTCAGCACTTTGCTGTATGGCAGTGAATCCTGGACTACTTGTGCCAGGCAGGAAAATTGCATAGAGAGCTTACACCATCGCTGCCTAAGATGCATCCTCAGCATCACATGGTAAGACAAAGTTACCAAAACCGCCGTAATGGAGCAAGCCGATTCACTGAGCATGCATCTTCTCCTTAGCCAGAGACAACTGTGCTGACTGGGACATGTACATCAAATGCTAAATGGTCACATTCCCAAGGATGTCATGTATGGAAAGCTGGCCACAGGACATTGCCCAGTGTGCCGGCCAGCACTGCGATATAAAGGCATCTGCAAGCATAACTTAGAACTGACAGTCATCGACCCAGAGAACTGAGAACAGCACGCAGGCAACTGAAGTGGCTGGCAGCAAGTCATTCAAAAAGGCATCAAGAGAGGCAAAGAAAGGCGCAATCAACAGCTAGAGGACAGAAGACAACCCAGGAGGCAGAGACAACAAACTCAGGCTCCAGTTTCAGTATCCATCCTCACATGCAGTACTTGCGGAAGGGACTTCCATGCAAGGATCAGATTGCTGAGCCACTCCAGATGTATTTAACAGCACTAAGACAGACAGTGCAACCATCATTTTCTGAGATGAACAGATGCCTACTACTATATTATGAAAAAGTCTTTCACCATTCTTCTGATTTTAAAGATATGCTTTCTTTCCTTTCTGTACAGAGTGCAGTCCCATCCAGCCCATGAACTACTCACTGACCACAGTCTTCCAGTCTTCTCTAGGAAGTGCTTTCCGCATGCTGCCACAAAATTTTCTTGCAAACTATGTAATTGGCAGTGAGTGATTTATAACATTATAACATTTTATTTTAATTTTTTTTTACTTTCTTGTATACAAAGTATAGGGAAAGTATTGGAATCCTCCAAAAATTCCATTTCGAGATTTTGATGAATCTCAATGTTTTAGACCTCCAAAAATACCATTTTTGGAATTATGTGTGTGTGTGTATATTGTCACAAAACGAGACAAAGACAGATAAAGGTTTGGGGCAGCCACCCATATAATTTGGTATCCTGGCTGCAAAAGTCGTTTTCAAAGCAACTAGCACTGAAGTGCATACAATGGAGTCCAAAACCAGACTGCGGGAAAAGGGTAGGCTTTTAAAGGGGAAGACAGGAAGTGAGGTCATAAGGATCGGGCACGTGTTCATTATTCATTGGATCAGGCCCGGATGTGACATCAGTGGGGCCGGAGCTGGTAAGGTCTGTTTCCATTGGTTCGGTCCCAGAAGTGATGTCAAGAGAGCCAGGTGGAGCCTCCCGGGTTTGGTCTACAGGGAAGTGAGAAAGAGAGTTAGTGCACTCTGCCACATCCCGGCATGCCTCAGAACTGCCTTCACTCGAGCCCTTTAGCTGCCTCCCATGTGCGCGTGCGTGACAAGGGCCTCCCCTCAGCCCAGACCCGTCGGGTCGGGCGACCCTAACAGAGAGGTCGTGAACCCGAGAAAGAGCATCAGCGTTGGCATGGAGAGCACCCTGACGATGAACAAGTGAAAACTTGTACGGCTGCAGTTCAAGAAACCACCGTGTGACCCGCGGATTCGACTCCTTGTGCAGGGCCATCCACTGTAGAGGTGCATGGTCCGTGACAAGGGTGAATTCCCGGCCCAACAGGTAGTACCTCAGCTGAGTAATCGCCCATTTAATCGCCAAAGCCTCCCTTTCCACCGCTGCATACCTGGTCTCCCGGTCCAACAGTTTCCGGCTCAGGAACATGACAGGGTGTTCCACACCATCGACACTTTGGCTCAGCACGGCGCCCAGGCCTGTGTCCGAAGCATCCGTCTGGAGGATGAAAGGCAAAGAAAAGTTAGGTGCCATCAAAATAGGTGCGAACGTAAGGGCCTGCTTTAAGTCACCAAATGCAGTGCCTGTCTTTTCAGTCCATACCACAATGTTCGGGGCCCTCTTCTTTGTTAAATCAGTCAAGGGTGCCGCTCTCTCCGAGAACCGGGGTACAAACTGGCGGTAGTACCCGGCTAACCCAAGAAAGGCTTGGACCTGCCGCTTGGTTCGCGGACGGGGCCATTTCAAAATGGCATCAATTTTGGAGCACTGTGGCCTTACGGTACCCGACCCACCAGGTAGCCTAAATATTTGGCCTCGCTTAATCCAAAGAAACATTTCTTGGGATTAATCTGGAGCCCGGCCTCACCAAGTGTCCGTAATACCGCTTGGACATGCTGTAGGTGTTCCTTCCATGTGCTGGAATAGATGACCACGTCATCCAGGTAGGCAGCACTATATGAGTTATGAGGCTTTAGCACTTTGTCCACCAGACGCTGGAAGGACACGATACTGCCAGTGTCTGCTAGGGGTACTAAGCGCGTTTTTCCTTCACGGAGTCCGTTAAAGGGACCCTGCCAGTACCCTTTTGTCATGTCAAGCGTGGTCAGATATTGAGCCTGTCCAAGCCTCTCGAGGAGGTCGTCCACGCGTGGCATTGGATAGGCATCAAATTGGGAGACTTGATTAAGCTGACGGAAGTCATTGCAGAACCTCCAACTCCCGTCAGGCTTACCGACGAGCACAATGGGGCTGGACCAGGGACTATAACTTTCTTCAATCACACCTAGTTCCAGCATGCGCTTGATCTCAAGCTCCACTTCAGCCTTTTTTGCCTCGGGAAGATGGTACGGACGTTCTCGGACAACAACCCCAGGCTCTGTCACGATGTTGTGCTCAATCAGAGAGGTCCTTCCGGGGTGTTCACTGACTACCTCCCGAACGGTCCGGATAACTGTTTCCAGCTCCTGCCTTGTCTGGGACTCAAGTCCGTGCCGAAGTTAAGGTCGTGTGTGTGGCGAAGAGTGGCGGGCTGGCCGGAGGAGGGAGCGGGTCCCTGTCCTTCCACGGTTTCAGCAGGTTCACATGATAAACCGCTCCTTTGGCCGGCGATTGGGTTGACTCACCAAATAGTCGACCAGTCCCTTCCTCTCCTTAACTTCGTAGGGGCCCTGCCAGTGGGCAAGCAACTTAGAGTGGGAGGTAGGCACTAGGACCATGACTCGATCTCCCGGGCGGAACTCCCGAAGAGACGTGCCGCGGTTGTAGTGACGGGCCTGTGCTGCTTGAGCCTCCTCCATGTGACTTTTAAGGACAGGCGAATCTTTCCAAATCTATCGCATAACTGCGCGATATATTCTAGTATATTTGTAGAGGGAAGAGCCTCTTCTTCCCACCCTTCTTTCAAAATATCTAATATGCCCGAGGTTGTCGCCCATACAGTAGTTCAAAGGGGAGAACCCGTGGAGGCTTGTGGGACTTCCCGATAGGCAAAAAGGACGAGGGGGAGGAGCTGATCCCAGTTCCTTCCATCCTCGCTGACCACCTTACGCAGCATTTGCTTGAGAGTTTGATTAAACCTCTCTACTAATCCGTCGGTTTGAGGATGATACACGAGGTCTTTAAATGCTTTATTTTCAGTAATCTGGCAGTCTCCTTGAACGTCTCTGAGGTGAAGGGGTCCCCTGGTCTGTCAAGACTTCTTTGGGGATCCCCACACGCGCAAATACCCCTAGTAATTCCCGTGCGATGGCTTTAGAGGTAGCTGAGGCAATGGAACAGCTTCGGGTATCGTGTAGCATAATCCACGAGGACTAAAATGTACTTGTGTCCTTGGGCTGAGGGCTCCAGGGGTCCCACCAGGTCGACCCCGATTCTGTGGAAGGGAACATCAATCAAGGGAATAGGAACGAGAGGAGCACGGTTCTTCCTAGGAATCTGTCACAGTTGACACTCCGGGCAGGAAGCGCAAAAGCGACGAACCTCCTCGTTGATTCCCGGCCAGTAGAAACGGAGCTTGATCCGCTCCAGTGTTTTCTCAGTGCCCAGGTGGCCACCTAGGAGGTGGGCGTGTGCTAGCATGCAGACTTGCCTCCGGAAGGTACGCGGCACTAGCAGCAGCCTCGTCTCCTGACCGTCATGCATTGCTACACGGTAAAGGAGGTCATTATCTAACACAAAGTAGGGGCCCTGTGGCATCAACTGATCAGTGCGCTGGCCATCGACAAAGGACCACTGCATTTTTTGCAACTTCAGGGAGTCGTCGTTCCATTGCTCCCTTCTAAAAGAAGCCGGCGTCCTTTTAAATTGAAACCGCAACACGGAGAGAGGGTCAACGTCGACCTCAATGGGCGTGGTTTCCTCCCGCTCCGCCGCGGCGTTGGTGGATGACGTGTCAGCCTGCGATGGCCCGGGAGTTGCCACATCACTTAGGACAGCCACTTCGTCTCTCTCTGCCGGCTAATTACACGGCGTGGAGGCAGCTTGAGACGGTTCATCTCCATCCATAACGAGACCCAAATTAACCCCGGGAGTGGTATGTGCCTTACCGCTTTTAATTTGAGACCAGTCCCGCCCCAGTATTACCGGGTGTGGAGGATCAGGAAGAATTGCCACGGTTACTTTCTGGACCGATCCTCCATGGCTGATGACACAAGCGGCGGTCCTGTACCAGCGGGTTTCCCCGTGGACACAGGTTATACTGGTCTTGAACTTTAGCCATTGTCACGGTAGCACAAAACGGCAGGCAACAATGGAAATGTTGCTGCCGGAATCGAGCACAGCGGAAGTTTTAAACCCGTTAACGATCACCACGTCTGTGTGCGGGACCGTCAACGCGCTTGTCAGAGCACACCAACCCCTCCTCCCCCTCCACCTGCATTCCTTGTTGTCTCGAAGCGGGTTGCGCCGATACGAGCTCCGGGTTGTACAGGGAGGGGCTAGGTCTTGGGACGTACCCCGGCTGAGTTTGACAGAAGGGCGGTTCTGCTCTCCCAGAGTGTGAGGCCGCCCTCTGTGTCTCCAGAAGCTCTATGAGCCCTGACATGTTCGTAAACTGCTTGCCCCAGACCGGCTGGGTGAAGCCATGGGGAAGCGCTTTCAGGAGCAGATAGCAAGCTACCTGCTCTATTACCTGGTAGGGCTTGTATGGCGTTATTTCAGTGCCACTATTCTGAGCGCACGTAAAAAAATATTGCAAGTGCAAGTGTTGCATTTTGAGGAGAAATTTATTTTGAGCGTACAAAAGCTGAATTTGAGTGAACAAAATTCATTGCTGCGTGCAAAAAATGTATTTCAGTGTTTGCACTTATCCATATACACACACACAATAGCACCCCCTCTCGCTCAGTTTTTTCATTTGCGCTTGCTCGCAATGTGTTGCTTGCGCTCACAACATTCTCTGCTGCGGCGCCAACTCTCTGTACACCGTTATAAGTGTGCACAAAACCAACCAATCACAGACTTGGTTTCAAAAATTCTGATTGGCTCTTACGGTCTCCAATCAGCTCGCTAGCTGCTGCATTCCGGAAACAGTCGAAATGTAGCTAAATCAACTAAACTCAATTAAACCCCAATTTTAAAATAAAATAATTAAAGACATTATCCGCAAATTGGGGTTTAATTGAGTTTAGCTGGATTTAGCTACATTTCGGACTGTTGCCAGTCTGGGGCACCCCTAGGTGGTAAATGGGGCTTTGGTTTCACTGGGAGGCAGGCACTCTCCCCCAAGAGAGCATACTGAGTCCCTCTTGCCTCCCCCCTCCAGGGCAGCCCAACTCTGTGAGCCCCACCCGCACACTCCCTGGCCTCTCTAGGTGGCCTAGTTCTGCATGCCGGGAGCGGAGCCTGCACCGGGACTCGCCGAACCACGGGGCACCCTCCCCGCCTGAATACTCAGCCCCGGTACGCTCCCACCTGGGTGTATTGCAGGTCCTGTCCCCTTCTCTTCTGGGACTTCCCCATCCTGCCGGCTATGCCACTGTCACAAAACGAGACAAAGACAGATAAAGGTTTGGGGCAGCCACCCATATAATTTGGTATCCTGGCTGCAAAAGTCGTTTTCAAAGCAACTAGCACTGAAGTGCATACAATGGAGTCCAAAACCAGACTGCGGGAGAAGGGAAAAGGGTAGGCTTTTAAAGGGGAAGACAGGAAGTAAGATCATAAGGATCGGGCACGTGTTCATTATTCATTGGATCAGGCCCGGATGTGACATCAGGGGGGCCGGAGCTGGTAAGGTCTGTTTCCATTGGTTCGGTCCCAGAAGTGATGTCAAGAGAGCCAGGTGGAGTCCCGGGTTTGGTCTACAGGGAAGTGAGAAAGAGAGTTAGTGCACTCTGCCACATCCCGGCATGCCTCAGAACTGCCTTCACTCGAGCCCTTTAGCTGCCTGCCATGCGCGCGTGCGTGACAATATGTAAACACAATAACCTGAGTACACTTTCACTTAGGTCAACCAAATTTTGCATACAAGTATTAGGTACAAAATGTAGATTTCTATCAACTTTTGGGTTATTTCCACTAACCAGAAGTGGTACTTTACCTTTTATTCATGCAGCTGCAGAGTTTGATTTATTCAACTTTACTTTTTTAATAATTGTTCAACATATTATTAATTTGATTTGATTTGTTGCTGATGCTTCTGTAATGTACATAATATAAAAATATAATCATTGCGTTTATGGTTTACTCCTCAAATATCTATCCCCATATCTGAGTATATAAGAAAGTCTAGGGGAGACCACTATTTTTTTCAGAGGCTCCCCACAATTTTGATTTCTAGGCTTTTTGAGGATCCACTTGGTTAATTACGGGATCCCCTTTATTTCACACCTTGCATACAAATTCTTTACTGTTTCTGAGAAACACTAATGAGAGCAATTTTCTTGTTATATGCAAGCTCAATAGATGCTCCCAGTACTCAGCTAAAGGATGTTAACCTTAACTTAGTAGATGAGAGGGAAGGTGAAAAGCTTTATACATTTTATAAATGAGACCTTAGAGCATAAGCAAAAACAATCCAAAAGATTGTGTTTTTGGCAGTTTCTATAAAAGCCTTTCAAAGAAGGCAGGGGTGCCACACAGGCAGTTGAATATGTTTGATTCTTCATGTATTGAAAATCATAGGACATCCAGTTTGTATAAAAAAATCTGATTTTGTGTCTCAATGCTTTTTATTCAATGAAGAGGACAATCCCCTATTACAAATATACAAAAATCCATCCATCAAGAACATCATGGTCAAGAGGGCTCAAGTTCCATAGACCCAGACTCCTGGACAAACCCTGTAAATGGTCTACACAGACTGTTCTCTTTGTATTTGTTTTCTTTCCACTTTCTCACAACATACAAGTTAAGATTTACTGGAGGCTCTACATTGATCCAATATGAGCAGGTATGGGTCTGTGCCTAAATGAGTTTACCTAAGAATGGACTGGCTCCCTGTCTGTGGTTTGCTCGTGTCTTAAACCTTATGCTGCTTATGGCCAATTATGCAAGATTTATAAAAGATGAATAGATAAACATTAGAACACTTCTTCCACTTGATAAATTATTAAGGAGCTATAGCTATAACTAAAATTCCTCAACACTTTTGAATCAAGAACCTATACAAAAGATAAATGTACTCTGTACATTATGCTTAACATAAATACCCAAAGCATTAAACATAATCCTAATAGAATGGTAGTAAATTACTGAAATGTTTGTCACAGGGTGTGACTTCACCCTGCCCTTCAAGTGTGTCAGTGACATAAACAGTCAAGTACTTCTAAGAACTGAAAGCATATTTATTAAATAACAATAGGCACAAGGGGGGAGCGATTGAGGAGTGACAGAAAAACATTGACAATGACAAAATGATGAACGCCTAGCAGCCATGTCTTAGCTTAACCAACTAGGTGTTATGTTACATTTTGCCTACTCCTTATACTCTCAGTTTCTCACATACTAAACTGTAACGTCTTTCTGACTTTGATAGCCTGGAACTCTTCATTAATGCCATAAAGCTGATTTGTTCATTCTTTTAACTGTATTTAGAAACACATCTGAGCTTCAATCCATTTTAAAGAAGGTGATCACTTTCCTGAGTGACAGAGAAGGCTCTACAAAATATTGGGGAACTACACCACAGAAACCTGACATCTGACACCTTTACATGTCTACGCTTTAAAGGAAAGGGTACTCTCCCTGGGCTCTGTCTTTCTGTTAGTTAAAAAGGTCATAATAACTTCCTTCTGCCCCCCCAGCTGCCACTTAGTGTCCAGAAGACTTTTTGTGATCTTGCCAGAGGCGTTCATTAGCTTCATGTAACTTCTCTGACTTGAGGCACAAGGATGTAGTTTTGTGACACCCTGGGGGTACAGGGAATCTATTCTTTTCCATCATTGTTTCTCTCTCTCATTTCTTTGGATATTATAGCATGGTTTTGTTCTCTACTGGTACTACTACTGGACACAGTTTTTGGGTTATGCACCACATGATAGTTTCCTACATATTTCTTCTGCTCTGTGTTAATATAGTCTTTGCTGTTCTTGGGGTGAGAAGGGTCCCAGCTCGGATTAATGCAAAGCAGACTGAAGTTCTTTTACCTACCACATCAATGACCAATTTTATGCAGCTCATTTCCTGATTTTTACCCTAACAAATTGTTTTAAAAGGCAAAGAGGAACAAAATACAAGGCCAAACAAAAACAGATGGTTAGAATTTGTAAGATGAAGAGTTTAAAAGATTTAAAATTCTTGTTTGGTTTTGACTAGTGATTTTGATTAGCATATTGATAATGGTTTTAAAAGAAATCTGGGTAACAGAACCATACTTTGACTTACACTACTCTTTTTCTGCTCATCTCTGACACTCCGGAAAATGCCATCCATCGGCCTATTTAAATTAAGAGTAGAATCTACATAAAGACCTTTGGAAGGAGGCTCTGCAGAGCAGGAGCCACAAAGGCAAATTATTATTTACAGATATAGGGGCTGACAGATTCTCAAAGACTGTCCTGCTCCACGTCAAGTGCCTTACTCTTTTAGGACTCAATATATTTTTGACTTATCTATACTAATAAAAGGCAAAGCCCTCACTCACTCACTCACTCACTCATCACTAATTCTCCAACTTCCCGTGTGGGTGGAAGGCTGAAATTTGGCAGGTTCATTCCTTACAGCTTCCTTACAAAAGTTGGGCAGGTTTTATATCAAAATTCTACGCGTAATGGTCATAACTGGAAGCAGTTTTTCTCCATTTACTGTAATGGAGATGAGCTTCAACGCCGTGGGGGCGGAGTTTCGTGTGACATCATCACGCCTCCCACGTAATCACGCAGTACATAGAAAACCAGGAAGACCTCAAAAAAGCGCTGAAGAAAACATGCATTATATAATTGAGAAGGCAGTGAAACAATAAGAAGCGAGCGAGTGACATATACAACCATATTCATGAGTTCTGCTACTTCGGAAACAAAGCACGATGTAAACCTACACTTTAAATTAAGTTCATAGACAGGCTGCCGCTGGCGTTTGTAATTTAGTGCCTGCCCATATAAGGCCGTCCGTCAGCGGCAATCCAATAGCAAACTGCCACGGGTAAATATTCACGGGTGAAGGACTGTGCTTATGGAGAGGAAGATGAGATGGTCAGGGTGGTGTTTGACACAAACTCAGCGAAACTGCGAGAGAAAGTTTTAAGTGCCAGGACTAAGGTAACATTAAATACAGCCATGGACATAGCACGAGATGGCACCAGCACAGCTGGGAACCTTCGATGCATGTACACCGAGTGGCTCACGTGAACTGACGCAGTGCACAGATAAAAGCAACAGTTCCAAAGAGCTGAACAAAACCAAATTACACAATTGAAAAGGCAGCAAAAATATGAAGCGCCTGATACATACAAGCATATTCATAAATCCAAAACAAAGCACACGTTGGAAAAAGTCAATGTCCCGCTAAAGGAAGACAGTGTAAAAAAAACCCGTGCATGCAGTGTGTCAGGTCTCAGATAAAGAAGAAGACGAGCTGTTTATTGATGCAGTAAGAAACGAATCGATGAATGAAACCTGTCATCTTTACAACGATTGACAAACACGGAATGTAACTTGAACACAACACATCCGGCAATTTGCCCCACTTTCCCTGTTGCCAAGTAATGTTAAACCAAGTTGTCACTACGGTGTTCCCAAATACGCACTTTGCTGATAAACTGAGCGCACTGAGTTTGCACGGCGCTTTGGTGACTTTGAAGAACAAAAAAAGTCCGTCTACATGCGGCTCGAACCTTGTGCATGTTTGGTAGCACATATCTGTGTGAGAAGCTCTTCTCAGTGATAAAGACTAACAAAACAGCACACAGGAGTCGCCTCACTGATGAGCACCTGCAGTCCATCCTGAGAATCTCCACAACACAGAACCTCACACCAAACAGAAACGAACCTGTGGCCAAAAAAAGATGCCAGGCGTCCAGCTCTAAAATGACATACGAGCAAAGACAACTGAATGATTTGATTTGTTATTGCTGAAAGGAACACATTTTATTTATATTTCTAGGTTTTGTTATGCAGCATGTTCATATTTGAATTTGTATAATTTTGACAGGATATATTTTTATGGAGAGCAAAATCTTTTGGGATATTTAAAATCTAAGTTTATTTTTATATAAAATTACATAAGAGTAAAGAAATTTGAATGTTTGTTCTTTTAACGTTTACTTTATTTCTAACTTGTATAATTTAGACAGGATATATTTTTATGGAGAGCAAAATATTATAAGTTGTTTAAGGTTTGAGTTGATTTATTCACGAATAATATTCCTGTCTGTTTTTACCATTCCTACCAAAGATATTTCTGTCGACTAAATAAAAATTCCTTCTATTTAAAATTTAAATAGAACTTGAACAAATCTGATAGTTCATAATATCCACGCAGACTTGCACGTAAGAGTTATCCGTTTTAACAAGCAGAGTATTGCACTGATACGAAATAGCTGTGTGTGTATATATGTAGATATGTATGTATATGTATATATATATGTTTATATATGTGTGTGTGTATGTATATATATATATGTATTTGTGTGTATATATGTGTGTTTATGTATTTATGTGTGTGTATATATGTAGATATATATATGTATGTATATATGTGTATATGTATAGATATGTATATATATATGTTTATGTGTGTGTGTGTAAATATATATATATATATATGACAACAACACTCATCACTCACAACAGTAACAAAACAATTACATTGACAATCATGTTACGTTATTTTCAAAATGTTTCCTTTTCTTTTTCATTGCTTCTTTAACACACTACTTCTCCGCTGCGAAGCGCGGGTATTTTGCTAGTCTTTAATATTTTAACTATGTTTTTGCCTCTTAGGTTTACAATCTTACCAGCTTAGGTTTGTATGAGAGTATTTAAAGGATGAGTTCAGTATTTTTTACGTCAAAATCTTTTTTTCATAATCATGGTATATATTCATTTGCCACATGAAATTGCATTCTAAAGTTAAACATATTTTATAAATTTTAAAGCTTATCTAGCTTGCTCTTTCTGATAATGGGAATCAAATCCCATTGTGGGAAAAAAGCCCTGAAACATAATGAATATGTCTATTTTTCAAGGTAAAATGTTATCAAGCATTGATCCCTGTCTAGAGATTGCACACTTATTGCAAAATAGCATGTCCGTGTTACTAAGTAAGATTATTGACATTATTGAATGCTGATGCCCAGATATGAACTGCTGTCTCTGTTCTGTAGAAAACTTTAAAATAATAACTGAAAAAGGTCACACTTATCGGTCACTTATACTCTTTCACTGTATGTTGAATTGCAACACTAAAGTGGTCTTAGTTTGTGTGTGTGTTCAGCCTGCAATGGACTGGTGTCCTGTTTAGGGCTTGTTCTTGCCTTGTTGCTCTACGCTAGATGTGATAGGCTCCAGCCCCCTGTGACCCTAATCTGGATTAAGTGGGTTACAAAATGACATATACATAAATTTACCATATTTCATTATTTTGCAAAGTTATTGTCTGCTGCCACTTGATTGATAATGCATGCATGTGCTCTGGTGAAAGAAAATATTTACCATGTGCATAGCATGCAACCAAGTGACAAGAAGTGAATAGACAATATTGGCAAACATTCATCTTCCTAACCTGCTTATTTAGGGCAGAGTCATGGGGCAGCTGTATCCAGTCCCAAGGCAGGCCCATCACAGTGCAAACACACACACACGGGCCGATGTAGAAATGTCAACTCACCTACGTATAATCAGTTTGAAGATTAGTAAGTTGAATGCAGGTGTTTCCGCAATGCACAGTGGTAGTGCAGAGCTGTCATTCCTGTCTCACAGTGGCAGGTTCTACATGGAGTCTGCATGTTCTCCCCCCCTACTTACAGATTGATTGATATCAGAGAGTGTCAGTAAGTTTACTCACTCAAGAATTACCTCTGTTATTTTATTACCATATCTACAGCAAGAGCAATTCATCAGGCATTAAAAATGTTAATAATTGGTTTGTGGCACTTCAATCAGCTCTATTGTACACTCTGCCTTTTTCATTTTCTGAGTATTTTTGTTATTGTGCATGCACATGCCACGGATACTGCAACATGCAAGTGGCTTGGCTCTTTCAAATATCTAAGGAGAAAACAGTACCAGGAATCTTTGATAAAACTGATTTTTACCAGTTTACTTCTGTTGTGACAAGAATGACTCAGAAATGTGGAAGGTACATTTTCCTAAACTGAAACCTTTGCTACTTCAGAGTAGACATATTTGGGAAGTCTTTAAGACTTTTTTTTACAACCGGACCCTAGTACCTGTAAGCTCCACAATAAACTGCAAGAGTGGTCTAGTTATTTTTTTAAATTTATAAAACATGCTTCACTTTAGAACACAGTTTATATGTCAAATTAATATATACCATGACTGAAGAAATAACTTTGACTTAAAAAAAAAATCCAAAATTTACCCTTTAAACATAATATACTCTCACCTGCTCCATTAATACTTGTAAAGAGAGACAAAGGAAAAAAATGTCTGGGGGTTCCACCCAGTATATTGTAGGTTTCTCAGAAGAAAGAAAAAAAAAAAGGCTGTATGATACTCTGTATGATAGTCTGTGAAGGCTGACTTTTACTGGCTTTTTTAGTGGAGGGACAGGAAGAGGCGGGTCATCTGGAGGGAAGGCGGATGTGAGGTCATCATGGGGATGTGGTCTGAAGCCAGAAGAGGAAGGAGATTAATTCTTACTGCTCCTGTAAGAATGGGAGAAAAGGCATTAGCACACTTGATCACCCCCTATACCTGCGTTTCAGCATTCGTTAGACCCCCGTGCTGTCTCCCATGTGCATGTGTGTGACACACTGTTTAACTCTAACTGGCTAATTCACCCTGTGTTAACCTGAACATGCCTTTTTGCTCTACATTTGCAAGAATCCAGCCTTAAATAATATTGCCTGCTGCTTTTAATCAAGATGTCCACATAAAAATATGACCTCCCCAGCTAAAGAGAAGTTAACTTTAACTGCCAGAGAACAGTTGTGGCCTGGACTGAGTCTGTAGTGATATTACATTATTGAAATCAGGAAGTAAGTTGGTTTTATAAGTGTTAAAAATATACATTACCACTTGTTAACTCTGTACACACTGTAAACATCTTTTTGTTATTACTCAATATCAAAGACATTACCAGGTAAAGTGTGGCCTTCAGGCCATTACAAGGCACAGTAGTAATCACATAAGAAAAAAAACTGAAAACAGTAAGAAACTGAATGCCCTTTTTCAATGGCAGCAATGGTGAATGCATGGCCAACCAAAGTAGCCAGAGGTACAGTACCTAAATTAATCCAGAGCAAAGAGTTAAAATGGTTATTTTTCAATTAAAAATTGATGTTAAGGCACAAACTTAGTTCAAAATCAGTCACCCTATGTAAGAACTACAATCTTCCGACTGTTTGTTCACTTTAGTAGAATGAACACTTTCACCATAATCTAAAGTCTTATTCTACCCTTGTGTAGTCCTTAAAGCCCACTGCAATTAAAAATAAATTCTCTCATTTCTAGTCCAATCATAAGGCTGGAAGTTTATAACTTGGTAATTAATGTGTAACAGAAGACACCTATCACGTCAAATCTTGATTCTCATCAAACTTCAAAACTATGCCTGGGGATATTTAGGAAAGATCAAGTAGCTTCAAATTTTGTTCAGCAAACTACAAAGATCAGAGAGAGATGATACACACTAGGAAATGGAAAGTCCTCCTGTATACCAGTGAGAAAAGGAAGAGACAAACAAGTGGAGGTGGACATTATCTATGCAGGGCTTTTGACAGAATGAAATACTTGGGAAAAACTGTCCAAGACAGGTTAATGCAGTAAGGGATGAAGCAGAATATCCATCTGGTATATTAAAGGAGAAGGACATTTGATTGAAATTGACGGTACAGGTGACTAAATGATGATTACATTTCTGTCAAACCAAACGGCAGCAGGAGTGGCATACCTCTTGGGGTACGTTGGAACTTCCTAAACTAACTCAGTGACTCCTTGCAGATCACTGCCTTCCAAAAGCTGCCCAAGTCGTTCACTGTGAGGTAACAACTTGACAACTGCCCTTAACCGAAATGTAATTGTAAGCATTGACCTGGGTGCAGCCTCATAATGGGATTGTTAGTTTTACATGACTGCCAGACCACCAGTGAGATTTGAGTCTGGTGGTATGCTGCGCAAAGACTTACCTACAGAAACACAGGCATTTGAAAGAGTAATGGAAAACAATAAGTAAGTTTTTTTTTTTTATCGTCCTGCATGTGTCAATCTTTTTAAAACTCTTTCTTTTGCAATTCGTGTGCCGCCTACAGCAGTTTGTATATCTGCCACATCTTATCATGACGGTTTCGTACTAATCAGGTGCCCCTTAACATTCTTCGTTGACATAAATGTCGTTGTTCCGTGACTCACGGAGCTGTTGCACCTGTTGGAGCCGCTCACGCTCAGCCGCACCCTCCTGGCCTCGCCTCCACCGGGACAGCGCACCTTTGACTGTGTGTTGCCATTACAAAACAGCACCCCACGTGAAGCGCGGCCAGTGCCGCAGCGGCGCAGTTGCTAGGCGTGATAGCCGAAGAGAACAGCCATGTGTGACGCGCTTCTGGGAGCTCCGTTCAAAGCAACGATGCTTTAGTCAATCAGGCAGAACAGACAAGCCGCAGTTAAGAAGAGGAAACTGTACAAAAGCAAAGCGAAGTAAGAAGTGACTGCAAGTACCGGGAGTTAAAGGACGCTAAGAATCCGAGATGGGTGAGCCTCTGCAGGTCCCAGCCGAAACATCATGCGCGCCAGGTAAGAGCTTTCCTGAAAGGATTGACGTCAGGGAGCGGGGACCCGACCACCTGTCACTTCATACATGTATAGCGCCTTTTAATGAGATGTGACCACATAAAGAGCCAAGAGGCCGTATGTGGCAAAGAAAACACCTGGTTAGGTTTGTTTTATCGTCCAATGAATGTAAGCGCCTTTAACGCAGTGTGGAAATCGGTCTAACGAAAATGAATACGATTTAGATCAGCGAACTGTTGATCAAAGTTAACATTTTAAGGATTTTATAATATTGGGAGTAAAAGCAAGCGTTTTAAAATGTTTTAGTTTATTCAAGGCAAGACACTTTTTTCGGTATACTTCAACGTCTTAGAGATTGTGTTCACATAATATAGCGTCTTTCACAACGAGTACAAGCTGAAATCGATACAAAGAATCTATACCACAAAGTCAAGAAAGAAGCTGAACATGCATCGAAATTGAAATACTAAAAAAAAGTGTTACTTTTTTAACTAGCTTTCATCGCACACACACACAGAGTAAAAAAAGTAAGTGTAACAACACCGTTAAGCGGAAACTGATAAATGAGTAAGTGGGAATGCACTGTGGCACAGTGGCGTTTTAAATTGCAAGGCTGCTAGTTCAAAGCCCACTTCTGATTCATTGTGTGGCCATGAGCATATCGCTTCACCTCACTCTTCTCAATTGTACCTGTACCTAAACAACAGTACTGTATTGTTTCCTGAACTTGCATATAACCATGAAGACTTCAATATCCAGTTACATCTATTCTTTCAACATACTCTAGCTTTTGTTTAGGAAAGATTTAGTAAGTTCTGCGGTGTTTCTCTTTTTCATAGTTCAGCTTCAAAACATTTACACTCCTTGTGACCCTGAACCTAATAAGATATTTATGCCAATGGATTTATAGATGAGAAGATAAATACAACCATAGGTGCAATAAATGCAAAGTATACTTTTGATCAGACCTGTATACATGGTTTCTACCTTTTTGCCTGAATAAAGCACTTCTTAGATTTTACTTAATCACTCTTTTTTATATAACTGCTTATGGGGTGCCAGGGAGGAATAGCCTCTTCTGGCAGCAATGAGTAAAGTTTGTGAACAAACTATGAATATGTGCCAGTCAGTCAGTCATGCTGGGTCAACTTACATTCTGTAATCAAACTAACACACATTTTAGGGCTTTAAAGAAATTCATTTAAATGTAGTGTCCCTGGAGCTGTTAGGCAGTAATTCAAACTATTGCCTCCTATAAATCTTACTTCAGAAACTCCTTTTTAATACAGAGGAATACAAACCCAGCTCTTCTATGATGCAGAACTGACTTCATTTGCTATGAATGTAAAGCAGTAAGTGTATGACAATTTAGGGCCTAATCTGTCCATTTGGAATTTTGTGAAGTGTTTTTCTTTGTAAAAAGGCCTTTTTTTCTTTTGAAAATATATTAAACTATACTTTTAACTTGCATTTCTTTGCTTCAGAAATTATCAGGTGATTTCAGTATGTCATCTTTCAAACAAAACATTTATCTACAAATGTTTGACTTACTGCATTTACTTATTTTAAAATCAGCTATTATATATGAAAGTTAGATATTCAGTAGATTTAGAAAGTAAATAGACTCCTTCACTTTCTACACTTTATTGTATTGTAGATTTATTTTAAATGGATACATCTGCAAATTTTAACCATCAATCTACCCTCAGTAACATATAATGACAAACTGAAAACATTTTCAGAAAGGTTTGCCAATTTATTAAAAATCAAAAACCCAGATTTTTCATTTGTACAATTTATTCAGACTGTTTGCTTCGGCACACCAAATTGTGCTCAAGAGCATCCCTTTTGTAATTACCCATGAGATGTGTCTAAAGCAGGGGTCTCCAACCTTTTTTCACCTGAGAGCTACTTTTACAAAATGAAAATGGCTGAGAGCTACTCATGTTTTATAAAGTTAATTCTCATAGCTTATTTCAACCCAGTTCCCTCCTCACTCACTCGCCAGCTTTGGGGCGTGTACCTTAACAAGACAACAATTGAATTCAACTTTGTTTGATATTTAAACTAAAGTGTTACTTAGGTCTTGATGAGTTTGAGTCCAGATATTCTCTTAAGTGTATGCCACATTGAAAAGACAAATTGCAATTCAGATTGTAGATAGTGATATAATTTTTTGGAAAGATTGCCCACCGCTAATTTCACTAGTCAAGTTTTCAAATTTATGTAGGACTCATTAACCCTTTGGCGAGCTACTTGGAAAGGGGTTGCGAGCTACTGGTAGCTCACGAGTGACGTATTGGAGACCCCTGGTCTAGAGTGTCATTGGAATTTACCTGTGAACATTGTTTAGCAAGGCCCATAACATCTGTAAAGCAGAATTCGTTTGGAACCACCAGGATTCTTCCTAGAGTCTGCCATCTGGTCAAATTATCTAGCTGTGCAAGAAAAGCCTTGGCCAGAGAGGTGCCTAAGAACCCAATGGTCACTCTTACAGAGCCTGAGGTGTCCTCTGATGAGTTGGGAGAACCTGCAAGATGAACAGCCATCTCAGCAGTACTCTAGGCACTTATGATAGAGTGGCTAGACAAAAGCCACTCTTGAGTAAAAGGCATTTGACAGTTTGGAACATGAGGATAAAGATTGTCTGGCCTGATAAAACAAAAATGGAACTCCTTGGGCAGAGCTCCAAGCACTATGTCTGGCAAAAACTACCCATTGCTCATCACCTACCTAATGCCATCCCTACAATGAAGCACAGTGGTGGAAGCATCATGCTAAAAGGGTATGGTTGACAGCAACAGGGACCAGGAGACTGACCAGAATTGAAGAAAACTTGAAGGCAGTGAAATACAGAGAGGTCTTTGAAGAAAACCTGCTTCAGAGTGCATGTGGCCTCAGACTGAGGCAAATGTTCACCTTTCAGCACAACAATGACCCAAAATATACAGTCAAGACAGTGCTGGAGTGACTTTGGGGCAATCTGTAACTGGGTCCGAGTGGTCCCAGCCAAATATAAACTTAAGCCCCATAGATCATCTGTAGATGATAGACACCTGATGAGATCATAGACCACAGATCATAGATATAGACAGTACAGTCTAACGAAGTCGAGGGCATCTGCCAGGGAGAATGGGACAAACTGCTCATAATCCAGCTGTGTAAAGCTTGTAGAGACATAGAGTTCACATGCAGCTCCGACCCCCGTTGACTGTTAATAGAGGCATGTTTCTCGCGGAGGTAAATCGCCATATGCGGCGTGTAAAACTGTTTGCGAGGGGTATCCCATGGGATCCTTAAAACATTCCTTTACAACTGAGGTTAAAACACAATGAAGTGAGCAGTCTTTAAAAAACAAGTTTTCGGTTATGACGCACGACCGCGTGCACTATAGCAAACTGTTTTACACGCTACATAGAGCAATTCGCATCCGCGACAAACATGCGTCTTCTTAGATACTCCTGCACTTTGTACACACCCCCCTCCCACCGTGGTCGGGTGTCTTGGTGGATTATATATAGAAAGGCAGTCAAAACCGCACAGAGCAATGAAAAGTCTACATGAGTCACAGGTGCATCTGGACTGTACAAAGACGGCAACGGCTCGAGTGACGAGTTGGAGGTGGGGACATGAGCAGGCAGTGTATACTGAACGAGAAATCAGCAGACTAGCATGACGGAGGGAGCGGAGTGGATGTCCTTCTCCTCTCCTCCCATTCCACCCTGAGCGCCGCACGGACGATTGTGTGTTGGTTCGTTCCATGCATTGGTTAAAACCCAATGAAGGAAGCAGTCTTTAAAAACCAATAAGCCCTGTGCCTCTGTTTCATTACCGTCTCACCTGCTTCACCAATGCAGGTCCCGCAACAGGCAGCCAACCGGGTAACCAAAGTCTTTGGGTTCAGGGGGGAGTATGGTTACAAAGCTGAAACTTAAAGGAATTGACGGAAGGGCACCACCAGGTGTGGAGCCTTTCGCTTCATTTGACTCAACGCAGGAAACCACTCAGCCCGGACACGGACAGGATTGACAGATTGATAGCTCTTTCTCGATTCTGTGGGTGGTGGTGCATGGCAGTTCTTAGTTGGTGGAGCGATTTGGCTGGTTATTTCCGAAAACAAACGAGACTCCCGCCTGCTAAATAGTTACACGACCCTACAGCGGTCGGCGTCCAAATTCTTAGAGGGACAAGTGGCTTTCAGCCACGTGAGATTGAGCATTAACAGGTCTGTGATGCACTTGTATGTCCGGTACTGCACACGCGCTACACTGAATGGATCAATGTATGTCTACCTGGCGCGGGGAGGCATGGGTAAGCCGTTGAACCCCATTCGTGATGGAGACCGTGGCTTCCAATTGTTCCCCACGAACGAGAAATTCCCAGTATGTGCGAGTCATACGCTCACACTGATTACGTCCCTGCCCTTTGTAAAGACCCCCATGGTCGGGTGACTTGGTGGATTATATATATATAAAAAAAAGCATCCAGAACCGCAGAGAACAATGAAAAATCAACGTGGAAACTGACTGAGGCGGTGTTTGGAAAATTAACAGTCAACGTGACTCACAGGTGCGTGTGGACTGTACACAGACGAAAGCGACTCAGGTAGGGAGTTGGGGGCGGGCACATAAGCGGGCAGTGTGTACTGAACGAGCACCGTTCAACCCCGTCCTTCGCTTTGGAAGGAGAAAGCGCGATGGCGCTCCTCCAGTTTTCAGTCACGGACAATTGTATGTTGGTTCGTAGTGTGCATTGTTGCAATGTTACTTTTCTTGGTGGTTTATTAAATTACGGATTTTTCAAATGTTTATTTTTTCCTCTGTGCTTAAAAATCATTTAAAAAGCGGCCTGATTATGCTACGCCGCGGGTTGGCTAGTATACAGTATTAGCTGTGAGGAAAATTAAGAAGTTGATAGGCGCTTACCATTTCTGAATTAGTAAAGATTTTTTTTATTACTTTTTCCTTATGGACCTCAGGAAAATTCAGACTTCTTAAGAACACATTTTGTGTCCATCTGCACATTTTGTATTGGACTGAATTTAATACAGTTGTGCAATTCAGTATCATATTGAAGGCCTGTGTTGTACCATTATCACAAAACATATTCTTAACACTCAAGGGAAAGTGTAGGATGTAAGAATATCTCATATTGTATCTTATATTTGTGACTTTGTAATTGTGTCCTTGCCATCACTTTTCACAAAAAAGGGAATACAACAATCTCTTTAATCAAAAAATCATTATGATTATTTTTAGATTTCATAATATAAAAGTGTATAGGTAAGTGTAAGTATTATACCCAACATGCTAGATTAGGGGGATTGCTAGGTGGTGGTGGAGCAATGTCAGGTTATTGTTAGTTCCTGTTAGTTACATACAGTAGCACAAAAAGAGTGAACATTCATTTTCTCTGTTTGCTTTGAAAAGCTTTTAGGATGTGTAGATACACTGAAATCATCACATACACGCCACACTTCATGTCCTTACATATTTTAAGGTCCTGAAGGCTTTTCTGAATTTGTGTACTTATATATGTGTTCAAAATGTAAGCAAACAAATTTAATGAATTGTTACTTTGCTATGTAAGAGTAGGATAGAAAAATGCCAGCTTAGGCTGTGTCCTGGGTAGCTTGCTAGCTCCTCTATAATTAACTAACAATTTGATTATTTGCTTTTGAAAGAAGACTCCTCAGACACAAACAGAACAAGAATAATTTTTTGTTTTGCATACATTTGCAGTGTGATATGGTGACAGTTGTTAGCTTTAGTATTTTAAGGCTCAATCGGGAACCATGTAATCTATTATGGTTAAGGGTAGGTCAAAGGAAAAGTGTTGCATTACACTCACAGCACTTTTGCCTAAACATTGTTCCTGGTCTGTTTACAAAACAGTTTCAGTTCATAAATAAAAACATTCTACACAATAACTAAATTAAATATAAATAAAAACCATTAATGTTGTTTAATTTGCCTCATGATTTTACTTTAACTTAAATGTCATCACATTTTCTTAACAGTCAAAATCTGTTTCTAACATTTTTAAATACATACATACATGCATGCCATATACATGTTTGTATCACTACTACTATAACTACTACTACTAATAATAATATTTTGATATTTTTAAACTCATTGGGGAATATTTTAAATTTGTTGCCAATATTATGTTTTTATTATACAGTATGTCTTGTTTTGCAATAATACTTTTGGTTAAATAAGACTGATAATCTTTGAGTTTATTTTTTTTTAATTATGATTACCAAGGTTGTGTGTTGGTAGAACTGACCAGGCCAGTAAAGACATGCATAAGTGATTTCAACTATAGACCATAATTTCTACCCAAAGATTTTTTTACTTTGTCTGAAGTGCACTGGCAGCTCAGCCATTGTTGCTTCCTGCGTTGCACTTGTTCTAGGAAAAAACTGCTTAAAAAGAATAAGTGATTCTTCATTTTTAGGCATAAGTTCCTAAATAAATGCTGTACATCAGTGGTTTCCAAATTCAGTACTGGGGGACCCCATGACCACAGGACAGAGTAGAGTTTCTATTCAAATGCTGATGAGTAGCAATGAGCAGTGCAAACACAGGTGCAAACACAACTGAATGCTAAAACGGAGCAACTACTTCACTGCTTTTGTCACTTTTTTGCTAATTAAGAAATGTTTCTTATAAATGAACTGACAAATGAATAAGGCACTGAAGTAATTGCTTTTCTTGCATTTAGTGGTGTGTATTTGGACAATACGAAGGAAGTAAACTCTATAGAAAAGGGTGAATTAAAAATAAAATATCAAAGACAATTTAGGCTTTTAAAATTCTGTAATAAATGCAAATATTTTAGTTTTTTTAGAGTAAGAGATTAAAAAAGGCCAGGCAATTAAACCATGAGATCATTTAAAAGTAAAAATGAATGCACTGAATGTGAAATTAGTCCAGGACTGAATGTGGGATCCACTGCCAAATGTATAGTGAAAGTATTAGGAAATGCATCCTTGTAGCATGTCTCAATGCCCTGAAAAGAATATCCTAAGGAAGAAATATTTGTTAAACTTTGTGCATTTTTTAAAAGGTTAAAAAAATAACACTGAAAGGGGCACACAGAGGAGGGACACAAAATTCAAGTGAATAGAAGCATAATATAAACAGTGTTGCCATTTTTGGCTTGACTTCAAGGTTGTTAAGTATCTGTCCAACCTAGTGCCCACCTCTCACATTAGTACAGTCTCTCCCTTCATTTACAACTCACTCTTTGGAATTTGGCCTCCTCTTGCCAACTTTAGAACAAATCTGCCCTCTACTGTAAAGTAGCTTTAAGCCACTTTTTAGATTCACTCTTGGCTTTTTGTGCAGCTTTTCTCTTAATACAAGAACACCAGGATAGGACTCCTTAAAGCGTTTCCTCTGCAACCCTGTGATTTCAGAAGCCCTTAAACAGGCCAGATCTCTAAAAAGAACTTCTCATCCTTCCATTCCTTTTTCTTCCAGTCTTCACTGACCTCACCCACAAGCGAGCAAACTACCTTGCTTCCCCAGCTAAGGTCTTTTTGCCTGTAGCCATTTATTTATCCCTGATGCAAGTGCTGTCTTATATCAACAATTCTGAGTGGATTAAAAAAGATCCACTTTGCATATCAGCAAGTTACTTCCAGGAACTGCAGGGCAGAATAATGGAAAATACCTGCACATGTGCTGTCTTTCCATTTGCATTCAGGCACCACATGTTGAAGAGTATTTATTCTGGAGAATCCATGTTTAGTATGTTAATTGTTTAAGTACTGTACAGATCCAGATAACTGGAAATGCTAGTGGTCCTATGTGAATGAGTGGCTCTTTCAGCAGACAAATGTCCTTTTAAGGATTGGTTCCTTAGAATGTATATTATGTTAATTATTAGAATTTTCAAGCTGCATTGCTTCCGCATAAAGTTGCATTCAGTTTTTCATTTTTTATCCAGCTTGATCTTTTTAAGGTATACTTTCATCTAAAGTTAAGATACAATAAATGCACTGTCTAGTTATCACTAAAGAAATATTTTTAGATTCTTTACAGATTCCCAGGAGAAAGTAGCAAATTCTACTATTTTGATAAATGGTTATGAAATTTCCAGATTGTTAAATTGTATAAAAGATTGCATATTTAAATAAACAATTATTTAATATAAGATACGTTTTTGGTTTTGTTTTCACTTGATCTATAAAAATGTTGAATTATTTTTTAAGTAACTGTGTTTTACATAGGGGCATAATTTGAGCAAATTTAAACTCCGATTAGTGTGGCATGGTGAGGCAGAGGGTAGTGCTGTCACCTCACAGATCCAGTGATGTTGATTCAAATACTGCACCATGTTGCTGTTCATGTGGTGTTTGCACATGCTGCACTTCCTTTGTCTGTTCTCCTGGGCACTCTCAGGTTTTCCTACCATCTCACATCCCCAAGGATGTGTTGGTTAGGTCAATTAGTGATTCCAAATTTTCACCCCATGTGAATATGTGTGTGTGTGTGTGCATAATTGAGTCCTATGATAGACTTTGTCCACTACTACTGGAATAAGCTCCAGCCTCTGTGACCCTGAATTAGAATAAGCATGTCTGATAATGGTTAAAGTGTGACTAACTGTGATCAACAGTTAAGAACAAGTTTTCTAATTAACTAGTTATTCTGTGAAATAGACTGTTATACCTGCCTCACACTCTCCACCTTGCATTTTTTTTAAGTTGCACTGCTTTTTTATTGCTCTTTAATTAATATTGGTTTTATCAGTATGCTGCTGCTGGAATATGTGAATTTCCCCTTGGGGATTAATAAAGTATCTATCTATCTATCTATCTATCTATCTATCTATCTATCTAAATAAACTGGCAGTACTAAATCATCATTTTTGTCAATGCAATGAATAAGCTGACAAAACCTGCACAGAGACGACATTTTTACAGAGAATTATCAATTATTCTAATAAGATAACAAAACAGAACAGAATTGATTCAAATTACTCCAGTAAAGCAAACTGAGTGTAGCAATAACTACAAAACTATTTATTCAAAAAAGTAATGAGGATAGCGGGGTGACCGAATTTGGATCAAATGTATGACCGTAAAAAAACTCTTTGCTGGTTCATCAGTCATGAAATTTAGTGCACATTTTGACCTAACAGTAAAACTAATAAAACCAATTAAAGACAAGGAATTGATCACACTGTCTGGCTTTTTTAATGCTTAAGTTTATTGTTATTTGTATGCAGTGAAATGATATTCTTACTTGTATATCCTCCATTTAAACTGAGTTCAGAAAATATGCTATACCAAAGATGGTTGAATACAAAATTACCATTTTTTAATTTATATATTTATACTTTATACAGGTAAAAGTCCATTACAACGAACTCCCAGGGACCTAAAAAATATTTTGTTGTAACGAAAATTTAGTTGTAATGAGATTCTGTATTTGTCACTATAGTGCTTTCTTTAACTTGCATCCAGGTGTTCGCAATCATTTCAATAGCTTCTTTCACGTTAATTTTAATCTCCTCCTGTTTACAAATTATGCTGACGAGAATTTTCTCAGCATTTCCTTGCCATAATACACTTTCAGGGTGCTAATGATGCCCAAATCCAATGGCTGAAGCACTGCTGTGCAATTGGGTGGGAAGAATTCAACGCGAACATTATCTAAATGTGGAAGCATGTTGTGTGCAGCACAATTATCAATCAGAAGCCGAATCATCCTTTTCTTCTTCTTCATATTGTGAGGTTTCTGAACACATTTAGGATCCTAACCTTACATCACCCATCGAGATCTTTTCTGTTTATTTTTGCGGAGAGATGCAGCATAGCTGTGAGCCTGCTGTTGCCCCGTACAGATGCGGAGATTACACTTCAGGATGCTCTTCGGCGTGCTGTCTAGTTGGGGGAGGTCCCAAGAGAGTTTACAAACCTCACATTAATGCCGCATCAATAGGAATGTTTCTTGAACGAGCATCACTGAACCACATAAAAACTGCTTTTTCGACGTCTTCAAATGCAGCAGTTCACATATGTTTGCAACCTAAGATTTTTCTTTTTTTTTTTGCTCGGTCTTTCAAGAAAGTTGGCAGTGTTGATGGCGAAATTCCGAATTCACTGGCAGTGTCTTTTTTCTTTTTGCCGCAATCGAGAGCTGCAAAAATGTAAAAAAAAAATTTTCTAATATGAACTGTTACCATTTTTTCGTGTCTGCCATTTCTATAGGAGGGTGACAATGAGTTAAATTCCAATGGATGTTTTTCAAATGTTGACGAGCAATAAGCAAAAGGTATCACTGAAAACCACAGAAAACAGGAAAGTTCGAGGAAAGACATTTTTTTTTTTTTTACAATGTTTCTGTTTGGGGATCGTTGTGCACAACTGAGCTACGGCCACAGAACCAACTGCTCTGCGGATGATTTATTCAGGCATTTCAAGGTCTTTTGTGCACTTCGTTGTAATGAAAGTATCTGCTGAATGTATTTCATAGTAATGAGATTTCTATAGACTCGTTTCATATGGGAAATCTGTCTGGACCATAAAAATACTTGGTTGTAATGAAAATTTCGCTATAAAGATATTCGTTGTAATGGAATTTTACCTGTATATATAATATATATATATTGTGACAGTTTATGGGCTTCCTCGCACCCCTGTACCCTTAGACCACACGTCAGACACCAGATAAAAAGTCCAATTATTATTTATTATAATAATAATGTGTACAAAGCACGCTCCTCTCCACAATTCTCCAATAAACAAATCACAATAACAATCCTCCTCTCCCAGACGCTTAGCCACCCTGCTTCCCAACTCAGCTCATCTGTCTGGGATTTCCCACAGTCCTTTATAGTCCTTGACCTGGAAGCGTTTCACCCTCTCTGTCCATGTGACCTGGAACACTTCCAGGTCTGAAAAAAATCCATCTTCACCCAGGAAGCACATTGTTCCCTTTGTCCACGTGACTATGACATACTTCCTGGGCGTGATATAAATAGTCTCTGGGCCTCCCTGCAGCGACTCCTGTCGGCCCCCATGGTATCCAGCAGGGCTGTGCATTAAAAGTCCATTGTCCATAATTCCCTGCTGGCATTTGGGGCACCTCTATGCTGCAAGGAGGGCTCCATCTGGTGGCCTGGGGGTACTGGCCGGGATGAACGGCCGGCCATGTACCACAATATATATATATATATGTTAACTGCTAAAAAAACAAAAATATAATCAGAGATATGAAAAAGGATGGGGTGCTATCCTTAACTATGTCTGCTGCTGATGGTGTTACAAAACTTAGATTTTCTGTCAAAGAGGATATAGCGCACCTCTGGAAAGAAATGTATGTCTAGCTCCTTTTCTTGGTCACAATGGTTCTTTCTATTGATGGTTGGGTTAGGCTGAAGATGGACCAGAAGAGGTCAGAGCAGAGGTAGAATCTGGTGACTTTTGACATCTACAGATTATTTTTATATTTTAATGCCTATCCTAAGTCTTAGTCTTAAAAGTAAACTTTCCAAAAAAGAAATCCCTAATAGTATATTTATTATTCCAATAAACCTTTGAAATGTTGTGTTTGTTTCTATGTCCATTAAATGAATTATTCTCATTTAACTAGAGCTGACAATTAAACTCTTTTATACAGCGCTGTTTAGAGTGAGTATGTGTTAAAAAGTGGTCCAGATTACCTTAAGAGAAGAAAACTATGCACTGCCTATGTAGGCCTAAGAAGCTAGGACTTGTGAAAATTCCATATATGGAATTTCAGATAGTATGCAAGATGTGGCTTGCTTGACTGAATTTTAATTTTGTGACAGAGTTTTGCATGCAGACCAGAAAAGAAGGTTTACATACAACCAAACTGAATTCATATCTGTTGAGGGTAGCCTGTGAGCTGTTGTTATAATGGGAAAGTTAATATCAGAAATTAAATTCAGTCTTTAAACCTTACACCTACGAAGAGTGGTAAAAAGCATTAAAAGCCTAAGGACAATTTTTTTCTGTGGACAGCCACAAGTTCCTTTGACAAATAGGAAGTTGTGGTTATAAATTTTGTAACCTTTTCATGTAGCACTTCTTCCTAAATTGTCCCCCAGCCTGAAGTTTACTCAATTATGTTGTCCTTTTTTGTAAGTCAAATTGTCTGCTAAGCAAATAAATCTAAGTTCCAGAAGCTAGTCATGCAGTAGCTTGTGAGAACTCAATTTATGATATGTTGAGCTTGGTGGCAAATAAAATGTGTGAGAGAGTGTTAATGAACAACAGGTAAATTTGACAAAAATAGAGGAGTTCTCAATTACAGTGTCAGGAGCATAATTGTAAAAACTGGAAACAGATAGAAGGCTATATAACAGAAGAAAAGATGCCTGTATTTTGGTAAAAAAAAACGAGATGAAATTCAAAAATATAAAAGTAGTTGAAGGTTCAAGATTTTCTTCCAGGGAAGATGGTAGACAAAGTAGATGAAGAGTGAGCATGATATAGTTTTAAAGAGAAAGGATGTAATAAAAATCAGGAGATGAGTTTAGTTGTAGGTGATATCTGGAGCTGTGCAAGAAAAAAATATAGTGGTGCTTTGAAAGGTTTGAGGATTTTCACAGGGGCTTTGGATTTAGTATGATGAGCATTAAGAAGTTTGGGAATTCAGTGATGTAAGGAAAAGGCAAAAAGGCATATGTACAACACTTTGTTGAGAAAAGCAAGAAAAAAAATGTAATTTAAATTTGTTGGTGAACGTTAGATTTATCAAAGAAAATCAGGAGTTTTTTTCATCAGAGAAATAAGGGGAAGTATGAAAATGTATGTACCAAGGACAAAAGTTTCCATCGATTGGGGTTGTTGAGTTAAAAGTGATGGGCTGAGCCTGATATAAACTTGAGAGTTTCCAAGCATAAAGTCCTGAGGAATTCCAAAAATGCCCACTAAATTGGGAAACCATCAACACCCATCTAGTAGCAAATACAAAAAACACAGGATCTTTATAAAGAATATTTTTATTATTACAAAAATGCTCTTGAACAAAAAGTAAGTTGTGTGGACCACAACGAAGCAAAAGGTGTTGCCTGAAACAATAAAGGCAATCCAAGCAGTGCCCACATGAAATTGAAGGCATATTCAAAAGTATGGAACAATTGTAAAAATTCCCAATAAATCACAAAGCACAATAACAGTAATCACTCGCCAACTCCCAAACACATTTGAATAACCCATAAGGAGAGTGGGTTGTTCCTGCTTTTATAGGGCTGATGGCGGTCCCTTGTGGTGATGGACAGGTGGCCCTGCCTCTTTGGGAACCACCCACAAAACACAAGGAACATAACACTGACACAGGGAAAAAAACAAGATATTAATAAAAGTAATAGTAACCGAAATAAAAAAACACAAAAATGAACGCAAATGACATAAAACAAAAATATGAACTACCTGAAATATAACAGTACTTATTCCAGTAGTATTGGCCAAAAGATAAATTAATTTTGGATGGGATGCCAGCCTACTGTGTGACATTGTCACTTATTTCTTCTTACAGTTTCAATCTGCCAGTTATCCTAATACACTCACATTTGGTATTTGGGAACAAACTCAAAGTACCTGAAAAAAAACTTATGGAGAAAAGAAAGAATGGAAATGGGCTAGAAACAGCTCATCATTATGCCTCTAATATTTTTAGTGTTGAGGAAAAAGGGGACAGGAAAAAATTAAAACATGGTGAGCCACATAATATGCTCTGAATCTGGAATGTAGGTATTAGTGAGTTCTGTAAAGGCAGACTAGGCCATTCAAATCTTTATAAACCTTAAGTTTCTTTAAAATTATAGGAACAAGTTATAATTAAAGACTTTAAGACTAGGCTTCTCCCCATGTTGGCATAAAGCATTTCTTTCTACAGCACAAAATTGATAACCAAGGTAACTGTTGTTTGACAGGTGATAGATTTGATAAGCTGAACTGAGGAAACAGATCAAGTTTGTTCAAGGCCATCTCAAAAATAGATAGTATGTTTTAAATATAAAGAAATAGTAACAAACTTAGGTATGCCAAAGGTATGAACAATGATCAATCATTTGCTGCGGTGAGTTGACTTGGCAATGTATGGCTTCAACTAATTGCATATACTTTTTTTTTGGCAACTCTATAGATATTAGGAAGTGTCAAGGGATCTGTGCTGTTCTTTAACAATTTGTTCATTCATTATTTTCAAGGAATGGACACTACATGATCCAACAGGGCTACTGAAAGCAAAGCAACTTTTTACACATCGAATGTTACTACAAACCACACTATGAAAATTATCTTTACAAGTACCAAACCAACCGAACCAAACTTCCAGTTTTTAAAATGAATATTTCTGTTTTACTGGCAGATCCTCAATAACACAACATTTTCTAATTTTAACATCTTAATAGTAAAAGAAGGAATATTATAAAAACAATAAAGAAGTCAAATGCAATAAATTGAGATGTGCAATTGAATCTACAGTACTGTATTTAATGTTACTCTTTGCTACTTTATATAGAATATATATACACATGCTGGCATGACCAATATCAGAAATTTACAATGAACTTTCTTTCTAATCATTATTTTTGCTGGCAGTTTAAATGCTGTACATAGTACATGATGACAGGATCGCACCATCCTTGGTCCTGGAAGGTCTTGAAGTGTGGCATTTTTATTGTGTATTATCTACTTTAGTGTTAATAGTTTTACTGACTTCAAATTGATACTTTTTATAATTGATGATGTTAGCATTATGGAATACATCTTTTAAATATATGTTTTACTAATCTTTTCCTTTTGTCTTTCACTGACAAAAGAAGTAATGGAGACATAATATAATTTAAATGCAATAAACTGTGTCAGGGATGCCAGGGGCAACGACCCGGCCGGGACGCCGTGAGGGACCGGATGTGGGTCTGCGCCCACCCTGGATCACGTGGGGGCCACCATCCTGGTTGCTTTGGGAGCCACGGGTTGAGGGCATGGAAGCCCCACCCTGTAGGGGCCCGTGGTCACCGCCAGGAGGCGCCCCAATGCCTTGGGGACCTGTTACCTCAGCACTTCCTCCACACCAGGAAGTGCTTGGGGGAAGATTTAAGAGGACACCCGGAGAGCTGCCGGGAGAACAGCCGGCACTTCCGCCACGCTGGGGCGTGGCCAACGAAGGAGTGTCGGGAATCACCTGGAGCTCATCCAGGAGAATATAAAAGGGGCCGTCTCCCTTCATTCAGGGCTGGAGTCGGGTGGAAGAAGGACAAGGCACTAGAGAGAGTGGAGGCGGCCCGAAGAAAGGCATTGTGTGGCCAGGACTGTGTGTGTTGGGGGTTTGTGCACGGGACTGGGTCTTAGTGACCATAAATATTGTAAATATTTGTAAATAATAAACGTGTGGTGATGAGTAACAACATGTACGTCTGTCTGTGTCCGGGTCGGCTCCACAACTGTTAATTCTTATCTTTTCAATAGATGGTATAGCTTTTAATGTTTTACCATTTTGCAGATGAATTTAAATGACAATGTAACTAAGAATGCTGCAACATTAGATATGTTACAAAATCCTGTCACTCACACAAAAAAGGTGATATATGATACGATTTAAATGTAATTATTTTAAATGGATAGTTTAGGTTATTATGCTTTACAATTTGTAATAAACATGTAAGATTACAGTAACTTAAACAAGAAAGCAGCAACATCAGATATGCTAAAAAAAAAGCCTTGGAACCGTTCTCCGAGATTATGTTTCTCATCGATACTGAATTTCAATCCACAACCTTCCACTAAGCTTTATATCTTGGTGTGGAGCAGGTTAAAAGATTATGCTTAACTGCCTCAGTTACTAAGTGCACCATGCCCTAATATTCTTTGGTGGAAAACATCTAAAGATAGAAAAATTGCTATACCATCATTTTTTAAGCCCCAGTACCAAAATCTACAAAAAGGAAATAAGTGCCCCCTGTTCCCTAAGATCACTACTTTCTAAGCTTTAGTTGTACATCTTTGGATCCATTCAAAAAGCACAAACAGGAGAGAAGAAAATAAACATATTATTCAGTGAGATTCTGCTCTCACCAATTTAACTTAATACCAAGGGTGTGCCTCACACAACACATTTTATAACAGGTAATATTCCCATTCATTCAATATTAAATGTAGACATGATTTTGAAGCTGTCATGATTAGTCAAATATTTTTATCCAACCTTCTGTCATTGGCTTCCTGAGTGAGGCATAAGCAATTGAAACTTCTCCAAATCATGGAAAATGACGGCTAACCATTTTAGTATTGATACTGAACTGCTGAATTAACAAAGACAGCTTACAGTATCTAAAACACTCAGTATTTTTGATTAAATGTTATTAATCTGTGCAGTCTTCTTCCTTCAAAGTGTCTCAGCCTCAGAATGGAAAAAGTCACCACTTGCTTCTGGGAATATACTTTCCTTTTGAATTACTCTAAATACTCCTTCTGTTTTCTGTCCACACTTACAGATAACAGCCAGGAAGGTATCCTGCCAGATTTTTATGGTGTTATCAGAAACACTGTATTACAAATTACTATTATAATACAAATGCTATATCATATATTAAAAAATAACCTTTCTGAATAGGTACTTTGAACAAAGGTTAGTGTTAGACTCAGTGCTGGACTATCTATACATAGAGATGGGCATGTCACAAGTTTATAGCAAGCTGCTATATGCTTTTAAACATTCCACTGTAAAGCTGAATCAGTTTAGGTGCAAAATGTTAATATATATATATGCTTTATTTGATATTTGTCTAGTTACTTTCTTATATTAATGAATAATGAGTCCACTGTTTTGCTTTGGATATATGTTTAATTTTGTTATTTATTTAATAAAAAGCACATTAATCTTTGTAAATATGCTATAAAACATGGAGTTTTAGTAACATTTCTAGTGGAAGTACTAGCATAAAATGCTTTGTCAAGGTCTAATACATTATAAGATATAAGCTACATTGTTTTCAACAAGAAAAGGTTATCCAAAGACTTTAATCAACTATATGTTATCATAAATTTTTAAAAATTGTTTGTGCTTCTCCCTTTACTGCATTTTAATTGCTTATTTATAGTTGGTTTATTTCTAAAATTTCACAAAGCAAGTTTCATAATTTCCAGTAAGTGTTCTAGTTGGAGAAAAATCAAATTGGTTAATATCAGTATTTAAAAAATGTCATGCAATAATTAAATGACCTGTCTGCTTAAAGGTAGAATATATATACTCTACTCATGACACTGCCTGCAAGCTCCTGTATTTTTTCATATGTAAACATTTAAACAGCCAGGGCTGTCTGGACAACCTGGTTTCACAAAGCTAAAATTTAATTCCATGTTGTTAATACTAGTAAAACAGGAAATGTCATATTGTGTGGTAGCCTGTTCTAATAATTAGTGCTACTTAACGTAATGCCTTAGAACACGAGAGTATCTGTTGAGATGAATGTTTCCAGGAAACCTTAATGTGCATAAAGAAATATAAAGTAAACAAATATTATCAACGCAGAAAGGTTCTTACATGAAAGATTAATGAAACTGTCATATGATTTTTTATTTAAGTAATAGTTGTCCTTCTTTGTATGGCAACATACATCTATTTGTTAATCAATACTGACATGTTAGAGACAGAAAGCTGTCTTGGGAGAAGCCAATGTATGAGTAATATGTTAAAAAAATTCAGACATGAGCGTGAGTAGGCATTGTCCCCTAGGAACCAACACTACACTAGTCTATAACATTTCAGCAAGTATTTACCACTCTGATGCTGATCTTTATGATCATAAAGAAGGTCATTACAATAGCAATTGATGAAAAGAATTAACTGCTCAGTTACAATATTTGAGGGTTCCTCTAGAGTGCCTCTTTCCCTTGCACAATCTGGCTCAAAAACTAATCAGCACATCATCATCTCATAACAGGCTTAAGTTTCAAACATGGTATTTTTCTGTCCAGCCATTTAAGCTCTAGACCGTTCTCCAGAAACTGTGGCACACAGACACAGACAGAGACACACCCATCATCAAGATATAGGCATTTTAAAGAAAATCAAGAAATTAAAATACTGAAGAAGTAAATAATTTTAATCAGCACATGTCATGGGGAAAAAAATCTAAATGTTTAAAAAAAGAAAGACATTATTGCTGCATTCAACAATCAGGAATAACCAGGATGGGTAGAGAAACTAACTGCCATCAATGACAGAAAAGTTCTCAAAAACATGAAGGAAAAATATAAACCACCTTTTTTCAAAACTTTCAAAAACCTCCACAGTACGGGAATTAAATCAATATAATCTATTAGTAGGGCAGCACGGTGGCGCAGTGATCGCACTGCTGCCTCACAGTAAGGAGAACTGAGTTTGCTTCTCAGGTCCTCCCTGCGTGGAGTTTGCATGTTCTCTCCGTGTCTGCATGGGTTTCCTCCGGGTGCTCCGGTTTCCTTCCACAGTCCAAAGACATGCAGGATAGGTACATTGGTGATCCTAAATTGTCTCTAGTGTGTGGTTGGTATGTGGGGGTGGGGGTGTGCCCTGCGGTGGGCTGGTGCCCTGCCCAGGATTTGTTCCTGCCTTGCACCCTGTGTTGGCTGGGGTTGGCTCCAGCAGACCCCTGTGACCTTGTGTTAGGATATTGCGGGTTGGAAATGACTGACTGACTGAATCTATTAGTAAATAACTTAATTGATTTATTTAAATCTATTTTTCCAGAACAGACTCCAGATGAAAATTGGAATGTAATGTAAATTTTATCAGTTTTGAACATAAAATAAAACAGTGCTCTGAATTTAATGCAATATATCCTATAGCTTCTTTAAATTAAATATTTAGTTTTCACTACTTTTGTGTATAAGCATATAAGCCATTTGTGTTCTCTAGGCAGTTGCAACATATATGTGAATACATAGACATGTATATTATATGTAATAATGTATGTATTCTTTTTCATTTATTCTTCAGGAGCTGTGTTTCAGGTTGCTTGTCCAGCTTCCCATATTCAAGCTCTGTGTCAAGTTTTTAATGTATCACTAGTTAAAGAAATAATTGTCCCAAAGGATGTAAACATTTCAAGTCAGAGCAGCCTGGAAAAAATGTTGCTAGTAAGTGAAAGATACAGTATTTACATCGGCTTGGCTCTGGCTGTAAGCTCCAGTTTATTTATTGGCTATAGTTTCATACTGAAGAAGAAAGGCTTACTGCAGTTGTCAAAAAAAGGATCCACCAGAGCTGGTAAGCATCACATTTAGTACTGTTTTAATATATCACAATTACATTTAAATATATTATTTTATTAAGAAATAAAGCACTCATTGTTTTTGTGTGTATTTGCCATTCTTTTGTGAGAAATTTAAGCAAGGAGAGAATTCTACAGAGAATAGTGAATAAAAAAGTACATTAAATAGACACTTCTATATTAAGATAATATGTACTGTATATTAAGGCTAATATAAAGTGGAAACAAATAAGGAAGATAACATGACATTTTGAAATTGTATTAATTCAACCAGGCATCATTAATTGTGTCCAGCAGGGAACTGGATTCAAATTCTGGCCCTAATGAAGTTGAGTAAGCATGTGCAAACAATACAGTGCTTGTAATAATGCGGACTGGGTTAGCCTTGTAGGTGTTACTGTGCTTTATATGACTGTCTAAATAGGAGAATTCACTAACTGAAGAAAGGTGGCTGCTCGGATGAATCCATCCTGCAACTAGTTGATTTTATCTTTTAAGGGCAGCATTTTAAACTATTCACAAGCTTTTTCTTCTTATAACTATTATGTAATAGAGAATGAATAGGGAAAAGTACTGACACCGCATTGATAAGGAACTTAAGCCTGGTAATTTTTTTTATTTTGCACACATTTTATATATACACATACAGTATATGTGTGGGTACATCATTAAATTAAAGTTAAATGATTCTTAACTTACCTGCACCTGTGGGAAGTATTGACAAAAAGCACAACCATTGTCAAATGATTTGCATGGCTTTATAGGCTTTTCCTCATTTATTTATTTATATTTACTTATTTATTTACTTATTGATTGATTGATCGGATGCATTATCTGTCCTGTGACTCTGTATCCTTGTTTTTTTGTTTCTACTGCTGTATACATGTAAATTTGGGATTAATAATGTTTAGCTAATCTTGAGCAATCTAATATTGCTTCCATTGTTTCATTGTCATATCATATTGCCAACAATCTCTAAACAAATGGCCACTTGAAGACAAACATTTGATCCCAATTAAAGTCAATCAGCTGCTTGTACTTCTAATGACTGTGTCATCAATGTGTTTCTGGCATCTTTTAGTGATAGTACAAGGGTCTATTTAGGTCACTATGATCTGACCTTGTCTGGTCATTGCATTTCAGTAATGACTAACCATTTCCATACCCTGTTATTCCCATCCCAAGGTTTATTTTTTTTTAATCGGGAGCACAGCACCTGGATGCAGGCATTTTGTTGTTACATTTTTGCTTGTGAGTTTTTTCTCATGCATTTTAGCATAACACAGCATAATTTTTCATATTTTACAAACAAACCTTTTCCAAGATTAATGGTTAAAACATAAAATTTAAGCAGTGGTGCAATTATTTAAACTATGAGTACAGTAATTAGTTCACGTTGTCATCTTTTCCCCCCTTTTTTTGGTCTGTTTAATTAAATGAAATAGGAATAGCCAGAATGTGCACATGTATTTAAGCAAACCTCTAAAACCACAACTTGTATACTAAACATAAAGAACATTTTAAATTTCTGAGCATAGCACAGTACAGTATCTCCAAACAACATTAAGCACTGCAGGGTGCTTTGTACATTTAATATATAATTTATACCAGGCACAGAAGTATTATTTAGCATTTGCCAAATCAGAATTATTCCACTTGAAAGGTCAGAGGATGATGTCAGCAATATTGTACCCTACACTCTCTAGTTTCATATGGAAACTTTATTTCATAAAACGATGGTTAGATTAACAAAAATAATGCTGCCTACTTCAGCAGTACTTATACTGTACACAAAATTCGCTTTAAGGATGATGTGTAGAGATTTGAGACTGATAACATGAGACCATTCTAAATGTCAAGAACAACCAACAAAGTAATGTACTGAAAACATTTTAACCATCACTTAGAAAAGTTACTGTGTCTTCTTTCTCATAAATGTTTATTAATGTAAGAGAACAATTGTAACATTTTAAATTTTATGTGAACCATTCTTTATTAGGTAGATTTCTGGTGCAGTGTTTGGCATTGCTACCTTTTAGGTCCTGGCTCATGGGTTCTAATCCCACCCTATTACTGTCTGTGTGGAACTTTCAGATTTCCCTCCTGATTCTCTGAGGCCTTTGTTCTGCATCCCAAATACATGCATCTGAGGCTAACTGACTATTCACAACCGGTTTAGTAAATTGAGAATTGCGGATCTGTGTATGAGATGTGCCTTGTGATCAACTGTCATTGCATCCAGGGGTGTTACCTGCCTTGTACCTTGAAACTGTTGGGATGAGCTCTGGCCCTTGTGATCCTGAACCGGGGTAAAGAGTTTCAATAATAAATGACAATTGCTTCCAGATTCATCCTAAACCTAAGAAAAATTGCTTTGACCAATTACCACTGACAAGGAATCTCATTAAGATGACAGTCATCATGTCATGTGACTCATAATACCATCCTGATTACTACTGTCTAACTCTTTTGCAGGCCAGGGAGGACACGCTTACCTGAAGGAATGGATATGGTGGGCTGGCCTAATTTCAAGTATGTTCAGAAGCTTGTATACTTTTTTACACCAAATTATGTACAAATAACCCACTCTGTATTTATGATGTTTTAATTCTGAAAAACACAAGATGTCCTACATTCTGATGGGCAATATAACCTTTTATAATTGAAGGGAAATATTTAGCCAAGGTGCAAGAGAAATTTTGTGTTGTATTTGATGTTGCTGGCAAAGCTAAGATATGGTGCCCCATGAAAATGAAGACGAAAGGGATGTTTTCAGGTGTTTGGTAATTTAATTGACAGCACTGAATTAAATCAATTGTTTTACCTAATTCTGTTGATTTTGTTTACAGTGGCAGCAGGGGAAGCAGCTAACTTTGCAGCCTATACATTTGCTCCAGCAACACTAGTGACTCCTTTGGGTGCTCTGAGTGTTCTAATCAGGTATGAAGAAATGTGAAGTCTTGGTGCTCAATTCTCCAATTGGACAGCAGAACATACCTTAAAATTACATAATGAAACAGGAGATACGAAATCCTACAAACAGAAAACATAATAAACTACAAAAAAGCCATAGCAGAAGAAAATGTTTGTTATAGCTAGGTCTTTTTTTGTCTGTGAAGAGCATTTTATTATTAAAATATCAATGAGATGTATCTCTTATAAAGTATGCTCTGTTTGTTTGATGAAGGTAAAAAAAATCATGTCTAATGGACTACGTTCATTTTTACACTCATATTTACTCTGTTGTAGGTTGAAAAGCAGTTTTATTCCAACCCACACACATTTAGCTTAATGGTAAATGCAGTTGCTATACAGCCTTCACATTCTAAGAGCAGTACCTTCAAAATGCATTCACTGAAACTTAGCAAAATATAAAATTATTTCTATAAGGTATTTTGTTTTGCACATACCTCCACATACAGTAAATGAAAAATATCAGTAAGAGGTGTCTCTAAACTAGCATGTAAAATGCTCTGGATGCTACTGTATGATAGCTAATATATGCATATTTTTGCAAGGGGCTGGTGCAAAGACAAACATGTAATATTTTCTAACATACAAAAATAGCTAACTTAAAAGGTAAATGCCCTAAATGGAGCAACGTTTTTGCACAGTGGACTACACTGCTTTCTCACAGCTAATGAGTCCTGGGTCCCTAACACATCAATACAATGTGTTTATAGATATAAGTTGGGAGAGTGAATGCTATAACTAAATTCTTTACATGAAGCACTTTTGTACAATTATTGCAAAATATTAGATGCATCAATAGATCAGTAGAGTTAAGCTTGAAGACTGATTTTACTAAAGAACAAGCACCGTATAAATTCATAAATATTTTTTTACTTTTGTATCAGCCTTTCTTGAAAACATACATATATTTTGATTTCTGATAGTGCAGTGCTGTCATCCTACTGTCTGAATGAGCATCTAAACATTCATGGAAAACTTGGCTGCATGCTTAGCATTCTAGGATCTACTATAATGGTGATACATGCCCCCCACGAAGAAGAAGTGAAAACACTGCATGAGATGGGAATAAAACTGAAGGACACAGGTGAGCGTGAGACAGCATATGTTATTTCAACAACCACGATATGCAGCATTTGTACTTTGTGTTGTGTATGTTTATTTTTTAAATAGATGTAATATGACAAGCCAGGATTAAACAATGTAAATTGTACTTTACATATTTATTTGAGCTATAATGAGAAAAAGTATGTCTTTTTTTAATCAACCACCAAAGTGCTGGGAATATTTGAATTAATTATGTTTAACAATGATATTTGGTTTCAGATATGACAGTGCTATTTTGAAGGTGTTGTTTGATGGCCATTGCTATCTTGTTTATAATTCTGTTACATTGGTGGACATATAACAGAATTTCTGTGTGACATTTAATGTCACTTGTGCTCAGTACTGAAACCTGCAGCATGCATATTGTAGCTAAGTCTATGATGAGTCCTTATAGTTAGGGAAAGGAATATTTACTCATGGTTATTATCTTTACTTCACTTTTTGACTTTTAATTCCTAATCAAGGGTTTGGTTTTTCTTGTCAGAAAATTTAAACCTTTTTGGCAGTGATGTACTGTAATTTTTAGATAATTCTTTTGGTTTTCCCTTTGACTCTTTATTCACTGGTTCTTGCTTCTTTTTTGCCCAGTTTTTGACTGTTCCTTTCATTTCCAACCTTAATTGCCTTGTTGGCAAATATCATGCTGATAGCATTTTACAATTTCTGCTATTAATATACAGTATAAAAATACTGGTAAGATGTCCTTTTCCAGGAAATGATGGCCCAAAATAAAATACAATAAAGGTTACATTTTTGTGTTTTTTATTTGAATAGCTTTAGAGATATGGACACAGAATGTTTCATGGTTTCTACCTCTCATGATGGGCTACTTATGGAGCAGCTAATGGTGCCTTTGATGCAGCACATTATTTGGGCCTCTGACTGGTTCTCCATGACCAGAACAAAAAAAAAAAAAACACCTGCATTATTTGACAATTTTGAAAAAAGAAAGAAAAATAATATTTCCACTCTTTCTAATGTTTTCATTGTTCATCTTACCTAGTACAATGCTGTCCTCAACAAAAGCAAATTATATATGGTGATGCTGATTTCTGAATAATAAGTTTGTATGCTTTAGCTCCGACTTGTGTGGACATTTTCTGACCGTTAGTTGAAATCAATAAGAAACAACCTAATTCCACATAAGACATGCTCTTCTGGAGTTTACATCTGATTGTTCTCAGTGTTTTTAGAACAAAAGTAATTCAATAACAATTAAACAGAAAGCATCAAACACAAACAAATTAATGTACCCTATACCCCCTTGCAAGATTAACTTGCAAAAACTCTTCTAGTGCTATTTGTAATGGAAATGGTGTTTTAATTATCACATTCTCTTTATTTACCTAATTTCACCTTATGAAATACCAAAAAATTCACACCAAAGACAGGATTGATGTCCAATTAAAGCCATGGATAAAAAGTGAGCTGCAGGTTATGAAATAAGAAAAGGAAGTGTGCTCGTGGAAAGTCATCAGAGGCATTTCTAAGAAGTTATAATATTGGAAAATGCATTAATAGGGTGTATAGTTTTTAGTTACTACTTAATATTCGAGTCCCTGACAGAAGACTTTGTAGATTTTGCAGCACAGTGATAGTTGGCACTGCTGCCTGATATGTTCAGAGTCCTAGGCTCAGAACTCAGCTAGGTTATTAAGGCCCTGTAGCCTTAAATTGGGCTAAGCAGATTCAGTAAATGAATAGATAAAAACTCAGCATCTTCTTAAATTTCATTTTGTACTGCAGGTAGGAAAAACAACAGATGGAAGATAAAGAAAAAAACAACCGTTGTTTTTATTTCTAACTTAATAAATATGCACCCAGCTTGTCCACTCACACAACTTGCATTAATAAGACCCCCACCAAAATAATGCTCTTTATCTGTAATAGTAACATTTTGTTCCCCTTCTCAACTCATAACTCTGTGCTTGTTCTCCCTAAATATGTTACTACTGTACCATATGGTTTTATGTGACAGGCAATGATCATTGATTAGGCAAGGATACCATAGTAATTTCAAAGATGCTGTAAAACTACAAAGATTAACCATTTTCTGAACCAATTAATGGGTTACAGAAGGCTAGATTGCATCCTAACAGGACAGGACATAAGATAGGAATGTCAGGATGCCAGTCCTTCACAAAGCATACTCACACAGGGCAGTTTAGAGTTGCCAGTTAACCTAACCTGCAAGTGTTCTGAATGTGCATAGAAGGGAGTTGCCTGCAAAGTAAACAGGGAAGACACTGAGAGAACATCCAATCTCCATAGCCTCAGTCCCTGGAGTGTTGAGTCAGCAGAGCTTACTATTATTCCACTTAAGTGAAAGGTTTTAGCTCAAACAAGTCTTAGTTTTACAGGGACAAAGCACACAATAAACTATAAGTGGTCAATGGCATGTAGTTTAACCTAGCAGCTAAAGATTTGCCTGTAAGTCACAAGGTTGCAGGCACTCAGTACTTGAATGTGATAAAGTCATTTAACCTGTCTAGTCTCAAATCATAAACCTACCTAAACAATCATATTATAGAACTATATACAATTATCTGTTTCTCTGTATTTTAAGCATTACCTAGGTTTAAGCTTCTGCTGAAATGAAGTAAGACGATATGAAAGCAAATGTTTAAGAACGCAGGTACTAGGAATTATTTTTAGTACTGAGCATTGATAACACCAAGAACTCAAAACGGAATTATGTTTCTTTGATTTCAAATTGTTTGAAAAAAAATAATAGTAGGATTCAACAGAAAGTCAGTCATTGGCTAACATTTAAAACTAATTGAGCCTATGTCTGGTTGAATTTACACTAAAAACAAACCACATCTGAACCATTGTACTGTATATAATATAAATCACATAGATAATGCATATATTGAATTAATAAAATGCATATTATTTTTTTTCAGGTTTTATAGTATTTGCTGTTTCTGTAATCACAATATCACTACTGCTCATCTTCATTGCTGCACCACGAAAAGGGCAAACCAATGTCCTTGTTTTTATCTCCATATGCTCTTTGATAGGAGCATTCTCTGTATCTTCAGTAAAGGGCCTGGGCCTTGTCATCAAAGATCTTCTGGAAAACAAGCCAGTTTACAAAGACCCACTGGCCTATATCCTTCTGCTTATTTTAATCATCTCTGTTAGTATCCAGATAAACTACCTCAACAAAGCATTAGACACATTTAACACCTCTATAGTGACCCCTTTGTATTATGTATTTTTTACTACTGTTGTGGTCACTTGCTCAGTCATTCTCTTCAAGGAATGGAACAACATGAAGGTGGATGACATTATTGGAAGTCTCAGTGGATTCTGCACTGTCATCATTGGAATTTTTCTTTTACATGCATTTAAAGACTTGAATTTAACTTGGGACCAGTTGCTCAATTTAACAAAGAAAAGTAGCTATCAGTCTGCAAAGAATGGATCCGATGACCAGAACACTCTTTTAGAGGACATTGAAAATCAGTAAAGAATAAAGGATGAAATTGAATCTTTAAAGAAAAAGTATTTTCATACTATTTATAGAAATGATGGAGAGACAAAACAATGTGTATAAACCAGCTGCATCATTTTATTAAATGACTAAACTATTTTTTAACATTTCCCTGGAATTTCAAGAGCATTTATAGCCTGGAAACATTACACCACATTTTAAAGTTATGCAGTGTGTTGAGGGAGTACTATTGTGTCTGCCAACATCCAGTTTCAGGTGTTTACTTGATAAACTGCCTATGTGCATTGAAAAATAACAAACAGCTACCTAGAAAAAGTTTAATTTTATTACATTCTGTGTTTCATTTTCTAAGATATTCTTGATTTCTGCTGTTGGTGGCTGCCTTTACTAGCTTTGAATATTACTTTTGGTACAGAAATGGCAAATTACAGTTATATTTAAGACTGAAAGAATGAACTCCAGGTTTTGGTGAACATTGGAAGAGCAATGTCCAGATAGAATTGTCTTTTTCAAAGTAAACCTGGTCAGAACAAACTCAAACCATCAATAGAAAGTATGCACAATTGGTTATGGAAAAGCATGGCCAATTTTTAAACATGGCCTATCACCAATAAAACATCACAGAAGACGTTACTTCTTGTGTACTTATGGCCATGCCTAAATCAATTACTTTGTCAGATCTTCCTCATTATAAAGAGAAGAAAATGGGGGTGAGTTAAATATTTACTTTTGAGAGAAATTTTTTAATTTCAGACTAAAAAAAAGTAAAAATTTAGAAAGGATGAGCTACACAAATATTTTGAATTTGAAATTTATACTGAAAGAAATACATGTTTAAAGGGTATCTACTATACTGTAATTGTTTAAAACAAAAAGTTTTTATAGTACTGTTCCTTGTTCCTGTGTGTATAACCAGACAGACTTCTTAACTTTTTCTAGTCTAAGTGCTAAGGTTTAGTACAAAGGGGAGCATACATCCCCTTGCATCTGTTTTTCAAAATGAATAAATAAGTTGCAAAGTAAAAACATTGCACAAGGTCAGTTTTACAGCACAATTGTAGTAAAAGGATGTCCTTAGCGTACTTAGTGCTTTACAATATGCAAGCTTTCGAGGCAACTCAGGCCCCTTCTTCAGGCAAGATGTAATACAGAAACTGAAGTTTCCTGTGTTTATATCCACACACTAGGACAAGAAACAACAATGTTGGATATAAACAACTTACATCTTGCCTGAAGAAGGGGCCTGAGTTGCCTCGAAAGCTTGCATATTGTAATCTTTTTAGTTAGCCAAAAAAAGGGGTCATTTTGCTTGGCTTTTCTCTACATTCATAATGGCTAACACGGTTCAACACCCTAGTTCTTAGTACTTGAAAAAGAAAATCACTAGTGCAAAACAATATTGTTTTTCTTTTTTTATTTTGTTTTGTCCTTTGCGGTAAAGGGTTTTGGTACCAGTTTGACTCATGATAGAGGAACAGCCTATAAACAGTCACATGAGAGGAGAAGGTTTGACAATGATAATCTGCATGCTAATAAGGACCAGCGCACAATGACAGCTGAATCAACCCTATAGATAAACTGAGTGCCATGAAAGTGTTGTGAAAGTGGCTGTCAGTCTAGGGGATGTTGCAGTCCTGGTAAGGCTGACTTAAAAAAAAACAACCTAATTTTAAATATTGTTTTTAAATTACTCCACATACCTTTTAGATTAGATTAGATTTAAATAAGCATAACTCAAATTGTTATTCAACTGCTGCACAAAACTAGTCCTAAATTAATGCAGTTATTGACTAGATCTGCAGATCTCAACCTTTGTGGTGTGCAAGCAGCTGCCCAATGATACATGAGTGAACACAATTAATAAATGAATAAAAAGTATCTTTTAAAATGACCATTGCTAACAAAAATTTGTAGCTTGAAGCATTTTTCTTGTATTTCTTTCTAAATGTTTTATTAAAATAATTAAGTCATGATGAATAAACACAAGTTAGATGGTGAACCGCTTGTTCTCACCATTAACTGGGAGCTAGTTAAGAAATCAAGAAGCAATATGAAAAACTAGGAAAGCAGATCTTTAAAAGTAAAGTAAAAGCATCAAAGTCTGAAAATACCATAAGCCTGTTAAGGTTCCTGAAATTATTAGTAGAATTAAGTTGCCAGACACTATAGGGACTGAAAAAAAATATTGTTGACCCATTAGTATAGAGCTTTGTAGGAGACAGATGTAAGGCGTTCTTGGGAAGGTCATGAATGAGTGCATAAGTAATTGTAAAAACTTTAAAATATGACTACTTAATAAGTAATTATTGTTAACCATTATTTATCCAAACAAGTATGTTAGTGTCCAGACACAGGAAAACCTCTGTATCAAATCTCAACTTGCTGAAACTGGCTGTTGTGTTATGCTACAAGCCTCTCTTCTGCTGAAGTAAAGAATTCTAAACTACTGGTTGTGTCTCGGTATACTTCAATAACTACATAAATGGGCTAAAAACACCTACACCTCACTTCAAGGGACCCCAACATTTGTTAGACAGGAGGATGGTAGAAACCCAAAATCTGAAAAGAACCTAAGCGAGAGGAGTATATTAAATTGCTACCATAGTTTGGGGTAGTCATTTTGTGTTTTGATTCTGCTATCAAAAGAAGCATGGTGAAGGGATCACCACCAGGATCCAGTTAAAAGAACATATAATGTTCATCTACTGTTTACTTGTTGAACCTATACATTTGGATACTGCAGTAAGGCCAGTCAAACTTATGGCAGTGAGCACTCTGCTGCTTTAAGCCACCTTGCCAGGTAAGTATGAAAATGCTATGTTTAGTCAGGTGTAAAACAGCTGACAAGTGCATTGCAGATTTAAGTGTCTGGCTAGGGATGAACATTAAAAGCTACTTGGAGGCACTGTGTTAAGTACTGAGTTCAAAGACACTCATAGGGGTACACCGACATCCTGCAACGGTGTGAATAAGGGGCACAAGCATCACTATGCTGAAGAAATGCACTAATAATGCTGTATTGCATTGTGACTACTGAGCAGTTACCCACAGTAAATTGCTAAGTGCATTCAGCATGGTGACTCACAAATACGCTTTGATCTGCTGTGTTTGACTTGCTGGGACACTCAGGCAATACTAGCCACTCTGCTCTGTGGCAACCTGAAGTACTGCATTGTAAACCTTTGTAAAACAGCAGTTCATCAAGAGTGTTGTGTGTTACAATTAAAATACTAACATAAATATACATGATTCACTGTGATGTCAATGAAAAAAACCCTGGACATCAGCACAGTTGATTGCCAGAATGTGCAATAGTATGCATGTGTACTGGACAGCACAAAATATTGAGACTGTGTTGGTTTCTTAGTTAAAAACTATAATATACCAGAATGAATAGAACAAAAGATAAGGATTTTAGATGTCTATATGCAATTACAAACAGACACCCTTTAAAAGCTTGCAAAGATTATAAAAATATTGGTTTAATAAGTCTGCAGCACTAATCATAGAAAACGATTCTGAAGCAGTGCAGTTACCCTTTGATGGGAGGGAGAAAAAGGATCAAAAAGAAACACTTATGTTCATTGTGACAGAATAAAACACAAACAATGTTGAAACGCTCTCCACAGTGATATATGTAGAGCCATATGTACACAGTGAGGGCCGAGGCTTGCTGCTGCTACAAATAAAGAAAACTCTGCTACCAGAAAAGAGAATAAGCACCTTGAGCACGGGAAAGGCCCTATATAATTAAAATGTATTATTATTAGTTTTTGTTTAATTTTTTGCACTTTGAGCTGCATTATTTATATGAAAATGTACTATATAAATAAATGTTGTTGTAGGTGAACTGCATTATTGTAATAAAGAAAAAGCTGGCATGGAATTTGTGACAACAGTTTGGCCTTCTAAAGAGGTAGTTCAGAAACATTTTTGAGGGGATATTTCTCACAAATAGCAGAACACACTGCGATACACTGTTAAGTGTGACTTACTGTACACAGACAACCAATACACATTTTGGACAGTTCATGATTGCAAACCCACAGGGGGCAGAAGAAGCTTTGAAGCAGCAACTGCTGAAGCAGTTAAACATCAGGAATTAGTAAGACAAATGTGGGATATGGTCATTTATCAGTATCAGCATTTACATTCACACAAAGCGTCTCTCACAGTTACAGCTGCTGTAGTGGCACAGAAAGTGTCTGTGGTTGAAAGGCAAGGTCACATCAGGTTGGAGAGCATGCATTGGTACTGCACGTTGCTGCACCCACCACAAGGTCCAGCCCCACCCTCCGGAAATGACCCTCTATCTCCCGCAGCCAGGTGTTACTTGGACGTCCCCTTGGCATGGTCCAGCCACTCAGTTCCTCAACAATGAGGATCCCGCAAGCTGAATCACCCTTGGGGAATCGTGCCACATGGCCATAGTGCTATAACTGATACTGCCTCACAATGCAGGTAATGTGCCTCATTTGGTACTCCATGAGCAACTGCTCATTCGACACAAACTCAAACCAGCAGTACCCAAGGATTCTCCGAAGAGACATAGTACCGAAGGAGTCCAGTCTTCATCTCAGGTCACTGGACATCGTTCATGTCTCGCAACCATATAGCAAGACAGGAAGCACCAGGACTCTAAAGACTTGGACCTTCGTCCCTTTGCAAAGATATCGGGAACGCCACACACCCCTTTCCAGCGACCTCTTGACCCCCCCATGCTCTCCCAATCCTTCTAATGATTTCATAGGAAGAGTCACCAGAGACATGAATGTCACTGCCGAGGTAAGTAAACCTCTCAACGACACTCTCTCCACAGACAGACACACTGTTGATGTCTGTGCCCAAGATGTCATTAAAGGCCTGGATCTTGGTTTTTATAGAGGACACTCGCAAGCCCGGACACTCAGACTCCTCGTTCAGTCTATTGAGAGCCCTAATCAGAGCCTCCTTTGACTCCACGAAGATCACAGCATCATCAGCAAAGTCAAGATCAGTGAATCTTTCTTCACCAACAGATGCCCCACAGCCACTGGACCCCACGACACTGCCCAACACCCAGTCCATGCAAGCATTGAACAGAGAAGGAGGAAGAACACACCCCTAACGAACCCCAGAATCATTTGGGAAAAAAAACAGAGGTTCTGCCTCCACTCTGCACAGCACTCACAGTACCAGTGTATATGCCGGCCATGATATCCAGCAACCTCGAGGGGATCCCGCGAACACTCAGGATGTCCCACAGGGCAGCTTGATCAACTGAGTCGAACGCTTTACGAAAATCAACAAAGGCTGCAAAGAAACTCTGCCAGTATTTGCGTTTGCTCTATGAGAATCCTCAGTGCCAGGATGCGGCCGATGGTAGACCTCTTAAGTGTAAAACCAGACTGCTCCGGTCACTGGTAGATGAGTGTTAACAGATCCTATTGAGGACGACCCTAGCATGGACCTTACCCGACACTGAGAGCAGTATTATGCCCCTGTAGTTGCCGCAATCGAAACGATCACCCTTCTGTTCCCAGATAGGGATGACAAGCCCCGTTTTCCAGTCAGTTGGGATGACGCCAGTCTCCCAAAAGGAAGCAAAGATTGCTTGAAATGCCAGGAGGACAGCCTTACCACCAGCCTGGAGAAGTTAACCCCAGATACCACAGATCCCTGCAGCCTTCCCCTCTCTCAGCTGGTTCACAACCTATGCAATCTCAGTGAGATTGTGTGGTTCACAGCTAAATGGAGGATCAGCCTCAAGAACTGTGAACCCAGTGATATCCAACGTCCTAGCCTGAAGATCAGCTTTGAACAGCTGCTCAAAGTAGTCAGCCCAGCGGGTCACAACTGCAGTGTCATCCATAAGGACCGTTCCATCAACCGCCCTGACTGCGACTCTCCAAGGAAAAGATCTGCATGTGCATAATGCTTCAGTTCCTCTGTAAGCAGGACGTGGGTTGCTAGACCACAGATGGTATGTCACTTGCTCACAGATTCCTTTAACAAATGCCTCTTTATCTGCCCTCAGAGCCCTTGCAGCCTTCCTGTTCAGTTCCCGGTACAGACCAGAGTTGCCATCAAGCCGTGCACTAAGACTTCCCTTTATGATATCCAGGGTACCCTGCAAGATGAAACACCTCCTTCTGGGAACACCGGTAACACCAACACAACCCTCAGTAACCTTCATGGTCTTATCACAGAAGGTCTCCCACATCAGATTAGGATCGGCAGTCGCACCCAAATCCGCATGTTCCTCACACAAACTGCTTGCAAACTCATTAGAAACAGCCTGATATTGGAGTCTGGCCAAGTACAGCCTCATTTTCCTAGTAGTTGGTAACCTACTGGACCTAAGCTGCATCTTCAGAGTAGCAACAACAAGTTTGTTGCCAAAATTCACAAACTGGGCACTTCTGTAGATCATGCAGTTTTGCAAGAGCCTCCAGTGTCTGCCCACAAGGATGTGATCGATCTGCTTCACCGCACCACCAGTATTGGAGTACAAAGGCCAACTATGTAGTTCAGGGAACTGGAACCAGGATCCAGCGATTCGCAGCCCCTGAACCTTTCCTCAGAGCCAGCCCTGTCAGTGCCAGTGGTTGCATTGAAGTCACCCAGTTAAACCAGAGTTGACCAGAGGAGTGTCACCTTGTGGGCACTCATCAACCACAGAGTGAAGTTGTGAATAAAGTATCTCCCTCACCGAGACATCGCTCACCACGGTTGGAGCATACACTGAGACAACAGACAAGGCACCCATGGAGTGCCATAATCCGAGTCTCATAATACATTAATTGAAAAGAGTGTCATCAGACATCATCAGAAGAAGCCAATCTGCTACAGCAACAGCTGCACCTTGAGTATGACAGCCATCAAAGCGACCAGACCAATAAAAGGTGTATCCACCCACAGAGATCTGGCCAGTCCCAAGTCTGCACACCTCAGAGAGTGCTGCCACTGAAATGCAGAGTTTATGCAGCTCTTCCTATTGCAGAGGAGGATGATCATCATGCTGGAGAGACAAGATGTTCCACGTGCTTACCCGGATGGGCCGTCTCAAATTGGGACCCAAGTGCTGCCATGAAGCAGGCGATGCCTTAGCACCACACCAGTTCCGATCCCCAACAGGCCTGACCCCATTGGCTCTACAACGGTTTCGACTCTTCTGGGAATGGGGCTCCAGAGGGCTTTCCCCCCATCCCCTTCATGATGCAAGCAGCCTTCCTATGGGTGGCTACAGCAAAGCTACTCCTGCAGAGAGTAAAAAGGACTCCTTTCTGTCGTCTCATAGCTATGTGAAGTTTTTTTTATGGTGGCTGGAGTGCCAATCCTGCAGCCAACTCCCATGATTTCCCTGCAAGTTGTAGGACTGATGGCAGGGCCAGATGTAATTTAGCATCATACCCAGCAGGGTAAAGGCAAGAGGAATTAAAAAAGTGAAGAAGAAAACTTAAGAAATGCAAGCTGCAATATAAATCAGGCCGGCATTGGTTTCAGAATAAACCATAAGCCAACCCGAAATTGTATGCTCATTGCTTAGACAGGTTCTGGTTTCAGAAAAACATAAGTTAGGTCATCCAAGTCTAAGGAGATCTTAGATCACAAAAAATCTGCCCATGCAGGGAATGAGCAGAGACACAGAAACATTTTCCAACAATATATCCACTTTCAAGAAATAAATACTGGAAATCCAATGAAAGTTTGAATCAAAGATGGTTTGCAGCTCAGGTGGGACATATAAAGTTTGACAACACTGGTTCCCTACCAAAGGTTAATGGCTTGTTTGGTCACAGTGGACAAATTTACTATAAGACCTGTAGCATATTCATGCAGATGCTGCTGTGGAATCAGTGGCTAAAAATCTTTTAATTATGGAGTATCCCTCTGTAAATTAATTCAGACCAGGGAACATTTTATTTGTACAATTATCAAAGTGTACCAGATGTTACATATTAAGCAGACATTCCAAATTCACAACCATCCTCAAAGCAGTGGATTTTTGGAAAGGGAAAAAATATCAAATCAAAGACCCAGTCTCAAAATGTATTTTAGAGACTGGCAAGAAATGGACAAAGGTGCTTCCTCGTGTCCTTCTGCATATAAGGAGAATCTGGGCTAAGCCCTTATAAAATAATGATTGTTATAAGTCTTGCAGTTTCCTATAATGTCTATTATAAGATGTCCTGATGAGTGAAAAGCAACGTGGCGTGCTGTGATTAAAATAGCTTGTGCAAACAGACAAAAATATGCTCATATGCTGAGGTAAGGAAAAATGAATGAGTAAGTAAAGGAGATCAACCATGGGAATAAATGATAAGAGCTGTTCCTGGAAAAAAAAGATTTAGTCTCACAGGGACAGATCCTTACCTATCATTTAATGACTGTTGGAATGGCATAAGTCATTCAAATGAGCAGTACAGTAAAGTGGGAGCATGAAGTGAACTATATCCAAGTTTGCATTTACATTAAAAATCCAAGTTCTGATTTTTCTACAGATTCAAATAAAGAATGAGAAAAGCCTGCGACTTACATATCCATCCTCATTGCATAATTATTAAATGAATTCTATGCATTACAATATTTGATGTTACCAAAAGGAGTTATAGTTCTATGGTGAAGGAAAACAAATATTGCATTGCAATCAAATGAGGTCAATGGTGCATGGAATGTAGTGGAAGAGGAGACCTTGGCTTTCCTGAAATATTCAGTTTTTTACATTATACCTATCCACCATCAGGTAAGTGAAATATTTTCTTATGTCTTTGTATTTAAAAAAATGACACCCAGTCTCAGTCTCATGATCAAAGTTGCCAATCAAAAAAATCATAAATGTATAACAATTATAAGGAAGGTGAATCTACTATAACAACAATATGATAAGAATATACACCAATGATTTTGAAACTAAACACAAGTTGGTGAGAATATTTGGAGCAGACCACTTGCTACATTTGCTATATCACACCCCCATGATTCCCTTTGAGACATGGTTGGAGGCTATGCAAGAGAATTGTTCCAAGTCGAGTGATTATTTATGATTAAGTACACAAATTAAAATATTAATTACAGACTTTAAAACAAGAATTGCAAGCAAATATCATTTAAAAGAGAAAAAGGGCAAAGGGGACTGATGGTCAGATTTTTTGGAAGTAAGAACTCTATCATGATTTCCTACAATGTACCTATGCATGATATTTACACCATACAGGTATTCAAAATTACTGGCAATGGGGTTCTTTTAAGCTTAAATGACAATGAAAAGGTTTTAGACCCATTACAAAAATGATCTGTTGCATATTGGGAAGTTACCAAAAAATTCAAATGGTATGACTGAAATTGCTAGATTTTTGAAGAAAGATGAGCTTGTGAGATTCTTGCTCTAATCTAGTCAAATCAACTCAAATCTTGTCAAAAAATAACAATTAGGTTTCATACTGCACCATAACATTTCTTTCAAGAGTTACCAAGGGCCACAGCAAAATACTGAGAAGAGAGAGAATAGAGGAAGTTTACTAACTGTGCAGAATTATTGCAAATTTTATATTTTTGTACAAATGAGTAACAAACAGGAATCCAATATGCACAGCTAATCAGTGGTTCTAGTTAGGATATGCTGTACTGAGGCAGTAAGTCTTCAGTCTGGATTTAAAAGCTGAGATTGACGAGTACCTCTTATAAAAGCAGGCAGATCATTCTACAGCTGTGGGACCCTGTAACTAAGGGTTGACCTCCCAATCTTTGAAGACTTTATTAGGTCAAAATCATAAGACCTTAATTTGCACTCTGGCTTGTAAGTAATGATATGGTCAGATAAGTAAGAAAGGCCTTGGCCATTAAGGCTTTAAATATACAGTAAGGAGGATGATTTTGAAATCAGCCCTAGGTTTTACTGGAAGCCAGAACAGGAGTGATGTGGTTGCACATTCTAGTTCTTGTAATTATTCTTGCTGCAGCATTTTGAATCAATGGAAAGCTGAAAATACACCCTGTGAATAATGTATTGCTGTAGTCAATCCTACTAAAAATAAATGCATGAATAATTATTTAGTATCCATCATTTTTAACATTTTTTCAACTTTTTTAAGAATGATCAATGGTGTCAAATGCCAACAACATAATTACTGTTGACTTTATATCATCAGAGGTTATTGGAATGTCATTTACAACACAGGTTAGTGCCATTTCTGTACTGTGAATGGTGTGGAAACCAGACTGGAATTTCTCAAAACACTTATGATTTGTAAGGTGAATAGAATAAAATTAAATAGAATTATAAGGTTGGAACTGTGTGGCCAAAACTTTTTCATGTATTTTGGAAAGAAGCTGAATTTGAATTTGGTCTATAATTGTTTGGCATATTTGGGTCTATCTGTGATTTTTTAAATAATAGTCTGATAATTCACACTTTGTACCTCATAAACGGAGCCATTCAGTAATGAACTACTGATAATAGTTAAGAACGGGTACTACCAGAAAAGCCATTGAGCTCTTCTATAGTTTTGCTGGCACTGGGTCTAAGGGGTAGTTAGTAAATTTCATTTTAGAAATTAAAGTTATGACCTCTTTTACTGTTATCAAATTAAAATTAATAAAGTGGTGTATGTAATGGCGAGACAGGGATTACCAAAGTAATATTTTTATTTTGTGAGGTAACAGTGGAATCTGTAATGTTCTGTTGTTAAAGAAGAAGTCCATAAAGTCTGCACTGCTAGTGTCTATAGGTATTTTGCATTATATTTTAGAATTACTATTTTTTAAATTAGCAACAGTTGTAAACAGTACACAAATTTTTATTTCAGTTTTCATCTGTTATTTTAGAATAGTAGTTAGAATTTCTGGAGAAATATTTTGGAAAAAATATAATAAATATGAAAATAAATAAAATGAGTCACAGAATATGTGATTGTTTTTGTGCTTATTTAGTTAATATTCTCCCAAATGCAACATGAAATATGGCTTGAATTTAAAACTGTCACTTGCATTTGTCAGAGTTGAGAGGTTGGGTTCCAGTGAGTACTGTTTATTGATTGAAAAAGAACTTTTTATATATTGTTTAACATTGCCTGTCCATGCAGTATTGAAGATTTTGATTTTTCAGTCAATAGTCAGTCTACAGGGTCACATTTCACTTTTCCACAAACAAAATATTAAACTTTTACATATTCCATATTTCCCAGTAGCTAATGTTGCCTTCATTTCGTGATGGCATTAGGGCGTTTTTATATTGAAGTGCCTGGCAAAATATGGAAGTGGCCTTCATATTGGAGAACAGAATGAAATGAATGCCTTTAAACTCCACCCCACTGACACAGTAAGAAGCCAGCCTTATGTAAAATTTGCTCACTTCAGTATCAGAGAGAGAAGAGAGAAAAAAGTCGTTACAGAAAATAGCAATGCATCATTATTGTATTATATAGTTTTTGCCCATCTTCATTTTTAAAATTCTGTGACACACCTCAACCTGAACAATACTGCTAATGCCCTCATTTTTGAAGGTATCTGGCCCCATGCAGCAGCACCAGGCACAAGTCAGGAACGACTCTGGAGAGGGTGCCAGTCCTTTGTCTTGGTAGTGTTCAGAGTGCTATAAACATAACGTAAAGCATGACATCACCTGCACTTCCAATTATACAATCCTGTCAGATATAGAATAGAATTCTTTATTATCATTATGCATACACATAACAATTTTTTTTTGCTAGGACTTGGCTTCAAGGCAGAATACTTAAAATACACAATACACTATAAATAATAACATAAACATAATAAATATAAAAGGCAGCAGCAATAAAATATCAAGTCCAGACTTTTCCTGAGGTAGTACGCCTGCAGAGACCAGTGATCTGTGTGTGTGGGTCTGCATGGGGAGGAATTCGAGTGTGTGTGTTTGATTACGAGGGAAAGTGCATGTGCATGTCTTCAGGGGGGGCAGGTTAAGGGTAGATGTAGATGTATGTATGTGTATCAGCAGGGGCAGATGGACTTCACAGCTCTAGGGAAAAAGCTATCTTTCAGTCTGCTGGTGCATATTCTTATGTTTCTGTACCGCTTTCCAGAAGGCAGTGGTACAAACAGTCCATTTCCCAGATGGGTGAGATCCGCAGCTATACATTTGACCCTCTTCTGCACCCTTCCAGCATATACAGAGTCCAGGTCTAGGCGAGGACTTCCCACGATCCCCTGTGCTGTTCTCACCACCTGTGCCATTTCCTTCCTGTCCTGTGCAACTGCCGTACCACACTGTCATACTGTGACAGAGAATACTTTCTATAGCGGATCTGTAGAAGTTTGTGAGCAGCTGAGAGAAGAATCCAGCACGTCTCATCTTCCTGAGGAAGAAGAGTCTTTGTTGTGCCTTCTTTACCAGGTGAGATGTGTTCAAAGACCAGGTCAGATCCGATGTGATGTGATGTGGATACCCAAGAACTTGATATTGTCCACACGCATTACAGCCTCCTCATGCATAAATACAGGAGCATGTTCTGTTCTTCAAGACCTCCTATAGTCCACAATGCCCTCTTTGATCTTGCTGGTGTTCAAGATGAGGTTGTTGGCTGAGCACCATAGTGCTAGTTGTTGTGTCTCTTCTCTGTAGTGAGTCTCATCATTGTCTGATATGAGACCCACCACGGTCGTATCATCCGCAAACTTCACAACCATATTTGTGGCATGGATGGCAGAGCAATCGTGCGTAAATAACGTGAAGAGTGCAAGGCTGAGCACGCAACCCTGTGGAGTTCCTGTGTTCAGAATCAGTGTGGCTGATGTACGATCTTTAATTCTAACCACCTGAGGCCTGTTGGTGAGAAAGTCCCTGATCCAGAGACACAATGATGTGGATAGACCCAGATTATGAAGCTTTGTACCAGCTTGTCTGGGATTACAGTGTTAAACCCTGAACTAAAATTGATGAATAGCATCCTAACATAAGTGTTAGGGCACTGCAGATGAGTCAGGGCTGTGTGAAGTACTTTTGAGACGGCATCCTCTGTCGATCTGTTCCTCGTGTAGGCGAACTGATGATTGTCAGTATATACCCAGACATTAGACAAGAAATGAACTGAGCTCTACTTCAGACTTTCACAAATGGGAAGTTGGAACAAACACAGGTAGCAACAAACAGGAAGCCATTCCGGAACTGTAAACAACTCATTTATAATAAGGAAACTTAGGATATGTAGATTGACAAGGGTTTAGATTGCTGTGGGAAACCAAAGGAACAAGAATTCTGGTAGAATATTGAAACTTTCTACAGAAAGCCCTTCATCTCAGGCAAGCTGGGGCTCAGTCACACAAGCTATTGCAAGTTTGATACATTCCTATCCTGAATTTAAATCTTTCTCAAAAGGATTAAGCCCATTGCTTGAGGTTACAAAGAGCTGGGAAACAGCCTAGGCAGCCACAGTGACAGAGCTTTGTACCCAGCAGTAGAATTACACAATCCAGTAAAGGTGTGGCATTATGTTAACAGTTAATGATTACAACAAATGATCTGTCAATGACCTTGGCTACCAATTTATCGTAAACACTGCACCCTGAGCTACTCTGCAGCTGCTATTGTCATACCAAAATCCACCTTTTTCACATACAAAAAAGAGTAATTCCCAGTTGCAAGCTCATATTTCTGAAATTTGTACAGCCTTTTGTTGTGGCACGCCATGCTGCTTTCCAAATAGAGATGCTGCAAATGTCCCTGACAAAAGGATGGCCAGCTATAAAGTAGTGAGTCATCGTACAGCTTATTGATTGCAGGCCAGGAGCTCCAAGGAGAGAGCAGGCAGAATTTTTGCAATCCAGTTTCCTGGCAACCGGTAGATACTGTATTTCTTCCAGTGCCGACAAATACTTTAGAAATACAGGTCTTGTAGGAAATATGGAAGAGTGTGAGGATCTGAAAATATAAGAACATAAAAAATATGCCAAACAAGAGGACACCATTCAGTCTATGAAGTTTGTTTGATTATCTAATAGGTAAGTGGTCCCAATATCTCCATGAACGTGTCTTGAAAAAAAAAACATGATTAGACACAAGTAAAAACATGTATTGCAAAACAACTGTTAAAGTTCACAATTATTATATTATATTAGTTCATAAAATGACATAGTACTTTATACATTATGTAGATATACAGTATATATTTGGCATGACATGAAATAGTGAACTCCCAATTTGTGGCATCATTAAAAAATAACTACATAACATAAAAGAACATAGAACTTAAAAGAACTTAATGCAACTCAGGGTCACAAAGGCTGGAGGATATTTTGGCAGCACTGGGCACATGGGAGGAAATGGTCTTAAACAGGATGCCAGTTTATCACAGGGCTCCTTCACACCAGGCAAATCTGGAACTACCAACTAATCTAAATTGTAGGCCATTGGAGATATGAGAGGAAAATCTACATACACAAGGGAAGAATGTGCAAACTCCACAATGACAATATCTGGACAAAGTGTTTTAGCCCACTGTACTCCTTTAAACAATGAGTAGCTAATCCAAAAACCACCTCTTTATAAAACAGGCAGCAGTATGAAAGAGGTAGTTCTTCAACTAATGGATTTAAAGTGTACAATTCTTGAAACATTTTACACCTACAGACAATTTATTATTCTAACCAAGTTATTTAAACTTTTTAAAGACCATTTTATTCATGACATAACAAATTAAAGAATTTACTGGATGCATAATGCACACATTAAACTGGCCTAGGATAATTCAGTGCATATGTAATTGTGTCCTCTGCTGAACTGGGATCCCATCCAGGTGTGTCTCTAATGTTAAAGGTAAACTCCTAGTCAATCAACAGAAACAGGAGATTTAAAAAAAAAAATTATGTCTTCCATCTAACAATGGGGAAAGCTGTGGTCACAACAGTGGCATTTTTAGAATTACAATCCTGAAGGGACAACAAAGACCTAGATCAAACATGCTACCAAACAGAACCTAGCCATCCTGAGAAGACATGAATGAGGTGAGTGTGTGTGTTTGTGACACAGAGAGAGAGAGAGAGAAAGAGATTATCTAGCACTTAAAAGGGCAGTACATAGGAGAGCTGCTTCTCTGCTTTAATCCATTGGCCTATGCATACAGGACTCTTCAGTCTTGGGATTAATTAGTGTGAGGTGGAGATAGTGACATGAATGCAGTGGAAATGGCAGAGAAGAGATCATTGGAGCTGCATTGAATATCAGAGTGGCACCAGCAAGTGTTGAAGTGTAGCCAAAACAAATTAACACACCCTCTAGTAAATCTTGTATGAGGGTGCAATGTATTAGGCTACCAGCACCAGCAAAGATAAAATGTCAGACAAATAAAATCATAAAAGTCACACAAAATGAAGATTTATCTATGTATTGTCATACTGCACAACCACCAAATGACAGTATTAAACAATATTTCAATGTTAAAAACTCAACACTAGAAAATGAGAATTCATAAAATTTCCAATTTTTGTTCGGGGGAAAGTGCTAAATTGTACAGTATATAGGTAATTGATTTGATTCACGTTGATAATGATGACAAATGCCTCAAAAGAGCAAAATATAAAAGATCACATACATTTTAAATTATGTCACAAAGAAAAATAATATAAACCAATGGGTCACTTATAAAGGCTGCAGCATTCAAGCCCCACAACAGAACTGAAAGGTTAAAGTTGTATATGCACATGAACAAGCCACCGCATGCCGAGAACACTGCAGAGCTGAAAGCCCTGTCCCAGCAACCTGGAAACAGTCTAGCAGCGCCAGATAACAACAAAATTCACATAGACAACAAAGAGATATTTTTCCAGATAAAAAGTTGCACTGATCATATCATGGAAAATTGGAAAACATTGAGTATGATGACCAAGTTGTTACAAATATTTTAATAATACAATTACCTATGTGCTTTTACAATTTGTATAAGTTTTGCACAATGCCATCTGATTAGGGGATGGAAGGTTAGTGCTCCACTTGTCTTTAATGTAGAGGTACCACTGATCAACAGATGGAATTTAACAGGGTAATGTATACTCTTTACACCTTATCACTTCCTTATTCATTACAAGCCTGAGGGTTAAGGTCATGATCAGTCGAGATATCACCTGAGATGCCTTTTCTGATAGACATTTCTGTACTTTTTAACTACATTATGAGTACTACGTGAGTATGTTTAAATTTACAGCATTCAGTAGAAACATTAGAAACATTTTCAACTTAGCATGAAAAATGCAATTTCATAAATCATTACACCAACATGCTGCTTTAGAATGAAACACAACATCAACTTTACTGACAGTAAAGTTTACTGCTGTAACTATTATACAGCATATACTGTGCACAAATATACCTACACATGCACATTTACATGCAAAAATGACCATTCACAAAAACAGTATGCTCTTAAGAGTGCTAAAGGCAAATAAAACTCAAAAGTCTGTGAATTTATGCTCATTAAACATTCTGTGAAATACAGTATTATACTCAAAATTAGTTCAAATAAAGTGTTGTAGGCTGAGGTGTTTGGTTTATTGTGGCCTATAAGCTAAAACAAGAATTTATGAAAGAGTCGGTGCAACACAAGCAAAAGAGACACTTATCACATTTATTGTCAGATGGATGCTGTATATTTAATCATAGTTTCCTGTTTTAAAGGTTCTCTCTGTCTGAAATCCTTGTTGATGAAGATGGCTATCTGTGTCTCTCTCTCATAATAGTTTTGAATTCCTGCCAAACAATAGGTAACAGCATTAACTAAAAGCTGGGACTGGATGCTGTGTCCTACTACTGTATACAGTATATAAATTGTTAACTACAGCATTCATCCATTTAATTTGCAGTGCTTTCAAAGTACTGCATGTAAGAGGAAGTAGCAACTCTGACAATGGTCAGTAATGGAAAGAATGAAAAAACAGAGATAAATAATAACAACACAAAAGTAATTACTGTAAAGCAAAATTAACCACAGTCTCAGAAAGTATACTGAAGGCAAGTACAATCCATCTCTGTACTTATAATGACATTGAAGTGGCTAGAGTTATAAAAGGGCATGAAGAGCAGAACTTGACGTCAAACTTTACTATCTTCAGAATGAGAATTGAAGGAAATGTTTAAAAACGTGGCTCAAAAATCTACTCCATGGCTCTCAATGTGAACCTTATTAAAATAACATGTGCCTCTGTTTTAATTCCCCTGAAACAAATTACCATATTTGGTACAAAATGGGGTAGTTCCATTTGATGGTCTGTTTAGCACTCTCAGCAATGTAATCATGTGAAAAGTCAAACACAATATGGAGTCACACAAATCGATCAATCAAGTAAGAGAAATTAACTAGCCTATCAAGTTTTCCCAGAAACTTATATTCTGTCTCTCTGACAAAGTGTTGTGCACAGCAGCAAAGATTCTCAATACAATGAGAACTGCTAAAATAAACATAGCCCCCACGCATCAAGTGTCCTTTTGGTAGGAAAGAGTATGGCTTTCATAGGCCAGCAGATTTCAATCTAATGACACAAAATTCTATATGTTATCTTGAAAAGAGATATTTAAAAAGTTAAGACCAGCAGTATAACTGATTAAGTAACTAGTTCTGCCACACTACTGCTTACAATGTCTGTCCATCCAAGCATCCATCCATCCATTTTCAATCTTGCTCAGGTTTGCAGTGTTGCAATGTTAGTGTAGAGCATTTTCTATGCAATGTTACTTGAAACGACTGCTTTGATTAATCATCTCAATCCTTGGTTGACAGCAGGTACAATCAGTCTCCTAATCAAAGGAGAATGTGTCTTTCTTATTGGATTTATCTTTGCTGATGAAATGTCTCTATTTACTATGTTCTCTTTGCTTTTGTTTTTCACAAATATCGGTCATATGCCGGAATGAGTTTTAATCCTGTGATGTTGTTGTCACCTCATAGTGGTGTCAACAGCTATTTACCAAAATGGCCAAGTCATAAATCAGTCTACACTTTCTTTGCCTGTGGTTCAGACATGGCTACAGCCTACTTTTTAACAAATAACCTAAGCACACTCACTGTAGTAAAATATAATTTCACTTATTGTATAAGAACAATAGAAGACAGATGTTTAGTATGCATGTATATCTGTGTGTGTACAGGAGGAACTTTGAATAATGATAAGAGGCCTTTTGCTTCTACTCTGAAGTCTTGTCAAGCAAATCAGAATTGCTATGAATACTGGTAATGTTGGAAAATGAAACAGGAATTTATCTTTTTTTTATGTTAAACTTCTGCTTACCTAAGTAGGAATCTCAGAGAACCAACCTTGAGCTTTCAGATAATGATGTCTAAAGCATACACTGGGCTGTGAGAAAATGCAAAAGATAAAGTCAACATGTTCTAGTATGAGTGTGTATTTTCACTGTTTAGGTGAGGAGGATGGGGCTGATGCTGGAGGCCCAACCCCAATTTATTATTATGCCTTAATAAGTGTTCTGGTCTTTTAGCCTGGTAATTCTTTTATTGATTTAAAAGTTTCTCAGTTCCTGCATGTTTTAACATCCTTGGTATTAACCCTGTGGCTTTCTCAGGCTCGGAATTCTGTTTAAAAACAGTTAAGCCTCAATGTTTCTCAGGATAAGCTATTATGATCCAATGTAAAGTGTTAAGCCTGAATAACACTAGGAACAGTATTCTGCTGCTGTCTAGTGGATAAAATAACATCATACTTTGCAGTCTGATAGGCTAGAATAACACAAACGGTATGTGGATCAGGTTTATCAGGCACTGACAAGTGCAAACAATTAAAAATATAAGAAAAGTGTGCAAAGAAACACACTTCTACTATCCTGATTACAATGCTGTGCATTGGTAAGTGTTTCATAACATCACACGAAGGACGTATATTAACTCTAGTTCAATGTAGCAGTGAACACTAGACATTCCTTTTCTACTGTATTTATGGACCTTTGGTATTTACATGTTTCTGTTACAGTTATTTATTAATTTAAAAAAAAAAATCAGTGTGGTTCATTTTCTGGGGGTAAACATAAAACTAAGGTGGTTAATACTGTGCCATTGTTTTTGTCACAGCTCATGTTTAGGGGTTTCACACACTGTTTGAAGCTGCATCACGTCAATGTTTGCTTCCTGCCTTCCATATTTCTAGTGCTGATGAGGAAGGATGAACTGGACAGATTTTGTTCTCATCATCTCATATTTTCCTTATGATTGATGGGATAGTTTACTGGGGGCATGGTGTTTCAATTATTGGCTTTGCTATTGTCTCAGTTGCATTGGTAGGATTCCTGGTGGTGTTTCAGATGCAATGAATGGTTACCAGGCGGCAAGGCGGCAATGACCTGTTGCAGTGGATGATGGTAGGACCCAGACAAAATACCCATCTGCTGCCACTGTTCAATGTGCTCAATAGTTTTCCCTCACTTGCAAACTTATGTTCTAATGTAAAGCATGCCTGATAAGGGAAGTCCATACTGATGGACTAGCACCTTGTACAGGATTTATTTCTGACAGGCAACTGCTTTTTCTAGAATTAGCACAAGTACTGCATGACTAAGTCCCAGCAGCCATTGTGCACTAATGAAAAAGTTGCAAGTTTGATTTTCCTGTTCATTTTAGGAGGAGAAACTTACAAAAGCTAAAGATTTATCATTTAAACAGGCTATTACTTTAAGTTGCACTAGAACCAAAGTAATAAGCAAAGGTATTCAGGTATGTCCAGTGTCTATAGTGTCCCTGGCAATGTTTGACTCTGAAGTCTTCACTCTTCAGGCTTACTGGGAAATTTTTACTGACACACATGAAATGAAAATGAGTGAGCTCGGTCTTCTTTATCGTGGAATGCATTACTCTCTCTTGGGTTTTTTAGTACCTTATAGCATAGATAGATAGATAGATAGATAGATAGATAGATAGATAGATAGATAGATAGATGAAAGTTAAATCATTTGGCAACATGAAAGTATTTCTTGTACAGTATGTGCGGTTTCTCCTGCTTATGCACTTTGCTGTCCATAATCTAGGTTCTACTCAATCCAACATTCAGGCCAAACTCTGTTATACTGTATGCTGTCTTTCGCTGCTAAAAATCCTGTAATTGATTACCCCTTTGAAGCAGGAGGATTGCTCCATTACTGTGTTGTAGGCAAAACCCTAAGAAATATGGCGTACTCCTAGGAAGCAGAAGTTAATCTCAAGGTTTCATTGATGCAGAGAGCAAATGGTGACTCTGGACCATAAGGAAAGGAGTGGAAATTTTGCTATTTGATTCTTGTATGCACATAAGCCAAAACTTTTAGTTAATAATTTTAAACATTTTGTCAATAAGGTTTGATAAAGTTTGAATTATGATCACTTTTGAGCTAGCTAAGCCTGGATACACCACCACAAATTTCATTCAACTGCGGTTGATTCAGTCTTATCTGATGGAAATCTAGATACTGTATACCAAAGAGGCTACTGTGGCACTTTGGCTGAGGTAGATATTTGCTGTTAAGCATCAGTAAAGAGGGACTACAGCGCAGGTATTGAGCTGCAGTTGACATCTCATGTAATGTGCCAAATAAGGCAATGGAACTTTGTCCTTCAAACAGAATTTAACGTTTTCTCTGTCTGATTTTTTTTTTGTTATTGATTTAAATCATACATGACAAAACTTAATTCCCATTTAGAGATAACAAGTTTCACTTACACCTTGACAATTTTGTTGTCTGCAAAAATGAAAGCAAGCTACATAAAAAAAGATTGATATAATAGTAACATGAACAGCACACTTTATCACAAGACACTGTACAGACATTGCCAGATTATACTACAAAATCAAAATATACAAACTCAGCAGTAGAAGAACATCAACACAATAAATATGAATAAAAATGGCAGAAACTTGGATTATCTTTGGCAGTTAAAAATTTACTTTTGTTGCTTGTATTCACCACCAAGCCAGTATCCAGTTGTAGCTGAATATATTTCATTGCTATCTTAGAGAAGGAATCCATCCATTATCCAACCCGGTACATCCGAACTACAGGGTCATGGGGGTCTGCTGGAGCCAAACCCAGCCAACTCAAGATGCAAGGCAGGAAACAAACCCCGGGCAGGGCACCAGTGCACACACACACACACACACACACCAAGCACACACTAGGGACAGTTTAGAATCAGCAGTGCACCTAACCTGCATGTCTTTGGACTGTGGGACGAAACCCACGTAGACACAGGGAGAAAATGCAAACTCCACACAGGGAGGACCCAGGAAGCAAACCCAGGTCTCCTTACTGCGAGGCAGCAGCGCTACCCACTGTGCCACCGTGCTGCCCTCCCTCAAGATATAGCATACTAAAATACGTGTCTCACATGTCAAAGTGTTCAAGGACCAGTGAGGGAGGGCTAGAGAAATGGCACTATTCACTGAACAGATAATTACATGATGTATGACGTGCATATAGCATTGAGAATGGACTCTACAGATGCAGTGAGTTCAATGCTGGTAAATATACCATTAAAAACACGTTCCAGTTACAGTACTGCCTTAAAACTGCAATAACAACATTATAAGCACATCATCACAAATCAATGAAGACAAAAGTAATTTTACACTTAGCTTGTTTTAAAGAATCTTGGATCCTACAAATCCACAATTAGGCCCTGCCAGGAGAATTCTGATAAAAGGTGAGAAAGATGAATGTAGCAGTTAATTAGTTGTGGCCCTCATCTTCTTCAGATGCTGTGAGAGCATGCAGACGTTAAAAGCATTGAGTTTTAAGCGGGGCTGATATATTAAAAGTTCTCAGAATTGAGCAAGTCAGCAGCTGTGGTGGTCCAGTGTATTTCGGGTTTAGCAGCTTATTAATAGAACAAAAGCAAGAATGCATAATATTAAAGAAAAAAAAAAGAAATGTAGCAAAATAATAAAGTAGAAACTAACTTCATGTCAGTCTAGTCTGGACAGTCAGTTCTGAAAAGAGTTTTGGGTGCGAGTCATTATTAGAGTTTCAAGATGCTTAAGGGCCACAGAGCTGCCACTAGGTGACATTCACTCAGGCATAATGTTGTTCTTAAGGTATGCTGGTACAACAGACAGGGACACCAAAGTTTAAAATGTCCGTAAATGCTGAGCTTAGCTCCTCTCAAAGGCTTTATGGATAGAAGGGAAATGTGATCCAGGTCATGTGCTGTCTGGTTCTTTCTTCAAGGTGCTATGAATTGTTTGTCAAGTTATAATACACACTCCCCTGTATAACAAAAGTTGTTTTATTCAGATGCCTGCTAGCATTAATTCAAGATGTTTAACAGAGTCATTAGGCAATTACAGTATTTCATTGATGGCATAGTATTGTTTGTATGATTACAGATTAGCTGTAAAGCCAGACAGCGCTAGTATGTTCAATTTAGTGCCGGTTATTGGAATTTATTTCATTGTTTCAAGTTGCAGGTTATTGTCATGTGTACAGTGAAATGCTTATTTTCATGTATAACTAATATACAACCCAACACCACCTGAGCATGGGAAAGTCACTATATAAATAAAATGTGTTATTATTATAATCAGAAACATAACTAGCAAGTATTTTTTGTTAAATGTGGATCTTACCTTAAGCCCTTTTTAATTTCAATGTTTCATGGAAGCAGTAGCTACACTTCTGCTTCACAATTCCAGGAAATAAGGAGATACAGATCTCAGCCTGGCCCCTCAATCTGTGGAGTTGGCGCGTTCTCATGTTTGAATGGTCCTGCATGAGTAAGCATACTTAGTGGAGGAACTTCACATCAATATTTGGTCCAGCCTTCCATGTTCCCAGTGCTGATTGGGAAGGATGAACTAGACAGATTATTTTCTCATCATTATTTATTTTCCCGATGAGGGAAGGGATAGTTTAGTGGGGTTTAGCATTTCACTTGAGGAACATATTTTTGGTCATGGGCTTTGCTGTTGTCTCAGTTGTGTTGGTAGGTTTCCTGGTGGCATTTCAGTTGTGATGGATGGTTACCTGGTGGCAGTAATTGGTTGCAATGGATGACCCAGATCAAACACTGATTTGCTGCCTCTGCTCTTACATAAAGTTACCTAATAAGGGAAGTCCATACTGATGCGCTAGCACCCTGTACAGGATTTATTCCTGCCATTCAACTTATTTTTCTAGAATAAGCACAAGTTTCTTACGACTTTCTCTGTGATTAAGTAAGATGGATCATACATCCACGGATGTTTCAACCGGTTTAACGACATAAAAATATAACCTTTTCAGTGTACCACAGAACTAGTAATGTGGTGGCAAACTTGATAGATAGATAGATACTTTAATAATTACAAGGGGAAATTCACATACTCCAGCAGCAGCATACTGATAAAAAACGATATTAATGAGGAATAGTGGAAAATTTAAATAATTGGTTTAAACAGTTCCATTACCAACAATATTTTTCAATGTGTCGCTTTTCTTTAGTAAATGCTAATTAAAGAGTGGTACATTTCTGTCCACGTATTGTTCAAAGCGGGTCTGTGGCCATTTATACGACTTGGTCAGGGTCACGGGCCATGTGAGTGACAAAAACTTAACCGGCAGCCTTCAGATCTGCTGCTCAACTCTTTCAGCACTGCCAGTCCCTCACAATGGACAATTATTAATGTTAAATATAACTTTATATTGCCAGTGCAGCCTCAAATACAAGGATATAAACTGTAGCTCTGTGAAAACCAAGGACGTTTTGAACGTCGCTCATGTTTGTGAAGAGACACGTGCCCCGTCAACTCGGGTCGCACCACATTAGCAATAAGTTTTCAACATCCCATATTACAATATATGCTTTCATTTAGAGAAAGAAATCGACAATTGATGCCACATAAAATCTTACTTGAACTGCTTTCAACGTGAACTGACCCCATGTTTTGCTTAGAGAAAAACAATCTATGGTAGATTTCTGCAATATCTCCCCAGTTTACTCCCGAGCCTCAGCCGACGACGGTTTGAGTGAACGCGCCTCCCGCGCTCGCCTTTCAGTTCGGTGCCGTGCCGGTGACGTCATTCTGAGCAGGTGCTGGACATTCACATCAGCCTCCGTCTCCCTCCGCCACCGCACCACAACAGCGAGATCTGCTGCCTCTCACTGGAGGAGCACAAGCATGTAGGCTTGTACGAGTTGAAAAGCAAGCATCGCATTTTAATGCGGTAAAAATGTTCACCGGCGTACCTGAAATTTAGCCGCCTCGGAGCTCTTTACCTTAAGGGCAAATTGGAGTCTACCGTCTAACGGGAGAGGTAAGAAGACGACAGCCGCCTTTTCTTCATTGTCTTGCGCTTCACGTGTCATGTTAGCATATTTACGACAAGAAGCCATCCAACAGCTAAATGAAATCACTTTAAAAATTCATTATTACTAGGAATCAATGGCACCTATCAAATTGCGCTCAGGTGACGGCCATGAAGGACTAGGGCAGGGACGTTAGCGACACCGGCCAGCGGTCTGATCGGTATTTTCACAGAGACTAGAGCCACGGATCTTTCAGTGTGGGTAGTCGCCACTGCCAACGCGTAATTCTGATATCAATTCGAAATAGATTTCAAGTTGAAAACAACAGCTAAAATGATGTACAAATTGCAAAGACTTCCTTCAGGACAAGAAAGGCAGAAAAAAATGCAGCCCTCATTATTACCTTTGTTGTAATGCCATGAAAATATTTTGTTAATGTCATTTTTAAAATTGATAGGAATATGTATAGGGCACACTGCTGCCCCACATATCCAGTGTTCAGGATTTGAATCCTGCCCCAGGTCTCATTCAGTGTGGAGTTTCCACTTTCTCTCTGTGCTCCTGTAAATTGTTCTCCCAGCTGAAAAGATGTACACGTTAGATTATATGTTAATTCTGAATTGGCTCTGTGATGATCTGATACCCCATCTAGGACTGGTTCCTGTCTCCTCCCCAGTGTTGAAAGGATGGCATCGTTCCAGTGAGATCCAGAATTAGAATAAACAGGTTTGAGAATGTTATGTTATTGTGATGATCCTGAATGAATTTTTGCTTGTTTATGGAACACCCAGGGCTGGCACCACCATTAAGGGGAATTAGGAAATCGCTTCGGTGCAGATCATAAGGGGGGGCCCAGCTGCACAGGTTTGCTATCGAACAGTCAGTTGGCACACTAATAAGGTTGACCTAAGGTGCAAAATAACCTAGTACTGGCACTGTGAACACGTGTGCAATTCTCAAGTGCAAACAGTTCAATGTATGATCTGTGGACGTATCTCTTTTTCGGGCACATTTGCTCAGGTGTGTAGACTTGCAGCCTTGTACTGAAGTATACCCTGAACTGGATTAATCAGGTTCATGGGTGGATGGATGCACAGACAGACTTTAATCCCAAGCATTTTTTTACAACCTAATTTAAGGCTCTATACGATAGCAACATTGGGCAATGCATTGTGGTCCAAACGTAAGGCTTTGGCCAGAAGGTTAGCAACTTAGATCACTGTCATGGTTTGCAGCATGATCTTGATTAAGTCACTTTAACATTCTTGTGCTCCAACTGATAAAAAAAAGGACCTCAACTGTACAGTAAAGAAAAATATTTTAATTAAAAAAAGCTGAATTTTTAATGCCACTTTTCTAATAAGTCTCTGCACAGTTTTGATTTCACACCTTTGCTTGAACTGGAATCCTTCAATATGACACTGAGCTTTCAGTCCGTAAAAAGAACAGCACCACTAGTGCCAGATTACATATGTTTATTTTTATTGAGTTTTGTCAGTTGTGTCTCCATATCATGGAGAAGTGCTGAGCGTGAGGGTTAAAGTTTGATCAAAAGGTTTAATGTGTTCTGAGAACGAGCTCAGTTTTGTCCATGATGAAATTAATCTGTCCATCTATTTATTCATCCATTAACAAACTGGCTTAATCTACATCAATGTTATAGGGGCAGTCTGCAGCCTATCCAGGTAGATCTGTGGGAAGGACAGAGACCAGTCCCTAAGAAGGTGACAGTTGTGACATAACATTTTCAGATCTTCCTCCCATATCCCAAAGATGTGTGTTAAGTCAATAGGAGACTCTAAAGTGGACTTTGCATTTATATGTGTTCTGTATTTCAGGCAAATGTGAGCCTGAATTAGATTGAGCAGCTTTAAAAACAGATGGATAATGATTAGGAGTAACCTTGGATGGAAACTCGCCCAAAGAAGAGTGTCATCTGTCAGCACAGTTATAAAGAAAAACATATCCTATAAGATATCTCGGAGAAGACATTGGTTAATGCAGTAATTTCACAGTATCAGCAGCATTATGTGAGCAGAACTATTTTAATGCTTAGCCTCTAGGCAGCTGTTAATAACTGTCCCACACATTCGGTATTAGCTTGTATATTCCTTAAATTGAGTGCATCTGTGTGCAGTAAGTGCACAGTCAACAGGTTGCATTTTCTGTCGCTTTGGCAACCAGCAGCTTAATAGCAGTCTCCAGCATCCATGCTGTGGTAAAGTGCAAGGCACCATGGCAGTAGAGAGGGAGCACTGAGAGGAAAAATAAGTGATTGCATCCAAGGAGAAGGGGGATATAGACACAAATGACTAAGCAAAAGAATACTCATAAAGGCAAAACACAACAACGAGGTTCCATTATCAAACGCTGCATCTGATCTTCATTTACAGAGTTCTCACTTCTAATTCTCTCATTGGTTCAAAGCCGTGTGGCCAACGCTGCAGCTTCCCAGCTCCAGGGACACAGGGTCAGCTCAAGCCTTGGTCAGTGCTGTGGAGTTGGAAGCAGTTATTGGGTTACCAACTCCATCTCCAACTAAATGTAAATTGTAATATAATGAGTTAAAATTTCCAATTTCACATACTCAATTTCAAATCAACTGTTTTTTTCTTCTAGCCTTTTGATAAAAAACAATGTCTTTTGTCATTTTATAGATTTTGTCTTTTGCTTACTGTTACTCAGTGTTTGTAACCTCTTCAATAAAGCCTGAATGGCATGTCTGTTTAAACCCAAACTTTAACGGGTTAGGGTGAAAAAAAGTAGCTTGATGATTCATGTTGGAAGTAATAAATTGCTTTGTATATTGTATGTTGTATGCTTTCAGTTAATAAAGTAACTACACTACCGTTCAAACATTTGGGGTCACCCAGAAATGTTCATGTTTTTGGTAGAAATGTACAGGTATACCTTTTTCACGTAGATACAATTAAATTGATTTCAAGATTTAACCAAGGCATTACTAGTGTATTTAATAGCTATTATTGCACGAAATGACTTATTTTTAATTTATTATTCACATAATGCTGCAAAGCCCCATTTTCAGCAGTGATTCCTTCAATATCCTAATGGTAAACTCCCTTTGCTTATCCTTAATTAGTCATGTGTTAGTGATAATTGGTTATTAGAGAAACCCTTCTAACTGTAATAGCACCACTGAAGCCTGTTATTTGGTACACTTGTGTTTCAAGGTACTGCCTTTCATAAGTTTTGGTTCAGGATTATAAAATGGCAGAAATAAAACAGCTTTCTCAAGAAACATGTCAGTCTATTTTTTGTTTTCTTTTTTGCAGACTGAAGGCTATTCCATGTGGGAGATTGCCAAGAAAGTGCAGATTTCATACAAATGTTTATATAGCTGTCTTGAGAGAAGAGGGAGAACTTAATCTAACCAGTTTAGAAAAAGAAGAAAAGGTGGAGGTGGACAACTGCATAAGAGGATAAGAATAGCAGTCTCTCCAGTGTAAGAAAGAAATGTCTTTCTGGACTTCAGTTGACTTCTTTAAATACCCACCAAATACCAGTGTCATCTGCAACAGTAAAAAGACGATTCCAGGATGCTGGGCTTAGAGGCAGAGTTTCAAAGAAAAAGCCATATGGGAAACTGGTGAATAAAAAGAAAAACATAAAATGGGAAAAAGAATACAGACATTTGGACAGGAGATGACTGGAAACCTGTATTATGCTTATCATCTTTTCATCGGGACCGTCTTTTCACCGTTGTGGATGACGCTGGTGTTTGGTGTATATTTAGTAAAGAAGACAGCCAAGGACGTTCAAGGTGTTTGTTTCTCAAACTACAGACTTTATTGTCCATCTTTTATGCCGTTGCCTGTCTAGGACTTACCCATCCTTTTCTATCCTGGTTGGATCCATCTCCTCCTCTTCTTTCAAGATAGCAATAGACACCTTTGTATGAAATCTTCAGTTTCTTGGGAATCTGTCACATGAAAGACATACATGTTCTGTTATCTGGTGACTCTAAATTGGGTCTGTGATGATCTGATACTCCATCTAGGGCTGGTTCCTGCCTCATCCCAAAGTTGCCAGGATAGCATCATTTCACTGAGATTTAGAATTAGATTAAACAGTTTTAGGAATTTTATGTTATTGTGGTAATCATGAACACATTTTTTTGAAAAATAAGTAATTTCAAACAGTAATAGCCCTTACACACACTATTAATACCTTGGCTATATTTTATATCGATTTAATGGTATTTTGATAGAAAGGTATTAATTTCTATCAAAAACATGAAAATTTCTGGGTGACCCCAAAACATTTGAAGTCAAAGTTGAAGGTTTTGCTTACCGACCCCCCAGCACTGGTCCTGGTCACTGTCTTTGTGGAGTTTGTATGTTCTACTTGAGCCGGATTGCATTTCCTCCTGGTAGTCTATTTTACACTTTAGTTTAAGTACATTTCCTTGATGTTCTAATTATTTCATCATACTTGAATTAACAATGACAGTTCTGTTTTTCTCCCACACCTCAAAGACATGAAGGTTAGGTTGATTTGCCTTGTGTTGGTCAGTGAGGACTGCTGGGCCATCTACAGTTGGTTCCTGCCTTGTGCCAGAGGCAACTAGGGTAGCATCAGGCCACATACAACCCTGTGAAGGAAAAATAATACTTTCAGAAAGTGGATGGGTAAAGAGACCAAACACCATTTGCTAATCATTCATCCATTTTTCCAAACACGTAAATGCAGTATTTAGGAAGTGGAAAGAAACCTATGCAGATGGAGGGAACAAACATTTTGTAATCGTAAGTAATCATGGTTTTACTGTGAAAGATAGTGTCACCTGAATGAATACATGTTACGTTCAGCTTATGTTATGGCGAAACATAATGAAGCAAACTCAAATCTGTAAAGTGCACTTTGTTTCCATCCAGCTCTGTGCAGAAGTCTGAAAGGCCCATCAGCTACTGCTGTGCACTACTAGCTGGTGCTGCCTCATGATGCCTCCAGCGCACATTACATCACTGAGCCCTTTTAAAGGGCTATGCCATTTATCAACTACTGTAACTGTGTGGAATGGCCCTGTAATTCTTTACAAAAAGGAAGTAGAAAGTTCAGAAAAATGTAGAGTTACACTCTCTCAGCACATATTCAAGGTAAGGGTCTCCTGATCCTTTTACTTTTGGGTTAGTCTTTCTTGTCACGCCAGAATGACAGGATCAGTTAACCATTCAATTCTGGATCTGTGTTCCACTTCACAGAGCTACTTACTTTTAGTAAGTCAAAGAGCAGTATCCTTACCTTGATGCCTCATTCTCCACTCTTCTGGAGCCTCCTCTTTTACTCTAAGGGTTTACAACTTACAGTACATTTTAACTTTTCATTAGTAATGGTTAATCAAGTTGTATGGTAATAGCTCAACCTTTCCTTTTTTAACAATACCCAGTTTTGCCTAACTATTCTTATTGTGTCCCTTTCATTTTAAGGAATTTTTTCAATCCAAATGATGAACCTGGAAATCAAGAACATATCCTTCACCTCAGCATCTGTATCCTGGTCCCATGATCCATACAGCTGTCCTGAAAACTTGTACAGACTAATGTACCGACCAAACTGGAACAGCATATTGTCAGGATTCTCAAGGCAAAATTTCCACAGAGAGGAAGCTGTGCCACTGGGCCGCAGTTCTTTAAAGCTACAGAGGCTCACCCCATCAACCAACTACATTCTCTGCGTCACCTGCCAGGGATCCCAGCCTTCCAGGGATCAGTGTTCTATTTTCCACACTCTGGCCAAGGATGCCATGGTGCTGAATAGCAGAACATTGGATCTAGCTACAGTTGTGTGGCTGACAAGCAGCATCCTCCTCATAATCACAGCGATTGTGTTGCTCCACGGTTGTTTTAAGCTGTGGTGCAGAAAATGTAAACGGAAGCGTTACAGTTCTGCAGAAACAGTTCGCATTCAAGGTGGGGGCAGTCAGGCTTGGAATATTGTAAATGCTGAGACTGCACTTGGAGACGAGCAGAGCAGCCTACAGACTCTTTCTATGTTGGAAAAAAAAGCAGAAGACAAGCCAGCTTTTTTAAACGACAATGGGAAAAGTGGAATAAACAACCTGAGAACTTGCTACAGAACAAAAGAAAGAACAGTCATCCTACCACAGAGTGTCCATGAATAGGAGGCTCCTTGGCTTTCCAGTAAATGGGAATGTTGGATGGATGATTAATACTGTTTAAACATGAATAGTGTCAGTAATGGAGTTCATTCTTGACATTTCTTTTTCAAATGATCATAAATGCTAGAGATGAGGCCATGAGTAAGATAAGTAATTAAGAGTCTATCAAGCTTGCAGGTATGCTACCCTCAGACCAATCTGAGGATCTTCTCAAGGATAATCCTGAAGGTGAATAATGTGTTATTTAACATGACTTGCTAGTTTCTTCCATACTTACATTGCTCTCACTGTCAGCACCTGCATCCTCTTTTGAAAGTGCTTGCTACTGATGGTGTGTCCTATCTGTACTTTCATCTTGCTATTTGCTAAACATGATTGTGCAGTACAGGATCAATGGAAACTGGAGACTGCCCCAACAACAATAGCAAGTAGCACACAGATGGCATACTTCTTCGTCACTCTTATCCTTTTTTTTATTGTGGAACACATTTTTCCCCTTATAAGAGCTTGGGAATGGGGAGTCTAACCATTAACAGTATGTGTAAATCAGGAGATAATTGTTGAAGGCATGCTAGTCCATCAGAGGATACATTCACATACACTCTACAGTTTTAAAGTTCACAACCTAATTACAATTGTTGGGAAGTGGGAGGAAAACTGGTGTCTGCAGAGAAGCATCCAAGCAGGCAAAGGGAGAATGTGCAAACTCCACATAGACAGTGACCAGGGCAGGAGACATAAAGAATTCCACACGAACAGTGAGGCAGCACTGCAAATCACACTGCCACCAATTATTATTAGTATTATTATTATGCTAATTTTATTTTATTTTTTTCCAATGCTGCTTATACAGTACACACCAAAGCAAGCTAAAGATGATGGCGGGATCCAGTTCTAGATGTGATGCAAGTTCATCTTTGGGTACACTTGTATTTAAGTTTCAAGTGAACGATTGTCACTTAATAAAAAAGGACAGACTGACATTTTACCCAGTCAGTTAATCCCTGCTTTGTACCTGAAACTGCCCAGAAGTGGCTTAAGCAGGTTTTAAAACCAGATGGATGAATTGGTAAAAGGGACAGTCTCACAGTAATGAAAAAGGACAGCTACATGTAACGCCTTACCCAATTTGTCAGTATCTTCCCATTTGAACAGTCAGTCAATCTGTGTTATTAGTGCCTTTTCACAGAGCACACCCTCACATGGCACTCTGCAAAGCACACACATGAAAAACATACTTCTAATAATATGAACTGTGTTCACATACTGCCAAAAAACATTTAAGCATTAAAGCCATTATGGCAGTATGTATAACATCACATTTGTTCTGATGAGCGTTGCTGACCAGTCCATTATATGATATCCATTCTTCTATTTAATGACTCTGTCTTTTACCTTATAGGACTGGAGAGGCAGAGCTGATCAAATACAAGACACAAACCAGCCTGGGATGGGATGCTGGTCAATAACAGAACAACAACAACAACATTTATTTATATAGCACATTTTCATACAAACAGTAGCTCAAAGTGCTTTAAATAATAAAGAATAGAAAAATAAAAGACACAATAAGAAAATAAAATAAGTCAACATTAATTAGCATAGAATAAGAGTAAGGTCCAATGGCCAGGGTGGCCAGAAAAAACAAAAAAAAAACTCCAGATGGCTGGAGAAAAAAATAAAATCTGTAGGGATTCCAGACCATTAGACTGCCCAGTCCCCTCAGAGCATGTACCCACACACACTCGGTCACACACAGCTGGCAAATGCAGAATTGCTATGTCAGTTGATCTGACATGTTCATCTTCTGGATGCTGAAGCAGGCTTGAAGAAAATGGAAGGAAATGCAAACTGCATGCAGGCAGGAATCAGGCTGGGGACTGTCACCATGCCATCTTTCCCTTATTATTATGTTAACTAAAACGTTCCTTATTATAACAAAAAGTGCCAAATTTTTAACAAAAAATCTTTAGAAAACTGTAAACCATAAAAGATAAGTGTTCTTATATGAAACATCCTACAGGCAAAAGAGAGAATTTGACTTTCAATTCAACTTAATTCCAACCAGAAATGTAATTGCAGGCAAGTCAGAAACTGTGATTGGTGTTGTATTTGATTTTATGTCATTATTAGTGACTGGGAGAATGTCTAGAATTTTTAATTTTGTTTAACATATTGAATGTTTCCATATGACCTTGAATAGAATACAATCAGTAGAACTGATGAATGGATATATTTTTAAAAACTCAGTACCATGAGAGTATGTCACATAATGAAGTAATAACATAAAGTTATGATAATTTACAGCCGGCATGGAAGTGCAGTTTATTATTGACCCCCTTCCTCATAAATGTAAATACTTAAAGTAAGAAAAACAGAAGCAGTTATACTCACCATTAATGGCACTGGAGAGTGGTGACATGTTGCAGGTGGATTAGCACATGCAAATAGGAATTTCACTGTACTACAACATATACACATGGAATTAATGACACTATAAACCCTATAAATCTACATTAGTCCTTGTTTAATGCTATATTTTCCCCTTGCAATCTAAACCATCAGTGTGTCTGGTTCTTAATTTGCTCTTCCTTTTAGGCTACAATCCCAGGATATTTCATAAAAGGCATGAAGATATCAGGACAGCACATGTGCCAACACAGTGATGTAGTTCTGCTGTCAGGTGTATGGCCATCAGCCACTGCTCACAAAGCCGAATCAGACTATGAAAAGGCAGACGCAGCATGTCATACTACTCAGGTAAAAAATATAGATTTTAACAGAGTAAAGATAAAAATCTATGACAAGTGCCACAGTAGTGTCAAAAGCCAGCAAGCCAAGCTTAAGGGTATGGGTTCAGATTTCATAATCTGAGTAGATGTAATGGGTGGGAGCCTAGCACAGCTTTATTTATCTTCTTTTGATCAAAACGAAAACCATCATGCTGTGTATATCGGACATGTTCAACATATTTCCCCTCAAGGTGCTAATGACTGTTGGTTTTCAGGTCAATTCAAGTTTCTGATCTGATGATGTGTGAAACCTTTACTAAATATAATGGTATTTGTTATGACCTTGGTTCTTCTGTATTTTTAAAATGATTGCATGTTCAGAGATGGGCAACATTTTAACATGCAGTACTGGATTCTCACATGTCTGTTCAGAGTGGTTCCCTTTTTCCTTTATTTACAAACCAGGCCATACCATTTTAATTTTATGATGCAAATGTTTTAGAAACTAATATATATATATGATACTTTTATTTATCCAATTAAGGGGTATAGAAGGCTGGAGCCTATTCCATTAGCACTAGTTATAAAACCATTGCAGAGCCACTCACTCACACACACACATACATATATACAGGGCCAATATGGAATCATCCTAACTTTTTATTATTTGGGAGGAAATCCACACAGACTCTGACAACATGCAGCGACAAGATTTGAATCCTGGATATTAGATCTATGAAGAAGCTATGCTAACCACTGCACTTCCTAGGTAATACTTAAATCAATTTTACACAAATAAATAAATATATCTCTGATATATTGACAATAGCAATATACTGTATGCATTTTTTATATTTGTAAATGTGCAAATATCTCAAACTGACTTTTGATTAAACAAGAAGACTCAGAATTACTATAACACACAAAATTAGGAATAACTGTCTAACAAAATATATTAAAATAATGTATTTGAGGAAAAAAATGTAAGGTATGAAACATCTTCTCCTTAAAGAAAAAGCTAGAGCAAAGGCCCTCATACGAGACAGCCTTGCCAGAATTGAGTATGATAACCCTGATGTGGGCAAATTTGAGCAAATATGAACCTGTTTTATGTCTGTTCACAATGAGGCTTATTTTCTCTAAATGTAGTCTGAGGTACCTCTGAGGCTTAGTAGCCAAAATAGGGGTTTCCCTCAAAACTACAAGTTGGTTTTAGTACACACACACACACAAAGGAGTAAAGGCTCAATAATATTTAAAATAATCTGAAACAATCCTCACAATAAACACAATTCTGAGAAAAGGAGGGGGTAACTGTGAAGACTTCTGACTCAAAGAGACAAACAAAAACAAAGATTTGTTATAGATTTTATTCTAGAGCAGCAACACAGCAAGAAAGGAAAAAGAAATGTCTACAAATGCAATATGAAAAAATCGAGCCTTCTAATCTTAGTAATCTTAGTCAAAATAGAATCAAGAAGAGTATAAACCCAGAACAACCCTAACAGCATTTACAGAGAAACATTCAAGAGAGTCAATGCCAAAGTGCCCTCCTGCCTGGTTTATAGACTTATAAATGGCTGAGGGACCCACAGTTACAGCACTGGGGGCTCATCCCCCTTTGGTTCCACTTTAAGGCATATCCACAAAAAACAATTAAATAAATAACTGACATAATACAAAAGCAGAGAATGAAACAAAACAACATGTAATACAGTTACACAATATATGAAATAATGTTTCTTCTTCTTTTGGCTGCTACCTTCCATATCTTTCTGTCCTCTGCATCTTGTTCTGTTACACCCATCACCTGCATGTCCTCTCTCACCACATCCATAAACCTTCTCTTAGGCCTTCTTCTTTTTCTCTTCCCTGGCAGCTCTATCCTTAGCATCCTTCTCCCAATATACCCAGCATCTCTCCTCTGCGCATGTCCAAACCAACGCAATCTCGCCTCTCTGACTTTGTCTCCCAACCATCCAACTTGAGCTGACCCTCTAATGTACTAATTTCTAATCCTTTCCATCCTCGTCACACCCATTGCAAATCTTAGCATCTTTAACTCTGCCACCTCCAGCTCTGTCTCCTGCTTTCTGGTCAGTGCCACCGTCTCCAACCCAACATAGCTGGTCTCACTACCGTCCTGTAGACCTTCACTTTCACTCTTGCTGATACCCGTCTGTCACAAATTACTCCTGACACTCTTCTCCACCCATTCCACCCTGCTAGCACTCTCTTTTTCACCTCTCTTCCACAATTACCATTACTCTGTACTGTTGATCCCAAGTATTTAAACTCATCCATCTTTGCCAACTCTACTCCTTGCATCCTCACCATTCCACTGACCTCCCTCTCATTTACACACATGTATTTTGTCTTGTACTACTGACCTTCATTCTTCTCCTCTCTAGAGCATATCTCCACCTCTCCAGGGTTTCCTCAACCTACTCCCTACTATTGCTACAGATCACAATGTCATCAGCAAATATAATAGTCCACAGGGACTCCTGTCTAATCTCGTCTGTCAACCTGTCCATCACCATTGCAAATAACGATCCCTGATGTAATCCCACCTCCAACTTGAATGCATCTGTCACTCCTACCACAGACCTCACCACAGTCACACTTCCCTCGTACATATCCTGTACAACTCTTACATACTTCTCTGCCACTCCTGACTTCCTCATACAATACCACAACTCCTCTCGAGGCACCCTGTCATATGGTTTCTCCAGGTCCACGAACACGCAATGCAACTCCTTCTGGCCTTCTCTAAACTTCTCCATCAACATCCTCAGAGCAAACATTACATCTGTGGTGCTTTTTCTTGGCATGAAACCATACTGCTGCTCACTAATCATTACTTCACTTCTTAATCTAGCTTCCACTACTCTTTCCCATAACTTCATGCTGTGGCTCATCAATTTTATCCCCCTTTTAGTTACTATGAAATATGAAATAATGTTTCAAAGACAACAAAAAGGAAACAACCTGAAAATACACTTTGGACACCATGCTGTTTTGTTGTTTATTAATTCTTAAATTTATTCCACTTTATAAAAATAATAGAAAACTTCCAAAATGATCCTTTTTAATATTAAGTTGTATTAAGCAAAGCTCATAGCTAATATGCCATAGGATGTAACTTTGTATCAAGGGGTGTTTCCAAACAATGCAAATTTTGTATAAGAGTGTATGTGTCTGTTTAAGTTGTACTCCAACAGTAAAGCAGCCAGTGAAAAAAATGTCTTTGCTGTAATAGTTGTTTGCATAACATTAAAACAATGGTAACACTTTTTTAGCATAAAAATAAATTAGTTACTGTGATAGGTCAAAAGTGCTTTGTTGTTCATCATACAATGTCCAAATAAACAGTAATTGTAACAGTCATTGATTGTGTAGAATTCATCCATGAGGAAAAAAAAAATATATTTTTATTACACCTTTAAAAGACCCCATTCATACATCATTTTCTGGCTGCACAAGCTGCACTGACCACTACAGCTAACCCAAGTATGAACACACACACTAAATAACAGGCAGTTTGGGAGTTCTGTATTTTATGACTCAGTTAATCAAAGTATTGGTCATACATTTATAGAGCTCATTTTATCAGAAAAAGTTTTGATTTTAGTCTTCTGTCCAGTATAACATTAAACATACTGTATAATATACAATACAGACAATGGAGATATTATCTGATAAAAAGATTTGTGAAAAGTCATTCTTATGAATTATTTGTGCCAAAATGAAATGCAATCCAATGTATTAGTTATGTAAATGGTGCATTCATTGTGCTGGCGGCATTCAGCTAGCAGCGTGTTCATGCTAAGTGGAAAAATGACTGTGCCTTAAAACTGCTCACTTGCTACAGCTTTATTAGGGATAAATATTGAGAGATTAAAAAATAAAAAAACATGTCGGCTAATTTCCTTTTCTTTTTTATAACATCACCAACTTCCAATCAAATCAGTCAACGTGTGTTTGAGATTTGGGGTATTTAGTTTTTCTGTTGTATTGGGGTTTTACCCCTAAATGTTGATGTGTGTCCTTTCTTACCTACTGACCTAGATGTACAATCCTGCCAAATTTAAGCTTTTTATCTAAATAGAAAAGGTGTTTTTCTGATGAATTAGTGAGTGAATCAAGTTTGCATTATAAATGTATAGATTTTTACTGTTATTGTTGTCATACGTGGACTCCACCATTTTATGTCTCCAACTTTGAAGAGTGTTACTATTTTCTGTGATATGTCGCTATGATGCTTCATGGTTACTAGGTATGTGATGCACCAACCACATGAGATCCATAATATCATGACTTCCATATTGTAAAAGAAGGCCGCACTTATTAAGCAGTGTATGAATTTCATTGTAAAATAAAGGACTTAGTGGAAAAATGTATATTTGACCATTTTTTTTAGTTCACTAAAATACACAGAGGGGATTGGTTGTTGATTTGCTCCTGTGACAATTGGAGGATGCACGCTGTAAGAAAACACGAGTGAGTAAAGACTTTGAAGTTTGGAGAAGCAACTGGTCAGACATCAACAAGGATCTCGACAAAGCAATTCACTGACCTCTAGTGTTTCGACAAGCTACTCCCGCCTTTCCTTTCATATGGACGTCTATGACAGGTTTCTGGAATTCACAATGCTATGGTGTCACTGGAGTCCTGAATGCAAGCACTTCTTTAAAGAGCCAGGCCTATCTCAAGTTATCTGTTCATACTGATGTGTAGAATGGAGCCCCAGATCTGCTACGAAGCCTCCATTGTGACCTACTGGACTTGGCCTCTCTGTCTCCTGTGACCTTACTTTAACCCTGTACTAACATTGTCAGTGCTACCAGACCAAAAGCTCTGATTAAGAGGCATATTGCTTCTACCAACCACACTCTCTCATTTAGCAAGGGTCAGCCAACACCATTTAATAATGATTAGACTACCCTCTAGTATTGTGGAGTCATGTATCTCAACTCACTCCCTTCTCTACACTGATCTGTTCGCTAAGTTGCCTTTGTTCTTCAATATGTAGACTTGTGAAACTCAAAAGTGGGCCTTAAAAGTCACCGCAAGCAAGCCAGATAAGTAACCGCTAAGCCTCACTAAGTAAGCTTGGCCCACAGAACTCAAGAAGCAGGCGTTGTGCCCTGCACAGTCAAAAAGGGGCTCAAACTTAAAATGTTCATAAAGGGAGGAGGAACAGCAAAGCACCTTTCCCAAATTAACAATCATCTTTAATAAATGAAGAATTTCATGTAAATGTAAAACGTAACAAAAGTTACAAAACGCTACCTAAGAGGCAAACTATGATAGGAAAAAGCCAAGCCCATAATAAAAAAATCAAAACCAGAGACAAAAGCAACAGTGTGAAGGTGTGGCGTAACATTCAGGTACATTCATTGACTTAGTTAAGTGACTGGAACGTTACAACATATTCAGTTTGTTTTAGTTGCTTTAAAGAGTTAGTTATCACATTTGTGTTTCTCAAATATTTTTGTAACGATGAGTCATACAGAAAACCAATAGTGATAACAGAATGCAATTACATGTGTTAGTAGACTACAGTACATTAAATACATGCTTTTTAACAGTACTTAATAGTATCATGTCATTAAAACTAATACATTATTGAAATCCTGAATCATTGTGATCTAACCTGAAAATAATACAGCTGTAATAAGACTGTTTTTACGGTCACATGCTGCAAACGCCAAGTACTTATTTGCAACCTCTGTGCTTATAATGTGGCATTAACATAATTCCTTATCTCTGACATTCATTTCTAGTGAAATGAGCTAAATTACTTTTTTTGTTTTTAATTTTTACATGTTAATGTATCTCAAGCAGCAAGAGCAGCGAGCTGGTGGCGTCACCTATCCTGTCACTTGACTAACTTTTACTGAGGATCTGAATTGCTGTCAGGAGCAGCTACTGGACGAGTAAATGATGAAAATATGCAAAATGTACAAGTAATGTAAATTATCTCTGTCAAGATAAATTCAAAAGAGTCATTTGTAATTGAAGTTTCATAGAATGTTTCTTGCTTTTAAGATCGATAGATGACTTTGCAAATTTGGGAATGCTTTTCAATGGGAGATTCTGAACTTTCAAAACTTTGTACAGTGTATGCTATTTGAAATATCCCAATGAAAATGTCAAATATCTTGACAAAGTAAGTGTGCCAGACTTCACCAACATCAGTCAGCCAGTCGGATTGTTTCATGTGGAAAGACAGTTAGACGGAGAGACAGTAGGTGCTTATCGCATTGCATGCGAATATATCAAGAAACAGAATAATTAAAAGCAGAGAGCTTACAAAACCAAGAAATGCAAAAATGAAGCAAACCACAAAAGCAGGAACAGCTTACAGAGGCTGAGGTGAGTTTCTTAGGTGCATTGTCAGGGGTCCGCACATCTTTGGGTTTAAAATAAAGAATACAAGAACAATGACAGTAACCTAAATTAACATGCTTAACAAATGCACAATAATTCTAAAACCAGAAAACACAATATAAAAAGCAGAATATGACATTGTAGAACTTCACAAAAACATAGAAAAATGACAAAACAATAGTAAAAAAAAAGCTAACAAAATAAATAAGCAAAGAGAGTGGAAACCATGGCAGAAAGCTGGCTAATTAATAACTACCTCAGCTTAAAGGCATCACTGCCCTCTGCTGGTGGCAGCTTAGTGTCATTGGAAATGTCACAAGAATTGCATCTGCCAGGACATCTTAAACTCTTGTCCTGCAGTCAGAGAATCTGATTGCAAATCCTGTCCTGACTGGATTTCCACATTCACAATATTTAAATTAGGAAATTTTTATTGTATAGAACCTTTCTAGCAATTCAGTAAAAAAAATCAGCACAAAGATAAATGTTTGCTGGAGCCCTTCTAAATGTCACAGAAATGACAAGCAATCTTTGTAGGTCATTTCAGGTTTGTATTCATTTATCCATTGAGTGGGTGAGAAAGAGACTCCATTAGATCAGACAGAGCCATCCACTTGGTAGGGACAGGCAGTCTGGAAGACAAGCTCTTTCTAGCTCCTTCAGAGGGTGCTATGCTTCAGCTTCCATATCTTTACAAAATGTACTGTGTGAATAAGGTGCTATATAGCGCCCGACCCAGCACAGACCACGCAGAGGCACGTGTTCACACTCAAGGGTTTTTATTTTATTTTCTTCAGCCGTGGGCACACGTCTTCCCCGTGTCCCACAGGCCCAACACAGTCCAAGCACAAAAACCCACACAAACCAAACGCTTCCTTCCTCCACCACTCTTCCCAGGCAACCTCGTCCTCTTCCTCCCGATTCTGGCCCTGATTGCTGGGAGGCGGGCCCTTTTATACCCCACCCGGAAGTGTTTCAGGTGCCTGACCAGCTGGTCTTAATTGCACCTCCGGGTGGGGCTGATAAACCGTCCAATGTGGCGGCTGGTTCTCCGCAGCACCCCCTAGCGGCCACCCCATCTCCCAACCGGGCTGCTGTGGTGGACTCCATGTCCCATGGAGCCACAGGGGAGATTGAGGAGGGATCCACGGCCAGGGAGACTGCCCCCAAGCGCCCCGGGGAAGGTACTGCAATGTCCATGATGGCTCCCCCGGGACGTATGCAGCAGAGGCGCCCCAGCCAGGCATGGGACCCAGGTGTCCGTCACAACTGTTTTAAACATTTTAACCATGAAGCAAGGCTGGAGATGTGGGAATTACATTCAGGTTGGTTTTAAGATGTAGGTTTTCCATTCAGACTTTGCTATTCTTCATTTACCTTTTCTATCATTTAACTCATTTCTATTTTTGCTATTATTTAATTTTAAGAAATATTGCTTTGCTTTAAATTTTTATACTTTGCCTGCATATTTTGGGTGACTGAAGTAAATACAGATTGACACATCTGTCCTTGCAGGGAGGGACATCTCCAAATGTGAGCAGCATAAGAAGGCGTAATGCACTGTTGGTAAGTGGTGTTAGGTAAGGTGTAGTGTCTGGTAGGCTAGTGAGTCAGTACTGAGGAGTGATAGGCTGTGCAGGCATCGCTTATTATCAGTGAGGTGTTACATGAGGTCAAGAACAAGAGCGGCTGATCAAAATGGATTTGAATTCATCCTATACAAAAGCATCTGCTGATGTTGGGAAACTTTGTCCTTCCCAATGTGTCATCTACAGTTGTGCAGAAGACACTCTAACATTCTGAGTCAGCTAACCATCAAGTGTTGATCAGCTGGTAACTTGGTTCTGTACAGATTATATGGCCTCAGATTTGATGCTACGATTAGCTGTTCATTGACTTGTGGTTAAAGGTATTCTGATAGTTCTTCTCCTGGTCTCTGTAAAATCTGGGTTGAAGTCTACCAGCTAAAATAAATAAAAGCTTTGAGTGCCATATTTAGTGTATCTAAGAAATCTGAGTATTCTATAGTTGTTGGACATATTAAAGCTAACAAGACTATATTTTTTTCTACTGTGCACCTTAGAGTTGAAATGAGATGACCCCCTCATCCATTATTACAAGAACTAACACTACAATACTCTACATCTGCCCGCACCCTAACCTGTGGTAAAACCCTTCAGAACAAGGAACAGAGAGATCACTATTGATGGAGAAGTCTTCTTTGAGGTCCACGAGATCTTGCCAATATATATATCAATCTCCCACTTTGGCTTTTTCCCCAACAGAAAGGTTATGTTCCATATCCCAAAAGCTGGTTACTTATTCCAAGGTTAATGTCCTTATGAATCTCTTCCACACAGTGCTCTCACCCAACTGACATCCTGCTGTTGTAATTCTGGCACCACAAATAGAGAAATGAGTGAGGGCTTCAAAAGGCCCCGAAAAAACACGCCAGAATTGCCATTGACTGGGCAAAATATACAGGGTGGTCCAGATCTACTTATGCACATCCAGATCGTCTGGATGACTTTGATTTATGCGGGGACGATTCCAGTTCGGCGTGAAGATGATTCTTCAATCCCGTCAGTTCGATGATCCGGGATTTTTTGGGTGATTTTCTACAGTATGTAATAAACTTAATAAGTTATAGCATAATGAAAATTGCATAATTAGATCTGGACCACCCTATAGGTTTCACCCAGGAATTCGTGACCCTAGACAAATGGGAGGCTTCTGGTCTGATCTGGCTGCAAAATGGAGAATGGGCTTTTAAAGTTCAAAGATACTTTATAGTCTTAAAACACCACAGAATGCCTCATGAAAAGTAGAACCCTGAAAAACTCTTGCATTTATACAGACAAAAATGTGTAGTAAAAAGAGACTTATTCTCAAATAGATAAATACAAGAAAAGGCACTAAAAAGCAAAAATCAGTTCCCTGAAAGTAATCCCAAGGTGAACAAATCTCAATACACTACTCAGAAATCAAAACCGGAAGCAAATATGATCAAAAAACGGCTAAAGAAACAAAATGGCAATGCTCATAATGCACTCAAAAGCAAATTCAAATGAACCACTAGAGACTTAGTTTCCCAGCTTGCCTTTAAAGGCTGTGGGCAGTTGCTTAGCAGTGATGCAAGGGGTGGCCCTGCCTCTTTGAGTTTCATCCTCAAAAACACAAAGAACATAGTGACGTTTTAAGAAACTGTACATCAAAATTATAAAAATAACACCTTAAACATAATGACTAAATGATAAATGAACAGTATGATAGTAACATAATTTTAATAAATGATCAACCCTAAAATACATATTGTCCTACATATTCTGTTACACTGGAGAACATGGTGTAGGGTACCTACATTTTGAATTCCTTGTAAAACATTATTGTCCTCTCAAACAGACAGAGCCGTTAGCACCGTATGACAAAATGGGCATTGCCCATTCTAACACACCAGGGGCCTCATGTATGAACGGTGTATACGCACAGAAATGTTGCGTAAGAACGTTTCCATGTTCAAATCGCAATGTATAAAACCTAAACTTGGCATAAAGCCACGCACATTTCCATGGTACCTCATACCCTGTCGTACGCAAGTTCTCCGCTCAGTTTTGCAGACTGGTGTTACCCACCGTCAAAGCAGTGCTACTGTTCTTGTGTGATTACTCTTTATTTTCCTGATGCGGCTTTATAAACACACTGAAACTAACTGTATATTGTTTATTATTGTAATGCATCTGATTGTAATTAACTTGTAACAATATAGTGGTCCAGACAATAGCCATAGTATTCCAAATACCATAACTGCTTTAGCGTTATTACTCTCACTGCACCATCTTCTTCTTCTTCTTCTTTTTCTTCTTTCAGCTGCTTCCGTTAGGAGTTGCCACAACAGATCATCTTTTTCCATATTGCTCTCACTGCACCACTCGGAGTATTTTTATCACTGTATCTGAGTGGGGAATCACAGCAGCAGCTGATCGGAAAGTTTATCGGTATATAGCATCAAGTATACGCTGCCTCAGCCACGGCAAAATGTTTCAAAGCCTTTCCTGTATGGACCTCGTGGTTCAGAAAGTTTCATCCCAAGAACTATAAATGCACTCAATCAATTGTTCCTTGTAGAACTGTTTGTACTTATAAGTACAATTACCTCACTGTAAACTTGCTGTACAGTTATAATATTACACAACCTGCACCACTTTATAAAGCGCATATTTACATATGATGATGATATCATTTTTAAGATGAAATGCAGCAAAATATGTTGATTATATTATACAGATAAAACTTTAACTTAATTTAAATAATCTGTATTGTTAATAATTAAACATATGAGGACACAGTGCCACAGTGCTAGCAAGTTCACGTATTGTTCCTGCCTTGCGCTGTATATTTGCTGAGGCTGGCGCGACACTGGAAGGATAGATGGATAGAATAATTAAACACGTACTATGAAGATATTTCATTGTTCCTTAAAAGTTTGAAGAAGCATCGTTGTAAGCTTACAGATGGTCTGTTGTGTGGTGATTGGGTACTTGGAGAAAGAAAAGGAAGGACAGGAATTGGAGGTTAGTACGTTTGAAAGAGACAGTACTGCTACAATAAATTATTTCATCGAAGGTCGCTCATGATGCAGCAGCATCTTGTGTGAGACATGAACAATCACTGCGCCACCGTTTTTCCATGTTTAATAACATGCTTTCATTCCAATCATCATGAAAATGATATCACGTATACATCCCAGTATTTTAATTATTCAGAGAGCTGTAATATCACTAATGTAATGGATTCTGTGTCCTGTTGGAGGAAGAGAAGGAACGGAAGCACGTAGTGATTCACACACATACAACACATAGAAGATCAAATAAAAAGAAAAGCATTTAACATGCTACTTTAGTTACGATGGGATTTGAGAGACTAGTAAATTAAACAATTTTAAGATGAAGTTTATGATGTTCTACTTTAATGACAAAATAAACTATGTGATTAAAGAGGAAATTCTGAGATTGAAGTTGACATTTCGTGCTTTTTCCCCACTGTGTCCCTATTTTTTTTTCTGTACCCTAATAAGCTTTCATATGAAACTCAGACGGTGGGCTACGACTCGCCTTTTCATGGCGACCTTGAGATCTGACAACTTTTTTATTTCGGGCACTGTGCGACTTTGTGAATTTGAGCTTTCTCCAACACGCTATGTCAGTCGATCAGCTTCCTTTTGTTGTTTATACCACTGTTTAAACCAACAAATAGTATGTTTTTACTTGCCTCCACTTGGTATTCGCTGAAATTCTTCCATTTTCCCTCTTGCTTTTGTCATTGTCTTTTCACAGAACGCTGAACTTAAGGATTATTTATGTTGATTTGCATATTCAAAGAGGCGAAATTCTGGGAGGAGTTGGGGCGGGGCAGCAGGCACGTGCACGAGCGTTACTTTTCACGCTGACCAGGTTTTATGTAGCGGAAGAATGCGGAAGTTGGCGAACGCACAGATTCCTGCATCTGGATTTTTCTGTGCGCAAGCACATCTCGGCTTTTGTGCTTGCGTCATGTTATAGTGTGAGTATTAAGCACGACGTTATGCATGAGGCCCCAGGCCTGTTAAGGTAGCAGATTTAGCAGACATCCAGCTGTGCCTTCCCTCACTTGCATTCCAGAGTAAATGATTGAACTCATCAAACCAGGGCCAGCCTGTACTTCATCTAATAGCAAAGGTATAAATCAGATACTGTGCAGAGACTTCATGAGCCAGAAGGCACAAAATGAACTCACACAAGAACAAAGAGTTGTAATTCAATTAATGATAACTCTGTTAGAATGCAGAACATGCCTATGAGGAGACACTGATTTTGTAACTGGAACTGACTCACTGGAGAATTCTGCCCCGGGGTCTCTCTCCACAAAATTACCTTCTACACTTCTCTCTGAAACCTTTCCTTCTCTTCAAGAAAGAAACTTCAGCATTTAAACTCTTGTGCCAGAAACAGTAATGGTTTTTCCCAATGACAATGGCAAAGGGCTTAATTGAGGAAAGCAAGTTCAGAAATCAGCATCAGAGAATACCACCAACAAAGGGTCATGAAGCAAAGAGAAAGAGTGAACTTCAATAAAAGAACAACCCTTGATTTGAATTTGGAGCACCAATAACTCCACACAACATCAGAAATCATATTGGAAGACTTAATATTGTAAAAACTGTTTATTGGTGCAATGATAAATTAAAACTCTCACTTTGCTCGTCCACCTCCGTGTTTGGCTTACCGGATATACAATACAGTACAAGTTATTTTTGTATAGCCCAAAATCACACAAGAAGTGCCACAATGGGCTTTAACAGGCCCTGCCTCTTGACAGCCCTTCCAGCCTTGACTCTCTAAGAAGACAAGGAACAACTCCCAAAAAAAAACCCCAGTAGGGAAAAAAATGGAAGAAACCTTAGGAAAGGCAGTTCAAAAAGAGACCCCTTTCCAGGTTTGGTAGGCGTGCAGTGGGTGTCAAAAAGAAGGGGGTCAGTACAATACAATACAATACACAGAACAGAATAAATCCTCAATACAGTATAAAAAATAAAAATTCTAGAAATACAGAGTAGAATTTCACATGAGATGATATCACATAATATGATTTGGATTTGTTTAGAGTCCTGGAGATCTCAGCCATCAAGCTGCCTCCCTCATTTGGCCATTCCACAGCTGAAATAGTGCTAATCCGATAAAAGGACCCCTCTTTCCCACGATTCCTGCGATCCTCCTTCAGGGATGACTTTATCTTAAGCAGGCAATATACAATTTAAAGAGACTGCTATTTTCTTGGGAATTGTTACATATGCCTTATTTTCAATTTTACTTTAAAAATTGTTTGTAAAAACAGTACTTGTCCTTTATTTTTGGCCCCTTGTGTGGTTACATCTCTTCCTCGCCAGACATGTAACGCTGCTCACGTTGTGAAGGGGAGGGGCGGCTGAACGCACACCAAGGATATACCATTGCATCATCTGCTGTCTTCCTGCTGCTGGCGAGCTGCATGTTTTGCTTGTATCTTGTTGTTGTTTTAAGAGCTGGGAGCACATAATGCGTGTCTGCCAAAAGCAATCCAACAACTGCTAGGTTAGATGTCCATAGACTTGTTTTAATTGATGGCTCACTGCCTGGTCTCGCGTGACGTTTTAAAAACAATACTTGTCCCTTTACTTATGGCCCCGGTCATGGTTAAATTCTTTCTTGCAGGACGTATAACACTGCTTGTGCGTGGTGGGCAGTAGGGGGTTTGGGGGAGTGTATGGGGGGGCTGCTGTCGCGCTGCCCTTCGATCTTTTTAAAGCCTTTACAGCTGCTGTCCTTTTTCCTATTTTGTGTCTCTGCTGCTTGTGTTGTGATCGCTTCTCCTTCATCATAAATATACACCTGACCGAATTGTGTTTTGTTTGAAATTAAACTTGTCGTTGCTTTAACTGTTGCGAGTCCACAGATTCTCATTATGTGTATGTTCCATTATTGTGTAAATTTACGATTTGTGCATTGAATGATGTGCACTGAGATCTGTGTGTACTGCTTACCTTTACACTACTGATTTTTTTTTTTTTGCCCGTTCTCATTCGTCTCGCGGTTCTTTTATTTGTCTTTCATGATCTTAACGTGAAGATCACGTATTGTCTACTAGTCATTCATTCCACAGGATTTTTTTTTTATATATAAAATCCTAAGCTTAAAAGTGCAACGATGTTGTGCAATGATTTTATGTGACATTTTTATGTCACTTTTTTGTCACGCTTTAAATCAGGCCTATTTTAAAACCTACATATATATGTTTTGTATCATTCTCTTCAAAATTTATCAAACTTTAATGTGATGCTGTTAGATTTTCAGATTCTTATTCCATTTTTAAATTATAAACAAAGAAATATCAAGAGCTCATGTCCCTTGACATGAGACTTTGTGCCAAGAGATTTGACCACACCTGGGGCTGGAAATAAAAGACAAAGAGTAGGACAGCTGCTGTACAATCAATCAATCAATCAATCAACATTTATTTATATAGCACATATTCATACAAAAAAATGTAGCTCAAAGTGCTTTACAAAATGAATATAAAAATAGAAGACACAATAAAAGATAAACATAAGTCAACATTAATTAACATAGAATAAGAGTAAGGTCCGATGGCCAGGGTGGACAGAAAAACAAAAAACTCCAAAGGCTGGAGAAAAAAATAAAATCTGTAGGGGTTCCAGACCAAGAGACCGCCCAGTCCCCTCTGTACAGGCTTTTAAATGTTCAAAGCACCATGCCAGCAGCTGATCGAGCAAAGAGGAGGTAAGACAAAACTGTATTTGTTTCCCATTGTATCACCATTTAAGAGGGGGTTTAGGAGGAGCAACTGTGTCTCCTTGGGGTGCATATAGCCCTTGTCTTCACAATGTGAACGGCAGAGATGTGAAGTGGCTGGTGTGTGGTGCAGGATGGGTGGGTTGGCGAGCGAAGCGAGCAGGGGGGAACCCTTAGTAGAGATATATATATGTATATAAATATATATAGTATATATAAATTCAGTTATCATATTTCTATAATCTTTCTGTTTATCATTAAATTGTATTATTTCCTAAATCAAGTGTATTTCAAGTTACCTTGATATGTGACTGAACGCCAGAAACCCCCCTCCTACAACAGAAAATGGCAAGGTAAATAAAGTAGGAGCCTTACAAAATTATTTAATTAGTTACTGTTATTGTCAAACTGAAAATAGATAATTAATTAACCAAGTTAAATCTCTCCTCACTTCTTATGACATGCATCATGTCAAAGTTTGTATTCTGCTGATTCTGTGTAAATATATACAGTATGTCATCTTTCACCCCTAAATGGATGTCTTTCTATTCTGTATCAATACTGGTGATGAAATTGTGTCTCAAGGTTGTGGAAAGCATGTTATCAATATGGCTTTGGAGTATTGTGTATTTAGTGTCAGTTTTTGTGTTTTAGCATTTGAAAAAAGCTGTTAGAAGCAAATACAAATTGTTTTCTTAAAAGCAAGCAAAAGGACAAATGCCAGAGGGGTACAAATACCAGGTGTCTGTTCCTAAAAACTGTTAATCAAAAACTGATGGCAAAAGCAAAGTCAAAAAAATCAAAAATCACAAAATAAGTTCAGCAAAGAATACCATTAAGTAAAGATTGTCATTATTTGAGAAATATCTGAAAAACTGGACACACTACCCCAGACAGTTCTATATAGATACCCTCTGCAAGATGACATCACACATCATGTGACATGCAGCATATGGTGAAAACCTGCCTAGTAACCATAAACAAGATTACTATAACCATGAAGGAAAAATAAATTAAAAACACACACACACAATGATGGCAACCAAAATAAGAACAAAACTCCCAAAATGGCAGAGATGTTGAAAATTCAAATAATGAATTACAAATGTAATTTAACAATAAATAATACACTTGAAAAATGAATAATACACAAAATGAGAAAAAAATAAGAATAAATCTAAAAAAGCAGATTCATGACACAAATCTCCTACTCAAAATTAGGAACTATAATATGTCTTAATCGATTTCACCTGGTCACATTTATGAAAGTACCATGAATACTTCAAGCCACTTATGGCACTGGGGTGGCACAATGCTTAGCACTCCTGTCTCACAGCTCCAGAACTCAGCTTTCAATACCAGCCTATGCAAAGTTTGCATTTTGGGTTTCTCTAAATATTTCAGCTTCCTCTCTCGCCCCAAATGACAAGACATTTTCTAAATTGGCCAAATGTAAGAAGTGGCATTGGTTATACCTATGTTATAGACTGGCAGGCCATTCACAGTTGGTTGTCACCTTCCATCTCATGGTGCTTGTGTGGGCTCTGGCTCTCTATGTGATAAAAGATGATAACAATGCCAGCTCTTCAAAACTACTTCTGTTTAATATTTTAAGCCAGTGCATTGACCGGCAAGAGAACATTTCTAACATTGCTGAATTGGAAAGAAACTGAAAAGGCAGCTTTGTTCACACAAGCTATTATTGAAGAAGAAAGATGAGAGTGTTAAACTAAAATAATCTTATTATCTGAAGCCCAATAATGTTTCCATTATGTATAAGAATGACATGTAAGAGTCATGTATCTCAATAAAAAAATTTAAAAAAATGTCATACTCCATGTGTACATTCAACTATGCCATAACACAATCAAAGGACAACACCGGACCGTGCTATTCACTTTTTTCAAGACCTCCAGCCATTTGCCTCCCTTTGGTCAATATAATCCCATGTAGGACGTCCATTCTTTCAGCCTGGCCTAGCTCGACTCGCTGGAAATCTGAAGCTACCACAGGTTTTCCTGCTTCATCCTGCACCTGCCCTAAACACCCAGATACGCCTGAGCCTGCTAACATTAAATTATTCATGTTCTTGCACATTTCATGTTACAAAATTAAACCCTAATGCAACACCCATGCTAAAATTGAGGGCTGCCACGGGGCACTCTTCTCAGTCCCAGTGAGTGTGTCAGGTAGAGTAAATGTCCATGTTTCCTTACTGATGTGTCCAAAGAATGTTCCTTCTTTTGGCATTAAACTCTCATATTGTGTGTTAGCCACAGATAAGAAGTCTTCTGCCATAAGCGTCTGTCCACTGAGCATCCATCACTGCAGTTCAGATTTGTGTAAATGTCAACACAACCATCAAAAAAGGACAACAGCTTTGCGGCTTTGAAGAGGCATTCATTTTAGAACAACAAATGGTTACTATGGAGGACAGAAACATCACCAGAATGACCAAGATCCATTAAGATGCATGTAAAAACACGAAGTGGGCAAGAAAATATAGTAAATAAGCAGAATCAAAGGCTTCAAAAACAGAATAAGATGGCAATTACAACAGATCTGGGCTATAAGGTCAGTGTGAAAGTCAAAAGGGTGGTAATCTGGGCTGCTAAATTACTAAATGGAGTTTAGGCAAGCTAAGCCCATTGCAAGACTTTTCTAAGACTTGCAGAGTATGTTTTACATAGAATTTCTATTCAGATTTGTTATAGAATGTCTTGTTTTTCATGAATAGCAGCCTCCTTTCAGGGGTTTGTAGACTGTGCTCTTCATGTATAGTCACATAATTAAAAAAATAGGCATTGTAGGCCCTTACTTTTTTGAGGAGGAAGGAGCAATGGTCACCGTCACTTCAGAACATTATATTGAAATGCTAGAGAACTTTTTGCATCCACAACTGGAAGAAATGGATGTGGAGGATGGAGATCCATGCAAGTTTTGCGGGAGATGTTTCTGGAGAAGCTGATCTCCCTGAGTGGCAATGTTGTGTGGCCTTCACATTCACCTGATCTCGCTCCATGCCATTTCCTCTTGTGGGGCTATCTGTAGTCAAAGGTATACACACACCGACCTCAAAACCTTGAAGCCCTCAAGGATGCTATTCGCTATGAAATCGCCTTGAAATGGCCGAACAATTCATGTGAACCTCCAGAAATCATTTTGAAATGTGTATCGCTAATGATGGCCACCACCATTTTTTAAAACACAGTGAAAAAAATCTATTTTGTATGCCCTCTCTTGTGTCGTAATGAAATGAATTTGATCTTGTAGTGTTTTTGTAGAATAATCATTTGAAATGTGGTACTTCTTTTTGGCTCACCCTGTACATTTTCTCCAGCACTCACATCACATGAGGTAATGTAAAGCAAGCTGCATTCATGCAAATTGCTGTTTTTCCTGGTGTGTGGTGCTGGTGTTGCTGTGACTGACAGCACACATACATAAAGATCACTGACCCAAGTGTTGATGAGCAAGCATATGTATTATCTGTGATGTTGTTACAAATTGGCAGCAGTTATGTGTAGCTTAGCACAATATCCCACCTTATTATGTTTTTCACCTTCTTCTTCTTGTCCTAATGTTTTGAATATTATCATCATCATCCTTGTAGCGAAAATTTCAGCACATCATTGAGATATCCAAAAAAACTACATATCACCTTCATGAGTGTCATTTTGTGTCGTAAAACCATGACGTCATTCTTTTTCAAATGTAAACTGCTACTCATTGCTGGGAGTGGGATGCTTCATAACTACATGTCATGCCCTACTCTGGGGCAGGACAAATTCTTGCCCAGTCAGACATTTAGTTCAATTCCTAGGAGTAATTCTGTGGTGCCTGGTAAATGAGGGTGCTGATCACTGTGTGAGGCAATGATATTTGTTTCTGTACTTGTTTTCTGGGTGTCCTCATTTCAAAAATCTGCACATTATGTTAAACTACAACTCTACATGGGGCTGTGTAAATGAACGTGCTGCAACATTTTTGGTGTGCCAACCAAATTTAATTATTGCATTGTCCACAATACTCTCAGAGCAGGCTGCAGTTCCCACTGACTCCAAACACTGGAAAAAGTGTGCTGACCAAATAGAAGAATGGGACAGTAGCACAGTGGAGAACAATGCTTGTGGATTTGCTCACTGCATGTTTGGTGTGTGCGTGTTCTCACTGTGTTTTTTACAGTTTTGTCCACGAGACCAGGTAAACTTGTACAACCGAAGGTCACAAAAAAGGTGCATTTTAGGGTAATCATTGGCATTAAACCATAACATGATGGTGTGCCCCAAGCTGGCCTGGCATCCCATTTAGGTTCAATCACCACTTCATGCCTACCACTACCAACAAAGCTTACACCTCATTACAATCGTGTGATTGACAAAAGGGATTCAGAAAATGGATTGACAGATGGATTTCTGAATTTTCTTTTTAGCAACCTCAATGTATGAAAAATGTACACTTCATTAATCTATCTTGAGTTTTAACACTGCTAATGAAAGAGTGGGTGAAAATGGTGAGATGTTAAACTAATGTTAATTTCCCAAACATCTCTTCTAACCACCACTAATGGATAATCCACCGCCTTTTTCATTTTCATTCTTAATCTTCTTCTCTAATGTACTTTAATAACACTCTGCAATTACAGAACGCCGTTTCTAACAAGAGAGGCTACACACTTTCTTTTTTCTCTCTCTCTCTGCTGATTAAAGCAATAGACTTCTGAACTGTTGTTGAAAAGCTTTCCATTTTTTTCATTGCTTTGATTGTTTGAACTGTGTGCAAGTTAAAAAATGGTTCAAAAAGACTGCTGCCTTTAGGTCACCTTGACATATTGTAAAAGGCCTGCATATCTGTAAACAATGGCAACTCTTCAAGCCACCTTTGAAGACAATTATACCCTGTTCATTACTGCTTAAATTCATTTTTTGTACTGCTAAGTATTCATGAAGCTGACTGAATGAATGAAAAGACGCTTCTTTTATGGATGTCTCCCTTCTGCAGAGGGATGGCTGTGATAAAAAGGCACATTAATGAGCCTACATATAATCCAGTTGTCTATAAAAGAATCAAATTGTGCAACACATTATTAGCTCAGTAAATGAATGCCAAACAAAAGTGCTGTCATCTTTAATCGAAACCGCAAAAGGCAGGCTTTTTTATTAATAGATCAGTGGATGTCACTGGTATCAGCAAGCCAATATAGCTTCACGAGAGATAGGGATAGTAGGAATGGGAAGGGGCCACCATGAACAAATGCTCCATGGTGTACCCTGACACACACATCTTCAAAAATGTGACTAAAATATGACCCTACGCAGACCCCTCAAACTCTGATCGGCCAGAATGGTAACTATATATTTTCTGAAACATGTTTCTGTTTGTCTTTCGCCATTCTGAAGTAAATATGGATCAGATCGAGAAAAGACTTTTCAAAGAAGTTAGAAATATAGGCATTTATGACATACAGCATTATAATGCTACAAATACAATCAGAAGGCTGCCACTTTGTGACATGCATTATCAGCTAACATTGGTTTAGAATTCAGCTAATGTTTGGAAAAAGTGAAAATATGTTTGCCTAGTGAAGAAAATTTGCTACAAACACTATCAACTAGTGTCCAGCTGTGTGCCTACAATGTGGTATAAACTTCATTCAATGGCATAGCCTACAATGTAGGCTACATGCATAGCTACAGCGTGGACTTGACGCAGAAGTTAAATCAGCTTTTGCAGCCTGGGTAGAAGCATACGAACATACAAACATAAGAAATGTGACAAATGAGAGGAGATCTTTCAGTATATCAAACTTGTTTGTTCAGCAGAGGGGTAAAGCTGTCCCAATGTCTAATCCATGTACTTCTTAAAGTTTTTCAGGTTTTCTGCATCAACTACATGACTTGGTAGTTTCTTCCCGATTCCCACAACTCTTTGCAAAAAGAAATGCTTTCCGGTTTGTCCTAAATGCACTGCCCATTAATTTCTACCTTTGTCCTCAAGTATGTGATTCACTGTTAAGATCTACTTTATTAATGTAATATGTCAGCAACAAAAAGTTCAGTACAGGAAGTTGAAAGCCAGAATTTACATCAAATAAAACATACAATAAATCCAATATACAATTAATTTAATAAGTATAAGATATACACCAGTTTAATTGGCAGTTGTAATTTGGCACAGCATTAGTCAGTGTAAGTAGTATTTGACTGTGCCAAATGGTGGACTCATCATTGCTTGGCTTCTACCTTCAGTTCAATACTACCGGGATAGACACTGGGGCCCTGCTATCCTGAAATGGATTAAATAGATTTGGATAATGGATGGAGGGATAGATGGAATTTTAATATATGTCCCGCCTAGGCATTACTTTCTCTTATGCATGATGATGACCTGCATGTTGACAAAAAATAATCTGTATGCATGTTTACAAAATTTGTGTAAATGACTGACATTTCACTGCCATCTACCTACTGCTGTAAAATGTAAAATATGTAAACGTATGCATCTTATATTGCAGCAAAAATGTCTCACTGTCTTTTTTTTGTCTATTTGAATGTATGGTATTGTTGTTGACAAATGTTCCACTCATAAGAAGAACAATAAAGTTCTGTTTTATTCGTAATTCATAGAAATATAAGAAACAGTGGCTGTCGAAGGGCTGGACAAATTCACTTTCGGAGGGCCATCTGAAGTACAGATTTTTGACTAGTAATGATGGAAATCAGTAACCATTTTCTACTTTGAGCTTATGATGGAATTGCTTGCCTTAGTTCACACTTTACCTCATCACATAAAGGAGTCGTCTACAATTGAACTGTTCAAAACAAGATTAAAGACGCATTTCTATTCACTTGCATTCCGTGACTGTAATACTGATGGTTTCCTCATTGTGATTATGTAACATTACTTCTGTTTATTATTAATTTTATTTATGTTCATTTATTTTATTTCTATTTATGTTATTTACGTCAATTGTATGTTTTTTCCTTCTTTTATTGTAAAGCACTTTGGCCCCAGCATTCCTATGTTTTAAATGTGCTATATAAATAAATTGACATTGACATTTTGTTTTACCTCTTCCTGAATTTAAAATAAATTTTGGCTTTCTTGTATTACCCATGAGATCACAATACTGTATTGTGCTTACTCTGCTTAGTTTCATTTTGATAACTTATTGGCAAAAGAGCAGGTCAATTTTAATAAGCACCCATGGAAACATCTGCTTACCAGAAACTTGCTGCTAAAGTAGTTTATCTAAAAAATCCTTTGTGGTAATATCTATTAGAACATCAAAAACCAAATCACACTATGTACAAATTTGCCCATCCCAGTCCTGTCCTGATTAAAACTTGTGAAAAACAAGTTAACTTACAGAACAATAACAAAGACATATAAAACAGTTCAACAATTACTTATGCTCTAATTAAAATAAATATTATTATTAACTCTTTTTATTACTTTTTATCACTCTAATTTTTACTAAAAATGCTGTAATATATATGAATTTGAGTACACAATCCTGATGTATGTTTTTAAAAACACACAAACATATTCCCACAGAGAATGGACAAACAATACGTCTATACACCTAAAAATTATGTAATAATTACTGTTTTTATATCACTATTAACTGTCTGTATTGACACAAAGCATTCTACAAATATACATTATACAGTTCTTTACATTATTACAGTAAGTGACTCTTACATAAATATCTTTATTGCATATATTCTGTGATCACAACAGGCTGTGCAAGACAGTATTTATTGCGAGCACATTCATTGTGGGCACAACAGGAAAAAAAAGACATTTTTACATTTTGAACTTCCCTGAGACTACAGTGCTACACTAATTTGTGCTAGATTTTCTAGTGTTGAAAAGCCAAACTATACTCCATTCTATACGAAATGCTGTGATGAATCTTGTCCTAGAATTCACCTTCTGCTATCCTTTTGATGCTGTTCAACAATTCGGCAAATGAAGGTCTGCTTTCTGGTTTCTGAAAAGTGAACAATTGAAATCCATTAGAAGTTTCGGGAGCCATTGATAAACAGTATGTTGTTTGAAACAATTCAAATATTATATGTTATAACAAGGTATGAGCTTAAATGAAAAGCAGTATATATGACATTTATTTAAAGGTATATTTCTACTTGCTAACAGGATTGTAAAGAACCATTCCCTCAAAGCTTCTGAACCAATGGTTCATTTACCAGATTGGTTTAAACATAAACAATGGACTGACACTTCATCTTGAGTTGTTTTCTACACTATGCTATAGCAATACTATAAAGTTTGGCCCATGTCTCATCCCACGTACCTGAAATAGATTAAGTGGCTTTAATAATGAATGGATAAATCAATAGATTTTATGCTCAAACTGCAATATGCAACTGAGACTACAAATGAAATAATGACTGCAGTTCTGGTTTTCACACTTTAAAATACAACAGCACCAGAAGTTATTCACAGAAAAGAAACAAGTACATATTCTTCTTTGACAAACTAGGGAAAAATAAACTCTTTAATAGTGGGGACCTAATCTAGATATTCAAAATTATCAAAGGGATTACTGATAATGTTGATCATTCAATTAAAGAGTGAATCATATATTCAATGACACCTGTGGATTCAAAACAGAAACCAGGAAATATAAAGATCTACTTACAGAAAAGTCTGAAAAATGAACAAATTATCAAGCTGTGAATTTGAAGTGCAGGACTTGACAGTATTGGAATACCTTAGCTAACCAAACAGGCTTTATAGATTTAATAATACTTTGTACAATTTCTTAGGTTATTTTGTCTATTTACATGATTTCCTACATCTTCCTAAAGACAAACATATCAGGTTAACTGTTAATGCCAAACTGGATTTGTACACTTGAGCATTCACAGTGAGTAAGTAAAACCCTATTTAACTTTGATTCTTTCCTTGTGAAATGATTCAAAATACTTCTTATAAACTGAACGTCTACAACAGTTTATTTAATACACTTACTTTTTTACATCACAGAATATGGTGCATTTGAAACATTTGTTCATAATCTGTTCAGATGCTGCTATCTGAGAATTAATAACATGCATAGCTTTTGTATAAATGAAGACTTTTACACCTTGCACTATCACAGCAGGAAAGTGTGGTTAGCTTCCAGCTAATTAGTAGATGTGAGGTTGAGTAAATAAAAAATAAAACCTCAGCACATTATAATATGGAATAATTCACTTTCCTCAGGGGGTTGTGATGATAACCTGCTAATCTAAACAGTGCAGGTCATTCTGTACTGATTAGCCACAACATTAAAACCACTGACATGTAAAGTGAATAATATTGATTATCCTATTATAATGTCACCTGTCCAAGGGTGGGATATATTAGCAGTAAGTGAACAGCTAGTTCTTGAAGATGATGTATTGGAAGCTGGAAAATTAGGCAAGTATAAGGATCTGAGTGAATTTGACAAGAGTCCAATTGTGATGGCTAGACACCTAGGTCATGGCATCTCCAAAATGGCAGGATTTGTGAGATGTTCCTGATATGTAGTGATTAGTACCAACCAAAAGTGATCCAAGGAAGGACAATGGGTGAATGAGCACCCAAGGCACATTGATACATATGGAGAGAAAAGGTTAGCACATTTGGTCCAATCCCACAGAAGAGCTATTGTAACAGAAATAGATGACAAACCTAATGTTGGCAATCAGATAAAGGTGTCATCATAGCATGCTGTGTATGGGGCCACTGCACCATGGCGCAATGGAAACAGGTAGACTGGTGTAATGAATTCTGTTTCTGTTAGATCATGTGGATGGCAGGGTGTGTGTGCACTGTTTACCTGGGTAGGAGATTTCAGGCAGGATGCACTATGGGAAGAATGTAAGCAGGCAGGTAGTTGGATGTTTTGTGCAATATTCTGTTTTTAAACCTTGGGTTCTGGCATTCATGTGGAATTTACTTTACCAGTACCACCCAACTAAGGATTGCTGCCAATCATGTACACCCTTTCATGGCAATGGTATTCCCTTATGGCAGTGGCCTCTTTCGGCAGGATAATGCACTCTGCCACACAACAAAAATTGTCCCTGGAATGGTTTGAGAAACATGACAAACAGTTCAAGGTGATCTTAATTGGATCAAGCATCTGTGTGATGTGCTGGAAAAACAAGTCTGATCCATTGAGGCCCCACCTCGCAACTTTCATGAGATAAAGGATCATCTTCTACTGTTGTGGTGGAAGATACCACAGGACACCTTCAGAGGTCTTGTGGAGTCCATACCTCAACAGGTCAGAGCGGTTTCGGCAGCACGAGGTTGGGCCTACACAATATTAGACAGGTGAGTTTAATGTTGTGGCTGATGGGTGTAAATCCTCAGCAACTTGTTACAAAACTAAGTTTTGTATCTTGTAAACAAAAACTAAATTGATTCATTAAATAAAATTAAAATAAAAATGAAAAAAATCTAATAAAAAAAAAAAATCTACTCCTCCTTGAACCGTCACCTTATCGTGGTGGAGGGGTTTGCATGTCCCAATGATCCTAGGAGCTATGTTGTCCGGGGCTTTATGCCTGGTAGGGCCACCAAGGCAAACTGGTCCTAGGTGAGGGATGAGACAAAGAGCGGTTCAATAAACCTCCAATGAAAAATAAAAACTGTGGACGATGTTTTCCCTTGCCGGACGGGTCACGGGCCCCCTCTGGAGCCAGGCCTGGAGGTGGGGCTCGATGGCGGCGCCTGGTGGCGGGCCTGCACCCATGGGGCTCGGCGGGCACAGCCGAAGAGGTAACGTGGGTTCTCCTCCCCATGGGCTCACCACCTATGGGAGGGGTCAAGGAGGTTGGGTGCAGTGTGAGTTGGGTGGTGACCGAAGGCGGGGACCTTGGCGGTCTGATCCTCGGCTACAGAAACTGGCTCTTGGGACGTGGAATGTCACCTCTCTGAAGGGAAGGAGCCTGAGCTAGTGCTTGCGAGGTCGAGAGGTTCGGCTAGATATAGTCGGACTCACCTCGGCGCACAGCTTGGACTCTGGAACCAATCTCCTTGAGAGGGGCTGGACTCTCTACCACTCTGGAGTTGCCCGGTGAGGCGCCGAGCAGGTGTGGGCATACTTATTGCCCCGACTGGAGCCTGTGCATTGGGGTTTACCCGGTGGGCGAGAGGGTGGCCTCCCTCCGCCGGGTGGGGAAGGGTCCTGACTGTTGTTTGTGCGTATGCCCGAACAGCAGTTTGGAGTATCCACCCTTTTGGAGTCTCTGGAGGGTTGCTAGAGGGCATACCTTCTGGGGATTCCCTCGTTTTGCTGGGAGACTTCAATGCTCACGTGGGCAATGACAGTGAGACCTGGAAGGGTGTGATTGGGAGGAATGGCCCCGATCTGAACCCGGCGGTGTTTTGTTATTGGACTTCTGTGCTCGTCACGGATTGTCCATAACGAACACCATGTTCAAGCATAAGGGTGTTCATATGTGCACTTGGCACCAGGACACCCTAGGCCTCAGGTCGATGATCGACTTTGTGGTGTGTCGTGGACTTGCGGCCATATGTCTTGGACACTCGGGTGAAGAGAGGGGGGAGCTGTCAACTGATCACCACCTGGTGGTGAGTTGGCCGATGGTGGGGAAGATGCGGTCAGACCTGGTAGGCCCAAGCGTGTTGTGAGGGTCTGCTGGGAGCGGCTGGCAGAGTCCCCTGTCAGAAGTAGCTTCAACTCCCACCTCCGGCAGAACTTCAACCCGTCCCGAGGGAGGTGGGGACATTGAGTCGAATGGGCCATGTTCCGTGCCTCTATTGTTGAGGCGGCTGACGGAGCTGTGGCGCAAGGTGGTGGTGCCTGTCGTGGCGGCAATCCCGAACCCGTTGGTGGACACCGCGGTGAGGGATGCCGTCAAGCTGAAGAAGGAGTCCTATAGGACTTTTTGTCCTGTGGGTCTCTGGAGGCAGCTGATAGGTACCGGCAGGCCAAGCGAACGCAGCGGCCGGTTGTTGCTGAGGCAAAACTTCGGGCATGGGAGGAGTTTGGAGGCCATGGAGAGCGACTTTGGACGGCCGAGGAGATTCTGGTCCACCGTCCGGCGTCTCAGGAGGGAAGCAGTGCAGTGTCAACACCGTATATGGTGGGGATGGTGCGCTGCTGACCTCGACTTCGGGGCGTTGTGGGTGGTGGGAGGAGTACTTGAAGACCTCCTCAATCCCACTAACATGCCTTCCAATGAGGAAGCAGAGCCTGGGGACTCTGAGGTGGGCTCTCCCATCTCTGGGACTGAAGTCACCGAGGTGGTCAAAAACTCCTTGGTGGCAGGGCCCGGGGTGGATGAGATCGCCGGAGTTCCTTAAGGCTCTGGATGTTGTAGGACTGTCTTGGTTGACACGTCTCTGCAACATCGCATGGACATCGGGACAGTGCCTCTGGATTGGCAGACCGGGGTGGTGGTCCCCTCTTTAAAAGGGGACGGAGGGTGTGTTCCAACTATAGAGGGATCACACTCCTCAGCCTCCCTGGAAAAGTCTATTCGGGGTTCTGGAGAGGAGGGTCCGTCGGATAGTGAACCTCGGATTCAGGAGGAACAGTGTGGTTTTAGTCCTGGTGGCGAACAGTGGACCAGCTCTTCACCCTTAGCAGAGTCCTGGAGGGTGCATGGGAGTTTGCCCGACCGGTCTACATGTGTTTTGTGGACTTGGAAAAGGCATTCACCGTGTCCCTCGGGGAATCCTGTGGGGGTGCTCGGGAGTATGGGGTACGGACCCCTGATAAGAGCTGTTGGTCTCTGTACAACCGGTGTCAGAGCTTGGTCCGCATTGCGGCAGTAAGTCGAGCCCGTTTCCAGTGAGAGTTGGACTCCGCCAGGGCTGCCCTTTGTCACCGATTCTGTTCATAACTTTTATGGACAGAATTTCTAAGCGCAACCAGGGTGTTGAAGGGGTCGGTTTGGTGGACTCAGGATTGGGTCACTGCTTTTGCAGATGATGTTGTCCTGTTTGCTTCATCAGGCCGTGATCTTCAGCTCTCTCTGGATCGGTTCGCAGCTGAGTGTGAAGCGGCTGGGATGAGAATCAGCACCTCCAAATCCGAGAGCATGGTCCTCAGCCGGAAAAGGGTGGAGTGCCCTCTCAGGGTTGGGGGAGAGATCCTGCCCCAAGTGGAGGAGTTCAAGTATCTCAGGGTCTTGTTCACGAGTGAGGGAAGAATGGAGCGTGAGATCGACAGTCGGATCGGTGCGGCATCCGCAGTGATGCGGGCTCTGCATCGGTCTGTCGTGGTGAAAAAGGAGCTGAGCCGTAAGGCAAAGCTCTCAATTTACCAGTCGATCTACGCTTCTACCCTCACCTATGGTCATGAGCTATGGGTAGTGACGAAAGAGCGAGATCGAATACAAGCGGCTGAAATGAGTTTCCTCCGCAGGGTGTCTGGGCTTTCCCTTAAAGATAGGGTGAGAAGCTCAGTCATCCGGGAGGGGCTCAGAGTAGAGCCGCTGCTCCTCAGCATCGAGAGGAGTCAGATGAGGTGGCTCGGGCATCTGATCAGGATGCCTCCTGGGCGCCTCCCTTGTGAGGTGTTCGGGCACGTCCAACGGGAGGAGGCCCGGGGAAGACCCAGGACACGCTGGAGGGACTATGTCTCCCGGCTGGCCTGGGAGCATGGGATTCTCCGGAAGAGCTGGAAGAAGTGGCGGGGAGGGAAGTCTGGGCCTCTCTGCTTAAGCTGCTGCCCCCGCGACCCGACCTCAGATAAGCGGAAGAGGATGGATGGATGGATGAAAAAATCTATAAACTAGAAAAAATTTTAATAAAAAAACAAACAAGAACAAAACTATACTTTGTAATTTTCACTTTCATTGTACTCATGTCTGTCTCTATAATTTGTTACCAACCATGCAAAGTTAACAGTATATTCAGTTGGTGTTTAGACTGAAAAAAAAGTGCTGTTATCTTTTTATACCAAGGGAAGTAAGATTTTCAGCAATCCACATATACTGTATGAACTGAATTTCTATTACATTAAAAAACATATCACTTTAAGTATTTGTTTTATTCTTTAGTAGCCCTGTTATATTACTCATTTAAAAAGTAAAGTTGTGACTCTGATTCAGATGTTCTGTTATTCTTATTATAGAGCAATATCTAGCTATCAAATCTGAGTAAACTGACAGAATAAAAAATTATTTCTTAATGTTTGGAATAGCTGTCATTTATTTAAGTTAACATTTGGGGAGGGGGCTTTGTAAGCTTATTGCTGCCATTAAAAAAATTACCTTACTTGGCAAGATATTGCCAGCTTGATGTTGGTGTCACTGCAGTGAGTTCATAAGCAGACATGTAGCATGCAATTAATGCTGTCAACAGAGTCGATGCTACATGTATACATTTAGTTTTAATCAAGTTATTTAGTACTTGAGTAAGATGTACACTCAGAGTGTGGATGAATGTAATTTATTTCATAGTACACCTAGGAATAAATATATTTTGTTAATTGATAGTGATCAATGACACATTTTCATTAAATATATAAATATATACATCCATCCATCCATTATCCAACCCGCTATATCCTAACTACAGGGTCACGGGGGTCTGCTGGAGCCAATCCCTGCCAACACAGGGCGCAAGGCAAAAAACAAACCCCGGGCAGGGCGCCAGCCCACTGCAGGGCGCACACACACATACACACACACACACACAGATACCCACACACCAAGCCTTACACACTAGGGACAATTTAGAATCGCCAATGCACCTAACCTGCATGTCTTTGGACTATGGGAGGAAACTAAATATATACAGTAAACAATATTTTTGCAAAATAAGGCAAAATTGTCTTTTTTGAATGGTGGGAATATAAGCATCTAAAGAGGACTGTGCGTTACAGACAGTACTTCAAAGTTCATTTGGTCTAAAATGCAAAAGCGGGTGTTTTAAGTTGCACACAGCAGAGCCTTTTGAAAAAAATTGTTTATGAACAAGTTGATTTATGTAAAATGCATTAATAGTTTATTTTTCTGTTTAATCAACCTTTTAGGCTATTCCAGCTTGACTAGATATGTTACATTTAACATACTGCATACTTATAATATATAATACTGTATATTTATATTGTTTTTAGTACATTAAAAGCCTAACTGAAGTTAAAGTAAACCAAGACCTTGAGTAACATTTGACCTGATACCTGTGCTTTTGTCCTTTTGAATTAAACATCTAAATGGAAAGTGTTACTTTTTCTTAAGTAATATTCATTTCAAAGTAACAATGCTTAATTACCCTACTCCTCTATCCACAATATTATGCACGCATATATGAAGATATTATCTTTGGTGTGCTGTGAAATTGCAAATGGAATCACACAACTTGAAAGTTTTTGTTTTTTTTAACAACCCTTTGCTTAACCTTAATGCAGGTTAAAGTAACAAGAACAGAGAATACTTATTTGATTACCGCATTTTTAAATTATGCTAAAAGCTTTGAACTGTCACATTAGCATGATAAAAATGATGCTGTAACACAATAATATACATTTCATGTATTTATGTATAAAGTTGATCAATATCCCACATGTATGATAAACAATTTGACCACTACAAAGACAACTACTGAAAAGGTAAAACTAAATAAAAACTGAAAAACAGAACACAAAATTTGAATAAAGACTAAAACTAGAAGATGGTGAAAAAGGAAGACTTAATAAATAGTAAAAAAAATAAAATGGAAAATTAAGTAAAAACTAAAAGAAAAAAAAAAACGGTCAAAACCTTTGGGGGAATTCTCAGATACTTTGGTCCCAGCCCAGTTGAGATATATAATCTCTCTAGCGTGTCCTGTGTAACTCCCTCAAATGTCACCAGCAGCCAAACTATATGTCCAAAATCCACCTTAAATGGCTCCTGTCAGTCTGCACAGTTCTGCTCCACTGCACTATAATAATGCTGTGTTTCTGACCCTATCACAGAAAGTGAGGTCTATAACTTTGTCCAGGTATCATTTTGTCTGTTTCTACTTGTAATTTAATTCTTTTGTCACATCATATATAGCTTGTGAGCATACATGAGGATGCCGACATAGAATTGACTGCTTCTTCTGATGACTAACCTCAGTCTTCACTACCATGGTCTGCTTCATTGTCTGTAAAACTGCTAGCACTACATCAAATTGTTGATCAATCTGATGAACACCTTCAGCATCACTCAAAAATAACACCCTAAAGTACCTGAAATTATCCATTACTTGAAGGGATCAAATTATTCTTTTCAAGGAGTGAACCATAGTCTCAGATTGGTGGTGCTAATTATCATACCAAACTCATCTCAATCAGGTATGAACCATTCCAGTCTACATCACAGATAACAGTCTGATGACGCTAAAAGGACAATATTATCTGTAAATGATAAAGATAATCTTTAGGTTCCCCAAACTAATACTTTCCAAGCCTGATATCTTGGCCATAAATACAATGAATAAAAGAGGAGACAAGATGCACCCTTGGCAGAGTCTGTGGCCCTCAAAAACTTAATTTGATTTATATGCAGCTCTCACAATGCAAATCCAGATACTGGATGGCAAGCAGCAGTGGCAAAGGATCTAGAAGTGGGTGGTATGGGCAAAAATCCGTATCATGATACAAATAAATTCTAAAGGTTTTGATAAAAAGCAGTATAATGCATTTGTATATACTTTTCAGATTGAAATGCATTTTGTTTAGCAAATAACAAATGTGTTTTTAATGAACTGTGCACACAGGTATTTCCCTTAATATGCTGAAATGCTTGTTAATGCTCTACTACTCAGATACCAGGTGCAACAATTTAATTCCTGGAATGGCTGTGGAAGGAGATTACTTTAATGGTGACGGTAGCCGCTAATGCTCAGATACACACATTTTTTCTTAGGTTCAGAAATTAAATTGTCACACCTTTAGATTTGATAGAAGGTATTCAGCTCTCTTGCACCAATAAAAATGCAGCTTTTCCCTTTCAATTATTTGCCCATGTTGCTGCCATAGCCACCAAACGAACATAGCACAAGACATGACACTTCTTCATTTATTATATTAAAATTTGCATTAACTTACTGATTAGGCTGAACTGCATACGACTCTTGAGTAATATTCTTAAAGGGTTATACAACTTTATTACACATTCATATACAAGGCCATACATAAAGATATTGTCTTTAAAATACTAATAAACAAGTACAAAACTATATTTCTCATCTACTTTTGTATGCACAAATTTGCATATATTGTGTTTAAACATGCTTGCAACTTTTCCACTATTGTTTAGCATACCAGTATAATTTTTATTTGAAATCCATATAAGAGGAAGATATCCAATATACTGGAACTTTCTCCACTGTCCATACTTCTGGCTGAAATCTCATTATGTGTCAACTGCCATAAACACAACAGCCTATACCAGGGGTGGGCAAACTACGGCCCGCGGGCCACCTCCGGCTCGTTGGTCTTTTTTAATCCGGCCCGCCGAAGACTGGTACAGAATTGCCCAAATCAAATCATATCATAATTATGACTACATTCATTTGACCTTGTCCTGTAATGCCTGGCGTTCCACCAGGTGGCGCATTAGACGCAGTGATACATTGACTTGATTTTGCGAAGCCAGGGGTAGTCTCTGTTATTACTCTGCTACTGCTCTGAACCCATCTGCAACAATGAGTGGGCCAAGGAAAAGAAAAGTCGACAGTGAGTGCAGAGTGTTTAATAAGGAATGGACAACTAAATACTTTGTCACTAAAGACCGGTCAAAGGCTGCATGTCTTATTCGCCAAGAAACCGTTGCGGTTTTAAAGGAATACAACATCAGTTGCCACTTTTCCACCAAGCATGCTAATTATGCTAACAACCAGTCAACGCAAGAACAGATGGCCACCACTCAGAGGTTGGCAGCTAGTTTGCAGGCTCAGCAAAACACCTTTATCCGACAAACTGCCATCCAAGAATCATGTGCTGGCATTCAAAGTAGCATAGACCAGCAAACATTTCTCTGAAGTAGAGTTTCTCAAAGAGTGCATGGTAGAGACAGCAGGTATCTTGTGTCCTGAGAGCAAGAACAAATTTGAAAAAATTAGCTTATCACGCAGGACAGTGACTCGCCATGTTGAGCTAATTGACAAAGACTTAGCTAGCAAGTTAAATAAAATTGCACAGTCATTTATATTATATTCCTTGGCACTGGATGAAAGTAATGACATAAAGGACACCGCTCAGCCTTTAATTTTTATCAGAGGGATTAATGAGAATTTTGAGATAATGGAGGAGTATTTGGCCATGGAATCCCTAAAGGGGAAAACGCGGGGAGAGGACTTGTATGACAGCATGTCGGGGGTCATCAATAGGCACAAACTACCTTGGAGTACGCTCACCAGCGTTACCACAGATGGATCGCCAAATCTGACTGGAAAAAACATTGGGTTGCTCCAGGAGAGGGTGAAGAAGGACAACCCTGAGCAGGAGGTAATTTTCTTACACTGCCTAACCCACCAGGTAGCACTGTGTAAATCCATATTGCAGCTTGACTACGTAGTGAAGCCAGTTGTAAAACTCGTTAACTTTATTTAAATGAGGGGACTTCAGCATTGCCAGTTAAGTTTCTTGAAGAAATTGACGCTGATCAGCAGGACTTGCTTTATCACACCAATGTCCGCTGGTTAATTTTGGGAAAAATATGTCGACGAGTGTGAGAGCTCAAACAGGAGATTATCTCATTTTTGGAGCTACTTGAGAAAGCTGACGATTTTCTTGAGCAGAGTGACACAAATTGGCTTTGTGATTTAGCTTTTGCTGTGGACATACTGACACACATGAATGAGCTGAACGTGAAGCTACAAGGGAAAGACCAGTTTGTGCATGAATTATACACAAATGTCACAGCCTTCAAAACCAAGCTGGCTTTATTCTCAAAGCAAATGTCAAACAATTCATTCGTTCATTTCCCCACACTGGCTACGCTGAAAGAGGCGCCTCGACTTGTGAAAAAATACATAAAATCACTGGATGACCTGCAAGGAGAATTCTACTGTCGGTTCTCTAATTTTGGAAAAATGTACAAGTCACTTCAGCTGGTGTCATGTCCCTTCACACAAGACCCTGAAACGGCACCACAGGAGTTGCAGTTGGAACTGATTGATTTCCAATGTGACACCGTCTTAAAGGAGAAGTTCAACTCTCTTTAACTGGATGAGTTTTATGCTTCATTAAGCGCAGCCAAATTTCCAAACATCCAGAAGATGGCACAGAGGATGCTGGTGTTGTTTGGCTCTACGTATGTGTGTGAACAGACTTTTAGTGTGATGAGCACCAACAAAGCACTCCACAGATCCCAGTTGAGCGATGAACACCTCAGATCTGTTCTGAGAATTGCCACAACAAAACTAATACCAGACTTCGATGCACTGGCAAAAAAGGGTGATCAACAACACTGTTCCCACTAAAAGTGAATGTAAATATTAACACTGTAATGCCTTTTTTATGTTTATATTTGATATGTATGCATCTAGTGCTGGCCCGGCCCATCTGTCAAATTTTAAAAGTTAATGTGGCCCCTGAGCCAAAAGGTTTGCCCACCCCGGCCTATACCCATGATTTTTTGCCAAAATCAGACTTCACAGCACAGTCATTGTAGTGTGCTATGACTTAGTTGTTGAAAATGTTACACTAGACATCTAGAGGTTGCAGGTGTAAATCACGGCTATCCACAACTTGCTAATATTATGTAAAGGCTATGACTAAAAATTGCCGGAAAAGACATGTACTGGGAAGCTAGCCTTCACTGCAATAAAGTTGTGTAAGTTTAAAAAAATATGGAATACAGCGCCTTAACTTTCAAATATATATATTAAAATTTAACAAATCTATTATTGGTAAACAACAAAATAATGTTCTCCTCAAAATGGAACACACATGTATATAGTTCAGAATATTTTCAATTCCCATATTTGAATAAATTCAAATAAATATTTGAAATTATAGTCTCAATTATTGGTCAAAATGAAAGCCCAAACATAAGGATTCAACTTCATCCATCCATCCATCCATTTTCTAACCCGCTGAATCCGAATACAGGGTCACGGGGGTCTGCTGGAGCCAATCCCAGCCAACACAGGGCACAAGGCAGGAACTTCAGTCAAATAAAATAGAGGAATCATAAACTAAAATACATTGCAGAATTAAACTGCAAAATTAAGTAAATTCTACATAACAAAACATTCTCAAACTTGTTTAATGCAATTTCAAATTGTAGGCAACTGGAGTACATGCTAACATCACATGAACATTGAATGGACATTGGATTTGAGCCCAGAATGCTAGGTCAATTTAATTCCATCCATCCATTATCCAACCAGCTATATCCTGACTACAGGGTCACGGGGATCTGCTGGAGCCAATCCCAGCCAACACAGGGTGCAAGGTGGGAAGCCAGCCCACCACAGCAATTTAATTACACTTCCACTAAAATATACTCTATTTTACCATTTCTTGTATTTTCTAACAGCATTGAAAAATGCTGCCAACTAGTGATACATAGTACAACTTCATGTAGTATCTAACATTGTAATTATTCTAATATTCAAGTATACTAATTTTACTTTTCCTCTCTTTCAAAATTTTCTAATTGAAATATTATATTTATACATCCAAATTTATGCAAATTTTGATATTTTATAAAGTTACTTTGGATTAGGTAATGTTTTCTTTTTTGTTAGTATTAAATATCTGACTTACTGTATGTCATACAGGTAATTTAATATACATGCTACCGGTTTATATGCTGGCAATAGTCACATTACTAATTTTTATACACATTTTAATAGGAAAGAGATAACAAACATACACTAGATACAAAAGAAATATATCTTGATATGTATAGATCCTAACATATTTACACATAGGTTCAAGGTTTAAACAGATTCTAACAACATTTTATTACTTCAATGTATGTTCTGGTACCAAAAGAAAAATCAGATCAATGTCTAAATACTTAAAGCAGTCCTCTGAGGCATTCATCTAACTCAGTGTCTCATGCATCTTAAAACTTTACTATGCTTAAACACTTATATCCTTCTTGTGTACATTTCCCATGTTAATGTGGGGTTCGCTTCTCCCTCCAGTAAGTGAGTGTATAATAAGTTTGTGTCCTGCAAAGGACTAATACAAGTGGTTGCTATCACTGGAAGTGTCACAGTACTGATGTGAAGGTAAAATCAGTTTTCAGCCCAGTGCTCTCTAAAACAGAGAAGAAAATCTGAAACAGACAGGGATGTCATGGATTTATAACAAACTGAAATTAAATAAGATATTGCAACAAAAAGCTAGTATCTAAGCAATAAGAGTGAATGTGAATGTAGGGAATGAATTGTTATTTGTGAAAACCATTGTGACATGGAAAAAGGCACATGACAAGGAAAAATATAAAAAAAAAAACAATTAAAGACATTTATATCTTTAAAACACACTAATATTGTCTGATGTAACTCACTTAAGTGTAATAATATGATACTCACTGTGGACAGAGTGCCATCTGTGATCTTAAATTGACATCCATAAAGATAACAGGCAGATAAAGCAGTATAAGTATCACCTTGTTTTTTGTATTTCAACATTATGGACTTAGACTTAACAGGTCCATGGTGTTGCAGAGCAATCTTCTATTAAGGACAATAATTCACAATGAACCAGGCAAAACTGCAAGGTCAGAGCATACCTCAAATTAAGAACTATGATAGTCAGACAGATTAAACAATTTTTTTAAGAATGTGAGGAGCAAATCGAAGCAGCCTAAAGACTGATAGAGGACTTCCAAATTATTTTTTCTAAATTCATTATGTCTTTCGACAAATCACATTTGTCCATTATGGAACCCACTTAATCCAGTTCAGGGACTATCCTGAAAGCCTATCCTGAAGCATCATGCTCAAAGTTAAACCTTGGATGGGGTGCTGATAACGCAAAGTACTTTAAACTATTATTATCTTTCTTTAATTGGCAGATGCCCTTAGACTAGGCAATTTACAAAAAAAAATCACAGATTATATTAATCTGCTAATAGAATAAAGCAAAAACCTGGCAATTTTATCATATCAGTTTTGAACCACTAAACACAGGAAACCTAATAGTTTTGCACAGTCTGGTGTGTTTAACTTAAAAAAGCATGGTTACGCACACCAGGAAGTAATGCCCATCAATTCACTTATTCATTCTTTTTCTGAACTCCCCTATCCCATTAAAGTATGGAGAAAATCTAGAGACCACCCTGCCCGTATCTCAACTAGCACTGCATGGGACTGAAATAAACATACATATTAAAAATGAATATTAAGGATTATGATTTTTTATTGCCATAGAAGAAACTGAGGCATTACTGTTTTTCCTTATTCTTCAGATTATAACTACAGTGAACTGCAGTACAATACAAACATAAAAAAGGAATTCCAAAATACCTGGGCGAGAGTAAAAACACACACAGTAGTTGTTATGGTTTATTTTATTTTTGTTATTGTATGGTTCATTTTATACCCATTTTATGTATTTTTTGTTCATTTTTAATTATTTTGTCTATGTTAATATTGCTACTTTTGGTATTTATTTGAATTATTCTGTATTTTTTATATGTTTTGTGTATAATTTAACTTCTCCATGTCTATGTTGGTTATATTATGTTCCATGTGTTTTCTGGGTGGTTCCCCAGTGGGTGGGGTCATCATTCCATCTCAGTCAAGAGGCTCTCCTCAATTCCATAACCATTAGGCTGAGGAAACTTTCAGTGCTTTTTATTGAATGCTCCTGAGCTGGTGACTTTCACTTTTGAATAATACTGTGTTTTTTGAATAAAAAGACTTTAAACAAGGATTTGAACACTATCCAGGGGAAGGACACTACTAGTCTAGTAGTCTTCATATTTATTTACCTGAGAATACTGTTATTTAATACTATTAACGAAGTTAGCTAAAAGTAAGTAACAAACCTCATGCCAACAGCTGTACATAACTTGGTATACATCACGAGATGCTAAATATGGCTTATAAAGGCGATGACCTTGTGTGATTTCATCCACTACTTCAGGATTTGATTTATTCTCAAAAGGTGTTCTGCCCTCAGTGAAGATTTCCCACATCAACACTCCTACAAAGATGAAAAACAAATAAAAAACATAGACTCACAGGATTTTGTTATTTGCATATATTACTTGAAATTCTAAAATAAATTCTGTCAACAATTGACTTCAAATTACTTTTGGACACTGCATATTTTTGCATAGCAAAAAATGCTATATTATATGCTCAGAACAACTAACTTTCTTAGAAAATATACAATTATAAGCCATGTTTACACAATAACTGAAGTATGAAATCAATCTGGAAACATTTTAACTAAGTACTTGTCCCCCAGGTCTGTGTTTTGTTACTCACTTAATGTTAACTAAACTGTTTAACACTATAGACCTCTTCATGTGACCACAATAATTTTTTTTATTATTTGCTACTGCTGCTATTTTGATGTTTAAGTTGATAATATCTCCTATTTTATTCTCAACATACTTGAGGAAAATTAATTTCAACTGAGTAAGAAAAATGGGATCTTAGATAGATAGATAGATAGATAGATAGATAGATAGATACTTTATTAATCCCAAGGGGAAATTCACATAATCCAGCAGCAGTATACTGATACAAAGAAACAATATTAAATTAAATAGTAATAAAATGAAAAAATGAAAAAATTAAAATAAAATTAATGTTAGCATTTACTCCCGGGTGGAATTGAAGAGTCGTATAGTATGGGGGAGGAACGATCTCCTCAGTCTGTCAGTGGAGCAGGACAGTGACAAAAGTCTGTCACTGAAGCTACTCCTCTGCCTGGAGATGACACTGTTCAGTGGATGCAGTGGATTCTTCATGATTGACAGGAGTTTGCTTAGTGCCCGTCGCTCTGCCACAGATGTTAAACTGTCCAACTTTAATCCTACAATAGAGCCTGCCTTCTTAACAAGTTTGTCCAGGCGTGAGGCGTCTTTCATCTTTATGCTGCCACCCCAGCACACCACCGCGTAGAAGAGGGCACTCGCCACAACCGTCTGGTAGAACATCTGCAGCATCTTACTGCAGATGTTGAAGGATGCCAACCTTCTCAGAAAGTATAGTCTGCTCTGACCTTTCTTACATAGAGCATCAGTATTGGCAGTCCAGTCCAATTTGTCATCCAGCTGCACTCCCAGATATTTAAAGGTCTGCACCCTCTGCACACAGTCACCTCTGATGATCACAGGGTCCATGAGGGGCCTGGGCCTCCTAAAATCCACCACCAGCTCCTTGGTCTTGCTGGTGTTAAGGTGTAAGTGGTTTGAGTCGCACCATTTAACAAAGTCTTTGATTAACTTTCTGTACTCCTCCTCCTGCCCACTCCTGATGCAGCCCACAATAGCAGTGTCATCAGCGAACTTTTGCACGTGGCAGGACTCGAGTCATATTGGAAGTCTGATGTATATAGATTGAACAGGACCGGAGAAAGTTCAGTCCCCTGCCGTGCCCCTGTATTGCTGAACCCAATGTCAGCCCTGCAGTTCCCAAGGCCATATTGAGGTCTGTCTGTAAGATAGTCCACAATCCATGCCACAGGTGTGAATCTACTCCCATCTCAGTCAGCTTGTCTCTAAGGAGCAGAGGTTGGATGGTGTTGAAGGCGCTAGAGAAGTCCAAAACATAATTCTTACAGCACCACTGCCTCTGTCCAGGTGGGAGAGGGATCGTGTAGCATATAGATGATGGCATCCTCCGCTCCCACCTTCTCCTGGTATGCGAACTGCAGAGGGTCGAGGGCGTGACGGACCTGTGGCCTCAGGTGGTGAAGCAGCAGCCGCTCCATGGTCTTCATCAGATGTGACGTCAGAGCAACAGGCGGAAGTCATTCAGCTCACTAGGACGTGATACCTTTGGGACAGGGTGATACAAGATGTTTTCCAAAGCCTTGGGACTCTCCCTTGTTCCAGGCTCAGGTTGAAGATGCGCTGTAGAGGACTCCCCAGTTCCAACGCACATGCCTTCAGCAGTCGTGGCGATACACCATCTGGACCCACTGCTTTGCTGGCACAAAGTCTTTTCAGCTCTCTGCTCACATGGGCTGCTGTAATTGTGGGTGGGGATGTCTCACCTATGCTGGTATCAGCAGAAGGATGGTTGGAGGATGCAGTACTCGAGGTGAGAGTGGGTTAGTGATCAAACCTATTAAAGAAGTTGTTCATTTGGTTTGCTCTCTCCACGTCTGTCTCGATGGCGGCACCCGCTTCAGCTGCAGCCAGTGATAATCTTCATCCCATCCCACACTTCCTTCATGCTGTTGTTCTGCAACTTCTGCTCCCGCTTTCTCCTGTACTGCTCTTTTACCGCCCTGAGCTGGACTCGGAGTTCCTTCTGCACGCACTTGAGCTCATGCTGATCACCACCTTTAAAAGCCCTTTTCTTCTGGTTCAAAAGGCCCTTGATGTCACTTGTAACCCATGGCTTGTTGTTAGCATAGCAGCATACTGTTCTTACTGGAACTACAATGTCCATACAGAAGTTGATGTAATCAGTTGTGCATTCAACAGCCTCTTCAATGTTCTCACTATGTGACCCAAGCAATATATCCCAGTCTGTAGTTCCAAAGCAGTCTCTCAGAGCCTGCTCTGCCTCAGGGGACCACTTCCTGAATGAGCGTGTAGTTGTAGGTAGCGCCCTCACTCTTGGTTTGTATTGAGGCTGAAGCAGAACCAGGTTATGATCTGCTTTCCCAAGCGCAGGCAGCGGGGTGGCGCTGTATGCGTCTTTAACGCTTGCATACAGTAGGTCGATAGTCCTGTTTCCCGAGTGTTACAATCCACATACTGGGAGAAGGCAGGTAATGTTTTGTCCAGCGTTACATGGTTAAAGTCTCCAGCGATTAGCACAAGTGCCTCAGGGTGCTGCGTTTGTAACTTAGCAACTGCGGAATGGATGATGTCACTCGCCATCTCGCGTTAAGCTTGAGGGGATGTAAACAATAACAACAATCACGTGTCCAAACTCTCTGGGCAAGTAATAGGGGCGCAGACTTACGGCCAACAGTTCGATGTCCCTGCAGCAAGTGGAGATTTTAACGTTTACATGTCCTGAGTTGCACCACTTTGTATTGACATAGAGAGCGAGTCCTCCTCCTTTCTTCTTTCCGCAGGTACTTGCGTCTCTGTCCGCTCTAACTGTGCTAAACCCGGTAGCTCCACGTTAGCATCTGGGATGGTAGTTGTTAGCCACGTTTCACTAAAACACAGCAAGCTGCATTCTCTGTAGGTTCTGACATTTTTCACCAGCACAGCCAGTTCGTCGATCTTATTTGGTAGTGAGTTCACATTTCCCAGGATCACAGAAGGCACCAACGGTTTATAACGCCATTTTCTCTCAAGTTGTCTCGATTTAATCTTATCTTTTATCTTTGCGCCGGCTCGGCTGCCCCGATATCGTCTTCTTACCTCGTCAGGTAAATAAGGAACCACACCGGCATAAGCATTTCTTCTCAGTGCTTTAAGCTGACTACTTGAATAGGCGATTCTCGGAGTGTAAAAATCCATGTCAAGTAGTAAAATAGTAAAAATGTGTAAAAAGTGTCCAGGGAGCAATTCCACATAAAAGAAAGTGGTAGAAGTGATCAGTGAAATAGAGAAAAATAGAGATAAAAAGGTAAAATGATAAAGTCATATACGGAGCTGCTTGAAAGGCTGTCACTCGGATGCGGCGCTGGAAATATATAGGATATGATCTTGTAATAGTATGTAAGTTTATAAAAAAGAAAAAAAAAGTTTCCTATAAATATTGGCTATAAGCACACATGTAAAGGACAAATGTAAGCAGAACCAAATATTTAGAATTTGCAAACTTTGGCTCTCTGTTTGTTTTTCTGTATCTTTTTCATTTAGTTGTTTTTCTATTTATATACAAATCAACTAATTTTATTTTGAAAATTTTTATTGTTCTATTATTGTTTATTTTGCTAACTTCTTTTGTTAGTTTAACTGTTTTTTCAATTCTGTTAAGTATGTAATTACTGACACAGACTCTAAATCATATAGTTGGCCTCACAGCAATACCTAGGGATTTTTAAAGAGAAGTGTTACCAGTGCTTAGGTACAGTGGGGTTAAGTTTGTTTGGTGTTCTTTTCCGAACCTTTTTGACATTCATTTGGCCTTAAAAGATACAATTTTGATGAAGGGTTTGTTTCTTGACATATATGTTGAATACTTATACATTATATGAATATATCATTGCTTTTTTTACTGAGAATTACTAGGAGGTAACTTACCATATGACCATACATCTGACTTGCTGCTATATTTACTATAATGAAAAACTTCAGGGGGTGACCATTTTACTGGGAATTTTGAGCCCGTGGAACTAATGTACTCATTGTCAAGAACAAATCTAAAAATATGAAAGCAAAGAATGAAAGTGAAAAAAGTTAAATCTTTTTAAATGTCTTAATCAAATGCCCTCTAGTTAAAAGCAATATTTCTACATTTGACACAACACAAAAATATTTAAAAATATGTTTCAGTTATACAGGAGCATTGTATAATTTTCAAGCCTGTTATGTTTCTAAAACACTCGAGTCATCATAGACAATGTAGTGCTGTGCAGTGCTTGCCACCACAGACCTAGTGGACTCAAGCTCATTTTGTTCCCACTGTTCTTCTCGTTTCCTGCTTTCCCCCACTGTCACTTTAGTCGGAACAGTTACAATAATATATAAAATGTGCAACAAATAAAGTATTACACGATTTAATTCCCCACATTCATGGCATTGTGCAGTCCAGAGAAAGTCACCTCTAGCATCAAGCTATTATTTTTTTTGATTTTAGCAAAACTCTTTAGAGTTTTCCTGCACTCAATTATGAAACTCATAATAAAAAAACAACAAAATGATTTTTTGAGTCTAAATACAGTTGTAGCCTGCTTTATAATCATTTAATTAATTCATTCATTCATTTTTTGCCTCCAGAAATATATACCGCTCTAAATTAGGAATACATAATGTGGCTTAAAACATTATCAAAACATATTTTTCTATATCATTAAATATAGATAATTATGTATAATTATTGTATTTGTTTCCCAAATCTCAATTTTAAATATGAAATTTGACCCCAGAAGAAATTCTTCTGATCAGAACTGAACAGATGAGTATAAATAAAAAGTTTTTAAAATAAAATTCCATAATGTCCATAATGTAAATATTTGGGGGTTTTTTTTGCACCATTGTCAGAGATGCCAGGGGCGACGACCCAGCCGGGACACCTTGGAGGACCGGAAGAGGGAGTGCGCCCACCTCGGACCATGTGGGGGCCGCCACTCTGGTTGCTTTGGGGGCCACGGATAGAGGGCTTGGAAGCCCAACCCTGTAGGAGCCTGTGGTCACCGCCAGGGGGCGCCCCGATGCCTTGGGAACCCTGGACCTCAGCTCTTCCGCCACACCAGGAAGTGCTGGGGGAAGAGAAGCAGGGACACCCGAAGTGCTTCCGGGAGTACATCCGGCACTTCCGCTACACTGGGGTGTGTCAGCGGGAGATTGCCGAGAAGCACCTGGAGCACATCCGGGTGTAGATAAAAGGGGCCGCCTCCCTTCATTTGAGGCTGGAGTTGGGTGAGGAGAGGACGAAGCAGAAGAAGCGAGAGTGGAGGCGGCCTGAAGAAGGAGAAAAGGCATAGTGTGTGAGAGGCATGGACTTTGGGGGACTTGTGGGGTTTGTGGTGCATTTTAATAAATTGGGTGCCTTGCGCCCTATGTTGGCTGGTATTGGCTCCAGCAGACCCCTGTGACCCTGTGTTAGGATATAGTGGGTTGGATAATGGATGGATGAATGGATGGATGGATGTTTCACCATTGATTTTACCAGCTGGCTCATCATGTCAATATGCAAGAATGTGAATTGGCTTGCCTACTAACTACTACATACGATACAGCACTTAACCTTCACTTATGCTTTATTGCTATCTACAGTCATTACTTAGCATCACCATGTACATCAGATTAACTTCACTTGTTTAACTACATCTCAGTTTATCCAATGCTAAAATGATTACAATATCTGTCAGCCAATTCTAGCTGTATGCTCATGTGAATTAAAGTAGACACAAGCCTTCTTATAGAACTGAACTTAATTCTTTGGAATTCAGGGCATGGCAATTGAGGACTAATGTGCAGAATTAAAATAATTTGTGTCCTTAAATTTTTCCACTTCATGCATAAATCTTTAAAATTGCTTTTAAAATAGAAATTGCTGTTTTTTGCAGGCTTTGCCAACATTGCAGTGAAGATAAAGTCAGCAGGACATGCTGAAAACTTTAAATGTATAAAACGTTTCAAGGAAATAAAGTCTATCAAAAATCATTGATTTAATTTCATAAAATAAAAAAATGTAAAATTTGGCATATGGCAGTAATTTTCAGTGGATGTTGATAAGTGAAGAAACTGGTTACAATTTAGTTGCTGTGATATCTGCTTAAGTTTTAGCATACAATAAACCATGCGTAAGCTACCTCATTCACGCAATGCTATAAAGAAGCAAACTAAGATTTACTATGAACAAAAGAATGATATGCGACTTAAACATGTAAACAAAATAAATGTTTGGATTTTATTTGTCAGGATATCTGACCATGTGATAGCTGCTTTTAAAAGCTTTGTACTGATATTACCTAGCACCTGATAGACATTTGGAGGCATGCATTCTGCTTGTATTGCATTACACAATCTAAATACAATACTTTACTGAGTGAGACTTGTAATTTTGGTGCTACAGGTGGCATAAACCTTTTACAACTCAAGCAGAAGTTAGCTACACAAAACATGTTGTATACTGCCCTTTACATTGAAAAGACATTTAAAAAATGATCAACCACCAGTTATCATTATTTATAAGTTTGGAATAGCTAGTAATTAATTGCACTATACTATTACCTACTGTACTCCTAAAGTGTCTGGCACCCAAATCATTGTTGGTTATGCTTTACTAGAATCTTCAAACCACATTAAGTAGCTACTCTTGATCCAAAGAAATAGTAATCCTACTCACAATGTCTTCCTAGATTGCAGAGCTATTCAGGCAATATGATACAGCGGAATGGTATGAGCACACCTCATTTCCTACAAGTGTAAGTGTAATTCCCATTCACAATTTGAAATCACATATGAGATTAGGATCAATAAAAAAAGAAGTAAATCAGGGAGTTAATTTGAAAATTTAGATCCTGCCTTCCCATCCTGTTGTCAGTTTCTCAATTTTCACTGATCATCATTATGATCAGAGACTCAAAGTACTTTGCTGCTCTAATACTTTGGTGGCATGCTAGAACAGTGGTAAGTGTTCTTGTTGTCCTGGATCCAGCACTTGGTTGTTGTTTTTGTGGAATTTATGTTTTCTGCCTCAGTCTAACTGGGTTTTCCTCCAGGTACCATAGTTTTACTCCAACATCCTCAAAGACATACAGGTTAGGGTAAATGGTGAAACTAAAGTGGTTGTTTTTGGATATATGCACGAGTGTACCTTGTGATGGGATAATAATACATTTATATAGCAACTTTCCTATGCTCAAGGCACTGGATGGTGCCTTGTTCAGGTCAGTTTCCTGGCTTGTACCCCTCTGGCCTTGAACTGGATTAAGCAGGTCAGCAGAAAATTACTTAATAGTGTGTGTCTGTGTATTTTTGGTATTTGGTGCACTGCATAAATAATATTGTAGCAACCCGGCAGTCCGCGCTGGCGGAGTGACGCCTTGTGGGTAAATTATGTAAATAGTTGTGGGGTATTTATGGGAAATTTATGTGAAAGTTATTGTTGTGTAAAGATTAACTAAGTTCGTAATTGTCTTTCCTGTTGTAAATGTTATATGTGTGTGTGCGCAGCCCGGTGGGGTGGGTTGGGATATCGCCGTCCGGGGTTGTAAAAATGTAAATAGATACCGCCGTTAAGAAATGTCGTTTTGTTGTTGACCTTGACAGTGGTTAAGCGGATGAATTTGAGCTTTGCTTCTGGCTATCTGTGAATAAAGAGATACAACAGGACAGAGCTGTGATTCATTGCTAAGAATTCATCTAAGCAATTAATGCCGAGACACTCTGAGTCGTGCGGTGTATGGGACACGAGTGCTCGCTACTCAAGAAGCTGGGTACAGCTGCGTGCTACCGAGACGCTCGTAGTCGTGCGGTGTATGGGACACGAGCGCTCGTACTTAAAGAGCTGGGTACTGCTGCGTGCCTAATGCTGGCAATCTGCTAGCCGACAGCTTGGAAGAGGTGCACGGTGAAATCGGCTTGAAAATCTTCAAGACTCGACCACGGGTCGCTACAATATGATGAAGGAAATATCATTTAAGGCAAAAAAGGCTATATATTTTATTGTTGTAACAGTGACGCCAGGTTGATAAATAGAAAATGGACACTCTACAAACTATGAGGACACTATTCTGTCAGTCCAAATTAGAAATATAGAGCATACAAGATGTAGTCTAAATAGAGTTCATTCATCACATTGAACAGTCTGTATTTAATACCAGGGAAATATAGTTTGGTCTTGGAGGACTACAATGGCTGGAGGTTTTTGTTCTAAAGCCTTCCAGTACAGTGGACTTAAAACACTGAAGGAGATGGTATGCTACTACATCCAAACACAGCCTGGAGAATTGTATTATCTTTGGCTGGGACTCAACCCTACCACTATAGAAGTCTTTAAATCCACAGTGCCATTGGCAAGATATCCATTGATATTAACACACTTTATAATATTTTTAAAGAATAAGAGGCACTGATGCTGTTAAAAAAATCACAGATACATTGTAAAAACTAAAGTTTCCAACCCACCTTGTCATTCCAAAATCACAGACCTTCACCACATGCTTTTCACTTACTAAACAGTTTCGTGCTGCCTGCAGTTAAAATAAACAAAAGAGGAATAGCAACTATTATTTTGTAATGGCATACACAAAACCCTGCACAAGCACTCCTTGGTGCATTTAAATGCAGTTTCTCTTTAGTTACTCAACTCTGATACTACGTATATACTGTATATTATTTCACAAATGGCAAAGATGCTGCATGCAATTAATTATATGTAGCCCAAAAGGGTAGTGTCTGATGTTATGTGCTTTTGCCACAAATATTTTGAAAGCTATCATTTTATTTGATTGTTTCATTATTTAGAGGATCAGTTTATGTGTAGTAATTACAATTAAGATTTTATTTATTTTTTATTTATGTTTTCAATGTTATTATGTTTTCTTTTTGAGATGCTTTGTTTGATGGTTGCTAAGCAGTTACTAACAGCAATGTCAAAGGTCACAATGTAAGTGATTTTAGACGTCACAGTGTATAAAGTTCAGTCTTTGGGTCCACTTCTTCATCCAATTTTCTGGAATCCTCAAAATAATTACAAGTTTGTTTGTGGTTCTTGTTTGTTTAAGAGTAAGGATATTTTGATCCATTTCTGATTTTTTCAACTACAAGTTTCACTTCATGTTTTGGTTTTGTTGCTAGGTTTCCTGTACAATCTCCCAATTTACTGACATAAGCTTTGGTAGTTATCATTAAAGGATTCTGTCATTTCTATTTGCCTAATTATTTTATGAATTTATTTTAAACCAGTATAAAACCCTTAATAAATGCCTCAGATTCTACATGTATCTGAAACTGTATGCAGAGTTGATAGAAATATGTGGTGTTGGGGAAGGAGCTTAAAGTTTGTTTGTACTTTTTCCAAAAATCTTGAACGTTTATCTTGAACTTTATGAAAAAAAAACAGTTGTGTTTATTATAGATTAAATTATTAATGTTTTTTTTCTTGTATAATATAAATTATTTTGGGGAGTTTATAACACTGAATGCATCTGTACCAGGTCTCTGTGGATAAATCCATTGTTTTCAAGATACTCCATTCCTTCACAAGTATCCTGGCACATGGCTAGCAAGCATTCCTTTGTCAAATGGCCCATCTTCTGCCTTAGAAAATCGAGGAGGCAGCCATTTTCCAAAAACTCTGTGATTATGCATATTGGCCTCTGTTTCATGCATACTCCATATAGCTGAACTAATTTAGGATGAGACAGCTTTCTGTAAAATAAAATAAAAGAATCAACATCTTTTACGTTGGAAGTCACAAAATCAGACACTAGGCAGGGACAGGTCACCAGTCAGGTACAAGGCACATACAAATAGACATTACAGTATGGTAGTTGAGAGCAGCCATTCCACGTGACAGCAGTTTTTGGAATTTTAAAAGGAGATAAGAGTAGAAATCCATATAGCACCCCAGGTCAGAAATACAATTGGAATACTAGGGTATTCTGTTAGCAATAATACTTATCCTCAACATTAATATTTTGCCAAAGAACATTGTTATTAAATACCTATTTATTTAACATGTTTTTTTAATTTCAAATTAATGGAGTGCTAAAGCTTATCTTAGCAGTATCAGATGCAAGGCAAAGCCCAGGACATGAGTCACACATCCGTCCACATTCACTGAGACAAAAATAATAGACACCAAACACTCTAACCTGTGGTAGATTGTGTTTGATATCTGTGAGCAAATTCATCAATAGCATCTTTATTTTTTTCATTTTGCCTGTTCTCTAATTTCTTGATATTAGCTTATACTGCATCCCACTAACTTTCTAATGCTACCTTTATTATCGTCTCTCATTCTCTTTCTTATGTTCATGTATCGTCAAACCTATTAAATCCAAACTAGGGATACAGGGTAGTATTAGGCACAAGGCAGTAACTAGGTGAGGATACAGTCAATGGCATGGCACTTCAGTGCACACATATACAAATGCTCATAGGGAACATGTTTAAAGTTACAGATTGAACTAAAACACTTGTCTTTCAGATGTAGGAGGAAAACTGGAGTATTCAAAGAAAACGTCAATTAGAATTTTCAAAGCTAAGAATCTTTATGCACCTAGGCTCAGCTTTAATTTTGTCTTATTGAAAAAAATTAAAAATACAGTATTGCATTCCAAAAAATTTGAAAATGCCAATAAAATATCTTCATATTTGCCTTAATCTACTAAAAAAATGGAAAACACAAAAATTGACTGATAAACCTAAAAAGATTAAAGGTTTGTCTCTAAAGTATGATCATTAAAAACATATAATATATACAGTATATAATTAAAGTTGGACAGGGCAGTGGAGGGAACAGTAGCTTGTGCTGCTGCTTCATATCTCCAGAATAATGGGCTAATGTCCCCACCCTGTAACTATCTGTGAAAACATGTAAGATGCCCTTCTAGTGTATGCATGGGTTTCTAATAGCTACTCTATTTTTCCCTTTATCTCAACAATGTGTGTATAAGGTTCACTGATAGCTCTAAAATGGCCCAGAGTGAGTAAAAGTGGGATATTATAGAGTACAGCCAGAATTGGAAAACAACTTGTGGCTGATGCAACACTGATCAGTGAACCTGGCTGTTTTTTATATACAGTACTTATGTTTAGCTTCCATACATACAGCTTAGCTTAATATTGTTCTCCAATATATATGCTATCTCCAATATGTACAAACTAACTCAAGCCACAAGAAGAAGAACCTTTATAGGCAGTTTTAACAATCTGGGCATTGTAAAAGATGGAGTTTAAGAAGGTTAATCAGCACAACATGCATAAATATATATATATACACATATATATATCTGTATATATATATGTGTGTGTGTATGTATATATGTATACACATATATATATACACATATATATATATATATATATATATATATATATACATACACACTGTGGACTATGGTCGGCTTGTCATCCCGGCAAATACTCCTAGGCCGGCAGGTGGAGCTCTCCCTACAGCATGGAGGGGCACCGAATACCAGCAGGGAATCCTGAACAATGGAGTTTTCCTCTACAGCCCTGCTGGATACCACAGGGGCCAACAGAGGACGCTGCAGGGAGACCCAGAGAGTCATATATGTCCTATAACTCGGAAGTATGTCCTAGGCAAAGCGACAGGGGAAGTGACGTACTTCCAGGATGAAAAAGAGGTCTTTTGATCTGCTAAGGGTGGCCCAACCAGTTATTAGGTTCAGGGGGCAATTACTTTTTCACACAAGGCCATGTAGGTTTGGATTTTTTTTTCTCCCTAAATAATAAAAACCATCATTTAAAAACTGCATTTTGTGTTTACTTGTGTTATATTTGACTAATGGTTAAATGTGTTTGATGATCAGAAACATTTTGTGTGACAAACATGCAAAAGAATAAGAAATCAGGAAGGGGGCAAATAGTTTTTCACACCACTGTATATATTATTAAATATTATATATATATTATATATATAGTGTATATATATATATATATATATATATATATATATATATATATATATATATATATATAAAGATATACATATATACACATATATATGCGCACACACACACACATATACAGTATATATATATATATATATAGATACACATATACATACAAATACATATACATTTAAGCCCACCGACAAGATAAAAACCAGACAACCAAGGAACCTGCCTTCATACTTTAACCAGCCTAAGAGGTGAAAACAGCTCCAAATGCAGAGCTTTTCTATATAAAGTACTCACACACACAGAGAAAAGTCAAAAGTCATGTTTTAAAGTAAGTTAAATATATACATTCTTGTGTTTCATATTTCTCTTATCAATCTTCACAGTGGTTACAGTTCTAGTTCTAGTATGGCTACAATTCTAAAAGAACACATTCACAGGGAGCATGCATCCCCTGCTGAATGCATGTAGGTTGCCTCCCCTCTCATCAAGGGTTGGTCCCTGCCTTGTGTTTATGGTGCTAAAATAGACCCCAGCACCCTAATTTGGATCAGGCATTTTAAAAATTGATACAACAATTCTTATATGAACTTCTGTTTTATTTGAAAAAACCCAGTGTAGGTCTTACGTCATGACTTTAGCTTCTTCAATGAAATCTTCTTCAGACATGGATCCTTCATTAATTGTTTTAACTGCAACTTTGCAAAGTGCTCTCCATTTTCCTAAGTACACCACTCCAAACTGTCCACTCCCTATCTCTTTCATAGAGGTCAGTTCTGAAGGACTTACTTCCCATTTTTCTAAAAAATAAATAGATATCACATTCTTCAAACATTAACTTTACTCAAAGCTAACATCATCTGTGCAAGTTACTCCTTATTTTGAACAGCAGACAAAACATACCTTCATTTACTTATGATAGACATATTTATTTCCTATAAGTGCTCTAAGTGTCAAGACTGGTTTTAACATAATACAAAAAAAACAGCAAATATTGCTAATATAGAACCTCACAACAGAAAACTTTTCATTCATACCATAACTGAATCCTGCTGTTGCTGGAACACACTTTCCCATTGGACCAACAGGATACCGGAGTCTTGTGACAAGACCTTAAGAATGATATCAGTAAAAGATATTGAAAGTAGTTTTTTTTAAGACAAACGAAAATAAAAAAGTGTCCTGCAAATGAAACAGCTTTTGAAAAAAAATAAACAGCATGCATTCAAATTAACAAATTAACAATTTTAAAAGTTAATTTGCAAGTTTTTAAGTGATCTCTCAACTGATAAACTAAATTATGTGTCACAGTGTTACACATTGTCAGCAGAAGTGAATCAGTGGTGGGTGCACGTATACAGAGGGTTGGTTCATTTTTAAATTAATAAAGTAAACAAGTCAACCAAAATTATTATAAAAGCAGCTGCTTTTTCATCTGTCCTAATGCATTCACTGAATCTGTAAAAAGTATTAATTTAGCTATCAGATTATTTCTTTTTAATTTTTTTTAATTGTGTGACATAAAACAGTTCCAGTTTAAACATAAACCTGAATTATAGCAAGTCATATAGAATTAATTCAGGCACTGCATCTATTTAATCTCTGGACCAAGTTTTCAGGGACTGAATAACTATGAAAACCATTTACTATTGCAGCTGAAGGCTAAGAAAAGAAAGAATGAAAATAATTACCAGGAACAGGTTAGTAACAAATAAATGTTAATTCTGCTGCCATAGTCAAAACTATAACCACAATATGAAATCAAAGGGGAAAGCTAAAAATTTCAGCAACCAGAATTCAAAAAGAACAAGCACAAAACTCTTTGTTTTATCATTTAATCACTGACAACAAATTCCCTGTCATGCTGGTATTTAAAGCATCGCGTCAATTATATCAGACATTGTGACAGTCAAAACCATGACCCCCGGCTACTGGGAATACCCCTGATGATGAAACACTTAACACAGTGGTGACCATAAACAAAATGGCATTAAAGAAGTGGACTAAAATATACTTTTTCCCAGAAGCTAGGAAGTCTAACAGTAATAGCCAGAAATGTTCCTCAGTATCAAAACATGTATATCTGGAAAATGTATCACATTGTTTAATTGTAATGGATTACTATTCATTTTTAATATGTATAATACTCATAACATGTACATTAGAAATCAAGCTGAGGTTTATGTACTAGAGTATGCAGAATTATTATTAAATAAAACCTGCAATCAAAAAGTTTTAAAACATTTGTAGATTTTGGGAAAAAATTAATTAATTATAAAATAATTAAAATATTGAAAACTCTGAACTTCATCGAACCCCGTTGTGTATTTTATTAAAAAATAAATTAGCATGTATTGTATTTTTTAAACTTTTCCAAAAATGAAAACCATCAGTACTGAAAGCTTATGTAAAGATGAAGCATGTATATACATGATACACATTATTGCGATAATCAAGCTATTTATATACAGTATATTTATTACCCTGCCATGCCCTTTTCTTAAATCTGGTCATTAGAATGATGTTAAATATCAATAAACATTAAAAGTTGATTTTAACAACTAAAGAATCTCTAATCAGGAAAAGGAAGCTTTGACTTACCTGCTGCATTGTGCTGATGGTAGTAAATAACCTCAGGAACTGATCTGAAAATATGTTTTTCAGCTAGAAAATATTGGCCTGTGCCTTTCTGTTTTATTTGATAATGTCTGATATCACCTTTATTTGTTGTGCTAAAACAAAAAAAAGACATAAAATGGATAAGGCTGAACATTTATAAAAGTTTGAATAAATATTGGGACAAAACATGATTCAATACAGACTGATAATTAGTAACAGCAGTTCTGTTGTGGTTTTCACTTAACTGTGAATTGAGAACCACCCAAACCCAAGCCAAAAATCAACAACAAAACATTGATAATAGAGGATGAGAGATATTATATTATCAATGAAGCATAATGACAAAGTCAGAGAATGAACAGCTAATCTCAACTAGGGTGCTTCAGGAGCCATGCCTTAATGTGTCTATTATTGTATCTTGTCAAAAATGTGCAATGGCATCTAAAAACAATGCTAATTTCTACTCCTGTCAGTGAAATCAAAAAGGAGCAGTTGGAGTGGGTTAAAGGACTAAAATAATGGACAGTGGAGTAATGAAGAACATATCATACTATAATGCACACAGGCTTGTGTTTTCTTATAATATTAAATCCTCATGTTTCTGTCAGTCAATTACTGCTTAAATAAAGTTCTACAGTGAAAATACAAAACCATAGAGTGATTCTCTGCATTATGTGTTACATTTTGTGGAACTTTAACAACATGTGCTTGAGACGCCCCTTGCACTGGCACATCCACACACACTCGGGTTCTGGGCATTGTGGAGGACGGTCAGGACCCTTGTCCGGCTGGAACACCCCTTCAACACTGGATCCAGGGGAGCAGCCATGGGATCCATGCTACATTCCCTGGAACACTTGGTGGCAGCCCTCCTGGGTTGCATCGGGGCCACAAGCATGGGACTTCAGAGCTCATCCCTGTTGAGTTCCGTGGCCACTGCCAGGGGAAGCTGCAAGGACTTAACAAGCCCGTCTGGGCTGTGATGCAGCCTAATTACCACCTGAAGCACTCTCGGATGGGCTATAAGAAGAGACTGCAGCCACTACTCAGGATGCCAGAGTTGGGAGGAGGAGGAGGACGATGACGACGACAACAACAACAACGCTATCTGTGTGGAGTGGAGGAAGAATTAGTGTGGTTTTTGTGTTTTTGGGACTGTGCTGTGGCTGGGGGACACAGGGAAGACGTGCCCTGTAGCTGAAGAAAAATTAATTTCTGTTTTATTTTTAAGTGTGCCTCCCTGTCCATCTGAGGCAGGTCGGGCGCTTATATAGCACCTTTCACAGCATTTGTAACATAACCAAACAGATCAGTGGTGTATTTGGAGGCACAGAGACAAAAATATTTAAAAGAAAACAAATCTTTATTAAAGTGCCAGTAAGCAAACTAAAAGAAATCCAGTGTTGTGCACTTTAATTAGATGCAGTCTTCTACAATGACACTGAATATATATACAACAATAAATAAAAATAAGTGAAGGTGGATCTGCACAGAATTTACATGGCTCAAAAACAAAGGTGATGAAAAAAGGTAAAACAACAAAAACATACAGTTCTTCTTCCTCCTTCTCCCTGGCTAAAAATAAAAAAAAAAACAGTCATCAAAATCAAAAGTGAAAAAAACAGAACAAGCACAAAACACAGAAAAGTCAGTGAAGAAAATCAAATATATAGAGGAATGTTAGAAAAGGATAAATCTACCACAGTCGCTCAGCTACCTTCTCTCTCCTATGCCAGCTAGTCAACAGACAACCCCTCTTGGGCACTTCTCAGTTTTATCTGCCAAGCCAAATGACCTGGTCAATCATTAACTCCAGCCCGACACCAACCTGTCAGGGATGCTGCTTGTGACCTTCTACCTTCCTATAGCCTCATTCTAGGCAGAAGTCTCCTTATATTTCTCGTGTCTCATTTGTGCACATGTGCATGGCTGCCGGCACAAACACACTCTCATGTGTACGCACCTCCAACTTCAGGCAGCTTCCTGAAGTTGCTTTCATTTTATTTTCTCTTCCTTCGGAAAAACAATTTTACGGTTACTCTGCATGCCCAGCTTACGTGCCTCAGTTTTCAGCAAAATATATAGAAAATGTGACATGTTTTAAAAATGCACTGCATTACTTTGTGGTGATGTAAACAGGGGCCATTGAATTTAATTGATTTTACTGGTATGCTTCAGACACCAGGGGCCTCATGTATAAACGGTGCGTATGCACAGAAATGTTGCGTAAGAACTTTTCCACTTTCAAATCGCGATGTATAAAACCTACACTTGGCGTAAAGCCACACACTTTTCCACGGTACCTCATACCTTGTCGTACGCAAGTTCTCCGCTCGGTTTTGCAGACTGGCGGCATCCAGTGTCAAAGCAGTGCTACTGTTCCTGTGTGGTTACTCCTTATTTTCCTGACACTGCTTTATAAATACACTGAAACTAACCGCATATTGTTTATTATTGTAACGCATCTGATTGTAATTAACCTGTAACAATATAATGGTCCAGGGAAAAGCCATAGTATTCCAAATACCATAACTGCTTTGGTGTTGTTACTCTCACTGCACTTTCTTTTTTTTTCTTTCAGCTGCTCCCGTTAGGGTGCCACAGCAGATCATCTTTTTCCATATTACTCTCACTGCACAACTCGGAGTATTTATATAACTGTGTCTGAGTGTGAATCACAGCAGCAGCTGATCGGAAAGAGAATTATCGGGATACAGTATCAAGTACACGCTGTCTCAGCCACGGCAAAACGTTTCAAAGCCTTTCCTGTACGGACATCGCGGTTCAGAAACAGTTTCATCCCAAGAACTATAAACGCACTCAATCACTGCTCCTTGTAGAACTGTTTGTACTTATAAGTACAATTACTTCACTGTATACTTGCACTTCAGTTATAAAATTACACAACCTGAGCCACTTTATAAAGCGCGTATTTAAATATGATGACTATATCATTTTTAAGATGAAATGCAGCAAAATATGTTTATTACATTATACAGGTAAAACTTTAACTTCATTTAAATAATCCATATTCTTCACTGGGACTGGCGTGAAGGATAGAATAATTAAACATGTACTGCGAAGATAGTTCAATGTTCCTTAAACGTTTTGAAGAATCGGCGCTCTAAGTTTACAGATGGCTTAACATCTATTACAGAACTGATTGTGTGGCGATCGCTTACTTGGAGAAAGAAAAGCATGGACTGCAGGGGTCAGCCACGCCAATATATAGTGAATATAAATCAGAAAGAGAAAATAACGACACAGCTAAAAACGCAGCAGCAAATTTCGACAAAAGTTAAACGCTTGTGTCATAAGCACGAGGCGGCTATGCAGTGTCCGCAATGGACGTGGCCATCCACCGTGCATAAGATACCATACTGAAGAGGCCACCGATTCTTTCTCTGTCTAGAGTGCATATGAGTACTGCTGCAATAAATAATTTCCTCGAAGGTCACACACAATCACTGCGCCGTGAAACCTATGTTTAATAACGTGCTTTAACTCCTATCATAATGAAAATGATATCACGTATACATCTCAGTATTTTAGTTATTCAGAGAGCTGTAATATCACGAAAGTAATGGATTCTGTGTCCAGTCGGAGGAAGAGAGCCGGTTTAAGAAGCACGTAGTGATTCACACACATAGAGCACATAGAAGATCACATACAAAACAAAGCATTTAACGTGCTACTTTAATTACGATGTGATTTGAGAAACGATTTTAAGATGACATTTATAATGTTCTACTTTAATGACAAAATAAACTACTTCATTAAAGTGGAAATTTCTAGATTGAACTTGATATTTCGTGTTTTTTTCCCCACTGTGTGCCTTTCTCTGTATTCTAATAAGCTTTCATATGACACTCAGACGGTGGGCTACGACTCTCCTTTTCACGGCGACTGATATCTGAGCTTTCAAGTTTCTCCAACACGCTATGTCACTCGATTAACTTCCTTTTGTTGATTACACCATGGTTTAATTAAACAAATAGTATGTTTTTCCTTGCCACCACTTGGTATTCGCTGAAATTCTTATATTTTCCCCCGTGCTTTTCCCATTGTCTTTTCACAGAAGGCTGAGCTTAAGGGCGATTTATATTGATTTACATATTCAAAGAGGCGTAATTTTGGGAGAAGTTGGGGTAGGACATAAGGCGCGTGCATGAGCGTTACTTTTCACATTGACCGGGATTTATGTAGCGGAAGAACGTGGAAGTTGGAGTACGCACAGATTCCTGCACATTTCGGCTTTTGTGCTTACGCCATATTATAGTGCGAATTCTACGCACAGCATTATACATGAGGCCCCAGGACACGCAGAAGTGTGAACGTAGCTGTATACAAAGTACAATAATGATTATGGGCTTGCTACTTTACCTTTTCTTTATGATGTTACTAATAATGGTTAAAACCAATACCCTGAGGCTAGGAAAAAGGAGTTATTTGGCTAAATGAATCATGAACACAATTAGTATGTTTCAGTCTTGTTATTTTTTCAGCTAAGCAACAAAATTTTTAGTAAGAAGTGATATATAATCAACTCCCATATGTAGTGCTAAATAATAAATAACTGGTACATCACTGTGATTTATCCTTTAAATGGGTCATGCAGACAAGTTTTTTAGATTTATTGATTAACTTGGCTTACTTTGCTCTAAAGTACATAAGTATGTAACTTGTATGTGGAAAACTACTGTATATTACTTAATGCAGGCATTATGTGAGATTCACTTTTGAAATGGGAACACAAGAGCAATTTTAAATGTAAACATTCAGAAACAAACTACAAAACAAGACAAAGGTGAAAGTCAAGCCCAAGATTTTTCATACAACCTAAAGCTTACAGAGAGAAAAACTGCGAGGAAGATGTGTTTAGGCAAATGTATCATTTAATGAACTATTGATTGTTAACAATATTTAAACAAGATTACAATATAAGCACCCAAAACATTCTGCTGTTCACTGTTTCTTTACGATAATGGGCTAACATTTCAGTTTGGTTTTGTTGGAGCTTATCATGATATGCAGTATTTTGCTGGACCAAATTACCTACACGTAGCTGAAAAGTAAAGACTGAGGCTAGGGATCTGCACTGGCAATCAGAAGGTTGCTGTTTGGGATCCCATAAATGCCAAAAGGGACTCTGCTCTGTTGGGCCCTTGAGCAAGGCCCTTAACCTGCAATTGCTGAGTGGTTTGAGTAGTGAGAAAAGCGCTATATAAATGCAAAGAATGAGAAATGCAAGATATATCGGAAACTGTATTGTTATTGGCTGATGTTCATTAAAAATGAGGACATCGAAATCAGTCAGATGTGTACATTTAAACCAATACTGCCAACCAATATAATTCGGGCTTATCAACATTGTCAGTTCACTAAATAATTAAATGTTGGTTTCATTGTTCGGTTTCCTAGTTTTACTGACAGGAGCACTACACATGATGTTTACTCATTGGGCAGATATCATTAGTAAAGCAACATGTCAGCCGTGTGGTCATATTTTTCTGTGAAAAATAAAGACAACATAGTTGCTATCTGCTCTGCCTACAAAAATGAGATAATGCGAGGAGTCTTTAGAATTACACCTTTCAATATCACAAATTTAATTACCCATCTGAAGAACCGCCGTAATGAATTATACACGGAATTTAGCAACTAATGGAAACAAAGCGAAAGTTAAATCAGACGCTTGCGGTAATCTCAACAGCAAACCCTTCAGCACGTGAAGACGTGCTCAAGACAGCACCAGAGCTAAAGGCATAACTACTAACCAACCTACTGACCAACCTTTTTCCCTAGATGAGGACGAGGGATTTCACCAGCTACTACATCATTCAGAACCTTGGTACATTCTTTCAAGCTGGGGATACGTCTCACTGCCTGCATTATATGATGTAATTGCTACACATACTGTATCCACGAGCTTTTAAGAAACAATGTCACCAGCATTAGCTTCACTTCAGATATGTGGAGCTCAGACATTAGCCACATGAGTATGTTGAGTCTAATGGCATACTGGATTGATGAAAATGTGGAGGCAAAAAGAGTTCTCATTATGCAGCTTTCATTGTACAAGCTTTCGATTCCATGTTAACGAAGTGGAACATTTCAAAAAGTAATGTGCACGTTCTGCTTCGTGACAACGCTCGCAATATGGCAAATGCTATGGAAGAAAGTGGCATTAAAAGTTTAAACTGCAAGGCTCATACTTTGTAGCTTACTGTAAATGAAGGCTTATTGAGTTTGAGAAGCATCTTTGACTGTATAGCCATTGGGATGCAAATAGTTACTCATTTTAAGCACACGGCTGAGATAAACACAAACAGACCTTGGTACCCCAGCAAGAATGCTTCAGCAGGACGTGCCGACATAAGCGCGCATTCATTTATAATTGCAGATGTGATTCCGTCTGTTGAAGCGCTTACAAATCTGCTTAGCAAGTGTGACAAGACAGATTCTGAAGTTCAGACGACTTTTGGAGACTGTCACAAAACGTTTCAGTGGTGCATTCTCTGAGCCACTATACTATCAATCTACTGTCTTTGATAAACGGCACAAAGATCAATTTTGTGACTGAGATACTCAAAAACAAGCGCAAGAAGCACTTGAGAAACAACTGGTCGAGAAGTCAGCTGGCGAAGGAAATGCAAACAGCAACAGCGAACCACAAGCGAAAAAGATTTACACTCGAACAGATGTTGCTGCTTCATTGGTGGAGATATATGAAAAAATTCTTGAAGAAAATTCATATGCAGCTGCAAAACCATATTCAACTGTTAAACTGTTAAAATAACAGAATCATACAAATATTAACCATTTTTGCCATTGTTAATTGGTTTTATAGTACATACTTCGGTAGACATTCATTATTGAAAAACTAACCTCTTTGCAAAACACAAAAGAAATAAACTTTAATAGTGAATAGTGGTTCACCTATAAACAAACCAATGCAGAGATTGGGAAAACATGCAAACTTCATATTGACTAATTGGAGTTCCAAAAACTGTGAGCTATTAGATAACACAGATTACATAGTGTACCACTGTACTACCACAATAATGTAAAACATAAAAACAAAACACTTAACTGTTATGGACATATGGAGTAAATTTACACAGAAAATTCAAGCAGTTCATTAAAAATTTTCAAAAAGTCAGCAAGATAAAAATTTGCTTCAAAATGTGTAAATTCTTTTTTAGGTAAGCACAGAAGTATGTATTCACCTTGGGTTTCAAACTGAACATTTTTCCTGAAATAGGTACACTGCGTTATGGAACTGAATTTAAAAAGATGCATTTAAATATTTGTCAGTATCTCATTGAATGCAGTGTAAGGTGGAAGTACATAAAAGTGAACACATTCAAAACATAACTAAAGCTTTATCAATATGTTATGTTTTGAATTTCCAATGACCTAAAAAGAAGGGTTTTAAACAAAGAACAAATACCTTGTGTGGTTTAAATAAATATGTAACTTCAAATTAAAATAAATAAATAGAACACATTTACTTTGGAGTGGCACAGTGGTAGCACTGCTGCCTCACAGTAAGGAGATCAGGGTTTGTGTCCCAGGTGGAGTTTGCATGTTTTCCCCATGTGTTTGTGGGTTTCCTCTGGGTAGTCCAGTTTCCTCCCACTGTCCAAAGACATACAGGTGAATTAGTGATCCTACATAGGCCCTTGTGTGGGTGTGTATGCTCTGCAAAGGACTAGTGCCCTGTTCATGGTTTGTTCCCAGCCTTTTGCCTTATGCTAGCTGGGGTAGACTCTAGAAGACCCTTCAACTGTTTTCAGGACAAATCGGGTTAGAAAATGACTGATTGATATTTACTTTGGCCATGGACCATACCATACCATTTTCTAACCCTGCTGTAACTTGCTTGCTTTAGCCTATTTCAGCAAGCACAGGACGCAAGACTGGAACAATCCCCTTGACAGAGCACCAATCTATTACAGGGCGAACAAACTCACACACACCACACCCCCACAAGAGCCAATGTAGCAGCGCCAAGCACCAAGTTTGGACTGTGGCAGAAAATGAAACCCCACACAGCGAGGATCCAGGGGATACAAAAGTTGATCTCCTTACTGCGAGGCAGCAGAGTTACCATTGTCCTTAGACCAGTTTAGTTTTATCATTTTAACTTCTTGAGATCACATCAGCTTACCTTAAAGCTTTGGTGTATACAGACACTGTGTAACAACCTTGTTGACTCGAGTCTCTTACAATGAACGAACCTTCCTTTCCCTAAAATACATGAATATTGTTATAAGTTTTTCATTACCCCCATTTAAGACAGAACTGCACTATAGGTCTCTCCCTGCCACCACTACAGACTACTGCTGGACTAATATCAATTTTTTAGACTAATAAAGATATTGATATGTGGACAGCAAGGATAGCCAATTGTTGATACATATACTGATAATGCTAGTGTGTTTAGGTATTAGTTTTCCACAAAAAAAGTATTAATGAAAAGAAAAATATTATGTGTATGAATTTTTCACATGAAATGTTAATTAGTATTTTTAAAAGACTAAATAACAGTTACTAATGACACGCATTGCAAAAAATGTTCTTTGGAAAACAGTTTCACAGTACTGAAAATTAATATGAACTTTAACTTGAACCTTACAAATATATTTTATTAACCAAATTCATTCCCTTTTTCTCCATCTTCCTCTTTCAGAAAGGAGGAGACACCATTTGCTTAGGTTTAAGGCGATTCAACTCTCAATATTTCTAATCAACCATTGGCATAATGCATAGGAGGAAGCAGAGGATTAGAAAGATTGGCCAATATCTATCAGAAAAAAAAAAGTTGTAAAATTTTTAAAAACTACCTGAATATTTAACAGCTTGAATAATTAATTAATAATTTTACAAAGTATTTTGTAAAAAAAAAAAACTGCAGGTTTTAGAAAAAAAGTAGAAAGACAATGCTTGTTCATAAATAAAATGACCAATTGTAGTTGAACAAATGAAATTCATTTTCACTCTAATTGCTGAGCAATGAAAAGCTGGTGGTGTGGCATAGTGGTTAAGACTTTAACCTTCAAATCCTGAGGCTGTGTGTACAACTCTTACTACTGGCATTGTGCTTCTATTTTGTTTAGCACATATACAGGGTGACCCAAAAAGAAGTACAACATTTCAAATGTTTATTCTACAAAAACGCTACAAGATAAAATAAATTTCATTACGAAACAAGAAAGGGTATACAAAATAGGTTTTTTCACTGTGTTTTAAAAATGATATCTACAAGGTTTTGGCCATCATTAGTGATACACTTTTCAAGATGATTTCTAAACGCTCGCATGACTCTTGACTTGTGGCAAATAGTGTCCTTGAGGGCTTCAAGGTTTCGAGGTCAGTGTGTGTATATCTTCAATTTGAGATAGGACCACAAGAAGAAATTGCATGGAGTGAGATCAGGCGAACATGAAGGCCACCTAACATTGCTGCGCAGGGAGATCAGCTTCCATCTCCCACAAAACTTGCATGGATCTCCACGCCATATGAGTTGTTGCTCCATCCTGTTGAAACCAGGCATCTACCACATCCATTTCTTCCAGCTGGGGCCGCAAAAAGTTCTCTAGCATTTCAGTGTAATGCTCTGGAGTGACGGTGACTGTTGCTCCCCCTCCTCAAAAAAGTAAGGGACTACAATGCCAAATTCTGCAATGGAACTGTAACACGCACACTGTGCAGGGGTCTCTGATGAAGTTTACGAGGGTTGGTCTCAGCCCAATAGTAAAAATTTAGCTTATTCACGTTACCATTCAAATGGAAATATGTCTTGTCGCTGCACATAAAGATGGCATCTCAATGAACGGTTTGCTAAATCTTTGCACAAAACTCTCTATGGCTCTGCCAGTCTCTCTCAGTGAGTTCTTGCACTGCCGTCATTTTGTATGGATGGAAATTATGTTGTTTAATGTTTTACCCGTCTGTCTAAATTTAGCCTCCCAATGAAGAATTGTTTTTACGATTTGGGGCATCACTGTTAGGAAGAATGCTGAAGCACATTTAGAAAGCAAGTTGCGCAGTGATAATGGATTTATTGTTTTTGAAGAAAAGCACAGTGCACACCAGCATGCTGCCAACTGAAAACTGCCTATCAAAGGAACCCCAACACACTCGGCTGCCTCTACCTAGTACAATGACCTTGAAAAATGTGGTACTTCATTTTTGTCCTTTAGTACACTATTAACGCTCAGTTCATTACCGCCATCATACATAACAGTCAAGGAGGTCTGGGTTTTCAAACTGAGAGCAATTTTAGCCTAATATTATCGGTGGGGCTCTCCTGCTAATGTAAATAAATATTAACCTAAGATCCTATTTCTTGGGGAACCTACCTGTACAAAACAATTTACATATAACCATTGGAATGAAAACCATACATTTGAATGCCTCTGCTTAAGTCTGAATGCTCACTCAGTACAGCATGAAAACTGGGCAGGATTAGATCATACCATTCTACACAACAAAACTCTGTTGCATGGTTAGGTGTTTCCCTGGGCCTGTCTCTAATATTGTGCAGTACTAACTATAGTCCGTGCCACTTGCTATATAATTCTGCCACTGTTCATATTACAGATAGAATCAATAGAGAATTTGAAAGGGTCAATAAATAGTATATTAATTTACATCTTTATTCAACTGATTCTTATTTAATACATGGTAATGTTTTAAGGGCAACAGCATGTGACAGCCCAGGTACCAAAAGCTGGCATCACCTCCTTGAACCTATGACTGTTGATAGCCATATCCGAGGAACAACTGGGCAATGAGGACAAAAACAAGTAAGGTTAGGTATATAACAGTGCTTATTGTTTTTATTTACAGTGTTCCAATAATTAAATAAAATGAAGGTTAAATTCTTTAATCCAAATAAAACCCCATCAAAGCCAGTGGTCTTCTAGTGAAAGATAAAATCCACAATAAATAAATTCCACAAATAGGTTAAAAGTCAAAAAGTAAAATCTGGACTTCTCTTTCTGCAAAGCCCTGGTACCTCCCTTCCATTCTCAGCTCCAGCTCTCTATTTGGATATCTTCGGTCATACTGATCCAATCAACTTGCTGTATTTTCATGCATTGCCAGCTTTTTATATTGAATTAGAACTAATAGCATTTCAAAGCTGTTTTAAAAATATTTTATAAAAACTGTAAGTATATCTTTATTCACTGTTCATTTCTAAGTTCTCCCTCAAAAATAAAATTTATTTTCCGTATACTGACTCTTTGTAAGTTGCCTTTCTAAAAGGTGTTTGCTAAATAAAACAAATAAAACATGTAATTATCACTAATTTAACAAATGAGAAGAAAACACAGGAAATTCAAAGTACCTGTGCCTTGAAATCTAATCACATAATGTAGCAAATCTCTGCCTATCATTAGGAATCTAAAAAGTATCTACTTGTAATTCATTATTAAGTATAAAAGAATTTTACCATGTACTGCTCAAATAGTCCATTTTTGAGCGCTTTAATAGTATTTTGTGCATTTTCCATTACCTCTTGTTTTTTTTTATTTTATTGAATTTATTAAAATCAAATAACATTCCATTAAAATAACTCAACTTTTACAAAAAGAAAAAAAAAGGTTTGAAACAAATCAACCCCCACCCCTGAGAAAGAGAGCTAGGCCAGCAGTGTAAAGACAAATGAATAGATAAAATAATAAATGAATAAAGATAAATGGAGTAAAAGAGGGGAGAGAACTTGCTTCTTTAATTTTAATGCTTATTCTAAAATGTTATTGATTAGATCCTGCCAGGTTTTGAAAAGGTTTTGTACACATCCTCTAAGTGCGAACTTGATTTTTTCCAGTTTCAAATAATATATAACATCAGTTACCCACTGACGTAGAATAGATGAGTTAGGATTCTTCCAATTGAGCAAGATAAGTCTACTTGCCAATAGTGTAGTAAAGGCAGTTACAGTTTGTTTGTCCTTCTCCACTAGAAGCCCATCTGGAAATACACCACAGCTGTTAATGGATTAGGAGGGATTATGGCATCCAAGATGTCTGAATGGCATTTAAAAAAAATATTGGTCCAAAATGATTTAATTTGGTGCAGGCCCAAAACATGTGATCCTGTGAGGCCGGAGCCTGATTGCAGCATTCACAGGTTGGATCTTGCCCTGGAAACATTTTGGACAATTTTAAACAAAATAATTATATATAATTTTCAGTTGAATAATTCATTGCTTTGCGCATATGGAGCTCAAGTAAATTCTGTACATTGCTACTTTCCACTCCTTTTCTGAAGTATTGAATAAGAGATCCTTTTCCCACTGTTCTCTTGGATCTTTGAAAGGGAGGGACTGTAAAATAGTTTTATATATTGCAGAAATGCAGTCTGTGTCGTCAAGACTGAGCAATATTTTTATCCTGCATAGAGGTAGGTGAGAGGTGAGGAAAACTGGCCAGGTTCTGTTTAACAAAGTTTCAAATTTGAAGGTAGTGAAAGAAATGTGTTGCTGGTAAGTTAAATTTGGAGTGTAATTGTTTGTATGATGCAAAAACGTTGTCTATGTACAGATCTCTAAGTGATTTAATCCCGAATGTTTTCCAGACATTAAAAACTGTGTACGTTAGAGAGGGTGGGAAAAGGTGGTTCTCGTGCAGAGGTGCCACAGATGAAAAGCTTCACTAACTTAAAATACTTCCTACATTGGTTCCATATTCTGAGTGAGTGAAGCACAATTGGGTTGTTAGTATATTGGTGATAGCTTGTATTTATTGGGGTACAAAGCAAAGAATATAAAGAAGTACTGCAGGATTTTATTTCTATTGCATACCCGTACCCGTAATAAAATCCATTACCTCTTGTAGAAGCAGTTGTTCTGCTTTAGCTCGCGTTAAGTTTTTGCAGTACCACCTATAAAAAAAAAATTACATTAAGTAAAATGAAGAAAAACAACAGCAGTTCACCTGCAAATGATAAGCTCTACTGATAGATATTATACATCTAGCAGTAAATAATGCTGGTTTCCCTGTCATTCCCCTGTAAAACCAGGCTTTTACTGAGGCGTACAAAAATATCATAATACATATATTTTTCTTTCTTGTAATTTTGTCTTTTTCTCATTTTTAAAAACAATGTAAATGCTGCAAATGTAGTACGAAATAGTCAGAGAATGTTCTGTCATACAGAGGTTTGACTTGAAAAGAAAAATACTGGTCCAAATAAAGACACATGGAGACCTACCCATTTATAGAATAAGCCATAGAACTAGATTAGAAATTATCTCATTGCAAATTATTTATTTCCAATACCCTGGATTGACAATATACATACCATATATTTGAAAACTGAAGTGGTCTCTCCAATTTGCATTAAGTGAATGCTTCTTAGGTGTAGGTTACAATAAAATCCCAAAAGGGGTGAACCAAATTGGTTTCTGAAATGACTGCGTAACTGTTTTGTGTATATGGATGTTTGTTTTTCGTTTGGTAATTTATATATGTTGCACGGTTAAGACAAGTTAGGCTGGGGTCTGCTTTGTGTTTTTCATTTTTGTCACTATTTACATCTACATCGAGAACAGAAGATTAGGGGTATGTATGTAGTATTTCATCTTTTTCTAATGTATTCATTTTATACCTACTGAACCTTTATCTTTGACTAATTTATCTTTTTTTGTCAGTTGACTGGGGAGCTTGAGTGAAAGGCAGATAAGAAACCGTAGGGTAAGTACGGTTTGGGGTGGCCAGAGTGTGTAATTTGCTGCTATCTGAGCGTGAGTGCGGTTGTTGCACATTTACAGTATCCTTTCAGAGATCATCAAATCCGGACACTGGACACAAAATATTTATTTCTGTCAGCTTTACTACAGCTTATACTAAGCATTTACCCTTGCAGTAACAAGCTTCAGGAATATATTCTCTGTTTGCAATAAAATTGTTGGGAACTCAAGAGAGATCCTAGCTAATAAGATCAACAAAGGTAGATTTAACACAACAAATAAATAGAACTGATAGAAGATAAAATAAATTCCTTCTTTTAAATAGGAGCTGTTATTAAAAAAAACACCCATAGTGTCTGAATAATAGTGCATTGGATTTTACTTTTCTAGCTGTAAAAAGTAAACAAAAATAAAACCATGAACTTACTCATTAGCTTCCATATTATGTTTCTCTGTAACATAATTGCTGGGAATATATCCTTCCTTCCTACACAAATATTTGAAAATAAATTAATTAGGGAAAGATACTAGAAATACAAAACAATTACATACACTGGATACATTCTCCACATACAGTGTGCTCAGTAAACTGGCATATGGCAAAAAATAAGGTAGATTTAGACAACAAAGCAAATGTATCTCCATCAAAATGTAGCCAACATTTGGTTTTCTAAATTACTCTCCTACATAACTTCTGCTTTTCCAAATGACGGCTGTAGTGACAACATACTGACCAGATTAAACTGCCTTTCCTGTCCTCCGCAATAGTCTACAGCATTTTCAGGGAACTCCCAGGAGGTACAAGGGAATTTGAGACAAACAATTCCTCAACTCTATCATGAGTACTCCTTGTGGCCCACAGTATGTGACGAAAACATACTTTGAGAGTTGAACATTAAACATCTTCATTGTATCTTGATATTGTAAATGATCTTGAACAGAGGCATCAATTTAATATTTAAAAAATAAAAAAAAATCAATTATAACAAAGCTTTGACTTGCATGGAGACAGTGTGGCCAGGGCATACAGAGAGAGAGTGTGAGATTGGGAAGTGAAAATGGGAGCATTTAAAATAATGAGCTTTAGACATACTGCATATACATTTGTCTTAAGGTAGGTAATGGGTTAAGGAAACCCATTATGAGACCGAGGGGCACCACTGAATATTTAATACCAAAGTTTAACTTGATCTTACATTCCAATGTTTCTGGTTTAATAAACCTAGTATTTTATATATTAGAGTACCTGATACTCTTGGTTCTAAGTTACTGTGCAAAACAGCAGAGAAGCTGTCATAGTAAACACAAAAAATACTATAATGTTGATTTCTCAGGAGACCGAGGTAAACTGTGGCTAAAATTTATTTGTAATAAACACAATCTATTCTCTTTCAAGAAACTAAGTTGAAGAAATACTCTAGTGCTGCACAACTCACCCATTTTTGTCTCTTGCTTTCCACCAGTGCTGGTCCTGTTTATGAAGTATTGTGTATTCTTCTCCCTGGCATAAAGTTAAATCAGTTTCCTCTTTGGCCAAAAAGTCATACATCGCAACAACACACATTTCATTTTCTTCTTCTTCTTCATTAGGTGGTGGTGGTGGTGGTGGCTTCCTTCGTGACCTGCTTGACTGTGTATAATGAAAGGTTGGTGCATCAAATTGACAGAAATTAAACAAGGCTTCGTTAAAGTGAAAAAAGTCAGTTCTGTCTGTTTCATGTGTGACTGAAATTATGCCCCAGAAGCTACACTAAAAATAAAGAACATAATGAACTACATATAAGTGTAGTTTTGCCTCAATACCCTTTTTCATCCTGCCAGAAATGGAAGAAGTATTTATCAACTCTAAGGGCCGGTTTATACTTCACGCTCAGAATGCGTACACACCTGCATCATGGCTGCCCGCGTTCCCAGCATTCATTTCACGCGTCCTCTGAGCAGCTCCTCAGAAATTAATGCGATGCATGCGCGAGTTGCAGTACCAGAAAACAGTCGGGGGGCACAGTGTGCTAAAAGTCGGAACCTGACGTCAGAGTCTCTGTTTACTATCTACATGTGACAGAAAGCCTCTGTGCAGATCCTATGGGGATCGATCTGCGTGTTTCGGTGTTTGATGAATGCTTCGATGTGGTGAAACAAAATACAGACATACAGATGCATTAGTGGTGCTTTTATATTCAAGCATCACATATTCCCGATCGTAATGACATGATACATGTTAAAAGTCTCACATACCATCTTTTATGCTTTTTTTTTTTTTGCAACTTCACAACAGCAACATAATGTATAGCACTGTATTTGAACCCCTGAGAAAAAAATAGAGGACACGGTGAAAACGTGTATTTTGTGATTAAAGTGGAAATTTCAGCTTTAATCTCGAAATGTCCACTTTAACCACGTAGTTTATTTTATCATTAAAGCAGACCGTCGTAAACGTCATCCCAGTTTTTAATCGCTATGAGCTTCTTGGACCTGACAGCATTGGCAAACAGCAATAGATCAGAACAGAACAAATTAAATGTATGATATTTCAACTCTCTGCACATTTGGAATCTTTAGATTCATACTTGATATCACTTTCATGATGAAATGCATTAAAGTGTGTATGTTACATTTTACATATAATTTCGTTTAAATAATGAATACTGTTAATAATTACTCACATGGGGGGAATAATTACACACATGGGGGTGACACGGTGGCGGAGCGGTAGCACTTCTGTCTCGCAGGGAGTTATGTTGCTGGTATTTCCTGCTTGTATTCCACACTGTGCTCTTGTTTCCTTCCAAAGATATGCAGATTTGGGGATTTGGTGCCGCTAAAATGATGCTAGTGTACTGTACATACATACTGTCACACATATGTGACTAGGAGCGAGCTGAATGGAACAAGTGGAGGTGATAATCTTTTGCAGCCAGGAACAATATACGGGTGGCTGCCCCAAACCTTCTCAGTGTGTTGAGACTCGTTCTTTCACAGTGGCATAGTCGGCAGGATGGCCTCCTGGTGGAATCGGAAGCCAAACCAACATTATGTCTCAACACACTATCGTGCTGAACCACTAAAGACCTATCAGGTAGTAGAGAACCATTCTTGTGTTGCCGAGCTGGGGTTCGACGGTGTGTGTTGGGGGATCTGGAGTATGTTCCGACCCAGTTCTCCTTAAACAGAACCTGGGAGTGTAGGCAGAAGACCTACAGATGAGGGCCAGGTTCTGAAAGGAACACAATGGAGACCAATTATGGGCTCCCAAGGATGGGGACCGACCCAAAGAACCCCACAAAGAAAAAAGGTGGGGGTGTCCTGGGTCGGCAGGTGAGGGAAATAATGAATTGGGAATACAATCCAGAGGAATCATGCCATGACACTATGGCAGAAAGTCGGGTGTTGGCTACAGCCATATAATAAAAATGCCTGAAGGATTGTGCAAAAGGTGCCCTGTGCAATAATAATAAATGGCCTACCCGCTAAACTTGCCCAGCTAACCTGAGGACATTCATATAATAACATGGTTACCCTCGAGGGGATCATTAACACCTTGCGGGAGGAAACCTACTTGGGAGAACCAGAACAGAATCCGTGTGAACCCAGAGGGAGTTGTGCCACTAATTTAGAGTCTTACTCCTACATTGCAGAACATACGTTGGAAAACTCTGATGCGTGGTGGAGGGCTTCGCGAGGTGACACGAGGGTCTGCGGAGAAACGCCAAGCAGGGGGAAGAGTGCTCCAACTCATCCTCTGGCCTATTCTCATACAGGAGAAGCGCTGGTCAATGGCTTTAAAGTACCATCTTTATTTGACTCTGGCAGTAACATTACCATTGTTGCTTGCCATTTAGTGTTGTCATGACAAAAGTTAAAAATAAAGACCCGTCTAACCTGTACTCATAAGTACGTTCGGTCGTACAAGTCCGCCCGCTGTTACATCTGCCAAAATGTTGTTATGAAGAAAATAACGGTGGCAGTGCACGACAATCTTCCATTTCCCTTGATACTGGGTAGAAATTGGTCAGATAAAAACTGCGGCATAACACTCGCTATCCCTACAAAAACACTAGGTCTTGTTATTGACGCAGATTCTGTGTCCTCCACTACCTCCATGTCATGTACACAGCCTTAGAGAATGACGTGGAAACAGCTGGACCGTCGCAGAGTGATACATCATCCCCAAGCGCTGCACCAGCTCGGCCTGAAACCACACCTCTTGAGGTTGAGTCTAGTCCCCTCAGTCGTCTGCAGTTTCAGTTTAGGAAGACACCGGCTTCATTTAAAAGGGAGCAATGAAATGACGAGTCCCTTAAATTTGCAAAAAATGCAGTGGTCTTAGTAGATGGCCAGCACACAACACATCCCATGCCACAAGGTCCCCACTTTGTATTAAATAATGACCTTTTATATCGGGTGGCAGATCATGAAGGAAGGATGAGGTCATTGCTCTTAGTTCCACGGACCTACTGGCGACAAATCTATGAACTAGCTCATACCCACCTCCTGGGAGCCAATCTGGGTCCTGAGAAAATTTTAGAGCAAATCAAGATCCGATTTTTTTGGCCTGGGATTAATGAGGAGGTCCATCGCTTTTACATTTCCTGTCCAGAATGTCAATTACGGCAGATTCCTAGAAGGGAAAGTGCTGCTCTAATCCTGTTACCCCTAACTGATGTCCCTTTTGAACGCATCAGGGTTGACCTGGTGGGACCCCTACACCCTTCAGCCAGAGGACATAAATATATAATGGTCCTGGTGGATTATGCCACCCGATATCCTGAAGCTGTTCCATTACGCTCAGCCACTTCCAAAAATATCGCACGGGAGTTGGTAGGAGTATTTACGCGAGTTGGAATCCCTAAAGAAATCCTGACGGATCAAGGGACTCCATTTACCTCGGAAATGTTCAGGGAGACAGCTAAGTTACTGAAAATAAAGCATTTAAAGACCTCTGTATATCATCCTCAAACAGATGGTCTAGTCGAGAGGTTTAACCAAACTCTCAAACAGATGCTACGCAAGGTAGTCAATGAGAACGGAAGGAACTGGGATCAGCTCCCCCCCTCGTCCTTTTTGCATACCGGGAAGTCCCACAAGCCTCCATGGGGTTCTCACCCTTTGAATTATTGTATGGACGACAACCCCGGGGTTTATTGGATATATTAAAAGAAGGCTGGGAAGAGGAGGTCCTTCCCTCTGTAAATATACTTGAATATATCGCACAATTACACGATAGATTTGCAAAAATTAGACCTATCCTACATTCTCACATGGAGAAGGCTCAAGCACCCAGGCTCGTTGTTATAACCGTGGCACATCTTTTTGGGAGTTCTGCCCGGGGGATTGAGTCATGGTATTGGTTCCTACCTCACATTCCAAATTACTGGCTCATTGGCAAGGCCCATATGAAGTTAAGGAGAGGAAGGGTCTGGTCGATTATTTAATTATCCAACCTAATCATCGACCTAAAGAGCGGATTAATCATGTCAATTTGCTGAAACTGTGGAAGGAAAGGGATCCTGATCCCTCCTCCGGACAGCCCTGCTCACTCTTTGCTCATAAATTACACCATAACTTCGTTGATGATTTGACTCGCCAACAGCGACATCAGCTCGAAGCAGTTATCCTGTCTGTAACAGAGGTAGTGAGCGAAAATCCTTGTCGAACCTCCCTGGTTGCGCATAACATAAAGACAAAACCATGGGTTATAGTCAGAGAATGCCCATATCGGATTCCCGAAGCAAAAAAGGCAGAAGTGGAGTTGGAGATCAAACGAATGCTGGATCTAGGTGTGATAGAGGAAAGTTTTAGTCCCTGGTCCAGTCCCATCGTGTTGGTCACAAAGCCGGTGGCTTACCCAAGTCTCCCAGCAAAGGCCATTTATTTAAATAAATAATAACCGCGCTCATGGCAGCTTAGTGAGGGGGCATGGTGGCCGTAGCAAGCCATGGGGCGATCTGCGGTGTGGGCGTTTCTCACCTAGTGCACAGGTGAGGGACTGCCCACATCCGTGATCCCTGTAGCTAATGTGTGCAGCTGCTATGGCCCCTCTCAATAAAAAAGAAGCACGAGTCAGTTAGGAGGAGATCAGAAAAAAACGAAAAGAGAAGGAACCGCAGGAAGCAGTGAGGAGAGAGAGCAAGTCGGTGTAAAAGAGAGAGAGAGACATGAAGCGTGTGGGCGAGCGAGCGAACGAGCGCTCGCAGGCAGCTGAAGGGAAGCCTGGGTGTTAGGCCGACACCCAGGAGTTGAAGTAGAAGTCGTACCCACTGAGCGAGCATGTAGCGGGAGTGACCAGTGAAGGGCGGAGTCTGGAGGCTTGGAGCTGCAGTCCTTGGTGTGGGCGTCCTGGAAACCAAGGAGTCCAAGTCTCAGGCCTAGGATGAGTGCCAGACTGAAGCCAGGATCAGGAGGTCTCCAGACCTGTGTGAGTGTGAGTGGAAAAGGGTAGCTGCAGAGAGCATCTCGCCTGTTGCAAAGCCCAATCGGGAGAAGAAGGTGAGACGCTAGCGTAGAAGAGCACCGGGCTTGTTACTGATTTTAAAGACTGCTTCCTGGTGAACGTTTTAACCTGGTTTTAAAAGGATTGTTCTATGTATTGCATTTTACCTCCACATTTTCTTTTATTGGATTATTTATTTGAACAGTTTTGAAGCACTGCACTTTGTGGACACTTTGTTTTTGATTTGTTGGATTTTAAATAAAAGCACTTTTTGAACCATCCCCTTGCTATGTTGTTGCCTCCACTGTCTAGCTCATCTCTGTGACATTATCGACGGTGTTGGGTTCAAGGGCTCCCGAACAGCGATGGGAGCATGGAGCTGAACTGTTGGACCAGGTATGCGGTAGTGGAGCGGGAGGCTTTGGTGATTAAATGGGTGATTATGCAGCTGAGGTACTACCTCCTGGTTCAGGAATTCACTCTGGTGACTGACTATGCACCGTTGCAGTGGATAGCATTACACAGGGATTCAAATCCATGAGTCACAAGGTGGTTTTTGGACTTACAGCCTTATAGGTTTTCGGTCGTTTGTCGTCAAGGTCTGCTGCAGGCCAATGCTGATGCCCTTTCCCAGTGCCACAACCTCACGAACAGGTACGCCCGACCTGATGGGTCTGGGCTGAGGGGGGGCCGTGTCATACACGTGTGACTAGGAGCAAGCTGAAGCCAGGGGCTGGCGTGGTGCTCTAAACCTATTTCTGTTATTTCTGCAGATCAAATACGGGAAAACCTGCCTGATCTGACATCACGTCCGGTTCTGGCACCCAGACTGATGTCACTTCCGGTTCTGGCACCCAGACTGATGCCACTTCCGGTTCCGGCACCCAGACTGATGTCACTTCTGGGTTACAGACTATAAAATCCTCCATCTTGCCAAACTAAGGCAGTTCATTCTGGGAACTCAAACGAGCAACATCATTGTGTTCAATTTAAATCTTTTAGAGCCAGGATCAATATACAGGTGGCTGTCCCAAACCGTTTTCAGTGTGATGAGACTCGTTTCTTCACAATACATACATACATACATATATATATATATATATATATATATATATATATATACAGTATATACACACACATGTGGCAGACGACCAGGGATCTTGCCCCACCGGGATGCCTGGAAGAGGGTCGGACCACGGAAAGGGCATTATTTTTCCATGGGCGTAGAAGGGCAGCCCCATTGGATTCTGTCAGGGCCACGGAGAAGGAGCTGGGGAGCTCAACCTTGCTGGGACCCGTGGCCACCACCATGGCCCTAGAGCCCTGAAGGACGGCACTTCCGCCACACCAGGAAGTGCTGCCGAACTGGAAACTGGCGCACATTAGGGACGTGATAAAAGGAGCCGCTTTACTCCCTTCAACAAGCCAGAATCAGGAGAAGGAAGACGGAGCTTTCGAGAGAGGTGTGGTGGTGGCCGAAGAGAGGAAATGAATGAGTTTAGTGAGGGGTTTTGTACACTGTCGTTGTGTATATATATATATATATATATATATTGTGAACACTGGCCCCAGCACAGACAGACGGACGACATATTTTGCTCCACACACTGTTTATTTACAATATATATACAAGTTCTCAAGTTACGTGCACTCACGATACCCCAGTGCCTTCAGCACCGAATCCCCCAAAAGTCCAGGGCCCACGGTCACTGTGCCTTTTCTCTGGCCGCCTCCTGTCCTCTCTCCAGCTCCGTCTTCTGCCTCCCGACTTCCACCAAATGACTGGAGGGAGGCGGCCCCTTAAATAATGCCCCGGATGAGCCCCAGGTGTTTCCGGCCTCTTCTCCTTAGCCACGCCCCAGCGTGGCGGAAGTGTCGGCTGCTTTCCTGGCGGCTCTCCGGGCGCCACACAAAGTCTTCCCCCCGGCACTTCCTGGTGTGGCGGAAGTGCCGGGCTCCCAGGATAATTAGGCACCGGGGCGCCGCCTGGCGGTGGCCACGGGTCCCTACAGGGCTGGGCTTCCAAGCCCTGTACCCGAGGACCCCTGCCTAACCAGGACGGACGCCCCACTCAGTCTGGAGGAGACACACGCCCTCCTCCGGTCTTCCAAGGCGTCCCGACCGGGCTCCACCCCCGGCCAAAGACCACACAGGGTAAACCGCATCGGGCGCCGCCGGCGGTGTCCACGGGTCCCTACAGGGCTGGGCTTCCAAGCCCTGTACCCGTGGTCCCCTACACAACCAAGACGGACGCCCCCTCGCGGTCTGGAGGAGGCACAAGCCCTCCTCTCCTCCTCCTATATATATATCTCACTTTAAGGTGATGTTATGTTACATAGGCAGGGATCCTGTCAGTCAAAGGACACAAAACTAGTGAATTACCTGTATTAGTATCCTAATAAAAGACACAAAAAAAAAAACATATGTAAATCTTCTAAAATCTAGAATAATACATCTCACTATTACATGTCTATTATGATGCTATTTTGTCAGTCTCAACTGCTCTCTTTTTGGAGTCTAATTGGCATCCATACAGAAACACCAGTTGTAACAGGTAAAAAACAAGGCATTGGATATCATGAGGAATAAATCTGGGCTTATTCATTTCACTTTGCAACAGTATCCCTATTGGTCCCAGAATTGTAGTTTAAGAAGAGCTGTAATATTGCCTCCCATTAGATAAAGCAGGCACAAGTGGAACAAGAGATAAAGAATATCTCAGGGTCCATGAATAAAGTACAAGGGATGAACTCCATGCCAAAACACTTCCATAATGACTAGGTCTCACTTTGGAATCCCAACCTCTTATGTCTCTTTGTTGTTACTTCTTTCATATATTTTAATAAGTCTGCTTGTTGTTACCCACTTTGGTAGACTTTTTGCAAAGGTAAAAAATTAAGAACATCCCAAACTTGGAAAAAAGTCTACATATAAAATAAATATTATTGCATATCATAACAAAGACCTTGTCTGGAAAACTGCATGTCATCCTAAAAAATAATTTAATTTTCAAAGCACACGAAATACTGTACTTTCCAATAACACAGAGGATGGCTTCAACCATTTTAATACTTCTATACAATGAAAATGTGTTGTATGGTATTTTCTTTAAATAGTTATTATTGAAAAAAACATGTGAGAATTGCACATACCAGTGAGTATGCATAAAGGTTTAACATTATATGTTTTTGATTTTCAAATAATTTTCAATTATTCTTGAAGCACCTGTTCCTGGGGATAGAATGGATTGGCTTCTTCAACACTGTACTTGCCACACCAGTCATTACAAGGTGATGCAGACGGAAAGTGAAGAAGAGTCCATTATCTTACTCATTTACTCCATCAACTCAAAATAGAGAATGCTTACCTGGTACCTGTTTGATGGATAGACAGAATGTCTGTCGTATTGTGAGCCATTACCCATTAGGCCTGCACCATCTTCGAGACTCATCTCAGTTCTCGTCTGTCTATGATGTATAATGTCATTGTCAAAAGTGAATAAGGATTATAGAAAAGTTGAAGTTTACATTAATTTAACTGATGTAAGTCACTATAACTCTATTATAGAGTGTGGCCCTGAAGTGCTAAATGACAAGTAAAACTGATAATCCATTCATCCATTTACTATACCTCATTAATCCAGTTCTAGAAACACCCCAACTACATTGAAGGCAGTAAACAACCTTGGATGGAATGGCAGTCCTTCACAGGGTACACTCATTAATATGTTTATTAAATCATATGTTTAATATATTGTTTGTTTTTAGGGTTTACCAGTAAACATTAAACCATATATTACATTGCATAGTAATGAATGTAACTTTTGATACATGAGAAAGTTTATTACAAATCCAGAAGTATTTAATTGACAAAAAAAGAAATACTTAAATACTAGTGCAAACTTTAAAAGATGATACAAATATCTGAAAAATAAAAGGTAGATGCTTACCTTTTCTGCATTGAACAGCAGCAGCAAAATACAGACTGAATAGTATTGTCTGCAAACAAAAGCAATGCAATACATTAAAGAAGAATAAAATATATGTACAGTATTGTTTCAAAATCCTATTTTATATGACTAATTGCCACTCTATATTATAAGCGAGGCAATATTATTTTTATTTTTAAGTGTCCTGTGATGGACATCCAGGAATGTTTCCTACCTTGCGCCAGGTGATGCCTGCAATGACCTCCACCCCACTTTGATCCTTAAATGAATTAAGTAGGGTTGTGAATATAGGTACACTATGCACAGTATATATACCATATAAGCTCACCTATAAGTCAGGGCTAGAAACCCAAAAAATCGATCATAAAATCAGATCTCGATTTATATGCCCTGTGACACACGTGCGATTAGGAGTCAGCTAAAGGGCTTAAGTAAGAGTAATACTACGCCAGATCAGGGGGTGGCGAAGTGTGCTGACTGTCTATCTTAGTCTCTTGCAGACCATTTCTGGGAAATTCCATCCATTTTTGGCACCACTGATGATGTCACTTCCAGTCCCGGCATGGATGACCTCAATTTCTATTCCAGCCCTTAAAACCACCATCTTAATCAGTTCTGTTTTGTAAACAACTCAACTCTTTCAAAACTTTTTGCAGCTAGGATCATATTATACGGGTGGCTGCCCCAAACCTTTGTGAATGTCTGGAGTCTTTTTGTTACAGCCCAATCAAAAATTCTACCCTTAATTTTTTTGTTTTTTTACATCTTTTTGCTTCCTCCAATAGCAGCGCATTTACCAATTTCTTTCACCACTACAATGACTTTTAGTTTAAAACCAGCTTCATATTTTCTTCTGATCAAACGCTCCATCATAGATAAGGGATGATCTTACGATAAAGGTGTATGAGGGTGTGACATACAAAAAACAAAACAGGGCAAACGTCACTTCAGAAAAGTGTGGGTATTACTGTGTGGTCACGTAGGCACAATACATAGTAAAAAAGGCAGTGTGCACCGTGGTTACTCTCTCAGGAGGGCGTTAACATAATAATAATCTCTTGGAGCAATAGCGTGAGTTTTCCACATTCGACTTATACAACCAACATTAGAACTTATATGGTAAAATCAAGCCCAGACTTATCTGCGGAAGACCTTAAAAGTGAGTATATACAGTACACATTTTCCATTGAAAGCTAATTTTCAGTCATAGCCTTTTTTCAATGTCCCTTTCTCAGCCGTTATTTTATTATTAAGTCTACAAAAAAAAAGTTAATCTACCCAGAATGTTTACATATATATATATATATATATATATATACACACATACATATATACATATATGCATATATATATATATATATATATATATATATATATATATATATATATATATATATATATATATACACATATATATGTGTACAATTGTATTTATTTATACTATATATTAGATACTGGTCTATTTTGTACATTTCATTTTCTTCATTAACATTTTTTGGTTTTTGCTTTGAAGTCCACTGTTGCAAGGATATACTGCAGCTAGGATGAATAAAAGCAGCCAACAATGATCAACAAACAATTTCCAGAAGATTGTTGGTGGGTGCCTAAGCACCTGCCTGTTTTGCTGCAAATACTGTTTTTGAGCCATTTGTTGCCCTTGAAAACATATGGGACTTCTTTAAGACATTATTAATATTATGTTGGCTGGTCACGATAGCAGTAGACACCTAAACACTCCTTGTGAATAACAGGAGCATTATAAATGTAATGCGAAGGGACCATAGGCAATTTGAAAAGTCACCAGTATCAGCAGCAGAGCACATGCACCAGAAATTGCAATTTGTCATTTTGTCATTCAGTTTCAAAATTCATTAGGCACTAGTGATTAACCAATTCTTAAAAACATCACTTAAAATTATAACAAGTAAGTTATTAGAAATGATCAAACTAGCATTTAAAACCACATCAAACAAGTATATATTCAGTGTTGCTGATGAATATCATTTTTCTAGAGTAAAGTGAGACACAGTATTTCATGTGTTCATTATAAGGTAATATTTTGTCACAAAAATACAAGAAATACATGACAGATTAACATGAGGCAGTTTTTTCAGTTTGCTCAGGGGCTTTCTGCATTTCTTGTTGTTTTGTAGTGGTAGGGTTCCAGGATGACCCTATTCTCCTATTCAGTCTCCTCAGTATGTAAACTGAATAGAAATGTCTATATCTCATCTATAGCCCTCATATGTTTATACTACCTTTTATATTTCTAAACCCAGGTAACTAGATATCATACCAAAACAGGCAAGAGAGAAGTTTTGTACTTATATTTATACATACATACATAAACAAAGTATTTCCAACTGTGTCCAAAATGTAAGCAATTAAATAAGTGTTGACAAAAACATACAGCCTGATTAATAAGCAGTTTATCCTCTTTACTTTGTCTGTCTTACTACTGTATACTGATTGATCACTGGTTCAATGTGGTCCAGCATGGCCCTTGGATGACACAGATGTCTCTGCAGTCAAAAAGTTTTCAATTCTCTTTTGATTTTTACTTGTTTTGATTTCTTTTTTTTTAATATTTTTAAATATTAATAAACTCTGTCTTGTCTCCCTTTCTATCTACAATATTGTGATGTTTTTTTCATTCTGGTCCATTTTGGTCTATACAGGCCAAGGAGCCTACTTCTTGAGTTAGTTTCTAACTGCATCAGGAATCTTGCGGTCTAATTAAAAACACTTTTTTTTGGCTGAAAACTGCAGTGAACAAAGCAGAGTCGTGAAGCTAGCAGTAGTGGGACTATTCAAGAAGAGCAGACCAGAGACAAAGAAAAGATATTGCTGCATAGAGGAAGAAAAGACAGACTCAATTTAACTCAATACTATTTTGGAGAAATTAGAAGCATAGGGTTCATGAGCTTTGTTGGACTTTTTTTTTCAAAATTTTCTAACGTTGTAACAAACTGAAAATTGGAAGCTCTCTTGAAAAGAAAACCTGAACAACAAGAACCGCCTGCCTGAAACTGTGAGAGTTAATTTTTACTGATAAATATCATTTTCACAAATTGATTATACACTGATTATATTGAACTAGGCTGACCCGCCTTTTAAGGTGACCGACTTTTAAGTTGACCACTTGTTAAGGCAATTCAATATATAGATCAATTTAATATTTTATACAAACACATTCATTTGGTTATATTGCATTTGAGCGGTATTACTTTAATATTCGTAGTTTCTGTTATTTTTGTGATGAAATTTAAACTTTTTTTTTATATTGAGGTCGCCCTTTTGAACCCCCCTGATATTTACTATGCGGTGAGGCATTTGTACTCCATCAACATAAATTATTTCCAGAGACATCATTTTGTCTATTTTTCCAGCGCATCGCGTACAAAAGCAAGGGAACGATGGGAGCACCAGAACTCTGCTCACATCATGTCGCTTCGTACCGCAAGCTGCAAGTAGTAAGTCTGTGATAAGCGGACTACTGCTACGCTTTCCACTCACGGGATGGAAGGACAATCCTGACCGCTTTTATATAATAAGAAAGAGGAAGAAGATATAGCACAGTCTGGAGTAGAAAATCATCTTTTACCTGAAAAAACGAAACTACAAATCCCATTGTGCATTGCAAAATGCTCAGGGCGTGTGTGAAACTCCGCGCCTGCGTAGCACTCACGGGACGGAAGGACACCCGACCGTTTTTATATAGAAGGATGATTTCTGTCCTTGCTAACTGTTAGCCTTTGACTTTAGCACTCTTAGAAGGCATTTTAATTAAAGCCTCTTTGTCTGTGACCCAGTCCTGCTGCTACTACTCTACAAATACAAGTATTAATTAGAAAGCCAGTACAATCTAGTGTAGCAGAATCGTGACTCCAAGGGTACTATTTATCAATAACTATAAAAGAAATGAGATATGAAACTAATCATGCATTTCTGCAATTGACAAAGTGTATTTAAGAAGTGTAACCAGCATCTAAGTCAGCTATAATTTTCCATGAACTGAGTGGCTCCATGTATGTGTCAATAAAGGTATTCTTATCCTGGACTGGTTTTCGTGATTTAACTTTGATACAACCAATACCCCACCAAGAGTTAGAAATGTTGGGAAACCTGTCATATTATTTTCAACTATCCCAGCCTCAACAAACCAATGTAATCTAGATGAAATCAAAGCAGACGGTACTTTGTTTTTGCTGTTTGTTCATTTACAGTATGTCCCCAGTCAGAGTTAAACCAGTTTCTTCGAATTCTGTCGGGACCAGACCGCTAGCCTTTGTAATTGCAAGCAGGCATGATGACGTCAGACTTATGGAATATTTCTGTGGAGAGGAACTGCAGGCATTTCAGCTCATCAGGTTGCCTCCGTGTTTTTGCAGACTTTAAATCTACCACTTCTATTTAAAAGAGAACAACAGAATGATGATTCTTGAAAACATGCAAGAAAATGTGTACAGTAGTTTCCCTAAACGGAAACGAAAGATACAGTAGGTAAGAAAGACACAATAGTGTCCACGTTTTGTATTATACAACAAAGTTATATCAAATAGTACAGCATCAGGGCAAAGTAAACCAACAGCTATTAATCTCCCACTCACTTCATTGCATTTAACATAATTGTAACTGTTATTGTTTTTTATTGTCTGCCATTGTTTATTTATTTGAGATAGATAGATAGATAGATAGATAGATAGATGCACTATAATAGATAGATAGATAGATAGATAGATAGATAGATAGATAGATAGATAGATAGACAGACAGACATACAGACAGATGGACAGACAGACAGACAGACAGACAAATAGCATGCACACATTATGGGACACGTTTAACATCTAACAAGATCCTTAAAAAAATAGAACTGCAATTTTATTGGATAGAAGTAGACATAGAGGTTTTCTGCACATCTTGCCCTAAATATGAATTAAATCAAATCATAAAATGAATGATGCTGCCTCTATTAAAAAACATTAGTACTAAAAATCTGTTATTACTTTTTAGAGAACACATAAAAAATGCTTAGGGGTATAAACCTAACAGGAGATTAAAGGAACAGGCATATTACAGTAATCGGCTAAACCCTTGGTGGGAATAGGGAGAGATGTCAAGAAGTGATGAACATTGTGCTATTCCCCCAAACATTACAGCTAAATTACAGACACCATTTGACTCCTTATCAACAAAAACAATTGTGGGTGGTAATGTAATAGCAGATATAACCAAACATCAATGAATGTGTGCCTAATACACAACATATTTGAACAATATACTTACAATATAAAATAATTGTATATCTTGAAACATAAACAAGAAATACTGTTCCCACTATGGTTTTACTGAACTCTAGAGCAGAAGCATCATTGAATGACCTCAAGACAATTCTGAGAAATACTGTATACCTATCCTTTGATGAGGATTGCCGGCTTCGTGCTCCGGCCCTCACCCCCAGGCCGCCAGGAGGAGCTCTCCCGACAGCAGGATCGTGCCCCGAGTTCCAGCAGGGCCTTATGGACTATGTAGTGTTTTTACACAGCCCTGCTGGATGACTTGGGGACCAAAGAGGGATTCACTGTAGGGGGGCTTATGGGCTCTTGTGTGCCCTATAACCAGGGAGTACATCACGGTCATGTGACAGGAAGGAACGACGTGCTCCCGGGTTGAAGAAAAGGACTGTTTGCCCTGAGCCGGAATTAATAAGGAACTGTGGACTGTTGGGACAGGAACACCTCCGGGTCAGGGGCTATAAAAGGGCGGTGCCTCAGTCCAGACAACAAGCTGTGCTGGGTGGGAGAGGAGCAAAGTGTCTGGGCGAGGAGGAGTGGTTATTGTGTTGGTTAGTGATTTATGAGTAGTGTGGAAGGTGCTTGGTGCACTGTGGATAAAAATAAACAGTCTTGGACTTTTACCCGGTGTCTGGAGTTGTACCTGAGGGTTCAAGGGAGCACTAGCGCCCCCTACTGCCACACCTTATAACACTTAATTTCTCTCCTTATATCTCCCATACTGATGCACTGGACAGTATGAGTCAGATCATCGGCAAAGAACACCACCCTGTGATGTACTGTATTTGGGTCAGAAACATCTGGGCAGGGATAAGATGAATGCCGCACTAAAAAAATGAGACGCCCTAGCTATTGATTGGTAAACTTTTGGAAGGTATTGACTGCCTGCACAGCATTTTCAGTTGAATAGGAGACATGATGGTAACTAGGTGTAGAACCACAGAATAGACCACAAAAGAAGGGAGGTCTACTATATCTCTTTTATGGACAGATTTATCGTCCTTCTTTGAGCCTTCACTACACTTAAATCAGGAGCATTCAAAGAATGAAATACATTTATGGATAAAGTCTGACATCTCCTTGATATCAATTAGTCCTTGCTGCCTGTTAAACAATAACGGCAGAGGATCTTCACAAATCTTCCTGTGCCAAAATTATTCTGTGAGTTTGTTTCTAAGATGATTCCACTGTTTCGCTGAAAAAGATTTTCAGAAAGCCAGAAAACACATTTAACCACTTTTTTCTACACCTTAATCAAACCATATAACTCTTGCATTTATCCAATGACCTTTGTCTTCTTATATTATAGTACCTCAACGTCAGGTCCCTTAACCTTTTGCCATTTGGAGAGCCTCTAGACTCTATCAATGTTGTATAAGGTACTTAATAGCCATACTTGAGTTAAAGTAGAAAAACATTTCTTAAAAGACAAGCTACAGAGTTACTCACTGATTCCTTGACCTCCAAAGTTACCAGTTCAATGCGGTCCATCACAGGGGTCTCACTACCTCTTGGGCAGAGCTGCTGGTTCTTCTTGTGATGAGGAGGGGCGTGTAAGATACATAAGCATAGGAAGCGTTTTACAGGGTTGTGCTGGACAAATACTGTACATGGAGAAGAGTATGCATAACTTTTATTCTGTCTGTTTCCTTTGTTTGGAGCAAGAGAAAAACCCTGAGGACCACTGAAGTCATTTCCCTATTGGCTGGAACCCTGCCCCTTCCTGTTCAGAAATTCTATACTTGCAAGTTCCCCCAGAAGTTGGGGGCCACTCAAGGATCAATTAAGGAGGAACACAGAGCTCCGCGCTTCTTTTCTTCTTAAAAATCACAGTGGCATGCTGATCTTTTTTTCTCATTATGGAGATTGAAATTAAATGTAGCTTCACTATGGGACCCTAACTCTTATTTCCCTGTGTTTGTTTGCATTCACAATGCACATTAACAACATCAGCAGTCTCAGCACTGACTCCTGACTGACACCACATTTAACATCACCTAATTCTGAAAAAGTTCTCCTTATCATAACCATTTACTTTGTGTATTTGACTCAGTTTTGTACCCTCCTACACAACACACCTAAAATTCCCACTTGTTTTAATTTGATCACTAACGTTTCATGTGGTATTTTATCAAATGCTTTCAGAAAATCAAGATAAGTAATATCATAAGCACTTCTCACTTATCATATGCTTTTGTTACCTCCTCATAAAATTTCAGCATATTAATGAAACATGACTTTTCCTTTCTGAACCCATGCTGAGTACTTATCAATATTCCTGTTCTTCACATGTCATACTTGATTTTTTCCATGATATTTTTTCCATTAATTTATAATGCATGTTAAGTTCACTAGCCTGGGATCAGCCTAATCACCATTCTTAAACAATGGGACAATATTTGCTTGATTCCAGTCTTCTAGTGTGTAGAAATCTTCACAAAATATGCACCAAGGGTTTATATATTGTGAAAGATCCAGCTGCAAATTTCACTTTTTAGTGCTGAATAAATTACAGAGAAAACACTTTCTGTCAGGAAGCAGCTTAACAGTGCAGGATTAGCCACTGGAACCTTCCAGAAGGCACATATAAGGTCACATATTTGACAGTAATGGCTCTGTAACTTACTGTATAATCTCTTCACCACTCAGATGAGTTTTCTATCTTGCAAATCATTCACAAAGCAAGTCAGGCCTGATGGAGATGACAATTCTTGTAATTTTCAGGAGGAGACAAATGGACTCAAATTTCTGAGCACATTTATTGCGTTTGTGGTCTGTCTTTAAAAGACTCCAATATTGTTCTTTCATGTTCAAGAATAAAGTGCATTTGAATGACTTTTTTGAGTATTTTTTGTGCGACTCTGGATCTCAAACGGGAACATATGTACTTACTAATTTCTTTAAACATTTGAGGATAAATGTTATCTGGTCTTAATTTGTTAGATTTCAAGCTATTTAATTTAAGCAGTTCTTCTCCCTTTACAATTTCCACATCACTAAGTACAGGTACCTCTTTAGCAGTCCCTGTTACTACATCTACTTCTTTGTACGTGCAAACTTCCAAAAAATGCACTTTTAAAGCATTTTCTATTTCTCTGTATATTTTAGCTCTCCTTTACCATTCCTAATACTTCTCACCACTTTCATAACTATATTTTTACTACTTACTACTAAAGTATCAGAAGAATCTCTTTGGATCGTATTTTGCCTTTTCTGCAGCATTTCTCTCAAATGGCCTTTTACCTTTCCTAACTCTTTTTAACTGTTGCATTCCTGCTCCCTCTAAGCCCTACAGTTAGCTATGGAGGTATTACTCATGTATCTTTTTAGTAGTACTTTTATCTCCTTATTTATCTACCATAGAGTTCTCTTGAATTTCTTACTGCTTGTAATGTTTGTGATAAACTTGTCCTACATTACACGTGAAACACTTCTAAATGTGTTCCACAATCCCTCAGCTATCTTTACACTTAAAAGCCTATATTAATTATCTTACTTAGGCTTTGCCACATCTGCTGAAAAAATTCATCCTACTACAAGTACACTTTACTGTTTTATTTTTTGAATATGCATTCTACCAAAATACTTTTGAAATGTGTTATATTATGGTACTAGATCGTAATGGTTCTATCACATCTATCTCCTGACTCTTATTCTCAGTGTTCTTTGTAGGATTTTTGCCAGGTTTGCTTCCCAGCGGATTTCACAAGCCCCACGGCTGATGCAGTTAAGCTGGATTTTAATTTGGCTAAGCATTCTCTCTGCCAAATGGACAGCTCTAGTATATTTTTGTCTCTACCTTAGCAAGCACCATAAAAGGCATGTTCCCTATTATATACAGTATGCCATTTGACAGCATGTTTACATTACAAAGGTAGCATACCTTGTCAGAGGCGGGGAGAAGAATACACCTGAGCTGTCCATCGTGTTTTCTTAGCCGAGGCTATGGTAGGGAGAAAAATACACAATGAAACAATTGGTTGTCTCTAACTGGGTGTGGAAGTACAGTACTTAATGTGCTGTTTAGTGTGCATTTAGTGAGGCAAGTCACACCAGATATCCACAGCTGAAGTGGAGGGATGAAGCTGGCTGACTTCCAAAATAGTTTCTGAAAAACAAAAAAGTTGGAAAGAGAAGCCTATCCAGGAGCTTTAAGACTAATGTACTTGTTAGCAAAAAACTTGTTACCTTATGCAACACTATTTTAAAAATTACTTGAGCACTGCAAGGCAATGAGTTGTTTTTAAAAAAGATGCACGTTATATGTCAGAAAGAATAATTCAAGAATTACTTGATATTTTATCATAACAGATTAATAATACAGAAAAATGCATATTTTGAAGATTGTTTCAGTGTTGTGTGTGACAAAACTACAGTCATTTTAAAACGATTATTGTGTACATTAAATATATTACTCAATGAAACAAAGAGGTTACAGTTAGTTTTAAAGCAACCTGCAATATGACTGGAGTCAAAGCGGAGGCTATTACCAACACACTAATTAAAATCCCAGACAGTCTAGGTTTAAAATCTTTCAATCTGGTTTGCCTGTGATAAGACTGAACAGCTGTTATGATTGGGAAACACAAGGGAGTTTCAAAACTTCAAACTTATGGTCAATTTTCACTGTGTAAACCATCGAATGGCTCATTTTAGTGTCCAAATAGCTGCTGTAGGGCCTTATTTAGGACTTTAATAATATCTTAATGCATCTGTGTTTCTTTATCCAAAATTCTTCCATCAGGAATGCTAGTTTTGCTCTGATCCAAACCATACTGAACATTCCTCAGATTAAACTTAAATTGGCTAGTGACACTAGATGACTATCTCTTTACTCTGCTGTACAATCTTTTGAAAGAATTAGTGTTATAGTTATACTTGAATGAGAAGTAGAACATACAGCTGAAGGTAGACATATAAAAATATACAATTTTGTTGAAATACTAATGATGCTTTCAGAAATGGTACATTTATTGCCTACTTGTCTAGGGAATGGAAAGAGCAAGATGTTAACTTAGTAGAAATAGACACACAAAACTATTTATCATGGAACTGAAAGACACTCCTGGCAGACATTTTCAAAATCTTCCACATCTTTCAGATAAATGGTCAGACATTCATTATGACTGTGCACGTGTGATGTGTTGATGTGTCATTCAAATCTACAATTCATGATAAGTACACAAGGATGGTTCTTAACCACCTAGATGTTTCAAGAATTCTCAATGTTGAAAGTCATAATCAGAGGGAGAATGCTGAGATTCTTTTTAACTAGTAATTTAAAAATGGCAGTCCTGCAGGCTTAAACTATGCTTTTAATAAAAAGATTACACCAGTGCATAAAAAATGATTAAAGGGCAGTCACACAATAATCTAAATCCAAAACATACACTACTAAAATTAGCAACAACATTCTTCTGATATTTCCAGAAACAGTTTCATCGGCAAGCATCTAAAAGAGCCATTGTAATTTCTTCTGATAAACCTTCAATTTTTTCTCTGAAATGTGATAACTTCAACAGAATCCATTTCGTTGACAATAGTAAGCATTTTTCTAATTAATTCTTGTGCTATCTCATTTACTACCATCTCCCACACAGACGTATTGAATTAGGTATGAGCAATCTACTGTAAAAAAGTTTGACTTTTTTATTTTTTCCACTTTTTTTTAATTTAATACTTTGCTGGCAGTTTTTGTTAGTCTTCATTCTATCTACATCTACATATTTTGAAATAATACAGTACCATATACTCCTGACAGCTTATTTTGATGCTTACAGTTGCTGTTTGCATTAAGGCTGCAGGGCCAGGTGTTAGACAAACAAACAAAATAAATCAAAAAATTAAACAGGCAGAATCTGACACCAAGAAATAATACTACTCCTTTTTAAGCACTTTTTATATCTATTATTAACATTGGCGATTAATAAAATATTGCTGAAACAAATTAATACAAAGGTTTTAGTGCATTTTTAGCAGTAAAAGAAAATATGTAATATTACTTTGTTAAGATCACATGTTGTGTGCATAACATAAAATAAATATATAAAAAAACATTTATTTGTTTATGCCTGTCAGATATGTTAAGTGCAAACTGTAAAACTCCACCTGCACTTTAAAAAAGCTATGAAAAGTAAATGTTTGATAGCACAAGCTGATACGATGTGTTGTGATTTCCTGTGAGAAAAACAGCTTCCTCCCAGCCCCCCGCTCCCCCTCTGAAGTCCACTACAGATTAATACACACTAAATAATATACTGGTGATGTTGCTACAAATGTAAGCACAGCAATTTTAACCCATTTTTTAAAACCTTTTTTCTCCTATCCATTGTGTTATGAGTGAGGAATAGTTATTGATTAATAAAACACTGTTAAATTAATTAACTGAATACTATTGCTTTTGTTTATTGTATTAGGGTTATATTTTTTGTACTAATAATTATTATTTTTACACTTGGTAGCAAGGTGGTGCACTATGCATTTTCCTGTGTCAGGATACTGGATTAGTTACCTGGTTTGGAGGTATTTTGTGTGGAGTTTACTTGTTCTCCAATGTTTAACTGGCTTAAGGCTGCTAGTTTGACAGCACTGTAACAAACTGCCAAACCAATCAATGTAAATGTACTGGTTTCAAATATTATTTTTACAACATTTCAGTATAAAATACATTTTCAACATAATATTGTCAATTTAGGTTACTTACAAACATTTATTGGCTACTTGAATTGTATGGTAAGTACTATAAATTAAGAAGATTCCAAAAGACTGCTGAAAACTGGATTACAACTTCAAAATAATGAAAAGAAAAAAAAAACTAATAAGCAACCATATTTTATTTACAAGAGGACACTGTACATTTAAATCCAGCAATATACTGTGATTGTATTTTACAGTAATTAACAACAATTTCACATTATCCTTCTGGCAAAGTTTCCAGTCATTAATTGCAAATTCTACAGTCAATTTATTTTAAAGAGGTGAATCCAAAAAGGCCTAATGTGTGAATCCTCATACAAGAGACCTCAAATTGCAAGGTGTCTCACCCAGAGTGGGTTCCTTCCTTGCACCTCTACAAGTAGTTGCAAGAATAAGCACCAACGTGTTATGGTACATTTATACTGGAGAGCAGCTCTAGAAAATGCAAGTATGGACAGGATACTACATATCCATTACTCTGTTTTAGTATTAATATGTTGCTTACACAAAGCAACACATTTATCCCAGAACAATCTTAGATAAAACCATCAGCTAAATAAACAAATATCAACATACACCCGATAATAAAATATTCTTAACTGAAAAAGTTTCCAATTTTTATCACTATCATTCATAATTTCTGGATACCTAAAATTACAGTAAGGCACCATGTCTATAGTTTTAGAGCTCATAACCTATGCTAAGAATGTCAAGGATGCCCAGCTCTCTGAATATTTGAATTTGAGGACATATTGTTTAACATCGCCTAGCCATGTCAGAGCCACTAGCTTGGCATGATGCAATAGATTCTATTTACAGTATAACACTTACTGTATTGCTACGGTTTCCTCCCACAATCCAAAGACATGCAGGTTAGGTGGATTGGTGATTCTAAATTGGCCCTAGTGTGTGCTTGGTGTGTGGGTGTGTTTGTGTGCATCCTGCGGTGGGTTGGCACCCTGCCCGGGATTAGTTCCTGCCTTGTGCCCTGTGTTGGCTGGGATTGGCTCCAGCAGATACCCCGTGAGCCTGTATTCGGATTCAGCGGGTTAGAAAATGGATGGATGGATGTATTGCTATAGCAAGTCACTGTGAAACATCTATGCTTTTCAGTATTAAATGACTAGTAAAAAAATAAAATAAAAAGTCACAGACTGGCAAAAACTGTAAATTAAAATGTCACTGATTTATCACACCACACAATACATAGTTCACTGCAACTTCACTACCATGTCACTGCTAGTCTGAACATTTCTGTTGGTGTATTGTTAAAATTCCCAGAGAGGGACTGGACTGCCAGCTGTAGGGTCTAGGTGTACTAGATTTTTACTATTGCTCTGTTGCTGCCGTACAGAATATAAACTCATTTCACCTGTAAAGAGTGATATATAAAATAAAATACTGTTTTTGGCAGTCATCCATCCCAGTCAGTATTTGCATAAGTTAAGTATGGCAGGGACAGGTAACTTGAACTGCATGAAAGAAATGTCCCCAAAGTTTTAATGGCTTGTCACTTGGCTAGGTAGATGCTTCCTCATTTAATTATATATCCACACATTTACTAAACTCACTTTCTGTACGACAGGATTACAAGAAAAAAATGAAAGAAAAATCATGAAAAATTACAAAAAAAAAAATGAAAAACGATATATTCTTATCCAAATTGTTAATCACTACCAACGTTTAATAATCCAAAACAGTGCTTAATTGAAAAGACATGCTCAGTATGTGATTTTTTGGCAACAGAACATTCATCCCTTGAAAGCCCACACAGCCACTGAGGGAACGTCCAACCTCCATGCCAGAGGGGCCTGTGCTGAGAACCAAACACAGCACTCTGGAGCTCTGAGGACACAGTACGTCCTGCAATATAATATGTATTTGTAGTACATTAATGAGGAGAACTGCCATATTGTAAGCAACTGTTCATAGTTTAGGGCGCTGTGGTAGCGCTGCTGCCTCGCAGTTAGGAGACCCGGGTTCGCTTCCCGGGTCCTCCTTGTGTGGATTTTGCATGTTCTCCCCGTGTCTGCGTGGGTTTCCTCCGGATGCTCCGGTTTCCTCCCACAGTCCAAAGACATGCAAGTTAGGTGGATTGGCGATTCTAAATTGTCCCTAGTGTGTGTGTCCTGTGGTGGGTTGGTGCCCTACCCTGGATTGGTTCCTGCCTTGTGCCCTGTGTTGGCTGGGATTGGCTCCAGCAGAGCCCCGTGACCACAGAGACCCTGTGTTCAGATTCAACGGGATGGATGTTCATAGTTTAATTTTGGCATGAGATCCTATGTGCAGAGTTTGCCTATTTTCACCTGTGTATGTGTGCAACTATTTCCAAAGTCCAAAGCCAGCTTGTTACTTCATTTGTCCCATTGTGAAAGTCTCTGTACATCCAAGAAGCCCCAGGTATGGACTGCAATCTGGCCTTGGCTTGGTTTCTGTCTTTGGGCCTTGGCAGCTGAAATGGGCTGAAATGTGGTTTCCTGTGACCCTGATTATGTAGTATTATACAGGTATATAAAAGAATGAATGGAAACATTTTGAATTAGTGTCCAGTCACTTTCATGTCCATCTTGTTCCTAAATAAACTAACAGTTCTTTTACTGTGCACTAATTCTTATTCTCCTGCTAAAATGGAATAGATCTTTTTACACGACACAATGCCTGCTCATTTCCAAGCCACGCTTTTCAAGGATAACACTTTAATAACTTTGATCGTGTGAGGTCAAACTGTTACATTCATCACATCTCAAGCTAGTTGATAAAAGAATATGATACAGAAACAAGGGTACCTAACAGTGTTGAGGATAACAAAAGGATGAGCCGACACAACTCAGTCCAGTCTATGTCTGATACATTAAAAAGCTTCACAAACTTTCAATCTTCTCCATGATATAAACTGATACTCAAAAAATTGCCCCCCTTGATTTCTGAATTTAGCACCAGGGTGACAGTAACCTGTGAAGAAAGTTATCGATAGACAGCCATTTGCAATCAGCTTAATTAAGAGTAATTTGCTCTTTTTTTACATAAAGCCTGATCAGACCAAAATTGGAAGAAACTGATAAAATATATTAACTTGTTAACTCATTAGAAGTAGTACGGTGTTGTACCTTGTTAGCCATTATGGATGCAATGAGAAGTCAAGCAAAATGACGCTTTTTACTGGCTACATGAACCGATTTCGAGGCAATGGAGGCCCCTTCTTCAGGCAGGTTGTAATGAACTGATTAGAAGTAAATGATAAAACACTCTGAGGAAAAAAAACAAGTTAGTGTTGATTCTAGTGAAGCGCAAGTAAAAGGAGCAGAGATTCTAAACCCAACAAATGTGACACTGGCCTGCAAGAAGTAATCTCTGGTATAATTCAAGTGGCAGAATGGCACAGTAATTAGTTCCAGCGTCCTGGGTTTTCCACCCACCCCAATTCTCAAAGACCTACTTGGTATGTAAATTGGGAACTCTGAATTGGTCCTGTACAAGTATATGTGAAGGGTATGCATGCATGGGCACTGCAAAGGACTGGCACCCTATTGAGCACCGATTTCTACATTGGGTCTAATGCTGTCAGGATAAGGACTGGTTTAAAAAGGTTTACACAACATCCTTAATCTGCTGCAGACACTGAGATAAAATTAAAAAACATGGTTGCAAGTGTACTGAATACAAATTATGCACTGTAACACACCCCCTTGCATCGAATTGTCTAGGACGAAGCTATGAATTTGTGCTATAGAAATAAATGTTGCTGTTATAATGATATCATACTTAGACTTCATAATGTGCCATAAGACATCTGAGGCAATATCAGAACCTGTGCAGAGATGAGAAACCATGTGCATTATACACATATTTAGGTTATGTCCTTCCCTTAAAGCTAGGGATACTAAACCTCTTTATTCTCAAATCGGAAGTGAACCTAACTGAAGTCCTGAAATTTCTCAGTTAAAGAAATAGAATTACTTCAGATAAGTGCAAAATTGTATTCAAGGCAGAGACCTGCATTAACGTCATTGTATAAACATTTTTCAAAATTCAAAACCAAACTGCTAAGCTTTGTGGAAAAACTAACCTACTGATTTTGTTTTTTCAACCAAACTGCATCCTGTCACTTTACAAAAATTCTTATCTTCTTACTTAATATGAAATTACATCTTTCAGTAATAGAAATCTCCCCTGCAATGTATTACACTAGTCAATATTTCTTTTAAATCAAACCTACAGGCATATCAGAGGGAATAAGAAACTAACCATGCATAGTGACTTTGTCTATAGCTGCGAAAATATAATATCTATACTTTGTATAACTATCCTTCAGCAATGCAGTGGTTGGCATTGCCACTTTACACCATGCAGACTCTGGTGTGCATCTTGGTTACGGTGTCTTCTTTGTGAATTCGGCTCTGTCCATTTTCAGGTGGTTTTCCCACACATTTCAAGGCTATGTTGTCATGTTAATTGGCTGCCTGTGGACAATTACAGTATCAGTACAGTCGCTTCTTTGTTAGTTCCCATCACATGCCCAAGGAACAGTGTGGCATGGGGATTCACGGTGGCACAGTGGTAGTGCTGCTGTCTCACAGTAGGAAGACCAGGGTTCACGTCCCGGCTCCTCCCTACGTGGAGGTTGCATGTTCTCCCCTTGTGTACACAGGTTTCACCTACGTGCTCCAGTTTCCTCCCACAGTGCTAACACATGCAGGTTAGGCGACCCTAAATTGGCCCTAGTATGTGTTTGCACTGTGATGAGCTGGCACCCTGTCCAGAGTTTGTTTCCCTGCCTTGCAGCCTATGCTAGCTAGCTGGGATAGACTCCAGCAGACGCTCCACGACCGTGTTCCGGACAAAGCGGGTTAGAAAATGACTGACTAACACTGTGTGGGGTTAAGAAGATGGACCGATACACAGTATAGATTATTCAGTTCACATTCACGTATCGGATAATTAGATTGCAATCTTTGCGCCCCCTGACTACTACACAAGATCTCGTCAACTCTAGTACATGTAATGGAATATTTTCTTAGACAGGAAAAGCTTTAATCTTAGCCACTTTGCTAGCATTCTGAAGTACTGCCGGAAACCCACGCTTCCTGGCTGGCAGAAGGTAAAAACGTTTAAACGTTTTACATGTTAAAGGTCTTGGTTAAAAGTACAAAGCAATTGCTGATTTTCCATTGGCAATATGATGTTTCCGTTCAAACCATACGACCTTTACTTCACTTATACAGACTAACGGTGTGGATTGTTTTTTCCGACACACATGATGCTTTGATACTGAACAACTATCCGTTTTCTGAGCTCAGCTAAACCTGCTTTAGAGATACTGTCCGTCGCCGCGGTGTCCAGCACTTCACAAAGAAGGGTTTAACGGGCTTGCTAGCGTGCATCTATCTACCTGTATAAGTCAATGCAACTCAAAGCCTTTGATAAACTACTGACAGGTAGCAGTCAGCTCCCCAAAATATACAACAGGTAGTAGAAACGCTGTCCTTTGTTTTGAAGACACAACAATGCCTCTGTTGTGCTGATTTAACCCAACAGACTAAAAGATGCAATTAGCTCTTATTCTAAAGTGATACTCCTTGGACGGGACACCAGTTTACATTCGTCAAGGATGCAAAACTATCTTGGGACTAAAAAAGTTTAATAAACCAATCATGCCTAAAACATTCGTTAACATGTTTGACCATTACAAACGTCTAGCCAAGAGACCATTGTCATTTTAAAGCAAACGTCTGGTTTATCGTACAATGAAAGGCTCGGAGACAACACTTAAGTATGCCGTATTCCTCCGTTTGTGGAAAAAGAATTACGATAAAGGAAGGCTCTACTGTGTTTCAAATTTCCTCATTTGGTTTGACCAACATCAACACATACATTACACTGCACGTTCAACTGTTGAAACCTCTGTGGTTCTCCCTGGCAGGTGCCCTGACAATTCCAATCATGCCGAGTATTCAGATAACAAAAAATGCTAACAAACTCAGAGTCAGGCAAGAGGAATAAGCAAATTACACAAAGTTTTTCCACATTACAGGTCATTCATTCCCTGCTCTCCTAACGCCTGCATATCACGTCAAGAGTTGGGTCAGAAAATGGATGGATAGATTTTGAAAAAAACCGAGGCAGCAATTAAAAAGTCAAAACAACCAGCAAATAATTGAACACTGTGTAGAAGGCACGCTTCGGTACTCACAAGTCGAAAGAATCATTGCCGATGCTTAGTAAATTCGTGCTTGACTCTCGGGCGTTTAGAACTTCTCCGTCGCGCAGCAGCAACACAGCATGTGAGTGCGCGTGACGTTCAGCGCGGGGGCACACGTGAGGTGCGACATCACCGTCTGCAGGTGGCGCCCGTCGCAGCGCTTTGCACGGACATCAAGGAGGTCTGACAACGTAAAAGCGTTGCGGATAACTTTTTTTATCCGTTTCCTTAGAATACTAAATTGTGGCAATATTGATTGTTTGTATTTAATGTAATTTCTTACTAGGGTTGATATTTGGAGATTTTCAAGGTAACATTAGATTGTACTGTAAAGGTCCCTGCCCGTTTCAACCAATATCCAAAGGTAAGACTCCAGCTCTAGAAACGGGACAACTATTTTGGGCAAAACGTGCTGATTTAGATATGCAGCGCCTTGTAAAATGTATCAGACCCCAGAACAATTCTCTTATTTTACTGAAAAGCAAATAGAGCACTATTGGTGGCGCTGCTACCTCGCAGTTAGGAGACCCAGGTTCACTTCCCGGGTTCCCCCCGTGTCTGCGTGGGTTTCCTCTCACAGTCCAAAGACATGCTGGTTAGGTGGATTGGCGATTCTAAATTGGCCCTATTGTGTGCTTGGTGTGTGTGCCCTGCGGTGGGTTGGCGCCCTGCCTGGGATTGGTTCGTGCCCCGTGTTGGCTGGGAGTGGCTCCAGCAGACCCCCGTGACCCTGTGTTCGGATTCAGCAGACACACTAGGGACAATTCAGAATCGCCAATCCACCTAACCTGCATGTCTTTGGGCGGAAACCAGAGGAATCCCACGGGGAGAACATGCAAACTCCACGCACGAAGGACCTGGGAAGTGAACCCGGGTCTCCTAACTGCGAGGCAGTCTGTAAAGTGCTTTTTTTATTTTAAGGCACTAAAACTCAAAATGAGCTATATTGTTTTATGTGACATTTATGTTAGAAGAAAATCCTAAGTATTATAATATTGGGAGTGGTCTCCCCTAGACTTTCTCATATACTCACATATGGATATTTGAGGAGTAAACCGCAAGACAATGATTATATTTTAATATTATGTACATTAAAGAACCATCAACAACAAATCCAATCAAATTAATAATACTTTGAACAATTATTATAAAAGTAAAGTTGAATAAATCGGATTCTGCAGCTGCATGAATAAAAGGTAAAGTACCACTTACGGTTATCGGAAATTGCCCAAAAGTTGATAGAAATCTACGTTTGGTACCTAATAACTTGTATGCAAAATTTGGTTGACGTAAGTGAAAGCGTACTCAGGTTACCGCGTTTAAAAACATACACACATACACAGACATAATTCTAAAAATGGTATTTTCGGACTCAAGGGAGGTCTAAAACGTCGAGATTCATCAAAATCTCGACATTGAATTTTTGGACTATTACAATACTTTTCCTCTACTTATAAAATAAAAAAGGATATACTCTGTCTGCATAAGTATTCAAACCCTTAGCCGTGGAATTCGTCCTTTACACAGGCAAAAAAAAAGCACAATTAGTAATGGTTGTCCTCCGCTAGTGTATCATTATAACAGGAAAAAAAAATTCAAACAAAATTAAGTAAATGAATATGCAATTAAATACATTTAATGTGAAATTGACAACGCAATAAATGTGGGCATATATAATTAAATCTGTCACAAAATATATTTTTTTGTTGCTTATTTTGTAATGTCCCCTCCTCGAACTGCCACCTTATCGTGGTGGAGGGGTTTGCGTGTCCAAATGATCCTAGTAGCTCTGTTGTCCAGGGCTTTATGCCCCTGGTAGGGCCACCCAAGGCAAACTGGTCCTAGGTGAGGGATGAGACAAAGAGTGGTTCAACAAAACCTCCTATGAAGAATAAAAAATGTGGATGGCGTTTTCTCTTGCCTGGACGCGGGTCACCGGGGTCCCCCTCCCCTCTGGAGCCAGGCCTGGAAGTGGGGCTCAATGGCGAGTGCCTGGTGGCTGGTCCTGCACCCATGGGGCTCGGCCGAGCACATCCCAAAGAGACAAGGTGGGTCCCCCTTCCCATGGGCTCACCACCTATGGGATGGGCCAAGGAGGTCGGGTGCAGTGTCAGTTGGGTGGTGGCCGAAGGCGGGGACCTTGGCGGTTCGACCCTCGGCTACAAAAGCTGGCACTTGGGACGTGGAATGTCACCTCTCTGAAGGGGAAGGAGCCTGAGCTAGTGCGCGAGGTCGAGAGGTTCCGGCTAGATATATTCGGGCTCACCTCGACACACAGCTTGGCGCCGAGCGGGTGTGGGTATACTTATTGCCCCCCGACTTGGAGCCCGTTCATTGGGGTTTACCCTGGTGGACGAGAGGGTAGCCTCCCACCGCCTTCGGGTGGGGGGATAGGCTCTAACTGTTGTTTGTGCGTATGCGCCGAACAGCAGTCTGGAGTACCCACCTTTTTTGGAGTCCCTGGAGGGGGTGCTAGAGCGCATACCTTCTGGGGACTCCCTCATACTGCTGGGAGACTTGAATGCTCACGTGGGCAATGACAGTGAGACCTGGAAGGGCATGATTGGGAGGAATGGCCCCCCCGATCTGAACCCGAGCGGTGTTTTGTTATTGGACTTCTGTGCTCATCACGGATTGTCCATAACGAACACCATGTTCAAGCATAGGGGTGTTAATATGTGAACTTGGCACCAGGACACCCTAGTTCTCAGTTCGATGATCGACTTTGTGGTCATGTCATCGGACTGGTGGGCACATGACTTGGACACTCGGGTAAAGAGAGGGGCGGAGCTGTCAACTGATCACCACCTGGTGGTGAGTAGGCTTTGATGGTGGGGGAGGATGCCGGTCAGGCCTGGTAGGCCCAAACATAATGCGAGGGTCTGCTGGGAACGTCTGGTAGAGTCCCCTGTCAGAAGTAGCTTTAACTCCCACCTCCAGTGGAACTTCGACCACGTCCCATGGGAGGTGGGGGACATTGAGTGCCTCTATTGTTGAGGCGGCTGACCGGAGCTGTGGCTGTAAGGTGGTTGGTGCCTGTCATGGCGGCAATCCGCGAACCCGTTGGTGGACACCGGCAGTGAGGGATGCCGTCAAGCTGAAGATGGAGTCCTACGGGACTCTGGCGGCAGCTGATAGGTACCGACAGGCCAAGCGGAATGCGGCTTCGGTGGTTGCTGAGGCAAAAACTTGGGCGTAAGAGGAGTTTGGGGAGGCCATGGAGAACGACTTTCAGATGGCTTTGAGGAGATTTTGGTCCACTATCCAGCGTCTCAGGAGGGGGAAGCAATTCAGTGTCATCACTGTATATGGTGGGGATGGTGCACTGCTGACCTTGACTTGGGACGTTGCGGGTCGGTGGGGGAGTACTTTGAAGACCTCCTCAATCCGACTAACATGCCTTCCAATGAGGAAGCAGAGCCTTGGGACTCAGAGAGGTGGGCTCCCCCATCTCTGGGGTTGAGGTCACCGAGGTGGTCAAAAAACTCCTTGGTGGCAAGGCCCCGAGTGTGGATGAGATACGCCCAGAGTTCCTCAAGGCTCTGGATGTTGTAGAACTGTCTTGGTTGACACGCCTCTGCAACATCACATGGACATCGGGGACAGTGCCTCTGGATTGGCAGACCGGGATGGTGGTCCCCTTCTTTAAGAAGGGGGACCGGAGGGTGTGTTCCAGCTACAGAGGGATCACACTCCTCAGCCTCCCTGGAAAAGTCTATTCGGGAGTATGGGGTACCAGACCCCCTGATAAGGGCTGTTCGGTCCCTGTACAGCTGGTGTCAGAGCTTGGTCCGCATTGCCGGCAGTAAGTCGAGCCCGTTTCCAGTGAGAGTTGGACTCCGCCAGGGCTGCCCTTTGTCAACGATTCTGTTCATAACTTTTATGGACAGAATTTCTAGGCGCAGCCAGGATGTTGAGGGGTTCTGGTTTGGTGGACTCAGGATTAGGTCACTGCTTTTTGCAGATGATGTTGTCCTGTTTGCTTCATCAGGCCGGGATCTTCATCTCTCTCTGGATCGGTTCGCAGCTGAGTGTGAAGCGGCTGGGATGGGAATCAGCACCTCCAAATCCGAGATCATGGTCCTCAGCTGGAAAAGGGTGGAGTGCCCTCTCAGGGTTGGGAGCGAGATCCTGCCCCAAGTGGAGGAGTTCAAGTATCTCGGGGTCTTGTTCACGAGTGAGGGAAGAATGGAGGGTGAGATTGATAGGCGGATCGATGCGGCTTCTGCAGTGATGCGGGCTCTGCATCGGTCTGTCGTGGTGAAAAAGAAGCTGAGCCGTAAGGCAAAGCTCTCAATTTACCAGTCGATCTATGTTCCTACCCTCACCTATGGTCATGAGCTATGGGTAGTGACCGAAAGAACGAGATCGTGAATCCAAGTGGCTGAAATGAGTTTCCTCCGCTGGGTGTCTGGGCTTTCCCTTAAAGATAGCGCGAGAAACTCAGTCATCTGGGAGGGGCTCAGAGTAGAGCCGCTGCTCCTCCGCATCAAGAGGAGTCAGATGAGTTGGCTCGGACATCTGATCAGGATGCCTCCTGGATGCCTCCCTGGCAAGGTATTCCGGGCACATCCAACCGGGAGGAGGCCCCGGGGCCCTCTGCTCAAGCTGCTGCCCCCGCGACCCGACCTCGGATAAGTGGAAGAGGATGGATGGATGGATTTTGTGATGTGCTTAATTTAGTATTTGTTTATTTATTTATTTCAGTGACATGAAATAAGCCCTAAAATAGACTAGAGCCCCGTCCAGGGGTTTGCTCCTGCCTTGCACACTTGCTTGCTGAGTTAAACTGTGGCCCCCGAAACCCAGCTCTGGACAAGCAAGCTTAGAAAATGGTTTAGTATAATATGATAAATTTCAGTTTTCACTTGTCAAAGTTGAGAGGGCTAGTTTTAACAAGTACAATTTTTGGTTGGTGAATCGTCCGTAGTTTTGATAAAACATTCTTACACTATGGTTATCATTAGGGTTGTGGGAGTGTTATCTGACTCATGAATAATGGCAACTATTGAGCAGGCATGTATTGCAGTGTCATGTGGTACGACTGTCTCATAAGAATATCTGTCTGCATTTTCTGGAATGTTTGGAGCTGAACAAGAAACGTGACCTCAACTGTCCATTGGAAGGCATTGAGATCCACAAAAGACAGAAAACACATGACCTCCGTGGCTCAAAACTGTGATGTTCCACAATGCACCTGATAAGACTTTGGTTAAGATTAGGGGGAGCGCTATGAAATCTGCATTAGAGACACAGAATGCAGTTCATGCCCAGATGCATACATGGGACACACATCTAAAACACTTGCAACATGCATACAAGAACATCGCAGTGACGTCAGATGGAAAGACCCATGATTGCTGATATGTGCACATACAAGTTCAACCTGACACACATCTAACTGGGATACAGTGCAAGTAAAATTCAGGGCTAATACTAAAAGTGCCAAAGAGCTGGCTGAATCGTGGCTCTCAAATGAAAACACCATTAACAGACATTTGGACATGAATCCAGCATATGCAGGCTTAAAAAGAAGAACACATAAGTAATAAAAGAGACTTTATGACTAATACCCTCTGAACCCCACCTTATACCTCCCCTGGAACACAAGAGGGCAACCCTCTGGATTGCATCGGGGCCACAGGCTGGGAGCTTGGAAGCTCAATCCTGCTGGGGCCCGTGGCTACCACCAGGGGGTGCCTGGACAGTTCTGGAACCCTGGACTGCAGCACTTCCAACACAGCCAGAAGTGCTGCCAGAAGAGGATCCGGGTGCACCTGCAGCATTTCTGGGTGACCATGCAGCACTTCCGCCACATCCAGGAGTGCTGCTGGAAGAGGATCACAGAGAACCTGGAGCACTTCCGGATACACTAGTCAGCAAACATCTATCATGCCCTCTTAATTGTGAGAAGCAGATCATCATAAATATATTGTGACACATATAATTATTTATACTCACATTTTATTATGTATTCATTGATTTAATTTTGTCTGAAATATTCTTCTATATAGAACAACCTTGGCCAATAAAAAAAAAACTCAACCATCCGGCAAGTTGTGTTTCAAGTTCAGATTTACTGCTATATGTATACAATACAATTAAATTGTTACTTGCTTTTGTCCCACTGACGAGATACAGTAATGCAATACCAACAACTGATAAAAAATACAACTCTAAGCAGTAAATGCAACATCAAACAGCATATAAGAAACACTCATTCAGTGGTCAGTACAAGCAGCTGATGAGTAGCTTAATCACCCATGATGTCCCAAAAGATAGTCGTAAGGGACCTAGTGGTCTCATAGCTTTGTCAGAACACAGGAGGTAGACAATTGACTGTGCAGGATGGCTGAAGTCTTTAATAATAAAGCAGTGTATGTTATACAGTGTATGAGTACGACAGCCTGTGATCTAACATTATTTAAGCTGTCTTGACAACCCTCTGCAGTGCTTTGTGGTCATCAGCTAAGCAGGTACAATATTAGGAAAAATTTAGCCAGTCAAGGTGAACTTCACTCTGCACCAGCATAAGTTTCTTAGTATTAATGGAGACATGTATTCTTTCTCGAAGTCTACCTTGTTATACCTTCTTGACAATAGCTAAAGTTTGTTGTTCCCAGTATTAAGTTACGATTGATGGTGACTCCTCAAATTCCCCTCTGAAGTAAATGAAAATTTGGTCTGAAGTCTATGACTAGCTCCTTGGTTTTAAGGGGCACTATGGCCTAGCACAAATCTGTTAGAAGGATTTTTTTTAACTGTAAGACATCTCATCTGTGATGGTGATCAGGCTTATGAAGATATTGTCGTCAAAATAATTTAATGATGGAGTTGAAGCTATATCTGGCCTCATAGCCAGAGTTAGCAAAGAGTACAACAGAAGGACTCACCTACATCACTTCAGCCGTTCCAAAGGGGAAAAAATGGCCTAATGATAACCGAGTTTCTCAGTTTTTTCAGTTTTTATCATGACATCTGTGTTTTATCATGAAAAGGAGACTGATTAGCTTACACTTAATGATATGATGAAGTGAGACCTCCTTGGTGTGTTGAGGATCACTATGGAGGAAGTCTATCCATCCATCCATCCTCTTCCGCTTATCCGGGGTCAGGTTGCGGGGGCAGCAGCTTAAGCAGAGAGGCCCAGACTTCCCTGGCCACTTCTTCCAGCTCTTCCAGGAGAATCCCAAGGCGTTCCCAGGCCAGCCGGGAGACATAGTCCCTCCAGCGTGTCCTGGGTCTTTCCCGGGGCCTCCTGCCGGTTGGATGTCCCCGAAACATTTCACCAGAGAGGAAGTGATCCTGCTAATCCACACACAGTAGGGTCTGGTAATAGAAAGTGCAAAATCTGGCTGCAGAGTATGGGACCAAGCACCAAGAGTAGGAATGTGAAGATCACATTCATGGAATAGTATGTTAAATGCTGGTCTGAAGTCTATAAACAGAACACTAGCATAGCAGTTTTCATTTTTTGGATGTGCCAGGATTGTATGAAGTGCAAGGGATATGGTCTAGTTGTTACGCTAAGCAACTAGCTGGAACATTTATTATAAATGTGTCACAGCAAGAGTCTCTTAAAGCAGCGTTTTTCAACCTTCATGGTTCCATGAACCAGTTTTGCTGTTTTAAATTCACTGACAACCCACTAGCAGCAACTGTAAACTGTTTCCTTGGTGAAAGCAGCTCTCTTTCAAAATGGGGAAACATATCATGCAATGCCGCACCACAACCCACTTCTCTTGACTCACCACAACCAACTCATCAACCAGTGACAGCAACCAGTGACCCATTGGAGACCATGTGGTACCCAAAGTTCTTTCTCAACCCAGTGCTTGAAAAACACTGATTTAAAGTGTTATATCACAATGAAAGTGCCACAAAATGGTAATCAAAAAGACGCCGCAGATGACTTTAGTTATTCTTGGCACAGGGTGTTGTCATTTGAAGTGGCTGGTGAACACAGATTCTATCAGTGAAACACTAAATATTTCCATAAAAACAACACCTAATTGGTCAGTACAGTTTTTAAAACTTTGGTTACTCATTTAGATCTGATTAGAAATATTGGAAAATGTCTCAGTCTAAAGATTAAAAACACCCCTGCAACTCTGCAATTTTTGTTTTCCCTACTTAATCCGGCATTGTGAATTTAACTGAATTGAACATTAACTCAAGGCAGCTACAGATTAAAGAATTTGTCTTGTTTTGCCAATGATTAATATAAAAACGTTAAAATACAATTGACAGTACTACATATAACTGGGAACATCAATTAGTGACCAGTGGGAAAGTTTTCTGTGGCTCTAAACCAGGCGTCAAAAGAGGGCATCACAATCTCAACCAAACTATGCCACCCACTCAGTGTGGACAAAAAAACTTTTAAACTTTCATTTACTTAACTTGCTCTTTTTGTGAATTCACCACTGCGTAAGTGCTGTTCCGTGAAACTCACACAGACTCTGTTCTGCATTTCAGTTGTGCAGGGAGTAATAAAAACAGACGTTTTGTACTTTTGAAACAGTTGTTGACTTAATTTCTCAGACTTTTTATATCATTGATCTTATTTTCGATTTGAGTCTAAATTGTCTGTGTAGTTAGTGAATTTAACAATAGTTGTGGCTATTCCATATATAGCACAGTTACTGTACATTAACATTTATAGTACTAGGGTGTTGTATCGTGTTAGCCTTTATAAATAAGTTTGTGACTATGACCTGTGATGAAACATGCAGGTGAGAATCTGTAGGTGGGTGGTGCAGGACTGGCTTTAAAGGAGCTGCACTGATCAGAGTGGTAGGTAGGACAAGAAAAGAATGAGAAGACAGTTGATATAATGAGTCCTCACAAAGATGGCAGTTTCACTGAGAAAGTTTAAATAATTAACTGGGCATCTTCCCAGGCCAACATTGAAAATCCAAGAGAAAGAGCTAATAAAAGATCCTTCCAAAGGCCATTAGCTGTTACCTGTGTCTTTGTCTTTGAACTTCCTCCCCCACACCTCAGTATTTTAAAATGTTGAATCTGTTAAGGAGAAGAATGTCCAGGATACAATCTTGTTGCTTTTTGTTTGCACAGAAGTTATTAAAAACACAATGAAATATTAATTAATAAAAAAAATAATTTTGATTTTGTAATACATCATTTTTTAAACAGAGTACACAATGTTACTGCTTTGTTTGTTGAGACTGAAACTGAAAGTAAATATCACTTGGGTAGCTGCTACACCTCCAGTTCAACCAAAATATCTCAATGTTATAACCTGGCTGATCAGTGATTGTTACATTATTGAGTACAACCACTGTGGATTTGCATGGAATAAAAACGTTTGGGCTTTAGAATGTTTAGAATGTTAATAACACCAGAATAAATTCAGTGCAACATATGCTTGATAATCCCTGATCTTACATAGATATAAATATGAAAGGTTTGAACTGAATTAATATACATGTGTAATCTAAATAAGTGGGTGAATGGATTGAAATGCAGGACTGAGTGTGCCTATTAAGATGTGTGAGGTTTTTGTGGAGAGGCTGGGTTCTTGGCCATGCCTGACACAAGGAGTATTTGGTCTGTGAGAATTTTGATGACCCCTTATATGCTGTATAATAAAACGTTTCCGCACTTATTTTTAACTCTATTTATTAAGAATTTCAAAAACAAATTATATCACTTTTCTACATAGTCACCTTCCTTTGCATTGCGATTTTCACAGCATTGTACCAACTCTTTAATGCCATCTGCAAAAATGTTTTTGGTTGAACGCATAACCACTTATGCACCGCCGCTTTCACATCAGGGTTCTCTCTTCATTCCTCGTGATCATGGCTGTAGTTGGACGTCCGGAACACTCTGTATCCTTCACACTAGTAGGGCCATTTTCAAACATTTCAATCCACTCACAGACGACTCTATGAGAGAGAACTTTATCCCCATACTGAGCACACATGTGGAGATGAATTTGTGCTCCCGGCACACCTTCTGCCCATATAAAAGCGTAAGACACATCACTGTTCCTCTTTGGTGCAATTTATAAGTTTCACAGCCATCTTCACCACAGGGTGACAACTCTTATACTAAACTGCAAGGGCAGCCGGTTTGTCAGACAGAACTAGTCACATGACTCTCTCAGACACGACCAATTACTACTCCTTCTGCCTTCACCGTTTCCAATGAAAATACAAAAGTGCCAAAACTTTTTCAACACCCCTTGTATATGATCTCTTCACCACATTTTACAAGAAAAGTTATGAATAAAATAGTGGGCAAAACCATAATATGACAATGTACAGGACTGCACTCATGGCCTGTCTTTGAAACAGACATAGTTTACGACGGATGAAAAGGTGTTTGGAGATCGAGGATGAAGTTGAGTTGAATCAAATGTTTTAATTAACCTTGCTCTGAGTGACCAGTAGTGTTTTGGTAATGACACAAATTTGAAGATATGGCTACTTGACTGAATATGCTCTTTGATTATATTGTACAGGTTTCCTTTTATTTGCAAAGCTAATCCGTTAATAAAAATCCTTTTGTAAAGTAAATTTTCATAATGCAAACATATTAATATAATTAATTTATATTAAAAAATAATACTCTGGCCTCAAATAATGACATTTTGTTAACCCCTGCACGTTTTTGCCACTGGATCTTTTAATGTTGTGGTAGTAATATTATAAAGGAACACAAGACCACCATTTGCCAAATCATTCACAGAGCTGCTGTGGCCATATTGTACCCACATACAACCAACATCACTACACCAAATGAAGAGGAGCAATGAGATTCTGTATCTGCATATATGTTTCCTCTGAAGCTAGAATCACGGGGCTGTTAACGCTATTGGTTGTACACAGACCCTAACTCTGTTTCACAAGAAAAGAACAGATCCTGTTTAATGGCTACAGACCTAGGCATACTTTTATCAATTGTCAAATGGTGTCTGGCTATATCATGAGATTTTTCAGTGTGGTAAATAGATGGTCTGGCAGTACACATGATGCTCAAAATTTTGACAGTAGTTATTTGAAATCAGATATTGAGAATGGAGTTCTCATCTGTGATATTGTCTGTCTTTTAGGATGTCCTGGCACCTGTGTATATTAGTAATTTGGTAATACTACCAAAGGACATAAAAAAACAAGCCACGTTACAAAAGATTTTGGAATTTTATAAGAACACTTTGGTTTGTGTACCAGTCCACCAACAGACAGAACCACCACCGACCTTAGAATTAACTTGGCATGACCCTTTAGTAACACACTCTGCTGGTTCTCTCTTTTTCAGTACACTGCCATGTGAGAGAGGAAAAATGGTGCTCTGAAATATGATTTTATATGAGTTTAGAGCCAGGATCAAGGAACAGATATGCTAATAAACATGTATTAGCAAACATCAACATTAATAAATGAAGTCAGACTAATATGCAATTGGAGCTAAGTATTACTATCATTTTCTAACTGTTGGATATATACTGTACAGGTGCCGGTCATAAAATTAGAATATCATGACAAAGTTGATTTATTTCAGTAATTCCATTCAAAAAGTGAAACTTGTATATTAGATTCATTCATTACACACAGACTGATGTATTTCAAATGTTTATTTCTTTTAATTTTGATGATTATAACTGACAACTAATGAAAGTCCCAAATTCAGTATCTCAGAAAATTAGAATATTGTGAAAAGGTTCAATATTGAAGACACCTGGTGCCACACTCTAATCAGCTAATTAACTCAAAACACCTGCAAAAGCCTTTAAATGGTCTCTCAGTCTAGTTCTGTAGGCTACACAATCATGGGGAAGACTGCTGACTTGACAGTTGTCCAAAAGACGACCATTGACACCTTGCACAAGGACGACAAGACACAAAAGGTCATTGCTAAAGAGGCTGGCTGTTCACAGAGCTCTGTGTCCAAGCACATTAATAGAGAGGCGAAGGGAAGGACAAGATGTGGTAGAAAAAGTGTACAAGCAATAGGGATAACCGCACCCTGGAGAGGATTGTGAAACAAAACCCATTCAAAACTGTGGGGGAGATTCACAAAGAGTGGACTGCAGCTGGAGTCAGTGCTTCAAGAACCACCACGCACAGACGTATGCAAGACATGGGTTTCAGCTGTCGCATTCCTTGTGTCAAGCCACTCTTGAACAAGAGACAGCGTCAGAAGCGTCTCGCCTGGGCTAAAGACAAAAGGACTGGCTGCTGCTGAGTGGTCCAAAGTTATGTTCTCTGATGAAAGTAAATTTTGCATTTCCTTTGGAAATCAAGGTCCCAGAGTCTGGAGGAAGAGAGGAGAGGCACAGAATCCACGTTGCTTGAGGTCCAGTGTAAAGTTTCCACAGTCAGTGATGGTTTGGGGTGCCATGTCATCTGCTGGTGTTGGTCCATTGTGTTTTCTGAGGTCCAAGGTCAACGCAGCCGTCTACCAGGAAGTTTTAGAGCACTTCATGCTTCCTGCTGCTGACGAACTTTATGGAGATGCAGATTTCATTTTCCAACAGGACCTGGCACCTGCACACAGTGCCAAACTACCAGTACCTGGTTTAAGGACCATGGTATCCCTGTTCTTGATTGGCCAGCAAACTCGCCTGACCTTAACCCCATAGAAAATCTATGGGGTATTGTGAAGAGGAAGATGCAATATGCCAGACCCAACAATTCAGAAGAGCTGAAGGCCACTATCAGAGCAACATGGGCTCTCATAACACCTGAGCAGTGCCACAGACTGATCGACTCCATGCCACGCCGCATTGCTGCAGTAATCCAGGCCAAAGGAGCCCCAACTAAATATTGAGTGCTGTACATGCTCATACTTTTTATATTCATACCTTTTAGTTGGTCAACATTTCTAAAAATCCTTTCTTTGCATTGGTCTTAATTGATATTCTAATTTTCCGAGATACTGAATTTGGGACTTTCATTAGTTGTCAGTTATAATCATCAAAATTAAAAGAAATAAACATTTGAAATACATCAGTCTGTGTGTAATGAATCAATCTAATATACAAGTTTCACTTTTTGAATGGAATTACTGAAATAAATCAACTTTGTCATGATATTCTAATTTTTTGACCGGCACCTGTATATATTATTTCCAGTATGTTTGGAGCCTTCTAAAGTGATCTGGTGCAGTAATAAGTTGATTATACCAACTGAAGAGTAAGTTTAAGTTAGTCCATTATTTTAATCACCTTTAGAGGTCAGCAGCTTTTGCTTAGAGTTAATTGCAATCGAGAACAGGTTTAGTATCATGCCATGGCCTAAGATCAGTGGAATACAGTTGAGCTTAAGCAAACATTTAGTCCACTGATGTATACTAAACCATGGTTTGAGCTCCTGCTAGGATGCTACTTACAGTTCGTTGCAATTGACCCTTTAAGGTGGTTGAGAAAAAAAAAATCTGATCTCTGAGCTTTTGATAAGAAAAGTTATGTTTTCATCCTAGCTCTGACCATGAGTAGTTGTGATTTCAATAAATGTAAATGGTGACATGGTTATGACATGTTGTATAACTATGGTTGCAAAAAGAGTGTGTGTCTACTTAAGTCCACAACCATTTTCCCTATTTTCAGAGTATTCAGGTCCAAATTGTTGAAGGCAGCTAGTCAGATGGACCACCTCCATGCAATATTTCACCTCATCCTCCAGTGATCAGTGGTGTTATCAATGAATTTCATTATTTTTGTACATGGGACATAGGAGGTGAGGTCACTGAATACTCTGTGATGCAGAAGTGCAAGGAAGAAGGTATGTCAAGCAGTGCATGGTGATAAGTAGAGTTCTATGTAGTGAAGTGTTGCCACTAAAGTGAGGATAGGTGATTAGGTAAAGAGTTACTAGTCAGAAGCAGGGAGAATTGTATTGATAATAATAATGATTTACAGACTGTAGATGTTAACTTCTTTTGTTACCAGCATTTGTAAAGAGGAACCCGCTGTACTGAATGGTGATCAGAGTGTTCAAGGTAAGGTTAAGGTAGCTCGTTAAAAACACGCTATCCATGCCATCCATGATGGTCCTTTGTGGCTGACAATTTTAACTTGAGAATTCAATATAGATTTTAGTTCCCTGTTGGGTTTGTTTTTACAAAAAAATGGTTATGTTTAGGTAATGGGAACTACAGTTGTAAAATTAATAGATCCTTAACAAACAACTAAAGCATAAAAAGAGTGCAATTTTTACATCACTGTCTGTGAAAACTACTTCATTACAAGATTTTTTGGGCTTGGATTTTATCTTGTGGCTGTCGACTTGGGGTTGTGCCTGGTTGGTATGGGAACCACGGGAACCGAACATGGAAGTTCAACCCCATTGGGGCCTGTGGCCACCACAAGAGGGCAACCGCTGGATTGAGGAGCCCTGGATGGCAGCACTTCTGCCACACCCGGAAGTGCTGCCAGAAGGAATACCAGGGACACCTGGAGTGCTTCCGGGTGCTCAGGTGGCACTTCTGCCACACCAGGAAGTGCCACAGGAAGATCATCAGAGGGCACCTGGAGCACAACCGGGTGGATATAAAAGAGGCCCGCCTTCCTTCAGTCAATAGCTGGAGTCGGGCAGGAGGAAGAGGAAAAAGCTCCAGAAAGAGGAACAGAAGAGGTGAAGAAAGGAAGGTCCATTGCAAGGCCTGGACTTTAAGGGTGTTTGGTGCAGGGGTACTGTGTGCTGTGCAGGATTTTATTAAGGACTTTTATGTAAATAAATACGTGTTTGTCGGAACTATTGGTGTCTGCCTGTTGGTGACCGGGCTGAATGTCCATAAGCTATATGATATAAATTACTACTAAAAAGCAAGAATTTAATATAATTTACTAAAACACTGTCATGCAATTGCACATAAGGGACAGCTTAAGGTCTCTGGTCCAGGGGATGTCATTGTGATCTTAAGACTTCCTCCCTTTGCAGATAGGATGATTGAGAGCTGTGACTTCTTTCACATCACTTATGGTATCCGCCCACTCGGACCTGCCTGGAGGACATATGACTGGAAGTTCGGCCATTTTGAAAATCACGTCTGGAAAGGCATTTTTGCAATTATTACTAATTTTCTTGTTTTGCTGCATTCCAATTATACAGGGTTACCAAGGTGGTGCGCCGACTATTTATCGTGTTTTGTCTGATCTCTTATGCAACTACATTTTTTTTTTATCACAGTTATCTTTGAATATGACTCCATCCATCCATCCATCCTCTTCCGCTTATCCGATGTAGGGTCGCAGGGGTAGTAGCTTGAGCAGAGAGGCCCAGACTTCCCTCTCCCCGGCCACTTCTTCTAGCTCTTCCGGGAGAATCCCAAGGCATTCCCAGGCCAGCCGGGAGGCATAGTCCCTCCAGCGTGTCCTGGGTCTTCCCCAGAGCCTCCTCCCGGTTAGACATGCCTGGAACACCTCACCAGGAAGGCGTCCAGGAGGCATCCTGATCAGATGCCCGAGCCACCTCATCTGACTCCTCTTGATGCAGAGGAGCAGCGGCTCTACTCTGAGCCCCTCCCGGGTGACTGAGCTTCTCACCCTATCTTGGAAAGCCCAGCCGCTTGTATTCACGATCTCGTTCTTTTGGTCACTACCTATAGCTCATGACCATAGGTGAGGGTAGGAACATAGATGGACTGGTAAATTGAGAGCTATGCCTTACGGCTCAGCTCCTTTTTCACCACGACAGACCAATACAGAGCCCGCATCACTGCGGACACTGCACCGATCCGCCTGTTGATCTCATGCTCCATTCTTCCCTCACTCGTGAACAAGACCCCGAGATACTTGAACTCCTCCACTTGGGGCAGGATCTCTCCCCAACCCTGAGAGGGCACTCCACCCTGAGGACCCTGGTCTCGGATTTGGAGGTGCTGATTCCCATACCAGCTGCTTTGAATATGACTCATTATTAAAAAATATTTAATGAATAGAAATATATATGTCTCTGATGAAGTAAATAATCTTTCAAAGCAGTTCACTAAGTCTAAGAAAAAAACACATTGCATACATTATCTGTCTTCTTATATTGTTTCTGAACATGATACAATTAACCATCGTTATACAAGGCTATGTATTTTTCATTTTATAAAAAATGGATACATTTTCTTCTGTTATTATTTTTGTACAAATTGCCCATAATTTACATTGAATAACAAAGTGCAGACAATTAAATTTTACTAAGCGCATAGAAGCAAGAAAAACCTCTTCCTCCCTAACTCTCTGTGGACGGAGCTAAGTACCTATGACCTGGAATTAAGCTGTGCTGTTTTCTCAGCTGTTCTATATGGTCATCCTGCATGAACTGCAATTTTGGGGTGTTCCATCTTACAACAGTATTAGTAATAAACTCTCAAGAATTATTCTAACAGGAGGAATATTTGTCAAGCCATCAGGGGGTTTATGTAGTTGTAACATTAGCTTTGTGTCAGGACTTCTTGTGGTCTGCTAGCATTTCTTTACAGGAAACCCATTAAGGACAGTTATGATAAAAGGTCTATGCTTCAAATCAGTTTGACAGCATGTAGTTTTTACACAAAGATTCGCAAGTCTAAGCAAAATGGCAGGCACATAATTATTTTTGTCTCTTGTGCTTGTTTAACAGATTATCTGGTAAACTGCAAATGATGCAGAAGAATGCACTATTACAATTATGAATCTGTCTGGACTTTGTTAATAAGACTTGTACTTTATTCTGCAGGTAAACTATTCATTATGAAGTGGCTTTGTTTACTTACGTTTTGGCCATCTTTCAATGCTATCCTAGTTATAAGGTAGTTGGTGCTACCACCTTCTGTTATTTCATGAGATTTAGTAATAGACTGGTAATCACATACTTTGTTTTCTCTGGGTATTGCATATTTCCTCCTGAAAAATAAAAGTTTGTAGAATAGTAAGAAGAAAGCTGGAACAGAATTCTTCATTATATTAGAGTTAAAAATACACACATTTTGTACCTTTGCACTGCAGGACAAGAAACTTGTAGGAAATCAGGCCAGTAAAATTAAAATATTTTTGCAAGGCTGCTTTTTAACTTTTATACTAAAAAAGGGAAAATGCAGGCCGATGAACTGTCTGTATGTGGGAGGCAGGCTCTGTGCACCACGTGTATTTGAATGCGTGAAACAATGCTCTAGAGAAGATACTCTACCCTACTGAATCAGGACGCTAAGCATGCACAGTGAGCCACCAGCATGCTCTTGCACTGAGCTTCAGGGGCTTGTTTCCGTCTGCCGGTGTCTTACTTACTCATAGCAACTATAGTGATGGGACTGCCTCTCTGCAAGAGTTTTCCTAGTTGGCTTGGGTATCATGTGCCATGTGTCCCACAGTGAATGAATTGTATTGAAAAAGAATTCAGTGAAATAAATCATAAAATACAATTTGAACAAATCTGTTTCTAAATTTGAAGTGTAAAATGAAAGTAAATGTTCTTTGTTTATGATACAGCAGAAAAGTATGATGTGAATTATTTTGTTATAATCTATTGGCTGCCTCGCAGTTAGAAGACCCAGGTTCGCTTCCCAGGTCCTCCCTGTGTGGAGTTTGCATGTTCTCCCCGTGTCTGTGTGGGTTTCCTCCAGGCGCTCCGGTTTCCTCCCACAGTCCAAAGATATGCAGGTTCGGTGCATTGGTGATTCTAAATTGTCCATAGTGTATGCTTGGTGTGTGTGTGTGTGTGCACCCTGAGGTGGGCTGGCACCCTTTCCAGGGTTTAATTCCTGCCTTGTGCCCTGTGTTGGCTGGGATTGGCTCCAGCAGACTCATGTGACCCTGTGGTTAGGATATAGCGTGTTGGATAATGGAGGGATGGATAATCTATTGGCACAGGTTAGGGTCCAGCAAAGCACATGTGTATACCAGTACCTGAAGATGGGTACCACCCGAGTCAAGATGCCTCATACATGTAGCCCTTAAAAGAGTAGTCGGTAGGAATATTAGTGAAGGAGAAGGATGATGGGAAGGTTATTTCCAGTCTGGACCCTAAAAAGCTGATGATCCTTGCAACATGACAAGGACCCTGTTTTACTAAGAGGTGATCTGGCCATGTCCTGGTTGATAAGTGACTATACATGGCCACATAATAAGCAGATGAAGCCATGCTGCAGTTTTAAAAGCGAGGACTGGCAGGATGGCAATTTGCTTCCATCCAGTCTGTTTATTGCCAGCACACAGTCCCAGAACTGAAGGAATGGAAAGATGTTACTCTTTTAAGCAAAGTGATATGGCGATTACATAAAAGGCCTTGATCTTTGAGGACTATAGATACATCCCGAGTGCAGTGGTCTTGTCAGGTGCACAGCAACACTCCTGATGGAAAAGCCGAGCTGTGCTTTCTCATAACAACTACAGTAATGGGACTGCCTCTCTGTAAGCGCTTTCTTAGTCGTCGTAGGGTATAATGTGCCATGTGTTCTAAACTAAAATGTACCCATAGGGATCAGCATATTACTGTGTAAAGGGTGACCAACTGCACAAACCCAAATAAACCAATTTAGACATAGGTATGACAACGTGATTAATTTAAGCCATTTCTAATGATACGTTCTAATACCAAAACAAACAGCAGAAGAAACTGTCATAAATTGACAGACATAGTGAAAAACTATACATTTAAATGGGTAAAGAGGCAAAACAAATCCAAAATGCAGGCAGATGTTCAGGCGGGCAAAAGAACAATAGACAGAAGTCAAAAATCAAAATCAAAACTAAAAAGAAACAGTGGAGCAAAAATCACTCAAAGGATGGCTGTGGCACCAATACAAAAAGGCACATTACTAAAGCCAAGGTGTCTCCTGAACTTTCCAGCTTTATGTCCCCTGGCTCCCATTATGTGACTGTTGCAAACTGGGAGTTGTCTAACAATAGGCACAAATAGCAAAGGGTTGGGAGGTGACATCTAAACAAAGGTAGCAGGGCCCCATTTTTGACCTGAATTAAAAATGAAATGAAGTTTTCAGATTGGAGCCCCTACCAAACAGCACAGTGTCTTAGTGGCCCTGACACTCGATGGATTCTACCTAATGACAAAAGAGGACCTGGTTCTGGTTATAAGTAACCCCAGAAAGGGGATTTAAAGCTGCCTCAGATAAGGCGTACTGTGTAAGAGAAAAGTCTTATGGGGTGGCAGGATATATGAAGTAAACACATTTAAACAAGGCAAGCGAAATGAAGACACTGCTGTTAAACTATTGCTTAAATATTAACTTGTCATGTATGCCAGTTTTTACAGTTTCTAAGTAATTCCACTAAACCTTCCCACTACATTAGTATGTTTTATGGTCTACTTTAACTGTCTTTCAGTTTTAGTTTTGACTCTCATATAGCAACAAATGAAGGGAAATACACTTTACTGATAAAAAGCAATAGTAGGGGTCTTGGCTTCAATGTTGTAAAAAAAAAAAGAACATGTCCAATCTTTCTTTCCAGATCCACCAATGAAACCATTACTCTGGTCAACAACCATTTTTATACTGAGAGTCTTTCACCTTTACTTTAACAGGTTTCATTTGCTGACTCCAAATCTGAAAATCGTTTTCATCCAGCACGTCCTGTTTTTTAGTTATGATGTTTCAGGTCTTGGACAACTAGGCTGACTGGACAGTAAAGGCGAATGACCATTTTGATAAATACTGGTAATTCCACTAGGGATGCCATTGAGATAAAAGAATTTGCCACACGTTACGAACAGCTGTGAGTTATTTACCTTGTCATTATTAATTTTATTTAAAAAATATTCATTTTTAATTAGCAGAAAAAATATTTGTTACTGATTACCAGGTCTTATATGACTCTAAAGCATAATGACACAACTCAGACATGACGGTGAAGTAGATAGAGGTTTTACCGTTAAATATAACATTGCATTTCAGAACATTTTGTTCGTTAGATTCACCATTACTTTGAAAATTTTGTCAAGGCGATGGACAGAAACGGCAATGCTTTTCAGCATTTAAGAAATAAGTTTGGTCTTGGGAAAAGTGAAGCCAAAATGAAGGAAGGTGTTTGTTGTTCCTGAAATCTGTGAACTGATGCTTGACGATGAGTTCAAAAGGAAACTGAAGCCAACTGAATCGGCAGCATGGGAAGCATTCGTGCAGGTTGTCCAGAATTTTCTTGGCAGTCACAGAGCAGACAATAATGCTGAGCTTGTGGAGAACCTGCTGAAAAGTTTATCATCTTATGGAAGGCAGAATGTCACTGATGATGCATTTTTTACATTCTCAACTTTTTTCCATCAAATCGGGGCGATGTCAGTGATGAGTGTAGGGAAAGATTTCATCAAGATATAAAGGTGATGGAAAAAACTGATATTGGGGAAAATTCACTCCAAGCATGATGGGTGACTAGTGTTGGTTCTTGCAAAGAGAGACGGATGTGCAGTACAAGTGCAAAAGTGAGTTCCTTCAACATTTTTGGGCACACTGACCTCACTTTTATATGGAAGTAAATTGACATAAATATGCTTTAACGTGTCTCTGGTATCGTCTTCTGGTTTATTTTCAGAATAAACACATCAGAGCAATTTTGGTGGGACATGGTCCAAACTCTACATATTGTGATATATTACAGTGCATCCAGAAAGTATTCACAGCGCATCACTTATTCCACATTTTATTATGTTACAGCCTTATTCCAAAATGGATTAAATTCATTTTTTTCCTCAGAATTCTACACACAACACCCTATAATGACAACGTGAAAAAAGTTTACTTGAGGTTTTTACAAATTTATTAAAATTAAAAAAACTGAGAAATCACATGTAGATAAGTATTCACAGCCTTTGCTCAATACTTTGTCGATGCACCTTTGGCAGCAATTACAGCCTCAAGTCTTTTTGAATATGATGCCACAAGCTTGGCACACCTATCCTTGGCCAGTTTCGCCCATTCCTCTTTGCAGCACCTCTCAAGCTCCATCAGGTTGGATGGGACGTGTCGGTGCACAGCCATTTTAAGATCTCTCCAGAAATGTTCAATCGAATTCAAGTCTGGGCTCTGGCTGGGCCACTCAAGGATATTCACAGAGTTGTCCTGAAGCCACTCCTTTGATATCTTGGCAGTGTGATTAGGGTCTTTGTCCTGCTGAAAGATGAACCGTGCCCCAGTCTGAGGTCAAGAGTGCTCTGGAGCAGGTTTTCATCCAGGATGTCTCTGTAAATTGCTGCAGTCATCTTTCCCTTTATCCTGACTAGTCTCCCAGTTCCTGCCGCTTAAAAACATCCCCACAGCATGATGCTGCCACCACCATGTTCCACTGTAGGGATGGTATTGGCCTGGTGAGGAGTGGTGCCTGGTTTCCTCCAAACGTGACGCCTGGCATTCACACCAAAGAGTTCAATCTTTGTCTCATCAGACCAGAGAATTTTGTTTCTCATGGTGTGAGAGGCCTTCAGGTGCCTTTTGGCAAACTCCAGGCGGGCTGCCATGTGCCTTTTACTAATGAGTGGCTTCCGTCTGGCCACTCTACCATACGGGCCTGATTGGTGGATTGCTGCAGAGATGGTTGTTCTTCTGGAAGGTCCTCCTCTCTCCACAGAGGACCTCTAGAGCTCTGACAGAGTGACCATCAGGTTCTTGGTCACATCCCAGACTAAGGCCCTTCTCTCCCGATCGCTCAGTTTAGATGGCCGGCCAGCTCTAGGAAGAGTCCTGGTGGTTTTGAACTTCTTCCACTTATGGATGATGGAGGACACTGTGCTCATTGGGACCTTTAAAGCAACAGAAATTTTCCTGTAACCTTCCCCAGATTTGTGCCTCGAGACAATCCTGTCTCGGAGGTCTACAGACAATTCCTTTGACTTCATGCTTGGTTTGTGCTCTGACATGAACTGTCAACTGTGGGACCTTATATAGAAAGGGTGTGTGCCTTTCCAAATCATGTCCAATCAACTTAATTTACTACAGGTGGACTCCAATTAAGCTGCAGAAACACCTCAAGAATGATCAGGGAAACAGGATGCACCTGAGCTCAATTTTGAGCTTCATGGCAAAGGCTGTGAATACTTATGTACATGTGCTTTCTCAATTGTATTATTTTTAATAAATTTGCAAAAATCTCAAGTAAACTTTTTTCACGTTGTCATTATGGGGTGTTGTGTGTAGAATTCTGAGGAAAAAAATGAATTTAATCAATTTTGGAATAAGGCTGTAACATAACAAAATGTGGAAAAAGTAAAGCGCTGTGAATACTTTCCGGATGCACTGTATAGCGATATTCAAAAGTGTCAAAACATTAATGATGTGTATTTCAAAAACCTGATGTGCTAGCTTAATTCTGTGTAAAAAACCTAATAAAGAGCTGTTCTGAAGTTCCCAGTAGCAAAAAAAAACATTGTTTTGTAGACCAGTGATAAAAAAGGTGCAAGGTACTCTAGCAAACATCTGGTCCTTCCTCTCCATTGCATGGCTGGAACAAACAGCATCCACCACCTTCATTCTGGATATACCCTTGAACCATTTATACAATTCCAGAAACACCTGCTATCACTACTAACTAATTCAAGCCTTTTACAGGTATAAATTTCCTGTAAGTCAATTATATAAAAATAAAATAAACCTTGTATGCATAGACATATACTACTTATATTTTAATGAAACTGTAAATATTAATTATTATTGACTAGCCACACTTCCTAAAGGCACAGTGAAGCTACTCCTATTGCCCAATTCCTTATATGTGACGACTCTTCATTTTGTGTCAGTATATGTAAACCTTAATTTATATCGACTAACACTTGCTTTCCCCTTGATGCCAACCCTCCCCTATTTTACTTACCTCAACTTATGTCCTTCTGCCACCATCATATTGCCCAAGTTAAAGAATGTTCCTTTGCTTTCATTGCTCACTGGAACCATTATATTATATATACATTTTCTTAATCAGAACCAGTGTTTAAAATGTTGTAATTTAATGACACACAAGTCCTTATGCCTGATAACTTTTTAAGGAACTTGGAGACCCTGTAATGGGAAAATTGGATTCAGAAAATAGATGCCTGAATAATTTGTAGTCTTAATCTGCAACTCTTACAAGACAAGCTATCTGGAAAATGAAGGAATTATAATAATTAAACATGATTATAGCAGGTCCTGCCAAAGCACCCTGAACAGGATGCCCCTAGGGCCATAGTTTTCAAGTCCAAAAAGCTCATTTAGACCGGTTGGGTATACCCCCATGAACCCTCCAGAATCCTTGGGAGGGCAAAAAGCTGGTCCAGTGCTCCACGACTGGGATGAAATCTGCATTGTTCTTCTTGAATCCAAGGATCGACAAACAATGGATTTTCCTTTCCACAAATCTGGCATAGACCCAGGGAGGCTTAGGAGTGTGATTCCCCTAAAATTGTAACAAACCCTCCAGTCCCCTTTCTTAAAGATGGAGAATGCCACCCCAATTTGGGAGTTCACAGGCACTGTACCCGACAAGAACAGGCATGTTAAGCTATGACAATCCAACAACATTCAGCATCTTTAAGAACTCAGGGCAAATTTCATCCTTCAGATTTTTTAACTACCTCAATGACCCCAGCTCCAGTTATGGGTGTCTCCTGACTCTGCTTCCTCAAAAGAAGACATGTTGGTGGAATTTAGGAGGTTCAGTAAGCGTTCCTTCCACCACCTGACATGTACACAGGTGAGGTCAGCAGCACTCCATCCCTACTATAAACCACATGAGTGAAGAAATTGCTTTTCCCCACTGGTGTGCCTGACAGTTTGCTAGAACCTTTTTGAAGTTGAATGTAAATCACACTGTTGCACACTTTTTGGTCTTTGTACAACCAGATCAAAAGTTTGGTTTGCATTACCGAACTCATTCCTGGTGTGTTTGGGGCTCCGCCAGGACTGCTCTTTATCACCAATTCCATTTATAATTTTTATGGACAGAATTAGTAGGTGCAGCCAAGGGGTTGAAGGTGTCCAGTTTGGTGGACTCAGGGTCGCATCTCTACTTTTTACGGATGATGTGATCCTGTTGGCTTCAGTGGGCTATGACCTTAGAAACACACTGGTGATGTTTGCAGCTGGGTGTGAAGTGGCCGGAATGAAGATCAGCCGAAAAAGGGTGGAGTGACCTCTCAGGGTTGGGGACGAGATACTGCCTCATGCGGAGGAGTTTAACCATCTCAGGATCTTGTTCATAGGTGAGGGAAGAAGGGAGTGGGAGATTGACAGGCAGATTGGAGCATCGTTCACAGATATGCAGACATTGTACCTGTCAGTCGTGGTGAAAAGACAGCTTAGCCAAAAGGCAAAGATCTTGATTTACTGGTCAATCCATGTTCCTTCCCTTAAAGAACGGTCACAAGCTGACTGAAAGAACTAGACTGAAAGAACTACACTGCGGACATAAGCAGTAGAAATGAGTTTCCTTTGCAGGGTGGCTGGGCTTAAAGATAAGGGAGTTTATACAGACATTTGAGAGGAGTTCAAAGAAGAGCCACTACTCCTCTACATCGAATGGTTTGGGTATCTGATTTAGATACTTCCTGCACACATTCCTGAGGAGGCCTTTTGAGCATGTCCAACTGGGAGGAAACCTCTAGGCAGACAAAGGACACGCTGGAGAGATTACATTTCTTGGCTGGCCTGGAATTGACTCAGTATCTCCCCAGAGGAATAGGAGGAGGTGGAAGGAAAAGGTATGCCTGGGCATCATTGCTTGTTAATCTGCATAAAGACAGGATTAAGAAATAGTTTTTAAGTTTCTTTTGCTAGAGGGTTATTGTCTTTATTTTAACATGGCTAATTCATTTTGCTAACAAGTACTTAACTTATAATTCTCATTTTTATTTAAAGTATGTACATAGATGTAGAGACTAGGAGCATATCAGTATTACAGCTTCAAGGATAAGAGTCATGGTACTACAGGAACATGAGTAAGTTTCTTGTCTATAGTTTTTTGACTTTTCAGCTGCATCTGGATGAGAACAGGTATGAAAGCTGGATGGCATGCAAACACTTCCAACAACATATCATTGACACACACTTCTGCTACACCAAATAACAGAAAAAGAAAAAGAGATTCTGTGATAACCAACCCTACATATTAATTTCAAGTATTACAACTAAAGACGAGCACCATCTATGCCAGGTTAGTTTATTATTGTTGGTTAAATTGGAAGGAACTTTTATTTGAGCCATTAAACAATCTCCTTATCTTATAATGTGTGCAAATACTATATACCAAAATCAAACCTCCATGGAAAATTAAGAATGCATTAGTGATACATCTGTTTTAAATATTGTCATCATTAGAAAACCCACATTCAATAAATTAATTAAAAGGCTTGATAAATACCATAGTTACAGGACGTACTACATGAACCTACCAGTTAGCCGTACAAGATTTTAAATGCTAAATCACGCCTCTTTTTTCTTAACAGGAATTTCACATGTCCAGATAGAACACCATGATTACACCTGGAAGCACTTTCTTAGCAGGCCCTCACCAGCACAGACAGTAACATAGTATTTATCTGGTGACTTGTTTTGGATAATTAATTTGTCTTTTTGACCCCCAAATTGGAGGGGATGGGTTTCTGGGGAATTCCATGGTGAAATCCCTTCTAAGAGTTTGATGTGGAAATGGAAATGTGATCAGCCTGTAGTTGCCAGCATGTGGTCCACTTTTCTGCACAACAGAATTACTTTTATCTAATAAAAAATGATCAATTGAAGTGGGTTCAGGCCATAAAGGACTAATTCTGTGGAACCTAAACAGAACTGTGTGATGGACAGTTTGGCGCTACATATTGTGGTCTGTGGCCGGCTTGTCATCCCAGCCAACACCCCCAGGCCTCCAGGTGGAGCTCTCCCTGCAGCATGGAGGTCCCCCAAATACCAGCAGGGACACTGGGAAATCTCAGACGAGTGAGCTGAGCTGGGTGGAAGGGTGGCAACACGTCTGGGAGTGGTGCATTGTGTATTATTGAGAATTGTGATTTATTTAATGAGTATTGTGGAGAGAAGGGTGCTTTGTGCACTTTGTGTTAATAAAAAGTCAACTATTTGGACATTTACCTGGTTTTTGGCGTCTTGGACAAGGGTTCAAGGGAGCGATAGCGCCCCCTATCTGTCACAATATACTGCTAAAAACATACTACATATATGCTTGATTGCTTTAATTATACACTAACATGCTCTTACCTAATGTGAGTTGTAAGCTTGCTTGATACCTTGCATTACGTTATTTCTCTCTAATTTAGCTTAATGAGCAGCCCTTATTTGTCTCATGATATAACCTGTTGTATGGGCATTGAAATAAGGTATATGAAGAAAATATGTTCAAACTAACAGTGCTGAACTATGAATTATATATATATATATACATACATACATACAAAGTGGCCGCTGCAGCAGGGGGATGTGGCTGCTCTTCAGAAACTTCCTCTTAAACAGTATTTCAATGGAAAACAAACGCACTCTTACACCTCCTCTTTGTGGGATCAGCTGCTGGCTTGCCATGCGACATCCCCCTCATGCGGGTCTTCAAACATTTAAAAGACTGTGCCGCGGCCATCCTAAAGTCTCACTCTCCTGTCCTCTCTTCTCCCAGACTCCATCTGCTATGGTCATTGCTTCTGAGCCACTGCACCCCCTTGAAAAGGAAGACTTTGTGTTCTTTTGATGAGGAGTCTGAACCGAGGCATCACATTTGACGGTGTTCCCTGTATGGCTGTACTGCTTCCAAAAGGCTTGTGATTGTATCTGCCAGAATTACCACAAAGCTTCTGCTCCTTGGAAACCCTTCTGTGCACTGCTGTGCAACTTTGTGACCCAAGCTTGACATTATATATATATATACTTTGTATATATATATAAAGTGACAGTAGGGGGCGCTGTCACTCCTCCAAACCCACAAACAACACGTCCAGACACCAGTTAAAAGTACAAGAAATAATTTTAATTTCTCCAATAATGTGCACAAAGCACCACCACTTCCATGATACATAATAATAATCCACAATAATCAATAATACAATAAATTCTCCTCTCCACACAGCAGCTCTGTTGCACTTCCTCCCAACTCCAGCTCCGCTTGCTGGGTTTCCCATAGTCCTTTAAATAGTCCTCGACCCGGAAGTGCTTCTGTCAAAGGGATTCCATAGCACTTCCAGGTCAGATGAAAACTCTTATTTTTCTTCAGCCCAGAAGTACTTCAGTTCTTCCATCCCTGTGACTTGTGAGTACTTCTGGGCTATAATAGAAACAATCTTCATGTCTCCCTGCAGCGTCCCCTGGCGGCCCCCACGGTATCCAGCAGGACTGTGAAGCCGAACTCCATTGTCCATGATGTCATGTGGGAATTCGGGGCACCTCCATGTTGCAGGGAGTATGCCATCTAGCAGTGTGGATGTATTGGCCAGGATAAGCTGCCAGCCATCTCTCACAATATATATATTTCCACAATAAAACACCCACTATCACCTTGATAGTGACTTGAGCATGGGAAAGATGCTATATAAATGTATTATTATTAAAGTTTTCCACAGGTCTGCATCAAAGATCAGTGTTGGATTCTTTTCTCTACTTACATTTGTTTCTTTTGTTTTAGAACATTAAAGCAATCTGAATGAGAACAGGTCTTTCAGCCCAGACCTCCCACTGTGTATTTTTTACTTCCTATGTGAGATACAGTACATCATATTACTTATACTACATGTTATCTGCCACAAATTTCCCAAGCCTGTATACTTTTCAAGTCCCTATGTAAATATTCAATGGATTCAAGATTATCTGCCAATCCAACTAAAATGGTATCAACTGCAAATTTAGCCAGCTTGTTAATTATATTCCTATCAAAATCATTTATATATATTAAAAATAGCAGCGGCCCAAGCATTGACCCCTGAGACCCAACTGTTAATGTCAGCTAATTCTGATAAAGTTTATCGCAACGTTAACCTCTGTCTCCTGTGTTTTAGACAATTCTGCACCCATCTAAACATAATACACTGAACTTGTACTTCTTTAAGTTTGTTTCCCAATTTCTCTTGTGGCACCTTATCTAATGCTTTCTGGAAGTCAAGATATATAATATTATATGCATCATTCTGATCATATCCTTTTTTTTCTTCTTCATAGAATTCCAGCATGTTAGCACAACATGACCTCCCTTCTCTGAACACACGCTGACTGTTCAGTAAAATTTCTGCTCTTGTTTAATCTTTTCTTTAATAATTCCTTCCATTCATCTTCCTGTGATGCACGTTAATATTACTGGCCTATAGTTGTTTGGGTCTGCCTAATCGCCCTTAGGATAACATTTGCCATTTTCCAGTTCAGTGTGCAGTGACTTCCTAAAATATGCATCAAGGGTTTATATATGTATTCGCTAACCTCCTTAAGAACTCAAGGATTATTATCTGGTCCTGGTGTTTTGTTTGATTTCATCACCTGGATTATATATATTATCATATTATAATATAATATATTATTATATAAATCTGAGCTGACTTCTCTCGCTACAATTTCCCATCACTCACTACTTCCTTAGTAGTCCCTGTTACCAGTGGGAGGTTGTCCACTTTATTACATGTGAAGACCTCAGAAAAATGCAAGTTCAGAACATTTGCTAATTCATTGTATATCTTTATGCCCTTTTACTACACTTACACATCTTGTTGTGTTTTTTTTTTTTTTGCTGATGTGCTGATAATATTCAAAAGTTTCTTTTAACTCGTTTCATCCAACGAGTTTCAACCAAAAGTCTCTTACTCACTTTTGCCCATCTCATCATGGATACAATATGGACATTATCTTAAACCTAACCGTTTCAAGTCTGATTTTGACTACAGGACTTACCTTTGATTCTTCCTCTCGCAGATATTTCTTCTCTGTACATTGTTCTTACCAATAGCACCTTTAGGCCAGCAAACACAGTGAAAGAGCTTGGTGCACCCCGAGTTGAGATGCTACAATAACTTATACTTCTCTACCAAGTCAATAGCAAAATTCGGAAAAGTGTATGATATTAGTTTTTTTCCATGAATCGGATGACGTCAGCTCCTCGTGGGACGTGTCGCTGATCCGGATGGGAGATAGTGAAGAGGGGTGCAATGTGACAGGGGCTTGGCATCCTTAACCAGCCAGGACACCCCGCACACTATATTCAGGGGGAGCAGACATGGACACTGCAATACCTCCCCCTGAACGCTAGTTGGCCGCCTTACTGGGGTGGAACAGTGCCTCGGGTTCCTGCAGGGCATCCTGGGAATTGGAGTGGGGTGCAGCCCTGTTGGGTCCCGCAGGTACCGCCAGGGGGTGCTGTATTTGAGACTCCTGAGGCCGTGTGGGCAACCAATTTGTCACACCCGGAAATCACGGATCAAGCACCTGGAGCACTTCGGGGTGAAGGGAGCCAGCGACCACCACTCAGTGGACAGAGTCGAGTGGAAGAGGACACGGTTGCTGGGAAGGAGAGGTGGTGCCAAAAAGGACTAAATAATTGTGTTTATTGTGTGCTTGGAACTGTGTTGTGTCTGTGGGTACAGGGAAGGTGTAGCCCACAGACAAAGAAAAAGTTTATTTAATTTTACATGTGCCTCCCGTGTCTAATCTGTGTCAGGTTTGGGCGATATATAGCGCTTATCTTACACTATATAATATTAGGGAAACTACTTGAAGGCAATATCACCATTTTAAAGTTGTTGTAACTGTGTTACAGAATAAAATAAAAGCACAGTATCTTTCACTTGAATAATAGTGGTTATGTCAAGTAATTTTGTAACTTCACATAATCCATACCAGGGTGTCAGGGAAGTTGGAGCCTATACCAGCGAGCATAAAGCACAAGACAGGAACAAACCTTGGACAGGTCGTCAGTCCATTGCAGGACATACACACACACACACACACCAATAACAACCTAGCTCCAATTTAGCAACACCAGTTCTACTAACCTGTAATGTTTTTGGAGAGTGGAAGGAAACCAAAGCACACGGAGAAAACCCAAGCAGATTCATGGAGAACATGAAAACTCCATTCAGGAAGGGTCTGAGATGTGAAACTTGATCTGAATAATGGAGGTGCTTTTAATAAAAAGCAACTATTTATTAACTTAATGGCTACATGCCATTGTTTGAACCTGTTCAGTTGCGCATAAGGAACTCGCAGTCCAGTCACACCCCAAGATATGCAGTATCCTGCTGGGGTGAAAGGAGGCACACTGTCGCTAACAGTGTTGTCATTTTTCTCCCTACAGCACTGAGAAGATGACCCTTGAGGGCACTTATCTCACCTCTTCCAGTCGGAGAATTCTAAAAACCTGACCACCCCAAATGTCAGGGTCTCACTTGGACAAATACTTGTTCAAGAATGGAACTCTGTAATCCAGAACTGTTCTTAACAGCCTCTTACTTTAAGAAGGCAGGAAGAATATTAAGTCTCTTTCACACCTTTGTGCGCCTATTTTATTTGACAGCTTTCATTCTATTTAAAAGGGGCGACCCAGCTGGGACCCGAACACCATATCACATAAAGCCTTTCTTTTAAATGAATGACAGTAGGTTGAATGGGATTTCTGTTTTTGCTGTGGTATCCAGCATTGTGAAATTTCACTGGTATTTTATAAATTACAAAAATTCTGGTATTGTGACAACCTTAGTCCCTCTCTTTCACTGAATATTTTTTCACTGACCCATTCCTGTTGCTTCTTTATTTACAACCCCTGTTTAAGAACATACTTTCTGTCTGTCTGTCCTGGTTGGAGTACTGCAACTCTTTGCTGACACAGCTTCCAGATCCTGCTATACCATGAGGCATTCTGGTTCCAGACCCAACTGAAATGAATGCCATTACCTGACTGGAGAATTATGTTTCCAGCAGCAGCTTGTGAGGAGGAGAGCTTAATGTGAGAGACAGTCCTCCACAAGTTCAGGTTTTGAGTTAAACAACAAATACTCTCATTGATCTCAAGACTCTAACTGCTTATCCTTTGTGATGTCTCTGTGCTTCTTTTGTTTTATTTACTTAAAATCATGTATCTCTTGACAATGCTCAAAAAAGCACAGTCCTGACTGGATTGTCTCTTTTGGAAACTGATCGGTTATTGGATTTCGTTTAGCTTGGTCACAGAGGGAAATGCAGTTTTCTCCATTGTGTTTTATTATCGAAAACCAATGATTCATTAGATTTTGTTTAATTTTAACACAAAAAACTCTGCCAAAATTAATTGCATGACACAAATATGCATTGCACTGCATTTTCCAAGTTAGATTACATTTAAGTTTGGCAGCACAGATTCTCTTCCATAATACAATTACATGGCTTACTACTTCCTCTATCTTCTCATCTTCATAGTCACAATATGGTATTTATGTACCACTAAGGTATCATCTTTTCTCTGTTGCCATCACAATCACCATTATTTCCAACTGGCTATAACATTGCATGTAGTGTTGGTGTCCCCACCTGCTACAATGCATCTGACTCTGCTTCTCTGTTAAAATTTTCTACCTGAGAGAAAGTCTTGTCATTTAGTGGCCCGACAATTAACATTCCTTTTCTTGATGGCCTTGCAAAGCACTGAAATGTCCTCCCAGAACTGAACTACTCAGGTGCATAAAAGTGAATGATAAGACCCCCTAAGGTCAGATTGACCCTGTTATTCTCTGCTGCTTGAAGGAGTCTGAACTTCTTTAGGTTTCTGCAAACCCAAGCCAAATACTGGGTCTTGTAAGTTTTAACTAATCATGTTAGTTATCCTTTAGTATTGAAGAGGCAGATGTATATATGTCTGGAGCGAACCATGAATGAACTGGCTTAAGAGTGGATTGGTATGATTACATGATTCACTGACATGACATTTCCAAATTGATCCAAAGTCTTATTAAAACAGGTCTCAAAGAAGGGGCTGTGATTTATAGAACAAATATCAACAGTATTCTCATTAACATGGCTTGCTCGACAGCAAAACTGCAGTAACAATGAATGAACCTTCTGTGCCTTAAAAACGTAAAACTCCAGGTAAGCGTATACATGGGTGTCATAAAGTGTTTAAAATTATGAAGGGAGTTAGTACAATGGATTAAGAGTGTTACTTGAAAATTCATCAAGAACATGGGAATATATATTTAAAGGTAAATTTGGCACAAGCATTTGGAAGTTTTTTCTTTACACAGAGAACCATAGACACATAGAAAAAGTTAACAAGTAGATGGATAGACAGTAGGACTTTAGGGACTTTCAAAACTAGACTTGATGTTCTTTCGGAAGAATAAAATTAATAGGACTGGCAAGATTTGTCAGCCTGTTCACGTCGAGACTGTTCAAATGTTATAATATCTGTGGAGAAAACTTTTTTATTGGAATGTAGCAAGCATGTATGTATGTATGTTACATGGAAATAATTGAATGTTTTGCTAAAATCTTCACTTTTATGGTTTTACATATCATTATGATTTTTATCTCACTTTCCCATGTGCTCTTGCTATTTAACCCATTGTTAATGAACACGCATCACTGGGGTGCAGCGACAAAAGCACACAGGACTAAGGAATGTGCTTGGAATTATTATAATTTTAAAATACAACTTTACTGTGCTGTGGTCTTTGTTTTTGTCCCCAGCCATTTTGTGGATGCCAACCTGAAAAAGCGATGCTGTAGGAGAACTTGTGGACTCATTTTGGAAGATAGGGACACAGATAAGTGAACACATATAATAATCTGCTCAGCGATAGAGAAACAGAATATTAAAAGTTACATTTATTTGACCATGCACTTTATTTTTAGAAGAAATGGAAAGAAAAAGCTATTTGCATGGTAATTTTGACTTTGAATATTCTTATTTACATTTATCGAGTGGCTTGTGTACATATCTATCTATCCATTATCCAACCTACTATATCCTAACTACAGAGTCACGGGGGTCTGCTGGAGCCAATCCCAGCCAACACAGGGCGCAAGGCAGGAAACAAACCCCGGACAGGGCGCCAGCCCACCACAGGGCAACTTGTGTAAATATTTGCTGGTTAATAATTGTACTTTTGCTTCTAAGGTTGATTCAATTAGGTTAGGTCATTTAAGGTTTTTGATCTAGAAATAAAACTATGTATCTGGTTTTATTTGTTTATTAATCACAAGCCTGTTTTTAATTACATTAAAACTAACTTTTATATTACTGATGCCCTCCGAGACAATTTTAAATCAGCAGTGCTGATAGAAGAAGGCATAACGCTAAGTGAGTGACCATCTAATGATGGAAAAGAAAACTCAGGAATAGTGAAAAGGTCTAAGAATCTTAAGAGGCTGGTAGGTAAAACTAGTTCAAGCAATGAGGGAAGGTTATCTGGGGAGCTAACCATTACAAGTTAGCAACAAAATGTTGAAGATAATACAAGATTGTACAGTACATTACATTTTTGACAAGTAAAACACAACCAAAGTCTCAGGATACCTATGGCAAAAAGATGGGGATGGAGAGGATTGACTGGCCAAAGAAAACTGATTAGCTGATTGCGGACAACTTCTCAAAACATAAAGAGGAGGCAGAATTTAGGTCCACATTGACTGATTTTACAATACAAGTGATCAAAGAAGCATTTGCCCAAAATGAGACTCCAGAGACTGTAGTCACAAACAATGGACCACAGTTCTCATCAGAAGCATTCAAAATATTGGCAAATAAGAGTAGGCTCACGCACATCACATGCATCCCTCATTAACTTCAAGCAAAAGGGGAAGCTGGACATTTTTGCTGGACTTTTTTTGCAGACATTTAAAAACCTTCGAAAAAGAGACAAGGATCAAAGCAGAGCACTACTTGTATACCAAACTACTCCACTAGAACCTCCACTGGCTTCTCTCCAGCTCAGTTATTAATGGGGAAATATCTGCGCACTTCAGTACCCCATTTAATGGCAAGTTGTAACCTAAATAGCTGGATCTTTAGTTTTTTGAAGGAGAAATGAGGTGGTGAGGAGTAAGCAGGCAGCTCACTGTAATCAGAGACATCACTCTACACCACTCCCAGACTTCAAATTTGGGCAGAAAGCATCGATCGCCACAGAGGAAGCTCCATTTGTAGTCTTGAGATCAGCAACCACACCAACATCATATTAGGAGTCTTCTCACCTTTGGACTACTGGGACAGTTACTGTTTTCAGGAAGGATTTCAAATACAGCAGAAGGACTGGAGTTACAATCAAAATGAATAATAAGCTTTGGTTATTAAGTTAAAGTATTAATATAGCTCATAAGCACTGAGACTTGTATTAAAAGAATTATTTTGAAAAGAGGATGACTGAGCTAAAAGGGAAAGGTGTAGCAGTACGGTCTATAGTTACCACGATGCTGTGGGCTTAACAACGGGTTGGTGGAATAAAGAGTTGTTGTCTTCTTTTTGTTTTTTTTAGTGGGCTGACAGTGCCCTATTTCCTTTATTATAAATAATTCACCACTAAACAGAAGAGACTGTATTAGAATCAGTCGGAAAAGCAACATATTCCAGTAAGCATTTCTTTTTTAAGTTTTCAGGTGGTTGCTGTGGTTCACTGAAAGGCAGTGACGACACGAACACTGGGAGATCCTGCATCAGTAATGAAGAGAACAAGATCATTTACAATGTGAACATGTGTTGTCTCAGTGCTTTAGTATGGTGACAATCCAGAGTGGAAAAGTCAGACAGATACATGTAATTTCTGAGCCTTAGTGATCAGACGACAAACAACATATTCTAAAGATTAAAACAGGACAGGAAGATGTGAAACTGGATGAAAGTATAGAAGAGTCAAGGATTTGCTTCTTTATTAAAAAAATAAATCATGCTGCAATACAATGAGCAAAAAGGATGTACTTTAAAGGACAGCAAAATTGTAATGGCATACTTTTTAATATATTGTATTTTGTATTTTGCTGCAACATTCACCAAACCTTTTGATCGTACCACATATGCAGTAAATGCTACAGTATTATGTGCAAATGCCTAGTGTTTAAATAAGTAGTTTTACTAATGTTAAAATACAATGTGACACAGTGAATAGGTTGACATAGATATATGTTTAAGGTTCAATGAACCATTTAAATAAATATTTAAAAATCTACTTAATTAACATAACACAATTTGAAACATGATGAAAATATGATACAGCTGATAATAACAACAGTACTTCTTACTTAGTAGAATGTAGGAATTGTTCACAAGATGCCTGTTTAGTGGTCACTTCCTGCCTTTATCTGAACTTTTTGCTGAGTCATAAGGGTTTGTTTCTGCTCAAAGATCAGATCATGTTAGGCTCATGGGACATTTTACTATCATACTGTATACACCTTACTGGTGTCCCAGCATTACACCGTGGAAATAATCCTGAGTTAACTGCGTTCCCTGAATGGAGAAAAATGTATAAAAGAAAAACTCACACTTTTTCACAATTATGATACATAAAAACACAACAGCATTTTTGAAACTGATGGCCATAGGACAGAAATGGCAATTTATTTTGGTGCTTACGATTTACTTTGACAGCCTGCTTAGCTGGTGTGGTAAAACCTACATTATTATAAACAGGCAGCCCTCAGCTTGCTTTCAGTTGTCCGCATTACTATTTTTTACATACAGCAAAACTACTGTTTGTACAGAATCATAGCTTGCACAATAAAATGTATGGAGATGTAGGTCTCTGTTTATGATGGGATTGCCATGACATTGTAACTTATTTTCCTTGGCTTTAAAGGTTTAGAGTGGCATTTTTGAGGTTGAAGTTATTTGCAACAATCATGGTGGCTTGTATTGTTAAATGAAGTATTATTCATGAAATAAAAAACAATACAGTTCTTCTTGTGAGGCTTAAAAGGTCAATCTAAGGGGGGCTCATCAGGAAAAAAGCATTAAAACTTTCTGAATTCATCCAGTTTGAAAAGGAGAAGTTTGTGACCTCAGAAAAAATGTTTCTTGTGTTTATGAGGTGAATTTAGGACAACAAAAAGAAGCTGTAATTAGTACATTTTTATCACAGATTCTTGACAGCATTCTGCACAAATGCAGTCAAAATAAAGAGCCAAAGGTCTTAACTAGAAAATCGAAATAATGTAGGAAAAACACTAAACCAGAATCCAAGCTGGGAAAATGAAGCAAAAGAGTCTTTACCCAGGAATTTGAGTAGAAACAAAAGTGCAAAATCTATGAATTAATCATAATCTTGGATGACCAGGACTTTCGTGGTGTCGACCATCATACGGCTGTGACATTGACGTCACATACCACACACTTCTACCCATAGTTCCATGGCAATATTGTGTCAACCACATCACAAAATTGCAGCACCTATAGAAAACACAATAGTATCGGAGAAAGACACAAAATATTTTTACAAAACTAAAAACTGAAATTCAAAATTGTCAGATATGAATTCAGGTCCCCAAAAACCTTTCTTAACATGAAAACCTTATGAAAGCAAGTCACACAAAGTAAGAAGAGAGTTTAAAATGCTTTCCATTGATAGCAGATAGTATGTTTCCTGAGGACAGGACAATGTCAGCCTCTGACGTGGATGGTGTTTTTCGTATAAACAGCAGAGCAATAGAGCGAAGAAGAGGTGCTTCTGTAACATATCACAAAGTACAGCATTGCTTAGCATGCTGACATTGTGTTCAGCTACAATGTTTAACAAATGTGCATTATTTGAGAACTGAAATTCAAACAAAAAAATGGAGAAGCCACATTGCAAAATGCATGTCTTTGGGGCATTAGAGGCACACTGGACAAACCAGGGAAAACACCCAAACTGGAGAACAACCAAAATCCACTCAGTAACAAAAAATCCAATTTCTTACTGCTCCAAATCCAGTCACTATGGTCTGCAGTCATATATCAAATACCAAACCAAAAAAAACTTAAAGTAGAAACTTAAAGCAGCCAGAAAAGTACAGGCAGTTGCACTTCTGCCCATAGAAAAACACTACTTGAACTGTTTTCATTAAGGAACAAATGACATTGTTTGTAAATACTGTGGTTGTTAATCTGTTTATTTGTGATGTATTTAACAATATCCTAAATAAAAACACTTAATATTATCTACAGTGTAAAGTAAACTTAAGTAGGTGTTATTTCAAGATAACTGTAAATTATACACATTTTGAAAACTCAGCAGGAACTGTTCTTCCAGTTTTACTATTTTATGAAAGTACACTTGCTGTACCCTCTAACTAGGGAGCTGAGACTGTCTCATGTTTAGATGGGAGACCACAATGCAGTGGGTGAGTCAGTGGAGAGCACACCATTTCCTGTCCCTGAAGTTGCTGTTAGTGCAGTGAAATGAATGCTTGACTTCAGGAGAATTGATCTTTAAGACAAGTTGCTTCTGTCCCTTTAAACAGTAGTGCACTAAATATTTCTCCAGTGATCCGACTAAATTAATAGTCTGGTTATCGAAAAAAGTGTCTTAGTAGCTGCTATCTGCAGCCTACTGTAAATAATAGTCCAGACTATTGCTCCATTTACTTAAATCAGTGATCATTTCCAGTTAAGAGCTGGGAAAGCTGACCTAGAGTAAAATTGTAACATGAACATGTTCCCCAAGTCATTTAAAATATACAGAATGCTGTTTAGATGCAAAAATCAAGAAATCAATTATATAATTATACCTTTCAATTAGAAGGAAGGGATAAATGCATACACTCTCTTGGTCAAAAATGTGCTCATTAGGTGGTGAACGTCATGTTTATTTCTTTGCACATGTCCTTCATATTATTCTAATATCTAGTTATTAACTTTGGGTTGAGAAGACACTGATTTTTTTAATATGCACTGTTATTCAGCTTTCAAATGTATTGGTAAGTATTTTACTTTTCATTTTCCAACTGTCTCTGTTTTCTTGAAGGTTGTCAAAAATTGTTGGCCGTTTATTCATTTTCAATACATAGGTCAGAAAATGACTGTATAACAGGTTTAAACATATTTACTGTAATAGAGGAATACTCCTAGTTTTAAGTTTGTACATTTTGAAGAATGAGAATGTGCTTTGGAAATGTCAGGGTAGGCTTTTCAGCTGCACACCAACTGAACTACAACTGTGTCTGTCAGATGGGTACTCATTTAAGTTACTGCCTTTCTAATCAATTTTCCCTGTACGTCTTAATGGATTTTTGAAAAGAGAAACAGATTAATGTGGTGAGTCAAACAAGCACAAAATGCTCATTATTGTTAAAATGAAACTGTATTAGAGTCACTTTTTAAAAAGGTTCTGTTATTAAGAAAAATAGTTTGTTGGGTATTTTGCCTTAAGATTTCTCTGAATTTTCAACATCCTCTACTTTAACTACCTAGACAACTTGTCATTTTACACCAGAATTCTTCATAATTCTTCTTGCTGTTTATAATTTAGAGTGTATGGAGATATAATATAAACTCAGTACCTATTGGTTTGCCAAGTTATAAAATTCTTTCATATTGTTTTACAGATTCACTGATTCCGCTCAAATGTTTCTCTTTTCACATTCAATGACAAGTTAAGCATCTGGCATATAACTTGACTTCTAGGCAGGTGGGATGTTAAACTTAAAGAATGCAGTCGCTGATCACAACAGCTGAGGATGTCAGATTACACAACCAGGATTTGCAGGGCATGACAAATTACACTACTGAAAGATGACTTTCCAACACAGTTTCATTTTTCCAAAGTATTGCATCCCTGACCCTTTTTTTCTGTCAATTAAGGATATGCTGCCTGACAGCGCTGGTGCTCTACGAATGTTTTGCAGGTATAGAGAATTCAACAACGTTGGAGTTTTTTTCTTTTTTTCCTGTTATGTTGTGGTAAATAATACATGTGACAGAAAAATTTGTCTCTCTTCTGTTTGAGAAGCCCAAAATACTTGCATTCCATATTCCTCACAGATGCATTATATGCACTGTACCTTCTGCTGCGCGCACATTGGTTGTTAACTCTCGCATATATAAAGTGCATTGCTATGACTTAAAACAAAACCAAACCAGTTTGATTTTATCTGGGTGAATCGCTGAGGTGCTGGGTATGTCAAACTACACAGCTGGAGTCTTGGGCGGTCACAGACATGCACTGCGACTGCCTCAGACTATATAAGATTATGTAAATGAAGTCTGTGGCTGAAAATCTCTAGAAATGTTGTGTAATGTGACATAGCCTTTAGTCTTAGGCATGTATTGATCATCTTCTCATTAGGAATCGCCTTCAGCAACTTCACTTATCATATGGCATATCTCAGAAAATGCTGGCCGTTCTTCAGGTTTCTGCAAAAGAAGTAAAAAATTTAATTGATATAAATGACACTTTAATATGTCTGCCTGTGACTCTAAATATGTGATTTTGGACTATTTATGCAATACTAAAAAGCATTTGATCAGCATTTTGGTTTGCAAAAGCCAGGTTTAATTCAGCAGCTTTAGAAGCATTTGGTATTTCTGTGCTTAGGGTATTAAAACACATTTGCTTTGTTTTCCGTAATGTGACACCAATCATTCAGTCTGCCAAATTCTTTCTGTTGAGTGGAGCAAAATTTTCCCTGCCATTTCTTTCATTTTCTTGATTGATATCTCTTAAATGTTTTACTTATTAGCCAGAAGTTCTAAATGAATTGAATCTGATGAATTGTGCATCATATCAAAATCTTAGAATGCATGTCTACTGTTGCTTTTATCACATGAAAATCAGAAAAAAATGGCAAAACAACCAAAAACAATATCTGAAAAGTTCCTAAATTGTATTAGATAGATAGATAGATAGATAGATACTTTATTAATCCCAAGGGGAAATTCACATAATCCAGCAGCAGTATACTGATACAAAGAAACAATATTAAATTAAATAGTAATAAAAATGAAAAGAATTAAAATAAAATTAATGTTCGCATTTACTCCCCCGGGTGGAATTGAAGAGTCGCATAGTGTGGGGGAGGAACGATCTCCTCAGTCTGTCAGTGGAACAGGACAGTGACAAAAGTCTGTCACTGAAGCTACTCCTCTGCCTGGAGATGATCCTGTTAAGTGGATGCAATGGATTCTTCATGATTGAATTCCACATAAAAGAAAGTGGTAGAAGTGATCAATGAAATAGAGAAAAATACAGATAAAAAGGTAAAAAGATAAAGTCATATACGGAGCTGCTGGAAAGGCTGCCACTCGGATGCGGCGCCGGAAATAGATTATGATTGTTATGTTAGTCCCAAGGTTAACCTCATAGTGCAAAAGAGCTATGGAGCAGCTTGCATCTAAATATACAAAGATGATCATTTCTAATTTGTCTTTTCTGGCCTCTAGCCTGATGTGGATTCTTCTTTTGTTTTTAAACAAATTCCTCGTAGATCATTCTCTGAAGCTAGCATTAGCTCTGAAGAGTGATTCCTTCTCCTCTGCCAGTGTACAACACAGTAGCACCTGCTACTGAAGGTGGTAGCTTTTCTCAGTTTTAACTGAATGACTGCAAGATTATTGGTGTCATATACACTTAAAACAAACAATCCAGGGTTCCCTGAATTTTTGAGCTTGACAAGGCAAGGGAATGAAGTACATCCAAGTCTGTGCATGTGGAGCTCTATATTATTGCATGCTTTATGGTGTAAACAAACATGAAGAAAATGTTAAAAGTATTAATGACTGACTTTTAATGACTACAGCAAAGTCACCATTCAAAGGGTCACAAGAGAAAATTGACTATTAAGCACTAGTTCCTTCATACAGTGTCTCAAAAACCACACAATTTCATAATATCAAGCACATTCTTTTAGTACCATTTGTATGGCAAGTCACAATAGCTGCTCTCTTTTAAAGCATAGCCATGATTATTACAAAAATATTCTGCACTGCAGTAGCCAGCTCCTCCAATATTTTGCTATGTTTAAAGTCAAAGGTAACTTTGGCACTTTTTCTGTTCAGTTTAAATACAAAATCAATGTCATAAGTATTAACTGAATTAATATGAAACAGTTGTTATTAACTTGTAATACGTGTACAGCACCAGCATGTGTAAAGATATGATAACAATTTGACAAATAGTTTACTTCCCATCATTTTCTTGTATATAAATAAATACACTATCTTAACATGCTTAATCATTGTAAGTTTATGTTTTCTGAAAGAGACAAACATTAGAAACCAGTAAAATTACAAATATAAGAAATATTTGGGTCAGATCTCACTTTATTGTTTCAAGAGGTTAAAGCAATTACAGCATATAGCTGTATACAACACATAATAATATTGACTTTGTCAGGAAAAACATCATGACTATACATAGTGCAGCATCTAATAAAATAACCTTTTCTAAGGAATTCAACTTTTTCATTTCAACTAAAATACTCACTTCCTGCCAGCACTTCATCATAATCTCATATATATTTGCAGGGGCTTGTTTCGGTCGATATAATCGATGACCTTGACTTATAAGCTGTACTACTTCATGATTTGGGTTGCTTTCAAATGGCATTTTCCCTTCAGTAAACACTTCCCACATTAAAACACCTGAAAATGATAAAACAAAACTGAATTAAAGTCAAGATCCAATTGAGGTGCATACATTACTATTTCATTTTAATAACAACAAATACAACAACTAGACACAACACATCTTATACTGTAAGTGATTTGTGTAGGAATAATCTAGGAATGCTCAGTATCAAGTTACCTTAAAGAATTTTATTTAAAGGATTGTATTTTTTTACATTCTTGTATTAAAATTAAGTTTTAGTCATTCTTCTTCGTTGATCTGATTAGAAGTAAATCCTAAGTTAAATGTACAAGCTTTATAAAAATACTGAACTTTGTACTTTCAAGTTAAGCTCTTTTCTAAGAACTTGCTATTTTGTTATCTTAAAGCTGAGCTTTCTTTAAACTTCATATTATTGCCATTTTTTTTTAATCTCAGTTTTTGAAAAAATCAAGCTGAGTTGAAGGAAAAACATTTTGTACAGCTACTCCACAGTTCACAATTAAGTTTAATATCTTTCAGCTCAATGTTGTAATTTTTTTGTACAGAATATTTAGAATTTCATTTTAGAAAACTAAAATATATTTAAATATCACATTTTTAATGATTTGTACAGTTTTAAAATAGAATGTTGATTTTAATTACTCATCTTTGCTAAAGGTAGACCAGCTGGAAGTATAATGTCTGCTTAATGTCCTGCGTCTCTCCCAATGGGCCATGCCAAGTATTTCTCCAGCAAGCTACAATACAGTATTCCAGACATATGTCTAAGCCTGCTATAAATAATGTACAGTGGTACCTCGGTACACGTCCTTAATCTGTTCCAGGTCCTTGGACTTATACCAAACGAATTTTTCCCATAAGAAATAAAGGGAAAATGATTAATCCGTTCCCATGAAAAAAAAATCCTATTGTTATTCGCATATTATACAATGATGGGGTTGTATAAAATAATTTAAACACTGCTTAATACTAAAATACATAAATACAAAATCAATTAGATGAAATAAATGAAAATTTAACCACACTTTACCTTTTAATAACGTCTTTGTTTTTCACAATTGTAGATACTGTCATTCTCGGCATAAGGTATGCAGCAGCCAAGTCCCGGATACGCATGCCACCTTTATACTTTTCAACAATCAATTCAAATTTACGTGAAAAAACACGAAATCAAGTGAAAATTTACAGAGAGTTATAGCGCGGATTGTTCACTGAATGCTAGCAACTGGCATACTGACTCTCGTGGGCAGTCGTGGCTTTGTCTCAAGAGAAGTAAACAAGGGTAGCGCGCGGTGTTCTAGCACGTGAGTCGTATTCCAAACAAAGGTTGTATACCAAGCAAAGTTTTTCGTGTCCAAACAGGACGTATACCAAGTTGGACTTATTCCGAAGTGGACATATACCGAGGTACCATGTACTTAAAAACTACAAAATTTCTCATAGATTGCCATTTGTGGCGGCAATGATGCACAGTATGATAGTGGCTGAGTTGGAGAAAAAGCTCAGCTGATGACATCATTGCTCACAGCCTGTTTCTGTTTCAACAGTTCTCCTTTATCTTACACTGATAAAGGAGGACACTTCTGAGGGCACTCAGATGTTGTGGGTTAGCGGCTGAGCAATGGCAGTCACCACAGTGCAAATCTGTGAACTTAGAAGGCTTATCTTTAGAGTCTATGGTAATACACCAATCTCTGATATAAACAGCAAGGAAAAAATGCCTTTCAAACAAGATGCATTTCTGCTGCTTATACCTACAACAATCATCTCCTTTACGTTAATAAATCATAATTCTGTTTGTGATTTGCGACATATTGATGAACAATTTCTACTTAAGAATTTCACCCTCCTCTGAACTTTAGCACTTTAGACGCTGCTAAAACAAACAGGGATTGAAATTGCAAATAAAAAGAGACAGGAAACACTGACCAAAGGCCCAAACATCTGATTTGCTACTGTATTTGCAAAAGTTAAAAACCTCTGGAGGAGACCACTTCACAGGAAACTTGGCACCAGAAGAGCTAGTGTATTGATCATCAAGAACATATCTAAAAGAAAAAAAAAAAACCAAAGAAAATATTTGGGTTCATTTTCTTATAAATAATATAAAACTGTACATGGACATGTTTCATATATATATAAAAATATATGTAAAAATACATACAGTACATATACCATATATTTAATACATATATTTAAAGCAAAATTCATTTTTTTAAATTCTTAATTTATTTGGATACGAAACATTATAACAGAACACAAGCCGATGAAACAAATGTGAATAACATAGCAGTTACAATAATATGTTTGAAAAATAAAAATATTGAGTATCTTCAGTCAATTAATTATTCAACAGAAGTGTGTCAAGAAAGGCTACCTTTATACTAATGGGAATATGCCTTTATAGTGCCTCATTGTGACTGTGACTGCTCTTTACAGATACAGATACTGAAACAAAGAAGACAATATAATCACTAACCAAAAATTTTTAACTGAAGTTGAACTTCCTTAAACCATTGCCCCACCTCCAAGTCAATCAAAAAGAGTCTGTCTATTAGCATGCATATATCTGGCCACTGGATTTAAACTTAAGTAAGGGTATCTATATGTGTGGGTGTGCAAAAATCTGTACAGGATAGAAATGGCTTAAACATACAAAGACTGCCTGTAGGTAATCAATACACTGTAAATTAAATACTCAACTGATTAAACCATTATTATTAACAGGGAGACACGTGTGAACAATGGAAAGCGCTGCCCTTTTTGTTTAATCAGAAGCTATTCAGTTAACAACCCCAACTGTAAGGAGCTGAGAGGCCCTTAGAGTAACATTGTGTGTACCGTTAGTTTCTGTGAAAAAATGGCTCCTAAAAAAGCAAATACATGGTCAAGCAACTCCTCAAAGGCTAAGAGGGAATGTAAAATGCTACCTCTCAAGGAGAAAATGAAAATCTTGGATCTTTTGAAAAGTGGCATGTTGCTTGCCAAAGTCATTATTCACTAAATCATACCATAAAAGTACATCATCATCACATTTGTTCTAATTCCATATGTACTGTTTCCATTCACTATCCGTACTACTGTAGCCATCTGCTTTAAAATCATGTATACATTTGTCTTTTGTACTTCATTCTGTGGCTTGGATGAAAACCCTTTCCTCTTGCATTTTTACAAAATCTATTACACCACTTAGATTTGCTTTCTTGTATATTTCTTTGTTGTCATCTGACTTTTCTGCCAGATTGGTTTCTTTGCCTCATCCTCAATTACTCATGCGTATTCAATGCACATTGATTTTTTAAAGTTGATTTGGATAATGGCATTTGCCAACATTAATTTTGCCCAACCATAAACCTTTTCAACATTTTTCAGCCAGTCAATCAGTCATTTTCCAACCCGTTATATCCTAACACTGGGTCACAATGATCTGCAGGAGCCAATCCCAGCCAACACAGGGCACAAGGCAGGAACAAATCCTGAGCAAGCCGCCAGCTCACCGCAGAACAGACACACACACATACCAAGCACAATTTAGGATTGCCAATGCGCCAAACCTGCATGTATTTGGACTGTAGGAGGAAACCGGAGCACCCGAAATAAACCCATGCAGACACAGGGAGAACATGCAAACTCCATGTAGGGAGGACCTAGGAAACGAACCCAGGCCTACTTACTACGTGGCAGCTATGCTACCACTGTGCCACTGACCCGCCAAACATTTTTCATTATTTCACAATTATCATTCACACCAAATATTTCTAAAATATAAGTTGTTAAATTTTAAATTCAAAATTTTCTTTTCTTCACCTTCAGGAAATATGTTCTGTTACTCTTTTTATCATGCTTTAAACCAAAAAATGTCCTAATACCATCCAACCAACCACTACTCTCATCCAGGAACACATGTCCATTCAGATTTCTTCTCAGAACAAGTGTCTCCCCTAAGACCCTAGTCATCACCCAAAATAACCTCTGGTGAATGTTAATCTTTCCAGTGATGGTCATACAAGCCTACCAAGAGCTTTGCAATAGGAAGCTACACTACTGACACACGGAGAATTGTAGTATCAGTCTGTCAGTCAGTCAGTCATTATCCAACCTGTTATATCCTAGCAAGTTATATTTGAAAACAAATATTCTATGGATATCATGTACTTTGTGACTCAGAAGCACCAGTGCTAGTGCAAATGAATACAGAACCAACACAGGAGAGACAAACAAGGAGGTGTAATGAATAAATTCTGTTGTGCAATAATCTTTCATGCTAGCATTTTCTTGCAAATTTTCATCTGCTTCCAACAGAGACATACCATATAAACAATGCAGAAGTGCTTAGTCTGAATTGTGGGCTGTTTCAAAAAAACAGATTGTGCGGAGACTTAGAATTCCTATTCCTTACTTGTCCCAGTGTTTAATGAGGAATGCACATCACATAACCACCTTGAAAATGAATCACTGGGGAAATCACTTTGTGACATTAGAGGGCGATGTCGCTCCACTAACCTGGCAGACAGATAACCATGACACCAGGTAAAATTAATAAAAAGGTATTTTAATTCCTTTTCTTTCTTATCAATAGTGCCTTTAAGCACCCCAACCCCTATACACAAGCAAGCAATAATAGTAAATACAATAATTATACACAATTCTCTCCTCCACACCTCCCAGCAAGCTCTGTCATCTACCTCCTAACTCTGGCTCACTTGCTGGGTTCTCAAGTTTCCTTTATATAGTCCTTGACCTGGAAATGCTTCCGTTCTTCCTCCCACGTGACTTGCCAGCACTTCTGGGTCAGATGGAGGACTTCAGTTTTCTTTAGCCCAGAGGTACTTTGGGGCTTCCATCCCCATGACTTGGGAGTACTTCTGGGCTATACGGAAAGTAAAAATCCCCAGGGCTTCCGGCAGTGTCTCCTGGTGGCACCCACGGTACCTAGAAGGGTTGTAAAGCCAAACTCCAGACCCCATGGTGCCCTGCGAGAATCCAGGGCACCGCAATGCTGCAGGGAAATCGCCATCTAGCATCCAGGGAGAGGCAGTGTCTTACAGTAGCTGCCTTCCCCAGTTCTTCCACTCTTTGGGCGTCCCGGACGTCCATCACAACCTCTATTGGATGTCAATATCTCATCCTGTGGACTGTAGTTCTTCTCCTCAATAGGAGGAAGTATAACAAGGCAAATAATTATCGACCTGCCATTTATTTTCGGTCTACAATAGCTGCCAATTGTATACTGATAATCCCCCTATACTTCATAGATTATTAATAAACCAAGGGAGGTTGAAGAACCATTGCATAACCAGTGACTTTGCAAAACACACCTCTAAAGATTCAACATAGGTGGAAGCTTCTGTGGGGACAAGAGCATGACCTTCAATTATATGCAATAAAAACAAATAAGATGCTCATTGACTTTAGATGGAATCCCTAACAACCATGTAACAACCATGTGTTCATAATAATATTGAAGTGTCATAAAGCTAAGTAGTTGTAGCAATCTTAGATTTTTTTATACCATAAGTGTTACAGATAGCATAAATAGGAGTTAGAGCTGGCTATGTTTTCTTTTCTGAATCTGGGTGTATGTACAGTATGTTAGAGCTGTATGTTTTTTAATCCCGTTCATCTGACAGGTACCCTCCACTACATTATTTTAGGAACTTAGCCCAATCCCCTAAAAATAAACAAATAATAAAGCATTAAAAATGTATTTACTGAGGATTTTAAATGTCCATGAAGGAGTATCTGCCCTAAGTTGCTTGGAAAAAAAAGACGGTACAGCGCATCTTCAACCTGAGTCTGGAACAGGGGAGAGTCCCGAGAATTGAAAAACATCTTGTATCACCCCAGTCCCAAAGGTATCACGTCCTAGTGAGCTGTATGACTTCCGGCCTGTTGTTCTGACGTCATACCTGATGAAGACCATGGAGAGGCTTGACCCTCTGCAGTTCACATACCAGGAGAAGGTGGGAGTGGAGGATGCCATCATCTATATGCTACACCGATCCCTCTCCCACCTGGACAGAGGCAGTGGTGCTGTAAGAATTATGCTTTTGGACTTCTCTAGGGCCTTCAACACCATCCAACCTCTGCTTCTTAGGGACAAGCTGACTGAGATGGGAGTAGACTCACACCTGATGGCATGGATCGTGGACTATTTTACAGACAGACCTTAGTATGTGTGTCTTGGGAACTGCAGGTCTGACATTGTGGTCAGCAACACAGGCGCGCCACAGGGGACTGTACTTTCTCCGGTTCTGTTCAGCCTATATACATCAGACTTCCAATACGATTCAGAGTCCTGCCACGTGCAAAAGTTCACTGATGACACTGCTATTTTGGGCTGCATCAGGAGTGGGCAGGAGGAGGAGTACAGGAAGCTAATCAAAGACTTTGTTAAATTACACCTGAACACCAGCAAGACCAAGGAACTGGTGGTGGATTTTAGGAGGCCCAGGCCCCTCAAGGACCCCGTGATCATCAGAGGAGACTGTGTGCAGAGGGTACAGACCTATAAATACCTGGGGGTGCAGCTGGATGACAAATTGGACTGGACTGCCAATACTGATGCTTTGTGTAAGAAAGGTCATAGCCGACTATACGTTCTTAGAAGGTTTGCGTCCTTCAACATCTGCAAATAGGATACTTCAGATTTTCTACAAGACGGTTGTGGCGAGTGCCCTTTTCTATGCGGTGGTGTGCTGGGGAGGCAGCATAAAGAAGAAGGATGTGTCACACCTGGACAAACTTGTTAAGGCTCTATTGTAGGAATAAAGCTGGACAGTTTAACATCTGTATTACAGCGACGGGCACTAAGCAAACTCCTGTCAATCATGAAGAATCCACTGCATCCACTTAACAGTGTCATCTCCAGGCAGAGGTGTAGCTTCAGTGACAGACTTTTGTCACTGTTTTGCTCCACTGACAGACTGAGGAGATCGTTCTTCCCAGACACTATGCGACTCTTCAATTCCACCCGGGGGAGTAAATGCTAACATTATTCAAAATTATTGTCTGTTTTTACATGCATTTTTATTCCTCTTTAATTTAATGTTGTTTTTTGTATCAGTATACTGCTGCTGGATTATGTGAATTTCCCCTTGGGATTAATAAAGTATCTATCTATCTATCACAGCTTTAGACTGCTTATTTGAAATATGGCAAGGAATGTGGCTTTTTGATACATGGGCACACCCTGTCTATTTACACTTTACATGGGAAAAACTACTGCAAAATTAAGTTTTACAAATTAATCATGTGCTTTTGACATGAACACACATTTTCATTTACTGAAAGTGTTTGTTTCACTTGAGAGGGTACATTTCACTTTTGTTTGACTTAGGGTTTATAAGAAAGATGCATCTAATACCGAAAGAGAGGTTCATGATGAGATCACATGTATCAACAATGTATCACAATATCTCATATATGGTAATATCTACATTTCAGAATTGCTTGGAGTTAAATGGAATGAATAAATCCACCTGTTTTACTTTGGTGTGCATAACATTTTGATATATTTTCCATATGTGAACATCAAATTTACCATATTTCACAGCCTTGTCAATGTTGGATTGATCAAGCTGCACAGACCATTTACCAGCTACCACACCACATGGATGAATGATTTTGCACACAATGTGAACAAAATTCACTATTTTGTTCTTGCTACATGCTAGAATGGATTACATCTTGTTTCTGACTAATGCACAATTTGGTTGATCTGGAGAGTATTAGACATAGCTCAGGCATTTCAGCTCCTTTCCATCTAAATCTAAAACCAGAGAGAGCCTGCTCCAAATGTCTCATCTTTTTGTCTAGTTTATTGTATTGTAAAGGCCAGCTTTGATTGCCTGTATCCTGTTCCATTTTCTCAATATTTGTTGCTTAGAAATAACAGCATTATGACTGGATTTTTAACATGTAAACAAGATTTTTTATAATTTGACGTTTTTTATTCATATTCAAAGTATCAGCATTTTTACTGGAGCTTTATTGCACATTATAGGGAATTTGTCAATCTGCTGTACTGAAGGCTGACCACTGATTTCTACCCACACAAGAGTAAAAAAAGACATATGCCCACAAGTTATATGTTGAGTCTTGAAGGATCTTAATCCCAATCACACCTCTAATGTATTTATTATAGTCACTGGCATACTTATTCAACTTATACTATGAGAAGAAGATCAGTGTCATAATTGCCAATACTATAAGTTAAGAAATACCAATTAAGAATACCAATCAAAATAGTAATGTATCCTATAAAGAATATAGTTAGAAGCTTGGCAAATACTGATGCTGGAGTCAACAACATAGATCCTTCTTACTCCAACTGAAAATCACAGGAATAGACAAATTTTCATGGCTATGTTAAGCACATAGCAGGAACCAACTCTGGATTAACCCCCAGGATTATAAAGGGGCCACACATGCATACAAAGACTAGCAGGTTAATTTAGATTTAATTTAATATTCTCTCTTTTGGGGTATTAAAGGAAAACCAGAATGCCCAAAAAGTATTCCACACAGATACTAGAAAAAATGCAAATTTCACACTGATAATGACTCGGTTGTGATTCTAATCTACTTTTCAGGTGCTGCGATGCAGCAGTGTTAACTATTTCAAAGATGTAACTCTAAAGTGACTACATAGTTACAGAACACTTCACACAGTGAAAAAACTTACATTCACGTTTCTCATTTTCTGAAAACCAAAAAAAACTGAAGAAAATAATGTATCTGGTGTTTACAGTCACTGGACAGCACTGCACAAGCAAAGGAGAAAAAGCAGCCAAGACTGGAGAGGACCACATACATAAAATAAGAAGCTGCTTTCCGATCATACTTTGGGAAGAAATGTAGTCACCTGAGGCCTCATGTATAAACGGTGCGTATGCACAAAAATCTTGCATACTCCCTTTTCCACTCTCAAATTGTGATGTATAAAACCTAAACTTGGCGTAAAGCTACACACATTTTCACGCTAGCTAGCTAGCTTGTATATGCAAATTCTCCGCTCGGTTTTGCAAACTGGCAGCACCCAACATCAAAGCAGTGCTTTTGTTCCAGTGTGTTTTTTTAGATCCACATCCCTGACGCGGCTTTATCATATACACTGAAATTAACTGCATATTGTTTATTAGTTTAAGGCATCTGATTGTAATTAACCTGTAACAATATAATGGTTCATGGAATGGCCAAACTGTTCCAAATACCATACCTGCTTTAGCATTGCTACTCTCACTGCACCTCCTTCTTCTTTCAGCTGCTCCCATTAGGGGTTGCCAAAGCAGATCATCTCTTTCCATATTACTCTCACTGCACCACTTGGAGTATTTATATCATTGTATTTGAGTGTGGAATCACAGCTGTACAGCAGCTGATCAGAAAGAGAATTATCAGTATAGAGCATCTAGCACACGCTGCCTCAGCCATGCTGCCTATTTGAACTGCTCACATACGGCAAACGCTTCAGAGCCTTTCCTGTACTGACCTTGCGGTTCAGAAAAGTTTCATCCCAAGAACTATTAACGCAATCAATCAGTCCATCAAGTGCTCTTGGTAGAACTGTTTGTACTTATAAGTAAAATTACCTCACTGTTAGTGCTGGGTAGTATGACCAAAATTCTGTATCACAGTATTTTTCTAAATTATCCCAGTTTCACGGTATTCAATGATATTTTTTTCCCATATATGAGTGGATGTTAACTACAATTTCCACTGCAATTACTGCAGAAGACTGGCTAAGAATAACCTATTACATTGTCATGAGAATTGTACACTGCATAAAAAACATTTTAATATGCACACAAGTATTAATACAGGTTTGCATGGCCACATAAAGTGATAGTTTTCAAGGGGGTGGCATTAATGAACAGAAGGAATCACATTGCATGACAGTTGCAGTCAAAATATAGTACCTTTTAGTTGAACAAATTTTGCAAACAAAAGATAAAATTTTGACAACATATTTTCAACCATCCAAAGAGGCATTTAGACTTAGTAAAATATTCAGAGGTGCTTGTCAAAAGTTGTATTGCACTGAACATGTCTTAGAAAAGGAATAAATAATGAATATTTTTAAAAAACCAACTACACTTTCTGTTAATGTTAACAATCTCTGTCCACTAACACGTTTAAGTGACTTTTTAAACAACTTTACCTTCATTAAACTGCATAATATTTAAACTAATAAATAATAAGAATCAAATAAATAATAGTGCAACTTCCGGTAATAATACTATTACTTCAAAACTTCAAGCCCAGGTGCATTATACAGTATTCACAAAATAAAAATAAAATAAAACAAGTGCAACTTAGTGAGCTATCTTTACCAATTGAATCATCATTAAGGCAAACTGCATTAATATGGACCTTGCTTCAAGCTAAGCTATATACATAAATATTAAAACTGCAACTTCCATTTATAATGCTATTTGTGGTATAGCTCTACAGAAGCATACTAGGGCCACAATGAAGAAAAAAAAAAACTATATGTCGAGAATAAAGTCGACATGTTGACTTTATTCTCGACATTTCCACTTTAATCTTGAAGCATATGTCAAGATTAAAGTTGACATTTCCATTTTATTCTCGCCGTTTATGTTCAGACTAGCAAAATACCCGCGCTTCGCAGCGGCGAAGTACTGCATTAAAATTTTTATTAAGAAGAAAATTTAACCTTTTTAAACTGAGGGAAAATATGCCAATAATTATTTTTTAAGGATCTCTTTGTATACCATGTTGTCAGTTCGGCCCTCCGGTTGTAACATGACCAAGCTGTGCGCTGAGCTTACTCTTGAGCATTCAACGTACAGTTGGCCATGTGAACAGTAATCTTGTCTTAAATCTCACAGCTTGGATTGCTGCTGTCATAATCGGTTTGAGTTTCATGGTTTGTTTCAATTACGACAGTATTTGCAGGATTTGTTGTGTTGAAGTGACATTCAACATCTGTCAAGCGTTGTAAGCACAGAACTGGTTTCATCGATAAAATCACATTCAGCTTTTGAGAGTTTAAACATTCATAAACATCAAAGTGTCCACTACTGAAATCGTCACCTGTGAATCTAAGATGTTTAAGAGGCATTGGCGGTTGTCGAAAGGTGTAAAATATTTGGCCATTTCGGTACACTTGAAAGCGACAACCGAACAATTCAGCGGCAGCCATCAACTCACATGCAGATGCATAGGTGAAGGGCTTAAGCATTTCACTCTTATAGTGCTCCTGTGTAGTAAATTATCTCCTGTACCGTCATCAGTCCACACCTTGAACCTGTCCCAGTCATTCAATACATAAGACACAATGTTCCTCCGGATATCAAGAGTGAGCCTGATATGGCCGTGCAATATGTAACAAAGAGAATGCAAAAGGTAGGTGCCATCTCCGGGCATGGAAACCTCTCAGTAAGTGACAGTTCTTTGATTGATAGTGATCACCTCGATAGACATGGTAATGGGGGTTGGAATGATAAAGGAAATGGGTACCTGAGCAATGTAAAGTAAGTCTAAAATACCTATACAATAACTATAATTGTAATAAACAAACAATAAAACAGCGGAGAAGCCGTGGATTAAACAAAAAGGCTGTAGTTATCAGTAGGGAGACGTGAATCCCGTGGCGAAGCAAGGAAGGGAATGTAGAGACCGGAGCGACGGACGGTCTTATATAGGCAGGCAGCCAACAATGTGGAAGGCGTTGGGATGGGGACCCAACGCCACCTCACACGGTGACCGAGCTGCAGGCTATGGACGTATATATGTACGTAAGTAGGATTCAGTTAGCATTGGGAAACCCGTGTACCAAATTTCTTGAAGATGGGCCCATAAGTAACAAAGACTGTTGAAAAGTTCAATATGGCGGCCGACAGTGGCATCATACCACCGAAATAAGTACGTACATTGGTTTTGGTTAGCTCAGGGAAGCCGCCTACCAAATTTCGTGAAGATGGGGCCATAAATAAGAAAGTTCAACATGGCGGACGTTGTCGACTGTTATGACCGTTACGTGTAGAATTTTGAAATGAAACCTGCTTAACTTTTGTAAGTAAGCTGTAAGGAATGAGCCTGCCAAATTTCAGCCTTCTACCTACACGGGAAGTTGGAGAATTAGTGATGAGTCAGTGAGTGAGTGAGTGAGTCAGTCAGTCAGTGAGGGCTTTGCCTTTTATTAGTATAGATTAAAGTCGACATTTCCACTTTATTCTCATAGTTTATTTTCTCATTAAAGTAGAATGTCTTAAACTAAACTTCACCCTAAAGTCAATGTTTAATATACTAGATTTTCTCAAACCCCATCATAAGTTAATGTAGCACATTAAATGCTTTTTGTTGTGATCCCCAACCCAGTTGTCAATCGCTGCACATTTCTTAAACTGACTTCCTCCGCAGGCAGGGATCGCCACACAGAATCCATTCACTTCTTGATATTCCTGCTCTCTGAAAATTTAGAATGCTAAGGTAAATACTTAATATAATTTTCATGATGAAATGCATTAAAGCAGGCATTAAACATGCATGGTAGTGAGGCCGTAGTGCTGCTTCCTCGCAGTAAGGGGTCCCCAGGTGTATGTTCAGTATAGAGAACTTTATGGCAGGTGTGACGAGGCTTCAAAAAACTGGATGTATGAATGGGTATCACACAGGTTTAACTTAAATATTGTGTAAATGTTGGGTTTGTGATCTGGTGGTTGGAGACAGGAACACGAAAATCAATGGATGTTCTTCTCAGCTGGCTTTCTTTATTGCATGCATGCTGTCTCTATATGACGCACCAAACCCCCTGTTCCTATCCTTTTTCTTTCTCCACATAACCAATCACCACACGATAAATGTCTTTGTGAAATTAAAACTAGTTATAAACTTAAGACGGCTTTCAGAACTTTAAAAAAATCTTTGTTATACATGTTTAAATAAGTCATCCATTCAGGAGTGTGCGCATCCCACCAAGCATTGTGTGCGAGGCAGGAGCAAATCCTGAAGGAGGCGCCAGCACATTGCAGGGTGAATACGAGCAACACATACACACTAGCAGGGTCAATATACTGTAGCATAACAAAACCCTACATTCTTCATGACTTTGAAAGGAAACTAAAGCACGCAGAGTAAAACCACCAGAACAACATGCAAATTCAAGGCAGGGAATACCCGGGACCCTCTTGCTGCGAGTCCCAGGCTTAGCAACAATAAAGTGTATGTATTCATTAATAAACTGAATTATAGAATACACAGCAATCAAGGAGGTAAAGAACAAAATTCCTCCTTTACAGCTTTACCCTTTTGTGTTTAAGTAAGCTAGGATCTATTAGCTCGGTCAAGATAACTTTTAAGTAAATTTAATGCATTGTGATGGCAAATGTAATATAATGGTATATCACTGTAATTTATGTTTCAATTGGTTATGCAAATATATTTAACACATTTTTGCCATATTTCTCTATTGTATAAAAATAAGCTTACATTTACACACATATATAAAGTATTTAAATTTTTACTGAGAGCAAGACACTATATGAGCTACAAAATAAGGCCTTTTTTGAAATTTAATCACCCAGGGGGAGAAAACAAAACTACAGCCTCAGGCCCAGAAATTGGCAAAATATTTTGAGCATTGCGAAAAAGACTTAAGAGAGAATTATATATTGAAGTTGTATTAGTTATTGGGCAGATATTGTAAATAATTCTTTGATGAAGATGATGAAATGGGGGGCAGCTAGAATACAATACATTGCTGCTCTCTGTTGTATCTTAATGAGTTAACTTCTGAGTACTGTCTTGTTTCAAGCGATCAAGACTTTGGACATTTTCTCTGAAGCAGGCCACATGGACACAGCTGGAGAGACAACAGTGCCTCAAACAAGTCCTTGTTCCTGTTATAACAAAGACTACTTTTTTGTTGGTATTGATGTAGTGTCTTCACACTGTTGTTCTTAGGAATATTTTTCAGCGTTACAAGTTAAGTGGTTTTCTCTTTAAATTCCATGTGATTCTTGCTTCATTACTTGTTTTGATATGTGGTGTGCTTTGGGTTATTTTTGGATTAGCACTATGCTGAAGTAAAAGAACCTAGTTTTCGGAAAGCATGCATCCCCTGCAAAATACAGTACAGTTACCTCTTTTCATGTTGTTGAAGTTGTCTGGCAAAGTGTTATGTTCATTAATCATGGGGTATAATTTTATAAAGACTTTATCCTTGAGCATCGTGTGCAGTAGCAAATGTAGAAATTTGACTGTCATGATACTAAACGTCTATGTAAATTCTACAGTATGTGAATTTGCAAGTAACAATGTTTCAATGTTATGGTGAAACTTTTAGAAAACAAAATATGCCTCATTCATACCAAGCATTATAAGCACCCTATCTCACTGGATCCCTTCAGGATTAAACCATTAAGACATGGCAAATATTTGCAATAAAATCAAAATTATTTTAGGGTAATACAGTATTCAGCTGTGCCTTACCTTGTCATTCCAAAATCAGATACTTTGACAACAAGTGACTCATTTACTAAGCAGTTCCTGGCAGCCTGTGAAAAAAATGACACAAAAATGATCAAAAACTTTTAAATGATGGGTATAAATCAGGCTATGCTACATTCATGCCCTGTACAACTTGTTCTAGGAGTAGAATGTTTAAGGACTGATGCCCTTTTTTTGATGCTAACCAGCTCCAGTAACCATTTCTAATAGCACAAAAACAGTGATACATTTAAACACTATTTAATTTAAGATTTCATAGTTTTATTTTTGTAAAACTGTATAGTTTTTTTCACTCGTTACAGCTATTTTAAAAAGCAATGCATTAACAAATTAGCTAAAAATCATTTTCCCTTAAAGGCATATTAAGTTTGTATTATAGACAGGGGTTTCACTGTTCAGAAATAAAACATCTAACTGAAATAAGCGCTCCATCAGAGAAAACTCTTCCGAACAGAGAGAAAACAAAAGCATTTGGTTTGTTTGCTGTATATTCTCTTAGAACTCATGGACCTACTACTGCATATCCCCAGCATGTACGCAGACTTTAGGATGGCTAATGAGTGATTTACTCCTTGTTGAGAATTTTTGTTTCCCCACTACCTTGCAGCATGCACCCTCTCCCAGCAACCTGAGAATTTCTTACAGTGTGCCAAATTATATGTATAACAGATAATGAACACTAACCTGTGATTTGTACTAACAAAAACTGCAGTCTTTCCTGGTAAGTGTTACTCATCCCCATTTAAACAAAAATGTCTGGATAATCATCAACCCAATCTATCTACCTTTTAAGTCTCAGACTTTAACAGGCTGGACTGTTTAGTATTCCAGAACCTTACAATTCTAAATCAGGCAATTATTGAACAGTTAACAAAAAACATCAAAGAATAAACCACTGGTATTTGGGGTTATTTTGATAACAACAGACATTCCTGTTGAGATGTTCCCATAGGTTGGTATTTAATATCATGTCTCATGAAAAGTAACCTGATTATTAGAATCATAGTAAACAGTAATAACACTCTAAATGTTATATACAAGAGTAGGATTGATGCACAAATCTAAATCATTTTAACACTGAAAAAATACTCACTTAATAAATGAGTAAAAAAGAACTTTATGAATCACTTTCATCGACTAGAAAAAATAAAATCATATAGTTACCAAGTCTCTGTGAATAAATCCATTCCTTTCCAGATACTCCATTCCTTCACTAATATCTTGACACATACTGATTAACATCCCTAAGGTGAAATGCCCCCGTCTTTGTCTGATGTAGTTCAAAAGACAGCCATGTTCCATGAATTCTGTCACAATGTATATAGGTTTCTGTTGTGTGCACACACCATAGAGCTGAACTAATTTAGGATGAGATAACTGCCTACAAAAACGAAATAAAACAAGAAAATTAGATGAAACAGTTACACAGTATATACAAAATAATACAGTAGTTCAAGTTAATTAGAAATGGTTTCTCCTATACAAAACAAATTCATCTGGCATGATTGGAATCTAGCGTAAACACAATATAAAATGATCACGATTATGCCAGAAACAATTGGTGACGGCCTCTTTTACTATTCCTTTAAAAATGAAGAGTATTTTTTTCTTGAGATTTCTCCAGGAAGTTTTTAGGAGGATTATTAAAACCTCAAGGTGGTTTTAGTCAGTCAGGCACTTTCCAACCCGCTATATCCTAACACAGGGTCATGGGGGTCTGCTGGAGCCAATCCCAGCCAGCAGAGGGCACAAGGCAGGAACAAATCCCGGGCAGGGTGCCAACCCACCGCAGGACACACACACACACACACACATACACACACCGACACACCAAGTACACACTAGGGACAATTTAGGATCACCAATACACCTAACCTGCATGTCTTTGGACTGTGGGAGGAAACCAGAGCACCAGGAGGAAATTGGCATATGTATTCAAATATAACTATATGCATAGTATCCTTTTTATCATCATTCTTGGCGCACTGTGTAGATTTTCTTTTTTTTGTGAATTATTTTATTATTTTGTTTCATTATTACTGTTGCTCGCATGGGTTCCAAACCTTTAATAGCTTCATGAATCCTTTTTTTGTCTTGTGTTATGTTACATCATCAGTGTGAGGGTCTCTCAGTGTTCACTGTGTTACCGTGTTTTCCCGAAAATAAGCCCTAGCATGACTTTCAGCCTGCTCTGTAATATAAGCCCTACCCCAAAAATAAGCCCTAGTCAAGATTGTCAACTGAAAAGTAAGGCACCTAAGGCCAGGATTATACTTCACGGAACATGACGCATGTGCCCTTAAACATCCATTTAATTCCGAGAACACCTTGCCACAATATCTCTGAAAAGGATGTGTAATGATTAGATCCATCAATTTGTGGATGCGCCCATTCCAGCAGCATTGGCGCAAGACAAAAACAAAATCCCTGGACGAGGCATCAGCTCATCACAAGGTAAACACAAGCACACACATACACAAGCGTCTTTGTAGCTTTGCCAAATCCCCAAACCTTCTTGTCTTTGGATGGAAAACTCTGGAAACCCACCAGGAAAACATGCAAACTCCAGGCAGGGATCACAAGGGATGTGACTCCCTGTGAGACAGCAGCGCTACCACTCTGCCACCGTGCCACTCCATATGTGTAACTATTAACAGTATTCATTATTTAAACAAAGTTAACAATTTATCTGTAAAATGTAACATACACTTTAATGCATTTCATCATGAAAGTGGTATGAAGTATAACTCTAAAAATTCTAAATGTGCAGAGAGCTAGAATATCATAAATTTTATGTGTTCTGTGTGGCGATCTATTGCTGCTTGCTGCTGCTGTCAGGTCAGGAGGAAACCCCAGAAGCGCGTAGCAATGGTGTGCTTTACTGATAAACTACGGGATTAAAGAGGGTATTTCGAGTTTAAAGTCGAAATTTCCACTTTAATCACAAAATAGACTTTTTCATTATGTCCTTATTTTTTCTCTGTGGCTCAAATACACCGCCGTACATTCTGATGGTATTGTGAAAGTGCAAAAAAAAAAAAAAAGGCACAGAAGATGGTTTGTGAGACTTTTAAAATGTCATTACTTTGGGGAATATGCGATGCTTAAATATAAAAGCACCACAAATGTATTTGTATGTTGTCACTTTGCTTCACCATATCGAACCATTCATCAAACACCGAAGTACGCACATCGATCCTGGAGGATCCTAAAAGAGGCTAGAGTAGCAAGAAATTCAGACTGGAATTCAGGGTTTGAATGTGGAGAGTTATGACGATATTCCAGAAGAAGATGACATGACTCCATTTGGATAAATGTATATTGTTGTAAATGAATAACTATAAGATACCCCCTTTATATAAGCCCTAGTGTATCTTTTGGAGCAAAAATTAATATAAGACCCAGTCTTATTTTTGGGGAAACACGATATCTTTCAGAGGAGAAATTGCAACAACACTGTGCACTCATATGTTTTCTGTTTTAACATTTAATCCTGTTAATAATAAACATTAACAGATAAAGGAGTTTACCCCTTTGTGGCAGTTTGCACAAAGCGGTACATCATGAGTCACAATACAGATGCTTCATAGATTAACCGGATTCAAAGCCAAAGCACAGCAGTATAGAGAATGTAGTGAACAGCAGTTACAATGGGATTATGTAAAGTCACATGCAATCACATTAACTTTCTTTCCTTTCTCATACTGCTTGATCGCCTTCATTTTTGTGTCGAGATCAATTGCCTCTTTTCCTAACTGAACGTAGTCAAAACAGCTACAGTTAATAAACAGAGATCGAGATGAATGAGTTTTGGCATAAGGAGCTGGCGTGGTGAAAACTGTTGTTTGCCCGTGAGATGGTAAGGGCCATAAATCAAATGGTCTTAAGATGCATAGGTCATAAGTCGACAACTACCTGTACTTTATGTGCTGCTCTGTGCATATTTACTGTAGTTTGAAAGAAGTTCAGCAAAGATTATTCAAATTTCTGTATATTTTGAAAGAAATAATTTACTTGTATTTTTCAAATGTGTCCAGAAAAATAACAATAGAAGTGATTAGTGAGTGAAATAAAGTAATACATAAATCTGTCTGGTATTACTTCTTTATTCACTTTAAATTGCTCTCTTTTTTCAACTGACATATTTTTAAAAACTGAAAATGATGGATGAAGTAAAACTAACAATTAAAGCTCAACCCATATTGACTAAGCCTTCACACCACTGGTTCTCATCCTTTGTTGTGTCACAACCCAGTTTTTCAAATGCCAGTATGTTCGCCACCCACCAGGAGGGTGGGGGCTCCCTCCAAGAATGTAGTGCTATCGTAGGGGTTAGTGTGGTGGTCCCCCTTGGTTAATCAAGCAAGATCATCGAAGTGGCAGGAGGAGGGTCGGTCCTGCACGATCACCAGAGCATTAGATGAATCAAGCACAATCTTCAATGTCTTTCCTACTTTGTGAATTGAGCTCAATTGTCAGAGCGGGGGTGAGGGTTGTCATCCAGGACTGGCAGTGATCAACCTTTGATGATACCACTGTGAATTGAGCATGTTCCTTGGAATATTGGATGGAGTTTTGTCCGTGGTTGGCTGCGATCCACCTATGATGGTGGCACTGTGAATCAAGCTGTATTGTTGCAGCGTTTGAGGTGGGGGTTGGGGGGGGATTGGTGATATGGTTCATTTGGGGTCAGCCGTGGCACATCTGCAATGCTGCCACGGCCCACAGGTTTGGAACAGCTGCTTTACACCATATCTAACAAAAATATGTATTAACCAAAACTTTCTAGCAAATTTTTCGAAATTATTCCTCAGTCCTAATTTATTGTGGTAATGCGATATTCCAAGGCACCTTAGAAATTAAACTGCTATAACACCATGATCTTATTTTTTATTTATTTAAGATGGATCCCTTGCATTACTCAAGCAATTTGCATTCAGTTCTTTTCACGTTTTGTAATCTGATTGGAGAAAATTACTTTTATATGGATATAAATAACTATGCATAATAAAATCATAGGAGATATTTAGCTGCTTACTTGTGAAACTAAAATGATGAAAGATAAATGTAATCAAAGCACATAATGTAAATATCAAATTGCTAGTAATGCTTTAATATCAGATTAAAAAAAGTAAGAAAATGTCCACATGGTGTAAGTCATGTGACTTCAGAGACTTAATTAACTGATTTAAGTTAGTTGCTTCATCACATTTTCTTTATTAAATATTTATGTAACATATTCAAAATAATGGTGATAAAAGGAGGCAACAATACTATAGGATCACATAAAAATATATATTTTTGCATTTTATAATATCATGTACTGTAGGTAAAAACAGAGACCAAATAGACTAGTTGCATCTAAACTAGCTTTAATACACACTTGCAAAAATGTAATCAGTTAATGCACTATTATAAATTGCTGGGTTTTTTTTCATTATGGAGGGTCTATGGCTGAGTGTAATTCTTATTTCTTAAACACAACATTTTTGAGAGAAATACAGTACATGCTGGAGAGTTAAAATCCAAGTTTCAATCGAAAATTACTGGTTGCAAGTATCGTTGATGGATAGCAGACCATTGAGGGACTTTGCCAATAAATACAGTATCATTGAAATGTTGACACTACAGATAATGCAGCTGTGTGGTTGTTTTTAGTATATGAAATACTGAGTATATGTTTGTTCAGTGTATGCATAGTAAGTCACAAAGCTATGTATAGGGAGCTTGATTCCTCTTTATTTATAATTAATGCAAAGTTGCTTGCATTTCTTACTTTTACCATCATGAATATCATGTACCTTACCTGGCACTGTTTTGTTAAGCTTTTACTGTGCATGCATTTCTCCTGGTGTTTTATTATCTGTACTGGGATTTGTCTTACTGTCAATAGCAGATATCAGATGAGTAAAAAATATAAATAGCCAAAATGCACAAGTTAAAGTAACATCTCTAAAGGTAAATTTGAAACTGAAAACCAATCCATAATTGAGGTTGCACAGAATGCTTCTGTTTTAAGATAGGCGAGTTTAAAAATTCACTAATGGTTTTCAATGTGCGTTTCATACATTTCAAAAATGTGTACAGCATGCTACATTTGAGATATCTCAAGCTTTCCTTACAGATTTCCTTGAAGAGTAAGTGTGCCAAAATGAACAAAATCTATCCACTGGGAGTCAAATTGATTAATGTGGACAGAAAGACAGGCAGGACAGAAGCAGCTGGTGCTTTCACATTACTGTATATGGGAGCACACACCTAAGAAGTGATGTAATGTAAAATTTTTGAGCAACTGTATTTGTAGGGAACACCAGCAAAACAATGTATCTACTCACTTCATAACTTTTGCTTCTTCAATAAAGTCCTCTTCATACATTGCCCCTTCACGGATTGCTTTTATTGCCACTTTATGCTGTGCTCTCCATTTTCCTAAACGCACAACACCATATTGTCCACTTCCCAGCTCCTTCATAAATGTCAGCTCTGAGGGATTTATCTCCCATTTGTCTGGAACAGATTAAATAACATACAAAGTACATACTATGAACAAACCAAACAGAATAAAATGTATAAACATTACATCATCAAATTCAATCCCATTACAACTGACATGGCTTCCTGTTCTACAATATATCTGTGTAAGAAAACATTTTATTTCCTTTACATAAATTAACTCCATGCACATAGTCATTTTAATTCCCATTACAAGATAACTGAAAGACAACATATCTCAGCTGAATGGAATATTAGGACAGATCTTGGACAGAACTCCAGGTCACAGTACAACTTGCTCAAGCTCACACTTACTCACTGGTTAAATTTCAAACACTAAGTAACATAATCTATACTAATAAAAGGCAAAGCCCTCACTGACTGACTGACTCACTGACTGACAGACTGACTCACTCACTCATCACTAATTCTCCAAATTCCCATGTAGGTAGAAGGTTGAAATTTGGCAGGCTCATTCCTTACAGCTTACTTACAAAAGTTGGGCAGATTTCATTTCGTAATTCTACGTGTAATGGTCATAAATGGAAGCTATTTTTCTCCATATAATGTAATGGAGTTGAGCTCGATGGCCGTGGGGGGCTGAGTTTCGTGTGACATCATCACGCCTCCCACATAATCACGTGAACTGACTGTCAACGCATTATGTAGAAAACCAGGAAGACCTCCAAAAAGCGCTGAAGAAAACATGCATTATACAATTGAGAAGGCAGCGAAACAATAAGAAGCGAGCGAGTGACACATACTGTACAAGCATATTCATGCCTGCAGCTACTTCAGAAACAAAGCACGGTGTAAAACTAAAGTTTAAATTAAGTTCATAGACAGGCTGCCGCTGGCGTTTGTCATGCCTACGGCTAATGCAGGATACAAATTTAATGAGAGGACGCAGGGTATAAACGACAGTTTTGATCACTTTCTAACTAAGTTCAAATTGCTGGTCAAAGGCTGTGCTTATGCAAATTCCGAGAGACTGTGTTTGTGGGGGGATTGACAGTTAAGGCGGGTGGAAGAGTGACATCATCCTCTCCCCTCCCATTCACCTCATTTCGCTCTGAGCTGAGCTCCGCGGCTAACGCCGTCTTCCGAAGCAACTTCGTCACACTGCCACCAAATACTCACAGAAAAATCCACAAGTTAATGCACACGCTGTCTCTAGAGTTTCTCCACACTGAATCCTCCAGGCACTACTTACAAAAGGTTACATTGACAATCGTGTTACATTATTTTTAAAATCTTTCCTTTTCTTCTTGATTCATTTTACCCTCGCACCCCCTTGGTTTGAGAAGAAGTATGAAAAAATATGAGGTTAACACAGAAAAACAGATCACCAATTCAAGCTTTATGAATAATCGATTCGCCATCAATAATTGTTTTGGTAAAGCCATACTCAGTGTAATCCTCCTTCCATTTTATAATTTTTCCGCCACTAGCCATGATTAAATGAACGTAAAAAAAGTAAGAGCGAAGCAAGGGTGACTTATTCAGGCAGGCATATATATGACAGCAACACTCATGACAATGTATCATGTTATGTTATTATTAAAATGTTTCCTTTTCTTTTTCATTACTTCTTTAACACACTACTTCTCCGCTATTATACTTATATACTTATATTTTGCTATATATATATATATATATATATATATATATATATATATATATATATATATATATATATATATATATATGAATGACCTCCAAAGAGCGCTGAGACTTTTGATCACGTGAACGAGTCTGCAAAAAATGGGGTCTCCTGCCCAGCAAAAGTCGAGCAGCCGGCGCGCATGCATAGCTGTGCCGGCCTTTGATATGCTGACTGCGCTTCTGCCTTAAGTCAAAGTGAGCACTTTTAATTTTTTCATCCTCCCCCTGAGCTATAGCCCAGACAAGTGCAAACACAAGTGCGATTCGCACTTTCTTTTGCACATATACGATCATGAGGTCGTCAGCTCGGATTATGAAGACACGCAGAGGAGTGGAGGATTGACAGTGCCATCACAGCCGATTAATGGCAGGGGCGTCTCACCAGTCTACACAAGACCCACCGCGACTGTCCCCAAAAGGCGCTCATATCGTCAGCGAAGACATCTCTCTATACTATATAAAAGAAAAAAGCAAGTTTCCTTTCTTTACACCTTTTTTCCTTTTATCCCAAACCAAAGCCTTTCTCTCTTAACACTGCAGAGGACACAAAACTAATTTTCTTTAAATGCCGGTAAGGCACATTACCAGAGGCAGAAATTTGGATGTTCACATAGAAAATGTAATTTCTATACCACAGCCGTCGTGTAGCGCCTTTCAAAAGGCATCAACTACCGAGAGATGATCCATATACATTTTAGCTGCTGTTAGTACTACTTACCTGTTCTGTTACACAGTCTTTAAAATGTAGTTTACCTGCAACCACTCCAGTAGTGCTTAATGTACCTGTACTTCTTAAAACGTTAATGTTTTACTTTTTAATAACTTATAGACTACATTTTACTATTTTTCCCTTGCACTCAGTGAAGAATTAAAGGAACACTTTTTAATCAGAGTATAGCATAAAGTCAATGAAACTTATGGGATATTAATCTGGTCAGTTAAGTAGCAGAGGGGGTTGTTAATCAGTTTCAGCTGCTGTGGTGTTAATGAAATTAACAACAGATGCACTAGAGGGGCAACAATGAGATGACCCCCAAAACAGGAATGGTTTAACAGGTGGAGGCCACTGACATTTTTCCCTCCTCATCTTTTCTGACTGTTTCTTTACTAGTTTTGCATTTGGCTACAGTCAGTGTCACTACTGGTAGCACGAGGTGATACCTGGACCCTACAGAGGTTGCACAGGTAGTCCAACTTCTCCAGGATGGCACATCAATACGTGTCATTGCCAGAAGGTTTGCTGTGTCTCCCTGCACAGTCTCAAGGGTATGGAGGAGATTCTAGGAGACAAGCAGTTACTCTAGGAGCTGGAGAGGGCCATAGAAGGTCCATAACCCATCAGCAGGACCAGTATCTGCTCCTTTGGGCAAGGAGGTACAGAATGAGCACTGCCAGAGCCCTACAAAATGACCTCCAGCAGGCCACTGGTGTGAATGTCTCTGACCAAACAATCAGAAACAGACTTCATGAGGGTTGCCTGAGGGCCCAAATGTCTACTGCGCCCTGTGCTTACTGCACAGCACAGGGGAGCTCAATTGGCATTTGCCATAGAATACCAGAATTGGCAGGTCCACCACTGGCGTCCTGTGCTTTTCACAGATGAGAGCAGGTTCACCCTGAGTATATGTGAAAGATGTGAAAGTTTCAGGAGAAGCCGTGGAGAATATTATGCTGCCTGTAACATCGTTTAGCATGACTGGTTTGGTGGTTGGTCAGTGATGATCTTGGAGGCATATCCATGGAGCGACTCACAGACCTCTACAGGCTAGACAACGGCATCTTGACTGCCATTAGGTATCAGGATGAAATCCTTGGACCCATTGTCAGACCCTACGCTGGTGCAGTAGGTCCTGGTTTCCTCTAATGCACGACAATGCCCGGCCTCATGTGGCAAGAGTATGTAGGCAGTACCTGGAGGATGAAGGAATTGAAACAATTGAATGGCCTTCACGATCCCCTGACTTAAACCCAATAGAACATCTGTGGGACATTATGTTTCGGTCCATTAGGCGCCGCCAGGTTGCTCCTCAGACTGTACAACAGCTCAGGGATGCCCTCATACAGATCTGGGAGGAAATGCCACAAGACACCATCCGTCGTCTCATTAGGAGCATGTCCCAACGTTGTCAAGCATGCATACAAGCACGTGGGGGCCACACAAGATACTGAAAAGCATTTTGAGTAGCAGAAATTAAGTTTTTGAAAAATGGACTAGCCTGCCACATCTTCATTTCACTCTGATTTTAGGGTGTCTACACAATTGAGCCCTCTGTAGGCAGAAAACTTTTATTTCCATTAAAAGACTTGGCATCCTTTTGTTCCTAAGACATTGCCCTGTCGTTATTTGTATAGATATCCAACTTCATATTGAGATCTGATGTATCTAATGTGTTTCTTTAAAGTGTTCCTTTAATTTTTGTGAGCAGTGTATATATATATATATATATATATATATATATATATATATATACACACACACACACATATATATAATTTGTGTGTGTGTGTATATATGATGTAGATAGGTATGTATATATATATATGTGTATATGTAGATATGTATATAAATATGAAGATATGTATGTGTATATACAGTGGTGTGAAAAACTATTTGCCCCCTTCCTGATTTCTTATTCTTTTGTGCATGTTTGTCACACAAAATGTTTCTGATCATCAAACACATTTAACCATTAGTCAAATATAACACACATAAACACAAAATGCAGTTTTTTAAATGATGGTTTTTATTATTTAGGGAGAAAAAAAATCAAACCTACATGGCCCTGTGTGAAAAAGTAATTGACCCCTTGTTAAAAAATAACCTAACTGTGGTGTATCATACCTGAGTTCAATTTCCGTAGCCACCCCCAGGCCTGATTACTGCCACACCTGTTTCAATCAAGAAATCACTTAAATAGGAGCTGCCTGACACAGAGAAGTAGACCAAAAGCACCTCAAAAGCTAGACATCATGCAAAGATCCAAAGAAATTCAGGAACAAATGAGAACAGAAGTAATTGAGATCTATCAGTCTGGTAAAGGTTATAAAGCCATTTCTAAATATTTGGGACTCCAGCGAACCACAGTGAGAGCCATTATCCACAAATAGCAAAAACATGGAACAGTGGTGAACCTATCCCAGGAGTGGCCGGCCGACCAAAATTACCCCAAGAGCACAGAGACGACTCACCCGAGAGGTCACAAAAGACCCCAGGACAACGTCTAAAGAACTGCAGGCCTCACTTGCCTCAATTAAGGTCAATGTCCACGACTCCACCATAAGAAAGAGACTGGGCAAAAACGGCCTGCATGGCAGATTTCCAAGACGCAAACCACTGTTAAGCAAAAAGAACATTAGGGCTCGTCTCAATTTTGCTAAGAAACATCTCAATGATTGCCAAGACTTTTGGTAAAATACCTTGTTGACTGATGAGACAAAAGTTGAACTTTTTGGAAGGCAAATGTCCCGTTACATCTGGTGTAAAAGGAACACAGCATTTCAGAAAAAGAACATCATACCAACAGTAAAATATGGTGGTGGTAGTGTGATGGTCTGGGGTTGTTTTGCTGCTTCAGGACCTGGAAGGCTTGCTGTGATAGATGGAACCATGAATTCTACTGTCTACCAAAAATCCTGAAGGAGAATGTCCGGCCATCTGTTCGTCAACTCAAGCTGAAGCGATCTTGGATGCTGCAACAGGACAATGACCCCAAAACACACCAGCAAATCCACCTCTGAATGGCTGAAGAAAAACAAAATGAAGACTTTGGAGTGGCCTAGTCAAAGTCCTGACCTGAATCCAATTGAGATGCTATGGCATGACCTTAAAAAGGCGGCTCATGCTAGAAAACCCTCAAATAAAGCTGAATTACAACAATTCTGCAAAGATGAGTGGGCCAAAATTCCTCCGGAGCGCTGTAAAAGACTCATTGCAAGTTATCGCAAACGCTTGATTGCAGTTTTGCTGCAAAGGGTGGCCCAACCAGTTATTAGGTTCACGGGGCAATTACTTTTTCACACAGGGCCAAGTAGGTTTGGATTTTTTTTTCTCCCTAAATAATAAAAACCATCATTTAAAAACTGTATTTTGTGTTTACTTGTGTTATATTTGACTAATGGTTAAATGTGTTTGATGATCAGAAACATTTTGTGTGACAAACATGCAAAAGAATAAGAAATCAGGAAGGGAGCAAATAGTTTTTCACACCACTGTATATGTATGTATATATATATATATATATATATATATGCAGACTCAAACCCATTATGACAGCAGCAATCCAAGCTGTGAGAAAACAGTAAAAAGGAGGCGTGTCAGACGTTGTGGTACATTTTCTGATGCAGCTAGGCGAAAACAACTTCGTGACGCTGCCGCCAAATACACAAAACAATTACTTTGACAATCATGTTATGTTATTTTTAAAATGTTTCCTTTTCTTTTTCATAACCTCTTTTTTTATTTTATTAATTTTATTACAATCCATACATAGAAATGAAGTTTTTACAAAAAAAAGAATTATGTTAAGAACAGATCGATCCCCACCCCTGAGAGAGAGAGCAAGCCAAACGGTGTAAGATTTAAGGCTTGTAAACATACCTAAGTTAATAAATTATCTGTGCTTTATAAACTTATTTTAAAATATTACTGATTAGATTCTGCCATGTTTTGAAAAAAGTCTGTACAGATCCTCTAACTGAGTATTTGATTTTTTCCAATTTCAAATAATATAACACATCGGTTTCCCACTGACTTAAAGAGGAGAGTTTGGGTTCTTCCAGTTTATCAGAATAAGTCTGCGTGCCAAGAGTGTAGTAAATGCAATCACAATTTGTTTGTCCTTCTCCACTTTAAGCCCCTCTGGAAGAACCCCAAACACAGCTGTTAATGGGTTAGGAGGGATTGTGAGTCCAAGGCTGTCTGAGAGGTAATTAAAATTTTGGTCCAGAATAATGTTAATTTGGTGCAGGCCCAGAACATGTGACCCAGTGAGGCTGGGGTTTGGTTGCAACGTTCGCAGGTTGGATCATGCCCTGGAAACATTTTGGAGAGTTTTAGTCGAGACAGATGTGCTCAATATATAATTTTGAGTTGTATAATTGTATGCTTTGCGCATATGGAGCTCGAGTGAATTCTCTGCATTGCTACTTTCCACTCCTTTTCTGATATATTAATTGAGAGATCTTTTTCCCATAACCTCTTTAACACATGACATCGCTGCAAAGCGCAGGTATTTTGCTATATATATATATATATATATATATGACAGCAACACTCATAACAGTGACAAAACACTCAATCATGTTACGTTTTTTTTTTTAAATGTTTCCTTTTCTTTTTCATAACTTCTTTAACACACTACTTCTCCGCTGCGAAGCGCGGGTATTTTGCTAGTATCCATGTATGCGGGATGAAAGTGGAAAGCAAACTACATGAAGAAAACCCATACATCTACATATAAAACTTGTGACTGGACCAGAAATGAAATGCAGGTTTCTGAGTCAAATAAGCGGCAGCATTATGCAATAATTAAACTACTATATATAATGTATACACTATCATTCAGTTTATTTTTTTAATGAACATGCAATTCTTTTGTTCCTTGTCTCTTCCAAAGCAATGCAAAATTAATTTGTTCACATTTTTCATTTTAATATTACAATTCACAAAACAAAAAGAAACCATTTTAATTTTTTTGCCCTTTAGAAGTTTTCCCAATCTTTTTTTTCCAACAGCTTCCAGGTTAAATTAAATAATGACAGAGTAGATTTACTATAGCACCAAGGCAGTACAATGGTACAGTGTTTAGCCCTACTCCCTCCAAGAATTTACCTTCAAATATAGCCCTTGTGTGTTTATATGTAAAAGACTGCATCTGGTGTACTGTGTGCAGTTGTGGTCACAGCACTACAAAAAAAAACATTTGATGCTATACAGAGGACAGCAAGAAGGTGCATCCTTGGGCTAAATGGCCACATCCTAGTAAAAACGGCTCACGGAGTTAAAGCTCATTAATTTTGAGCAGTGGAGACTATGTGGGGACTTAAACCAGGTTTTCAAAATTCTCAAAGGCATTGAAAAGGATCCAGCAGAAATCTTTCATCTAAACAGAGAATCAAGTACTCAAGGACACTAGTGGAAATTAAGGGAAATTTTAAGACTAAAGGCAACAAGCCTTTAAATAGTAAAATGTCTAAATAGTACCGGTATCTGAATGAGATATTGGGACAACTTAGCTATTTGCTAAGCACAAGAATTTGATAGACTGAATGGCCACCTCTTGGTTTGTCAAACGTATGTTAAAATAATACAAATCCATACAACAGAAGAAACAATGAGGCACATGCTTAGCACTTATCATGGATGACTATGTCTTCATCTTCTATTTGTGTCATGCAGCTCGCTGGTAGGCTCAAAACACTGAACTTTTATCCATTCATCCATCTCATCCAGAAACAGGGTGTAAGCATTTGAATACTATTATTTTTTAACTTAAAACTGATTAATGAAACTGTTAGCCAAATATTAAGCATCCTCTTTAATAAAACCCCTGTGTGCGTCCAGGTGTCCGTGTGTGTGTCTTCTGGTGAAGTGTGTAAAGTCATATTACGGACAACAAAGCCAGTATTACTGTCAGAGAAAATTACAGGCATTTTACGGAAATACAAACCAGTATTACTGCGAGAGAAAATTAATGACACACAATACAGTGATGCATATTACAGCCACATACAAGCCAGTATTACTGTAGGAGAAAATATTACGGACGTATCTACTAACACCACCCAAAAAAAAAAGGACACGTCAAGTAGGACAAAAGACACAGACAATCAAATCCCATATAAGCAACATCTCCTGGAAGAACGGTCAGCTCAACAAGTAAACATCAACAAAAGAAAGGTTAAAAGACAAAGAAAAATGTGAGCAAATAGATCCGATTGAAGAAAAAGAAAATGACCGTCAGAAAGACTCAGAAGAGCAAACCTTAGAAAAAGTTGGCATTTACTAGCCAGAACCAGTATTCCGCCACAGTCAGTTATATATTGCATTATCAAGAGTAAGAAGTTTTCCAGATGTTGTTGTCAAGGTTGTGGAGATTCCTGCACAAGGCAAACTGTTGCCAAACTCAGACAGAATATTTAAAAGAAATGTTGTCTATAATGAAATTGTTTAGAAACATTTCATGAGGTAAAAAAATAGAAAATTTTACCAAAATATCTACTTCAGATATTGTAACTTACAGATTGTTACAAAGTATTACACTAAGGCAATATTAACTATACTTACTGTACCGTTATATATGTTTCTATTTTATTTTTATTATTATTTTACTTTAGGCTTCTTGCAAAAATATTTTTGACAAAAAAAAAAAAAAATTAAGACAAGAAACAGAATGAGGTCAAGGTCCCTTGCCATTTAATATAGACTGTTCCTACTAATGTATATGCACTACTGTTCTAGCACCCGTTATTGTAAGGGGCTTAACGTCTAGTTTAATATAATATTCTTAAAACCTGCTTAATCCAATTCAGGGCTAATCACTGGTGCCACCACAATGCTCTAGTAGCTTTTGCTGTTTTTAAAAAAATCCTATTCCTCAGAAAGGTAACTACTAAAGTATCATCTAATCTATTGTAATATATATCAAGTTAATTCAAAATTATTTTCAGAAAAATAAACAGAAAATATTTGATTCCTACCATAGCTAAAACCAGCAGTTGTCGGTGCAGATGTTCCTTTTTTACCAACAGGATATCTTAATCTTGCCACAAGACCTATTAACAGAATAACAGTTTTAATCAAACCTTTCACATAATTTTGATGTGTGAAACACTAATTGGTTTCACAATCATTTTTAAAAGTTATAGTAAATGATTACCAACATTTACACAATGATCATAAAAATCTTAGATAACTGGAGTTGCTTCTTTGTATAAACCTTTAATAGCTCATTTAATGAATTCTCAGTACTATTTTATCAATTTCTTTTCTGTTTAGCTTTCTCACTTAACTGTTCCGAAAGTTGACAAGAATGAACATTAAACAGAAGCAATTACTTCAGTGCTATATTCACTCATCTGCTTATGTGTCTTACAAATAAGCATACAATTGAATATAACACTTACATAATTGCTGATCTTTTGCATACAGTATTTGTATCTATGTCTCCACTTCCTGTTGCTTATTGTCATCATTTGGATAACATTAAAGAAGCACAAAATACAGAAAAAGAGGAACTTAAGAAAACAATAAAAGAATGTTAAGAATTTAAAGACAAAAATACAAATATTTCTGAACAAAGGCCAGATAAATAAACAGTGAAATGAATTAGAAACAAAAATGACTTAATGATTGTGAAACTGGTTGCAATAAATTTAAGAAAAACATGTGAGTAAAGTTTGTGAAATTTCAAAACAGTATGATATTTCCAAGCATGTTCCATGCTTTTTTTTCTTTTTTTTTTTGCTTACATAGGCTAAAAAATATTGAAAAAAAATTTTATAACTCCTCTTAGAACAAATAAATTCCATACCTGCTGCATTATGTTTATGATATTCAATGAGTGTAGGAATATCAGAGAAAAGATGTCTTTCAGCCAAGTAGAACTGTGTAGGTGAGGTTTGTGATTCTTTTATATGGTAATGTCTTACTTGAGAAGCGCCTTCCCTGGAAATAAAGATAAGTAACACTGTTAGTTAAGAATTAGCCATTGCATACATTTTCTATTTGGCATACTGTACAAATAAAGAAATACAGAAACATTTATCACAAACAAATTTAAAATTAAGAGATTTGCTTATATGTATTTTATTTGTTCTATGCCAAATCTGATCCAATTTATTCTTCTTATACAGCCAATGATGTAAAATATTCTTTTCAGTTGCAGAGGTTGAAATAATAAACTACTTTCAGAAATCATTACTTCATTAAATCAAACAGTCTTACATATGGTACATGTTCACTTCATAGTGCAACTTAGATTAACCAAATCAGTATTTCTTGAAAGAAGCAGTTTAATTGTTAGGGTCAGCATTACCTGTTAAAACCAACCCCACTCCCAAAAAAGCTTCCAAATTAAATACCTTTAGCTATTTAGCATTGTTGTTGATTTATTTTTTATCTATTAACTCTACTGTTTGTCCAACATATTAAAAGTAATTTTACATTTTTTTGGTCACTGATTATAATTTATTTTGATGGCCAAAGGAAAGGCTGCATATTTTCATACACAGTGATACAAATGTACAATTACTAATCAAACAATTCAGAAAAACTATTTCAGTGTTTTTATTTTTTTTTATTAATCTGTTAAAGAATAAATTGGAACATCCCATTTCAATAACTGTCTGGAATTTTATGAGGGTGGAGCATAAATATGTGGTTACAGAAGTGCATACTATTTTCATTAACTATGAAAATGTCTGTGATCTAATTTAGGATTGGAAGGACCTGGAGCCACTTTTGGCAGCACTGGGCCAAAAGCAGTTCACATCCAGCTAGGGATGCTCTACCAGATCTTTTTAAGGGCCAACAGCAGTCACCGCTTTCATGGCACTACAAATTGACTGTCACCAATTTCATGATCACTTATATTTAAACTGTGCACCGTAAGTTTTATTGTACGTGTTCATTGTTATTTAAGGAAATTAAGTTCTGTAGGCCAATTGTTCAGTGACCAAAAAAAAAAAGAATATAAAATCCTCTTAAAACATATCCCTTTTTTAAATTAACAAAACATGTACAAAAAACATTTGCATATTGCATATTGGAAACAAGATAATATAATGCTTGTCATAATTATCAACCACAATTAAATAAAATATATGTTCATAAAATGTTACAAGGCTAGGATGCTTAAGATGTTCACAAATAAAATCTGTTAGTTAAAGTGGAGAGATCTCTGAAATCTTCAATGGGGCCTCCACACTAGCTGTGGAGTAAGCCGGAATCCACACCAGTGCACAACAGCAGATGCACAGTTGAGTTGGCCAGTTCCCATCAGAGACCTGCTGACTTCAGGGGTAGCAGGCCCTCTAAATGGGAAACTGGCCATAAAACTAATTGGTCCAAATAACATTAACAAATGCCCTTACAGGAAGTGGGTCACTGGAAACCTCTGGCTGCATAAATATGGGCAGAGAAAGAATCTTTGCAAAAATAAAATGTTTAATTTTCAAAAAGGTTCAGAAAATCCAAAATGCTCAAAGAGTGAAAAAAAGTTAAAATAGATATATTCAAAGGCAATCATATAGCAACCAAAGTCTGAATACACAATCCAAAAAGACTAATCATAAAAAAAGAGGTCAGAAATCCAGTGAAAAACAAATCATAAAACCAACACCAAGTAAAATTCACTGCTTTTGGCTAACTGCTCTACCCAGCCTTTATACGGCTGGGGTGGTTCAAAAATGACACATACAGGTGGTCCTGCTTCTTGGGGAACCACACACAATAAACATGGGAAACATGAATACATAAATAGAAATGTAATTATGCGATAATGAAAAATTATACACAAATAAATATAATGATTTTTAAAATTCTTTTAAGTTGCCGTACTAAACGCAAGCTTGCTCATTGCCCACACCCAAACAATAAGTGTCAGCTTTAATTAAAAGACAAGTGAAAAGTTCTGAACTCATTAGGGAACTCTTTTAGCTTAATTTGTATTTTAATTTTTGTCAAAGAACAGCAATATTGTTTCATTACCATTTTATTTAGAAGGGCGGTATACCAGCTCATACCGAAAACCGTTTTCTATTTTTGTTATGATATGGATTTTTCTTATAACGCAACACCGGTTTAAATTGCCTAAATGACGTTTGGAACGTGGTGCAGTGGGAAACTGTGCAAGGGGGGACCTATTTCACTGCTACATTGCTAAATAGGCATGGAACTGAGTACATGCGGTAGTGTAGGTATTGCGCGGTGAAAATGGACAGAGAAAATTTCGAAACTGAAGATGTAGCTGATGATAAAGTTCACCATGATGACACAGAAGAACTTTTGCAGAAAAAAAGGAGTCGGAGCTCCGGAGTTGCCCGGAGATACTTTGGTTTTAAAAGGTCATATGTGGACCATTATGTTCAAATGTGTGAATACTGTTTCTATACTACTGGATAATACTGCAAGCCAAGTTGTACTTGTTTAATTTTTTTCCAATACAGTGTAATGTACCTGGGTACTGTGTAATAGTGTGATGACATGTTGACTTTACTCTCGACATTTCCACTTTAATCTCGATGCTTAAACTCGGATTGGCTTCTTTCACCATCCCAAATCGCGGTGGTAAACCCACTCACCTGGAGACGTGTCACAAAGCAGAAGTCAATCATCAGCAATGAGAAATGAATAACGCTCTTGGAATGGTTACTTTCAACATCCCAAACCGTGGTGGTAAACCCACTCACCTAGAGATGCCTCACAAAGCAGCAGTCAATCATCAGCAAGGAGAAATGAATAACGCTCTCGGATTGGCTACTTTCACCATCTGAAATCGCGTTTCCTGCAGCGGTTGCTTCCTGTCCTCTCTACAGCACAGTATTGCCACGAAAAAAGCCATAAAAAATTGCGGAGGATATTTAAACTTTCCGCTAACAATTAATAGTTAGGTTCTAAGAAAAAATCTGCAAACGACTGAGTCCACAAACCCTGAACCGCGACTTCATGGGGGGTCTACTGTATTCCTGCTCTCTGAACATTTAGAATGCTAAGATAAATACTTGATATATTTTTCATGATGAAATGCATTAAAGCATGTATTAATCATGTGGGGGCACCGTGGCATGGAGGTTGCACTGCTGCCTCGCAGCAAGGGGGTCTCGGGTGTACCCTGCCTTGAATTTGCATGTTTTTCTGGTGTGTTTACTCGGTGTGTTTCAGTTTCCTTTCAAAGTCATGTAGGATATGGGGTTTTATTATGCTATATTGACCCTACTAGTGTATGTGTTGCTCATATTCACCCTGCGATGTGTTGGTGTTCAGGATTTGCTCCTGCCTTGCACACAATGCTTGCTGGGATGGGCGCAACCCTGAATAGATGGCATAATTAAACATGTATAATGAAGATTTTTTTAAAGTTCTGAACATTCAGTGGGCTAAGTTTATAACTAAATTTAATTTCACGAAGATGTTTATCGTGTGGTGATTGGCTAGATGGAAAAAGAAAAAGGAAGGATAGGAGCTGAGGGTTTGGTACGTCAGACAGACAGCACGCATGCAATAAAGAAAACTTGCTCAGAAAAACATCCATTGAATTTTGTGTTTGTGTCTCCGACCAGCAGATCACAACCCAACATTTACACAATATTTAAGTTAAGCCTGTGTGTTACCCATTCATACATCCAGTTTTTTGGAGCCTCGTCACACCTGCCATAAAGTTCTCTACACTGAACGTACACCTGGGGTACCACTTACTGCGAGGGAGCAGCACTACCACCACACTAGTGTGCAGCTTTAATACATACTTTAATGCATTTCATCATGAAAATGATATCAAGTATATATCTTAGCATTCTAAATTTTCAGAGAGCAGGAATATCATGATGTGAATGGATTCTGTGCGGTGATCGCTGGAGGCACCTCCTTTTAGTGTGGAGGAGGTCAGTTTAAGAAGCGTATTGATTAACAACTGGGTTGGGGAACACAAAATAAAGCATTTAATATGCTACATTAACTTATGACGGGGTTTGAGAAAATCTAGTAAATTAAACATTGATTTTAGGATGAAGTTTAGTTTATGACATTCTACTTTTATTATAAAATAAACTACGAGAATAAAGTGGAAATGTCGACTTCATTCTCGACATATAGTTTGTTTTTTTCTTCCCTGTGTCCGTAATTTTTTTTTCTTCACCGTGGCACTAATACGATTCCGTAGGGCTATACTGCAAATAGCATTATAAATGCAAGTTGCAGTTTTATTGTTTATGTATATAGCTTGGCTTGAAGCAAGGTCCATATTAATGCAATTTGCCTTATGCAGTTTAATGATGGTAAAGTTGTTTAAAAAGTCACTTTAATGTGTCAGTGGACAGAGATTGTTAACATTAACAGAAAGTGTAGTTGGTTTACAAAAAATATTTACTATTTATTCCTTTTTTTAAGACATGTTCAGAGCAATACAACTTTTGACAAGCACCTCTGGATATTTTACTAAGTCTAAATGCCTCTTTGGATGGGTGTAAATACGGTGCATTCGGAAAATATTCACAGCGCATCACTTTTTGCACATTTTGTTATGTTACAGCCTTATTCCAAAATGGATAAATTCATTTTTTTCCTCAGAATTCTACACACAACACCCCATAATGACAACATGAAAAAAGTTTACTTGAGATTTTTGCAAATTTATTAAAAATAAAAAAAAAGAGAAATCACATGTACATAAGTATTCACAGCCTTTGCTCAGTACTTTGTCAATGCACCTTTGGCAGCAATTACAGCCTCAAGTCTTTTTGAATATGATGCCACAAGCTTGGCACACCTATCCTTGGCCAGTTTCGCCCATTCCTCTTTGCAGCACCTCTCAAGCTCCATCAGGTTGGATGGGAAGCGTTGGTGCACAGCCATTTTAAGATCTCTCCAGAGATGTTCAATCGGATTCAAGTCTGGGCTCTGGCTGGGCCACTCAAGGACATTCACAGAGTTGTCCTGAAGTCACTCCTTTGATATCTTGGCTGTGTGCTTAGGGTCATTGTCCTGCTGAAAGATGAACCGTCACCCCAGTCTGAGATCGAGTGCTCTGGAGCAGGTTTTCATCCAGGATGTCTCTGTACATTGCTGCAGTCATCTTTCCCTTTATCCTGACTAGTCTCCCCATCCCCACAGCATGATGCTGCCACCACCATGCTTCACTGTAGCGATGATATTGGCCTGGTGATGAGCGGTGCCTGGTTTCCTCCAAACGTGACGCCTGGCATTCACACGAAAGATTTCAATCTTTGTCTCATCAGACCAGAGAATTTTGTTTCTCATGGTCTGAGTGTCCTTCAGGTGCCTTTTGGCAAACTCCAGACAGGCTGCCATGTGCCTTTTGCTAAGGAGTGGCTTCCATCTGGCCACTCTACCATACAGGCCTGATTGGTGGATTGCTGCAGAGATAGTTGTCCTTCTGGAAGGTTGTCCTCTCTCCACAGAGGACCTCTGGAGCTCTGACAGTGACTATTGGCTTCTTGGTCACCTCCCTGACTAAGGCCCTTCTCACCCGATCTCTCAATTTACATGGCCGGCCAGCTCTAGGAAGAGTCCTGGTGGTTTCAAACTTCTTCCACTTACGGATGATGGAGGCCACTGTGCTCATTGGGACCTTCAAAGCAGCAAAAATTTTTCTGTAACCTTCCCCAGATTTGTGCCTTGAGACAATCCTGTCTCGGAGGTCTACAGACAATTCCTTTCCTTTCCTTTGGTTTGTGCTCTGACATGAACTGTCAACTGTGGGACCTTATATAGACAGGTGTGTACCTTTCCAAATCATGTCCAATCAACTAAATTTACCACAGGTGGACACCAATTAAGCTGCAGAAACATCTCAGGGATGATCAGGGGAAACAGGATTCACCTGAGCTCAATTTTGAGCTTCATGGCAAAGGCTGTGAATACTTATGTACTGTACATGTGCTTTCTCAATTGTTTTATTTTTAATAAATTTGCAAAAATCTCAAGTAAACTTTTTTCACGTTGTCATTATGGGGTGTTGTGTGTAGAATTCTGAGGAAAAAAATGAATTTATCCATTTTGGAATAAGGCTGTAACATAACAAAATGTGGAAAAAGTGATGCGCTATGAATACTTTCCCGATGCACTGTACTGTATGTTGTCAAAATTATAGTTTAAGTTGTTTGCAAAATTTATTAAATGAAAAGGTTCTATATTTTGACTACATCTGTCATGCAATGTGATTCCTTCTCTTCATTAGTGCCAACCTCTTGAAAGCTATCACTTTATGGGGCCATGCAAACCTGTATTAATACTTGTGTGCACATTAAAATGTTTTTTTTGTACAATGTACAATGCTCATGACAATGGAATAGGCTATTCTTAGCCAGTCTACTGCAGTAATTGCAGTGGAAAATGTGGTTAACATTCACTCATGCAATGGGAAGAAAATAGCGTTGAATACCGTGGAACCAGGATAATTTTGAAAAATACTGTGATATAGAAAATTGGTCATACCGCCCAGCACTAGTCTGAAACATTTTTGTGTAAAGTACATAACAAAGCATTAAGGATTTTTTCAGATTTTTCCAACAACAGACAGTTTCAGTGAAAGTGTCCACTTACATATATACTGTACAATACATAGTTCATTATGCAAGCTGTCATTGCAGCAATACTGCTGTTTGCCAGTAATGCCAGAGTAACAAGACATAACCAGTTTAATAAATATCTATTCTTGTGTCACTTGTCCTAAAAATCTCCATAACCTGATCACACATAAGATTCAATATAATTATTTCTCTAATAATCGCCAAGGAGTGATAAAGTCACTTGATTTACATATTAACTGTAATACAGTACTATAAGCATAACCTTTAACATCTCATATACTTCATTTCAGTACTCTCAAGTTTAAAATCTATTATTAGTTTCTTTTTCTGTTTTAAAGACAGCTTTAAAAAAAACAGTATATGAAAAAACATGTGTTCATAAAATTAAAGACAGTAGATAGCTTACTAAATAAAACAGGAAGCTACTCTGTTCTTGAAAATACTTACCTTCAGATCTAAATATATAAAGCTTGATTAAAACTTAAAATATATTCTGGTATATTGTAAAACTACTGCTTTAGTTTACATTAACAACTTGAAATAAAATACAAAGACAGATGATAGAACAATTTAGGCTGAATATAAGCTTTTATTAAAAAAATGTACGAACCTGGGGCAAATTGAAGTAGCATATTTATATTTTCTGCTGTGCCCTAAGCATTTCTGCTTGCAACAACAGTTTTTAAAAGAGATATGATACTGTCAGCGATGTGGTAAACCATCTACTTAAGGAAATTATTGGAAATGAAATGGAAGAATTTAAACACGTTTCCTCAACAACTTTATGCATTTGAGTCTTTCTGGATATGGAATAGAATAGAATAAATCAGAATCAATAAACACTGATGAAGAGTACATAATAGAATAAAACAGAATAGAATAGAACAATAAATAGAATAAAATAAGCACTGCGGTGGGCTGGCGCCCTGCCTGGGGTTTATTTCCTGCCTTGCGCCCTGTGTTGGCTGGGATTGGCACCAGCAGACCCTATAGTTAGGATATAACGGGTTGGATAATGGATGGATGGATAAAATAAGCAGTGATGAAGAATTACTAGTTAGACGGTTGTTTAAATTAATACAGTTTAGGGTGAAGTAATAGCCAGAACAAGCTTGAAAGAGTATCACACTGAAACACTCAAACTTCAGATAAAAGCCAAGCAGTTTCTTTACATTTGTTTCCTACTTTGGTGGCCATAACCTAGTACTTTCGACTTAAGAATAATGGGGTGAGCAAAAAAAAAATTGTTAGAGAATAACTACAATGTTTGAACAGATTGCTTTGTGTGTTTTTAATACTCCAATTACTAGTCAGCCATTGTACACAATAAAAAAAAGAATAATTGGAATTGTGTACATTAGACGTCTTTTTGATCTCATTCCATTATGTGTGTACATATTGTATATACTGTATGTACCAAAGGAAGAAAGCTCTGTTTACTGTACAAGGTGAGTATTTCACTGTATTTTCCCTATGCCTACTACTTAAACATTAAAAAGAGCAATGTACTGACTGGAGATGCCGAATGCCAACTGAGCAAAAGGAAAGCAATAATTTGATCCATTAGCAGCCTAAATGAAAATGCCTATTTCTGGATTTGACCTTAAATTCAAGGGGATTCTATTTCAGGCAAAAATTCTAATTTTTGTATATGAACTTTAGAAAAATATTAGTTTAGGGTTACGTCCAACTGGGAGGAGGCCCCGGGGAAGACCCAGGACACGCTGGAGGGACTATGTCTCCTGGCTGGCCTGGGAATGCCTCGGGATTCTCCCGGAAGAGCTAGAAGAAGTGGCCGGGGAGAGGGAAGTCTGGGCTTCTCTGTTTAAGCTGCTGCCCCCGCGACCCGACCTCGGATAAGCGGAAGAGGATGGATGGATAAACTGTTTTAATAGTAATGTTACTGAATATAATCCAGTAAGGTGCATGGTTTTGATTACTCGAAATTAACATTCACTATTAATTTTGATAGACTTAAATTATTATGGGCAGCAAGCTGGTGCAGTGGTATGGCTATTGCCTTGCTTTACAGAGAATGGGTTCACATCCCAGATACTTCCTGTGTGGAGTTTACATGTTCTCCATGTGCTAGTGTGGATATCTTCCAGGTGCTCGGTTTTCCTCACACTGTCCAAAGATATGCAGGTTAGGTGGACTGACACTGCTAACTTGACTGTAGTGTGTGTGGGTGTGTATGTGTGTGGGTGTCATCTTTGACTTTTGTTCACTTATTTATTTTGTAAACAACTTAAACCAGGCTGATTTAGAATTGGCCGTTTAATTTAACGTTTAAAACATTGTAGGAAAACTTGAGTACCCAAAGACAAAACATGCAGACATGGAGAGAATGTGCAAATTTAGCATTTGAAGCAAAGCTAAGCACTCTGCCACTTTGTGTAATTCTGTCTAACAAAATATTACTATTCATTCAAATTTAATTTTGAAGGTGTGGCTAAATGTATTACATTATCATTTGTGGTGCAGTTATAGAAGAAGCCAACAAAAGAATATCTGCAAATTAGAGTAAAATTGTGCCAATTTTGGCTGTTACTGAGTTTGGCTAGGGGCTTGAAAAGTCAGGTAATAGATAATCATTAGGAATATAAATCGTAGAACCTAAAAAAAAAATGCTGTTTAATTGCGGAGTCCTTTTTACATCAGATAGTAAAAATATAACAACTATGTTTATATAAATGACGATAAAAAAGAGTTATAACTCACCCGGATGATTTAGTAAAAAGAGATACAGTGTATGTGCCTGGCTGGCTTGATTCTCTCACCATAAATCCACCTTCCTTGTCCTGTAAAGCATTTAAAATATAATACAATAGGACGGTACTTTTTATTCTCAAGGCATGTCAAAAAATCTAAATTATGCATTGTATATTTGTAAAATATTAACTAAAATTATCTGCAATTATTTTTCAATAATTTTGGTCAGTTTAACAGATTTATTTCAGCTGGGGTTGTACTAAAATGTTCAACATTTAATTTATACTGCATCAGAATGGTGAATCATTATTTTAGAACATTCATGGTAAAACAGTGGAAAAAGAACTCAAAGGCTCCCCAGCAGTATTACTATATTCATGAACTTGGAGAGGTGTCAGTTAACTCTTAAGAATTACTCAGTGCAGAGGACATGGACGCACCTGTGCCTGCTGCCCCACTGGCTTTTGTAAGAAGACACTGACGATACCATATCTTAGCTATATCACTGACATATGAGTTCTATTAACCTTTGTCTTAAGAAAACACCTCCAGATAGACAATGTTTATCGTGAAAACGTCAAACTTTTCCATCCAATGCTGAGGTGTTTCACTTGCCCGTTATTGAGACACAGTATTTGCTTAATTTTACATTGTGTCTCTTCATCTTTGTCATTAGTACAACGTTATTATTGCGTGGTGGCGTTTGCTGCATACAAGTCTTTTGTAGTGAGAAGTGAGGTGCATGCAAGTGCTAAAAAAATTTAAAAGTACTGTACATGCATATGCCATCTACTGGCTGTGGTTGAGCATGAGCAGAGTGGACAGCTCCATACACATACAGGTCTTTAATTTACAATATATACTGTATGTCTAATATGTATAACTTAAGAACTTCTCAGTTACAAATATCTTCCTTCTCATCAGTAGTTACACTAGCTTGGTAAGGTGCCTTGAGTTGTGAAAGTGGTTGACACAAGTTTGAATGTTAAAACCCATTTGTTAAATAAAATAAAATTGACATTCTTAATCCTGTTTATTCTCTCTCTAACTGTTCAAAAACAGAAAGCTATACAAAGTACAGAATATTAACCACATTCCAATCAAAAGAATGTGTACCTATATAACACAAAAAGTGTATTATTTGAGAATTTCTGCATTGAAGGATAGCAGTCAGATAATCAGGGATCAATATTTATTGCTTCGGAATAAAACTGTTTTTAAATCTACTGGTCTGTTCATGGTGTTGTGGTACTATCCTCCCAATCAGATAGCACAACCTCCATTACCCTGATGTTACAACAAAGATGGATGTAAGGGGAGCAGAGAAGCTAACACCCAATCAGGGAAAACACAGGGCTAGCAGTGTTTAGCAAAACCATCTTGCAGTGGCCAGGTTCTTCCCACAACTAGTTTTAAATGAGCTGAATATAAGCCAGTCTTGAAAAATCTGTAAAATGAAAAACAATGCTAATAGTATGACAAGAAACAGGCTTACCTCATTTTTGAGTTGCTGTTCTGCTTTATTTCTGTTTACATTCTTACAAAACCAGCTATAAAAAAAGAACACATACATTTTTAATACTGTGAACTTTTTAATAGTTTAAAGTATTTATGATAAAGATAAGTCTAGTCGTCAGTAATCTAGGTAAGGTTTTGAGATGCTGTAAAATTACATACTAAAAATAAGAAATTCTGTAAAATAACAAAGCCACAAGCAGGGATATGTATTTTGAGTATGCTATACTATCAATGATAAAAGAGGCTTTGATAATTACAAGGTTGTATCCAGATTAAAATACATATTTATTAATTTATTCTTCTTGAAACTCCTCATTGCATTACATACCCTGTATTACATAGCCCATTCCAAGGCAGAAGCAAATCATGTACAGTCCATTGCAAGCTCACAAACTCACAGTGGGCCGGTTTAGATTCAGTGATCAACTTTTGAAAAGTGGAATCAGACACTGGAAGAACAAGCAAATTTATCACTGACAGATTCCCCATCTTGCGATCTGAACCCACCACTAGCCGCTTCACCACTGTGCTTCCAATAAATGTACACTATTAAATATATCTTCCAATAAACACAACCACAGCATGGCCATGTGCCTTGTTTGGTACCCTGAAGGCTTCCACTGGACAGTTACTCTGCACAATGGATGAACTGGAAAGCTATATGTAATTTTTTTTAATTAAATTGTAGTCCCATTTTACATTAGCATGTGTGACTCAGTTGTAATCCATCTATTTGAAATCAACCAAGTTCTCTATGTGGCTCAGACAGATGATCTTAGAAAATGCTAAGTCCACATAGAGGAGGCCAAGTGATACACGAAACTTCACAATACAAATAATTAACTACCATATACAATCAAATTTTTGTTTACAGTTTACCAAGCTTTTTTTTCCAAAAATCAAAGATAATATAAAAATCAATACATGGAGTTAAATAATCTCTGAGTACTGGGTAACAATTAATGAGAGACCATTGTTAAAATCAGAAGGATTTCTGCTTACATTTATTTTTAAATATCATGTTAGGGTGGCACGGTGGCGCAGTGGTAGCGCTGCTGCTTTGAAGTTAGGAGACCCAGGTTCGCTTCCCTCCCGGGTCCTCCCTGCGTGGAGTTTGCATGTTATCCCTGTGTCTGCGTGGGTTTCCTCCGGGTACTCCGGTTTCCTCCCACAGTCCAAAGACATGCAGGTTAGGTGCACTGGTGATTCTAAATTGTCCTTAGTGTGCGCTTGGTGTGTGGTTGTGTGTGTGCCCTGCCTGGGGTTTGTTTCCTGTGTTGGCTGGGATTGGCTCCAGGAGACCCCCATGACCCTGTAGTTAGGATATAGCAGGCTGGATAATGGATGGACATAATGTTAGTGGTGAACATCTTAGTGAAACATTTACAAGGAGAAAACTTTCAAAAACAGTTTCATACATTTGTACTGCAGTAAAAAGTAAGGACTTGTCAGACTGAAACTGCAGGTTTTACTTAAGACTGAATTTTCCACTTTCAAACTACCCATATCCTTAACATCTCAGCTAAAATGTCTATAGTGAAAATTGAACTATGTATACAATATAATCTATTTATTCAAGTTTATCTGTGGTTACTAACATTTAATAATAAAGGCTGCCAATACCATTAAATACCTTTAAGTTTTAAATTTTGACAACTTTCCTTACTTACGGATATTGATCAAGATTATTTGACTTCTTTTCAGTGACGTAATTACTTGGAATATATCCTTCATTTCTAAACATAAAAATAACAAATCAGTGAATACATATTAATATGTAATTTACTTTTTCTCTATTAAGACTTAAGACTCTATTAATACTTTATTTGCAAATGTACAATGTATACTTTATTATACCTGAAAAGTATAATTGCAAGTATTTATGTATAAATAACATGCACTCATGATAACTAAAGGCAAGATTTTTTTTATTAATTAAGCTTTATTTGTTCCAGATAAATAAATTATAGAAGTTAAATAATGACATTAAAACATTACCTTCAGTAAAACAAAATTAACAATATTTAAAATGTCTGTTCAATCAGAACTACAAACATTCCCGTAACACTAAATAAACAATTAATTTTAATTCTGACATCATAAACCGCACTAATTCACCCACCCTCAGAACAAATTACCAATAAATGCATGTAAATGGAATTTTTTTTCAAGATTTTATTTCCAGATTCATCTAGGCAGGTGTGTATTCAACACTATCTTCCTCTTTCCATTGCCTCAAATTATGAATATTCACAACCCAGTAGTATAGCTGAAAGTCAGCCAATGCAATACTCCCTGATATCTTTGTAATGCTGAATTTTTAACAAGTGGTCTTTTATCCTTTCATATAAACAAGCAGATAATAAGAATAATAAGAAGCTGCTGAATAAGAAGAAAGGAATGGGATAATGATGTTTTTTATACAACAATAGAAGGACCCAGCACTACGTTTTTGAAAAAGGATGTTGCAAAACTGCTGAAAATGATTAAGACAAGTAAAGCAGTAGGCCCAACTGCAAAGTACATTCATTTTTTGCTAAAACAGTACCGATTCTCAATATTCGTGATTTCTGAGAACAAGACAGAAACCTAACAGATGTAATGAATGTGAAAATCCTGTTTACTTTGGATTGACAGGGTTTTAGCTGTTGGAGAGTACCTTCTCTACAAACAATTTTGAACATTCTGTCATAAGTGATCTGTTTATTTGCATAATGCAGAACTGCAGAAATATCATTCAAGAATTTCTTGGTGTATAGTAAGTGTGTGACTTAATTGCTTTGCTCTTTGAGTAGTTCCAAATGTAAAAATCGTGCAATGGCTGGCACACTGGCAGCATAAACAGCATGTAAAATTTTAATCTCACCTATCCCTATGTTTTAGATTGACTGTCTGCATTTTGGTTTACTGTCCTGTCTGTCTAAGCAGTTTTACTTTTGCCATTAACATTTTTTCAATCCCAGTTAAATAAACTTATTCATTTGTGCAAGGTGAGCAAAACAAGTACATTATATAAAGAAAAATACAATTTTGGTTATTTTCAAAACTGGAAGTGAAAAGAAGTACACAGCACTTAATACAGGTCAAAAACTATCAAACTGATAGCAAAATTAGTAAAATAAACAAATAAATAATATCATACCCATCTTTGTCTTGTGCTCTATACCAATTTATGTCACATTTTTCAATAATAATATACTCTTCCCCTTGGATAAGAGTTAAGTCATGGCTTTCCACACCAGTAAAGTCATACATGGCTATTACAATCTCTTCCTTTCCTTTTTCATCATGTTTCTCTGGAGAAGGAGGAGGTGGCAGCATGCGACACTAAAAAGTAAATAAATAAATAAACTAATTATTTCAAAAGGATTAACCGTTAAAATTCACATGTATTATTTTTAAATAGATGAATTAATACTAGAATGACCAACATTTTTTATGTACTTTAACTATGAAGGCTGCACCAAATGGCATCTGAATCTTTTTGTTCTCACTAATGAACTATCAATTTGGCATACTGAATGTGCATTCCTATTGCATTTCCCTAAAAACTATAGACAGACTAAAACATCTTAAATGAATGTAAAAACATTTTTTCTCTTGGTGAACATCTTCTTGTTTTTACTCAAAATTTTAGTTTAAATTTTCAATTAAAAAAAGGTTCCAAAATCGAGTTGATGCTTGGAGAAAAACCACTTCAGCTTTAGTAACAACAAAACAACACTTTGTAATCAGCTAATGAACAAGCAAGCAACTATGCAAGATACTAATGTTTTTCTGTATAGTTTTAAAAACCATAATTACATATTGTATAGAATATTTACAGTATGTACAGAGCAAACAGCAGATGGACCGATTATAAAACAGTTTACATCAGCAGTCCTTGCGCATTTTGGTGTCTACTCTTAGCAGCAGTACTGCCTCTGTCATTGACAGTCTTGTGTTGCCTTTCACAGGGTTGTGGTAGCTCCCATCTCATTTTGTACACAGTACAGTGCAGAGAAGGTTTATTACTTTGTTATTTACCATAGATAGTGATGTAAAAATATTATCAACAGTGACATTGCTGCTGCTGCTTGTGAAAGGCTCAGCAAATTGCATCACCACAGTCGCAGACTGTCATTCTCTGGTAATTAAGTGTGATCTTTCTCCAAGTTGAAAATAGTGTTTATTATGTATTTTTATTGATGACAGCAGGTATACAAAATTTGATTCCAGACTTGTTTCCAACTCTGTTTCATGAGTTTGGAAGTCAGGCTAAACTTTTTGTTTTTGGGGACTTTCTTTATGTTTCTAGGCCTCAGTGAAATTTTGAATCCAAAGTTTTGGGGTGACGCTACCAACTCGTTACAGAATTGAAAACAGGGAGGCTATTGATATTTTAGCAGCTAATAGTAAGTATTCGATAGTGTACAAGATAACACCATAGTGTTAACAAAGACAGGGACTTTCTAATTAAAAACAGAATTTTAATAAACAGTACTTCAGCAAGAACAAAATCAAGAACACATATTCAGGAAGTGAGAATGATCTAGCTGCCTACTCATAGCTAACAGGCCAAAATGAGTAGTAAAGAAATGTTAGCAAGGGTATCATAGATATATAGATAGATAAATTCTTTATTCAATCACTCAGGAAATCCATGTGCTATTTCCTAAAATGTATCTGCAGTCAACTACTACTTAATTTTCCAAAACAGGCCCTGTGCATATATATGGCCATGCCTAGAACAATAACGATGAGGTCAATGATGACAGTGTGAATCCAAAGTTTATATTATTATACCATACATAAATAATACATTCACATAGCTTGTGAATGAAATAGGCTGCTCAGCCGGTTGGAACAGCATAGGAATAATACAGGTATATGACAAATAATAGACTAAGCATTAAAGATACCCCTGTGAGCACTATGACATGAAAAGGTCAAGGGGATATTGTAGAAGCCCAGTAGAACTACCCCAGACCAATCCAGAATAAACTAGCTCATTGTTTCATATTACGGTAGATGGGCAGGAAGCATGAAAGCTACCAGGGAAGTTATACGGGAGATTAAACTTTCAGCTGATAGATCTCAGATAATAAGTCTTAGGCCTGAACGTTTTGTCAAGCAGAACAGCAGTGTAATGTATTCTTGGAAAACTGAAAGGCAAAGCAGTACTCAAAGTATTTTGCTTAATTAGAAAGAGCAGCATTTGATTCCAATAAGAACATAACCTTGACATGCCAATAATGATTCAATAACATATTCTATGTGTTTTGAAAAACTGAAAAATATGTCATGCTTTAATAAACATGAAAAAAGTAAGCAATGTGTTCATGTGTGCAAGAAGGAAGAAGTTCAACAGCAGTTGTTTTGTTAGAACTTTTTCAAAAAGAGGTCTCTCTCTTAACTGCGGTTTGAAAATGGACACTATTAGTTCACTTGTTGCTTTTCAAAAAGTGACAATTATTAAGGAACTTGCCACCTGGGAATGTGTCATCTACCTTCTTGATGTTGCTAATTGGGCTAAAGGAAGATTGGAAGAAGTCACTCAGGCTGTATGATTTATTTGTATTGCTTAAATCAGTACTTGTCTTATTGTTAGTAGCCAGCCAAGAATCTGGATTGTAAATTTTTGCCAAACTGCAGCCCGTTAAGGTCACAATGACAATGCTTTTGTGAAGTTATCTATTGGAAATGAACTGGGTTGAAGTAAAGGACTGAAAGCAAATGATAGCCCCAGTGGGCACGTATTTAGCCAAAGAGGTCCATTGGGTTGAATATGCTGGGTACAATTTTGGTCACAGGTAACAGTTTTATATCTTGTTTAATATTTCTTCCTATTCTCCATTAAGAAAATAACCAAAGATGTTAGCTGGCACCTTTTGTGTTAAGTGCATATCACAGGCGATATGATGATATAAAAAACAGATGTCTAGCCCTTTAATTAGGAATTGATGCATGAAAACTTAAAACCACAAGACGTAAGCCTCATGACTTTTAGGGTTTTTTACTGATCCAGACAATCCATGGAATAATTTCAGAAAGTGACTTATAGGGTGGTAAATAAAAACTGCTATCTGCCTGTAGCCCATTTACTTTTTACACTTTATGTTTTCCCATTGTTTAAGTCATGCAATTTATTTCCAAGGTAATATCTAACCAAACCTCAAAAGATTTTGTTCTTCAGTTTAGCAAAACTAACAGGTAATATATTATATTGTAAATATATGTAAAATATATGTGTTACTGTATAAAATATATGAAATGTGCTTTAAAATATCAATTTTAATAAACAGTACAAAAAGAATGGTTATGTGTAATGTACCTGTAAATGCAAACCAAATTGTAAAACTTCAATACATATTTCAGGATATGCAACAAAACTTTGAAGCATAAAGTCAGACATTTATTACCCATACAAGGTCCTCTTGTAAATAACCAGATCTGATTTGTGTCCTCGGGGCCAGTCGCTCAAGTTATTAAGATACTGTTTACTTTAATCCAAAGAATTTAACAAATAATTTAAAATAATTGGGATATATATATAATGGGAAGAGAAAGAAGCCCAGCTATGACCTGAGATACCCTGCAGAGAAACAGATAACACACATAAAGTAGGAAGGGAAACAACAAGATAAATAGAGGACATAAAAGGTAATGCAGAATCCGATGCAAATCCACCCTTTCATGGAACTGAAAAATAGTACAGGACTTGAACAGATCTATGGTGAGTTGCTTGATTTACAACGAAGATGCTAACAAATGAGCCTCATTTTAAATATCAAATTGTTGAGTTATTTTGATTTTCAAATCACTTAAGGGGAGATAAAACAGGCATAATTCTTAGTTAAGACAGAAGATTATCTTATTAAAACATATAACACCAAATCTTGGTCACTTAATACTGTACATTTCTCCTTTTTTTAATTTTATTTTATTGATTTTAGTGTAATCATTCCAAACAAATAAGTCAATTTTTACAAAAAATAGGATTGAAAACAAATCAACCCCCACACCTGAGAAAGAGAGCATGGCCAACGGAGTAAAACTTAAAGCAAATAAAAATAAATAAATTGATGAGTTTAATAAGCGGATAACGATAAATGGAGAAGAAAAAAAAATGTGCTTAAAGAGCTTATTCTAAAAATATTATTGATTAGATCCTGCCAGGTTTTAAAAAGTTCTGCACAGACCCTCTAAGTGAGAATTAGATTTTTTCCAATTTCAAATAATATAAAACATCAGATACCCACTGACTTAAAAGAAGAGAGTTAGGATTCTTCCAGTTTAGCAAGATACGTCTGGTGCCAATTGTGTAGTAAAGGCAATCACAGTTTGTTTGTTCTTCTCCACTTTAAGCCCATCTGGAAGAACCCCAAACACAGCTGTTAATGGGTTAGGAGGGATTGTGACACCAAGCCTGTCTGAAAGGCACTTAAAAATTTTTGTCCAGAATGATGTTAATTTGGTACAGGCCCAAAACATGTGACCCAGTGAGGCTGGGACTTGATTGCAGCATTCACAGGTTGAATCTTGCCCTGGAGACATTTTGGACAGTGAGACAGATGTGCTCGATATATAAGTATGAGTTGAATAATTATATGCTTTGTGCATATGGAGCTCGACTGAATTGTATGCATTGCTACCTTCCACTCCTTTTCTGATATGTTGAGTGAGAGATCCTTTTGTCCTCTTGGATCTTTGAAAGAGAGGGACTGTAAAATAATTTTATATATTGCAGAAATGCTGTCTCAGTCCTCGAAACTGAGCAATATTTTTTCCAGCATTGAGGAAGGTGGGAGATGAGGAAAATCGGGCAGGTTCTGTTTAAAAAGTTTCTAATTTGAAGATAGTGAAAGAAATGTGCTGCTGGAAAGTTCAATTTGGAATGTAATTGTTCATAGGATGCAAAGATGTTGCCTATATAAAGATCTCTAAGTAATTTAATCCTAAATGTTTTCCAGATATTAAAAACTGCATATGTTTGCGAGGGTTGAAAAGGTGGTTTTCATGTTGAGGTGCCACAGATAAAAGATTCTCCATCTTAAAAAGCTTCCAACATTCGTTCCATATTCTGAATCAGTGAAGCTCAATTGTGTTATTAGTATATTGGCAATAACTTGCATTTATAGGAGCACAAAGCAGGAAATAGAAAGAAGTACTGCAGGATTCTATTTCTATTGATCTGACTCTAAGCAACAGCGCCAGCATAAATTCACACCCGATCCAACGCTGTTCATTTTCAAATAATATTGCATTAGTGCGATGATGTTTTCTGATTGGTACTATTCAGGTCATAAAATGATTTCTTCAAAATGTCACATATATTGTCCCTTTCTTTTAGGTGTGTAATAGAAACCACAGCACAGAGAGAATTGTGTGCATTGCAACAGGTATACAAATCGTAAAAGTAGGAAGGACGGTTCTTGCGTGTGTGTAAACTGTTAACATTTGAATCTGATGATTGCATACAGCGCTGAACTGACCTCTCTGTACTATTCTTTCCTCTGCATGTCCTGGAGTACAAAAAAAACATCACCATACAGCAACATGTGGGGACTGGCAAGATCGGGGGGGAAAAAACACATGCAACTGCAAGATGTTATACGAATGAAAATGAATAATATGAACAATGCTGCATCTGTGCCACAATGTTTTCCGTAATGTACTATACAGGTCATAAAATGAGTTATTCCAAATGTCACATATACCTATGTCTATTATCCATCCAGATCAGAGACTGTCCTGTTCCATTGCCTCAAAATACCACTCATATCTACAGTTATTCCCAGTTTCAGATAAAAAGTAACACCGTCAGATCCCTGAGTGTTGGGGTATTAGTATGCATCGTGATCGTGACTGAGAGTAATAAAACTGAAAAAAAAAATGGTAACTTTTACAAGTCCGATAAATGTACAGCGGCTGTTACAAATACAAACCAAATGTACTGTATGTGTGTTCTGTATAATATTAACAATAACAGCTGCTCACTACTGAAAACGGCAAATATAGGAGTCAGCCAATCTCACTGCTACGCCACGGAAGCTATTGTATCGTCCTTAAACCTTTTGTGAAAGTTTTTATTTGATCTTTGGACTTCAGTCTTCACATATTCCATAGTTTATGCCTACATTTTGTCACATTTATTACTAAAATATGAAAAACGTTTCTTTTTTTTTAACAATGTGTTTTCACAGATTATTGTAGAAACGGAACACACATGAAATGCATGTGTTCCAAATAACGATCTATCATTTCCACTCTAAAGCTCCAGCACTTCACTCCCACATAATCAGTCAAGGTATGAGCTGGGAGAACTTTGTGCACGTTCAGTGGCGGTGGGGATGGAAAAGCAGGCTGCTTGCTGCTTGTCTTTATTGGCACATTCACAGGACAAAAGCTGACAGAGAGGTGCAAGCGGATTTAAGGTGGACCAGATTTACAAGTTTTCTCGTAGGCTCTGGTAATTTTAGTGTTAAACTCAGTAGAATATAAGGATTTATAGTAGTCTCTAAATGTGTGCATTATATTTTTATGGTCAATGATTTTATCTCCATTTGTGTCGGTGATTGCTGGGACTGCATTGCGAACTTCTTGCTTGTGGATTTGTTGAGCTAAGAGTTTACATTTCTCCTTTGTTGAATCTATTGAAAACTGAGACCAGATTAGATTTCATACTAAAGCACAATTCATAATGTGAACTGATATCATTTCTGAATTGAAAACATATCTCTTCTGTGTGCTAAACTCTATTTTCTCCTTTTGCCTTCTAATAAGCTAACTGTAGTAATTTGCTCTTCAGTCTTGTGTTTAAAGTCAAACTAGAGTTAACTTAATACGGTGTATGGACTTGAGAACTAAACAACTGTCCAACATCTCACTCTTCTCAGCACTTTTACTATAGCATAAACAGTTAAGTATCAAAAAGTGATTCTTTTGCTATATTGAACAGTCTGAAGATCAATGTCCAGCAATGTTTTGTCTCACTGGGTCATTTATCTTGTACTTAAGATCCCTTTATTACTCAATTAAATGAAATGATCCAAAATATGTGGTGCAATACATTGCTGTCTTCCTGTCACAGCATTTCAGGCATATCCTTTGAGAGGTCTTTGTGTCCTCTTAGGTATAGCTAGTCAAGTATCTGTTGGTCAGGCAGCTATATATTGATATGGAAGTCTTGTGTAAACATGGAGAGATGTGAGAAAGGAGAAGGAAAAAAGAACATTATCATGAACAATCAGAATTTCCAAAATCAAGAGAAAGAATTTGAAACTGAACAAAAGTGAAAACAAAGCTGACCCATAAAAGAGAACCGAGAAATCTAAGCTGACACTTTGCTGTAATTAAGTTTCATTATATGGAAACAAAAGAGGTTGTGCAGTGCTAAGTAATAAATTGAATTAGGTGTTATTCATATGCACACCTACCTTTCCAGAATTCTCGGAAGTAGGTGTGGGAGGTAGAGGTTTTCTTGAAACTGAAATAAACAAACACATAAATAAATGAAGTAAAATTCTTGAAAATGACAACACTATTTAAGAGTTTCTTCTTCTGTCTACCTTATACTCCTGTGGTCTGTCAGTGTCAATGCTGGGAGATTTCTATTGACCTGGGTCCTTTCCTCTTTTGATTCAAGTGCACTTTGGATATCAATTGTAGTCTATGCCCAGATATCATCGAACTATTTTCTTTTATGTCTTCCTCTTTCCCTTGTTCCCTCAGCTCTTCTAAGTAGTACTGTCTTTATCAATGTTCACTTTTATCCTACAGACATGTCTAAGCATCGCTAGTTTCTTCACTTTGATCTTGGCCTATGCTGTTACACTTCTTTTCAACACATTTGTAACCTCTTTATTGCTGACCATTTTCCTCCAAGCTATTTAATTGTCCTTATGTAGCATTTCATTTCATTAGCTTAACAATGTTTACTTTCTTCAGAGTCCCAAGACTCACATGCATGTAGCAATGCAGATATCATGCAATCATCTATTATTCTCAGCTTGGTCTTTAAATTGATGTTTTACTACTATGATCAGGCCTACAAAGCCACTTTTGCTAATCCAATTCTCCATTGCATTTCCTTGCTGCAGTTATTATATGACGTTTTTATGCTTCTGAAGTATGTGAATTGGTCTACACATGCATGTTTTTCACCTCTTATGTGCATTTCTGCTGCTTTGTTGTTACCTGTTACCATCACTTATGTCTTAACCCAGTTAATGAACAGCCAAAGCTCATTGCAAGTCTGGTGGATTTCTGTGATCTGTATCTGTAGGTCTTCCTTCTTTTCTGTCAACAGATCTATCTCATCTGCAAATTGCAGAATCTTAATGTTCCTTCCCTGTATCACCACACCTACATATTCTTGCATTATAATTCTTTCCATTGTGTTCTTCAGAATTGTTATAAACTTAGCGTAGATTCTATTACTCTATAAAATTATTTTAAAGCTTTACAAGTTACATTTCCTTTCTATAAAGTTTAAGGTGCATCATAAAAAATTTATATAGGACAGTAATTAATTCTTAGTTTAAACCACACTTTGTTATGTACAAAATAAAGCACAAAGAAAAGAAGAAATAATCTGAAATTAACTTACAAAAGACAAAAGTACGTAAATCCAAAATTTAAAATCCAGAAGTATCCTAAACTGAAACTGTCAAAGAGACCACTAAACTTAAGAAAGGCAGCCAAAGAACACAGTTGCAAACAGCTATTGCAGCACAAATGGATTTGTGCTTTAAAGGGGCAACAATATACAATGTACAACAATGACTGTTTTATAAGACTTCTGAAATAATGGAATCAATGTAAAATTGACAAGAGTGATTTCACATAGGAAGCCTTAAACTTTTGACAAATATAGTTGTTGTGATGTAGGATTTTGCATATAACTTGATAAATGTTTTGTATGTCTTTATTTATAATTTAGGCAAACCAAGTGGTGAGAGGTATTCATGTTTGCCTTCCCCCATCCCCCTTTTTACGACTGTCTCTTTGTAATTTTATGACAGGATTTGGGGGATGTGTCTTAAACCAGTTTGATCCCCCACACAAAGCCAGGTTAGCTTAATATATGGTCTTGGGGGGGTTGAGGTGTTAAATGTACTATTTCTCCGATTGGTCTGAGGTATGGCTGTTTGGAATTGGCTTGTCTCAGAGGCCTTCAAGTACCATGATGTCCTATTGGTTCTAGGAATTGGAGAGAACATCTATAAATGTACTTGCTCAACCACATTCTCTCTCTCTCTGACTGACTGACATATGATGAAGAAGCATCTCTCTAACTGACCCACATATGAAGAAGCATCTCTCTGCTAACCTGTGATGATGAAGACAACACAATGAAGAGCACAGCTCAGCAGCCATATTGAACAGACATGTGGCTGAAAGCTGAGCACCAACGATGCCTTAACTAGAGACATTTTAAGTAACTGCAAGTCTGTGTGCCACCTGAATTACACATCACCATTTTATCAGGTTGTATGGTTGCCAATATTCAAATGTACTTTGCATTTTGTTATTATTTATGAATATTATCAGTAATACATTATTTTATGTGTAACTTAACTCCTGCTTGTCTTTTACTACATCTAATTGCCTGAGGTTATAGATATAGAAGGGAAGGTGGGGATAAGTTATATACAGTGGTAAGTCTGTGAGATTAGGTATTCTAAGGCTACATATTAATAATACAATAGGGACAGTAGAGCAATATATATTACTCTACCAAGATAAAACAATTGGCGTAGTTGGGCAGGATTTTGGGGTAACCAAGTTTTGCACCCTGTTTGCAAATACTGTTTTGATGTATGTGTTTGTTTATGTATGTGAATTTTAGGGCACCCAGTGTACAAATGCGGTGGAAGTAAAACATTGTTTGGTTGCTGAATGGAATATAACCAACAAAGTGTAGAGACTTCATGTGTGTCACAAGGACACCCGCATGTTTGTTAGTACTGGTGGTAGTGAGTCCCTAATTAAAGTGCTAGGGAGTGGTGAAAGATGCATGCGTCATTCATACGGCATTTAAGTGGTTAAAGTGCTAGGGAGTGATGGGACATGCATTCATTATTCATACGGTACTTATTCGTTTAGAATCTTTGTGTATGTATGTGTATGTTTGCTTACAGGGGCAAAAGTAGGCCAACCCATAACGAATTTGGCAAATTGTATTAGAGAAATTGTAGACTTAGAAATGCCTAAGTTCATTTTAAAGTCAGCCATCTTCCAGTGGAGTGGCAGAGGAAGCAGGCTAAAGCTAGGAAACCTGTAGTTCAGGTAGAGAAAGCAGAAGCTGAGCTGAGTGTGCCACAAAATGGAAGGGGGCTGGAAGGATTAAAAGCAAGAAAACAGAGATCAGGTTTAAAGAAGACAGCTGCTGTTATAAGAGGTTTACTAGCTTGTATTATTGGTAATAAGGAAGATCATGATAAGGAAGAAAATAGCAAAGTGAATGAAAGTGAAAATGGAATGTTGAGTGAGAGTTTTGAAAGATGTAACAGTTGGTGTGATAATTGTGAAGTGTTAGCATGTAGAACACCGCTGCTAAAGTAGAAAGCAGTGAAAGAAGTGGAAAAAAGAAATGTAAACCGCCCATGGTGAAAGTTAGGGCATAGTAACCAGATCGGACTGGAACCCTAAAACATGGGTGGGTGACTTACATGAGACAGATGTTGCTCAGATAAAGAGTGGGAATGTGAGTGTGAGGAAAAGGAGAGAGATGAAAGGAAGGAAAACAGCAAGGGTGTTTTCTTCCTTTATTCTCCACTGCACCACAATCTCCAAGTAATTCTGAGGCCTGTCCAGTATTTAAAGAGCATGCTACACCGATAGATATTTCACCACTGTTAGGAAAGGTAACCAGTGCTGCACTGAAATTTGATTTAGGACAAAGAGATCAGATAGAAGGCAGAGGAGCTGGTGAGTGTGAATGGCAATTGTTGACTAGAGGGCATGAACTGGATATTGGCATATTGATACTGAGTAAAGAAAGTGTGGAATTAAAACAAAGAACAATGGAAATGAAAGGAATTCAAGTGCTTGTGTGTGAAAGGTCTGAATGTGCTAGTGCAAGAATGGCTGAGTTGGAAAGAAAGTGCACCAGTTTAGGAGTTGGTTTGAATGAAACAGGACAAGCCAAAGAACAAAGGATGGGGATGGTGCAGCAGGAAGTCAGCTCAGCAGGAAGCCAGGAATGCACAGGGGTGTGAAGGTCCTAACAGCTCTGCTAGGCCCAGCAGTAATTAAAAAGCACACACACTTAGGTTCAGTAATTGAAACCTGACTGACCAGTTGTTCAAAAGACAGCCTATGACTCTCCATGCAATAAAATGGAGAAAAGTGAGCTGGTCTTTAGTAAAGAACACAGGTCAGTTTTAGCAGAAATGCTGGATTTAGAACTTGGGTTCTGGAGAGGCTTCAGTCCACACTTTCAGGTAGCAGTTACCATACAATAAAAAGGACACACAGGCAATGAAAAAAATAGAAGGGTAGCAGGAAGACAGGAAAGGAAAACAGTTATTTCTGTTTCAATTTTCTGGCCTTTGCAATAGTGCTACTTCTATTGTAAGGTTTTTATGGACTTTGGTTTGGTGCAGGTAATAAATAGTGAAGGCAATTAGCAGAGTAAAATCCATGCAGGAGATCGGGTTACCATTGGCACATTGGAGTGGCGTGGCACTAGTGCCAAGCTGTTCCAATGAATGCCTGGAAGCAAAGTTTGAGTTTTGGCACCAGGTCGACAGCCAAGAAAATGAGATGGACAGAAACTGCTTTGTCACCTTCCATTTTGCAGACCTGCCTACATAGCAGAATGAAGAAAAGACAACATAAAGACTAAAGACAAAGACATGAAGAAGAACTGAAGAGACATCAAGAAAAGACACTTACTGGGGTTTAAGTGAGTAACAAGTCCACAAGTCATGCAATAATAGGACTAGTCACAATAGCTATAGTTTAAAAGGAAAGGTTTGTTCATTACTGCAGCAAATTTATATTCCAAGGGGTGGAAACTGAACAAACCAGTTAGGAATGCCAAAATAAGGGGATTATTTTGGGCTCATAAAGTATACATTCTGGGTATTAATTAATTAAGTGGGATAATTAATATAATTAATAATATTAAGGAAAATGTATACTAAGAAATTGGTGAACTTTTCAGGAAAGCAGGTGCAGCTGGTACATTTGCAAGACATATGGGCTCCGATGTTTAGGTATAGTCTAATTGGGAAAATATGGAAGCCCTGCTGAGGTTGTCGGCTGTGGTACAGGCACAGGACCAGTGGGCCAATTCTGAACCGAGGTGTTTAGCACAATGAGTATGCATATGGTGAGCAAACAACTCTAGGGGTGGCGTACAGGGGGAATGATGAGAGTTGCATAGCTTTGATGTCTCATGGTGGTGATGCCAGCCTATACTGGTAAAGGCTGATGGCAGTCAAGAGTTGCACCATGGGTAGGAAAGCACAAGAGGCAACTAAGTCAACCCCAAATGTGTGCAGAGGGCCACAAATGTTGGTTTGTGAACAGTTTATGCAGTGGCACATGGCTTCACTTGGGCAGAAGTGGTTGTACTGGCACCTGTGGCATGTTACCTTTTAAATTTTGATGTTAATTGTACAGCTGCATATGCTTAAACAGATAGTTTGGGACAGGGGTCTAATTAGCAGTTAGACAGAGAACAAGTACAGATTAAAAATTCACACAATAGACTCAATTGTAGTGGGCTAGTTTAGTGGAAGGTGTGGACTTGTCTCATTTTGAACCACCAGATCTGATGACATATGAGACTGCAGAAAGAGTTGACAAGCTGGAGCAGATACAAGTCATCGGAGCGCTTCCAAGTTCTTCAGATTGTCTTTGAAATAAAGAAGATATGTAATGGACAAATGGTCACGGACAACTTTTAACACTGGGAGAGCAAATACTGCAAATCAATGCACAAGTTATGCATCAGACTCTTGAAACAATTTAAAGACATTGTGTATAAAGACATTGTACAAAACATTCATCGGGGTGGAGTGTTGTGATGTAGGATTTTGCATATAACTTGATAAATGTTTTGTATGTCTTTATTTATAATTTAGGCAAACCAAGTGGTGAGAGGTATTCATGTTTGCCTTCCCCCATCCCCCTTTTTACGACTGTCTCTTTGTAATTTTATGACAGGATTTGGGGATGTGTCTTAAACCAGTTTGATCCCCACACAAAGCCAGGTTAGCTTAATATATGGTCTTGGGGTGGTTGAGGTGTTAAATGTACTATTTCTCCCATTGGTCTGAGGTATGGCTGTTTGGAATTGGCTTGTCTCAGAGGCCTTCAAGTACCATGATGTCCTATTGGTTCTAGGAATTGGAGAGAACATCTATAAATGTACTTGCTCAACCACATTCTCTCTCTCTGACTGACTGACATATGATGAAGAAGCATCTCTCTCTGACCCACATATGAAGAAGCATCTCTCTGCTAACCTATGATGATGAAGACAACACAATGAAGAGCACAGCTCAGCAGCCATATTGAACAGACATGTGGCTGAAAGCTGAGCACCAACGATGCCTTAACTAGAGACATTTTTAAGTAACTGCAAGTCTGTGTGCCACCTGAATTACACATCACCATTTTATCAGGTTGTATGGTTGCCAATATTCAAATGTACTTTGCATTTTGTTATTATTTATGAATATTATCAGTAATACATTATTTTATGTGTAACTTAACTCCTGCTTGTCTTTTACTACATCTAATTGCCTGAGGTTATAGATATAGAAGGGAAGGTGGGGATAAGTTATATACAGTGGTAAGTCTGTGAGATTAGGTATTCTAAGGCTACATATTAATAATACAATAGGGGACAGTAGAGCAATATATATTACTCTACCAAGATAAAACAATAGTATAAATATATATATATATATATATATATATATATATATATATATATATATATATATGTATATACACACACATACAGTGGTGTGAAAAACTATTTGCCCCCTTCCTGATTTCTTATTCTTTTGTGCATGTTTGTCACACAAAATGTTTCTGATCATCAAACACATTTAACCATTAGTCAAATATAACACACGTAAACACAAAATGCAGTTTTTTAAATGATGGCTTTTATTATTTAGGGAGAAAAAAATCAAACCTACATGGCCTGTGTGAAAAGTAATTGCCCCTTGTTAAAAATAACCTAACTGTGGTGTATCACACCGAGTTCAATTTCCGTAGCCATCCCCAGGCCTGATTACTGCCACACCTGTTTCAATCAAGAAATCACTTAAATAGGAGCTGCCTGACACAGAGAAGTAGACCAAAAGCACCTCAAAAGCTAGACATCATGCCAAGATCCAAAGAAATTCAGGAACAAATGAGAACAGAAGTAATCGAGATCTATCAGTCTGGTAAAGGTTATAAAGCCATTTCTAAAGCTTTGGGACTCCAGCGAACCACAGTGAGAGCCATTATCCAATGGCAAAAATATGGAACAGTGGTGAACCATCCCAGGAGTGGCCGGCCGACCAAAATTACCCCAAGAGCACAGAGACGACTCATCCGAGAGGTCAGAAAAGACCCCAGGACAGCGTCTAAAGAACTGCAGGCCTCACTTGCCTCAATTAAAGTCAGTGTTCACGACTCCACCATAAGAAAGAGACTGGGCAAAAACGGCCTGCATGGCAGATTTCAAGGCGCAAACCACTGTTAAGCAAAAAGAACATTAGGGATTGTCTCAATTTTGCTAAGAAACATCTTAATGATTGCCAAGACTTTTGGGAAAATACCTTGTGGACTGATGAGACAAAAGTTGAACTTTTTGGAAGGCAAATGTCCTGTTACATCTGGCGTAAAAGGAACACAGCATTTCAGAAAAGAACATAATACCAACAGTAAAATATGGTGGTGGTAGTGTGATGGTCTGGGGTTGTTTTGCTGCCTCAGGACCTGGAAGGCTTGCTGTGATAGATGGAACCATGAATTCTACTGTCTACCAAAAAATCCTGAAGGAGAATGTCCGGCCATCTGTTCGTCAACTCAAGCTGAAGCGATCTTGGGTGCTGCAACAGGACAATGATCCAAAACACACCAGCAAATCCACCTCTGAATGGCTTAACACTAGAATTACCAGAGCCTACGAAAAAACTCGTAATTCCGTCCCACCTTAAACTGCTTCTTAAATCCCTTCACACCTCTCCAGCGCCCTTTGTCTTCTAAATGTGCTGATAAAGAAGCCGGCTATTCCATCCCCCACCAATTTAGAGCGTGCACGAACTTATCTCAGCTCATGCCTTGATTGAGTATCTGGGAGTGAAGTGGAGTTTTAGAGCGGAAATAATAGATCGTTGTTTGGAACACACGCATTTCATGTCTGTTCCGTTTCTACAGTAATCTGTGTCAACACATTGTTAAAACAGAAACTTTTTTATATTCTAGTAGTAGATGACAAAATGTAGGCATAAACTATATAATGTATGAAGCCTGAAGTCCAAATAGCAAAAAAAACATTTTCACAAGAATAACACAATTGCACTTTTATTCAAACATATAACTGCAGAAACAAAAAGCCGCCTTAACATGCGACATTGACACAAGTTTACTGTAACTGACTCCGTGGCTCAATAGACTCAGCCCCCGCTTGGGAATCAAGGTGTGGTTCGATCCTCGCCCCTCCGTTTTGAGTAAACTCCGTTTGAAAGTAAACTGCTCTTATCTTACTGTTTTACAATAAAGCATACATTTGATTTCAGTCTGTAACAGCCGTGCAGTTTATGATCCTTGTAAAGGTTAGCTTTTTTTTTATTCACTTTTCACTCTCTCAGTCGCGTTCAGAATCAATCCATACAACCCCATCTGACACGGCTGTTTTCACTAAACCCCGGTTCTGACACACAAGCGCTGGCGAAGCTGCCTTCTTAAGTATCTCACCGTCACTTGCTTTTCGTTTATTGAGTGTTCCTGCCAGTCCCCGCATGTTGCTGTATGCTTTTTCTTTTGTACTACAGGACATGCAGAGGAAAGAATGGTAAAGACCAGTAACCGGCGCTATATGCAATCATCAGACACTCCCCATCTGCCCGTGTCGTTCAAGCACAGGAACATATATTAGTGTAAAAGTATAACAAAAGTGCACTTTTATTCAAGTGCACTTTTTCAATCGCCTTTTCCTGTAAGAAGCAGTGTACACACTTCTCTCTATCCAGCATACAGCAACATGCGGGGACTGGCAGGAACACTCAATAAAACTGAATAAAAAGAAAATCAAGTGACGGTGAGATACGAAGGCAGCTTCAGCCAGCATCTCTGTGTCAGAACCAGGTGGGGCGTTAGTATGCATCGTGGTACAACGCAGAGCTATAGCGCGTCTGTATTCTGTTTCTTTTGTACTCGAGGGCACGGAGAGGAGAGAATAGTAAAGAGCAGTAAGTTCGGCGCTATATGCAATCATCAGACACTCCCCATCTGCCCGTTGTTTTGTTATACTTTTCAATACTTTTTATACTGCTCAAACTGGCATGCTCAAAAAATACACGTGTAATGCCACGAAAAGTGCACGCAGACACTTCATTTCTCAAACAAAACAAGTGCACTTTTATTCAAAACTACCTGTATAACCGAAGAAAAAAAGCAAGTTACAGTAGGCGATTGATCGACACCTTGCATGGTGCAATGCTAAGAAGTGCAGATTTTCATTCCGTGCTATATGAAATCATCACATTCAAATATTAACAGTTCCACACACCCAAGGACCGTCCTTCCTACATTTTACGACCGTGTACTTGTTGCAGTGTACACACCTCTCTGTGCTTATGGTTTCTATTACACTGAATGAGCACCTGACACTGTACTTTCTTCCCTGGGGGAAGGTCCTGCATCAGAGAATTTCCAGTTCCTGCATAAATTCAGACCCGATCTGGCTGTTCGTTTTCAAATAATATTGCATTAGTGCGATTATATTTTCACATATATTGTCTCTTTCTTTCAGGTGTGTAATAGAAACCACAGCATAGAGAAGTGTGTACACTGCTTCTTACAGGAAAAGGCGATGGAAAAAGTGCACTTGAATAAAAGTGCACTTTTGTTATACTTTTACACTAATATATGTTCCTGTGCTTGAGCGACACGGGCAGATGGGGAGTGTCTGATTGCATATAGCGCCGAAGTTACTGGTCTTTACCATTCTTTCCTCTGCATGTCCTGTAGTACAAAAGAAAAAGCATACAGCAACATGCGGGGACTGGCAGGAACACTCAATAAACGAAAAGCAAGTGACGGTGAGATCTGAAAGAAGGCAGCCGCCAGCGTTTGTGTGTCAGAACCGGGGGTTTAGTGAAAACAGCCGTGTCAGATGGGGTTGTATGGATTGATTCTGAACGACTGAGAGAGTGAAAAGTGAATAAAAAAAAGCTAACCTTTACAAGGATCATAAACTGCACCAGCTGTTACAGACTGAAATCAAATGTATGCTTTTATTGTAAAACAGTAAGATAAGAGCAGTTTACTTCTCAAAACGGAGGCGCAGGATCGAACCCGCTACCCTTGATTCCCAGCGGGGCTGAGTCTATTGAGCCACGGAGTCAGTTACAGTAAACTGGTGTCAATGTCGCATGTTAAGGCGGCTTTTGTTTCTGCAGTTATATGTTTGAATAAAAGTGCAATTGTGTTATTCTTGTGAAAATGTTTCTTTGCTATTTGGACTTCAGGCTTCATACATTATATAGTTTATGCCTACATTTTGTCATCTACTACTAGAATATAAAAAAGTTTCTGTTTTAACAATGTGTTGACACAGATTACTGTAGAAACGGAACAGACATGAAATCGTGTGTTCCAAACAACGATCTATTATTTCGCTCTAAAACTCCACTTCACTCCCAGATACTCAATCAAGGCATGAGCTGAGAGAAGTTCGTGCACGCTTCTAAATTGGTGGGGGGATGGAATAGCCGGCTTCTCTTTATCAGCACATTTAGAAGACAAAGGGCGCTGGCGGAGAGGTGTGAAGGGATTTAAGAAGCAGTTTAAGGTGGGACGGAATTACGAGTTTTTTCGTAGGCTCTGGTAATTCTAGTGTTAAGAAAAACAAAATGAAGACTTTGGAGTGGCCTAGTCAAAGTCCTGACCTGAATCCAATTGAGATGCTATGGCATGACCTTAAACAGGCGGTTCATGCTAGAAAACCCTCAAATAAAGCTGAATTACAACAATTCTGCAAAGATGACTGGGCCAAAATTCCTCCAGAGGCTGTAAAAGACTCATTGCAAGTTATGCATGGCAGCTTGATTGCAGTTATTGCTGCTAAGGTGGCCCAACCAGTTATTAGGTTCAGGGGCAATTACTTTTTCACACAGGGCCATGTAGGTTTGGATTTTTTTCTTCCTAAATAATAAAAAACCATCATTTTAAAAACTGCATTTTGTGTTTACTGGTGTTATATTTGACTAATGGTTAAATGTGTTTGATGATCAGAAACATTTTGTGTGACAAACATGCAAAAGAATAAGAAATCAGGAAGGGGGCAAATAGTTTTTCACACCACTGTGTGTATATACCTTTGTGTGTATATATATATATATATATATATATATATATATATATATATACTGCTCAAAAAATTAAAGGAACACTTTGAAAACATATCAGATCTCAATGAGAAAAAGAATCATCCTGGATATCTATACTAATACAGACTGGGTAATGTGTTACGAGCAAAAGGATGCCTTATCGTTTGATGGAAATGAAAATTATCAACCTACAGAAGGCTGAATTCAATGACACCTCAAAAATCAAAGTGAAAAAATGATGAGGCAGGCTAGTTCATTTTGCCGAAATTTCATTGTAGCAACTCAAAATCGAACTCAGTCATTTTTATGGCCCCCGCGTGCTTGTATGCATACCTGACAACGTCAGAGCATGCTTCTAATGAGACGACGGATGGTGTCCTGGAGGACCTCCTACCAGATCTGGACCAAGGCATCACTGAGTTTCTGGACAGTCTGAGGTGCCACCTTGCAGCGTCGGACCGTAACATAATGTCCCAGAGGTGTTCTATTGGATTTAGGTCAGGCAAGCATGGGGCCAGTGCCTGCAAACTCGCCACATGAGGCCAGGCATTGTTGTGCACCAGGAGGAACCCAAGCATAGGGTCTGACAATGGGTCCAATGATTTCATCCCAATACCTAATGGCAGTCAATGTGCCATTGTCTAGCCTGTAGAGGTCTATACATCCCTCCATGGATATGCCTCTCCAGACCATCACTGACCCACCACCAAACCAGTCATGCTGAATGAGGTTACAGGCAGAATAACATTCTCCACGGCTTCTCCAGACCCCTTTACGTTTGTCACATGTGCTCAGGGTGAACCTGCTCTCATCTGTGAAAAGCACAGGGCATCAGTGGTGGACTTGCCAATTCTGGTATTCTATGGCAAATGCCAATCGATCTCTGCATGGTGCGGGCAGTGAACACAGGGCCCACTAGAGGATGCTGGGCACACAGGCCACTCTCAATAAATCTGTTTCTGTTTGGTCAGAGACATTCACACCAGTGGCTTGCTGGAGGTAATTCTGTAGGGCTCTGGCAGTGCTCCCCCTGTTCCTCCTTGCCCAAAGGAGAAGATATGGGTTCTGCTGTTGGAGTTAAGGACCTTCTACGGCCCTGTCCGGCTCTCCCTAAAGTAACTGTCAGTCTCCTGGATTCTCTTCCATGCCCTTGGAACTGTACTGGGAGACACAGCAAACCTTCTGGCAATGGCACATATTGATGTGTCATCCTGGAGAAGTTGGACTACTTGTGCAACCTCTATAGGGTCCAGGCATCGTCTCATGCTACCAGTAGTGACACTGAGCATAGCCAAATGCAAAACTATTGAAAAAAAGAGTCAGAGAAAGATGAGGAGGGAAAAATGTCAATGGGCTCTGCCTGTTAAACCATTCCTGTTTTGGGGGGTCATCTCATTGTTGCCCCTTTAATGCACCTTTGGTTAATTTCATTAACACCAAAGCAGCTGAAACTGATTAACATCCCTCTGCTACTTAACTGACCAGATCAATATCCCAGAGGTTTCAATGACTTGATGCTATTTTTGAGCAGTAATATATATATATATATATATATATATATATATACTGTATATATATATATATATATATATATATATATATATATATATATATATATATATATATATATATATATATATATACTGCTCACAAAAATTTAAGGAACACTTTAAAGAAACACATTAGATACATCAGATCTCAATATGAAGTTGGATATCTATACAAATAACGACAGGGCAATGTCTTAGGAACAAAAAGGATGCCAAGTCTTTTAATGGAAATAAAAGTTTTCTGCCTACAGAGGGCTCAATTGTGTAGACACCCTAAAATCAGAGTGAAATAAAAGATGTGGCAGGCTAGTCCATTTTTTCAAAACTTAATTTCTGCTACTCAAAATGCTTTTCAGTATCTTGTGTGGCCCCACGAGCTTGTATGCATGCTTGACAACGTCGGGGCATGCTCCTAATGAGACGACGGATGGTGTGTTGTGGCATTTCCTCCCAGATCTGTATGAGGGCATCCCTGAGCTGTTGTACAGTCTGAGGAGCAACCTGGCGGCGCCTAATGGACCAAAACATAATGTCCCACAGATGTTCTATTGGGTTTAAGTCAGGGGATCGTGAAGGCCATTCAATTGTTTCAATTCCTTCATCTTCCAGGTACTGCCTGCATACTCTTGCCACATGAGACCGGCATTGTCGTGCATTAGGAGGAAACCAGGACCTACTGCACCAGCGTAGGGTCTGACAATGGGTTCAAGGATTTCATCTCGATACCTTATGGCAGTCAGAGCACCATTTCCTACGCAGGTAGATGTCTGCGTCCCTCCATGGATATGCCTCTCCAGACCATCACTGACCCACCACCAAACCTGTCATGTTGAACGACGTTGCAGGCAGCATATCGCTCTCCTTGTCTTCTCAGACTCTTTCACGTCTATCACAGCTGCTCAGGGTGAACCTGCTCTCGTCTGTAAAAAGTACAGGGCGCCAGTGGCGGACTTGCCAATTCTGGTGCTCTTGAGCAAATGCCAGTCGAGCTCCACGGTGCTGGGCAGTAAGCACAGGGCCCACTACAGGATGTCGGGCCCTCAGGCCATCTTCATGAAGTCTGTTCCTGATTGTTTGGGTAGAGACATTCACACCAGTGGCCCTCTGGAGGTCATTCTGTAGGGCACGAGCAGTGCTCAGCCTATTCCGCCTTGCACAAAGGAGCAGGTATCGGTCCTGCTGATGGGTTGAGGACCTTCTACAGCCCTGTCCAGCTCTCCGAGAATAACAGCCAGTCTCCTGAAATCTCCTCCATGTTCTGGAGATTGTGCTGGGAGACACATTAAACCTTCTTGCTGCAGCACGTGTGGATGTGCCATCCTGGAGAAGTTGGACAACCTGTGCAACTTCTGTAGGGTTAAGAAATCGCCTCATACTGCCAGTAGAGATAATTACTCAAGCCAAAACTAGCACGAGTGGAAACCAGCCAAAAAGATCAAGAGGTAGAAACTTGGAAATGACCTCCACATGTAAAACCAGTCCTGTTTTGAGGGTTTTCTAATTGTTGCCACTTTAGTGCACCTGTCGTTAAGTCCATGAACACCAATACTGCTGAAAGTGATTAACAATGACCTCAGCTGCTTAACTAACCAGAAAATTATCCGACAGGTTTAACTGATTTCATGCCAGGCCCAATAAAAAAACTGTTCCTTTAATTTTTGTGAGCATTGTGTATATATATATATATACATATACACACACACACAGTGGGTACGGAAGGTATTCAGACCCCTTCGATTTTTCACTCTTTGTAAAAATTGCAGCCATTTGCTAAAATCATTTAAATTAATTTTTTTCCCGTCATTAATGTACACACAGCACCCCATATTGACAGACAAAAAAAAGAATTTTTGAAATTGTTGCAGATTTATTAAAAAGAAAACTGAAATATCATGGTCCTAAGTATTCAGACCCTTTGCTCAGTATTTGTCTCCACACATACCGCTTAGAATTAAAAGTTCTATATTGGTCTCATCAGACCAGAGAATCTTATTTCTCACCATCTCAGAGTCCTTCAGGTGTCTTTAGCAAACTCCATGCTGGCTGTCATGTGTCTTGCCTCTCCTCAGTGTGTGGAGATAACCAGGCACTGCTCATCACTTGTCCAATACAGTCCCCACAGTGAAGCATGGCGGTGGCAGCATCATGCTGTGGGGGTGTTTTTCAGCTGCAGGGACAAGACGACTGGTTGCAATCGAAGGAAAGATGAATGCGGCCAAGTACAGGGATATCCTGGACAAAAACCTTCTCCAGAGTGCTAAGGACCTCAGACTGGGCCGAAGGTTTACCTTCCAACAAGACAATGACCCTAAGCACATAGCTAAAAGAACGAAGTAGTGGCTTCACAACAACTCTGTGACTGTTCTTGAATGGCCCAGCCAGAGCCCTGACTTAAACCCAATTGAGCATCTCTGGAGAGAACTAAAAATGGCTGTCCACCAACGTTTACCATCCAACCTGACAGAACTGGAGAGTATCTGCAAGGAGGAATGGCAGAGGATCCCCAAATCCAGGTATGAAAACTTGTTGCATCTTTCCCAAGAAGACTCATGGCTGTATTAGTTCAAAAGGGTGCTTCTACTAAATAGTGAGCAAAGGGTCTGAATACTTAGGACCATGTGATATTTCAGTTTTCTTTTTAATAAATCTGCAACAATTTCAAAAATCTTTTTTGTCTGTCAATATGGGGTGCTGTGTGTACATTAATGAGGGAAAAAATAAATTTTAATGATTTTAGCAAATGGCTGCAATATAACAAAGAGTGAAAAATTGAAGGGGGTCTGAATACTTATATATATATATATATATATATATATATATATATATATATATATATATATATATATATATATATATATATATATATATATAAAATGGACAGATTTTTACAGTTGAAATACCAGAAGTTTATTGCATTTGAAATTAAGATTAAATTGACTTATTCATTACATATTGCTCTTTAGTAAGTTTGTAATCAACTAATGAGGAAAATATACTGTACATCTTACAAATGGTAAATGTTACAATCCTTACAAAGTCAAATTCTCTGACAAATCAGATTTTAAAAGCATTTTTTATTATAAAATGGTTTTAAAGTGTTTGTTTAAATGAAAATATCCTGAACTACCTTAGAATTCACTAATTCAACAGTTCACATATAATGTTTTAATTTTTAATTTTGTATTGATTTTAAGCAGAATGTTTCAGTTACTGGAGAGAAAATATCACAATATGTTTAATATGTGTGCAAAGTAATATAACTCAAGCATGCCATGATGATATCATTCTTTATCAACTCTATGCTGAAATACCCCCAAGATTCAAACATTCCTTCACTTGTTGTTACACTTGTGGAATTCCCATATATATCACACATTAAAATTCAATATTTTGATGTTTATGAATGCCAACACTAGTTTACTTAAATGACAGTTGGGCTGCTACTTGATGGGTATATCAGTATTTTAAAGCGCTGTTACTATTAGTTTTCTATTTTTCAAATTCTATTAAAGTAAAACACACAGTATTGTTTACTTGTATAATGTTGATGTTTTTACTACAAAGTCACTGAATGGGATTTTTGTTTTTGACATGGTATTGAATAGGGATAAAGCATTCTGAAATTGTTCATTCTATTCTCAATAGCAAATGAAAATAAAGAAAATATTTAATTATTCTTGTTTACAAGAATGCCTGTCATGAAATTGAACAAGCTATGTACCTAAAACAAAGCGAGTATACAGACCAAACACATATTTTTAACTCTCCATGCCTTTGTGAAAGATAATTACAGCCACCTACTTTCATTAGTGTAGTTTACAAAGGACAAGTTCTGAACCTTACACAAATCTTCAATGTCAAAATTCACATGCTATAGAAATAAGACTATTATTCAATTCAGAATTTTGAGACAAGCACACATCAGCTATGAACAGAATACTGTAAAATTTACAAGCAGTTACACTATTGTGTAAAACAGTAGAATTAACCTTTGCTAAAGTTAAGAAAAACACTCTTACACATTAGTTTGATTATTTAGCACTTTAATGAACTTACTGTCACCAAACAGATTATACTCTTCACAGCCGGGAGCAAGTTTTTCTGCTTGCCTGCAGCATAACCAGACACCCTCATTCCAAAATTGTGGGTGGAATTTGGCAGCTATTACTGTATTGTTTTTTATTTCTGAAAAGATAAAAATATCATTTAAAAAATAAATCTTTAAAACTTTAGACAATACAAAATATTGCAAAATATAATCAGTGCAGAATGTTGTAAATAAATTCAAATTTTTAAGTTTGCTTAAGCACACTTGGTATAGCAAAATGGTTAAAATAATACACATATTTACATATATAATACAGCTAACATAAAAAAACAAAATATTACAGCAGTGTTGATAGGAACAGGCCATTACGTCCAACAAACCTGCAAATTCTATTCTCACCAAAGTGACATAAAGTCAAATGTCCCTAAATTCCAGCACTACTCTACTTGGTAACTTATTCTGTGTGTCTGAGGTTCTTTTATAAAGATAATATTTCTAATATTTGTGTAAAATCTTCCGTTAAGAAGTTTCCTTATGTTCCTGCTGAAGGGGTTATTTTAAAGTAACATTTGGGAGCCTCCCTATTAATTCCCTTTATATCTATACTAATAAAAGGCAAAGCCCTCACTGACACACTGACTGACTGACTCACTAATTCTCCAAATTCCCGTGTAGGTAGAAGGCTGAAATTTGGCAGGCTCATTCCTTACAGCTTACTTACAAAAGCTGGTCAGGTTTCATTTCGTAATTCTACGCGTAATGGTCATAACTGGAACATATTTTCGTCCATATACTGTAATAGACTGCAGCTCGATAGCCGTGGAAGGCGGAGTTTCGTATTAAAGCATTTAACCAGTCACATTTCAGCCGTCACTTATTGCCAGGCAGAGAATAGGCGAGGCTTCGATAGCCGTGGGAGGCGAGTTTAGAGTATTTAAGCATTTAACCAACTACATTCACCCATCATTTGTTGCCAGGCAGAGAGGCTTTCACAATCCATTGTGCAGGCACTCTAACACAGAATAAATGTCGTTTAACCTGTTGCTTCAACCAATCAGATTTTGAGTTGGTGTCAGTAGGGCCCTCTAGCAGGCGTATGGCAACATCACCATATTCAGACCCATTGATTGGATAGAAGCCGATATGAGGAACTCTACGAGGCCACTGAGCAGCGCATAAGCGCTCCAAGCGAAAGATCATCGCGTGCACTACAGCCAACTCCATGACAGGATTCTGGACAATATTATTTGCCAGTCATAGACCAGATTTCAAGACCACGAAAACCTGATGTTTGTCATGCTCCTCGAGCCCCAGAAGTTTCAGGAATACAAGAAAAATGTCACGCATGCAGCCTTCTCCAGTTTAACACAAGAGCCACGGAGCACTTTTTGATCTGTCTCAGCTAAAAAGAGAACTGACTGTAATGTATACCATTGATGATTTTGCAGGAAAATCTCCCACTGATCTCCTTAACTTCCTTCATCAGAAAAATCTGAATGAGAGCATAGGGCAGCTGTTCACATTGGTATATTTGGCGGTGATCATTCCCGTGTACAGTGCTTCTGTCGAGCAGACATTTACAGCCCTGAAGCAAATTCAAACTTATGCCAGACATACCATAGGGCGAAGGATGGATTTTGTTTACAAATAATCCAAATTTTTGGTGAGTAAAATATTGCAAGTTTATGAGTTATTATTTATGTTTTTTATGGGTGTCGCGGCTGTGGCTGCAGTAGAAAGGAACTTGTTCATCCCTGGCTTGTCTATTCAATAAAGGCATTTATTATGGCAACAGGAGTTATCTATACTAATAAAAGGCAAAGCCCTCACTCACTCACTCACTCACTGACTCACTCACTCACTGACTCATCACTAATTCTCCAACTTCCCGTGTAGGTAGAAGGCTGAAATTTGGCAGGCTTATTCCTTACAGCTTACTTACAAAAGTTGGGCAGGTTTCATTTCAAAATTCTACGTGTAAGGGTCATAACTGGAACCTATTTTTCTACATATAATGTAATAGAGTTGAGTTGGAGATGGCCGTGGGGGGCGGAGTTTCGTGTGACATCATCACGCCTCCTACGTAAGTACGTAGAGAACAAGGAAGAACTCCAAACAGTGAGGAGCACAAAACGCCATTTCACAATTGAGAAGGCAGAAAAACATTATGAAGCAAATGATGCATACAAGCATATTCATAAGTACAGCTACTGCGGAAACAAAGCACGGCGTGAACCGTAAGTTTATATTAAACTAGCAGAATACCCGCGCTTCGCAGCGGAGAAGTAGTGTGTTAAAGAAGTTATGAAAAAGAAAAGCAAACATTTTAAAAATAACGTAAGATGATTGTTAATGTAATTGTTTTGTCATTGATATGAGTGTTGTTGTCATATCTATCTATTTATATTTTATATATATATATATATATATATATATATATATATATATATATATATATATATATATACAAAATACCTGCGATTGGCAGCGGAGAGTAAAAGAAAAGGAAACATTTTAATAATAACGTAACATGATTGACAATGTAATTGTTTTGTCATGAGTGTTGCTGGCATATATATATGTATATATATACACACACATCTATACACATACATATATACAGTTATATATATATACTAGCAAAATACCCGCGACTTGGCAGTGGCGTAGTAGTGCATTAAAATTTTTATTAAGAAGAAAATTAAACCTTTTTAAACTGTGGGAAAATATGCCAATAATTATTTGTTAAGGATTTCTTTGTATACTATGTTGTCAGTTCGGCCCTCCGGTTGTAATCTGACCAAGCTGTGCGCTGAGCTTACTCTTGAGCATGTAACGTACAGTTGGCCATGTGAACAGTAATCTTGTCTCAAATCTCACAGCTTGGATTGCTGCTGTCATAATGGGTTTGAGTTTCATGGTTTGTTTCAATTACGACAGTATTTGTAGGACTTGTGTTGAAGTGACATTTGGCATCTGTCAAGCGCTGTAAGCACACAACCGGTTTCATCGATAACTTCACATCCAGCTTTTGAGAGTTTAAACATTCATAAACATCAAAGTGTCCACTACTGAAATCGTCACCTGTCAGTCTAAGATGTTTAAGAGGCATTGGCGGTTGTCGAAAGGTGTAAAATATTTGGCCTTTTCGGTACACTTGAAAGCGACAACCGAACAATTCAGTGGCAGCCATCAACTCACATGCAAAACCATAGGTGAAGGCCTTAAGCATTTCACTCTTATAAAGCTCATGTGTAGTCTAATTATCTCCTGTACCATCATCAGTCCACACCTTGAACCTGTCCCAGTCATTCAATACATAAGACACAATGTTTCTCCAGATATTAAGACTGAGCCTGATATGGCCGTGCAATATGTAACAAAAAGAATGGAAAAGGTAGGTGGTATCTCCGGGCATGGAAACCACTCGGTAAGTGACAGTTCTTTGATCGATAGTGATCATCTCGATAGACATGGTAATGGGGGTTGGAATGATAAAGGAAATGGGTACCTGAGCAATGTAAAGTAAGTGTAAAATACCTACACAATAACTATAATCGTAATAAACAAACAATAAAACAGCGGAGAAGCCGTGGATTAAACAAAAAGGCTATAGTTATCAGTAGGGAGACGTGAATCCCGTGGCAAAGCAAGGAAGGGAATGCAGAGACCGGAACGACGGACAGCCTTATATAGGCAGGCAGCCAACAACGTGGGAGGCGTTGGGATGGGGACCCAGCGCCAGCCTCACACGGTGACTGAGCTGCAGGCTATGGACGTATATATGTACGCAAGTAGGATTCAGTTAGCGTTGGGAACCCGTGTACCAAATTTCTTGATGATGGGCCCATACGTAACAAAGACTGTTGAAAAGTTCAATATGGCGGCCGACAGTGGCATCATACCACCAAAATAAGTACACACATTTGTTTTCGGTTAGTGCAGGAAAGCCGCCTACCAAATTTCGAGAAGATGGGGCCATAAATAAGAAAGTTCAAAATGGCGGACGTTGTTGACCGTTATGACCATTACGCGTAGAATTTTAAAATGAAACCTGCTTAACTTTTGTAAATAAGCTGTAAGGAATGAGCCTGCCAAATTTCAGCCTTCTACATATCACGGGAGTTGGAGAATTAGTGATGTTGGAAAATTCAATATGGCGGCTGACAGTGGCATCATACCACCCGAAATGAAATGCGTACATTGGTTTCAGTTAGCTCAGGGAAGCCACCAACCAAATTTCGTGAAGATGGGGCAGTATATAAGAAAGTTCAACATGGCGGACGTTGTTGGCCGTTATGACCGTTACGCGTAGAATTTCAAAATGAAACCTGCTTAATTGTTGTAAGTAAGCTGTAAGGAATGAGCCTGCCAAATTTCAGCCTTCTACCTACACGGGAAGTTGGAGAATTAGTGACATTGGAAAGTTCAATATGGTGGCTGACAGTGGCGTCCATACCACGAAATAAGTATGTACAATGGTTTCAGTTAAGCGCGAGAAACCGAATACCAAATTCGTGAAGATGGTGCCATGAATAAGAAAGTTCAATATGGCGGACGTTGTTGACCATTATGACCGTTACGATAGAATTTCGAAATGAAACCTGCTTAACTTTTTAAGTAAGCTGTAAGGAATGGGCCTGCCAAATTCAGCCTTCCACCTACGGGGAGGTTGGAGAATTAGTGGCGTTTGGAAAATTCAATATGGCGGCCGACAATGGCATCATACCATCGAAATAAGTACATACATCGGTTTTTAGTTGCGCGGGAAGCCACCTACCAAATTTCATGAAGATGGGGCAATGAATAAGAAAGTTCAATATGGCGGACGTTGTTGACCGTTATGACCGTTCTGGGTAGAATTTCAAAATGAAACCTGCTTAACTTTTGTAAGTAACCTGTAAGGAATGGGCCTGCCAAATTTCAGCCTTCTACCTACACGGAAGTTGGAGAATTAGTGACGTTTGGAAAATTCAATATGGCGGCCGACAAAGGCGTCATACCACCGAAATAAGGACTTACATGCGGTTTTGATTAAGCGCAGGGAAAGCCACCTACCAAATACTCGTGAAGATGGGGTCAGCCTTCTACTACTACGGGGAAGTTTGAAAATTGGTGACGTTGGAAAATTCAATATGGCGGCCGACAATGGTGTCATACCACCTAATAAGTACATACATCGGTTTTGGTTAGCGCAGGGAAGCCGCCTACCAAATTTCGTGAAGATGGGGCCATAAATAAGAAAGTTCAACATGGCGGGACGTTGTGACCATTATCGACCGTTATGACAGTTACGTAGAATTTCGAAATGAAACCTGCTTAACTTTGTAAGTAAGCTGTAAGGAATAAGCCTGCCAAATTTCAGCCTTCTACCTACACGGGAAGTTGGAGAATTAGTGATGAGTCAGTGAGTGAGTCAGTGAGTGAGTGAGTGAGGGCTTTGCCTTTTATTATTATAGATATATATATATACATATACACACACATATATATATATACACATACTGTATATATACACACACACATATATACATACTGTATATACAACATATACATATCTACATATATACTGTATATACACATATATATACAAATCTACATATATATATCTACATATATATATTAGGGTGGGACTCGATTAAAAAATTAATCCAATTAATTAGAGGCTGTGTAAGAATTAATCTTGATTAATCGTATGTAATCGCACGCAAATTTACCCCAAATCGCAAATGTTTTTTTTTTAAATTTAAAACGGTTTTAGTGGGCTTACAGAATCAAATAATAGACATGGACATGAATATTGTAAACTGAAGCTGTTTTAATTTCTGAAAAAAAGCTTTTAAACTGCATTTGAATTCAAAACAGAAACAAAAATATCATCCCTGGTTAAAATTGGGCAGACTTAAAAATAAAGTGGTAGTTTAAGTACTTTAAGTACATTTTCAGAATAGTATTGTCTTTAAATAATAATAACCAAAATTTCAACATAAAGTGCAGTTTTCTTCTTAAAAAAACTAAGTCAGAAACATAAAAGGTAATTTGACCAGCTTACTCTTTAAACTCTGAGTAACATTAGCCAAAATTATTTTGTACATTAGGCTAAAACAGTGTGATCATTGAACATTTTGTAATTAGATGTATTTAGAATTACTAACGGTCACGAAGTCCAATGATCCCAGTAAGAGCCACAAAGTCTGCTTTCTGTAATGCATCTAATTTTGCTTGCTTTTCAGTGTGCACAAACCATGCTTTTATCAAGGCTTCGGGAAGTCGAATGATCAGTCGTAGGACGCGCTTTATTCCGACTCTAACATTTTGTAGCTGTGATGTGTGCATCAGTGTAATGGATGTACCAGGAAATCATGCATTGACAAAAGTTCCCGCTTGCTTGGAATTGAAAGTGTGATTAAATGCTTATTTTTAACGCTGCATATGGAGTACATGCATCGAAGCTTCTCAGCTGTGCTTGTGCTAAGAAAGGGAAAATTTTAAAAGTAACGTAACATGATCTCTGCTAACCTAATATTTTTCATACGTCCCAAACCAAGGAGATGTAAGGTAAAATGAATCAGGTAGCAGCTGTACATAGTCAGTACACCCTCTCGAATCGAACCTCTAATGTCATGCTAGAGGCTAAGACTCTACAAATTAGCCACAGCGCAGGCTTGTCTATGCTAAAGTATATATTGTAGATCGGGTATATATATATATATATATATATATATATATATATATATATATATATATATATATATATATATATATATATATATATATATATATATATACCAAATGCAGTGGAGAAGTAGAAGTTATGAAAAAAGAAAAGGGAACAATTTAAAAATAACGTAACATGATTGTCAATATACAGTAATTGTTTTGTGAGTGTTATTGAATGTTGCTGTCATCAAGGATTTGATTATCATTATTTCTTTCAATCAGGCTCGGATTTGTAGGATGTGTTCAAGTTACATTCCGTGTTTGTCAATCGTTGTAAAGATAAGAGGTTTCATTCATCGATTAGTTCCTTACTGCATCAATAAACAGCTCTGCTCTTCCTCTTTATCTGAGACGTGACAAACTGCATGCACGCTTTTTTACGCTGTCTTCCTTTAGCGGGACATTCACTTTTTCCACCGTGTGCTTTGTTTCCGCAGTAGCTGCACTTATGAATATGACTGTATGTATAAGACGCTTCATATTTTTTTGCTGCCTTCTCAATTGTGTAATGCGGTTTTTGTTCAGCACTCTTGGAACTGTTGCTTTTGTCTGCGCGATTCGCCAGTTCACGGAGCCGCTTGGTGTTCTTGCATCGAAGGTTCCCAGCTGTACTGGTGCCATCTCGTGTAATGTCAGCTAAGACCCGCACTTAAAAGTTTCTCTCGCAGTTTCAATGAGTTTGTGCCAAACACCACCCTGACCATCTCATCTTCCTCTGCATAAGCGCAGTCCTTCACCCGTGAACATTTACCGGCAGTGTTTGTATTGGATTGCCGCTGATGGACGGCCTTATATGGGCAGGCACTAAATTACAAACGCTAGTGGCAGCCTGTCTATGAACTTAATTTAATATAAACTTACGGTTCACGCCAGTGCTTTGTTTCCGCAGTAGCTGTACTTATGAATATGCTTGTATGCATCATTTGCTTCATAATGTTTTTCTGCCTTCTCAATTGTGAAATGGCGCTTTGTGCTGATCGCTGTTTGGAGTTCTTCCTTGTTATCTACGCATTTCATGTAGGAGGCGTGATGATGTCACATGAAACTCCACCCCCGCCATCTCCAACTCAAGACTCCATTACATTATATGGGGAAAAATAGCTTCCAGTTATGACCCTTATGCAGTAGAATTTCGAAATGAAACCTGCCCAACTTTTGTAAGTAAGCTGTAAGGAATAAGCCTGCCAAATTTCAGCCTTCTACCTACACGGGAAGTTGGAGAATTAGTGATGAGTCAGTGAGTCGGTGAGTGAGTCAGTGAGTGAGTGAGTGAGGGCTTTGCCTTTTATTAGTATAGATTAAGTTCATAGACAGGCTGCCACTAGCGCTTGTAATTTAGTGCCTGCCCATATAAGGCCGCCCATCAGCGCAATCCAATACAAACACTGCCGGTAAATATTCACGGTGAAGGACTGTGCTTATGCAGAGGAAGATGAGATGGTCAGGGTGGTGTTTGGCACAAACTCAGCGAAACTGGCGAGAGAAACTTTTAAGTGCCGGTCTTAGCTGACATTACACGAGATGGCACCAGCACAGCTGGGAACCTTCGATTCAAGAACACACTGCGCTCACGGAACTGACGAGTGCACAGACAAAAAGCAACAGTTCTAAAGAGTGCTGAACAAAAACCGAATTACACAATTGAGAAGGCAGCAAAAAAGTATGAAGCGTCTGATACATAGAATCATATTCATAAGTGCAGCTACTGCGAAACAAAGCACACGGTGGAAAAGTGAATGTCCCGCTAAAGGAAGACAGTGTAAAACTGCATGCAGTTTGTCACATCTCAGATAAAGAGGAAGACGAGCTGTTTATTGATGCAGTAAGAAACTAATCGATGAATGAAACCTCTTATCTTTACAACGATTGACAAACACGGAATGTAACTTGAACACAACACATCGTACAAATACGAACCTGATTAAAACAAATAATGATAATCAAATCCTTGATGACAGCAACATTCAATAACACTCACAAAACAATTACTGTATATTGACAATCATGTTACGTTATTTTTAAAATGTTCCCTTTTTCATAACTTCTACTTCTCCACTGTGATACACGGGTATATATATAAATGTATATATATACCCGATCTACAGTACATACTCGCATAGACAAGCCACACGCTTATGGCGCAATTGTAGAGTCTTCGCCTCTAATGCCGTATATTTGAGGTTCGATTCCCCGAGAGGGATGCACTGAGTATGTATGCTACGCTACGATTCATTTTACCTTCGCATCTCCTTGGTTTGGGACGATGAAAAAAATATTCGGTTAACGCAGAATCATGTTACGCTATTTTTAAAATGTTTCCTTTATTAGCACAAGCACAGCTGAGAAGCTTCAATGCATGTATTCATAACGCTGCTAAAAAATAACGATTTAATCACACTTTCAATTCCAAGCAAACGGAACTTTTGTCAATGCATCATTTCCTGGTACATCCATTACACTGATGCACACATCACAGCTACAAAAATGTTAGAGTCGGAATAAAGCGCTCCTACGACTGATCATTTCGACTTCCCAGCCTTAAGCCTTGATAAAAGCATGGTTTTGTGCACACTGAAAAGCAAGCAAAATTAGATGCATTACAGAAAGCAGACTTTGTGGCTCTTACTGGGGATCATTGGACTTCCGTGACCATTAGTAATTCTGATTACATCTAATTACAAAATGTTCAATGATCACACTGTTTTAGCCTAATGTACAAAATAATTTTGGCTAAGGTTACTCAGAGTTTAAAGATTAAGTTGGTCAAATTACCTTTTATGTTTCTGACTTATTTTTTAAGAAGAAAACTGCACTTTATGTTGAAATTTTGGTTATTATTATTTAAAGACAATACTATTCTGAAAATCTACTTAAAGTACTTAAACTACCACTTTATTTTTAAGTCTGCCCAATTTTAACCAGGGATGATATTTTTGTTTCTGTTTTGAATTCAAATGCAGTTTAAAGGCTTTTTTTTTCAGAAATTAAAACAGCTTCAGTTTACAATATTCATGTACATGTCTATTATTTGATTCTGTCAGCCACTAAAACACTTTTAAATTAAAAAAACCATTTGCATTTGGGGCATATTTACGCAGGCGATTACATAATGATTAATCAAGATTAATTCTTACACAGCCTCTAATTAATTGGATTAATTTTTAATCGAGTCCCACCCCTAATATATATATATATGTGATATATATGTAGATTTGTATATATAAATGTGTATATACAGTATGTATATATACAGTATGTATATATATGTATGTGTGTATATGTATATATATAACTGTGTATATATATGTGTATAGATGTATATATATATATATATATATATATATATATATATATTTATATATATATGCCAGCAACACTCATGACAATGACAAAACAATTACATTGTCAATCATGTTACGCTATTATTAAAATGTTTCCTTTTCTTTTACTTCTCAGCTGCCAATCGCAGGTATTTTGCTATATATATATATATATATATATATATATATATATATATATATATACAGATATATATAAATATATATATACAGATATATACAGATATATATAAATATATATATATATATAAATAGATAGATATGACAACAACACTCAATATCAATGACAAAACAATTACATTAACAATCATCTTACGTTATTTTTAAAATGTTTGCTTTTCATTTTCATAACTTTTTAACACACTACTTCTCCGCTGCGATGCGCTGGTATTTTGCTAGTATATATATATACCTATCTACATCATATATACACACACATACATACATACACACACAAATTATATATATGTGTGTGTGTAAATATATATATATATATATATATATATATATATATATATATATATATATGTGGATAGGTGTGTGTGTGTGTGTGTGTGTGTATATATATATATATATATATATATACACACAAACATACACACAGGTATATATATGTGTATATATATGTATGTGTCTATATGTGTGTGTATAGCTTTGGTCACTGAGTACAAGGGAAAAATAATAAAATATAGTCTATAAGTTATTAAACAGTAAAACATTAACGTTTTAAGAAGTACAGGTACACTGATCACTACTGGAGTGGTTATGGGTAAACTACATTTTAAAGACTGTGTAACACAACAGGTAAGTAGTACTAACAGCAGCTAAAATGTATATGGATCACCTCTCGTAGTAGATCCCTTTGAAAGGCTACATGACGTCTGTGGTATAGAAATTACATTTCTATGTGAACGCTCATTTCTGCCTCTGGTAATGTGCCTTACCGGCATTACCAGCAATTAAAGAAAATTAGTTTTGTGTCCTCTGCAGTGTTAAGAGAGAAAGGCTTTGGTTTGGGATAAAAGGAAAAAAGGTGTAAAGAAAAGAAAGTTGCCTTTTTCTTTTATATAGTACTAGCAGAATACCCGCGCTTCGCAGCGGAGAAGTAGTGTGTTAAAGAAGTTATGAAAAAAGAAAAGGAAACATTTTAAAAATAACGTAAGATGATTGTTAATGTAATTGTTTTGTCACTGATATAAGTGTTTGTTTCCTGCAGAGGCATTAGCTCTCTTGGAAATGTGTTCTTTTAATATTGTGGCTTATTAAATAATTAAACAATATCATAATATACCAGAAAAGGCGATATCCCTCCCATAGTGATTACGGTACAAGAATCACATGAGACAAAATATCTTTTAGCTTACATTTACTGACGTTTTACGCGGTTACAGACGGGGAGGCATATGGACAGACTTTTATCCTGGTGGGAAATCTGGATCAACACAGTCAGCCATTTTCTCCGTCCCCACGCTGGGAGGTTTTTCGACAACTCTTTGTCGACACAGCCTCGAAGGGTCTGACCACTGTCCAGACCTTTTATATGGTTCTTGCTTCACTTGCTGGTCTTCTCCGTCTCCAAACAAGGGCTGAATTCCTCCCCCACAAAATACAAAAATATCATAGAGCTTCCATGCCGATTCTCATTCTCCCAATAAGGAAAGAAGATTTGTGCTGATAGAGGACAGAAATACCCTAACCTGTATTTAAGCTGACTATACAAGCCTCCAGTTGTCTCTGGCTATCTACTCCAATGCTTGGCTAGCAATTCTAACTGCTGAGCCCCTGTGTGCCACAGTTAACATGCACATGTGAATAAAACTCATAACAGTATTGTCCAGATATAGTGACATAAAGAAACATGTAGTATAACAGTGTTGCTGTCATATATATAGACACAGACACACACACATACATATATACAGTATATATACATAAACATATATATGCATATATATACATATATATACACATATATACTGTACATATGCATATATAGCAAAATACCCGCGCTTTGCAGCAGAGAAGTAGTGTGTTAAAGAAGTAATGAAAAAGAAAAGGAATAATGTAACATGATTGACAATGTAATTGTTTTGTCATTGTCATGAGTGTTGCTGCCATATATATATATATTGTCACGCACGCGCGAGTAGGAGGTCATGGATTGATTCGACAGCACCTGGGAAACCACTCGCCAGGGAATGGTGGGGTATTAACTTTCTCCCTCTGCTTCCTCATAGGAAAAAGACCGCCCTGCACCATAGGCATGGATGACCGCAGTGCATACTTCCGCCTCTTCCTCCGCCATCTTGCCCTGACGCCATCCTTCCCATCCTCCCTTGCGGTCCTTCCCACATTCCTCCACTTCCGCTCCTCCCCAATAATGGCCGCGACGCAGGAGTCGGCGCCGCATTATGAACTGTTTGTTTATGATTTTGACCTGTTTTTTGTTTATCTGTACAATATACGGGGCCGGAAAAACCCCAACCCTTGCTACTGTCTCTCTCGGTCCTTTACAAGTGGCGAGTCGGCAGGATAAGAGATCCCGAATGACGGAGGGACAGGACCTGAACACCGTGCTGCAGGGAATGAACGCCCAGCTCCAGGCCCTGCAGCAAGCGCAAGCCGCTACCAACCGGGAGCTGGAGGCCACGCAGGCCAGGTTAGTGGAAGCGCAACGGGCGAGACCAGACCCGCCAGGCAGCCGCCTCCTATGGTACCGGGGCCCTTCGAGGACGCCGATGCCTACCTGGGCATGTTTGAGAGGACGCCACCCGAACGAAAGTGGCAGCGGTCCGAGTGGGCGCCCATCTTGGCGCCATACCTAAAGGGACCAGGCTGGGCCTATTATGACCTCCCTGAGGAGGAGGCCGCTAATTACGACCTCCTCAAGCCCAAATATTGGCCCGCTACGCATTAGCCCGGCCAGCAGGCGTCAATGGCGGAACTGGGTCTTTGACCCGTGCCCGCCGCCCAGGCGCTCGAAGTTCTGGGGCAAGATGGGCCGCTGGCTACGCCAGAGAGCCCCGACGGGCGGAAAGTCGCCGAGCGGGTGGCCTGTGAAGGCCTGGTCAATGCAATGCCCAGTTCCCGCCCAGCAGGTCCGGGGCACGCCTATCAAACATGTCGGGCCTCCTCGACGCCCTGGAGCGCCAGTTGGCGGTCCTCCACTTGGGGGTCAGAAAAGCCTGCTGCTGGAACCGCAGGGACGGGCGGCCACCCCGAAGCCCTCGACGCTGCAGAAGCGCCAGCCAGAGCCAAAGAGAGGCCGGGCCGTCCGCGCTGTTTCAAGTTTGGCGATACCGTCCACCTTCTGCCAAACTGCCCCCATCACATCGCCCCTGAGCCTATGGACTGCAGCTGGACATCAACGGAGGGTATTGTACCCGCCGCATCCCTTGGCGAGTCCAATACGGGAGTGGTGTTGCTAAATGGGCACGCCGTGGTGGCTTTGTTTGATTCCGCAGCAACATTACCATTGTTGCTCGCCGCTTGCCTTACCGCAACAGTGGTTAAAGCAACATTTGTTGGTTACCTGTGTACATGGGGGACTAGGTCATATCGCTCCGCCACTGCTATCTTACCTGGAAGGGGAACCAATCCAAATGACGGTCGCTGTGTTACCTGACCCCCTTCCCAGTGATCCTGGGACAAGACTGGTCTAAAAGAATCAGCGGTAAGCCATTCGCCGCCCCGGGCCTCGCTGGATCTTGTCATGAGGGGAAAAGGCAACCTCCCGCGCCTCCACGCCGCACAAGGGCAGGCCCTATGGGCGCTGGTGTCTCGGGGACCTTCCGTGGCTACGGACCTTGACCCGAAGATTCCGCCGAGAAGGGACTAGCCAGGAACTCTCCCCGGCCCAGGCCCCAAGACCTCTCGGCGCCTGGACCATCAATTTCGTCCACGCCGCCTCCTTTAAGAGGGAGCAGTGGAATGATGACTCCCGCGCTTTGCCCGAACGCGATTGTTCTGCCTAACAGCTCGACAGCGGACGGATCCACACCGGGAACCCTTCTTTGTCCTTGAAATGATCTGTTGTACCGAAAGTGGCTACCCATGAGGGCGAGGTGCGGAAGTTGTTGCTAATTCCGCTGCACCTTCCGGGCGGAGATATGCGAAGTTGGCACATGCTCACCTCCTAGGCCACCTCGGGCCAAAAACACTGGAGAGGATTAAGCCCGCTTTTACTGGCCTGGGATCAATGAGGAGGTCCGGCGGTTCTGTCAATCCTGTCCGAGTGCCAGACCCGCCAGATTCCTAGGAGGGACCGTGCTCCTCTAGTCCCTATTCCCTCGTGGACATCCCCTTTGAAAGGATAGGGGTCGATTTGGTGGGACCCTGGAGCCCTCAACCCGTGGCCACAAGTATATCCTAGTCATGGTGGACTATGCCACCCGGTACCCAGAGGCGGTTCCCCGCGCCCGCTAATACTAAAAGCATCGCACGGAACTGGTTAACTTGCCACGCTGGGCATACCCAAGGAGGTCCTCACGACCAGGGTACGCCTTCACTTCGGATACGCTCAAGGAGGTGGCCAAATTACTGCAGATAAAGCACCTGAAAGCGCCAGTCTATCACCCGCAAACTGACGGGTTGGTCGAGCGATTTAATCAGACGCTTAAGCAGATGCTCCGCAAGGTAGTCAGCGCGACGGCAGGAACTGGGACCAGCTCCTCCCGCCAGCTTTTGCCTACCGGAGGTACCCCAGGCCTCTACGGGCTTCTCCCCTTTGAATTACTATACGGGCGACAACCCCGGGAATCCTCGACATCCTAAAAGAAGGCTGGGAGGCCGAGGCTCTTCCTCCTCTAATATTTTGAGTACGCAACCGCGCCGACCACTCACAAAGATCAGGCCCCTCCTAAAAGAGCACGGACTCGGCGCAAGCAGCGCAGGCCCGTGTTACAACCGCAACTCCGCCCTCAGGGAGTTCCGCCGGGGACCGAAGTTATGGTGCTCGCCCCGACCTCCCACTCGCTGCTCGCCACTGGCAAGGGCCTTACGAGGTTAAGGAGAGAAAGGACTCGCCGACTATTTGGTAAACAGCCCAACCGCCGACCGAAAGTGAGAGGATCTATCATGTCAACCTGTTAAAGCCCTGAGAGATAGAGAGGAGCTTCCCAGCTCCCGTAGGTCACTCTCCCTTTCGCAAGCACAACTGCCCTTAACCTCGTGAAGAGCTGACCCCAAGCAGCGGCAGGAGTTAGCCCAAACACTCCGAGCCATCCCCGAGGTAGTGAGCGAGTCACCCGCCGGACCGCGCTGATTGAGCACGATATAGTCACGGAGCCCGGGTAATCGTCCGGAGAGGCCCTACCGACTCCGGAGGCAAAACGCGCAGAGGTCGAACTGGAGGTGAAACGTATGTTGACATGGACATAATTGAAGAGAGCCATAGTCCCTGGTCCAGCCCTATTGTCCTCGCCTCCAAGCCAGACGGCTCCTGGAGGTTCTGTAATGACTTTAGACGCCTGAATCAGATCTCCAAGTTCGATGCCTACCCCATGCCCCGCATTGACGACCTCCTTGAGCGCTGGGTACGGCTCGATATCTGACTACCCTTGACATGACAAAAGGGTATTGGCAAATTCCTTTAACGGCATCCGCAAAGGAGAAAACGGCCTTTAGCACCCCTAGCGGCACTGGCAGTACAAGGTCCTCCCATTTGGGCTGCACGGGCCCGCGACCTTCCAACGCCTGGTAGATAGAGTGCTGACGCCTCACCAGTCCTATAGTGCCGCTTACCTGGATGACGCTTGTCATCTATTCCGCACCTGGGAGGAGCATCTACTGCAGGTCGCAGCTGTCCTCCTAACACTGGCTAAAGCCGCCTCCGCATAAACCCCGGAAGTGTTTTTGGATTAAAGGAGGCCAAATATTTAGGCTACCTCGTGGGACAAGGACAGGTGCGGCCACAGAGCTCCAAAGTGAAAGACATCTTAGAATGGCCCCGTCCGAGTACCAAGAAACAGGTGCAGGCTTTCTTGGGGCTTGCGGGTTACTACCGCCGGTTTGTTCCCCGCTTCTCCGAAAGAGCAGCACCCTTGACTGACCTGACAAAAAGGGCGCCCCTATACGTGGTGTGGACCGACAAAGCAGAACACGCGCTCAGTGACCTAAAGAAGGCCCTAACGCCGGCACCTGTGTTACGGACGCCCGATTTTGGGCTCCCGCTTATTTTCCAGACCGACGCCGGACACAGGCCTGGGTGCCGTGCTGAGCCAAAGCGCCGATGGTGTCGAGCACCCTGTGATGTACCTTAGCCGGAAACTGATGGACCGAGACCCGCACGCTGCAGTGGAGAGGGAGGCCTTGGCCATTAAGTGGGCAGTGACCCACCTCCGTACTACCTGCTGGGTCGCGAAGTTCGCTCTGGTGACTGATCACGCTGCACTTCAGTGGATGTCCCTGCACAAAGAGTCGAATCCGCTGGGTCACCAGGTGGTTCCTGGACTTACAGCCGTATAAGTTCACTGTCACTTATCGGCGGGCACCCTTCAGGCCAATGCCGATGCCCTCTCTCGATTCACGACCTCTCGGTTAGGTCCGCCACCTGACGGTCCTGGGCTAAGGGGGATCGGTCACGCACGCGAGTAGGAGGCATGGATTGATTCGACAGCACCTGGGAAACCACTCGCGCCAGGGAATGGTGGGGTATTAACTTTCTCCCTCTGCTTCCTCATAGGAAAAAAGACCGCCCTGCACCATAGGCATGGATGACCGCAGTCGCATACTTCCGCCCTTCCTCCGCCATCTTGCCCTGACGCCATCCTTCCCATCCTCCCTTGCGTCCTTCCCGACATTCCTCCACTTCCGCCCTCCCCAATAATGGCGCGACGCCAGGAGTCGGCGCGCATTATGAACTGTTTAGTTTATGATTTTGACCTGTTTTTGTTTATCTGTACAATATAATGGGCCGGAAAACCCCAACCCTTGCTACTGTCTCTCTCGGTCCTTACAATATATATATATATATATATATATATATATATATATATATATATATATACACACACACATATCTACATATATACAAACACACATTTACATACACCTATATCCATCTATCTATATATGTATATCTATATCTATATCTATATGTATATCTATATCTATATGTATATATATATGTATATATCTATATATATATATATCTATATATATATATATATATATATCTATATATATATATATATATATATACACATATCTCCTTTGGGGTGCGAGGAGCTGTTGCTGGAGGTGCCAGAATCCACTGAGGAAGAAAAATTTAAAACATTATTTGTACAAAATCTTAATTTATCTATCCATTCCTAAATAATTAAATGGGCAGGCTATTTCGTATCAGTGCAATATGCTGCTTGTTAAAACGGATGAGTCGTAATCTTACGCACTTAGTGCTGCATGAGGTATTATGAACTATCGTATTTGTTCAAGTACTATTTAAATTTTAAATATAAGTAATTTTTATTTGGTCGACAGAAATATCATCATTGCATAAATTTTTCTTCACCATAGAAATTTAAAGACTAAATCCAGCTTCCATTCCTACCAAAGATGTTTCTGGCGACTAAATAGAACCTACTGTAGTATATCCAAATTGAGCTATTGAGCTGTCAGCCTGCCTGCCTGCGCCACCCTCGCAGCTCTTACTATTTTTCCGCTCATTTAATCTTGGCTAGTCGCGAAATATTATAACATGGAAGGAGGATTACACCGTATGGCTTTACCAAAACAATCATTGATGTCGAATAAAATATCTATGATTCCTAAAGCTTAAATTGGTGATCTGGTTTTCTGCGTTAACCTCATATTTTTCATACTTCTTCCCAAACAGGGGTTGAGAGTAAAATGAATCATTAAGCTGATATATATATATTGAATATATTGAATAGTTTTACTATCAAATAATGCAAACAGTATCGCTGCACGTGCTTCGCCCTAATTCTGGGCTCATCAGGCAGTACACGCGCTGCACCCACTCGCTAATCGAACCTAAGACGCCAGCGCTAAAGGTGAAGCCTTCCCTCATGTTGCGCTATGGTGTGTGGGTCGCTTATTTGACAGTATTGTAGATCGGGTGTATATATATATATATATAAATATATACTAGCAAAATACCCGCGCTTCGCAGCGGAGAAGTAGTGTGTAAAAGAAGCAATGAAAAAGAAAAGGAAACATTTTGAAAATAACGTAACATGACTGTCAATGTAATTGTTTTGTCACTGTTGTGAGTGATAAGTGTTGTTGTCATATATATATATATATATATATATATTTACACACACACACAAACATATATATATACATATCTATACATATACACATATATATACACATATATACATACATATATATACATATCTACATATATACACATACATATGCATACACACATACATACACACACACACATATATAAACATATATATATACATATACATACATATCTACATATATACACACACAGCTATTTCGTATCAGTGCAATACGCTGCTTGTTAAAATGGATAACTCCCGCCTTACGTGCAAGTCTGCGTGGATATTATGAACTATCAGTATTTGTTCAAGTTCTATTTAAATTTTAAATAGAAGGAATTTTTATTTAGTCGACAGAAATATCTTTGGTAGGAATGGTAAAAACAGACAGGAATATTATTCGTGAATAAATCAACTCAAACCTTAAACAACTTATAATATTTTGCTCTCCATAAAAATATATCCTGTCTAAATTATACAAGTTAGAAATAAAGTAAACGTTAAAAGAACAAACATTCAAATTTCTTTACTCTTATGTAATTTTATATAAAAAATAAACTTAGATTTTAAATATCCCAAAAGATTTTGCTCTCCATAAAAATATATCCTGTCAAAATTATACAAATTCAAATATGAACATGCTGCATAACAAAACCTGGAAATATAAATAAAATGTGTTCCTTTCAGCAATAACAAATCAAATCATTCAGTTGTCTTTGCTCATATGTCATTTTAGAGCTGGACGCCTGGCATCTTTTTTTGGCAACAAGTTAGTTTCTGTTTGCTGTGAGGTTCTGTGTTGTGGAGATTCTCAGGATGGATTGCAGGTGCTCATCAGTGAGGCGACTCCTGTGTGCTGTTTTGTTAGTCTTTATCACTGAGAAGAGCTTCTCACACAGATATGTGCTACCAAACATGCACAAGGTTCGAGCCGCATGTAGACAGATTTTTTTTGTTCTTCAAAGTCACCAAAGCGCCGTGCAAACTCAGTCCGCTCAGTTTATCAGCAAAGTGCGTATTTGGGAACACCGTAGTGACGACTTGGTTTAACATTACTTGGCAACAGGGAAAGTGGGGCAAGGTGCACTGTGCATTTGTGTCTCCCATAAAAGCAGCTTCACTTGAAATCACTTTGTGATTGTGCACGGGTAAAAACGTCCGCTGAAGTGTCAGATTCTTATTTAATTATGCTGCTTTCTGTATCTTCTGCATTGCATTCAGGTTACCCTGATGTTTTGTCTCATAGTGCCGTCTTAGATTAAATTCTGTAATTACAGCCACATTAGCTCCACAAATGAGACACACGGGTTCAGTAAACATATACTCTCAGCCTCCCATCGGTTTTAAAGGCTCTATTTTCAGAATCAACTTTTCTTTTCAGCATCGTGTGAGCTAGCTTCGCAATAACTTGCAGCATCATAAGGTAGACTTGATTAACGCGTAAGTGTTGCAAGGCAGCTGAAGCGCTGCATTATGGGATCTGTAGTTTATTGTGTTACCAGCGCTTCATATACCCGAGCCATTAATAACAATAATACAGTATATAAAATGATCTCGAGGGCCGGATATAATTACATGCCGGGCGGATGTGGCCCGGCCCTTGAGTTTGACACATATGGACTAAATAGAACTTGAAAAGATATATTTTTTCAAATGTGATCGCAATTCAGATAGAGTTGACGCCAAGCACTACAGCCTGCATGCCTCAATAAGTCATCCTCCCTCGCTCTTACTTTTTACCGCTCATCTAATGAATACACTGAGTATGGCTTTACCAAAACAATCATTGATGGCGAATAAAGTATCCATTATTCGAGTATGTAGATCGGGATATATATATATACATATATATATATACCCGCGTATCGCAGCGGAGAAGTAGTGTGTTAAAAAAGCTAGAAAAAGAAAAGGGAACATTTTAAAAAACGTAACATGACTGTCAATATACAGTATTTGTTTTGTGAGTGTTACTGAGTGTTGCTGTCATCAAGGATTTGATTATCATTATTTCTTTCAATCAGGTTCGTATTTGTAGGATGTGTTGTTTTCAAGTTACATTCCGTGTTTGTCAATCGTTGTAAAGATGACAGGTTTCATTCATCGATTTGTTTCTTACTGCATCAATAAACAGCTCGTCTTCTTCTTTATCTGAGACCTGACACACTGCATGCACGGGTTTTTTACACTGTCTTCCTTTAGCGGACATTGACTTTTTCCAACGTGTGCTTTGTTTCCGCAGTAGTTGGATTTATGAATATGCTTGTATGTATCAGACGCTTCATATTTTTTGCTGCCTTTTCAATTGTGTAATTCGGTTTTTGTTCAGCGCTTTTGGAACTGTTGCTTTTATCTGTGCACTGCGCCAGTTCACGTGAGCCGCCGGTGTACATGCATCGAAGGTTCCCAGCTGTGCTGGTGCCATCTCGTGCTATGTCCATGGCTGTATTTAATGTTACCTTAGTCCTGGCACTTAAAACTTTCTCTCGCAGTTTCGCTTGAGTTTGTGTCAAACACCACCCTGACCATCTCATCTTCCTCTCCATAACGCAGTCCTTCACCCGTGAATATTTAGTGAGAGTTTGCTATTGGATTGCCGCTGACGTACGGCCTTATATGGGCAGGCACTAAATTACAAACGCCAGCGCAGCCTGTCTATGAACTTAATTTAAAGTGTAGGTTTACATCGTGCTTTGTTTCCGCAAGTAGCAGAACTCATAAATATGGTTGTATATGTCACTCGCTCGCTTCTTATTGTTTCGCTGCCTTCTCAATTATATAATGCATGTTTTCTTCAGCGCTTTTTGAGGTCTTCCTGGTTTTCTATGTACTGCGTGATTATGTGGGAGGCGTGATGATGTCACACTAAACTCCCCACGGCGTTGAAGCTCATCTCCATTACAGTAAATGGAGAAAAACTGCTTCCAGTTATGACCATTACACGTAGAATTTCGATATAAAACCTGCCCAACTTTTGTAAGGAAGCTGTAAGGAATGAACCTGCCAAATTTCAGCCTTCCACCCACACGGGAAGTTGGAGAATTAGTGATGAGTCAGTGAGTGAGTGAGTCAGTGAGTGAGGGCTTTGCCTTTTATTAGTATAGATATATATATATCTATATCTATATCTATATATATATATATATATATATATATATACTTTTGAGAATGCAACGTATAGTTTTGTCCAGGAGGAAAGCAATGTTGCCTCAAATCAATGGCAACCTTTTGTAGGGTGTGTCCCTGAGACTTATTAATTGTCATCGCGAAGCAGAGCCTTACTGGAAATTTGAGGCATTTCAATTCAAATGGGAGATCAGAGGGTATAACGGTAAAGCCAGCAATACATTCAGTGTGTGGCTCTGCTTTTCTGTGTAGCTGCCTTCACACAGCCTCTCGCTGCTTTATAAACGAACGCCATAGAAAGCCATCACCTTGTAAATTGTGTAATGCGTTTTTGAACAGGTTTGATGCATGGAAGTGATCACTGCATACTGTTCAGCAAGTTCTCGTGAGCTGCTATCTTGTGTGATGTTGCGATGTCTACGGCTTAATTTAATGTTATCTAAGACCCGGTACTTAAAAGTTTCTGGCTGCACCGGTTGTAATATGGGCGAGCTGCGCGAGCTCACTTTTGAGAATGCAAGTATAGTTGTCCAGGAGAAAAGCAATCTTGCCTGAAATCAATGGCATCGCTTTTGTTGGGTCTGTCCTTGAGACTTATTACTTGTCGTCGCAAGCTGAGCCTTACAGGAAATTGGAGGTATCTGAATTGAAATGGGAGATTAGAGGGTATAAAGGGCGCAAGGAATACATTGAGTGTGGAGAAACTCTAGAGACACCGTGTGTATTAACTTGTGGATTTTTCTGTGAGTATTTGGTGGGAGTGTGATGAAGTTGCTTCGGAAGACGCCGTTAGCCGCGGAGCTCAGCTCAGAGCGAAATGAGGTAAATGGGAGGGGATATGATGACGTGACTCCCCCAACCGCGTTAACTGTCAATCCCCCACAAACACAGTCTCTCGGAATTTGCATAAGCACACCCCTTCACCTGCAATTTTAACTTCGTACAAAGTGATCAAAACTCGCTTTATATCCTCGGCCTCTCATTAAACTTGTATCCCGCATTACCCGTGGGCATGAGAAACACCAGCGGCACCCTGTCTATTAACTTAATTTAAAGTTTAGGTTTACACCTTTCTTTCCGAAGTAGCAGCACTCATTAATATGGTAGTATATGTCACTCGCTCGCTTCTTATTGTTTCGCTGCCTTCTCAATCATATAATGCATGTTTTTATAATGCATGTTTTCTTCAGCGCGTTTTGGAGCTCTTCCTGGTTTTCTACGTAGTGCGTTGACAGTCAGTTCACGTGATTACGGGAGGCGTGATGATGTCACACCTAAACGCCGCCCCCACGGAACTGGCTGAAGTCCATTACAGTAAATGCAGAAAAATACCTTCCAGTTATGACCATTATGCGTAGAATTTCGAAATGAAATCTGCCCAACTTTTGTAAGGAAGCTGTAAGGAATGAGCCTGCCAAATTTCAGTCTTCCACCCACACGGGAAGTTGGAGAATTAGCGATGAGTCAGTCAGTCAGTCAGTCAGTGAGTGAGTCAGTGAGGGCTTTTCCTTTAATTAGTATAGAGAGATGTGTTCGCTGACGTTATAATCGCCTTTTGGGGACAGTCGCGGTGGGTCTTGTGTAGACTGGTAAGACGTCCCTGCCATTAATCGGCTGTGATGGTACTGTCAGTCCTCCACTCGTGTGCGTGTCTTCATATTCCGAGCTGACGACCTCATAATCGTAAATGTACAAAAGAAACTGCGAATCGCCTTAATATTAGTTTTCCGTGGTGTAGAAAAGGGGTCTCGTGTTTGCACTTGTCTGGGCTATAGATCAGGGGGAGGATGAAAATAATTAAAAGTGCTCACTTTGACTTAAGGCAGAAGCGCAGTCAGCGTCTCAAAGGCCGAAACAGCTATGCGCGCGCGCCGGCTGCTCGAATTTTGCTAGGCAGGAGACCACAGTTTTTGCAGACACGTCCACGATATCAAAAGTCTCAGCGCTCTTTGGAGGTTATTCATATATATATATATATATATATGTAAAATACCCATGCCTCGCAGCAGAGAAGTAGTGTGTTAAAGAAGTAATGAAAAAGAAAAGGAAACATTTTAATAATAACGTAACATGATTGACAATGTCATTAGTGTTGCTGTCATATATATGCCTGCCTAAATAAGTCACCCTCGCTTCGCTCTTACTTTTTTACCGTTCATTTAATCATGGCTAGTGGCGGAAAAATTATAAAATGGAAGGAGGATTACACAGAGTATGGCTTTACCAAAACAATTATTGATGGCGAATCGATTATTCATAAAGCTTCAATTTGTGATCTGTTTTTCTGTGTTAACCTCATATTTTTTCATACTTCTTCTCAAACCAAGGTGGTGCGAGGGTAAAATGAATAGGGATGCGCTGATCAAAGTAATCGGTGTACCAGGAAATCATGCATTGACAAAAGTTCCCCTTTGCTTGTAATGCAAAGTGTGATTAAATGCATTATTTTTTAACGCGTTATGGAGCACATGCACCGAAGCTTCTCAGCTGTGCTTGTGCTAAGAAAAGGAAACATTTTAAAAATAATGTAACACGATTGTCAATGTAACCTTTTGTAAGTAGTGCCTGGAGGATTCAGTGTGGAGAAACTCTAGAGACAGTGTGTGTATTAACTTGTGGATTTTTCTGTGAGTATTTGGTGGCAGTGTGACGAAGTTGCTTCGAAAGACAGCGTTAGCCGCGGAGCTCAGCTCAGAGCGAAATTAGGTAAATGGGAGGGGAGATGATGACGACTCCCCACCACTTTAACTGTCAATCCCCACAAACACAGTCTCTCAGAATTTGCATAAGCACAGCCCTTCACCTGCAATTTTAACTTAGTTACAAAGTGATCAAAACTCTCGTTTATATCCTGCATCCTCTCATTAAACTTGTATCCCGCATTACCCGTGGGCATGAGAAACGCAAACGGCAGCCTGTCTATGAACTTAATTTAAAGTTTAGGTTTACACCTTGCTTTCTTTCCGAAGTAGCAGCACTCATGAATATGGTAGTATATGTCACTCGCTCGCTTCTTATTGTTTCGCTGCCTTCTCAATTATATAATGCATGTTTTCTTCAGCGCTTTTTGGAGGTCTTCCTGGTTTTCTACGCACTGCGTTGACAGTCAGTTCACGTGATTACATGGGAGGCGTGATGATGTCACACGAAACTCCGCCCCCCACGGCTTTCGAGCTCAACTCCATTACAGTAAATGGAGAAAATACCTTCCAGTTATGACCATTACGCATAGAATTTCGAAATGAAACCTGCCCAACTTTTGTGAGTAAGCTGTAAGGAATGAGCCTGCCAAATTTCAGCCTTCTTACCCACAAGGGAACTTGGAGAATTAATGATGAGTCAGTGAGGGCTTTGCCTTTTATTAGTATATTCTCCTCTAGCGCTGATGTCCGAGGTTCAATTCCCAAGAGGGGGTGCAGTGAGTGTGCACGCCTGATGAGCCCAGAATTAGGGCAAAACACGTTCCGCGTACTGTTTGCATTATTTGACAGTAAAACTATTTCAATATATTCCATATATATATTTTTACATTTATATGTTTTACTAAGTTGTATTAGAAATGGGTATGTGACACCTGTGTAATACAATGAAACGTATGCCATGGTGAAATAGACCTTCAGAAGGGCATACGACCAACTCATCTATTTCACCATAGCATTTCTCTAAATATACAAGGATCATGTGTTCATATTCGCCATGGTGAAATAGATGAGTTGGTCGTATGCCCATATATATATATATATATATATATATATATATATATATACCAGCACTTCGATTCATTTTACCCTCGCACCCCCTTGGTTTGAGAAGAAGTATGAAAAAATATGAGGTTAACGCAGAACAACAGATCACCAATTGAAGCTTTATGAATAATAGATACTTTATTCACCATCAATAATTGTTTTGGTAAAGCAATACACAGTGTAATCCTCCTTCCATTTTGTAATTTTTTTGCGACTGGCCATGATTAAATGAACAGTAAAAAAGTAAGAGCGAAGCGAGGGTGACTGATTCAGGCAGGCAGGCTCAATAGTTTGCAGGCCTGATGTAGTGCGCGTCAAGTCGATCTACAATGCGATCAGATTCGAAAAATATATCTTTCAAGATCTATTTAGAAATAAGTAGGTTCTAATTAATCGACAGAAATATCTTTTGTAGGAATTTACGTTGAATTTAGTCTTTAAATGAAGAAAAATTTATGCAATGATGACTAAATTTAACTTACATTCTTACCAAACATATTTCTGTCGACTAAATGAAAATTACTTATATTTAAAATTTAAATAGAACTTGAACAGATACGATAGTTAATAATACCCACGCAACACTAAGAGCGTTTTAACAAGCAGTGTATTGCACTGATACGAAATAGCCTGCCCATTTCATTATTTGGGAATGGATAGATAAATTAAGATTTTGTACAAATAATGTTTTTCATTTTTCTTCCTCGATTGATTCTGGCACCCCAAGCTACAGCTGCTCGCACCACAAAGGATATATATATATCTATATATATACAAAGTATATATATATATATATATATATATATATATATATATATATATATATATATATAGATATACATATATAGATATATACTAATAAAAGGCAAAGCCCTCACTGACTCACTGACTGACTGACTCACTGACTCATCACTAATTCTCCAACTTCCCGTATAGGTAGAAGGCTAAAATTTGACAGGCTCATTCATTACAGCTTTGTTACAAAAGTTGGGCAGGTTTGATTTCGAAATTCTACGCGTAATGGTCATAACTGGAAGCTATTTTTCTGCATATACTGTAATGGAGTTGAACTCAAAAGCCATGGGGGGGGGTGGAGTTTCTTGTGACATCATCACGCCTCCCACGTAATCACGCAGTAGAAAACCAGGAAGAGATCCAAAACCGCAGAAGAAAACATACAGTTATCCTCGCTATATCGCTTTGACTTTTGCGCTTCACTCTATCGCGGATTTTAAATGTAAGCACATCTAAATATATATCATGGATTTTTAAGCTGGTTCGCTTTCGCGGACAATGGGTCTTTTAATTTAGGTTACATGCTTCCTCAGTTTGATTGCCCAGTTGATTACATACAAGGGACGCTATTGGCGGGTGGTTTAGAAGCTACCCAATCAGAGCATGTATTACATATTAACTAAAACTCCTCAATGATATAAGATATGCTTCCCGCGCGGTGCTTGTTTGCTTCTCTCTATCTTTCTCACTCTCTCTGCCTGACGGAGGGGGTGTGAGCAGAGGGGCTGTTTGCACAGAGGACACGGAGGCTCCTCTACAAAATGCCGCTTTATCGCGGTGCTTCTGTATACTTAAAAGCACGTATTGATTTTTGATTGTTTGCTTTTCTTAGCGGCTCTCTCTGACATTCTCTGCTCCTGACAGCGCTCTTTTGAAGATAAGATATGTTTGCATTCTTTTAATTGTGAGAGAGAACTGTCATCTCTGTCTTGTCATGGAGCACAGTTTAAACGTTTGGCTAAAGGGTGCTATGTCATGTCTAGAGGGCTCTAATAATGTTAACAGGGTGGGAGAGTTTATAAGGGCTTAAAATATATAAAAATAACCATACAAACATATGGTTTCTACTTTGATTTTCACCTATCGCTGGGGTCTGGAACGCAAACCTTTCGATTGAGGAGGGATTACTGTACATTATATAATTAAGAAGGCAGCGAAACAATTAGAAGCGGCAGTGACATATAAAACCATATTCAGCGGCTCACGTGAACTGACGCAGAGCCCAGACAAAAAGAAACAGTTACAAAGAGTGCTAAACAAAAATCGAATTACACTACTACGCTCAAATAGACAATCCATAATGCCGTGCAATAGTAGAGGCTTAGCCTCTAGTGCCGGCGTCTGAGGTTCGATTCCCGAGAGGGGATGCACTGAGTATGTACGCACGCTTCCCGATTCATTTTAGCCTCGCATCCCCTTGGTTTGAGACATACGAAAAAATATGCGGTTAACGCAGAAAGATAGATCACCAATTGAAGCTTTATGAATAATGGATACTTGATTTGCGATCAATGATTGTTTTGGTAAAGCCATACTTAGTGCATTCATTAGATGAATGGTAAAAAAGTAAGAGCGAGGGAGGGTAACTTATTGAGGCACGCAGGCAAAACCACAATAGCACGCGGGCTCGATGTACTGTAATACGCGTCAACTGGATCTGAATTGCGCGATCACATTTGAAAAAAATATATCTTTTCAAGTTCTATTTAGTCCATATGTGTCAAACTCAAGTCCCGCAGGCCACATCCGGCCCTGCGTGTAATTATATCCGGTGTGCGAGATCATTTTATATATTATTGTTATTAATGGCCTGGGGATATGAACCACTGGTAACACAATAAACTACAGATCCCATAATGCAGTGCTTCAGCTGCCTTGCTGAACACTTACCGCGTTAATCAAGTCTAGCTTATGATGCTGCAAGTTATTGCGAAGCTAGCCCACACGATGCCAAAGAGAAAAGGTGATTCTGAAAACAGAGCCTTTAAAAACTGATGGGAGGCTGAGTATATGTTTACTGACATTGCCGGTAAACCCGTGTGTCTCATTTGTGGAGCTAATGTGGCTGTAATTACAGAATTTAATCTAAGACGGCACTATGAGACAAAACATCAAGATAACCTGAAAGACCTGAATGCAATGCACAAGATACAGAAAGTAGAAGAGTTAAAGAAGAATCTGGCACTGTGTTCGCACGCCGCTTTGGTGGCTTTGAAGAACAAAAAAAGAATTTTGAGTTGTTTCGCAACCCATTTGCTGTTGATGTGGAAACTGCACCTGTGCAGATTCAGATGAAGGTGATTGAGCTGCAGTGTAATGGCACACTGAAGGCAAAGTACGATACTGCACGGCCTGCACAGTTTATTCACTCCATTCCTGCAAAAATGCTCCAGCTCCGTCTACATGCGTCTCGAACCTTGTGCATGTTTGGTACACATATCTGTGTGAGAAGCTCTTCTCAGTCATGAAGACTAACAAAACAGCACACAGGAGTCGCCTCACTGATGAGCACCTGCAGTCCATCCTGAGAATCTCCACAACACAGAACCTCACACCAAACATAAACGAACTTGTTGCCAAAAAAAGATGCCAGGCGTCCAGCTCTGATAAAATGACACAAGAGTAAAGACAACTGAATGATTTGATTTGTTATTGCTGAAAAGAACAAATTTTATTTATATTTCCAGGTTTTGTTATGCACCATGTTCATATTTGAATTTGTATAATTTTGACAGGTTATATTTTTATGGAGAGCAAAATCTTTTGGGATATTTAAAATTTAAGTTTATTTTTTATATAAATTTACAAAAGAGTAAAGAAATTTGAATGTTTGTTCTTTTAACGTTTACTTTATTTCTAACTTGAATAATTTAGACACGATATATTTTTATGGAGAGCAAAATATTATGTTATTTAAGGTTTGAGTTGATTTATTCCGGAATAATATTCTGTCGACTAAATAAAAATTCCTTCTATTTAAAATTTAAATAGAACTTAAACAGATACGATAGTTCATAATATCCAAGCAGACTTGCACGTAAGAGCGGGAGTCATCCGTTTTAACGAACAGCGTATTGCACTGATATGAAATAGCCTGCCCATTTAATTATTTAGGAATGGATAAATTAATTACGATTTTGTACAAATAATGTTTTTCATTTTCTTCCTTCATGGATTCTGGCACCCCCAGCAACAGTTGCTCGCACCCAAAGACTGTATATATATATGTGTGTGTGTGTGTGTATATGTATATATGTAGATATGTATGTATATATATGTTTATATATATTTGTGTGTATGTATATATGTATATGTATTTGTGTGTATATATGTGTGTGTATGTATATGTGTGTGTGTATATATATATATATATATATATATATATATATATAATATATATATATATATATATATATATATATATATATATATATATATATATATTACAGCAAAACTCATCACTCACAACAGTGACCAAACAATTACATTGACAATCATGTTACGTTATTTTCAAAATGTTTCCTTTTCTTTTCATTGCTTCTTTAACACACTACTTCTCTGCTGTGAAGCGGTATTTTGCTAGTGTATATATATATATATATATATATATATATATATATATATATATATATATATATACATACAGTGGTGTGAAAAACTATTTGCCCCCTTCCTGATTTCTTATTCTTTTCAATGCTTGTCACACAAAATGTTCATCAAACACATTTAACCATTAGTCAAATATAACACAAGTAAACACAAAATGCAGTTTTTAAATGATGGTTTTATTATTTAGGAGAAAAAAATCCAAACCTACATGGCCCTGTGTGAAATAGTAATTGCCCCCTTGTTAAAAAAATAACCTAACTGTGGTGTATCACACCTGAGTTCAATTTCCGTAGCCACCCCCAGGCCTGATTACTGCCACACCTGTTTCAATCAAGAAATCAAATAAATACGAACTGCCTGACACAGAGAAGTAGACCAAAAGCTAGACATCATGCCAAGATCCAAAGAAATTCAGGAACAAATGAGAACAGAAGTAATTGAGATCTGTCAGTCTGGTAAAGGTTATAAAGCCATTTCTAAAGCTTTGGGACTCCAGCGAACCACAGTGAGAGCCATTATCCACAAATGGCAAAACATGGAACAGTGATGAACCTTCCCAGGAGTGGCCAGCCGACCAAAATTACCCAAGAGCAGAGACGACTCATCCGAGAGGTCACAAAGACCCCAGGACAACGTCTAAAGAACTGCAGGCCTCACTTGCCTCAATTAAGGTCAGTGTTCATGACTCCACCATAAGAAAGAGACTGGGCAAAAACGGCCTGCATGGCAGATTTCCAAGACGCAAACCACTATTAAGCAAAAAGAACATTAGGGCTCGTCTCAATTTTGATAAGAAACATCTCAATGATTGCCAAGACTTTTGGGAAAATACCTTGTGGACTGATGAGACAAAAGTTTAACTTTTTGGAAGGCAAATGTCCCGTTACATCTGGCGAAAAGGAACATAGCATTTCAGAAAAAGAACATAATACCAACAGTAAAATATGGTGGTGGTAGTGTGATGGTCTGGGGTTGTTTTGCTGCTTCAGGACCTGGAAGGCTTGCTGTGATAGATGGAACCATGAATTCTACTGTCTACCAAAAAATCCTGAAGGAGAATGTCCGGCAATCTGTTCGTCAACTCAAGCTGAAGCGATCTTGGGTGCTGCAACAGGACAATGACCCAAAACACACCAGCAAATCCACCTCTGAATGGCTGAAGAAAAACAAAATGAAGACTTTGGAGTGGCCTAGTCAAAGTCCTGACCTGAATCCAATTGAGATGCTATGGCATGACCTTAAAAAGGCGGTTCATGCTAGAAGACCCTCAAATAAAAGCTGAATTACAACAATTCTGCAAAGATGAGTGGGCCAAAATTCCTCCAGAGCGCTGTAAAGACTCATTGCAAGTTATCGCAAAGCGCTTGATTGCAGTTATTGCTGCTAAGGGTGGCCCAACCAGTTATTGATTCAGGGGGCAATTACTTTTTCACACAGGGCCATGTAGGTTTAGATTTTTTTTCTCCCTAAATAATAAAAACCATCATTTAAAACTGCATTTTGTGTTTACTTGTGTTATATTTGACTAATGGTTAAATGTGTGACAAACATGCAAAAGAATAAGAAATCAGGAAGGGGGCAAATAGTTTTTCACACCACTGTATAAACACACATACATACATACATACATACATACATACATACATACATACATACATACACACATACATATATATATATATGTATACACTGTGGTCCCCAGCCGGGACGCCCAGGAGGACGAGAGGAGGGCTTGTGCCTCCTCCAGACCGCGAGGGGCGTCCGTCCTGTGGGGTTGGGGCCTGGGTAGAGGGCTTGGAAGCCCAGCCCTGTAGGGACCCGTGGCCACCGCCAGGCGGCACCCTAGTGCCTTATCATCCCGGGAGACCAGGGAAGATGACAGGGGACACCCGGATGGCTTCCGGGTGCGCAGCCGGCACTTCTGCCACACAGGGGTGTGGCCAAGACTAATTGCCGGGAAACAGCTGGAGCCCATCCGGTTCCTATAAGAGGAACGCCTCCCTCCAGTCATTGGTGGATGTCGGGAGGTAGCAAGACAGAGCTGGGGAGAGGACTGGAGGCGGCCAGAAGAAAGGCACAGAACTGTGAGCCCTGGAATTTGGGAGATCGGTGCAAGAGGCACTGGGGTGTGAGCTGCACGGTAGAATTGTAAATATACAGTGTAAATAAACAGTGTGTTGGGTGAAACTATGTTGTCCGTCTGTCTGTGTCCGGGCCAGCGTTCACAATATATATATATATACACAGTGTATCCGGAAAGTATTCACAGTGCATCACTTTTTCCACATTTTGTTATGTTACAGCCTTATTCCAAAATGGATTAAATTCATTGTTTTCCTCAGAATTCTACACACAACACCCCATAATGACAATGTGAAAAAGGTTTACTTGAGGTTTTTGCAAATTTATTAAAAATAAAAAAACTGCGAAATCACATGTACATACCATTTACATACATGTACATATCTACATATTCACAGCCTTTGCTCAATACTTTGTCGATGCACCTTTGGCAGCAATTACAGCCTCAAGTCTTTTTAAATATGATGCCACAAGCTTGGCGCACCTATCCTTGGCCAGTTTCGCCATTCCTCTTTGCAGCACCACTCAAGCTCCATCAGGTTGGATGGGAAGCGTCGGTGTACAGCCATTTTAAGATCTCTCCAGAGATGTTCAATCGGATTCAAGTCTTGACTCTGGCTGGACCACTCAATGACATTCACAGAGTTGTCCTGAAGCCACTGCTTTGATATCATGGCTGTGTGCTTAGGGTCGTTGTCCTGCTGAAAGATGAACCGTCGCTCCAGTCTGAGGTCAAGAGCACTCTGGAGCAGGTTTTCATCCAGGATGTCTCTGTACATTGCTGCAGTCATCTTTCCCTTTATCCTGACTAGTCTCCCAGTTCCTGCCGCTGAAAAACATCCCCACAGCATGATGCTGTCACCACCATGCTTCACTGTACGGATGGTATTGGCCTGGTGATGAGCGGTGCCTGGTTTCCTCCAAATCTGACACCTGGCATTCACACCAAAGAGTTCAATCTTTGTCTCATCAGACCAGAGAATTTTGTTTCTCATGGTCTGAGAGTACTTCAGGTGCCTTTTGACAAACTCCAGGTGGGCTGCCATGTGTCTTTTACTAAGGAGTGGCTTCCGTCTGGCCACTCTACCATACAGGCCTGATTGGGGGATTGCTGCAGAGATGGTTGTCCTTCTGGAAGGTTCTCCTCTCCACAGAGGACCTCTGGAGCTCTGACAGAGTGACCATAGGGTTCTTGGTTACCTCCTTGACTAAGGCCCTTCTCCCCCGATCGCTCAGTTTAGACTGCCGGCCAGCTCTAGGAAGAGTCCTGGTGGTTTCAAACTTCTTCCACTTACGTATAATAGAGGCCACTGAGCTCATTGGGACCTTCAAAGCAGCAAAAATTTTTCTGTAACCTTCCCCAGATTTGTGCCTTGAGACAATCCTGTCTCGGAGGTCTACAGACAATTCCTTTGACTTCATGCTTGGTTTGTGCTCTGACATGAACTTTCAACTGTGAGACCTTATACATAGTAGTTTATTTGTCCAAAGAGAAAAATTTTGCTTTTACAGAAATTCAAGAAATACATACAAAACCAACAAAAACAAAACTTCCAACTTTGCTAATACAAGATAAAAGAGCAGTCAGTGAGGTATTATAAAGGCATATTGCTATAGGTATAAAGGATCCCTAGTAGTGCTTCTTGACACACTTCTTGTTGAATACTTCTTTTGGCTAAAAAGTACCCAATTATACTGTGTCACAGAGAGGATGTGCGGCATTGCTCATAATGGCCATCAGCCTTGTCTTTATTCTCACTCTCTACTGGCTGCAGTGAGTTAAGAGCTGCGCCCAATAACTGAACCCACTTTTTTAATTAGCTTGTTGATTCAGTTGGCTTCTCTTTAAATTGATGTCACTGCTGATTGTTTTTACTTACTAATAGTTTGTTTCCTGATCTAATGTAAAAATAACTGATATTTGTTCATGTTACACATCATTCTAGGAAAAATTATATTGCTGAAATTTCAGAAAATCAGGAAGAAGCTAGCTAGATACATAGATAGACAAACAGACAGTGCCACACGTGCAGTATGGGAGACAAATTCAGGGCTTGTCTACTGGTAACTGCACTCCAAAACAAAAGGTGACACTGTTGCTTAATGCTCCTTCTCTTCCCCTACTGCAGAACTGATGATTGAGGCATTCCACCTCTGACATCCCTTCTGATTTCCTCGGCCCTCCTGAACTCTCGCCCACTTCTTGTATCACACTCTTGGAAAACAGGCAACACTGCCAGCTCAGAGTCAGTCATAGCAAGGCTCATCTGAAGAAGATGTCTGCATGTATCTTCACATCTCTAACATCTTTTAGTTATACAGGGTTCACCCAGGTGCCCCAACCATTTATGACTTGTTGTTTTATTGATTTACAATAGATAGATTGAAAATGTTCTATTCTATTGAAATTAAATAGTATATGAAATAGTAGCAAAAACAGCATGAATATGGAAGTGTACATGACACACAAACCCATTGTCATGCATTTGTTCAGTGGAGAAAATCCAGTTTCTAACCCTCAGTCATAAAAACCACAAAAGACCTAGTCCAGATATCCTTTAGGAATGGTATTTAAACTATAACACAACTGCTTACCAAGCTATTTTAGTTTTAACTAAACATTGACACAATCTACACAAGCAGTCAAATGGTCCTCTGGTGTCTAAATTAGTTGTAATACAAAGCTATCATGATTTTAGCCATGTGATAGCCAATGTGATGTAATCCTATGCAGGTTTCATATTGATGTGTGTATGAGATTAGTTTCTTCTGGAATCTGGTGTCTACCTATAAAACTGACTGATCATTTGGTTTGAAATTATAGTTCATTTTTTATTTTCCTAGACTCTAACAAAAAAATAAAAATTTATTTCCAGCCTTTTTACAGAAGCTCTGTTTTTCTCAATGTTTTTTTTTTCTGAACTTATTTGCTAACTACTACTCTACTCTACTACTGTTTAAAATTAGAATTGATCTGGCTTCTGGCTGTCGCTGGCAGTAGCCACTAGAAATTATATACACTGATATTAAATAGATTTTAAATTTACAGATGATCTTTAATGCTTGCAAACCCAGGCACTGGCTTGTCATGATTGCACTTCAAACAGGCTGCAAACTTGGATGGAGTCACAAAGAGGACCCAAAAGCTGTATGCAACACCTGAAACAGAAAGAAATACTGAGAGAATGAAAGCTGGTTAAATTAAATACTCCCATAATCAGCTACTTGCACTACGTATAGCGAGCCTATGCAGCTCAGTTACACTTTATCATAGGAGCCGCTTTGTACACAGACGGAGAGGGTGACTTGCTGGTGTGAGAGTAAAAGCAAGGTGAAAAGGTTTTTGAACTGGTTTACCATCAACTGTAATGGGAAATGTTCAACTGCTGTCAAATAAGATGGATGAATTGTCTGTGCTTATAGCAGGCCATGGAACATACAAAAACAGTGGCATTTTCTGCTTTATGGAAAGCTGGCTTAAACCTGGTATACATGATTGCTGTCTTAATGCAGGATGGATTTCATCTTATTCGAGCAGACAGAAACTCAGCAGTGTGGAAAAAAGACAGGATGGGGACTGGTCATCTATGTGAATGAGGAATGGTGTAAAAGGGAACATATTACAATTAAAACTAATTTGTAATTCAGACATTGAAATTCTGGCTACAGTAATCCCTCACTATATTGCTCTTCACTTTCGTGGCTTCACTCTATCGGATTTTATATGTAAGCATATCTAAATATATAATGCAGGATTTTTCGCTGCTTCATGGGTTTCTGCGGACAATGGGTCTTTTTACTTCCTGTACATGCTTCCTCAGTTGGTTTGCCCAGTTGATTTCATACAAGGGACGCTATTGGCGGATGTCTGAGAAGCTAACCAATCAGAGCACGCAGTTAAGTTTCTGTGTGCTGATTGGTTCAATGCGACGGAGCCAATCTCGATTCAGCAGCGCTAACCAGGAAGTCTCATTCGCCATTCAGCATCAACATGTTTCGCTGTGTAAAGAGTTAACTTTTGTGCTCTTTTGTGTTTATCGCTGTGCATAGTCAAGCCCTTCGTTATGGCTCCAAACTATCTGCTCCTGCTATTGCTTCAGGGGCCGCGCCCAAGCCGCCAATGGAAGATGCTAACGACAGTTTAAAATGTAAAAGTTTTGGATATGTTGAAGGAAGGGAAAAGCTACACCGCTGTGGGACACCATCACGGCATCAATAAATCCACGTTTCTTTTTATTTAAAAAAGAGGAAAAGAATATAAGATCTATGGCCACAGTGTCCTTTTAACCAGGGCGCAAAACGAGTTGTGAGTGGACGTAATAAGGCAGCAGTCCAGATGGAATCTGCTTTAGGGATTTGGATTGAAGACTGCCTGGTAGAAGAACAATGGCGGTGCTACACAATCATCTGAAGAGGCTCCTTTAGAACAGCTGTAACGCTCTGTTTTGTGGTGCAGTAAAATTAAACTCTTCATTATTGGACAAGTCATCGTGTCATTGTTGGTGAGTAACCATAATTAATTTTCTACGACAGTACTTAGTACATGTATGTACGCTTAGTGTCACTGTACACAATTTTTCTTGCATTGTACATATTTATTGCTGGTGTTCTGTCTATCATAATGGCTGTAACATATGTGATATCGGAGATGCTCGATATCTTTAAAATAATATTTAGGTTTTACTGTATATAAACGGTGTGTTTACATATATAATTTCAATGAATCTTACCTAATATCTAAGAGAATACAAAGGGTTTATGCTGTATAACTGTGTGGGGAATATTTATAAACAGTGTGGGAGTTTATAAGGGCTTAAAATACATACAAATAACCATACAAATATATGGTTTCTACTTTGTGGATTTTCACCTATCGCTGGGGTTCTGGAACGCTAAACCCTCATGGACGAGGAGGGATTACTGTATTGAAATTTGTTCATGTTATTTGCCCAGGGAGATACATTACAATATCCTTATTAATGTTTATATTCCTCCCTCTGCAAATGGCGACCTGGCAACGGAAATGATTCATTCTGTCACCAACACCTTAATGATGACTCACTACGAGCCTGCAGTTATATGTGGTGACTTTCAACCATGTGACTTTAGAACAAACAATGACAAATTTCTATCAGTTTGTGATCGGTTCCACTTGAGGAAATAACAAGCTGCATTCAAACGTTAAAGATGTATTTAGGTGTAATCTATTTGCTCCTTTAGGCACATCTGACCACAACCTGATCCAGCTACGAACCTGTTATTAGACAGCAACCTGTTACCACCAGAACAGTGAGGAAGGCTGAAAAGGCACTGAATGACTGCTTCCAAATCTCAGACTGGGAAATGACTGTCACTGCATCACTCACTATATTAACTTCTGTGTGACACAGTGGTAGTCACAAAAGATTGTGAGTTACTTTCCAGACAATAAGCCCTGGATTACCAAGGAGAAAAAGAGAGCATTCAAATACGGTGTCAAAGAGGCTCTGAAGGACATACACTGTGTGCTAGAGAAAAAGCTGAGTGAAGGAAATGAAGCCTACAAAGCTAAAATAGAAAACAAACTCACTCAGAACAACATGAAGAATGTCTGGAATGGACTGGGTATAATTACTGGATTTAACACTAGAATTACCACAGCCTACTTAAAAAACTTGTAAATCCGTCCCACCTTAAATTGCTTCTTAAAACCGTTTTCACCTCTCCGCTAGCGTCCTTTGTTAATCTAAATGTACTGATAAAAGAAAAGTTGCAAGTACCTCCGTCTTGAGAAGTAAACTGCTCTTAGTCTTACTATTTTAGAAAAAAACATACATTTGATTTCAGTCTGTAACAGCCAGTGTAATTAATGATACTTGTAAAGGTTAGCTTTGTTTTTTTTTTTTAGTCAGTTTTATTATCTTGGCCGTGTTCACGAGCCCAAACACACCCCACCCCCACATCTGACACTGCTGTTTTCACATAGATGCGCTATAACAGAGGTAAACTCAGCTCCCTTCTACATCGAGCAAGAATGTAGAATGCAAGAATATTGCATTTAGTGCGATGATGTTTTCACATATATTGTCTCTTTCTTTCAGGTGTGTAATAGAAACCACAGCATAGAGAGAAATGCAATATTATTTGAAAACGAACAGCGTCCGATCAGCTGTAAAAGTATGGCATTTTTAAATGTTTGCTTTTTTTCAGTCTGATTCTCTCAGTCAGACTGTATATTTGTCTCTTATTCAGTGCACGCAAGAACATGCAGGTGGCCAGATGCTGTATGCTATAACATGCTGGCGGTGATCAACACACATTTTAAAAAAAGAAAGAGACAAATATATGTGACGTTTTGAAGAAATCATTTTATGACACGATTTACCTTTATTTATTTACTTACTTCCTAAAGCCTAAAGTCACAAGTAGTGTGCAGAGGGCATGCGAAAAATGTGTGTAATGTTACTTAAAAGTGCCTGCTGACACTTTAGTATGTAAGCAATGGTATGTGCATTCTGTTCCGATGTAGAAGGGAGCCGAGTTTACCTCTGCTATAGCGCGTCTATGTGAAAACAGCAGTGTCAGATGTGGGGGTGGGGTGTGTTTGGGCTCGTGAACGCGGCCGAGATAATAAAACTGACTAAAAAAAAAAAACCAAAGCTAACCTTTACAAGTATCATAAATTGCACTGGCTGTTACAGACTGAAATCAAATGTATGTTTTATTCTAAAATAGTAGGACTAATAGCAGTTTACTTCTCAAAACGGAGAGGTGCAGGATCGAACTCGCGACCTTTTGATTCTCAGGCGGCAGCTGAGTCTATTGCGCCACGGAGGCAGTCATAATAAACAAGTGTCAATGTCACATGTTAAGGTGGCTTTTTGTTTCTGCAGTTATATTTTTGAATAAAAGCGCAATTGTTGTGTTAGATTTGTACCTTTTGTGAAAATATTTCTTTGATATTTGGACTTCAGGCTTCATACATTATATAGTTTATGCCTACATTTTGTCATCTACTACTAGAATATAAAAACGTTTCTGTTTTAACAATGTGTTTACACAGATTGCTGTAGAAACGAACAGACATGAAATGCGTGTGTTCCAAACAGCGATCTATTATTTCCACTCTAAAACTCCACTTCACTCCCAGATAATCAATCAAGGCATGAGCAGGGAGAAGGTTGTGCACATTCTAAGTCGGTGGGCGGATGGAATAGCCGGCTACTTGCAGCTTTTCTTTTATCAGCACATTTAGATTAACAAAAGATGCTGGCGGAGAGGGGAGAATGGGTTTTAAGAAGTTTAATAAGGTGGGACGGATTTACAAGTTTTTTCAGTAGGCTCTGGTAATTCTAGTGTTAAGCAATCCAGGGCTCAGGTGCTAGTGTGGAAAGAACTCTGAACTAATTTTAATAGATTTTCCCTAACTCTGGGTGTACACTGTAATTGTCTGGTTCCTGATTAATGGCAAATGCAGCTGATTTCCCTGCAACTATCTAATGCAATAAATGAAGTCAATTAATTGAAGTAAAATAACCTTTACAACTTGTAGAGTTTAAATGAATGTACTATAAATATATTTTTAATAATCAGCTTATTTTAAATAATGCAAGCAATGTATGTTTTTTCTTTCTCATACATAATATAAAAAGAATCTATTTTACTGTTACTAAAGCAAAAGTAATTTTTGAAGGGTACAGTTATTTACTTTTGTTTGGTTAATATTATCTGAAGTAAAGTTTATTCAAATAAATCTGTCTGGGAATAAATATCTCTGCTTAGCTAAATGTTCTTGCTTTTATAAAACCTTTAGCAACATCCTGTCATATTATAAACCCTTCTGTGATGTGGGGAAACAAGTTGGAGCAACTTCAATCTGTGGGCGTGCTCCCACCTCACTTACATCTGTGTCTCTTCCTCTTTATCTCTCTGTGTTAAATCTATTTCGGTTAGACTTCCTCATTATATATAATTTGTTTTAGAACTTTACTGCAGAGTGTATTTGGCATTTGAAAAATAGTTTTAACATATCAGAAACTGACTGACAATCATCTTCTCCTAAAATTGGACAAATCTAACCAAGTGATAAAAAAAACATTTTATTTTAAGTTTGCCTTGACTTATTAAAACAATCTGCCAACAGGAAAAAAGTACACCTTTAACCCTTCCAAATCAAATAAAAGGATAATCAGAGATAGTCTTTTCTAATTTAATACACTTGATTAGCTGATTATCACAAAGTTCTACCCTCCCTATAAAGGCTGAACCTTTAGAATTTAGAGCTGTAATAACACTACACCAAATGACAAGACACCCTACAATGATCTCAAAGAAGAGTAATAAGACCATTTCCAATCAATATGAAGAACACTATTCGATGGTGAAAAAGATTATTTTTAAATGAAAACATACTAGGTAGTTGCCGGGAGTATACATCCCAACATTTCACATAAAGATCAAATAAATATTGCTCTGTGAAATGCAAAAAGGTATATTAGGGAATTTAAAAACCACTGTCATCATGGTGATGTCAGAATGTCATCATTTGTCCTGGGTATGATGTTAAACTGCATCCAGCCCTAAAAGCGGTCCGCCAACTTGCTGGGAAATCATGGGGGTTGGTGGCAGGATTGGCACTCCAGCCACCATAAAAAAACACACAGCTCCAAGACGACAGAAAAGACTCCTTTTTGCTCATCACGAGAGTAGCTCTGCTGCAGCCACCCATAGGAAGGCTGCTCGCATCATGAAGAGGATGGGGGAAAGCCCTCGGAAGAGTCGAAACTGTTGGAGAGCCAATGGGGTCAGGTCTGTTGTGGATCAGAACTCGTGTGGTGCTGAGGTGTCACCCACTGCACAGTTAGCTCTCAGGTCCCAATTTGAGTCAGCTCATATGGGTAGGCGCATGGAACATCTTGTTTCTCGGGCAAGATGATCATTTTCCTCTGCTGTCGGATGAGCTGCGTAAACTCAGAATTTCAGTGGTGGCACTCTCCGAGGTGCGCAGGCCGGGGACTGGTCAGATCTCTGTGGGTGGATCTCTGTGGGTGGACCTTTTATTGGTCTGGTCGCTCTGATGACTGTCATACTCGGGGAGTAACTTTTGCTGTAGAGGATTTTTCCAATGGTGTCCGATGTCACTCCTTTCAAAGAGCGTATTATGAGACTCAGATTACGGCACTCCCTGGGTGCCTTGTCTGTTGTCTCAGTGTATGCTCCGACCGTGGTGAGTGATGTCTCGATGAGGGAGACATTTTATTTGCAGCTTCGCTCTGTGGTTGATGGGTGCCCATGAGGTGACACTCCTCTGGTCAGGGGTGACTTCAATGCAGCCACTAGCACTGACAGGGCTGGCTATAAGGATTGTCTTGGTCCCCATGGGTCTGGTGACCATGGTGAAAGTGGCTCCATGCTCCTTTACTTTGCAAAAGGTCAGGGGCTGCGAATCGCTGGATCCTGGTTCCATCGCCCAGAACCACATCGTTGGACGTGGTACCCAATACTGGTGGTGCAGTGTGGGCAGATGCTGGAGGCCCTTGCAAACTGCAGGGTCTACAGAAGTGCCCTGTTTGTGAATTCTGGCCACAGACTTGTTGTTGCTACTCTTAGGATCTAGCTTAGGTCCAGCAGGTTACCACCTACTAGGAAAATTAGCCTGGACTAGGACAGACTCCAAGACCAGGATGTTTCTAATGAGTTTGCACGCAGTTTTTGTGAGGAACTTGCAGATTTGGGTGCAGCTGCTGATCCTAATGTGATGTGGGAGGCCTTCCGTGACAAGACCCTGAAGGTTGCTGACGGTTGTGTTGGTGTTACTGATGTTCCCAGAAGGAGGTGTTTCATCTCACAGAGTACTCTGGATATCATCAAGAGGAGTCACAGCACGCTCAATGGCAACTCTGGTCAGTACGGGAACTGAGAAGGATGGCTGCGAGGGCAGATAAAGAGGCATTTGTTAGTGGAATCTGTGAGCAAGTAACACACCATCTGTGGTCTAGTGACCCATGTCCTGCTTACAGAGGAATCAAAGCATTACGCACATGTGAATCTGGTCCTCGGAGAGTCGCAGTCAAGGCGGCTGATGGAACGGTCCTCATGGATGACATTGCAGTTGTGACCCGCTGGGATGGCTACTTTGAGCAGTTGTTCAAAGCTGATCCTCCAGCTAGGGCGTTGTATATCTCTGGGTTCACGGTTCTTGAGGCTGATCGTCTAGTTAGCTGTGAACCACCCAATCTCACTGAGATTGCACACATGGTGAACCAGCTGAGGGAAGGAAAGGCTGCAGGGATCTGTATAATCTGGGGTGAGCTTCTCTAGGTGGGTGGTAAGGCTATCCTCCTGGCATTGCAAGCAATCTTTGCTTCCATTTGGGAGACTGGCATCATCCCTATTGACTGGAAAACAGGACTTGTCGTCCCTTTCTGGAAAGGGAAGGGTGATCACCTGGATTGCTCAACTACAGGGTGATAACAGTGATCTCGGTGATGGGCAAGGTTCTTGCTAGGGTTGTCCTCAATAGAATCCGTGATCACTTGCTCACCTACCAGCAAATGGAACAGTCTGGTGTTATGCCTAAGAAGTCTACCATTGACCGCATCCTGGCACTGAGGGTTCTCATGGAGCGCAAACGCGAATATGCATCCTTTGTCGATTTTCATTAAGCGTTCGACTCAGTTGATCGAGCTGCCCTGTGGGACATCCTGAGGGTTTGCGGGATCCCCTTGAGGTTGCTGGATATCATGGCTGGCCTATACACTAGTACTGTGAGTGCTGTGCAGAGTGGAAGCAGAACCTATGTGTTTTTACCAATTGATTCTGGGGTTCGTCAGGGGTGTGTTCTTGCTCCTACTCTGTTCAATGCTGTATGGACTGGGTGTTGGGCAAGGTTGCGGGGTCCAGTGGCTGTAGGCATGTGTTGATGAAGAAAGATTCACGGATCTTGACTTTGCTAACAATGCTGTGATCTTTGCACCTTGGCAGTGACATTCATGTCTCTGGTGACTCTTCCTATGAAGTCAGTAGATGGAATGGGAGAGCATGTGGGGTCATGAGGTTGCTGGAAAGGGTTGTGTGGCGCTCCCGATATCTATACAAAAGGACAAAGGTCCAAGTATTTAGAGTCTTGGTGCTTCCTGTCTTGCTATATGGTTGCGAGACATGGATGCTATCCAATGACCTGAGTCGAAGACTGGATTCCTTTGGTACTGTGTCTCTTTGGAAAAATCCTTCGGTACCGTTGGTTTGACTTTGTGTCAAATGAGCGGTTGTTCATGGAGTCCCGAATGAGGCACATTACCTGCATTGTGAGGGAGCGTCAGTTACGGCACTACGTTCATGTGACGCATTTCCCCGAGGGTTATCCGACTCGTAAGATCCTCATTGTTTGGGACCCAGAGTGGCTGGACCAGGCCAAGGGGTCGCCCACGTAACACCTGGCTGCGGCAGATAGAAGGTCATTTCCAGAGGGTGGGACTGGACCATGTGTATGCCTGGCGGGCTGCCAACCGGGATCCTGAGTTTTTTCGTCGTGTAGTGGGTGTGCAACGCACTGTACTAGTGCATGCTCGCCAACTTGACTTGACTTAATTTTACAAAACACTACCATCAGAAGAGGGTAAATCTGTTACAGAAGGGTGGCCAGGAGAAGCCCCCTGTTTTTCCACCTAAGAAAAATTTTAGCACAGATTAAGTTTGCAAAGTTGCATGAATGAACCACAAGAAGTAATGAGCCCATGTGGAGTGACTCATGTTTGGATCATAGTGCATCAGCAAAAGACGTTCAAGCTTAGTGGTGGTGGATTGGCATTGGTGATTATGTGTTTTTTTTCATCTGTATAAATTCCTCTTTACACCAGAGTGTTGCAGAGCAAAAGGTGAGGTCATCTTACTGTTGGTTCAAGTTTGGCCAAAGTTGGATCAAGAAACAAGACAAGAAACCTAAGCACAACAATTTATCACTGAAAGTCTACAAAATAAAACAAAATATAATAAAGCTTCTACGATGGCATGTGCAGATCTCAATGCAACTGAAATGAAGCTACAGGACTTTAAGTGAGCAAATGGAAAATGATACTATATATTTTCTAAAACTGGAAAAAAAAATTGTTTGTGTGGGACTATGCAGAGTTTCTTTAGAATATGACAAAAGTTCACGAAGGTTATTCTAAAAAAAGTCTGTTGGGCTCCCACCAGTGTTTTTGCTAAACTCCTATGGTTAAAATTAATATGAAGTTGTATATTACTAATTACTAATTATTACTAATTAACTCTAATTTATGGGCCAGGATGGCACTTTAGTGTGGTTTATGTCTACAAATCTTAATTGTTACTGTGATATTTTGAATTGCTTGTTTTTCTGACTGAACAGACTTTTAAAAATATCTTAAAGGAATACTAATCTAAAGAATTATATACTTTTATATGTGACTTACTTCATGTAGTTTGTAGGGATAACCAAGAAAAAAAGGTAATCTCAGGCTTTGATGTAGAATAGAGTGAAAAATGTTTACGACTTATAATTTAAGGGTTACTCTGGGCTTAACAACAGCTATAGAAGGTGATGAAGCCTGACGGTTATGAAACACATGACTGCTTGGTTAGGAAGTGAACGTGAGAATTGTTGTTAAAGATGATTCAGAACAGAGCTACAACTGATCCTACAGTCAGTAAGTGAGTTTGATGAAAAAGTTTAAAGGTGAGAAGAAGAGGACAGAAATTGTTATGAGAAAGATGGTAGAGGAAATAAAGAGTCCTTTTGTTGTCAGCTTAAGTGGTGAGAGAGGGGGTGTGCCACCCATCCTGACAAAAGGATTCAAGCCTATCTGACTACGTCCTAGAATGCAGCATGATTATTTATTCATTCAGTATGTGTACTTTACTTTTGGTAAGATTTTCTGATATTTGTTGTAGTATAGATGGATGCCAGGGGGCTCATGTATAACTCCATTTGTAGAATTCACACTAAAACATGGCATACAGACAAAAGTGGAAATGTGCATACGCACAAAAAAACTCAGATGCAGAAAGCGCGCATAAGCCAACTTCCATGTAATTCCGCTCCATAAATCCCAGTCAGTGTGAAATGTAACACATGTGCATAAGCCTGCCACCCCACCCCAGCTCCTCCCAGAATTTTGCATATTTGAATATGTAAATCAATATAAATAGCCCTTTCAGTTGAAACTTTTGATAAAACACAATGGCAAAAGCACGTATAAAACAGAAGAATTTTACCAAATATGGAGGCAAGAAAAAATCTACTTTTTTGGTTTATGGAAGTTCAAGTTCAAGTTAAGAAAGTAACAGTGCCCAAAATAAAAAAAGATGTGGTCAGATGTTAAATTCGACATGAACATGCAAGTTGTAGCCCACGATCTTCTGAGTGCCATAAAGAAGCATATTAGGGCACAGTGAAAAAAAAAAGGGACACAGTGAAGAAATAAAAGGTTGAAATGTCAACTTTAAACTCGAAATTTGAACTTTAATCACATAGTTTATTTTTGTCATTAAAGTAGAACATAGTAAAATTCATCATAAAATCGATATTTAAATTTACTAGAGTTTAACAAATCCCATCATAACTAAAGTAGGACCTTAAATGCCTAGTTTTCTATGTGTTCCCAACCCAGTCATTAATTAATATGTGCTTCTTAAATGGGCTTTCTGTTTCATAGACAGGAGCGCACAGCCACTGATCGCCACACAGAATACATTACATTCATGATATTATAGCTCTCTGAACATTTTAGTATACTAGGATGTATATTTGAAATAATTTTCATGATGAAATGCATTAAAGCATGTATATAAATTATACATCCTACTATACTAACATCACACAGCTCCAACAGGATAGCTCTTGGAAATTTAAATCGACTTAGAAGTCAGTCATTATCATCTGTAATTATGTGCTATTTTCTATTGAACTGAACTGAATTCTTTATCATTGTATGGTACAATGAGATTCAATATGCAAATCCTCCATAAACTTATTTTCCTATAAAATAATAAAATAACAATAATAATAAGATACAAAATAATAAAAAATATGAATGTATAAGTACAATAAATGTGCATACTGTGCAGATAGTGCAAATGGTTCATAAAGTGGCATAGGTTGCAGTGTTAAAGTTGTAGTGCAAGTGTACAGTGAGGTAATTGTAATTATAAGTACAAGCAGTTCTACCGGGATCACTTGCTGGATTGATTGAGTGCATTATACCTCTTGGCATAAAACTGTTTCTAAGTCTCGATGTCTGTGAAGGAAAGGCTCTGAAGTGTTTGCCGGATTGGAGATGGCATGGGTGAGTGGAATCCATGCAGATGCTGGTGGCTTTCCTTAGGCAGTGTGTGCTATAAATGTCCTCCAGGGCTGGAAGCTGTATCCCGATAATCCTTTAAGCTCTCAACAGAACCTGCTGCAGAGCTTTCTGCTCAGCTGCTGTATAGCTGTGATTCCACACACACATACAATGGGTTAAAATACTCTGAGTGGTGCACTGAGAGTAACAATGCTATAGCAGCTATTGTATTTGGAATTATTTCTTCATTCCATGCACCATTATATTGTTACAGAATGATTACAACCAAGTGATTTAAATTTGTAAACAATATGCAACTAATTTTGGTATATTTAATAAATGCCCAACCCTGCCACAGGGGATGCACAAACCAGTGTGCGTCTTCATGCCTGCCCTAAGTCCCGATAAATGGGGAGGTTTATGTCAGGATAGGCATCCAGTGTAAAATTTTGCCAAATCAATATGCACACAACAATACAAATTTCCATACCGGATTGGTCGAGCCCCGGGTTAACAATGACCGCCACCAGTACTGTTAGCCAACAGGGTGCTGGCAGAAATTTGGCTACTGTTGGTCGAAGAAGAAGAAGGAGAAGACAAGAGAGGAGATGTGTCTGGTGGCAGGAGGAGAGGAGGAAGGTAAAGAGAGTGGAACTGAGGGTAAGAACTTTGAATGTTGGCAGTATGACTGGTAAGGGGAGTGAGTTAGCAGATATGATGGAGAGAAGGAAGGTTGATATATTGTACGTGCAAGAGACTAAATGGAAGGGAGTAAGGCCATGCAGATAAGAGGTGAATTCAAATTGATCTATCATGGTGTGGATAGGAGGAGAAATGGAGTCGGGGTTATTCTGAAAGAACAGTATGCCAAGAGTTTTTTGGAGATGAACATAGTGTCAGATAGAGTAATGATTATGAAGCTGGAAATTGGAGGTGTGATATGCCCCGCAAGTTGGGTGTGCAATGGATGAGAAAGAAGATTTTGGAGTTAGTTGGATGAAGTGATGAACAGAAAGTGGTGATTGGAGCGAATTTCAATGGACATATTGGTGAAGACAACAGAGGAGACGAGGAGGTGATGGGTACAGTAGGTATGGTGTCAAGAAGGGGAATGAAGAAGGTCAGAGGATAGTAGATTTTGCTAAAAGAATGGACATGGCTGTGGTGAATACGTATTTTAAGAAGAGGGAAGAAGATGCACACAGGTAGATTACATCCTATGCAGAAGAGTCAATCTGACGGAGATTGAAGACTGCAAAGTGGTGGTAGGGAATTGTAGTTAAGCAGAATAGGATGGTGGTCTGTAGGATGACGTTGGAGATAAAGAAGATAAAGAGAGTGAGAGCAGAGACAAGGATCAAATGGTGGAAGATGAAAAAGGAAGACTGCAAGGCTGAGTTAAGGGAGAAGGTGAGACAGGCACTGGGTGGTAGTTTAGAATTATCAGACAGTTAGGAAACTACAGCAGGTATAGTAAGGGTGACAGCAAGAAGGGTGCTTGGCGTGACATATGGACAGAGGAAAAAGGAAAAGGAAACCTTGTAGTGGAATGGGAAAGTAAAGGAGGGTATACAGAAGAAGAGGATGGCAAAGAAGAATTGGGATAGTCAGAGAGATGCAGAAAGTAGACAAGAGTACAAGGAGATAGGGCGCAAGGTGAAGAGAGAGGTGGCAAAGGCTAAAGAAAAGGCGTATGATGAGTTGTATGACAGGTTGGACACTAAGGAGGGAGAAAAGGACCTGTACCGATTGGCTAGACAGAGACACCGAACTGGGAAAGATGTGCAGCAGGTTAGGGTAATAAAGGATAACAATGGAAACGTACTCACAAGCGAGGAGAGTGTGTTAAACAGACGGAAAGAGTACTTTGAGATGTTGATGAATGAAGAGAACGAGAGAGAGAAGAGGTTGGATGATATGGAGATAGTGAATCAGGAAGTGCAACGGATTAGCAAGGAGGATGTAAGGACAGCTATGAAAAGGATGAAGAATGGAAAAGCCGTTGGCCCAGATGACATACCTGTGGAAGCATGGAGGTGTTTAGGAGAGATGGCAGTGGAGTTTTTAACCAGGTTGTTTAATGGCATCTTGGAAATTGAAAGGATGCCTGAGGAGTGGAGAAGTGTACTGGTGCCGATATTTAAGAAAAACGGGGATGTGCAGGACTGTAGTAACTACAGGGGGATAAAATTGATGAGCCACAGCATGAAGTTATGAAAAGAGTAGTGGAAGCTAGGTTAAGAATTGAGGTGATGATTAGTGAGCAACAGTATGGTTTCATGCCAAGAAAGAGTAGCATAGATGCAATGTTTGCTCTGAGGGTGTTGATGGAGAAGTATAGAGAAGGCCAGAAGGAGTTGCATTGTGTCTTTGTAGACCTGGAGAAAGCATGTGACAGGGTGCCTCGAGAGGAGTTGTGGTATTGTAGTCGGGAGTGGCACAGAAGTATGTAGGAGTTGTACAGGATATGTATGAGGGACGTGTGACCAAGGTAAGGTCTGTGGTAGGAGTGACGGATGTATTCAAGGTGGACATAGGATTATATCAGGGATTGGCTCTGAGCCATTTCTAATTTGCAATGGTGATAGACAGGTTGACAGACGAGATTAGACTGGAGTCCCCGTGGACTATGATGTTTGCTGATGACACTGTGATCTGTAGCGATAGTAGGGAGCAGAGGAGATGAATGAAGGGCAGTAGGAACAAGACAGAATACATGTGTGTAAATGAGGTCAGGGAGGTCAGTGGAATGATGAGGATGGAAGGAGTAGAGTTGGCGAAGGTGGATGAGTTTAAATACTTGTGATCAAAATTACAGAGTAATGGGGATTGTGAAAGAGAGGTGAAAAAGAGAGTGCAGGCAGGATGGAATGGGTGGAGAAGACTGTTGGGAGTGATTTGTGACAGATGGATATCAGCAAGAGTGAAAGGGAAGGTCTATAAGATGGTAGTGAGACCAGCTATGCTATATGGGTTGGAGACGGTGGCACTGACCAGATAGCAGGAGACAGAGCTAGAGGTAGCAGAGTTAAAGATGCTAAGATTTGCATTGGGTGCAGCAAGGATGGATAGGATTAGAAATGAGTACATTAGGGGGTCAACTCAAGTTGGACGGTTGGGAGACAAAGTCAGACAGGCAAGATTGCATTGGTTTGGACATGTACAGAGGACAGATGCCGAGTATATTGGGAGAAGGATGCTAAGGATAGAGCTGCCATGCAAGAGAAAAGAGGAAGGCCTAAGAGAAGGTTTATGGATGTGGTAAGAGAGGACATGCAAGTGATGGGTGTAACAGAACAAGATGAAGAGGACAGAAAGATATGGAAGAAGATGATCCGCTGTGGCAACCCCTAACAGGAGCCGCCGAAAGAAGAAGAAAAAAATATTTGATAAATCTCCCATGACTGATGCAAATCTGAAAAAGGGAGACAACACAAAAACAGCAGCATTGCTTTGACACTGGGTGCCACCAGTTTGCAAAACCGAGCAGAAAAATGCATATGCAAGGAGGGAAGCTGTCAGAATGTACCTGGCTTTACGCCAAGTTTAGTTTTATACATTGTGATGTGAGAGTGGAAGCAGGCATATTCGACATTTTTGTGCATATGCACCATTTATTAATGAGGCCCCAGGTTGGCAATTCTGCTTTCACACTATGAATGACTGTCTTCTTAAACATTGTAAGAAGGAGGTGCTCTAGTTCATAAATATAATTTCTTCATTTTATTTTAAAATTGTCAAGGACAACAACACAATAATGGTTACACAATCGTTCTGTAGCTACACTGTTTGAAACTGTGTTTATAGGCAGGCTTTCAAAGCCAGATGCCTCATCTCTCAGTAGGATGTATAGATGCTTACCTTCTTTAAGACTTTTGACCCACATATTTCTGCTCTCACTGCTTGCCGAAAAGATGTACAGAGTGTTGGCATCATATACAACCTTAGAGATAAAAAGACATTGTATAAACAATAAGGGAAAATTAAATTATAATTTTGCTTTTAAACAACTACTGTGGAACTGACCTTTTTATTATTATTATTTACAGTAGTTGGCAGACACCTTTACACAAAGTTGCATAAAATCAGTATACGTAACATCTGAGTGACTAAAAAGGGTAGTTAACACTAGAATTACCAGAGCCTACGAAAAAACTAGATCCGTCCCACCTTAAATCGCTTTTTAAAACCGTTTCACTCTCCAGCCAGCCTTTTGTTAATCTAAATGTGCTGATAAAGAAAAGTTGCAAGTAGCCGGCTATTCCATCCCCCACCGACTTAGAACGCAGACAAACTTCTCCCAGCTCATGCCTTGATTGATTATCTGGGAGTGAAGTGGAGTTTTAGAGTGGAAATAATAGATCATTATTTGGAATACACGCATTTCGCGTGTTCCGCTTCTACAGTAATCCGTGAAAACACATTTTTAAAACGAAAACGTTTTTCATATTGTAGTAGTAAATGACAAAATGTAGGGATAAACTATATAATGTATGAAGCCTGAAGTCCAAATATAAAATTAACAGTTTCAGAAAGGTACAAATATAACAGAACAAGTATGCTTTTATTCAAAAATATAACTGCAGAAAAAAAGCCACCTTAGCATGCCACATTGACACATACTTATCACAACTGCCATGGTAGTGTAATGGTATCAGCTGCTGACTAGTAATCTAAAGGTCATGAGTTCGATCCCGCACAATTCTCTCTTGAGACATAAACTGCTCCTATTCTTACTATTTTAAAATAAAAACACACATTTGATTCCAGTGTGTAATAGCCAGTGTAATTTATGATACTTGTAAAGGTTAGTTTTTTTTTTTTTTATTCACTTTTCATTCTCTCAGTCATGTTCAAGATCCTAACCCAATCTGACACTGCAGTTTTCAAATAAAGTTGCGCTTGTTGCTCTGCAGCGCATTTGTGACTGCATTCTCGTACCAATGCTTGCGAAATGCAGTTCCCACGTACACTTTTCGTGGCATTACACGTCTATTTTTTGAGCATACCCGTGTCGCTCAAACACAGGAACATATGTTATGTTGGTGTACAAGTATAACAAAACAAGTGCACTTTTATTCTAGACTATAAGTGAAGAAAAAATAAAGCAAGTTACAGTAGGCGGTTGATACAACAGCTTGCATGGTGCAATGCTAAGAACTGCTTATTTCTGATCCGTGCTATATGAGAGGGGGTGGTATCGTGAACGCGACTGAGAGAATGGAACTGAATTAAAAAATGTGTCAGTATGTGTCAATGTGGCATGCTAAGGCAGCTTTTTTTCTGCAGTTATATTTTTGAATAAAAGCATACTTGTTCTGTTATATTTGTACCTTTTGTGAAACTGTTAATTTGATATTTGGAATTCAGGCTTCATACATTATATAGTTTATGCCTACATTTTGTCATTTACTACTACAATATGAAAAACGCTTCTGTTTTAAAAATGTGTTTACACGGATTACTATAGAAACGGAACACACGTGAAATGTGTGTATTCCAAATAATGAGCTATTATTTCCACTCTAAAACTCCACTTCACTCCCAGATAATCAATCAAGGCATGAGCTGGGATTAGTTTGTGCACGTTCTAAGTCGGTGGGGGGATGGAATAGCCGGCTACTTGCAACTTTTCTTTATCAGCACATTTAGATTAACAAAAGACGCTGGCAGAGAGGTGAGAACGGTTTTAAGAAGCGATTTAAGGTGGGACGATCTACAAGTTTTTTCGTAGGCTCTGGTAATTCTAGTGTTAATTAGTTAATTTAAAAATGAATAAGTAACTGCCCCAGATGAATGTAGAATGACACACTAATAATTGTATAGTATTTGTTTCTACAGTAGAATATCTTTTATATTTGTGCTTAAATATCTGACTATATATTGATTTACATGTTTCCACCAGAATACAGGCCAGTGTAAGTTGTACAACTCCATCTGAAAGGTGCAGTCCCTTCTATAATGTCATAAGACCAAACTGGAACTTTTAGAGATAGACATATATTTTTGAATACTGAATGACTGTTTAGTGTAATATATCTAACCTTCCAGGCGTGTTTCTAAATTTGTCTGCAGAAGAAGCTTTTGATAGAGCTGAATGGTGATATCAGTCTAGACTCTGGTTCAACATATGTGCACCGATTGAGTGCACAGCCTGGAAGTTTCTGTTTCTACAATGAACATAATTCAAAACATTAAAAAATGACTCTAGGCGATAGAGCTAAATAGGACTGTCCATCTTCACCAATGGTATTAGTTTTTAGCAGTAAATGTTTGGTTATTTACCTCTGCAATATCAGTAAATGACTGATTGCTCTACATTACTGATCCATACACATCACTGCCACACAGTTAATCTAAGGGTGGATTTCTGTGATGTTACTAGGTTCACAACTAACTTGAATAACAATGCTTTCCCATTGAATAGCTTTGCACGGATTAAAATGGATCACTTTCCTCTGGTGTCTCAAACAATTCAAATAAGGAGGTTACAGGAGTTATAGTAATAAAAAGTTTTCATCCTGATGGAAATCATCAAGAAAGTTAATAGAAGTAATTTCTTTGCCTCAACTTATCTAGGAGGACTGATATTATTAAAATGAATATCTTCCTCAAATTCCAACAAAGCTCACCAATATATAGATGGGGAAAGAAAGAGAGAAGGTTATTTGTATCTATTCTTTTTACCCCCACAACTGTAAGAAAACTGTCAAAATAATGAGACTCTCCTTAGCCATACTACTTAGCAATACTGATATGAAATCCGATTACAAAATTTCTGACAAACCTTTGAATTTTGTAAGCTCGATTCTCAAAGACCTCACTCACAATTTAAAGAGAGGCAATCAAATTTGTATTATCAGTAGTAGTATGTGAGCCTGAAGGGTGCTATATCATGGTCATTTATTCAGTTCTAAAGTTGATGTCGATAAATACTGCATATAAACACTTAATGTGAATAACAGCTTTGTATCAAAACATATTTGATTCCTTTTCCAATATGAGCATTCATAAAATTATAATGGGCTGAGATTTTGATTGCATTTAAATTCAGACCTGGACAGATCTTCAGCTACAGTGACAATAATCTTGCAAAAACAACCATGCAGTTTTTAATGGATCATAATTTATCAGGCCCACAGAGATTCTTAAATCCAAATTCAATAAAATATTTCTTCTTCTCACCAGCACATCATAGCTACTCAAGAATTGAACATTTCATCATCAATAATAATCTGCTGCCCACTACAAAATATTGTAAATACAACACTATTATTATTTCCGATTATGCTACTATCTTGGAGGTTGAATCATCATGCCCTACACACTCATTTCATAACTTATGTTTTTAATCATTGTCGTTAACAGAGGTGAACATTATAGAGTTCATCTCCAAAGAGAAATCTCCACGACAATTACTTCGGGAAACTTTAAAGGTGTTTTTAATAAGACAGATTATTTCATATTTCTCTCCTAAAATTAATTAGGGACTAAAAAAATCATCAGAGTTAAATAGTGAGATTTCCAGAATAGACCATGAATATGCCACATCACCAAATTAGGCAATTTACAAGAAAATACAGACTCTACATCAGAATTAAAACAAAAGAAGATGATCTTGTCTTTACATCACAACATCATTATTATGAAAAGGGAGAGAAGGACATTAAGATTTAGCTAAACAAATCCACAAACAGGACATTTGCAGTGCAATAACAGAAATTACAGTTGCAACTGGGGATAAAATCATAAACCATAAAAATATAACTTACACATTTTACACTAGAACACCTGAAGCCTATGAAAAAATGGTAATCCCAGCCCACCTTAAATTCCTTCTCACCTCCATCAGCGTATTTTGTTTTGTAAATGTATGAATCAGCAAAAGCAGCAAGCAGCTCAGGTCGCAGAGAAGATTCTCAGAGCTAAAGTCTGTTTATCTGGTTGTGTGGTGCGTGGAACTGTAGAGGGTAAATAATATATCATCATTTGGAATACATACATTTCATGGGTATTTCGTGTCTACAATGATCTGTGTAAATGTAGAATGAAATTCGACACAGAAATTTTTGAACATATAACTAAAAAAGAAACGTTTTTCATATTTTAGTAATAATTGACAAAATGTAGACCTGAAGTGTATAATGTGTGAAGGCTGGAGTCCAAATATCAAATAAACACTTTCACAAAAGGTGCAATTATAACAAAACAAGTGCTTGGGTGGTGCAGCAGTAAGAACTGCTGACTGCATGTCTGTTTTGAGTAGTGAGCTGCTCTTATTCTTACAATTATAGAATAAAAACATACATTTGATTTGAGTCTGTAACAGCTGGTGTAAATTTATGGTACTTGTAAAGTAAGCGTTATTTCCTCCTGTCGCACTCTACGCAACTGTAAGTAAGTACTATTTTCCTAATAAAGTACATGTGCAATGCCACTCCAGTACATGTGCAATGCTACTCCTTATTCAGGAAAATATCCCAGTTGTCCCATGGGAAAAAGACTTTCCAAGACTAAGCTCATAAAGTTTATGAAACCGTTGATGGAAGAAAGCAGAACCGTAACAACAAAAGCTTCCACCTGCAGCTAAAGTCACTTCAGTACACATGTACTTTGTGAGCATGCCCATGTCAATTAAACACAGGAAGCTCTGCAGTTTACTTGTGACTTTACGCTGTAAAAGATAATGAAATAAATAAAGGTAAATAACATTCAATCTGGCTTTTATAACATATAAATGTTTTTATATAAAACCATCACAAAACATAATCACAAACAGGACTTTGAAGATACCTAGGCAAGCTCTATAAGTCCTGCTTTTTCCTTGAAGGATATGTGTGGGGCAAACTGACTGGCAGAATGATGCTCAACCTGTTCCTGCATCCAAACAGTGTCATCTTTCGCCTTCACCCCTGGTGCAGCTGTGCTGTTCTTATGTGTGAGGGCTTCTGTGCTCTTTCTCCGATGTAGAACCCTCATCCTCATCTGAGTTCACCTCTGTTATAGCACGCCTTTATTTGAAAACAAGCAGTGTTATATCAGGGGAAGCATGAACGTGACTGAGAGAATAAAACTGAATAAAAAAAAAAATGACAACTTTTACAAGTACCATAAATTTACACCGGCTATTGACTTAAATCAAATGTATGTTTTTACTCTATAACAGTAAGAATAAGAGCAGCTCACTAATCAAAACAGACACGCCTGGGATCAAACTGGGAACGTCTTGATTATGAGTCAGCAGTTTTTATCGCTGTGCCACCCAAGCAGTGATGTCACCCTTCTAACTCAACTGGAGTTCTTTTTCTAGTTATATTCTTGAAAAAATGTGCACTTGTGGAGAGAGCAGGCTGCTTGCACTGATCAACAAGTTTATAAAACAAAAGACGCTGATGGAGAGGTGAGAAGAAATTTAAGGTGGGCTGGAGTTACTAAGAGCTGAGTTACAAAATTCAGCTAAGTACAGGAGACTCCTTTTGTGAAAAGGAGGAAAATAATTTTTAAGTATTTGAAATGATATTTTTAAAATTCTTTTTGCAGAATGCTGGTTGTTACATTACTGAAGGTCATCTCAGAAATCTGAAAATTTTACATTTTTGTAAAAAATAGGAAAAAAATGTACTTGGCAGGTTTTGACGCTTAAATCAATGCTATTCCATAACTTTCATCAAAAGTGCTCTGGATCTTGAAATATTTTATTATATAACAAATGAAATACAGAACTTTTAGTCTCTAAACTATTTAGCTAAAAAGTAACGCTAAAAGTCATGAATTCCTATTAAGCATTGTTTAAGTAGTAAATTAAAAAGTTATAAGCAATCTCTAGAACATCGCTTTCATCATATATTTCGGTATCACTGTCTGCCATTGGTTTAGAGTTTTGTTGGCTGTTCCAATGACTGGGAGGTAGAACTCTTTGACTTTTTCTGATTGCGGATTGTCCATATTGACTACCATTTTGCTAAGCAACATTTCTACATCCTTTGCTTTTGCTGGATTAACACAAAAATTCAGTGGAAGTGGGTCAGCTGACAAGATTTTTATTTTGCTGCCACGTTTCACAATAGTGTGACTGCAAAAGTCGCCTAATACATGGTCTTTATGATTATGTTGCTTCTTGTTATTTCCACCACTCGAACTTTTGTCAAGTGAAATATGAGCTTTTTTGCAGACTTTGCAGTTGCAGACTTGTAGTTAAGCACCTGCCAGTCTCTTCCTAAAACTCTGAGTGTAGCATATTCGATACCACGCTGTGGTATTCGGCCAGGAAGAAGAAGTTTCAGATTGGCTTTGTTCAATATGCCCAAAAACTCTGTCCGGAGGCATGTACAAATGTCCTCATTACAGGATTGTACTGCTGAATGATAATGTTTGGGCGATTACAAACAAAATGCTGCAGTGCTGCCAGCAAGTTGATATTTTTGTTCTGTGTAGCACAGTTATCTGAAAATAACCTTAACAGCTGCACATCCTCTGGGACTTCTTTTGAAAAAAGTCCAAGATGGTACTGGTGCATTCATTTGAGCTTTTCCCTTCCTGGTTTTCACACCAGGTGTAAATAAAAATGTGTTCCTTGTCTTGTGCAAGCCGTCTTCCATCCATAAAATGAACAACAAAAGCCATATTATATGCCCATATTTGTCGGGCATAGAATGCTTCTGAAATCGATGTTTTTGGCAAAAAACTCCATATTTACGTCCGCTATTTTTTTTGTCACGTGGCGAATGCGCTGAGATGATTGGCTGGTGTACTTAGCAGCTTTTGGAACTAACCTGGTTATGTATTTAACAGGTTTTGGAACTCGCATCAAAATTTATAGTACTATATTTTGGTACTTAGCCGGTTTTAAAGCCCACTTCAATACCAAGCACATAGCCAACCCTTTGATGAGTCACAACCATGCTTCACCTAAAGTTCGACAAAAAATGTACTTAGCAGGTTTTGGAACTCACCTCTTCGACTCTAATGTTAAAAGAACATGAAAGTACACTCTAAGGAGTTTTTTGATACAACAGATTAGATTAGATTATTTGTATAGAACAAACAGCACATTTAAAACAACAGAGGTTGTACAAAGGTGCTGTACAAAAAATCATTAAAATAAACACAGTGCAAACAATCACACAGAAGCAGATTAATAAAACAACCAATTATAACATCCACCACAATCCCATCATGCACAGTGAAAGGTGGAAGAAAATAAGTAGGTCTTAAACCAACTTTTAAAAACCTTGATAGAGAATGAAGACCTGGGGCCTCATGTATAAACGGTGCATACGCACAAAAATGTTGCGAACTCCTGTTTTCACTTTCAAATCGCGATGTATAAAACACGCACATTTTCACACTAGCTCAAACCCTGGCGTACGCAAGTTCTTTGCTCGGTTTTCCAAACTGGCAGCACCCCGCGTCAAAGCACTGCTTTTGTTCCAGTGTGGTTTCCCTTTCTTTTTTAGATCCACATCTCTGACGTGGCTTTATCATATACAATGTAATTAACCGCATATTGTTTATTAGTTTAAGGCATCTGATTGTAATTAACCTGTAACAATATAATAGTCCATGGAATAGCCAAACTATTCCAAATACCATAGCTGCTTTAGTGCGGTTACTCACTGCACCTTCTTCTTCTTCTATCAGCTGCTCCCATTAGGGGTTGTCACAGCGGATCATTATTTTCCATATTACTGTTACTGCACCACTCGGAGTATTTATATCACTGTATCTGAGTGTGGAATCACAGCTCAACAGCAGCTGATCAGAAAGAGAATTATTGGTATACAGCATCAAGCACATGCTGCCTATTTGAACTGCTCTCATACGGCAAACGTTTCAGAGCCTTTCCTGTACGGACCTCATGGTTCAAAACAGTTTCATCTCAAGAACTATAAATGCAATCAATCAGTACATCAAGTGCTCCTTGTAGAACTGTTTGTACTTATAAGTATAATTACCTCACTGTAAACTTACAGTTACAATATTGTACAACCTGAGTCACTTTAGCACATATTTACATATGATGACAATATTATTTTTAAGATGAAATGCAGCAAAATATGTTTATTATGTTATACAGGTAAAACTTTAACTTCATTTAAATCTATATTGTTAATAATTAAACATGTGAGGGCATGGTGTCGCAGCGCTAGCGCTGTATTCTTGCTGGGGCTAGTGCGACACTGGAAAGAGAGATGGATAGAATAACTAAACATTTACTACGAAGATATTTCGATGTTCCTTAAAAATTTTGAAGAATCAGTGTTCTCAGCTTACAGATGGCTTTACACTATTACAGACCTGATTGTGTGGCGATTGGTTATTTGGAGAAAGAAAAGGAAGGACAGGAATTGGGGTTAGTATATTTGAAAGAGACAGTACTGCTGCAATAAATTATTTCATTAAAGGTTGCGCACGGCACAGCAAGCATCTTGCATGAGACAGGAACAATCTCTGGACAGGGTACCAGCTCGTCACTATCACTGAGCCACCGTGTTCCCAAGTTTAATGCATTCTTTAATTCCTATCATCATAAAAAATGATATCAAAAATACATCTCCGTATTTTAATTATTCAGAGAGCTGTAATATCATGAATGTAATGGATTTTGTGTCCTGTCGGAGGAAGAGAAAGCCTGTTGTGGAATGGAAGTTAAAATCTATTGCTAGCTTCTGTATGAAAATCTGAATGTTCTCTGTATGGCTAGGTATTATTATAACAGATAAATAAGCGTGCTTACATAGAGTAGGAGCTGCCAGTGTGGAATGCAGTTTTGGCTACTTCCCAGCTAGCCTCAGCAGTGTCTAGGTTATCGTCCAATTAAGATGCCAAACATGACAAGTTTTCTGATAAGCAATCTATACTAATAAAAGGCAAAGCCCTCACTGACTCACTCACTCACTCATCACTAATTCTCAAACTTCCCATGTAGGTAAAAGGCTGAAATTTGGCAGGCTCATTCCTGACAGCTTACTTACAAAATTTGGGCAGGTTTCATTTTGAAATTCTACGCGTATTGGTCATAACTGGAACCTATTTTTTCTCCATATACTGTAATGGGCGTTAGCTCGATGGCCGTGGGGTCGGAGCTGCGTGTGACATCATCACGCCTCCACGTAATCACGTGAACTGACTGTGACCGCGTATGTAGAAAAGAAGGAAGAGCTCCCAAAAGCGCTGAAGAAAAACTCTGAATAATTTATTAGCGAGATACAAGGATTTAATGAGAAGACATAGAGGTATAAGCGAGACTCTGGATCACTTTGTAGCGGAGTTAAAATTGCTGTAGCGAGAAACTTTTTAAGTGCGGGTCTTAGCTAACATTAAATAAAGCCGTGGACATCACAACATCACACACAAGAGCAGCTCACGTGAACTGACTGAGCGCAGTCACAGTGATCACTTCCATGCATCAAACCTGTTCAAAAACGAGATTACACATTTGACAAGGTATGAAACGAATATGCTCCGGGTTTAGCTCCACAGCTACCTGCGGTCTTGGACTCAACCGTCCAGCTGCCACCATATACAGAAAAATCCACAAGTTAATACACATGTTGTCTCTAGAGTTTCTCCACACTTAGTGTATTCCTCGCATCCCCTTTATACCCTCTGATCTCCCATTTCAATTCAGATGCCTCCAATTTCCAGTAAGGCTCTGCTGTGCGATGACAAGTAATAAGTCTCAGGGACAGAACCTACAAAAGGATGCCATTGATTTCAGGCAAGATTGCTTTTCTCCTGGACAACTATACGTTGCATTCTCAAGAGTGAGCTCGCGCGCTTATCATATTACAACCAGAGTGCTGAACTGACAACGTGATATATAAAGAGAACTATAATAATCATAATAAACGAACAATAAAACAGCGGAGAACCCGTGGATTAAATAAAAAGGCAGCTTCCTTGGCAGAAGCAAGGAAAAAGGATGGCTTTATATATGTTATTAGATTTATAAAACAGCGGAGAAGCTGTGTAAAGGCTGCTTCACAAAAAACGAGCGAAGCGTCTTATATGAGCAGGCAGTCAGCTAAAGAAGGGAATCAATAAATATCTAAAATCGTAATAAACGAACAAAAAATAGCATACAAGCCGCGGATTAAATAAAGGAAATGGGTACCTGAACAGTAAATAAAGTCTCGAATAGCTACACAATAACTATAAGAATGCGTAATAAGCGAACAATAAAACAGTACAGAACGCTGAAGCAAGAGGAAACAACGGCCTTATATGGCGTTCATTTATGAAGCTTAGCCGGAGAAGCTGTGTGAAGGCAGCTACAAAAAAACAGCAGAGCGCCACACTCAATGTATTCCTGCATCACCGTTATACCCTCTGATCTCCCATTTCAATTCAAATGCCTCAAAACTTCCAGTAAGGCTCACCGCGATAACAATTAATAAAGTCTCAGGGACACACCCTACAAAAGGTTGCCATTGATTTGAGGCAACATTGCTTTCCTCCTGGACAAAACTATACGTTGCATTCTCAAAAGTAATCTCAGTGCACAGCTTGGTCATATTATAACCGGACTGCTGAACTGACAACATGGTATACAAAGAGATCCTTAACAGATAGTTATTGGTATATTTTCCCTCAGTTTAAAAAGGTTTTCTTTTCTTCTTAATAAAAATTTAAAGCAGTTCTTAAATCTGCACAAAGTGCAGGGATTTTGCTATATACAGTATATATATATATGTAGATATATATGTATGTATGTATGTATGTATGTGTATATATATATGTAGATATGTATATATATGTGTATATATATATATATGTGGATATGTATATATATATATATACTAGCAAAATACCAGCTTACTTAGGTGAATGTGTGTGAAAGAAGTTATGAAAAGAAAAGCAAACATTTTAAAAAATAGCGATAAGATGATTGTTAATGTAATTGTTTTGTTATTGATATGAGTGTTGTTGTCATATCTATCTATTTATATATACATATATATATATATATATATATATATATATATGTATATATATATATATATATATATATATATATAGCAAAATACCTGCGATTGGCAGCGGAGGAAGAAAAGGAAACATTTTAATAATAATAGCGTAACATGATTGACAATGTAATTGTTTTGTCATTGTCATGAGTGTTATATATACACACACGAACATATATATATACATATACATATATACACATACTGTATATGCACACACACACATATATATATACATACTGCATATACACATATACATATCTACATATATACTGTATATACACATATATATATATATATACAAATCTACATACGTATATATATCCACATATATATATATATTAGGGGTGGGACTCGATTAAAAAAAATTAATCCAATTAATTAGAGACTGTGTAAGAATTAATCTTGATTAATGATATGTAATCATACCATAAATTTGCCCCAAATACTTAAATGTGTTTTTTTAATGTAAAAGTGTTTTAGTAGGCAACAGAATCCAAATAATAGACATGTACATGAATATTGTAAACTGAAGCTGTTTTAATTTCTGAAGAAAAAGCCTTTGCATTTGAATTCAAAACAGAAACAAAAATATCATCCCTGGTTAAAATTGGGCAGACTTAAAAATAAGTAGTGGTAGTTTAAGTACTTTAAGTAGATTTTCAGAATAGTATTGTCTTTAAATAATAATAACCAAAATTTCAACATAAAGTGCAGTTTTTCTTCTTAAAAAATAAGTCATAAACAAAAAAGGTAATTTGACCAGCTTACTCTTTAAACTCTGAGTAACCTTAGCCAAAATTATTTTGTACATTAGGCTAAAACAGTGTGTTCATTGAACATTTTGTAATTAGATGTAATCAGAATTACTAGCAGGTCACGAAGTGTCAATGATCCCCAGTAAGAGCCACAAAGTCCAGCTTTCTGTAATGCATCTAATTTTGCTTGCTTTTCAGTGTGCACAAAACCATGCTTTATCAAGGCTTTGCTCGGGAAGTCGAAATGATCAGTATGAAACGGCGCTTTATTCCGACTCTAACATTTTTGTAGCTGTGATGTGTGCATCAGTGTAATGGATGTACCAGGAAATCATGCATTGACAAAAGTTTCCGTTTGCTTGGAATTGAAAGTGTGATTAAATCGTTATTTTTAGCGGCGTTATGGAGTACATGCATCGAAGCTTCTCAGCTGTGCTTGTGCTAATAAAGGGAAACATTTTAAAATAGCGTAACATGATTCTCTCGTTAACCGAATATTTTTCATACGTCCCAAACCAAAGGGAGATCGAAGGTAAAATGAATCGGGTAGTCTTGGCGTACATAGTCAGTACATCCCCTCTGGGGAATCAGAACCTCGAATATCGGCATTAGAGGAAGACTCTACAGTTATGCTTACAGTATGTGGCTTTGTTTATGCAGAGGTATGTACTGTAGATCGGGAGTATATGTATACATTTATATATACTTTTGCGTATGCAGTGGAGAAGTAGAAGTTATGAAAAAGGGAACATTTTAAAAATAGCGTAACATGATTGTCAATATACAGTAATTGTTTTGTGAGGTGTTATTGAATGTTGCTGTCACCAAGGATTTGATTATCATTATTTCTTTCAATCAGGTTTGTATTTGTAGGATGTGTTGTGTTCAAGTTACATTCCGTGTTTGTCAATGCGTTGTAAAGATAAGAGGTTTCATTCATCGATTAGTTTCTTACTGCATCAATAAACAGGTTGTCTTCCTCTTTATCTGAGACCTGATACACTGCATGCACGGGTTTTTTTTACACTGTCTTCCTTTAGCGGGACATTGACTTTTTCCAACGTGTGCTTTGTTTCCGCAGTAGCTGCACTTATGAATATGATTCTATGTATGAGACGCTTCATATTTTTTGCTGCCTTCTTAATTGTGAAATTCAGTTTTTGTTCAGCGCTCTTTGGAACTGTTGCCTTTTATCTGTGCACTGCGTCAGTTCACGTGAGCCACTCGGTGTACATGCATCGAAGGTTCCCAGCTGTGCTGGTGCCATCTCCTGCTATGTCCATGGCTGTATTTAATGTTACCTTAGTCCTGTCACTTAAAACTTTCTCTGCCTTGGTTGCTAAGTTTGTATCAAAACACCACCCTGGCCATCTCATCTTCCTCTCCATAAGCACAGTCCTTCACCCGTGAATACTTACCCGTGGCAGTTTGCTATTGGATTGCAGCTGTGCGGGCGGCCTTATATGGGCAGGCACTAAATTACAAGCGCCAGCGTAGCCTGTCCTATGAACTTAATTTAAAGTGTAGGTTTATAGAGTGCTTTGTTTCCGAGTAGCAGAACTCATCAATATGGTTGTATATGTCACTCGCAGCTTCTTATTGTTTAGCTGCCTTCTCAATTATATAATGCATGTTTTTCTTGAGCGCTTTTTTGAGGTCTTCCTGGTTTTCTATGTACTGCGTGATTCATTGGGAAGTGATGATGTCACATGAAACTCGCTACACGCATTGAAGCTCATCTCCATTACAGTAAATGGAGAAAACGCTGCTTCCAGTTATGACCATTGCAGCGTAGAATTTCGATATAAAACCTGCAACTTTTGTAAAGGAAGCGTAAGGAAGCTGTAAGGAATGAACCTGCCAAATTTCAGCCTTCCACCCACACGGAAGTTGGAGAAATTAGTGATGAGTCAGTGAGTGAGTGAGTCAGTGAGTCCAATGAGTGAGTGAGTGAGGGGCTTTGCCTTTTATTGAAGTATAGATATATATATATATATATATATAGATATATATATATATATAATATATATATATATATATATATATATATATACACACACACACACACACACACACATAAACATATATATATACATATCCATACATATACAGTGGAACCTCGGTTCACGAACATCCTATTCACGCATACAACTTCGGTTCATGACCAAAAAGCTCAAAACTTTTGCCTCGGGTTTACAATGACACTTCGGTATCACGAACAAGCCAGTTTCCCTTGCCTGTCTGAGGCTGAGCTGAGAGAGGGAAGAGTGAGAGAGAGAAAGAAAGAAAGCAAGAAGCTGACGACGTGCCTGCTGGGGAGGGAGGAGGAGATTGCTTCACGTGTTTGCTGAACAAGCCGGTTTCCCTTGCCTCCTGAGCTGAGAGAGAGAGAGAGAGCAAGAGCGAGGCGAGCGACACGTACTGGGGAGGGGAGGAGGATATTGCTGCACATGTTTGCCTGAATATCTGTAGGCTGTAGTGCAAGCCGAACCATCCCACCCACCACAGGCAGCCTGAGAGAGAAAGAGAGCTGCCATGCTTTTTCATTTAAGCAAAGCGGCTCCTTGTTCGTTGGTTTCAATAAGGCGTGCACTCTCTTTGTGCTCTACAGTATTTAGGTGTGCTTTTGCAGTTAACTATGGCTTCTAAGCAAGTGGAGAGTGGTCAGAAGTAAGTTTTGAAAGAAAGTTGAAATCGAGTAAAGAAAGAAATTACAAGAGGTGGAAAAACTGTTTTACCAGTTTACTCATTTACCAATCTGAGACCCCTCGTGCTTTCAAGCAGCATAATGTAAACAAAAGCCAGACTGCCAATAATGTGGAGGGTCACAAGAACTTTCTTTTTGGAATGGCTGCATGAGGCTTTCACTCCCACCAGCTAAATAGCTAAAAGCACCAGAAGCCCAAGAAATCACAAGAGAGAAAACACCCGAAGGAAAACACTTCATGCCAGAACTCGTTTCATGCAAGGTTAGTTTTTTCTTGGTGGTTTTTGTATTACTGGATTTTTCAAAGATTAATTTTTAGTTCATAATGCGATTTGTTGCAATGTTATTTTCTCTTTTTTCAAATGTTCGCTTTTTCCTTGTGCTTAAAACTCATGAAAGTGTTTACAGATGGAGTTTTTCATAAGCGCGATTAGGTCGCGATATTACATTTCTCTTTTTCAAATGTTAAACTTTTTCCTTGTGCTTAAAACTCATTAAAAAAATTGTTTACATGGAGGACTTCATTGTGTGATTTGTTGCAATGTTACTTTTTTGGTTGCTTGTGAGTTGGTTTTTAAATGCAGTTCGGATTTGTGCGATTTTTTTTCTGCTGCGGCTTAAAACTCATTTTAAAAACATTGTTTACTGATCAAGCTTTAAGTTTAATAAGCGTGATCTCCTGCAATCTTACTTTTTGTTTGCTTGTGAGGGTGGTTTTGCAAGCGCTTGGATTTGTTGTTCCTTGTTCTGCTGTGCTTAAAAGTCATTTAAAAAAAAATGCTGCGCGAGCACGTGCTACAGAGAGATTAGAGAGCCTTGGCGAACAATGAAGAGAGAGACAGAGAGCAAACGGGCAGCTGACGGAGAAGGGATGGGGGGATAGGTGTGTGTGTGTGTGTGTGTGCAGCTTGCGCTACACAGAGAGGGCGCGCTGACCCAGCCTGCTCCTGTAGCTGAGGTAGGGAGGGAGGAGGGGCTTTGGTGGTGTGTGTGCTACAGAGAGAGAGAGCCTGGCAGACCAGCTCGTGTAGCTGATCAGGGAGCCTGGGTGTTTTGTGTCGAGTGTTATTCAATGTTTTTACATTAGTTTACTATTATACTGTGGATTCTGTAGTTGTAATTAATTATATTTGTGTTTAATCTTTACATATTTTTACATATTTACATACAGTTTGTATGCGGTCTGGAGCGGATTAATTGTATTTACATACAATCCTATGGGGAAACTGCTTGAGTTCACGACCAACTTCGGTTTCTGACCAAAGTTCTGGAGCAATGTATGGTGGTGAACAGATTCCACTGTATACATATACACATATATATATATATATATATATACATATATACACATACATCCACATATATATACATATCTACATATACGCACACATATACGTACATACATACACACACATATATACACACAAATACATATATATATATATATACATACACACACACATATATAAACATATATATACATATACAAACATATCTACATATACACACACACACACACAAAAACACACACACATATATATATATATATATTGTATAGCAGTAGGAGGCAGCATTGATTCGACAGCACCTGGGAAACCACTCGCCGCCAGGGAATGGTGGGGTATTAACTTTCTCCCTCTGCTTCCTCATAGAAAAAGACCGTCCTGCACCATAGGCATGGATGACCGCAGTCGCGATACTTCCGCCCTTCCTCCGCCATCTTGCCCTGGCGTCATCCTTCCCATCCTCCCTTGCGGTCCTTCCCGACAATTCCTCCACTTCGGCTCCTCCCCAATAAAATGGCGCGGCGCCAGGAGTCGTCGTCGCGATATGAACTGTTTGTTTATAATTTTGACCTGTTTTTGTCTGTACAATATCACGGGGCGGAAAACCCCAACCCTTGCTACTGTCTCTCTCGGTCCTTTACAAGTGGTAGTAGTGAGGATACAGAATCCCGGAATGGCGGAGGGACAGGACCTGAACACCGTGCTGCAGGGAATGAGCGCCCAGCTCCAGGCCCTGCAGCAAGCGCAAGCCGCACCACCGGGAGCTGGAGGCCACGAGGCCAGGTTAGTGGAAGCCTTGAGGAGACCAGACCCGCCCAGGCAGCCGCCTCATCCTATGGTACCCGATGGGCCCGCCGGAGGGCGTCGATGCCTACCTGGGCATGTTTGAGAGGGCGGCCACCCGGAGCGAGTGGCAGCGGTCAGTGGCGTCCATCTTGGCGCCATACCTGAAAGGACCAGCTGCGGGCCTATATGACCTCCCTGAGGAGGAGGCGCTAATTACGACCTCCTCAAGCCCGAAATATTGGCCGCTTCGGCATTAGCCGGGCCAGCAGGCGGCGAATGGCGGAACTGGGTCTTTGACCCGAAAAGCCCGCTTCGCAGGCGTTGAGTTCTGGGGCAAGATGGGCGCTGGCTACGGCCAGAGAGCCCGGCAGGAGAAAGTGGTCGGCGGGTGGCCTGTGAAGGCCTGGTCAATGCAATGCCCAGTTCCCTCGCCCAGCAGGTCGGGGACACGCCTATCAGAACATGTCGGGCCTCCTCGGCGTCCTGGAGGCGTCAGTTGGCGGTCCTCCGACTTGGGGGTCAGAAAAGCCTGCTCGCGGGAACCGGGCAGGGGCGGCGGCCACCCGAGCCCCTCGGCGCGCTGCAGAAGCGCCAGCCAGAGCCAAGAGAGGCGGGTCCGCCCGGCGCTGTTTCAAGTGTGGCGAGACCGGCCACCTGCTGCCAAACTGCCCCATCACACGCCCGGAGCCTATGGACTGCAGCTGGACATCAGCGGAGGTATTGTACCCGCCGCATCCCTTGGCGAGTCGAATCGGAGTGGTGTTGCTAAATGGGCGCGCCGTGGTGGCTTTGTTTGATTCCGGCAGCAACATTACCATTGTTGCTTCGCCGTTTCGTCTTACCGCAACAGTGGTTAAAGCAGCATTTGTTGGTTACCTGTGTACATGGGGGGACTAGGTCATATCGTTCGCTCACTGCTATCTTACCTGGAAGGGGAACCAATCAAATGGCGGTCGCTGTGTTACCTGACCCCCCTTCCCAGTGATCCTGGGACAAGACTGGTCTAAAAGAATCAGCGGTAAGCCATTCGCGCTCGGGGCCTCGTTGGATCTTGTCATGAGGGGAAAAGGCACCCTCCCGCGGCCTCCACGCCCGTGCACAAGGGCAGGCCCTATGGGCTGGTGTCTCGGGGACCTTTCGTGGCTACGGACCTTGACCCGGAAGATTCCGCGGAGAAGGGACTAGCCAGGAACTCTTCGGGCCCAGGCCCCAAGACCCTCGGCGGCCTGGACCATCAATTTCGGTCCACGCCGGCCTCCTTTAAGAGGGAGCAGTGGAATGATGACTCCCTGCGCTTTGCCGGAATGCATTGTTCTGCCTAACAGCTCGACAGCGGACGGATCCACACCGGGAACCCTTCTTTGTCCTTGAGAATGATCTGTTGTACCGAAAGTGGCTACCCATGAGGCGAGGTCGCGAAGTTGTTGCTAATTCAGCGTACCTTCCGGGGGAGATATGCGAGTTGGCACATGCTCACCTCCTAGGCCCACCTGGGGCGAAAAACACTGGAGAGGATTAAGCTCCGCTTTTACTGGTCTGGGATCAATGAGTAGGTCCGGCGGTTTTGTCAATCCTGTCGGTGCCAGCCCCGCCAGATTCCTAGGAGGGACCGTGCTCCTCTAGTCCCTATTCCCCTCGTGGACATCCCCTTTGAAAGGATAGGGGTCGATTTGGTGGGACCCTGGAGCCCTCAACCCGTGGCCACAAGTATATCCTAGTCATGGTGGACTATGCCACCCGGTACCCAGGCGGTTCCCCTGCGCTCGCTAATACTAAAAGCATCGCGGGAACTGGTTAACTTGTTTTCCGCAGCGTGGCATACCCAAGGAGGTCCTCACGGACCAGGGTGCCTTCACTTCGGATACGTTCAAGGAGGTGGCCAAATTACTGCAGATAAAGCACCTGAAAGCGTCAGTCTATCACCCGCAAACTGGCGGGTTGGTGAGCGATTTAATCAGGCGCTTAAGCAGATGCTCCGCAAGGTAGTCAGCGGGGCGGCAGGAACTGGGACCAGCTCCTCCGCTCGTGCTTTTGCCTACCGGGAGGTACCCCAGGCCTCTACGGCTTCTCCCCTTTGAATTACTATATGGGCGACAACCCGGGGAATCCTCGACATCCTAAAAGAAGGCTGGGAGGCGAGGCTCTTCCCTCCTCTAATATTTTGAGACGTGGCGCTGCGCCACCGACTCACAAAGATCAGGCCCCTCCTAAAAGAGCACGTGACTGCGTGCAAGCAGCGCGCAGGCCGGTGTTACAACCGCAACTCCGTCCTCAGGGAGTTCGCCCGGGGACCGAGTTATGGTGCTCGTCCCGACCTCCCACTCGAAGCTGCTCGCTCACTGGCAAGGGCCTTACGAGGTTAAGGAGAGAAAGGACTGCGTCGACTATTTGGTAAAACAGCCCAATGCGACCGAAGTGAGAGGATCTATCATGTCAACCTGTTAAAGCCCTGGAGATAGAGAGGAGCTCCCAGCTCCCGTAGGTCACTCTCCCTTTCGCAAGCACAACTGCCCTTAACCTCGGCGAAGAGCTGACCCCAAGCAGCGGCAGGAGTTAGCCCAAACACTCCGAGCCATCCCGAGGTAGTGGCGAAGTCACCCGGCGGACGCTGATTGAGCCGCGATATAGTCCGCGGGCCGGGGTAATCGTCCGGGAGAGGCCCTACCGACTCCGGAGGCAAAGCAGCGCAGAGGTCGAACTGGAGGTGAAAGCGTATGTTGGACATGGACATAATTGAAGAGAGCCATAGTCCCTGGTCCAGCCCTATTGTCCTCGTCTCCAAGCCAGGCGGCTCCTGGAGGTTCTGTAATGACTTTAGGCGTCTGAATCAGATCTCCAAGTTCGATGCCTACCCCATGCCCGCATTGGCGACCTCCTTGGCGGCTGGGTACGGCTCGATATCTGACTACCCTTGACATGACAAAGGGTATTGGCAAATTCCTTTAACGGCATCCGCAAAGGAGAAAACGGCCTTTAGCACCCCTAGCGGGCACTGGCAGTACAAGGTCCTCCCATTTGGGCTGCGGGGCCCGGCGACCTTCCAACGTCTGGTAGATAGAGTGCTGAAGCCCACCAGTCCTATAGCGCCGCCTACCTGGATGGCGTTGTCATCTATTCCGGCACCTGGGAGGAGCATCTACTGCAGGTCGCAGCTGTCCTCCGAACACTGGCTAGAGCCGGCCTCCGCATAAAACCCCCGGAAGTGTTTTTTTGGATTAAAGGAGGCCAAATATTTAGGCTACCTCGTGGGACAAGGACAGGTGCGGCCACAGAGCTCCAAAGTTAAAGACATCTTAGAATGGCCCGTCCAGTACCAAGAAACAGGTGCAGGCTTTCTTGGGGCTTGCGAGTTACTACCGCCGGTTTGTTCCCGTTTCTCGAAGAGCAGCACCCTTGACTGACCTGACAAAAAAGGGAGCTCCCCTATACGTGGTGTGGACCGACAAAGCAGAACAGCGCTTCAGTGACCTAAAGAAGGCCCTAACGTCGGCACCTGTGTTACGGACGCCCGATTTTGGGCTCCCGTTTATTCTCCAGACCGGCGCCGGACACAGGCCTGGGTGCCGTGCTGAGCCAAAGCGTCGATGGTGTCGAGCACCCTGTGATGTACCTTAGCCGGAAACTGATGGACCGGGAGACCCGGTACGCGGCAGTGGAGAGGGAGGCCTTGGCCATTAAGTGGGCAGTGACCCACCTCCGGTACTACCTGCTGGGTCGCGAATTCGCTCTGGTGACTGATCACGCTGCACTTCAGTGGATGTCCCTGCACAAAGAGTCGAATCCGCGGGTCACCAGGTGGTTCCTGGACTTACAGCCGTATAAGTTCACTGTCACTTATCGGCGGGGCACCCTTCAGGCCAATGCCGATGCCCTCTCTGTATTCACGACCTCTCGGTTAGGTCCGCCCGACCTGACGGTCCTGGGCTAAGGGGGGGATCGTGTCACGCACGCGCTGAGTAGGAGGCCGGATTGATTCGACAGCACCTGGGAAACCACTCGCCGCCAGGGAATGGTGGGGTATTAACTTTCTCCCTCTGCTTCCTCATAGGAAAAAAGACCGTCCTGCACCATAGGCATGGATTGACCGCGGTCGCGATCCTTCCGCCCTCCCTCCGCCATCTTGCCCTGACGTCATCCTTCCCATCCTCCCTTGCGGTCCTTCCCGACATTCCTCCACTTCCGGCTCCTCCCCAATAAAATGGCGCGGCGCCAGGAGTGGCGCTGCATATGAACTGTTTGGTTTATAATTTTGACCTGTTTTTTTGTCTGTACAATATACGGGGCCGGAAAAACCCCAACCCTTGCTACTGTCTCTCTCGGTCCTTTACAATATATATATATATATATATATATATATATATATATACACACAACACACACACTCTTTGGGGTGCGAGCAACTGTTGCTGGGGGTGGCAGAATCCATCAAGGAAGAAAAATGAAAAATATTATTTGTACAAAATCTTAATTTATTTATCAATTCCTAAATAATTGAATGGGCAGGCTATTTCGTATCAGTGCAATACGCTGTTTATTAAAACGGATGACTCCCGCTCTTACGTGCAAGTCTGCGTGGATATTATGAACTATCAGTATCTGTTCAAGTTCTATTTAAATTTTAAATAGAAGGAATTTTATTTAGTCGACAGAAATATCTTTGGTAGGAATGGAAGATAAATATAGGCATCATTGCATACATTTTTCTCCACCATACAAATGTAAAGAGTAAATTCGCCTTACATTCCAACCAAAAGATATTTGTGTCGACTAAATCAGGGGTGTCAAACTCAATTGCACAGGGGGCCAAAATCCAAAACACACTTAAGGTTGCAGGCCAAACAGGATAAACATTTATTGAACACACTAAAACTAAACTTTTAAAACTTTACCTTTTTGAACATAAATATGAATAAAAACAGACAGGAATATTATTCTGGAACAAATCAACTCAAACCTTAAATAACTTATAGTATTTTGCTCTCCATAAAATGTATCCTGTCAAAATTATACAATGAATGAAGGTAGAGACAGAGCCCAAGCCTGAAAGTAAAAGAAAGAAGGCCGAAAAGAAAGACCCCCTATAACCTGTAATCTGTCCACCCCCTCCTTACCAAACTCCCCCGATTCCACTTCCTGCACCCCCTCCTCCAACTGCACCCCTGTTAACAGACGAACCGTCTGGAGCAAGTTTTTACGATGAACAGTATGACCCGTCCTCACATATTGACCCTGAGGAAGATGATTCAGATCATTCACAAGGTGCTACTGGGCTGCAATGGCAGAAACCAGAAGAGTCATCTGTCTCCCAATGGACAAGACGACAGACCCTCCGCTCTAAACCTATGGGCGGTTTTACTTCCCCCTTCGGCTCCCCTAAACCTTCTGGCCCGACATTCTCTTGCCCCCTCATTGAAGTCCCCAACCCCCGACATGATCCCGCACTAACCCCCAGGCAATAATAATCCCACTACCGTAATGATTCACCGAAATTGGGTCATTCAAGAATTAAAGGATGTGGTGTCTGAACTGCTCGACCCCAAAGTGGTGGGTGGACTGAAATTTGTGGAGCAGGTACAGCAGCTGGATGACATGTATAAACCAAATGCTGCAGAGTGGACACAGGTGCTCCGCCGAAAGCTGGCCACCACATGGTGCCCCTTGGCGTTGGAATGAAGCACTTCCCCGAGGCTTCGGGAATGAAGGTCCTTTCCTCGGCCAGTGGGAGCCTTTGAAAGGAGCCCTGGCAGAAAAATATAAAAAGGGCACAGACTGGTCACTAATTTCAGCAGCTAAGCAGAAAAAAGACAAGACAGTGGATGAATGGGCTCACTGGTTCCAAGATCTGATGACTAATCACTCTGGGCTAGACAATGCAAACGATAGAACTTGTGCTGCAGTGCCTCCTTTTGTCTTGGGACTGAGAAGTGACATTCAAAGCAAAGTTCGCACGTCCTGCATAGGCTGGGAAAGTGCTACATTCGAGGAAGTCAAGTGTCATGCAGAGCATGCTGAGAGACAGACTAAATTAAAAGAGTCAGACACACAGACCAAACTTTTGGCTGCACAAATAAATTACTATACTGGTGGAACTGACCCGGCTAGGGGGAGAGGACGCAGAAATTTCTTTGGAAGTCGAGGCTCTCTTCGATTCCTGATACACTGTGGTCTCAAGGGAAAAATGAATTTGGCAGAATAGCAAATTGTGAACCTCTAGTAATCTTTCCAAAATCCTCCTTCTGTCCTCGCCGTGCGCAATATCCTCTCTCTCCCGAGGTTGAACTCGGAATTGCTTCTGTACATAAAGATCTCATTGAAAAGGGGGCTATAATTCCTATTAAATATTCTGTAAACGCTCCTATCTTGCCAGTAAAGAAAGCTGATGGCTCTTGGCACTTTGTCCAAGACCTCAGACAAGTCAATTCTGCTATCTTACCTAGAGCACCGATCGTGCCTAATCCTTCCACTATTCTGTCTACAATTCCTCCATCTGCACGTTATTTCTTAGTTATTGACTTAGCAAATGCTTTCTTTTCTATTCCTGTACATCCTGATTCTCAGTTTTGGTTTGCTTTTACTTTTCAAAACCGCTGTTGGACATGGACTGTTATGCCACAAGGTTATAAAGAGGCTCCTAGTGTATACGGCCAAGCGCTTGCTCAAAACCTGGAAGGCTGCTGGCCTGACAGTGGGAGTACATTGATACAGTACGTCGACGATTTATTACTCTGTAGAGAAACAGAGAAAGCATGCACACAAGATACAGATTTATTGCTCAAGTATCTTGCAGAAAATGGGCACAAGGTCTCCAAAGCCAGGCTGCAGTTAGTTCAAACCACTGTCAAATATTTGGGGCATGACATCACTTGTGATACCAGAGCTCTGTCAAAAGACGGCATAACCACTATTCAAAACCTGCCCAAACCGGTCACAAAACAACAGGTTATGTCTGTATTGGGCATTTTAGGTTACTGTCGACAATGGATTTAAAATGTTTCTGAAAGAGCACTGCCTTTGCAAAATCTAGCTAACACCGCTGAACTTCCTCTTTCTGGCCGCATACAGTGGAATGAGCAGGCTGAGAAGGCTTTATGTGATTTAAAAAGTGCACTACTTTCTGCGCCAGCGTTAGGGCTCCCTGACTATTCTCGTCCATTCACTTTGTTCGTAGACGAAAAGCGGGGATATATGAATGCAGTACTAACACAGCTCCATGGAGAAAAACAAAGGCCAAAGGCCTATTTTTGAAAAATTGGATCCAGTGGCTAGGGACTTCCAACCTGTCTCAGAACAGTAGCAGCCACAACAGAAGCCGTGCTAGCCAGTACAGAGCTCATGAGCCCCCTAACAGTAAAGGTGCCTCACGCCGTACACTCCATTTTAGTACAGGCCAAATCTTCACATCTCACTACTGCTAGGGCAATACACTTACATTATCAAAACGTACTCTGTGCTCTGTCAAATGTCACAATTGAAAGATGCTCCACTCTAAATCCAGCTACTCTTCTTCCAACTGAAGAAGAAGAGGAATACACAGCTGTCATGACGAAATAATTAAGGTCATAAAATCCAGACCAGACCTGCAGGAAACTCCACTAGAAATAGGAGAAGTACTCTACGTAGATGGATGTTCCTTGCGATTGGATAATGGAACACCCTCAGCCAGCTATGCAATGGTCAAAGGTGACCACCTGCTGGAGGCAAACCAAATTTTGTCAAGTTTAAGCACACAGGCAGCTGAATTAATTGCTCTCACCGAGCCTGTCAGCTGTCAGAAGGAAAGCAGTAACCATTTATACAGATTCGGGTATGCTTTTGGAGTCTGCCGTGATCATGGAGCATTGTGGAAATTAAGGGATTCAAAACCAGTACTGGTAAGCCCATCCAACATCAGAAATTAGTCGAATCCCTCCTCAAAGCTATAATAAAACCATCAAGACTGGCAATAGTTAAATGCCAGGCCCACACTGGGAAACAAGATCCTGTCAGCAAAGGAAACAACCTGGCTGATCACTTTGCTAAACAGGCTGCCTACAATAACACACCAATCTTTTTATTTCAACAGAAAGATGACAAAGACCCTGATAATCAAATAATCTCTTTAAAGAGTGCAGCCACGGACAGAGAAAAGAGAAAATGGTCCAAAGAAGGATCCCTCTCTGATGGGGTCTGGACTCACAAGCAAAATAACAAACCTTTCCTCCCAAAAGCTTCTTTTCCAGGTATGGCAAAAATTGAACATGGCCTGGACCACGCCGGAAAGGATGTCATGATTCAAGATGTCGAGTGACATTGGGAAGCCACAGGTTTCTCTACGTATGCAGAGCAATTCTGCAGGCGATGTGCGTATGTCAAAAATTTAATGTAGGAAAGGGTACCCCGGTAAGTCCGCTGTCACACCTAACCCAATGGGTCCATTCGAATATCTTCAAATGGACTTCACTGAAGTAACACCATCTAAAGGGTACCGATACTGCTTGGTAATTGTCGATGTGTTCTCCCGATGGGTGGAAGTTTTCCCTTCCAAACATGCAGACGCCAAAACTGTGGCAAAAGCCTTGATAAAAGAAATCATTCCAAGATGGGCAATACTACAAAAATTGCAGACTGATAATGGTGCCCATTTTGTGAATTTAATAATCAATGAACTAACCAACTGGCTCCAAATTAACGTGCATCACTATTGCAAGTACCACCCTCAAAGCGGATTGTACAGTAGAAAGGTGCAATGTCACCCTGAAATCTAAATTGGCTAAGATCTGTGAGCAGACAAATTAGCAGGCTTGACGCTTTACCCCTGGCCTTAATGGGATTGAGAAGGAGGACACACCGGCAGTTGGGACTGTCGCCGTTCGAAATTCTTACTGGATGACACATGCCGTCATTGGCAATGTTAATCTGCATACTGTGGACAATGATCTTATGTCCAGTCTTACAGGTCTCCGAGCATCCCTGAAGGAGGTCCACGAGCAGGTTAACCAGGCTTGGCGAACTAGTCCTCCACCAACGGAGTCACAGATTCCCTTGGGAACCTGGATACTGGTCAGAGACACCTGAAGGAAGCACTGGCATCAACCTCGCTGGAGAGGACCGTTCCAAGTGCTGCTATCCACATCTCACGCCGTTAAAAGTCGAAGGACTTCCCGCCTGGATTCACGTGTCGCATTGCAAAAAATGGCATTCCTAGCTTTGCTAGTCCTAATCTTTTCTATCCATCTGACTTTGGGACAAGGACAAACAGGTGGTGACCATCGGACTCACCAATTGAAGCAAATACATGGGGACTTTCCCACGTTAACTTTCCAAATAGGTTAAAATGCCTCGTTTCAGATTGACTTTTGTTCCATTGCTCCCTATGGGTCCAGTGGACAAGACAAATGGAGCTTGTCTGAAAAATACGTTTGTGTGACCCCTCTTGATGAATGGTTTATATCCACTTTTGGCTCTTGGGGCCAATGGTTCAAATCCATTTTTGTTTCCCTTTAGTTGCTTTAACTGTTATTCTTTTGATTTGCTGTTGTCTTATTCCATTAATCCTTTATTTTATCCAGAAGTTTTTCACTGCCTTGATAAATAAAGCTTATTTCCTCCACACAGAACGCATGCATCTTCTTCCCTAGGCCCAATTCTCTTCCCAGTTTTCCCTCAATCAGGACTGTTTAGCTTAAACCCTCTTATTATTAAACTTTTAAGTTTAAAAAGGGGGGAATGTGGAATGGAAGTTAAAGTCTATTGCTAGCTTCTGTTTGAAAATCTGCATGTTCTCTGTATGGCTAGGTATAATTAGAACAGATAAATAAGCGTGCTTATTTATGAGGGGGCTTTTTGCACTTAGTCTCTGCAAGGCAAAGACCCTCTACTCACCAAGTATAAAGAAATAAAAGAATTCTGCTTGTTTGAATTGGTGTCTGCCTGCTGTTGTCTCGACTTCGTCCACACTGTTTAAGAAGCACATAGTAATTCACACACATAGAGCACATAGAAGAACACATACAAAACAAAGCATTTAACCTGCTACTTTAGTTACGATGGGATTTGAGAATCTAGCAAATTAAATGATTTTAAGATGAAGTTTATGATGTTCTACTTTAATGACAAGATAAACTACGTGGAAATTTTGAAATTAAAGCTGACATTTCAAGCTTTTTTCTCCCACTTTTCTCTGTAACGTAATAAGCTTTCATATGACACTCAGATGGTGGGCTATAACTCGTCTTTTCATGGTGACTTTGATATCTGGCAACTTCTTTTTTATTTCGGGAACTGTGAGACTTTGTGAACTTGAGCTTTTGAGTTTCTCTGACACTCTATGTCACTCGATCAACTTCCTTTTGTTGTTTATATCACTGTTTAAACCAACAAATAGTATGTTTTCCTTGCCTCCACTTGGTATTCGCTGAAATTCTTCTGTTTCCCCCTGTGCTTTTGCCATTACCTTTTCACAGAATGCAGAGCTTAAGGGCTATTTATATTAATTTTCATATTCAATGAGGCGTAATTCTGGGAGGAATTTGGGGAGTGGAGGCAGGCACGTATGTTACTATTCACGCTGACCGGGATTTATGGAGTGGAAGAACGTGGAAGCTGGTGAACGCACAGATTTATGCATCTGGATTATTTTGTGCGTAAGAACATTTCCGTTTTTGTCCGTTATGCCTTGATTTAGTGTGAATTCTACTCACGCCGTTATGCATGAGGCCCCTGATGTGGTATGCCGACAACATACATGTTTGCTGAAGTGACTTTAGCTGCAGGAACTGTTGTTACAGTTCTGTCATTGCCCAGAAATGGCTCCATTAGCTTTATGACCTTAGTCTTGGGAAGTCTTTCTTCCGTGGGGCAGCTGGGATCTTTTCCTAAATAAGGAGTGGCAGTATACATGTATGTTGTCAGCATACCCATGTCGATCAAACACAGGAAGCTCTGCAGTCTACTTGTGACTTTACACTGTTATAAGATAAATAAATAACTCAAGGTAAATAACATTTGATGTGGCTTATTTATCTAAGTAACATATAAATGTTTTTCAAATAAAGATCACCACAAAACTTAATCACAAACAGGACTTTGCCCAATACCTTGGCGAGCTCTGTAAGCCCATCTTTGCTTTGATGGGCATGCATGTTGCAGACTAAATGGCAGGATGACACCCGAACTGTTGCTGCATCCAAGTGGTGCCATCTTTTGCCTTTACGCCTGGCAGCTGCTGTGTTGTTCTTATGTGTGAGTGGGCGTTTCTTGCAGGGAGGGCATCTGTTCTCTTTCTCCGATGTACAACCGTCATTCTCATCCGAGTTCACCTCTGTAATAGTACGCCTATCTATATTACTAAATGAAGGTTGTATATATGCGCGGATGCCAGAGGCCAGAAGCAAGCTGTGCACAATACAACTGCCATCCGAACGCAAACACACACAATACAACCGCCGCCCGACGCGAGCGCACACAATACAACCGCCCGCGAACGCAGATGCGCATATCACTGCATATACAACCTTCGTTTTGTGCACAATACAATCGCCGCCCGAAAGCGAACACGCATAATACAACCGACGCCGTGCAGCACACCACCGCATATCGACCTTCGTTTAGTAATGTAGATCTCAAGCGGGATCTGCCGCCATGGTCACTTCAGCATGTGAATCCGCCGCCATCGCCATCAGGGAACTAGGTGGCAGTGAACGCGCACAGCACCCAGAGTCAAACCCAGCGGCTTCCCAGAATCAGTAGGTGGCCCAAACACAACACGACACAACCTGTACAAACACAACCGACATAACCTGTAAAGTAAACTTGAGGTAAAGCGTGCACGCCAACAAATGGCCATGGTGACATAATTAAACTTTATGTAGTAATGACTACTGACAGTGCCAGTAAGTCAGCTACTCCACAGTGCCAGCAGTCAGTGTTCTCCACTCCACAGTGCCAGCAGTGAGTGTGTCTCAATGGTGCCAGCAGCTACTCCACTACACAGTGCCAGCAGTCAGTGTGCTCTAATCCACTGTGCCAAGAGTCAGTGTGGCAGCTGTCAGTGTGGCTTATTTGAATCACATTAGGGTAATTCAGTGTTAAAAGTAAGTTCAATTATGATTCCTAACAGCAAACGACTTCTAGCTAATGACACACCCATAGAAAAACAAAAACGAGACTGCATGGATAAAAACAATGAACGAAGGCTAAGTATTGGACTTTTATAAAACATTTTTAATAAAATTAGATCCATTATTATCAATAACATTCACAGAAGCAAGAGAAACTTAAATTTTAATTCAAGCTTTTCACTAAGCATTAATTACTGTTTTTCCAAAGAAAAATAAAGACTTCAATGAGCATCATGGAAACCAATTTTAATTCTGAATACTGATGCAAATTTCTAAAGCCCTAAGTAGAAGGTAGAAAGTCCAAGATCAAAATGGATTCATTAAAGGCAGTCACTTAGCTTAAAACCTTGTGTGTCTGTTTAATGTAAAATATTCACTCCCAAAATCTAACACACCAAAGATCATACTATCTTAGGACAAAGAAGAAGCCTTTTTGACAGAGTTGAACAAGACAATCTTTCCACAATATTACACAAATTTGGGTTTGGCCCAAATATATCTGCATGGGTAAAATGACTTTACACTTGTCCAGAGGCTTCAGTTTGTATAAACAAAATGAACTCACACTACTACAAACTAGAACTTGACAAGGATGCCCTCTGTCACTAATGCTTTTGGCAATGATGAGTGAGCCATTTGCTATTCATTTTCAAAATACAACAGAGATAAGGGGATTATCAAAGCAGGTTTTTGAATAGAAAATATCACTATACACAGATGGTATGGCACTTTCTATATTAGACCCACAAATATTTTTACCATTAATCATTAATGCATTAGCAGAATTTCAAAAGACAACTGGACTCATAAGACAGACCTCAGTATGTGCGTCTCGGGAACTGCAGGTCTGACATTGTGGTCAGCAACACAGGAGCGCCGCAGGGGAATTTACTTTCTCCGGTCCTGTTCAGCCTATATACATCAGACTGCCAATACAACTCGGAGTCCTGCCACGTGCAAAAGTTTGCAGACGACACTGCTATCGTGGGCTGCATCAGGAGTGGGCAGGAGGAGGAGTATAGGAAACTAATCAAGGACTTTGTTAAATGGTGTGACTCAAACCACCTACAACTGAACGCCAGCAAAACCAAGGAGCTGGTGGTGGATTTTAGGAGGCCCAGGCCCCTAATGAACCCCATGATCATCAGAGGTGACTGTGTGTAGAGGGTACAGACCTATAAATACTTGGGAGTGCAGCTGGATGATAAACTGGACTGGACTGCCAATACTGATGCTCTGTGTAAGAAAGGACAGAGCCGACTATACTTCCTTAGAAGGCTGGCATCCTTCAACATCTGCAATAAGATGCTGCAGATGTTCTATTAGATGGCTGTGGCGAACGCCCTCTTCTACACGGTGGTGTGCTGGGGAGGCAGCATAAAGAAGAGGGATGCCTCACGCCTGGACAAATTGGTGAGGAAGGCAGGCTCTATTGTAAACACGGAGCTGGACAGTTTGATATCCATGGCAGAGCGACAGGCACTGAGCAGACTCCTGTCAATAATTGAAAATCCACTGCATCCACTGAGCAGGATCATCTCCAGACAGAGGAGCAGCTTCAGTGACAGACTGCTGTCACTGTCCTGCTCCACTGACAGGCTGAGGAGATCGTTCCTCCCCCACACTATCCAACTCTTCAATTCCACCTGGGGGAGTAAACGTTAATATTGTACAAAATTATTGTCTGTCTGTTATACCTTCATTGTTATCACTCTTTAATTTAACATTGTTCTTTATCAGTATGCTGCTGCTGGAGTATGTGAATTTCCCTTTGGGATTAATAAAGTATCTATCTATCTATCTATCTATCTATCTATCTATCTTTTCCCAGTTAACTCTGTAATTCACAATGCTAGAACAGACATCTATCCATGCATTCTATCAAAACAGTTTAACTATATAGGGATAAACATAACAAGAAAATATAAGGATCTTTTTCATCAAGATCTTAAAAGATGGCCTACCATCCATCTCAACTTAGCAGGGAGAATCACTACTGCCAAGATGAACATCCTTCCCAAGCTTCAAGCGTCTATTTCTGAGAATCCATACATACATAATTAAATCGATCTTTAGGAAAGCAGTCTTAATTGTAAACTCATTTACAGTATCTGGAATTTGGCATATCCACACATTCAAAAGATGACTCTGCTAACACCTAAAGCAGAAGCTGGCATGGCATTACCTAACTTTCATTTTGATTACTGGGTGGCAAATATATACACTATAAAGACCTGGTACCAATTATTGAATTTATACCAGCCTGAAAATTAAATCTTGCTATACTTTTTATATGTCCTTTGTACCCCAGTAAATATTAACTTTTATCAATGTACCAATAAACCAGTAGCCCATCAATCACTTAGAACATGCAACCAATTTAGGATGCACTTCAAGGCACATAGGATTTGATCTATTGCTCCTCTACACAATAACCACCTTTTTCAATCTTCTCAAACTTACTCTTTCTTTAATCTTTGAACTATGTTTGGGATTTAGACACTTAGAGTACTGTATACAGATAACATGCGTGCATCTTTTGAACAATTATGATTAAAATTTCAACTACCAGAAAAACTGTAATGTTGTTTAAAGTAACCTATCCAGTTATTCAAAGAGAGTAGTGTGCGCATTGCAACAGGTACACATGTTGTAAATGTAGGAAGGACAGTCCTTGCGTGTGTGTGAACCGTTAACATTTGAATTTGATGATTGCACATAGCGCTGAACTGACCTCTCTGTACTATTCTTTCCTCTGCATGTCCTAGAATACAAAAGAAACACCACCATACAGCAACGTGAGACTAGCAATATCAGGAAAAAAGAAAAAAAAACACGTGGTCACCGATTACAACCGCAAGATGTTATGCGAATGAATATTAATAATATGAATAATGTTGCATCGGTGCTATAATGTTTTCTGAAATGTACTATACAGGTCATAAAATGAATAATTCCAAATATCATATATACCTATGTATGTGTTTTTGGGTTTTTTTTCGTAGGCTCTGGCAATTCTAATGTTAACTCGAAGAATCTCAACTAACCTTGAATAACTGAGTGACGTCTATGTTATCTCAAAATAGAAAAAAATCTAACTTTTATTTAGAGGATCTGTCAAAAATTTAAAATATGCATTTATATAGGGGAAAAAAAGTTGTTTTTTTTCTCCACACTGCTCTTAGCACTTCTCTCTTTCTCACAGGTGGGAGCTGAATTTGTGTTCTGTTAGGTTTTGTTTTTTCTTTTGTTTTCTTTTTTTCATTTTAATTCTTTGGTGTTTTTATAGATTGACTTTTAAGTTATTTGCTGTATAAGTTCTGCTAATTGTATCTATTTGATTTTGTACTATGTTATTTTCTTGAAATAAATGAATAAAAAATAAAGAAAATGAATGGATTCATATCATACCACAATAATAAGTTTTTTGATTACCTCGCAGTAAAAACAGAGAATCTGGAAATTAATACAAAACCGGATAATTATATCTATCTAATGATATAGAAATATATATTATTACTAGCAAAATACCCGCTTCACAGCGAGAAATAGTGTGTTAAAGAAGTTATGAAAAAGAAAAGCAAACATTTTAAAAATAACGTAACATGATTGTCAATGTAATTGTTTTGTTACTGTTATGAGTGTTACTGTCATCAAGGATTTGATTATCATTATTTCTTTCAATCAGGTTCATATTTGGAGGATGTGTTGTGTTCAAGTTACATTCCGTGTTTGTCAACCGTTGTAAAGATAACAGGTTTCATTCATTATTATTACTATCATTATTATCATTATTATGTTCACAATCCAAATCGGTACTCGTGAATCTAAGATGTTTAACAGGCATTCCCGGTATTAACTTGTGGATTTGCCTGCGAATACTAAGGGGCAGCGTGTCTATGAACTTGTGGAATTGCCTGCGAGTATTTAGCGACAGCATGTCTATTAACTTGTGGATTTTTCTGCGAGTATTTAGCGACAGCGTCTCTATGAACTTGTGGATTTGCCTGTGAGTATTTAGCGACAGTGTGTCTATTAACTTGTGGATTTTTCTGCGAGTATTTCGCGGAAGCGTCACAAAGTTGTTTTTGTCTAGCTGCATCAGAAAATGTACCACGACATCTGACACACCTCCTTTTTACTGTTTTCTCACAGTTTGGATTGCTGCTGTCATAATCGGCTTGAGTTTCATGGTTTGTTTCAATTACGTTAGTATTTACAGGACTTGTGTTGAAGTGACATTCGACATCTGTCAAGCGTTGTAAGCATACAACCGGCTTCAACGATAACTTCGCATTCAGCTTTTGAGAGTTGAAACATTCATAAACATCAAAGTGTCCACTACTCAAATTGTCACCTGTGAATCTAAGATGTTTAAGAGGCATTGGCGGTTCTCCAAAGGTGTAAAATATTTGGCCATTTCGGTACACTTTAAAGCGACAACCGAACAATTCAGCGGCAGCCATCAACTCACATGCAGAAGCATATGTGAAGGGCTTAAGCATTTCACTCTTATAGTGCCCCTGTGTAATATAATTATCTCATGTATCGTCATCAGTCCACACCTTGAACCTGTCCCAGTCATTCAATACATAAGACACAATGTTCCTCTGGATATCAAGATTAAGCTTGATAGGGCCGTGCAATATGTAACACAGAGAATGTAAAAGGCAGACGGCATCTCCGGGTATGGAAATCACTCAGTAAGTGACAGTTCTTTGATCGATGGTGATCATCTCGATAGACATCTCACCACCCAAATTGCTACTCGTGAATCTAAGATGTTTAACAGGCATTCCCGGTATTAACTTGTGGATTTGCCTTCGAATATTTAGCGGCAGCGTGTCTATGAACTTGTCTGTTTTTCTGCGAGTATTTGGTGGCAGCGTCACAAAGTTGTTTCCGTCTAGCTGCATCACAAAATGTACCACGACGTCTGACACGCCTCCTTTTTACTGTTTTCTCACAGCTTGGATTGCTGCTGACGGATGGCCTTATATGGGCAGGCAGTCAATTACGTGGGAGGCGTGGGGATGGGGGACGCAATATAGGCAGGCAGCCAACTACGTGGGAGGCATGGTGATGGGGGACGTAACTCCGCCTCACACGGCGACCGAGCTGCAGGCTATGGACGATATATATGTACGTAAGTAGGATTCAGTTATGACCGTTACGGTAGAATTTCGAAATGAAACCTGCTTAACTTTTGTAAGTAACCTGTAAGGAATGTGCTTGCCAAATTTCAGCCTTCTACCTACACGGGAAGTTGGAGAATTAGTGATCAGTGAGTCAGTGAGTCAGTCAGTGAGGGCTTTGCCTTTTATTAGTATAGATAAAGCTCTGCCCTACGTTACAACTCGTTAAATTCTGGGGGTGGGTATTAAGAAGGTGGAGTCAACAATGTCTGTCATGCATTTAATATTAGTAAATCCTATGTTACTAAAAAGTATTTCAATATACTAAAAGAAATAAAATTGCATTACATTCTAGCACCAAAGAAAAAAATTATGAAATTAAAAATATTACCTACAAATTTAACAAAAAAGGAATAGTAGAAGTTGTATCAAAAATACTAAGGTAAAATATGTACTTGTTTCAGAGATTTTAAAAGGGGTATGATTCAGGCTGGCATCCAGATTTATTTTTGTAAAGCTTTGAATATGAATTGATGGAAGATACTACATCATTAAATCAACAGCAGTCATGTAAAAACCAACATTTTAAGAGGAAAACTTTTTCACTCAAAGTCTGAAACAGGTTTGTGGTATTAGATGGTGTGGAACGAGCCCTGGACACAGACAGACGGACAATGTTTGATCACCCAACATACACATTTTATTTATCCCTAATAATTATAAGTCTGTGCACAACCCAGTGCCTCAGCACCATGCCTCTTCCTTTTGTTGCCTCTCTTCTTCAGGCTGCCTCCACTCCTCTCGACTCCTGCCCTCGAATGAAGGGAGGCAGCCCCTTTTATACATGCTCGGATGGGCTCCAGGTGCTTCCCGACACTCCCCTGTGTGGCGGAAGTGCCGGCTGCGCACCCGGAAGCACTCGGGGTGTCCCCAGTCTTCTTCCCCCCCAGCACTTCTGGGTGTGGTGGAAGTGCTGAGGTCCAGGGCTCTCCAGGCACCGGGGCGACCCCCTGGCGGTAACCAAAGGACCACTACAGGGTTGAGCTTCAAAGCTTTGCACCAGTGGTCCCCAACGCAACCAGGGCGGTCGCCCCCTTGTGGTCTGGAGGAGGCACAAGCCCTTCTCCGGTCCTCTCATGCATCCCGGCTGGGTACCACCCCCAGCCGTGTGCCACAATGGATGCTATTTAAAATTCACTTCCCATTCAGACCCCAATTCTGCAAGCACCTGCAGCCTCTTTTCTAAAATTTATTTTAATGCAGATGAAATACCTGTTTTGGCCTGGTCATATTTCTGGAAAACAGGGAATTACTTCTACATACTGTAGATATTGTGTCTCTGAAAAACATGAGCAACAATTCTTTCCTTTTTTAAAAAATAAGTGCTAAAAATCACTAAAAACTTGAAGGCATTTTTTTTGTAAGATGGTGTAAAATATAAAAATATCATTGGGTCAGTAGAAAATATAAAATACATTACATGATAATGAATTATAAAACACAACATGAATTGACACTACTGTATGCCTCCCCACCAAAAAATTTAAAATCCTAATAAAATATGGATCCATTGACTGCATCCTGACCACCAGCCTATCACAGATATACCAACAGTATACATAGGGCTCACTATGAGCAGGGACAAAGTGCACTTACATAGGACACATTAGCTAAGATGTCCCAATATTTCATCCAGATGTTTCACAAAGGTTGGCAGGGTTTCTGATCCAATAACATGGTTCATTGGTGTGTTCATGACTTCCACAACTCTGCATAAATAAGAGTGGCTTCTGTCCTCAATGTCCTTTCTCTTAATTTCCACTAGTGTTTTTGAGTAGATCATTATCCATTTAGTTGAAAAAGTTCTGCAGTGTGTAATTTATCTATGCTTTTAAGAATTTTGAAGACATGGATTAGGTCCCATTGCATTCTTCTCTGCTTGAGTTTAGTTCTTTGAGTCTGTCAAAGTATCACATATTTTTAAGTCCTGGGATGCACCTGGTTCCTGTCATCTACACAGCTTCAGCTATGTCCTTCTTGTAGCATAGTGATCAGAACTGCACACAGTACTCCAGGTGGTCTCACTAGTGCATTATATTTTCTAAGCATAATATCCCTTGATCTATATTCAATCATTTTTACTATATAAGCTAACTTTATTTGCCTTTTTAATAGCCTTTGTGCAAAACTTAGATGATGTAAATATTGTGTCAAAATAAACCCTAAATCCTTTCCAGAGGTTGCTTCTTGTATGACACCGTCATCCATCTTGTATCTTGTATTTGTAATTGACATTCCTTTTGCCCATAAATATTACTTTGTACTTTTCTACATTAAAAGTCTTTTTGAAAGTATTTGTAAATTATGTTGGATGTTTTGCTTTTGTCAACTACTGTAGCAGCTTGCTCACAAAAATCTAAAAGTTTGGTTTGGAAAAGATCTTCCTCTCACAAACCCATGCTGACTGTTATTTAGTAGATTATTGTCATACAGGTACTTAGGTAATTTATTTCTTATTATTGTCTCCATGATTTTGCATGCTGCAGCAGTATGGCTCTTTGGTCTGTAATTACCAGGCAACATTTTGACTCCCTTCTTGAAGATCAGCGTCACATTTACTTTCGAGTTCTCAAGTACTTCACCATTCTCAAGTGCCTGCTCAAATATGCAGCAGCTTGAGTTTATAGATTAAAGCTATCAATTCTTTCAGCACAATTGGAAAAATCCATCAGGTCCAGTGGTTTTAATTAGTCTTCAATAACTTGCTGATGTGCTTACAAAAATACCAAGAAGTAAAGGAAAACACATGTTAAAATGTACAAATTCTATTCACCTATACTCAGATTTAAAGGAAATACAAAAACTATGAATAATATGAGGAATAAGTAAGCTATAAAACTAGCAGCTCAGAAATGTTGTACCTGCTATGAACTATGGGAGAGCGGGTAGACCCATCACAGACTATGTAGGTCAATGTGGTCTGTTTATTCAATAAAATTTGCACTCGTAATCTGCTTATGAATTACTATATATATATATATATATATATATATATATATATATATATATATATATATATTATTTCAACTAATAGAGATTTTTGAGTCTGGTTTCAATCACTAGTATTTTTAATGGAATTCAGCCGGTCTAAATCTGATTTCTGATTTTTATGCCACACCCATTCAAGTGTGTGACATGATTCAAGTGGTGCCTGTAAACATTAGGATTTTGTTAAATTCAGCTACATTTTTAAATAATATAACTTAAAGCTCATTGTGCTATGCTGAAGACATTCAAAATTATTATATAAATAAAAGGCAAGATTAGATGCATCACACAAAGAATACCAATACATAATAAGTCACAGCTCTGTAGTTTAACAAAGAAAGCTTCTCCTTCAAACTCAGTTGTGTCTAAAAAAGAACCTTAAATTGTCACAAGTACACACATACCGTAGATCCCGTTATATAAGCCGAGAATTTGATCCTAGATTTTTGGCTTGGAGTTTGGGGTCGGTTTATACAACGAGTATCGTTTCAGATTCAAGATTTCCAGCGCAATGCCGGTTTTGCCGATGAATACGGAAGTAAATAATAACGAAACCACAGAGCCATCTTTCAGATGAAGAAGTAACTTTGCATGCCGGTACTTTAAATTAAATAAAAAAGTGTTTTAGTTGTTGATTTTATTAATAAAATTTATAATAAATTATCGGGAAGTTTAAAATGAAATTTTTTATTTTGATTTACGACCAACATCTTAGCGTTAAAGCGGATGCGGTCCGTGTATCGCTTGCGATTGTAAACAAACAACCGAGAGCATTAGTAGCGTCAGTCGGAGCCCAGATACATGTGTTTGTGGATGTAATTTACATCATTGCAGTGATTTACCTATACATATATAATTCATTAAGACCATGCAAGCAAGACACATAATTGCTAAGGAAGGAAGAGAAGGTAAAAGAAAGCGATCGCAATTGAAACAAAGATGGACATTGTGTGGAAATATCTCCTCCCTTCCTGCAGCCCAAAGATGTCAAATTAAATGGTGAGTACAGTATGAAATTGTTTCTAGAATAGAATGCCTTTTATTGTCACTATACGCATCTACAATGAGATTAAAAGCAGCTCCTTCAGTGCAGAAAAAAGTTCTGTATAGGGCTTGTATGATTGTTTTTTAGCTTTAGCATAACGCCGGGTCTGCGGCCCCGCTTCTGCTTTCTTTCCCTCCTCCGTCTGTGTTGTATCCTAGACACGGCAACAATCCACGGAGAGCCCGCTGGTCTCGCTATGTTGTCTGGGATGTTGTGCGTGTGATGAAAAACACTCAAAACAGATGTCTGGCTCTGGACACCGATGTCTATAAGGTTCTGAATGGTGTAGCGGATGTTCGCCGAACCGATCGTGCACAAACAAGGACAAAAAAAAAAGTACAAAAACAACAAAAAGTGCACTGAAAAGGAGAGCCCTGAGCCGCTGTGACCATGCGTGCTGCCATGCTCCTAGCTTAATCGAAGTAGGCTAGGCACTTTTTATAACTTTTTGGTTAGTACATTAGAAAAATGATTGGTGTTTTGGTAAATTATGCACATTATATTATATATCAAAAATGCCGGCAGTCTCAAATTCTCGCTGATAAACATTATAAATATACCCGAAGAGACATTTTTAAGGAAATTTAGAAAATTTTGCCTGGAGAAGGGGTGTCAGCTTAAATACCGGTCATCGGCAAATACATGTAATTTAGTAGGTAGAGAAGGGGTTCGGCTAATATACCGGGTCGGCCTGTATTCCGGGATCTACGGTATATGCACCCTGCATTTCATTCATTTTTGAACACGCTTATATTCATTAAAATGAACAAGCAACTTAAAAGGACAAAAAACTACCAGACATTATTTAACAAAAATGTTTGCAAAGTTTCCTTTCTTCCCATAATGTGCTATACTCTTAAAGATGCAATCATAAATTCCAATAGTAGCTACATCTGTAAAGCCATAGACAACAGGATGAAAGTTCTTTCATCAGCTTACTCACCTTGCAGTTCAGGTCTTTCAAAGCACAACTGTAACATCACCACAGCACTCTGCCCCACAAAAAAATCAGCCACAGCACTGATATCTAATCAAATTAGTCATGCCAAACATCTTTCCAACACGACTAAGTTTTTCATCACAAACTTTACAAATAGCAATCCAGTCACATTTAGACACTTTAAAATACTTCCAAACAGCAGAGTCTTTCTTCAGTAGTTTCCACTTATTGCACTCTACTGGTATTGCGCATACCATCAATTTAATTTATTTCATGCCATAAAACACGCAGCCTGATATGACCAGTTACAAGTGTATCACTATCAACTAATTATTATTTTTATTCTGCTACCTTGCTTGCTTTTCCCATTTTATTATACTTGCTTTATGTTTTCATCATTATATGGTTTCTGTGAGAAAGAATTTATTGTGCTCCGCCAGGAGAAACACTGAGAAAGTAATTTGTTCCATGACATTCTCAGCATGCTATGGTCTGAGGAGGCGAAGCTCCTGGTTAAACATTGTTTGGCTTAGTGTACTAAATCAGTATTATCTTACAAGTTATAATTAAGCAATTATAAAATTACAATTAAGAACCTCATAACCAAATCCCAGACACACAAAGGCATCAGGACCAAATGTCAGCCAGAGCTCCAAGAACCCCTCAGCTAGCACAGAGTGTGAAAGAGTTGTCATCCTAACCACTACAACATAAGTCATCCTGCCTATATTTATTTGGGCTCTCACAGAAGACCTTTTTGTGGACAGTACTGAGTGATTCTTAAATACCAGTTAAACATAACATTATTATTTGTGTCCTAGTTGCTTTTTGTTGTTGCTATGGTTATTTTGTTGCTATACAGAGACACTATAAATAGAGCAATCTTTCCATTGTTCACTTCCTAGCAATGAACCTATTTTATCAATGGAGGTAACAGTTCATTCTGCACACATGAAAATAACAGAAAACTTTCAGAGAGCCACAGGCATAACAAGACTGTTATCAAGTGGGACCTTGTTTTTCTTCATATTATCCTTCTTTAATGTTAATAATGCTTTGGCAACACAAACCTTATTCTCGTTCCACCAGATGTATTTTAAAAACCTGTAGTCAGACTTGAATTTGAAGAAAATGGCCTTCAGACACAGCTTAAAAGCAATGCTCACTAGATTATGGAAATGACACTGACATTCAAGTAGTTTATGATATTGAACAATGTTTCATGAAACAATGTTTCATTGGCCATTTTCTAATTATAATCTTTCAGTTCCAAAACCAAAGGAGTTTTCAAATCTAAATGATTTATAGGTATAAAAAAGATTTATACCCATTAAGACTGAGTTGGAAGCACACGCATAAAAATATCTTTTGGAAATGATAAGAGCCAGATGCTTCAAAGCATGCTCTGCTCTCTTTTCAGAACAGGACCAAAATCATCAACAGATGGTAGTAGTAATAGATTATTTTAAACCCCATATGGACACTGCAAATTCAACTGAGTCTAGGCAGCCCAAAGAGGTCAAGTTCTGAAATACTGCCAATTTTGGTCACATGACCCAGGGTACCTATATACAAGGAAAAGTATCAGTGACAGTTCACTTCTAGCATATGCAGAATATGGACCTCTGCCACACCATCCAAGGGCATTAGAGTTAAAGAGGAACCCCACTGCTTTAAAAAAGAAAAATAAAATGTCTGTTAAGAAAAATAGAACTTTGACTGGATGCCATCTTCAGTACCTGGCACATGCTGTTTACTGGGAGAACTATTTGTTGCTTATTCAATATGTAGAGTATAGCCATGGATTCTGAAAGCTAGTAGAAGCAGATGCTTGTAGTGGAAGCAGAAGAAAAATTTGTAAAGATAAAAAGACAAAGTGGATGACACTGAAAAAAAGCCTTCTGCTGCGTTTCTGTAGTTAACAAATATGCTAATTTTAACAGGTGCATTATTTATTTGTCAAGAAATATAAAATAAAAATAACATTTGAATTTACTCTAGCTTCATCAACATACTCAAGTGCAATATCTGCAAAACTGCTGTTGCTTACTGCACCAGTTTTTTGGTCAATCTCACAATCACCTCTTAACATACTCGTGAGAAAGACCAAGGTAACTGACCTCATCAACTTGGGGCAGCTGCTCACTTTTTATATTGATAGAAAAGGATATTCTTTTCTAGGAAGGTCTGTGTCCTTAGCTTTAAATATATCTTCCAGCATTCAATTCTACATTGGTCTCAAAGGTCAAAGTTCTCCGGACTGAAATTGCATGAATTCGTCATTTATAATAAAAAAGAAAAAGAAAAATAGACAGCACAGAATGCAGACTAACCTATACAAATACATGTTGTCATGTTTTGAGCTGCATAAATTAAATTAATAAACACTTTTTTAAGAGTACACTTTTTTCTTATTTCATGAAAAAAACACAAAAAAAAACATAGCTAATCTTCAATAAAACTCATCTCCATTACAGTCATCTCAAACATAACAAAATTCATAAGCATACTCTCACAGCTGCACACTAGAGATGGATAGGGATGCCAATGCCAATCTCAAGAAAGACGGAATCCCAATTGCCATAGAATAGCCTAATTGCATTAGCAAGACCCTTTTAAAACTTTTATTACTGTGAAATATGACTGTAAAATGTTAAGGCAACTAACATGCAGCTGATCCTGCAACATTCTGACTACCGCTTTTAATAAAGTGTGTTTTCTTTAATTCTAAACCTTGTCTAAAAAGTGAAAAGGCAGTGTTTTTCATCCAATACATAAATGACTCTCTCTCAGCTGAGAAAGGACTCTGTGTTATCATGTTGTTTACCAGGACGGTGTTGAACTGAAAAATTAAAAGGCTGCAAATGAATAAACCAACTAGTGAGTCTTAAATTCACATCATTATGCCTACAGAGCTATTGCAATGGTGTGTGATCACCAACTAATATAAACCTGTGTCACATAAAGTAATAATGGAGTGTTTCAACTTCCCACCTTATTGTCAGATATTCTTTATCAATAGTTGAATAATTACATTCTGCAGGCAATAATTTACATCTTAAATACATAACTGGGTAATCCTGTTGACAATATGGCCCATGAGCCAGACATACTGGCATCTGTCTACAAAATTACATTTTTTGAAAAGTCAAAGTTTCCAAGTACCTGTTAAGAAGACAGAGACATTTTTTTTTTAATTTGCAAAAGCCTTTTCAAAACCATCAGTCCAAACACTAACGCACCTGTGTCAGTTAAAAGGACAGCACAAACTGCAAAATTGGGTATAAATAATAACTAGCCAATCATAAGAAAGCAGAAATCTGTTTCTGTCTCTGGATAATGGTACACAAGTACCACAGTATTTTTTTTTATTTGTGGAATAGTTAGACCTTCAAACATAGAGTAAACTATGTGATAAGTTTCTGAAATATCTAATTTAAATTATTTTGGATTAGCAGTTAAACCAGTACCCTTCAAACAGTCCAGGGCTTCATGTATGAACAGTGTATACGCACAGAAATGTTGCGTAAGAACTTTTCCATGTTCAAATCGCGATGTATAAAACCTACACTTGGCGTAAAGCCACTCACTTTTCCACGGTACCTCATACCTTGTTGTATGCAAGTTCTCCGCTCAGTTTTGCAGACTGGCAGAAGTGCTACTGTTCCTGTGTGGTTACTCTTTATTTTCCTGACGCGGCTTTATAAATACACTGAAACTAACCGCATATTGTTTATTGGTGTAATGCATCTGATTGTAATTAATTTATAACAATATAATGGTCCAGGGAATAGCCATAGTATTCCAAATACCGTAACTGCTTTAGCGTTGTTACTCTCACTACACCATCTGCTTCTTGTTTTTCTTTCAGCTGCTCCCTTTAAGGGTTGCCACAGCAGATCATCTTTTTCCATATTACTCTCACTGCACCACTCGGAGTATTTATATGACTATATCTGAGTGGGGAATCACAGCAGCAGCTGATCAGAAAGAGAATTATCGCTATACAGCATCGAACCCACGCTGCCTCAGCCATGGCAAAATGTTTCAAAGCCTTTCCTGTATAGACCTCGTGGTTCAGAAACAGTTTCATCCCAAGAACTATAAACACACTCAATCAATTGCTCCTTGTAGAACTGTTTGTACTTATTAGTAGTATCATATTATTTCCGGCGCCGCATCCGAGTGGCAGCCTTTCCAGCAGCTCCGTATATGACTTTATCTTTTTACCTTTTTATCTCTATTTTTCTCTATTTCACTGATCACTTCTACCACTTTCTTTTATGTGGAATTGCTCCCTGGACACTTTTACTATTTTACTATTTGACATGGATTTTTACACTCCGAGAATCGCCTATTCAAGTAGTCAGCTTAAAGCACTGAGAAGAAATGCTTATGGCGGTGTGGTTCCTTATTTACCTGACGAGGTAAGAAGACGATATCGGGGCAGCCGAGCCGGCGCAAAGATAAAAGATAAGATTAAATCAAGACAACTTGAGAGGAAATGGCGTTATAAACCGTCGGTGCCTTCTGTGATCCTGGGAAATGTAAACTCACTACCAAATAAGATCAACGAACTGGCAGTGCTGGTGAAAAATGTCAGAACCTACAGAGAATGCAGCTTGCTGTGTTTTAGTGAAACGTGGCTAATGTCTATCATCCCAGATGCTAACGTGGAGCTACCCGGGTTTAGCACAGTTAGAGCGGACAGAGACGCAAGTACCTGTGGAAAGAAGAAAAGAGGAGGACTCGCTCACTATGTCAGTACAAAGTGGTGCAACTCAGGACATGTAAACGTTAAAATCTCCACTTGCTGCAAGGACATCGAACTGTTGGCCGTAAGTCTGCGTCCCTATTACTTGCCCAGAGAGTTTGGACACGTGATTACTGTTATTGTTTACATCCCCCCTCAAGCGAACGCGGAGATGGCGAGTGACATCATCCATTCCGCAGTTGCTAAGTTACAAACGCAGCACCCTGAGGCTCTTGTGCTAATCGCTGGAGACTTTAACCATGTAACGCTGGACAAAATATTAACTGCCTTCTCCCAGTATGTGGATTGTAACACTCGGGGAAACAGGACTATTGACCTACTATATGCAAACGTTAAAGACGCATACAGTGCCACCCCACTGCCTGCGCTTGGGAAAGCAGATCATAACCTGGTTCTGCTTCAGCCTCAATACAAACCAAGAGTGAGGGCGCTACCTACAACTACACGCTCATTCAGGAAGTGGTCCCCTGAGGCAGAGCAGGCTCTGAGAGACTGCTTTGGAACAACAGACTGGGATATATTGCTTGGGTCACATAGTGAAAACATTGAAGAGGCTGTTGAATGCACAACTGATAACATCAACTTCTGTATGGACATTGTAGTTCCAGTAAGAACAGTATGCTGCTATGCTAACAACAAGCCATGGGTTACAAGTGACATCAAGGGCCTTTTGAACCAGAAGAAAAGGGCTTTTAAAGGTGGTGATAAGCATGAGCTCAAGTGCGTGCAGAAGGAACTCCAAGTCCAGCTCAGGGCGGCGAAAGAGCAGTACAGGAGAAAGCTGGAGCAGAAATTGCAGAACAACAGCATGAAGTAAGTGTGGGATGCGATGAAGATTATCACTGGCTGCAGCTCGAAGCGGAGTGCCGCCATCGAGACAGACGTGGAGAGAGCAAACCAAATGAACAACTTCTTTAATAGGTTTGATCACAGTAACCCACTCTCACCTCGGAGTACTGCATCCTCCAACCATCCTTCTGCTGATACCAGCATAGGTGAGACATCCCCACCCACAATTACAGCAGCCCAGGTGAGCAGAGAGCTGAAAAGACTTTGTGCCAGCAAAGCAGTGGGTCCAGATGGTGTATCGCCACGATTGCTGAAGGCCTGTGCGTTGGAACTGGGGAGTCCTCTACAGCGCATCTTCAACCTGAGCCTGGAACAGGGAGAGTCCCAAGGCTTTGGAAAACATCTTGTATCACCCCTGTCCCAAAGGTATCACGTCCTAGTGAGCTGAATGACTTCCGGCCTGTTGCTCTGACGTCACATCTGATGAAGACCATGGAGCGGCTGCTGCTTCACCACCTGAGGCCACAGGTCCGCCACGCCCTCGACCCTCTGCAGTTCGCATACCAGGAGAAGGTGGGAGCGGAGGATGCCATCATCTGTATGCTTCATTGATCCCTCTCCCACCTGGACAGAGGCAGTGGTGCTGTAAGAATTATGTTTTTGGACTTCTCTAGCGCCTTCAACACCATCCAACCTCTGCTCCTTAGGGATAAGCTGACTGAGATGGGAGTAGATTCACACCTTGTGGCATGGATTGTGGACTATCTTACAGACAGACCTCAATATGTGCGTCTTGGGAACTGCAGGTCTGACATTGTGTGCAGCAATACAGGGCGCCGCAGGGGACTGTACTTTCTCGGTCCTGTTCAATCTATATACATCAGACTTCCAATATGACCGAGTCCTGCCACGTGCAAAAGTTCGCTGATGACACTGCTATTGTGGGCTGCATCAGGAGTGGGCAGGAGGAGGAGTACAGAAAGTTAATCAAAGACTTTGTTAAATGGTGCGACTCAAACCACTTACACCTTAACACCAGCAAGACCAAGGAGCTGGTGGTGGATTTTAGGAGGCCTAGGCCCCTCATTGACCCTGTGATCATCAGAGGTCACTGTGTGCAGAGGGTGCAGACCTTTAAATATCTGGGAGTGCAGCTGGATGACAAATTGGACTGGACTGCCAATACTGATGCTCTATGTAAGAAAGGTCAAAGCAGACTATACTTTCTGAGAAGGTTGCCATCCTTCAACATCTGCAATAAGATGCTGCAGATGTTCTACCAGACGGTTGTGGCGAGTGCCCTCTTCTACGCGGTGGTGTGCTGGGGTGGCAGCATAAAGATGAAAGATGCCTCACGCCTGGACAAACTTGTTAAGAAGGCAGGCTCCATTGTAGGATTAAAGTTGGACAGTTTAACATCTGTGGCAGAGCGACGGGCACTAAGCAAACTCCTGTCAATCATGAATAATCCACTGTATCCACTTAACAGTGTCATCTCCAGACAGAGGAGTAGCTTCAGTGACAGACTTTTGTCACTGTCCTGCTCCACTGACAGACTGAGGAGATCCTTCCTCCCCCACACTATACGACTCTTCAATTCCACCCGGGGGAGTAAATGCGAACATTAATTTTTTTTAATTTTTTCATTTTTATTACTATTTAATTTAATATTGTTTCTTTGTATCAGTATACTGCTGCTGGATTATGTGAATTTCCCCTTGGGATTAATAAAGTATCTATCTATCTATCTATCTACAATTACCCCACTGTAAACTTGCACTACAGTTATAATACACAACCTGCGCCACTTTATAAAGCGCATATTTACATATGATGACGGTATAATTTTAAGATGAAATGCAGCAAAATATGTTGATTATACAGATAAAACTTTAACTTCATCTAAATAATCTGTATTGTTAATAACTAAACATGTGAGGACACGGTGCTGCAGCGCTTGCATGTTCACGTATTGTTCCTGCCTCGCATTGTATATTTGCTGAGACTGGTGCAACACTGGAAGGATAGATGGATAGAATAATTAAACACGTACTATGAAGATATTTTAATGTTCCTTAAAAGTTTTGAAGAATTGTTGTTGTAAGCTTACAGATGGCTTAACGTCTATTACAGAGCTGATTGTGTGGTGATGGGTATTTGGGGAAAGAAAAGTAAGGATAAGAATTGAAGGTTAATACATTTGAAAGAGACAGTACTGCTACAATAAATTATTTCATCGAAGGTCGCGCATGGCGCAGCAGCATCTTGTGTGAGACATGAACAATCACTTCGCCATCATGTTCTTAATAACATGCTTTCATCCCAATCATCATGAAAATGATATCACGTATACATCTCAGTATTTTAATTATTCAGAGAGCAGTAATATCACAAATGTAATGGATTCTGTGTCCTGTCAGAGAAAGAGAAAGAGAAAGAACAGAAGCACGTAGTCATTCACACAAGTAGTACATATAGACAGCAACTGTTAAAAGAGGTGTGAATTTGATTGATGACTTTAAGCCCCGCCCCCAAATATGATGGATGACATTAAGCCCCGCCCCAAAATATGATTTATGAAATATGTAAATATAAAAATATGATTTATGAAAATATGCAAATATAAAAATATGAAAATATAACTTATGTAAATATGAAACTATAAAAGTATGAAAATGCATTTATAATCTATAAACTTAGGACACGTGGGTTTATTTTATAAACACTAGGTTCAAAATTAATATTAAGAAATTAAATATACACTTATCTTGTAGTCATAACTATGCCTATGTGTAACTTTCTGAAAATATTCACACCCAGCTTATAAACTCACGACACACACAACCTCATTTTATAAACATTAGATTCAAAATCATTATTAATTAATTAAATATACACATGTCTTGCCGTCATAGCTATGTGTAAACTTTCTGAAAATATTCACAGACCCGCGCTAAGATATAAACTCATGGCCACATTTTATAAACACTAGATTCAAAACTAATATTATAAAATTAAATATTCACTTATCCTGTGTGCAAAGCCACGCATATGTATGACTACATAAAAATTCTATAAAATATTCACACAACCGCTCTAAGTTATAAACTAATAGTAAGAAAATAAATATACTGTAATATCCCTTCCCAGATGGGCAAGTGGTAGTAAATTATCAAATAAAAGAACTAATCAATGTTTTTTATTCACTTTCCTTCTTACTTCAACAAGCTGACAACCACAACGTAGTCAGGACAAAGAAAACACGCACCACTAAAACCATACCCCATACAAGAAAATAAATATACAATTTTCTAAAACGATATGGACTCTCTGCTCTAATATAAGATCACGACACAGCCATAACTAAAAACGAGTTTCACTCCCCCCTCTAAGTTATAAGTTCACGACAAGCGTCTTTATTTGATAAGCACTTATCTTTCCTGCACAGCCATAACTAAAATGATATTCACTCCAGCCACCTCAAACCAAACTAAGATCACTTCACAACCATAACTAAAAACGATTTTCACTCCCCCTCTAAGTTATAAACTAATAGTAAGAAAATAAATATACAATTTTCTTTTTTTTTTTTTTTTTAATTTTTATTAATTTTATTACAATCCATACAAAGCAATCAAGTTTTACAAAAAAAAATTGAGTTAAGAACAGATCGATCCCCACCCTGAGAGAGAGAGCAAGCCAAATAACGTTAAATTTAAGGCTTGTAAACATACCTAATTTAAAAAAATTCTCTGTGCTTTATGAACTTATTTTAAAATATTACTGATTAGATCCTGCCATGTTTTGAAAAAGTCTGTACAGATCCTCTAACTGAGTATTTGATTTTTTCCAATTTCAAATAATATAACACATCGGTTTCCCACTGACTTAAAAGAGGAGAGTTTGGGTTCTTCCAGTTTATCAGAATAAGTCTGCGTGCCAACAGTGTAGTGAATGCAATCACAATTTGTTTGTCTTTCTCCACTTTAAACCCTCTGGAAGAACCCCAAACACAGCTGTTAATGGGTTAGGAGGGATTGTGAGTCCAAGGCTGTCTGAGAGGTAATTAAAAATTTTTGTCCAGAATAATGTTAATTTGGTGCAGGCCCAGAACATGTGACCTGTTGAGGCTGGGACTTGGTTGCAACGTTCGCAGGTTGGATCATGCCCTGGAAACATTTTGGAGAGTTTTAGTCGAGACAGATGTGCTCGATATATAATTTTGAGTTGTATAATTGTATGCTTTGCATATGGAGCTTGAGTGAATTCTCTGCATTGCTACTTTCCACTCCTTTTCTGATATATTAATTGAGAGATCTTTTCCCAGTGTCCTCTTGGATCTTTGAAAGGAGGGATTGTAAAAGGATTTTATATATTGTAGAGATGGAGTCTAACTCCTTGAAATTGAGCAATAATTTTTCCAGCATGGATGAGGGTGCAAGATGAGGAAAATCTGGAAGGTTCTGTTTAACAAAGTTCCTGATTTGAAGATAGTGAAAGAAATGTGTAGCTGGAATGTTAAATTTGGAATGTAATTGTTCATAGGATGCAAAGACGTTGTCTATATAAAGATCTCTTAAGCAAGTTAATTCCAAATTTTTCCAGATATTAAAACTGCATATGTTTGTGAAGGTTGAAAGAGGTGGTTCTCTTGCAGAGGTGCCACAGATAGAAGCTTCTCCGTCTTAAAATGCTTTCTACATTGGTTCCAGATTCTAAGTGAGTGGAGCACAATTGGGTTATTAGTGTATTGCCGATAACGTGTGTTTATTGGAGCACAGAGCAAGGAATACAAAGAAGTACTGCAGGATTTTACTTCTATTGCGGTCCAAGCCTGTGTATGTTCTTCTATTTGTGTCCAGGTTCTTATCGCCTGTATATTTGCTGCCCAGTAATAAAACTGGAAGTTAGGTAGAGCCATGCCACCTTCTGCCTTTTGTCTTTGTAGGGTCGCTCTTTTGATGCGTGGATGTTTTGAATTCCAAATAAATGAGGTTATTGTTGAATCTAATTGCTTAAAGAATGATTTATTAATGTATATTGGGATGTTTTGAAATAAAAAAAGGAGCTTAGGAAGAATATTCATCTTAACAGTGTTAATTCTTCCAGCTAGTGTGAGATGAAGGGTTGACCATCTATGCAAGTCTTGTTTAATTTTTTCCATGCAGACTGCAAATTTTGTTGATAAAGAGCTTTATGTTTACTTGTGATGTTTACCCCGAGGTATTTAAACTGTTCTGCAATGATAAAAGGTAGGGTGTCTAATCTAATATTATATGCTTGAGAATTCACTGGAAAGAGTACACTTTTATTCAGATTAATTCTGAGACCAGAGATCTTTTGAAATTCTGTGAGTGCTGCTAAGACTGCAGGCACAGAATTTTCTGGGTCCGATATATACAGTACCATGTCATCTGCATATAATGAGATTTTCTGTTCCAGTCCTTCTCTGCTAATCCCCTTTATCTGATCAGTATTTCGACAATGTATTGCCAGTGGTTCAATGGCAATGCAAACAGCAGTGGTGACAAGGGCATCCTTGTCTAGTGCCACGTTCTAGTTTAAAGTAGTCTGAGCAAATGTTGTTGATGCAAACTGAAGCTTCTGGGTTAGTATACAGTAATTTAATCCATGCACAAATGTTGGGCCAAACCCAAACTTCTCCAATGTAGTAAAAGGTATTTCCATTCAATCATGTCGAATGCTTTTTCTGCATCCAATGATAATAATATTTCTGGGGTGTTTGATTTAGTTGGTGAGTATATTACATTAAACAGGCGTCGAAGATTTGAAGATAAGTGTCGGCCCCTAATAAATCCAGTTTGGTCTTGTGATATTACAGAGGGAGCACTTTCTCCATCCTTCTAGCTATGATTTTAGAGAGTATTTTAAACGTCGTTATTCAGAATTGAAATTGGTCTGTATGATGCACATTGTAATAAGTCCTTATTTTGTTTTGGAAAGACAGTGATTAGTGCTTGGCGAAAGGTTTGTGGAAGAGATTGGTTATCTCTGGCTTCTGTAAATGTTGCTAATAGGAGGGAGCTAGCTGAGCGGAGAATTTCTTGTAAAACTCTGCAGGGTAGCCATCAGGGCCTGCTGCTTTTCCACCTTGGAGTGACTTTATAGCATCTAGTAATTCTGATAATGCCAGAGGTTTATCAAGTTCCTCCACACTAAAAGCGTCTATTTGTGGTATCTGTAATGTATCCAGAAATGCATTAGATTGTGTATTGTCTTCTTTAAACTCAGTAGTATATAGGGATTTATAGTAGTCTCTGAAAGTGTGCATTATATTTTTGTGTTCGATGATTTTATCTCCATTAGTGTTAGTAATTACGAGATTGCATTGCACTTCTTGCTTGTGAATTTGTTGAGCTAAAAGCTTATTAGCTTTCTCTCCATGTTCATAGTAATGATGTCTGGATTTGTAAATTAGTTGTTCAGTTTCTTTAGTTGTCAAGAGGTTTAATTCTGAATGTAGAGCCTGCCTCCTCCTATGTAGAGTCTCGCTTGGTAGTCTGGCATGTTCTTCATCTATTTTAGTAATTTCTCTTTTTATCTCTGCTACTTTCTTGGCTTCGGATTTATTTCTGTGGGAGAGATATGAGATAATCTGTCCTCTTAAGAAGGCCTTAAGAGTTTCCCAGAGTATTCCTGCAGAGATCTCGGGGATGTATTTGTCTCTAGAAAGAATTTGATTTGTTTGGATATAAATTCAGTACAATTCTCGTCAGCTAATAGAAGCGGGTTGAGGCCATCTGCGGGTGAGTGTATGGGGCTTAGTAATTTTAGCTCCAAGATCATAGGTGCATGGTCAGAAATAACAATAGCATCGTATTTGCAAGATTTAATCTTAGGCAAGAAGTTATTGTCTATAAAGAAGTAATCAATCCTTGAGTAGCAATGATGTACTGGTGAGTAGAAAGAATATGTTCTTGAATTTGGGTTTAAAAACCTCCAGGGATCTGATAAGTTGTGATCAGTTATAAACTTTGTAATTATCTTTGCAGTGTTAGATACTGTTCCCCCTGTGGAGGAAGTCCTATCTAAAAGTGGATTTAAAACACAATTAAAGTCCCCAGCCATTATAACTTTATGAGTGTTCAGATTGGGAATGGATGCAAATAAATTTTGTATAAATTCCTTATCATCAACATTAGGTGCATAAACATTTATCAAAATCATTTTACAGTTAGATAAGTCTCCCATGACCATTACATATTTCCCTTCAGGATCCACTACATCTGATGCTACAAATGGTACTGTTCTATGTATGAGAATTCCACACCTCTAGTTTTCTTCGTAAAACTAGAATGGAACATTTGGCCAGTCCAGTCTTTTTGCAGCCGGAACTGATCCTTGCTTAGTAAGTGGGTTTCCTGTAAAAATACTATTTTAGCATTTAGACCTGTTAGGTGAGAGAGTACTTTCTTTCTCTTTAATTCGTGATTCAGGCCTTTAACATTCCAGCTTACAAGGTTAACTGTCCCATCATGGAGACACTGATTCTGAGTTTTTGATGTCATTTTATAGTCTTAACTGGAAGTGAGACAGCTTTGGTCTTAATTTCCTATTTCCCCTAGAGTTGTTGCCATGCAGCTTATTATTATGTTGGTAGTTATAATTATAAAGATTGAGGATAGATTAGGTATAGATCAGGCCTGCTCTCTTTCTCTCCCCTTAACCCCCCACCCTCCCTTTTGCCTCCCCAAGTGAGGCTAAAACCCACTTCACATAGTCCCAGTCCTCTGACATACCCAGAGACAGAGCACGTCCAAAGCAAAACAAGCCCCATGCAGCGGCGCTTTAGGGTTAAAAGATAAGAGATATCTGTTACCAATATAGTCTTTAAAAAAAAAAAAAGAATTTTGCACTTAAAATATATATATAGTCTTCAGCAATTTTAGTGCATTAAGATGATACACCCAGATAATAAACCCGGGGGATGGTGTTAAAAATGTGTCCAGAATAAGCATAACAAGTCTTAATGCAGTAATAGCAATAACAATAAACCAAGGGTATGATATTGAACAGTCTCGTTTAGGGTAAGATAAAATAATTAGAAAAGAAAAAAAAAAAAAAAATTAATTAAGCACAATAAAACATAAACAGATAGCGCCTAGTAATACTAAGTAATAATGAGAATATATTCTGATAAAACCCGTATTTTAAAACAAACAGATCAGACAGTAGATTGTTAATCATTGCTATATCATTAACGGCCATGACTCACTATTATGTATCAGAATAGTCCCGGGATCAGCTTTCTTAATTCATTTTCTGCTTCTTCCTTGCTAGCAAAGACATAGAATTGACCCTGCCATTCCACTTTCAGTTTTGCGGATACAAGAGGCTGTATTTGACGCTGGCTTGCCGTAACCGCTGTTTAATGTTATAGAAGGCTGCGCGTTTAGTAGCTGTTGCTGGAGAGAAGTCAGGAAGATACGAATGTGGTTATTTTCATATGTAATATCTTCCTTTTTTCTGAGGAGTGCCATCACCTCTAGCTTAAATGCTAATCGTTCAAAACGAACTATAAAAGATCTTGGTCGGGGTCTAACGGTGTTTGATCCGCGTACGTGGTAAGCCGCTGCTATCTCAGATTCTGCTTTAAAGTCCTCCCCGATTATTTTGGAAAAAAGTTCAGCTGCGAATTTCACAGGGTTTGAACTTTCTCGATTCTCAGGCAGACCTTCAATTCTGACATTATACCTTCTACTCCCATCTTCCAAAGCAGCCAGTCTGTCTCCGAGTTTTTGCATTGAGCTGACATTACTGCTTTTCCTCGGCACTGGCAGCTGCCTTTTCGCCATTTCAATCCGATCGTGAATGTCTCCTTGAGATCCTCCAATTGATCAGTAAGCGTGCTCAGTTGAACCGAGTTTTCCTGAATGCGCTCTTCAATTTTACCCAGCACCTGTCGCTCAAGTTGCACCTCTTGACGCAGCCTTTCCATCTCCTGTTTCAAATCCTGTTTCAGTCTCTCAAGTGCCTTTGCCGTTGCTTTCTCATTAGCCTTCTCGCTTTCCTTTATATCTTGCGTGAGCTCAGTGAGCAGCACCTTCAGTTCAGATAGTTCGATTGTGCTTTTTGTACCGAAGATGAAGCAGCAGGCTCTGCTGAAGCCCGCGTCCCTGCTGCTCCCGGCTTGCGTAGTTGCGTAATTGAAGCCGCGGACTTCAAGGCCCTTTCCAGCTTCAGGTGATCTTCTCCGATCGGCGAGCTATCCAGATCTGCACTCACGATTGCACCCTCGCTCCCCTTTTCGCTCTCAGCCGGCGACGATGTAGCGGACCGTGGTCCCGAGGAGTCTGTACTTTCGCCCATCTGATCCAGGTCTGTCTCTGAGAGGCCGTATCTCGAGCTAGGGCTTGCTGATCGTAGCTTGGATGTAGCTTTAGTCTTCGATTCTTTCGGACCCCCTTCTTGTTGGCCATGTTTATATGTGCTTACATATACTGTAGCAGTCCCTCTCAGGTTGAATAAATACAAGATATCTCAGGATAATAAGCAAATAATATGAAAAATAACACCGCTGCTAGCGGAGCTCCACTTTAGACGTCCATCCATCCCTCTCAACGGACGAGACCAAATCCCAATTTTCTAAAAACGTTATAAGCTGCATTAGAATCAAAAGGAAGAAAATACATAGCCACTCCTAATGCCTGCGCGCCTCTTTGTAAATTTCACCGATTCAAAACAATTAAGCTAAAAGACTTGTTTTTCAATTACTTCTCCCATCGGAAGACGTCGAATACGGTTTTAACCATATGATCGATCAGACTTGTTTTTCAATTACCTCCCCCATCGGAATGCGCCAAATATGATCGATCACGGCCTGTCTCTTTAATTACCATGCCATGACAAGGCAGTGCCTTTCTGATTACATGATAATAATCTAAAATGCTTACCTGCTGTTTTAGGCACCAGCCAGACGTTGCAGCAATTATGTCCCCACAGGGAGTCGGCGCCTTTCATGTTATCAATTAACAAAAGTCTTAATCTAATTTAAACGTGTTCTATTTTTTATATCATAAAATAAAATACTTATTCTCACCCCGAATCAAAGCGATTAAGAATATATACACTCCTTCTGATTTTTACTAAAATTCTTAACACGCTTTTCAGCACTGGCTCTGCGAACTTAATCACAACACTTTTAACATTCCTATGGTCTAAGAACAAAGTTATTAAATGAAATATTTTCCACTAATGACTCTCTTATATTCACAATTTTACAAGCTCGCAAGAAAAGTTATTAAAAAGGGTCTCGCGTTCTATATGCCGAGTACAAACCCGCTATTTAAGCGGTATTTTAGCGCGTATCGGGCAAATGTCGAAATTGATCTCATTTCACATTTACAGTACTATATATTAACCTAGAAATACATGTGGCGATTTGAGAAAGGGCTCTTTCCGATAGTGTATTTTAGCCGTGTTAATAGAGTTTACTTCACATTTACAGTATGTCAACTTTAAAATATATGTCGCGATCTAAGAAACGGCTCTTTCCGATACTGTATTGTAGCCGTGTTAATTGTGGAAATGTCAAAATAGACTTTATTTCACATTTACAGTATATTAACTTTAAAATACGTGTGGCGATCTCTCGGTAAAACATAAAGTATATGCTTAGATTTGAACCTTACAGCGGTGTGTGTTTGAATGAGGCTTCTTTGCCGCTAGAAAGGGCGGAACATTAACAACTCTGAACCTATTAGCTTTCTCACAAACGTCCCGCGTGTTTCGCTCGGCCCTTCCAAGGCGTTACGGGTCCCTAGGTGCTGCATAAAGTGTTCTGCTTCGCGGGTGTTACTACAATAACTATTCAAACACTCCAAGTGTCTCCATGAGCTTTCCATAAGGTAGGCGTTTTCGCTTTTTCTTCCGCAATGGCTGGCATGGCAAAAAATACTTTTGTGGTTGAGGGTAACTGTAGGGAGTAAGGGAGGTATGTTTTCTGCTTTTAAATGAAAAAACTGTATCTAGTCGTAAAGCCCAGAGTTTATAAATGAATTATTTTTCAGAAGGCTGTAATTTCTGGCCGGTTGGCTGTTCAAAAAGTGAGTCAGATCTTCTTTCGGCCGTACTTTTAAATTAAAATGTTGTTTATAAGACCGCGCCGATTTAAAACTTTTAACGTCTTTAAGTATGTACAAACTTATTACTTTTAATGGTAATGTATGTTTCATGCTAATTATAGTAGTTATACAGACTAACCTTTTATAAATCGAAATGTTGTTTATAAGACCGCGCCGGTTTAAAACTTGTAACGTCTTTAAGTATGTACAAACTTATTACTTTTTAATGTTAATGTACGTCTCATACTAATTACTTTTATTGGAAATGCATAACCTTATAAGAACATTCCGGCTGATTACTTTTTAATGCAGTGGTCTTTAAGTACGTACAAACCTAGTCTTTTATATTTTAGATTCGGAGGGTGAACTGTTTGATTCTTTAAATCTAACTAGTTCGCAATTGGAGGATTTAATAGCTGAAACAGATTGTCTTTTTGAGAATAAAAATCCTGCCTCAGCCAAAGAGTCCCCAGAAAGTAAATATCACTTTCCACTCAGGGTTCGTGTGTGTATGTGTGTGTGTGTGGGGAAGAAAATAAGGCGTTGGGGTTAAATATGTACTTTTTAGCAGAATACTCGACGCCCCCAAAGAGCGGGTTTTCTTCCGAAGTTTCCAGTCAGCATCTAGAATCGGCGCAAAGGCTCTCGAGCAGTCTACTATTGAACATCTCATTCACGCAGCCCGGTAAGTTGAGCTATTTGTGCGAGTGCGCAACAAATGTTTATTTTTAAAGAAAACTTAGTCTTGCTTGTTTTTTTTTCAGAACCAGCCTCTCCTGGCTTACTGACTCAGATACTTGGGGGTTCACCGCCGTTTGCATCATCACCCGGACTTCTTACCCAGATAATCGGTGAACCTGAAAGATTTGATCCCGCTGCTAAGGCTGCTGAGCTGAAGGCTGAAATCAAACGAGTGCTGTTGATTTTTCAAGTGCATTACTGGACCTTTTACCCCTGTCTCCAGATATACGTGAAAAGGTTATTTTATTGTATGCAATTTTAGAAAACTTGTTCCCAAAATAATGTCTGTCAAAAGGCGTGCAAGTGAGGACTTGGACGCTGGGAGCGGTTCTCAAAATGCTGGTTTATTGCATGACATGGCGAATGAGCTGTGCTTTTCTATTCGGCCCCCAAAAATGCCTACTCCACCACCCCGATATTTTAATGAATTAGAATATATTAATTGGCAAAATCAAAACCTGTTTCAAATGAATAATATAATAGCGACCATGAGAGCTCCTTTACCTGTTACCACTCCCATCGACTTTGACCAGCTTGACAGCCTTTTAGAAGCCCTACATCCAGTAGCCACCCCCGATAAAATGCAAACATTAAATAACTTGTTAGAAAGGGTTCAGCGGTCTTTGAACGAAAATGTTAATGCTCAAACGGGTCATGGTTTAACAAACATGTCGGGTTCTGTAAATGCTGCCCCCTCTCACAGTATGGCCACATCAGTCTTGGTTACTCCCTTGGCTACATCTGTACCTTCTATTCAAGTCTCCTCTGTTTCTGTCCCTGTAGCTTCCACTTCTGGGCCCTCTGCTCCAGTCATGCCCCCTTCGAGGCCCTCTACTTCAGTCTTGCTCCCTTTTTCTAACCCTTCTGTCTCGTTTATTTCAGCTAGCCTTTCTGGGGCCAAGCCGTCTACTTTAGTATGCCCCTCTGTCCCAGTCCCTGTCTCCTCTGTTCCCTCTACTTCAGTAGGCCCCTGTGCCCCCTCTGTTCCAGTCACGGTCTCCTCTGTTCCAGTCCCTGCTCCAGTCCCTGTAGCTGCCACTTCTGTCTCAGCAATCTCTGCTCCAGTCACTGTCTCCTCTGTCTTGACAATCTCTGTTCCAGGCACTGTAGCTCCCACTTCTGCTCCCTCTACTTTAGTAGGCTCCTGTGCCCCCTCTGTTCCAGTAGCTTCCACATCTGCTCCCCTTGCTTCAGTCTTGCCCTCTGTTCCAGTCACTGCTTCCTCAGTCCCTATTACACAGCCGTTTGCAGCTACCCCTTCAACCGCGCCAGTCATGTCCGGTGGTTCTGTGGTATCTAAACCTTCACCCTCGTCTACTTTAGGCATGGCCGGGCCCTCTGCGGTCTCTAGTAATGACAGTCAGGACATTTTTCAGCAGATCGACAGACCTGCTTTTAACCACACTGAAATAAGACACCCCTTAAATTTCGCCGATGCCTATGAACTAGAGTCTTACGAGGAGGTGTTTAACAGTATTCATGAGACGTTGCAAAGAATTCTGGATAGTTTTTCAGGAACTTTAAATCCGCAAGATGTTGTACAGTTAAAATTGTGTGCTGATTCATTAATATTCACTAATATTAATGTAGATGGTTTTCTTCAGCAGATAGAGAATCTTCTTCAGAGTCATGCGAGTGTGCTGGCTGATGAGTCTCTAATGCCAGTCACTCAGATTGTTCGGTCACCTAGTGGGGGCGCTCATGGCACCCGCAAGGTATCATCTCTACTCAACCATGAAATAGTCAGAAAGAAAATGAGGCATTTAATTATTTCTTATAATTACGGGAATCAGCTCTGTTTTGCCTTTTGTCTGCTTAGCCTAATGGAAGACCAGTACAGGCAAAGCCCACAGTTATGCATGCATGAAGTGTATAACCTTCAGAGCAGGGCTGGATTATCTGAGCATGAAAAAGTGTCCTTTGTGGACTTGCATAAATTTGAAAACTTGCTGGGTATTAAAATTGTTGTCTGGTACAGGTGTCTAAGAAATGTGAAATTTTTAAAATTTAAAGCTCCCGAAGTAGAAACCTCAAAACCTATTTTATGTTACACGACAACCATTACTACGGTATTTTGAATTTAAAGGGGTTTCTGGGGGTGAAATACTTGTGGGACTACTGTTACACAAGCTACCACTCCATCCTTAGCCATCGTTGTGAAGGCCACTGCAACGTGTGTTTCTCCCCCGATTGCCGTCCAATCCCTGAAGAACTTGTCAAGTGTGGTGATTGCAACCGTTACTGTCGGTCCCAATTTTGTTTTATTCAGCATATGATTCCTAAATTTAACGACAAGACCAACGATATGGAAGCAGCCTGTGACACTGCAAAAATGTGTCCCCTGTGTTACAAAACTTACACAGTGAATGCCGCCTCAAAACCCCATAAATGTCGGCCCAAGGAATGCCGTGTTTGTAAAACAAAAATTGAAAATGATGCTGAAAACCATCAGTGCTTTATAGAAACCTTAAAGTCTGAGGATCGTTGCGAGAAATACGTGTTTTATGATTCTGAAAGTCGGCAACAAACGGGGGTGCACATTCCTAATTACATATACTGTAAGTCCTTACAGGGTAAATCCTGGTTCTGGGCGGGTGAAGATTGTGTACAACAGTTCTTTGCCAGATACCGTCGCCCCAAGTATCATGGCTATACCTTCATAGCTCACAATTCAAAAGGTTACGATGGGTACTTTTTAATGAAGTATTTGCTTGACAATGGTGTGAACCCTAGTGTTACTACTCAAGGAAATAAGCTGATGTGTTTCACAGATGATGGTTATAAATTACGTTTTATAGATTCTTTGAATTTTTTAACAATGAAATTGAGTGCCATGCCTAAAGCCATGGGGTTTGAAGCCGCAAAAGGTTATTTCCCCCATTTCTTCAATACGGCTGAAAATCAGAATTATATCGGCCCCTACCCGAACCTGAATGCTACGGTGTTCAGAGCATGATGACCAAAGAAAAGGAAGAATTTTTTACCTGGTATGACAGTGTCAAGCATGGTGTTTTTAATTTTAAAGAGGAGATGGCTTTTAATTGTAAAAATGACGTCGAAATTCTTAGAACAGCGTGCATTAAATTCAGAGACGAGGTCATCAAAATTGGCAATATTGACCCGTTTCAATGCATGACCCTGGCATCTCCATGTATGGCCATGTACAAGCAAAACTGTATGCCTCCAAAGTCTGTAGATATAATTCCTTCTGACCATTACAGTAGTAGTCAGAAAAACTATTCGAACGCATCTATTCAATGGTTATTGTATCTCTGTGAAACAGAAAAATTGAACATTCAACACGCCCTAAACCTTGGGAAAGTAAAGAAGGGTTCCTTTTATCTTGACGGCTATGCCGTAGTTAAAGGTGTTCCGACAGCCTTTGAATTTGCTGGTTGTTTTTATCACGGCTGTCCCGAATGTTATGATTTAAACAGTACCCATCCTTTAACCAGTATGACTTGTCCGGCTATGTATCAAACGTTTATTAGAAAATTGGAAATACTTAGGACAAAATTTAATCTAGATGTGTGCGTGCTCTGGGAGCATTCTTGGGAGAGTATGAAAAAACAAGACCTCAGGCTACAAAGTTTCTTAAAATACTGTGATTTCCCTCAACGTATACAACCCAGGGACTCTTTGTTCGGCGGACGTACCAACGCCATAAAATTGTAACACAAGGCAGTGGGGCCCGAACAGATTCACTATTATGATTTCACTAGCTTGTACCCGTTTGTGAATAAAACAAAAATGTACCCGGTCGGCCACCCCACTATCATTTTTCAGCAGTTTGGGGATCTCAGGCAGTATTTTGGATTAATTAAAGCCACCGTCCAGCCTCCACGTGGTCTCAATTTTCCAGTCCTGCCTCTCAGGTTTTGTGGGAAATTAATGTTCACCCTCTGTCGCACCTGTGCGGAGACAGAAGCTCAGATTGTGGACTGTCGTCACACAGAGGATGAGAGAGCTTTAACCGGTACTTGGTGCAGTGTGGAAATAGCAAAGGCCATTGACAAAGGGTATAAAGTTTCAAAAGTATACGAGATTTGGCATTACCCCGAACGTACTTCTGAGTTATTCTCAGATTATATCAAGCTTCATCTAAAAGGCAAGCATGAGGCCTCGGGCTATCCTGTCTGGTGTACGGATGAGGCTTACCGCGACCGTTATATTTTAGATTATTATCAGAAGGAAGGTGTACGATTGGACCGCGATAACATCGCCGTAAATCCAGCCAAGAGACAGATTTCAAAGTTGTTTTTAAATTCTCTTTGGGGTAAATTTGGGCAAAAACCTCTCCATCTCACTACTAGCTTAGTCAAGGACGGTGAGGAATTCTTGCAATACATTTTCTTAATGTTTCTTATTTTGAATTTATCGGCGATGAGATTGCTCAAATACAATGGAAGTACACCGATGAAAAGTATACCCTACCTGGTAGCGTTAATGTTGTCATTGCTGCTTTCACCACGGCCTATGCACGGTTAGAGATGTATGATTTACTGGACAGTCTGGGAGAAAGGGTGTTGTACCACGACAACGACTCGGTCATTTTTACTTCTCAGCCTGGTCAGTACAATCCTCCTCTGGGTGACTATTTAGGAGAGCTCACCAGTGAGTTAAATCCTGGTGATTATATTACTGAATTTGCTTCAGGCGGTCCAAAGACGTACGGGTATAAAACGGCACAAGGCAAAACATGTATGAAGGTAAAAGGTATCACCATCAATCACAAAAACCGGTAAAATTATAAACCTCGAGTCACTAACCAATCTAGTTCAGAATTTTGTGACGTCTCATGAAGCCCCTCCTCAAGAGTTACTGGTTCACGGTAAGCAGATCCATCGAAATAAAAAACATTTCACTTTAGAAAACAGACCACTCAGGAAGAAATTCAGAGTGGTGTATAACAAGAGGGTTCTCCTAAAGATTACAACACAAGACCTTATGGCTACTAAAAGAGATTTTGACGCCCGCCTTCAACACCCCTTCGCTAAAATTATCTCGGGACCCTCTTGTTCCGGTAAATCCTATTATGTGAAAAAATGATTGGAACATTAGAATCACGTTGTGTCTCACCCTTTTCAAAATATCATTTGGTTTTATAGTTGTTGGCAGAAAATGTACGACGAGCTGTCGGCTAAATTTCAGCAATTAAAATTTATTGACGGGCTCCCAAAGTCTTTATGCGACGACAAACTTCTCCCTCCTGAGAAAATAAATTTGGTTATTATAGATGATCTGATGGAATCGGCTAGCGAAAGCCAGGAAATAGAAAAAGCTTTCACAAAATATACTCATCATTGGAATCTGTCTATCATTTACTTGGTTCAAAATTTATTCTTTCAAGGAAAGAAAAGCCGAACGATTAATCTTAACGCCAATTATATTACTCTTTTTAAAAACCCCAGGGACAAATTGCAGATCACTACCTTGGCTCGCCAAATGTATCCGAGGCGTGTTAAGTTCTTTTTGGAGGCTTTCGAAGATGCTACAAAACTACCGTACGGGTATCTCTTAGCAGATTTAAAGGCACAGACCCCTGACGAACTGCGTTTAAGAACAGGTCTGTTTCCGCCCGACTGGCCAGTCGTGTACACCGTGAAAAGATAAAAGAAGGTGTTCTGAGTCAAAGTTACATATTCTGTCAGCATGTCGGCCAGAATAAGCAGAAACTTAAAGCCTCTCAAGGCCTTACTCCGTTGCTCTTGTCGCCGCCGTAAAATTCTTATCAACGCCTCTTCTGACTATTTAATTAATGCTTTGTCCGAGATAGCCTGTAATACTTAACCTTAAATAATAATACTGTAACCTTAAAAAAGAAGAAAGCTATTCTGAACCAGAAAGGAGGCTTTTTGGGAGCTCTTTTAAGCGTTGCCGTGCCATTCATATCCAGTTTACTAGCTTCTACAGCATAAACATGGAATACGCTCAAAAAATGTATTTGGTCCCGCAGCAACAAATGTCTCTTTTTCAGCAAAAGAGTGCTACCCCGAATGAACTCTTGAGTGCCACGGAAACTGAACTGGACAAAGAAATGAGAAACGTCCTGCAACGCTGTGATATAGGGGCTGACGAGAAGGTGAAGCTTTACACTTCTATCTTGCAGAGATATCTGACGCTAGTTAAAAAGGCCGATAAAGAAGCTAGCAGTCTGACGCTCGTATTACCAAAAGAAGAAAATGCCGAGGGGGGCACTGGAACAGTCAAGGTGCCTGAGGACAAGGTTTGGCAAGAGGTTTTGAGAAGCGCGCCTGTAAAATCAAAGAAAAATGTTGAATTTGTTTTACATAAAATGTCCGTTAATCCTGATCACGCGTTTTGAAATAATCGTGGAGAGCTGTTGTTAGAAGGTAAACCTTTGGTCGGATCGAACATGGTGGATTTGGTCCGTAATCTGACCGCTTCTCATACAATACCTGAACACAGGAGACCGCGGGGGTGGAAGGAATTTGTAAACGCCATGGCCGGTTTGAACATTCCATTTTCTGTCGTACCTAATGATGAAACGAGAGAACTTGAAAGTTTTAAGCCCCCCTCCCTGCTCATCAAACAGAAGTTAGCCCCTACCGACTGAAACCGAGAAAAAAAAGACTGGAATGGATTGCTTATTAATTTGTAAAATTATTTGTTTATTAAATACAATTTTATCTCATTACAGAGTGTCTTCATCCTTTAACCGTCTATTGAAATATTTATAGGTCTCTGATCATTGCACGCAAGTGTAATGATAAAAACAGAGTCCCGGTGAAGGAAGCCAGGAACGAACAAATTTAGAGACCATAGAGTCATTACTGTTCACGTCCTCAGAATACTTTTTTATTACAGAGGTGTACGGGAGACCTTTTCCTCTCTGATGCAGACAGAAGAGGCAGTGATGAACGCATTTGTCCGAGAACCAACTTTGAAGCTGTTGGTTATTGTAAATGATTTGTTTACAGTTTTTGCTTAAGAAATGGTAAATGTCTTTCGGGAAGTAGATAAAGTCTGGGGGATTTCCATAGGAATCACTCCCCCTTTCCGTCTTCTGTGAGGTAAATCCCCAGCCAGTGTTCTCCGGGTTGGGTTTGACGGTGACTATTCACTACAAACATAGCCGGCAAGCCGTTATTTTTTTCCGGTAGTTGATCATACGCCAGCACACCGCGGAAATATCTTTCGGTGTAGGGGTCTTGGGACAGTTGTTCTGATAATTGTTTTGTATTCATAGTGTTTATTAGTAGTCATACAGAACATTACGTCTCTGGTTGATTTCAATGATATTGTCAAAGACCGCATATACTATTAGATTGACGGTCCGAGGGAGAGGGACGCGGAAGCGTAATTCAAATCTCATGTTCCAGTTTTAACTAATGAAAAATGATCGCCGCATTCTTGATCAGGGGTTAGATCAAAAGCGAAAAGAGTATATCCTTGCGAGAACTCTGAACGGCTGATAGCCAGAGCTTGATCCTTCAAATGCTTACCAGTGGCCAATACCAGGTTATAATATTCTCTGGCACTATTGCCGCTTACAAAGTCTGGTTGAAAAGGTTTGGCAGGAATCTGTTCACCGTCCATGTACAGAGCCAGGAACTCTACATCATTGCGTTTGAAATTGAACGGGTTCTGTATATAAGATCCCGAAAAGGCCTCATTATCTACCATGCCAATCACCACATACTTTGGTAGTTGACCCAGAAACAGGTTTTCTTGATTGCATACTCGGATCCCCACGGGCATACTGAAAACTTTCATATTCACCCTTTTCACAGGGTATTTAGCATTGGCTGATGTAAGGGCATGAGCGTGCCCTAATTTCACGGCCGGTGAAACTTTTACTTTTTTTACAAACAGGGAGGCTGATGTTATGATTACTCTGTAACGTTCACCGGACATTAAGCAGAATTCATCTTTGTTCCGAACCATTTTAATCTTCACGTCTAGGCCGTTCAATAGTAGTTTTTCCTGGAAAAAGAGATCTGTATATATGTGCCCCAGAAGTTCAACAGTCCTGCTACCGGCTGTATAGGCGCTTCTGTTATTAAAACCGATGTTTTCTCCGTCGGGGTCTGTCTCTTTCAATTTGTTAAGTGTATCTTTGTAAAAAAAGTCCTGTAGCAAACTGAGAATGAAGAGTCTCTTGGCTGTAATTTAGCAGGCCTTCTAAGACAGCTCAGTAAGGATAACAATTTGAACTCTGGGATATTAGACGGTCCCCCAGGGTGACATCAACTTGGGAAAACAAACTGGCTATAGGGTAGTTGACAAATCCGACCTTTGCCCCGGCAGGTATGTTAGTCCCGTCAGCAGAAGGTGTAGAAGAGTGTTATTCAAGTCCAGGTAATCTTCCCCATTTCCGGCTATGAGAAATTCTAGCGGAGCTACTTCAGAGAGGGCTGAGAGTGGTGGGACTTCAGCGTATATACTTTTATCTACACTCGTTTGAGTGAAAGGCACCGTAAAGAGATCCATTTCAGTTTTGACACACTCTTCGGACATTCTGTGTACGAAAGCCATCTTTTCTTAAAAAATGTCTCTCTTCTTTTTGCTTGCTTTAGTCTTGTTCCTCTTCTGACGACATTTAGATAATGCTGCAAAAATAGTGCGCCTGGCCTTTTTAGCTGGCGAGTCCTGACGCGACCCCAGTGGTCTCTTGCGTTTGGTCTTTCTCATGACCATCAAGCCCGCTCCCTCCTGCTTTTCTAGGACTCCACCTGCAGCACTGGATATAGCCCCCGTGATCACCTCTTTTACAATATTTTTAGCCGCGAATTTGATATGTGGTTTTCCGATGTCAAAGCCTTTTTTCACGAGAGGTAAAGCTCTTCTAAACAATCCTCGAAATATACCTCCAATCCCCCCACCATATATTACAGGGGATCCAGAGAATCCCGGTAAGCCGTTACCCGCTTGGGTCTGATAATATTGGATGTAAGGTGTCGGGTCCTGGTAAGACCTCATTGTTTCAGTCGTGCATACAATGCCTGACGGGTCTGAAATGCAACTTCACTATCACCTTACCAAACTGAAATGGCACATTTTTGTTCTGATCCGTCTTTATTTCAATAGTCACTGTGTCAAAATGATTCTTGCTGACCGGCGCATAATGCGGTTTGTCATATGTGATGGTTGTAATTTTATTCACCTGATCCTCTACATGAACACACCTCAAAAGGGGTATGTAGCTGTCTCCGACTCTCTGATGAGATACCATATCCCCTACGCATAAAGTGTAAAAGCCGGCCCCGATGCTGGCGGGGAAAGGAGCCTTATAAGTTAAACCCTGAGTCTGATCAGGATGCGCTCCTAATATTCGACCCAGCTGTCCTTTTAAGTGTATAGTTTCATCCTTTTCACCCGGTACCACGTAGACTTTTCGTTCCACAGCATTATAACTGAATTTCGCAGGGTTCTCAGAAGGGACAAACCCAGCTGCAACATCTGTCAAAGTGGGCAGGCTTAAGGTTGTTGAATTCATAAAAGACAGTAGGTCGTGAATACCTTCGTAATATCCGCATGCAATGTAGTAATGTTTTTTTACCCAGGGAGCTGAAACGTAGAATTCGTTATCCAATTTGTCTATGGTGTTCCACGTATGTGGGTACTGAATTTCGGCTAGACCGACTTCCCAAGAACCTTCTAATTCTATGGGTTTAGCAAGCTTCGTCGTGAAATTGGAAATTGTGTTGTTAGGGAAAATATCTGAGGAAGCGTTGCTCGGAAGTGTCACAAAAAACTTTTACGCTCCATTGTATACCTCTAGAGAATGAAGAGTTGATTAGGAGCCCTGTGGATTTTATTGAACATCTTGGGCGTGGCTCTCCGGTATCCAGCTGTTAAATTTTTCTGGCCAACCGAGCCATTTGACTAAAATGAGTCGTTTTTTATTCTTAACTTTCCTAGCCAGTATTTTTTCGATCCTGTAAACGTCTGTGGACCCGACTTTAATTTTCTGTAATTCTGGGTCGTAAAAGGATCCTACAATCTCTTCACCATCGTAGTCTTTCAGTTTGTACACCACCGGTGCCCTAGGTACAAGTTCAGATACGGTAAAGATTTCATCTGAAAATGTTTGTTCATAACCTTTCTCAAAAGGATGTCTGGTTTTAGACACCCTAACCGTGTCTCCTACTTTGAACTTAAACAACGGCGGCCCCGGGGGTTTGGCGACGGCGTATAAATTTTTGAAAACTTTCCAGGAATTTAACGTGTTTACATCGGAAGGAGCCATTTTTATGCTTCGATGATAACTTTGGTTGTAAAAGTATACTAGATCCGGCAATTTATCGATGTAGGTTCTCGTGTTATAAGCGCTGAAATATTTCCACATTTTAGATTTTAATGTCTGGTTAAATCTCTCCACCACGGAGGCTTTTAATTCGTTTCCTGTGGTGAAATGTTTTATTTCGATCTTCTTTAACAGCTTTTGAAAATCTCGGTTGAAAAACTCTTTCCCCTTATCGGTCTGGAGTTTCTTTGGAGTACGCCCGGCACTCAGAATGTCTTGGAAGGATCTCGTCACTTCCTTACCCGTTTTGTTCTTCAGGGGTCGTACCCACGTGTACTTAGAAAGTACGTTGATACATGTTAACAAATATTTATAACCCAGATTATGCTCGGACACATTTGTCATGTCCGCTAAATCCATCTGCCATTGCGAGTCTATATCGGATACTGTGAACTTGAACCCGGACACAGTTGGTTCCACCACACACTTGTTTATTTACACTATATTTACAATATTTTCACTCAGTGCACTTCCCAGTGCCTCCAGCACCGTTCCCCCAACTGTCCAGGCCTCACAAGTTCAATGCCTTCTTGGCCGCCTCCCGTCCTCTCTCTCTCTCAGCTCCGTCCTCTTCCGCCCGACTCTCGCCAATGACTGGAGGGAGGCGGCCCCTTTTATAAGAGCCCGGATGGGCTCCAGCTGCTTCCCGGCAATCAGTCCTAGCCACACCCCAGTGTGGCGGAAGTGCCGGCTGCGCACCCGGAAGCCGTCCAGGTGTCCCCTGTCGTCTTCCCCCCAGCACTTCCTGGTGTGGCGGAAGTGCTGGGCTCCAGGGTTCCTCAGGCACCTGAGCGCCGCCTGGCGGTGGCCACGGGCCCCTACCGGGTTGGGCTTCCAAGCCCTCTACCCGTGGCCCCCAACATAACCAGGACGGATGCCCCCTCACGGTCTGGAGGAGGCACAAGCCCTCCTTTGGTCCTCCTGGGCATCCCAGCCGGGCTCCTTCCCCGGCCGGGGACCACACGGGATATTCCGGCATCGGGGCGCCGCCTGGCGTGGCCACGGGTCCCTACAGGGCTGGGCATCCAAGCCCTGTACCCGAGGCCCCCAACATAACCAGGACGGACGCCCCCTCGCGGTCTGGAGAAGGCACAAGCCCTCCTCTGGTCCTCCTGGGCGTCCCGGCCACAATACATAAACCTTATTTCTCCTAAAATGCCTTCTAGCGGGTTTGTGAATTGTATTAGCATATTGACCGGATAACCAATCCGACACCTGTTGGTCATTATTTTCTGACCCGAAACCTCAAGAGCTCTTTTCAAAGAGTCTTTTCCCCCAAAGCTACCAGGATTTGCCGGGTTATAATAAACTTTATTCAAGTAACCCTCCATCGCCGACGGTGAAAGAAAAATGTCAATGGTTTAAAAATCAAATGAGGCTTTATTGATAATTTTCAAAGCATTATTAAAATTTCAAAACAGCAGTATTAAAAACATTATTAAAACATTTCATAGCCCCGGCACATTGAGTTCAGACACTTCGTCTGATTTTTCTATGTCATACTCCCCGTAAATCCCCAAAGGTGCATCGGTCATGTCTGGTACAGAAAAATACATTTTAGAGAAAGCATCGGCTATTTCACGTATTTTCGAGTAAGATGGATTGTCCATGTTGTGAAAGGCCTGTACAATAGCCTCGCTAATAGAATGTTCATTTTCCAGTTCATCTACAGCATTTTGAACAAATGAATGAACCTTGTGAAAAGGCGGAAAGATGTTGAAGCATCCCAGAGTCTTTATGGCCAGGCTCCTGAGCCACGGTTTGCGGAAAACTGTCAGAACCTCTTGAAAGCGGCCAGCCCTATAAACAGAGTACGGTTCAAACAGACACGTATGCTGCGTCTGGCTGGGGTGATCTATGAAACAACCTTGACAGGTGCTTTTTAGGTCCCGATCGACTATTATTTCCAGCAGAGCCGCAATCAAACTCTTGATCAGTTTCAGAGTCTTTCGAAGTGTTTCACCCAGGGCCCCGTCAGTTTGTTCAATGTCCATGCCCTCATAATCAGAATCCTGGGACGATGGCTTTCAAGAGGCCAGAGCCTCTACCAAGTCGTCCACAGTCTCTTCTTGATGCATGGTCTGCATGGCTATCTCCTCAGCGCCCGTCAGGCTCCCCAGAGTATCCTCAGCAGGGACAAAAAAGTCAGGTACTGTACGGTTCTCCAGGAGACTGTCCAGCCAATACATATCATCAGGAGCGGGTAACTGAGGTTCGGGCCAATAGATCTGGTCATTTGAGGACATCAGAAGATCCGGCCAAGATGGTGGGTCTGAAGGAGAGTTGTTAGGAGCAGAGTACCCAGAGTTAGGTATGATGTCGTCGGGCCAAAACAGGTCGTTGACTGCCGCTGTCTGTTCCATAGACCAGCAGACCTGATCAGGTACGTAGCCGGTGGGGTGCTGGTTGTTACCCGCCCAAAACACATCGTTGTCTGTCAGCATCTGGTCTGCCGCAGAGTAGCCCGGCTGTAGGTTAGGGTCGATCATATTGTCGGGAGTAGAGTAGGCGGTGTTGGCTTGAAGGTTAGCCTGCCAAAACAAGTAGTCAGCGGTGGACGTATGTTCCATACTCCCGGAGCTTGGTTCTTCGGAGCGCATCAAAATGTTGAGGACTTCTGCCACCTCAGAGGCCGAGAGAACAGGGAGACGACCGGCCCAGCTAGCACCAGCTTCGGAAGGGTAGTTAGTTGAAGACATCTCAATAGGGTTTTAGGTTAATGTAGACTACGGAAAAGACCTCTGCATTTATCTCCACTCACTTAGGGGGCGGTTGACTCCCAGTTTTCTTCCTCCTCCTCCGAGCATGAATTATTCAACATGCTAAATTCCTCCTCCAATTTTCTTTTAATTCTTTTCATCTGGTCGGATAGTTTTCCTTGATAAATAGCTTCATCAATATTTGGCATAAGAGCTTTAAAAAAACTCCAGTCTTTTATAGAAAAATTTATTTCACTCACTCGCTCCTTTATCACATTTTCTTTATCTTCCTCTTCGTGACCGGCCTCGTTATATTCGGGTAGGATAGGCTCATTCTTGGAAACAGCGATCATGAGCTGTCCCTCTGCATTTCTTTTTACCTCTACCCGGCACAAAGCACAGTTAGAATCGTACCAGACAGAGCTGAAGCGTGGTTCCCGTAACTCCCGTAACGCCCTGTTGGCTTTCAGTTTCTTAGCAGCGTTCACAAGACCGTCCATTCTGTTTGCTTTTGTGTGTCGTAGCGTTTTCACTAAGTGACTAGAATTTTATACAAGAACTCTTTCGTCTCCTCCCACAGTCGGGGTTGGGAAGGGGTGGAGCGATACGCCTCTCCCTAACCTTATAGGCAGATAGAGAGATAAAGGCGTAACTCGGGGGCGTGAGTATTGTTAATGGGGAGTGACAAGTGTCTGGTTTACGAAAAACCCACCCTAAAAGGCGGGGTTTAGAGATGATCAATTATGACGGTAGTCCAACCCCGCAGGGTATAGTTCATATTTTTATAGTTTCATATTTACATAAATTATATTTTCATAAATTATATTTTCATATTTTTGGGGCGGGGCTTAATGTCATCCATCATATTTGGGGCGGGGCTTAAAGTCATCAATCAAATTCACATCTCTTTTGACAGTTGCTGTCTATATGTACTACTCACACACATACAGCACATTGAAGATCAAATACAAAACAAAGCATTTAACGTGCTACTTTAGTTACAATGGGATTTGAGAAGCTAGTAAATTAAACGATTTTATGAAGTTTATGTTCTACTTTAATGACAAAATAAACTACATGATTAAAGTGGATATTTCGAGACTGAAGTTAACATTTCGTGCTTTCTTCCTACTCTGTGCCTTTTTTTATGACTATACTCTAATAAGCTTCCATATGAGACTCAGACGGTGGGCTACATCTAGCCTTTTCACGGCGACTTTGATATGTGACAACTTCTTTTTTATGTCGGGCACTGTGCGACTTTGTGAACTTGAGCTTGTTTCTCCAATGCACTATGTCACTCGATCAACTTCCTTTTGTTGCTTATAACACCGTATAAACCAACAAATAGTATGTTTTTCTTTGCCTCCACTTGGTATTCGCTGAAATTCTCATATTTTCCCTCTTGCTTTTGCCATTGCTTTTTCACAGAACGCTGAGCTTAAGGTCTATTTATATTAATTTGCATATTCAAAGAGGCATAATTCTGGGTGGAGACTGGGCAGGACAGAAGGCGCATGTACGTGTGTTAGTTTTCACGCTAATCGGGATTTATGGAGCGGAAGAATGCGGAAGTTGGAGTACGCACAGATTCCTGGATCTGGAATTTTCTGTGCGTAAGCATATTTCGGCTTTTGTGCTTACGTAATGTTATAGTGCGAATTCTACGCATGGCATTATACATGAGGCCCCAGGACTGTCTGATTTAACGTAAAATAGGACTCCCAGTCATTGCTTAAGATTAAAACATTACCAAGATATGCACCTGAATATTTAGGCCGAGAATGTAATATTGCATTCCTCATATGGTCAAATGTTAGCAACAAGCTGGAAACCTAACAAATATGTAAAAAACACCTGATGTGAAAAATTCAATTTTCTCATAACTGGTTTCTTCAAAGGTCACCTGCCAATACCTAAGATAGGTCCAAGGGAGAGATGTAAATCATCTATCCTAATTTTTTTTAAATTTCACCCACAAGGTGCATTGTATATGCACCAGATTTAGAAATGTTATTAAAAAGTCTAAAATCTATACAAAAAAAGTATGGTTTAGTTTGGTTTTAGGACCATTACAATTGGACTACTCCATTTACTTTTTCTTTCACGAAGTATACCCATACAAAGCACTTGCTTTACCTGCTGACAAATGGCTGTCCTTTGAGGTTAAGGAATCCCGTACGGATGCATTTGAATCTTAACATCAAGCTCCATTATTATTTTTATTTTAGTAAGACTATTTTTTCCAAGTAAAGCTGAAAATATATCCTGGGTGTTTTGGATACATACACCCAGCTGACTTTTTTGTTATATTGTAAAGCAGTTCAATATAAATCAAGGGATAACATGATCAGACAATAACACACTAGTAAGACCTCATCTGGTGTACTGTGTGTAATTCTGGTCACCATGGCAAAAGAAAGACATACCAGAACTTAAAGCTTTACAGAGAACAACCACCAAGTGTATCCATCGAGGAGGTGGAATGGAATTTGGCTCCAATTTTGGGTATCCCTTCTCTTTAAAAGTGGCTTGTGCCACTGTCAATCTTCTTTCCAACTTTCACAAGTTGCTCACTTATTCCATATAACATTTTATCTATTGAGAGAGTGAATTTCTACTGATAATTATGATTTTCATAAATTTATTATATATTTTGTAAGTGCTGTGTTGGACCTTTTCCTGGCCATGATGCCATAATGGAAGGACAATATGGAAGGAGGCAAACCTGATTGGGATGGAATTGAAGCAAAATCTAAAGTAAAGAGATAAATTAATGGTCAATGGTGGAGAGTTGGTGCATCCAGGGCAGTTTCTAGATGGCAATGCTCAGCTGGCATGTACCCAGTAGGGACACCCATAGGGGTGTACCTGAGGGACAATTCTGTTAGGGTCCTTGGACATGGATGAAGAAAAGAGGAGTGTTTATTGAAAGACTGTGAAATTGGTCTGAAAATATGTCAATTTGTGCAATAAAACCTTTACTTTGCACCTGGAACTGTTTAGTGTGGTGTCTCTGGCTCAGTGGCACCCCCTGTCTTTCACAATTGATTGTACTGAATGACTTATGTCCTTGTTATCTGTTGGCTTTTGTTTTTAGCACTCTTAGGAAGCATTTTAATTAAAGCCTTTTGACCTGTGACCCAATCCTGCTGCTACTTTAGCAAAAGGAAAAGTATTGACAAGAAAACCAGTACAATCTAGTGTAGCAGAATTCTGGTAACTAGCAAGGGCATGATATGTGAAACTATATCATGCTCTTCCGTAATTTACAAGTGAATTTAAGAAGTATTACCAGTATCTGTACGTGTCATATCTTTCCATGTACTGAGTGGCTCCACGTACTTGTCAATAAAGGTATCCTTCACATGCTGGACTGGCTTCATGATTTAACTTTGATAAACCTCTGAATGATATTCAGCAAATCTTGATGCTAACCTCTAATAGAATGTTGAGGATCAATTCACTAGTTTGGAAGTTTCCTTGGCAAAAGAACTCAAAAAGGTACAAAGTATAAAGAACAAACTGCTGTTTCAAAACATCATTGGCATCAATCCTGTATTAAAGGACACCATGAAAAATTGCTGTTCATCTCCAGTTAGCAACATACAAACAAGACAGCCCTATCACCTTGATCCCACTACATCATTGTAGCAATTTGCTCAAAAGTAAATAAAAAACACTCCACATCATATGCAAGATAATTTTCTGTAGCCAATCTTTACCATGTGTTGGGGTTCTGGGGCACAAGTTTCTTCTGGTTCTGGCAGAAGGGACACTTGACGAGCATAATATTGCTGTTGATCCATTTGTACAACATTTGCTCTTACTACCAACTGTCACATCTGGCTTATCAGTTGCACAAATTAAATTAATAAGTTTAAAAAGAAAAAGCTATTTCTAAGGACATACTTTATTCTTGAAGAAGCAGGAATAGATAAGAGTTTTTAAGCAACAAACAAAACATAAAAGAAAAGTCAACTAAATGCAATAAAACATAACTCTGTTACAGTGTTTTCAGACATACAATTCAAAATCATATTCTCAGAGCTACCCCACTAGGGACTGGTGGGGAATGTCATGTTCAACATGGAGCAAAAAGACAGGAGCCCTCTATTACCATGAGATACGAGAGTTACACATTATGACATTTGGCATGTAGCTGATCCCATAACTTTCTGACTATTGTTCGTAAGAAAGTGTGTTCCTTTGAAGAAAATCTATATTTTCAAAGCGAAAGCATGTATTTATCCATCCCTTATGCAACAATATAAACACAAAATGTTTAATATTCATATACATCATCATCATACAGGGTGTTTGTACACTGTCAAGCGGGTGAAATGATGGTTCCTCAGTGTGTGATACCAATTGTCAAATATGAAGGAGGAAGTGTGATGGTCTGGGGTTCTATAGCTGGAAGCAGAGTTGGTGACTTACACAGACTGACTTACATTTTGAATCAATAGTGTTAAAACAGCATTAGTATGAACCATCGGTTTCCCACTGACTTAAAAGAGGAGAGTTTGGGTTCTTCCAGTTTAGCAGAATAAGTCTGCATGCCAAAAGTGTAGTGAATGCAATCATTGTTTGTTTGTCTTTCTCCATTTTAAACCCATCTGGAAGAACCCCAAAAACAGCTGTTAATGGGTTAGGAGGGATTATGAGACCAAGGCTGTCTGAAAGGTATTTAAAAAGTTTGGTCCAGAATGATATTAATTTGCTGCAGGCCCAGAACATGTGACCCAGTGAGGCTGGGACTTGATTGCAGCGTTCGCAGGTTGAATCATGCCCTGGAAACATTTTGTAGACTTTTAGACGCGACAGATGTGCTTGATATATAATTTTGAGTTGTATAATTGTATGCTTTGCGCATATGCAACTCGAGTGAATTCTCTGCATTGCTACTTTCCACTCCTTTTCTGATATATTAATTGAGAGATCTTTTTCTCAGTGTCCTTTTGGATCTTTGAAATGGAGGGACTGTAAAATAATTTTATATATTGCAGAGATGGTGTCTGAGTCCTTGAGATTGAGCAATATTTTTTCCAGCATGGATGAGGGTGCAAGATAAGGAAAATCGGGAAGGTTCTGTTTAACAAAGTTCCTAATTTGAAGATAGTGAAAGAAGTGTGTAACTGGAATGTTAAATTTGGAATGTAATTGTTCATAGGATGCAAAGATGTTGTCTATATAAAGATCTCTAAGCAAGTTAATCCCAAATTTTTTCCAGATATTAAAAACTACATATGTTCGGGAAAGTTGAAAGAGGTGGTTCTCTTGCAGAGGTGCCACAGATAAAAGCATCTCCGTCTTAAAATGCTTTCTACATTGGTTCCATATTCTAAGTGAGTGCGCACAATTTTGTTATTAGTATATTGCCGATAACTTGCGTTTCTTGGGGCACAGAGCAGGGAATATAAAGAAGTACTGCAGGAATTTACTTCTATTGTGGACCAAGCCTGTGTATGTTCTTCTATTTGTGTCCAGGTTTTTATCGCTTGTGTATTTGCTGCCTAGTAATAAAACTGGAAGTTAGGTAGAGCCATGCCACCTTCTGCCTTTTGTCTTTGTAGGGTCGCTCTTTGGATGCGTGGATATTTTGAGTTCCAAATAAATGAGGTTATTGTTGAATCTAATTGCTTAACAAATTATTTATTGATGTATATTGGGATGTTTTGAAATAAAATAAGGAGCTTATGAAGAATATTCATCTTAACAGTGTTAATTCTTCCAGCTAGAGTGAGATATAGGGTTGACCATCTATGCAAGTCTTGCTTAATTTTTTCCACGCAGATGGCAAAATTTTGTTGATAAAGAGCTTTATGTTTACTTGTGATGTTTACCCCTAGGTATTTAAACTGTTCTGCAATGATAAAGGGTAGAGTGTCTAATCTAATATTATATACTTGAGAATTCACCGGAAAGAGTACACTTTTATTCAGATTAATTCTGAGACCAGAGATCTTTTGAAATTCTGTGAGTGCTGTTAAGACTGCAGGGCAGGCACAGAATTTTGTGTGTCTGATATATACAGTACCATATCATCTGCATATAGGGAAATTTTCTGTTCCAGTCCTTCTCTGATAATCCCCTTTATCTGATCAGTATTTCGACAGTGTATTGCCAGTGGTTCAATGGCGATTGCAAACAGTAGCATTGGGCATCCTTGTCTAGTACCACATTCTAGTTTAAAGTAGTCTGAACAAATGTTGCTGATACAAATTGAAGCTTCTAAATTGGTATACAGTAATTTGATCCATGCACAAATGTTCGGGCCAAACCCAAACTTCTCCAATGAAGTAAAAAGGTATTTCCATTCAATCATGTGAAATGCCTTTTCTGCATCCAATGATAATAATATTTCTGGGGTGTTTGATTTAGTTGGTGAGTATATTACATTAAACAGGCGTCGAAGATTTGAAGATAAGTGTCGGCCCCTGATAAATCCAGTTTGATCTTGTGATATTACCGAGGGGAGCACTTTCTCCATCCTTCTAGCTATGATTTTGAGAGTATTTTAACGTCATTATTCAGAAGTGAAATTGGTCTGTATGATGCACATTGTAATAAGTCCTTATTTTGTTTTGGAAAAACGGTGATTAGTGCTTGGCGAAAAGTTTGAGGAAGAGTTTGGTTGTCTCTGGCTTCTGTAAATATTGCTAATAGGAGGGGGGCTAGTTGAGCGGAGAATTTCTTATAAAATTCTGCAGGATAGCCATCCGGGCCTGTTGCTTTCCCGCCTTGAAGTGATTTTATAGCATCTAGAAATTCTGATAACGCCAGAGGTTTATCAAGTTCCTCCGCACTAAAAGTGTCTATTTGTGGTATCTGTAATGTATCCAGAAATGCATTAGATTTTGTATTGTCTTCTTTAAACTCGGTAGTATATAGGGATTTATAGTAGTCTCTGAAAGTGTGCATTATTTTTTTGTGGTTGATAATTTTATCTCCGTTCGTGTTGGTGATTACTGAGACTGCGTTGCGCACTTCTTGCTTGTGAATTTGTTGAGCTAAAAGCTTATTAGCCTTCTCTACATGTTCATAGTAATGATGTCTCGATTTATAAATTAGTTGTTCAGTTTCTTTAGTTGTCAAGAGGTTTAGTTCTGAATGCAGAGCCTGCCTTTTCCTATGTAGAGCCTCGCTTGGTAGTCTGGCATGTTCTTCATCTATTCTAGTAATTTCGCTTTTTATCTCTGCTACTTTCTTGGTTTCTAATTTGTTTTTGTGGGAAAGATATGAGATAATCTGTCCTCTTAAGAAGGCCAGTCCAGTCTTTTTGCAGCCGGAAATGATCCTTGCTTAGTAAGTGGGTCTCCTGTAAAAATACTATTTTAGCGTTTAGACCTGTTAAGTGAGAGAGTACTTTCTTTCTCTTTAATTCGTGATTCAAGCCTTTAACATTCCATCTCACGAAGTTAACTGTCCCATCATGGAGACATTGATTCTGAGTTTTTGATGTCATTTTATAGTCTTAAATGGAAGTGAGACAGCTTCGGCCTTAATTTCCTATTTCCGCAAGAGTTATTGCCATCTAGCCTATTATTACGTTGGTAGTTATAATTATAAAGATTAAAAGGATAGATTAGGTATAGATCAAGCCTGCTCTCTTTCTCTCCCCCCCTTAGCCCCCCAACCACCCTTTTTGCCTCCCCACGTGAGGCTAGAACCCACTTTACACAGTCCCGGTCCGCTGACATACCCAGAGACAGAGCACATCCAAAGCAAAACAAGCCCCCACGCAACGGCATTTTAGGGTTAAAAAATAGAGATATCTATTAACATTATAGTCTAAATACTATATGCATAGGTATAATGTTGAACAGTCTCGTTTAGGGTAGAGAGAAAATAATTAGATAAAAAAAGAGAGAAAAAAAAGTAATTAAGCACAAACGTCTATAACTGTAATTAAAACATAAACAGATAGCTCCAGAGTAATAATGAGAATATATAATGATAAAAATCCGTATTTTAAACAAATAGATCAGACAGATTATTAATCCTTGCCATATCATTAACAGCCATGACTCACTATTATGTATCACATTAGTCCCAGGAATACTGGGAAGATCTTTTTGACCAATATTTGATTTCACTACAGTAGAAAAAATGTCGCGTGTGCGTTTGGCTGTTATACCAGCAAAATGTGTCTACTTTGATGAATCAAAATTTCAATAAAACTTTGTACATTTAATGATTCCTTGAATTATTTTTTTTTATTTGCCATTGTTTATTTGTTCTATGCCTTGATGTTCTTTATATGTCAGATCAATTAAGCAGAAAACAGCTATACTTATAATACTTAAAAGGAGAATATACTGTAACAACAAAAAAGTTGAAAACAGAATTTCAAAAAAGCTAGTAAAATAACCATGATTGGCTATTTATTGATATTGCACTGTGATCTTAAGGTTTTAACTTTTAATAATCCTATGTGAGTATAAGTGATGCTGTAAATATTGTTTTACTTTTGGTAGACAGATCCATTTTAAAAGGGCCATGCAGATATATAAAAAAATATTTCAGAAAAAAATGTACTGACTCACTTAAAATTAACAGAAGTATATATATTATGATCAGAAAATGGATGGAAAGGTAAGTCTAAAGTATACTACAACTAAAAGAAAATATTCAACATGTACTGTAGGTGTTAAATTTAATTCTAAGAACTGCAAACTCATAAAAAAGGAATTGAAGCTGCAACCGAAATGGAACAATTTCTACAGTTTCCATTGTTAAAATGCAAAATAAATCCTGTGACATTCAGCACAATGTTTGTATTTCATATACTTTTTTACCACATATGAAAAACAGATTCCACTGTTATATTTGCTTCATATGATAGCCATGCTGTGGTTGTTTTTTAGTCTTCAGTGATGGCAACTTATTACTGAATTATTGAAAAAAACAACAGATCTTACTAAATAAATTAACTTTTATTCATTAGCACTGTTGCCTGTTGTAAATCTCTAAAGGAAAATTTGGTGTTAGACAATCCTTCTAATAAATCAAATTATAACTTTTAGAAACACACATGAGCACGATTCATCACTGAACAAAAGAAATTCTTGTAGTAGCAAATACATATTAATTATATGTAGAACACAACAAGCATGTCAAATAACATTGTTTAATCATAAAATCAACACAAGATCCAGAAGCCACACTGCCATCTATTATAAATCTTATTTATCCAATTGAGGGTTACAGTGGATTGCAAAATGAAAGTTTTAATGACAAAATAAATCAATATTTTTGAATTGATGGATACTTTAGGATTAAAGATTAATTGTTAAGTTTTCTGGAAGTAATTGATAACACTTTAACAAAAATTTCACACATTTGCTCATTTTGACATTTTGAATGTATAACAGACACATGAGCTACATGAGAATTTTTTTTTTTGACATGAACGTTTTTCATATTGTTTGCAGTTGTCCAGAACTGGTTACTGTTGGGTCTTGATTAGTTTTAATCTTCAATTTGTAATTTTTCCATGACAACATGACATGACACCACTATAAACTACATGGGGTAAGTAACATATAAAACATATTTCTGGGTGGAGTGCTCCTTTAACTATGTGAAGTTCTTTTTTGAGAAGTGGCAATGCTGAACAAAGGACAAAATGTTTGTATGTATGATACCACCTCTCTTTTGGTTTATTTTCTTTTTCTGGTGGGCAACTTCTCCACTCATGGCTGATTTGGACACAGAAAAATTCTTGAGCACCCTTACCACCCTTACTTTCCAAAAGGAAACCTGAATATACTGTATTTCAGATACATTTATGCCAGTCTTTTTCAGTGGTCTTAGTCCCAGCACAGTCTTTAGACCCTTCTTCTGACTCTTTAGGACCGAGTACAGCCCTTTAGTCTTAGGCTGAGTGACCAGCTGATTAGTTGATGCTGATGTTTAAACCATTCCACTCTGCAAAGCCAACACTGTTTTACATGCTAGGAACACTCTAGTTGTGAATACCTTGATTTTTAAGGCTGGAAAGTTAACAGTTTGTTTCTAAAAGCTGCTTAAAACAGTGAGGAATATTTTTTAACAAGATAAGTTATTTCACTAAATAAAAGAAAGTTAAATAAGAATTTATACTAAAGATAATGACAGCAATCAAATTCTGCCAATGATCTTTTGAAAACTACTACAAGTGCATTACTGAATATTTTCTATTCTCAACACTGAAGCCAGAATCAATATATGTAATTAAACAAGGTTTAGAAAGTAATAGTCAGTTATAGCAGAGAATGTACAGTATTCACTAATATTATTTGCTGACCCAACATTCCATAGAGTTTGTTGCACCTTTTTGTTTCAATTTTACCTTATATTTTGTGGCACAACAGTCTGAAATGTTGCCTCAGAACTCAAGGACATGACATACAAGTCTTGCCCAATTCATTATGTATAAGGCATTTGTCTATCCTCTCCACGACTAGTGGGGTGTTCTCTACAGTTACTTCAGTTTTCTTCCCATTTCTCCAGCTGCAAGTGACTATGATTATATATGAGTGTGGCCTGTTATAAAAAGACACCATGTTCAGAGCTGCTCATTGCTAGAGTTTAAAATAGACTGATGGATGTTCCTAATGTATCAAATACAAAATTCAACACAAGTCTTTTAAAGTCAATGCGTACATTTATTATATATGTGATCCCATTTAAATATAGCTGCATTACAGCAAAACAGTGCAAACAGTCTATTTTGTAACAGTTCATTTTTGAGCTGCATATTAATTAAAAGTATTTTCATTAATGTATAATACCTACCTAAACAATTTTGTAAAGCACAAGTAGAAACTAGATTACAAAATCTTACCTGAAATGGATACTTGTTCTGGCATGGGATAATACTACCATCATTCTTCACAATTTCAACACATTTAATCTTGTGAATGTCAACTGATCCCTTTTTGAATCTCTTCTGTGAAAGTAAACAAGAGCAAACAATTAACTATAACTAATAATTACTACAGTATTACTGCTATTATTGAAATGCATCAATATATACTCAGATACTAGTTTGTTTGTATTCACATATTTGACACTTACTGTATTGTACTCTACACATAACTGTACTATTTATCTTTGTTTCCCCTTTAATCAAATAAAAGAATGAGCTGCCTCTGTTCTTTGCAGACGTAATTTCAAAAATGGTATGCAAGATGTAAAAGGTTAAGTGAATAACAAACATATAACATTGTAGAAATCCAAGAAATGTTACCTGTTGGAAATGAGAAGGATCTAATCTATATACTTGGATATCTTAAATTAAATATTTTAGTTTCCATTTAAACTGTAGTGTGTTTGATCCATCCCAAGCTAAATAGGTCCCATTGTAGAAAAGCGCTTCAAGTATTGCTTCAATTTATGGAATAGGAACAACAGTGAACGATATAAAACGTGATGCTGACAAAATTGAAAAACGTGTCGAAAATGGAAACTACTGACAGTAATGTAATTCTGTATTAATGTTAATGTACTCCTACATTGTAATTTTCTTTTTAAACTCTTATGTTTTATTAATATATTGTGATGTGCAGACAGCTTGTGATGTGCTGTGTGGGAGCAGAAAGGACACAATGCTATATAAGTGATAGGTCTTGGTGAAGGGCTTTGGTTCTGTTAGGGGCAGACACGCCTCTTTGGAGATGAGTGAAGGGAGAAGTTAGGAGAAAAAGGAAGGTATGACAGAAGGAAATTTTGAGAAGGAAGTCATGCGAAAATAAGCTGGAGTGTTTGCAGTATAGAATATATATGTGATCCTAGAATGTGACTGACAGGAGATAATTATTGGTTGGGAAAGGTTTCTTTTATTGCTTTGGCAATGTGCTCTGTAACCCAGATAATGGCATATAATACAGGGCACCATTTGTTATGCAATGAAGACTCCAAGTAAACCAAAGTAAACTCTAGTACCTCCGAGTTGTATTTGCTTATTATGTTGGTCATTACAATATTATATAAGTTAATTCATTTTATTAATATTATATTTTGTTAATCTAGTATTTTTTGGGTAAATAAATACAACTATTCACTAAACAAATCTACTGTATATCATTTTTAAAGTAGCTGTTTTGTTATCCATCTTTTCCCTAATCCGTCACAGGCTCAATCCTGATTCACTTCCAGTTTAAGCAGCTAATATCTATAGTAAAAGCATTTTCATGCTAAATATTTCATTGATACAATTTCACCATTCAATCTCAAAAATAATGTTATCTTAAATAAACTATTATTATTTCTGTGAGGCAGTACCAGGATCCTATAGCTGGAACAGCTATAGAAAGGTCTGCCAATGAAGATCTGTAAATTTCTTTTCCTGAGTATGCTTCAAAAAAGTCTTAAAAATATGTTGCTAATTGATACAGGGAAAATTTCAAACTATAATATCAATGATGTAAATATTACAGTATATTTAATATAATATTACATATATGTATTACTATATGGATTTTTTCAGATTTTCATTGGATTTATTTTGTTGATTAGTTAGAAAAATAAATGCAACATATTTAATATCAAAAATATAAAAAGTCAGTGAGGTAAGCTGAAATTTTTTTGTTATATTTTATAGTTTGATATTTTTGCCATTTATTTTACTTGACTTGAAATTCCTTGTATTTAAAATGTTCTAATGTTTCATAAATCTACACTTTTTGTAAGAATTTTGATCTTTTTTGTAAGAATTCAATTGAGGCAGCAGTTTTATGTAAGTCATTTTGTTAAGTGTGTTCCTGTATGGTAGTAAAGTGTTTATTTGAGCAGTTTTAGCAGGATGGTACATTTTTCAGGGGTGTCAAACTCCAGGCCTGGTGGGCCGCAGTGGCTGCAGGTTTTCATTCTGACCCTTTTCCTAATCTGTTTTCATTGCTAATTAACTTATTTTCCCTTAATTTTAACAGCCCTGTTTTTAAGGATTCAATCCTCTGAATTGATTCCTTTCTTCATTAAATAACAGCCAAACAGAAATGAGATGTGAAACGAGCCGACAGATGACCAGCTAAATTAGAACATCAAAATTCAGCCAGTTTCACGGCAACCAATTTCTTAATGAGAGGCCAGTTCTTCCTGCTAATTAAGTCCGTTATCTAATTCCATGGCTTGTTGCTGCTCTCATTCTGCCACAGCAGAAATTTCCAAAACTGTTGATTTTTCTGTTTTTTCTTAGAACACCGTCAAGATGTTTTGGTGACCTGAGTGATCAGCCTTACTGAGACCTTTGCGTTTCTTTATTTTCAGATATTGTGTGATGGGCACAGATGAGCTGGTCATGAAGCGGCTTGTTTTGTGTCTCATTATTGTTGGCTGCTAATTCAGGAAAAAGAGACAACTAAGGGGCCTGAGTCAATTCAAGCAAAGCAAAAGAAGTTAATTAGCAGCAAACACTGCTCACTAGTGAAGAAGATGGTTAGAATGAAATCCTGCAGCCACTGTAGCCCTCCAGCCCCCGAGTTGACATAGATGATCATTTTAAAGAAGTGCATTGTAATAAATTACTCATTTAAAGTTTAGTAAATTGTTAACACTAGAACTACCCATGCATATTTTCAGTACTTAACCACCAGGCTATGCCAAGCGGAGTCTAAATCCTTTTGTTCTCACTAATGGCCCACTCAGCTCTGCATCAAGATAACACATCTCTATTGCCACAGCCCCCAAATGCCATAGATAGCCTAATACGGCTTGAGTGAATATAAAAATAAATAATTTCTTGGTTCACAGCATATGTTGTTTATATATATTTGAAACGTTAGCACATGTTTTCAATCAAAAAAAAAAAAACTCTAAGGAATATGTGAAATAGAATTTCATGGTGATACTTTATATAATTCTCTTTTTGTTTTATTGTGTGTGTATTTTCCAATTTTGCACTGCTTCTAGGAGCGAGAATTAGATTGGAAGATTATTATCTGTTATTGGTATTATACGATGGATGTTCAAAAAGTGTATGCACTTCTTTTAACACTAGAATTACCAGAGCCTACAAAAAAACTCGTAAATCCGTCCCACCTTAAATCGCTTCTTAAATCCCTTCACACCTCTCCGCCAGCGTCCTTTGTCTTCTAAATGTGCTGATAAAGAGAAGCTAGAAGCAGCCGGCTATTCCATCCCCCCACCAATTTAGAACATGCACGAACTTCTCCAAGTCCATGCCTTGATTGAGTATCTGGGAGTGATGTGGAGTTTTAGAGTGGAAATAATAGATCTTTATTTGGAACACACGCATTTCATGTCTGTTCCGTTTCTACAGTAATCTGTGTAAACTCATTGTTAAAACAGAAACGTTTTTTATATTCTAGTAGATGATGACAAAATGTAGGCATAAACTATATCATGTATGAAGCCTGAAGTCCAAATATCAAAGAAATATTTTCACAAAAGGTACAAATATAAGACAACAATTGCGCTTTTATTCAAAAATATAGCTGCAGAAAAAAAAGCCGCCTTAACATGTGACATTGAAACCCTCTAATTACGATCGCCTTTGTGGCGCAATACATTCGGCTACTGAGTGGGAATCAAAAGGTTGCGAGTTCGATTCTGCACTATTCCATTTTGAGAAGTAAACTGTTCTTAGTCTTACTATTTTAGAATAAAAGCATACATTTGTTTTCAGTCTGTAACAGCCGGTGTAATTTATGATCCTTATAAAGGTTAGCTTTGTTTTGTTTTTTTTAATTCACTTTTCATTCTCTCAGTTGCATTCAGAATCAATCCATACAACCCCATCTGACACGGCTATTTTCACATAAAGATGCGCTATAGCTCTGCAGTGTACCACGATGCATACTAACGCACCCCCCCCAAAAAAGGGTTCTGACACACAAACGCTGTTGAAGCTACCTTCTCGTATCTCACTGTCACTTGATTTTCTTTTTATTCAGTTTTATTGAGTGTTCCTGCCAGTCCCCGCATGTTGCTGTATGCTGTTTCTTTTGTACTCCAGGACATGCAGAGGAGAGAATGGTAAAGAGCAGTAACTTCGGCGCTATATGCAATCATCAGACACTCCCCATCTGCCCGTGTCGTTCAAACACAGGAACATATGTTGGTGTAAAAGTATAACAAAAGTGCACTTTTATTCAAGTGCACTTTTTCCATTGCCTTTTCCTGTAAGAAGCAATGTACACACTTCTCTCTATGCTGTGGTTTCTATTACACACCTGAAAGAAAGAGGCAATAAATGCAATATTATTTGAAAACGAACAGCGTCAGATCGGGTGTGAATTTATGCAGGAACTGGAAATTCTCTGATGTGGGATCAGTTCTGTATGGTTGTGGGCGTGAGTGGTGGACATAACTGGGAATTACTGTGAATGTGCGTGGTGTTTTGAGATAATGAATAGAGCTGCAAATTACAGGGAATTCTCAGATCTGACGCTGTTCGTTTTCAAATAATATTGCATGTACTGAACTATTTTAGAATAAAAACATACATTTGATTTCAGTCAGTCTGTAAAAGCCAGTGTAAATGCATGATAATTGTAAAGGTTAGCTTTTTTTTTTAAATTCAGTTCCATTCTCTCAGTCGCGTTCACGATCCCCCTCCCCCCAATCTGACAATGCTGTTTTCACATAAAGACACGCTATAACTCAAATGTAATTTATTTGGAGACGCGCTATAGTTTGAATGTGATTTATTTGGAGATGCGCTATACTCGAATGTCATTTATTTGGAGACACGCTATACTTGAATCTTATTTATATAGGGAAGAAAGTACAATGTCAGGTGCTCATTCAGTGTAATAGGAACCACAGCACAGAGAGATGTGTACACACCAACAAGTACACATGTCGTGAATGTAGGAAGGGTGTGTGGGAATTGTTAATATTTGAATGTGATGATTTTATATAGCACGGATCGGAAATCAGCCTACTGTAACTTGCTTTATTTTTTCTTCACTTATAGTCTAGAATAAAAGTACACTTGTTTTGTTATACTTGTACACCAACATATGTTCCTGTGTTTGAGCGACATGGGCATGCTCAAAAAAATAGACGTGTAAAGCCACAAAAAGTGCACGCAGGCACTTCAGTTCGCAAGCATTGGTACGAGAATGCAGTCACAAGTACGCTTTATGTGAAAACAGCATTCTCAGATGTGTGGGATGGTAGGGAAGGATCCTGAACACGACTCAGAGAATGAAAAGTGAGTAAAAAAAAAACCTAACTTTTACAAGTATCATAAATTACATCGGCTGTTACACACTGAAATTAAATGCATGTTTTTATTCTAAAATAGTAAGAATAAGAGCAGTTTACTTCTCAAAACTGAATCGTGTGGGATTGAACTCATGACCTTTTGAATACTAGTCAGTGGCTGATACCATTTCGCTACCATGACAGCTGTATTAAGTGTCTGTCAATGTGGCATGCTAAGGCGGCTTTTTTCTGCAGTTATATTTTTGAATAAAAGCATGCTTGTTCTGTTATATTTGTACCTTTTGTGAAAGTGTTTGATATTTGGACTTCAAGCTTCATACATTATATAGTTTATGCTTACATTTTGTCATTTACTACTACAATATGAAAAACGTTTCTGTTTTAAAAATGTGTTTACACGGATTACTGTAGAAACGGAACACACGTGAAATTCGCGTACAGTAATCCCTCGCTATATCCCGCTTCGACTTTCGCGGCTTCACTCTCGCGGATGTTAAATGTAAGCACATCTAAATATATATCACGGATTTTTCAGCTGGTTCGCGCTTTCTGCGGACAATGGGTCTTTTAATTTAGGTTACATGCTTCCTCAGTTTGATTGCCCAGTTGATTTCATACAAGGGACGCTATTGGCGGATGGCTTAGAAGCTACCCAATCAGAGCATGTATTACATATTAACTAAAACTCCTCAATGCTATAAGATATGCTTCCCGTGTGGCCTTGTTTTGTTTGCTTCTCTCTGTCTCTCTCACTCTCTCTGCCTGACGGAGGGGGTGTGAGCAGAGGGGGCTGTTTACACAGTGGCTGTTTGCCTAGAAGATAGGATGCTCCTCTACAAAATGCCGCTTTATCGCGGTGCTTCTGTATACTTAAAAGCACGTATTGGTTTTTTGATTGTTTGCTTTTCTTAGCGAGCGCTCTCTCTGACATTATCTGCTCTTCACGGTGCTCCTTTGAAGATAAGATATGTTTGCCTTCTTTTAATTGTCAGAAAGAACTGCCATCTCTGTCTTGTAATGAAACACAGTTTAAACGTTTGACTAAAGGGTGTTATTTCATGTCTAGAGGGCTCTAATAATGTTAACAGTGTGGGAGAGTTTATAAGGGCTTAAAATATATAAAAATAACCATACAAACATATGGTTTCTACTTCGCAGATTTTCACCTATCGCGGGGGGATCTGGAACGCAACCCCCGCGATCGAGGAGGGATTACTGTATTTAGAAGGTCGTAAACAGGTTTTCTATGCTCTAACTGCGAAAATATTCGATTTATAAATAAAGAATACTACTTCGCGGAAATTCATTTATTGCGGCAGAGTCTGGAACGGATTAACCGCGATAAACGAGGGTTGACTGTATTCCAAATAATGATCTATTATTTCCACTCTAAAACTCCACTTCACTCCCAGATAATCAATCAAGGTATGAGCTGGGAGAAGTTTGTGCACGTTCTAAGTTGGTGGGGGGGATGGAATAGCCGGCTACTTGCAGCTTTTTTTTTTATCAGCACATTTAGATTAACAAAAGACACTGGCGGAGAGGGGAGAACGGTTTTAAGAAGCGATTTAAGGTGGGACGGACCTATGAGTTTTTTCGTAGGCTCTGGTAATTATAGTGTTAATTCTATTTATTAAGAGTTTCAAAAACAAATTACATCACTTTTCTACATAGTCACCTTACTACTCCTCCCATCTTCACCGTTTCCAATGAAAATATAAAAGTACTGAAACTTTTTAAATGTCCCTTTCATCATGTAAAGCAAAACTTTAAACCGAAAGGGATCCTATGACATGAACAGCTTTTATTTTTGCTTGATTTTAATTAAAAGCAAAAGATTCAAATCAAACTTAAAAAACCAAAATTCAACCCCCACCCAAAAGAAAGAGAGGAGAGCCAACCAAGAAAGCAAATCTTTAAAGGCAGAATGGAAGAGAGAATATAATTTTCCCCAACAAAGAGGCTTATTCTAAAATGTTATCGATTAGATCCTGTCATATTTTAAAAAAGTTTTGAACACCTGCTGGGGTGGGATTCTTCCAGAGCAAGATAAGTGTATGTGATAGATTGTAGCATTCACAGGTTGAATCCTGTTCTGGAAAAATTTTATATAGTTTTAAATGAGATAAATGTGCTCTATAGAAGATTTTAAGTTGAATGACTGAGTGCTTTGTGCATATGGAGCTAGAATGTATTTTGTGCATGGCTGCCTTACACTCCTTTTCTGAAATATTAAGTGAAAGATCCTTTTCCCATTGTACCCTGGGATCTATGAAAGGTAGGGACTTTAAAATGTTTTTATAAATTGTAAAGATTGTGGTGAGTGGCTGGGGGTGGTACCCAGCCGGGACGCCCAGAAGGACCGGAGGAGGGCTTACAACCTGGTAACACAGGAACAGAGCTTAGAAACTCAACCCTATAGGGGCCCGTGGTCACCGCCAGGGGGTGCCCAGATGCCTGAGGAGCCCTGCCCTCAGCACTTCCTCCACACGTGGAAGTGTTGCGGGGAAGAAGACCAGGGACACCCAGAGTGCTTCCAGGTGCACAACTGGCACTTCTGCCACACCTGTCACATCCCTGACGCTGCTTTATCAAATACACTGAAATTAACTGCATATCATTTTTTAGTTTAAGGCATCTGATAGTAATCAATTTGTAACAATATAATGATGCATGGGATGGCCAAACTAATCCAAATACTATAGCTCCTTTAGTGTTATCGTATTATTATTATTGTTGTTGTTGTTATTTTACCATTTTATAGGAAAACTAGCAAAATACCCGCGCTTCGCAGCAGAGAAGTAGTGTGTTAAAGAAGTTATGAAAAGAAAAGGAAACATTTTAAAAATAACGTAACATGATCGAAGTGTTCACTACCCAAATTGGTACTCGTGAATCTAAGATGTTTAACAGGCATTCCTGGTATTAAGTTGTAGATTTGCCTGCGAATATTTAGCGGCAGTGTGTCTATGAACTTAATTTAAACTTAAGCTTTACACCTTGCTTCCCTATTGATATGTCTACAAAGGCTTGCTCAGATTCAGAGGGTTGTTCCTTTCTTACTGCATCAATAAACAGCTCGTCTTCCTCTTTATCTGAGACATCACACACTGCATGCACAGGTTTACCTTTCCTTATCCTGCAAACTCTAGCGAAGTGGTTCAATTTACCACATTTCTTACACTGTCTTTAACTGGACATTGGCTTTTTCCTCCGTGTGCTTTGTTTCCGCAATACCTGCACTTATAAATATGCTTGTATGCGTCACACACTTCATATTCTTTTGCTGCCTTCTTAATTGTGTAATGCGTATTTTGTTCAGCGCTCTATGGAGCTCTTGCTTTTTGTGTGCGTACTGCGTTCACAGTCAGTTCACGTGAGCCGCTCAGAGTACATGCATCGAAGGTTCTCTGCTGTGGTTGTGCTATCTCGTGCGATCTTGCGATGTCCACAGCTTTATTTAATGTTAGCTAAGACCCAGCACTTAAAAGTTTCGCACTATTGCTGAGTTTGTGCCAAACACTATTCTATCCCTGACCATCTCATCTTCGTTTGCATAAGCACAGTCCTTCACCAGCAATTTTAACTCTGTTACAAAGTGATCAAAAATCTCATTTATACCTTGCGTCGTCTCACTAAACTTGTATCTCGCGAAAATGCTATTCGTCTTGGGCATCACAAAAGCCTCATAGCGGCAGCATGTCTACTGGATTGCTACTGACGGACAGCCTTATATGGGCAGGCACTCAATTACGTGGGAGGCATGGGTAAGCTGTAAGGAATGAGTCTGCCAAATTTCAGCCTTCTACCTACACGGGAAGCTGGAGAATTAGTGATGAGTCAGTGAGTCAGTCAGTGAGGGCTTTGCCTTTTATTAGTATAGATAAGTTTATGGAGGGTCTGCATATTGAATCTCATTAAACGATACAATAATAATAAAGCAATTCAATTCAATTCAGCACAACAGAGCGCATATTTGGAGATGATGACGACTGGCTTCTAAATCGATTTAGATTTCCAGACACCATTTTCTTGGAGCTCTTGATATCATTTTTAAGATGAAATGAAGTAAATTATATATATTACATTATACAGATGCATTTTTAACTTCATTTAAATAATCTATACTGTTATTAAACATGTGGACAGTGGTAGTGATGAACTGGCACCCCCCGTTCAGGGATTGTTCCTGCCTAGCACTATATGCTTGCTGGAAATGGCATGACCCTGGATGGATAGAAGGATGGAATAATATGTACTGCAAACATATTTCAATATTCCTTAAACATTTTGAAGAATCGGTGTTCTAAGCTTACAATACATGCTTTAATTCATTTCATCATGAAAATGTTATCAAACATACATCTTAGCATTTAAATTGTTCAGAAAGCTGTAATATCATGAATGTAATGTATTCTGTGTCTTGTCGGCGTAAGCGAAAGCCCATTTAAGAAGCAACTAGTGATTCACACATTTAGAGTACGTAGAAGAATACATAGAATACAAAGCATTTAACATTCTACTTTAGTTACGATGGGATTTAAGAAACTACTAAATTAAAAGATTTTAAGATGAAGTTTATGACGTTCTACTTTAATGACAAAATAAACCATGTGATTAAAGTGGAAATTTCAAGATTAAAGTTGACATTTCAAGCTTTTTTTCTACTGTGTCCCTATTTTTTTTCTTTTCTTTGTACCCTAATAAGCTTCTGTTTTATCTCGGTAGAGTAATATATTTTGCTCTGCTTACCCCTATTGCATTATTAACATGTAGCCTTAGAATACCTAATCTCACAGACTTACCACTGTTTATAAGGTATTATTGTATAACTTAACCCCACCTTCCCTTCTATATCTATAACCTCAGGCAATTAAATGTAGTAAAAAGACAAGCAGGAGTTAAGTTACACATAAAATAATGTATTACTGAGAATATTTATAAATAATAAAAAAATGCAAAGTACATTTGAATATTGGCAACCATACAACCTAATAAAATGGTGATGTGTAATTCAGATGGCACACAGACTTGTAGTTACTTAATGTCTCTAGTTAAGGCATCATTGGTGCTCAGCTTTTAGCCACATGTCTGTTCAAAATGGCTGAAGCAGTGCTCCTAATTGTGTTGTCTTCAGTTCATGGTGTGATGGTCATCTTCAGTTGTTAGCAAGAGAAAGATACTTCTACATCATCACAGGTTAGCAAGAGAGATGCTTCTTTTCAGATGTTAGTAAGAGAGAGAGAATGTGGTTGAGTAAGCAAATGTATAGGTTTTCTGTCCAACCCCTACAGCCAATCTAGACCAATGGAGGAAATAGTACATCTTAACACCTGCAATCTCCCAAGACCATATGTTAAGCTAACCTGGCTTTGTGTGGGGGATGAGAGAAAAAACTGGTTTAAGACACATCCCCCAAATCCTGTCATAATATTACAAAGTTAAGTCTTAAACGGGGGTGTTATGGGGTTTAAACACGAATGCCTCTCACCAAAGTAAAACTAAATTACATTGCTTCGCCTAAATTACAAATAAAGACATGCAAAACATTTATCAAGTTAAATGCAAAATCTTACTTGATAAATGTTTTGCATGTCTTTATTTATAATTTAGGCAAACCAATGTAATTTAGTGTTACTTTGGTAAGAGGCATTCGTGTTTAAACCCAAGTTTACGACTTTTCTTTGTAATTTTATGACAGGATTTGGGGGATGTGTCTTAAACCAGTTTGATGAGTATTTCTTTGCTAAAGTTAGCCCCAAATTACGACTGTCTCTTTGTAATTTTACAACAGGATTTGGGGGATGTGTCTTAAACCAGTTTGATGAGTGTTTCTTTGCTAAAGTCTTTGTCTCATCCCCCACACAAATCCAGGTTAGCTTAACTAATGGTCTTGGGGGGTTGCAGGTGTTAAAATGTACTATTTCCCCCATTGGTCTGAGATATGGCTGTCTGAATTGGCTGTAGGGGTTGGACAGAAAACCTATAAATGTGCTTGCTCAACCACATTCTCTCTCTCTAACCAACATATGATGAAGAAGCATCTCTCTTGCTAATCTGTGATGATGTAGAAGTATCTTTCTCCTGCTAACAACTGAAGAAGCCTATCACACCATGAACTGAAGACAACACAATCAGGAGCACAGCTTCAGCTTTTTGAACAGACATGTGGCTGAAAGCTGAGCACCAATGATGCCTTAACTAGAGACATTTGAAGTAACAAGTCTGTGTGCCACCTGAATTACACATCAACATTTTATCTGGTTGTATGGTTGCCAATATTCAAATGTACTTTGCATTTTGTTATTTATGAATATTATTAGTAATACATCATTTTATGTGTAACTTAACTCCTGCTTGTCTTTTTACTACATCTAATTGCCTGAGGTTATAGATATAGAAGGGAAGGTGGGGATAAGTTATATACAGTGGTACTGTAAATCTGTGAGATTAGGCATTCTAAGGCTACATATTAATAATACAATAGAGGAAAGTAGAGCAATATATATTACTCTACCAAGATAAAACAATTGGCGTAGTCGGGTAGGATTTTGGGGTAACCATGTTTTGCACCCTGTTTGCAAATACTGTTTTGATGTATGTGTTTGTTTATGTATGTGAATTTTAGGGCACCCAGAGTACAAATGCAGTGGAAGTAAAACATTGTTTGGTTGCTGAATGGAATATAACCAACAAAGTGTAGAGACTTCATGTGTATCACAAGGACACCCGCATGTTTGTTAGTACTAGTGGTAGTGAGTCCCTGATTAAAGTGCTAGGGAGTGGTGAAAGATGCATGCGTCATTCAAAGGGCATTTAAGTGGTTAAAGTGCTAGGGAGTGATGGGACATGCATTCGTCATTCATATGGTACTTATTCGTTTAGGATCTTTATGTATGTATGTGTATGTTTGCTCACAGGGGCAAAAGTAGGCCAACCCATAATGAATTTGGCAAATTGTATTGAGTAAATTGTAGACTCAGAAATGCCTAAGTTCATTTTAAAGTCAGCCATCTTCCAGTGGAGTGGCAGAGGGAAGCAGGCTAAAGCTAGGAAACCTGTAGTGTAGGTAGAAAAAGCAGAAGCTGAGCTGAGTGTGCCACAAAATGGAAGGGGGCTGGAAGGATTAAAAGCAAGAAAACAGAGATCAGGTTTAAAGAAGACAGCTGCTGTTATAAGAGGTTTACTAGCTTGTATTATTGGTAATAAGGAAGATCATGATGAGGAAGAAAATAGCAAAGTGAATGAAAGTTATGGAATGTTGTGTGAGAGTTTTGAAAGATGTAACAGTTGGTGTGATAATTGTGAAGTGTTAGCATATAGAACACCCACTGCTAAAGTAGAAAGCATTGAAAGCAATGGAAAAAAGAAATGTAAACCACCTATGGTGAAAGTTAGGGCAATAGTAACCAGATCGGACTGGAACCCTAAAACATGGGTGGGTGACTTACATGAGACAGATGAGTGCTCAGATAAAGAGTGGGAATGTGAGTGTGAGGAAAAGGAGAGGAATGAAAGGAAGTGAAAACAGTAAGGGTGTTTCGTTCCATTATTCTCCATTGCACCACAATCTCCAGGTGATTCTGAGGTCTGTCCAGTATTTAAAAAAACATGCTACACCAATAGATATTTCACAACTGTTAAGAAAGGTAACCAGTGCTGCAATGAAATTTGATTTAGGACAAAAAGAGCAGATAGAAGGCAGAGAAGCTGGTGAGTGTGAATGGCAATTGTTGACTAGATGGCATGAACAGGATATTGGCATATTGGTACTGAGTAAAGAAATTGTGGAATTTAAACAAGGAACAATGGAAATGAAAGGAATTCAAATGCTTGTGTGTGAAAGGTCTGAATGTGCTAGTGCAAGAATGGCTGAGTTGGAAAGAAAGTGCACCAGTTTAGGAGTTGATTTGAATGAAGCAGGACAAGCTAAAGAACAAAGAATGGGGGATGGTGCAGCAGGAAGTTTTACAATTAGCCAGCAAGCCAGGAATGCACAGGGGTGTGAAGGTCCTAACAGCTGTGCTGGGGCCAGCAGTAATTAAAAAGCACACACACTTAGGTTCAGTGATTCGAAACCTGACTGACCAGTTGTTTAAAAAGACAGCCTATGAATCTCCATGCAATAAAATGGAGAAAAGTGAGCTGGTCTTTAGTAAAGAACACAGGTCAGTTTTAGGAGAGATGCTGGATTTAGCACTTAGATTCTGGAGAGGTTTTAGCCCACACTTTCAGGTAGCAGTTACCATATAATAAAAAAAGGACACACAGGCAACGAACGCGCAGGAAGACAGGAAAGGCAAAACAGTTAATTCTGTTTCAATTTTCTGTAAAAGTGCTACTTCTATTGTAAGGTTTTACGGACTTTGGGGATAAGTTGCAGGTAATAAATAGTGAAGGCAATTAGCAGAGTAAAATCCATGCAGGAGATCGGGCTACCATTAGCACATTGGAGCAAAGTGGCAGTGTGGCCATAGTGGCCAAACTGTTCCAATGAATGCCGGGAAGCAAAGTTTGAATGTTGGCACCAGGTTAACCAATAAGAAGAAGATGAGATGGACAGAAACTGCTTTGTCACCTTCCATTTTGCAGACCTGCCTACATAGCAGAATGAAAAAAAAGAAAGAGGAAACGACATTCAAAGACCAAAAACAAAGACATGAAGAAGAACTGAAGAGACAGCAAGAAAAAGACACTTACTAGGGTTTAAGTGAGTAACAAGTCCATAAGTCCATAAGTCATGCAATAATAGGACTAATCACAATAGCTATAGTTTAAAACGAAAGGTTTGTTCAATACTGCAGCAAATTTATATTCCAAGGGTTGGAAACTGAACAAACCAGTTAGGAATGCCAAAAATAAGGGGATTAATTTTGTGCTCATAATTAATTAATACCCAGAATGTATACTTTAAGTGGGATAATTAATATAAGAAAAGTTATACTGAGCAAATTGGTGAACTTTTCAGGAAAGCAGGTGTAGCTGGTACATTTGCAAGACATATGGGCTCCGATGTTTAGGTATAGTCTAACTGAGAAAATACGGAAGCCCTGCTGAGATTGTCGGCTGTGGTACAGGCACAGGACCAGTGGGCCAATTCTGAACTGAGGTGTTAAGCCCAACAAGTGTGTATATGGTGAGCAAACAACTCTAGGGGTGGCCTATGAGGGGAATGATGAGAGTTGCATAGCTTTGATGTCTTATGGTGGTGATGCCTGCCTATACTGGTAAAGGCTGATGGCAGTCAAGAGTTGCACCATGGGTAGGAAAGCACAAGAGGCAACTAAGTCAACCCCAAATGTTTGCAGAGGGGCCACAAATGTTGGTTTGTGAGCAGTTTATGCAGTTTCACATGTGCTGTCACTTGGGCAGAAGTGGTTGTACTGGCACCTGTGGCATGTTACCTTTCAAATTTTGATGTTAATTGTACAGCTGCATATGCTTAAACAGATACTTTGGAACAGTGGTCTAATTAGCAGTTAGACACAAAACAAGCACAGATTAAAAATTCACACAATAGACTAAATTGTAGTGGGCTAGTTTAGTGGAAGGTGTGGACTAGTCTCATTTTGAACCACCAGATCTGATGACATATGAAGCTGGAGCAGATGCAAGTCATCAGGAGCAGATCAACATTCTTCAGATTGTCTTTGAAATAAAGAAGATATGTAATGGACAAATGGTCACGGACAACTTTTAACACTGGGAGAGCAAATACTGCAAATCAATGCATAAGTTATACATCAGACTCTTTAAACAATGAATGTTTATAAAGACATTGTACAAAACATTCATCGGGGTGGAGTGTTGTGATGTGAGATTTTGCATATAACTTGATAAATGTTTTGTATGTCTTGTAAAAGGCGCTATATAGCGCCCGACCCGGCACAGACCACGCAGAGGCAACTTGTACAAAACACACAGGCTTTTATTTTTCTTCAGCTGTGTGACACGTCTTCCCCGTGCCACACAGCCCAAACACAGTCCAAAGCACCAAACAAAACACAAACCACAATTCTCCTTCACCTTCTCTTCCACCACTCTTCTGCAAGCTTAGTCCTCCTCCTCCTCCCAACCCTGGCTCTCCGAGTGGTGGTGGCTGGGCCCTTTTATAGCCCACCCGGAAGCGTTCCAGGTGATTAACCACCTGGTCCTAATTGAACTGAATTTAGTGTTACTTTGGTGAGAGGTATTCGTCTTTGCACCCCCCCGCCCTTTACGACTATCTCTTTGTAATTTTACGACAGGATTTGGGAGATGTGTCTTAAACCAGTTTGATGAGTGTTTCTTTGCTAAAATCTTTGTCATATCCCCCACACAAAGCCAGGTTAGCTTAACATATGATCTTGGGGGGTGGCAGGTGTTAAAATGTACTATTTCCCCCATTGGTCTGAGATGTGGCTGTCTGGAGTGGCTGAAGGGGTTGGGCAGAAAACCTATAAATTTGCTTGCTCAACCACATTCTCTCTCTCTAACCAACATATGATGAAGAAGCATCTCTCTTGCTAACCTGTGATGATGTAGAAGTATCTTTCTCCTGCTAACAACTGAAGAAGACCATCACACCATGAACTGAAGACAACACAATCAGGAGCACAGCTTCAGCCATTTTGAACAGACATGTGGCTGAAAGCTGAGCACCAATGATGCCTTAACTAGAGATATTTGAAGTAACTACAAGTCTGTGTGCCACCTGAATTACACATCACCATTTTATCAGGTTGTATGGTTGCCAATATTCAAATGAACTTTGCATTTTGTTATTATTTATGAATATTATCAGTAATACATCATTTTATGTGTAACTTAACTCCTACTTGTCTTTTTACTACATCTAATTGCCTGAGGTTCTAGATATAGAAGGGAAGGTGGGGATAAGTTATATACAGTGGTACTGTAAATCTGTGAGATTAGGCATTCTAAGGCTACATATTAATAATACAATAGGGGAAAGTAGAGCAATATATATTACTCTACCAAGATAAAAGAAGTATTAATTATATTAATTATCCCACTTAATTAATTGATACCAAGAATGTATACTTTATGAGTCCAAAATGAATCCCCTTATTTTGGCATTCCTAACTGGTTTGTTCAGTTTCCACCCCTTGGAATATGAATTTGCTTCAGTATTGAACAAACCTTTCCTTTTAAACTATAGCTATTCTGACTAGCCTTATTATTGCATGACTTGTGGATTTGTTACTCACTTAATCCCCAGTAAGTGTCTTTTTCTTGCTGTCTCTTCAGTTCTTCTTCATGTCTTTGTCTTTAGTCTTTGCATGTTGTCTTTTCTTCATTCTGCTGTGCAGGCAGGTCTGCAAAATGGAAGGTGACAAAGCAGTTTCTGTCCATTTCATTTTCTTGGCGGTCAACCGGGTGCCAACACTCAAAATTTGCATCTAGGCATTCATTGGAACAGCTTAGCCACTAGTGCCATGCCACTCCAATGTGCTAGTTGAACTGAACTAGATACATTTACTTATATGACAGCATGAACTGCTTGTAGATAAATATAGTCTTTTATTGGTGTCAACATATTGCAATAGTTTTTTTAAAAATAAGTGTCGGTTGTTCTAAAACCGTTCACATGTGAGATACCCGTACACTGTGTCATCCCTGGGAGCCCGGGATTCCCAGGAATGACATGCGGGATTCCCAAATTCCCGGGAATGGTTTCCCTAAATCCGATGTATATAGGCTGAACAGGACCGGAGAATCCATGCCACAAGGTGTGAATCTACTCCCATCTCAGTCAGCTTATCCCTAAGGAGCAGAGGTTGGATGGTGTTGAAGGCGCTAGAGAAGTCAAAAAAACATAATTCTTACAGCACCACTGCCTCTGTCCAGGTGGGAGAGGGATTAATGAAGCATACAGATGATGGCATCCTCCGCTCCCACCTTCTCCTGGTATGCGAACTGCAGAGGGTCGAGGGCGTGGTGGACCTGTGGCCTCAGGTGGTGAAGCAGCAGCCATTCCATGTTCTTCATCACATGTGACGTCAGAGCGACAGGCCGGAAGTCATTCAGCTCACTAGGATGCGATACCTTTGGGACAGGGGTGATGCAAGTTGTTTTCCAAAGCCTCAGGACTCTCCCCTGTTCCAGGCTCAGGTTGAAGATGCGCTGTAGAGGACTCCCCAGCTCAAGTGCACAGGCCTTCAGCAATTGTGGCGATACTCCATCTGGACCCACTGCTTTGCTGGCACGAAGTCTCCTCAGCTCTCTGCTCACCTGGGCCGCTGTAATTGTGGGTAGAGATGTCTCTCCTATGCTGGTATCAGCAGAAGGATGGGTAGAGGGTGCAGTACTCCGAGGTGAGAGTGGTTTAAGGTGGTCAAACCTGTTAAAGAAGTTGTTCATTTGGTTTGCTCTCTCCACGTCTCTCTCGATGGTGGCTCCCTGCTTCGAGCTGCAGCCAGTGATGATCTTCATCCCATCCCACACTTCCTTCATGCTGTTATTCTGCAACTTCTGCTCCACCTTTCTCCTGTACTGCTCCTTCGCCGCCCTGAGCTGGACTCGGAGTTCCTTCTGCATGCGCTTAAGCTCATGCTGATCACCACCTTTAAAAGCCCTTTTCTTCTGGTTCAAAAGGCCCTTGATGTCATTTGTAATGCATGGCTTGTTGTTAGCATAGCAGCGTACCGTTCTTACTGGAACTACAATGTCCATACAGAAGTTGATGTAGTCAGTAGTGCAGTCAACAACCTCCTCAATGCTCTCACTATGTGACCCCTGCAATGAATACGACGCCGGCGGTCAGTAGAGTAGTACTACAATTATGCTAGAATCTGTTTTAATATCTAATATGAGTGTCTCAAAGGATGTAAATATGCCTAAATTCTACGAAACAGTTTACAATTCATTGCGCAGAATTATCCCAAGGACACCTCCTTAACCAGTATATCTTGATTTATGAAGGAATGTATAAACATTTAGTGCTGCCTCAGCTAAAGGAAGTATCAGATTTACTAAGCCAGGTTTCAGAAAGAGGACATAAACCAGATTTTCTACTTAATACAATATTGTTTACCAAAGCAGCTTGATTTTCCAAAAAATGGATGTTTACAAAACAGCACTTTAACTGAAAGGGTGTTTTTGAACTGGTATCATAATTATTGTTTTAATGTGAATTTAGATACTGATACAGTTACCCATGGCTAAGAATCAGATTTTAACTCTTTAATTATGCTCTTTAACCTCAGGTTATTAATTGATTTAGATTTTGCTACAGGACTAAATTTATTAGATGCCACAACAAGGGTAGCAGCTACAAAATAAAAGGTGGGCTAAACAACTGCCTGCAACATAAGATTACAAGGCTGCAGCCTGGATGATGTTCTGATCAGTCATCCAGGCAGTTTTGCTGCCATACTTTCCAGCTAGGGTTAAGATCATCTATCTTGAAATATTCCAGGCCATATCCAAAAATATCAATGAAGTATGTCTTTTCCCCATCATGTTGATTGGCATGTTTGCCGTATTTTGTGCTTCAAAATACTAAGTAAATTTTATTTTGGTATTAACAAATGGAGCAGTTTATTTAATCCCTGGTGCAGACAAGCCAAATTGTCACTTGATCTGAAAAGTGGATAGATTTTTACTTGCTACAACTGTTGTCGGTGTGTAAAGTTCCCCACAACCCAAATGTACAAACCGGTTAGAAAATGAATACAGTAGATGCTTAAATGCAAATTTGAGAAATGTTCAATATAATCAGAAAATTAATGTAAAGGCTCTGTTCCTTTTTAGGGACTGTGTTGGACAAGGTATTAAAAAGAGATTAATCTTTTTGTCATTTTGTCTTCTCTTCCACCTTTGTGACACTGAAAATTGAACAGTTTAAAACTCACAAACATTTTTGATCAGTCACATCATTGCACTCTAATGCTCTCACAGCACACACAAATATGTTTCTGAACTAACTCTATAACTCTATAATGGGGTAAAAGTGTTAATAACTAAACTTATGCATGTACTGTATGTGTTTTGGCTTTTTTTTTTAGATAAACATGATTCCTACAATTACTTTGAATACACAGCATTTCCAGACATGACTCCTCCTGTTTTTGTTTTCAACCTGTAATAAGGTGCTATATAAACACCTTCACCACTCTGAGACATTTTTATATGTAGTTTTTGCCTGTGTTGTTTTCACATATTATTGTGCCTTCTGGAGTAATTCATCTACTTGCAGTCACACATATGCATAGTATCAACTTTCACTTGGTACTACTGATATCATAAAAAAGCTAGTACAGTTACATTTATGGAACTTTGATATTAACTTGGTACTGAATTACTGGTTCTTGTCACATCCCTAGTACTGACATATTGCTTTCTAGCTTTAGACTGAACATGCATTTATTTAGTTAAAGCACATTATAGTGAACTTCAAATAATTAATTAGTATTTTAAAAATGCTAAAGACAAAAAAAGTCTTTACATCCATGGCATGAAATAATGAGCATCCCACTCTTTATGTAATATAGAATGAGACTTTTGTAGCATCCAATAAAAACGGTCAATAACAAGTAACCAATAGACTGCTGTTCTTTTGCATTATTTACATTGTGAGCCCTGGTCACTCCTTAACTTAAATATTTACTAAGGAGGCTAAAGATACACATAGTTTTTTTGTTATTTTACTGAAAAAAACACTGGTTTGACTTTGTGTCACGAGTTCCAAATGAAGCACATTACCTGCATTGTGATGAAGCGTCAGTTACGGCACTAAGGCCATGTGACGCGATTCCCAGAGGGTGACCCAGCTCGCAGGATCATCATTGTTGAGGACCCAAGCAGCTGAACCAGACCAAGGGGACACTCACGTAGCACCTGGCTGCAGCAGACAGATGGTCATTTCTGGAGTTTGGGACTACAAGAATTGAGTCAGAAGCACAATGACAGCCACGGGACAGAGCATTTAGAGATCATTTTTTTAAAGCAATTCCTTATGTAGACACTGGCAAAGTAATGGAACCTGAAGAATGCGGTTTTATGGTGGTAGCCAATATGAATATATATAAATAAAATCTGGATGATATAGATATGCATTGAATAAAGTGTGGCGGACCCAGCTAGGACGCCCCTTCAGTATATGTTCAGGGGGAGCAGCCATGGAATTGCAGGAGGTTGCAGCCATGGACACTAGATGGCAACCCCCCTAGGTTGGAGTGGTGCCTAGGTCTCCCACAGGGCTCCATGGGAATTGGAGTTTGGTGCAGCCTTGTTGAGTCCCGTAGGCACCGCCAGGGGTGGCTGCAGGTGGGACTCCTGAGCCCTTGTGGGCAGTATTTTCACCACACCTGGGAAGTGGACTCGGCAATCAAGTACCTGGAGCACTTCCGGGTGCCTAATAAAAGGAGCCAGCAGCCACCACTCGGGAGCCAGAGTCAGGAGGAGGAGGACGAGGTTGCCTGGGAGGTTGACTTTGTTAGGGCTGAGGGACACAGGGAAGACATGGACCTTAGTGGAAGAAAAATAAATTTTGTTGGTTTTACACGTGCCTCTGTGTCAGTCTGGGCACATATATAGCACCTTTTTCCATCCATCATTTATCCAACCCATTATATCCTAACTACGGGGTCACGGGGGTCTGCTGGAGCCAATCCCAGCCAACACAGGGCGCAAGGCAGGAAACAAACCCCAGGTAGGGCGCCAGCCCACCGCAGCAAACAAAGAATATGTCAGCCGAAAAAAAAAATTAAGCTACCAATCATTCCAGTTTGATCAGCTGGTCTTGTGTATAGTTAAAACATATTACCTGAAATATTATGACAAATGGCAAAGGCTTTTGTATTAATCACCAATATTAAATCACAAATGCTCATAATGACTGCAGACTTTAACTGTGTATCAAATCCTATCTAGATAGATAGATAGATAGATAGATAGATAGATAGATAGATAGATAGATAGATAGATAGATAGATAGATAGATAGATAGATAGATAGATAGATAGATAGATAGATAGATAGATAGATAGGAGATACCAACTGTAACTACAATACTGAAAACCTCACAGTTTATTAAGGATCATACTCTTTCTAGCACTTAGAAGCATTTACAGGTGCTGGTCATAAAATTAGAATATCATGACAAAGTTGATTTATTTCAGTCATTCCATTCAAAAAGTGAAACTTGTATATTAGATTCATTCATTACACACAGACTGATGTATATCAAATGTTTCTTTTAATTTTTAATGATTATAACTGACAACTAATGAAAGTCCCAAATTCAGTATCTCAGAAAATTAGAATATTGTGAAAAGGTTCAATACTGAAGACACCTGGTGCCACACTCTAATCAGCTAATTAACAAAACACCTGCAAAAGCCTTTAAATGGTCTCTCAGTCTAGTTCTGTAGGCTACACAATCATGGGGAAGACTGCCGACTTGACAGTTGTCCAAAAGACGACCATTGACGCCTTGCACAAGGAGGGCAAGACACGAAAGGTCATTGCTAAAGAGGCTGGCTGTTCACAGAGCTCTGTGTCTAAGCACATTAATAGAGAAGCGAAGGGAAGGACGAGATGTGGTAGAAAAAAAGTGTACAAGCAATAGGGATAACCGCACCCTGGAGAGGATTGTGAAACAAAACCCATTCAAAACTGTGGGGGAGATTCAAAAAGAGTGGACTGCAGCTGGAGTCAGTGCTTTAAGAACCACCACGCACAGACATATGCAAGACATGGCTTTCAGCTGTCGCATTCCTTGTGTCAAGCCACTCTTGAACAAGAGACAGCGTCAGAAGCGTCTCGCCTGGACTAAAGACAAAAAAGACTGGACTGCTGCTGAGTGGTCCAAAGTTATGTTCTCTGATGAAAGTAAATTTTGCATTTCCTTTGGAAATTAAGGTCCCAAAGTTTGGAGGAAGAGAGGAGAGGCACAGAATCCACGTTGCTTGAGGTCCAGTGTAAAGTTTCCACAGTCAGTGATGGGGTGCCATGTCATCTGCTGGTGTTGGTCCATTGTGTTTTCTGAGGTCCAAGGTCAACGCAGCCGTCTACCAGGAAGTTTTAGAGCACTTCATGCTTCCTGCTGCTGACGAACTTTATGGAGATGCAGATTTCATTTTCCAATAGGACCTAGCACCTGCACACAGTGCCAAAGCTACTAGTACCTGGTTTAAGGACCATGGTATCCCTATTCTTGATTGGCCAGCAAACTCGCCTGACCTTAATCCCATAGAAAATCTATAGGGTATTGTGTAGAGGAAGATGCAATACGCCAGACCCAACAATTCAGAAGAGCTGAAGGCCAGTACCAGAGCAACATGGGCTCTCATAACACCAGAGCAGTGCCACAGACTGATCGACTCCATGCCACGCCGCATTGCTGCAGTAATCCAGGCCAAAGAAGCCCCAACTAAATACTGAGTGCTGTACATGCTCATACTTTTCATGTTCATACCTTTTAGTTGGTCAACATTTCTAAAAATCCTTTTTTTGCATTGGTCTTAATTGATATTCTAATTTTCCGAGATACTGAATTTGGGACTTTCATTAGTTGTCAGTTATAATCATCAAAATTAAAAGAAATAAACATTTGAAATACATCAGTCTGTGTGTAATGAATGAATCTAATATACAGTTTCATTTTTTGAACAGAATTACTGAAATAAATCAACTTTGTCATGATATTCTAATTTTATGACCAGCACCTATATATTTATTTTTCAGAAAGTTCTGTTTGATCTCCCCAAAACATCACATCAATGTTTGAATTAACAGCTTTTTTTAAATAGTTTGATACCATCTTGTAAATGTGATGATAATGCTGACTATGTTCCTTTTATTTTTGAAACTCAAATCTTTATGCCTCACCATTTCACATTGCCTTTGGTATCTTAATGCATTTATGCTAGCAACTGAGGAATTTATAAAATTATTTTTCATACAAACTGACATATTCTTAGAAATCAATGTGCCTCTGGAGATATCTACAGAAATACTGCAGAGGCACTCAAGGCATTTCTAAAAGGACAAAAGCCCTACATGTTCCACAACAAAATAAACTACAGACTAAAGCAACAGTGGCAAAGGAGTATTATATTTCAGCAGATCAGTAGATAAATAAATTAAGAAAAAACTGAAGGTCAAGTAAAAGAATCTCTTACATAGCAGTTTTAGTCAGAAAGCTCCAGAAAATGAGGCACCAAAAACAGACTTATGCTGTACATGTTTTATTGGAGTAACTGTGCATATATCATTAAACCCATTTAATCCAGTTCAGGGTCACGAAAGATGGACCCTATGCTGGCATAAACCAACCCTATACAATGGTGCTTGTTGAACTAATTTTGTAAACAAAATCTTGAAAAATTTGGTAGATAGCCACTACTACAGTCACTCCTCTACACCATCAGTACCGTGCTATATGAGACATTTATATGTCTACATTAGTTAAGTTATCTAAGCTGTATTTTAATGTAAAATGGAGATGGTTTTAATTTTAAATAAATATACTTCTTGCAAACAGCAAAACAAAGTTTTTGTTCCCCATCTTTTGACTTCACTCACTGTTTACCTGTAGGGAAATGCATTACAACAGTGAAAGAAACTTCATTTGCACCTTTAAAATTTATAGAAAAAGCAACAAAGAGGCTATAGAGTGCTCATCTGAAAACAGAGAAACAACTGATATACTACTCTGATTAAAATATTCAAACTTGTGGTCTCATCTTTTATACATTATCAGGTCTTTTCACACTTTTGCATACAGGTCTTTTGAATAATTTGCATAAGAAACCTGTACAGAGATGAAAATGAATGATAATGTTTTTTATTTTTAATTTTGAAAGAATAAAAATGAACCTGCTCCAAACAAAACCAAAGCCACTATAGACAGAGGAGTACAAAAATTCAACTATTCTTTTTACTTTCCCATACCATAATTCAGTTTTTTTATACAGCAAATGTTTTATCATGTTATCAGATCACCTGGAACATGCATCTAACACAAAAGGTACCAACTAACATCTTTTCTTAATACGGAGATGGGAAGAAATGTCAAAAACGACTGCACGACTGTTACCTGTAGCCTCTTACCTGTCTCGCTGTTTATATTGCACCCAGTGTACTCAATCCTAGGGCTCTTTAATGGCAGGCTGCTCATTGACGGGGACTTTTTTTTATTTCTAATCCTTTATTTGTGCTTTACCACTGTTGTGATGTTAGGTTTTGCATATAACTTGATAAGTATTTTGTATATCTTTATTTGTATTTTAGGCAAAGCAATGTAACTTAATTGTTACATTAGCATTAGTGAGAAGCATTCATGTTTACCCCACCCCTTTACGACTGAGTCTCTTTGAATTTTACGACAGAGCTGGGGGAAGTGCTTGACACAAATGTTTCTCTGCTAGAGTCTTTCAACCCCTGTAAGAAAGCCAGGCTGCCTAACTGCTAAGCTGTACCTTAACATATGGTTTGGGGGCTGGTGTTAAGATGTTCTATTTCCCCCATTGGTCTGAAGTATGGCTGTTTGGAATTGGCGTGTATCAAAAGCTTTCAAGTACTACTACTATACATTTACTTGCTTAACCTCACACTCTCTCTTACTAACATATGATGAAGAAGCATCTCTCACCATGAGCTGACATGAACAACACAATGAAGAGCACAGTTCGGCAGCCATACTGGAACAGGCATACGGCCTGAAAAAAGCTGAGCACCAATGATGCCTTAACTAGAGACATTTTAAATAACTAACAAGTTTGTGTGCCGCCTGAAACTACACATCACCATTTAATCAGGTTGTATGGTTGCCAATATTCAAATGTCTTTTACTATACCTAATTGCCTGAGGTTATAGATATAGAAGGGAAGGTGGGGAGAAGTTATATACAATAATACCTTATAAACAGTGGTAAGTCTGAGGGATTTGAGGCGTTCTGACAGAGGCTACATCTTAATAATACAAAGGGGAAAGTAGAACAATATATTACTCTACCAAGATAAAACAACCTCCAACAGAGGACTTTGCAAAAGTGACATTTTGTGCCTCTAAGGGACCATAGCTAGACAACAAATAACAATTAAGCTCTCAGCATAACTAGTACAAGTTTTTTATTAAAATTATTTTTATTTTCATAATAGCCTGGGAGGGTTGAAATAGTCTTTATTCTGTCACAGATGACATCTGCTAGATGGTCCAGTTCCTTAGTTACAGATTATATATCCTCAATCGAAAAATGTTAATGACAATATTTCTTTCCAGAGAAAGAGCTCCTTTCCAAGTGTCTTGTAACTAAACAGTAGCAGATAGCAAGCTACATTTAAATTACCCATACTTTCAACTGAGCCACGCTCTTGACAAATGTCTCAAGCAATTTTACAAACATTGCAGAAAATGAAGTAAAGAGGGATTCATTTTTTTTTAATAAACAATATAATAAAAATGCTGTCACTCTCTTTCCTCTTCTCACTCAAAGTGAGCACCTGGTTTTCTTTCTGCCAACAGAGCAGATTATTATTCAAAGCACAGAACATTTTACTATTATCAAAGAAGCTCAAGCTTGAGTTCCATGTAAATCTAACTAGGCAAAGTACTGCAGGAAATGAGGAGAAATTTAGTTTGGTTAATTAATTGTCCATTTTAACTTCGGCAATACTGGTAATTAAATAATATGTTAAGGCTCTGACTTTATTTACCTCACTTTTTTCTGTTGTAATAGTGAGATCTCTGGTCATTACACTTACATCAAGGCAACTGAAGCACACTCATTTTAAGAATCAGAATAATACAATTTACTGATAAACACTAACACTGGAGCAAGATAGAGAGGACAGGAAGATATGGAAAAAATGATTCACTCTGGTGACCCCTAATGGGAGCAGCCAAAAGAAGAAGAAGACTGATAAACACAAGGATATAGCTAGGCAGATAGAACTTTATTTGTCCCTAAAGGAAAATCTGGCAAAACATAGTGAGGCTGGCTGTTTACTGGTTATTTAGAGTTCCTGTTTTACTATCTTTAAAGATGACATCAGCTCCTCAAAGACAAAACAGCTCATCGGCTACATGGTGTTACAGAAAGGTTTTAGATGGTCATTTTGCAGGGTGAGAGTTTTTAGAGAGAGTGCATTGAGTGAGTCTCCAGGGAGCTCAGTGAGAAAATCCCTGTCTTCCTTTCAGAAGTTTAGTTCAGAGTTCCTCAATAGAAATATGGGTGCAGCTAGTTTTTAAAGAATGTCTACCTTCTTGTAATTGGATTAAAGTCACAAAAGTTACAAAATCAGTGTTTTCTCATACAGTAGGTCAGTTATCCTGTCCATTACATTTGTAATTCTTTGAATTATAGGTCATTGTTCTTGCCTGAATCCAATTTGTGCCTTGTGACCCAAGACGTTTGCTGAGGGGCCTCTGCAAAGATGTCTACCCAACCCTGATTTACATCTGTGTTATCAGCTGAAGTACAGGCTGGTCCTGGTATGAAGAGTTAACTCACTTATTTTGAAATGCAAGCCAGGGGAAGGTAAACCTAGATATCTGCATTCCAGTTAAATCTGCTTCCTTAAGAGCTCTGGTTTGCCACTAATGTCTAGCAGCATGGGCAATGCTCACTTTGTCCTATGAATTATGCACAATCTAGCAAGACGTCTCCAGGAACTTAACGCAAGTGAAGTGCTAGCAGAGTGTCAGGTGTATTTGCAATCTGTCCGGCTTTGCCTCATACAAACAGGAAGTAATATGACCCAAACATTTCTCACATACTTCACTTGTGTGAACCCAGTATCACAAAAAGGGAAAGCTGCCTTCTTACACCCTTCTTCTTACTGAGCTCCTCCTGCCCACACAAGCTTCCTGAGTGTTTCTCTCTCCAGGGTAATTTATTTAGATTTTTGCCCTTCTTTTGCTACAAGACTAAATTAATTTCAGGACATCAATTGGCTGAAAAAGTAACCTAAAAGGGGGGTCAAATACAAAGTAAAGCATTATTAAAGAAGAAAACTGTACACTTGTCTAAATTACAGTGACTTTCGACTTTGAATACTGACTCACCTATTTTTACATATTAGCTCCACGTAAATCAAGTATATATTGTCACAGCAATAATGCAGTTAGCATAGTCATCTATCCCCGATTCCTTTCTGTTAACTACATCAATTTTTCTAAGAACATTCGTAACAATAATAAATAAATGAGACTGAATTAGCAAAACTAGAACATCATATAGCTCGTCATAGCTATAGCCAAAAAATTAAGCCTGTAGAAAGAAGGCTTGATATTTAATAACACATACTTTGCATTTTGGAGGGAATTTTTCATAAGTAAAACATAACCTATGGACATACGGAACATATTTAATATTACAAAAACAAACAAACAAAAAAAAACTTGAACAGTGTAGTCAATAGCCTGTAGACAAAAATGGTTAAGTAGAAATATTTTGGGATGTTTAGATGTGAGGAGTGTTGCAATAAACAACACTTTGTTATAATCTGAAAGATAGATTTATTTTTATCTGAACGATTGATACTTTAATAGAAAACTATATGAAATGGTAAGAAAAAATACCACATATTAGCAATTAACTTGTTTACTTTTTGTTCTCGTTTAACTACCCTTACTTGCTGAAACATTTCTCCTTCAGTTCTTTTAAGTAATATTTTTTTTTACTAAAAAGTTGTATGTAAATCAGTATCTATGGGTTTTTAAACTCTGTTGACATACATACAAACAATTGTTAAATTTGTCTGAATTAAGGGAATTAAGAGGCCAAGTTGGCATGACTGCAACAAGTGAGGCATATTTCTGAACAGGAACAATATAAGGCTCTAAATAAAAGTGAAAGAAACAATGTCAGAGAATATTTTGCAACTAAACTAAATAAAGGAGTACCATTTTTGTGTCTCAAACCAGGAGGAAAGAGTACCACCAGTGTCTGACCCTTGTAATAAAGAGATAAGATAAAGGGAGTGGAGATAAACTGTCTGTCTACCCTGTCCCAAATAACCAGCTTAACTCCCTGATTACCCTCACAATTATGTTATTTTGTTGCATTGTTAACTTAAATGGTCACTCATAACTTTGACAACTGTTGTATAAAATTCAATAATTGCTGCTATAAAAATCATATTTTAAAATGCTTTCCCCTTTTTGCTTTAAAAGAACATTTTAAAATGATGTGTGGTTTTACTTTAGTGTCAGTTTAATGTTGCAGAAGGTTTTGAAAAGGGGCAGACAATGGTACTGTTGAACAACAGGAAATGCTTTAGACATATCTCGTGAAAAAACTTTACTCACGTGTTTGTGGTTACCATTCAAATATACAACAATCATGATGACTAAATTCTAATAATAACCAAGATATGTTTGATTGTACAAAGCAAATGTATTAAATGAGATCCAAATTATGAAAGAGGGAATAGTAGTTCTAAAAAAAACCCTAAGAAGTGCGCTACGTTATATGTTTATAGTACATTCTATTATTAAAAATAGTTCGATACTATTTAGCATGTAACTTTTTTTTGCTATGCTGGTTTTATTTTACTGATCATGTTGTATATTTTATGCTGCATTATAATCATTTTTTCATCTTTAAAAATAGTTTGTGATAGTTCGTGCTTTTATGAGTGCTATAATAAAGGCAGACCTACACTATGGTGGTCCCACCATACATGGGAGGACCATTAAAGTGATGTAGTACAGTGACTAAGCGGTGAAGCAACAGAACCAGGGTTTTCTGCAACAGACATGGAGTTGAGAAACACGGGCACAATGACTGAGCTTATGGCTAAGGTACTACATTTAGAGGTAACACACACACACAAAACAGTAAACTGCTCTTCTTATGTGACCTGTATACATAATGCTGATTCAAAAAGTATCCCAGAAGGCTTATGTGTTTTTTGATATAAATTCATTTGACATATTAAGAATGGGGCAGCACTTGACTAGAGCAAGACGTTTGGCCTTGTTTCTTCCAATGTCTTTTACCAGTGATGATAGGGCAGGTTAGTTTTTGCTTGTTCATTTACTGTCATCACTAAGAAACATCAGCATACAGTGGTTCAGTTACTGTGAGATGAAAAAATAACATGGAAATCTAAAGACCATCATTACAATACATGAAATGATTGGAAAATGTTAATGCATGGCCTTCTAAATTAAAGTGAATTATTAAAAATTGCTGAAAATATCACCAAAAACTGCATTCAATGGAATTCGGCAACTAATTATCTTAACATGGTGATCCATAACCAGCTACAGACAGTAAAGTCAAAATGGGAAAAAATACATTAAAAAAGATTTTTAAGTCATATGATTTTATTCAAAGAAGCACTAAAAAGTAAAAAAAAAAAAATTTCTTGTACCAAGATTTTGTTGGTCATGTGACTAAAAATAAAATCATGGGGTGCCCATAAAACAATTAATTTAACTCAATTAAAATGCATATATTCGTTAAAGTGAAATTTCTAACCTGCCTAAATATGGAAAGAAAATGACACATCAAATAAGAACTGATTAAAGTATGTAGAATAATGGTTATAATTGGAGAAATTTTCAAATTTTAGGGGTTATTTTTTTTGGAATCATTTAAGGAATCAGCAGACTGAGACAAATGAAAGTATATAATTTCTATCTGTACACTGTCCAAACAATGAAATAATATTATGATATTAATCTTTCATGTACCAAGCTCTTTGTGCACTCCCAGCATTATTTCCAAAGTTAAATAATTACTTGGGCCCTTATTGCCGATTTAATTACTTGATTAACTGTAATCGTGTCATTTAAATACAGTACACACCAATTGATTTTTAACTATGCTTTGTTGACTAAGCTAAGTCCTTTCTGGCAGCCAGTCCTATAAGGCAGAAAGAATTCTGAAAATGTAGTAAATTGTTCACTGACACATAATGATTATCCAATGCAAAGTTAAAAACAGATTGTCTGGATGACTAGTCACCATCACATACTGCATTTGGCTAAAATAGCCTGGGATGCTATTGACTATAATCAGGTCATCCCCATTGACTACCCTTTGGGTGTTCTAATCAACAGTGATGTAATCTAGGAAACATACTTGAACATAACACAAACACAGAAAAAGTCATGGTGTGGGGCACAATCATTTATAATAGGTGGTCATGTGTTATATTTAACAGAGGCAGTCTGCCATATAACTATGTACTGAAGGGATAGTGTTCCCTTCATTTCACAATAGGACAATGCCCAATACACAGATTTAATTTCCCAGAAATGTCAGCATTACAACAGCAACATTCTCTGAACCTTCTTCAAAAGAAAATACAGTATGTGGGACACCAAAAAGAAACTGTTCCACACCCACTATAAGCTAACTCTGGGGAGGGGTGCTTAGCTGAATGTACCACTGGACCATTCCACACTTAAGGTGCATGCATATGCACTTAAACTGCAAATTTTTGCTTGACACTATTGGTTCCCATGTTGAGGTCCTTCCTAACCTAATGAACCCATTATTTTGCTCTGGATTGTTTCTGAGTACAGTTTTAAGTCATAATGTATATGTCCTTATAACTTTCACATTTTTACAGTTTTGTCTGTGCTTCTAGTAACAAAATGACATTTTATAGTTTAGGAGGAATTATTGTAGTGAAAGTTACTGACATGAAGGCTGTTTTAATGTATGGCTGAGAAGAACAAAAAAAATCAGATAAAAAGTAAGAAAATATTCCAAATAAACATAAGGTAAATACACTGAATTTATTAATTGCCCCTCTTCTTATCTGTTTCACCAAGCAACAAAACCCTTTCTAAACAAAACCATTCTAACCACTTTACTTCACAGAATATTATACAAACAACTTTACAATGAATTGCACCCACATTACAAGTTCAATTTAATGTAATATTAAATGAATGACAGAATGCATTACATAACTGCCTAAAACACCATTACCATTTTTGTCCGAATAATTTTGTAGATCAGGAAAATAAAGGTCATATCATGAACTGTTACTTATTTTGTCCATTTATAGACATCGGCAGCACTGGCTGGACTTTAAGATACAGGTGGTCCATCTTTGAGGTCCCTCATTCACAGTCCACTAAATTCAATGCATTATGAGAGAACAGAAAACGTGGTAACATTTTTAAACTATACATAAATGGATTCTATTAAACCAACTCAAAAAAAAATACATACATTAGGAAGTACCTGTGACCTCAGTCTTAGTTAAATCTAACATTTCCTATTTTCGTGTGAGCTGAGACAGGAAATGACAATGATCCTGTGAACTTGTTTTTGTGAAAGACAACCTGAGCATTGACGACCACCATATAGCCACAGATCACAGGACCGCAAGCTGTTCATGTGCAACAACATATAAGACAATAAAAAATACCTCTGGTCGTCCTTCATAGTATGTTAACTTTGACTTTGTCAGAACAAAAACTCTTTCTTTGTAGTTAAGTGGTGATGTCCTTTTCTTCTGTTGTGACCGCTTTATTAAAATCTCCTCCAAAATTGGTTCCGAGTTCATTTTGATCTCCTTTGTACAACCTCTCCTGCCATTGAAATGCCACAATAAAGTGCTGAAAAAAAACCCAAATACAATGTAGAAAACAGTGAATTGTGAAATTCAAATAAAACAAATGATAAAATAATTATGTTAAGGAGATTTTAATTCAAATTAGCAATAAAGCTAATTACAGACATGACAACGTACTTGGACACATGCTAATTTAGTTTATTAATGCACATTGTTTTTACATTGAATGCTTTCAAGTGTTCAACCAAAATCTAAAAGCCACCAAGTTAATAAATAACACATTTTTGTATTTATGTAATTTACTGAATAAACAAAACATTGTTCAACATGAACTGGTACTGTGTAAAAAGTTAATTATTCTCTGCTCTTAAAAAATGGTTGCACTATCTTGAGCAATAGTAATGACAATTAAACTCTTTTTATAGATTAAACTAGATATCAGTTATCTACATTACTGTGGAAATATTTTAATCTATTCTTTCTTGCAGAACTGCTTTATTTCAAAAACTTTCATTCTTTAAAGTGGTCAGGAATGCTGTTCCACTACTTTAAAAATTTTAATTTAAACATTATCTTGCTTTTTATACCTTCTCGATGCATTCTAAGCTCTGCTGTTGTGCCAAGTGCTGGTCACGTTCCATGCAGTTTTAAGATTAGCAGCTTCTTTTTCATTGTGTTAAATCCACTGAGGATATGTTAAAAAAATATTCAAACTTTAAGTACCACAATTATGCATAGATTTATGGATTGGAAGCCCAAGGAGTTCACATTATTTAATTTAATATACTGTGTCATGTACATGCAAGTAGGGGACACCTTTAAGGCTGAAGACAGGTAAGCAATACTACTCTGAGTCAAGAAGGAGTGCTTTTGTTAACTCAACCTCCATTTCCATCCACACTTGAGGGGCGCTATAGTTTCCTTGCCAGTCCAGGAAGTCCACTCTTAAAACTATATCAGCAACCAGAAATGTATATTCAGTTTGGACTCATGACTGACAGTAACAAAGCTCCTACTCAGAAACACTATTTTCTTTGACTCTTTTGTAGATAGCAAAATCTGTTATTTTAAATCCTTGTTAAAAGGGGGTTTGCACCACAAATCTTCTTGCTACTAGATTTTTATTATGCATACAATGGGAAAGATTCATTTTTTGCTGTATACAACTGTTCAGTACATATGCTGTAGTGCACTTTGAGCACCAAAGGAAAAAAAACAGAGTGAAATAAGCAGATCCAAGCTGCAATATTACTACATATTTCAGAGATCCCATATTACCCACTTTCTCCAGTGATCACAATATGGACAAAGATAATTCTGAATGCCACAACAAAGATGACACCAAAGTCTGAACAACGCAATGTCCTGAATGCTAAAAAGAAGCAGTTCTATTAAAAAAAAGTTACAACTGCCTATTAGTTTATAATGTATGTATACAAGTCACCAAATTAACGTGTCTCATCTATGAGCCAAAGATACTGTATAAGCTAAGAAATTAATGGAGTTATTGTACTGTCAGCTGTAGAGAGGTAGGCAGAACTAGTAGGCAAAATTCACTGGGGAAAAGCATCATTGTAGGACCTTGGATCTGTGAGGAAATATGCAGGTGTGATTCTAGAGTAGAGGGGGGATTAAAAGAGTTAAAAACACAAAAATAGCCAAATAATTCTACATCAAAATATGAAAAAATGAATCTTATAATAATTAGACTATGTCCGGTATGCTTTTTGTGTACTTTTGACACAAATTATATGATCTGTTGAGGTTATTTTTAGTGATTTCACTTACAAAAAAAAATTAGTTTATAGTAGGTTGTTCACATATATTGCAGTTTCCCACAACCTCTTTTTTTCACACTTTAACACTGGAAACACTGGTAGGTTTTCAAGAGTAAACTGTTGGTCTCACGTCCTGCCCTTGCATCTCTGTTGGTTTAGGTTTAGACTTTGTCTAGGCCAGTTCAAACATTTAATATTTGTCTTTTTGATGTGGCCATGCATTTTTATCATCTTTCTACATTAAAAAACACATTTCAGCTTCAGTTCACAGATGGATGCCAGGCGAATCAATTGCCTTAAGAATTTTCCGATCCACATTAGAATTCATAGATCCTTCATTTATAGCAAGTTCATTAGGTCACGTGGCAACAAATGATTCTATAACCATATTTTATTGGCTATATAACATTTGTACTGTAAAATGCTATGTTTGCTTTCTTTTGGACATAGTGGGGCTTACACCATATAAAAGTTTCCATTTTCATCTAATATGTGGAAAAGAGAGTTCAAGCAGGGTGTATTGGGTGGAGAAGAGTGTCAAGAGTAATTTGTGACAGACCAGTCATCAGCATGAGTGAAAGGGAAGGTCTACAGGATGGTAGTGAGACCAGCTATGTTACTGTATATGGGTTGGAATCGGTGGCACTGACCAAAAAACAGGAGATACAGCTGGAGGTGGATGAGTTAAAGATGTTAAGATTTGCATTGGGTGTGGTGAGGATGGACAGGATTAGAAATGAGTACATTAGAGGGCCAGCTCAAGTTGGACAGTTTGAAGACAAAGTCAGAGAGGTGAGATTGCGTTGGTTTGAACATGTGCAGAGAAGAGATGCTGGGTATGTTGGGAAAAGGGTGCTAAGGAAAGAGCTGCCAGGCAAGAGGAAAAGAGGAAAGCCTAAGAGAATGTTTATGGAGGTGGTGAGAGAGAACATGCAGCTAATGGGTATAACATAGCAAGATGTAGAGGACAGGAAGATATGGAAAAAGATGATCTGCTGTGGCAATCACTAACTGGAGCAGCCGAAGATGTACAGATGAAATGTTCCTGAAAGACTTGAGGACTTTTCAGTTACTTCTTGAATGAAATGAGGGTTAAAATTATGCTGAGGAATACGGAGAAATGAATTGAGATAAGGACTACACAAAATGTTCTTTTAATGCTGTTTGACTTTGTTGCAATATATTTGTAACATCTGGCATTTTAGGGTAATTTGTCTGTACAATGTCTTTACAGCACGGGTTTGAGCTGGTCAAGGAAGCAACCCTCAGACAGTACCATTAACTAAATGAAAATTGTTGTAGACACTGAAACATTGTAAATATACAGTTTTTAGGACATGTGTTTTAACTGACAATAACTGCTGTGTTTTATGCTTTTACAGGCACAGATGGCTATAACCCCAGTTTAGTGGAAGGTCTTATTCTAACTGACCTTCACAGAGCATTTTGTGAAAAATCACAATTTCTGGATACAGAGGTATACAAACTACCTCTGACTGGTTTTAGAAGAACAACTTTTCTTTACAAGCAACACAAGTATGTTTTAGAACTGTGACGATAACAGGATAAAGAAGAAAACCTGCTTTAGTCCTCCCCCCACCCCCCAACAAGGAACATAACATGGCAAATGAGACAGACAGGATAGATTTTATGAGCCCCTTTGATAAGAGAGGAGTACACCACTTCAGGGGATAAGGAAGTAATACGGATTATGAGCTGACTAAAGATGAGGAGACACACACACACACAAACACAGAGGGAAAAGTGACATAGAATGCATTAAGCTACTGCCCTAACTTCATGTTCCTACAACAATAAGCACCACCTGATAGACTGAACAGGTTGTATCGTTTGAATTGCCAGACTCTATTTAGCTTACAGTTTATGGCACTAATACTTATTAAGCATGTTTCCAGTTTTCTTTGGTCTATTCTTCTGCCATGAGCTAGGTCAATCAGGATTGAGGGAGAATGAACACTCCCAATAGAGACACTATAGTTATGGTCATTCCTTGGTGAAGTCTGAAGGTAGTGGGCTATAGTTGTGGGTGCAAGTGCATTGCAACAGTGAGCTGCATATTCCTGAAGACTGGTAAGTATAAGAATAAGTAAACAGAAACAGTGACGAAGGTGTAATATATATTTGATGATCGACAGGAACAGAATTGGTGTATTTGATAAAAAGGTTTATGATTTAAAGAGAGATGTCCTAAAAAGTCTTTCATACTTTAAAATAAACCAAAACTAAAGACCAGCATTTATTTTCTCCTTGGTCGGTTCCTGTTATGTGTTCTCTGATCCCTGTTTTTTGTTTTTTTGTTTCTTTCTGCCCCTCATGGACCCTGTGATCATCAGAGGTGACTGTGTGCAGAAGGTGCAGACCTATAAATACCTGGGAGTGCAGCTGGATGATAAATTGGACTGGACTGCCAATACTGATGCTCTGTGTAGGAAAGAACAGAGCCGACTATACGTCCTTAGAAGGCTGGTGTCCTTCAACATCTGCAATAAGATGCTGCAGATGTTCTATCAGACGGTTATGGCGAGCGCCCTCTTCTATGCGGTGGTGTGCTAGGGAGGCAGCATAAAGAATAGCGATGCCTCACGCCTGGACAAACTGGTGAGGAAGGCAGGCTCTATTGTAGGCACGGAGCTGGACCGTTTGATATCCGTAGTAGAATGACGGGCACACAGCAGGCTCCTATCAATAATGGAGAATCCACTGCATCCACTGAACAGTATCATCTCCAGACAGAGGAGCAGCTTCAGCGACAGACTGCTGTCACTGTCCTGCTCCACTGACAGACTGAGGAGATCATTCCTCCCCCACATCATGCGACTCTTCAATTCCATCCCTCAAACATTAATATTATACAAAATTGTCTGTCTGTCTAACCTTCATTGTTATCATTCTTTAATTTAATATTGTTCTTTATCAGTATGCTGTTGCTGGATTATGTGAATTTCCCATTGGGATTAATAATGTATCTATCTATCTATCTGTCTTTTGTCAAGTTTAACATACATGCATTTTTTATAGTCACATTGTCCAACTCACTATATCCTAAACACAGGGTCACGGAGTATTATTTATATGTTTATTTTAATTATTTTATGTGAATAGTATTCCATTTTATGTCTTATTAATGTGTTTTCTGGGTGACCCCCAAATAGGCAAGGCCACCCTGATGTCCCACGTCACAGCTCTCTGTCTTTTTCTATTTAGGTCACATCAGATGGAGATCTCAGGCTTGGTACATTGAAGTCTATTGGAGATGTGACTACTGCTCTATTATTGTATTTGCTGGCTTTTTGATATTTTGCTGCTCTTTTGTTGCTTTATGGTTTCTGGACCTCATATTGGGATGTGTTAGGTAAGGATACCATTTTAGAGAACTCTATGTTTGTTCCTTCTTTGAGCTTTTGTTATTTTCCTCTTTTGCCAAATAATTACCATAATTTTTATAAACATCCTTTTGTTGATTGTCTCGAAAAGCCATGGTTTTATGGCTTCTCCTTCTCTTGGAGTGCACTTCAATATTTGCGGGGTACTTAAGTGTATCTTTAAACCCTTTAATCCTGTGTAGGCCAAGGTAGGCCAGTGTGGTTACGAGCTAAGCCATTGGAATGAGACCTAATCCAGGTAGGAAAAGGAGGCTTTAAACCCTTTTGCTATGGATTCAAATCCAGTTCATAACAATTGCTACGAGTCCCAGAAAGAAAAAATCCTGAGCGAACATCCATGTGTTTCTTTTTCAAAAAAAATCCATATTCAATTAATGCAAACAGTGAAATGAAAAAGACTGCATATTTTCATGTTAAATACATTTTTAAACAATTAACAACTTTAAATTAATGAGTGCAACAGCATAAACAAAGCTTGTCTGCTAATAAAATGCCTTAAATGTTGGACAATATCATGTGTAATTAAATACGTGGCTGGTGTATTTGAAGCAAAAGCTCACTTTGGTCCTCTGACATTTTTTTATATATCACTTGCTATGCTTCCTGCAAGCAAATTAACAATTTTTTTAAGCAGTAATTTGAAAATGGATATAAAAACTGCAAATTTTAATCTTGGCAGGTTGTTACTGTCAAACCGGTTTTAGTGATAAAAATGATTTATTTCATAGCAAAATTCAAACAAATATTTCTGTTTGACATATTTCCATCCTGAATTATATGATTACCACAAATAATGTACTTTTGGCTTATGCTATTGATAAGAATCACAAAAACTAAATTAAAAGGATATAAAGGCAGCTGATTTATATTTGTAAATTTCTAATAATTCTTATAGATTGGCTAAGAGTTAATAATATCCTGTTCTGATAATGTGAATATTTATCAATTTGTCCCATCTGGAGCATTTTTTATTCTGCTCATCTGAAAATTTTTTTCCAGATTCCCAAAATTATTCCAGGGAATCTATTCACTTTCATTTTGAGCTGGTATTTTGTTTCAGATGAGTTAAATTCATTTTATTGACATGTTTATGTTAACACATGTTACCACTTTGAAGTTTATGGGCACCAAAGTTTCTAGAATGCAGGTGCATGTTGCCAAGGTCATTGTTTCTGGAAGATGCAACATGTAATCACTAATGAAACATCTTTTATCCCACCATCACCATCACAGTTGAAATTGTGTTCAAGATTGTGGATAACTCCAAAAAAAAATGTAGACGTTTAATACTCTTTATTGTTTATCAAGGCTAAAAACATTTTTTACTCTCGACTCTGAGGTTCAGTTATTTATTAGGATTAGGTTCCTTGGTTTTCAGATTTAATAGCTTTTAACCATATTGTGAACGGAACCCTGGCACAGACAGGCAGGCATGTTGTTTTTCACCCACCACACGTTTATTTACAAAAATATATACAAGTTAATAAGTGCTCACACAACCCCCAAAGTCCTTGGCCACACACAATGCCTTTCTTCGGGCCACGTCCAAACTCTCTTCTCCTGCTTTGTCCTCTCCTCACCCGACTACAGCCTTGAATGAAGGGAGGCGGCCCCTTTTATCTTCACCCAGATATGCTCCAGGTGCTCCCCGGCAATCATCCGCCGACACGCCCCTGTGTGGCGGAAGTGCCGGCTGTACTCCCGGAAGCACTCCAGGTGTCCCTGCTTCTCTTCCCCCCAGCACTTCCTGGTGTGGCAGAAGTGCTGAGGTTCAGGGTTCCCAAGGCATTGGAGCACCCCCTGGCGGTGACCACGGGCCCCTACAGGGTTGGGCTTTCCATGCCCTTAACCCGTGGCCCCCAAAGCAACCAGGGTGGCGTCCCCCACGTGATCTAAGGTGGGCGCACGCCCTCTTCCGGTCCCTCAAGGTGTCCTGGCCGGGTCGTCGCCCCTGGCATCCCTGACAATATGTGTATCTAACTAGGTTTCTTCTCCTGCTCCATTTAAGAAGTGGCCTGCCATTCTTTTAATCTTGGCAGAACACATCCAAAAACAACATCTCTAAAATCAAGTAACTGCACACATGATGTGCTTGCAAGAAACCACCCTTTTAATGTGCCATAAGGCAACTGTAGGGAAAAGGTCACACATCAGAAAGTGCTAGGAGTTGTAATGGAGAACTATTTTAATAAAATGTCTTTGACTTCAACATTCTCGACTGTAACATTTGAAATTCTATGTATAGCTTTTTTTATATATACAGTGGGTACAGAAAGTATTCAGACCCCCTTCAATTTTTCACTCTTTGTTATATTGCAGCCATTTGCTAAAATCATTTAAACTAATTTTTTTCCTCATTAATGTACACACAGCACCCCATATTGACAGACAAAAAAAAAGAATTTTTGGAATTGTTGCAGATTTATTAAAAAAGAAAAACTGAAATATCACATGGTCCTAAGTATTCAGACCCTTTGCTGTGACACTCATATATTTAACTCAGGTGCTTTCCATTTCTTCTGATCATCCTTGATCACCTTCATTTGAGTCCAGCTGTGTTTGATTATACTGATTGGACTTGATTAGGAAAGCCACACACCTGTCTATATAAGACCTTACAGCACACAATGCATGTCATAGCAAATGAGAATCATGAGGTCAAAGGAACTGCCTGAAGAGCTCAGAGACAGAATTGTGGCAAGGCACAGATCTGGCCAAGGTTACAAAACAATTTCAGCTGCACTTAAGGTTCTCAAGAGCACAGTGGCCTCCATAATCCTTAAATGGAAGACGTTTGGGACGACCAGAACCCTTCCTAGAGCTGGCCGTCCGGTGAAGCTGAGCTACCGGGGGAGAAGAGCCTTGGTGAGAGAGGTAAAGAAGAACCTAAAGATCTTTTTGGCTGAGCTCCAGAGATGCAGTCAGGAGATGGGAGAAAGTTGTAGAAAGTCAACCATCACTGCAGCCCTCCACCAGCCATGAAGAATGATGTCAGTTCTGAAGTCAAAATGGGGTTCAACCTGGTTCTAGCAAGGTGTACCTAATAAAGTGGCAGGTGAAAGTATATACATGTTAGGAATATTTTTAAATCTACTCTCCACTTAACTGAAAGCCAGTGTAGATGCTTAAAATGTGCATTATATGATGAATGATCATATTAATAGTTCTAGTAATGACTTTTGTTTCATTATTTTTAACTCTAGAATGATTATATTACAGTCTGCTGTTAAACTAGCTGCTATACTAAATTATGTTTGTTATGTACAGTAGGCAGACACTCATATATTTAACTCAGGTGCTTTCCATTTCTTCTGATCATCCTTGATCACCTTCATTTGAGTCCAGCTTTGTTTGATTATACTGAATGGACTTGATTAGGAAAGCCACACACCTGTCTATATAAGACCTTACAGCACACAATGCATGTCAGAGTAAATGACAATCATGAGGTCAAAGGAACTGCCTAAAGGTAAAGGCAGAGAGGTAAAGAAGAACCTAAAGATCACTTTGGCTGAGCTCCAGAGATGTAGTCAGGAGATGGGAGAAAGTTATAGAAAGTCAACCATCACTGCAGCCCTCCACCAGTCAGGGGTTTATGGCAGAGTGGCCTGTCGGAAGCCTCTCCTCAGTGCACGACACATGACAGCCTGCGTGGAGTTTGCTAAAAGACACCTAAAGATTCTCTGGTCTGATGAGACCAAGATAGAACTTTTTGGCCTTAATTCTAAGCGGTATGTGTGGAGACAACCAGGCACTGCTCATCACTTGTCCAATACAGTCCCCACAGTGAAGCATGGCGGTGGCAGCATCATGCTGTGGAGGTGTTTTTCAGCTGCAGGGACAGGGCGACTGGTTGCAATCGAGGGAAAGATGAATGTGGCCAAGTACAGGGATATCATGGACAAAAACCTTCTCCAAAGTGCTAAGGACCTCAGACTGGGCCGAAGGTTTACCTTCCAACAAGACAATGACCCTAAGCACACAGCTAAAATAACGAAATAGTGGCTTCACAACAACTCTGTGACTGTTCTTGACTGGCCCAGCCAGAGCCCTGACTTAAACCCAATTGAGCATCTGTGGAGAGACCTAAAAATGGCTGTCCACCAACGTTTACCATCCAACCTGACAGAACTGGAGAGGATCTGCAAGGAGGCATGGCAGAGGATCCCCAAATCCAGGTGTGAAAAACTTGTTGCATCTTTCCCAAGAAGACTCATGGCTGTATTAGCTCAAAAGGGTGCTTCTACTAAATACTGAGCAAATGGTCTGAATACTTAGGACCATGTGATATTTCAGTTTTTCTTTTTTAATAAATCTGCAACAATTTCAAACATTTTTTTTGTCTGTCATTATGGGGTGCTGTGTTTACATTAATGAGGAAAAAAATTCATTTAAATGATTTTAGCAAATGGCTGCAATATACCCACTGTATATATCTAATAAAATACCACATATAACATTAATTACCTTTTCTTTTTAATGTCTGAGTAACTGCTTAGTTAGATGCACACACACACACACACACACACATATAATATATATATATATATATATATACTGTATATACTGCATATACAGTATATATACATACATATACATACATAAATATAATATATATAAATATATATAAATAATAAATATATATATATATTATAATATATATATATATATACAGGTATATACAGTACATACATATATACACATACACACCCTTTTTTAATCTGCCATGTGTAATGTTGAGTGATTTGCGCATACGTACTGTATATGCTTTTGCATTTACGTCTGTTTTATTAAGTTCAAAATAAGCCATTAATTTTTTATTTCTATTTTTCGCTACCTTTAAAGCTTCTGCTTCTTCGCCCTCTTTAAACTGATTCATATTCTGACCTGGTAAATGAATCGTTAATAATTCAACAAAATGACTTCAACCGTGCATTGGCAATTACATTAAATGCCACCCGCTTTCCACTGCACTGACGTACAGAGTATCTAAATATGCTTGAACTTCGTCCTGAGACTGATCTTTGGATGAAGCTACGCGTACTCTATCATGCCCTTTACCAATGTACTTGTAGATGTACTTAATACTCATAACCGAAGCACAATACTCGACATTAATATGGCAATCGAATCGTTTGAGTAAATACAGGTTATATGGTACAATCATTGAATTATCGATCGTCACAATTTTACCATCTTTCTTTCTGTGACGATTATCTCTTCAACGATAATCAAGAAAGCCAGCCTTAGTCATATCTGTTGATTGAACAAACGCTTTAGTAAATTTCTTTTAACACTTTTTCTCTTCTGAGTCCCAACATACTGAATCTGTTAAATGTGGTCCGTGAGACATGTGTTTAATGACTTTGTATCATAATTCAGGATAGGCTTCTCTGTTTGGAATTTCAGCCCAGACAAACCGATCTACAGTACATCATCAGCAGTTAATAATTTATTTTGCAAAGTAACCTATTAAATGCATGTGAGGTTTTTGAAATTTGATCGTGTAAATGTAAGCTCTGATTTGACCTAATACCATTAATATTCTATGTTGCATCACTTCTCCATGATCATAAATATACATTGGCCAAATTGTGGTTTCTTCAAAATTAAACTTGTAGTAGCTTTAATTGTTGCGAGACCATAGATTCTCATAGAGTATGGTCCATTATTGTGTAAATCTACATTTTGAGCATTGAACGATACCATCGTGAAAAGATTATTGTAGACTTGGATATTTTGCCTGTAGTGTTTGTGGATTTCACTTTCACCAAACAACAAATCTTTAAATTCTCTTGGATATGCCTCTTCATTGGGAAGAAACACTACTTTTCCCTGATGGCAACATGAATTAGATGATCTACAAGTCTCCGACTTAAACTCTAAAACTTTACAATATATGCATACTCCTGACATATCACATATGTCCATATATTCAATCTCTATTTGTTGTTCCGTTATTTCACCAAGTAATAATTTCTGTTTGTTTGTGCTAATGCGATTCTTACTATCTTTTTTTTGATACTTTCGAATTTTACTACTTTCATATTCTTTAATTAACTTGCTCTGCATGTGTATCGCCCCTTTTTCGAGCCTTTCAAATTCTACTGCTTTCATAATCTCTAACACGCTCTGCATGTGTACCATGCCATCGTTTTTCAACGTCTTTATCAAGTCTTTTATTTCTGACCCCAATTGAACCTAGAGGTTTTCAATTCCACTTTGTCCGGGCTGATTATTACTTTCCTTATTTTCAGAATTTGCACATAGATTATTATCATTCTTTTTTGCATTCTTTATTTGCCTTATTTTCTCTCCAATGATTTTGGGTCTCTTTGACAAGCTGCTATTTCTTCTTCGGTTAGTCACTGATGTGGCATATAGAACATATACAATTTTCAAGAGCTGGCAAAAGCATTCCAACAACAAAGAGGTTAGATGTCCATGATGTTTCTTTAAATTGTTTGTAAGTAGGGCGTGACGTGCAGGTAGTCTCACGGGACTTCAAAGTGTTTTTCCAAGAAGATCACATCTATATATATATATATATATATATATATATATATATATATATATATACATACACACAGTGGTCTCCTCCTTGAACCGTCACCTTATCGTGGTGGAGGGGTTTGCGTGTCCCAATGATCCTAGGAGCTATGTTGTCCGGGCTTTATGCCCCTGGTAGGGCCACCCAAGGCAAACTGGTCCTAGGTGAGGGATGAGACAAAGAGCGGTTCAACAAACCTCCAATGATGAGTGAAACCTTTGGACGACGTTTTCCCTTGCCCGGACGCGGGTCACCGGGGCCCCCCTCTGGAGCCAGGCCTGGAGGTGGGGCTCGATGGCGAGCGCCTGGTGGCCGGGCCTGCACCCATGGGGCTCGGCGGGCACAGCCGAAGAGGTAACGTGGGTCCTCCTCCCATGGGCTCACCACCTATGGGAGGGGCCAAGGAGGTTGGGTGCAGTGTGAGTTGGGTGGTGGCCGAAGGGCGGGACCTTGGCGGTCTGATCCTCGGCTACAGAAACTGGCTCTTGGGACGTGGAATGTCACCTCTCTGAAGGGGAAGGAGCCTGAGCTAGTGCGCGAGGTCGAGAGGTTCCGGCTAGATATAGTCGGACTCACCTCGACGCACAGCTTGGACTCTGGAACCAATCTTCTTGAGAGGGGCTGGACTCTCTACCACTCTGGAGTTGCCCCCGGTGAGAGGCGGAGCAGGTGTGGGCATACTTATTGCCCCCACTGGAGCCTGTGCATTGGGGTTTACCCGGTGGGCGAGAGGGTGGCCTCCCTCCGCCTTGGTGCGCCGAACAGCAGTTTGGAGTATCCACCCTTTTTGGAGTCTCTGGAGGGGTTGCTAGAGGGCATACCTTCTGGGGATTCCCTCGTTTTGCTGGGAGACTTCAATGCTCACGTGGGCAATGACAGTGAGACCTGGAAGGGCGTGATTGGGAGGAATGGCCCCCCCGATCTGAACCGGCGGTGTTTTGTTATTGGACTTCTGTGCTCGTCATGGATTGTCCATAACGAACACCATGTTCAAGCATAAGGGTGTTCATATGTGCACTTGGCACCAGGACACCCTAGGCCTCAGGTCGATGATCGACTTTGTGGTCGTGTCGCCGGACTTGCGGCCATATGTCTTGGACACTTTCGGGTGAAGAGAGGGCGGAGCTGTCAACTGATCACCACCTGGTGGTGAGTTGGCTTCGATGGTGGGGAAGATGCGGTCAGACCTGGTAGGCCCAAGCGTGTTGTGAGGGTCTGCTGGGAGCGGCTGGCAGAGTCCCCTGTCAGAAGTAGCTTCAACTCCCACCTCCGGCAGAACTTCAACCCGTCCCGAGGGAGGTGGGGACATTGAGTCGAATGGGCCATGTTCCGTGCCTCTATTGTTGAGGCGGCTGACGGAGCTGTGGCCGCAAGGTGGTGGTGCCTGTCGTGGCGGCAATCCCGAACCCGTTGGTGGACACCGCGGTGAGGATGCCGTCAAGCTGAAGAAGGAGTCCTATAGGACTTTTTGTCCTGTGGGTCTCTGGAGGCAGCTGATAGGTACCGCAGGCCAAGCGAACGCTGCTTCGTTGTTGCTGAGGCAAAACTTCGGGCATGGGAGGAGTTTGGAGGCCATGGAGAGCGACTTTGGACGGCCGAGGAGATTCTGGTCCACCGTCCGGCGTCTCAGGAGGGAAGCAGTGCAGTGTCAACACCGTATATGGTGGGGATGGTGCGCTGCTGACCTCGACTTCGGGCGTTAGGGTCGGTGGGAGGAGTACTTGAAGACCTCCTCAATCCCACTAACATGCCTTCCAATGAGGAAGCAGAGCCTGGGGACTCTGAGGTGGGCTCTCCCATCTCTGGGACTGAAGTCACCGAGGTGGTCAAAAACTCCTTGGTGGCAGGGCCCGGGGTGGATGAGATCGCCGGAGTTCCTTAAGGCTCTGGATGTTGTAGGACTGTCTTGGTTGACACGTCTCTGCAACATCGCATGGACATCGGGACAGTGCCTCTGGATTGGCAGACCGGGGTGGTGGTCCCCTCTTTAAAAGGGGACCGGAGGGTGTGTTCCAACTATAGAGGGATCACACTCCTCAGCCTCCCTGGAAAAGTCTATTCGGGGTTCTGGAGAGGAGGGTCCGTCGGATAGTGAACCTCGGATTCAGGAGGAACAGTGTGGTTTTAGTCCTGGTCGCGAACAGTGGACCAGCTCTTCACCCTTAGCAGAGTCCTGGAGGGTGCATGGGAGTTTGCCCGACCGGTCTACATGTGTTTTGTGGACTTGGAAAAGGCATTCGACCGTGTCCCTCGGGAATCCTGTGGGGGTGCTCGGGAGTATGGGGTACGGACCCCTGATAAGAGCTGTTCGGTCTCTGTACAACCGGTGTCAGAGCTTGGTCCGCATTGCGGCAGTAAGTCGAGCCCGTTTCCAGTGAGAGTTGGACTCCGCCAGGGCTGCCCTTTGTCACCGATTCTGTTCATAACTTTTATGGACAGAATTTCTAAGCGCAGCCAGGGTGTTGAAGGGGTCGGTTTGGTGGACTCAGGATTGGGTCACTGCTTTTGCAGATGATGTTGTCCTGTTTGCTTCATCAGGCCGTGATCTTCAGCTCTCTCTGGATCGGTTCGCAGCTGAGTGTGAAGCGGCTGGGATGAGAATCAGCACCTCCAAATCCGAGAGCATGGTCCTCAGCCGGAAAAGGGTGGAGTGCCCTCTCAGGGTTGGAGGAGAAATCCTGCTCCAAGTGGAGGAGTTCAAGTATCTCGGGGTCTTGTTCACGAGTGAGGGAAGAATGGAGCGTGAGATCGACAGGCGGATCGGTGCGGCATCCGCAGTGATGCGGGCTCTGCATCGGTCTGTCGTGGTGAAAAAGGAGCTGAGCCGTAAGGCAAAGCTCTCAATTTACCAGTCGATCTACGCTCCTACCCTCACCTATGGTCATGAGCTATGGGTAGTGACCGAAAGAACAGATCGCGAATACAAGCGGCTGAAATGAGTTTCCTCCGCAGGGTGTCTGGGCTTTCCCTTAAAGATAGGGTGAGAAGCTCAGTCATCCGGGAGGGGCTCAGAGTAGAGCCGCTGCTCCTCCGCATCGAGAGGAGTCAGATGAGGTGGCTCGGGCATCTGATCAGGATGCCTCCTGGACGCCTCCCTGGTGAGGTGTTCGGGCACGCCCAACCGGGAGGAGGCCCGGGGAAGACCCAGGACACGCTGGAGGGACTATGTCTCCGGCTGGCCTGGGAACGCATTTGGGATTCTCCGGAAGAGCTGGAAGAAGTGGCCGGGAGAGGGAAGTCTGGGCCTCTCTGCTTAAGCTGCTACCCCCGCGACCCGACCTCGAATAAGCAGAAGAGAATGGATGGATGGATACACAGTGGTGTGAAAAACTATTTGCCCACTTCCTGATGTCTTATTCTTTTGCATGTTTGTCACACAAAATGTTTCTGATCATCAAACACATTTAACCATTAGTCAAATATAACACAAGTAAACACAAAATGCAGTTGTTAAATGATGGTTTTTATTATTTAGGGAGAAAAAAAATCCAAACCTACATGGCCCAGTGTGAAAAAGTAATTGCCCCCTTGTTAAAAAATAACCTAACTGTGGTGTATCACACCTAAGTTCAATTTCCGTAGCCATCCCCAGGCCTGATTACTGCCACACCTGTTTCAATCAAGAAATCACTTAAATAGGAGCTGCCTGACACAGAGAAGTAGACCAAAAGCACCTCAAAAGCTAGACATCATGCCAAGATCCAAAGAAATTCAGGAACAAATGAGAACAGAAGTAATTGAGATCTATCAGTCTGGTAAAGGTTATAAAGCCATTTCTAAAGCTTTGGGACTCCAGCGAACCACAGTGAGAGCCATTATCCACAAATGGCAAAACATGGAACAGTGGTGAACCTTCCCAGGAGTGGCCGGCCAACCAAAATTACCCCAAGAGCTCAGAGACAACTCATCCGAGAGGTCACAAAAGACCCCAGGACAACGTCTAAAGAACTGCAGGCCTCACTTGCCTCAATTAACGTCAGTGTTCACGACTCCACTATAAGAAAGAGACTGGGCAAAAACGGCCTACATGGCAGATTTCCAAGACGCAAACCACTGTTAAGCAAAAGAACATTAGGGCTCGTCTCAATTTTGCTAAGAAACATCTCAATGATTGCCAAGACTTTTGGGAAAATACCTTGTGGACTGATGAGACAAAAGTTGAACTTTTGGAAGGCAAATGTCCCATTACATCTGGTGTAAAAGGAACACAGCATTTCAGAAAAGAACATCATACCAACAGTAAAATATGATGGTGGTAGTGTGATGGTCTGGCATTGTTTTGCTGCTTCAGGACCTGGAAGGCTTGCTGTGATAGATGGAACCATGAATTCTACTGTCTACCAAAAAATCCTGAAGGAGAATGTCTGGCCATCTGTTCGTCAACTCAAGCTGAAGCGATCTTGGGTGCTGCAACAGGACAATGACCCAAAACACACCAGCAAATCCACCTCTGAATGGCTGAAGAAAAACAAAATGAAGACTTTGGAGTGGCCTAGTCAAAGTCCTGACCTGAATCCAATTGAGATGCTATGGCATGACCTTAAAAGGTGGTTCATGCTAGAAAACCCTCAAATAAAGCTGAATTACAACAATTCTGCAAAGATGAGTGGGCCAAAATTCCTCCAGAGCACTGTAAAAGACTCATTGCAAGTTATCGCAAACGCTTGATTGCAGTTATTGCTGCTAAGGGTGGCTAAACCAGTTATTAGGTTCAGGGGGCAATTACTTTTTCACACAGGGCCATGTAGGTTTGGATTTTTTTTCTCCCTAAATAATAAAAACCATCATTTAAAAACTGCATTTTGTGTTTACTTGTGTTATATTTGACTAATGGTTAAATGTGTTTGATGATCAGAAACATTTTGTGTGACAAACATGCAAAAGAATAAGAAATCAGGAAGGGGCAAATAGTTTTTCACACCACTGTGTATATATATATATATATATATATATATATATATATATATATATATATATATATATATATATATATACTAGCAAAATACCCAAGGCTTTCGTGCGAAGTACTGCCTTAAAATTTTATTAAGAAGAGAATTAAACCTTTTTAAACTGAGGGAAAATATACCAATAATTATTTGTTAAGGATCTCTTTGTATACCACATTGTCAGTTCGGCCCTCCGTTGTAATATGACCAAGCTGTGAGCTGAGCTTACTCTTGAGCATGCAACGTACAGTTGGCCATGTGAAAAGTAATCTTGTTTTAAATCTCACAGCTTGCATTTCTGCTGTCATAATCGGTTTGAGTTTCATGGTTTGTTTCAATTACGACAGCATTTGCAGGACTTGTGTTGAAGTGACATTCAGCATCTGTCAAGCGTTGTAAGCATACAACCGGTTTCATCTATAAATTCACATCCAGCTTTTGAGAGTTTAAACATTCATAAGCATCAAAGTGTCCACTACTGAAATCGTCACCTGTGAACATAAGATGTTTAAGAGGCATTGGCGGTTGTCGAAAGGTGTAAAATATTTGGCCATTTCAGTACACATGAAAGCAACAACCGAACACTTCAGCGGCAGCCATCAACTCACATGCAGAAGAACAGGGCTTAAGCATTTCACTCTTATAGTGCTCCTGTGTAGTATAATTATCTCCTGTACTGTCATCAGTCCACACCTTGAACCTGTCCCAGTCATTCAATACATAAGACACAATGTTCCTCCGGATATCAAGAGTGAGCCTGATATGGCCGTGCAATATGTAACAAAGACAATGGAAAAGGCAGGTGCCATCTCCGGGCATGGAAACCACTCGGTAAGTGACAGTTCTCTGATCGATAGACATGTTAATCGGGGTACGGTTGGAACGATAAAGGAAATGGGCACCTGAACAATATAAAGTAATTCTAAAATATCTACATAATAACTATAATCGTTATAAACGAACAATAAAACAGCGGAGAAGCCGTGGATTAAATACAAACCGGATTCCAAAAAAGTTGGGACACTAAACAAATTGTGAATAAAAACTGAATGCAATGATGTGGAAATGGCAAATGTCAATATTTCATTTGTAATAGAACGTAGATGACAGATCAAACGTTTAATCCGAGTAAATGTATCATTTTAAAGGAAAAATATGTTGATTCAAAATTTCACGGTATCAACAAATCCCAAAAAAGTGGGGACAAGTAGCAATAAGAGGCTGGAAAAAGTAAATTTGAGCATAACGAAGAGCTGGAAGACCAATTAACACTAATTAGGTCAATTGGCAACATGATTGGGTATAAAAAGAGCTTCTCAGAGTGGCAGTGTCTCTCAGAAGCCAAGATGGGTAGAGGATCACCAATTCCCACAATGTTGCGCAGAAAGATAGTGGAGCAATATCAGAAAGGTGTTACCTAGCGAAAAATTGCAAAGACTTTGCATCTATCATCATCAACTGTGCATAACATCATCCGAAGATTAAGAGAATCTGGAACAATCTCTGTGCGTAAGGGTCAAGGCCGTAAAACCATACTGGATACCCATGATCTCCGGTCCCTTAAACGACACTGCACCACAAACAGGAATGCTACTGTAAAGGAAATCACAGAATGGGCTCAGGAATACTTCCAGAAACCATTGTCAGTGAACACAATCCACCGTGCCATCCGCCCTTGCCAGCTGAAACTCTAGAGTGCAAAGAAGAAGCCATTTCTAAGCAAATCCACAAGCTCAGGCATTGTCACTGGGCCAGGGATCATTTAAAATGGGAGTGTGGAAAAATGGAAGACTGTTCTTTGGTCAGACGAGTCACGATTCGAAGTTCTTTTTGGAAATCTGGGACGCCATGTCATCCGGACCAAAGAGGACAAGGACAACCCAAGTTGTTATCAACGCTCAGTTCAGAAGCCTGCATCTCTGATGGTATTGGGGTTGCATGAGTGCGTGTCGCATGGGCAGCTTGCATGTCTGGAAAGGCACCATCAATGCAGAAAAATATATTCAGGTTCTAGAACAACATATGCTCCCATCCAGACGTCATCTCTTTCAGGGAAGACCCTGCATTTTTCAACAAGATAATGCCAGACCACATTCTGCATCAATCACAACATCATGGCTGCATAGAAGAAGGATCCGGGTACTGAAATGGCCAGTCTGCAGTCCAGATCTTTCACCTATAGAGAACATTTGGCGCATCATAAAGAGGAAGGTGCGACAAAGAAGGCCCAAGACGATTGAACAGTTAGAGGCCTGTATTAGACAAGAATGGGAGAGCATTCCTATTTCTAAACTTGAGAAACTGGTCTCCTCGGTCCCCAGACGTCTGTTGAGTGTTGTAAGAAGAAGGGGAGATGCCACACAGTGGTGAAAATGGCCTTGTCCCAACTTTTTTGGGATTTGTTGACACCATGAAATTCTGAATCAACATATTTTTCCCTTAAAATGATACATTTTCTCAGTTTAAACTTTTGTTCCGTGATTTATGTTCTATTCTGAATAAAATATTAGAAGTTGGCACCTCCACATCATTGCATTCAGTTTTTATTCACAAACTGTATAGTGTCCCAACTTCCGGTTTGTAAAAAGGCTGCAGTTATCAGCAGGGAGATGAGAATCCGGTGGCGAAGCAAGGAAGGGAATGTAGAGACTAGAGCGACGGACGGCCTTATATAGGAAGGCAGCCAACAACGTGGGAGGCATTGGGATGAGGGACCCAGCGCCGCATCACACGGTGAACGAGCTGCAGGCTAAGGACGTATATATGTACGTAAGTAGGATTCAGTTAGCGTTGGGAACCCACGTACCAAATTTCTTGAAGATGGGCCCATAAGTAACAAAGATCGATGGAAAGTTCAATATGGCAGCCGACAGTGGCGTCATACCACCGAAATAAGTACTGTATATCGGTTTCAGTTAGTGCAGGGAAGCCGCCTACCAAATTTCGTGAAGATGGGGCCATAAATAAGAAAGTTCAATATGGCGGACGTTGTCGACCATTATGACCGTTACATGTAGAATTTCGAAATGAAACCTGCTTAACTTTTGTAAGTAAGCTGTAAGGAATAAGGCTGCCAAATGTCAGCCTTCTACCTACATGGGAAGTTGGAGAATTAGTGATGAGTGAGTGAGTGAGTGAGTGAGTGAGTGAGTGAGTGAGTCAGTGAGGGCTTTGCCTTTTATTAGTATAGATATATTGTCACACAAGTGCGAGTAGGAGGCAGCTGAAGTGCCTGAGTAATAATAATTCCACGCCAGACCAAGGGGTGGCAGGGTGCATTGACTGTCTCTCTCAGTTCCTTGCAGACTTTGCTTGGGAAATCCCGCCTGCTTCCGGCGCCTCTGATGACGCCATCTTTGCTACCATACCCTCAGTTCTGTTTTGGACTCAGGTCTGTGAACATATCTGTTCTAGTTTAAACCTATTTTGCAGCCTTGGAACAATATACGGGTGGCTGCCGCAGACGTTCATGATGTCTTCAACTCATTTGTGTGACAGTGGCATAGATGGCAGGTTCTGTGGTACCCAGAATAAACCGGGACAGGACCTGAAGTCTAACCAGGTGGGAAAGTATCAGGGCCAAGTTTCTGGGTGGGGGGTTCGTCCGGTGGTCCAGAGTGACCCAGTGCAGGCTCTGCTCCCAAAATATAAACCTGGGCTGGTATTTAACCAAAGGGAGAGTGTGGAAGAGACACACACAGATGTGATCAGGTTCCTGGAGGGAAAACGAAAAGGGCTTATTTTGTTCTCTCGGAGGAGAGAGCCAAGCCGCCCATTTGGGTCAAGATCCCAGATAAACATGGGCTATCCCCAGGTAGAAAAAATAAAAAATTGGGAATTCGATCCAGAGTGGTCGATCCAGAAGCAAGCTTTTGCTCACTGGGAAAAAGTGGCACAATGGCAGTGGCCATTTGAATTAACCGCATTCTAGATAATACAGCAGGCAGCCTGCTTTATATTAATGAAAAGTCTTCCCAATAATTTTACCCAGCCGGTCTGGGGAAACTTAAACACCATGGAGGAGCTCATAGAAACAACTAAACCAGCCTCACAATCTAGAAGAGCAGAACAGTCCTCTAGTGGACTCGGTGGGGATTACCTCCCACAAGTTAGGTCTCTTTCACTTAAACCGGAGCCTGTTCCAAAGTCCCCAGGGCATGCTCCTTGATTCCAGCAGCAACATTTCCATTGTTGATTTCCGATATGTATTACCACGACAATGGACAAAAGTAAAGACCAGTATTACATGCATACACGAGAAATCCGTAAATATGTCCTATGTTTTATCAGTCATGGAGGATCGCTGAAAAAATTCCCTGTAGCGGTCCTCCCCAAACCACCTTTTCCGGTGATTCTGGGATGGGACTGGTCTGACAATAAATGCTGTGTATTTTTGTCTACTCCCGATATAAACGTAGGCCTAGTTATAGTTGGGATTAACCTGACTCAAGCTGTCTCCTTGCCGTGTAATTGGAGAGAGATATGGAAGTCCAAGAGGTGGATGGGGAGACTCCTGGACCATCGCAATAGATACGTCATCAACATGGGCCTCGACGAGCCAGGAGGATTCCCTGCCCCTTGAGGTCAGACCAGACACTCTCTCTGAGATACACTTTCAATTTAGAGAGATACCACTTTCTTTCAAGTGGGAGCAAAGGAATGAAGACTATGAAATTTGCAAAAAATGCTGTTGTACTTGTCAATGGCCAATGCACCCATCAGCCCATGCCACAAGGTCCTCACTTTGTAATAGAAAATAACATATTATATTGGTTAGCAGAGCATGAGAGGGAGGTGAGTAAGCTGTTGTTAATCCCACGAACCTACCGGTGGCAGGTCTATGAGTGAGCGCACGCCCACTTCCTAGGAGGCCATCTGGGCACCAAAAAGACCCTAGAGTGCATTAAGCTCCAATTTTATTGGCCTGGAATTAATGAAGAGGTTCACCATTTTGTGTCTCTTTTCTGGTGTGTCAATTACGGCAAATTCCTAGGACCGAGTTCCTCTTGTTGCCCTTCCTCTGAAAGATGTTCACTTTGAGCGAATTGAGGTGAATATTGTAGGACACCTAGAGCCCACAGCCCTAAGACATAAATATATATTAGTCCTTGTGGATTATAGGTGGTCAGCGGGGGCAGGAGGAACTGGGACCAACTCCTCCCCCTCATACTCTTTGTCTATCGGGAAGTCCCACAAGCCTTTATGGGGTTCTCACCATTTGAATTATTATATGGGAACCTCGGGGAATACTGGACATTCTGAAAAAAGGATGGGAAGGAGAGGCTCTTTCCTCTACCAATATATTAGAGTATATTGAGCAGTTTTACGCAATAGATTTGGGAAATTCTACCTTTTTTAAAAAGTCACATGGAGGAGGGGCAAGCAGCGCATGCCCACTATTATGATTGTGGCACGACTCTCCAAGAATTTCTTCCTGGGGATAGTGTCATGGTTTTGGTTCCTACCTTCCATTCTAAATTATTTCCCATTGGCAAGGGCCTTGTGAAGTTAAGGAGGGAAAAGGGCTTGTCGATTATTTGGTGAAACAACCCAATCGTAGACTGAGCAAGCAGGTTTATCATGTGAACTTGCTGAAGCCATGGAAGGATAGGGACCCGGATCCCTCCTCCACTCAGCACCGCTCATTCTTTGCTCAGCAAAACATCCCAGACAGAGACGGAAGCTCAAAGCAGCTACCCTGTCTGTCCAGGAGGTAGTGAGTGAGAAGCCAGAAGGACCTCTCTGATTGTGCACAACACAGTGACAAAGCCCGGGGAATATCGTTAGAGAGCACCCTTATCGACTTCCCAAGACAAAGAAAGCAGAAGTGGAGCTGGAAATCAAGCGTATGCTGGAACTTGGAGTGGTAGAGCAGAGTTATAGTCCCTGGTCCAGTCCGATCGTCTTGTTTAGTAATCCTTCAAATGGACGACCTCCACGAAAGGCTTGGCCAGGCAAAATTTTTGACCACACTTGACATGACAAAGGGGTACTAGCAGATTCCTTTAACAGACTCCGCTAAGGTCAAGACCACGTTTAGCACCCCTGGCAGACACTGGCAGTATCATATATTTCCATTCAAGTTACACAGGGTTCCTGCAACTTTCCAATGTCTGGTGGATAAAGTGCTACGATCCCATAACACGTATAGTGCTGCCTACCTAAATGACTTTGTCATCTATTCCAGCACATGGAAAGAACACGTACAGGAGGATAGAGCAGTATTGCGAACACTAGGAGAGGCTAGACTTCGAATCAATCCAAAGAAAAGCTTCTTTGGATTGAAAGAGGCTAAATATTTGGGCTACCTGGTGGGTCGGGGTACTGTAAAACCACAGTGTTCAAAGGTAGAAGCCATATTGAATTGGCCTTGTCCATAAACCAAGCGGCAAGTCCTAGCATTTCTCAGATTAGCTGGATATTACGGCCGGTTTATGCCTCAATTTTCGGAGACAGAAGCGCCCCTGAGTGATTTGACAAAAAAGAGGGCTCCTAAAAATGTGGTATGGAATGATAAGACTGACGCTGCATTTTGTGACTTAAAGCAGGCCCATACGTCAGCACCAATATTAAAAGCACCGGATTTTCTCTGCCTTTCATATTCCAGACGGACTCAGCCCTGGGTGCTGTGCTGAGAAAAAACATTGATGGTGCTGAACATCCCATAATGTATCAGAGCTGGAAACTATTGGATCGAGAGACCAGGTATGCGGCGGTGGAAAGGGAAGCCCTCACGATTAAATGGGCGATAACGCAGTTGAAGTGCTACTTCTTAGGCCGGGAATTCACTCTTGTGCGAGTAGGAGGCAGCTAAAGGGCCTGAGTAATAATAATTCCACACCAGACGGGTGCTGTGGCTGCTGATGTCACTTCCAGTGTCTCTGATGACATCGGTTCCAGTTACGGTGCCGATGACATCACTTACTGTAATACCTAATAAAGACACCATCTTTGCTACCATGCCCTCAGTTCTGTTTTGGACTCTGATCTGTGAACGTCTCTGTTTCAATTTAAACCTATTTTGCAGCCTTGGAACAATATACAGGTGGCTGCCCTAAATCTTCATGATGTCTTTGACTCATTTGAGTGACAATATGTATATATGAGAAAGGTGCAAAATAAAAAACTTCACTCTTTCATGTACATTTCTTTTTGTAATTTGTTTCGAAATTTGCAGCCCTCATCCATGCTCCTACAGACAATATTCCTTAAACTTTTCAGTTTTCTCTAAAACATTTTCTTTTTTTTGCACCACTCACTAATCTTCCCTATGCCTTAGATATACATTTTGCTACAACCACAGTAAGTTTTCTTATTTTTTCTTTTAAACAAACTATTTGGCCCTTTACAGACAGCCTGCTCGATATTCTCCCTACCACAGCTTAGTCACTGTTGCAGACAAAGAATGCATGATGGACAGCTCTGGTTTATTCTTCAGCCAGCCAACAGAAAAAGAACTTTCTCTTCCCAACTGTCTAACAGGAAATATAATAGAGAGCGTGACTTGCAAGATGAATGCTGAAGGAGGGCAAAGAATAGTGTGAAGCTGCTGGTTGTGGACAGGCTTAATATATATAGTGTGTTTTCTTGCATTTATTCCATTATCTATACTAATAAAAGGAAAAGCCCTCACTGACTGACTGAGTGACTTACTCACTCACTCACTCATCACTAATTCTCCAACTTCCCGTGTAGGTAGAAGGCTGAAATTTGGCAGGCTCATTCCTTACTGCTTACTTACAAAAGTTATGCAGGTTTCATTTCGAAATTCTATGCATAACGGTCATAACGGTCGACAACGTCCACCATGTTAAACTTTCTTATTTAAGGCCCCATCTTCACGAAATTCGGTAGGCAGCTTCCCTGTGCTAACTGAAACTGATGTACGTACTTATTTCAGTGGTATGACGCCACTGTTGGCTGCCATATTGAACTTTCCAATGTCATTAATTCTCTAACTTCTCATGTAGGTAGAAGGCTGAAATTTGGCAGGCTCATTCCTTACAGCTTACTTACAAAAGTTAAGCAGGTTTCATTTCAAAATTCTACGGGTAACGGTTGACAATGTCCACCATGTTGAACTTTCTTATTTATGGCCCCATCTTCATGATATTTGGTAGGCGGCTTCCCTGCGCTAACCGAAACTGTCGGCCGCCATATTGAACTTTCCAACGGTCTTTGTTACTTATGGGCCCATCTTCAAGAAATTTGGTACCCGGGTTCCCAACGCTAACTGAATTAAACTTACGTACATATATACGTCCATAGCCTGCAGCTCGGTCGCCGTGTCAGGCGGCGTTGGGTCCCCCATCCCCACGCCTCCCACGTTGTTGGTTGCCTGCCTATATATGGCCATACGTCGATCCGGTCTCTTCATTTACTTCGTTGCTTTGCCACGGGATTCACGTCTCCCTGCTGATAACTGCAGCCTTTTTATTTAATCCACAGCTTCTCCACTGTTTTATTGTTCGTTTATTACGATTATAGTTATTGTGTAGGTATTTTAGACTTACTTTACATTGTTCAGGTACCCAATTCCTTTGTCATTCCCACCGTACCCCCATTAACATGTCTATCGAGGTGATCGCCATCGATCAAAGAACTGTCACTTACCGAGTGGTTTCCATGCCTGGAGATGGTACCTGCCTTTTCCATTCTCTGTGTTACATATTGCACGGCCATATCAGGCTTACTCTTGATATCCGGAAGAACAATGTGTCTTATGAATTGAATGACTGGGACAGGTTCAAGGTGTGGACTGATGACGGTACAGGAGGTAATTATACTACACAGGAGCACTATAAGAGTGAAATGCTTAAGCCCTTCACCTATGCTTCTGCATGTGAGTTGATGGCTGCTGCTGAATTGTTCGGTTGTCACTTTCAAGTTTACCGAAATGGCCAAATATTTTACACCTTTCGACAGCCACCAATGCCTCTTAAACATCTTAGATTCACAGGTGACTATTTCAGTAGTGGACACTTTCATGTTTATGAATGTTTAAACTCTCAAAAGCTGGATGCGAAGTTATCGATGAAACCGGTTGTATGCTTACAACGCTTGACAGATGCAGAATGTTACTTCAACACAACAAGTCCTGCAAATACTGTCGTAATTGAAACAAACCATGAAACTCAAACCAATTATGACAGCAGCAATCCAAGCTGCGAGATTTGAGGCAAGATTGCTGTTCACATGGCCAGCTGTATGTTGCATGCTCAAGAGTAAGCTCAGCACACAGCTTGGTCATATTACAACCGTAGGGCCGAACTGACAATGTGGTATACAAAGAGATCCTTAACAAATAATTATTGGTATATTTTCCCTCATTTTAAAAAGGTTTACTTTTCTTCTTAATAAAAATTTTAAGGCAGTACTTCGCCGCTGTGAAGCGCGGGTATTTTGCTATACTTCATATTTCTGTTTAAAGTACTCAAATAACTTAGATGTGCTGCCACTTTAAACTGCTAATGTAATTTTGCACATTTTGCATTTTATATTAGTTTGCTGACTGCTGATCTTAACTAAAAAAATTGCAGACAACAATATTAAAGATACCACCTTTCTTTGCAACAACAGAGAAGTGCTGGTCATAATATTTTGGGTGAATATGTTTTAACTATACACAAGACCAGCTGATCAAACTGGGATGATTGGTAGCTTCATTTTTTTTTTCGTCTGACATATTCTTTGTTTGCTGTGGTGGAATGGTGCCCTGCCCGTGGTTTGTTTCCTGCCTTGCACCCTGTGTTGGCTGGGATTGGCTCCAGCAGACCACCGTGACCCTGTAGTTAGGATATAGCAGGTTGGATAATGGATGGATATTCTTTGTTTGCTATACATTTTAACTGTACCAACTGGTACTTAAAAAAGTTATTCTCCATTTTGAATATTGCTTTAAAACATTGATTTGAATTAAACAGTTTAAAAAATGAAAAAATGGCCTATTCCTACATAGATTGAACCTTTTTAATATATACATAACAATTATAATATAATATATGTTTAATTAAGAAAGGGATTAGACACCGTCATATTTTTCACATTCTTTGCTACTGTATGTTGCAGGCTTGTGCTAAAATCATTTAAATACTTTTTTCTTCAAATGGAATATCCCAAAATAACAGCAAAAACAGGATCTCAGAAACTTATACAAAAAAACAAAAAAAAAGTATCTAGATCCTCAGACACTTGAAATTTAGCTCAGGTGCATCCCATTCTATTTATCTTCATTGAGATGTTTATACACCTTGTTTGGAGTCTACCTTCTGTCGATGCAGTTAATTGAACATAATTATGAAAAACACACACCTGTCTAGAAGTTCCCACAGTTGACAATGAGTATCAGAGCAAGAACAGTGATCTTAAGCCCAAAACATCTCTGGACACATCTCAAAATAGCTGTCCACCGAACCTAACAGAGCTTGAGAGGATCTTCCTTTAAAGCATCTGTACTGGTCTTGTATTATCAGTACACACTTTTATAAATCACTAAATTGTAATATAACAAATAATCCCTACCAGCCTGAAGTGGCAGAAATAAAGATATTAAGATTTGCATTGGGTGTGCCGAAGATGGACAGGATTAGGAACGAGTATATTAGAGGGTCCACTCAGGTTGGATGGTTTGGAGACAAAGCTAGAGAGGCAAGATTGCATTGGTTTAGACATACGCAGAAGAGAGATACTGGATATACTAGGAAAAGAATGCTAGGGATGGATCTGCCAGGCAAGAGATAAAGAGGAAAGCCTAAGAGGAGGTTTATGGATATGGATGGAGCAAGGAAGTGCAGATGGGGGGTGCAACAGAACAAGAGACAGAGGACAGGAAAATATGGAAAAAGGTGATCCACTGTGGTGACCCCTAATGGGAGCAGCCGAAAGAAGAAGAAAAGAAATATATGGGGTCCTATAATTCTAGTGTTTATCAGTATAATGTATTATTCTGTTACCTTGATATAAGTCTAACTGTAGGAGACCGCCTCCTACACAGGAAGGTAAAGAAAATAAAGTGGAAGCCCTACCAAATTATTTAATTAATTAATGGCATTGCCGAAGAAAAACATAATTAAGTTAAAATCCCTTCTTTTTCCTAGATTATTTTGTCATACCTTGGGTTGGAAGGTTAAAATCTTTTTTCCTCATATGGCTAACCTCATACACTGTATTTTAAGTGGACGTGTGTTGCTCAGTAGTAAAGAACGTTTGGAGAAGATGGAGTAAATGCTATCAGCTAAGGAAGACTGAGAAAGTAATACAAGGCTTCTTTCATGAATATTAAAATAACTTACACGTCTCTTTTCAAACATGTTACCTGAGTTAGAGTAAGAAAGGACACCAATGAATAGGCTGATGGGAATTTATTTTTTTAATGTTATTGTAAACCACACAGAGGCAAATACCTAGAAGTCACACACTTAGCTTGGAATGTCAATAATCTGTATCGATATTTCAGAAATTGCTATATTTGTGTTGATGAGCTAAATGTACGGTGCTAAAATCAGTAATACACAGTCAAGAGCAGTACGGTTAAAAGTACCATACATTAAGTTGTCAGATTACTTTTTAAAGTAACAACCTAACACATATCACATTGAAGTAAAAATAACTGTGTTATCATTATTCCAGCAGCACTGGGTATAGGGCAAAAAGCACATGTACTGGGTCCTTTTCAGGGCTGAATCACACATTCAAACAGATAAGAGTTTGCTGTGTGTAAACTGATAACAGAACCCTAAAAATAAAGTGACAATTTGACTAAATATATTTATAAAACACAAGAAAATTATCACAGGTGTCATGCTTATTTTCTGATTTACAGTGTCCAATGATGACTTTTAAATCTTTTTTTTTTGCTCAGTTTACTTATGTTGGAGCATTTTGACAGAGGTGGACTCCATAATATTACTTAAGCATGCAAAGTAGATTATTAAGAAACCAGATTTCTGGCTTTACTGGGTTATTCACTTTAACCCAGATGTGTGTGTGCATGTATTACTTTTTTTCTTAGACGGGAAACACAGTTACTTATCCTTAATTATATATAAAAAATAAAGGGTGTGAAAGAGGAACTAAATATCACTGCTCGACATTTGCATCAAACTTTTTCTGGGGTAAGGTGTGAATGCATAGAAAAGTATAGAATGATTACATTTATTAGGATATTTATTTGTCAAATGTGCCTAAGCACAAACTTTGTAATGTATTTCTTTAAAGCCATCATTTTTTTTACTAGTGCGATATCCACTGAACTTGCTTGTAAGAGAATAGTTAAATACAGAAAACTATTACTGAATACAAGTTTGAATGAAATGGAAAACTACATCTGCTGTGGCATGATAGGTACCTATGTGAGGCATACTAGGATTAACATCAGTGTCATGGAAGACAGTAAATACTAAGTTCACTTGCCACCAGTAGGCCTCCCAATACAATATTTTACACCTTTAATCAAATCACTCCTCCTTGGAGAAACTACCTGAGGGTAAACTGCTCAAAATGTACAAGTGAGAAGTTACTTTTTCATAGTCAGATATGCTCTCCATCACCTCGAATGAACAATTACACTATCAGTACTTTACATTATTTATTTATGTACATTACAATAGCAGGATTTGATAACCCAGCCACAGGGGATGCAAAAACCAGCGTTTTCCTTCGTGCCAGCCCCAAGCCCAGATAAATGGGGAGGGTTACGTCAAGAAGGGCATCCGGTCTAAAATTTTGCCAGATTAATATGCGGACAAAAATTCAGATTTCCATACCGGATCGGTCAAGGCCCGGGTTAACAATGGCCGCCACCAGTACTGTTAGCCAACAGGTTGCTGGTGGAAATTGGGCTACTGTTGGTGGAACAAGGAGAAGACGGGGGGAGACATGTCCGGAGGCAGAAGGAGAGGAGGAAAGTAAAGAGAGTGGAACTGAGTATAGGAACTTTGAATGTTGGCAGTATGACTGGTAGGGGGAGAAAGTTAGCTGATGTGATGGAGAGAAGGAAGGTTGATATACTATGCGTGCAAGAGACTAAATGCACAGGGAATAAGGCCAGGTGGATCAAAGGAGGATTCAAATTGTTCTATCATAGTGTGGATGGGAGGAGAAACAGGATAAGGGTTATTCTGAAGGAAAAGTATGTCATGAGTGTTTTGGTGGTAAAAAGAGTGCCAGACAGAGTGATGATTATGAAGCTGAAAACTGAAGGTGTGATGATGAATGTTGTTAGTGCATATGCCCTGCAAGTAGGGTGTGCAATGGATGAGAAAGAAGATTTCTGGAGTGAGTTGGATGAAATGATGGACAGTGTACCCAAGGAACAGAGAGTGGTGACTGCAGCGATTTTCGAGAGACATGTTGGTAAAGGGAACAAAGGAGGTGATGGGTAGGTATGGTATTAACTCTTTGAGGGCTGAATATTTTTTCCAGTTTTCTAATAAGCACACAAAGCAATAAGCATAAATCAATATGAAACGTTCTTTGCTGCATGCCGGGGCTGCTGTCAGCACCTGTTTGGCAACTCTGGTAGCAGCGGGGGCAGCTCAAAGACCAGAAGGAATACGCGATGGGCCAGCTGCCTAGCTGTCTTCATGCAGCAGTCGCAGTGTGACGCAATCTGGTTTGGGCCTCTTGTCATTGGTAAGATGCGGTCCTCCCAGGTGAGGTACGTAGGTGCATTAGCAACACGGACATGTTCAGCACCACGATCAGCTGATGCTGGCCCCTCACTTTTGCTTTCGATCTCCAGATCACTTACATTAAAATCCGACACCTCAGAGTCTGACTTGGCGGTATGATCGGCAAACCATCGTCCACAGAGTATTTTGCTTTGTGCATTCGCTTTGGTCTTTTGCCAGATGTCGATGCCATTTGAGGGGTTGTTTGCTTTTTGCTACTCATGCACGTGTAAATCAACAAAGATAAATTTAAAGAAAGTCGAACTAAAACATAATGGCGAGTTTTGTCCCAGTTTACAGCTGATTACCATCCTCTACCCCTGAATTTCGACAAAAGTCGACATCCGCCCTGAAAGAGTTAAGGAGAGGAATGAAGAAGGTCAGATGATAGTGGATTTTGTAAAAACGATGAACAATGGCTGTGGTGAATATGAATTTTAAGAAGAGGGAGGAACGCAGGGTGACATACAAGAGTTGGGGAAGAAGTAGATTATATTCTGTGCAGGAGGGTCAATCTAAAGGAGATTAAAGACTGCAAAGTGGTGACAGGAGAAAGTGTAGTTAGACAGCACAGGATGGTGGTCTGCAGGATGATGATGGAGATCAAGAAGAAGAGGAAAGTGATGACAGAGAGGACTGCAAGGTTGAGTTCAGGGAAGAGGTAAGGCAGGTACTGGGTGGCAAGGAAGATTTACCAGATAGCTAAACAACTACAGCAGAAGTAATAAGGGTGACAGCATGAAGGGTGCGTGGTGTGACATATGGACAGAGGAAGAAGGAAAACGAAACCTGGTGGTAGAATGGGAAAGTACAGGAGAGTATACCGAGGAAGAGTTTGGTGAAGAACAAGTGGGATAGTCAGAAAGATGCAGAAAGTAGACAAGAGTACAAAGAGATAAGATGTAAGGTGAAGAGAGAGGTGATGAAGACTAAAGAAAAGGAGTATGATGAGTTGGATGAGAGGTTGGACACTAAGGAGGGAGAAAAGGACCTGTACGCATTGGCTAGAGAGGGACCAAGCTGGGAAAGATGTGCAGCAGGTTAGGGTGATAAAGAATAAAGATGGAAATGTACTTACAAGCGAGGAGAGTGTGTTGAACAGATGGAAAGAGTACTTTGAGAGGCTGATGAATGAATAGAATGAGAGAGAAAGTTGGATGATGTGGTTATAATGAATCAGGAAGTGAAACAGATTAACAAGGAGAAAGTAAAGACAGCTATGAAGAGGATGAAGAATGGAATGGCTGTTGGTCCAGTTGACATACCTGTGGAAGCATGGAGGTGTTTAGGAGAGAAGGAAGTGGGGATTATTCCCAGGTTGTATAATGGAATCTTGGAAAGTGAGAGGATGCCAGGAGTGGAGAAGTGTACTGGTACCGATTTTTAAGAATAAGGGGGATGTGCAGAGCTGTAGTAGCTACAGGGGGATAAAATTGTTACGTCACATTATAAAGTTATGGGAAAGAGTAGTGGAAACTAGGGTAAGAAGGGAGGTAATGATTAGTGAGCAGCAGTATGGTTTCATGCCAGGAAAGAGCACCAAAGATGCAATATTTGCTCTGAGGGTGTTGATGGAGAAGTACTGTATAGAGAAGCCCAGAAAGAGCTGCATTGCGTCTTTGTGGACCTGGAAAAAGCATATGACAGGGTGCTTCGAGAGGATTTGTGGTATTGTATAACAAAGTCAGGAGAGGCAGAGAAGTACAGTGCATCCAGAAAGTATTCACAGCGCATCACTTTTTCCACATTTTGTTATGTTACAGCTTTATTCCAAAATGGATTAAATTCATTTCACAGACAACAGTTTTACACACAACACCCCATAATGACAACGTGAAAAAAGTTTATTTGAGATTTTTGCAAATTAATTAAAAATAAAAAATTGAGAAATCACATGTACATAAGTATTCACAGCCTTTGCCATGAAGCTCAAAATTGAGCTCAGGTACATCCTGTTTCCCCTGATAATGCTTGAGATGTTTCTGCAGCTTAATTAGAGTCCACCTGTGGTAAATTCAGTTGATTGGACACGATTTGGAAAGGCACACACCTGTCTATATAAGGTCCCACTGTTGACAGTTCTTGTCAGAGCACAAACCAAAACTGAAGTCAAAGGAATTGTCTGTAGACCTCCGACAGGATTGTCTCGAGGCACAAATCTGGGGAAGGTTACAGAAAAATTTCTGCTGCTTTGAAGGTCCCAATAAGCACAGTGGCCTCGATCATCCTTAAGTGGAAGAAGTTCGAAACCACCAGGACTCTTCCTAGAGCTGGCCAGCCATCTAAACTGAGCAATCGGGGTAGAAGGGCCTTAGTCAGGGAGGTGACCAAGAACCCAATGGTCACTCTGTCAGAGCTCCAGAGGTCCTCTGTGGTGGAGAACCTTCCAGAAGGACAACCATCTCTGCAGCAATCCACCAATCAGGCCTGTATGGTAGAGTGGCCAGACGGAAGCCACCCCTTAGTAAAAGGCACATGGCAGCCGGCCTGGAGTTTGCCAAAAGGCACCTGAAGGACTCTCAGACCATGAGAAACAAAATTCTCTGGTCTGATGAGACAAAGATTGGACTCTTTGGTGTGAATGCCAGGCGTTACATTTGGAGGAAACCAGGCACCGCTCTTCACCAGGCCAATACCATCCCTACAGTGAAGCATGGTGGTGGCAGCATCATACTGTGGGGATGTTTTTTAGCGGCAGGAACTGGGAGACTAGTCAGGATAAAGGGAAAGATGACTGCAGCAATGTACAAAGACATCCTGGATGAAAACCTGCTCCAGAGCGCTCTTGACCTCCAACTGGGGTGACGGTTCATCTTTCAGCAGGACAACGACCCTAAGCACACAGCCAAGATATCAAAGAAGTGGCTTCAGGAGAACTCTGTGAATATCCTTGAGTGGCCCAGCCAGAGCCCAGACTTGAATTCGATTGAACATCTCTGGAGATATCTTAAAAAGGCTGTGCACCGACGCTTCCCATCCAGCCTGATGGAGCTTAAGAGGTGCTGTAAAGAGGAATGGGCAAAACTGGCCAAGGATAGGTGTGCCAAACTTGTGGCATCATATTTAAAAAGATTTGAGACTGTAATTGCTGCGAAAGGTGCATCGAAAAAGTATTGAGCAAAGGCTGTGAATACTTATGTACATGTGATTTCTCAGTTTTTTTATTTTTAATAAATTTGTAAAAACCTCAAGTAAACTTTTATTTAAATTGTCATTATAGGGTGTTGTGTGTAGAATTCTGAGGAAAAAATGAATTTAATCCATTTTGGAATTAGGCTGTAACATAACGAAATGTGGAAAAAGTGATGCGTTGTGAATACTTTCCGGATGCACTGTATGTAAGAGTTGTATAGGATATGTATGAGGGAAGTGTGACAGTGCTGAGGTCTACAATAGGAGTGACAGATGTATTCAACGTGGAGGTGGAATTACATCAGGGATCGGCTCTGAGCCCTTTTTTATTTGCAATGGTGACAGACAGGTTGACAGACGACAGCAGTCCCAATGGACTATGATGTTTGGTGATGACATTGTGATCTGTAGTGACAACAGGGAGCAGGTTGAGGAGACCATGGAGAGGTGGAGATATGCTATAGAGAGGAGACGAATGAAGGTCAGTAGGAACAAGACAGAAGACGTGTGTAAATAAAAGTGATGTCTGTAGAATGGTGAGGATGCAGGGAGTAGAGTTGGCAAAGGTGGATGAGTTTAAATACTTGTGATCAACAGTACTGAGTAACGGGGATTGTGGAAGAGAGACGAAAAAGAGAGTGCAAGCAGGGTGGAATGGGTGGAGAAGAGTGTCAGGAGTAATTTGTGACAGATGGATTTCAAAAAGTGTGAAATTGAAGGTCTATAGGATGACAGTGAGACCAGCTATGTTATATGGGTTAGAGACGGTGGCACTGACCAAAAAACAGGAGAAAGAGCTGGAGGTTGCAGAGTTAAAGATGTTAAGATTTGCATTGGGTGTGACAAGGATGGATAGAATTAGGAACAAGTATATTAGAGGGTCAGCTCAGGTTGGATGTTTTGGAGACAAAATCAGAGAGGCGAGATTGCGTTGGTTTGGACATGTGCAGAAGACAGATGCTAGGTATATTGGGAAAAGAATGCTAGGGATGCACCGGATGGTCAAGAGGAAAAGAGGAAGGCCTAAGAGAAGGTTTATGGATGTGGTGAGAGAGGACATGCAGTTGATGGGTGCAGAGCAAGATGTAGAGGACAGGAAGATATGGAAAAAGTTGATCTGCTGTGGCAACCACTAACGGGAGCAGCAGAAAGAAGAAGAAGATACTAGCAGGATTTGATAAAAAAACAAAAAATGACAGCAAAGTACCTAGGGAAGATACACTGGATCATTGTGGGTATTATGATTATTTCAAACACTCTTCTAAAATTTATGTAATTAGTATCTCATTGTAATAATTTTAATCTGTTGATATGAAACTGACAACTACTTGGTGATGTCTGTATACTGAAATCAGTTAGATCAATTAAAAATCTAAACATCTTATCATCAATGTCTGTGCAAAGAAAACCTTCACCTATAAGAGTAGCCAAGCGCTACACCTATACCTGAACAATATGAAGGCATGTGAGGTTGTCTTAGTGTTTCCGTTTTCAGTGACTGTTTTGTGATGGTCTTTATATAAAAACATTTATATGTTACTTATATAAAAGCCAGATCGAATGTTATTTACCTTGATTTATTTACGTATCTTCCTACTGCATAAAGTCACAAGTAAACTGCAGAGCTTCCTTTGTTTGATCGACACAGGCATGCTTACAAAGTACATATGTACTGAAGTGTCTTTTGCTGCAGGTGGAAGCTCCTGTCGCATCCTACACAACTGTGTTTGATCTTATTCAGGAAAAGATCCCAGTTGCCCCACAGGAGAAAGACATTCCAAGACTAAGGTCATAAAGCTTATAAAACTGTTTCTGGACAAAGGCAGAACCGTAATTCTAGTTTTAATTCAATTCAGTTATGGAGGGCTGAAGCCTATACCAACAGCATTAGGCACAAGTTAGGACTCAGGCCTCTCAATCAGAATTTTTCAGTTACATTACCCTGTCAGCACCAGGGCTGTGGAGTCGGAGACAATTTTGGATACCTGGAGTCGGGGGTTGGAGTCGGCAAAAATGTACCGATTCCAATTCCTAATAAATTTAAATTGTAATGAAAAAAAATATAGCAAGTTCAAATGTCCCATTTCACAAACAATAGCCATAATAAAGTACTTCTCTGATGTAAGAATACAGCCCAGTGCATAGTTGCGTTACTACTAGTGTGAAGTTCAGATGAGCTTTTATACAACCTGACATTCACACATTGTAATCTTGATTATGGCACATTACAAAAAGTATTTTCATTTAATTTCAGATATAATGTGTTTAACAAGTTAATTTGAGTGTAAACAAGTGTAATGATGTAGGTGTAGGTGTGTGCTATGGCCTGATGTGTGTTCAGGGGTTCTGTCTGCACTCTCCACATATGCTCCGACCCAGGGCTGAACTTTAGCATAAATTTCCCCACCAACTGTTCTAGAAGATATTGAAATTAAAAAGGAACATATTCTATGCATTGTGACAGATAATGCTTCAAATATGTTAAGCACAATTAAGAAAATGAATAAATTAGATGAAGATAGCGACAAACAGATATTAGAGGAATGCAGTTCTGCAAATATTGGAGAAAGCAAAACCGAAGACAATAGTGAAATTTTGGATAACATTACTAAAAAAGCATCTAAGCTTACTACTATTCAACATATGCATTGTGCTATTCATACTCTGCAACTTGCAATAAGAGATGGATTGAAAGTTCGTCATGCAGCTACTCAAATTGACTAATTGAGGCACGTAACTATTGCAGCTAAGGCCTCTAAAACAGATGCCATTTTGAAAAGACATGCAGGGAAAGGAGCCATTTTGGATCAAACAACATGCTGGAGAAGCACTTATATATTTGATGGTAAAGTGTTTGCTTGAACTAAAAGACTTTCTTGAAGAACTGGACAATGAAAATGTTTTATTAACTGAAAGCCAGTGGGCACAAGTAAAAGAACTGGAAAGTCTACTTTCTTACCTTTTTACTGTCACCAAGAGGTCGCAATATAAAGATTTAACACCCGGTAAATTTTTCTTGGGATGGAAGAGCTTGATATATTGCCTGAACAAAAGTGGACAGTTAATAGCTGATGGCATTGTATCTTCAATGAAGAAAAGAGAGAGTTTCTTACTGGATAATCAAATCTTGTTAGCTTCTATTTATGTTGATCTAATGAGCCGAATTTTGTTGAGCAGTGACCAGATTGCTAATGGAAAAAAGGCACTCTATGATGTAGCAGTTTGCATGAAGGTATTACTACTACCTGAAACATCACCACTGGATGAAGCTATACGCATTGGTAACTCAAGCTCACCCTCTACAAATAAAGAATTAGATTTTGATTCCTGCTTGGACAAAATGGAAGTTTTAAAAGCAAAGCGACGTCAACTATGCGTGAATGATAACGACCAGTAAATGTCCAAATAAAGAGATTCCAGCAGGAGTTTTTTAAAGGATTAAAAGAAGTTGAAAAGTATGATCACTCATCGAAAACGGACTGTGGAAGAAGCCATGCTTGTTGATCCAGAGATTATTAGTGATGTGGCTAGAAGTGTAACAGCAATGCCACCCACCCAAGTCAGTGTTGAAAGACTATTTTCAGCTCTAAAAATAATCAAGTCAGATTTAAGAGCTTCTATGAAAGAGGATCTGACAGAAGCAATTCTGTTTCTTAGAACACTATATTGAGTTAATTTTGGATTGTATTTAACAGCTATTCTACTCTACAACTGTATTCCAAGTTTAATATATAAAACTGTTTTAGGTTTTCCAGCTTTTGTTTATTGTTCATGTAGTTAAGCTTTATTTTTGTTTTAAAACTACCGAAGAATGTGGTTTATATTTTTTGAACTTGTAAATTTCCTGTTCCTGATTTTTATGTATGCTACTACTTTATAGCCACTTGATAAAAACAATAATAAAACCTTTTCTTTTTTTTTTTTTTTTTACTTTTGTTTAACTGGCCAATATGGTTGAGAGTCAGCTTCCTAGCCAGTAGTTCTGTGGTTAAATGATGTGTATGCTGCCTTCCTTCAATCAACATGAAAAATACATTAGCATAGTGCAGAGGAGTTGGAGTCAGGGAGTAGGAGTCAGAAGTACTGGAACCTAATGAGTTGGAATCGGAGTCAAAGAATTTATCTACTGACTCCACAGCCCTGGTCTGCACTATATTATGCAATATAATAAACTAATCATATGTCAATGTCAACATCAATTTATTTATAGAGCACATTTAAAACAACATCAGTAATGCTATAGCCAAAGTGCTTTGCAATAAAATAAACACAAATAATATAAATAAAATAAAATGCAATAAAACAAAATACCAACCAGCAGTAAACTGAAAACAAAAGACTATGAGAAAGGAATCATTAGTATCACTGGAGGTCACGGAAAACTAGAGCACAGAAATGCATGTTCAATCTAGTTTTAAACAATTCAACTGAGGGTGACTCCTTAATGTATTCGTGTGTTATTTATTTATATTTATTTACTTATCTTCCTACAGCGTTAAGTCACAAGTAAACTGCAGAGCTTCCTGTGTTTGATCAACACTGCCATGCTGACATTCACGTATTCAACTAGCATTGCACATATATTCTTGAATAAAAGTGCATTTGTTTTGTTATATATGTACCTTTTGTGAAAGTGTTTATTTGATATTTCAACTTCAGCCTTCACACATTATACACATCATGTCAAAATTTTGTCATTAGCACTATAACATGAAAAAATATTTCTGTTTTAGGTATGTGTTCAAAATTTCTTGAAATTCTCGCATTTCATGTCATCCTACATTTACATAAATCGTTGCAGACATGGAACACACATAAAATGCATATGTCCCAAATAACAATATATTATTTACCCTATACAACTCCAGCCACATCACTCCCAGATAAACATGACTTTAGCTGGGAGAACTTTTTGCCCGAGTTGAGCTATAGTGGTGGGGGGAATGGGATAGCAGGCTGCTTGCTGCTTGTGCTCATCGAAATATTTAGAAAACAAAAGATGCTAATGGAGAGGTGAGAAGGAAATTTAAGGTGGCCCGGGATTACAAGTTTTTTCGTAAGCTTCAGGGATTCTAGTGTTAAGGACAGCAACCTTGATAGACGTAGAAAAGCTCACTGTGAGCTTATTACTCTGGAGAAAATGGCCAAAATGCACTTTGAATGAGGTTTTGCTGGCTAACATCAAAGACAGCAATTCAGAAGAAATGCTTCCTGAGTAAACTTGTTAAACAATCACTTTGTGTAAGTCGTATTTAGATTCATTTTGATTGGTATAGATTGTTGTTACTGGAAAGTATTACATATAATGTTATACAGACAATGGCACTATCAAGCATAAATAACGTACATTCTATAATGAATAATTTGTACATATATATATATAATGTGTATGTATATTACAATGCATATCTCTTCATCTCCATTAGTGTTGCATGAAATTGTCTATAGAAAGGCGTTTTTATTTTTTACATAAAACTGTTTTGTATTCATATGTAAACGTGTGTGTATCTGAGCAATACTGTTTTACTTACATGTGTTTGTGTTTAGGCAAAACTGTTTTTATTTATATTTGTATGCGTATAACAAAAACTTTATTTTGTGATCAGTGAGTCACTGTCCTACACCCGAAAGAAAACGCTGAGTCAAAAGGCTTCATGAAAACCAACTTTATTCCAATCAAAACAGGTGCAGTTAAGGTATTTATTCAAATGGGAGCTACCACTACAATACACACAGACAGCAAACAAACACGGACAGGGCAAGGTCAGTGGCCAGGTTATTATGTTCCCTGCGTCACCCATTGGGCAACAGAGTTGTTATGCTGGGAGGCTATGAACATGTAATTTCCTTGGTAGTGCTGAGAACCTCCAGTTGCCTCGGCAACAGACAAGCAACCCTTGACAGATGCATCAATCACGTTTCGGCGTGCAGTACCATTGGGAAGGGTCTCAAAAGAGCACAAAAATCTCACAACTTCTATAAGTATTAGTGTATACATATTGTGAATGCCACACGGGTTGGACGGGCATCCCGACCAGAGAAGGGGATGGTTCTTTACCCGGAACAGGAGGCTCCAAACAGACAGATGGGCATTCCGACCAAGAGAAAGGAATGAGCCAGACCCGGAAGTGACAGCCAGAGGAAATAGACAAACAGCCCCCCGGAAGTGGAAGAAATCGCATGGGACTTTTTATTCCCCAAGAACAGAGATGGCAGCACCCATTTGGGAACCAGTAGGGAATGCTGGGAGAGGGAGTCCAGAAATACAGTCCTGCTGGGGACCATGGGTGCCACAATGGGCACTTTTGGGAGATGCACTCCCTAAAATAGGACTTTCATATGACCCGGAAGTACTTCCATCGGGCAGTGGCCCTAGCACCAGAAGTACTCCCAGGTTCTTATAAAAGTTCAGGTGAGTTGGACCTGGGAGGATGTAAGCAACACTTGACTGGAGGATGGTGGTGAGACGAATTGGGAAGAGGTATTGTGTTTTGTGGAGAAAGACTTTGTGTCTGTGTTCTTGTGATACTTTGTGGAGGTTAATTTTATAAACCTTCTGTTATTTTTAACCCAGGACTCACTGTGTGTTTGTGTTCAGGGGTTTTGGGGCTCGCTGATGCCCCAATTTCCATCGCAATATATAACATACATATTGTGACCAATGTCGCCACCAACAGCTGCACACTGTCAATCAGTTAGCTGTGTATTGACACTCCGTTAAAAAGTAAACCAATGGAACACTAGCACAATGTTTTTGTGTGCGTGTGTTGCCACACACGTGCACATGCGAGGCAGCTAAAGGGCTTGAATGAGAGTAATTCCAAGCCAGACCGAGATGTGGCAGAGTGCTCCGACTCTTTTTGTTGATTTTCTGCAGACCGTTCATGGGAAATTCCGCCTGGCCCTGATGATGTTGATTCTGGTTCTGACCTCTTTGACGTCACTTCTGGGTCCAAGCCTATGGATGAAGACCCTTCCGGTTCCAGCCCCGAGCCTATGGAAGAAGACCCTTCTGGTTTTGGCCCCTTTGAGGTCACTTCCTATACTGGCCTTTAGAAGCTGCCACCTTTCCTCTATCCCCTCAGTTCTATTCAAGTCTCTGATCTCTACATTTAAGTACATCAATTTATTCAATTTTGCTGCCAGGAAATAATATGCAGGTGGCTGCCCCAAATCTTGCAATGGCTCTTTGTTGTGTATGTGACAGTGTGTATATACTAGTTGTCACTCTGCTCACCAATGACCTGCTGATGGCAGCTGACTCTGGGCTGTTAACCATACTTGTGCTCCTTGATCTAAGCTCTGCCTTCGATACAGTCTCTCATGATATTTTTCTTGAGAGATTAAAATCGATTAGTATTATTGGCACTCCACATGCCTGGTTTAAATTATATCTTTCTGATCGTACACAGTTTGTACAGTTAAAAAAATTCAGACCACAGCAATTGTATTATCCATCTTTTACAAACTTTCAGCAAATGGCAGAGTTTTGGGGATATCTTCACTTGCTTCGTTGTGGGCTACTGGAAAATGTGCACTGAATATAAAGTTGTGTGCACGAGCACACGCCTGCACTTTAAAAGTAAGACTGGATGGTGTCCAAGTCCATGGCATGACACACTCATTCCTAAACCCATGCTCAAATAACTCCTATTTAATATCAACAAATAACCTAACAAACACATATCTTCGTATTATGGGCACCGAAAAAAAAAACCCCACACAGACTCAAAGAGAATGTGCACACTCTACATGGAAAATAAACAGGCATGAGAATCTAACCCAGGATACTGATTATGTGGCTGCATAGGCAGAAATATGTACACACACATATAAAAACAGATGCTTGACATGACAGACCTTCACTTGTTATATAAATAATTCCATAAATGTTTTTTCAAAGACTGCCTGTGTAAGTGCATTGCACTTGTGTAAGGCATAGTATAGGTTCTTCTTGAGATTTCTGTACTTTTAGAAAAGCATAATATAAATTGCTAATTATTAACATGTTATAAAAAAAATCCTAATAAACTTAACACATTACATTTGCATAAACTTTTAAGGGATGTTATAAGAGAGCCTTACACACAGAAAGACATTTATACAAATGAAGAGGTCGGTACAAATATAAAACTCCTGTGCACAAACAGTAGTAACTGACAGGACCTACTTGTACTTCTCTGCTCATTGTGTAATTTTTCTAAATAAGTAACTAATGTTCAGATTTTACCACATATTCATGGAGGTTTGTTTTGCTTTTTTTTCCAACTGCTAAAGTATAGTCATTTAAGTACACTGTAACTCTTCTATGAACATAAGTTTTCAAATATTTGTTTCTTTCTGCCATTGAGACACATGCGTGTCCATCACCTGGCTAATCATTGAGCACATTTAAAATTTTGAAATTTAAAATTCCTGTAGAATCCCTAATTTTTTTCCTAACACACAGTAATACCTGCCAATTTATACTCAACAATCAAATCTCACAATTCATAATGCACCCATAAAACCTACATAAACGCAAGGAGAAAAGTCAAACATTGGGCCAATAAATGAACATCAGTATATAACGTTGCCAGGCAGTAACACTAACCACTATACCAATGTTCTCACCAACACACCACAGTACACTGCATATAATTTTGTTTAAATAGAAAGTGATTGGCTCCAGCAGACCCCCGTGACCCTGTAGTTAGGATATAGCGGGTTGGGTAATAGATAGATAGATAGATAGATAGATAGATAGATAGATAGATAGATAGATAGATAGATAGATACTTTATTAATCCCAAGGGGAAATTCACAATGGAATGGATGGATGGATAGAAAAACTAATAGTTTTCTATTTTGAGCAGCGTTTCAATAAAAAGTATGACATTGCTTCTTTGAAGTTAATTCAGTGTCATGAAAAGCTGGACGCAGTGTGAGCTCCCGTTTGTGTGCCCCGACCCCATATTCAAGGCACTTTATTTGCTTGTCTGCTTCACCGTGGGTTGTACCGACATTCAGTGGATTAGGTACAATTAAGGCAATTTAAAAGGTTTTCAATATCATAAAATATGTTGGGCATCATACACCGTCAGATCGGGTCAATGAGCAAGCACGTCGTGAAAATAGATGAACTGCCACTTTTTACCAGCGCTCACTTGATTAAAATACAAACCTCATTAGAATTACAAGCAGTTTTTGGCCTGAAACGTTGCCTGGACGGAAAGCCAATTCACTTCTGGGCAGAATCACGCACAAATCCACTGTTGCAACATTTAGACTGATCTCTCTCTCTGTTAAAGTCTGTAACACCGGGAGAAGCATTTATCCAACACAAAGCTTCTGGAGTAAACTACAATAGCAATCGCTGCGCACAGACAGGCCAAGTCGATTTAATTTCCAGTTTGTTTATCTATATTCAAGATCCCTAAACAAAACGTGAAAAATGAAATTTCAAAGCGCCTTTAAAAACGGTTTAGTGAGTGCAAGGGTATGGCAACGCGATCGCGTGAAACCAAAGTTCAATCCTACAAAACCAGTCTCAGTTCAGGAGACGTGTTTTAAAAACTGTGTCTCTCAAAAAGTGGCGTAATGATAAAACACGAAATCTACTAAATGAACAAGTCTGATTCCTGCAAGAAAATAAGATTTAGCTTGTACTTTGTGTAAACAGGTACACGCTACAGGTACTATGAATTGTCACGTTAATTGTCACAGGTTTTAAAATGAAGATATTATTAATCTATCTATCTATATATCTATCTATATATATATATATATATATATATATATCTATCTATATATATATATATATATATATATATATAGATAGATAGATAGATATACACACATATATATCTATATATATGCATATAAATATACTCACGTTTACTCCAGTACATGTGCAGCAGTCATGGGAGGACTGCAAATTGCGCGCACCTGCCACTGCCTTTCCTCTGTGCTCGATAACGCAGCGCCCGCCGACTCGGTGTCCTCTTCAAACGCCGGTTAAACATTAACATGTAAGAAAGGCACAGTGCCTGGAGTCACAAGGGCAGCCGACTGTTTTCCCCTTTGTAGCCTGTCACGGTACAGTCATGAATGAGGAAACCTCCAACATTATCGCTGCGCTCGACTTCTTTTTGAACAAGGAAGTGAAAAGAGAGTGAGCGAGTGTCCGTCTGAAATGACACAGCCGATGCTGAAATATTGTCACAACAGGTAAGGCACTACCGTACAGAGAAGCGGTAGCCGGCAGCGCATCCCACTACTTGAAACTGGGAGTCGGAATGGATGCGCGTCCCCAGTTCGACTTTTCCACGGGGAGATGAAACCCACCTCGAACAAACCTTGTGTGTCAGCTGACTTTTCATGTGGAAACGCACGCGCGTTCTGGGGTGGCTTCCACTTAGTGGCAGGCAGTACACACACAATCCCTTTGTCTGGCGCCCTTCCGCTGGATAAGCGCCCCCTTTAGGGTGATTTTGACCCACCGTTCCGCCCCCATATTCTGTACAGACTGAGTTTGGCATGCGAGTTCCCGAGGAACTTAACCACGTACTCGTCAAAATAGAAACTACATGTGTATACAGTAAGGGAAATAAAAATAATCGTAAGAAGGGTGTTCAAGGCAACGTGTAATAAAACATTGTACATAACCATAATCAGTATTTGAATTACACTTCTTATTTACTGAGGGCAGATGTCGACGTCGTTTTCGTCAGCTAAGTATGCTTGCAAAGTTTTAGACAGTTATTAGGATTATCTTCACTGTTGCTGTAAAATGACTCCATTCATCTTCAAACTAATGTAATCCCGAAGTTGCAGAGTAAGTAGGATCGCTAGTGGGACAAATTTAGCAGGGGCTATTGAGTGTTCGTGTGGGGTATGTGAAAACAATCCAAATAAATCCCATTATTTTTTACCTACATCAGATATACTTTGGCACAATGGGCACACGCCAGGGGCCCATGGTGTTTCTGATGCCTATGTATGTTTCTGTGTTGCTATCAAAACATGGGCCCCTGTGCGCTACTTTGCCATGGAGCCAATGATGCTGGTAAGACGGCCCTGCCTGAGAGTACATACAGCAGACTACTACAATCATTATAACAGCTTGTACATTGCAGAGTCATATTTTCGTAGTGTTGCTCAACAAAGACCCAATGTCATGCAGATACTGTGTCAATCAAACCTGCGTAAGGTGGCACCCGTAAATGCATGAGCTCACGTATACAAAAAAAAAACATGTGGCCACACTGAATATACCGTTAAATGCAATGGAGGATAATAAAAGATTTGATGCATAAGAAATGAACATTGACGTATAAACTCAGAATTTATCTCACACATGTAGCCAGGGATAAACTGAGACCAACTAATTGACACTGGGCTTTTATCCGGACAGGCCCATCATGATCAGCCGGAGACCAACCATCCTTCTGTGTCCTCTTACTATTTCATACTGATCTGTAAGGTACAGTGGTTGCCTGTGTCAGTTAGATTTTTTTTCCCATTAATTTTCTCTTTCAATTGAATGCCTATGTTAATTAAACTTAATTTTGTATCAATAATTATCAGTATTTAGATACTGCATTTAAGCATTTAAAATTATGGCAAAACATAAATACTACTAAGTTTCCTATAATTCATACTACCACACTTTTCTGAATGCAAAGTAAGTGAAAAAAAACATCAGCTAATTAAAGTATGAAATCAATTAAAGGTAACAATGACTTACGGATTGTGAAACTGGTTCAAACAAAAAATTGCAGCTGCAGGTGTACAAGAACTGAATTTGGAAATCTCTGGTACAGTATACACCGATGGACATTATAACATTGGATGTCTCCTAACTATCGGTTTCTGACTAGCAATGCTGCTTCGCTGACTCTGAGTGCTGATATCTGCAACTTCTTTGTCCTCCTCCATCTAAGCAGCTGTGCTCTGCTGATCTGCATATGCTGCATTAGGCTGAAAATTTACAGAAAATTAAGAATATGTGCTGGTCTTCATGGACAAAGTTAGACTTTGATCTTAACTATATTCCTGTTCAGTGCTTCCTAGCTAATGTTAACTCCACTCCACATATGTTTGAAAGTTTGTATCCTTGTTTAATAAAGCATGAAATAGTTTAGAATAATAAGTAGGCTAAATTAGAGAAAATCAAATGAAGTGAAGTTTGTTAAATTGACACTGTCTAGTTTAACACCAGATGTTTTCACCATTTTCTTAACCTTTAAACTTATGTACCACCATTAAACTCACTGCTTAATAAATCATTTCAAATTTAATTTAATATGAGTGCTCTCACAATTGATATTAGCTTGCACAGCATCATATGGATTCAAACTAAACAGGCTGCTGAACTGAAAAGGTCTGCACTTCACCACTGCAGACCCTTGCTTTGCAGATGTAAAAATAAATTGGTAATGTTCTAGTACTTTGCTGCCCCTTATAGATTTATTTTTTCAGCAGTCCCTTTCTGTTTTTTGAAGACATATTATTAGTCTTTCCTCTCATTTGTATCTTGTACTTTATTATTTTTTACTTTACTGTTTAGGTGCATAGGTAAAAATGGACCAAGGTTAAGTAGGTTCATTTTTGGATAGAACAATAGTTCATTAGATTTCAAAGAAAAAATCAAAACAAAGCAAAGAAGAACATCATTAGAGGTTTTTCATTTTAGTAAATCTACAAGCGAACAAAGGCAGCTGCTTGAGCCTCATCCCCAGCCTTCAAATGACAGTGCAGTTTCAAATCTGGACAGCATATACCTAAACCTAAGCTCTTTCTGTGCCTAATTTGCCACAATATATTGAGTTCTGCATTGAATTCTGATATTTACAGTGATCTTTTCTCTGATATCAGTGCCCACATATGTAATACAAATCAAAAGGATACTTTTGTTCATGGGTACACAAGTACCCTAAGCCTCCCTGGTTCATTTAAAAGCTTTGGGACTAAGTAGATAGAAAAATAAGCCTGGTTAACATTTGACCACTGGAAAAATAAGGTTAAAGTTTCAAACAAAGAATCTACATATATTTTGTAGTTATTCCAAATAGCAATAACAATTCCTATACATTGGAGTTTTTTTTCTTTTTTTCAAAGTAGCATACAATGCCTTTTGACAAGTAATGAAAACTTCCACTCTGTCACATACTGAAGACCATGCTCCTGAAACATGTTTTTTTTTAAATAACTGCATTATTATGGACCTTTGCTGCAGCCAGTCTCTGAGCTCAAGCAATAAGTGAGTTTGAATGTTGTCAGACTGAATTATTAAACTGCAGCCAATTACATTTTTGCCCTCCCAGTGTTAATGACAATTTGGTGCTTATATATGCACACCTTCACTATTATCAATACTGGGCTGGTTTAAAGTCATCAATGAGCGTAACGTGCACATATCTCTTTTGAAGAATAAAAAACAAAATACATGCAGAAATGAGGAAGTAATGCAAATACCTCACTGGAAGTGCATAGACAGGAATTTAAATGCAGCCTTTGAGAGTGGAAAGGCAGCAGTGTTGATCCCTGAGTTACTAAAAATGTTTTTTTGTCTTGATGTTCTGTGCCAACCCAAAGAAACTAATTTCCTCTCTGCAACCATCCATCCTTCCTTTTGCCTTACTAACAGTATTTCATGTCAATGTTTATATACTGTAGGTAGGTACAGTAGATGCATAATGGAGAAAAAGAGATGGTGTAAAAACTGTTGTAAAAAAAAACTGTTTTCATACCACTCTAGCAGTCTGACTTTATTTCTGCTTGTTAAATCCCCCTGTGTTTATTTCATATGGCATAGTCTGTGGTAGGGTGACATAGTGATTAGAGTTGACTCGAAGCTCCAATATCCTGGGTTTGAATCCAGGGCCTAGGCCCTGTTTTCAGGAAGTTTTCACATTATTCTGAAAGTTTGGTTAAGTTTTTGTCCAACATGCCAAGAAAGGATAGATTCTACCTCCTATAACACTGAACTGGATAAGCGTGATGCAAAGTTAGTGAATGGCTATCCTATAAGTTCTCTTTCACATCCTAAAGACATGAATCCTAAATTAACTGGTGACTCCATATTGCCCAGACATGTGTCTATGATCTTTAATGGTTTTGTTCTTCCCTTGCTTCTGATGCTACTGAGACATGTTATGCCTCTGTGCTATGCTATAATGAAACAATCACTGAATGGGTGTATATTGTAACATGTTCTTGACACACTTGCCAGAAATCTGGTCCCCTTGAATAGAACCCACAACTTTAATCTGACCAGTCTTGCAGTGAATAATAAATATGAGCAACTTACCCAAGATAAAATAACATATCTGCAGTCTCAGAAGCAAGTTTCTCTTATGCTATGTATATTATTAGTGACTAGGAATGAAACTAAACAATTAGTAAATTGTTCAGTGATGCCTGCTTTGAATTCTACACACTAATCAAGAAATGTGTCTCACTGTCTATTTAAATGCCTACTTGAAATCCTTTATTGAAATCATGTACTCTTTTAAGATATTATAGCCATGTGTGCAGTGGCTTGGGAGGAAAAGGAGTAAACTGTAAAAAAGATGCAAGTGTAGTGTCTGATGTGTGTGGGGCTGTGTTAGAGGAAGTAATGATAGCTTAAGTTTCTTGGGCATGCTCAGTCAGCTCAGCAAGTGTCTCTCAAACCTGACAGATGTAAAGAAAGCTTAGCAGTGAGAACCCAGTCAGTTAAATCATGAGATGTTTTCATAATGACTAGTCCAGAAGGTAGAGAACCCTAAGTCACAGCACATGTGTTATCATTTAGAGTTGATGTGGTTTTATTAAAGAAGCTTGGCCTGGGTAGTATCCTTTATCATAAACCCCAAGGTCACCCATGTAAACTGAGTAGCACTTTGCTCAAATGACAAAGGAGGCAGTAAACCGTACTTCGGTGTAGGAAAGGTTAAGCTTTTTCATTATTCATCTTCACCCTGAATTCCTTTCTGACCACAAGCTACAGTAAATGTGCTGGCTGGTCAAATACTCATACAACATTACAAGTGTTTAAATAAAACAACCTTCTAACCTTAGACAAGTTTAGATATCACAACTCACATGCTTGTTCTGGTTTTGTAAGACTTTGCAACGGAAGTTTGACACATTGTCCGTGAACAGCCCAGGGTGTTTTGGGTCTTTGATCATCAGACACACTCAAGTTCCTGCTTGTGTCCAAGTAACATGTTACACCAAGACTCAACCCTACCAGTTCATATGCCACCTAGGAGCCTATTCAGCAGCTTCAAGAATGTTCTTGATGGCTCTTCTTTTGTGCAGTTTAGAGTTTCTGAGTTTGATAAAGAGACTAGCCTGCAAGGCATCTAGAGCTTACTTCCATTGGCTGACACCAGTTGTAGCCAACTGGCTGAGTGTCATATGAAAGCTTATTAGAGTACAGAGAAGAAAAAGGCACACGGTGGGGAAAAAGCACGAAATGTCAACTTCAATCTTAAAATTTCCACTTTAATCACGTAGTTTATTTTATCATTAAAGTAGAACATCATAAACTTCATCTTAATATCTTTTAATTAACCAGTTTCTCAAATCACATCGTAATTAAAGTAGCACGTTAAATGCTTTGTTTTGTATTTGATCTTCTATGTGCTCTATGTGGGTGAATCACTACTTGCTTCTTAAACGGCTCTCTTCCTCCAACTGGACACAGAATCCATTACATTCATGATATTACAGCTCTCTGAATAACTAAAATACTGAGATGTATTCGTGATATCATTTTTATGATGATAGGAGTTAAAGCACGTTATTAAACATGAGTTTCACGGCGCAGTGATTGTGTGCGACCCTTGATGAAATAATTTATTGCAGCAGTACTCAGGGGCGGCTCTAGGCTTGTGGTGGCACTGGGCAGAGGAAGAATCGGTGGCTTCTTCACCCGCCAATGTCAGTAAGGTAGCTTATGCACTGTGGATGGCCATGTCCGTTGCAGACACTGCATAGCCACCTCGTGCTCATGACACAAGCATTTAACTTTTGCTGAAATTTGTTGCTGCGTTTTTAGCTGTGTTGTTATTTTCTCTTTCTGTTTTATATTCAATATATATTGCCATAGCTGTCACTGCAGTCCTTGCTTTTCTTTCCCAAATACCCAATCACCACACAATCAGCTCTGTAATAGAAGTTAAGCCATCTGTAAGCTTAGAGCGCCAATTCTTCAAAATGTTTAAGGAACATTGAAATATCTTCATAGTATATTTTTAATTATTTTATCCTTCACGACACTCCCAGTGAAGAATATAGATTATTTAAATGAAGTTAAAGTTTTATCTGTATAATATAATAAACATATTTTGCTGCATTTCACCTTAAAAATGATATCGTCATCATATGTAAATACGCGCTTTATAAAGTGGCTCAGGTTGTGCAATATTATAACTGTAGTGCAAGTGAGGTGATTGTACTTATAAGTACAAACAGTTCTACAAGGAGCAATTGATTGAGTGCATTTAAAGTTCTTGGGATGAAACTGTTTCTGAACCGCGAGGTCCGTACAGAAAAGGCTTTGAAACGTTTTGCCGTGGCTGAGACAGTGTGTCCTTGAAGCTGTATACCGATAATTCTCTTTCCGATCAGCTGCTGCTGTGATTCACACTCAGATAAAGTGATATAAATACTCCGAGTGGTGCAGTGAGAGTAATATGGAAAAAGATGATCCACTGTAGCAACTCCTAATGGGAGGAGCTGAAAGAAGAAGAAGAATAAGGTGCAGTGAGAGTAACAACGCTAAAGCATTTATGGTATTTGGAATACTATGGCTATTCCCTCGACCATTATATTGTTACAAGTTAATTATAATCAGATGTGTTACACTAATAAACAATATGTGGTTAGTTTCAGTGTATTTATAAAGCCGCATCAGGAAAATAAGGTGTAACCACACAGGAACAGTAGCATTGCTTTGATGCTGGGTGCCGCCAGTCTGCAAAACTGAGCGGAGAACTTGCGTACGACAAGGTATGAGGTACCGTGGAAAAGTGCGTGGCTTTACGCCAAGTGTAGGTTTTATACATCGCGATTTGAACGTGGAAAAGTTCTTACGCAACATTTCTGTGCGTATGCACCGTTTATACATGAGGCTCCTGGTGACCGTTAGCTCCAGCAAAACCACTTGCTTGGTTGATTGAGATTAAAGGACCAAATCTGGCATAAGCAAGTTTGCCAAGATGGTGTTGAGGAATTTCAGCTTTCTGCCAAGATAAAGCTTAGGTTAATATTGTGGTTCAAATTGACCTTTGTCTTATGATCTCTTGTCTTGTGCAAACAGAAAGTGAAGTATTGCTAAAACTACAAACATGTATATTAACTTAATCACTGAAAATATATCAAAAAGATCGCTGTTTCAATAACCTTAGACAGGAGCTAACATCTTGGGCTGTACTATAAGTAAATGGATCATCACAGAAAAATAGTAGGTCTTTAGCAAAATGCAGGTCACACAACTGGACAAGAGTAGCTCTAGCAATGGCCCCAAATTAAGATTTCCTTAGAGGTGCAAGTTATAAGGAACTAGCAAAATACCCGCGCTTCGCAGCGGAGTAGTGTGTTAAAGAAGCAATGAAAAAGAAAAGGAAACATTTTGAAAATAACGTAACATGATTGTCAATGTAATTGTTTTGTCACTGTTGTGAGTGATGAGTGTTGTTGTCATATACAGTATATATATATATATACACATATATATCTACATATATACACATACATATATACACACATACATACATACACACACATATATACACACAAATACATATATATACATATACATACATATCTACATATATACACACACAGCTATTTCGTATCAGTGCAATACGCTGTTTGTTAAAATGGATAACTCCCGCTCTTACGTGCAAGTCTGCGTGGATATTATGAACTAATAGTTCTTTTTAAATTTTAAATAGAAGGAATTTTTATTTAGTCGACAGAAATATCTTTGGTAGGAATGGTAAAAACAGACAGGAATATTATTCCTGAATAAATCAACTCAAAACTTAAACAACTTATAATATTTTGCTCTCCATAAAAATATATCCTGTCTAAATTATACAAGTTAGAAATAAAGTAAACGTTAAAAGAACAAACATTCAAATTTCTTTACTCTTATGTAATTTTATATAAAAATAAACTTAGATTTTAAATATCCCAAAAGATTTTGCTCTCCATAAAAATATATCCTGTCAAAATTATACAAATTCAAATATGAACATGCTGCATAACAAAACCTGGAAATATAAATAAAATGTGTTCCTTTCAGCAATAACAAATCAAATCATTCAGTTGTCTTTGCTCATATGTCATTTTAGAGCTGGACGCCTGGCATCTTTTTTGGCAACAGGTTCGTTTATGTTTGGTGTGAGGTTCTGTGTTGTGGAGATTCTCAGGATGGATTGCAGGTGCTCATCAGTGAGGCGACTCCTGTGTGCTGTTTTGTTAGTCTTTATCACTGAGAAGAGCTTCTCACACAGATATGTGCTACCAAACATGCACAAGGTTCGAGCCGCATGTAGACGGACTTTTTTTGTTCTTCAAAGTCACCAAAGCGCCGTGCAAACTCAGTGCGCAGGGCGCTCAGTTTATCAGCAAAGTGCGTATTTGGGAACACCGTAGTGACGACTTGGTTTAACATTACTTGGCAACAGGGTTGCACTGGTGCATTTGTGTCTCCCATAAAAGCAGCTTCACTTGAAATCACTTTGTGATTGTGCACGGTAAAACGTCCGCTGAAGTGTCAGATTCTTATTTAATTCTTCTGCTTTCTGTATCTTCTGCATTGCATTCAGGTTACCCTGATGTTTTGTCTCATAGTGCCGTCTTAGATTAAATTCTGTAATTACAGCCACATTAGCTCCACAAATGAGACACACGGGTTCAGTAAACATATACTCAGCCTCCCATCGGTTTTTAAAGGCTCTATTTTCAGAATCAACTTTTCTCTTCAGCATCGTGTGAGCTAGCTTCGCAATAACTTGCAGCATCATAAGCTAGACTTGATTAACGTGGTAAGTGTTGTGCAAGGCAGCTGAAGCGCTTGCATTATGGGATCTGTAGTTTATTGTGTTACCAGCGCTTCATATACCCGGCCATTAATAACAATAATACAGTATATAAAATGATCTCGGGCGGATATAATTACACCGGGCGGATGTGGCCGGCCCTTGAGTTTGACACATATGGACTAAATAGAACTTAAAAAGATATATTTTTTCAAATGTGATCGCGCAATTCAGATAGAGTTGACGCGAACTACAGCCTGCATGCCTCAATAAGTCATCCTCCCCTCGCTCTTACTTTTTTACCGTTCATCTAATGAATACACTGAGTATGGCTTTACCAAAACAATCATTGATGGCGAATAAAGTATCCATTATTCGAGTATGTAGATCGGGATATATATATATACATATATATATACCCGCGTATCATAGAAGTAGTGTGTTAAAAAGCTAGAAAAGAAAAGGGAACATTTTAAAAATAACGTAACATGACTGTCAATATACAGTATTTGTTTTGTGAGTGTTACTGAGTGTTGCTGTCATCAAGGATTTGATTATCATTATTTCTTTCAATCAGGTTCGTATTTGTAGGATGTGTTGTGTTCAAGTTACAATCGTTGTAAAGATGACAGGTTTCTTTCATCGATTCGTTTCTTACTGCATCAATAAACAGCTCGTCTTCTTCTTTATCTGAGACCTGACACACTGCATGCACGGGTTTTTTACACTGTCTTCCTTTAGCGGGACATTGACTTTTTCCACCGTGTGCTTTGTTTCCGCAGTAGCTGGATTTATGAATATGCTTGTATCAGACGCTTCATATTTTTGCTGCCTTTTCAATTGTGTAATTCGGTTTTGTTCAGCGCTCTTTGGAACTGTTGCTTTTTATCTGTGCACTGCGTCAGTTCACGTGAGCCGCTCGGTGTACATGCATCGAAGGTTCCCAGCTGTGCTGGTGCCATCTCGTGCGATGTCCATGGCTGTATTTAATGTTACCTTAGTCCTTTCTCTCGCAGTTTCGCTGAGTTTGTGTCAAACACCCCCCTGACCATCTCATCTTCCTCTCCATAAGCACAGTCCTTCGCCCGTGAATATTTAGTGGGAGTTTGCTATTGGATTGCCGCTGACGGACGGCCTTATATGGGCAGGCATTAAATTACAAACGCCAGCGGAAGCCTGTCTATGAACTTAATTTAAAGTGTAGGTTTACATCGTGCTTTGTTTCCGAAGTAGCAGAAATCATGAATATGGTTGTATATGTCACTCGCTCGCTTCTTATTGTTTCGCTGCCTTCTCAATTATATAATGCATGTCTTCCTGGTTTTCTATGTACTGCGTGATTACGTGGAAGGCGTGATGATGTCACACGAAACTCCGCCCCCACGGCGTTCAAGATCATCTCCATTACAGTAAATGGAGAAAACAGCTTCCAGTTATGACCATTACGCGTAGAATTTCGATATAAAACCTGCCCAACTTTTGTAAGGAAGCTGTAAGGAATGAACCTGCCAAATTTCAGCCTTCTACCTACACGGGAAGTTTGAGAATTAGTGATGAGTGAGTGAGTGAGTGAGTGAGTGAGTGAGTGAGTGAGTGAGTGAGTGAGTGAGTGAGGGCTTTGCCTTTTATTAGTATAGATTATGTGTTTTAGAAGGTAAACAGAGGAGCAATACATTTTGGTGCAGTGAACAAACTAAAGAGACTGAGGTGGCAGCAGTTAGCTAGGAAAGTCAGTTGTGAACCATTAGGAGCTACTAATATCCACCATCTACACCACAGATTCTGGAAGAAATTAGGTGTCAGTTTATTAACACTGAAAGGCAATTCTTTCATAGTGGTTCCATATATAGTCACAGTCAAAAGTTATTGAAAACCACATTTTTTCTAGTCTTTATTGACATTTACTGTAAGTAGTTTGAGTCCTGTGAATAACTTGAAATTATACAAAGCTAATCAATAACCCACCAGAAGTTAAAAAAGTGTAGATTAGCAAAAACTGAAAAGTAATTTACTTTTCAGAGTTATACTAAAAGACCTTTTTTCATGGCACAAGTAATTGGTGAAGAACTTTCAAATTTTCTGTAGCAATGGAAGATAATTAAGCCTTAAGGTTTGATGTAAATAATTCCTACAGCGGTTCCAACTTTTGTTGATTACTTACAAAAACTGCCTATATAAAAGCAAGGTTACAACAACAACAACAACATTTATTTATATAGCACATTTTCATACAAACAGTAGCTCAAAGTGCTTTACATAATAAAGAATAAAAAAATAAAAGACAATAAGAAAACAAAATAAATCAACATTAATTAACATCGAATAAGAGTAAGGTTCAATGGCCAGGGGGGACAGAAAAAACAAAAAAACTCCAGACGGCTGGAGAAAAAATAAAATCTGGTTAGATTAGGTTAGAATAAACTGTCTTGCTACACCCTCTGTAAGTTTTTTTCGGACAATATTGTATTGCAGTAAGTAGTACAGTGGTGTGAAAAACTATTCGCCCCCTCATGATTTCTTATTCTTTTGCATGTTTGTCACACAAAATGTTTCTGATCATCAAACACATTTAACTATTAGTCAAATATAACACAAGTAAACACAAAATGCAGTTTTTAAATGATGGTTTGTATTATTTAGGGAGAAAAAAAATCCAAACCTACATGGCCCTGTGTGAAAAAGTAATTGCCCCCTTGTTAAAAATAACCTAACTGTGGTGTATCACACGTGAGTTCAATTTCCGTAGCCACCCCCAGGCCTGATTACTGCCACACCTGTTTCAATCAAGAAATCAAATAAATAGGAGCTGCCTGACACAGAAGTAGACCAAAAGCACCTCAAAAGCTAGACATCATGCCAAGATCCAAAGAAATTCAGGAACAAATGAGAACAGAAGTAATTGAGATCTATCAGTCTGGTAAAGGTTATAAAGCCATTTGTAAAGCTTTGGGACTCCAGCGAACCACAGTGAGAGCCATTATACACAAATGGCAAAAACATGGAACAGTGGTGAACCTTCCCAGGAGTGGCCAGCCGACCAAAATTACCCCAAGAGCGCAGAGACGACTCATCCGAGAGGTCACAAAAGACCCCAGGACAACGTCTAAAGAACTGCAGGCCTCACTTGCCTCAATTAAGGTCAGTGTTCACGACTCCACCATAAGAAAGAGACTGGGCAAAAACGGCCTGCATGGCAGATTTCCAAGACGCAAACTACTGTTAAGCAAAAAGAACATTAGGGCTCGTCTCAATTTTGCTAAGAAACATCTCAATGATTGCCAAGACTTTTGGGAAAATACCTTGTGGACTGATAAGACAAAAGTTGAACTTTTGGAAGGCAAATGTCCGTTACATTTGGCGTAAAAGGAACACAGCATTTCAAAAAAAGAACATCATACCAACAATAAAATATGGTGGTGGTAGTGTGATGGTCTGGGGTTGATTTGCTGCTTCAGGACCTGGAAGGCTTGCTGTGATAGATGGAACCATGAATTTTACTGTCTACCAAAAAATCCTGAAGGAGAATGTCCGGCCATCTGTTTGTCAACTCAAGCTGAAGCGATCTTGGGTGCTGCAACAGGGCAATGACCCAAAACACACCAACAAATCCACCTCTGAATGGCTGAAGAAAAACAAAATGAAGACTTTGGAGTGGCCTAGTCAAAGTTCTGACCTGAATCCAATTGAGATGCTATGGCATGACCTTAAAAAGGCGGTTCATGCTAGAAAACCCTCAAATAAAGCTGAATTACAACAATTCTGCAAAGATGAGTGGGCCAAAATTCCTCCAGAGCGCTGTAAAAGACTCATTGCAAGTTATCACAAACCCTTGATTGCAGTTATTGCTGGTAAGGGTGGCCCAACCAGTTATTAGGTTCAGGGGGCAATTACTTTTTCACACAGGGCCATGTAGGTTTGGATTTTTTCTCCTAAATAATAAAAACCATCATTTAAAAACTGCATTTTGTGTTTACTTGTGTTATATTTGACTAATGGTTAAATGTGTTTGATGATCAGAAACATTTTGTGTGACAAACATGCAAAAGAATAAGAAATCATGAAGGGGGCAAATAGTTTTTCACACCACTGTATATTGCTATCATAATGATGAGAAAAGGCAATTAACAAAGGGAGACAAATAGACCATTATAACCCTTAAACATGTAGGTATTTCCTTTAGATACATTGAAAAAAGGCCAAGGTGTCAGTGAGTGTAGTTTCCTACACCATCAAAAGGAATTTGGAAACTGGAGGAAACTTTGAAAGGACTAGGGGCCTCATGTATAAACGGTGTGTACACACAGAAATGTTGCGTACACCCGTTTCCATGCTCAAATCGTGATGTATAAAACTTAAACTTGGCGTAAAGCCATGCACATTTTCACGGCAGCTCAAACCATAGCATATGCAAGTTCTCCGCTCGTTTTTTTTGCAAACTGCCAGCACCCAGCGTTAAAGTAGTGCTACTGTTCCTGTGTGGTTTCCCTTTAGTTTTTAGATTCACATCCCTGACGCAGCTTTATCAAATGCACTGACATTAACCATGTATCGTTTATTATTTTAAGGCATCTGATTGTAATCAACCCGTAAACATTGTGGAGGATGGCTGGCTGTTTATTCCAGCCAATACCCCCAAGCCGCCAGGTGGAGCCCTCCTTGCAGCATGGAGGTCCCCAGAAGACCAGCAGGGCATCATGGACAATAGAGTTTTTATGCACCGCCCTGCTGGATGCCATGGGGGCCACGAGAGGGAGCTGCAGGGAGGACCGAAGTTCTTCATGCCCTATGACCCGGAAGTTCGTCATAGGAAGAGCGGCGGGCTTCCGGGGTGAGAAAGGACTATTTACCCTGACCCGGAAGGAATAAGGACTTGTGGACTGTTGGGCAGGAACACCTCCGGGTCAGGGAGTATAAAAGGATCATGGGAACTCCCAGACAATGAGCTGAGTTGGGAGGCAGGGTGGCTAAGCGTCTGGGAGTGGAGGATTGGTTTATTGGTTATTTGTGATTATTATTGGAGAATTGTGGAGAGGAGCGTGCTTTGTGCACATAATTATTATAATAAATAATTATTTGGACTTTTATCTGGTGTCTGACGTGTGGTCTGAGGGTACAAGGGTGCGAGAAAAACCCTAATCTGTCACAACATATAATGGTGCACCGAATGGCCAAACTATTCTAAATACCATCACTGCTTTAGTGTTGTTATTCCCAGTGCACCACTGAGTATTTAACTCACTGTATCTGAGTGTGGAATCACAGCTGTACAGCAGCTGATCGGATTATCAGTATACAGCATCAAGCCCATGCTGCCTCAGCCATGCACGCAATCTATTTGAACTGTTTCCATATGATAAATGCTTCAGAGCCTTTCATGTAGGGACCTCGTGGTTCAGAAACAGTTTCATCCCAAGTGTTCTAAATGCACTCAATCAGTCCATCAGTTGTTCCTGGTAGAACTGTTTGTACTTATAAGTATAATCACCTCACTGTAAACTTGCACTACAGTTATAATATTGCACAACCTGGGCCACTTTATAAAGAGCGTATTTACATATGATGACAGCTGGCTTCTAAGTCGATTTAGATTACCAAGTGCAATCTTCTTGGAGCTCTTGATATGATTTTTAAGATAAAAATGCAGTAAAGCATTTTATTACATTATACAGATAAGTTTTAAACTTCATTAAAATAATGAATAATTAAACATGTGAGGACACGGTGGCGCAGTGCTAGTGACGAGCTGGCGCCCATTCCGAGTTTGTTCCTGCCTCGCTCTGTATTCTTTCTGGGACTGGCACGACACTGATTGAATAGATGGATAGAATAATTAAACATGTATTGTGACAATGCGGGTTCTCTTCCATGCTCCCTTCGTTCATCTGGGAGCCCTGAACCCAACACCGTCAATAATGTCACTGAGATGAGCTGACAAAAGGGGACAAATCTCTCAAAGCCAGGGGATATATTCCAAAAAGTGATATAGTGCTTTATTAAAACAATCATCAAAACAAAGTGCAAAAGTGCAGTGTCCAAAGTTCAATAAATAAATAAATCCGTAAAACAATTGTCCAGTGGGGTTAAAACCATCAATAAGTAAATCCTTTAAAAGCTGAGGTTAAAAATGCAGAATTTAAAAATGCAGTCTCTCACTCCCTTGTTATTCTCTGGCCCACCTCAATCACTCTCTTACCAGCTCACCATTACTCGCAGCCGGCGGAGACCAACAGCCACGAGCTCCTTCAGCTAACCTCCGTCTTGGCCCCCTTCCAGACGTCACTTCCAGACCATCGAGGTAAGCTCTCCTCCCTTGATCCTTTGTGCACCCGCAGTCGCTCCTCAAATCCCATGGGAGGACACCTCTCTGCTCACCCCACTCACTGGTTTTCAGTGGGGCGAACTAGCTCCCAGAGCGCATCGGCCAAACTCTCCTTAGCGGGGCCCCAGCTTGTGGTGTCTCCTTTATAGGTGGCCAGATCCCCCCACCTAGACTGACTTTTCCCGACTTTTAATCTTCATTGTCAACCTTTTCTTCTCGATCGAGCTCCTTTATTTTCTTTACTTTTGTACATTCCCCCTTCTATGGTGTTGACCCGTATATATACACTGTGACAGTTTTAAGGGCTTTCTCGCACCCTTGTACCCTCAGACCACACGTCAGACACCAGGTAAAAGTCCAAAAGATGAATATTTATTATAATAATAAGTGCACAAAGCACCCTCCACTCCCAAATACTCCAATAAACAATACACTATAAACAAATCCTCCAATCTCCCAGACGCTTAGCCACCCTGCCTCCCAACTCAGCTCGTCCATTTGGGATTTCCCACAGTCCTTTATACTGCTTGACCCGGAAGTGTTTGAGCCCTCAGTCCATGTGATTATCCAACACTTCCGGGTCGGGTAATTCTCTTTTTCTTCAGCCCGGAAGTATATCATTCCTTCTATTTCCGCAATCGTGAATTACTTCCGGGCTATAAGGAAAATATAAGTCCCTGGGCCTCCCTGCAGCATCCTCCGGTGGCCCCCATGGTATCCACCAAGGCTGTGGTGAAAAACTCCAAGTTCCATGATGCCCTGCTGGAATTCGGTGCCCTTTCATGTTGCAGGGATGGCTCCATCTGGCTGTTTGGGGGTGTTGGCTGGGATACACGGCCGGCAATCCCTCACAATACATACACATACACACACACACACACACACATCCATCCCCACGTGCCTCCATGGGCACAACGCCTTAATCACACTCCGCAGGAAGCCAATGAGGCAAACGAGAATAACCACACCCACACGTACAGGCGCGACTCACTCCAATCACCTCATTAACTCCCTGCGGTCGTGCAATCGCTCCCACGGAGAACGGCATGGCTATACGGATTTAAAACCAACCTTTTTTTATTGGAAGCCGCAAACCCACTATACCACATGTACTACGAACATATTTCAATGTTTAATAAACGTTTTGAAGAATCAGCGTTCTAAGCTTACAAATAGCTTGGAATCTATTACAGAGCTGATGGTGTGCTGATTGGTTACTTGGAGAAAGAAAAGAAAGGACAGGAATAGGAGTTTAGTACGTTTGAGAGAGACAGTACTGCTGCAATAAATTATTTCATTGAAGGTCACGCACGGTGCAACAAGCATCTTGCGTGAGGCATGAACAATCCCTAGACAGGGTGCCAGCTCATCGCTAGTACTGCTCCACCGTGTCCCCATGTTTAATACATGCTTTAATTCCTATCATTATGAGAATGATATCAAGTATACATCTTAACCCTTAAACTGCCCGAAACGGCTATAGTTGGTTCTGAAATGCAATTTGCCAGCATGCCGGAGCCGAGTATATATGGCAAAGTACATTCGACGACATACATTCATTGAACTCCGCAACTGGCTAAAGTTGTTTCCCACTGTAATTTTCCAGCATGCCAGAGCCGAGTATATTCAGTGATGTATATTCATTGAACGCTGCAACCAGCTATAGTCGCTTCACAGAGCAATTTGCCAGCACACTGGAGCTGATCAGTCAGTGCCATATATTCATTGAGCAGCCAACTCATGACCACTGCTGGCCCTGGCAGCACTGCAGCATCACTGTCCCTGGGATTCAGCTGCTGCACTAGACTAGCCTGCAAGCATCAGCACTTACCTGTGTGTGCTTGCGTGCAACCAGTTCAAGCGCAGTTTGCTCGGTGATTTACTGAATTTCATCAATGGCGTCAGTTGCACCTTTTACATATAATAATTGATTGTTGCAGTAGTTTTTTTTAAAGTTCATTGGCAGTGTGTAAAATAATCAGTGTTGCAGTAATTGTGAGGCTCTTTGCATGAAAAAAATGTGTTCCATTAAAATTTCACATTGTCTTTGTAAATTGTGACGTTAACTTAAAAAGTGCAGCAAAAAAGTATTTGGCGTCCAGGGGTGCATTAACCCCCAAGTATGTGGCGGTTTAAAATTATTCAGAGAGCTGTAATATCATGAATGTAATGGATTATGTGTCCTGTCAGTGGAAGCGAAAGCCCGTTTAATAAGCACGTAGTGACTCACACACATAGAGCACATAAAAGAATACACAGAAAGAAGCATTTAACGTGCTACTTTAGTTACGATGGGATCTGAGAAACTAATAAATGAAATCATTTTAACATGAAGTTTATGATGTTCTACTTTGATGACAAAATAAAGTACATGATTAAAGTGGAAGTTTCGAGATTAAAGTTGACATTTGCACATTTTTTCAACTGTGTCCCTATTTTGTTTTTCTTTTCTCTGTACCCTAATACGCTTTCATATGACACTCAGACAGTGGGGTAAGACTCGCATTTTTACGGCGACTTTGATATCTGACAAGTTCTTTTTTATTTCGGGCACTGTGTGACTTTGTGAATTTGAGCTTTTGAGTTTCTCTGACACTCTATGTCACTCGATCAACTTCCTTTTGTTGTTTATACCACTGTTTAAACCAACAAATAGTTTGTTTTTCCTTGCCTCCACGTTGTATTCGCTGAAATTATTCTATTTTCACCAGTGCTTTTGCCATTGTTTTTTCACAGAACACTGAGCTTAAGGGATATTTATATTGATTTGCATATTCAAAGAGGCGTAATTCTGGGAGGAGTTGGGGAGTGGCAGCAGGCGTGTGCATGTGCGTTACTTTTCATGCTGACCAGGATTTATGGAGCAGAAGAATGTGGAAGTTGGCGTGCGCACAGATTTATGCATCTGGATTTTTTTGTGCATACGAACATTTCCGCTTTTGTCCGTACGCCATGTTTTACTGTGAATTCTACTCACGGAGTTATGCATGAGGCCCCAGGTCTGGCAGACTCAAAGCCAAAACAGAATCAGAAGACAAGTTTCTGAGAGTCAGTAGCTTGTCAGAATGGAATGACTGCAGCTCAGCTTTTCATGTGGCATGAGCTAACTCAGCATTAAAAAGGAGAAAAGATATAAGAAACACAAAATATGAAAACAGAGAACACTCATACACAGGGTGGGGGGACAAAGAGTGGATTACTGCTGTAAGGTACCCTTTTTAGCAAAATGTGAAGAGTGTCAGAATATTAATAACTAAGAACAAGTACTACACCTGATTTGTGCAGGCATCATCACAATGCTCAATTCTGAAGGTCAATTCCTTAACTTCACTATTTTGGTACTCATATGAATGTAACAAGTTGACCTCCCTTCTGCTTGTGAACTTACAAACTTCCTTTGACATCCCAGAAACAAGTGACCATGTTGTAGCAACACTGCACCTTTGCTAACAACAAAATAACCACAGACACTAAAAAAAAATATAAAAATGGCTATGACCACGATCCAAAACAATACATAAAATGATGTAATGGTAAAGTCATAAACATGATGTGTGGATGTTTTATTTGCAGTAATGAATGCAAAAAAAATTTTTTTTAAATGTTTTTATGGAGAATAGACATCCTGGCACAATATCTAATAAATGTCTATGGGGACCAATGCTGAACAAACAGCAAAAAATATTAAAATATCCATGAAAAAAATTACAGTTTATTTGTGTTGAATTACCCATATGTCAGATATCCATTCATATGCTCACAATGGTAAAAATGCATGGATTTGCACTAAAATATTAAGCCAATGTTTGTTAAGTAAACCACTCCTGGAAAATTCTCTCATGAATGACTGGGTAGTGCAATCAAACAGTCCCTCATTGGTCATTAAGTTTTACTTCTGGGTTTCTCAACAACTTGTGAAATTACACTGTTGAATTGACCTTCTGTTGGATGAAGAACTTTACACATGCACAAATACAAGGCTTACATTACACCAGGACATAGAGATATTTATGTTGATAATGTCCTCGCATCACCTGATCTGTTATGCTACAAATGTGGCTTCCAGTGATACCTTTTCTTCCATATACAAATTATAAACTTTGTTAAAAGGAAATGGCCCAACTTTCCTCTTACTTAGATACTGGCTAGTGTAGGTAAAAATATAGTCAGCATCTGCAGAATATATAAAATAATTTAAACGTATTTACCCCTTAATGAACTTTGGGAACAGTTTAAAAGAGAGCTCTTAATACTGAAACCATCACACATTTTCTCAGTGCTAAACTGCTAGGCTACGCCAAGAGATATCTGGATCCTTTTGTTCTCACTAAAGGCCATAAGAGGTGCAAAATTGGAGAATGCACAGACAATAAAATTAAAAGAGAATTTTCACTATGAAAATTTTGTGCTTCTTGTATTATTTTATGTGTCAAGCTAATTGAAAAGTGTTGTTTTGCTTTTCACCAACACATACTAAAGCAGTTTTCTTCCCCACAACAATGCACCCCTAGATTTTTTGTATTGAAAAAGTATGGTAATCTTTGAAGAGAAAATATATTGATAAACAGTATATGCTGTGTATATACTTAAAAATGTTTTATTTTTACATTCACTAAAGTTGTATTAGGCTGTTTGTGGCCTTTGGGGATGGGACAATAGAGATGTGTTATCATTATGCAGAACAGATGGACAATTAGGAAAGGTTGTTCGAGTATTAAGCTTACTGACCTGTTATGCTGAGTGTGGTCCACTGTGCTGTGCATGTGCAACACTTTCCTGAGAAAACATAAAAGTACAGTACACTCCGTGTTCTAACTACTGCTGCAAAAATAGTACTGTTCTTCACATTATCAGTGTCTGTCTGTTTCCTTGATCATATTTTGTGTCCTTTTACAGTGGGCTGGCAGCTCATTGTTTACAGTTTGATATAGAGCAGGTGCTGTCTTTTGGGCAAGCAGCTTATTTGTCTTGCAAAGTCTGTGGTTGGATTTGAATAAAATACTTGATTCTCCTTTTTGTTTTGCCGTCTTCATCCTCCTCAATTTATGTAACATAGTAAGATCTATGCATGTACTGATATACAGCATACATAAATTATTTCTAATCGCGATTCCCACTTGGAAATTCAAGCATATTCTAAATTGTACATAAACTATTATGTGGAACATTAGGGTCTCCATTGGAAGTGTGAAAGCTTGTTGAAAGAGAATTGTCCCTTATAACAGGTGCAGGTGTGCACACGTACATTGCACTAATTCTAAGCACATTAATGGAAATGCCCACTTTTAGCACTGTGGAAAGTGATCCAAGCATATTGCCGACAGTGAATCGTCTCAAATTGCTTGTTCAAGTGTCACAGAACACATGAACAGTCACACTTTGTTTCCCTGGTAATCGAATGGGTTCTTTCTGCATATTATATATATTATATATATATTTTTTTTGTTACATTAGCAGCAAAATTTTAACTACAAACTTGTTGGGTTCATTTAAAATGACATCAACATTTCAACAACTGTTCATCAAATAGTATTTCTGCTTTTACTTTTAACACATGATGCAGTTCTGTGCAAAATGTGCCAAGTGTCAGGTATCTGGGAAAAGCTTTTAGTATGCAAAGTGCACAGCCCGTATCAGTTTTACATGGGGAAAGAAGAACAAGGAAGATGATGTATTGTGGATGAAGCAATTTGCAAATTCACTTGCAAAGTTTTCATAGAAATGACAGACCTCACAATGTACAAGTATCCAAATGCTAGAATAAACTGTTGTTTTTCTTTGTGTGTGTTTGTATCTGCAATCCAACACATTTTCAATTCATGCAATTGTGTGTAATGTAATTTAAAACATGGTATAGTAACTATAGTATTTCAACATAGCTATACTCAGATCCTCCTAAAAGGCAACTCATTTACAGTCAAGTGAAATGATGCATTGGTCCTTCCATTTTCACAATTAAAGACCACCAATTTTTCTTGCATTTGTATTAATTGTCAGTCTGCAATGTCTAAAAACTATGTGAGTGAGCTGCTCCATCCACTATACTCCACTTCCAGTGATGGCTGGTGGTCTTTCAAACAGGGGAAACACATTTTAGGCCTATATCATAAAATTAGTCAATTATTACATCATGCTAATTTATATGTAAATTCTGCCCTCCTTTCTTTTTGCAGAAAATAGTCTATGACTCTGTCATACCAAGTGTAAGTCTTTTCTAGAGACTTGGCCAGTTTCCTGTCAATGGCCAGAGGGACAAGGCTGCTTCAACGGTTTTGACCGATTGTGTTGTGGCTGTATGACTTGACTCATTTTAAGCAGGAGATACTCTTCTCTAAACCTGCTGATGTAGCTCCAATTGTTGCCACTAAAGACCATAGCTTATATAGCTGAGGCATTGGACCATCCAACTCCTTGTCTTTAAAAAGAACCAAGAAATCACACAGCTTACCTCTGTTGCCCTGCAAGTCTCGATTTGAGTATAGGACTTGGAGTTTAGATCTCAGTCTCCCTGAATCAAAGAAGTGGCCAAATCTTTTCAGGACCCTTTGGAATGCCTCATCAGGAAATACCTATTTTATTTCATCCAAATTTCCCTGGATTGATTAGTTCTAGGAAGTGCATACTTTCAACATTTGAAAAAATGCTGAGAAATTTGCTCTGTAAGATTGTCCAGGAAGGCCATTAACAAATTTCTGTAACGCTCCTGAGGATCCTGCAGTTGTGACAAACATTAGTGCTTTTGTCTATGCTCATTTTGAGGGTCTGACATGAGACTTGCTGCTTTTGCAAGAACAGCTTTGAAACCCTTCTACAACCTCTTCTCCTTTGCAAAAGCAAGGAGACTCTCATTTCTTTGTAGGTAGTCAAGAACATCCATGGCCATCTGCTTCACAATGTCAAAGGCCACATCAGTGTTTAAGAAGATTTACTCATATATTTTCAACATTGAAACAACTCAGAATCCTTCTGTGACCTTAAAAAGCCTTTGACAGCATTGACTGTGTACTCGTCAATTGTGGTCTCATCTTCGATAATCTTTTCAAAGGTCTGCAGGAGCCCATCATAGTTGCATGCCACAGTGCTCACTATTCGTGATGTAAAGCTCCACCAAGTAGGGGCATTTCTGGGCAACATTTATCACCCTGCAGACTCGAGAAAAGACATCCTCTTGGTAGATTTAGAAAAAAAATGTGGCAAACCCAGAGAGAGATGCAAAAACATTTTGGATTCAGACAAGCATTTCCCCCAAAGACAACACCAGGTTCAGTCTTTGTACATAACAATGTACAAACATGGCATTGGAGTCTATTAATTTAATTTTAGCATGACATCCATTCAGGGAGAAAGCCATGACAGCAACTCCATCATAGGTTTGAGTCACAAGTTTCTTTGTAATTATAGCTCTGCTTTTTTTCATTTAAAACATCAAAAACAGACTCGGTAACTTTCCCCCCTGAAACATCAAAAAATCCAAGCAATCAGTCCAGAATCTGACCTGTAATATCAACATATCGAACTATCAACCATCAAATGTCAGATGTCTCATCTACTTGCCATGCAAAAAAAGGGAGTGATTTGAACATGACCTTTAATTCCATCAACAACAGTAGCTGCAGTAGCAGAAATCAAATAATTTTGAATGGAATGGGACATAACAGAAAATGACTGGATGTGTGTGGCCAAGACAGAATCATATTTGGATAATGTTTCAGTGAGTTCCCTGTAATTCCCTTGTTAGAAGATTCACTACTGGCATCATGCCCTCTTCATGCCAGCTTTTGACGGCCAAGCAGTGAAGTGACATCAATTAGATGGTTATGAAAGGTCCTGTTCTGTGTTTTGCCAGACTGCAAACACCATCATTAATTGCATGTTCTACTTTGACCCTGCCAAGAAAACTTAACTTTGCATATGAACTCATGTCAGCCATTGTTAGCTATTATTCATAGCTAGCTAGCTGGCTGGCTAGTCCCACCTGCAGTCTAGTTTGAAATAAACTAACAAACTTTACTAAACTGAAACGAGGAGCAAACTCAAGAACACTATACTTATATTTTTATTTACAGCAAGATATGTACAAATAAAAAGGGTGGGCTATATCACTAGCAAATACCAGAGTACAAGCAGCAGTTTGTCTCACGACTTCACTTGCCAAAAATCCACATGGGACTGAACTTGAAATGTTCTGATGCCAAAACACTTTCAGTCAAAAAGAGGTCCAGCCACTTTGACAGTTCCTCCAATCATCATACAGCTGCCCAACATCCCCGCTAGCCCACTGCCCCATTTACACCTAGAGACGCTGAGCTTCCCTGGAAATGAATGTTTTGAAACATTTGTCCAATGAACATCTAGCTTTGCTGCACTAAAAACAAAGCATATTCTGCAGTGCCATTGAAGTCCAGTGAAGCTGCATTTCAATAGGTTTTAATGGATCATGCTGCCGTTGGAATGTATGAGGAAAAAAAAATCACATTAGATGACCTGCAAGAAATTATTGCTGATTCTGAATGAACTAGCCATGAAGTTGAACACGTTCCAGCACATTCTTTTTAATAGCAATGTATATACAGTATTTGACATTTTTTGTGGCCTTTTAGAGGAGGTGCAGCCTCCTTTGTACGCAGTTTCCCTTGTAGTCTTAGGGCAGTCGCCTCTGCCCACTTTGCATGTTCTTCCTTACCCACTAAAATTCATACTGTTTTCAATAATACAATATGTAAAAAAACATGGTAGTGTCTTTTCTAGTCATTTTTTACCTAACTGAAATAATTAGAGCTCTGTCAGTTTTCAGTTTTCTTGTTCATCATTAAATGTAGTGAAACAAGGTGTGTGTGCTGATAAGAATGACATTTTCGTATTTGGTATTGTATTCTTCTCTGCTGAAGACAAGAAGCAATTGACATCTGAGAAACAACATTCAGTAATGTCAATAACAGTGGCAGGAGAGGATCTATCAAGGTAAAAAGGATATGCAAATGCAGTCAAGTGCAAGCCAGAAGAGAGATACAGTCGATAGGTGAGATTCACACCTGAGCATCAATGTTCAATGCCTGTTGCTTGTGGCAGTAATAGGGGGGTCTTCGTGTAAAAAAAAAAAAACAAATACAAATATCATTAACCATGTGTTCTGAATAGAATTTCAGAGTTTCAAAAACATTGACATTTGAAGTGGAAAAGTCAAGGAAGGACAGGCGCATGATGTGCACACCAATGAAATAATTAAAGATTTAAAAACAACACCATCTGTCAGGGAAGGGTTGGAATTCAGCCAATCAAAAAATGCATATTTGTTTACCATGCACCAACCACACCTTGAAAAATGTGTTCAGCCTTCATATTGCAATGGTTTGGAGCAATGACCATAGTGAAAAAGTCCACTTTAGCCAGACCATACACTATTATTGGAGGCATATTTCCTAAACAGGCCCAAAAGTTCAAAATGTCTTTAAAATTCCAAAATATCTTAGCTGTCATGGAAAAGAAAGGGAAACCATGAAAAACCTTTGGCCTGGAGAGACAATTTACAAAAAGAGTAAATGAGTATACTGTATAGGGTGGTCCAGATCTAATTATGCAATTTTCATTATGCTATAACTTATTAAGTTTATTAAATAGAAAATCAACTGAAAAATCCCGGACCATCGAGAAGTGTGCAAACTGACGACATGAAGAATCATCTTTCCACCAAACTGGAATCGTCCCCACATAAATCAAAGTCATTCAGACGATCTGGATCTGCATAATTAGATCTGGACCACCCTGTATTTATTTTATAAAACATAGAAAAGTAGAGCAAAGTCCAAAGCCGAAATCCAAAAACAAACAAAAAGAAGAATAAAAACAATAAAATTCAAACAAAAACAATACTCACAATTGACTTCAGTAAACTACAATGCCCCACACCTGAGATCCTCTACTTAGGGTAAAGTCTCAGAAGTGGTGACGTCAGAGTGGCCCTGCCTCTTTGAAAACCGTGCACACAGCACATGGAATAGACTCACATTTAAATATATACTACACAATTACTGAAACATAAACAAGGCAAAGTTAATGAAGAAAAATTAAAAATAATGATTTAAAGTTCACAAAAACTTTAGAAATACAGAAAATAGCTATGAGCCAGGGCATAAACACTATTGTAGTATAACACATTTTTTGTCTAAAATTGTCTAAAATTTTTGAAGGGCAAGTTTCAGCCTACAAGCGATGTCCACAAGCGCCAGCATATCTAGCTCATATATTTTGGGAATGACCAACACTTAAACCTTTTTGGAAAATAATTTAACCACAAAACCAGAACAACAATAAAGTTAAAATGTATATGTTCTAGATTGTCCCTGTCAAATTCACAATAACAATTTCTTTGACAATCTACCACAATTTGAAAAATACAGTCCACAAGTGGCATCCTAAATTTCTCAAAAAGCTGAAAAAAAACTCCAAGAAAAAATGGCTAACATCACTCCTATTCATCAACAAAGCAGCTTGACATGTAGACAGCAAAAGAATTAAATATGTTATTGTGGAAATAGAGAGCTCCACCAAATATTACCATGTGCAAAGTCACAAATTTCAGCTGTAGGATTGAAGTTGAATTTGGTTGAATCAGATTGAATTGGGCTTTGGGATATCTGTTGATAAAAAAGAAGTTTAGTCTTTAAATTTTTTGAGTGTGTAAAGTTTGTACTAAAATACAGTCTGAAAGAAGATATTTAAACAAATTAATAATTTTGCAAGATATTGTATGCTGTAATGCATGAATGAACAAAAATATAAAATGTGCTACTTTCCAGGTGGTCTTTGTGGATAAATAAAAAAAGAAAAGCCATTAGACATTTTGGGTCAAAGTGGGTCAAATTTGAGTTAAATGGTCATGCCAGCATGGAATCTGATGTCCTGTACAATTAGAATTCTATCTCTGAACCCTGGTACACTATTGCCCTCTGCTGGAAAGAAGTAGCTATTTTCTTAATTTGGAAGGCAAAGACCAGAACTTATTTAGTATAATGGAACATTTTACACCATTACAGTACAGTGTGAGCCCCCTTAAGATATACAGTATGGCTTCAAATAGATTAATTTACAAGAAATACATTTCTAGAGTATAATTTGTAATGTATGGTTGATATAATGTTTAACATTGAGTACACCGCATATGTAGAGAGCTCTTCTGCTCTGAGAGCATGTAAAACAAAAAGAGACATGTAATATTAAAATCATTTGTACTATTCTATACCACCATTGATCTGTGCACAACTGAAGATACAGAGGGAAATTCGGCAGAGAATTAGCACACATGCATCCATAGATTTGACTTGTATCTTATTGCTAGTGGCATTGTGGAGAAAAGTGAAAAGGTGAATTGAATTGTGTTCCTTCATGTTGCTGTGGACAGAGCACTAAAAGTATTTAATACCATAGATTTTGAAGATGATGTTGCAATGGAACAGGGATCATGTGATTTCTAAATGACAGTGTCAGTAATGTATGTGCCAATTCAGCACACAAGGGGAAGTCTAAATCAGCTTATAACTCAGTTACCTTCACAAAAAAGGACACAAATACCATTAACAATATTTAAATGATGGGCTGCAAGGTGGTGCAGTGGGTCGCACTGCTGCCTCGCAGTTAGAAGACCTGGGTTCCTCCCACAGTCCAAAGACATGCAGGTTAGGTGCATTGGTGATTCTATATTTTCCCTAGTGTGTGTGTGTGCCCTGCCCGGGGTTTGTTTCCTGCCTTGCACCCTGTGTTGGCTGAGGTTGGCTCCAGCAGACCCCCGTGACCCTGTGTTAGGATATAGTGAGTTGGATAATGGATTGATGAATATTTAAATGACAGAAAATGTGTTTTTAAGTTTGTTTGTTGATGTATTTTAATTGTGAGCTCTTTCCTATTTTAAGAAGTTAGAAAATGTATGTAAATCTTATATCATGCATGTATGCCTTGGGATCAGCTTCCTGACTCAGTAAGCATTATCACTCTGGGGCAAGAGAAGACTATAATGCTGTTTTTTCTCTTCCACCCACAGATCTGAGAAGACACTCAGTGAGGGCACCTAACCTCTTAGATGACACCCAGAGTAGGCCCTGCCCCTTCAGGTCGGAGCTCTATAAAAGCCTTATCAAGGACACAGCTCCTGTTCCATCACCTGGTTGGTTGCCCAACTGTTATTTGTGAATTCCACTGTTCAATTGAACAATTACAGCAGGTTTATCTACCGAAGATGACTGACCTGGTGTATCTTGCTGAGATAGTGCCCCATCCTGCCAAGCAGGTAATTCAGCTATAGATTCAATAAACTTCAGAACAGACAGACTTTGTTGAAGCAGAGGCCAAACATTCCCAATGCACCTCAGAGATTACATGGATATGTAAATATTATTATTTAAGAGGACCAAGGCCTACCAATGCTGGCTTTGCAATGAGTGGACACAAAAACTGGCCCCTTTTCACACTGGGGAGGCACAATGTGCCTACTATGATGTGGAAGAGAATGCTCCAGAGGATTATCCTACCCTGAGGTGGAAGATCCTGGCCAGGTATTGGCATATCCCAGAGTGCCAAGCCCAAAGTTGGCTCAACTGAGGTCTCAAGCTGGAGTAACATGCCTAAACACAGTCCCTTGACTTGTGAAGGAAGCTAGCCCACTGGTTTCACCCCAGGCAGAGCATAGTAAAACATTTTGCCAAGATGGTGGGCTGTGATTACCATGTACATCTTTTAGTTCCTCCAGTTTGAAGATAGTTGTAGCCTGACATGGAAACCCCTGGACAATATTGACCGGCACCAGACTGCTCTTTAAACCAAGAGGAATAAGATAGAATTTGCCCCAGAGCTGCTCAGCCCCACGAAGACAGGTACTGTTATGCAGCTGCACTTAACAACCTCACAGTTCCTTTTTCAGGTGCTACCATAGTGAACAGACTCCCTATCCAGGTCGTGTATGACTCCAGTAGAGACATAACTATTCTTATGAGCTGATATGTCCAGTCACAATATTATGACAGTAAATGGGCAAGTCTTATCTGTATACACAGCATGTCCAGGGATTATTCCATTACGACATACTGGGTGAGGTCTCAGGGGATGATCTGCAGGTAAGGGTAATGGAATTACTGCAACCTCTTTTTGGCTTTATTCTGGGCAGTGTCTCCTAGTCCCAGAGCCTGACTACAACAAGATTTGTGACCTGGCACATGCCCACCTCCTGAGAGCCCATTTGGGCACAGAACAAAATGTGGAGTGAATCACAGCAAGGTTCTACTGGCCTGGTATGCTTTTGCTGGCCTTGCCTCAAGAGTCAATTAACTCACCCAGGTGACATCGCACATCACTTGTCCCTCTGCTGCTAACTGATGTCCCTTTTGAGCAGGTCAGCACTAATATTGTCAAACCCTTAGCTGGGGACCACAAATACATATTAGTTCTCGTGGACTATGCCCCCCACTACACAAAGGCCTCCCTTCTGCAAGTGACTAATTCTAAAAAGATCGCCTGGGAAATGGTAAGAGTCTTTGTCCAAGTCAACATCCCGAAGAAAGTCCTCACATTACAGGGGACACCTTTCATGCCTAGTTCTTTCAGAGTGGTTGCCAAGTTTTTCTGCTTTGTTACCTCAAAATGTTGGTATATCATAAATGGCCAATCTACTTGAGTGATTCAGCTAAACTGTCAAGCAGATGCTAAAGAGGATGGTGCAGGCAGATGAGAGGAACTAGGACCAGCTTTTCCCTCTTGTTTTGTCCACCTTCCACAAGGTGCCGCAGTCTCCAGAAGGTTTCTCCCCCCAAGTTGCTCGGTGGGATACAGTACCACAGCCCGCTTGATCTCATAAAGGAGGACTGACAGGATAACACAGCCCCCTCCTTCCACAATATTTTGGAGTACATCACAGGTTTGCCAAACTGCGTCCCCTTGTAAAAGAACACATAGAGATGGCTGAGCAAGCGCAGACCTGACTGTACAAATGCAGTACCAGACTCTGTGAATTCCATCCAATGGACACAGGTATAATCCTGATACCCACTTCCCACTCCAAGATTCCCCTTCACTGGCAGGTTCCTTACGAGCAGTAGCAGAAGGAGCTGGTGGATTATTTGGTACTCAGCATCTGAGGGAAAACATCTATCATTTCAACCTCCTTAAGCTGTGGCATAAATGGAAGGGCAGCAACCCTTCACAAACCCTATGGGAGGAGCTCTTTTTGGATGTCAGAGACCACAATATCAGGGAGACCTTTAGCATGCAGTGGAAATGTGAGTTGAGAGTGCTGATCACGTCCATCAATGGGGTGATAGACCTCTAGACAGGTCAGATGTTGCAATTTGCTCATGACATTATCACCCAACTGGGGATTGAACAGTAGTTAAGGAGGGCCTTCATCACCTCCCAGAGGTGAAGAAGGCAGAGGTGGAGCTGGAGATTAAGTGTATGCTGAAACTAGCAGTCATGGAGGAAAGCCATAACATGAAAGTGAGCCCCTGATACAGTTACAAATCCCTGAAGCTGTGGAATGGTCTATAAGAAATAAGAAATGTCCCATCCGTCTCAGGCTGAAAACTCACAACTTCAGTTTAGGACACCCTAAGTATAGCTGCTGATTAGCCGTGCCTCCTGCATCTCTGTTAGTCATTAGTACTAAAATATAAGTAATATGATATGTATAAACTCTTACTAACCCTCCCCTATTCTGTTTCTCTTCTCAGTACTCACCTGTGAATTTGGTGCCAGTGACCTATTGCCAGATTGTTTGCCTGCCTAAGGAAAAAACATCTCAGATAGAGGAGCACTGTAATCATGAGGTAGATGGTTTTCTTTATTAGATTAGCTGGCCCTTCACTGATTCAGCTGTAGAATGGCCAGTAGAGGAGAGGTGACTAGTTAGCCAAGGTCTTCAGGAATCTGACTGTGTCTGGCTTGTCTGACTCCTTTTCTAACAACCTGCCTGTGGTTCTATAATTAACTGATGGACACACGTTGTTGTTTTATATTTATATTAATTGGTTTCTGCTTTGTTTTTGATGCACTTGAACAAATTTGTATCCTTATACTGTATATGATGGTCATGTTTTTAGTGAGTTGTATAATATATTCTTGCATTCTGCCTTGAGAGTTGTTGTGGTGCTCTGCGCCAGCACGTGATGAGGAGCATTGTGCAAGAGCAACGTAGTTTGTACTATTGTATTGTATTTCTGAGGTGGCAATGATTAATTGACCATCCTGATCTGTGAAGAGGATTACTTTATGCCATTTTTTGACACCCATTGCACAGCTGACTTACCAGGATGTTAGTCTCTCTCTGAATTGGATTCCCATGATTTCTTCATTTTTTTCCCTTACAAGGATTTGGGATTTTTTTCTTTTCTTCTTTGAGAGTCAAGGCTGGAGTGCTGTCAAAAACAGGGCTGGTTAAAGCTCATTGAGCCACTACTGTGTGGTTATGGGCTATACAAGAAATAAATTGTTGTAGTGTTTCCAATGTATGTTTGTGACAACAAAAATTAATCTTGAAATTATCATCTTATTGCATATTCCTTGTACTATTTTTCTCATGGTAAGGATGCATTTATTATTCGCTTGTGTGAGTTCTCACATATATACAGAAGTAAATCAAAACAAAACCAACATGGCATGAAAAGTTTACTGTGGTCTGCTGGGAAAAAAACATCCCTGGGAGCTGACAGGTTGTTGCGCAGGAGACTGAGAGCTAAGCTATCGCGCACTGCTGGTCTTCCTTTAAAATGGCTGAATTTCATAATATTGATGTGTTTTTGTCCAAAAATGTCATGTATGAACCATTTTACAATGTGTGTATATTCACAAGACACAGATCAATACCTGACAATTGTTTAGGCTTGAAAAATGAATGTATTTGGTAAGTTTTTAAGCTTTAGTTTAGTTAACTTCAACTTGAAAAACACTTAACTTGTTCTTTAATACTGACAACACTTTTCTTTTACTTGTCAGTAAGTTTGTTTTCCATATGACATTCTTTATTAAATTAATTCTCACCCAATCAAAAGTCAAAGTCAAAGCAAACTTTATTGTCATCTCAACCATATACAAGTATACAGATAGACAAATTTGCGAAGCTCAGGGTCCACAGTATAACAACATGAAGTGCAAATAATAAATTAAAAATAGACTTAAAATTAAAATTTAAAATTAAAACAAAAACAATACAACACATAGTGCAAAAACAAGACAAAGAAGTAGCAGCAATATTGACGTGTAGTAAGCAATATGAACATTGATGCAATGTATGGTATTTGCAATCTAGATACATAAATATAGTCAATAGATATGTAATATAATATATAAATAAATAATAGATATAAATAATGCAGAAATTATCAGTGTATAATAATAGTTGTTCAAGACATGTGTAAACAATGACAGGTCAGAATGTGTCACAGCAGAAAGATATCAAGAATGTCAAAAGGAGTCTGACAGCTTGGGGGTAAAAACTCTCCTGCAGCCTGGCAGATCTGGCTCTGATGTTGCAGTATCTTCTCTTGGATGGCAGAAGTGTGAAAAGTCCAAGTGAGGGGTATAAGGGGTTCAAGGGGTTCTGCACAATGCTGCAGGCTTTGCGGACACTGCTTTTGTAAAATATGTCCTGTTGTGAAGGGAGAGGCACCCTAATAATGTTCTCTGCTGTCTTCACTTTCCTTTGCAGAAGTTTGTGGTCGGATATGTTGCAGTTGCCATACCAGACCGAGATGCAGCTAGTCAGAACATTCTCAATGGTGCCTCTGTAGAACATGGTGAGGATGAAAGGGGGAAGACTTGCTCGCTTCAGCCGCCTCTGGAAGTGTAGTCTCTGCTGAGCTTTCTTGATTAACGATGAGGTGTTATGCATCCACGTAAGTTCCTCATTTATGTGCACACCGAGGGACTTGGTACTCCTAACAGTCTCCACATCTAAACCGTTGATGCTGTGTGAGATGTGGGCAGGATATAATTTTCCACGATTATCTCTTGTCAACATTGAGAGATAGATTGTTGTCTTCACACCATACGGACGGCTGTTCCACCTCATCTCTGTATGCTGTTTCATCATCCCTGCTTATCAGTCCCTGCACCGTCGTATCATCTGCAAACTTGATGATGTGGTTGGTGTTGTGTGTGGCTGTGCAGTCGTGAGTCAGCAGGGTGAAGAGCAGTGGACTAAGAACGCAGCCCTGCGGCGCTCCAGTGCTCAGTGAGATGATGCTGGAAGTGTTGCAGCCCATCCAAACTGACTGTGGCCTCTCTGTCAAGAAGTCCAGGATCCAATTGCAGAGGGTGGTTTTCAGGCCCAACCTGCTCAGTTTTACAACCAGCTTTTGAGGGATGATTGTGTTGAAGGCAGAGCTAAAGTCTATGAATAGCATCCTGACATATGTGTCCTTTTTATCCAGATGTGTCAGGGAGAGGTGAAGGGCAGAGCATATGGTATCCTCACTTGACCTGTTTGAGCAATATGCAAACTGAAGAGGGTCAAGGGAGGCAGGGAGATTAGTCTTTATGTATGACATGACTAACCTTTTGAAGCACTTCATGATATTGGTGTAAGTGCAACTGGTCAGTAGTCATTCAAGCATGTCACTGATGACTTCTTCAGCACTGGTATGATGGTGGTCAACTTGAAGCATGCTGGGACTGACGACTGGCTCAGAGATGTGTTGAAGATGTCTGTGAGGAGAACAGCCTGTTGACTGGCACATTCTTTGATCACATGACCAGGTATGTTGCCAGGTCCTGCAGCCTTGCGTGGATTAACTCTGGATAGAGTTTTCTTCATGTCAGTTATGGTGAGACAGAGTACTTGGTCAGTGGAGGGAGGTGTTGCTTTTCTCTCAGGCTCTTTGTTCTGCGCCTCAAACCATGTGAAGAAGTTGTTCAGCTCATCCGGTAGGGAGGCATCACCATTGCTGCTGTGTGGGTTGGGCTTGTAGTCTGTAAATGTCTGAATGTCCTGCCACATACAACATGTATCTCTGGTGCTGATGAAGTGTTTGTTAATCCTCTGTGCATATGCCCACTTAGCTCTCCTTATAGCGCGAGACAGATTAGCATTAGCTCTGGCCACCCTGAGGGTGACCTTTTATCCAGATCTGAAGGCTACATTTCTGATCTTGAGCAGCTTGCGCACTTCTCTCATCATCCAGGGCTTTTGCTTGGCTCTTGTGGTAACATCCTTGGTAACAGTAACATCCTCTATGCATTTGGAGATGTAGCCAGTCACAGAGTCTGTGTACTCCTCCATATTGATTGAGTCACCATCCATAACAACCTCCCTGAAAATGTTCCAGTCTGTCAATTTGAATCAGTCTTGGAGAGCTGAAACAGCACCAACCTGCCACACTCTGATGTTCTTGCGGGCTGGTTTAGTGCGCTTCAGCAGGGACTTGCATGCAGGAACCATAAACACGCTGATATGGTCTGAATAGCCGAGTTTGGGGTGGGGTAGGGCCTTGTAGGCATCATGAGCACTTGTGTAAACATTGTCCAGAAAGCTTCCCCCTCTAGTAGCAAAGTTCACATTCGGGAAGAATTTTGGGAGAACTGACTTCAGGTTGGCATGATTGAAGTCTCCAACAATAATAAAAAATGCCTCAAGGTACGTTGTTTGCAGTTTGCTGATGATCTCGTAGAGTTCTGCTAGTGCCTGGTTAGTATTTGCAATAGGCGGGAGGTAGACAGCTACCACTAGCAAGCAGCTGTACTCCCTTGGCAGGTAGAAAGGCCGAAACCTTACCAGTAAGACCTCTATCAGAGGGGAACAGTGTCATGCAACTGCAGCAGCGTTCGTACACCACTCTCTATTCACATAAACACACAGTCCCCCCTAGCAGGTCTTACCGGACAAAGAAGCGTCTCTGTCCGCTCGGAAGATGGTCAGTCTGTTTAGCTGGATGGCCGAGTCTGTAATGTTTTCCTAGAGCCATGCCTCAGTGAAAATAAAGAGGCAACAGTCTCTCATTTCCCACTGCTTGACCCACTGCAGCTTTATGTAATTCAGTTTATTGTCTAGCAATCACAATCAATCACATTTTCTTTTTCTACAATGTTTTCTTGGAAATTACCGTATAACACAAAATTTTTGTTAGGTTTGATTCCTGGTTTTTTTTGCATTTTTTGTGACAATTTGATAGCAAAAATGTGTCTCCATAGAATGTTCCACCGTTTCTGTCATTAGACACTTTTCTTTTGGGCACCTTCCACTTCTAATTGCCTTTTAAACAGATCTTTGTTTGTGTTTGCGATATCATGCACCGCCTCTTAGGCTAAATCTACTAAATAATTAAGCAGTTTCATTTTTGCCACCATTTACCCTGCTTTATTGGATTATTCTCTTGATATTTACTTTATTCAGATGCCATCTTGTTTTTCTTCAGTTGCATTCCTTAGTAATTTCCATTGATGCCTTATTTCATTTTCTTCTTTTTTATAATCCCATGTTCTCAGGCAAAACTTCACCTCTTTTAAATATTTTGGTGTCTTGAAAGCAGCTAATTTATTTTTGAGTGGCTCATATATCCCAAATTTCCTTAGTACTTGTCACATTTTGTACCTGAACATGTCTGCTACTTTTGTTTGACTCTTTTTAACTAATAAGATAACTGATGCTGTTTATTTTAATGGTATTAGTGCCCTTAAACTTTGTAGATCTTTGCCCCCTTTTCTTATGGCTTTTTAACATTCTCTCTTGCCAGTTTTTCACTAGGGGATGGCAAGTCACCAGGTAGAGCATTCATTCATTTAAAGTGCCGTGCCAGATTACTGATGTGGGTGGCATCTATGGCTTCTTTCTATTTTTGTATTTAAGATTCCTTAATATGTTGAGTGTCTTCATTTAATTTACTCATTGGAGCCAGCCATGAATATAGCAATAGCAATGAATATAGATTTGCACATCTCTTTTGGAAAATAACCCTCTTCATAAATCTTATTTGCCAACTGACTAATATGTTTAATACCAAACTCATCAAGCACTGTCAACATTTCAGTAACTACTCCATCTGGTCCAGCTGCCTTCCCTTTTGCCATACTATCCAAAACTTTCTTTACCCCATCCTCCAATATCGGACAACCACCTGTCTTCTTTATTTTGGATCTGTTACCATGATTATCGTTGACTATCTCTGTAATATACTCTTTCCATCGTTGCAGCATCTCTTCTTTTTGCATAATGACTGAACGGTCTTTTACCTCTATATATCTCACTGCAATTGCTTCTGTTGTCCCATTATCTGTTGTACCTTGTCATGGATATGCTGTGGGTTCTTTTGTTCAAGACCCTCCAGTTCTTCACATTGCTCCATGTAGAAGTTCTCTTTTTCTTTCTGACACTGACTGTGTATCTCCTTGTTCAACTCCTTGTATTGTGTTGACCCTCTACTCATCTTCCTGCATTATTCTATTATAGGCATTATTTTTTGGTCATCCAGTCTTTTTTTCTCACCTTAGGAGTCACCAGTAATGCAGACTCAGCAACAGTAGTTATTGCTGTGCTAAAAAAATCCAGTTGCAGCAGTGATTAATCAGTAACACTTTTCTTTTGTATGGTATCTTCCTCATCCTTCATAATCCAGTCAGCTGTTTGATTTTCTTTTTTGCCTCATCCAGATTTTCCCTTTCTCCTTTTTACTTTTGTAACTCTTATTTCTCCTTTTTTATAGTTACTCCTGTTTCCTTTATTTCCTCAATGTTTCTCTCTTTGCCTTTATTCAGGTATTCAGTTTTCTTAAAATTCATCTCAGATCCTAATCCTCTACAAAATTAATTTACACACTCTATTGGCTGTTGAATTGAGATGGTAGATCTAAATATAATGGTCACTTCATCCATTTAACCTATAACCTTTGCTTCTTTTCCTTGACTTCCATATATTTTAAACCCTTCTATTTACTTCTCTCTCTAATTTGTTGCAATAATGGTTCCGTGGACAGAATAAAAAGGTTATCAGACCTCGGACAGCCTTGCCTCATGCTTCTTTTGATTGGGATTCCTCTAGAGAGGTTCCCTTCTTTTTAACAATTCTGTTTAGCTTTTTTGATACATTCATATTATACATTGCTTCCCAAATATATTGGTTATCCAAAACATCATACACCTTTTCTAAATCCAAATTTACAATTGGAACAGGGATATCCCTATCCTCTGCATACTACATAACCTGTCTTAGGAGGAGAAGATTATCCATTGTCTGCCTCCATGACCATGCACATACTTGATCTTCTTCTACAATATCTATCAAAATTCTTCTTGCCAGTATGCTACTCTAAAACTTATATTTCACTCATAGGAGGGTGGTTGTCTTCCAGATCTGTATTTTCTTTAGGTCACCTTTTTTGGGATTAAAGTTATCAATTTTATCTGCTCCCAAAAGGTTATGTAAATTTTCAGTGGGAGACCATCTTCCATGGGAGTTTTTTCTTGTTTATTTATTTATTTTCTTTTACTTCTTCTGTCTTTATACTCTTTCCCTTTCTTATCCTTTAATCCCCAGTATTACTTGTTTATTTTTAGATCATTCATTTTCTAAAGAACAAATTTGTGCATTATTGTTTCTCTCCTTTCTCTACTTTGAAACTTGATTTGTTTTTTACTGTTTTTTTCTCCTTTTTTAACACTTTGCTCACAAAAACTTTCTAGCTTGTCCTGTTATTTGACCATCCTTTCTTGCTGTTCTTCCCTTGTTTGCCTCCCTTTTTTTGGAAAAAGGTTTTTGTTTTTTCTTTCATCATATGCCACCATTCATTATGTTTTGCATAAATACTTTAATATGGACCATTCTTGATATGCCACTTTATAATCTTACTAGCTGTGCTACCAAGACCATTTGAAATCTAAGTAATCAGTGTAGACTGTTAACATTTGTACGGCACCATTCAATGCATATGTCTCTATTATATGCTATTTGTAAAAGCAGTGCTAATGTTTATGATGTGCCATCTGTTGGAATGACAGAGACATAGCAACCAGACAGATACACAGACACTTATCCTTTTATTAAGGTGGACTTTATTTTGGAGTCCTTTAACAATTATGTGTTTAATTTACAATATCCCATTCTCCTTACTCTCTTCTCTTCTCTTTCCAGATCTGCTATTATGACATGGTGATCTCAGAAAAAAAAGTTGTGTTTTGGGAAAATTGGTTTAATTTATCTTCTTTAGTGGACAGGTTGTAGTTTATTGAGGAATCTCTTTTCATTTTCCCTCCTTTCCATGTACAACCGTTGTTTTCTTCCACAATCTTCATTAAAACTTTCTTTTAGTTGATGATCCTGTATTAATTTGTTTTAGTAAAACAGTGTTTTACATGAATATTATGGAATTTTTAGTTAATACTGCATATAATCTTTTACAATTTATTAAAAATATATACTTAAAAAGTTGTAACAATGAATTATTAAAACATAAGGAAAAAGAGTGAAGGTAATTGAAGGGTTAACGAAATGTTGCTAAAAGCTTGAGAATGTGAGGTCTACCTCACCTTTGAGAAACCAGCAACTTGAATTTCCAAGGTTAGAATGAGGTAAATGAGTAACAAACACCTCTCTAGAAAGCACAATACAAAAGTCTACAGGACTCCCTTATCAATGGGGTGGCATTCAGGTAAATGGGAGAGTTGAAAGGAGACAGAAAATATTGGTGGCAATAGTTTATTGAATGGAATAATAATGTTCTGCATATTAGGAGTCAGATTATATAATTTATTAGATGAGGAGATGGTAATAGAGAAGGATAAAAGCAGATGAATTGTGGATTATAAATCCATGAACTTTGACATTTATGCCTGATCTGTGTAATAAAAGAGAGTTTTGCATTCTCATGGACTGCCTTCTTCAAGATGGAGGAAAGTTTTTTTCCATAACAATATCTTCTTTTGATGTTCATCTATTACACAACTTAATTCCCCAGCTATTATTACATTTCTTTTCTTAGCTATTGTAAGGTACAGATTCTGAAGAATATCAAATCTATTGTGTTTTCCACTTGTGGCATATATGCTGTACTTGTATTTATGATTTTGTATTTATGATCTCATACTGTGCTCCTTTCAATTTCATTTTAACACTGATAATTGCTGCTATTATGCATTCTTGTAAAGCTATTAGCTGCCTTATTTCCTTTTAGATATTCATATATCACATTCCTTCTTTTCATGCTTAATATGCTCCACATGTTTATTGAAGTTACCCTTAATTATTTAAGAGGTAGAATCCTTTACATTTTCTTTGCTTTTTTCTTCTTTTTCTTGTTTCTTTTTCTCTTTCCCTTTTATATCCTTTACTTGATCTTTCATCTGGGTTGTCTTTTGAAAAACCTCTCTAACTAAGAAAGGATTAGTGGCCTCTACAATTTCAACGTTTGTTGCTTCCACAATACTCTGTGTATCTTCAATCTTTCCTTATTTATTGTTTCTTCTAACCTTTTTCTCTCACTTTTATCTTACCTTGGTTTGCCTCTATATGTTTTTGACTTTTTTCTGCCCCACGCTCCCCACAAAAGGCAACTTTTGTTCCTATTTGTGTTTCTCCCTCCAATCGGAGTTTGGAAGAGGAAGTCTTCTTTATTGTCCCCTCTATCCTATTTCTATTGTCTGTTTATTTTCATCATTAATTTATTGGTCTGCCACCTTTTTAATATTGTTTGCAAAGGACCGATGACAGTCCTTGAAGCTATGAGAAGGATCTTCACACAGGTTGCAAATTATGTTCTGCTGACGCATTTTACCACTGTGACGTAATGTATTTACACTGTTTTGTTTTCAGTTCTACAACTATATTCCCTGTTAGGTCACACTTTAGGCACATTTTTGGTTGACCTAGATAGAATATTATTTCTCTTGTGGCTCCCAACTGAAAACTGGGTGGTATGCTATTTGGGGTTTATTGATTATCTCTTTTTAGTTTGACTTGGAAGCTATAATACCCTGTGTTGATCTAATTTTCATCCTTTCTTACTGGTCCTGTTTGGAATGAGCAAAGTTTACTTAGTCACAGTTTTATATCTTCCATCTTTATTTTTAGAAAACATTGGAATATGTATCATCTTCTCCTCTCTTTAACCCAAAACTTGCACTATGAATTTGCCAAAAGCAGGATCTACCCTTTTCCTTTCTGCAAAGATTTGCTTGTATCGATCTACCAGTATTCCATAAATGAAAACCACTTCAAAATGTTCTTTACTTAGAAGAGAAAAGATAAAGTTGCTTTCATGTGGTAGAAATCAGGCAGAAGCGATCTAAGGATGATAAATGCCAAAGTCAACCAAGAATACCAGCTACACTGTAATGATAACAATGAATTGAAAGGTACTTGCCTGCTGTGCTTGAGTCACTTAGATGGAAGAAAGGGTTGATAACATAGTCTACATTAAGTCTACATTGAAAAGTGGCTCAATTATCATTTTTGGTGCATATCTAAATTTTTGTCTGTTTTTCCTTTCTGTGTTCAAATTATTGTTGCAAACAATTCAAATCCAATATTAACATGTTTTGATAACTATCCTGAAACTGCAAAATTAATAAAAAATTAATTCCTCAAGCAGAAACTATTTAATAGACAGCCAAGAAGAACTCCTACATACTAATTATTGATATGCTGACTACAAATTTGTATATTTCTGAACATCTGTAAATATGTCAGTTCACAAGTACTGTTTTGAGTGGGCCATTGCTGTCACATCTGAGATAGGAAACCTGATAACATAAAAGAGGAGCAAGAACTGGTGGGAAGAAGATGTGGAGGGGGTTAATGCAAAGTAGTGGTTTGATAATTTTAGAATGTTTAGTTTGACATTCAATTGCACTGAAAGGTTCACTTGCAATAATACACATTTGTGACATGACATTGCAGGAACACAGAGCAATTGGGCTATATTAGCAGGCTTTCTTTTTTCTTCTTATTCACACTTCTCTGTAAAGATCAAATCTGTGTCATATATTTTGGTTTGAACATAAATGTACCTGGCCTCTAAATCATGTTCTGCTCTGTAATCTATTTCAAATCTGTAAAACACTTAGAAGTGGCATTACTTTTTCATGAATTATTAAAACTTTTCTCAACTCTCTTATTATAATTTTAATAATGTTTATTCTTACTCAGCACTGATTTCTTTCTTTTTAAATAGGGGTTGGAACTTGCCATGCAGAACTTTTTCTTTGTTGATTTGTTTCCTATTTAACAAGATTTTTGGGGCCTTATTTCACACCTCATGGTTGTAGTTACATCCCCACATCACACGACTGGCTTCTTCAACACCTTTTCAGTTGGATCTTGGGCATTTGTCCTTTTAACTCAGTGTTTCTTAATGTCCATAATGTTGGGTGTCCTTTCTCATGACAGGTCAGTTAATCTTTTGGATGGTGTTTTAGTGTTCCTCATTGACCTAAAATTTCTGAATTTGCTTCTGGTTATTTCTTTAATCCATGTTGCTTCTTGTTTATCTTCTAGGGTTTTCCTTCAGAGTTTCCAGTTGTTCCAGGCCTTTCCTTTTGGTTTAAGACTGCATAATTCCATCCATATTCCCATTCTCTTAAGGCAATGTGGCACTTGGAAAGTTAAGTTTATTATTGGGATAATTTAGGAGCAAAGCACCACCTTTTTTGTGTCATTTTGACAGTTAGATTTTTGTGTCACTTAAACAAAAAAAAAAACAAAAAAACAGAGTGTCATGAAAATCATGTCATACAGACAGTTTGCAATTTGTTAAGGGTAGATCAGTATTTAAACCACCTGTCTTAATTGTGGTTATCATAGTTTCCAGTGATTGTGACTGCATAATTACCTTCTTTTTTTGTTTTGTTTTGTTTATTTTTCAGTTAACCCCATAATCCATACTTATATAAAACTTAAAGTCTCTGAAAAAAACTTATTACCCTAATATATCATAAAATATTCTTATAACATTTACCCATGAGCCCTGTTAACAGATTGTCATTAGTGTATGTAAATTATAAAAAATCCATATCCAAACAGTGCACATCAGTCATCAAGTCTTCAGAAGATTAAACCCTGATCTGTTGTGCCCACCCAATGACCTTTTACTTGATCATTTAATAAATTAAGAGCAGTAGGCCAAAGATATGGGGTGTGTTTCCTGAAAGCTTTGTAATGGCAAGTACTTTGTAATCTCATATTTAAGATTGTTCATTAATTAGGGAGTATTTCTTTTGTATCTAAAGTAGTACTTAATCCCGTTTATAAATTAACAAGTGAACTGTTATTTTCTTTATTTGGACTTTTGCCTGTGATTATGTCTTAGAAAGACAGAGGTCTCCTTTAGTAGATCACAAAAAACACTGACTTTCTTATTTAGACAACATAATAACAACAATAAAAATAATAAAAACAACAACAATAATAATAATACTGTAATCTGATTTTGCCATTTAAATACACAATTATAATGTTTTAAAAAATGAATGGATGGATAATGTAGGCTATAGATTAGTGAAAAGGGCTCTCTGTAGCTTTAACAACTACAGACAATTTGAGTACATAATGAGTTAACTAGAACAGCAACAACAACATTTATTTGTATACACCTAGCTCAAAGTGCTTTACAAAATTAAGAAAGAAAAAAGAAAAAAATATACAAAGTAGGCAATACTAATTAACAAAGAATAAATGTAATGTCCTATGGCCAGGGAGGACAGAAAAACATCCATTCATCCATTATCCAACCCACTAAATCCTAACAACAGGGTCACGGGGGTCTGCAGGAGCCAATCTCACCCAACACAGGGCACAAGGCAGGAAACCAGTCCCAGACAGGGCGCCAGCCCACCGCAGGGCACACACGCACACACACACACACAACAAGCACACACTAGGGACAAGTTAGAATTGCCAATGCACTTAACCTGCATGTCTTTGGATTGTGGGAGGAAACCGGAGTACCCAGAGGAAACCAACGCAGACACGGGGAGAACATGCAAACTCCATGCAGGGAGGACCCGGGAAGCGAAACTGGGTCTCCTAACTGCGGGGCAGCAGTGCTACCTATTGCCCCACTGTACCACGCCACCGTACTGCCCCAGGAAAAAAAAAAAACTCCAAAGGGCTGGAGAAAAAAACAAAATCTGCAGGGGTTCCAAGGCCATGAGACCGCCCAGCCCCCACTAGGCATTTTACCTAACATAAATGATCTAAATCAGTCCTTACAGTTTTCTGGCTTCACGTGAAAGAATTAGACGATGATGGTCTTGTGGACTTCTGGCCTTCGATCCATCAATGTATGGACTGGTGCTTTGATCAGGTGGTGGTGGCGCAGATCGCCAACACAGAAAACTGGAAAAAGAACAGTAGAGAATGTAGGGGTTAGTATGGATTTTGGAGCTATGAAAAAAATGATAATTAAATGCATATACAGAATATCAGGGTTACACTAAAATGAAGCTATGAGAAAGCCATGTTAAAGTAATGGGTTTTTAGCAGTTTTTTAAAGTAGTTTTACTCTATTAGCCTGCTGAATTTCTATCAGTAAACTATTCCAGATTTTAGGTGCATAACAGCAGAAGGCTGCCTCACCACTTCTTTTAAGTTTAGCTCTTGGAATTGTAACGTTACGATTTGGAGTGTAAGGTGAAAGGCATTCCGAGATATAGGATGGAGCGAGATTATTTAAGGCTTTGTAAACCATGAGCAGTATTTTAAAGTCAGTTCTAAATGACACAGGTAACTGATGCAGTGACATCAAAACTGGACAGATGTGCTCGGATTTTCTTTCCCTAGTTGAGATTCTGGCAGCAGCATTCTGCACTAGTTGCAATCAATTGATGTCTTTTTTGGGTAGCCCTGAGAGGAGTGTGTTGCAGTAACTAATCAAATTCACTATGTCATCAGTCATATCCTTTAAAGTCAGAAGGTAAATCCAGCAACAACAATGACTTGTATCAAAAATAACAGATATCCTTTTTTGTGCTGGTGGTTTAAAAGTTCTATGCATACAGTAAGTACATGAAGACAGGATACTAGGGTTGATCCTAGATGGTGCGGCATTTTTTCTTTAAAATTACACATTTCTATACTACTTTAGTGTTAGAGGTTTAATGAGTTAAGAGTTGGTACTTTTTTATCTGATGATGTTAATATTATGGAATTATATTTATTTTTTTATTAGTACGTTTTCCTTTTAGTACATGTTTTCCTTTTATCTTTCTCTACCAAACAAGTTGGCAACTCTCTACAGCACTTCGCTAAGCTTCATATTCTAGCCTGGTATAGAGCAGGTTATGTAACTACCTGATCTGTGTGCCTGCCCAATCCACACATATATGTGCATGCATGTGCAGAACATTTACTGTTACAATACTGCCCAATCTGTATTTTTTTAATTTTACAACTTGAGTCCCCGTCCTATTTGCCTAGCATGTGTGAACAACAACAACAACAACAACAACATTTATTTATATAGCACATTTTCATACAAACAGTAGCTCAAAGTGCTTTACATATTAAAGAATAGAAAAATGAAAGACACAATTATAAAACAAAATAAATCAACATTAACATCGAATAAGAGTAAGGTTCAATGGCCAGGGGGGCAGAAAAACAAAAACTCCAGACGGCTGGAGAAAAAATAAAATCTGTAGGGATTCCAGACCATGAGACCGCCCAGTCCCCTCTGGGCATTCTACCTAACATAAATGAAACAGTCCTCTTTGGATTTAGGATTCTCACAGAAGGGCTTGATGATGATGATGGTCACGTAGACTTCTGCCTTTTAATCCGTCCATCATGTAGGCTTTCAATACATATACACACGTGGATTGGGCAGGTATGCAGATTGGCTAGTAACATATAAAACATTATGTTTAGTTGTCTTGGTTACCTAGCGCGAATTGCCCGAATCCTCATTGGTGGAACAGAAACCTGCTCAGAAAAGCCCAGTGTATCAATTTAAGTGAGGCTTATTCACTGAGCATGTTTGTTAAATACTCACTGGTCAATGTTACAAACTAAAAATAAATGAATAAATAAATGTGGGCACGTGTGTATCCATTTGTTTTTTAGCTGTATTGTGATTTCCTGCCTCTGTCCTGCATCCTTGTGAACTTGGCTGCATTCTACTCCTGCCCACTTTGTTAAACTCCATATTATTAACTTTGCTGTGAAAAGCGTCCATTTTTATTGAATGAATCAATTTTAAATCATATACGTTGAGAAGATGATATCAACTGAGCTATTCACAAGTTAAATGCTTTGTGATAAAAAGTTTAATCTTTGATATGTTTTCGTCCCAAAATATTACAATTGTTCATTTTTCAACTTTCTGGAAATTACATTATTATTAAAGTACTTTATTGGTACCTCTGGTACCAAGAAAAGGACAACATAATAATAATAATAATAATAATAATAATAATAAAAGCTTAAAAGAAACCAAAAAATGTAATATTAAGTTTTACGGCGGGGAGTAAACCATAATAACTTGTACCCACACTTTCAGTCAGCTATTAAGTTTCAGATGGCTTTATTTTGTACACTTCCTTGGTTTAGGATCAACAGATCATTGTATAAAAACATAAAAGGAGAAACTGTTGACAACATGAAGCGGGCATAGCATTGTCACAGCTGAAGAACTGTAAACATGATTTCCCCCTCCAATATCAAGTTTTTCCTTTTAAAATAAATTTATTTTTGACAGTGTCTTTTTGTTAACCCCAAATAACATGTATGAATATAAAAGCATACAAAAATCTAATTTCTTATAAATTTTGAAAGGAAATCACTTTTTCAAAACTGAATGGACTTTGATGAAGGTTCCCGTTCCCAGACAGAATAGCTGTTTAAGATTTAAAGGAGTTCATGTTTTGTTTACAGATCTTAACTCCAAAGTGAAACAGACTAGCAATCAAAAAATACAGAAGTGGAATTTCTTAGAAACAGTTTGAGGAAACCACATTTTCACAATTGAAGAAGGATCATGAAAATACAATGCTTCCTACAGATTAGGTTTTTAAGCTTTAAAGTGGTTTACTTTTCACAGTGTCTTTTTCTTGTTCACCAATTAAGCGTATCAGTGTTTAAAAACATCTAAAAGTGTGATTCCTGCCACAATGCAAGAGAGGGGGATCGTGAAAAAAAGATTCTCCCCTTAAATCATTTTTTTACTGATTTTATTAAAAGCAAGTAACATTCCATACAATTCCATACAAGACTAAATTCAATTCAACTTCCACTCAAGAGAAAGAGAGGGAGGCCAACAGACATTAAAACTTTAAGGAGAGAAAAGAGGGAAGAACATCCTTTTCCTCAATATAAATGTCTATTCTAAAATGTTATTGATTAGATCCTGCCAGGTTTTTAAAAAAGTTTTGAACAGATACTCTAAGTGAGAGTTTGATTTTTTCCAGTTTCATATAGTATATGACATCAGTTACCCACTGACTTAACAGAGGTGGGCTAGGGTTCTTCCAGTTTGTTTGTCCTTCTCCATTTTAAGCCCATCTGGAAGTACACAAAGCACATCTGTTAGTGGATTAGGAGGGATTGTGACACTATTATTAAATAGTTTAATTTAATGTTGTTTTTTGTATCAGTATATTGCTGCTGGATTATGTGAATTTCCCCTTGGGATTAATAAAGTATCTATCTATCTATCTATCTATCTATCTATCTATCTATCTATCTATCTATCTATCTATCTATCTATCTATCTATTTAAAGATTTTTGTCCAGGATGATGTTAATTTGATGGACTCCCAAAACATGTGGCTCAGTGAGGCTGGAGTTCAATTGCAATGTGTGCAGGTTGGATCTTGCCTTGGACACATTTTGTACAATTTTTAACTAGACAGATGTGCTCTATATAAGAGTTTAAGTTGAATACTTCAATGAACTAGAGTGAATTCTGTACATGACTGCCTGGCACTCCTTTTCTGAAATGTTGAGTGAGAGATCCTTTTCCCATTGTCCTTTGGGATCTTTGAAAGGAAGGAACTTTAAAATGTTTTTATACAGAAATGCTGTCTGAGTCTTCAAGATTGATCAATATTTCTTCTGGAATAGAAATAGGAGGGAGGTGAGGAAAATTGGGCAGATTTTGTTTAGCAAATTTTCTAAGTTGGAAATAGTAGAAAAATTGTGCTGATGGGAAACTAAATTTGAAGTGTAATTGTTCATAGTATGTAAAGACATCTATATTAATCCTGTACATTTTCCAAACATTAAAAACTTTGTAAGTTTGAAAGGATGGAAAAGGTGGTTATCGTGTAGAGGTGCCACAGATAAAATATTTTCTAACTTGAAGTGCTTCCTGCATTGGTTCCATATTCTAAGTGAATGAAGGACAATTGAGTTGTTAGTATATTGACAATAACTTGTATTTGCTGGGGGGAAAAGCAAGGAGTATAAGGAACACTGCAGGATTTTATTTCTTTTGTGGACCAAGCTTGTGTGTGTTCATCTATTTTTGTTAATGTCCAGGTTTTTATAACTTGTATATTTGCCGCCCATTAATAACATAATGAATGCAAATCAAATTTTTAAGCTTTAAAGAGGTGCATTTGTCACAGTGTATTTTTCTAATTCCCATGATGAATCAGGTCTGTACTTAAAAGCATACAAAAGTGGAAAGTACAGTATCACAAAATATAAAAAGGAGTTGCATTTTTGTAACTAAAGTGGGGGGGAGTGTCATGAAAATTAAAATATAAACAATAAATTATCAGAAAAGTAATGTCAATTTGAAAATTGATAAAAATAATTTAACAAAACCAAGGACCTTTTTGTATATTTCTTTATAATAACAGAAATGGATAATGGATGAAATAACATCACTTACTATATATCAAAAATTATAAATATTTGCATGAATTTAACAATATTGATTCTGTTACTTTAAATTATATAACAATAATCCACAAAAATCAAGTGATTAATTTAAACATTTTAAAATATATTTTAAAACAATAACCCTGACAATATTTTAAAAGGGACAGCACTATTTTTTAGCAATGTGTTCATAATCTTTTTTATTCATACAAAAACAAAACTAGAAAATATAGATTTCTGTAGCTGCTGGTTGTCAAAGCACTTAACATGGAACCATCTTATGCAGTCATCAGATATGCAGATATTTAAAATTCTGTCCAAAGATTCAAACATAAACTACCAGATTTGCTTGTTTTTTAAATATTTTATAAACTATTAAAAACAACAAAACTTATTTCAATAAATGATAACTTCAAAGATCCTGTCCAGGTGTCATAATGTGTCAAAAATCTGAATTTATAATGAATTATATTCACTTATTTAATACCCATTGCTCCTGAGATGTCATTTCTTGAATATCTTTATAAATTTAGCTTTCTTCTCCACAGAAGTGGCACAAATCACTTATTGTAAATCATCTACAAATCACTGGTAACATTTTAAAAATTTTATTTGTGTTCATCAAAGCAAGAAAAATATATGATAAGACTGTCAATCAAACAATATATCACCATTTCTAAGTCACTTAGTGCTACATGATTAATAGCAGGTTGAGTCTTTAAGGTTGCCATGGAGAAATTTGGCTTCACTCTGTTTTGTATAAAAAAGTGCAGTAAAAGTGGATCTAGCTAGAAAGTATTTTATTTGTGCTCTTTATAATTTTGATCTCTGCATTTTTTATTCTGTGGTCTTTTTATCTAGTTATACAAAGCTATTAATCATCTGCTTTTCAACATTGATTTGGGACACACATGCATTTTATCCAATGATGCAAACGGCAAAATATTTTTTTCTTATCAGTTTAATAAATATCTTAATAGTAAAATTATACAAATGATATGGTTAGAACTTTAAATGTAAACTTTTTGGGCAAAAAACTGGTTACCTGCCCAACTGAAAGACAAAAACAGTATTTTTTCCTGTGTTAACACTACAGCTTTGGCTTAGTGTTGCCTACGATTTGGAAAATCTTTAAGTAATAAATGTAATGCCTGTACTAATGTTTGCATACATACATGACTCTTTCATAATCTTTCTTTCAATCTCGCATTTAATTTTGGCAACATCCTCTTTTGTTCTTTTTTTTAGTACATACTCTATAAACTAGAGAACAGATTGTAATGCAACACTTAGAGCACCACAGCTAAATGTATGCTATACTGCAAATAAGGAAATGTTGTATGCTGTGACATAAAACACTGTTAAATGTCGTATCATAAGAATATATACATTCATCCATACATACATTTCCTAATCCGCTTAACCAGTTCAAGGTTGTGGGGAGCCAGTTTCTATTCTAGCAATATTGGATTCAAGACAAAGACAACATAGGGGAAAGAATCCATTGCAGAGCAAAAAAATATATATTGAAAAATGTTTCTTATACTGTACTACTCTATGAATATAGATTTGTGAACATGCTGTTTTGTGCCACCATGAGAAAAATAATGAGTTCTGAAATGATGATTCACTATTTTATAAAAAATATACTTTACAATACAGACAAAGGCTCCACATGACACTGCATCCCTCTGTTTGGGATGGGGTACAGTGTGTCATGTCCTCCTAGAAATTAGAAACCTCCTTCTTCTAAAAAGTGCATTTAAACCAAAACAAGAATAAACAAAATAAATATGATTAGAACATTAGGTGAGTACACAATTGGTTCAAACACAGGTAGCAAGGGTTTATGGTGAGGGGACCTTTCTAATATTAAGTGAGATTGAAAATAATGTCTAGTAGGGGGTCAGTCCAGAATAGACCAACTAGGTGGATACAAGGACTGTGAAGTTTGAGCTATGAGGAGTGAGTGAATAAATTAAATCTTTTAACTTAAGCCTATAGGGATTAAGAATGAACACAACTAAAGGGTTTAAATTGTGAAGGGAATTAGTACAGTTGATCTGGCTGTGACAAAACAATAGTTTGTTTTGAAAAAGGATATACAATTGTAACATGTGAAGACAGGGACAATACAAAATGTAATAATGTATTTTATATAATTAATCTTACTCTGTGTTAAACAAAATTTAAGTATTCCTATGGATCATTTGTGTTAATGACTTGCAAGAACTTTGAAGATCTGAATTAGACTCCTGGGTATAGTCTTTGTATAATGCTTGCAATGTTCAGTTTACTTAATATGTCAAAATAGAACATGTCCTTTCTAGGAATCCACTTATTTGCCAAAACCTGCATATGTTTGTGTATTTTTATTTCATTGCTAAATGTAATGGTTTTGTCCAAATTTCTTATTAAAGCTAAGAGATACTGTGTAAATTTTATTTGATTAGGGACAAACCGTGCTGTTCAATTTATTTTTTTGAAATTTTATTAATTTTATTGTAATCATTCCATACAAATCAATCAATTTTTACAAAAAGTAGGATTGAGAACAAGTTGACCCCCAACCCTGAGAGAGAGAGCATGGCCAACGGAGTAAAACGTATGGCTTATAAATATACCTAATTTGATTAGTTTGATAAGCCAATAGAGATGAATGGAGAAAAAAAGAAATGCAGAAATAATTGCTTCCTCTGTGCTTTAAGAGCTTATTCTAAAATATTACTGATTAGATCCTGCCATGTTTTGAAAAAAATCTGTACAGATCCTCTAACTGAGTATTTGATTTTTTCCAATTTCAAATAGTATAAAACATCGGCTTCCCACTGACTTAAAAGAGGAGAGGTAGGATTCTTCCAGTTTAGCAAAATAAGTCTGCTTGCCAAAAGTGTAGTGAATGCAATCACAGTTTGTTTGTCCTTCTCCACTTTAAACCCATCTGGAAGAACCCCAAACACAGCTGCTAATTGGTTAGGAGGGATTGTGAGACCAAGGCTGTCTGAAAGGTAATTAAAATTTTGGTCCAGAATGATGTTAATTTGGTGCAGGCCCAAAACATGTGACCCAGTGAGGCTGGGACTTGATTGCAGCGTTCGCAGGTTGGATCTTGCCCTGGAAACATTTTGGAGAGTTTTAGGCGAGACAGATGTGCTCGATATATAATTTTGAGTTGAATAATTGTATGCTTTGCGCATATGGAGCTCGAGTGAATTCTCTGCATTGCTACTTTCCACTCCTTTTCTGATATATTAATTGAGAGATCTTTTTCCCAGTGTCCTCTTGGATCTTTGAAAGGGAGGGACTGTAAAATAATTTTATATATTGCAGAGATGGTGTCTGAGTCCTTGAAATTGAGCAATATTTTTCCAGCATGGATGAGGGTGCAAGATGAGGAAAATCGGAAGGTTCTGTTTAACAAAGTTCCTAATTTGAAGATAGTGAAAGAAATGTGTAGCTGGAATGTTAAATTTGGAATGTAATTGTTCATAGGATGCAAAGATGTTGTCTATATAAAGATCTCTAAGCAAGTTAATCCCAAATTTTTCCAGATATTAAAACTGCATATGTTTGCCAAGGTTGAAAGAGGTGGTTCTCTTGCAGAGGTGCCACAGATAAAAGCTTCTCCATCTTAAAATGCTTTCTACATTGGTTCCATATTCTGAGTTAGTGAAGCACAATTGGGTTATTAGTATATTGCGATAACTTGCATTTATTGGGGCACAGAGCAGGAATATAAAGAAGTACTGCAGGATTTTACTTCTATTGCGACCAAGCCTGTGTATGTTCATCTATTTGTGTCCAGGTTTTATAGCTTGTATGTTTGCTGCCCAGTAATAAAACTGGAAGTTAGGTAGAGCCATGCCACCTTCTGCCTTTTGTCTTTGTAGGGTCGCTCTTTGGATACGTGGATGTTTTGAGTTCCAAATAAATGAGGTTATTGTTGAATCTAATTGCTTAAAAATGATTTATTGATGTATATTGGAATGTTTTGAAATAAAAAGGAGCTTAGGAAGAATATTCATCTTAACAGTGTTAATTCTTCCAGCTAGTGTGAGATGAAGGGTTGACCATCTATGCAAGTCTTGCTTAATTTTTTCCATGCAGACGCAAATTTTGTTGATAAAGAGCTTTATGTTTACTTGTGATGTTTACCCTAGGTATTTAAACTGTTCTGCAATGATAAAAGGTAGGGTGTCTAATCTAATATTATATGCTTGAGAATTCACTGGAAAGAGTACACTTTTATTCAGATTAATTCTGAGACCAGAGATCTTTTGAAATTCTGTGAGTGCTGTTAAGACTGCAGGCACAGAATTTTGTGGGTCTGATATATACAGTACCATATCATCTGCATATAGAGAATTTTCTGTTCCAGTCCTTCTCTGATAATCCCCTTTATCTGATCAGCATTTCGACAGTGTATTGCCAGTGGTTCAATGGCATTGCAAACAGCAGCGGTGACAAGGGCATCCTTGTCTGGTACCACGTTCTAGTTTAAAGTAGTCTGAACAAATGTTGTTGATACAAACTGAAGCTTCTGGATTGGTATACAGTAGTTTGATCCATGCACAAATGTTCGGGCCAAACCCAAATTTCTCCAATGTAGTAAAAGGTATTTCCATTCAATCATGTCAAATGCTTTTCTGCATCCAATGATAATAATATTTCTGGGGTGTTTGACTTAGTTGGTGAGTATATTACATTAAACAGGCGTCGAAGATTTGAAGATAAGTGTCGACCCTTGATAAATCCAGTTTGATCTTGTGATATTACGAGGGAGCACTTTCTCCATCCTTCTAGCTATGATTTTGAGAGTATTTTAACGTCATTATTCAAAAGTGAAATTGGTCTGTATGATGCACATTGTAATAAGTCCTTATTTTGTTTTGGAAAAACAGTGATTAATGCTTGGCGAAAAGTTTGAGGAAGAGTTTGATTGTCTCTGGCTTCTGTAAATGTTGCTAATAGGAGGGGAGCTAGCTGAGCGGAGAATTTCTTATAAAATTCTGCAGGGTAGCCATCAGGGCCTGCTGCTTTCCCCTTGAAGTGACTTTATAGCATCTAGTAATTCTGATAATGCCAGAGGTTTATCAGTTCCTCCGCACTAAAAGTATCTATTTGTGGTATCTGTAATGTATCCAGAAATGCATTAGATTGTGTGTTGTCTTCTTTAAACTCAGTAGAATATAAGGATTTATAGTAGTCTCTAAATGTGTGCATTATATTTTTGTGGTCATGATTTTGTCTCCGTTCGTGTTGGTGATTACTGGGATTGCGTTGCGGACTTCTTGCTTGTGAATTTGTTGAGCTAAAAGCTTATTAGCTTTCTCTCCATGTTCATAGTAATGATGTCTGGATTTATAAATTAGTTGTTCAGTTTCTTTAGTTGTCAAGAGGTTTAGTTCTGAATGCAGAGCCTGCCTTTTCCTATGTAGAGCCTCTTGGAAGCCTGGCATGTTCTTCATCTATTCTAGTAATTTCCTTTTTAGCTCTGCTACTTTCTTGGTTTCTAATTTATTTCTGTGGGAAAGATATGAGATAATCTGTCCTCTTAAGAAGGCCTTAAGAGTTTCCCAGAGTATTCCTGCAGAAATCTCTGAGGATGTATTTGTCTCTAGGAAGAAACTGATTTGTTTGGATATAAATTCTGTACAATTCTCGTCTGCTAATAGAAGGGGTTGAGATGCCATCTGCAGGTGAGTGTGTGGGGCATAGTGACTTTAGCTCCAAGATCAGAGGTGCATGGTCAGAAATAACAATAGCATCGTATTTGCAAGATTTAATCTAGGCAAGAAATTATTATCTATAAAGAAATAATCAATTCTTGAGTATCAATGATGTACTGGTGAGTAGAAAGAATATGTTCTATGAGTTTGGGTTTTAAAACCTCCAGGGTCTGATAAGTTGTGATCAGTTATAAACTTTGTAATTATCTTTGCAGTGTTAGATGTCATCCCCCCTGTGATAGAAGTCCTATCTAAGAGTGGATTTAAAACACAATTAAAGTCCCCAGCCATTATAATTTTATGAGTGTTCAGATTGGGAATGGATGCAAATAAATTTTGTATAAATTCCTTATCATCAACATTAGGTGCATAAGCATTTATCAAAATCATTTTACAGTTAGAGAAGTTTCCCATGACCATCACATATCTCCCTTCAGGATCCAATACTACATCTGATGCTACAAATGAGACTGTTCTATGTATGAGAATTCCCACACCTCTAGTTTTCTTTGTAAAGCTAGAATGGAACATTTGGCCAGTCCAGTCCTTTTGCAGCTGGAACTGATCCTTGCTTAGTAAGTGGGTCTCCTGTAAAAATACTATTTTAGCATTTAAACCTGTTAGGTGAGAGAGTACTTTCTTTCTCTTTAATTCGTGATTCAGGCCTTTAACATTCCAGCTCACAAAGTTAACTGTCCCATCATGGAGACATTGATTCTGAATTTTTGATGTCATTTTATAGTCTTAACTGGAAGTGAGACAGCTTTAACCTTAATTTCCTATTTCCCCAAGAGTTATTGCCATGCAGCCTATTATTACGTTGGTAGTTATAATTATAAAGATTAAAAGGATAGATTAGATATAGATATAGCCTGCTCTCTTTCTCTCCCCCCCTTAACCCCCACCCTCCCATTTTGCCTCCCCACGTGAGGCTGGACCCCACTTCACACAGTCCCGGTCCTCTGACATACCCAGAGACAGAGCACATCCAAAGCAAAACAAGCCCCCATGCAGCGGCGTTTTAGGATTAAAAAATAGAGATATCTATTGCCAATATAGTCTAAATACTATATGCCTAAAATATAATCATTAACAAACTATGAACTTAAAATATATATAATCTTCAGCAATCTTAATGTATTAAGATAATAAACTCAGGTAATAAACCCTGGGAATGGTGTTAGAAAGTGGTCCAGAATAAGCATAGTAAGTCTTAATGCAATAATAACAATAACAATAAACCAAGGGTATGATGTTAAACAGGGTAGAGAAAAAATAAATAAATAAGATTTAAAAAAAAAAAAATAATTAAGCACAAACGTCTATAACTGTAATTAAAACATAAACAGATAGCGTCCGAGTAATAAAGAGGATATATAATTATAAAAACCCGTATCTTAACAAATAGATCAGACAGTAGGTTATTTATCCTTGCCATGTCATGACAGGCTATGACTCACTATTGTGTTTCAGAATAGTGTCGGGATCAGCTTTCTTAATTCCTTTTCTGCTTCTTCCTTGCTGGCGAAGACATAGAATTGACCTGCAATTCCACTTTCAGTTTGGCAGGATACAAGAGGCTGTATTTGATATTGGCTTGCGTAACCGCTGTTTAATGTTGTAGAAGGCTGCACGTTTAGTAGCTGTTGCTGGAGAGAAATCAGGGAAGATACAAACGTGGTTATTTTCATATATAATCTCTTGCTTGTGTCTGAGGAGTGCCATCACCTAAGCTTAAATAATAATCTCTAGAAGCGAATAATAAAAGATCTAGGTCTAACAGTATTTGATCCGCGTACGCGATAAGCCGCTGCTATCTCAGAATCTGCTTTAAAGTCCTCTCCAATTATTTTAGAAAATAGTTCAGCTGTGAATTTCACTGGGTTTGGACTTTCTCGATTCTCAGGTAGACCTTTGATTCTAATATTATTCCTTTTGCTTCCATCTTCCAAAGCAGCAAGTCTGTCTCCGAGTTTTTTGCATTCAGAGTTGGCAGTTGTTGCTTTTTCTTCAGGACTGGCAGCTAGATTTTCAGCTGTTTCGATCCGAGTCGTGAATGTCTCCTTGACATCCTCCAGTTGATCAGCAAGTGTGCTCAGTTCAGACAAGGTTTCCTGAATGTGCTTTTCAGTTTTACCCAGCATATCTTTAAACACTGCCTCAAAGCGAATACATATGTGTTTCTCCAAGTCTTTATTATCCTGCTGCGCTCCTGTCGCAGCTTCTCATTTGCCTTTTCCCTTGCCTTCTCATTTGCCTTCTCGCTTTTCTTTATATCTTTCTTTATCTCTTGCTTGAGCTCAGCGATCATCACATTCAGTTCAGACAGATCATTTCTGCTTTCGTGCACTGTAGGTGAGGTGGTGGGCTCTATTGCAGCCGGTGTTCCCAGCTCGCGTGGAGTATTTGAAAGTTTGGACTGCAAGGCCTTTTCCAGTTTCAGTTGATCTTCTCCAATCGGCGAGCTATCGTGACCTGTGTCACTCGCACTCGTACATTCGCTCCCCATTTCGCTCTCAGCCGGAGACGATGTCGTGGACCGTGGTCCCGAGGAGTCTGGGCTTTCGCCCATCTAATCCAAGTCAGTCTCTGAAAGGCCGTACCTTGAGCTTGAGCTTGGACTTGCTGATCTGAGCTTGGATGTAGCTTTAGTTTTCGTTTCTTTCGTTTCTTTCTGAACCCCTTTCTTGTTGGCCATGTTTATATATGCTTGCATATACTGTAGTAGTACCCTCAGGTTGGATAAATACAGGATATCTCAGGATAATAAAAAGATAATATGAAAAATAACACTGCTGCTAGCGGTGCTCCGCAACACACAAGACCAGTTGCTGTTCGATTTTTTTAACATAAAAGATGTATGTTATACATTTGCTGGGACTTTCTCTACTAGAATTAAGTATGAAAAATAATTACCAGAGAACAGTGAGCAATATTTTTCACTGAAAAAGTATAACACACCTAGTACCTCAGCATGAAATTTCCTGTAACCATTGCCAGTACCTGGACAGGACAAACATATTTACTTACTCCTTGCCAAAATTTTATCTTGAGGCCACAACAAACAAAACATTAACTTCAAATGAAGGTACAATGTGGTCCCGATTGGATGCTGCCACTAATATTGTAAAATTATTAAGGCAAAATCTTCGGAGGAAAAAAAAATTACAATCACTAAAAACATTAATCGCTTTAGAATGGTAGCTTCTTACTCTAATGAAACAGTCCAAATAGTTCACCTTTTGAGGTGCAGTGATTTGTTACTCCATATTTGCATCAAACATAGGAATTTAATTTATAGGATTGTTTAAATGATAATATATTGAATTTTTTAACAGCATTTAAATACACTGAAAAAGTATAACCTCCATTCAACTTAAAATAATTAAGGTAATGATTCACACTTAATATTTTCAATCTGAACCAATATAATTCTTTTTATCTTATTGAACCCACAATTTTTAAGTTGAGGCAAATAATTTAGAGTGATTGGGTGTAATTCACTTGTTTTATACAGAAGTAAATCTATTTTTGAAGTTGTTACAATTTAAAATGGTTTATTGGTCGTAACCTGTTTTTATGCTATTAGAAATATGAACATAACACATTCCAATGCTGTACTTTTTACATTTATTTTAAAATCTAGTGCAAATACACTAGCATTTTGCAGTGTAAATATTAAATATACAACAAAAAAAATTATTAAACGTTTCTACAGCTTTCTTGAAAGTATGTTTTATTACAAGTTCTTATACTTAAAATGACACTTGAGAAACAGGGTTACTTACCAGAAATCCTCCGTTATGAAAACCTGCCGCTGAAAATGAGTATAGCCACGTCCACTCCACTCGGGAAAGTGTTCTTCTTTTTTGGCAGTTGGAAAGCCAGCACACTGGAAAGTTCAACCAGAAGAATATACAAACGGCCATCCCACACAGCACACGAACAACCTAAAATATTAGGTTAACTAAAATAGAATTTTTATGTTTATTTCCTCCACCATAACTTACTTTGGTACAAACATTTTTTTTTACTTTGATTGAGATCTGAAACCAAATATTTCAAGCTACAGCACTAAATGACTAATCTTAAGTTGCTTGAGAGAGAACATTTACGTTGAATGAAAAACATCAATGTTATACTTTTTTCAGTGGAGTTTATTACCTGAAATAGATCAACCACTTCAAAATACTGGCATAGATTCTTTTTAAAACATTTTTGAAATATCTGAATGTTAAACTGATTTTTATGATTTTAGTTTTGGAAGAAATTACTCTTTTTTATGCTTTTAAATACTGATCAGCTTCACTTTGGGAATAAGAAAAAGAAAATGTGAGAAATACACGTCTTCAAAAGAATACAAACGTGATTTGGATGGGGAGTCCTTTTTTCACAACACACTTTATTTGTGAAAATGTGATCACCCGAAAATGTACTTCTTTCTTTCTTTCTTTCTTTCTTTCTTTCTTTCTTTCTTTCTTTCTTTCTTTCTTTCTAATTCTGGTTTACTCAATATGGGAATTAATATGAAAATCAGTGAAAACATTTTTTTTATTTAAAGCCTAATAGCAGCGGGTCATATTTTCAGGATACCTCTTCATTTGTGAAAATGCAGTTTTCTTTTAAAATTGATAAACTCCATTTTTGCATTTTTTAAAATGCTGAATGCTGATACGTCTCATTGGGGGTTAGGAAAAAGACATTTTGAAAAACAAACCTCTTTAAGCTAACCCAACAAATCTATATGGGGGGTATATTTTCACGACATTTTGTCAGAACGTCCTCTTCTGTACTTTTTGACTGCCAGTGTACAACTTGGAGTTAAAATTTAAGGTCTGACAAAACGCAAAGTCCTTTAAATCTTAAAAACCTAAATTATGACATTGTGGGGAGCCCATAAATAAATAAATAGCACTTTTGCATAATTAAAAATATATAGGCTTTATTCGGGGAAAAGCAAAAAAAGCAAAAAACACTGTCAAAAATAAATTGGTTTAAGGGTAAAAACCTCTTCAGCTGAGAAGTTATACTACTCCTTTAAATGAAAAAGAGAGTGTAAAAAATAAACCCATCTATAACGTAAATGGCACCTGCAAGTGTATACAATTATTCTTATTATGTACTCTCAACTGTAAAAACTCAATTGTCATGAATTTTATGTTTTTTTCTTTTTAACTTGTTGAAATAATGAAAATAAATTAGCTTCTGAAATTATAATAACATTTACTGAAGGATGAAAAATTATCAATGATAAAATCATATTCTAGTGGGAAAAGCATTTGTAGTATTAAACGGGGCGCCTAACAAAGCGGACGGATGTAGAATGCAGCCAAGTTCACAGAACAGGCAGAAGAAAGCACAACTGATACACGCCCGTCAACATTTATTATTTTATCTACTTATTTATTTATTTTCTGCATTGAGTTAATTTTATAACTGTACTTTAAAGAATGAACATAAAGCTGAACACTCTACTTTTAAGAGTTGCCTCAACCCTTGGAGCGTTATTATTTAATGACAAGACTTGCTTTCAATTGTGATCGCGCAACAAGGTAATACTGAGCAGTTCGCTGTGGTTCCTTTAAAAATGTATTTATGCCATATATTTATGCTGTGAACGTGCTTTTTGAGTCCTGTTTGCGCTGATACGTTTGAAAGATCTACGCATACACACAAAGCTCAGGAGATCTCTGGAATAGTCAACAGAAGGGCGTTCCGTATTCTAAAGTCATAGGTATTTCAGGCTGCAGGCAGACCCTTCTCGGAATAGTCTCGGAGAATCATACTCTGAATTTCGAGTACGGGGTCCCGGCAACCCGGAGCCAACACCTACGGAGCTCCAAACCCTCCCACAACCCTAATCTTAACCATAGTGTAACGGGGCGGAGCGCTGCAGCTAGCTAGACCACTTGAATCAACTCGATACTAATTGTAGCTACGGTGTGAAGACTCCGGGCTGCAGAGATATTTGGGATTTCACTTGCATCTCCTTTTACTAGGGGCGAAAAATAAGCTCAAACCCTGGCCAGGGTGCTTGCACACCGCTGTGAGCACAATCACCCTCACTCACACCTGCACTATAATGACTAATTACTAAGATCAAATAGTGACAGCTTTAATGGCAAACACTATTAAGGTGTCTATTCGTCATATGATTGTAGATTTCTTTAAGAGCTGACGTGAGGTTCGCTGTCCACTCTAAAGCAGAATATTAAAAACATGCACCAGACTTCAGTATGCATTCTGTTTTGCACTCAGCCTCGCCAAGAACCAACTCAGTCTCCGCCCAATGCAGTTCAGCGTCTGCCACTTATTATACCGTCCTCAGTTAAACAACTGATATCAAATAAGCGTAAAATGCACACTTCGTGAAAAAAGTGCTGGCTGGGAAGTCCAAGTTTAATTCCCACCGTGCACAGACCCTGACACTCTTCCTGACATGGATCAGTACGACTCAGTGTTGAGGAGTCTGCGCACAAATTTGTAGTTCATCTAGTACGCTTTCCTCGTAGTCGACGCCACACTTGTCTAATTTAGCTAACTACATTTCCCATCACCATTCGCGACACTCTCTCGCTTGTGCGCAGTAAAGCTGTCAGAGCCGCTATTTATTACCTGCCTGGGGAAGGATGCTGCCGACTAGTGAGGCACATATATAGGCGAACAGGTTGAAGTGGTTACGTCTTCAACATTTGTTTTCTGCATTGTTATCAACAGCCAATATTCAGGAATGTCATCCCGAAGCCACATTATGACTTCGAGATAGATAATTATTCTGGAAAAAATTTGCAGACGTGCCTAAAATTAATAAGGCTTTAACTACCCAATAAATCAATGTGCACCACCGTTCAAGTGGATTTAACTCAACGTGGATTGCATTGTGCATTTTTGAGAAGATAAGGTGGACAAGAATATGAGCACTGGTAGGTAAACTCGGGTTTTTCGACCACTGTAGGTATCGCCCCTTCTCTTTTCAAGACTGGAAAGCTTCAGAGTTACTGCCATCATTGAGGAGCAGGTGAAGTGCAAGTATGCTGCATGACGCGTCAATTCATATCGATGGAAAGCTATTTGTGTTGCCTTTGTCCATGTGACTGGTTATACTATAGGACGCGCCGCTTACAAATACTACGCAGTGGAAATATTTCTAATGTACAGTACGTGGTTTTTATGGCTATGATACAAAGATATATATATGTTATTAATGTAGTGAGAAGTCAAGCAATGGCACACTGTACAAACCCTAGTATACGTTGTTAATATAGATTTTTGTTTTCAAGAGGACATTTCTGGAGTGCGACTACAGGTCGAATCTTGCGTGAACAATCTCCTTCGTCTAAATATCGTGGGGAAAGTGACTATCAAATAGACCAGCAGAGGGTAGAGAAAGTGCACGAACAGATGCTGGGAGGAGTTCTCCAATGTCACAAATACGAGCAGATCCCTGCAGCGCAGAATAAAACATCCTGCGGCTTTCTGCGGCGCCACACCGAGGCTTCAGGCAAACTTAGCGATTACCACATGCCGAGCAAGTACTCAGGGTTTTTGCGCTGGAAAGAAACGTTTCAGGTCTCATTTGAAGAATACTATGGAAAAACGGATGTTAATCAGGGCAAATATCTGCGTGAAATTTATCTGCCGCGTAGATCTTTCGCTGCGTTTAACGACCCAAGTTGTATGGTGCAGTGCATTGTGTTTTTCCACACAGTGGTTATCTTTTTAATTAATAATTATAATGATTTCGAGCAATGAACGGGAAACAAATTTGAACAAATAACACGTTTGTTGTTACAAAAATACTGTTCTTCATAGTGAAGCTTACCGCAAAGGTTTTGTATTTAGCAGCAACTTGTTGAAAGTTTCATTTGGACGCAGAGAACGAGTAGTAACATTGTGATTAAGATTTTTTTTTCATTGCATTGTATCTTTTTCTCTTTTCAGAATTGTATGCTGATTTATTACGCGTATTTATTTTTTAATCATTCCTTAATGGACTATAAATACGTTGAAGGCGTTTTTTTAAATGAATGTGAAAGTATTGTTCTTTATTTGCTGTACTGTACTTGGATTTCAACGCACAAATTTCAGTTAGATTTCACTTCGGTTCTTTATCAGTTAAGTATAACTATAATAAAACCTAGTGCTGTCAATCAAAACATTGAGTTTATAGTTTGAATTTTTTTTATTAATAGTGCAATATTTTCTGTAAAGTTAAATTTCATGACCCATGGAAATGAGAATAATGAAATCAGTCAGGAGGGACCCCTCAGGGTTGTGTTCTGTCTTCCCTGTTTTTCTCTCACCACAACAATGTCTGCATTTCCAGTGGTTCATCTGTTAAACTGCTGAAGTTCATTGATGAGACAATGCTGAATTGGCCCCCCACAGACAGGGATATGGTGCCATATCAAAGGGTGGGCTGGCTCGGCCAGATTCTACACCCTCAACAATCTTAACTTTAATTACCTGAAAAATAGTATAAATTATTGTGGATTTTAGGAGAAACTGCACACTTTCTACACCCCTAGTTATAAATAATGAAACTGTGAACAGAGGGGAATCATTTAATTTTCTTGGCACAACTATCACTCCAAAGTCTGAACTGTGATGAAAATAAAACTGCTTTTATCAAAAAAGCTCAGCATTGTATGTTTTTTACTCCAACAACTTAAAACATTTAACCTGTCACAATCATTGGTGCACTCTTAAAAATACCGGTTCTCTAATGGCACTTTATGAGTCTTTATTATGTTATGTGGTTCCACATAGAACTATTGCTTGACAAAGTGCCATTTCATTCTGGGAAGGGTTCTTTGCATATGAAGCTGGATCCTTGTGGTTTGAACAATTTCCTAATAATCAGAAAAAATGAAATCTTTAATGTATGGTAGGCCACCTAGCAGTACATTAATAGATTAAGAAAATAGGGCTTAGTTTTTTTTACTGTACATATGCAATGAGAGTCCTTTTAAAATCATGAGCCACTGGTGTTTCACAAATCTGTTGCTCTCTGTACATACTGTATGGAGTCTGTTGTGGATCTAAATAAATAAAGGTTCTTTCTGGAACCTTCACGTGGATGGGTGTTTTGGGAACCAAAAATGGTTTCTCTATAGCGTTGCTGTGAAGAACCGCTCTGGCACCTTTATTTTTAAGAGTAGGGTACAGTTTTACAGAGCTGTCATTGAAGCATCCTCAGTTTCTTTATAACAGTCTGGTATGGCAGTGTACCTGCTCACTCAAAACAAACTGCAGTGTGTTATTCAGACAGCAGAAAAGATTGTAGATCTAAAACTGGACTCATTAGAGGTCCTGTATATGTCATGGGTTAGCAGATGTGCTGGAAATGCAATCAAAGACAACACTCACCCTGGCAACCATCTCTTTCAGTTATTTCTGAGGAAACATTATCGGTTGCTAAAAACAAGAAACTGTTGGAAAGAAACTGTTTCTATTAGACATTGAAAGAATTTCTTTCCTACTGTAATCACAATGGTTAAACACAATCTCCAATTCAACCCTGTCCTTTCCTAATGTTTAAACTCCATTCAATCTAAATTATATTTGTTCATTTTTTTATTTTGTGTTTATAAGGGCTTACTTATACCACTTTATGGGAGTGCAATTCTATTTTACTGTTTTCTATATTTGTGTTTTGTGCAAAATATTTTTCAAAATGACTGTATACAATTTTGTGTCATGGTTTGTATATTGTGTTAATTGTATTTACCTTGATATGTGTATGGATGTAACACTAATTGAAAGTCGCATGAAATATATTGCATGGCAATAAAAATTTAAATTCAAATTAAAGCACCCACTAATACTATAGTAGTAGAATTTTTTTTCTATTTGACATTTGATTTTTATGTATGAAATACCTGCTTTTGGTAAAAGTTAAGATAAACACAGAATTTTAGAATTTGTCAGTAAGTGCGTCTGTATATTCAGACTGCTGAAATCTAAACTGATATGCTGCTGGCTCAGTCTTTTTAAATCAGGGCTTGACCATGTGAACGTTGCGTAATCTTAGAGTGCACCAGTTCTTGAAGTTGTGATGCGTGAGTCACTGTCTTGCACCTGAAAGACAAGACATATTCTCAGGGCTTCAGGAGAACCACCTTTATTATTCAACTTTAAACAGAAACAGCATGCATATTTATTGAAGTGGGAGCTACCACTCCACAACACACAGACACAGAAAACAAGCAGTGATTTCAATAGTCATCCTGCCTCTTCTCCCTTCTTCAGTTTAGGCAGAGATAGTCCTCCTTGTCAGTCTGGTCCTGTGGCTGTGAGTCAACAGCTGGGATCGGGTCATCCTGAAGGAAAGGGGACAAAGAAAAAGTGGGCCAGGTCATTGCATGAATTAAAGTACTCCCTGGATCAGCCCATAGCTGACGAACGTAGTGCATGGTGAGGCTGCAATTGTCTGGTGGGTGTATCACATATTTCAGAGGCATGTCACCTGCATGTTTGGTCTTAATGGGCAACTGGGTCTCACAGGGTATTCAAACAGATGTACTGTACTATGCTGACAAAGCTCTTTTGGAGCTTACTGCTACCCAGATGGAGCACATGTACCCCTAATTGTGATAGTCTAATATTTTTATGGATAAGAAAGAAGTTAATGTAGTCTTGCTGCATTAAATTCCTAAAGTTATAGGTCCAAATCCTAGATGAATCACTTTCTGTGTGGCTTTGCAGTTCTTACAATGCATGTATGGCTTTTCTCTGGTATTCCAGTTTCCTTTCATATCCAAAAGACAGTGTATTACTGTTGATTGCTGGTTCTACATTGGCCAGTTGTAAATGTGTAAATGTGAGTAATAATAAGGATAATAATAATACATTTTATTTATATAGTGCCTTTTCTCTGTCAATAGGATAGGTCTGACTTCCCAACAACCCTTTTCTGAAAAAAGATGGTTCAACAAATATATGATTAACTAGGGGGCTTCGCCCCCTGTTCACTTCGCTTGCCCACATCGCCTGCACTATTTCCCAACCACTTTGCATCTCTGCTGCCGCTCGTGTTGTGAAGGAGACGCAATTGTTTCTCTGACACACCCTCTTAAATGGTGATACAATGGGAAACAAATACAGTTTTTTTTTACCTCCTCTTTGCTCGATCAGTTTCTGGCTTGCTGCTGCTGCCGTGCCGCGTGATCTGCATCTCGTGCAGCGCTTTGAACGTTTAAAAGCCTGTACAGCAACTGTCCTTTTATCTCACTGCCTTGTCTCTCTTCTCCCCCAGACATCCTCAAACACTATTCAATCTCTTTTCGCTGTTCCGTTATTTCACCGAGTAATATTTTCAGTTTGTTTGCGCTAATGCGATGTTTACTATAATTTTTTGAGACTTTCGAATTTTCCTACTTCCGTTATCTCTAACTTGCTCTGCAAGTGTATCGTGCCAACGTTTTTGAATTCTTTACGACTTTCTACTTTGTCATCTACTCTTTGTCTTTTTCCAGCCCTGGGCGTGGTTAAATCTCTTGGCACATAGTCTAGTCTCACGGGATGTGAAAGTGTCTTTCTGAGAAGGACACGTCTCATCGACCCAAACACGTCTCGTCTCGTCCCAAGTTTTTTTTATGTAATAGAGAGATACATTTTATGTTACATGCCAGATTTTATTTATTTTGGGGTTGTTTCAGGGTAGTTCAATATTGTTGGGGTGGCATGGTGATTTAAAGATTAGTGATGTTGCTTCACAGATTCCATGTCCTCGAGTCAAATACTACTGTATATCCAGCCCACTTCTTTAAGGATCTTGCATGTTTTCCCTGTTTAAGGTTTTTTTTTTTTTTGCTCATAGATATTCATGTTACATTAGGTATGTGAGAGAGAGATAGAGTCCTGAGATGGATTAACACCTTGTCTAAGGCAGGTTCTTGTCTTGTGCTTTTCTTTAGACAACAGATCCTTATAAATCCCTTATTTTGATAAGCTTCATAGGATTTACGAAACTTCTTAGCGCAGCTGTATATACTTTATAAATATTTAAAAATTTCAATAGATTTAAACCATTCAAAGCATTTTGCTGAATGAATTGTGAAAATAAATGTATAGGCTACTATTAAACATTACTTTACCATTATCTTTATTGGAAAACTGATGATTTTAAAACAATTTTAATAGCATCAAATTCTAAAATAATCAAGTTTAAAACAAACCACAATAATGAAAATTGATAGATGGATATATTTTACTTAATAATTATATATTTTGTCCAGCTGCTCATCTGTTTTCTCAAGCTTTTAATAAAGGTTTAGGGTCATGGAGAATGTAGTACTAGGCTTTGTATCGTGTTAGCCATTATGAATGTAGCGAGAAGTCAAACAAAATGACACTTTTTATTTTATTTTAATTACATCTTGCCTGAAGAAGGCAGCTGAGTTGCCTCGAAAGCTTGAAAATTATAATCTTTTTAGTTAGCCAATAAAAGGTGTCATTTTTCTTGACTTCTCTCAACTGTCATTGAGAATCAAAGCCTGTGCTGTTAGTTTCAGGCACGTACACACTGTAGTCCATAGCAGGGCATACTCATGCTCATAACCACACTCACTTATAGCACATTATGCTGTTATGAAGTTACTTAACTTGCACATCTGTTTTATGTTGGAAAAATGTAGAATATTTGGTGGAACACCTTGTAGCGGTCCGGTGCTGCTAAGATTCACACTCTCAAAGAGACAATATTTTTTTTTTTGTGGAGATTCCAGGGACACACCCAGCCTTGGCCCAACCTGCACACACTCAAAAGCAGAGATGAAAATGTTACTGGTAATAAAACAGCAGTTAAAGAATGTATTAAACAATAATACATGAAAACAATGATCCCACCCCAGTTCCCTGTTACGGCGATGTACAATAAACACGAATTCGACAACAACAAACCACTTACAAAATTCACACACTATGAAGTCCATGAAAATGGCAACTGATGAAATGAAATGATGGTAGATAGTCCAGTGATCAGCATGCTGTATATGAATGTAAAGGTTAGTCCTACCAGTATTTACTGATGAGATGATAGCGTATGAATGGGATCAGGAGCACTCTTTTCTTCGCAAGATGACAACAAATCCTCAGACAGTCCTCATGCAGCAGGAAAACACCAGACAGTCCATACACTCAAAACAGGAGACGATCCAGGACAGAACAAGAATCCACAGTTATCAAAACGGAAGGCAGACAGACAGGCAATTCCAGCCACGAAACACAACAGACTTCTCCTTCTTTTTGGTAACACTAGTCCTCTTTTAAATGTTGCACCAACGTCCTTGTACACCAAAAGCCCCTGCACCTTCTCCAGGGACTTCTGGGAGTTGAAGTTTCAAGCACCGCTACAACCTACCCAAATAAGAGGAGAATTTACAAAACCACACAGAGTGACCTAATCCAGTCTCTTGGAACTGGGATGAGGCAGCTGTGTCAACCATTCATCAGATGTTCAGACTGACAAAAATAAAGGACTGAATGTACAGTACACTGCACTTTTGGTTTCATTGTGTTTTTGTACAGTATTAAGTCAATTATTATAAATGGTGTTTAACAGGTTTCTCTTTCTGAAATTTAGATAATACATACATTATTCATAGACTTGTCTGAGTAGCATCCACTCCCAACAGAGTGCCTTTATCTTTTGAACTACACTATAACCTACCCTTAGGAACAAGCTGTAAATGAAGGAGGTATTTCCTTTGAATGCTGTTATTACATGATGGGGTGAAGTAGCTGGAAAATTACCAAAGAAAATCCTGAACTAAACAAGTGAGGAATAATTTAAAACAAAAAGTTTTATATGTATTTTGTAACACCCTTTAGTGATTAGAATATAAAACATAAGATGAAAAGATCCAGGTTGAGTTTTTTTCTAATTACCATTATCTCTCAAAATATACTTCTGTTGATTTAGACCGATTTGTAAATGGTTAAACCAGGCAATACCCTCAGATATTTTATGTATTGCAACTCGGTTGGTGGTGCTTATGTATCACAGATGTAGTTTTATTGGTTCTAATCATGGACCTCTCAATGTCAGCTTGTGTTTTTATCCAAGTGTTCTTGTTTCCCTCCATATTCCAAAGAAATGCAGATGATGTGGACTGACGAGTAAAATTTGACCCTCCGGGGGAGTTTGTGAGAGATTGTGCCCTGCAATGAACTACTGTTCTTTTTGGAATTGTTTCTGTACTTGTGCCAGCACTGTTGGGATAGTCTATGGTGTGTGTATAACCATGACTTGGAAAATGGATAGATGATTAAACAGCAACTGATAATGAACATCTTTAAATTATACTATATATGCTTTTCCCAAAACGTAGTCATATTAGAAATTAAATGGTACAATGTAAATTATCGGGGGTTTCTAGTATGGTTTTGTTTTGTTCCCCTCAAAACTTCTTGTCTGGAATGGAACTAAATAGATATAGATATGGTTTACTGATCTTAAAGGAAAATTACATTGTTGCAACCTACATACAATGAAAGAAGAAGAAAAAACAAAGCCTAGCTAGAGAATATGTTGCAGCTTCTACTAGAAGATTTTAAGAAGATGTAATACAGCATTGACTGCAACACTGTGGTGAAATCAGCCTTATGGTAAAAGTTCTCTGCTGTTTTAACAGGGTGTCATGCAGATGGTGTTAGGCACTGATTCCAAATTTAAGAATTTCTGTAGGCTGTATGTCTCAGAAATGTAATGTGTACAGGGTAAACAGCACTAGCTAGAAGAGTTCCTTGGAGGGCCTCTGTGTTGCTGACCTCTCTTATGATTCAAAACTCTGTAGCCCCACAAACTCTGGTTTGCCTGTCAAGCAGTCAGTACTTCAAGACACTAAAGATTTTTTGGAATATGAAACTGTGCTTCCAAGCCATTATGGAGTTGTCTATCCTAAGGAGATGCGATCAGAAACAGTCATCAAGTTTGGCACACTACAGGTACCCCTTGTTTAACGCGGTTTTATTAAGCACGAGTTTTGAATAACAGTCATATTTTGAATGTGAAAGCCCCTTGAATATCACCGCTATGAATTTGATTAACGTGTTTTTTTTAAATTGTGTGAAAGTGAAAACGAGAGGTTGTGACTGAACATGCAGGTGACACCATCCCCCTTATACCCAGCTCAGCGGCCATAATGGGCATTCGAACTCTCACGGAGTTATGAGTCACCAGTTCAGTTGCCAACAATCACCATAGAGAGTGGACATTTTCGTTGCATATTTTCGCCAGTTTTTTATTTTTTTATCCTTTTTTTTTAGTGCTTGCCCTTTCCAAACATGAACAAGCAAAAGTGTGAGTCCTCATTGGAAAGTGAAAAGAATTGAATAAATCTTATTTAGATGTGAAGTTTGAGATAATTAAAAGATACAATCATGGCGAAACAAAAGCAAATATTGGCAGGGAATTCTGCTTCAATGAATCGGCTATCAGGACAATTTTAGCAAAGGCAGATACCTACCACGACCAAGGAAAATTGACATCAAAGACTGCAAGCATGAAATCATTGAGTAATAGAACTCCGATTATGATTGAAATGGAAGATCTCTTAACATTGAAGCAATGTGATGCAATGTTCTCTACGTTTGAAACCCTTAAACATTGAGTACTGTATCCTGATGTTGGCAGATGTGCGCTCATCTGCCTCAACTTAGAAAGTCAAATTGCTTGTTACAGACGGATCTACGAGAGCCAGAAAAAAGAATGAACAGTCCAAACAACCCTCCATAAATTCTTTTCTAAAACATGATGTTAATTTTAATTAATAAAGATGTTATTTGCATTTTGACTTTTGTTTTATAAACACAAATAGGAGTACTTTTTCCATGTAGATTTTTCACGTTTTAAATTACAATTACAATTATATTTTTTCCCATTAGTTTTTATATTTAATTAGCATGGTTTTGCATAATGCAGCAATATCAATGGATTAATTAATCGCGTTAATCAAAGGATATGTGTACATGACTTGATGTCCTGTAATGTGCCACTGACTTAATATGGATATTGCCTTTAGATGGCTCTCACCTACATTTTTCTTGGCTTACCTCTTAACAGTAAGGGGTGAGAGGTGTGCAGACCGCAAGAGTTTGAATGCTGTCTTCATCTGGAGTGTGAGTTAAATGAAAGCTTTTTAAGGTTGAGGATTATAATCTCTGAGGTTTGTTTCATTGAGAATGTTACAAAACTGTGGAGAAGTTGGTATATACAGCACTGAGATGGCAGTGAGGGCTAACTGGAGATGTGGCTTGATTAGGTTAGATTAGATTAGATACATTTTATTAGTCCCAAAGGGAAATTTTAGATGTGTATAACTGCAGAAACATAAATAAAACAAATATGCAGAGTCATAGGGAAAATCACGTGGCGTGAAGAGCGCAGAAGGCACTGCTGATAATTAAAACGCAGGGTCTCCAGTTTACAAGACAATTGCTTCAACCAGCTAAGCCACAGTGCCACATTATTCAGAAATCAGTCCTGGGTATGATTTTAAACTGCATCCACCCTGCAAATGGTCCTCCAACTTGCGTGGAAAATGTAGGGGTTGGAGGCACGATTGACATTCTAGCCACCGTAAAAAACTTCATGCAGTTCCAAAATGACAGACAGGAGTCCTTTCTGCTTTCTATGGGAGTAGCTCTGCTGCAACTACTCGCATTATTAAGGGGATGGTGGAAAGCTGTCGGGAACCTCATCCCCAGAAGGTGTGGTGCTGAGGGGTCACCTGCTGCACGGCAGCACTCAGGTCCTAATTTGGTAGGCCCATTGGAACATTCTGTATCTCCAGCATGATGATCATCTTCCTCTGCTGTTGGAGGAACTTTGTAAACTCTGCATTTCAGTGAAGTGTGCAGACCTGGGATTGGCCAGATCTCTGTAGGTGGGTACAATATTTATTGGTCTGGTTGCTTTGATGGCTGTTATACTTGGAGAGTAGCTGATGTTGTGGTGGATTGACTTCTTCTGATGCTGTCCGATGTCACACCGTTCAACGAACATATTATGAGACACAGATTAAGTGACTGTCTTAGTGCCTTGGCTGTTGTTTCAGTGTATGTTCCAAGCATGGTGAGTGATGTCTCGATGATGGAGACAATTTATTTGCAACTTCGCATGTTGAGTGATGGGTTCCCACAAGGTGACACTTCTCTGGTTGTTGGGTAATTTCAATGCGACCACTGGCACTGACAGGGTCACTATGAGGACACTATGGGGACTGTGTCGTTCTCCATGGGTCTGGTGACCATGATGAAAGTGTTTCCATGTTCCTTGACTTTGCAATAGGTCTGTGGCTGCGGATCACTGGATTCTGAATCCAGCACTCTGAGCCGCATTGTTGGACTTGGTACTCCAATAGTGGTGGCACAGTGAAGGAGATTGATTACTTCCTTGTGGACAGATGCTGGAGGCTCTTACAAAACTGCAGGGTCTGTAGAAGTGCCCAGTTTGTGAATTCTAACCACAAACTTCTTGTTACTCTGAAGATCCAGCTTAGGTCCAGTAGGCTACCACCTACTGAGCCTGGACCTGGCCAGACTCCAAGATCAGGCTGTTTCTAATGAGTTTGCACAAAGTTTGTGCGAGGAACTTGCAGACCTTCTGTGACAAGACCCTGAAGGCTGCTGAGGGTTGTGTTGGTGTTACCAGTGTTCCCAGAAGGAGGTGTTTCACCTCACAGGGCACCCTGGTTATCATCGAGAGAAGTCACAGCGCAAGCCTTGATGGCAACTCTGGTCTGTACTAGGTACTGAGAAGGATGGCTGCATAGATTTGGAGGGTGGATAAGGATGCATTTGTTAGAGTAATCGATGTGCAAGTGACACACCATCTATTGTCTAGTGACACACGTCCTGCTTACAGAGGAATCAAAGCATTACGTACATGCAAATCTCTTCCTCTGAGAGTTGTAGTCACGGCTAGTGATGGAACTGTTCTCACAGATGACACTGAAATTGTGACCCGCTAGGCTGGTTACCTTGAGTAGCTGCTTAAAGCTGATCCTCCGGCTAGGACATTAGACATCTCAGTGTCCAGGGTTCTTGACACTGATCCTCCAGTTAACTTTGAACCACCCAATCTGCACAGGTGGTGAACCAACTGAGGGTAGGGAAGGCTGCAGGGATCTGTGGTATCTGGGGGAAATTTCTCCAGGCTGGTGGTAAGGCTTTCCTGGTTGAGTGTGTTCTTGCTCCTAGCCTGTTCAATAATTTCATGGACTGGGTATTGGGCAGGGTCGTGGGGTCCAGTGGTTGTAGGGCATCTGTTGGTGAACAAAGATTCAGTGATCTTGACTTTGCTGATGATGCTTTGATCTTTGCCGAATCAATGGAGGCTCTGATCAGGGCTCTTGCGAGACTGAGTGAGGAGTGTGAGTGTCTGGTCTTGCGAGTGTCCTGGATTAAAACAAAAATCCAGGCCTTTAATGACTTCTTGGGAACAGCCATCAGTATTGTGTTGTTCTGCAGAGAGAATGTTTACCTTGTCGAGGGGTTTACTTACCTCAGCAGTGACATTCTTGTCTCTGGTGACTCTTCGTATGAAGTCAGTTGACAGATTGGGAGAGCACGGGGGGTCATGAGGTCGCTGGAAAAGGTTGTTTGGCTCTCCCAGGATCTTTGCAAAAGGAAAAAGGTCCAAGTCTTTAGAGTCCTGGTGCTTCTTGTTTTGCTATATGATTGCAAGACATGGACGCTACCCAGTGACATGAGACATAGACTGGGTGCAACTGCTGTGTCTCCTCAAAGAATCCTTGGGTACTGCTGGTTTGACTTCTTGTCGAACGAGTGGTTGTGTATGGAGTCCCGAATGAGTCACATAACCTGCATTGTGAGGAAGTGTCAATTACGGCACTATTTTCTTGTGGCACAATTCCCCGAGGGTGATCTGGCTCACAGGATCATCACTGTTGAAGAACTGAGAGGCTGGACCAGGGGCCTTATGTATAACGCCGTGCGTAGAACTCGCACTATAACATGGCGTAAGCACAAAAGCCGAAATGTGCTTACGCACAGAAAAATCCAGATGCAGGAATCTGTCGCATCTCCAACTTCCACGTTCTTCCACTATATAAATCCCGATCAGCGTGAAAACTAACGCTCGTGCACGCGCTTTATGTAATGCCCCAACTCCTCCCAGAATTATGCCTCTTTGAATATGCAAATCAGTATAAATCACCCTTAAGCTCAGCCTTCTGTGAAAAAACAATGGGAAAAGCACGGGGGAAAATATAATGATTTCAGCGAATACCAAGTGGAGGCAAAGGAAAAATATACTATTTGTTTAATTAAACCGTGGTATAATCAACAAAAGGAAGTTGATCGAGTGACATAGCGTGTTGGAGAAACTTGAAAGCTCAGATATCAGTCGCCGTGAAAAGGCGAGTCGTAGCCTACCGTCTGAGTGTCATATGAAAGCTTTTTAGGGTACAGAGAAAAAAAGGCACAGTGGGGAAAAAAAGCACGAAATGTCAACTTCAATCTCGAAATTTACACTTTAATCACGTAGTTTATTTTGTCATTAAAGTAGAACATCATAAACGTCATCTTAAAATCATTTACTTAACCAGTTTCTCAAATCACATCATAATTAAAGTAGCACGTTAAATGCTTTGTTTTGTATTTGATCTTCTATGTGATCTATGTGTGTGAATCACTACTTGCTTCTTAAACCGGCTCTCTTCCTCCGACTGTACACAGAATCCATTACATTCGTGATATTACAGCTCTCTGAATAACTAAAATACTGAGATGTATACGTGATATCATTAAGAGTTAAAGCACGTTATTAAACATGGGTTTTACAGCGCAGCGATTGTGCACAACCATCGATTAAATTATTTATTGCAGCAGTACTCAAGGGCGGCTCTAGGTTTGTGGTGGCACTGGGCAGAAAAAGAATCGGTGGCTCTTTCGCCTGCCAATGTCAATGAGGTAGCTTATGCACGGCGGATGGCCACATCCATTGCAGACACTAGCCGCCTCGTGCTCATGACACAAGCATTTAACTTTTGTCGAAATTTGCCGCTGCATTTCTAGCTGTGTCGTTATTTTCTCTTTCTGTTTTATATTCAATATGTATTGGCGTGGCCGCCCATGCAGTTCTTGCTTTTCTTTCTCCAAGTAACCGATTGCCACACAATCAGCTCTGTAATAGATGTTAAGCCATCTGTAAACTTAGAACACTGATTCTTTAAAAGGTTTAAGGAACATTGAAATATCTTCGTAGTATATGTTTAATTATTCTATCCTTCAAGCCAGTCCCAGTGAAGAATATAGATTATTTAAATGAAGTTAAAGTTTTACCTGTATAATATAATAAACATATTTTGCTGCATTTCATCTTAAAAATGATATTGTCATCATATGTAAATACGCACTTTATAAAGTGGCTCAGGTTGTGCAATATTATAACTGTAGTACAAGTACAGTTCTACAAGGAGCAGTGATTGAGTGCGTTTATGGTTCTTGTGATGAAACTGTTTCTGAACCGCGAGGTCCGTACAGGAAAGGCTTTAAAACGTTTTGCCCTGGCTGAGGTAGCGTGTGCCTGATGCTGTATACCGATAATTCTCTTTCCGAACAGCTGCTGCTGTGATTCACACTCAGATACAGTGATATAAATACTCCGAGTGCTGCAGTGAGAGTAATATGGAAAAAGATGATCCGCTGTGGCAACTCCTAACGGGAGCAGCTGAAAGAAGAAGGTGCAGTGAGAGTAACAACGCTAAAGCAGTTATGGTATTTGGAATACTATGGCTATTCCCTGGACCATTATATTGTTACAAGTTAATTACAATCAGATGCGTTACAATAATAAACAATATGCGGTTAGTTTCAGTGTATTTATAAAGCCGCGTCAGGAAAATAATGAGTAACCACACAGGAACAGTAGCACTGCTTTGACGCTGGGTGCCGCCAGTCTGCAAAACCGAGCGGAGAACTTGGGTACGACAAGGTATGAGGTACCGTGGAAAAGTGCGTGGCTTTACGCCAAGTGTAGGTTTTATATATCGCGATTTAAACGTGGGAAAAGTTCTTACGCAACATTTCTGTGCGTACACACCGTTTATACATGAGGCCCCAGGCCAATCGGACGCTCACGTAACACCTGGCTGCTGCTGATAGACAGTCATTTCCGGGGGGTGGGACTGGACTGCATATCTACCTGTCAACCAGGATCCAGAGCTGTTTCATTGTGTGGTGGGTGCGGCAACAGACTGTACCGGAGCTTTCCCAACCTGACCTGATATTTTTAGATAGATAGGTAAATAAATAAATAAACGAATCAAGCAATATTGCGTAGAAATAGCAAAATAAATATAAAGAGTATAAGTGTTTCGTCTGGGATGTTGGGAGAAAGCACTGAAGTGCCTGATAGCAGTGGGCAGAAAAGATCCTCATAGGCACTTCTTAGCACACCATGGAGGAATGAGCATTTGGCTAAAAGTGCTCCAAGAGATGGGATAAAGATGATTTTCCTTGATGGCATTTCATTTTGCCCCCATTCTTTATTTACAACAGCATCCAGTGGGTCCAGGATTAGCATTGTGATGGAGCAGCATTCCTGGCAAATTTGTTCAGGTGTTATGTGTCTTTTGAACTCAAATTGCTTCCCCAGGAGACCTCAGAATAGAAGAAAACACCAGCTATTATGGACTGGTAAAACATTTTAAGGTGGAGTTGTACATAGAAGACCCTGTATCAAACGTTATTAAACATTCAACTCATAACCCTACCTGGATTTCCCTCTGCTGATGATATAGCTGGCTGCTTATAAGCAGAGTGTGAAGTATCATACATAAAAAAGCTTCGCACATCTCTCACATTAGCCTGTTGCAGCTTGTCCTCCATTTTTCTCCTGTGACAACTAGAGAATGTGCTAAAAATTTGAATACATTAATAAGAATTCTAAAATAGTGTGTGTAACCTACTGTACATGTTTTTGCAGCGTTGTTGACAAAACATGTTAATTATTAGCAAAATGTGAAAGAATTCATTGAACGTCTGAAATAGTGCTGCTTACTAATAACAGTATATCAATGAAAGATCTACAGAACAAAAGAATACTGTACAATTGTAAGTTATTTTGGTATACTAAATTAAATCTAAATTTCCCTCCATGGTAAGGTCCTATTGAGTCTGATTTTTTTGATGGAGATAGTATCAGAATAATTTGAGTAGGTATCGAACAAAACAAACAATTATTCCTTTTATGTGGGAGACTTTAAGTACATACAAAATTTGACCAGTGGGGAGCATTGGGTCCACAAATCGACCAGTTTCAGTGCTAAGAATCACAGTGCTGCCTTAAAGCCACAGCATAGATTAAATAAATCACAACAAAAACACCAATCACAACACAAATAATGTTTATACTTCGCTTGTATTACAGCATCCTCCAGAATACAAATCCACAGTCAGATTGTATTGGGAGATATAGGATAAAAATGAATAGAGATGAAATCAGCAGCTAATTGAAGTTCTCTCTATTCTCCAATTTAGTGTTGGGTGATGTGTACCATATTTTCTGTTTGATCAATTGTCTCCTTAAACATCACTTTTCTGGAGATCCTTTAACTTACAGTTTGACCAAAGGGTGTCCTCCTGGTTAACAGCTGTGCACTGTGTGAACGATGGGGGCGCTCTTGCTCCCTTGAACCCCTGTCCACGACTCCAGACACCAGGTAAAAGTCCTCAAGTTGACTTTATTTTGTCGCCACAGTGCACAAAGCACACTCTCCACCACAATTCTCATTAAACTCACAATAATACAATAATAAACAATCCTCCAGCTCCCAGACGCGTTGCCACCCTTCCACCCAGCTCAGCTCATTGTCTGTGAGTTCCCACAGTCCTTTTATACCTCCTGACCCGGAAGTGTTTCTGCCCAATAGTCCACAAGTCCTTATTCCTTCCGGGTCAGGGTAAATAGTCCCTCTCTTCAACCCGGAAGTCCGTCGCTCTTCCTGTGACGAACCTCCGGGTCACAGGGCACGAAGAAGCCCTCGGTCCTCCCTGCAGCTCCCTCCTGTGGCCCCCACGGCATCCAGCAGGGCTTTGCATAAAAACTCCAATGTCCATGATGCCCTGCTGGTCTTCTGGGAACCTCCACGCTGCAAGGAGGGCTCCACCTGGCGGCTTGGGGGTATTGGCCGGGATAAATGGCCGGCCATCCATTACAACTGTAATAAGGTGCTAAAATACCTCATTAAATAAAGAGACACTGAGATGGATAAATGGATGGTTAAAAAAAAGTCAACCTCGCCTTACTGGCAACATTTTGTCTTTAAAGCAAATGAGCCTTTCTTAAACTGAAACCTTTGCTATTTTAAAGTGGCCATGTTGGTAAGTTTTAAGGCTTTTCCTTATATTCAGACTCCAGTACCCTTCATCTCCATTATAAAGTACAAAAGTGGGCTAAATATGTTTTCCAAATTTTTTAAATACACTTCAATTTCATGTTGCAAACTAATCTATCTATCTATCTATCTATCTATCTATCTATCTATCTATCTATCTATCTATCTAAATATAAAAATATATATATATACAGTCGAATCCACTTAAGTGCATGTCAGTTAAGTGCACACTCCGCTTAGCTGCATGTGACTTACATGTTCCCTATTTGTATAAAGTCAAGTAAACGGGCAATAACTTCGTATAAGAGCAGTAGTGATCAACGTTATTGATCCCATTGCTATTCTCTTCAGCCATATTCACTCTGGTTAACTGCATGGTCTCTTCACATCCACTAGTCAAACAATGATATTGATTGACATGTTCAAATGATGTAATCAGTGTGTGACGATGTAAGCAGCCTGGCTCTTGTGACTGGCTGAAGGCAGATTGTTCAGGTACTGATGTCCAATCCCGCTGCTATACTGAGGCCTAACAGTTTACAGTACAGTTACTAGTTGTACACTTTATTCAGTTTAGTAGCGTGTTCTTATGTACTGTACATATAAATAGCGTCTCAAAACTGCCAATGCGTTAAATAAAAGTCTGTTAGCAATGAATGACATCATGGATTAGCCTTACAACTCAACTGTGGTTAGTTAGCTGTCATGACTTTTGACTATGGCGTCAACTTCATTGTCCCGTGCAAAAAAATCGTTGTCTCTGGCTGAACGTGTCGATGTCTTAAACAGACTTGACAACAAGGAGAGTTAGGTCTCTGTTGCGACACATTACGGCGCTCATCCTAGACAGATTTCCAGGATTTACAAGACTAAGGAACAGATATCGCAAGACTGGCAGAACAACAGTAGTCCGGACAGAAAACGAAAAAGAATAGGGAAGGCTGAAGACGTACAGGTACAGTACATGTATATCTGTACAGATAATGTGTATGTATGTATTATACATATATCCACTATATTCTTCACCATAGTCTGCATTAATGAATGTTTTATTGTGTTTGACTAGGGTGGTAGGCGGAGTAACTGAATGGTCAACTTTCAGGACTGACATGTTGCACTCCTATTAAGTACACACTCTTCTTAAGCGCATCTAGCAATCTCATTTGGAGGCCGTGCATATATATATAATATATATACATAATATATTACTTTATATTATAAAGGTGCTAATGATCTTCATTTTCATATATAGGTTGAAACATTATTAACTGAAACAGAAACAGCTGTGCAGGGGGCTTAAAACTGGGTGAGGAACAGCCAAACTCTGCTACCAAGGTGAGGTTGTGGAAGATGGTTTCATGTCACAAGTCATACACCATGGCAAGATTGAGCAAATCAATAAGAAATATTGCATCAGGAAGGTCTCTCCAGGCAAGTATTTCAAAGTAGACTTGGGTTTCAAGATGTGCTGTTCAAGCTCTTTTGAAGAAGCACAAAGTAATGGGCAATGTTGAGGAATGCAGATGCAGTGGTCGGCCAACGAAACTTTGTGCAGCAGAGACGCATCATGCCGGCTTCCCTTTGAAATCGGAAAAAGTCCAGCAGAGCCATCAGCTCAGAACTGACAGAAACCTGTGAGACTCAGGTGCACCCATCTACTGTCAGTCTGGCCGGAAGTAGTCTTCATGGAAGAATTGTAGCCAACAAGCCATACCTCCCAATGTGGAAATGAGGCCAGTGCAAGTGGAAGCAAGGAAGCAGCTCAATTGTGCAAGTGAACCACCTTGCAAGTTTGTGTGCAAGTGTACCTAGAATAACTGATGCTGTTTTGAAGGCAAATAGTGGTCACACCAAATATTGATTTGATTTAGATTTCTCTTCTGTTCATTCACTTTGCATTGTTAATTGATAAAAATAAACTATTAACACTTCTATTTATAGAAACTTTCTTAGTTTATAGCATTTTTTCACACCTGCCTAAAACTTTTCCATAGTATCTATATATATAATTCACTAAGGCAAGATAACCATGGAAAGCACGCCGGAAGGGGCGTGGATTCACTAAGCCGCCGACACTAAGACGCCCATGGCGCATGCAGGAAGGAGCCACGCCCACCAACTCTAAGACCATTGGATTCAACAACAACTCACAGAACCACGCCCACCAACTTGGACGCGATGACACAGGAAAAACGATGTCATTTATGTTTGTCTGTCGTAGAGTCCACATGCAGCTCTGAGCCACGTTGACTGTTCATAGAGGCATGTTTCTCGCCGAAGTGAATCGCTATATGCAGCATGTAAAACAGTTTGCGAGGGGTATCCCATGGTATCCTTAAAACAATCCTTTAAACCTGAGGTGAAAACACAATGAAGGAAGCAGTCTTTAAAAACCAATAAGCCCTGTGCCTCTGTTTCATTACCGTCTCACCTGCTTCACCAATGCAGGCCCTGCAACAGTCGAGACGCTCTCTCAGCAGCTGACCTTTCTGTGCCTGACCGGTTCACACAGAGGCACCACACGACGCAGCAGGACTATCTAAGAGGAGGCATGTTTGTCACGGATGTTAATCGCTGTATGCGGCGTGTAAAACAGTTTGTTTGTCGCAGATGTGAATCATTGTATGCAGCGTGTAAAACAGTTTCCGAGGGGTTTCCCATGGTCTTAGACTCGGTGGCCGGGTCTCTGTCAGTTGCTCTTGCAAACGGGCACATGACCAGGCAGTGTGTATGCTTCAAGTGCAAGGGTGGACGCGACAGGACCGTCTAAGAAAAATCATGTTGCAGCTGTGAATCGCTGTATGCAGTGTGTAAAACAGTTTGTTTGTCGCAGATGTGAATCGCTGTATGCGGCGTGTAGAGCAGTTTGCGAGGGGTATCCCATAGTTTTACAGTTGGAGGGCGAGTCTCTGTTAGTTGCTGTTGCGAGTGGGCACATGCCCAGGCAGTGTATATGCTTCGAGAGCGTGGGTGGACGCGACAGCACCATCTAAGAAGATTCATATTTGTTGCGGATGTAAATCGCTGTATGCAGTGTGTAAAACAATTTGTCGCGAATGTGAATCACTGTATGCAGCGTAAAACGCTGTATTGTATGTTGCTCTCTAGAGTTACATCTTTTCATTCACCTATAGTCGTATACACAATGAAGTAACCAGTCTTTAAAAACCGAGTTTTTGGGTTACAACACACAACCGCGTGCACCATAGCAAACTGTTTTACACGCTACATACAGCAATTCACATCCGCGACAAACATGCGTCTTCTTAGATGCTCCTGCACTTTGTACACACCGCCCTCCCACCTTGCTACCACCGTGGTCAGGTGTCTTGGTTGACTATATAGAAAGGCAGCCAAAACCGCACAGAGCAGTGAAAAGTCTACGTGAGTCACGGCTGCATCTGGACTGTGCACAGACGACAACGACTCGAGTGACGAGTTGGAGGTGGGCACATGAGCAGGCAGTGCATACTGGACGAGAAATCAGCAGACTAGCATGACGGAGGCAGCGGAGTGGACGCCCTTTTCCTCTCCTCCCGTTCCACCCTCCGTGCCTGAGCGCCGCACAGACGATTGTGTGTTGGTTCGCTCCGTGCATTGTTACAATGTTGCTTTTCTTGTTGATTTATTACATTTCCGATTTTTCAGATGTTAATTTTCTCCCTGTGATTAAAAATCATTAAAAAACCGGCCTGATTATGCGGCGTATGGTACATCGCGGGTTGGCTAGTTATATATATATATATATACTAATAAAAGGCAAAGCCCTCACTGACTCACTCACTCACTCACTGACTGACTCACTGACTCATCACTAATTCTCCAACTTCCCGTATAGGTAGAAGGCTGAAATTTGGCAGGCTCATTCCTTACAGCTTACTTACAAAAGTTGGGCAGGTTTCATTTCGAAATTCTACACGTAATGGTCATAACTGGAACCTATTTTTTCGTCCATATACTATAATAGTCTTCTGCTCGATGTAATTTAGTGCCTGCCCATATAAGGCCGTCCGTCAGCGGCAATCCAATAGAAACACTGCCGCTAAATATTCACGGGTGAAGGACTGTGCTTATGCAGAGGAAGATGAGATGGTCAGGGTGGTGTTTGGCACAAACTCGGAGAAACTGTGAGAGAAACTTTTAAGTGCCGGGTCTTAGCTAACATTAAATACAGCCGTGGACATTGCATGAGATGGCACCAGCACAGCTGGAAACCTTCGATGCATGTACACCGAGCAGCTCACATGAAATGACGCAGTGCACAGGCAAAAAGCAACAGTTCCAAAGAGTGCTGAACAAAAACCGAATTACACAATTGAGAAGGCAGCAAAAAAATATGAAGCGTGTGATACATACAAGCATATTCATAAGTGCAGCTACTGCGGTAACAAAGCACACGGTGGAAAAAGTCAATGTCCCGCTAAAGGAACACTGTGTAAAAAAAAAACCCGTGCATGCAGTGTGTCACGTCTCAGATAAAGAGGAAGATGAGCTGTTTGCTGATGCAGTAAGAAACGAATGGATGAATGAAACCTGTTATCTTTACAACGATTGACAAACACGGAATGTAACTTGAACACATCCTACAAATACGAACCTGATTGAAAGAAATAATGATAATCAAATCCTTGATGACAGCAACACTCCTAACACTCACAAAATATTTACTGTATATTGAAATTCATGTTACGTTATTTTTAAAATGTTCCCTTTTCTTTTTCATAACTTCTTTAACACACTACTCTCAAGCGGCTGGTATATATATATATATATATGTATATATATACCCCGATCTACATATGCTCAAATAGATAAACCACATGCCATGGCGCAATGGTAGAGACTTCGCCGATGTCCGTGGTTCGATTCCCGGGAGGGGGTGCACTGAGTATGTATGCGCGCTTCCCCATTCATTTTACCTTCGCATCCCCTTGGTTTGAGACGTATGAAAAAATATGCGGTTAACGCAGAAAGACAGATCACCAATTGAAGCTTTATGAATAATGGATACTTTATTCGCGATCAATGGTTGTTTGGTAAAGCCATACTCAGTGTATTCATTAGATGAAAGGTAAAAAAGTAAGAGCGAGGGGAGGGTGACTTATTGAGGCACACAAGCAAAACCACAATAGCACGCGGGCTCGATGTACTGTAGTGCGCGTCAACTCGATTTGAATTGCGCTATCACATTCGAAAAAATATATCTTTTCAAGTTCTATTTAGTCCATATGTGTCAAACTTATGGTCTGCAGGCCACATCCGGCCCGGCGTGTAATTATATCCGCGAGATCATTTTATATACTGTATTACTGTATTATTGCCCGGGGATATGAAGCGCTGGTTACACAATAAACTACACATCCCATAATGCAGCGCTTCAGCTGCCTTGCCGTACACTTACCGCGTTAATCAAGTCTAGCTTATGATGCTGCAAGTTATTGCGAAGCTAGCGCACACGATGCCGAAGAGAAAAGTTGATTCTGAAAATAGAGCCTTTAAAAACCGATGGGAGGCTGAGTATATGTTTACTGACATTGCCGGTAAACCCGTGTGTCTCATTTGTGGAGCTAATGTGGCTGTAATTACAGAATTTAATCTAAGACGGCACTATGAGACAAAACATCAGGATAACCTGAAAGACCTGAATGCAATGCAGAATATACAGAAAGCAGAAGAGTTAAAGAAGAATCTGACACTTCTGCAGACATTTTTACCCGTACAAAAACACAAAGTGATTTCAAGTGAAGCTGCTTTTATGGGAGACACAAATGCACCAGTGCAACTTGCCCCACTTTCCCTGTTGCCAAGTAATGTTGAACCAAGTCGGCACAACGGTGTTCCCAAATACGCACTTTGCTCATAAACTGAGCGCACTGCGCACTGAGTTCGCACGGCACTTTGGTGACTTTGAAGAACAAAAAAAGAATTTTGAATTGTTTCGCAACCCATTTGCTGTCGATGTGGAAACTACACCTGTGCAGATTCAGATGGAGGTGATTGAGCTGCAGTGTAATGGCACACTGAAGGCAAAGTACGATACTGCAGGGCCCGCACAGTTTATTCACTCCATTCCCGCACAAATGCTCCAGCTCCGTCTACATGCGGCTCGAACCTTGTGCATGTTTGGTAGCACATATCTGTGTGAGAAGCTCTTCTCAGTCATGAAGACTAACAAACAGCACACAGGAGTCGCCTCACTGATGAGCACCTGCAGTCCATCCTGAGAATCTCCACAACACAGAACCTCACACCAAACAGAAACTTGTTGCCAAAAAAAGATGCCAGGCGTCCAAATCTGATAAAATGACATAAGAGTAAAGACAACTGAATGATTTGATTTGTTATTGCTGAAAAGAACAAATTTTATTTATATTTCCAGGTTTTGTTATGCACCATGTTCATATTTGAATTTGTATAATTTTGACAGGATATATTTTTATGGGGAGCAAAATCTTTTGGGATATTTAAAATTGAAATTTATTTTTTATATAAAATTACATAAGAGTAAAGAAATTTGAATGTTTGTTCTTTTAACGTTTACTTTATTTCTAACTTGTATAATTTAGACAGGATATATTTTTATGGAGAACAACATATTATAAGTTATTTAAAGTTTGAGTTGATTTATTCCGGAATAATATTCCTGTCTGTTTTTACTCATATTTATGTTAAAAAAAGTTAAGTTTTAAAAGTTTTACAGTTTTAAAAGTTTAGTTTTAGTGTGTTCAATAAATGTTTATCCTGTTCGGCCCGACCTAAAGTGTGTTTTGGATTTTGGCCCCCTGTGCAATTGAGTTTGACACCCCTGATTTAGTTGACACAAATATCTTTGGATGGAATGTAAGGCGAATTTACTCTTTACATTTGTATGGTGAAGAAAAATTTATGCAATGATGCCTACATTTAACTTCCATTCCTACCAAAGATATTTCTGTCGACTAAATAAAAATTCCTTCTATTTAAAATTTAAATAGAACTTGAACAGATACTGATAATTCATAATATCCACGCAGACTTGCACGTAAGAGCGGAGTCATCCGTTTTAACAAACAGCGTATTGCACTGATACGAAATAGCCTGCCCATTTAATTATTTAGGAATGGATAAATAAATTAATTTTGTACAAATAATGTTTTTCATTTTTCTTCCTTGATGGATTCTGCCACCCCCAGCAACAGTTGCTTGCACCCCAAAGAGTGTATGTATATATATATATATATATATATGTGTGTGTGTGTGTGTATATGTACAGTATATACGTAGATATGTATGCATATGTACTGAATATATATGTTTATATATGTGTTTGTGTATGTATATATATATATATTATGTATATATATATATATGTATGTATATATGTGTGTGTGTATATATACTGCTCAAAAGAATTAAAGGAACACTTTTTAATCAGAGTATAGCATAAAGTCAATGAAACTTATGGGATATTAATCTGGTCAGTTAAGTAGCAGAGGGGGTTGTTAATCAGTTTCAGCTGCTGTGGTGTTAATGAAATTAACAACAGATGCACTAGAGGGGCAACAATGAGATGACCCCAAAACAGGAATGGTTTAACAGGTGGAGGCCACTGACATTTTTCCCTCCTCATCTTTTCTGACTGTTTCTTCACTAGTTTTGCATTTGGCTACAGTCAGTGTCACTACTGGTAGCATGAGGCGATACCTGGACCCTACAGAGGTTGCACCAGTAATCCAACTTCTCCAGGATGGCACATCAATACGTGTCATTGCCAGAAGGTTTGCTGTGTCTCCCTGCACAGTCTCAAGGGCATGGAGGAGATTCTAGGAGACAAGCAGTTACTCTAGGAGAGCTGGAGAGGGCCATAGAAGGTCCATAACCCATCAGCAGGACCAGTATCTGCTCCTTTGGGCAAGGAGGAACAGGATGAGCACTGCCAGAGCCCTACAAAATGACCTCCAGCAGGCCACTGGTGTGAATGTCTCTGACCAAACAACCAGAAAGACTTCATGAGGGTGACCCAAGGGCCCCATGTCCTCTAATGGGCCCTGAGCTCACTGCCCAGCAGCATGCAGCTCGATTGGCATTCGCCATAGAATACCAGAATTGGCAGATGCACCACTGGTGCCCTGTGCTTTTTACAGATGAGAGCAGGTTCACCCTGAGCACGTGACAGAAGTGAAAGGGTCTGGAGAAGCCATGGAGAACATTATGCTGCCTGTAACATCATTCAGCATGAGCAGTTTGGTGGTGGGTTAATGATTGTCTGGGGAGGCATATCCATGAAGGGTCACACAGACCGCTACAGGCTTGACAAAGGCACCTTGGCTGCCATTAGGTATCAGGATGAAATCCTTGGACCCATTGTCAGACCCTATGCTGGTACAGTGGCTCCTGGTGCACGACAATTCCTGGCCTCATGTAGTGAGAGTATGCAGGCAGTTCCTGGAGGACGAAGGAATTGATACCATTGACTGGCCACCACACTTTCCTGACCTAAATCCAATAGAACACCTCTGGGACATTATGTTTTGGTCCATCCAATGCCACCAGGTTGCACCTCAGACTGTCCAGGAGCTCAGTGATGCCCTGGTCCAGATCTGGGAGGAGATCCCCACAACACCATCTGTCATCTCATTAGAAGCATGCACCGATGTTGTCAGGCATGTATACAAGAACACAGGGGCCATACAAAGTGTTGCATATAATTTGAGTTGCTGCAATTAAATTTTGGCAAAATGGACTAGCCTGCCACATAATTTTTTCACTCTGATTTTTGGGGTGTCTTTGAATTCAGGGCTCTGTAGGTTGATCATTTTCATTTCCATCAAACGATGTGGCATCCTTTCGTTCCTAACACATTACCCAGTCTATATCGGTATAGATATCCAGGAGGATTTCTTTTTCCCATTGAGATCTGATGTGTTTTCAAAGTGTTCCTTTAATTTGTTTGAGCAGTTTATATATGTGTATATGTCTATATGTATATATGTATGGATATGTATATATATATATATATATATATATATATATGTTTATATGTGTGTATGTATATATATATATATATATATATATATATATATATATATATATATATATATATATATATATATATATACAGTGGTGTGAAAAACTATTTGCCCCTTCCTGATTTCTTATTCTTTTGCATGTTTGTCACACAAAATGTTTCTGATCATCAAACACATTTAACCATTAGTCAAATATAACACAAGTAAACACAAAATGCAGTTTTTAAATGATGGTTTTTATTATTTAGGGAGAAAAATCCAAACCTACATGGCCCTGTGTGAAAAAGTAATTGCCCCCTGAACCTAATAACTTGCTGGGCCACCCTTAGCAGCAATAACTGCAATCAAGCATTTGCGATAACTTGCAATGAGTCTTTTACAGCGCTCTGGAGGAATTTTGGCCCACTCATCTTTGCAGAATTGTTGTAATTCAGCTTTATTTGAGGGTTTTCTAGCATGAACTGCCTTTTTAAGGTCATGCCATAGCATCTCAATTGGATTCAGGTCAGGACTTTGACTAGGCCACTCCAAAGTCTTCATTTTGTTTTTCTTCAGCCATTCAGAGGTGGATTTGCTGGTGTGTAATCAGAAACATTTTGTGTGACAAACATGCAAAAGAATAAGAAATCAGGAAGGAGGCAAATAGTTTTTCACACCACTGTATAAAATATAAAACATATATATATATATGACAGCAACTCTCATCACTCACAACAGTGACAAAACAATTACATTGACAATCATGTTACGTTATTTTCAAAATGTTTCCTTTTCTTTTTCATTACTTCTTTAACACACTACTTCTCCGCTGCAAAGCGCGGGTATTTTGCTAGTTATAGTATATGGATGAAAAAATAGGTTCCAGTTATGACCATTACATGTAGAATTTCGAAATAAAACCTGCCCAATTTTTGTAAGTAAGCTGTAAGGAATGAGCCTGCCAAATTTCAGCCTTCTACCTACACGGGAAGTTGGAGTCAGTGAGTGAGTGAGTGAGTGAGTCAGTGAGGGCTTTGCCTTTTATTAGTATAGATATATAAAGCTGACTGCAATGAGCTTTTTAAAAAGTCATTAGCTTAGGTTTCACTTTCACCCACAACACGTTTATTTACAATAATAAAGTCACACAAGTGCACCACAAAACCCCCAAAGTCCCCAAAAGTCCTGGGAACACAATGCCTTCTTCAGACCGCCTCCTTCTCTCTTCTCTAACTCAGTCCACTCCACTCCCGACTCTCGCCTTGAATGAAGGGAGGCGGCCCCTTTTAGTCGCACACCGGATGAGCTCCAGGTGCTCCCCGGCAATCTTCCGCTGCCACACCCCAGTGTGGCGGAAGTGCCGGCTGTTCTCCCGGAAGCTCCCCAGGTGTCCCTGCTTCTCTTCCCCCCAGCACTTCCTGGTGTAGTGGAAGTACTGGGGTCCAGGGTTCCCAAGGCACTGGGGCACCCCCTGGCGGTGACCACAGGCCCCTACAGGGTTGGGCTTCCATGCCCTTAACCCGTGGCCCCCAAAGCAACCAGGGCGGTGGCCCCCACATGATCCATGGTGGGTGTAGACCCTCCTCCAGTCCCTCAAGGCGTCCTGACCGGGTCATTGCCCCTGGCATCCTTGACAATATATATATATATATATATATATATATATACCATATATGCTCCAATAGTGGTCCCCGGCGTTTAAAACTAGCCTCGGCTCCCGGCGCTTAATAGAGACTGCCTGCAATTATAGACTGGCCATTATTAACAAAAACCTTCAGAATGCAATATTTTTTTTGCACGTGTTGGTACATGTAGGTACACAAAAATATCGGCTAATATTACAAACAGCTACTTTATTTGAATTTCACATGCTGCATAAGACTGTTAAAGATAAATGGCAATGTCTTTCTGTACCTTTCGCTGCTATTCATTCTCCGAATCTGCAATGATGGCTTTGTTGTTGTCCAGTTCACTATTGTCTTCCTCTTCTTCCAGGTTTGTCCGTATTTTGGTCAACCCAGCACAAAAATGAAGCAGTTTTAGAAACCGGTATATCTGTATTTCTTATATATGCAACGTGTTGACATGCACATGTATTACACACGCAAAGATACAGACGCTTACAAGGTACGCTAGATGGCAAATATCAAAGACCCGGCTACTGTTAGAGACCGGCTACTATTTAGCCGCATCCCCTCTGAAGCCTGGTGCTTATTAGAGACCGGCGACAATAAGAGACTCGGAGTTTACTGGAGCATATACGGTGTATGTATATATATATATATATATACTGTATATATATATATATATATATATATATATATATATATATATATATATATATATATATATATATATATATATATATATACTAGTAAAATACCAAGGCTTCAGAGCTGAGAAGTAGTGTATTAAAGAAGCAATAAAAAGAAAAGGAAACATTTTGAAAATAACGTAACATGATTGTCAATGTAATTGTTTTGTCACTGTTGTGAGTGATGAGTGTTGCTATATATATATATATATATATATATATATATATATATATATATATATATATATATATACACACACACATACACACACATAAACATATATATATATACATATCTATACATATACACATAAATATACACACACACATATATACATACATATATATACATCTACATATATACACACAAATACATATATATATATACATACACACACACATATATAAACATATATATACATATACATACATATCTACATATATACACACACAGCTATTTCAGATCAGTGCAATACGCTGCTTGTTAAAACGGATAACTCCGCTCTTACGTGCAAGTCTGCGTGGATATTATGAACTATCGATTTGTTCAAGTTCTATTTAAATTTTAAATAGAAGGAATTTTTATTTAGTCGACAGAAATATCTTTGGTAGGAATGGTAAAACAGACAGGAATATTATTCTGAATAAATCAACTCAAACCTTAAACAACTTATAATATTTTGCTCTCCATAAAAATATATCCTGTCTAAATTATACAAGTTAGAAATAAAGTAAACGTTAAAAGAACAAACATTCAAATTTCTTTACTCTTATGTAATTTTATATAAAAATAAACTTAGATTTTAAATATCCCAAAAGATTTTGCTCTCCATAAAAATATATCCTGTCAAAATTATACAAATTCAAATATGAACATGCTGCATAACAAAACCTAGAAATATAAATAAAATGTGTTCCTTTCAGCAATAACAAATCAAATCATTCAGTTGTCTTTGCTCATATGTCATTTTAGAGCTGGACGCCTGGCATCTTTTTTTGGCAACAGGTTCGTTTATGTTTGGTGTGAGGTTCTGTGTTGTGGAGATTCTCAGGATGGATTGCAGGTGCTCATCAGTGAGGCGACTCCTGTGTGCTGTTTTGTTAGTCTTTATCACTGAGAAGAGCTTCTCACACAGATATGTGCTACCAAACATGCACAAGGTTCGAGCCGCATGTAGACGGACTTTTTGTTCTTCAAAGTCACCAAAGCGCCGTGCAAACTCAGTGCGCTCAGTTTATCAGCAAAGTGCGATTTGGGAACACCGTAGTGACGACTTGGTTTAACATTACTTGGCAACGGGGAAAGTGGGGCAAATTGCACTGGTGCATTTGTGTCTCCCATAAAAGCAGCTTCACTTGAAATCACTTTGTGATTGTGCACGGTAAAACGTCCGCTGAAGTGTCAGATTCTTATTTAATTCTTCTGCTTTCTGTATCTTCTGCATTGCATTCAGGTTACCCTGATGTTTTGTCTCATAGTGCCGTCTTAGATTAAATTCTGTAATTACAGCCACATTAGCTCCACAAATGAGACACACGGGTTCAGTAAACATATACTCAGCCTCCCATCGGTTTTAAAGGCTCTATTTTCAGAATCAACTTTTCTCTTCAGCATCGTGTGAGCTAGCTTCGCAATAACTTGCAGCATCATAAGCTAGACTTGATTAACGCGGTAAGTGTTCGCAAGGCAGCTGAAGCGCTGCATTATGGGATCTGTAGTTTATTGTGTTACCAGCGCTTCATATACCCGGCCATTAATAACAATAATACAGTATATAAAATGATCTCGGGCCGGATATAATTACACGCGGGCGGATGTGGCCCGCCCCTTGAGTTTGACACATATGGACTAAATAGAACTTGAAAAGATATATTTTTTCAAATGTGATCGCGCAATTCAGATAGAGTTGACGCCAGCACTACAGCCTGCATGCCTCAATAAGTCATCCTCCCTCGCTCTTACTTTTTACCGCTCATCTAATGAATACACTGAGTATGGCTTTACCAAAACAATCATTGATGGCTAATAAAGTATCCATTATTCGAGTATGTAGATCGGGATATATATATATACATATATATATACCCGCGTATCGCAGCGAGAAGTAGTGTGTTAAAAAGCTAGAAAAGAAAAGGGAACATTTTAAAAATAACGTAACATGACTGTCAATATACAGTATTTGTTTTGTGAGTGTTACTGAGTGTTGCTGTCATCAAGGATTTGATTATCATTATTTCTTTCAATCAGGTTCGTATTTGTAGGATGTGTTGTGTTCAAGTTACATTCCGTGTTTGTCAATCGCTGTAAAGATGACAGGTTTCATTCATCGATTCGCTTTCTTACTGCATCAATAAACAGCTCGTCTTCTTCTTTATCTGAGACCTGACACACTGCATGCACGGGTTTTTTTTACACTGTCTTCCTTTAGCGGGACATTGACTTTTTCCAACGTGTGCTTTGTTTCCGCAGTAGTTGGATTTATGAATATGCTTGTATGTATCAGACGCTTCATATTTTTGCTGCCTTTTCAATTGTGTAATTCGTTTTGTTCAGCTTTTGGAACTGTTGCTTTTATCTGTGCACTGCGCCAGTTCACGTGAGCCGCTCGTGTACATGCATCGAAGGTTCCCAGCTGTGCTGGTGCCATCTCGTGCTATGTCCATGGCTGTATTTAATGTTACCTTAGTCCTGGCACTTAAAACTTTCTCTCGCAGTTTCGCTGAGTTTGTGTCAAACACCACCCTGACCATCTCATCTTCCTCTCCATAAGCACAGTCCTTCACCCGTGAATATTTAGTGGCAGTTTGCTATTGGATTGTCGCTGACGGACGGCCTTATATGGGCAGGCACTAAATTACAAACGCCAGCGGCAGCCTGTCTATGAACTTAATTTAAAGTGTAGGGTTTACATCGTGCTTTGTTTCCAAGTAGCAGAACTCATGAATATGGTTGTATATGTCACTGCCGCTTCTTATTGTTTCGCTGCCTTCTCAATTATATAATGCATGTTTTCTTCAGCGCTTTTTGAGGTCTTCCTGGTTTTCTATGTACTGCGTGATTACGTGAGGCGTGATGATGTCACACTAAACTCCACCCGGCGGCTTGAAGCTCATCTCCATTACAGTAAATGGAGAAAACTGCTTCCAGTTATGACCATTACGCGTAGAATTTCGATATAAAACCTGCCCAACTTTTGTAAGGAAGCTGTAAGGAATGAACCTGCCAAATTTCAGCCTTCCACCCACACGGGAAGTTGGAGAATTAGTGATGAGTCAGTGAGTGAGTCAGTGAGTCAGTGAGTCAGTGAGTAAGTGAGTGAGGGCTTTGCCTTTTATTAGTATATATATATATATATATATATATATATATATATATATATATATATATATATATATATATATATATATATATATATATATATATATAGTGACAGGCACCCACAGCCAGTACCTGTTGGAGTTTGGTACAGCCTTGTTGGGTTCTTTGATGAGCCACCTGGTGCACTCCCAGGAGCTGTATAAAAGGAGCCACCTCACTCCAGCTGGAGAGCCAAAGTCAGGTGGGAAGAGGACGAAGCTTTCCAAGAGGAGTGGAGGCAAACGGAGAAGGAAAGAGAAAAGAAGAGAAGTGTATTTTGTGCCGTGTACTCAGCTTTGGACCTGTGCTGTGAAGGCTGGAAATTAGGGAAAACGTTTCCCATGAAGAAAAATAAAAGAATGTGTGTTGAACTTGTGTCCTGCGTTTGTGTGTCAGGTTTGGATGGCAGGAATGCCCTCTTGTGACCACAATATATATACCATGACTGTGAAGAAATAAAAGACATGAAAAATACTGAACATATCTTTTGACCATAGTTATTTATTGACTAGGAAGAAAGGTTTTTTGTTGTGAAATATTAACAAACTAAGAACTCACATAGTCATTTGTGAAAACCCCATTCTGTGGACTATGCAAGTTTAGTCAGCCTATGCTGCTAGCACAAGTGGTAAAGACTCATCTCATCTACAGTTAATAATTGGTGCTTCTAGATTTATTAATAGTACAAAATATAAGCAGGAAGTGTAGGATGGACACAATGGTATTGCATTATTATACATTATTCATGTAAGTAAATTAGGTTTGCTTTTATGCATTCTGTCCATTGTGTCATTTTTGAAGCTCAAGTGTTTTTCTTTCTTAGCAACACATGTCAGCATTCACTTCCTCCAGAATGGCACACCCATACAGAAACAATCATTTATAGCCTGGAATTAAATTAAATGGCGTCCTTTTCAGGTTGTAATAATCCATGTCAATTAATTTTTAGGGTTGTGATGGGGGATATATAAGCCATTGATTTCACTGCCACACTGAGTTGCTTCATGGGAGCCAGATGTGTATCTTTTGCAGAGCTGATCAGAGAAAACTACACTCTTTCCAAATGCATTGGTGCACTGAAGGTTTATTATTTTAAAAAGACTGGATAAGATGTTAGTGCCAGCACTAGAAGCAATATACCATAACATTGGCTATGACATGCTTTTTGAAGGGTAAATATTTTCAAAATCTCACATCTTTTCTTCACAGCAGCCTGAGAGGCTACAGTCATTTGCAAATATAGAAATATGTGACTGATGCATATGGACTCTGAACAGTTGTTGCAGTCTTTGAATGAAGGATTTTGTCTCATCAGTCTTGATTCATGTGTATAGACTGAGTGCAGCAAAGTATGCAGCATTAAAGTACATCTTCTGCCTCACTTTCCTTTTCTTAGCAGTATGCAGAAAATGGTATCTTTCACTGGCTTTCATTATCAGTGAAAATGTAAAGTTCACAATACATCATGCCTAAACTATTGAACCCCATAACATAGAAGGTTGCCAAATTTCTGATTTGCTTTTTGCAAGGAAAAATGTAAATTGGGTTTGTATTTTTCTGCTACAGAAGCATTTAAAGTTTCTAGTGTAAATTCAATGCATTTATATCCTATCCATATACAGTACAATCAAGATACACGCCTAGCTTGAATGGGATATTTACAAATATGTTTAATCATGTGTTTCAAATCAGTAATAAAGGTACTTATACTGGCTATGTAAGTAATAGATTGTCTATCCAAATAATATTGCCTATCAGCACAGGCTTACTCCTGTTGTTATCTTCTCCATATGCTGTAGGAGAGTACAGAAATTTGGAGTGTAAGGTTATTGAGAGTAGCAATTCCAAAGTCACAGGGTTCCACAGATTAGCAGCTGTGGCTCCCTAGTCCAGTGGTGGTGAGATCTCAAATGCCAGGCTATGGTAAAACTTTGTTTAACTAGGATAATAGTTTTTGTAAAATAAACAAATCATAATAATGAGCAGAAATAAAAAACAAATATGTGCTGTATATTGTATATAAATCAATAATATTTCATAAGAAAGCTATTTTAAGTGCAAAGCTTATGGAATACTGTACACAGACCACAGTGCCACACTGAATATTATCAGTCTTTACTGTGGCCTATGTAAAGTAAAACATGTCACATCATCAGTACACTGCATTAGACCTACAAAAAATGATGAATAAATAAATTAGCATTTCTTCTAAAATGTGAATATGACCGGGGCTGGACTGAAATAGTAACTATTAGCAAATCACTTTGTGGAAGATTTCTGTGGTTGCATCCTAAAGACAGTGTACTGGACATAGACGTCTGGGAGGAGACCAAAAGTCAGACACAGGACATGCTGAAGGGATTATATCAATTTGTTAGAATGGGAGTGCTCAGCCTTTTTCTGATGATAGGATGGCCAGTTGTTTTCAACTACAGTTGTGCTTGACAGTTTGTGAACCCTTTAGAATTTTCTATATTTCTGCATAAATATGACCTAAAACATCATCAGATTTTCACTCAAGTCCTAAACGTAGATAAAGAGAAACCAGTTAAACAAATGAGACAAAAATATTTTACTTGGTCATTTATTTATTGAGGAAAATGATTGAATATTACATATTTGTGAGAGGCAAAAGTGTGTGAACCTCTAGGATTAGCAGTTAGTTTGAAGGTGAAATTCGAGTCAGGTGTTTTCAATCAATGGGATGACAATCAAGTTTGAGTGGGCACCCTGTGTTATTTAAAGAACAGGGATCTATCAAAGTCTGCTCTTCACAACACATGTTGGTGGAAGTGTATCATGGCATGAACAAAGGAGGTTTTTGAGGACCCCAGAAAAAAAGTTGTTGATGCTCATCAGGCTGGAAAAGTTTACAAAACCATCTCTAAAGAGTTTGGACTCCACCAATCCACAGTCAGACAGCTTGTGTACAAATGGAGGAAATTCAAGACCATTGTTACCCTCCACAGTAGTGGTCGACCAACAAAGATCCCTCCAAGAGCAAGGCGTGTAATAGTCGGCGAGGTCACAAAAACCCCAGGGTAACTAAGCAACTGAAGGCCTCTCTCACATAGGCTAATGTTCATGTTCATGAGTCCACCATAAAGAGAACACTGAACAACAATGGTGTGCATGGCAGGGTTGCAAGGAGAAAGCCACTGCTCTCCAAAAAAAACATTGCTGTTCATTTGCAGTTTTCTAAAGATCATGTGGACAAACCAAAAGGCTATTGGAAGAATGTTTTGTGGACGGATGAGACCAAAATAGAACTTTTTGGTAATGAACATGAAAATGAAAAGCATTTTGTTTGGAGAAAGGAAAACACTGCATTCCAGCATAAGAACCTTATCCCATCTGTGAAACATGGTGGTGGTAGTATCACGGTTTGGTACATCTGGGCCAGGACGGCTTGCCTTCATTGATGGAACAATGAATTCTGAATTATATCAGAGAATTCTAAAGGAAAATGTCAGGACATCTGTCCATGAATTGAATCTCAAGAGAAGGTGGGTCATGCAGCAAGACAACGACCCTAAGCACACAAGTCGTTCTACCAAAGAATGGTTAAAGAAGAATAAAGTTAATGTTTTGGAATGCCAAGTCAAAGTCCTGACCTTAATCCAGTCAAAATGTTCTGGAAGAACCTGAAGCGAGCAGTTAATGTGAGGAATCCCACCAACATCCCAAAGTTGAAGCTGTTATGTACGGAGGAATGGGCTAAAATGATCAAAAGTTACCGGAAATGTTTAGTTGCAGTTATTGCTACAAAGGGGGGTCACACCAGATACTGAAAGCAAAGGTTCACATACTTTTGCCACTCACAAATATGCAATATTCGTTTTCCTTAATAAATAAATAAATTAACAAGTATAATATTTTTTTCTCATTTGTTTAACTGGTTTCTCTTTATCTACTTTTAGGACTTGGACTAGGACTGATGATGTTTTAGGTCATATTTATGCAGAAATATAGAAAATTCTAAAGGGTTCACAAACTTTCAAGCACAACTGTAGGTGTATTTCTGCCCACCTTTTCTACGCAAGAGTAAGTTCAATCTCAGATCCTAAAAGTGAAAATGTTCAGTGCTGATATTTTTGACAATAAAGACTAGATAAAGAGTATAACATGGTGGTTCAATGGTGAGTACTGTTACTGCTAAGCTTTAGTACATGAATTTGATTCCCTACTTAGTCGCTAAATGTGTTAAGTTTACCTTCTCTACACCTTTTCCTTTAGTTTTTTCTTCAATATACCAGCTTTTGTCCTTGGCTTTAGTGACTCTAAAGAGGCCCAGATTTAGGGACTGTTTTGGTGTGTATGCAGTAAGTGTACACTGTGAAGTAGGGAATCCATTCCCGGGCTCCCGGACATTTTTCATTTCCACATTCCCGGGAATGAAACTTCTGTAATTCTCGGGAAACCAGGAACGGCCAAGCTTGCATATATAGCGTGTAAAAGTGTAAAAACCGATCAAGAAATAACAGAGTTATAGTTGAAAATAATTAAGAGGCACGTTTTTTTGGCCCATGGTGTAGTGTTTTGCAGATTAATTCAGTCAACCAGCAGCAGTCATCAGTCTTCCGGCTCCGACTAAGACTGAGCATAGTGGACTGGGAGGAGTCTGCACTCGGCAACTCACGAATGCCGGGACAGGGCAGACTTCATTGACGTCTGTCAAACAACAGCTTTGAACAGCAACTTGAAATTGCAATGCATCAGTCTGTTTCATCCGCATTTTCTGTGCCAAGAAACTTGCCATCACAGAATGATGACAAGAAACTGGATGCATCAGTAAAAGCTGAAATGGCGGTGTTTAGAACAAGTGTATCAGTATCTGATCAGGTAGATCGCGTTGCATTCAAAAAAAATTTTTTTTTTAAAAGTTAGTATATCATATATTCTCCCTATGGCATTTGCCACTTGATTGACATACAGGGCGGCCAGTCTTAGATCTCTTTCCTTCTAACACACTGGTCATCTCACATGCACCCATACAATTAAATTGTGATTCAGACTACGAATGCCATGAATGTAATTACACCGATCTACATGCTGTCAAATAAACGAACAACACGCCGTGGCTTCGCCTCTAGCGTACGAGGTTCGATTCCCAAGAGGGGGTGCAGTGATTGTGTATGCCTGATGAGCCCAGAATTAGGGCGAAACACGTGTTGCGTACTCTTTGCATCATTTGACAGTAAAACTTTGCAACATTCTATGATCTGCTTCTCGCAACTGAAGAGGGCACCGTGGAGGATGTTTGCCAACACAAGCATTACCTTGTAGGTAACCCACCCATACAATCAGATTGTAATTCAGACTACAAATGCTATGAATGTAATTTCCCCGATCTACATGCTGTCAAATAAACGAACCACATGCCGTGGCGCAACGTAAAGGGCGAAACATGTGTCTTGTACTCTTTGCATTATCTGACAGTAAAACTATGCTATATATATGTATATATATATATATATATATATATATATAGTATTTGTAATGCTAGCCGTCCGCCACAATATAATTATCTTTTTTGTAAAAATTTAGTGATGAGAGACACATTATTGACTATTAACACAAAGCTAACAGAGCCATGAAAATGTCAGATTTGTTAATTCAGAATCAGAGCAGTGACGATTGAAGTGAGATACATTCATTCATCTATCACTTAATTTTTACGCACTCCTGGTGGAGTTCAGGGTCTTGTGAACCAAGGTCTATCATGGCAACATCAGGCACAAGTAAGGGCCGGTTTATACTTCACGCTAAGAATGCATATGTCCATGCATCATCGCTACCACGTGTTCATTTGACACGTCCTCTGAGCATGTCCTCAGAAATTAACGCGATGTGTGCGTGATTTGCAGTACCAGCAAAAAATAGGGGGGTGCAGTGTGTTCAAGTTGGAATGTGACATCAGAGTATTTGTTTACTGTCCACATATGACAGCAAGCTGCTTTGCAAATCCTACAGGATCAATGTGCATGCTTTGATGTTTGATGAATGGTTCGATGTGGTGAAGGAAATCAACAAACTTAAATGCTGACATGCAAATGTATTTGTGGTGCTTTTGTTCATCTATTTCTCTCATATTTCTCTCAATACAAGCGTTGGATATTCCCCATTGTAATAACAAGATATGTACATTTTAAAGGTTTTACATATCATCTTCTGTGCTGTTTTTTTTTTTTTTTTGTTGCACCTTCGCAGCTACATAAAATGTATGGAAGCGTATTTGAGCCACAGAGAAAACAAATTAGGGATACGGTAAAGAAAAAAGGTCTGTTTTAGGATTAAAGTGGAAATTTTGACTTTAATCCCATAGTTTGTTTTGTCATTAAAGCAGAACTTTATGTTAAAACCAATGCATGTGTTAATTGCTATGTGCTTCTGGGGCTTCTTCCTGTGGCAGGCAGTGATTGCCACACAGAACACATTAAATGTATGATTTTCCAGCTTTCTGCACATTTAGAATCCTTAGATTTATACTTGATATCATTTTAATGATGAAACGTGTTAAAGAATGTATGTTACATTTTACAGATAAGTCATTAACTAAAAATAAAAAATAATGAATCCTGCTAAGTACATATGAGGGAGAAGCACGGTGGCAGAGCAGTAGCGCCGCTGCCTCATGGAGAATCATGTCCCTGGTGTTCCCTGCCTGGACTTTGCATGTTTTCCTGGTGGGTTTCCACAGTGTGCTCTGGTTTCCTTCCAAGGACATGCAGGTTTGGGGATTCGGTGATGCTAAAATGATGCTAGTGTATGTATGTGCTCGTATTCACCTTGCGATGAGCTGATGCCTCGTCCAGGGATTGTTTCTGCCTCACACCCGATGCTAGCTGGAATAGGCGCAGGACTGGATTGATGGATGTAATCATTAAACACACATCCTTTTCAGAGATATTGTGGTAAGGTGTCCTGGGAATTTAATGGATGTTTCGACAATTCACAACAGAGCAAAGCCAAATGTTGTTTTCTCACCGTGACGATATCTCGCACTGCCACCTGGTGGAATCTATACTAATAAAAGGCAAAGCCCTCACTCACTCACTCACTCACTCACTCACTCACTCACTCACTCATCACTAATTCTCCAACTTCCCGTGTGGGTGGAAGGCTGAAATTTGGCAGGTTCATTCCTTACAGCTTCCTTACAAAAGTTGGGCAGGTTTCATTTTGAAATTCTACACGTAATGGTCATAACTGGAAGCTGTTTTTCTCCATTTACTGTAATGGAGATGAGCTTGAACGCCGTGGGGGCGGAGTTTCATGTGACATCATCACGCCTCTCACGTAATCACGCAGTACATAAAAAACCAGGAAGACCTCCAAAAAGCGCTGAAGAAAACATGCATTATATAATTGAGAAGGCAGCGAAACAATAAGAAGCGAGCGAGTGACATATACAACCATATTGATGAGTTCTGCTACTTCGGAAACAAAGCACGATGTAAACCTACACTTTAAATTAAGTTCATAGACAGGCTGCCGCTGGCGTTTGTAATTTAGTGCCTGCCCATATAAGGCCGTCCGTCAGCGGCAATCCAATAGCAAACTCCCACTAAATATTCACGGGTGAAGGACTGTGCTTATGGAGAGGAAGATGAGATGGTCAGGGTGGTGTTTGGCACAAACTCAGCGAAACTGCGAGAGAAAGTTTTAAGTGCCAGGACTAAGGTAACATTAAATACAGCCATGGACATACGAGATGGCACCAGCACAACTGGGAACTTCGATGCATGTACACCGGCGGCTCACGTGAACTGACGCAGTGCACAGATAAAAGCAACAGTTCCAAAGAGCTGAACAAAACCGAATTACACAATTGAAAAGGCAGCAAAAAATATGAAGCGTCTGATACATACAAGCATATTCATAAATGCTGCTACTGTGGAAACAAAGCACACGGTGGAAAAAGTCAATGTCCCACTAAAGGAAGACAGTGTAAAAAACCCGTGCATGCAGTGTGTCAGGTCTCAGATAAAGAAGAAGACGAGCTGTTTATTGATGCAGTAAGAAACGAATCGATGAATGAAACCTGTCATCTTTACAACGATTGACAAACACGGAATGTAACTTGAACACAACACATCCTACAAATACAAACCTGATTGAAAGAAATAATGATAATCAAATCATTGATGACAGCAACACTCAGTAACACTCACAAAACAAATACTGTATATTGACAGTCATGTTACGTTATTTTTAAAATGTTCCCTTTTCTTTTCTAGCTTTTTAACACACTACTTCTCGCTGCGATCGCGGGTATATATATATGTATATATATATCCCGATCTACATACTCGAATAATGGATACTTTATTCGCCATCAATGATTGTTTTGGTAAAGCCATACTCAGTGTATTCATTAGATGAACGGTAAAAAAGTAAGAGCGGGGAGGATGACTTATTGAGGCATGCAGGCTGTAGTGCGCGTCAACTCTATCTGAATTGCGATCACATTTGAAAAATATATCTTTTCAAGTTCTATTTAGTCCATATGTGTCAAACTCAAGGGCGCGGGCCACATCCGCCCGTGTAATTATATCCAGCCCGAGATCATTTTATATACTGTATTATTGTTATTAAAGCCCGGGTATATGAAGCGCTGGTAACACAATAAACTACAGATCCCATAATGCAGTGCTTCAGCTGCCTTGCCAACACTTACCGCGTTAATCAAGTCTAGCTTATGATGCTGCAAGTTATTGCGAAGCTAGCTCACACGATGCTGAAGAGAAAAGTTGATTCTGAAAATAGAGCCTTTAAAAACCGATGGGAGGCTGAGTATATGTTTACTGAACCCGTGTGTCTCATTTGTGGAGCTAATGTGGCTGTAATTACAGAATTTAATCTAAGACGGCACTATGAGACAAAACATCAGGGAGTTCTGTGTTGTGGAGATTCTCAGGATGGATTGCAGGTGCTCATCAGTGAGGCTGAAAGACCTGAATGCAATGCAGAAGATACAGAAAGCAGAAGAATTAAATAAGAATCTGACACTTCAGCGGACGTTTTTACCCGTGCACAATCACAAAGTTATTTCAAGTGAAGCTGCTTTTATGGGAGACACAAATGCACAAGTGCACCTTGCCCCACTTTCCCTGTTGCCAAGTAATGTTGAACCAAGTCGTCACTACGGTGTTCCCAAATACGCACTTTGCTGATAAACCGAGGTGCTCATCAGTGAGGCGACTCCTGTGTGCTGTTTTGTTAGTCTTTATCACTGAGAAGAGCTTCTCACACAGATATGTGCTACCAAACATGCACAAGGTTCGAGCCGCATGTAGACGGACTTTTTGTTCTTCAAAGTCACCAAAGCGCCGTAAACTCAGTGCGCAGTGCGCCAGTTTATCAGCAAAGTGCGATTTGGGAACACCGTAGTGACGACTTGGTTTAACATTACTTGGCAACAGGGAAAGTGGGGCAAGGTGCACTTGTGCATTTGTGTCTCCCATAAAAGCAGCTTCACTTGAAATCACTTTGTGATTGTGCACGGGTAAAAACGTCCGCTGAAGTGTCAGATTCTTATTTAATTATGCTGATTTCTGTATCTTCTGCATTGCATTCAGGTTACCCTGATGTTTTGTCTCATAGTGCCGTCTTAGATTAAATTCTGTAATTACAGCCACATTAGCTCCACAAATGAGACACACGGGTTCAGTAAACATATACTCAGCCTCCCATCGGTTTTTAAAGGCTCTATTTTCAGAATCAACTTTTCTTTTCAGCATCGTGTGAGCTAGCTTCGCAATAACTTGCAGCATCATAAGCTAGACTTGATTAACGCGGTAAGTGTTCGCAAGGCAGCTGAAGCGCTGCATTATGGGATCTGTAGTTTATTGTGTTACCAGCGCTTCATATACCCGGGCTTTAATAACAATAATACAGTATATAAAATGATCTCATGGGCCGGATATAATTACACGCCGGGCCGGATGTGGCCCGGCCCTTGAGTTTGACACATATGGACTAAATAGAACTTGAAAAGATATATTTTTTCAAATGTGATCGCAATTCAGATAGAGTTGACGCCAAGCACTACAGCCTGCATCCTCCCTCGCTCTTACTTTTTACCGCTCATCTAATGAATACACTGAGTATGGCTTTACCAAAACAATCATTGATGGCGAATAAAGTATCCATTATTCGAGTATGTAGATCGGGATATATATATATATATATATATATATATATACATATATATACCCGCGTATCGCAGTGGAGAAGTAGTGTGTTAAAAAAGCTAGAAAAAGAAAAGGGAACATTTTAAAAATAACGTAACATGACTGTCAATATACAGTATTTGTTTTGTGAGTGTTACTGAGTGTTGCTGTCATCAAGGATTTGATTATCATTATTTCTTTCAATCAGGTTCGTATTTGTAGGATGTGTTGTGTTCAAGTTACATTCCGTGTTTGTCAATCGCTGTAAAGATGACAGGTTTCATTCATCGATTCGTTTCTTACTGCATCAATAAACAGCTCGCCTTCTTCTTTATCTGAGACCTGACACACTGCATGCACGGGTTTTTTACACTGTCTTCCTTTAGCGGACATTGACTTTTTCTAACGTGTGCTTTGTTTCCGCAGTAGCTGGATTTATGAATATGCTTGTATGTATTAGACGCTTCATATTTTTTGCTGCCTTTTCAATTGTGTAATTCGGTTTTGTTCAGCTCTTTGGAACTGTTGCTTTTATCTGTGCACGCGCCAGTTCACGTGAGCCGCTCGGTGTACATGCATCGAAGGTTCCCAGCTGTGCTGGTGCCATCTCGCTATGTCCATGGCTGTATTTAATGTTACCTTAGTCCTGGCACTTAAAACTTTCTCTCGCAGTTTCGCTGAGTTTGTGTCAAACACCACCCTGACCATCTCATCTTCCTCTCCATAAACACAGTCCTTCACCCGTGAATATTTAGTGGAGTTTGCTATTGGATTGCCGCTGACGGACGGCCTTATATGGGCAGGCACTAAATTACAAACGCCAGCGGCAGCCTGTCTATGAACTTAATTTAAAGTGTAGGTTTACATCGTGCTTTGTTTCCGAAGTAGCAGAACTCATAAATATGGTTGTATATGTCACTCGCTCGCTTCTTATTGTTTCGCTGCCTTCTCAATTATATAATGCATGTTTTTGAGGTCTTCCTGGTTTTCTATGTACTGCGTGATTACGGAGAGGCGTGATGATGTCACACGAAACTCCGCCCCCACGGCGTTAAAGCTCATCTCCATTACAGTAAATGGAGAAAAACTGCTTCCAGTTATGACCATTACGCGTAGAATTTCGATATAAAACCTGCCCAACTTTTGTAAGGAAGCTGTAAGGAATGAACCTGCCAAATTTCAGCCTTCCACCCACACGGGAAGTTGGAGAATTAGTGATGAGTCAGTGAGTGAGTGAGTGAGTGAGTGAGTGAGTGAGTGAGGGCTTTGCCTTTTATTAGTATATATATATGACAGCAACACTCATCACTCACAACAGTGACAAAACAATTACATAGACAATCATGTTACGTTATTTTCAAAATGTTTCCTTTTCTTTTTCATTGCTTCTTCAACACACTACTTCTCCGCTGCGAAGCGCGGGTATTTTGCTAGTGTTCTATAATACAAGGCTACTCTGCAGTTACAAGTTTGGGTTCCTCTCTGTCTCCAAAGAGCCACAATATGGATTCTTTCACAGTACTGATTGCTTGTACTGGTGCTTCCTGCTTTGGTGATTACTGGTAGTTAATTTGGCCACTTTGTGATCTCTCACTGCCACTGCAAACCATTTCAAAAATGGAAAAAAATACAATGCTTAATTTAACTCAGTTAAAGAAATGCTTAAAACTGAAGGATCTGGGTAGTTCTTGTAACCTGATTCTGCTTTTTAGCTGATACTCTATGTATGATTAACAAACCTGAAGCTCAGTCTTCTAACTTGTACAGGTTGTAAGGCTTGCAATGTGTGTAGTTGTGCAGCAGGCTATGCAGCCTGCTTTTTACGGCTGACAGGGTTGTTCATTCAGACTGCTCATTCCGTTCCTGCTTTAGCCTAACTGTAAAGCCCTGAGTATGTCACTTGACCTTCTTTTGCTTCAGTTGTAAAAAAAAAAAATTGAATGAGTTACATTATAGCTAGTAGATGTAACAAGCTTTGGCATTGTTCCCACTGTAGTACTACTTTATTTATTGTAAAGGTTGTTTATTAGAACACTTAATTATGATATTCAGATATTTTATTTTTATAAAAAGTATCATGAAGAATTACAGTAAATAATTAAAGTTTTGACATAACTTAAACTATACTTTTCTTAAATTCTGTTTAGATAGCTCTAAACACACACACCCTTTACCTCATTTCTAAACCAGTTGCATAATGTCAGTGCTAACAATGGTTTAATATTTGGGAATATATATTTTTAAGTTCCACAGTACTCATCTTGTGGTGACCAGGATAGATTATGAGTTCTTGTAGAATGAAAAGCAAAAGGCCAGTAAAATTCAAATCTGGACTGGAACACTGTTTATTCAGACCAAATCTATCATGTTTCTGTGCTCACCACATTTTGAGACAAATGAGAGAACAGCGTTTTTTATCCAGGTCAGATATACAGTGATAAAAATGGCAAAGCAGAATGACTGTATCAACTTGGAAAAAGCATACTAATTGAGTTTCAATATGAAAAATTACACCTGTCATAATTTATAATGTTAATTGTTGTATTCTGGAGTAATGAACTCTTTAATAATCACTCCATTTAAAATAATGTATTCTTCAAATTTCAACAGTGTCTTCATCAAACCTTTACCCCTCTAAATTTTGAGTTGGACCAGCTAGATCAGGTTCAGTGTACCTTTTTCATAGAATCGGTAATTGTATATAACTACATTTGATTAATATGATAGCTGTTTTGGGCCTGGAGTCCCAAAAACACTTCCAAAAATCACTACAAAAAGCACTATGAAACCCCAGTTAGTAATAAAGACAGGCACTGAATCTTTGTAAAATAAAATAATTTATTTCACTGAAAGCTCTGTAAATATGTTTAAAACTGTAGGGTGAAATATCACAATGCTATTTATTAAGATGATGACACTGTATTTAAATATAATTTTACAAGTATAATTTCATAGCACTGTAGTTGTTCTAATACTTATTTTCAAATGTGAAACTAACTTCTCAATTTCTTGATTTTTTACATTCCCTGTTCATCATCTAATACAATGTAGTTTTAAACATTGTATGGTTTTATGTAACTGTAGAAAAGGAGTGTGACAAGGTTGCATCCTCTCCCCCTTTCTGTTTAATCAGAAGTCATCATGCGGAAGGCAGGACTGGAGGAGTCAGAAATTGAAGTAAAAATCGACGGAAGAAACATCAATAATCTCCGATACGCTGATGACACTACTTTGTTGGCTGAAACGAAAAAGGGACTTGAGGCTTTGATAATGAAAATCAAGCACGAAAGCGAAAAAATGGGTTTGCAATTGAACTTAAAAAAGACGAAAATAATGACAACCGCAGTCAACAACATCAAAATAAAAATCGCCGATGAGGAAATAGAATGTGTTCAGGAATTTACTTTCCTAGGCTCAAACATCGACCGGGGCGGAGAACTTTGCTCAGAGGTAAAAAGAAGGATAGCTCTCGGCCGAAGTACAATGCTAAACATGGAAAAAATTTGGAAAAGCAGAGATATCAGCCTCGCCACTAAATACTAGGCTAGTCCGTGTAATTGTTTTTCCAATAACCATGTATGGATGTGAAAGTTGGACCCTGAAAAAAGCCGACAGAAGGAAGAGGGACAGTTTTGAACTTTGGTGCTGGAGAAAGCTACTCCGCATTCCATGGATAGCGAGAGTAACGAACAAAGAAGTGCTAGAGCGCATAAAGCTGGGCATCTCATTAGACGGGAAAATCACTAGACTCAAACTGACCTATTTCGGCCATATAATGAGATCAAATTTGCTAGAAAAATCGGCCATGCTAGGCAAAAGAAGACCCGGCCGCCAGCAGATTTGTTGGCTTAACACCATCAAAACAGACACGGACATGAGCATAACACAGCTCAAAGAAGCTGTGCAAGATCGAAAAGCGTGGAGAGAGCTAGCTTATAGAATCGCCGAAAGTCAGAAACGACTGAACGGATGACACACACAATGATTTTATGGTTCTTTGCTAATTCAGTATAGTACAGTTTTGATATATTTAAAAACAATATAATTATTTTTCAGTCATAGTAAAATAAGCTTTACCGTGCTTAAATTGCAATTTGAGACACTGTGTCTTGTTGCCATATTGAAAGCTCTACGTTTTTGCAGGTTAAAGGTTTTATTCCTACAGGTTAGAAGTTTTGGCCACATATTTCAAAATATATTTGTAAATGACATGTGTGTATAGCTTGATGGGAGTGAGTTGAAAAGTAACTCATAAGATGGCAAAAGTAAATAACATTAAAAGCATGCATGTAAAGTGAGCACAAGATACAAATGAGCGGCCATGTGCAGGCCAGATAAAAAGCATGATTAAAGAAGTTTGAATAATATGGACTATAAAACTCTGTGGTCTGCAGATGAGCTCTGTGGATTAAATCTGTAAATTCATAGATTGTAATCCTGATTGCTTCCATTTTGTAAACACTAGAAGTGGGTTCTAAACAGAGCCACAAGGGAACCTGTTCTTGATATCAGGTTAGCCTATTGCAGACCCAGGCTATAATTACTAGGTGATGTCTGTGTTTTGAGAGAATTAAGGGGTGTTGTTTGTTTTTATCATTTAATCCGTTTAGTAATGGCACATCCCAGTTGTTGCTGCGGGATGTGCAGGTACTGGCATGTGTGACTTTTCAATAATGATTCCTGGCCAACTGCAGCATTGCAATCAGAGGGCACCAGCCTATCACAATTGATAGATCAAAAGGGAGCAGGATCTAAACTTGAGTAGGAAAAAAAGAGTGAACGAAATTCAAAGGTTTTGATGAAACAAAAGAGTGATTGCTAGTTTTGGGGAGAGATAAAATGGTAAAGGACAAATTGGGCAGCACTGGACACTGGTGATTGGTTTACTCTCAGCAGAGTGGGTGAGAAAAGCAACGGGAGTAGGAGGTAAGTTGGGTCCTTATGCGGTGGAGAGGTAGCTGCACTTTAGGGGTTTTGATGACTGATAGAGGTAGCAGTTCTGGGTTCACGGGTCCTGGCAGAGGTGGCAGATCAGAGGGATGTGGTGAACAATGCCCATGGGTCATGATGAGAACTGAGAAAGAGCATGAAGGAAAAAGTATAGTTGGCTTTTATCCCTTTTATGAGATTAGAATATGTATTTTAAAAACCCTGAGACACTTTACTGGTTTTAATGGATTTATTTATTTATTTAATTTTTTATTTAATTTCACTGTTTGCCTATGTTGGAATGCACGTTATATTCTCAATGATGAAATAAGCTGTTACTGCTTTTGCTAAGTAAGTCTTGCTTGTTTGCTACCTTGCCTGTCTTGTGTGATAATGATGTGGTAAATATTTGCTGTTTCTTGGTGGCTCCCAAGAAACTCTGCAGGACTGCACTTTGGAACTACAACTCCCATGTTGCCTTGAGGGTGTGTACTTTGGAGATCCACCAGAGGGATGCTGCTATCTAGCATACTGGGGAAGGAATTGTTCTGGATACACAATCTCTTCTGTCCATCGATTGGACTCCAGCCGGGAAAGATACCAGCAACTAACTGACCTGAGATGTGGACCCATCCACGTCCTACCAATGCGGTCTCCCATCCAGGAGTTCAGTCCATCCATCGTGGCACCTGCAATAGACAAATTTGCAAATTTCTACATGCTTTTCTATAGGAGATTATAAAGTGTCAAAACTTTGTGTCAAAGCACATAAAAGTCTCCTTTACCTTTTTCCAAATAATTTTGTTTTAAATTATGTTTTTTGGGTATATGTGTTCCATTTATGAATATTCTTTCTTAATGTGTAACCCATGAAACATACAGCAAGGTAGCACAGTGGTGGTTAGCTGTCTTAAAATACTACGGTTCTGAGCTTGGTTTCATGTCTAGTCGCGTTCTGCGTGAAGTGTTTCTGTTCTCTGTCTCTGGGTGTTTTGGTTTTCTCTCACGTCCTAAAAATGATGTGTTCTTACCTTAATTGGTGACTGTATTTTGAGTATGTGAGTATTATAGGCTTTGATAGAATAATGTCCCATCCAGTACTGGTTCCTGCCTTAAACTAAATGATGCAAAGATAAGCTCAGGACCATGTGACCATTTAACAGGAGTGAAATAACAGTTACATTTTATGTTTGTGGGTTCAAGGGTGTCTTAAAAGGGATTGCTGTGGAAGCTGTGTCATCAGCAGTATACACTCATTGGCCACTTTATTGGGTGCACATTACTATTATCAGGTTGGACCCCCTTTTGCTTTCAGAACTGATGCAATTCTTTGTGGCCTAGATTCAGCAAGGTGCTAGAAACATTCTTCAGGGATTTTGTTCCGTATTGGCACGAAAGCATCACTCAGTTGCTACAGATTTGTTGGCTGCACATCAGTGATGCTAATCTCTCATTCCACTACATCCCAAAGCTGCTATATTACATTGAGATCTGGTGGCTTTGGAGGCCATTTGAGTACAGTGAACTCATTGTCATGTTCAAGAAACCAGTTTGAGATGATTTGAGCTTTGTGACATGGCACATTATCCTGCTGGAAACAGCCATCAGAAGATGGGTACACTGTAGTCATAAAAGGATGGACATGGTCAGCAACAATACTCAGGGAGACTGTTGGTATTTAAACAGTGCTCAGTTGGTACTAAGGGGTCCAAAGTGTGGCAAGAAAATATTTACACCATTACACCACCACCACCACCAGTTTGAGCCATTGATACAAGGCAAGCTGGGTCCATGCTTTCATGTTGTTTACACAAATTCTGACCCCTCCATTTGAATGTCACAGCAGAAATTGAGACTCATCAGGCCAGGCAATGTTTTTCCAATCTTCTGTTGTCCAATTTTAGTGAGCTTGTGTGAATTGTAGTTTCAGTTGCCTGTTGTTAGCTAACAGGATTGGCAGGATTGGGTCTCCTGCTGCTGCAGCCCATCTGCTTCAAGGTTTGACATGTTATGTGTTCAGAGATGCTCTTCTGCATACCTTGGTTATAACTAGCAGTTACAGTATTTGAGTTACTGTTGCCTTTCAATTAGCTTGAACCGGTATGGGGATTGTCCTCTGACCTCTAACATCAACAAGGCATTTTCACCCACAGAACTGCAGCTCACTGGATATTTTCTCTTTTTCAGACCATTCACTGTAAACCTTAAAGATGGTTGTGTGTGACAGTAGATCCAGTAGATCAGCAGTTTTTGAAATACTTGTCTGGCCACCTTGTCTGGCACCAACAACCATGCCACATTTAAAGTCTCTTAAATTACCTTTCTTCTCCATTCTGATGCTCGGTTGAACCGAGTTGCACCAGGTTGTCCTGAAAATGCCTACATGCGTAAATGCATTGAGTTGCTGCCATATGATTGGCTGATTAGATTTTTGCGTTAACAAGCAGTTGAATAGGTGTACTTAATAAATTGGTCAGTGAGTGTTTGTGTAATTTAGACATTCAGGTTGCAAACAAGGCAAGACTGTCACAATTTCACCCTGGAAAACTTAAAACTGGAAAGCACATTGTCTGGGTGAATCCTAGAAGAATGTCAGTCCCACTATATTACAGTATATTGGGCATTGTTGAAGAATGTAAACTCTAGAAACTAAATGGAATTTTGCCTAAATGACAGTAGGAGATAGCAGTGAACTCAACACAACATTGCAATTAAAGTGTAATGTACAGTATATTCTTATTTGATGCTAGCAATTATAGGATACAATTTATTATGATGCTGGACAAGTTCAAATTCATCAGTTTGACCTAGAAAATTAGAAATGAGGTAAACAATGAGGAGGAAGACAATTATGAATGGCCAAAGCTAATGTTGTAGGATACAAAAAAAAAGGAAATGAAAACACTGCTCTCTACCGTGGGATTTGAATCAGAACACATCATCCAGTTATCCTCTTCAAAGGCATTTAAACCATTTAGACTTGAGACACAAGAGACTATTGTCCTCCCTGCAGTTCTGCAATTTAACTTTCAGTTTATGGTTACATGAAGAGAAACAGTACTGTTTTGTGATCATCTAAATAATAGCTGTAATTTCAGCCGCCTCCTCTTTGGATGGTGTGTGCAATTATAAACAAAGTTTGTGCTCATCATTATGTTTAAATTTAAGGATAGAGCATGGAACACTAGAGCTACACTTGTAATCTTATCTGCTTTTTACTTTAAAGCACACTTTTATTTATAGACTTAATAAAACTGTATTAATAAACAGTGAGGCCTAGTGACTAAGGGACTGAATTGAATATATTTGCTTGTTCCCATCCTCACATTGACTTTGTGTGTGACTCTAAGCACTTTGCTTAGCCTGCCAGTGCTTCAGTTAGAGAAATGTGGGAGCATTTGTACACCTGTGGATCCTAAAATGCTTAGGATAAAATTGCCAAATAAATAGGTACACATACATAGGTCTACACTAATAACACTTATTGTGCTTTATCGATACAGAATTCTCATATTCTGCATAGTTATCCTTCTCTACACTGGGTGAAGTTGTGAATTAGCACTTCACGTCTGGGCTCTATTTGTCATACTAATGAAAAAATTTCTAAGCTCATTTGATTGTTAATGCTGAATGCTGAGGTCCACTGTTAAAACTGTGAACAGTGATTTACAGAAGGTAATGTTTTGTATGATTTCCAAAAACCCCATTGTGTTGTAAGTGTTACCAAGAAAGTTTTTCCATCATCTAACATCAACAGAATTAAATCTTGCTTTTTATAGCCTTTTAAAGGCATTGAAAATTAATTCAATACGGGGAACTGTTTCTTATATAATGTTGAAATGAATTATGTACAGTGTAAAGTCATATTGTTAAAATAGCTCCTTGGAATTCAACAGTAAAGTTTATTGTTTTTGACAGCTTAGGTAAATTATGAAATCTGATCATGGAATCCAGTCCAATGCCTTTATTTACTGAATTTGTTTCTGACTTTCACATTTCTCTGTCTCTCTTTATCTTCTCATTAAATACAACCATATGTGCCCCTTGGAGTTTGTAAATGAAAAATGAAAATGAAAAAATTGTGTTTCAGACTTTTCAGTATTTCAGTATAGTGTTGAATTAATTATGGCATTTTTCTTTTTCAGATAAAACCTAGGTTAAACGTTACAAACATGTATAAGTTGCAGGCCACACACAGTTTTCTAATCTTCGGTTTTAATTGTCCATATCTAATAATGTAAAAACTGTATTAACAGCCAAATTATTCAGTCTTGGGTGACTGTGGTGCTTTTGTCAGCTGTGACTGAGCTTAGACCACTGTCTATTAAAGCAAAATACGTTCACAAGTGGGCTTTTGGTGGTAAATGGCCATTTTGTTTTCTTTGTCTAGTTCAACAGATATATTTTTAATGGCCACGTTTGTACTCCACCCAAGAGATCATATGATTAGTTACTTAAGTAGGCATGTTATCAAAATCAGATGCTAACCCTAAAATGCCTGGCAAGTAGTAGTTCAGTCCATTGGTAGTTCCCACTATCACTTCACCTCATAGCAGTATGCACTTTAAAACAACAGTAGCCCATGTTGTATGTTTAATTAGCAAAGACAAATAATAATTGCAGGATTATTAAATCCTGCTGCCAATCAGAAGGATTTACAGCATGGGGTGAAGGTAGCCTAGCGGGTCACTGAATCTAAATTACCAAACCTGAAAGATGTCTACACTTGCAGATTACATAAGAAGGCCAATACCATTTCCAGGGACCCTTGTCCTTTTACCATCTGGCAAAAGATACAGGAAAAATTGTGGTTACTCAAGTAGATCGTGGAACTGCTTCTTTAAAAGAGCTGGAGCCATCTTCATTTCTAGTTTACTTTCTGAAAACTGTAAAGAGCTCTGAAAGTGCCTTATACTGAACATTATCATCCTTGTTCCTAAAGCTGTTTATAATTGCACACATTAAGACTGTAAAGTTTTATTATCATTATTTTTTTGCTTATCAGGATATAGATATCTAGCTATTTTGCTGTCTATTTTTATATTTCTGTTGTATTTAGTATTTATAGCCCTGTATATTCTGGTACAGTGTGTTTTGCATTTTGTTCTATTACAGATTTCTTAGTGCATTTTAATATTTTCTTGGAAAACTGTTGCCACACAAATATTTAGTGCTTAAGGTGAAACAAAATATATTTTTTAGGTATAAAACATACTAATAAGTTATTAAAAACAGAAATGAATGAGACCATGTCATGCATGATTTATTTTTCAAGTTTTCTTAGATTAAATTATATTTTGGTAGAAATCTGAAGGTGGAAGATTATTATATATAAAAAAGACAAAAATCACAGAGGCAAAAATATAAGCAAATAAACAAAGAAATAAATAAATTTACTGAACAAATGATTGAATGAATGAGTGATGTACTTGTAACTAATTTTGCAAAAATGTTTTTTCCAAGGCACACGTTGTGTTTGGCAGTTTTGGGAAAAATATGGATAATGGATGCCAAAAAATGTGAGAAGTTTATTGCTGTGGTACGCAATACTGTACTTTACACCAAGGTGGTTCATAGATATTTGCAAAACGGAGTTTACACTGCATTTTAGATAACTTGGGTTTTATTAGTTAAAATTGCACAAAGAATACAAATAGTCTACTGAATGTCTATATAAACTCTTTTGAAACAGTAAAGATCAGTATGGTTTCTTATTGTCTATGAGTACTTTTGGAAAGTAACTGAGTAATGACTTTAGAAATTAAAACAATTCCATTATCTGAAATCTTTAGTTGGTGCAATTAATAAAAATCCCAAATGCTGACCTACATATGCTACATTTACAGGGTGCTGTACTGCTAGGACAGACAAGCTGCCAAGACTGTCTTGTGTCTTTTACTAAGCAATAAAAATGTTTCTTTTTGTTCAAGTTCAATGAGTTTGAAAAGTGTACTTTATGTAATGAAGGGGAAAGAATAAAATCTGTACAGTCTGCTTGTGCTAATGTATGTACAAAGCTATTGTTTTATGCATTAAAACATTATCAGCTCCCTATAGGTCAAATTCCATAGTTTAGAATTGACAGCTTTGCATTGTTTTATTTTTTCCATGAAAGCTACACATCTGTTCATACCTAGCAGTTACTTTTATTATCTGTGTCTTGTTGCTATACTTTATGACAATATTTCCATCTGAAACCTCAAACTAGAAAGGAGACAGTCCTGTAGCTGTGGTTATTAGCCTTCAACAGGTACTAAATGTTAGCCATGTGAAGAGGACAACAAACTATTAGGTGTATCATTTGTGTGGGGCAGTGGCTGCAGGTAATGGAGTGAAGAGTGTGGAATATTACCTGTGTAGTTTTTATTTAATTAATTATATAAAATACCACCTAGAGGGTGGTATTAGTCCTGAGTCGAGTCTGACTGGTAGTAGCAGGGCGCCTTTGTGTGCTGTACATTCTTCCCTATTACTCAATGGTCAGGCGATTGGGTGTTTGTCTGGGTGTTAAACAGATCAATGAAATTTGAAGGTGCATGAGCACCTGAGTCTACAAGAAGAAGCTGTAAGTATATGTAAGTAGCTGTAAGTATAGAGATTCTTCACAGCCTGTGTGACACTGGACGTGCTCTCCAGGTTTATGCAGAAATACAATGTGGACTAGGTTTGAAAGAATATACCACCTGAAAATAATATGTAACATTACTCCCCCCATATTGTTTTCACAGACAACAGAGAACACAAAGTCTGTGATGTAATAAGTTTCAATGGCTGCCAGAAGAGGGCTAATAGTGAATAACAGCAAACAATAATAAAAATCTATGAAAGAAGTTTTTTGTCTCCACATAATTAACAACAACAACAACATTTATTTATATAGCACATTTTCATACAAACAGTAGCTCAAAGTGCTTTACATAATAAAGAATAGAAAAATAAAAGACACAATAAGAAAAACAAAATAAATCAACAATAATTAACATCGAATAAGAGTAAGGTTCAATGGCCAGGGGGGACAGAAAAAACAAAAAAAACTTCAGACGGCTGGAGAAAAAAATAAAATCTGTAGGGATTCCAGACCATGAGACCGCCCAGTCCCCTCTGGGCATTCTACCTGACATAAATGAAACAGTCCTCTTTGGATTTAGGGTTCTCATGGAAGGGCTTAGAATGGAATTAGAATGAAGTTTCTGCACTGAAGATCTTCCTCTCCCTGCAATTAATTTTTCAAGAGTCCTGGTATCAATTCAAAATCTTGTCTAATTGTCCAGAAGTATTTTTTTAACAATAAAGCTTGCATTTTGAACATTGTGAGCATACAGCTGGATAACTGACCCTTGGGTTATAGTAGTTTTATTTATATTCTGGAGTTTTGATTTGACCAAAGAGGTTTACAGTCATTCTTCTGATGGGCAGAAGAGAGACCAGAGATTTTAAAAAGGTATAGAAAAGTGTGCAAGGTCATTTGGGAGAGTAACGTGGGTATAGTGCATTAGGTATGCACAGGTAAATCAGGGATTTGATGTCCTGCATTGGTAGGCACAAGGTGGAGCAGGCTTATTATTTCTTTTTGTATATATTTTTGGTTCTTCAGGTTTTCCCCAAGTCATTCCTTCTTAGTGGTACTCTTTTTGTTAGTAAAGGTCATTCAGTGGTCCAATGGGTCACACATTTCAAACATTTAATAGTTATTGGGCATATTCTGCATAAAAACTTAAAAAATAGTTAAAGTTATAAAGGAATAGCATGTGGGTAACCAGCCTTAAATTGTATGCTGAGATGTGTTCCAGTTTAAGTTCCTATATGCATTCCATTTTAGCTCCTATATGCAGTAGCTAAAGCACAAGGCCATTTGTAGATTCTGTTAGTTAGTTTTAACTAAAGTTCAAAGACAAGTATTGCTAATAATAAAAAGAAATGTTTACCAAATATGTTTCTATATTACTGTAAATAGAACAAAATGATAAGAGGAATTGCTTTGTGGCATCTGGAGGCAGGAATAACCTATATTTGAATGTGAAAATGTCATGGTCAGCAATGTGGTTCAAAAATATTTTAAAGGTGTTGCTGTCAGTCAAGTATACATGTTTTGAAGCTGAGCGTTTACTGTGCAACATAGTGCTTGAGAGCACAAGCCTTAGTGGCTCCATGCCTGGACATAACATGCCTTAAAAATACCATTTATTGTCTCAGCTTACATATCTCATTCAAAAACTATTGAGGCATTTTGTAATATCCGTTTTTCTTTCTGGTATATTTCATATATAGGTATAGCTACCTATGTTTAATGAACATTTGTTAATCTGTGTTATTGTCTGTTCATTTTCTAACCTTCTTATTCCAATATAAGGTCATGGTTAGTCAGAACCTATTCAGGCAGCATCAGGAGCAAGGCAGGGCCTATCCTTAGGTGACATGGTGGCCCATCACAGGGCATATTTACGAATGCAGCTATACTCAGACACACAGGGCCAATTTAAAGTCATCAGTTAATGTTAAACGTATGTGCACATTTGAATTAAGGGAATTGGATATGTACAAGGGTTCAGAACCTAGCTTGATGATTCTCTTTCTGAGATATGCATATTCTCTCTTTATGCATGGGAGCTTGCTCCAGATTTACGGATTTCTTGCTAGTGTGCACTTTGTTGGACTTGCAACTCATTCAGAATTACTTCTGCCTTGCCAAATAGGTTTCAGAAATAGGGGTTGCCTCCCAGTGACCCAACAATGGATAAATTAGCTCAGAAAGTAAATGAATGGAGTAAAGGATATAATCATTTTCTGTTTCACTGTAGCAAGATAAAAATGTGAACTTATTTGAGCTCATAGACAATGCAGCATTTTAACTGTTGATATCAAACAATTTATTTTTATTATTAAGGTTATAGTAAATTGATTAGTTCATTTCATTTTCTAATCTCACTTATTCCACTTTTATGGTCATAAGGTGGTTGAACCCTATACTTGGAGCATTGGGCACAAGTCAAGAACTTCCTGTATTAGGGACTGTTGACCATTACGTGATACATGCATGCAGTACAAACATACCCATACTCATAAGGGGCAAATTTAGAACGGGCAATCAGGGAAATCAGTGTGAGAGAAAACATAGACATAGCGAGAGAGTGCAGACTATTCTATTACAGCATGTGAATTTGTACCCAGCTCTGTAAGGATATGAGGCAACACTGTTTCTAGCTGTGTGTAACTCTTCTAAACTTGGATTACTAAGTTTTTATATCACTGCTTTCATGAAAAAGGATGATAATCTACACAGGACTGATAATTTTTGCCAAATGATCAGGTATCCAATGATCCAAAATAATAATAAAAAAAAGAACTATAGGAAAAAAGATAAAATTAACTGTGATATAATTAATTCAAGAACATTGGAATATGATTGATGTTTAATTGAAATGAACAATAAAACATTTTCTGTTCACTTTATTGTCCTTATACCTGGAGTTATTAAAACACCAACACCAAAAAAGTCTGTGTACGATTTATGGATAGTTAAAATTTATCATAAAATTAAGGTAGTTTTCATGCCAAGTTCTTTTAGAAATCCTTTCTTTTGCGTAAAAAATGGCTTAGGCGCTATTTTATACATAAATCCCCAGGTACACTTTCATCAGTCAATCCCCTTCATTGGCAAATTTTGTAAAAACCTCAGTCTGGCAGATCTTTAGTATTTTAAATCCATCTCCTAGAGTATATGCTTTCTTCTCTCCATGTCATAAATCCTATTCACACTTAGGTGATTTATCTATTTTTTGAGGTTTGCTCCCACTTATCCTAGGTTCTTGTCATATGGCTTCCCAATCTCAGACCATAAGAGCTTTCTTCTTAAATGCCATCATTCTGACTTGCAACCCTGTGCCAGCAGGATAAAATTCAGTATATCACTGTTAAGTAAGAAACAATTCTGCCATCAAATATTAAAGGCATTTTTATAGATAAATACTGTCTCAGTCCAAGATCGAGGAATCCTCCATGACCTTTCAATTTCTTTTTCATCACAACTTAACAGCTGAAAAAATGAAAAGTAACTGAGTTTGATTCTTTTTTTATGCTTTCTTATTTGGAAAGGCCTCGCCTTTGCATATTAGATAAAAACTATGAATCTGAAATATCAACAGTTAGGGCTGAGCTAATTGCACTCCTCTTGCAGAAAGCAGAATTCCAAATATATTGCATCAAGACTTGTTAGTGTATTTCAAGGGCTAAGTCCAGTAAAATCTTAGCCCAGCATCTTCATGGTAATGAATCATTTGCTACATTCTCTAAAATAAAGATAAGAGTATGTGGCAATTACTAATAATCCTAAGCAAATAAATAAACTACAATTCTAATCTGTTTTCTGAGGTGCCCATGTTTCCCTCCTTGCTCATCTTACTTAGATTCCTTAGATTCATTCAATTTGAATCACCTTTCAGAAGACAAAGCATTGTATTTAGGTGTCCCTATTACACAGCCAGAGTTAGTTTCAGCCTTTTGGGAACAACCCTCTTTACCACTCTTCTAAATGCTAAATCCTGTCATTTCTTCCCTGTATGTATATCCTAGACTCAACATTGAAGTCATCAGTCTCCTATTAGAACAAGGTATATACCCTGGCCATTGTCATAATTTGGGCCTTTATCCCAGATGAATTAAGATGTGAAACTTTTGACAGGCAGTCTGTTCAACCTGTTATTCATAGATTCACCCATCCTGATCAGACTGGTTTTATTTTTTCCCATTTTGTCTCAGATAACCTTGCAAGACTGCTTCATACAATCAACACAGCACTCTCCTTTTTTACCCCTGGAGTCTCCCTGGATGGTGAAAAGGGATTTGATTGGTTAAATTGGACTTTTCTCCGGCAGGCTCTGGACAAGATGGGATTTAGTGCTGAATTTGTGGACATGATTAAAACATAATTCCACTCAGATGTGCTGCTCACAAATTCAGACGTGTCTTCTCCTTTTCATATTAAGAAGGTTTCTAGACAGGGCTGTATACTCTCTCTTCCATCCATCCATTATCCAACCCGCCATATCCTAACTACAGGGTCACGGGGGTCTAATGGAGCCAATCCCAGCCAACACAGAGCTCAAGGCAGGAAACAAACCCCGGGCAGGGCGCCACCCCACCGCAGCCACTCTCTCTTCTTCTCTTCAATTTATTGTTGGAGCCACTGACAGAGGATATTCATACATCTGAATTACCAATCTTTCTGCATAACACAACCCATCTTTATGCTGAGGCCATACTCATACTATATACTGTATCTAGAGAATGCTCCTAAGGTTCTGCATGTTTTAGACATTTCAAATTCCTATGAAATTACAATATATAAGGGTTTATATGGCTTTCTGGAGAGGTGTCAAAGGTCAGAAAATGTTATCCTTCTCAGAAGAAAATTGTGTTTCAGTTTTAGCCCAGATTCTCTTGCTTCTTGTAAATATGTACAGAACATTTCCCTTTCCTAATTTGAGATTAACTATCCTTCCCTATTGAATTTAAAATTAATTTAAGCAATATGACTAAGCACAGCTGCCATGGACAAATTACATTTTTTGCATGCTATGTAAAAATAATATGCAGATTGATTTCATAATGTCCCGTTGGTATCAATGCATGTCAATGCGTTCATAAGGAGGGTAAAAACTATTTAAAATGAAGAGAAATTTATTTTGTTCTGATTCTTCTGAAAACATTTTTCACTTTGTTTGGTGCTTCGGATAAACTGTCAGTGGAATCTGGTTTAAAGTCTGAGTACTATAAATGGTAAATATTTTCGTTAAGTTACTACAAACTATTATTTTTGTGACTTTGAAATCAAAAAATAACACAACTTGAGTCTTGCCCTAAAACATTAGAAACTATTGCATCTTGAATTTTGTACATTAAAAAGGTCTGCATATCTAATGTGTAATGTCTGTAGTACATGTGCTGCACTATATTTTAACGAACAGTGGTAAATTGCATTATGTCATAATGAGGAATCCATCTGGTTATATACCATACAAGTCAATGGCAACAATATCAGACAGCAAGATAAAAACTTGCAGAGTAGGACACAGAAAAAACCTCACTTATATACAACATACGTTGATCAAATTAATCTTCTGCTGTTATTGTTTGAGCTACACTTTACAAAGAAATAGGCTTATTGCTGAAGATTTTCAGTCTGCATCATGAAAATCTGTCACTTCTCTGATACTGTAGAACAATAACATTGAATTTACTGTATATTGGAAAGAATAGAAAAATCATTAAAGACTGGATTATTCTTTTTTAAATGTTCCACAGTTGTTACATGAATCTCAATGAAAATGTTCACTTCTTTCATTATCCTATATATTACAGTTTCATTTTATCTTGAGCATGCATGGTTTCACAAATAATTTATAGGTTGTGACTTGCTCAGCTAAATCTCCATTCAGCAGGTGGAAGTTAGGTGGAACTTGTTTAAAGCAATTTATCATAACATTCTTTTAACAGCGTAATTTTTCATTACTAAAATATCCTGGTGATGTAGTTGCAGGTTTTAAAAATGATATCAGTGCCATATATTTGAAAAATGTATCCATTGAAGATGAAGCTTGGGACTCATTTGTTTGCAAAATGTACAATATTTGGCAGACAACACAGTCTTGTATGGCTCCTTTGCTTATATTTTTTAAAGGTAATATGCATAGTTAAATTGTGTTTTAGTCTGTGTTTTATCAAATGGTGTATTTGAAGATGTTTTGTTTAAACCTATAAAAACCTTGACTGTACTGACTAGATTTTAAACTTCAAAGATGTATTCTGTGGTGATTAACATGGTATCTTTACCCTTTACTGCTTAACAAGCATACTCATTTGGATCAAAAAGTGGTGTAGCATCTGGGTGAATGAGCTTTAAAGAAATGTACTCAAAACACTTCATTACTTCTAAAGTTAGACATCATTCATTGCTTTTTGATTGCTTATTCTTGAGCGCTAGGAAAATCAAGTCTATTTTCTAAGCGTCATAAACTCTTACACAATTCTGACCCTCTGACCCGTGAAATAGCCTTTTAAATGAGTGCTTGGACTGCCATCAGTGTATACTTAGAAAGTTTTGCGAATCATTACATCTAGGCAATGGAGTTTGGAGTTGTATAAAATCTGCAAAACAAATTCTTCCGGTGAAAAGTTTATTGTTACATGTCTGGCAGTGAATGTTAGGTCTTAACTAGTGTCTGATTATTTTTCCTGACAAACTTTCATCATGTCATTAATTAAAACACATTTATAGTTTTTTTTAAAGGTTGCTTTGCAATCCTTGATGTTGATCTTAATTTTCTGCGCAGTTATTTTCCTTAATGTTGGCTACATTTGCAGATAGATTTTTTTCTCTAACATGGAAGTTGTTTCAATCCTTATGGAAATACACAATATCTAAAAATGGCTGTCATTGGCACATTGGGATTCTGGTATGGGTGCTGTTTTTGTAGGAAAATATGAATTTCATGTTCCTCACTGAAACATGGCAGCAGGATAAGGAATATAATCATGTAAAAGGGGCTTTGTCCTGCAGATTGCACTTTTTAGTTCACCACGTCTCTCTGGCTGTGATGGTGGACTTTGTGTAATTTTTCAAAAGACTTTTACATGCCACTTGGTGAGCTCCAATAAAGAAAGTAGGACAACTCTGTTGTATTTCAATCTATAAGCCTCCTGGCATAATTGTTTCTTTCTTGCATGAATTTTTTGATTTCTATTGTCAGGAATTTTAACTTTCATGTTGATGGTGCAACTTGCAGTGCTGCTACTGAGTTTCTTAACATTATTACTTCTTATAATTTTAGGCAACGTGTATCTGCTCCTACACATTCAAGTGTTCATACTCTGGGCATTGTTTTTTCACTTGGTTTAAACATTGGACATGTGTATTGTGAAGATTTATTTGTCAGCAACCATAAATGTATATCATTTGATCTTTCTTTTAATTTTGATACTTTGCTTTCTAAACAAATTTGTTCTTGCTTCATTGGCTTGAAGTTGTTGACAAAATCTCTGTGATGCTTGAACCTAAGCTTTAATATCTATTGATGTAGACGACTTAGTGCAGTTGTTTATTGATCACTGTAACTATGCTATGGCTCTTCTTAAATGTAAATTAAGGCCTGCTATTAATTTATACACTTGGGTAAATGACTGTATCCATAGGTGGAGCTCTTATGGAAGTCCACTAAACCTGAAGTCCATCAATTACATCTTAAACAAGTTTTGATCACTGTTAATAAGATGGTGAAAGATGCAAGAGCTTCTTATTTTTCCAACCTAATAGCTTTGAATAAAAGAAATCTGAAAGTACTATGAAAATAGTGAAACCCTATGGTCATGAGCTGTGGGTAGTGACCAAAAGAACGAGATCACGAATACAAACGGTTGAAATGATTTTCCTCCGCAGGGTGTCTGGACTTTCCCTTAAAGATAGGGTGAGAAGCTCAGTCATCCAAGAGGGGCACAGAGTAGAGCTGCTGCTACTCTGCATCAAGAGGAGTCAGATGAGGTGGCTCCTGGACGCCTCCCTGGTGAGGTGTTCAGGGCATGTCTAACCGGGAGGAGGCGCCATGGAAGTCCCAGGACACGCTGGAGGTACTATGTCTCCCGGCTGGCCTGGGAACGCCTCAGGCTAGAAGAAGTGGCCAGGGAAAGGGAAGTCTGGGTATCTCTGCTGAAGCTGCTGCCCCTGCAACCCGATCTCAGATAAGCAGGAGAGGATGGATGGATGGATGAAAGTACTGTTTAACACAATAAGTTCCTCCTGCTACACGTATTCTGCCTGTAGTTTCTAATTGTGACTGTAATATTTTTCTTAACAATTTTTGAACATGGTTAGAGATACAAGGGCAAATATTTTTCTCTCATTTTTTAGCATGTCCCGATGCTGTGCAAGCAGCAGCCTTTTACAAATGCTCTGTAGTTCTCACATTTTATCTTTTTGTTTCTAAACTTGATTTACTAGTTACTAGTCTTGATTATGGTTATATTTTATCTGGCTTCTGGCTTGTCACTGATAGTAGCCACTAGAAATATCATAAATGGATTTTAAGTGGATTTGTAAATTTACTGACAAACTGCAATGCACGCAAACCCAAGCATGGGCTCATCTTCAAATGGACTATGAAATTAGATGAGATTGCAAAGAGGACCGGAAAGCTTCCTTATGTCTGCAACACCTGGAAATGTTAAGAGACGCTGCAAAATTAAAAGCAGTGTTTATTAAATACTTCCGTAATAAGCTACTTGTGCTAGAATTGTGGGTGTCTTAGCAGCAAAGTGTCACTTTACTGGTGTTTTTTCAGAGATGGAGAGGGTGATTTGCTGGCATGAAAGCAAGGCGGCAGGGTTTTAGAACGGGTCAACCATCCATTGTAATGGGTAATATTTGATTGCTGTCAAATAAAATGGGTGAACTTGTAGCACTGCCACATACTGTAAATAGATGTAATATGTTTTTCTGCTGTCTTTTGGGTTTGCTTGCATGGATAGCCCTTATAGACTGTGATTGACAGCAGCATCCCGGAAAGTGGGACATCTGGTTTCCTCTTTATTTTCTGGGGGAAATTTGCATGCACTGTGCCATTTTTAAAAAGGAGGAGAGGACAGCCATTGAGAAGACAGAAAAATCTAACTAAACCGATCAGAATCTCCCTTGGCCATGAGAAAAGGTTCTGTAGCTCCGAAATACCTGTCTGTTAGGTGGAAGTCAGCGATTCACTACTGAATTGTGAATTTGACATTCCGTTATTTCTAATGGACTCGGGTGAGCTCACGAAGACTTTATTTTTCTTTACAATTGAGCAGACTATAGAACATTTTACAGTCAAGACTTTCACTGTTTGGAGTTGGCCTCCCAATTCTACACATCATTCATCTGCTGCCAACAGTTGGTACTTTGAACTTGTGTCTGAACTTTGGAAGGGGAACTGCAAGAATAATATTTCTATTTTATTTGCACGTAAAAGGGTTATTTTGGGTGGGGGGGTGAAAGGGATTGCTTTTGTTCTTTTCTCCTCCTGTCTTTTCTTTTGTATAATATATTTCTCAGTGCATATAGACATTATTGTCTAGTGTGACACATAGGGGGTGCTATCGCTCCCATGAACCCCTGTCCATGACTCCAGACACCAGGTAAAAGTCCAATTATTGACTTTATTAAATTGCCACAGTGCACAAAGCACCCTCTCCTCCACTACACTCATACAACTAGCAATAATCACAACAATAAACAATCCTCCAACTCCCAGACGCGTTGCTACCCTTCCACCCAGCTCAGCTCTCCGTCTGGGAGCTCCCATAGTCCTTTTATATTCCCTGACCCGGAAGTGTTCCAATCCCCAGTCCATGTGACTCTCAGTCCCTTCCGGGTCAGGTACAAGTCCTTTCCTTCTTACCCCAGAAGCCCGTCGCTCTTCCTTTGACGAACTTCCGGGTTAAAGGGCACAAAGAAGTCTTCGTTCCTCCCTGCAGTTCCCTCTTGCGGCCCCTGTGGTATCCAGCAGGGACTTGTATAAAAACTACATGTCCCATTACTCCCTGCTGGTCTTCGGGGCACCTCCATACTGCAGGGAGGGCTCCATCTGGCGGCCTGGGGGTATTGGCCGGGATGACAAGCTGGCCACATCTCACACTAGCTATTTTTTTTCTCTCATACTGTATATGTTCAGTTGCTGCAGTTCTCTGCAGGGTGCGATATTGGCCTATCCTTTTCATCAGCGACCCAATTCAGAGTGGCGGAGAAGATTTGTTACAGACTCTCTGCTGTTATAGCAGCTCATGGCACATACAAGTACTGTGACATTTTGTGCTTTACAGAGAGCTGGCTTAAACCTGATATGACTGATACTGTCTTAGTGCTGGATGGATTTTGTCTTATTTGAGCAGACTGAGACAAACTGTGAGATTGGGGCTGGTCATCTATGTGAGTGATGAATGGTGTAAACAGGAGCATATTACAGTTAAAGCTACAATTTGTGATTCCTACATTAAAATTGTACCTGCCACAATTCATCCACATTATGTGCTTAGGAAGATAAGTTACAGCATCCATATTTATGTATTTTTGATGTTATTCCTCCCTCTGCAAAGGGGGATGAAGCTACGTAATTGATTCACTTTGTTACCAACACTTTAATGATCACTCATTTTGGCCCTGCAGTTACAATATGTCAAGCCATCAACCATGTGACTTTGAAATAAACTATGAATAATTTCCATCAGTTTGGAAATAAACTATGAGAAATTTCCGTCAGTTTGTGTTTTCTTCCACTTGAGTAAATAACAAGCTGGACTTGATCTATTCAGATGTTAATAATGCCTTTAAGTGTAAACATTTGGCACCTTTGGACAGATCTGGCTACAACCAGATTCATCTTATTCCCAGTTAAAAGACTGTTATTAAACGACAACCTGTTACCACCAAGACAATGAGGAAGTCGAGCCAGGAGGAAATGATATGAGAGTTAAATGGGAATGATATTGAGGCACACAGTCATTGGATCTCAGATTATATTAACTTTTGCAGTGCTGCTATAGTACCCTTAAAGAGAGTGCATTGCTATCTGAACAACAAACCCAACAGACAGGTTGCCTCTGACCCAGGGTGAGCAGAGTGATGCAAGGCTGGCAGTGTGTATATATGCAAGCACTGGGATGTAGCAGTAGGGAATGTGTGGAGCCGTAGAAGAGCCGTAGAAGACATGAGTGGTATTGAAGAGTGGCTGATGAAGGATGTACAGGGTATGACCACAAATTAAATAAATTGTAAAATTTTAAGGGCCCACTACTACCAGTTTTGTGTAGAGTGCTTAAGCAATTCCTTCATTTCTTGAACCCCCAAATTGTTATACTATGTTTAAGGAGTTTCCAACTCTTAAGGAGTTTTCCAATTCTCCAGGATAATAACTTCTGAGTTAGGGTGCCTTCTTTCCAGTCCATTATCTGTTCAAACAGCTTGTCCTATTTATTAAGCATGCATTGTGAATTTCCCTTTGGGAATTAATAAAGTATATATCTATCTATCTCTATCTATCTATGCATGCTTGCAGCAGAATGTAAACACAGATCAGTATAAAAGATGAAAATGTACATTAACAACAACAACAACAACATTTATTTATATAGCACATTTCCATGCAAATAATGTAGCTCAAAGTGCTTTACATGATGAAGAAAACAGAAAAAAAGACAAAGTAAGAATTAAAATAAGATAACACTAATTAACATAGAATAAGAGTAATGTCCGATGGCCAGGGAGGACAGAAAAAACAAAAAAAAAAACTCCAGATGGCTGGAGAGAAAAAAATAAAATCTGCAGGGGTTCCAGACCATGAGACTGCCAGCCCCTCTGGGCATTCTACCTAAAATAAATGATCAGTTATCTTTGTATTTAGGGTTCTCATGGAAGGACTTGATGATGACTGTCATGAGGACCTCCGGCTTTTAATCCATCAATGTAGGAACATCATGGTGCTTTGATTAGGTGGTGGTGGCGCAGATTGCCACCACAGAAAATCGGGAAAAAAAACAGAAGAGAGAGTAGGGGTTCTTTATTAAGAATAAAAAGGTTTACTAATAATAAGATCAGGAGGGCGTGTTTTAGTAGTACTGAAACATCAACACACCAGCCTTTGTTTATGTATATAAAAATGTAGTACTAGGGTGTTTTACCGTGTTAGCCATTATGAATGTAGCGAAAAGTCAATAAAAGGTGTAATTTTGCTTGACTTTTTACTGTATGTAAAAACAAATTCTACTTCCTTTAGATTTACATGTACCTGTTAAGTCTGAAACATGGTCCCCTTTAAAGAGCTGAAAGCCTGTCAATTGTAGCACTGCATCCAGAATTTATTCATTGAAACATGTCTCTGTAACACATAAAGCAGATGACCAGATAAAGTCTTTATCTAAATTGTAAGTTGTGGCTCATCTATCGTATTGGACAAAAAGTGAAGATTTGTGAGCAGAAGCAAAGGTGTTTGTTAATCAGAATGAGGCACAATGTGATGTAGTATTAGCAGTGCTGCCTCGTAGTAAGGAGTCTGGGAGTTGTGTCCCTGGGTCCACATTGGGTGGGTTTGCTCCAGTTTCCTCCCACGGTCCAAAGATGCGTTAGATGAATTGGTGATGCTAAATATACCCCTAATGTACAGTATGTGTGTGTGTGTGATCATCCTGCGATGGACTGGTGCCCAGTCCAGGGATTGTTCTTGGCTTCTCCTGCTACTATGTAGGGATAGGCTCTAGCTGCCCCTGCCCTGAATAAGCAGGTTTAGAAGATGGATGGATCAATGAATACTATATTCTGTCCTGCCCAAAACAACACTAACTTGCACATCGCCAAACAGCTAGAGAAATACTCTTCCGTTACAGTGTAGTTCACTAGTTTAGATTTAGCTTGGGAGAGGCTATTTCAAACTGAATATGTTGTTTCTGGTATTTTACTCTTTTCCGTGAACCACATAAACACTTCTGTCTTCAAAGTAGTCAGTAGAAGCAATTGAAACAGTTGTGTGCATGGCCGTGGCTTATGTCTGCATTTACATCAAACATCAAACCTGTGACAAAGTATTTAACAAACAAAAATGTATTATCTTTCTTTTTTATAAAGGAAAAGATTAATAGAAAATGCCCCAAATTTCAAATGAGTTAACTAAGTTGCACCCTAACTTCTTAAAATAAGAAAGTGGTTGTTTTGCCACATTAAATTACGTATACAGCCAAACTTAAAAACACGTTTTCTGCCATTTAAATATTGTTATTTGTATTTATGTCTTTTTTCATGATGATCACTGACTAATAAGCTGATTTAGATGTCCTGGAATCGTCCTCTTGGAGTTTTGTGCATCATTGGAGTCTGCATTACAGAGACCATCATGCAGAAATCATGAGATCCATGTTCCAGCAGTTTTAGAACAACTGGTTTAGGTGGATGTAAGGATGGATGGACAAGATTTTCTTTTTACTTCATTGTCCTACCATCTAATTTGCTAAAATGATAAAAACAAAAAAGTTTGCTTTGGACCTGCAGATGGTTAAAACTCCCTGTAACTTTAATCCAATTTCCAAGCTAAATTCGTGTTTTATAAATGCTGGTTTTTGCATTAAAAATGGCTTACACATGTTTATAAGAATAGAACTTTTATACATGAGGACCCTTGGTATTTTATTTTGATATTAAAAAGGTTGCATGATTTCTTGTTGATAAATAAGTGCACTATCTCTGCATTTCCTTCAGTTCCGCTTCTGGTCCTGGCTTGCAGCTCTGAGGCGATCACGCCTGTAGTACCCAGCGTTATATGTATATGGTTGTATGTTAAAACCTCCAAATTCTGGTAGCAATCTTTCATGTGCATCTTGTAATATCATTGCTCATCTGCTCCACCCCACCCCACCCATCACACCTTCTCTGCTGCACTGCACCACATCTCTACTACTATCAGATAAAGTATTGCTCTATACTAGGCGTTATATACTCCTTCATATTAAACAGTTTGTCAGAGCAAATGGTCAAACTGGAATGTCCTAAAAGACTCTGGCATTATATGGCACCTACAATAATTTATATCGCAGGTCAGGCTGTCACCAGCTCTGGGCTACTAATGAAAAGTTCACTGGTGGCATTTGTTCGGGAATTCATCATCCTACTCATGGCTTTGGAAATAAGAGTGTCAGTGTATGCAAATTTTCAATATGCTAAAATAATCTCTGGCTATGGATCTGGGCAAAACGAACCCTGATCAGCTAATGTTACATTGCTTAACTCAAGATATCTTAATGGCAAAGCATTGACACTATCAGATTTCATTACAGATCCAACCTTGATGTGATATACTTAACAGAAACATGGCAAAAACCAAACAACTTTACATCTCTCACAGAGGTGATACCACCCATATACATTTACTTGTCAGAGGCTCACAGCTCAAAACAAAGTGTGGACATATAATGCATAAAATTTTGTCTTGACGAAAGATGGCACACATGGGTTTTGGGCCATGTAAGCAGAAGAGAGGCTTGTTTGTTTAGTGTCGTGTGTTTGTTGTAACACAGCAGAACTGCAAAAAGAAAAATAAATGAGCAGAGATTGAGGCTGAGCATAGCTCTGAAGACTTTGTACAGGCACTGGTACTGTCAGGCAGCATGTTATTCCCCGTCATCCATCCATCCATCCATTATCCAACCCGCTATATCCTAACTACAGGGTCACGGGGGTCTGCTGGAGCCAATCCCAGCTAACACAGGGCGCAAGGCAGGAAACAAACCTGGGCAGGGTGCCAGCCCACTGCAGGGCACATACACACCGACACACCAAGCACACACATAGGGAGAATTTAAAATCTCCAATGCACCTAACCAGAATGTGTGAAACTGGTAACAGTTTGGAAATCTCAAAATGTGCTGAAAAGGCTGCAGGAAGACATAATTTGACAACCCTGTAAAGCAAGTCATGTAACAACTGAATTTATTAAGTATGACATCCCTTCCACTTGGAAGTTGTGTCATTTTCTGCCAGCTTTTGAGACTTGGTATTTAGTTGGCTAATTCGTATTACTTTGTGCTTTTGCATATACTGTATGATCAGTCAAACTTGTTGTCTGTAAGACTTTCTATTGATTAATTAAGTAGTGATCAAAATGAAACAACTTTCTCAGTTTCTTGTTTAGAAAAATTAAGGTTATTCTATACAATATACTGCCAACCAAGAAACTCTGTCCACTGCTGTCTAAAAAGATGGCAAAGTGGATCTAGCTAGACCATAAACCAGAAAATAAAAAGGCAAACCTGACAGTAGAACATGATAATGACTACATTGGTCATAAACATAAGCAAAAAGCATTTTTATTTCTGTTGGTAGTAGCGATAACAAAACAGACTAAAGCTTACGGAAGTCAATTTAGTGATTGATATAACATTGGTGCTGACTGCTAATCATTAAAAACTCCTTATTGCTGTTTTGCAGTAAACAAATAAAGGGTTTCCAATGTTCAATTTCACAAAAAATAATAAATACATAGTTTCACATTACAGTAATACCTTGCATAAGAAATCCTCTGAGAATAAAGCTCTTTTATAACGAAGTGAGCATAAAATTCCCTACAGAGTATGCGGAAATTCAAATAGATGTCTGCGAGAGTCCGTGGTAATCATTTTACAACCTCTCTACATGGAATAGTCATTGTCTGTCATTGATATTATGAGTAGTGCAGAATGCAAAGTTATTCCTCATTAATGCTTAGTTATTTCACATTCACTGTAGTAATTTAATATTTTTGTAAACTAATAAAATATTGTTTGCTAAATATGTCACACAAATGTAAATTAATAGCTGTATTATCTAAAATACAGGTTATAAAGAGGGTAGAAGCTGTAGAGAATATATACATAATGTAATAGAATCATTGGGTTTAGCATCTGGGCATGAGGAGAGCCAGTGCAGTTTGTAGAAGAGGGGTCACTGATGGAGAGCACTCACCTACAAGGAGGAGGTCTGTCCCTTCTGCTAAAATCTGTTGGCCTGGGTATGTAGCCACCAGCAGCTCTTGCATTAGACCACTTGGTTGGTTAACCAACTGCATAGTGATTCTCCAGCACAGCAGTATATTTTGAAAATACTTCAGTGCTCACTCCTTTTTCTGACAGCTAGTAACATGCGCTGCCTGACAGAGATGGCATCCATGCAGCGAGTGGCTTTACAGTTATGGCAAGTTAGCTGCAATCTCAGCCCTTACTTTGTGTTTTCCAATCCGTCATTGTACGTAAAACATTCAACATCAGAAAGACTAACCTGTCTTCTGTTTGAGAGCTCAAAACACTTGTGTTCTTTATTCCTCATAGCTGCATTATATGCTTGTACTTCCAGGTGAGTGATCATTGATTATCAGCTCACACACTCATACAAACCCAGCCCAGCTACTTAAGAAAAATTCAAGCCTGTTTTATTTTGTTGGGTTAAGTGACAGACTATTTGGATGTAATCACTACCTATATCACACTACATGACTAGGGCTCATGAAAATGTGTAGCATCTGCCCCCAACACTCTAAGATTATGTACGGGTAAATGAGTTAAATGAGTGAAAAATTGCTGGAAAAGTCATATAACTTGACATTGCCTTTAAGGATCTCGGCTTTGATTGGCTCATGAATTTGGGGAAAGTGAGGCATATGGTTCTGCCTGTGATACCAACTGAGGTGTAAGGTGTACCTGGAAGCGTAATTGTGTAGGAAGTATATAATCAGAGTTCGTTAAGCCACATGAAGGGAGCATTGAAAGAGCCGTGGAAAACTGGGGCAGCAGCAGTGGTATGGTAGGGCAGCCAAAGAAGGAGATGGAAGTTTTGACTGCCGAATAAATAATGGTGTTTTTAAAGGCAACTACCTCTACCACTGTAGCACTGTAGCGCTAAACCATTTCTCCTTTAACCCTCCATTGTTAAACTATGTATCTATAATATTCCTATGATACATCAACCCTCAATAATGAAGTTTTTATAAGAACTGAAGTCATGGAATGCATTTACTTTGTTAACTGAAATATTACTGTACTGTCATCAGGCATTTATTGCTGTCATGTAGAATTCACCTGACATTAAATATTTTGCAAGCTTATAATGTTTTACAATAATAGTTAAGTGAAAAATATCTGTTTCTCAAAGTTTGCTGTTAGGATTAGATTAGATTAGATTAGATAAATTTTATTAATATCATTAGGAATTTCAGATGCATATAGCAGCAACATGTTAAAAACAAGGATGCAGAGTCACAGAACAGGTAATACAGCCAATCAATCAATCAATCAATCAATCAATCAATCATTTGTTAAGTAATAAATAAATAAAATACACTTCACAAGTATATCAGGTGGAAACATTGAATTGTCTGATAGCAGTGGACAGAAAAAACCCACATAAGTGTTTCTTAGCACAGTCCAGGAGAGAGTGTCTTCTGGAGGGGATGGAGCAGATTTTTCATGATGGCATCCAATTTTGCCATCATCCTCTTTTCCACAACAGCTCCCAGTGTATCCAGGTGATAGAGCGGGCTTTCCTGATAAGTCAGACATTGTGCTCCTTTTGAGCTCAGATTGCTTCCCCAAGAGACTGGAGTGTAGAACATTATACTGGCTACTCTGGATTGGTAAAACATTTCCAGCATTTTGCTGCACTCATCAAACGACCCGAGTCTCCTTAACAAATAATAATAATACGTTTTAGTCTAATCTAACCTTTCTTGTAGAGCAGCACCATTGTGTTGTCAGGTTCTGTCCAGTGAGCTGTTCATGTGAACCCCCAGGTAATTGTACATTTGCACCACTTCCACGTCCTCTCCCACATGGTGACTGAATGGTAAAAATTCAACCAGAGGCATTTCGTAATGTGGGCACTGTAGTGAAAAATATTTTAAAAACTCTTATTTTGTATAAAATAATCATGAAATGTGTTTATTTGCACAACGTTCCTGGTGTCAGTGCATGTCAACATCCATTAAATATTGGTTGTGTTTATTACTGTTTAAATACCTATATTTCCTGAGTGAAGGGCAACAGTGAAGTACTTGATCTTTTGACAAGCAGGTAACCAGAGACTGCCTGTTAATTGGTTGCTGGGGATGCAGCTCTTTGTGTCCCAGATACTCCCACATTTATTAGTATTTTTCTAGGTTTTTTTTAATCTAATGTGATCGGACAGTTGTCAACAAACTGTTTCACATTCATGTCAGTGGTTCACAATTCACACTCAACATTAACATAACTACAGGTGAGCTAGCAAGACTTTACGGAAATGTCAACTTCAGGTGGAATTTCAGAAGTCAAAGAAAATTCAGTTTTTTCTTTAATGAATTACCCCTTTATAAATCGTTCACTTGAAAAAAAAAAGGTAAAGGAACTTGGACCGGACTGACCTGACTTAAAAATTCAACAGCAGTCAAGTGATCAAAGACAAGCTTACACGGGCGTTTTACACTCTTACTATGACAAATGAAGTTGGGTAACTTCATATGGTGTAAATAATATCTTTTTGCTTTCCCTGTTTGCTGTTACAAAGTGTTGAAATGTTGTGAACAACTATGGGGTTATGAGACTAAGATATTTATCTGAAAACTGCAAGTGGCATTAAAGTAGCTGCAGTCATCTGCAGTAGTGTTTTTCAACCAGTGTAGTGTGCTGCTGCACAGTGGTGTACTGTAAGAGCTACCCAGGTGTGCTGTAGAAATAATAGTACAGTATAGCGCACTTGGGTCTGAACCTAAGATGGACAAACTCTGCAGGTTGTTGAGACCTGTCTGAGGAGGACAGGTCTACCTATAGAAGCTGTCATAAAAGCAGCTCTGTGATCACTATGTTGTAGACACAACACTTTAAGCACTTCAGAATTGTCTCTAGGCTGCTAAAATCCATCTGCTCTGGATGTGTGGTCTCCAGCAAGCCTCATAGTGCTGATGGATTGTGGGCATACAAGTCTCTTCTGAAGCAGGGAGGAGTGTGCAAATGGGAAAAGCAGCTTGGATGAGCCAACAAAGTGCTAACTAAATGCCATGTCTGCAAATGCTCATCTCAGAGCTCGTTTTTTCATAAGCCTCTCTTCGGGCAGTTGAGCAAATCAGTGAGATATAATGTGTTTGTAGTTAGTAAGATAATGGCATGCCTTAGGATAATTTTCTTTGCAAAAAGTGTGCCACTACAGAAACAACGTTGGGAAACACTGATATAGACAATAGTATGAGGCAAATTTTTTTTGGTAGGCTTAGTGATATGACTCCATTTAATCAGAAAGCAACAAGAGAAATTTTCAGACCTGAAGGAAAGGTGGGTAAAGTTTATATTCAAGATTTAGTTTATATTTAAGATTTAGTTGGACTTGTCTAAGACAGTTTGGAGGGCGAGTTATGTTTTAAGATGTGGGGGTCTGTGGATCTTACAATGTGAATTTACAGTATATCCAGATGAGATAAGCCTGCCAAACTAGCATAGGACAAGGCAGACTGGCAGCAAGTGTAGAATAAAATTAGTGTGGGAAGGACTCTATGGGTGTGGTAAATAATAAACTGGGATGCAACACTTCAGAAAAATCAGAGGACTAGTGATTGTATGCTATGGATTTATGGAATGCAGTGGAAATGGCCAAGGACTAGGCACTCTATTAGTAGAGGCAGAATATGATTTGGATTGGACTTATGCTATGGATGTTTAATAGAAGAGATGGAAGTGCACATTTATGGAAGATTATGGAAGTTAGGGTGCAGACATTATAGTATGGGTTTTGGCAGGATGGGGAACTGGGCAAGTTGGCAGAGGACTGGGTAATTTAGAGGTAGGTACAGTATAGAATTTGAGTGTTGGGTGCACCTGTTCCTTTCCACATGTATAGGGCAAGTTACGGGAAGAATAAGGGGACTGTGGATGTCATGGACTGAAGTTTTGAAGCACATTATAAATGGGAAAGATGGCTTCAGATTGGGCATCATGGTGGAAAGGGTGTAATACATTTTACCCTGGATTTGTCCTATGTGTCTGGTACTGGACAGGCCAAGATGTACATTGGCACTATAATGGAGACCACAAGAGCATGTGGAATGACTACATAGAAATGAAAGGCACTCTGTAATAAATAGATTTGAAAGGTACTGTATAATAAATAGATGTGAAAGGTACTATATAATAGATAAGTATTGCTTCTGTTTGTCCCCCACAAAACCTGAACCCCCATCCAAACTTTTTCACCAGCTGCCACTGCATTCAACAAATGTGATTGCCTCAAAACTGATCACTTGGGTGTGTCAAAGATATTTTAACAATTCTAAAGCTTACAATGAATATGTGGTAAATACTGCAGGTGAATGTAAAGGAAACACATAGAAAAGACACAAATTGCCAAATAAATAGCCCTCATAACAGACTGTTGTACAGATGTGCTGTAACTAGCAGAAAAAGCATGACTGAATATGACAGGAATGTTTCTGAAGACACAGCAGTAAATTAGCCTCATAGAGTTGTCTGTAGTACATCCCAGCCATGCACTGAGACTATGGAACATAGTTAAACCTTTGACCAGGATTGACCAGGCCATTTCATGCTTTTGAAAGAGCACAATAATTATGTTATGAACAGTGGAGCTATTGTAAATGTGGGTGTTAGTACATTTTTAAGATGTTTTATTGAAGATTAGTACATTTTTAAGATGTTTTATTGAAGATCATTCTTCCTCAATTCACTATTTACTCCAGAGACCTAAACTGTTAATGTTCAGCCCTTATTGATGTATTCCAATAATAAATTTGATTTGCATTGTGGGAAACATTAAGATTAACCCTCAAAGTTATTCTCAGTTAAAACCATTTGTCTTGTAGTTGTACTGTATTTAGCAGCTCTGGTAGCTTTAACAGTTTGCACTGAATTTATACATCAGGACAAAGGTAACACCACTTTTAATAGTGACATAAAGAAATGTGTCAAACACATTTATAGTAACGGGAAAGTCTGTCAAAAACAAGGCTAGTAAAAGCACAATGAGACATTCCTTGCGTGTTTTTGGCCTATACGAAAAATAAATTGGTGTTGTTGATGTAGGATCTCCACCCCACTTGTTTTCTATGTTAATTTGTAGAGAGATATTAATTATTGTCTTATGCACAAGAAGAATGAATTTATTCTATCATTCTAGTAATTGAGACTTTTATTATTACAGTTAAAGGGTTAAAAACTAAATAGCTTAAGCAATTGTGGATAGAAGAATTTCTGACCCTGATTCATGTAACCTATCCCAGAGAAAGAGTAAGAGACATGTGAAGGTAGCCAGTAGTGTCTAAAGTACACTAGCATTATGTTTCAAAACATTAATCTTAAGAACCTCCAGAGTCCACTACAGTCTGGAATTACACTTGTTTACAAGCTGAAATAAATCTGCAAGTTATGGGTGAAAGATTTTAAGATTTTCTTTGAAAACTTCACAGTGAGCTGCAGCTTTCAAAAGGCCTGCTTTAGTGTTTTGCAGTTTACTGCTGTTATGTTTTGTGAAAATGAAATTGATTATTTATTGAACTGGTAACGAAATATCATAGTTAAATAAGCCCTTATAATGTTCAGAGTTCACTGCAGTGTTCCTGGGTACAAACTCAGCTTGCACAGTTCCATCAAGGTCAACAAAACACAATCATCACCTTAATGTTGGATCTTGATTGATGCGCTTTATTGCATGAGAACTGGGTGATTTCCATTGAGAACTCTGAATCTTGGTCTCAGTATCATAACCATTGACCTAAGTTTAATTTCCTGTGATGGCGTTTCTTAAAAAGCTGGAATATGAAGAGGCATGATCACTCAATTGACAAGTGCTGTGGAACAAATTTTGCATTCACTCGCCTCAAGTTCAAATCTGTTGTTAAACTGTTTTGAATGGAAATATAAGAAATGTTCAGATCCTTAAAAATTTCTCTAATAGTCAATTTCCTGTTTGATCAAATCATTTCGATTACACTTTCAACATTTTTTTTTGGTTTTTGATGTAGAAGGATGTCCTGATCTCTCCTTGTCTTCAACCGATTCAGAACCATTACAAAATTGCTTGAAGCACTTTTAAACCATCTTCATGGTCACTGCAGCATCACCATAAACACATTTTAATATTTTTTGTGTTTCTCTAGCACTTTCTTACAGTTTGAAACTAAATTTCATGTTAATGTTCGCAATCCATGACTTATGGCACGCTTTAAAACACATCTTCTCTCAACCATAGCTCACAACCGACTGACTGCACCAAACAAGCTGAAATTTGTCGCACACTGTTACTAAAGTTCAATGTGCCACTTCCCTGCCAATCAGTTGGATGGCGCTCAGCACCAACATTTACTGCTCAATATATATATTGTGTATATATTGTAAAATATGCACAAACAAGCACAAAAGAGTGTTGGGGATTCCACCCCATATACTTGGTAATAAAGAAAATTAAGAAACATCTTTACAGACACAAGTTCAAAATGGAACTGGATAACAAAACAAAAATGGCAGCTATATATTCAGGAGTCAGGAAGAGTCGGGTGCAAGGGGATTGGAACCAGAAGTGATGTCTTTAAGAGGCAGGTTCTTCCGATGTTCTGCAGAGGAATAAAAGGAGAAAATATCACAGGACAGGGCCAACCCCTGGCCTGGCTGAGAAACACAATTGAGCCTGTAACCTGTTTCTCATGCGCACATGTGTGACTATATATGTGTGTGTATGTATATATATATATATATATATATATGTATGTGTGTATATATATATATATATATATATATATATATATATATATATATATATATATATATATATGGCATCAGCAAATGTAACATGCCCCACAACCAGATGTAATGTGACATTGGCTTAAGGCATCTTGACGGTTGAAACTAAATTGTGGAAGGAGTGTCTGTTTTGTTTACAGCTTTGTTTTGCGTGAGAGTACTTGTGAATGTTTTACAATTGACTTTACTATTACTTGTATAGAGATCATCACATTAAACTGATTTGAGCAGGACATAGCCAAAAAATGAATTATTTTACGGCCTGTTCAGAGTTTTCCAGAAAGCATAGCAGTGAACAAAATCATTTTGAGCAAGATATTATGATCAAATGATACTTACCTTGAGCTTTTTGACCATAGTTCAACACCTTATTTTCGATTAAAACATCACTGTCTTTGTCCCAAGAAACAACATTATGCTATGGGGATTCTTCTTATCAGCAGGGACTGGTTAGCTATTTTAAAGCTCATGAAAAGATACATGGATTATAGTAATGGAAAGCTTGTTTAAGTGTATTAAAAACAGAAACTTTGGAGAAGATCCATCCTTTTGTAGAAAAATGATACAAAAAAGAGAGCCAAAGCAACATTGGAGTAGGTTATGAGTTAAAAAGATAAAATTTTAAGGCTTTACAGCACCACGCAATGCACAAATCACCAATCAAAGCTAATTCCTTATGCTCTCTCTTTGTCTCTTTTCCTCTCTTCTCCTGCACCTTCACTCCTCCACTCATAAATCTCTGTCCACCACCTCCCGACTCAAGCTCTCTGAATGGAGTGAGGTGGCCCCTTTTATGTTGCACCCAGATGTGTACCAGGTGCTCCCTGATGATCTTCCTGCAGCACTTCCTGGTGTTCCTGAAGTGCTGCAGTCCAGAGCTCTAAGATGGTCCAGGCACACCCTATCAGTGGCCACGGGCTTCCACAGGGGTGAGTCTCCATGCTTGGCTCCTGCGGCCCTAATGCCAACTAGGGCGACTGCCCTCTCGTGTCCCGGGGGAGATACTGTTTCTCTCCCAGTCCATCCATTCTTCAGGCGTCCCAGCTGGGCAAGGGTCCCAGCCGTCCACCACAGTTTATAAAGCAATATTTCAGTATACTTTTAAAATGCCAGATGGAGGATTCAGTAAAGTGTATACATTTTTAGGGATAGCTGGCATTGCACTTTAGTCAGTGTCACCAAAATCTACTGCACACTATATACTCCATTCTTTTCAATTAACTTTCCCTGTATGAATAGTGTACTCTGCTTCAGCAAATCTCCTCAAGATTTGAAACACATTCCTTTCTAAGAAACTGGCAATAAACTTGTCATTTGCAGCCAAGGATGAGATTTTTTATGTTAAAACATTTATAAAAACATTGGGGATTCTTGGTTGAATTTGGTATAATTACTTGATTTTTTCTCAACCACTCTCATCCAATATACTATAACAGATTAAAAATAAATTAGGTCTGTGACTGGTCATATGATTTGTATGATTTGCACTGCAAAGCTCTATCTTCTAAAAAATTTTTCTAAAAACATTTTTGTATGGTAGCTGCAAAATACATCACACTCTGTTACAATTTCACTCTACCTCTGTAAACAATGTTCTTCACAATTGCTTTCATTAGGGAACATTTCTCCTTATAAAATGTGCTTATGAATAATCATAAAAGAATTCTACTAATACAAATTGTGATGTTATAGTGCTGTTATATACTGTAGTGTTTACTTCTTCAGTCAGCAGGTTTTAGCTTTCTACTTTGCTTTGCAGTTAGCATATTTCATTTTGGCTTGCAGTTCAAGGTAGGGTCAAGGCTGAAACAGGGATTGTAGGATCTTCTATAGACTAAATAGACGAGAAAGAAAGGTTCACATTAAGAACACAACTTATATTTGCACAGTACACTATGCACTGAACGCTTAGGTGGGATGCAATTGCTCCTCAACCTGAAAACAAATTTTGTTTTAACTGTATTTGTATTGGATAGGTATGGTGAAGGAAAAAGGGATGATGCATACAGCACCCTGGATTTATGTTCTATAACTTGTTGTGCTTGGTATAGAATTTGCATGCACATCCCATGTGTGTGTGAGCTTTCCATCCACATCCCAAAATGATTAGATTAGATGTCACTTTTAAATTGGTCGTATGTGAATGTGTTGTATGAGTGGGCCCTGCGATGGATTTGCACCCTGCCCAGGATTGTATACAGTGCTGCAAGGTAGGCTTCAATCCTGTCTATTTGTTGTATTGCATAAATCAAAAATATAAATCATTCACAAAACTCTGTTTGAGCATGGCTACCACTTTAAAGTATGAATTCTTCTTTATAATAAGTATGAGCATCCTTTAAATTAGTTGATAGCTAAAACTGGCACCTTGCTCCCTGGCACCTTAGGTAACAAATAAATATTTATGTGCTAGATAACAATGTAAAAGTTATTGATTTAAATTTCTTCTAAATTGATAAGATGAATTAATATGTTTTTGTTTTCTAGAATCATAACACACAGCCTTTTCATCATTCTTTCATGTAGGGGACCATTTAAACCATTGATTCTTAACCTTTTTTGAGTCACAGACCCCTTTAAGAACCTGATGAAAGCTAAGGACCCCCTTCCCCAGAAATAATCACATAAGCACAACTTTGCATGCAATGAATATAATGTACTTTATTCATCGAGCTGCAGCTAATACAGAACCCCTTTCTATTCAAGGAAATCATACCATTCTGACAGAGAATTATTTAAATAAAGGACCAGAAGAAGAGACATCAGACAAAAAAACAAAGAAAGAATCATAGCCATCAGTTCAATACAATTGTCCAAGTTTAATCAAAAACCCTAAATCATAGTTGAAAATAGAATGGAGGTGGTATTCCAGGAGCACTAACTAAATAAACATATGCAGTACTTTTGTTGTTATTCCGCAAACTCGGATAGATAGGAAGTGCTCTTCATAACCTTCATGTCCACAACCTTGTGATGTCACAGCCATTAACTACCTGGTTGTATTCCTATCAATGTATCAACAACTGTGTACAAAATAGTGCCGCAGGAAAGACAGTAAAAAATATTTAGCTTTACAATAACACTTTCTAAAAGCAAACAAAGATCAGATCCTAAACCCTTGGTTTTATATACCCCTAGCTAAATGTATATCCTTAGGAAGCATCTCAGAAATGCACAAAAAATTTTAAGAAAATTAAAATTCATAATAGATTACAATTTAACCTATTAAATTATACTTGTGATTTATATTGGCAGGTTGTGTGTTCAGGATCACCTTTTATTTATGACTGTGTATGGACTAAAATGCTTATTAACATTTTTGTGGCATTCCAAATTCAGCCATGAAAGTGGCGTACAGTATGTGGCAGTTGAAAAGAAGGAAAGCAAATGTTGGAATAAATGATAATATCACAGCATCATTGTTTTGGTATATTGAGGAAAAATATGTTGGATCAGGAGATGAGCTAGATAGAATTATTCTTAGGTAACAGGCAAAGGTCAAAACTGAAAGTACTTAATGATCCAAATTAACAAAACCCAACTAGTAATCTTTTTGCTTTCTCTTTGACTTTACTACTTGTTTTTGCTTTTTGGATTAAGTCATTTTATTTTATTCCAGCATACTACATTTTTGACCTCTCACATGTGTTTGTTTTTATCACCTTATGGTTACATTCTCTCTTTTCCAATTTACTTTGTAAAGGCATCCTTAAGATAAAGAAATTAACACAGAAATGCACAGACATTAATCAGATTACTCCAGAAGACTCTTTAGGTCAAGATGTGCTAGATATTGAAAAATGTCATTAAGCCCCAGGAATACAAAGTCCTACTTTGATGTATTTGCCTTGTAAATAAACTGGTTAGAGTCCATGGATATGTTAGATGGGAAATATCATCATTCTAAGAAACAGGCCGTAGTCATTGAGGCAGCATACAATGCATCTCTTTGGAAAAAGTTTTATAGCAGCTGTCATAAAGCAATTTAAAACTTGTTCCTGCTTAGATATCTGTAAAAATATCAGAAACTTGAATAGCACGGGAATTAGGTCAAGACAAGCCCATAATATTTTCTGTGTTTTAACCAATTAATTTTTCTCAACTTTTAGGAGTGGTTTGCATGCTTTCCTTATTATGGTTTCAAGTTTTCCCTGTCTTTTTTGATATTTTTCTTTGTTTTTGTCATTTCCTCAGTTTTTCTACACTAGCTGTTGGAGTGCAGATGATATGTTTGCTTACCTTGAATATAAATAGGATAGATCCATACAGTATGTCTAACACCTACTTATTGTAGTGTAGCTATATTTAGAAATACATTAGAATGCTACTTTACGTAGAAATAATCATCTAAATATCAGGCAGCTTGTGTTTAATTTAGGAAGGATTGATCACACAATTTGTTAAGACAATTTTTAAGTTGGCATCTACAGTAATTTATTATACAGTAAATACATAAATTCGGCTGCCTGTATATTGTCAATACTGGTTAATCCAGTTTAGGGTTATGTGGGCCAGAGTCTATTCAGGTATCTAGGCAAGAACAAACTCTGGAAGAGGTGACAGTCCACTGCAATGTAGACAGAAGTACTTTTCTAATTTACACAAGTAACCCAATTTCAGGTATAGTAGTGGTACTTGAACCTCTGAAATTTAAAATTGACAACAGCACAAACAATTCAAAAAGATTTGTACAATTTTGAAACTTGGACAAATTCTTGAAAAATGCAATTTACTACAAATATATTGCAGGTGGGCGGCACGGTGGCACAGTGGTAGCGCTGCTGCCTCGCAGTTAGGAGACCCGGGTTTGCTTCCTGGGTCTTCCCTGCGTGGAGTTTGCATGTTCTCCCCGTGTCTGCATCGGTTTTCTCCCACAGTCCAAAGACATGCAGGTTAGGTGGATTGGTGATTCTAAATTGGCCCTAGTGTGTGCTGTGGGTGTGTTTGTGTGTGTCCTGCGGTGGGTTGGCACCCTGCCCAGGATTGGTTCCTGCCCTGTGTTGGCTGGGATTGGCTCCAGCAGACCCCCGTGACCCTGTGTTCGGATTCAGCGGGTTGGAAAATGGATGGATGGATATATTGCAGGTAGTAAGATATGCAAAAATATGCAGTGCATATCAGCGGAAAACAAACTACAAAAAGGATTTAGAGGTTTATGTTTTCAAACTTTTTTCATTCCATTGACGTGGAAATTAGATTTTAAATACAAAAATGAACATACTGTATATTAAAAACAAGGTAGGTTATGTTTGTTGGGTTATTGTAACCTGCATTTTGAGCGTTATTAACATGTCTAACCATTTCATTACACAAAAGTCAGTAACAAACAATAGATTGCATTCATGGAAAGAGGGTGTAGGATCTGTGAGGAATTGCTGTTTTATCTTCCTGTTGGGACCCCAGAAGTATGATCTTTCACTTTCTCTGTTTGTGGTTTGGACAGTGGGGGTAAACTATTTAAAAAAAAAAAACCCAAACACACTTGCTGCAATAAATCAAAAACAGTTCATTTAAAACATAAGGAAAATAGAAAGCAGATGTATTATTATTATTATATTATTAGATATATGCAAGTATATATAGATATATACTGTATAATGTGAGGGATGTCCTGCCAAGGCTGGTAACCTGGTCAGAACTGTGCTAGGAACTTTGCCCGGCTGGGACACCCACAGCTTGGAAGGACAGGGGGAGGCAGTTTGTACAGGACATTGTTTCCCCCAGAATTCTAGAGGGCAGCCCCCCTGGGTTGTGGTGTCACCACGAATTCCCACAATGCATCTTGAGAATTGGAGGTTGTCAGCTCAGTCAAGTTGGGTACCACGGGTGTTACCAGGGGGTGCTTGGAGGATTGGTGAGCCATGTAATATCGAGCTTCCAAGCCAAAGCTTCAGGGGACCAGAAGTGCTCCAGGGTGTAACTTAAAAGGAGCTGCCCTGCTTCCGTCTGAGAGCCAGAGTCAGGAGGAAAAGGACAAACTTGCGACAGGAGCAGCAGAGAAGAAGACCAAAGAGCTGAAGAAGCAGAGTATTGCTGTGTGCTGTGGTTGTGCTATGGGAAACACTTGACTATAAAGAGTTTCACACAGTAAAAATCCTTTGTTTCACTTACAAACCTGTGTCTGAGCCTTTGTGTTGGGAGTTAAGGGAGCTGCATCGCCCCCTGGTGGCCACTGTATGTATAGAAGTATAAAAGCGAAGGACAATAATAAACAAAACAAAACACACATTTACGCAAACGTGAGATTTTTCTCTCCAATAGAAAAAAAGCATGTAACCTAACTTATATGAATTATATTTCTTGACTTGAATTGATCTTTTTCTGTCATGTAGAAAAACGACAACAACATTTTTTAAACAGCACATTTTTATACAAATGGTGTATCTCAAAGTACTTTACAAGATGAAGAAAGAAAAGGTTGCATGAAAGAAAAATAAGATTTGGCAAAACTAAATAACAGAATAAAGTAAGGTCAGATTGTAAAGAGGACAGAAAAAACAAAAAAAAATCCAGGTAAGCTAGAGAAAAAAAACTATATCTGCAGAATCAAAATCAGTAATTTAATTAGTTTCAATGAGTGGATATAAAGAATAAAGTTAAGGGGATGTTACAGGAATAGAGTAGGTTGAATTGTCAATAGTGATGCACACAACAGACATATAAAAGCTAGGTGTGACTATGAACCCAACTAATCTAGTACACGTGTTAATGAAAAACATTAATATTAAAAATATTTGCACCAAGAAATGGTTTGGCTATAAACCATTTTATCGAAAGCTTTTCGGAGCATTGATCAAATACCAATAAGAGAGCAAGTTTAAAGTAAAGTGATTTTGCTGTGACATGTTCTGCACAAATTATTAATATCAACTTAGATGCTGGATTTCAAAATATTTAATTTCTTGCAAAGACATGTTATCTGTTAGTAGGCTTGTAAAGTTGCTTTTAGAAATTTGCATTTGTGAAATGACCTGCTTGCAACAGTATGTGCTATCAAATAATAATGCCATACACAGAGCAGGCATTATGGAAAGCCTTGGAGTCAGCTCCTGAGCAATGTAACGTGTGTAGGAATCAAGCAAAGAAACTTTAGTAAGCTTATTTTGAAGACCGTAGTGATACTGGAGTACAGCTACTTTCAACTGCAAAAAGAGATGAAAAGAATTGCAAATTGTGTTTCATGGACCCTGAACATGATATTCAAATTCACAACTAGTGATGCTCAGACTCTGCACAGTTTGCTTTGGTGTGACTTCAGGGAATCAGAAAATGTTTGTGAAATTTGTCAAAGTCCACAAATAGCATTGATGTCAATGGAGAAGGAGGAACTGAACTAGTTTTGAGTGGCTTATAATGATACAATGGTGTTTTAAATGACCCTAAGGGATAGGGAAGAGTCTACCAACTATGGTGGACTAATTATTGTGGCCAAAAATGTGATCTGAGCTGTGAAGCAGCAGTACTAACCACTGCATCACCATGCCTCAAACAACAAAATAGGCAAATAGAACAGTAACAATAAACAAAATACAACAAATGGCCACAAACTAGTTTCAAGTAAAAAATATACAGTATATACACTACCAGACAAAAGTTTTAGAACACCTCAGTTTTTCCAGTTTTTCTTTAGATTTAATCAGTTGAAATGTAATGAATGACCTAAAATGGTGAAAAGGTAAGCAGTAAACTGCAGATGTTTATATTTAAAGTTTAGGTTAGCAAAAACTGGAAATTTCAGAATATTACAAACTACTAATCATTCATAACCTATAGATGTTCTGCAGCGATTAAAGTTAATTAACCCTTTCAATTTGAAGCAAACAACTTGCACAGGTGTCCCAACATCAGTTAATTACTTAAAAAACCCTCTGTCTGTCGTAAAGCACAGCTGATACAGTCTGTGTTACTACACCCTATACTTTGGGTACTTAGGGAGAATCTGGTACCAGTCCTGCTTGGTTGGAAGTACTGGCAGTAAGTCAGATTCATTCCTCATGGGTGTGGGACCCCAGCAGGGCTGCCCGTTGTCACTAATTCTCTTTATAATTTTTATGGACAGAATTTCTACATGCAGCCTTGGAATGGAGGACACCTCAGCATCACATCTTTTTTTTTGCAGTTGATGTGGTCCTGCTGGCTTTGTTGGGTTGTGACCTTAGACATGCTATGGGGCAGTTTAGAACTGAGTGTGAATAGGCAGGGATGAGGATCAGCACCTCCAAATCTGAGGTCATGGTTCTCATTTGGAAAAGAGGGCGCTGCTTCAAGTGGAGGAGTTTAAGTATCTTGGAATCATGTTTAGAAGTGATGGAGCTGGAGATGGACAGGCAGAGTGGAGCAACATTTGTAGTCATATGGATGTTGTACCTGTGAGTCGTAGTGAACAGAGAGCTGAGCTGAAAGGCAAAGTTCTTAATTTATTGGTCAATCTACGTTCGTACCCTCACCTTTGGTCACAAGCCGTGGATAGTGATCAAAAGAACTAGATTGTGGATACAAGTGGCAGAAATGTGTTTCCTTTGTAGGGCATCTGGGCTCAGCCTTAAAGATAGGGTGAGGAGTACAAACATTTGGAAGGAATTCAAAGTAAAGTTACTGTTGCTCTGCATCTAAAGGAGCCAGTTGAGGTGGTTCAGACACTTGATTAGGATGCCTCTTGGACGTCTCCCCAGGGAGGTGTATCAAGCATGTCCAACCGATGGGAGACCTAGGGGAAGTGCCAGGGCATGCTGGAGAGATTATAACACTCAGCTTTCCTGGGAACACCTTGGTATCCCACTGAAGTGCAAAATAATATTTTTACTTTCATCATTATAATTTGCATGGGTAAGAAATAGATAGCCCAAGTACAAATTGACGTCTGCTTCCAGTTGTATTTCTCCTTGGACATTGACCCTAAATTGAAATGAACTGGAATTAGAATGGGTTGAGAAGATTAATGAATGAATGGATGATTCAATATATAAAAAGGTTTAGAAAAAACTCAAATTGTTTTGCATTGGTTTTTAAAATAGGTAACCCTCATCTTAATATTTTGATATAGTTGTCTGATAGTAAATGTGACTGCCGAGGTAATTTAAACATCTGAGATATTAAAGGCTCCTATTATACTGTTAAGTTAGAAAAAAGTCTAGAGTTACTAATGAGAACAACATAGATTTTTTCCTGCAAAGAAACCAAGGGTGGAAAATTAATTTATTGATTAAACTCTTCAGGCACTAGAGCTGTAATGAAGCTGTATTAAACTTAAGTGAGTATGGAACCTTGAAGCAGATATACATATTATATATGTATATATTATTGTCAAAATACATTTTATTTCAGTAATTAAGAATCCATCAGAATGACTGCAAGGAAGTAAAAAATAATTTTTTCAGTGTTTATATATATTCACCAGCCACTTTATTAAGTACACCTTGCTGGTACCGGGTTGGACCCCCTTTTGCCCTCAGAACTGCTGTAATTCTTTGTGACATAGATTCAATAAAGTACTAGAAACATTACTCCAGGATGGACATGGTCAGCTGCAATTCTCAGGTAGCCTGTGGCATTTAAACGACACTCAGTTGGTACTAAGGGGTACAAAGTGTGCCAAGAAAACATCCCCTACACCATTACACTACCACCACCAGCATGTGAACTGTTGATACAAGGCAGGATGGATCCATGCTTTCATGTTGTTGACACTAAATTCTGACCCTACCATCAGAAGGTTGCAGCAGAAATGGAGACTCATCACACCAGGCAACATTTTTCCAATCTTTGTTGTCCAATTTTGGTGATCCCGTTCGATTTATATCCTCAGTTGCCCGTTCTTAGCTAACAAGAGTGGCACCCAGTATTGTCTCCTGCTTCAGTAGCCTATCTGTGTCAAGGTTTGATGTGTTGTGCCTTCAGAGATGGTCTTCTGCATGCCTTGGTTGTAACAAGGAGTTATTTCAGTTACTGTTGCCTTTCTGTCAGCTCAAACTAGTCTGGTCATTCTCCTCTGACCTCTGGCATTAACAAAGTATTTTCGCCTGGGCAACAGCTGTCCAATGGAATTTTCTCTTTTGTAGACAATTCTCTGTAAACCCTAGAGATGGTTGTGCATGAAAATCCCCGTAGATCAGTTTCTGAAATACTCAGACCAGTCCATAATGTAAACTTTTCTTCCCCATTCTGGTGCTCGCTTTGAATTTCATCAGGTTGTCTTGACAGTGTCTACATGCCTGAAAGTGTCGAGTTACTGCCATGTGATTGGCTGATTAAATATTTGCATTAGCAAGCAGTTGAACAGGTGTACCTAATAAAGTGGCTGGTAAGTGTATAGAATGTTTGTAACAATCACATAAACAGGATTTCTCTTTGCCTACATGTATAGTTATCTAGAATGGACTTAATCACTTGTGCCTTATTCTTCAAATGATGATTGTTTCCTTTTTAAAGAAAAAAGATTTTAAAGAATGGAGAAAGCCACATACCATTAAATTATCCACTTCAGTGCACAGGCACACAGTGGTCTATACTCATTTTTTTTTATTAATGTTACTCATAACATCTAGGCACTGTTCAAGTATTTTTGTTCTAGCAGCATTTCTGGTTATGGTGGTTCTTGTGTATCTTTTGTGCTTCTCATTTGGAAGTTCACTGTTGTCAGAATGTTAGGTGTGCATGTGCCACAGGTATCAATGTCATATTATGATGTCTATGTACTTATCCATGTGCTTCATTATTTTGGCCCTGGATAATTGAGGCTTGTTGCGTACTGGTCAGACAAACAAGGAAGTATTTCAGTTTATTCCGTACTTGTGACAATAAATATGACCTTGTATACCTTTTTCTAAATTTTGGCAGGAACTACAGCACTGTTGAAAGTTATTTCTTGCAAAACGATTCAAAGGAAAACCTTATGTTGACATTTGGGCTAAATTATCGTGCTGTAATTTTGTGTTGTGGTTGTTTGAATGGGCACACTCCATTAAGTATATCTGACCACTATGGTATTGTATGGTTTTAGTCATGTAATGCACATAACATATAACCCATGATATCATGGAGGCCATGATATATAAGGTTTCTAATTGCATTGAAAAGTTTCCAAAATTTAAAACCACTAATGGAAAGACTCCGCAAGAAACAAGTGTTTGAGCTACTAAAGAATTATTTTGGATTTCAAAATAGTTTTGACTTTTGTTTGGTTCAAATAATGATTCTGAGTGAATTATTTTGTTTTTGGTAACAGATATTTATACTTCTTGTCATATTTTAACATAACATTAGGCAGATTGTGTTCATCTTTTGTCTGTACACCTGGCTCACTGCAAACAGTCCTCTATTGCATCTACATATCAGCTGCCCTGTTTATTTCAGCCTCCTGCTTCTGGTGCTGATTGTGTCTTTATCAAGCTGACTGGTTTGTATTGTAGTATTGTAGGAAGAGGAGAGATCTGTTACTTGGTTAATTCATTTTCAGTTTTGCTGTCACCAATAGTTAATTAAATAATTTGGTTAGGCTTCCACTTCCTTTCCTTACTCTGTAAGCGAGGGGGTCTCTGCCCATTAGACTTATATCAAATTAACTATAGCACACTCATTTTAAGAAACATGCTAATATAATTTATTGATAAATGCAAGGGCGGCATGATGGCGCAGTGGGTACTGCTGCTGCCTCGCAGTTAGGAGACCCGTGTTCGCTTCCCGAGTCCTCCCTGAATGGAGTTTGCATGTTCTCCCCGTGTCTGTGTGGGTTTCCTCCCACAGTCCAAAGACATGCAGGTTAGGTGGATTGGCGATCCTAAATTGTGTGTGTGTGTGCCCTGCGGTGGGCTGGTCCCCTGCCTAGGGTTTGTTTCCTGCCTTGTGCCATGTGTTGGCTGGGATTGGCTTCAGCAGACCCCCTTGACCCAGTAGTTAGGATATAGCGGGATGGCTGATAAATGCAAGTATTACAGAAATATACTACCTGCATACATATTGACATAGAAGACAGGATGCAAGACAGATGAGACAGAGAACCCCAAGGCTGTCGACTGGCTATTTGGAGTTCTAATTTATCTTTGCACAACTAAACAGTTTTATGATACCAAGTCTTTAAGGGTGATGTCCAGTGTTATGTGGAGTTGTTTCTGTTCTTCTGGGTTCAAATGGAGATCTTTTCTTGCACTGGAGTGCACTCTTTCTCTTTGCCATGTGGCCCTTTATGTGGATGTGATGCTGCCTTCCTCAGTTTGCTGTTAGGGTTTTCGTTGTGTTCTTTGCAGCTTCATCGGAAAATGCATTAGTCTTTCTGGTAGAAGAGGTTAGGCTCTTAAGTTTTTTCAGTATTAACTGCTTTTCAGTCTTGGCTCAGTCACTGGCACCAAATTCTGTTTTGGTAGACTGGATCTCAGCTTTTAGTTCCTCAAAGGGAAAGAGTGGCTTCTCAACTTTTAGGTTTCAGAGAGTACAAAAGAAACAAGACATTAATGCAGGAATATGTGCCTTCTGCTGATTGGATTAAAGTCCCTTCCAGTTACAGATCAAGAGCCTGCATTAAGAACATAATAATAGCTTTTTTAGAACTTCGGATGTCTCAAAGACTCTGCAGAGATGTCCGTTCAACTCTGATTTATACCTTTGTTATTAGAATAATGTTTTGAGCTGCAGTTAAGCAATTTTCTAGGAAATGCTAGTTGGGGATGAAACTGTGGAAAAAGATGATCTGCTGTGGCAACATCTAATGGGAGCAGGCAAAAGAAGAAGAAGCTGGTTAGGGATGAAGCTAGATTTATGTATCCTGTTAAATTTGCTGTCTTAACAGGCCTTGTGTGCCATTAAAAGCCTAGCAAAATGGGCAATGTCCACTTTTTCCTATGCTTATCTGTTTTAAAACATACTCTATATATCCCTGATTGAGATTCTGTTTACTTCCTTTGTTAGGGTATGCCACAATTGCCCTTGATGCTGTATTGTACTTGCTTTTTGCGTAAATGTAATATTCATATTTAGAATTGTGCAGAATCTGCCCTTAACAAGTTTCATTCTCTATCCCCATGTACTTATTGAAGTTAATTTAGAGTAATAACTAAGATCCTCCATACAGATTCCTTCCATGTTTGTAAACAATTTAAGTTATGACTTCTCTTAGTCATTGTTTGCTTAAAATGAAAACGTTTTATTCCTTCAGGCTTTAATTCATACCTTCCAGTCACAAATCAGACTAATTACTCTTCTTTGGAATTTTTCTAATACTTATAGGTCTTTTTTCTGGACTGGAGACCAAAACTCCACAAAGTAGCACATAGACGATGCTCCGCCAGTGCTCCACCAGTACATTATACAGCTTAATCATAACTTCCTTTGACTTGTTTGTTCTATAATGGCTTTTGTAAACCATTTGGATGTAGACATTGATCATTTTATTATGACAAATAGGTTCCTTCTCATAGGTTGTATTTTCAAATTTCTAACTTCCCATTATTTATTAAAACAGAACATTTTAACTTCTTTTGTATATTACCTTAAATGTACTTAAATTTAATTTCTTCTGCCAAAAATTCTCCTAAGCATGGATTTTGTCCAGATCCCTCTGCAATTATCCAGATGATTTCTAAACTGTAATTCCACCATGTTTTAAAAAAGCAGTGACCCTAGCACTGATTCTTGAGTGACACCATTTTTAGCATCACTTAACTTTTTGTTTCTGGGGTTTAAGCCACTTTTTGGTGTTTAATGCAAAAAAACTTAAAAGAAACTATAAATCAGAGGCTGCAGATAGAAAATACAATATTCTTATCTTGTTTCTGTTATAATAGAAATCTATTTAGAGTTCTGTCTTAGAAGCATTAAACTGTTCTATAACTAGAAAAATAAAGTCCTATTTATGAATTTACTTTCACTTTTGTGACCCATGGCAGAGTTTTCATAGATTGCTAAGTTGTTCAGTAACTTGTATAATTATTAACATAACATCAAATAGTCTGGGTTAAAGGCAAATATTGTTGATCTTCTTAATACCTAAGTGCATAATTTGCCATAAGCAGTATCTTTGTAAAACTGAAATTACTTTATTCATTCCATAACCAGTGCTTTTTAAAGTATACCACATAGGGAACTCTGTATGTACGATTATTTTTAATCAGTTGTATGTTGGAAGGCATAATACCTTAGTGGTTAGTGCTGCTGCTTCACAGCACCAGCAGATTTTATTTAGATTCTCTTCTGCTGTTGTTCTAGTTATTTCTAGTTGATTCTCCTTCCATATTCCAAAATTAAATGCATTAGGTTAAAAAACACATCTGAATTGTCCAGCTATGGGTATAGAAGTGAATGTGCCCAGTTATGGACTGACACTCCATTCAGGGCTGGTTCCTGTCTTGTTGACATTGCTTCTGGAATAGGCTCTGACACCCTTTGACATCTAATGTGGGTCAAATTGGTTCAGTAAAATGGATAATTACGTACTGCTGAAATGTGCCTTTGTGTTAGGATATAAAGTGCTTGATGAAAATGTTATTCATTATTTATAAATTTTGCAAGGAGATCGAATGACATCTGTTGTGTCTATTGTGTTAGCTCTCCAAAAATTTACAGAGTGACAAGGCATAATGGAACACAAAAATATCAGTGATTATTGTTTTCTCATGCAAATTATATACACTTTGATAGCCCTTAACAGTCAATTTAAAGGGATCAATTCAGGACTGAATGAATCTCACTAGCTGTCAGCATAACCTAATAATGTACTGTTAGACTTGCAATGAAACTGTTTTCATACATATTGGAAACATGTTTCCATTAAGTGCTAGCGTTTATATCTTTAATTTCAAATCAAACAAAACCTGGATTAAAAGTTGTATACCAAAAATGTTTTACTTATTTTACTCTAAATTTCTATGTTTCTTATAGGAGGAATCCAGAATAAAACACAATAAGGAGCAAAACCTCTTTCAGGTGCTTGTGATAGATACACTCTCTAATCCATCAATGAGCTTAGTGTCAAAATGTCATTACCCTGTTACTATCAAGTAACTAATTATCTGTTCCTAGCACTTCTGAAAGTGCTTGTCATCAGTTATCTTGGCTGCTTTTTTATCTTTCTATAGTAAGGTTCATGTTTGATGTCTTTTCACTATTGTAAAGAAGATACTTGTATCATCCAAGAATGTTTTTTTCTCACAGTCTTCAAAATAGGAGTGTTGTGCTGTTGTATAGGACAGTTACTGCTAAAATAAATGACAAATGTTTGCTGCTTAAGTTTTTTTTTTTTCTTTTTGTTTTGTCATTTCTTTGTTTAAAAAAGAACATGACCCAAATGAAAATAGCATGCCTTCTCAATTACCTTCTTGACTTTGATGGTCAAAGCCAAATTTCCCCCAGAGACAAATAAAGTTCTATCTATCTATCTATCTATCTATCTATCTATCTATCTATCTATCTATCTATCTATCTATCTATCTATCTATCTATCTATCAGTTATTTTTTATTCCAGCTGTGAGGCTGTTTTAGTGAAGTGTTAAAGCATTAAGTGCATTTGTATTCACAATGCTCATAATAGTGAACAGACACATGCTTACAGAGCCCCTTTCCTCTTCCATTCATTTCTAGATATGTTAAGCACCTTTTTCTTTTCTTTGCTTGTATTTTTTTACTTTTATGCTTAAGAAGATTATACTTAAGTGAGCTGCAGTTACAGAGATTTACATAAGCTACTGATATGAAGGCGAATTCCTTGCCACTCACAACTCTGCTGGTGCCTCAGTAACTTGTTTAAGGGAATGATTTTGCCAGAAATGACTAGAAGTGTATAATCTAAAAAAATTCCACTTAACTTTTCTCAAGATAAATATACAATATGTTAACTACTAATTGAGGTCCAATAGAATATTTCCCTTTTTAGGATAGATGTTTCTGAAAATTAACCATGCTTGTAAATGGGACATTTTCAGATGTCAAAAACGTGTACAGCACGCTGTATTTGAGATACCTTAACAAAAATGCAATTTTCCTGACAACATTTCCCTAAAGAATAAGTGTACGAAGTTTGTTTTGTTTTTTAATATATTTTATTACATTTTTGAAAGCCAGAACATTGCAGTGGCAGGCTACTCAATCAAATATATAGTAATGACATATTAGATACAACTGTTTACTTCAAAATAAATACAGAGAAAACAAAGGGGAAAATAGAACTACAAAGAAAAAAAAATCTAAACAAAACGAAAACAAGATTTAATCCCCACCCAAGAGAAATAGAAAAAGAAGACAGATATAGGCAAATTAAATCTTAACGTTTTAAATATGATAGAACAATTAATAATTAGTAGCATAAGAGAGTCAGTCACAGGACCAGAATGCTTATTCTAAAAATATGAATAATTTTTGTCATTCTTTAAAAAAGTTCTGGACTTTTTTAAGACTGTAAGAGAGTATTTATTTTTTTCTAATTTTATACAGTAACCACTCAATTATCAAAGGTGGGCTGGAATCCTTCCACTTGAGCAAGATAAATTTACATTCTAGTAGTGTGTTATAAGCTATTAGTTAGTTCGTTAGCTAGTTAGTGAAAGCAGCTGGGTCACTCCCAAAGGCCTTGTACCGTCAAACTGGCAGTGTTTATTCGGTTCATTAACAAATTTAGCTCCATCTGTTGTATTTAGATCTGTTTCATGATGATTCTTATTGTTTCTTTTTAAAACATAGAGTCCAAGAAAGGTGTTCGAAATCTTTCTATTGTAAAAAAAAGTTCTACTTAGTTCTTATAGTCATTTTAACTTCTGTTATCTGTATTTATTTTCATTGGCTTATCGTTTTGGCTGAACTGTCTCTTTTTTGTTTTGTGCCCTCTCCACCATAACCTGTCATCTATGGGGGAGAGTGAAAGCTTTAGATTTGTCAAAAATTTCTATCTTCCCTTTTTGACAGATCCTGGCATTGATATCTCGATGATGGGTGTGTGTCTGTCTGTGTGTCACAGTTTCTTGTGGACGGTCTAGAGTTAAAACGGCTTAACTTAAGCTTGTTGTGAGATGACAATGTGCTGGTTACTTTTTGAGGCAAGTCGTGCAAGATAAAGAGGCACTCTAGAGGAATCCTCAAATACCGTAATTCTGTAATTAATTATGGATTCTTCTTGCTATCATAATGACCTATTTTCTGATCAAAAGATCAGCATCAGAGTGGCAAATAATTACTAAAAGGTTGTAGGATGGTTTGGGTAACTTGGTTTCCAGGGCGCAAATCCTACTGATGCTCACGTCTTCAATTTTTTTTGTTTTGTAAACCCATCCATCCATCCATCCTCTTCCGCTTATCCGAGGTCGGGTCGTGGGGGCAGCAGCTTAAGCAGAGAGGCCCAGACTTCCCTCTCCCGGCCACTTCTTCCAGCTCTTCCGGGAGAATCCCATGCTCCCAGGCCAGCCGGGAGACATAGTCCCTCCAGCGTGTCCTGGGTCTTCCCCGGGGCCTCCTCCCGTTGGACGTGCCCGAACACCTCACCAGGGAGGCGTCCAGGAGGCATCCTGATCAGATGCCCGAGCCACCTCATCTGACTCCTCTCGATGCGGAGGAGCAGCGGCTCTACTCTGAGCCCCTCCCGGATGACTGAGCTTCTCACCCTATCTTTAAGGGAAAGCCCAGACACCCTGCGGAGGAAACTCATTTCAGCTGCTTGTATTCGCGATCTTGTTCTTTCGGTCACTACCCATAGCTCATGACCATAGGTGAGGGTAGGAGCGTAGATCGACTGGTAAATTGAGAGTTTTGCCTTACAGCTCAGCTCCTTTTCACCACGACAGACCGATGCAGAGCCCGCATCACTGCGGATGCTGCACCGATCCGCCTGTCGATCTCACGCTCCATTCTTCCCTCACTCGTGAACAAGACCCCGAGATACTTGAACTCCTCCACTTGGGGCAGGATCTCTCCCCAACCCTGAGAGGGCACTGCACCCTTTTCGGCTGAGGACCATGCTCTCGGATTTGGAGGTGCTGATTCTCATCCCAGCCGCTTCACACTCAGCTGCGAACCGATCCAGAGAGAGCTGAAGATCACGGCCTGATGAAGCAAACAGGACAACATCATCTGCAAAAAGCAGTGACCCAATCCTGAGTCCACCAAACCGACCCCTTCAACACCCTGGCTGCGCTTAGAAATTCTGTCCATAAAAGTTATGAACAGAATCGGTGACAAAGGGCAGCCCTGGCGGAGTCCAACTCTCACTGGAAACGGGCTCGACTTACTGCCGCAATGCGGACCAAGCTCTGACACCGGTTGTACAGAGACCGAACAGCTCTTATCAGGGGTCCGTACCCCATACTCCCGAGCACCCCCACAGGATTCCCAGGGACACGGTCGAATGCCTTTTCCAAGTCCACAAAACACATGTAGACCGGTCGGGCAAACTCCCATGCACCCTCCAGGACTCTGCTAAGGGTGAAGAGCTGGTCCACTGTTCCGCGACCAGGACAAAAACCACACTGTTCCTCCTGAATCCGAGGTTCGACTATCCGACGGACCCTCCTCTCCAGAACCCCGAATAGACTTTTCCAGGGAGGCTGAGGAGTGTGATCCCTCTATAGTTGGAACACACCCTCCGTCCCCTTTTAAAGAGGGGACCACCACCCCGGTCTGCCAATCCAGAGGCACTGTCCCGATGTCCATGCGATGTTGCAGAGACGTGTCAACCAAGACAGTCCTACAACATCCAGAGCCTTAAGGAACTCCGGCGATCTCATCCACCCCGGGCCCTGCCACCAGGGAGTTTTTGACCACCTCGGTGACTTCAGTCCCAGAGATGGGAGAGCCCACCTCAGAGTCCCCAGGCTCTGCTTCCTCATTGGAAGGCATGTTAGTGGGATTGAGGAGGTCTTGAAGTACTCCTCCCACCACCCACAACCCGAAGTCGAGGTCAGCAGCGCACCATCCCCACCATATACGGTGTTGACACTGCACTGCTTCCCTCCTGAGGGCCGGACGGTGGACCAGAATCTCCTCGAAGCCGTCCGAAAGTCGCTCTCCATGGCCTCTCAAACTCCTCCCATGCCCGAAGTTTTGCCTCAGCAACAACCAAGCCGCTTCGCTTGGCCTGCCGGTACCTATCAGCTGCCTCCAGAGACCCACAGGACAAAAAGTCCTATAGGACTCCTTCTTCAGCTTGACGGCATCCCTCACCGGTGTCCACCAACGGGTTCGGGATTGCCGCCACGACAGGCACCACCACCTTGCGGCCACAGCTCCGGTCAGCCCCTCAACAATAGAGGCACGGAACATGGCCCATTCGACTCAATGTCCCCACCTCCCTCGGGGCGGGTTGAAGTTCTGCCGGAGGTGGGAGTTGAAGCTACTTCTGACAGGGGACTCTGCCAGCCGTTCCCAGCAGACCCTCACAACACGCTTGGGCCTACCAGGTCTGACCGCATCTTCCCCACCATCGGCCAACTCACCACCAGGTGGTGATCAGTTGACAGCTCCGCCCCTCTCTTCACCCGAGTGTCCAAGACATATGGCGCAAGTCCGGCGACCGACCACAAAGTCGATCATCGACCTGAGGCCTAGGGTGTCCTGGTGCCAAGTGCACATATGAACACCCTTATGCTTGAACATGGTGTTCGTTATGGACAATCCATGACGAGCACAGAAGTCCAATAACAAAACACCGCCGGGTTCAGATCGGGGCCATTCCTCCCAATCACGCCCTTCCAGGTCTCACTGTCATTGCCCACGTGAGCATTGAAGTCTCCCAGCAAAACGAGGGAATCCCCAGAAGGTATGCCCTCTAGCAACCCTCCAGAGACTCCAAAAGGGTGGATACTCCAAACTGCTGTTCGGGCGATACGCACAAACAACAGTCAGGACCCTTCCCCACCCGGCGGAGGGAGGCCACCCTCTCGCCCACCGGGTAAACCCCAATGCACAGGCTCCAGTGGGGCAATAAGTATGCCCACACCTGCTCGGCGCCTCTCACCGGGGGCAACTCCAGAGTGGTAAAGAGTCCAGCCCCTCTCAAGAAGATTGGTTCCAGAGTCCAAGCTGTGCGTCGAGGTGAGTCCGACTATATCTAGCCGAACCTCTCACCTCGCGCACTAGCTCAGGCTCCTTCCCTTCAGAGAGGTGACATTCCACGCCCCAAGAGCCAGTTTCTGTAGCCGAGGATCAGACCGCCAAGGTCCCCGCCTTCGGCCACCACCCAACTCACACTGCACCCAACCTCCTTGGCCCCTCCCATAGGTGGTGAGCCCATGGGGAGGAGGACCCACGCTACCTCTTCGGGCTGTGCTCGGTTGAGCCCCATGGGTGCAGGCCCGCCACCAGGCGCCATCGAGCCCCACCTCCAGGCCTGGCTCCAGAGGGGCCCCGGTGACCCGCGTCCGGGCAAGGGAAAACGTCGTCCAAGGTTTTTATTCTTCATCAGAGGTTTATTGAACCTCTCTTTGTCTCATCCCTCACCTAGGACCAGTTTGCCTTGGGTGGCCCTACCAGGGGCATAAAGCCCCGGAAAACATAGCTCCTAGGATCATTGGGACACGCAAACCCCTCCACCACGATAAGGTGACGGTTCAAGGAGGAGTTGTTTTGTAAACTAAAGTTTATAATTTGTATAACCCTTAATTGTTTTTGTCTCTAATGCCATTTCTTCACAAAAATGATTATAATCTGTTACAACTGTAGTACACTGATCAAGTGAATAAATAACTGCCAGTCAGTAGAAGATACACATCTCTCAGCTGTTCTATATGCTCTTCTGACCAACCTTTAACTTGTTTAACTTGCACTTTTTCTCATTTAAGTTTTCATCTGTAGGTAGGAAACACATTCATAGTTGTCAAATGTACCAACTTGTGCCTATTAAAATTGTTTCCCCAGCTACAGTATATCAACCCATCTTGTAGTAGTCTTCCTCTCTTTCATTGTCCTCCCACTTTAACAGGCATCATGTCATTTTCTAGGGAGTGATCCCTTCTGGCAACATGTCCAAAGTACAAGAGACAGAGTTTCATCATCCTTGCCTCTAAGGAGCATTCCGGTTGTACTTGCTCCAAGACAGACCTGTTTGTTCCCCTGGTGGCACAGGGTACATTCGGTGTTCTTCGCCAACACCACAGTTCAAAGACAGCTTAACACCACAGCTCAAATGTCTTCCATATTCGTTGATAGATAGATCAGCTTTTGGAACCATAGGAAGCTATTTGAAAACACTGTTGCTTGGATCAGATGCATCTTAGTCCTCACAGGGGTATCTTTGCTTTTATACTCTTGCAATAGGCCATCTGATTTCTTGACTGCTGCTTCAATGGGCATTACGTAACTCTTGATCCAAGTAAGATGAAGTCCTTGACAACCTTATTGAAAAATAAGTTGTTCAATTTCTCTTGTTGTCAAGAGATTAATTTCTGATTTTAATGTCAGGCTTTTATTATAGAGAACCTCGTTAGGTATCTTTGCATATTTGTTTTCTGTTCTGGAAATCTCGGTCATCATTTCCGATGCCTTCCTAGTCTGTAGTTTGTTTTTATGAGACAGATATGAAGTAATTTGTAAAACAGCCTTCATAGCTTATCCTAGAGTATTCTGCAGAAACCTTAGAGGACAAATTAGTCTCAAGAAAGTAATCAATTTCATTGGACATGAATTCTATAAAGTTTTCGTCTGCCTATTAAGGGGATTTAAGATGCCAGTTGCGAAATGAGTATGTGGGGCACACTGATGTAAGCTCTAAAATAAGAGGAATGTGGTTAGAGGAGATGACAACAGCATCGTAGTTATAGCATTTATTAGTGGGCAAGAAATTATTATCAATGAAGAAATAATCGATTCTTGAGTAACTACAATGAACAGGTGAGAAAGAGTAAAATATGACTAATAAATTCAAGTAAAAAGAAAAATGATAATATAAAAAAAACTGGTACAAGCAGCAAACACAAATACTTAACTGTTCTTTTTTGCATTTCTGCACACTGCATTTAGAGTGTTCATTTAATATTTTAAAGATTTTTGTCTTTTTAAATTTTGTTCTGCTACCTCTGGAGATGTTTGAATCATTAAGCCATTGGATTAGTTTGTGTCTAGCTGGAATCAAAAGATTATCAAAAGACTATATTTGATTTCAGTTCCACATAAGTGCTGTTTGATACTGTAGAATGTATCCCATTTTGCATCAGATTTTGGAGAGAAATCTGGGCTATGGATTTGGCTCTTTTAAAATATTATCTCCCCCTTCTGTCTGAAGTGGTATATCAAGTTTTCCTTATTTAGTTTATTGAACTTCTAGGCTTCGTGGGATTTGATCCTTTCAGGAGATAAGCAGTAAAGATCTTGGTGTCAACTTTAAAGTCCTCTCCCAATATTTTAGAAAAAATACTGCTACAAATTTCACTGTGTTGGAACTTTGTGGTTTTTTGGGTATTCTTTTTATACTAATGTTTTCCTACTATATCTATCTTCAAACACAACACGCTTATCACAAGGCCTATTTCAATCAGATTCTAGGGCAGTTAGTCATTTATTGGCAGCACATTTCATTTGTTCTACTTCCTAAATGTGATTTGTGAGCATGTGCTTTACTTCCTCTAGGTGAGCCTTTAAATATTTTGATTTTAATCATTTTTTCTTTATGCTTTCATCTATTTTTGATATATTTTTTGTTTTAATTTAACATTAAAATTGTACCTCCAGATCCTTTATATCCTGGGCCATATCCTTCATATTCTGGGAGATATCCTTGCTTAGTTTGTCTGTTCTACTTTGTATTCCTTTTATATCCTTCCAAGTTTGAAAGTAAGTGACTTCACCTCAATAGCCATGTCCATGTCATCTTCCCCACTGTGCTCTTACAGCATTAGGTAACCAGATAATGTCTAGGCTCTTGAAATACAAGGGGTTTTTGTAATTTCTGATGATGGAGACAAGACACCCTCTCCGTGGTTTAGGTTTGCAGCTTGGAAGTGTTGCGTTTTCATTGCCAGCCTCACTCTTAAAATAAGTGGGTGCTGGACTGGATGCCTCACTGGGAGATCCTTCCTAATTGGGACCTGCATTTGTCTCCCCATCCTCAATCTGCAATAGGCTGTACTGTGAGCTTGACCATTATATTGATGCTGGATTAGGATGTGGTGGATCTTTAAGTATTTCATGACTTTCTTTGGGGTCTTTCTACTCCCTTTGTGTCATCTTCGTGTTTCAAGCATTCTTTTGAGCAATACCAATTAAATCAATAAAATATAAGATATCTCAAATATTAAGAAAAGAAAGAATATTGACATAGCTGCCAGCCAAGCACAGTCTTGGACATTCATCTCACACATTGAACAAAGTCAACTCCTTTAGGTATTTCAATAAAATCATTCCACTAGGAGGCAAGTTGCTTCATGTAGACTGGTGGACATTGTGACATTTGGTAGATTACCGTCCTTGTGAACTTTACTCGTGTCCACTGATCAATAAAAAAACATTTTAAGGATATATATATATATAAAGTATATTAAAAGTAACTTCAATAAGTCCTCCAGGATAAATTTTGTTTGCTTCCAGCAATTTATTTGAATTCATCATTTTAATACTTGCCTCACTTATTTCACTGTCCTATTTCCAAATCACTGAATACCTCCTTAATTTCCTCTGTATCTCTCATTTGCAATTTCAGTTTCATTGTGTTTAATTTTATTAGTTCAGTTCCTAAAACATCTCTTCTACTCCTTAACTGTTCTTTTAGTAGTTAAATATTTAGGATAACATACAGTAGGTCTCATAGGTTAACCTTTTAGCCTTCATAGTGTACTTTTAGCTGTTGCTTTCATGTCCTTATGTGTGACCTATGCTATCCTAAAGCAAGGAATTTTTTTTATTAAATGTTTTTGTTATTTTTTAAATGTTATTAAGTAAATTGTCATTGATTATGTTTTTTTTTCTTTTTTATATATTCACTAAAAATACTAAATATTGTTTTGTTAGTTTATTTTATGTTATTGTCTTAGGGTAATAGAATATCTAAGTGTTCATTGCATTATGTGCCTTGTGCTGTCCAAGTTAAACCTAAGGAGGCAGGGCCTCCACATGTTGCAGCTGAGAGACCAAATTTAGCCTTTATTATGAATCAGGTGGTTTTAATCAGTTGCTGTGGCATTAGTGAAACATCCATTGTCCTTGTTTCTCATGAATTTCCTGAATTATGACGTGTAAGTGTTCTTTTGATTTGTTAATTATATTTTACTTTTGTCTTTGGCTTTTTAATTTATTTTTAATTGCATTGAGGGTTGACTTTTTAGGCATATGCTTCTTTGAGCACTTTTTTGGTTTTGCTGTAGTTTTTGTTGTTATTTTAAAATTTTGAAATCTTTAAATCTTAAAGAACATTGGGTTTATCTCTTTTTCAGGTGTTCTTTCTCCTTTTTTGGAGTTATGTTTTTTTTTTATCTTACAGTTGTTTTGGCCTTTGCATATCGCACACTGTCTTTTACAGTTTTGGGTTAGTCTCAGTTTGATATTGCATCTCAAAGAGGCATATCCTCATTTACACTTTTGTGAGCCAGGCAGGATCTTAACACCCTACAACTAACGTTTGTGTTATACAGCTATTTCTTTTAAAATGCACTTTTTTCTTATACATCCAATGTGAGTTTGACAAATATTTTAATACATTTAGGGATGAACTTGTCCTACATCGTATGTAAGATACTTCTAAATCCACTCCATTGCTGCTCATCCATTTCCATGGTTAAAATATTGTCCCAGTTTATTTGTAAGAATTTAGTCCAATAAATTTGGTTAGCCCCAGAACCTGACCAGTGAAAAACAAGATGATGGATTATGTGGTACTTTGTGCTTTCTCTCTGCCCAGAATGGACCAGTACTGAGTATCTGTTCTGTAAAGGAGCCACATTTGTGGGAGCAGCTGCATCTATATTTTGTGGGTCCTGCACCGTAGGCAAACAGTGGACTAAACCTCTTTAAAAAATGACCAGGGAGCAGTGGTGTAAGATGTCACCAAGGCTGAAGAAGAGTCAATATTATTTGCTAATCATGGCATTGTTTTATTTATTTGTAGCTTGGATATAGTCCTAACCTTGATATTAAAGACAAGTCTCGGGAGTGACATTGCTAGCTGTATCCTGCTGAAGTTATAGGTGAAAGCAGAACAGAACAATGAACAGTTTTTTGTTGTTAGGAAAAGAGGTCACCAAGATATTCAGACAAGATGTGAGAGCCAAGGATTGAGATTAGTTGTCTGCTCTTGATAATTTAGTTCAAATACCTATTTAGTGACCCCCCAAGCTGGAGAAAAAAGCATTTTTTATTTTACAGAGCTTTCCTGCCAAGGAATCTTCTTTACGTTCCCAATCTTAAACCTGTTTAATCAGGTTGGCATTAGGTTACTGTGGTAATTCTTGGTGCAAGGCAGGAAACAGCCATAGCGGAAAATGGTTTTGGTATTCAAAACCTGAATGATTGATCCATGAGGTAGCAGTACTTCTCTGTATTTTTTGAGCTTTTCCTCATTGATTTTTACACTCATATGAAATTTTGTTTAGTTTTCTTTTGCAAATCTTTCATTTTACAATGGTATCTCAGCAGACAGACACGCTACTGATGATCATTAAAGGCCTAATAAATTCTGGTATGCCCTTAAATCCAATACATTAATTAAATTAAATTAGGACCTTATTAAGGCCTCTTAGTTTGAGGAGGTTAATACAAATTGTAAAATTAAAGAATGCCCAAAAATCCAAACAGAGCATATAAAACATACTGTATATTAAAAGGTTATTTATATATTAAAGGTGATGTAGATATTTAAAGTCTGAATTTATTAATAAATCAAAAAACCATCAAGATTTTTCTTGACTTAAGTACAAAAATTAAAAGAAATATTAGAAATGTATGTGTCTTTACTTTCTAGGTTGTTAGGCCCTGACGAAGGAGTAGAGTACCGAGATGCGTCAGCCTGATGGACAACCGTGTGAATATTCACTAGTAGATGTTCAGTTCCTGGATACTTTGGTTATATTGACCCTCTGGACTTTGTTATTATTTGTTATTTAGGGTTGTTTACCTGACCTGTTTATACTTAAAAAATGTTTAAAATGCTGGAAGCCTTTGTGCTCAAATAATTAATGTTAAATATTTTGTACTTAAGTCAAGAAAACATCTTGGTTGGGTGAACTAATACTGTTTGATAAAAATATTTTTAATAAATGACCTGGCTGTTCCTTAAATTGTACCTTTATAAACCTGCAGCTGGTTTGGTACAATCGGATGGTTTTATGATTTACTGGTCAAAAAATAGGTAAAGGTCTATGCCTAAAAGGTAGTTTAGAGCCAAAAAATCAAACCTAAATATAAACCACATTCTCTGTTGCTGTGGTAATTAACTAGCCCAGAAGACCTAGCTAGACATGTAAAATGCACCAACATGGAATTGTTTAGAATATTCAAAATCTTGGATGGTGAGTACTATTTTCTATTTACTATTTTTTTACTATTTATAATATTGATACATTGATATGACATACCACATCCACATGGTGTCAATTGTTTGTGGTAACCATAAACAATATGAACCCCACCATGAAAAGGAAGCACAAAAGTGCATCAATAATAGTAATAACAATAATAATAACAAGTAAACCCACAAAATGGCACTGAAATCATATTTCTAATAGCCACACAGCACTCATGACAAATCCAGCATGGCCATGAGCTTATTTTGTTTTATGCAATTTTTTATGATTAAAAATGTCTAATACTGAACATCTTTATTAGTATTGTATCGAAGAACAAAGTTAATTTTCTCACAAGCCAGTGTCATATCATGTACACTTGTACACTTTACACCCTTTCCACCCTTAACGTCATACCAACTGAGAATTGTGCTACTTTTGTGTTGTGAAATATCCTTGGTAAAACAAAAGTAAATACAATTTTAGACTTGCTGATTTTTGCAATATCGTGGCAATTTATGTTTATGGTATATAAAAAAAAAATTTTTAAATCCTCTTTGGATCCTGAAGTGTTAGCAAACTATCATCTGATCTCCAGCCTTCCATTTTTGTCTAAGGTTTTGGAAAAGGTTGTTTTGATTCAGCTTCAGGATCACCTCGAAAAATTCGATCTGTTTGAAAAATTTCAATCTGGCTTCCAAACTTCTCACAGTAGAGAGACAGCCCTGGTCAGAGTCACCAATGACCTCCTGATAGCTGCTGACCAGGGCTCTCCATCACTCCTTATCCTCCTGGACCTCACACCTGCATTTGATATGGTAGATCATAATATTCTCCTTCATCGTCTTCACTATATAATTGGACTTTCTGGCATTGCTTTGGAGTGGTTCGAGTCCTATTTTACACATAGGGCTGAGTATGTGGCCTTGGGGGATGCTAAATCTCGTACCCACACTGTCACCTGTGGGGTCCCACAAGAATTAGTCCTTGGGCCAACCCTTTTTAATATCTATATGCTACCCCTGGGTCACATCATCCGCAAGCATGGAGTTTCATTCCACTGTTATGCCGATGATACACAGCTCTGTGTGAGATTAGATTTGACCTCTCTTACACCTCCATCAACTCTTTCCCCTTGCTTGGATGAGATGGAGGCCTGGATGTCCAAGAACTTCCTCAAGCTGGACAGCACCAAAACTGAAGCTCTTTTAATTGGCACCAAACCACCATCAACTTTGTTCCTCTGTAAATTGTATTTCATTTTTTTTCCGACCGTACTATTACCCTCTCCCCTTCTGTTACAAATCTGGGTGTCAAGTTAGACTCCCATCTGTCATTTGATACACATGTCCATCACCTTTGTAAAACTGCATTCCTTCATCTCTGAAACATAGCCAAACTCCGTCCCTACCTCTCCCTCTGTGATGCTGAAACTCTGGTTCATGCCCTTGTTTCATCCAGGCTGGATTATTGTGATGCACGCCTCATCGGGATCCCCAGCAAGAGCCTTCAAAACCTCCAACAAATTCAAAATAGTGCTACAAGAATCCTGATGAGGGTGCGGAAATATGAACACATTTCACCAATCCTTCGGTCACTTCATTGGCTCCTTATCCACCTCCGTATCGAATACAAACTCTGTTTGTTTACTCACCAGTATATCCATGGAAATGCTCCACAATATCTGAAGGAACTCCTTTTACTGCAATCCGCTTCAAGAAACCTCCGTTTTGCAAATACCTACCGCCTTCACCCCCGGATGACCAAACTTCATACAATGGGTGACCGGGCCTTTGCAGCCGCTTCCCCACGGCTCTGGAATGCCCTACCAGAGAGCATAAGAAGACAGCAGACTGTGGGCTGTTTTAAAAAACAGCTAAAGACTTTTCTATTTAGGAAAGCTTATTAACAAGAATGCTATAATTATTGTTGTTTTATCTCTGTTTTTATCTTGCCTTGCCTTTGTTTAAACTTTTTATGTAGCACTTTAAGATTTACTGCTAATGTAAAGTGCCCTATAAATAAAATGCATTATTATTATTATTATTGTATGGTTATTTGTTTATTTTGAAATATCAAATACTGAGATTTTGTTGAGATTCTTTTGAATAGAGCACATCTATACATATCGTATCAAAGGACAAGGTTAACTAAACTCTGCATTTCTACCCTTCTGCCCCACACCTCTCATGTGTGAATTTACTGTATATCTGACCATACGTCCCAACAGTCTGTCCAGTCCTTCCACACACAGTTTGACCGTGGCCTCACATCCTACATTCATTTGCATGGCATTTGCAATTACATAGTCTTTTGGCCTGTCTGGTGAAATTTAAACAGGCTGCTGACATTCAGGCTTGGCTCTGGTATTGATTACTCTGGTTCCATAGAGTCTTTGTCATCTCTGGCTTTTAGCTTTGTTTCATTTTTTGTTTATAATTAATTATATCTCTGTTACTGTGATAGAATTTGTGATTGTACTGTCTACTTTGGATTTTTGATCTGCTGCCAGCTTCCATTGTCTGCTCCAACTAATTTTCTTTCTGTCCTGTAGCCACGGCTACTCATTTTGCAGTAGTGCTAAGTACAAAGTCAAACCCTGCCTGCAATTTCACTGTCCGTTACATCAGTTGTTTAGGTATTGTGTAATCCACAGCCATATGAGAAGATGTGCACTTACAGTGATAGAAAGCTGGATATAAGGATTGAAAAGGACAAGAAATTTAGCCTTGGGCTATGTTGATAACATTGTATTACCCACATTTTGGTGTCCTTCAGAAATGTCAGGAGAGTCTCATAATCAAAAAGAAAAAAAATGTGCACAAAATATTTTTTATTAAGTAATAAACATAATAAACTAGGGAATCAAATGTAGTCAAAAATTTAGCTTATGGTAGTGTACTTTACCTTCAAGCGTTTTCTCATTTGACATTTTGGAAATGTCATATCCAGAAATCAAAGATATAAATATATAATTTCAATAACAAAACAAGCAGTATACTGCAGACAAGGTGATTTCCCACAGTCTTGTTAGTAGAACACAGATGGATTTTTTTTTAGTAGGAAAAAGCTTGTTTTCTTTTTCATTACCATATGCTTTCCTGATTTTGTCTTTGATTTTCACTTCTTCATAATAAACTAAGCTTCATCATTTGCAAAGTTCACATTTTAAAAGTCATCATTTTTTTTCTTTTGAGAGAATTGGTGAGCAACATATGCATTGTGATTCTATTATTAGAAAGTGTAAAATTAGGCTCTTCTGTAGTAGACTCTTTGATTTGCACATTTTCATAGTGTGAAACCAGAATGAGCTGTGAATTTATGCGTAAGAAATACATTTATGTGCCCCTGTTTCTGATCAATTTGTAAGTATGTTTAGTCACATTTAAGTCTGAACATTTACGTTAGGCTAGTAAGGGGTTTGGGGACATTTCAGGATTATAAAAAATAAAATGTGACAGACCACTCAGGCCTGGCTTCAGATGAAAATTAATGTGAAGATCTTGAAAAGTCACTTGAGCTAAAGGAGATCACTTCTACCTGCATTGACTATAGGGATTGCTTTTTATTTATCTGTGCAAAGGACAGAAGGTGTAGACTTGAGGGGGTTGACTTTCAGTGAGTAAAATAACCATAATAAATGAAGTCTGTTGTATTGGTACACTGATCCATATTCAACACACTGTGGACAACAAGAACTAGTAATGATGAAGTTCAGTGAAGTAAAGAGAGCATGTTACATGATGAAACCTTATAATCAGAATGCTAACTTAAACAAAAGATGTTCCTTTAAATTTGACTAGCTCAATTGATTTCTTAATAATGTGGTATGAATGACACCACCTAACTTCATATTCCAATTCATTGGGAGGACATAAGCTCTGGATAAACGAATTAGACACCACTTATAGTCTTGTGAATTGCTTTCAAAAACTATTAATGTCAGCAGCAAAACCTACTCAGTTGGGCCCCTGAGCAAGACCCATAACCTGAAAATTGCTCCAGAGGTGCTTATATGATGGCAGACCCTGCACTCGACTTCCCCAAAGGGCATGCGAAAGGATATTTTCTCCTCTGGGCTTAACAAAGTATATCTATAGTATATCCAAAGTCAATGAGTAGAAGAGTTAATGTGGTTAGTATAGTGGTTATTTGGACAATTACACATTTTTTTAATTGAGCTATAGATTCAAATAAAACAAAGTAAAAGGGAAATTAATTTATTACCTATCATTTTACTCTACATTTAAATTGTGTGCAGACAGGGGCCAGATTTCCCTAATCTGAATCTCAGTGTTGCACTAAAAATGAAAGCTCCCTGAGTCTTTGGAAAAGTAAGCAGGATGGTTTCATAGGCTGTCAAATCTGACACAAGATATGTAAAGGATGACTGGCATGGGCAAGTACATATTTTGACTTTATAAGATTAAGGCCATGTAGTATTACACTTTATATATTAAATGACACTTAATGATTTATTTAATTCAAGTATGTAGTACAGTTGTTTTTGTATTTCTGTGTCTATAACTTGGCATATTAAATGACATTTTCAGGGTCACACACCCAGAAGACTCTGTGGTTTATGTTCCTGCACCAGTCCAGCACCCTAGGTGCTAGGCCACTTTGCTGTAGGGTTATAAAATGATATAGAAATATTAAGTAAAAAAATGCAGTCAAGCCAGATGGGCCTATCCTTCAAGATCATTTACTGCATGTAAAAATGATCTTGATATTAGAAGCACAAATTGAAATGAGAATCAAAATACTTGAAATTGTTAATAAGTTGAAATATAAAATAAACTACATATCTATGTAGTTCTTGCTTTCCTTTGTTGATTACTATATTACATTTAAGTAGGGATTTTGAAGAGTGTATCCCCTTTCAGTCATTACTGCCTGTTTGTATTCAGGAGCTTGCCTTTTTCGCTTTGCTGAGCTGTGCTGGTGTACACACCCTAAGATGTCAGAATTCATTTAGGACTTGAAGGTTCTATTTATAATAGATAGCAGTAATCGCTGAGCTATAGCTGAGCCTGTTTGTGCCCAAGAGCTGCTAGAGTCATATGACCCTGCACTCATTCCTCAACTACCAGGAATAATCTCTAGTGACAAGCAGAGTGCTACAGCAGTTTTGCTCATCTTTCTAAAGCACTCTTACACTCACTGCTTCGTTAACTGAAGGATGTACTTTACTGCAGAATCACACTTAGATGTTGGATAAAACAAAGAATCATTGCACCAGCAAAGGAAAGCACTTGAACAAGTTGTGATGCCTGAAGAAAACGGTACTTCATTCTGTTTTTTTTTCAAACCTGAGAAACCATGCTATATGCTGTAGAATATCCAGCACTGTGTTATGGTTTTGTTAAAGTCTCAGGGCTGACTATTTTAAAGTACATTTTTAAAGATTTGGAGAATGTAGAAATGTGGTTATTGTATTCTGTGTTTAAGGAATTATTTCCATGTATTTAACCCTCCTTTACCTTTCTCTCAGTCTTTCTGTTTCTCTCTCTAATGTAATTGTGTAGGTATATAGAGAATGATATGCATAGTATACATATAATATTTATATAGTTAGACTACAGTTGTTTAAAATGTATTTATGTGGATGCCAAGTAACATCTTCAGATGCTAAATGTATTGTAAAAAGCAATTGTCATTAAGGCTTATTCTACTAAAAGTCTTTTGGAAAACTATACAAGGTGAAATGCATAGCTGACTAAAATATTTAATAGGCATGACAGTCAAGGCAGTTTACATGGTCATGTAGCTGCATAGCCTTTTTCTAATTTATATATGTCATATATAGCATTTGTTTTATACATTAGATAATAAATACAATTGCTTTAAATACCATCTAGGATTAAAAACTGGTTTCAAAGTTGCACATTATAATGCTTATTAGTAAATTTTCTTAGCAGTATTAGCAAACAGTTAATTGCTGTAGCAATGTCAATTTAATGGAATTTGATTTGGTAAAGCTCATATAAATAAGACGTCAATACACAAGCAGACAGCCTTAGGGTAACAGCATTCGTCATTACAATCTACAAACAACTAATTCAAAAACACATGTAATGCACATATAATATTTAGCATTTATCAAATTATTGCACATGATTCTCAAGATCAATATTTTTAATTCATACTTCTCATAGCTTGTGGATAAATACAGTTATGAAATGTGATAGTTCGGGTTTTCATTGAGCTACGATGTTTCCCAGACGAAAGAACAGTAAGTAGAAGGTTAGCCGGGTGCAACTGGTCAGAAAAGTTATTGTTGTATCTTTAAACCATATAAATACTGTTACCTTTTTATTATTTAAAGTGAGAAAGTGTTTTTTTATGAGGATTTCTGATTTGTAATGTCAGTTGGCAATGCTGACTAATAATGTGGAATTATAACTTTGACTCTCAAATGTATAAATTATGTATGCTTTGATGCAGTAAAAGGGGTTTTATAGTGACTATCATGACTGTTATCTTGTATTAAGTAAACCGAAGGTACAGCAGACATGTGTAGCTGCTTGCTGCATGAGATAAACAAGGGTCCTTTCCAGTGTATGCTAGATTTTTGCTCTCTGACTTCCAGTAACACACTAGGTTTTGTAGTTCTCTGGACAAGTCTTTGGATCTAAATAATTGCTTGAATTAAAATAAAAATAGGTCTATATGAACCTTAAATATGTTATTATTATTATTATTATTAGTAGTAGTAATAGTAGTAGTAGTAGTACACTTTGAAAAAACATTAGGAATTCAAAAATCCTCACTTCTAAAAAAACATTATAAGGCATCAGAGCTTATATATCACATTCTATTCACTGAGACATGAATTTGAGAGCTTGTATAGTTGTTGAAAATCTGCATGCACTCATTCCGGGTGCACACTGGCTAGTCAGTCCTATGCTACAAATGAATTGCTATGAATTTCCTTCACATCTCTGAGTAAATAATCTTCAAACAGGAAGTGTTTATCTCCCATTCTCCTCTGCATTTCTGCTTATTTGTATCCACTGCAGAAAGCCTTGTATGCCAGCATTCTCTGCAGAGCTGCACTGATCACAATGTAAGTTAATTATTTTATTGTGTGACCAAGAGCTTGACAGCAGTGAAAAACATTAAACAGATTGTAAAGCACTGGAGCGCACACTTTCTGAACTTCTCCCATGCTATGTCATATTAGAAGAATACTGAGAAGGGTGGTTCACATGTGCTTTCTTGAATATAGCATCATCGAAAAATGCTACAACAGACTTTTAAAAACCACTTCCTGTCATGATATATTGGGTCTGGCAACAAGTATTTTATTAACTAAGACATGTTTTTTGTTAGCAGCTTTAACATCGTGTAAAGGATTATGATCCATGCTTCTTAAGATCATAGTGTATCATAGTTTTGGAGTTATGGCAATAATTAAAATTTTGCAGCAATATTGTCAAGTGGAAAGCATTTATTAACATTGCTAATTAATTTGAATATGTGGCATTTGTTGCCGTCTTTTGTGTTTTTCCCAGTATTTTTTGATAGTGTTTCTTCGTAGTACAGGTTAGCTTGTGTTTCTTGCTCTGTGTCCTTGTAGCTTTTGTTACCTTCACATGCATTCTGTCATGCCAAGACATTCTTGATGTTCTTATATCAATCACAAATTTTAATGCATACCTTTTTACTTAAGAGCACCAAGGTGACGCAGTGGTTAATGCTGTTGTCTTGTGGATCCTTTACTCTTTGTTTGAATTCCACGCCCTGTCCCTCCGTGTTCGGACTTTGCATTTTCTGTCCAAGTTTGTGTGAGTTTTTGTATGGACACCACAGTGTTCCTTTCAGATCCCCAAAGACATGCGTGTGAGGTTTATCGAGTCATTCTTATCACGTGTACAGAGCAGAGTAAAATTCTTACTTACTTTTCAAAATATAGTTAATTGGTGATTTAAAATTTGTTGTGTGGGAGTGTGTGCATGTATGACAGAATGGGGCCACATCTAGTGTTGGTTTATGTGTTGTGCTCAGTGCTGACAGGGTCGGGTGTAGCTCCCACAGTGTTGAACTGGATTGTGCAGGTCTGAGAAATGTATTTTGTCTTTTGGTCATTTGTTTACCGTACTGAATCTTGCAGTGAAGTGGTACATTACAAACTACTTTTTTGTCTCCTAATTATAAAAGCCTATACATTTGTGAATAGTTTTGCCTTTCAAATGTCTCAAGTTTTTAAACTCACTTTAAACACGATGAACTTAATGCTCATGACCTTCAGCTACTTTTCATTTTAAAGGTATTTTTTTCTAGCTCAACACTTTTCATTGGATTAAAACATCAATTTATCTTTCCATAATCCATTTACCAAACTGTGTTTTTCAGTTCATTATCATGCAGGGCAAAAGCCTATCCCAGCAACACTGGGTACAAGGCAGGAACCCAAAGTGGGAGGGCTACTGCCAGACCATTGTAGAGCACAATTACAGTCACTCATCCATCCATCCATTATCCAGCCGGGTCACGTGGGTCTGCTGGAGCCATTCCCAGCCAACACAGAGCACAAGGCAGGAAACAAATCCAGGCAGGACACCAGCCCACCACAGGGCGCACACACACACACACTAGGGACAATTTCGGATCACCAATGCACCTAACCTGCATTTCTTCGGACTGTGGGAGGATACCACAGCACCCGGAGGAAACCCAAGCAGACACGGGGAGAACATGCAAACTCCACGCAGGAAGGACCTGGGAAGCGAACCCAGGTTGCCTTACTGCGAGACAGCAGCGCTACCCACTGCGTCACCGACAGTCACTCATGCTGGGGCAATTTAGAGTTGCCAATCAAGATAACAAAGACACATATTTGAGTTGGCTTTACAAAACAAGGACTCAAACATATCTGTCCCAGTTAGTGACCTAACCATTTGATGAACAAGACTTTTTACCAGATGCTTTCTGTATAATTTGAATGCTCAAAAAAACAAACAAAATTATATCTGAAGAATCATTGCACAGCTCTTGAGCAATCTAAGTTGAAGTCAAAATGAACAGGATCATTTGATTCAACAACTTGCCAATGCCAAAAAACAAACCTTTTTAAATGTTTAAGAAACATGTAGAAAGTGGATAAGTATACCTAAAAATCCAACATTTTTATTATAGCCTACATATTATAGTATTTTATTACCAGAATGCTCTTGTGAGTATAGGAACAAATTTATCTGTGTACTTCTTATAATATCATCATATATGGTAGTTTGAAGGAAGAACTCTTTTCTAAATCACTTTTAAAGAAAATATGTTTCCACTTTTTTTGCTTTTTATGGTATGAACTGTCATAGTAGTACAGTGGCAGTGCTGCTGCCTCACAGTAGGTAGACTGGGGTTCTTGTCCTGGGTACTCCCTATGTAGAGTTTGCATGTTTTTCCTGTGTTCACTGGGGTCTGCATCAGCTCCTTCCATAGTCCAAAAACATGCAGGTTTGGTGAATTGGCAATGTCTAATTGGCCTGTGTGTGTGTCAGTGAGTTCACCCTGATATGGACTATCATAATGTCCAGGTGTTGCTCCTGCCTTGTGCCCAGTGCTTGCTGGGATAGGCTCAGGCTGGCCCATGAACCTTCCCTGGATAAGCAGGTTAAGACGGTGGATGGATGTTGTGTCACTATGGTAAGAATGTTATGCTTCTTTGCTCAACAATTAATGTGATATGTGCATGTAAAAGTGGTGGGAAGAACTTTTTTTCTTAATCAATACTTGATTAATACAGTGGGTTGAAAAAGTATTCAACCCCCTAGACAATTTTTTAATTTCCTGCAATATTTTTCTTTGAAAATGCATCTTTAGTTTCATACTGTTACATATAAATGAGGGCCTCTTGGATAATAAATTTTCACTAAAAAGTCCTGAAAATCAAATTATGCTACAATGATAAAGAACATATCATTGAAATCTGCTGTTGAATAAGTATGAATATTAACAGCTTGGAAACTGTATGATTGTTAACAATGCAATATGGGTAATGTAAACAGGTGTAAACAATCAAGCAATTAATCCTCTAGCTTGTTGACTGGTCTGTAAGTAATTATTTACGCCAGTTCTTAGGAACATACAACTGAGAAATCAGTATAAGCGCCTTATTTCGTGAAACCTCAAAAACTGACAAAAATGAAGACAAGGGAATTTTCTACTTTTCTTGACTTGAGAACCACTGTGATTAAGAAGTTTAAAGATGGCAATGGTGCCAAGAAGATTGCCAAGCTCCTTAGCTTCAGTATGTCCACTGTGAAGGCCATCATAGCGAAGTGGAAGATAACTGGAAGGAGCTGTATTGCCAGAAAAAAAGCCACTCCTAAAAAAATGTAATCTGAAAGCTCGATTAGAATTCATTAACAGACATCTTGACAAGAGTCCTATATTCTGGAGTCATGTACTTTGGTCTGATGAGACCAAAATTGAACTTTTTGACCTCACCACAAAGGCGTTTGTTTGGCGGATGGAAGGGACTGCCAATGATCCGTCAAACATCATACCTACCATCAAGCATGGTGGGGGGAGCATCATGCTTTGGGGCTGCTTCTCTATGGCAGGCACTGGGTCCCTTATCCGTATTCATGGAAGAATGAATAGTAACAAGTACATCCAGATTTTGGAAGAAAACCTTCAAACATCAGGCATGAAATTGGGACTCTGATGACACTACCACTTTCAGCAGGACAATGATGTGAAACACTGTGCAAAAGTAACCAAAGCATGGATTGTCAAAAAGAAGGTCCAGGTTTTGCAGTGGCATAGCCAGAATGTGGATCTGAATCCGATTGAAAATTTGTTGGTGTGATCTCAAAATTACAGTTCACAAATGAAAGCCTTCAAAATTTGTCCAGTTAGAGCAGTTCTGCAAGGAAGAATGGGAAAAATTGCCTCCATCTAGATGTGCTAAGCTTGTAGATGGTTATCCAAAGCGATTGCAAGCAGTTATTGTCGCAAAGGGTGCTGCTACCAAGTACTAACTGTGTGTCATGTGAAGAGGTCAATTACTTTTTCGACAGCATTTTTTACATCATGACTGTCAATTTGCATTTGTTTAGTTCACCAAGCTATACATGTTTCAAAACATGTACACAGAGAAATAAAGGTTCACTGTGATACTCTACATTTGTGATTTTTATAGGTTGTAATAATATAAGATTTCCAGAGGGGGTCGAGTACTTTTTCAACCCACTGTAAATTGCTAACATGCACACAATGTGCAACATGCAACATGTTTCATGTCACAACTTTATGTGTAAGATTCTAACAGTTTTGAGTAAAAAAAACAAAACTTCACATTCTCAAACTCACTTTCATGAATGTGAATGGACGATTGATAAAATAAATTTTGTTTGCAATCAGATAGTGATGTAAAATAAATCTTCCTAATATATCATTAATTTTCTAATCCTTTCATTTAGGAATTTTTGGGATATTGGGCACATTTTCCCATTGTTTTCAAGAGAATCAGTTTGAATCTAGCATGCATTCAAGCTGCCTTGTGACAATTAGTCGATTTGCTGAGACATTTGTCTAAGTTTTATGTATAAAAACTTAAAAGTGAATCAATGCTTTTATATTTTGCTTTCATATTTTTACTAAATTATTTGTTTTATTTAATTTCAAACTTTTTAATATTTGAATAAAAATTACAAGTGTTATGGTGAATAGGAAGTCACTTCATGGGTATAATGAACTGACATGTAATGTTTAAGGCATGGCACTGGGAAATTCTGAAGAAATACGGTACCTTCATATAACAAGAATAGTGAGAGATTGTACAGGGTAATTACTGTATACACAACAAAGGATAGAAACTGTTTCAAGCCTCTTTATTATTGTTGTATAGTTGGACGACACTTCTGTTCAAGGCAGCTTACTTTTCAGGCCCACAATTAGATTAGGTGACTTTCTTCAGGTTCAATGAGACTGAAGCATTAATTAAACTGGCAAGTTTTTGAATTAGTCCAGTGAATTAGTGAATACATCATAATGCAAAACTTCAGGGACACACAAATGATAATACATATAATTACAAATACATTGTGGTAGCCGACCCAAACACAGACAGGCGGACACGTTCATGTCACCCACAACACGTTTGTTCTTCATTCCTAATATTTACAAAAGTGCCACACACCCCAAAAGTCCCCAAAGTCCTGGCCAAAACACAACAATGCCTTCTCTCTCTTCAGGCCATCTCCTTGCCTCCTCCAGAGACCTCGTCCTCTTCCACCCGACTCTAGCCATTGTATGAAGGGAGGCGGCCCCTTTTATGCTACCCCAGATGTGCTCCAGCTGTGTCCTGGCAATCTTCCACCGACACGCCCCAGTGTGGTGGAAGTACCGGCTGCATCCCTGGAAGCACTCCGGATTTCCCTGCTCCTCTTCCCCCTAGCACTTCCGTCTGTGGCAGAAGTGCTGAGGTCCAGGGCTCCAAAGGCATAGGGGCGCCTCCTGGCGGTGACCACGGGCCCCTACAGGGTTGAGCTTCAATGCTCTGTACCCGTGGCCCCCAAAGGTACCAGGGTGGTCACCCCCACATGGTCTGGGGAAGGCGTAAGCCCTCCTCCGGTCCTCCTTGGTGTCCCGGCCGGGTCACTCCCCCCAGCCATCTCCGACAATATGTACTGTATAACATTTATTGGTGTAAGAGGAGTGATTTCTTTGTATAGATTAGAGCAGAATTGTTAATAATATGGTGTATGTCTTTTTGTACCATGTTTTGCTGGTACAGTATTCCAACCATCTCAACACATTTCAAACTTAAACCGAATAATTGAGGACAACCCAGAAGTCTCTCACATATAATACTCCTTAAAATGCATCAATGAAAGTGGTTCACACAACAGATATTCAAAGCTGACAAAAAATGAAATGCCCAAAGCAAACCAAATTATATTTTTTGACACCCCCCACACACACTTTGTGTTGTGAGTTTATTTGGTTGCTATCCAATTTGTTTATTTTTTAATATTTAATCACTCACAGTGTTGCCATTTCATGAAATTATTAACAGATTGTGTATTGCTATGCCACAGGGCTTGCCACCACATGCACACATGCGCACATCAATATGCATCATCATTTAATAACAGATGGCAAGCCAGGCTTGCTGGTCCAATATTTGTGTGTGCAAGGGCTGACTGTTTCAGCTCCATGTAAACGATGTAACATTATCAAACTCCGTCAGTGTAATTCAGGGTTACCTGCACCTATCCTGTGAGCACAGGTTCCAAGACAGGAAACATGTTGTAGGCCCTGCTCACTCAAACAGGTCCAATATGGAATTGACAATCAACTTAACCAGCAAATTTGTGAGGATGTAGGAGAAATAAACACACAAACACAGAGAAACGAGACATGAGATTTAACATCAGGATGCTAAGTCCATGAGGCAGTAGCATTCCCCATTTTCCGACCATGTTGACATTAGGTAAAAAGTATACAGTTTAATTGTACTTTTCTTTCTGTCATTTAAATATTAATTTATTATCAAGCAACACACAAAATATTTCTGTTTCAGAGAAAGTAGTGCTTCTGACAATTTGATCGTCCCTTAAGTCTGTCATTTATTAGTGTTAGCATTCATTTTTTCATTACTCTTAATGAATTAAAGAAAGACAACTGTTAAATATAAAATGAACAAAAAAATAAGGTAACCTATACCTCACACCCCCCTCCCCTCTATTCACAGACATATTTTTGATCCAGCCCACCCCATCACAATCAAATCTGGGTGGGTGTAGGGGGCATGAATAATATATCCCCACAAAAGGTGAGAGGAAATGACAAACTGCTCATAAGGACAAGATGATATAAATCCATCCATCCATTGTCTAACCCGCTGAATCCAAATACAGGGTCACGGGGGTCTGCTGGAGCCAATCCCAGCCAACACAGGGCACAAGGCAGAAACCAATCCTGGGCAGGATGCCAACCCACCGCAGGACGCACACAAACACACCCACACACCAAGCACACACTAGGGCCAATTTAGAATCACCAATCCACCTAACCTGCATGTCTTTGGGTTGTGGGAGGAAACCGGAGCGCCTGGAGGAAACCCACGCAGACACGGGGAGAACATGCAAACTCCACGCAGGGAGGACCCGGGAAGCGAACCCGGGTCTCCTAGCTGCGAGGCAGCAGCGCTACCACTGCGCCACCGTGCCGCCCCATGATATAAACCAATAATGGAAAAATGTCTCATCTTAGAGCAACACACATCCAAGATTTGAACAAACAAGTTGAAGTAGTCCAACATTCAGTGCTGGTGTCCTATTGATCTGCAAAGCATGTAACTCAAGATGGATTTGATTGTAGAAGGAGGATTGGCAGTTTTCTCTTGAAGCAAGCTCTAGAACCTTCCAGTGAGACGTGAGAAGAAGCTTAGTGTAGCTTATTTTCTTTTTTCCAAACCTTTACATTATCAAACATCATAGTTTCAGAGTTGCTTAGAATGGAGCCTGGTTCATTAAATAATAGTAATACCCATGACAAGTTTGGATGAAAAGTCACAGTAATAATATTGTTGAAATGTTATGTGCTGTACTGCTTTGTTGTACAGCTCTCACGGTATACAGTTTTCAAAGAAGTAGGGACTGAAGGCTGATGTGAATGGTTTTTCTGTCTCCAGAACACAGATTTGTGAAACAGTGCCTAAATGAGCAGATGTCATGGGTTCCTTACAGAAGAAGATAAACTGTAGTCTGCAATCATAATCTTTCAACAGTTTATTATGTGATATTCAATGCTGTATCTACAGTAGCTATGAATCAATTATTCATTTATAGTGAAGTTCTAAGTTTAGACTTCCTAGCCATTTGCCTGTGGCTTTGTTTCATATTTATGTTAACCCTTGATCCTCCTTCTCTCTTCTAGGTAGCATTTGTTCTGCCATTTAGGAAATAAAAAACTGAACAAAATAAGTACATGTCAGACCAGAGTGCTAGCAGTATACTGTATCTGGGCTGTAGCACAGGCAGAGCCCTCCTGTTTTTTTAAACCCAAACCACCCTGCTTCAAGAAAAAGTTGGAAAAAAGGGACCAAGGACAGTTCATAACCTCGAATACTATATAGCAAAAGTCAAAACCAAAGTGTCAAGAGAACCAGTACCAAAAACACTAGGTAAAATTCATAATCAAAAAAGGCTTGCTATAATTCTTAAACTGAAGGAGACTAGAGGAAAGTACACTGGAAACTATTAATAACAAATTCAGGTGTCAGTGAGCATGTGGTGTTAAAGCGTCATCATAATAATGTCATGTAATGTGCCTTTTGGGGGCTGTGGCCCAGCAACTGATGCCTGCATCTTAGTAACTGCTACTCAAAGTGGCACCATGGTAAAGCACATACATAATGATAATAATCATTGGCATGTATGTCTAGAGACAATAACTTCTAAAAATAACTATACAAGGACATATTCTGATGTCTCAAACCTTTGAAAATGTCAAAGTGACATAGAAACAAAATATGTGTGGAGCAAGAAAAATAATTATGTCTGAATTATAATAGCTTTTCCTTTTTGTGCAGTGACTGACATGCTCACAACTGTTTATTTAGCAGGTGAGAGTCCTTGATATTTATTTAAAGATTGGTTGATATACCTTTAAAGGGTATTGGAAGACTTCAGTGACATTACAAAAGCTGTAGAGAGTCAAGTGTTGGCTGAGAACAGTACAGATTATTTATTTTGTATTAAAGTTGTAGGAAATTATTATTTGAGTGCCATCTTGCATTCAATGCCATTTTTAAAGAAAGCAAGCATAGCCGTTGCTCCTTTCTCTCTCTTTTCTCCTCTGCAAAAATGCTTGTCCTTTCTGTGTTATACCATCAAACCAAATCACAAAGGTAGCAAAGAGATTGACATTGTGTTCAAAAAATCTGGGATAGCTTGTTCTGTGCAAGCATGTTTCAGCAAGTACAAATGTGTATAGTTACTTTGTCTAGTTTTGAGACCATCTTATCTGTTATAGGTCACAAGTTGTAGAAGAAACTTAAAACATTGACTGTCTTTAATATAAAACATAAACAATAACTGTGCAAGGACAGACCCCTGAGGTACTCCACTGATGACCTCATTCCACATAGAGCATTCTCCTCTTAACTGTACTCTTTGTCTTCTGCTGGTTAACCAACTTGAGATCCGGTTTTGTAAATTACCTCTGATACCTACAGCTTATAGTTGACTTTTGGAGAGCAACCAGTGTCGCAACTCTGCTGTTTGCAAAAGAATTTGTTGTCAGTGTGATGCATTTGGTGATTAAGGACACAATAAAACAAGGAGATGATTAAGCAGCCAAAACAAATGGTCAGGACAAGCAAAGGGTTAGAAAGTGGGAGGGCAAACCAAACTGAGTAGACAGAAGCCAAAAGGGCAAGAGAAAATTGAAGGTTTAAGGCAGAATGAGGTAATCACCAAAACAGAGATTCCTAACACTAGGACCCCGGGCCTACTTGGAAATAAAGCTAACTATCACTCTGATGTTTTGGAGGTTATTATATCCATCTAAGGATACAGCAGTGTGTAATCACCAACATATTAATATTGTCACATTTGATGATATCATCAATGCGATAATTGTGGTCATTCAAATCCAAACTGATATTGAAGTGAAATCTATACTAATAAAAGACAAAGCCCTCACTGACTGACTGACTCACTAATTCTCCAATTTCCCGTGTAGGTAGAAGGCTGAAATTTGGCAGGCTCATTCCTTACAGCTTACTTACAAAAGTTGGGCAGGTTTCAATTCGAAATTCTACACGTAATGGTCATAACGGTCGACAACGTCCGCCATGTTGAACTTTCTTATTTATGGCCACATCTTCACGAAATTTGGGAGGTGGCTTCCCTGCGCTAACCAAAACCGATGTACGTACTTATTTCGGTGGTATGACGCCACTGTCGGCCGCCATATTGAACTTTCCAACATCACTAATTCTCCAACTTCCTGTGTAGGTAGAAGGCTGAAATTTGGCAGGCTCATTCCTTACAGCTTACTTACAAAAGATAAACAGGTTTCATTTTGAAATTCTATGCAGAACGGTCATAACTGTCAACAACGTCCGCCATGTTGAACTTTCTTATTCATGGCCCCATCTTCATGAAATTTGGTAGGTGGCTTCCCTGCACTAACTGAAACCAATGTACGTACTTATTTCGGTGGTATGACGCCACTGTCAGCCCCCATATTGAACTTTCCAACGTCACTAATTCTCCAACTTACCGTGTAGGTAGAAGGCTGACATTTGGCAGGCTCATTCCTTACAGCTTACTTACAAAAGTTGGGCAGGTTTCATTTCAAAATTCTACGCGTAATGGTCATAACTGGAAGCTATTTTTCTCCATATACTGTAATGGAGTTGAGCTCGATGGCCGTGGGGGGCGGAGTTTCGTGTGACATCATCACGCCTCGCACGTAATCACGTGAACTGACTGTTAACGCAGTATGTAGAAAACAAGGAAGAGCTCCAAAAAGCGCTGAAGAAAACATGCATTATATAATTGAGAAGGCAGCGAAACAATAAGAAGCGAGCGAGTGACACATACAACCATATTCATGAGTGCAGCTACTTCGGAAACAAAGCACGGAGAAAACCTAAAGTTTAAATTAAGTTCATAGACAGGCTGCTGCTGGCGTTTGTCATGCCCACGGGTAATGCGGGATACAAGTTTAATGAGAGGACGCAGGATATAAACGATAAACTAAAACCGATGTACGTACTTATTTCGGTGGTATGACGCCACTGTTGGCCGCCATATTGAACTTTCCAATGGTCTTTGTTACCTATGGGCCCAAGAAATGTGGTACGCGGGTTCCCAATGCTAACTGAATCCTACTTACTTACATATATACATCCATAGTCTGCAGTTGGGTCCCCCATCCCCACGCCTCCCACGTTGTTGGCTGTCTGCCTATATAAGGCTGTCCGTCACTCCGGTCTCTTCATTCCCTTCCTTGCTTCGCCACGGTATTAACATCTCCCTGCTGATAACCGCCTTTTTATTTAATCCATGGCTTCTCCGCTGTTTTATTGTTCGTTTATTATGATTATAGTTATTGTATAGGTATTTTAGACTCAGTTTACATTGTTCAGGTACCCATTTCCTTTATCATTCCAACCGTACCCCATTAACATGTCTGTCGAGGTGATCACCATCGATCAAAGAACTGTCACTTACCGAGTGGTTTCCATGCCCGGAGATGGCGCCTGCCTTTTCCATTCTCTGTGTTACATATTGCACGGCCATATCAGGCTCACTCTTGATATCCGGAGGAACATTGTGTCTTATGTATTGAATGACTGGGACAGGTTCAAGGTGTGGACTGATGACGGTACAGGACATAATTATACTACACAGGAGCACTAGAAGAGTGAAATGCTTAAGCCCTTCACCTATGGTTCTGCATGTGAGTTGATGGCTGCCGCTGAATTGTTCGGTTGTCGCTTTCAAGTGTACCGAAATGGCCAAATATTTTACACCTTTGGACAACCGCCAATGCCTCTTAAACATCTTAGATTCACAAATGGCGATTTGAGTAGTGGACACTTTGATGTTTATGAATGTTTAAACTTTCAAAAGCTGGATGCGAAGTTATCGATGAAACCGATTGTATGCTTACAACGTTTGACAGATACAGATTGTCACTTCAACACAACAAGTCCAGCAAATACTTACGTAATTGAAACAAACCATGAAACTCAAACCGATTATGACAGCAGCAATCCAAGCTGTGAGATTTGAGGCAAGATTGCTTTTCACATGGCCAACTGTACGTTGCATGCTCAAGAGTAAGCTCAGCGCACAGCTTGGTCATATTACAACTGGAGGGCTGAACTGACAACGTGGCATACAAAGAGATCCTTTAACAAATAATTATTGGTATATTATCCCTCAGTTTAAAAAGGTTTACTTTTCTTCTTAATAAAAATTTTAAGGCAGTACTTTGCTCCTGCGAAGCACGGGTATTTTGCTAGTTTAATATAATATTCATGGAGTGGATGTAGATGTGGTCCACTCCTACAAGTATTTGAAGGTCCACATTAATGATAGGTTGGACTGATTTCTGAACACAACAAAAGTATATAAGAAAGTGCAGAGGAGGCTCTTTTTCCGCAGGAGACTGTTCTTTAAAGTGACATCCTTCACATGTTCTATAACTCTGTGATGGCCAGTGCTGCACTGTGGTATGCTGGGCTTTTAACATTACTTCAGGTGAGGCCCACCAAATCAACCATCAAGTTAGTTAAAAGGCTAAGCTCAGTTATAGGCCACACTCTGGACACTCTGGAGGCAGCAGCTAAAGAGAAAATTAAAACAAAACTGACTGCCATTATGAACAATTCTGCACATCCTCCCTGTGACACACTAACATTGATCTATCTATCTATCTATCTATCTATCTATCTATCTATCTATCTATCTATCTATCTATCTATCTATCTATCTATCTATCTAAAAATATGCTGCAAACAGTACACTTTTGATATTCTTCCTTCATTTAGCAGTGGCTGTGAAAATTACAAAATGCAAATAACTTGGCATCAGGACAGATTTAGCAGGGGAATACTGCATTTACATGGGTAGGTCAATGTGTAATTAGTGTTAAAAAAGCCCCCATTATTTTCAATTCACAACAGATACCCGCGAGTACATAAGTAGCAGATTATAGCAGACAGAGATGCATTCTGCATAGGGAAGTGGTGCAAACCAAATCCAGGTTATATTGATCAAACACATATAAGGTGGTAAAGGTAGTTTTTAGTTTTCATTTGCTTTTATTTGCTTTTATTTTTTTTTTTCATTTGTTGGAAGTTAATTTGTAATTTCATGCAATCAATTGTCTTTATCATGTTTAACCATATGTCATCTGGGCTACTTATTCTGTGAAATCCATAAAACTAATGTAGTTGTCAATCCATCTATCCACTCATGCCAATTTTGATTTTAAAAGAGAAAAAAATACTATAAAGACATCCGGGATCTACTTCAAAACATGAAACATTTTACTTTAAGTGGGCGTGCAGATTTGTACCCTAATTATGATCCAATATTCCCAGAATGATTGGACTCTACTTATTAAGAGAAGGCAGACCTGGAAGAGTAAATCAGAGGAAACGAGTCTCAACTCTCCATTTGGTGGTAGGCTAAGAGATATATCAGAGCTTAAGAAAGTACCACTGGTACTGAAATTGGTAATCTCAACTTAACTACATTCCGATGTCTAAAATAACCTACTAACCTATAGATTGTGCTTGTTTTTTACAGTATTTCAGCAGCAAGCTGTACACAGCCCCCTTGAGAAGCAGCAGGGAACCTCAATATTGTGCCACAACTGTGGGAATGCCTGCAGAGGAGAAGTCCTTCGCGTGCAGAACAAGTACTTCCATATTAAGTGCTTTGTCTGCAAAGGTAATATATTTGTGTCTGTAATAATATGTTCTGTCTTTGCTCTGAGTCTTGAACATTGACCTCAACAATACATTTTTCATTAATGATATTATTTTATCTTGAAAGAAATGAAAAAATTCCCATGAATAGCAAAAATTAGAATATGAACTGTGCATGGAAGGTGTATGTAGTATGTTATTCTCAAAAATAGACTAAAATATTGCATTTTGCTTATTCAAAGTGTCTCATGGACACTTCACCTATGTTGTTGAGATTGCAGAGTCTGCACATTTTATCCGTGTTTGTGTCGCCTTTCATCAAGGGTACTCCAGTTTTCTTTTCTCAAACTCAAAGTAGTTAATTGAAATGTTCTAAATTTGCTTCATGTGAATGTGTGCATGAGTGGGCCCAGTGAGGGACTGGTGCCCCATACATGACTGGTAACTGTTTTATGGTCACTGCAGTCAGGATCAGATATGGGTTTCCCACAACCCTGAACTGGCTTCAGTGGGTTTGAGAATGTTATATTCTTATGTTCTGAGGTGGGCTAGTGCCCTGCCTGGGGTTTGTTTCCTGCCTTGCGCCCTGTGTTGGCTGGGATTGGGTCCAGCAGACCCCCGTGACCCTGTAGTTAGGATATAGCGGGTTGGATAATGGATAGATGGATGGATATTCTTATGTTACATTATGAGGAAAATCAAAAACACATTCACTGCATTGTACATAAACAGCAATTTAATTGCTATGTAATTATCAAGGTACTTCATTATACAAGGTATTGTGCCAAAAATAACATAATAATAAATCAGATTCTTCCAGATCCAATATAGGTGTTGCTCTTCTCTCCTGTTTCACATTATAAGAGCTTGCATAAAACTTGATCTGTGTTAATTTGATGTATTTTTGTTTAAATCTTTTTTATTGATGGCTATCATATGCATTCCTGCCACAGGCATGTATTACATGGAATAACAAAAACCTATCATTTTATATTTTTGTTCATTCTTTCCTTCTTAATATAAACAGATAAATTGTTGTTTCCTTTCCAGCACTGCCAAAGTGAACAAACCATATTAATATAAACCTAAAGGCTTCTAGGGCTACCTGCTGGGTTATGAACTTACCGAGAGAGTTAGGATAGCTAAAGTGATTTAATAAATAAAGTTTTGAAGCTGATGGAAGTGGTTTTGGATTATTCTGTAGTGGAAAATTTCAAATAGCAGCCAAACATTTGTCTTTATTAGGACATTTTTCCTGGAGTAAACTTTAAATAACATGCTATAAGATTAAGTTGCAATAATCATAATTCAGTTTTTAGTCCTCCTATAATTTGGTAAAACTAAAGGTAAAATGCAATAAAGTCTCAGTAATCCCTATACTCTACTCAGTTCTGAAAGTACTATGATAATGAAAGAGATACATTTTATTTATCTTTACAGGTATTCTATACAACTAATATTAAAAAAAAATTATTTGAACATGAATAGCATGATTGCTATCGCAACCTGGGGTTGACTTCAAAATTTGTTGCTCTGTTTTCTGCTACACCCAATGGCGTGTATTTTAAATTAACTGGTGACTCTGCATGCATATACTGTATAAACAATAGACAGTATGTGATGAACTGACCTTCTTTCAATTTCAGACAAAAGTAAACAAGATATAACATTTAGCAACATATGCCTTTACAGGAGCAAAACTGGAACTGACGTAGATAGATAAAAATGTGTCTTGTGCAACATTTAATTTGTAGATAAGTGAGCAGCATATTAGTAAGATTAAAAGAAACTCTTCACGTGCTATCTCTCATATTAAATGACTTGGTCCTTTTTCTGATCATTACATAATTGTCCTGTGCTCCATCTAATCATTAATTAATGATGCTACAAAAACAGAATTAAATGAGGCCATCATAATAAACCAAGTTTCAGTGTATTGTCATCAAAATATAACGGGATAATGCATTCATCACTACATCAAGTGAGATCATAAGCAGAGTTGTTGTCTCCTAGCCTCAACCATTTACTTAATCTTTAGTAATTACTGTTTAATTAAATAATGGGTTGACCTTTTGTGTTAATAAAGTATACAGACATTTTAGAATGGTTCATAGACTACCTTGTAGTATTACATTTTGTATTTTACTATATGAGTACTATTGTATAATGTACTGCGATGGGCTGGCGCCCTGCCCGGGGTTTGTTTCCTGCCTTGTGCCCTGTGTTGGCTGGGATTGGCTCCAGCAGAACCCCGTAACCCTGTAGTTAGGATATACTGTAGCTGGTTGGATAATGGATGGATGGATGTATAATATATTGCTTATCTGTACCAAATAATGTGCTGGCTTTGTTCTTCCGTTAAGTTGTTGTTTCATTCCAGTTTTTTGGTTTTCTGCATTATACTGGTTTAAGGAGTTGTTTCCCTTGTTTCATTTTTAATAATGTTACATGCCAAGCTGATGATTTAAGTCACTAATAAGGTTTTTTTTGTTTGTTTTCTCCAAGTCCTTTGTAAAATTGTTAATTTGAAAAGAAGACTGAGAGTACATGAAATAAGCTAAACCCTTTCTGAGGGATTCAAGCACCATGCTAGCACACACTTCAGTAAATAATTTAACATTTGCTATTGTTAGAGATCTCTGCAAACTGAGGACAAACCTACTGACAAGAAATACAAACAAAATGTGCTAGCATACTGCCAGCCAGGTTTATGGTTTAAGCACACAAGTCCAGTCCCCATCGGTTAGAAGACAAATAAGTGGTGGGAAAGGATCCTGTTATAGTGGCGATTTGGTGAAATTGACAGAAGCTCTGGGGTGGATGGTGTTCAGTTGTGATCATTTTTCCTTCTTCATATTGTAATCTAGGAACTAAACTGCTAATTTCCACTTTTTTACCCTTTATTTGGTTGTTTTTAGCCTTGATATTATAACATTGTATTGAAGACATTACCACAGTGCAATTTCTAATTACTGCTTTTCATGGGCACTGTTGCTTTATGGTCATTTTTGATGGCTGCAGCCATGCTGTTCATGGATATTATGTGCATTGGCAATAACATGATTGGATGGCATTTTGATGAGTGATATTGTCATGCATCCTCTTTTGAAGTGGCTGGCATGCCAAACAAAATATCTGCGTATTGGATTCATTTTAAAAACTAACTTATGACCACATCTAGTATTCGGATCATTTCACAAATTATTTTGACTTTTAGTTTGGTTTTGTATTTTAAGTTTGAACATTCTGTGATGGCTCTTTTTTGTTTCCAGTTCTCTCCTTTATTATTAATCCTGATTTTTGCCTGCTTCTTTCTGATCCTTCCACATGATTACCAATTGCAGTCTGTCATGTCTGTTTTCAGGTGTGTTCTTTCAGTCTTTTATTAGGACAGAGGAAGCTGAAAGGCATTTCCAAGACATCCTCGGTGATAGGGCTCGCTGTCCTGTTTTGATTTAATTTTCTGGCCACTACATTTGGCTTGATCTCAGTATGATCATAACTTGCCAGGTCAGTGTCTCAGAAACAGATAAACGTGTCGTTTCTCTGGCCTTATCTGGTGTCTGCTGTGTTCCCCTTAATTTAGCCCCCCAGATACATCCAAAAGGTTACACTCCAAATAAAAAATATCACATAAATTAAATAGAAAATAACTGGGCCACTCTTGGTAATTATAAACGATATAGCTCTTTGTAATTTATATCACAGATAAATGATTGGGAACATCTGTTAAAAAAAAAAAAGAAGGAAGAACAGCTGTCTTGCACTGAAGGGTTACCTGCAGGATTAGAGAGGGAGGACCCTATTTTACTAATATTCTAACCTTTTTGAGGAACCATAAAATATGTTTATCGGTAAAATTAGTCTTTATTTTTAACGGCGCTACTGTTGGTTTTAAGTTATGAAAAAATATTTGGTTAAAAATATAATAAATTGATTAGATTTGAAAAATTACACTAAATTATGTAAGTGGATTATGAAATTAGATTGCCTTAGTAAATTCAGATTTTGCTTCATGTTCCAAGGGGGAAATTAACTTTAACATAAATAATTGTGATGTAAAATTGTTAGAAATATTTAAACAATGTTGGCAGTGTACAAAACTGTTTTAAAAAGGTAATTAATTGGACAGACAAAGGAAATACCTGTGCAGAACAAGGCCCTCTTTGGCCAGTGTTCCAGCTGCTGTTATCTTACATTTATTCACTTTGCAGTCGCTTTTATCCAAAGTGACTTACAAAGTGGATCAAACATAATTAAGTAACATCAGCCTGGGGACAGAAGGATTACAGAACAAGGGTATAAAATGGATGAAGTGTTTTAAACCAGACAAATTACTCTTATCTTAGCTGTTTAGAACCTAGCATTAAAACAGTTACCAATTAGAAAGATATTCACAGAAAAGAGAGACTTCATACACTTCTTAAACACACTGATTGAGTTAGTTGGATTGTGAAGAGCAGCTTGTTCTACTAGCTACATGTAAAAAGAGTCCAGTTTGAGATTTGATACCACACAGAGGCGGTATCAAAGTGAATTATTCGTTACCAGACCTGAGTGGGCGAGAAAGAGCATAAGAACTTATGAATGTCTCCATATACAGGGGAGCCGATCCACTGAGTACTCTGTAGGCAAGCATCAAGAATAATATGTCATCTTGACATGAAATTGCTTTTCCAAGAAAACTGTAATGCCTTCTGCAAGGGTAAATTTAGTATGTTAGGAAGTATGTCTTTATATAATAAGCTGTAAAGATATGGAAAAGGTTATGCAGTAGATTTTTTAAAAAGTTATCTTGGACACCTTCAACTCTTGAAGGTGTTTTAAAAATGATGCATAGATAGAAATTATCAAGCATTGATACGGGATGTTAATCTGAGTTGTCTGTTCTCACCAAAATGTTCATATTTTGTTATGCTAAATATTGTCCCTTTTAATACTGCACATCTGTTCCAGGTCCATTCAGTTCCAGAGCAGCAAAAAACTGTACAAAACAGAACAGACAGCTTTACTCTGGTAAATGTTATATCTTGTCAATGCACACTTTTCCTGCTTTGGTAATGTGTAGTGTCACATCTAAAAGCTGTGAGATACAAGGACATTTCATTATTATTTTTTTTAAGTAAAGCACTAAAAAGAGAACAATGAATCTGGAGATTTTGTTGTATGGCATAAAAACAGTTTATGTATTGTGGAAACCAGGGGCGCTCCGGCTGCCCCAACCCCATGCAGACAGGCAGAGACATGAATTCAGCACAGCACACGTTTTTTTCCTCATGGGAAGTGCGTCTCCTTCACTCTCCTCAACAGCACAGTATACCAAGTAACAAATATACAGCGTCATCTTCTTGCTTTCTTCTCCCTTTGTCGTTCTGCCTCCACTCCTCCTCTGACAAGCTCCATCCTCTTCCACCTGACTGTGGCTCTCTGAATGGAGTGAGGTGGCTCCTTATAAGCAGGCCCTGAGAGTGTTCCAGGTGGCTCATTAATCAGACATGGAATCACTCCCAGGTGTGGTGAAAGGCAGCTCCCCCTGGTGGCTCCCACGGAACCCAACAGAGCTGTGCCAAACTTAAACTCTCAGCGTGCCCTGTGCGAATCCATGGTGCCACAGTCGCCCAGGAGGACTGCCCTCTAGTGTCCTGGGGGAGGGAGTGCCTTGCAGATGCTCTCTCTCCCAGTCCTATCCAGCTGGCGTCCTGGCTGGGTTATGGCTGTGGCCGCCCATTACAGTATTAATACTAGTGCATTATCCATAAATTTCAAACTGCCATTTGGCTATGCTACTTAGCATTTTCTTCTGTGTTCATGTTTTAGTGGACAATACTGTACAATTGTTTTAAATGTTGTGAAATCAAAACATTTGCTAAAATGAACAAAGTCCTAAGATGACAAGGGGTGTCAGCATAAAATACAGCTTATTCTTGTTTACAATTCATCACTTATCCTAGTAATGCTGCACTGGAAATTGATAGAAGAATAGATGGAAGTGGTATAATTAGCTATCAGCTCAATATGTTTGGTAGATTCTACTCTTTGAGACATTATGGGACTATGATCTCTTAATATTTATTAAAGTGGAAGTGATTTCAAGTTGTTGAATTGGTAGCAGATGCAGATTCCATATTCCAGGCACTCTTTTAACATGTAGGCATTTTGATGTAGTTAGAAGTAGTTTTTTGATGTTTGACAGACCTTTGTATCTTCATACTGTAACCGAGTATCCACTTCTCTCAAAAGCAAGTATCTAACATCACAGTTGATTAAAATAAACAGCTCCACAGAACTGTTGGGTGACAACCAGGGATTGATCTATGTTTCTTCAGAAAAGATAGGTTTGAAAGAAAAAGGGTTATCTTTGTCATTGTTATATTTGTGGATATAATCAAACACCTGTTCTGGCACAAGAAAGGAATGAAAACGACCTGCAATGTAAAAGTGACACAACACCCCATAATATCCAGTATTTACAACCAGATCTCATTAACCATATAATTTTACTGTTACATCTGTTACCTCAACCACAGTGCTGAGGTTTCACAGAGGGCACCACAGAGTCAGTAAACTGTATATGTTTGTGCAGCTCACCTGCTGTTTTTAAGGAATGCATATCCTGTGCATATTAGTGAAATGCTTATGCACAAAAGAAAGCCTTTTTACTGTTTAGAATCACACTGTAGTAACTGTCTCCTTCACAGGCACCAACTCCAACTATATCACACATAGTCAGAGTTTTGCAAATTTTCGACAGAGGTTTCTACCACAAGCTGTCTCCAGAGTTGAAAGAGGTTTTCCTCAATTAAGATGTTTTTGATTTTAGCATCCATTGTGTGATTGCTTAATGTAGCTGTTACTTCCTGAGTCTCCTACATGAATGTTTGTGTCTTCTTGGCTAGTGTAGTAATATTCCAGCTCCCAAGATCATTGCCAGATCTAGTCTGTCCAGATTTCATTGTCTCGAAGCCTGTCCCTTACTTTCAACACACTTAATTCTCACTTCTTGGATGACAAATACACTTGAGGTCCTACTTGGCTTAATTCTGACTGGCCTGACCAAGGTATGTTCTGTACATAATGCAACATTTACTTGACTCGAAACATTAACCTAAGACTTAGCTCCTGGGATTTGAATGATTTGTTTAGTTTTTATTGTTGGTCTGTTCTTGGACATTGTTTAGCCGCTCACATTTGACCAGTTTGCCAAGGGTAATCATACCAAAGGCTATGACAAAATGAACCCTGTGATAAGCAACCCCATGCACTTTTGAAAGGTTGCAAACCTAATATCTGAGTAATATCTAACCCTAACCCTAACCCTAATTTGCCTGTTTATTCTCTAAACTCAAAGGTATGCTGAGATTAATGTATGATTGTAATGTGTAATTTTGGTAAATCTTTTTGTGAAACTTGTTTTTTTTGTTATAAATCTTTGTCCTAAATAACTTCACTTTCATTGTAACATGTTTTTGGTTGTTATTGTATGCTTTCTCAGAGTGAATACCTGTCACATGTTGAGTGAATTCTTTCAATGGCTCTTCATTTAAAAATATTTTTGATGGAGAAATATACAGTAATTATATATAGTTTAACATTGTCACTGAGAAATGTGTTATTGCTTTCCTGCTGTATTTATATAAATAAATATATTTATGAATAGAAGCTCTTATGATGCCTTCGAACATGAAGGGATAGATGGCTTTGGATGTAGCTCTTTGCTCGGCTGTGCTAAAACTTCACTTCCTAGTGAGATTGTGTTTTCTCTGAGGGATTCTTGATTCCATTAAATGTTTTGTGTACACAAGCAGTTGCTAAGAGACAGCCATTTTTGAACTCCATTTATATTCCTATCATTCCAGAAAAGTTTCTATTGTAAAGCAGAGTGAACTCTGCCAATGCCATACTTCTGTGGAAATTGTAGACAATGAGTTTTAGATTATAGGTTTTTTTATCTTCCGGTACAACAAGAAAAATTGGATTTACAGGGGTACTGTCTTCTCACTCTGGCAACTATTCCTTCACTTGGCAAATGAATTGCTGTTCTTTTGTTGTGTTATCTTAAGAAGGAGCACACATTCTGAAAATGTGTATTGGGTTGATTCTTAGCTTGGTGGTGGATTAACCTAGGATAGACAAAGAAAAAGTAGATTATCCCTCCATTTCCAAAACACATTTAATGCAATTCAAAGTCATGCAGAATCAGAATCTATCCTGTCAGAGACCTAATATGCCTATATAATGGTCTGCTAACCAGCAGCCTTTTTCTTTTCATAGTTGCTCCAAAAATGGTGCATGTCTGGAACAAAACTTATAACTCTTTTTTCTTTGTAAAATTCTTTTGAATTTTCTTATAAATAAATTGACTTGTACTGCAGGAAAGAAATTAAGACTTGCTATGTCTGCTATTTCCATTTTTTTGATTTTTAGGGATTCCATTCATTGTTAACTTAATTATAAAAAATATGCACTAGTATTCAAAGATAATAGTTAGCATTTCTGGGTCCTCTGGTGGGTACCAGTATATAAATATAGTTGTCCTTCTCTTTATAAATATCCTTGGCACTACTTTTGGCCACATGGCACTTGCTCTCTGTTTGGCTCCAGTTCCTCATTCACACCCTTGTCAGTGCATAGATCTTTTACAGAGGCTAAGCTTACCTGACATATACAGAGTAGATGCCAAGGATTGCTAAAAATTTAACAGTTTTAAAACATTCTGTGCCTGAATTAAAAGCAATATGAATGAAGCCTCTTTTCAGTCCCAGTGGCCGCTGTGGCTGCCCATACTTCGTTTGTGATATTCTGTACTGTAGATAGTACTTTTCTAACCCATACCTATTCTTATAAACATGCTTGATGGCCCATTCTTATATCCGTTTTGTTTATTTGCTCTTTTAAATGTATTGGGTTGAGTCTTATGATCTAATTGTATATAATTAAAATATTGTTTCTGTAATTCACATAATAAAAAGTGATCTGCTAATTGTTTTGCCTGTGTATCAATGATGGACTTGTGCCCTAACTGAGGTGGTTCAAACACTGCTGATCATAGTATATTCTTTCTATACTGTATTCTACATGTTACTAAATATGTAACAAGTCCAGCTAATCTGTTAACCACACTCTCAAATACCTTTGATTACCCAAAAAAAAAAAGTGTCATAGCCTTCATATTTTTGTATATTCTTACTTATTACATGGGATTTTCTATTAATATTTAATTTTTGACTTTAACATTTTTATCATGTATTTATTGATGTCATTTTACCACCATTTTGTTTGGTATTTTCATAGCAGCCATACCCATTTTTGTGATTTTTTCAGCCAAAAACACATATAAAAAAGTTACTTATATACTTTAAGAGAGTTAGAAAAACATAGTAAAAAACTAAAGAAAAGTTGTTTATTATGTTTTTAATGACAGAACAAAATGTTCACCTTAATAAACAAATGCTATGGTCAGATGGTCAGTAGAAGAGCAAAACAAAAACTTTGGTTGGCTGAATGCTGTGGAGCAGCATTACATGTGATCTTATCATGCTGCCTTTATTTAAGATAGTGGTGCTGTTTCTCAGGTATCCAAACCATAAAATATAAATAAAATATTTTTTTTCTAACAATGGTGATTATTTTAGCCACGGAAAGGAAATCATCTTGGGACTTACTTTTGTTCTTTTTGACATTTTTTTATAAGACTTCTCGTTGGCCGACATTTATAGTAACATCTTTGATTCCTGGTCCTTTATTGAATTTCTGAATAATAGAAGGTTCACTGGCTATTTTTAATCGGCCTTGTATGAGTGTGAGTGTATACGGCAGTGGACCATGCATTAGGCAGGCTCATAGTAAAGTTTTTTTTCTGGTTTGTGCCCAGTGCCACTGGCTCTGGCTGCCATGTACCTGAGCTGAATTTAGTTGGTTTGAGAATGTTGTATTATGCCTTAAAAAAGGATAACTGAAAGCTATCAATTTTGCAGAGCATTGTGGAAATCTGGAATAACCAAGTCATGCTCTTGATCAGAGATCTTACAGGCTTTTGAAAAATCAGTAGTTAGCCTCGGCAAGCTTGATGGACTGAATGTTATCTTTTGAATTGTACAGCTTCTTATGTTATTTATTGTACAATTAAGGTTATGTGGGTTTCTCCTATCTTCTGCAGTGTACCTCATCAGCTGTCTGTTTGGCTGTCTGCTTTCAAAAAAGTTCATTAGCTGACAAAAAGTTGACAAGGGTAACAAGGATAGCGGAATGCCATTTAGCAGGGAAACAGCTTCAGATAGTCTGGACAAAGAAAAAAAAACCAATATATTAATTGGAGCACGGAATGTAATACCGGTAGGTGAAAAGTAGTCTCCATTTACGAAATATAATAATATAAATTCAGTTTGTATTTGTCTGTTCTTACAAGCCATGGCAGAACATAATTGTAGAAGAAACCAAACAGCAAATGCACAACTAGTTTAATATGCAACTTGAAACTTCAATTTGGCAAATTAGGGTAGGGTGGTGGTAAAAAATTCACCCATGATGCCCACTGTCAGCAGACAAGTGAACAAGAAATTATCCTTACTTCAAGAAATAATACAAAGAAACCAGTGATAAAATGCATTATTTACAGTTTACTTTTGTTGTCGTAAGCATGCTTCAGAAGGCACATTGTCTTAATTTAAAACCTTTCCTGGATGTATTCGGTGAGTTTTAGGTTTTTGTTTTAATGTTGGACCCTGATGTTCATTACCTCCATTATAAAGCACAAAAGCATACTAGGTGTTTTTCTAAATATTTAATAAAAATGCTTCACTTTAAAATGGAATTTTACATGACAAATGTAGACAGTCCTAGAACTAGGAAGTTGTTAGAGCTATGATAAACCTAGCTAGACTTTTGAAGGAAACTGGAGGAGAACAGGAAAGTCACACTAGAGATGGATGGGATCTTTCTGTTTATAAAGATGACAAGCATCTCAAAAGCAGTTTTTGTTGCCTGGGCCTTTAGATTTTATGTATCACTTAGAAGTATAGTAGATTCTGGAGTCATCATTTGATCTTGAGGCCTAACGGCGCAAGACATATACAGGAAAGTCCATGACCCAGGAGGTACATGTACCCTGGGTGGCTAGCTCTCTGTGGGTGACAAATTGAGGCTAGCTAGAGTCAGGAGATAAATTGGAGTGATCACTCACTCATGGGTGTGAAAGAATCACAGAGAACAAAACAGAGATGGGTGTTAAAAGGAGAAGGTTTTTCTGTGGTATACAGAAATGCCTGCTTTTTCAGGCCCAGAAAAGCAAATAAACGTTTGGGTTGATTATTCTTCTTTTCAAGTGATTCTTTGAGTTGTCTCTTTTTATCCATTACTATGTTTACAATTCAATAAAAGTATTATTTTTGTAAGTCTTGGGTATTATTTTATTGTAGTATTGAGTCCCTCCTATGAGGTGCCCCTTTGACTTCATATAAACTATCTTTCTCCTCCTGTTTCATCCCAACGTTGAGATATTTGCTTGGCTTGGCACTGACCTTGTTTTTACTAACATTTCTTTGATTGTCTCACTTCTTTTATTTTAACTTCCTTTGAATTATTCTGTTGTCTTCATTTTTCTGTATTTTGGCATTCTGAAATAGAATACTGGGCAATTTGTTTTTTCTTCTATAACTACATTTTTATTTAAATTTTCACCTTGTTTGCTCAGTTTAGTTCAACTTTTGCTTATAATGTGACAAAATGTCTACTTTAGATAATGAAAGAAAGTTTTATATTTGTAGGGTATTATATTTTTCATAGGTCCTAGTCATATTTATATGTAAAGGTAAATACTCAAGTTCTGAAAACTACCTGTCTTCTAAGAGAGGGTTATTAGCACATACCGGTACATCTTTTGTTTTATATTCTTTATTGGAATGACAAGTTTGAGTAATGAATTTTCTGCCTTGCTGTACTGATACATTTTTTTAGCTGATTATTGGTGGAGTTCTGGTGGGAGGTGTATTGGCATATACAGTAAGTTACTTTTGCTACTTTGGTACTTGGTGTTCTCTGTCAAGTTTGTATATTCTTTTCAGCTGTTATTGGTCTACAGTTTCTTTCATTATTCCAGTGTCATTTGATATGCTTGAATAATAAGTTTATACTTTGTGCTTCAGTGTGTTTGTGTATGTACTATGAATATGAGTGACTCAAAGGCCATAATAATGGATTTACATATAAAACTAGTTGGACAGTTACAGTGGCATTCAATCTACCATTGAATGCCACTGAAGACTACTGCCATCACAGCAAAGGCAAGAGTACGTTAAAATAAAGTACTGAAGCTTTATGTATTTAAAGCTTTATTTAAGCAAAAGAAGATTAAGAGGTGACATGAATGAAGTGTTTAAAATTATGAAGGGAATTAGTACAGTGGATCGAGACTTGTATTTTAAAATGAGTTCATCAAGAACACGGGGACACAGTTGGAAACTTGTTAAGGGTAAATTTCGCACAAACATTAGGAAGTTTTTCTTTACACAAAGAACGATAGACACTTGGAATAAGTTACCAAGTAGTGTGGTAGACAGTAAGACGTTAGGGACTTTCAAAACTCGACTTGATGTTTTCTTGGAGGAAGCAAGTGGATAGGACTGGCGAGCTTTGTTGGGCTGAATGGCCTGTTCTCGTCTCGTCTAATGTTCTAATATAAAACAAATAGTGAATGGCCTTTCTGCCCTATGCTAAAAGGATAGACTCTGGCCTTCAGTGACCTTGAATTGGATATAAAGAGGTCTGATAATATTATGTTCTGTGTTCTATGAATTTTTTATTTTATTATCTGATTGCTAAAAAAAACATATTTTTGTTGATAAGATCAACAGAATCACTAGATGCGATTTCAAATTTAGTGGATAACTTCTGATGAGTTCACACATCTCTTTGTACCAAAGAGTAAAGCATGTTAAAGCTTTTAACAAGTTATTGGTGCTTGTTTGTGTCATGCATTGAGGCCAAGCAAATGACAGAATAAAAAAAGGCATATCAAAACGAACTTGAATTTAAGGAAAAGTAACCCAACAACAGCATTGTCTAATCTTCTGTTTCAGTAATTATTCATATATTGTCATCACATATATTATAGTCTTTTCTAATCACAGACCTGTAACAGACTATATATACATTGTCCCAAATAACTGTTAACTAACAGCCGCCAAAGCACATCAGTTATACAGTATATATGCAGCCTATACAGTATTGCAAGCCTTCCACCAGAGGAAGATGAGGCTGTTACACCTAACCAGTTTTTTTTTCTTATATTTATACTATACTGAGTTTGCTTAACTCTTTTCAAAGCTTTAATTTTCCTCTATTAAATTACTGTTGAGGGGTATAGAGTTATTGAATAAACTTAACCCCAGATCGATTTTAAAAGTTCAAGTCTGACTCTGACTCTGGCTCCTATTTTACTATATATTAAATTTCAATTTGTACCTTTTATAGGAGACATTACAATTCTGTAATTAGTAATTATTAATTAATGTTGTAAATTATGATACACTTTATTTCACAGAGTATACCATGAATGAGGGTGCTAACGAGTGAAGATGTGTGTTTGAGGCATGCATTGTAACTGGGATCCAGTGAGGCTCATCACAAAAATTCGGAAGTTAGCATTTAGAAATGCCAAATGATTGCTTTCCAGCCAAGAAGTAATTAAGTGTGAGTGCCAGTGTTACTACAGACAAAAATCTATTTTTTAGGCCTATAGTCAGTATAAAAAAGAATGGAAAACAACTCTATAATATAAATTCATATTTAAACTAAGCACTTGTACATAAATTATACATAGACTACATCAAATAGAATGCTATACAAATGTCGCTCCACATAAGGATTAATATGAACAATGCAGCTTGCATATTCAACATAAAACACACAAGGAACAGATTAATCCCAATAGCATACAATGTATCAAAGAAAATTACAAAACAGAGTACAGAGATTACAATCTAAAGTCACTTTGCGCCCAACTCCAGCATCCCTGTGGGGTTAGGGCAGGGGTGGCGAACTCCAGGCCTGGAGTGCCATAGTGGCTACAGGTTTTCATTCTAACCCTTTTCCTAATCAGTTTTCACTGCTGGCTTCAAACTCCAACCAGTTTCACTCCAATCACTTTCTTAATGAGAAGCCAATTCTTGTTGTTAATTAAACCTGTTGTTTAATTCCATGGCTTGTTGCTGCTCTCATTCTGCCATAGCACACATTTTGAAAACTGTTGTTTTACTGTTCTTTCTAAGAGTACCGTCAAAATGTTTTGGTGACCTGAGAGATCAACCTTACCAAGACCATCACCTCTCTTTAATTTGAGATATTGTGTAATGGGCACAGGGGAGCTGGTCATGTGGTGGCTTGTTTTGTGTCTGATTATTGTTTGGCTGCTAATTAAAGAAAAACAAACAACTATGGGGCCTGAGTCAAGTTAATTAAAAGATGTAATCAGCAGCAAAAACTGGTCACTAATTAAGAAGATGGTAAGAATGAAAACCTGCAGCCACTGCAGCACTCGAGGCCTGGAGTTCGCCACCCCTGGGTTAGGGGTATCCCTCTTAGCAACAGACAAGAATCTGCTATCTTATGTATTAGATTGTGTTTGTATTACTTTCTGAGCCCTTTGGCTTTTCCCAACTCAAACTCAACAGCTTATTGTTTATTTCTTGTAAAAAAATTCCATCATCTCCAGCCTGGATGTGAGCTTTTGCTTCCATCTGGCACCAGTGCTTTCATTTCGAGGCCCTCACTGAGATCCCAGTAACTTATGTGCTCAATTGTTGAGATATATGTATGTATGACTAAAAAGGAATCAGCCGTTTCTGTTAAAAGCAAAACATATTAAGCACAGGTTTCTAGTTTACATTTCTTTTTTATAGTATCAGAAATTAGTAGTTTTAGAATCCTTACACATTGATTTATCATTACTTTTACTAAAGTTAATTGCAGGGATTTGTGCATCACATTCATACTTAAATGTTAGACAGCTGAAGTATACTGCAAAGGGAAATGATGAAATAATTTTTACATAATCCTCTTAGTCTATTATTCAGGTGTTATTATTCCTGAGCAGCTACCATCTAAAATACTGCCTTACAAAGATGTGTGCTAGTTTTCTTTAACAATTTAAAATCATTGGGTATATGCTGGAGGTGTCCATTCATCCATCCATTGCCTGTGTCTGCTTACCCAGTTTAAGGTTGGAGCCCATCCCAGCTGCATTAGCAACAACCAGTGAAGCAACCCTGGATAGTGTGAATGTCCATTGCAGAGCACACCTTCACTCACTCCTAATACTTGGGGTGTGAGAGGACATTGGAGTACAGAAAGAAAGGAAGACAGACAGTACAAACTACACTCAGGCAGTCAAACACACTGTCCTGGATGTATGAGGCAGCAGCGTGAGCCACTTGATATATTTCCCTTTCGGAAAATATTTTAGCTTCCTTAGGCACCAGTTTGTTGTTGAAGATAAAAAGACAAATCATAGCTCAAGGATTGGGTGTCTAAAGAAAGTGGGCGAATTTCTTATGAGACAAGGGGTTTATTCAGGATGGTGCATGAAAATGCAGCATGCTGTCAGTTTTATTAGTAGTGAAAGAATAACAAATGTTATGTTTTTATATAATTTTATTATTGTGACATAAGAATGTAATTGAGTATTATATAGTATTTTAATATATTTAAAGTACCGTACCCCATAACATGGTCATGAAAACATATCTCTGCCTGTCTGTTGTGATAATCACTGCATCAGCTTATTAGGACTTCTGTCATATGATCTGCAGTGTTTGCAACAACCCCTGGGACATACATAGAGGGCTTTCTTGGTTGCATTGCATTGTTCACAAAACCAGAAGTACAACACTTTTATTCACCAACTCATTCACAGTGGGATATTTTCCCACAGATGACTCACTTGTTAACTTGCAGTAATCTTTGCAAACATACAGCTCTAAATGAGACTCTGGTGAGAAGGCCTACTAGTCCATCTGAAACCAAGACAAACCCCCTTTAATGCACAGGGTTGCATCACCTTTTATGAAGCAAAGCAGGGTAAAATTACATATACTGTAAGTGTCCATATTTATGAAGTGAAAATTACTGAGAGTCAGTAGTTTAGACAAAATCCTTTGGACCTTTCATCCAAAAATGAAGAGTGCATCTGGACAAGTGCCAAAAGATAACCTAGAATATTTTAAATTTTAATTACTTTTTTGGTCTCCCATACAGTGTGAAATGAAAGAGATCAGTTATGCCATTTTTTTATCCAACCTCAATCCTGTGCAGGAAAACAGCTGCTTACAGTAAATCATTTTGCTTTTATATCTTGTTGCTGGGAGTCAACTGGTTACTCTAACACTGTGCCTTTCTTGTTATTTATAATACTGTATAGTGAAATAAATTAAAAAAAGTAAAATTGACCAGAACATGCAGATAGTTAACAGATGGTACACAGCATTATCTTTGATCTTTAATTATGTTTTTATGTAATTTAATGGTATGGTTATAATATACAGCATTATCTTTGCACTGTTGATTCAAACCTTTCTGACACAGCTTTAAAATGCTGTCTGTGTGGCATTTATGCCTTCTCCTCATGTTTTTTAGACTTTTTCAACAGAAGGTATAATATGCCTGATAAGCCTATTGGCCAAGTGTGTTTATATGTGATTGTGGCTTCTAGTGGACTGACAAGCACCCTATCCTAGACTGGCTTGTACATTACATTCAGTGCTGCCAGGATAGCCTCCATATCCTCATAGCCCTAAACGTATAACAAGTTTCAAAAATGAAAAGTTGTATGGCATTGCACAGTATGTCATAAATGGGTTAGTTTTGAAAGTTCATCATTACAGCAGCAATGCAACAGTCAGACATTTTATTGGGCAGATAATTATTTGACCCAGTGGTAATTTTTGCATCAATACTAAAAATATATTTTTAGTGTATTAATAAATTATTTTAAAACTACTGTGTATATTATGCAGTGTTGACTGACTCATTCGCATAGTCACTCGGTCATTCACTCATTCACTCGCTCACACACTCACTCACTCACTCCTCAAGAAAAGCACCAGTTCCCATTTATTAAAAAACTGAAATTTGGCATTATGGTACATCTAGGGCAGTAGGTGTCCACTAAGAAATGCTATTTCAATATATCAGTATTTCGGGGTAAAAACCCTCATACAACAGGAAAACGATGTATCCCGTAATCTCTAAAACACTTTGACTGATTTGTTTGAAATTAATTGGTGTTACAGAAAAAAGAAACATTTTTTTTATTTGTCGACACATTTATTTATCAGTATTTATAAATTTTGTGCTAATATGCATGCTCTATGCTGCTGTCACAGGAGGCTTTATGTAGAAGTGATTTTAGGGCTACACGAACAGCACTACACATTAACCAATAGGATGGATGGAAGACCGAAGATGGACAGAGAAAAAGAGACACGATCAGATCATGTTGTGAAATGGAAAAAGAGAGTATGACGAAGCTGAAGAAGCATACAAAGCTAAATAGTTAGCAAGCACCGTTTTTTGTGGTCTTGGATTGTGGCACTTAAATTTCTAATTGGAAAGCTACAGAAACTGAGTTGTGATTTTCGAAACTACCGCTCTGCACTCCTCGCTGTTCATGTTAATACATCAGTGTAACACAGGGTACTGGCACTTATGTTTATCCACTTCAAGCACTGCTTTTCATATACATTCACATCGGTGGACTTTAAAGGGTGACAACATTCAACTGATGAAAAACTCAAAAAGAAATACTGTACTTGAGTGAACAGTGTAAACAAATGAAAGTCCTAGACGTCTATTTAATTATATATTCAAATTTTACATTATTCCAACTGGTCACCTGTTTCAATCCAAAGAAATACACTTTCCTGTAAAATTGTATTTTGCATTGACCGTCAACAATCCACGTCACTTAGAAAAGCAGAAAAAAGCAGGAATTGATCTAATGCAGGTTATGTTTTACTCATGGACATTTATGTGTAGCATGTACAAAAGTAAGCAGCTCCATTGGCTACTGTCATTATTTCTTATTATTTGACTTGTGCCTTTATCCCAGGTGACCTACAGCATTTAAGATACAATTGGTTGTTACCTTTGTTTTTTCAGTTGGTGCACAGGCAGGTGAAGTGACTTGCTCATGGTCTCATAATGTCATTAGCACAATTTGAACCCATGACCTCTAAGTTTGGAGTCCTAGGTCCAGTCTTAACTACTACAGCATAATGCTTCCCAATAATATTAGTCCCCGGTAAAAAAAAATACAAATATTTTATACAGAAAAGCACTTACTTACATAGTTACATAGATACACCGATTAACTGATGGCACTATAACTGAGGCCCAATGCCATACAATATTTCTCAGGTGAAGCCGGGTAACACAGCTAGTATGTGTGTATTTGGCTGTTTTTAGTCAATTATTTGTGTCCCTCTAGCTGCATTGTTTTTTTTAAAGAACTGTTTTCGAATTAACCTTTATTTATTACCTTGGTAATATAGTAAAAATGTTTTTAGAGCTTTTCTAAGACCAATGCGAAGTTTGGTTAACATCATGAGACACTGCAGGTGGTGGGTAAAAGAGTGAATTGTTCCAATAAATAAAAATGTAAAATGCTGCACTTCATTACCACAGTACTACATGAGGTTTGTTGTTCATGGAATGTGAACCAGCTGGTAGACTATAAATATCCTGACTGAAAGCAATCTATGTAATATGATGAAGACCCCCAAATTTAAATATCCAGTGAAATTGTAACCGCTCCTCTTGCTGATTAGAATACTGACTAACATTAACACTCCTATTGACTGTTTTTTTTTCACTTTTCCATGCAAGAAATTAAATTACATAAAACATTGAATACACATTAAATAAGTACAAGAATATTTCAAACATTTTAAAATTGTTATTACTTTTTTGTGCCCCCCCAAGAAAATTCATGAATTTTGCATATTTTTAATATATCATATTTAAAAACTAGTAGACTTTTTAACAAATAACAGATGAGCCAAATAACAATTTAAGTCATAATATAATCTGCAGGTTCCATCAACCACATATCAAAAATACTTGGAAAACAAATTATAGAATGGTCCAAAAACCAAAGCTTGAATTTGCTGTGTGCCTAACATTACATTGGATCCACGTGAATTAAATTTTGTGTAGGCTGAGGGTTTTTAAGTAATCAACAGAAGTTGGGACACCTGTGCAAATTGTTTGCTTCAACTTGCAAGGCTTAATTTACTTCACTTGCCGCAGAACTTCTGTAGATTGTAACTTATTAGTTGTTCCCTGAAGAAGGTCCTTTTGTAATATTCTGAAATTTCCTCTTTTTCCAGTTTTTGCTAACCTAAATTTTAAATGTAAACCTCTGGCGGTTTACTGCTTACCCTTTCACTATTTTAGGTCATTCATTTCATTTCAACTGATAAAATTTGAATAAAAACTAGGAATACTAAGGTGTTGTAAAATGTTTGACCAGATGTGTATAATTTATTTAAGGGCTGTGATAAATCCCCCTTGGAGTTCTTATCACTGTGATGTGAGGTGCCATTTACTTCCAGTGCTGAAATTAGCATAATGCTGGTATAGTACCATTTTCCAAATCTGGTTTTTCTGTACTTTTTCAGTACCAGCTTTAAGTGACCAGTAGGATGGACCAGCATCCCAACCAGGATGGAGGAGGATATCTTGCTGGCTGAGAAGCCATAATGGAAGGTTGGCCAGATTGCAAACAGTCCCCAGCTGGGATATGTTATAATTCTTGTTCTGGCTGGAGTGCTGGAAAAAAGAATGGACTGATGAGACATCGAAGCTGGGACCAGTTCATCCCCCCATTTAAAAGGTGGGAGTGTTCCTCGCAAGCAGTCCTAGTTTGGACACCAGCAGGGGTGCATTGGAATTGGAGTCCAGAAGTGCAGCCCTGTAGGGGTCCTTGGGTGACAATAGAGGGTGCTGCTGGGGGGAGGACCTCCCTGGTTTACATATGACACAGAAGTGCTTCCAACAAGCCACAGCATGCCACTGGAAGTACTCCTTTTTCCAGCTTCCAGTTCGGGAGGCAGTGGGTGACACTCACTGGAGGAGAGTAGGAATGAGAGAGCGAGCACTTAAAGTCTGTATATTGGTTGTGTTAATTGTTATAATTGAGCTGGGTGGATTAAAATCCTTTATTTGAGCCCAGAGTTGTGTTGAGTCTTGTATGTCTAGGGTTTGGGGGCTAAGTGTTGCCCCCTATTGTTCACACAGCATAACGCATGACACTAGCAGGTACACCATGGTATGTTCAATTGTGGGCCTTATCTGTTGGTTCTCTTTTTATTTTGTTATTTCTACTTTATTTGCAATATTCTGTGTTTAATAGCTTTTGGTAAATGTCTTCTGCTAGTATTGTGTTTTTCTATGTCTGTTAAGTAAGCTTTGGGATAATTCAACAGATTATGTAACTGCCCTCAGGTGCTGTAATTGCACCACAGCGCCTGAGAGCTACAAAATCCTGTGTCTACCCCTCATTTGTAGGAGAGCCATTAACTTACAGTTCAGTGTGGTTGGTTTAGGTTTTTGAAACCTTCAACCATTTTGTTATTCCCTATCTTGGATTTTGACTTTGGCTGCTGTATTACTGTTTGAATTTAGGATTTTTGGAGTGTCAGAGTTCTTTAATGCATTCTTATTTATACCTTCTATATTTTTCTATTTTTGTTGAATTTCCTCTTTATATGCCTCCACCTTTTTGAAAAATTGTTCTTTTTTAAATTAATATTGGTTTTGCATTTCTATTTTTTCCATTTTGATTCTTGAATTAATACATTTCTTCAGTTGAATTTCTTTGTGCAGCCAGTAGTACTAGGATGTTGAGCCGTGTTAGCCATTATGAATGCAGTAAAAGGTCAAGCAAAATGACACCTTTTATTGGCTAACTAAAAAGATTACAATATGCAAGCTTTCATGGCAACTCAGGCCCCTTCTTCAGGCAAGATGTCTTTGTGCAGCCAGTATATTTAACATAGTTTCCCCTCTTACTTTAGTGGCAAGTTCTACCTGCCCTATGACATTTTCTACAGGTTTTATCTTATCTTTGACTGTCTTTTAAACTGTCATTAAACAACTGGGTTCAGAAAATGCTTTTTCGGATGGATGGGTAGATGGATAGATGGATAAATGGGTCCATGGGTCCATTTTTCATTTTCTTTTTGAACTGAAAGAATAGGAAATGACTAGGCCTGGAATGTACATTTTATTTTCTTAGTGCTGTGTGCTTTGTTATTAAAATAGTACCAAGCTTGCCAAATAAAACACAAAGATAAATTGCATTCATGTCAGTCTACCAAAGTTTTTAAAACCACAATGTGGTCAGTAATAAAAACTCTGAAAAGTGATTTGTTCTCTTCTGTTTGTACAGGAAATGATAGCAGCTTGTCCTATGATAACATGCGTAGTATCTTTGAGTTTTCTGGCAGCACTTTTTGTTACATGACATTGTATTGTGTGCAGAACACATTTATAAGCAGGCTACCCTGGAAAATATGTCTAACATTTCCTGATAAACATTCCTTTATTATTGTGTGAAAATAATGCCATATAGTAAACTTTGACATTTTTACAGAGCCCTGTGTGAATAGTAATTTGTTTTAAAGATGATAGGGTGTTGTCTTTTACAGAGCACGCTTTTAAAAGATTACATCACCTCCGATTATAGGGAGCATTGTTATTCATCAAAAGTCCATCTGCTTTCACTTTGGATTCTTTGTGAAATGTAATGCTTGTACTAGCTGTGACCTCTTTATCCCTAAGTACCCATAAATGGTCCTATTCATCTTATACTAAGGGGTCAAGCAGATGGGTGCTTTGGGGCAATAGGGCATAGAGAGAGCGCAAAACATGAAGAGAAGGACTTAGAAGGACCATCAACAAATAATGACAAGATATTTAGTACAAATAATTATCAGAATATTACTTATCATGAGTAAATTGAATAGAGTCATCTGCTGTCTTTACTCCCTTATAAGCACAACAAACATGAAATAGGTACATTTGAACAGATAAAAAGGGCATATAACATAAAGGGTAAGGCTCCTTTTATGGGCTTGGAGGTGTGAGTGGTAGTAAAATCTGACTCTTCAGTGGTTCCTGATTATTTATGGCCAAGTAGGACATTGGGTTACTCAGATTTTATTTGTGTTTTTTCTATTTCAGTTTTCACCCTTCATCCAAATTATTTGCAATTTTGGTTAATTGGTGACTCTAAATTTGTCTGTTATATGTGGTTGTGAGTGTAGATGTTCTCTATGATGGACTAGTACCATATTGTACAATACTTTGTGTCTTTATGGATAAGAGTTCAGTAAACTAATTAATCAGTGGATCTTTACTTCTGTGTTAGTTCTTTTCAGACATATATTGCTTTTGTTCTCAATTTTGCTTATGTGTGAACTAAACTTGCCTTACTGAGATTTTATTGTAACTAGGTAGCACAATTTCTGACACATATTATTGTTGCACATTTTTGAGGCTCATCCTCCAATTAGCTGTGAACCACCCAATCTCACTGAGATTTCAGAGGTGGTGAACCAGCTGAGGGTAGGGAAGGCTGCAGGTATCTGTGGTATCCGGGGTGAACTTCTCCAGTCTGGTGGTAAGGCTGTCCTTCTGGTAGTGCAAGCAATGTTTGCTTCCATTTGGGAGATTGGCATCATCCCAACTGACTGGAAAACAGGACTTGTTGTCCCTATCTGGAAATGAAAGGGTGATTGTCTGGATTGCGGCAACAGGGGGAATACTGCTCTCTGTGCCGAGTAAGGTCTTTGCTAGCGTCATCCTCTCCTGCCAGAGACCAGTGCAGTCTGGTTTTACACCTAAGTATACCTTCGACCGTATCCTGGCACTGAGGGTTCTCATGTTGTGCAAATGCAAAGCTTCTTTGCTGCCTTTGTCGATTTTCATAAAATGTTCAACTCAGTTGATCGAGCTGCCATGTGGGACATCCTGAGGCTTTGTGGGTTCCCCTCAAAGTTACTGGATATCACGGTCAGCCTGTGTACTGGTACTCTGAGTGCTGTGTAGAGTGGAGGCAGAACCTCTGTATTTTCCCAGTTGATTCTGGGGTTCTGTTCAGGGCTTGCATGGATTGGGTGTTGGGCAAGGTCATGGGGTCCAGTGGCTGTGGGCCATCTGTTGAAGAAAGATACACTGATCTTGACTTTGCTGATGATGCTGTGATCTTTGCAGAGTCAATGGAGGCTCTGATCGGGGCTCTCGAGAGACTGAGCGAGGAGTCTGAGTGTCTGGGCTTGCGAGTGTCCTCGATAAAATCCAAGATCCAGGCCTTTAATAACTTCTTAGGCACAGCCACCAGTAGTGTGTCTGTCTGTGGAGGGAGAGTCAACCTTGTCGAGAGGTTTACTTACCTTGGCAGTGACATTCATGTCTCTGGTGACTCTTCCTATGAAATCAGTAGACGGATTGGGAGAGCATGGGAGGTCATGAGTTCGCTGGAAAGAGGTGTGTGGCGCTCTCGGTATCTATGCAAAAGTCTTACAATCCTAGTGCTTCCTGTTTTGCTATACAGTTGTGAGCAGAGGTGGGTAGTAACGAGTTACGTTTACTCCGTTACATTTACTTGAGTAACTTTTTTAAAAAATTGTACTTCTAAGAGTAGTTTTACTGCACCATACTTTTTACTTTTACTTGAGAACATTTGTGAAGAAGAAACGCTACACTTACTCTGCTACATTGGGCAACACTCGACTCGTTTCCATTTATACATTAAACTATATTTTTGCCAAAGAGAAGTCACCAGTGGAGCTACTGCATGACTATATTTCACCAATCAGACTTAGGAACAATAATCACAAGACTCTGTTTCACCAATCAGACATAGCCATGCAGTCACATGAGCACACACAAACTTCCTGCGTCTGCAGCCTGCGAGTGACTTTTTAGTCATGCAGGGCTCCTGTTCACAGCTTCACTACAAGAACCTCGAGAACTTAACCATCACTTCACTGAGTGAAGAACAAGCATGTTTTAACTAAACATGCACAGACAGTCATGGTAAAGTGAGGCTTCTTGTATGTGCACAAGCTGCCTTATTCTAATGTTATTTTCAGCTGTGCTATTTGGAGGGCAAATGTGTGACGATGGCCCCTACAGACATCACATGGGAGTCTGCTGAACCCACACTGTCGATAGTTATGACCGAGATGAGCTGACATATGAGGATAATTCACTGATGAGGCCTGAGGATAATGGAAAAAGTGCTCAAGTGCTTTTATTAAAAACCAATCAAAACAAAAGTAAAATCATCAAAAGTGTCAATGGTGCAGTGTTCTAAAAACAGTACATATATAAATCCATAAAAATCATTGTGAAAAGTAAGACTAAAAAAATCAATAAATAAATCCGTTAAAAATCTGAGGTTAAAGTGCAGACTAACTCTCATCTCAGCCCACCTCCTTCTCATTCTCCTGGCTCACCCTTTGCTCGTGTAGCCGGCAGAGACTCAGCAGCCACAAGCTCTTTTCTTTCCTCCTTTCCTTTGATTCCCACTTTGTTTTTTGTGCTAACCCGTATATATACACTCCTGTCTCTGTGGGCCTTAATCACATGCCGCAGGAAGCAAATGAAGCAATTGAGAACGACTTGCTCCAACTACCTCATTAACTCCCCACGGTTGTGCAATTGTGCCCATGGAGAGTGACATGGCTTTATGGATTTGAAACTGGCATTTTTTTTTTTTTGAAGCCGCAGACCCGCTACACCACAAAGTCAATATACAGTATTATACTGTCGGTGTACAGTATATCTTGTCAATGAAAGTGGTTTGGACTGTTCAAACATACATGTTACCTACTGTAGGTATCAGCTTAAAAAGCTTTGTTGTGAAAAACTGTTGATTTAGAACTTTGTGTTATTTGTGCATCTTTATTTTATAAAGATGTTATTTAATTTTACTAATTTTTTTATTTTATTATTTGGAAATAGCAGAATTTAAACATTATTTTATATTTTTGTCTGTCTTATTACAACATTTCTATAAAAATAAATCATTTATTATGTTCAAACAGTTACTCAGTACTTGAGTAGTCTTTTCACCAAATACTTTTTTACTCTTACTTGAGTATTTTTTGGATGACTACTTTTTACTTCTACTTGAGTAATATTATTTTGAAGTAACGCTACTCTTACTTGAGTACAATTTTTGGCTACTCTACCCACCTCTGGTTGCGAGACATGGACGCTATCCAGTGACCTGAGACAAAGTGGACTCCTTTGGTACTGTGTCTCTACTGAGAATCCTTGGGTACCTCTGGTTTGACTTTGTATCGCATGACCCCAAATGAGGCACATCACCTGCATTGTGAGGGACCGTCTGTTACGGCATTACGGCCATGTGGCACAATTCCCCGAGGATAATCCAGCTTGACCTGGCCAAGGGGACACCCACATAACACCTGAGAGTATACTCTTCCACACACTGAAATAATTTACAGTCAAATGTCAATCCTGCATGAGTGGGTTCTGAATGTGAAATTGAAACTGGATTACCCAGATAAAAAACAAATTAACAAAGGGAGAGCCTCGTCTCCAGGAGTTGAAAGTAACCAATGGAGTAACCAATGCATCTTGTTACAAGATGGGAGATCCTAAATCATATCTTATGTGTAATTGGGAACACAATTTTGATAGTAGATGTTTTAAATGGACACAAGAAACCATGGTTGTTTGATATCATTACCTATAGCACTATTTAAGACCACTGATATTTTAACCAGTGCCCTGTAGTGAAAGCTTCTGACACCCTCAATACAAATGTGGAGGAAGTTAACCCTTCAGCATTTCATGGCCAGCAATTACAGTTGGCTTCAGGTTTTTGCAGGCAATCCTTGGCTCAGAGGTTTCATTTTCTTACCCTTACCTTTATCTCAGATTTTAAAAGTACATACTAATGCTTATTTTCATTGGTATTTCTCTTTTCAGTTTGTGGCTGTGACTTGGGCCAGGGAGGTTTTTTTGTTCGACAAGGAGAATATATTTGTACTTTGGACTATCAAAGACTTTACGGAACACGATGTTTCAGCTGTGAAGAATTTATTGAAGGGGAGGTTGTTTCAGCCCTGGGCAAGACTTATCATCCACAATGCTTTGTTTGTGCTGTTTGCCGGTAAGAACAAAAGCTAACAAAATAATATTCAAGATTGTAAATGTATATACTTACTAATATGCTTATTAATTGCAAAAATGTATTTGTAGAGCATAGACTCTTATGTTTTCCTTTTCTTCTTTCCATTTATGGTTGCACTGTTTTGGAGATGTACCAATAAATTGGCTAGTACAGTGGTCCAGAATTGCAAGGGGCAGAAAATAAAAACGAGGTGACCCAAGCAAAACCCAATGGCAGCATTAAGAGGTGACATGCACAAAATTGGATGCATGACAGCATTAAGAGGTTGGGTGTATAAAGTCAGAGGGACTGCAGCATTAAGAGGCTACATGCTAATTAGGAGGCGAGATAACATTAACACTTCTTTATTCATCTTGTCAGACTGCACGTTCTTCTTAACAGCAGATACTTCTGAGATAAAATACACTTCAATTTTATTGTAGATCTGATGAACACACAAACTATGATAAATGCAAAGAATTATTATTATTACGGTTTCATCAATTTTGTTTTGTTTGTAAAGGAACAGAATAAGTCAATCAGCCAACAAAGTAACAACAATGAAAATAAATTCTGACACATACTTACAGTATATAACACAATTATTGATTACTTATCCACCCATTTAAAATAAAAAAGGTTAAGATTTTTTGTGTCTGCATGCCACGACTATCAGCAGACTTCTACTCAGAAATGACTCACAGTTTTTTCGACCAACTTGTATCCTTCTTTTATTTTGAGTTCATACCTTACAGTCTGTGCTTATTTGGTCACATGTCACATGTTAACATTGCCAGCACTTCAGTATTGTGTGTGCCACCTTTAATGCTGCCATATTTCTGATTTCACTCATGTTACCTTTAATGGTGACAGCCTCTAATTGTTTGTGCCACAATTTAATGCTGCCACCAGTCTAATTTTGTGCATTTAGCACCTCTTAATGCTGCCAATTCTTGAATTTTGCATGTTCTGTTTTCATTTTTTGCTTGTAGCACTTGGGGCCACCATAGTCGAGGAGTGTGGTTAATTAATGTGCCATCAATCTATCAGTTATAAATTGAAAGTTATGTTAAAAATGGGAGACATGTGCATGCATGCTACTTGAAAGTAATCAAGTGAAAATAAGTCAAGAAGATAATAGCTGTCTTTCATTACTTGACCTGGATTTGCTAGCAGGCTCTTCTCTTTCTTTTTCCATCTCCCTCTCTGTTGCTAAAGACAAAGCAACACACTGGTTGAACACTCTGTATATGGCTCACCAACAGAAACATTTAAAGTCTGCATCACTAACATAATTGTTAGTATGAAAGAAAACAAAAGCACAAGCATGAAACTCAAAATATAATCAGGACCTGTACACATGTAGGATCATTTGAAGCAAAGTAGCAATATAAATTCTGTCTTCAGATATTTTGCTTGCAGTTAAATGTTACATATATGGCTCACATTAGTAGCATTTCTTTAACTTCTGCAAAAACCCATAGATCAATGTAAGTAAGAGATGTCGGCAAGTCACATTTGTAATTATGTATTAAGGTTTTGCTGTAAGAGTAGGGGTAGTTGGGGAGCAAATTACATGCCAAGCTGATTACAGTCTCAGTAGATGGTACTCTGTAGTTCACAGAGATTTCTTTAGCAGATAACTTTAAAATGTAGTGCTGAAGAAAATTGAGGGCTTCATAATTTAGTTAGGTAGGTGCATAAAATTCTCTGCCAATCAGACTTTCCCTGTAACACCCTACCTTTTCACAGCCTGTTGAATGTGTTTTGTGTTGTTTTATTTATTATCTATTTTTCTGCTTATTATTTTAATGCTGTTTAGTATTTCCTATTGACTTTCAGGACTGTGGAATGGTTACACCATTGTAAAGTAAATGTGGTGATTGTGTGTAAACGTGTGTAGTGCAGATTTTTGTGTTTTAGTGCAGACATAGCTACTGTTTGTATGGAGTTTGCACATTCTCTCCATGTTTACAGTACTATGCCACTGGCCACTGTCTTAATAACATTACAGCCAGATATCTTTCTAATGTCTAATGTAACATGCTAGAATTAAGTTAAATAACAAAATAGAATTAAAAAGCCATCCAGCTATCAATTTTCTGAATCTTCTATATCCAATACAGATAGTGTATAATGTAATAAGAGAGAATTTAGAGGCGTACCATTAATGTCATTGACCTGTTAAAAATATAATATTACGTAATTTCATTGTTTATAACTTTAGAAATATGAGAGATGGCAATTATTATGGTCAGCTTTTCTGCAATCTTCCGATGGTCATCTCTGTCATTGTTTTATTAAAACATTTTTATTATATTCAAATCCACTTTATCTGAATATCTTTAAAACAAAATTTCTGTTTAGCTGTCCTTCACACATAGGTGTGTTTTTCTAGCAAGAGACTTCAAAATTGGTGACAGGTATTTCTCACAGTACGTTAGGTTTTTGGCATCTGATTTCATCCTTGTCCTTTCTAAGTGGCAGCTGAGGTAGCTTGGTGGCAGTGCAGTGCTGCAATGTGACCTGTCGACAGAGAAAAAGAATGCTTCAGATTGGGATAGGTTAGCATAATTGCTGTTTTTCATTCTGGAAGTTCAGCTTTGGTTAAAGTCTACTATGTTGAGCTTTTGTTTTTTTAAATCAAGCCTTTATCTCACTGTTTCTGTCATGGCCTCAAGCCACTTTGGATGGGGCCATATCGCCTGTGAATTTATTTATTGTAATTAACACCACTACCATCACAATCTGCCAGCACTTTTACTCTTTCATATTTGAAAGCTGTACTGTGCTAACAAATTCAGTTCATCATAACTACATGGCCAAGTTACATCTCATAATGAATTGGGATCACCAATCACATTTGGTCTAAATGCAAAATGTTTATATATATATATATATATATATATATATATATATATATATATACCAAAATTGAATTGGTTTCTGTTGAATTTTATGTTTGTTCCAACATCACTTAAATAACTTTAGATAATTTCATTTAAATTGGACAAGAACTCGGATATAAGACCTTATGCTGTCCTGATGCTCAGCAGGGAGAGCTTGGTAAATCTGATATTGTTGAGTTTCTGTTGTCCAGCATTAAATCCCTTCTTTATTGTGCCAGAGAATAACTTTAAAGCTGATTGGCTGAAGGTGAATAATAGTCTGTCTGGAGTTGCTTTGAAGCAGAATAGTGGAGACAACCTTATTGGGATGTGATAAAGGAGAATCCATAGTTATAATGCAGATTCCTTTCATCCCCTCAAATGACCCATTTTATTTCGAATGCCTGAAATTCCCTGTGAGTTCATATTTTTCAGTAATTCTTGCTCAGATGAGTGAAAAGTAATATTTATGGAATTGTCTTGAAATAATTCCCAGGCAACATTAGGAAGAACAGTTTTTATGCTCAGCAGGTTCCCAAAAACTCCAAGACATCTGCCCTGCAAATGAGTTTAAGCCTCAAAACAAACTCTAGAGGCAGATTTCACAGCCTGCAGAGGCCCTACAAAAAGGGATGAAGACTTTTAAATTAAAAACCCAGAATTTGGAGAGGGGTGTGATGGTGCAGATTGGCTCCATGTTCATCATGAAATCTCTTACCAATTTCCAGATTCAGAGAAAATCCAATTTTCTTTCATTCCGATTGGAAAAGTTGTTGATGACATCTTCGTAGTCTAAACTGGATGCAATGTCTTTTTCTATAGATAGGAGAAGCCAACCCAGCGACTAATGTGCTTTAGTGGCGGTTTTTGATATGGGCGACATGGGCCGTTGCCCAGGGTGGCATCGTGGTGGGGATGGCATCATGGACATCGGTAAAAAAAAAATTTTTTTTGGCTGGCTGGAGCGGCATGATCTAATAACCAGCTTGCAAAATAACACAAAATAAAAATAAACAAGCACAAAAGCACCAGACATTATGATATAGACTTATAATTTGCACCAATGTGTTTTCTAACTTCTATCGCACCCATATATGTTGATAAAATGATTTGAGTTAGTAAGAGTTTTTTTGTATGGATATATATGTTTGCGTGCTAACTTACTAATGCAAAAGACTCGCGTATTGGAGAGTGATAGGCGGGGAAAGTTAACCTGAAATAATAAACTGACTGCAGCTCTGAGAGAAAAGGTTTGTGTAGTTGTTAGTGACCTGGGGCCTCATGTATAAACGGTGCGTACGCACAGAAACGTTGCGTAAGAACTTTTCCACGTTCAAATCGCGATGTATAAAACCTACACTTGGCGTAAATCCACACACTTTTCCACGGTACCTCATACCTTGTTGTACGCAAGTTCTCCGCTCGGTTTTGCAGACTGGCGACACCCAGCGTCAAAGCAATGCTACTGTTCCTGTGTGGTTACACCTTATTTTCCTGACACGGCTTTATAAATACACCGAAACTAACCGCATATTGTTTATTAGTGTAATGCATCTGATTGTAATTAACTTGTAACAATATAATGGTAGAGGGAACAGCCATAGTATTCCAAATACCATAACTGCTTTAGCGTTGTTACTCTCACTTCTTCTTCTTCTTCTTCTTCTTCTTCTTTCAGCTCCTCTTGTTAGGAGTTGCCACAGCGGATCATCTTTTTCAATATTTCTCTCACTGCACCACTCAGAGTATTTATATCACTGTATCTGAGTGTGAATCACAGCAGCAGCTGATCGGAAAGAGAATTATCGGTATACAGCTTCAAGGACACGCTGTCTCAGCCACTGCAAAATGTTTTAAAGCCTTTCCTGTACGGACCTCGCGGTTCAGAAACAGAAACAATATCATTTATAAGGTGAAATTCAGCAAAATATGTTTATTAAATTATACAGATAAAACTTTAACTTCATTTAAATAATCTGTATTCTTCACTGGGAGTGTCATTAAGGATAGAATAATTAAACATGTACTACGAAGACATTTCAATGTTCTTTAAACGTTTTGAAGAATCGGCGCTAAGCTTACAGATGGCTTAACGTCTATTACAGAGCTGATTGTATGGCGATCGGTTACTTGGGGAAAGAAAAGCACTGACTGCAGTGACGGCTACGCCAATATATATTGAATATAAAACAAAAAGAGAAAATAACAACACAGCTAAAAACACAGCGACAAATTTCGGCAAAAGTTAAATGCTTGTGTCATGAGCACGAGGCGGCTATGCAGTGTCCACAACGGACGTAGCCATCCACTGTGCATAAACTACCTTACTGACGGGCGGGCGAAGGAGCCACCGATTCTTCCTCTGCCCAGTGCCACCACAAGCCTAGAGCCGCCCCTGATTGTACTGCTGCAATAAATTATTTCATCGCAGTGAAACACATGTTTAATAACGTGCTTTAACTCCTATCATCATAAAAATGATATCACGTATACATCTCAGTATTTTAGTTATTCAGAGAGCTGTAATATCACAAATGTAATGGATTCTGTGTCCAGTTGGAGGAAGAGAGCCGGTTTAAGAAGCAAGTAGTGATTCACACACATAGATCACATAGAAGATCAAATACAAAACAAAGCATTTAACGTGCTACTTTAATTACGATGTGATTTGAGAAACTGGTTAATTAAACGATTTTAAGATGAAGTTTATGATGTTCTACTTTAATGACAAAATAAACTACGTGATTAAAGTGGAAATGTCGAGATTAAAGTTGACATTTCGTGCTTTTTCCCCACCGTGTGCCTTTTTTCTCTGTACCCTAATAAGCTTTCATATGACACTCAGACAGTGTTACAACTCGGCTTTTCACGGCGACTTTGATATGTGACTTCTTTTTATTTCCGGCACTGTGCGATTTGTGAATGTGAGCTTTCAAGTTTCTCCAACACGCTATGTCACTTGATCAACTTCCTTTTGTTGATTATACCACGGTTTATTTGAACAAATAGTATGTTTTTCATTTGCCTCCACTTGGTATTCGCTGAAATTCTTATATTTTCCCCCGTGCTTTTTCCATTGTCTTTTCACAGAAGGCTGCGCTTAAGGGCGATTTATATTGATTTGCATATTCAAATAGGCGTAATTCTGGGAGGATTTGGGGCGTTACATGATGCGCGTGCACGAGCGTTAGTTTTCACACTGATCGTGATTTATGTAGCGGAAGAACGTGGAAGTTGGAGTACGCACAGATTCCTGCATCTGGATTTTTCTGTGCGTAAACACATTTCGGCTTTTGTGCTTACGCCATGTTATAGTGCGAGTTCTACACACAGCGTTATACATGAGGCCCCTGGTGAACTGATGACTGGAAATGGTACTAAAGTGAAAATTCTTTACACTATAACGAAATATTTTGGTGCTGTTTAAATGTAAAATATGATTTTGTCTCTGTTAGACATTACATTTCCAATAGTTTGTTTTATTACACTGATTTTGTTCAGTGTTTGTTAGAATGCGGCGCCAGAGGGGGTGTTCACCCAGGGCACCAAACAGGCTAGGACCGCCCCTGAATGTGCTATACCTATTTTAGGAAGGGATTATACTGGTGATCCATTTTGGGCAATGAAGGTGGACTACGGAATGTTTTCAAAGATGTATGAGTGTGGAATTTGACCTTGAAGAGGGATTTTAAAAGGATTCCCCTTAGAAGCATCTCAAATATATAAATATTGGAGAAAATAACTTGATAAATCTTCTTGAATGGGACACGCAGACCTCAAAAAGGGACCTCCTTAGGCACGGGGCCTGGGACGGTCACCCCACTTGCCACCCCAAACACTTCTCTTGAATGTTATTGTCAGGTGATTAAAAGGATAGCCAGAGCTGCTGTAAATCATCCTCTAGAACCACTCCTCCCAGTTTGTAAGTGTCTTAATGTGGCCATCTCTAACAGAATCATTTGTAAAAAAAACCTCTTCTCTAACCTTCGAAAAAATACAGACAATTACAAACATTTGCTCCTCCTTTGGCTGGCATAGCATCCTAAATGCAATGGGTAGATCTTCCCCTGATGTTTTTTATTGCTTCTATATCCTTTCCAGTGAAAGCCACAGGACTGGCCACTCTCACTGCCTGAACGACTTCCAAAGCTTGCCCTTTAAGACTTTCAATTAACCTCCTCCGCTTCTATATATCAGAACAGTCACACTCTTACACCAAAGCCTTGCTTTGCTTGCGCAAACATTCAAACTTTCTTCATCTGTGGGCAAGGGGCGCACATCAGAAAAAATATACTCACACTCAAGCACACATGGTTACTTTGACTGGACATGTTACACATGCACAGAACTTGTGCATCCTCTATCCCTTCATCAGTAAGCAGCTACCGCCCTTTCTAATATAGTCACCAGTTTCCAAGCATTCACCCCACCATCATGTAATTAATTCTTCAGGTGGAACAACTGTTAGATCTACCTCATATTGTCATTCAGAAAGCTCCATTAAACTTTTCTGTTGAGGGCTGTATATTTTGCCCCTCACCTGAACACATCCTAAAACTTTACTACTTTGCAGTGCTTCCTAAATGTATGCTATCTTTGTATCTTCCGTCACAATAGTTAACATTACAACATGGGCATGGTCTATGCCTTCTCTCTTGCACTAGTTGCTCAAGTCAACTGATGAAACATTATTTGCTAGTACATCAACCATGCTTACACAAAGGAAGTCAAATGTCTAAGCTTTGAAAAGTATTATACCCCCTTACAAACAATGCAAATAACACAAAATACAATTTTTACAAACAATCTCACAAAATGTATGCATCAAATAGCAAACAGTTTCAAATGAATGCAAATGTTACCCCAAAGCTATGCTAGTGGTGCCACCATGTGTAACCCCTCCACCCCTTTTTTGAAGTACAGTTTGCAGGGCCCAGAGTTCTTTTATCATTCACTTTCCCATCCCTATGTAATTTACAGTATTTGACCTCTTGTTAACCAACACATTTGTTCCAATCCCCTCCCTGTTACCATCCTACCCAGACTGGGATTGATCAGTCTTGGGGACAGTTAAGAGAAGACCCCCTCTTGGACAGCTTTTGTCTTCTTAAACTGAAAATTTGGCTGTCTGATGATTAAAGGTAGAGATTTTCAGAATGGTTTTGTGCAGGTTTAAGATAATGTTACCTTTATATTTTTAATAAATATCAAAAATTTAGTTGTTCTGCTGTTATTGTACTGTACTTCAGCTGTAATGTTTGACTCCCAGGATAATCTTGTAGGACTTCAGTGGATGCTTTCATTAGTGAAGTGTTTACTTCAATGAAGGAATCCTGTGAAATGAAGACATACATTTTATGTAATTAATTATAGACACAACAGTAAAGTTTGTTAAATTATTTTATTTTAGATGTTATTTTGGACAGTATCTCACAAGCTACGTATGGGGTCCAGATGACTGTTGTCTTCTTTTGCCTGTGTGGAGTTTAACACTTGAATTCCTTGTGCTAATTCAAATCTTTTGAGAACTGAAGCCTCATGTCCTAATACCTTTTTTCATTCAGGCTGTTATGAACTTTGTTTTGGAAGTGTTTTTGTAATGTTTACTTTGTTATTGCTATTTATTATGTTGTTGTCCATTCTTATTATAATTTACTGCTATATTAATTTTATTATTGTGATGTTACTTTGTTTATTGTGGTTTCTTCTATTTTTGGACAATTTTCTCACGGCAGTGGCCATATTGTTTATGGTTGCTATGTCGGTTTCTAAGCACATGGCTTGACTTCATGGAATATCATCATGAACACCCTATAAAAGATAGTGGCGCACATTATCCAATGTCCAAGCTTTTGGATTAACAAAAGAATAATAAACTCTTCACAAATTTATTTTAAGAAGGGAGAGATAATTCTAGTTAGGCTTAGGATTTGTCCTGATTTGGCTGTTCGTTGGTCATCACTTTTTTTTTTTCAAGCATTGTCTTTAAGATTTTGAAGGCCAACGAATCCATTGGTTAACACTGCGATAAAAATCATAATGCCAGGCCACCTTAAATTCCTTTGCACCTCTTCATCAGCATCATTGTTTTGCAAATGTGTCAATTACCAACTGCAGCAGGCAGCCTGCTCACTCATCCTTCACTGAGGCTGCTGAAGTCATCAGACGCTGAAGTCTCTTTATCTGGACGTTTGGGTTTTGTAACTTATTGATGGCAACATATAAATTGAATGATATTTTTTTCTTTGGTTATATTTCTTGAATAAAAACACTTGTATGTTTAATTTTGGACTAAAGTCTGCATACATTATATACTTTTATTACTATAACATGGAAAAAGTTTCTGTTTTAGTTTATGTGTTCAACATTTCTTGCCTTGCATTTCCTGTCATCCTACATTTACCCAGATCATTGTGGACATGGAACACACATGCAATGCCAAATATTCCAAATAACAATATATTATTTACCATATACAACTCCAGGCACCTCAAACCCAGATAAACAGATTTGACATGGGAGAACTTCAGCTTCGGTGGAGGGATGGGATAGCAGGCTGCTTGTGCTGATTGACACATTTGCAAAACAAAGACGCTGATAAGGAAGTGTGAAGGAATTTAAGGTGGCCCGGCATTACGATTTTTTTCATAGGCTTCAGTGATTCTAGTGTTAAATCTTTTTTTTTTTTAAAGATTTATAATGATATTGAAAATTACTTACATTCTCCTATGGTGCCGTATGGTTTTCTTATGAGTGCTGCCAGTTTTGTTGACAGGCATGGCAATAGATTTCAGATTCCTCCTAAAGGAATAAAAGCTTTAGTGATCATTGTTTTTAATGTCTTTGAGGTTACAAATTCTTCTTCTGTTCTTTTATTTTTTTAACTTCTGCTTGATTTGGCTCCCATTTTGGTTTTGAAATCCTGCATTGAATCCAGACTTTTATCTTTGATTCACATCCTGGGTATATTTATTTATTTCAAGCTTTCATAGTTTTGACCATTTGAAATGTTAACTTGGCTTTGCAACTTCTCCCGATTCCCTTTTCATGTAATACTGCAGGCAGGACAGGATTCTTTTGCATATTACTTTTTCACATTTGAACTTTGTTTTTTGCATTGTGTACTGGCTTCAAATGTCTTTCTGGTTTCTAGGTCTTATCATTGTTTTCTAGTGACTCTTTAGATTACTCCATAATTGCAAAACCTTCTTTTTATGGTCTTTGTTTAATTATTCTGCCCTTTGGGGCAATACACTTTCCATCATGCCCATAATATGGATGCAATGTACGGTATACCAGACCTGTTGACTATTTTTGACCTACACTTTGCTACCATAAATTGTTACAGTTGATAATGACCTTTGAAAGCATATAATAGGCACCATAGTATACTAGTGGCAGAAGACCACATTTTTAAAGTAAACATCATTGATGTAACCTGTACTGTAAAAAACACACCATTTTTCTTTTTAATTATGAGCTCTAAATATTTAATCGGTCCATCTTGGTGTCTTCTATTGGTTATAATCTATACTAGGTTAAATAATTAACACATTTGTTATTCAGTACAATACAGATGTATTGTTGAGTAGAGCGGCTGCTCAAAGTCATTTGTTTATTGTATAATAGGGTTTTAAAATGGATGTCCATGACAGTTTATAATCATGGTTCTCATCTTGGGTCACATTAGCACCACTAAGAAGAAATGGTTGAAAATTGTAAACAGATGATTTTTGCTGTCTAAGATGTTTAGGCCTCTTTTTCCAGAATAACATCTATGATTAGAAGAATTAGTACCCATTTCTCCTACAGCAACTATTGAGTAAGATGTGGAATTAAAATGCCATAAATCTTTACAACATAGCCTGGTAGCTTGGTTTACATTATCTTTGGTGAGTTTCCTTCTACTTAATTTTATTGAATAGATGGGAGTGACTCCAGTTTCCTTCCACATTCCAAAACATGTCAGTAAGTTGGTATGCAACACTAAATGTGTGAGAGTATGCCCTGTGATGGACAGATGCTTTTTGTTGGATTTTACCTTTTTTTGATTACTGTTCAAATAAATTCCACTTGAGTATATATATATATATATATATATATATATATATATATATATATATATATATATAATGGAAAACAGTTTATTATACAATTATAATTACAACTTATTTTTGTATAGTGCTCGGTGAACAATTCTTGGGTAACATACAAGTATAGATTGTACTAATTGTCCATCACAGCCCAGACTATTTTGGCTCTTTAATCCTCCCCTGTCTCTAATTGGCTATCTCTGTAACTCCTATAAAACCTATTAGCACTTTGAATAGCGAGAAAAGTAATATAAATGTAATGAATTTATTAATTCATTATTTATTATTATTAGTATTATTACTATTATTATTAATAAACATAGATGAAAAAAACAAAATCTGTCCATTAACTAATTGATAAACTATAACTAGTTGACAACGGAGGAAATTAAAATTGTAAAGGTGAAACTCAAAAACAAAGTCAGATACAGTCACAGTCCTGGAGATCTTGGCAAAGTAGCCGCCCACCCCCTCTCCTGGGCATTCCTTACTAGAGTCTGTGTTGGGCTGTTTTATCTGATGAGAGAATCTTTCCGTCCGATTTTTCTGAGATGACTTTTCCATACGCAGGAGAGCAGCCTGACAATAGAGCAGTTACACCAAGTGCCACATAAAGATACAAAGAAAACTAATAGAATAGAGGAAGGTGACTAACTGTTTATAAATAATGTATTATTTATATTTCTGTATACATGACTAATTATGTCAATATTGCTGCTACTGTTTTGTCTTATCTTTGCACAATGTCTTGTCTTGTTTGTGTTTTAATTTTAAATTTTAATTTTAATTCTATTTTTAATTTATTATTTGCACGTTATGTTGTTACACGGTGGACCCTGTGCTTCACAATTTCGTCTATCTATATACTTGTCAATGGTTGAGATGAAAATAAAGTTCACTTTGACTTTTGACTTTGACTAACAAACGAAAATACGGTATGCACAGCTAATCAGCAACTCTAGTCAGGGCATACAAAACTGAAGTAGTGAGTCTTCATCCGGGATTTAAAAGCTGAGACTGAAGGGGCATCTCTTATATTAGCAGGCAGACCATTCCACAGCTTTGGGGCTATGGAACTAAAGGCTCAATCTTCCACTGTTATTTTATTAATCCTAAGTAGAATCTTAAGTAGGCTAACATCTTTAAATCTCAGTGTGTGCTCTGGTTTGTAAGTAATGATATGTTCAGATAAGCAAGCTGGGTGTTAGCCATTTTACTAGGAGCCAGGGTAAGGACTTGAAAACCGGAGTTATGTGTTCATATTTAATTGGTCTTGAAATAATTCTTGCAGTAGCATTTTGAATGAACTAAAAAGTGCATAAAGAACGATCGGAACAGCCAATGAATAACTCATGGCAGTGCCAATGTCACAATGCCAGAATTTTTGTATTTAATAACAATACCAGTGAAATATTAGTGATACCACAGCAAAAACAGAAATCTCATACCATTGCTTTTTATTAAAACACCTCCATTATTGAAATTAATAATATTGTTCCCTTTTCTGTAATGCAATATAAAATATATGCATACAAACAGTAACCACAGCTTTATAATAGTGGTACATCCAGTAAACAGGTATTGGCATTAATAAGTATTAAAATACAATGCAAAGCTTGAACTTTAAAGTGTGGCATTGGGGAGATTTCAGCATAGGTTTTTTAAAGAATGTTATCATCATAAGCTACGTGATTTACATTATCTTAGCATGTGGACATTTCTAAATTTATTCTGACATTTTCTGACCAGTAATGAAAACTACTTCTTAAAATCCACAATAAATAAAACATTTAAATTTATTATATGTGTACTGTTGAATTAGTGAATTCCAAGATAATTCAGGTTATTTCCATATAAAAAAACATTTTAAAGCTTTTGTAACAACATGCTTTAGAAGTATGGTTTGTCAGTGAACCAATCCATTAAGTTTGTAGCATTTTCTATTGTAACATTTTTATATTTGCATCATTAGCTGGATAAAAATATTACTGGAGGGTAATATTTAACAGATAAGTCACAATAATTCAAATTTCAAATGTCAGAAGCTCATAGTGCTTTTATTTCCAAATCTGTCCCTCCTTTTTTTACATTTGACCCAATATTCCTGTGTGAAATCAAACTTAGCAGTTTTGCATTAATCATTTATTTCAGAACATCTGAACATTAAACAGCCTTTGTTTTGCTATTTTCAAGGTTTCTTATGTGAGTGATCATAATTTGTCATTTCTTGCGCCTGTGTACTATTTATGAAATTGAAAATTACCTGGGCTTTTGTTACCGGCAGTCAATAAATTTATAACTGTGAGATAGCATTACATTCTTCAACATACAATCTAAATATTCAATGTGTACTTTAACTAATTAAGATGGGTTTTAGTGAGAAAATACATATCACATTTTGTACTTAATATAATTAACAATTACCAAAGCAGCTTTATTTCCAAGAGAATGAATGTTAAGTAAGCAGCATTTTAAACTGCAAGGAAGTTTCTGTACCGGAAGTTAAATATTTTTTTAATTTGAATTAAATTACCCCAAGTGGAAAATCTGATTTTAAATCTTGCCTAATCTTGCAGGCAGGGCTGGATACAAATTAACATCATACCCAGGATGGTGTAATTGCAGGTTAACACTAGAATTACCAGAGCCTATGAGAAAACTCGTAAATCCGGCCCACCTTAAATCCTTTTGCACCTCTCCGTCAGCGTCTTTTGTCCTATAAATGTGCCGATTAAGACAAGCAGCAAGCAGCCTGCTATTCTATCCCCTCACTGTTGCAGAATGTTCACAAACTTCTCCCAGCTCATGCCTTGTTTGATTATCTGGGAGTGAACTGATTGAGTTTTATAGTGGAAATAATAGATCATTATTTGGAACACATGCATTTCATGTGTGTTCGGTTTCTACAGTAATCTGTGTAAACACATTGTTAAAACAGAAACTTTTTTATATTTTAGTAATAAATGTTACAAAATGTAGGCATAAATTATAGAATGTGTGAAGCCTGAAGTCCAAAGATCAAATAAACACTTTCACAAAAGGTTCAAGTATGATACAACAGCTTCTGTGGCATAGCGGTAAGATTTGCTGACTTGTAATCAAGAGTCCCCGGTTCAATCCCCTCTGCCTCCTATGTTTGCTGTTTTCAGTAGTGAGCTGCTCTTACTGTTAATATTATACAGTGCACACATACATTGGTTTGCGTCTGTAACAGACCGTGTACATTTATAGTACTGTACTTGTAAAAGTTACCTTTTTTTTCACTGTTATTCTCTCGGTCATGATACATACTACTGCCCTAGGGATCTGATGCTGTTAGTTTTTATTTGAAACTAGGAGTAACTGTAGAAGTGAGTGGTGTTTTGAGGCAATAGAACTCGACACACACAAAAGCTAGTGAATCTGCCTTCTTCGTATCTCACTGTCACTTAATTTTTTTTATTCAGTTTTATTGAATGTTCCTGCTCACACAGAATTAGTATGTGCCTTATGGTTTATGATGTCAAAAAAAAAAACAAAGAGACAGGTATACTGTATATGATATTTGGAATTATTCATTTTATGACCTTTTATCAGGTCAGTTCAGCGCTATATGCAATAATCAAATTCAAATGTTAACAGTTCTCACAAACGCAAGGACAGTCCTTTCTCTCTATGCTGTGGTTTCTATTACACACCTGAAAGAAAGAATCAATATATGTGACATTTTGAAGAAATCATTGAATTGTGCCAATCAGAAAACATCATCGCACTAATGCAATATTATTTGAAAACGAACAGCATCAGATCGGGTGTGAATTTACGCTGGTGCTGTTACTTAGAGTCAGATCAGGAGAGACTTGTGTTAGAGCGTGATAGTGATTGAGTGAATAAAACTGTAAAAAGCTAACTTTTACAAGTACCATAAATTTATACTCAATGTCCCATATATTTGTCTCTTTCTTTTTTTTCTCTGTGCTGCAAGATCCGTCTTTCCTACATTTACGACGTGTGTACCTGTTGCAATGTGCACACTTTTCTGTCTGCTGTGGTTTCTATTACATTGAAAGGGCACTTGACACTGACTCAGTTTACTTTCCTGGGGAAGTGGCTGTCTTGGAACATAAGCTTGTCGATGTTGCATCCTCCTTTTCTTTTTTCATCGCCTTTTCTAGTAAGATGTGATGATGAAGTTCCTCTGCAATATGAGCCATGAACACTTTTCTTTTCACAGTGACACCCGTGCATGCCTTGCACAGTACATGTGCATTGATACTGCTGCACTGAATAAGCTCATGCCTTCTGGTGCCCGATTTCGACGCAGCACGAAGAAAAAAAAATAAAGAGACAAATATATGGGACATTGGGTATAAATTTATGGTACTTGTAAAAGTTAGATGTTTCCAGTTTTATTCTCTCAATCACAATCACGTTCTAACAAACCCCCCTTCCTGAATCCGCCTCTCCTGATCTGACTCTAAGTGACAGGGCAGCGTAAATTCACTTCCGATCTGACGCTGTTCGTTTTCAAATAAAATTGCATTAGTGCGATGATGTTTTCTGATTGGTACTATTCAGGTCATAAAATGATTTCTTCAAAATGTCATATGTATTGTTTCTTTCTTTCAGGTGTGTAATAGAAACCACAAAATAGAGAGGAAGGACTGTCCTTGCGTGTGTGAGAACTGTTAACATTTGAATTTGATGATTGCATATAGTGCTGAATTGACCTGATAAAAGGTCATAAAATGAATAATTCCAAATATCATATATACCTATGTCTGTTTTTTTTTTTTTTGACATCATAAACCATAAGACGCATACTAATTCTGCGTGAGCAGGAACACTCAATAAATCTGAATAAAAAAAAAAATAAAGTGACAGTGAGATACGAAGAAGGCAGATTCACCAGCGTTTGTGTGTCAGCTTTTATCCCTCCAGATCAGAGAATGTCCAGTTCCATTGCCTCAAAACACCACTCTACAGTTACTCCCAGTTTCAAATAAAAACTAACAGCGTCAGATCCCTGGGGCGGTAGTATGTATCGTGATCGTGAAGTGGAGTGAAAAAAAAAGTAGCTTTTACAAGTACAGTACTATAAATGTACACGGTCTGTTACAGACGCAAACCAAATGTATGTGTGTACTGTATAATATTAACAATAAGAGCAGCTCACTACTGAAAATGGTAAATATAGGAGGCAGAGGGGATCGAACCAGGGACTCTTAATTACAAGTCAGCAAATCTTACCACTGTGCCACGGAAGCTGTTGTATCATCCTTTTGAACCTTTTGTGAAAGTATTTATTTGATCTTTGGACTTCATACATTCTATAGTTTATGCCTACATTTTGTAACATTTATTACTAAAATATGAAAAAGTTTCTGTTTTAACAATGTGTTTACACAGATTACTGTAAAAACGAAACATATGAAATGCATTGGCTCCAAATAACGATCTATTATTTCTACTTTAAAACTCCAGCATAATCAAACAAGGCACGAGCAGGGAGAAGTTTATGAACCTTCGGTGACGTGGGGGGAGGATTGAATAGCAGGCTGCTTGTCTTAATTATCACATTTACAGGACAAAAGATGCTGATGGAGGGGTGCGACGGATTTATGAGTTTTGTCATAGGCTTTGGTAATTCTAGTGTTAAGGGCCTTGCTTAAGGGCCCAAACAGAGCAGAATCCCTTTTAGCATTTACAGGATTCGAACTGGCAACCTTCTGATTGCTAGTGCAGATTCCTAACCTCAGGGCCACCACTCCGCTAGGCACAATTACATTTTGACATTTTCTTCTGGCTTTGGTGCCTAAAGATATGAAATTTCTTCTTAATAACTCAGAGTGCTGTAAATAAATATTGCTAGTGCCAACGTGCTACAATAAGGTAGACACTTCATTGTTGGTCATAAAGTCTAATTTAACCTCTATCAGATACCTTCACCCTGGGAGGCATTTAACTTTAACTGCTGGATTAACATAGTTTGGAATTCTAACATTCCGCACTATGGAGTTACCAGTTATGCACTTTATTGTTCTCAGCATTAACAGATGTGCTGCTGAGTGATGAGTATGTGTTCTGGGACTGAACTGGGTGCCATGGGACTCAATTTTGACTTCTTAGATCTCCATCTCACTGTTACCAACTCCTTCCTGTAGCTGAATTAGAGCTGCTGATTTTGGCAACACACTGACTATGGTGAGGCCTGGAGAGACTGAAGCCGAATCAGAAATGGCCAAATTGCCTAAACCAAATGGAGCCAGTCCACTATCGGGTTCCTAATGCTGTTCTCTAAAGCGCTTATTTTCCTGATCAACTCCAACTTAATAAGCATTTTGGCAGGTAAACCTATCTGTATTGTCGTCCAAAAAAACAGAACTGTACATACTGAATGACACAACATATAAACGTTCCTTCAATGAGCAGAGAGCAAATTGAGTTCATCTTTGTCCTTACTAATCAAGTTTTGGTGAGAAAACACAAATCAGATTTTGTGCTTAGGTATTTCTCTTACTCCAAATAATCATTTCCCAAATTTCTCAAAATCACTGAAATTAGCATAGAAGAAAATCTCTAGATTCATTACTCTGGAAGTGAAAAGCAAAGAACCCCATGATATAGTTTGTAGAATGGATGGGTTGCCGCCCATTTAGTAAACCATATTTTTTCTGAATTTATATAATACATCATACCCCTAAGCTGTTGTAAACTAGGGGCTGGTATAGGATTTCCCATTTGAGAAAAAATAGGGTGTAATCTCTAGCAATATAATGGCAAGGCAGGTTTTTTAGACTGAACAACTCTAAATAAGTGGATGAGGAATGAAACATCAAATGTGCCTGACAGCCATCCATTCATTGTAGAGCGCGTTTAATTCATTCAGGGATTGCTTGTAGAAATTGATGTCCACTAGGGTCTGAGTTCAGGGCAAAGACACAACTTGTGGCCCAGAAAGTCTTGCACGTGATTACATTGCAATTCAGGTGTAGCTCTGGGTATGTTGTAACTTGGAAGTTTTTGATATATATAAAGTTTGGAATTGGAATGAAATGAGTCCATGTCAAGTGAACACTGAGGATGATTGTATTCTTTAGGGAGCTGATTTAATTCATTTTCGATGAATGCAAAGGTGACTTCTTTCTCCTAGCAGTTCCTTGATCAAGGTGTTTTATTAGCATTTAAATGATAGAAGTCTGAATGTTAGATAAATGGAGATAAGATTTAAAATTGTAGTATATTTCAGTAAATAAAATATCTAATGTCCATGCAATAAAAAATTTTCAATACAGTACTCCTCTACATTTACCACTGATCTTTTCTGCAAACTTTGAAAGTCTTTCTATTATGCATTTTTTCTTTAAAATATATGAAAGTGTGCTCTGATCCTCCCAGGTGACAGAAATATGCAAATGCAACTGTGTCTTTATTAAATTTCTTGTGAAAATGTACTTGGTTTGTCTTTAAGATATACAAAAGCATACTAGTCTGTTTAGCACCGAGCCTTGGTTTAGTATCATTTGATAACTTACAATTGAAGGTTGGGTAGAGCTAGGCCAGGCGGGATTCCCAAGTTAACCATCTCTCTTTCTCAGGCTAAAGGATGAGAAATATGAAGGTTCATCCTTCAGTTCAGGATCTCTGGTCCTAGCACCTGGTGTTGGGGCCTTAACAAGTTTGGTTTACCTCTTGTATGCTTTGGGTCTATACATGTACTGCATAAGTAAGTATAAGTAAAGAAAACAGTATTACAATAGTTCAGTAATGACACAGAATCAGCTTTTCTTTCTGTCTTCAAAATGATCTACCTCTTTTAAAATTTTATTGGGTTTTAATTTACTATTTTCTATCAGAAATGTACAGAACCTCCCACTTCCTTACTTTGTTCTCTAAAATGCTATTCTATTCGGGAGCTGATATAATACTTTTTACAACCCATACAACATATCACAAAGATAATTTATTTTCATAACATTTTCTTGTTCCTATCTCAATTTTCACTTATATTTATCAAATTATTTAGGCTTATTATTATTTTAACAAGTATATCAATGTTTAAATAATCAGCTATTACTTCAAAGCAGAATATTTGAACAATAAAACATCTTGGTTCAAAAGTTCATTTTTTACTCCAGCACATACAAGAGGAAATGCTTTTATGGTTTTAACTGAACTCCTTGTCCTCATGTTCAGCTCATTACTTAATTTTCAAAGCATCCATCTTAGCAGTTGTGTCTTTAAATGACACTGTTAATTTATGAAGAATTATCTGAATTCTTCCAGTCCATTTCTAACCTGATTCTGTTCTTAAGCCAAGCTTTTGCTGGTGGGCCAGGATGGCCTGTTTTCTTGACATCTTGTTTAAAGATTTAATTTTCTTCATTCAATAGTTGACTGATGTTTTTGTCTGCTTTACATTATGATTTAATTATTCTGAAGATTCCAACCTAGGCCCAGCTTGTTAACAGTATGAAGTTTTCGTATTCTCCCATGTTTTTTATGGGTAAACTCATTTTTCCTCCGATATCCTAAAGTCACGCATGTGAGGTTAATCATTGCTAAGGCCCAGTGAGTTTGATTGATTGTATGAGCGTGTCTTGTGATACAACAGCACTTGTCCAAGTCTGGTCTTGGGGCTGCTATACCCATGGCTCTTAGCTGAATAGACGTACTTCACTATTACAGTATACCCTGCTGTCTTTATGTTATTTTGATTTGCATTGTTTTGCAGTTAAGTATTTTTCTGTGACCCTAATGAAGTCACTTAAATAATATGTGTTGTAATCTGATATAGTCATGGATTCATGGAGAGTGATTGTGACACTCTTCAATGACTGGGCTTAAGATATGAGATAAAACTCAGTCATCTGTATTTAAGTTTAAAAGCAAGCAGGCTTACACCATCAATTATAAGCAATCAAATACTTTTGACTTGCTGTGCCTTGTAAAACAAAGGTTTTGTATATCTAACCACTTTCTAAAAACACTGCAGGCTGTTCCCATCGACATTGCCTATTTTGCTGTTCTCCCCAGATGGCTTCTTCTTGCTAATGTCCATTTCCCAATGCTGCTGCCAGGAACCCTGTACATTGCTCCCATATATAAAACTGAAGTAATATGATTGTCTGTGAAGTAGTAAAGGATGTATTTTGAGTTACATCTAGGCCATTGACTCCAGGTGGAGTTAAAGTCTAGACCTTTCATAGCTGAAAACCACTGTGGATTTTACAAGATTCTCAAAGAAATTCCTTGCAAATGAAGCTTTGATATTCAGTTCCAATATGCAGATATACAGTATGTATTGTAAAAGTCTGTTAAACGAATCCTCTTTGTTTTTTTGGAAAAAAATCTCCGTATGCCTAGGAAACATGCATCATGTTACATGTCAAGTTCTGTTTCATATTAAATTGAATACACTCAATGCCATTTCATTGACAGTATCAATAAAGGGCATCATATCAATAACCTTCCCTCATAGAACACCAGCTGTACAGCTGTAAAATCTTAACTTTTTTGAGTGATCTCGCTAGTGGGCTTATAAAGGGATAGACATCCACATTCCTGCACAGGTTGTCCATCAGTGGTGTTTCCTGGTTTCTTATATCTCCCTCCTGAGCCCTGAAGAAGCTAAAAGCAAGCCATTCCTCGATTATGTCTTTTGTGACAAACAGCTGAATACAAATGGAAATGTTTAGTTTCATGCAGCTTGCATGTTCTTCCCATCTTTGCATAATTTTCTCTTAGGGAATTTATTTTCCTTACACGGTCCAATAAACTTTTTATTTTTGGGGCACGTTCTTTCCATGTATGTGGTAATTCTAGCGTTTCATCCTCCCTTGATTGCAATAATTGTTTTTCGACACATACCATTTTTAAAGTTGTTCTAGTTTTATTGACTTGCTTTTAGTTTGAAAAAGAGAGCCATTTTAACATTCAATTCTACATTCTTTTCAGGCAGCCGTTTCCTCCTGGAGATCGAGTAACCTTTAATGGGAAAGAATGCATTTGCCAAAAATGTACACCACCTGTACCCCCTGGAGGCCCTGTCCCTCTTCAGGCAGTCCGAAGTAAGTAACCATTGTTTATTCCTTTTTAACAAAATGGAAGCGTTCTGAAAAGCAGATCAATATTGCTTTTTTTGCAAACCTTTCTCTAAAATACAGTATGTTTGCACAGCATATTGCTCTTATCATTCTGGGAAATAAAAATAAGTGTTTTTCAGATTTCAATCACCAAACTTTAAGCACATACATTAAAACTGGAATATATCAATATCAGTTACTTTCCTTAATGGAAAATAATGCGTCTAAAATAAAGATATCAATAAAGATTGTCAAGACCCTGCAAAACCTTTTGTAGCTAATATTTTTATCTAATGTCAGAATGTTTTACAAAGAAAGTATTCAGCTTTACACCTGTTCCTCATTTCACCAACTCTTTCTAATATTGTAATATGCCAGGTGTTTTTTTGTATTTTTTTCTGAGTCATTGATTTCTTTATCCAGAGTACTGAAGAAAATAAAACAAAGAACTAGGGCACTTGCTGAAAGACATATTTTAATAGCTGTGTGATAGTATAGTTGAGTAAAAGGACTGCAAGATCCAGGACTATACAGTATGTCAGGGTGCCAATCTGGTCATCCCTGATTAATCAAACAAAGGAAAATAAGGAAAAAAATGCCACTGAGGCTGTAAACATAATAGAAAAGTCCAAAACAAAAAGAAAAGACGTCAGGCTAGGTATTTCATTCTCTTGGGTCACCAGATAGGAGCTCCATTCTGTGGTACATTCAGTTCAAAATGGAACACCTCGTTCCAGTGGCTGCCAGGATTTATAGTTGGGGGACCAGAAGGGGTGGAGTCAATTGCTCACACTGGCCATTTCCTTATTGCTGCAAAGGAAATAGAAGTGGAGAAGGTTAGCGCCAGTGCCCCCACTTGACCCAAGTAGTAACCTCAGATGAACCTAAAGAGCGATGTATGACAACAGACTATTAGATGTAGGGCAGTAACTACAAATGTGTAGGCACTTCCAGTTAAACTAGACCAGTGGTTCTCAAACATAGTCCAGCGGACATTCTGTTGCCCAAAGTTTTAGTTCCAGTCAACATCTGCTTTTCATTGGATTCCTAGCCTAATTAAGTAAACTTTTATTTTTCAGTTTCAATGTTTTGTGATCAATGTTAAAATTATAAAACTAAGCTTGGTACCAAGCATTTGTGTAATTACACTGTAACTACTATGTAATCACCTGTTATTACTCCATACTTACTGTGTAATACAAAGTAATAATATAATTAATTACTCATTTGTCCTTGTTATTCCACAGTTTATATAATTACAATGTAACAATTTATCACTGACCCAAAAACAAGTCTACTTACATAGTTACATTGTATCTTACATAGTATACATTGTATACTTTTAAAATGTAATAAAAACATCAGGGTATGTAACTACAACTGTGGGATACGTGGCCATATGTGTGCGAGCGTGAGTGCTGGTATGTTTGTCAGTGGGCCTAGCAATGGGATAGCTCCCCATCCTGGGCTGTTTACTGCCTCACACTCTCACACATATGGCCACGTAACCCAACTTACATGTCCATGGGATGTGGCAGTAAAACTCATGAAGGAAACATAGAGAGACATGGGTAGAACGTACAAATTTTACACACATCTCCAGACAGAATTCAATCTCAGGATAATGGATCTATGAGGCAAAAGTGTTAACCATTTTGCAAAGGTGTTTTCACTATTTAAAAAAGATCTTGAAATATCATCAAAACCCTATGCAGTTATCACTGCAATTTTCCATTACAATTGTCCAGACCATGGAATATCTGTTACATAGTTGTAGTTACATACCCTGATGTTTTTATTACATTTTGAAAGTCCAGATGCAATGTAACTATGTAAGTAAACTTGTTTTTGGATCATTGATAAATTGTTACATTGTAATTATATAAAGTGTGGAATAACAATGATAACTGAGTAATTAACTATAGTATTACACAGTAAGTATGGAGTAATAACCCGTAGTTACACTGTACTAATACAGGTAATTACATAGTAGTTACAGTGTAATTATGGACATTTAATGTAAAGTGTTACCAATTATTTTCATTCTGTTTTTTCAGGTAATCTAGCTGTTTAATCCAGGCATGTCAAACTCACTACCATTGGTGGGCCGCTTCGGCTGCCATACGTGCGTCAGCAGTCTGCACTGTAACAAATACTATTATCCATCCATCCATCTATTTTCTAACCCGCTGAATCCGAATAGGGTCACGGGGGTCTGCTGGAGCCAATTATACTATTATACAAAGTTACTGTAGCTTTCTTGCCAATACTGAAAGCTTTAAAAAATGTAACACTTAAAGTTTAAAGAAAAGCAATTTATTTCCATACAATCTCCGTACAACAGCATACAATTAGAGTCTTAGCCTCTTACCTAAGTCCTTATCTATACTAATAAAAGGCAGAGCCCTCACTGACTGACTGACTGACTGACTGACTGACTGACTGACTCATCACTAATTCTCCAACTTCCTGTGTTGGTTAGAAGGCTGAAATTTAGCAGGTTTATTCCTTACAGCTCACTTACAAAAGTTAAGCAGGTTTCATTTCGAAATTCTACAAGTAACAGTCATAATGGTCGATAACGGTCGACAACGTCCGCCATGTTGAACTTTCATATTTATGGCCCCATCTTCACGAAATTTGGTAGGCCGCTTCCCTGCGCTAACCGAAACCGATGTACGCACTTATTTCGATGGTATGACGCCACTGTCGGCCGCCATATTGAACTTTTCAGCGTCACTAATTTTCCAACTTCCCGTGTAGGTAGATGGCTGACCCCATCTTCACGAAATTTGGTAGGTGGCTTCCCTGCGCTAACCAAAACCGTTGTACGTACCTATTTCGGTGGTATGATGCCACTGTCGGCCGCCATATTGAATTTTCCAAATATCACTAATTCTCCAACTTTCCGTGTAGGTAGAAGGCTGAAATTTGGCAGGCTCATTCCTTACAGCTTACTTACAAAAGTTAAGCAGGTTTCATTTCGAAATTCTACGCATAACAGTCGTAACGGTCAACAATGTCCGCCATGTTGAACATTCTTATTTATGGCCTTATCTTCACGAAATTTGGTAGGCGGCTTCCCTGTGCTAACTGAAACCGATGTACATACTTATTTCGGTGGTATGACGCCACTGTCGGCCGCCATATTGAACTTTTCAACGTCACTAATTTTCCAACTTCCCGTGTAGGTAGATGGCTGACCCCATCTTCACGAAATTTGGTAGGTGGCTTCCCTGCGCTAACCAAAACCGTTGTACGTACCTATTTCGGTGGTATGACGCTACTGTCGGCCGCCATATTGAACATTTCAACGTCACTAATTCTCCAACTTCCCGTGTAGGTAGAAGGCTGAAATTTGGCAGGCTCATTCCTTACAGCTTACTTACAAAAGTTAAGCAGGTTTCATTTCGAAATTCTACACGTAACGGTCATAACGGTCGATAACGGTTGACAACGCCCGCCATGTTGAACTTTCTTATTTATGGCCCATCTTCACGAAATTTGGTAGGCGGCTTCCCTGCGCTAACCGAAACCGATGTATGTACTTATTTCGATGGTATGACGCCACTGTTGAACTTTCCAACGTCACTAATTTTCCAACTTCCCGTGTAGGTAGAAGGCTGACCCCATCCTGACTGACCCCACACTGTTGAACGCCATATTGAACTTTCCAACGTCACTAATTTTCCAACTTCCCATGTAGGTAGAAGGCTGACCCCATCTTTACGAAATTTGGTAGGTGGCTTCCCTGCGCTAACCAAAACCGATGTACGTACTTATTTCGGTGGTATGACGCGACTGTCGGCCGCCATATTGAATTTTCCAAACATCACCAATTCTCCAACTTCCCGTGTAGGTAGAGGGCTGAAATTTGGCAGGCTCATTCCTTACAGCTTACTTACAAAAGTTAAGCAGGTTTCATTTTGAAATTCTGCGCGTAACGGTCATAACGGTCAACAACGTCCGTCATGTTGAACTTTCTTATTCATGGCCCCATCTTCACGAAATTTGGTAGGCGGCTAACTGAAACCAATGTACATACTTATTTCGGTGGTGTGACGCCACTGTCAGCAGCCATATTGAACTTTCCAATGTCACTAATTCTCCAACTTCCTGTGTAGGTAGAAGGCTAAAATTTGGTACTTATTTCGGTGGTATGATGCCACTGTCGGCCACCATATTGAACTTTTCAACGGTCTTTGTTACTTATGGGCCAATCTTCAAGAAATTTGGTATGCGTGTTCCCAACGCTAACTGAATCCTACTTACGTACATATATATGTCCATAGCCTGCAGCTCGGTCACCGTGTGAGGTGGTGTTGGGTCCCCCATCCCAACGCCTCCCACGTTGTTGGCTGCCTGCCTATATAAGGCCGTCTGTCGCTCCAGTCCCTACATTCCCTTCCTTGCTTCACCATGGGATTCACGTCTCCCTGCTGATAACTACAGCCTTTTTATTTAATCCACGGCTTCTACGCTGTTTTATTGTTCATTTATTACGATTATAGTTATTGTGTAGGTATTTTAGACTTACTTTACATTGTTCAGGTACCCATTTCCTTTATCATTCCAACCGTACCCCCATTAACATGTCTATCGAGGTGATCACCATCGATCAAAGAACTGTCACTTACCAAGTGGTTTCCATGCCTGGAGATGGCACCTGCCTTTTCCATTCTCTTTGTTACATATTGCACGGCCATATCAGGCTCACTCTTGATATCCGGAGGAACATTGTGTCTTATGTATTGAATGACTGGGACAAGTTCAAGGTGTGGACTGATGACAGTACAGGAGATAATTATACTACACAGGAGCACTAGAAGAGTGAAATGCTTAAGCCCTTCACCTATGCATCTGCATGTGAGTTGATGGAGGCCGCTGAATCGTTCAGTTGTTGCTTTCAAATGTACTGAAATGGCCAAATATTTTACACCTTTGGACAACCACCAATGCCTCTTAAACATCTTAGATTCACAGTTGACGAATTCAGTAGTGGACACTTTGATGTTTAGAAATGTTTAAACTCTCAAAAGCTGGATGTGAAGTTATCAATGAAACTGGTTATATACTTACAACACTTGACAGATGCCGAATGTCTCTTCAACACAAGCCCTACAAATACTGTCATAATTGAAACAAACCATGAAACTCAAACCGATTATGAGAGCAGCAATCCAAGCTGTGAGATTTGAAACAAGATTACTGTTCACATGGCCAACTGTACGTTGCATGCTCAAGAGTAAGCTCAGCGCACAGCTGCAGCTTGGTCATATTACAACTGGAGGGCCGATCTGAGAACGTGGCATACAAAGAGATCCTTAACAAATAATTATTGGTATATTTTCCCTCAGTTTAAAAAGGTTTCATTTTCTTCTTAATAAAAATTTTAAGGCAGTACTTCGCCGCTGCGAAGCACGGGTATTTTGCTTGTCTATACTAATAAAAGGCAAAGCCCTCACTCACTGACTGACTGACTGACTGACTCACTCACTCACTCACTCATCACTAATTCTCTGACTGACTGAGGCTGAAATTTGGCAGGCTCATTCCTTACAGCTTACTTACAAAAGTTGGGCAGGTTTAATTTCGAAATTCTACGCGTAATGGTCATAACTGGAAGCTATTTTTCTCCATATACTGTAATGGAGTTGAGCTCGATGGCCGTGGGGGGCGGAGTTTCGTGTGACATCATCACGCCTCCCACGTAATCACGTGAACTGACTGTCAACACAGTATGTAGAAAACAAGGAAGAGCTCCAAAAAGCGCTGAAGAAAACATGCATTATATAATTGAGAAGGCAGCGAAACAATAAGAAGCGAGCGAGTGACATATACAACCATATTCATGAGTGCAGCTACTTCGGAAACAAAGCATGGTGTAAACCTAAAGTTTAAATTAAGTTCATAGACAGGCTGCCGCTGGTGTTTGTCATGCCCATGGCTAATGCGGGGTACAAGTTTAATTAGAGGACGCAGGATATAAACGAGAGTTTTGATCACTTTGTAACTAAGTTAACATTGATGGTGAGGGGCTGTGCTTATGCAAATTCCGAGAGACTGTCTTTATGGGGGGGATTGACAGTTAAGGCGGGTGGGGGAGTTGCGTCATCATCTCCCCTCCCATTCACCTCATTTCGCTCTGAGCTGAGCTCCGCAGCTAACGCAGTCTTGCGGAACCAACTTTGTGACGCTGCCACCAAATACTCACAGAAAAATCCACAAGGTAATACACACGCTGTCTCTAGAGTTTCTCCACACTCTGAATCCTCCAGGCACTACTTACAAAAGGTTGCATTGACAACCGTGTTACGTTATTTTTAAAATGTTTCCTTTTCTTAGCACAAGCACAGCTGAGAAGCCTCGATGTATGTGCTCCATAATGCGTTAAAAAATAACGCATTTAATCACACTTTGCATTCCAAGCAAAGGGGAACTTCTGTCAGTGCATGATTTCCTGGCACACCGATTACATTGATGCACACATCAGTGCTACAAAAATGTAACAGTCCGAAGAAAGCGCTTTGCTACGACTGATTGGAGGAAAATTTCATTTCAAAAGACTACCCGACCGAAGCCTTGATAAAAGCGTGGTTTTGTGCACATATATGTATATGTATATATATGTGGATGTATATGTATATATACTGTATATATGTGTGTATATGTGTATATGTTTATGTGTGTGTGTGTGTATATATATATATATATATATATAACAGCAACACTCATGACAATGTCAGTCATGTTACGTTATTATTAAAATGTTTCCTTTTCTTTTTCATTACTTCTTTAACACACTATTTCTCCGTTGCGAAGCGCGGGTATTTTGCTAGTATTATTATATTCATTATATTATATTCATTGCTTATATAGGAGTCTTACAGTGTGAGATCTATTTCTTTTGTCCCGACACTTGGCATCTCTTGTTAGTAACCAGTTTGTCAATATCAGGCTTGAAATCTTGTGCAGTTGCAACTTTTATGAGGGATGAAAGGTGCTCAGCAGTAAGTCTTGAGCGATGTGGGGTTTTGGTAGCTTTCATTAACTTAAACAATTGCTCACAAAGGTAAGTGCTTCCGAACATAGACAGTACTCTCGATGCCAACTTATGGATCTGCACATTCAAGGGTAGCAGGTAAGCATACAAGCCTGGCACACCAACTTCATTGTATTTCGCCATCAGAATAGACTCTTACTGCAGTTCAATCAATTCTATTTGGATATTCTCATGCGCATTCTCAGCATTGTAAGAGTATTGTGATGTAAACAGCACAAAGTCCTGTTCGTGTCAACTGAAATTGCGAAAACACTCACTGAATTCATTGCTCAGTAATTCATGTTGGAAAACAAATCCTCCAAAAATCTAATTTTACTTTACTAAGTTTACTTCAAATTTAATATTGTAAAATAACCTGATATGCAAAAAGCCCACTGACCTACACAAATTATACAAACTAAAAATCACAAAAATCTGATAATTAACAACTCACCAAATTCTCGCGTCCACTTCAGATCTTCAGCTGTAGTCTGCACTAACTGTTCATTACAATACTAGCACAAAATCACATTAAACTAGAGCAAAAATGTGGAAATATGCGAGCTATCACTACTTGTGATGGTCAGTTCTGCCCAGTGGCCAGTCTCAGCAGCCCAGCCAGTAGTGTAGCCCAGTGGTCCGCAACCTTTTTGACACCAAGGACTTCTTTACTAGAAGCAAATTTTTCCAGGGACGGGTGGGTTGTTGGAGGTTGGAGTTTGTGGGGTGATTATGGGAGGGTTCGTAGGGCAGTTTTATACACAATTTACATTACATTTCTATTATTATTAAGTTATAATATAGTAATAGAAATTATACAGCTTACCATAATGCAGAATCAGTGAGATCCCTGAGCTTGTTTTCCTGCAACCAGAAGATCCCATCTGGGGAGGATGGAAGACAGTGACACGCGAAGTGTGTTGCTTATGTTCAGTCTACTCTGTAATCTCGTTTTGGTTGCTATCACTGCAGAAAACATATATATCACAAAGATAGGATGTTGGAAATGGAAGCAGCTTTTTTTGCGTTAGTTTAATCTTCTCCTATCTACAAGTTATGCTGATGAGAATGTTTCTCAGCATTTCCTTGCAATAATAAACTTTCAAGGTGCGAATGATGCCCAAATCCAATGGCTGAAGTTGGGTGGGAGGAATTCAACGTGAACATTATCTAAATGGGGAACCATGTTGTGGTCAGCACAGTTATCCTTTTCTTCTTCTTCATATTGTGAGGTTTCTAAACTCTTTTGGGATCTGGGATCCCCCCCACCCAACGGGAACGACACGCTGAAGTGCATCCCAAATCGCTATTGCCACGTGTATTTTTTGTCCTGGTCCCAAGAGAGTTTAAAAACCTTATTTTCTTGAATGTGTGCCGCATTAATAGGAATATTTCTTGAACAAGCATCACTGCAACCACATCAAAACGGCTTTTTCGGCGTCTTCAAATGCAGCAGCTCGCCTACTTTTGCAACCCAAGATTTTTCTTATTTTTTGCATATAGCAAGTATGCCGTTTCTATAGAAGGATGACAATGAGTTAAATTCCAGTGGATGTTTTTCAAATGATGACGAGCAATAAGGAAAAGGTATCACTTAAAACCACACAAAACAAAAACAGGAATGTTCGAAGAATGAACATTTTTTACAATGTTTCTGTTTGGAGATCATTGTGCAAATGTTCACAACTGAGCTGTGACCACAGAACTAACTGCTCTGTGGATGATTCATTCAAGCATTTCACGGTCACTTTGTTGTAATGAAAGTATCTGCTGCTAAATGTACTTCGTAGTAACGAGATTTCTGTGGACTCATGTCATATGGGGAAACTGTCAGAAACATAAAAATACTTTGTTGTAATACTGTACTCTCTCACAGTGGTCTCTCTCCTCTCACTGCGCCGCTGCAAAGCCCTGCCCGCCTAGCGTTCTGAAAAGTGTCCTCAGTGAAGGGGGCAGCCTTTTTGCTATAGCCCTTCACTGAGTGAGTCTCTGTTGCTGGCAGTTCTCTCGCGGCTCGGTAGTGGACCAAGACCGCAGCCTAGCACTTCAGTTGCAACTTTGCGGCTGCAACTATACTAGCAGATGACGTTTCCGGTACCGTAATGCCATGGGAAAATGTGTTTTTGTCAGAAGGCAGAAGTAAGAAAAGTCAATAAGTAACGCTGAAGATGCAGAATGATTCAATCACAAACGATAGTAATCATTTTGTACAAGTTTAGTGCTAACTAAGATCTGTCATGCGGGCTGCACAGATTTCTGTTGCGGGCTGCATGCGGCCCAGGGGCCGTGTGTTTGACATGCCTGGTTTAATCCATTATTTACTGATAACCACATTAGCAGGTTTGATGCTGAAGCAGTTGCAGCCTTTCAGTGTCATTTGCCCGAGTGTTTCATTTTACAGTATTATAAATAGAATAGAGCTAAAAGCAAATTATTAGGAGAACAATGAAAGAGATTTAAACATTTAAAACTATGAAGAAATATAAATGTCTTATGAATGTAAAGATCTCAGTGCAGTGTTTTTTTCTGAATGCTGAATATGAGAAGAGAAAAAAAGACCAGCTAATTAAATGAGATTAGTTAGAAGTTAAACAACTGACTGACTGTGAAGCTGGTTGGGACAAAAATCAGCAGCTACATCGTGTCCCCAGAACTGAAATTGAAAATCACTTGGCAAGACTAGATTTTTTTATATGTAAAAAAAAAGTCCCTAAATCAGGTACAAATATTGTGGCCAAAATGTTTATCAAGCTTACATAATGTAGTTGATGCACTTTTAAGGTCAAATTTTAAGTACCACCGGTCATCCCACCTTCTTGCGCCGACTGTGCTGTATACAGTGCTGCCGATGGAACAACTCGGCAAGGTGCCAGTAACTTACACCTGCTGTTGTCTCTTTTCATATGAACAGATCCCTCTTATGATACAGACTTAACTTTCCATTGTTAGGTATCTCTTGTTGAAAGAAAGGGCTTACTTACATTTTTTGATGCTTATATTTAAAATTGTGCAGAGTGAATATACTTCCATTTTGCTGGCTTTACAATCAGTGCTAATGAATCTGTAATATGATATGTGTGATAGTACTGAAAAACATTTTTGATTTTTTAAAAAGATAAAATAATACAAATTTGTATGCAATACATTTTTAAATTGATATGCAAAAATAAAACAAATACTTGTTTTTTGTTATTTTAAATACACTTGAAGTGTATGAATTAACTAATAGACTGCAGGCAAATCCACCAATCCATTGATTTTTTTCATCCAATTTTTGTTATACCATGGATCATGAGTTGGTTTGTCGTATGGTGTGTGCAACAATGCACTGTATCAGTGTGTGCTCCTAACCTCATCCTCATCCTCATTTGCAATTATCCAAAGGAGCTTGGCTGGGTTGCAGCGTCAACTTGCTTCATCTGCTTTTTAAGTTCCAGCCTTCCTCTCTGAATAGTTTGCTGGCAATGCAGATTGAGAACAACTACACAGGTGCGTTAAAATAAGGTGGGAGATTTGTGTGTTTCCAAGAAACTTCAGTGAGAGTCGATAACTAAGAGTTTTGAAAAACCCATTATTAAAAACCAGAGGACTAAACCATAAACAAAGTCAAGAGTCGTTAACAAAAGCATGAGATTATCACCAGAGCCAAAACGGCAAAACTGTGAACTGAAATGTGTAGTGGAATTCTGTAAATCATTAACCAGACAACCAGACACTAAGAGCACAATGCTAAGGTTTTTCAAGGTTTCAGTTCATATTCAAGGAGAAAGAGATTGAGTTCTGTGCTGAGTTTTATAGCAGAGCCTTCATGATATGAGGCTTAGTGTCTCTTTAGAGGCGGCCCTTAGTAACACTGCAGCATGTCCTAGCAACTTACTAACAAAATGCTGAAAATACAAAATGGTAGCGTGACAAAAATAAAATCAGACAATAAAATGATTGTATGTTTTTTAAATGATTTACAGGTGCCGGTCATAAAATTAGAATATCATGACAAAGTTGATTTATTTCAGTAATTCCGTTCAAAAAGTGAAACTTGTATATTAGATTAATTCATTACACACAGACTGAAGTATTTCAAATGTTTATTTCTTTTAATTTTGATGATTATAACTGACAACTAATGAAAGTCCCAAATTCAGTATCTCGGAAAATTAGAATATCAATTAAGACCAATGCAAAAAAAGGATTTTTAGAAATGTTGGCCAACTGAAAGGTATGAATATAAAAAGTATGAGCATGTACAGCACTCAATATTTAGTTGGGGCTCCTTTGGCCTGGATTACTGCAGCAATGCGGCGTGGCATGGAGTCGATCAGTCTGTGGCACTGCCCTGGTGTTATGAGAGCCCATGTTGCTCTGGTACTGGCCTTCAGCTCTTCTGAATTGTTGGGTCTGGTGTATTGCATCTTCCTCTTCACAATACCCTATAGATTTTCTATGGGGTTTAAGGTCAGGCGAGTTTGCTGGCCAATTAAGAACAGGGATACCATGGTCCTTAAACCAGGTACTGGTAGTTTTGGCACTTTGTGCAGGTGCCAGGTCCTGTTGGAAAATGAAATCTACATCTTCATAAAGTTCGTCAGCATCAGGAAGCATGAAGTGCTCTAAAACATCCTGGTAGACGGCTGCGTTGACCTTGGACCTCAGAAAACACAATGGACCAACACCAGCAGATGACATGGCTCCCCAAACCATCACTGACTGTGGAAACTTTACACTGGACCTCAGGCAATGTGGATTCTGTGCCTCTCCTCTCTTCCTCCAGACTCTGGGACTTTGATTTCCAAAGGAAATGCAAAATTTACTTTCATCAGAGAACATAACTTTGGACCAGTCAGCAGCAGTCCAGTCCTGTTTTTCTTTAGTCCAGGCGAGACGCTTCTGACGCTGTTTCTTGTTCAAGAGTGGCTTGACACAAGGAATGCAACAGCTGAAAGCCATGTCTTGCATACGTCTGTGCGTGGTGGTTCTTGAAGCACTGACTCCAGCTGCAGTCCACTCTTTGTGAATCTCCCCCACAGTTTTGAATGGGTTTTGTTTCACAATCCTCTCCAGGGTGCGGTTATCCCTATTGCTTGTACACTTTTTTCTACCACATCTTGTCCTTCCCTTCGCCTCTCTATTAATGTGCTTGGACACAGAGCTCTGTGAACAGCCAGCCTCTTTAGCAATGACCTTTTGTGTCTTGTCGTCCTTGTGCAAGGTGTCAATGGTCATCTTTTGGACAACTGGCAAGTCAGCAGTCTTCCCCATGATTTTGTAGCCTACAGAACTAGACTGAGAGACCATTTAAAGGCTTTTGCAGGTGTTCTGAGTTAATTAGCTGATTACAGTGTCTTCAATGTTCAACCTTTTCACAATATTCTAATTTTCCGAGATACTGAATTTGGGACTTTCATTAGCTGTCAGTTATAATCATCAAAATTAAAAGAAATAAACATTTGAAATACATCAGTCAGTGTATAAAGAATGAATCTAATATACAAGTTTCACTTTTTCAGTGGAATTACTGAAATAAATCAACTTTGTCATGATATTCTAATTTTATGACCGGCACCTGTATACCAAACACATACATGGTATATATATATATCAACAAAAGAGATTATACAGAGTTTAGGCACTTTGGTGATCCCCATGTAATTAATAGCACATAAAAGTGCCCTTTTAGATTGCCTCAAAAATGGTAGTGGAGCTGGTGTTCAGGCTGGAGAACAGGGACAGGTTCAGGCAGTCTGGAAACAGAACTGACATCATCGGTGGTGCAGCTGTTAATCATTTGTTCTGCAGAGGGAGGAAGAGAAAAGGCATTAAGCGACAGCGCCAACCCCTGGCTCGAAGTGTAACTACCTTCAGATGAGATCAGAAGTTGTCTTCCATGCCCATTTATGTAACAATGGTTAATATTCTTTGAATATTATGCATTCCAAAAATTCATAACATATATGCAGCAAAAATATTTCTGAAGCAACAAAAATATATAGCGAGGTGATCCATTTCTTAACAATTTCAGGGCCACATTAGGCTAGTGCCTCTTTTAGCAGCATTAACAACATGGTAGAAAGCAGTTTTATGTTGAGACACTGTGAGAATCAGTTACATGGTTTACTTTATCATCCTTTGTATTTATACATATTTTCTTTTTTATTTTATCTCAATGTATAACTTACTTTTAATTTTAGGTCAGAATGACTGCTCAGTTTACAACTAAAATGGCAGAAGGGGATATCTAGGGAATTGGATACCATATGAATAAACACCGTTGGGAAAATAAAGCATTTACCACGTGTACGATCAAAGCTTCTAGGATGAACTGTCTATCATTATTGTAGTTAGCCAAACACCCTACCTGGTGTTTTTGGCATAGAAGTTGGCAGACAGAACCATGCACCTTAACATTGAAGATGACATCCTTGCATCAGCCCGACTTCTGAGTCAAGACAGACAGCCTAAAAGATAAGCTCTCTATCTCTGGTTTCTTTTGCTCTCCCACACAGAAGCCTCCACTGGTGTTAATTCTTCAGCTTCCATATCCTTACAGAATCTATTTTTTAAGCAGACTTTGGAAAAATAATGTGTTTATGGCTTTACATTCAGACTTAGCTATAATTCATTATCATTTATTTCATCTGTATTGTTTGCTGTTATTATTCATTTATACTGGTATTATTATCTTTTGATAATTACTGATTTACTTTGCCCTGCAGTGGGCTGGCACCCTACCCGGGGTTTGTTTCTGCCTTGTGCCCTGTGCTGGCTGGGATTGGCTCTGGCAGACCCTTCGTGACCCTGTGTTGGGATATAGCGAGTTGGACAATGACTGACTGACTGACTAATTTACTTTAAATTTCAATATTATATCAGGAATTGTTGGGTGTTTAAGGCAACTAAGTGGTAAGGGCAGATTGCCACTTCTTTCACATAGTGGTATCAGCTGAGGAGAAATACATCCATTACTGAGCAACACATGAAAGATGGAAATAGTTAAGGTGGATCAGCCTCAGGTGTCTAGGGGACACTTGTCTCTGGTCTGTTCAAGCCAAAGGTAAGGAGTTTATATGTGGAGCACAGAGCACTGAAAGTTTGTGCTTAAGTGGTTACTATACATTGGTCTTCCTGTGTGAGTGTGTGTTAAGCTTAGGGTGTGCAAGAGTAGGCCAACCCAAAACATCCCCATGGTAATACAATAGTAGTCGTCTGTATTGGTACTTTAATGAAAATAAATGTTTATAGTTACTCAAGACTAACAGTTCAGTAACACAATAATAGGAACAAAATATCAGTACTAAATCAATAGAGGAAGGAGTAAACCTCACATGAATATCTATATTACAGTTGTCTTTGTTCTCCTTCAGATTGTTGTGGCTGTGGAAAGGAATTTCAAAATGAACAGTCCTTATTAGCTCTGGATAAACACTGGCATCTTGGATGTTTTAAGTGTCGGGTTTGCAACAAAGTCCTGAATGCAGAATATATCAGCAAGTAGGTATATTTCATTTATGCCTTATTTTGGAAGGATTACTTTTGTTATGTTTATTAGTTTCCTTAATAAACATAAGAACTTGTGTGGAAGATTTTAGATTTGCTTACTAACCTTACAGATGAAATTTTAATGTGACTTGATGTATGTAAGAGTATACATCATGTTATTAATCTCAGTATCAGTCATGTCATGTGAAAACTATTATAACTTTCTTAACATTTTTACCCTACATTTGTCTTAATGTTCATTACACATTTCCCTACTGCAAAAGTCAGTTTCACTGATTTTTCATTTATATGTGTACTGTATATCATAAACGGTTAATATTATATACTTAACGATTATACTATGAAGAAGAGAATTTTGCTGATATTTTGGTAACTTCTTTTACCTTGTATAAGGTAGCTTAAATGCAGATTAAAAAAAAATGGCCTATATACTTAAATAAACATCTCATATGATTCACTGTAGTAAATACAGTATTAAAAGCAGTATATATATATATATTGTGAGGTTCAAATGAGGGAGAGGAGGACCAGAGAAAAATTGGGGTACCAACATAGCCATCCTAAGTCTAAAACATTGAACAAAAATGGGCATGCAGTGGCTTTTTAGCATCTGCACCTTCTCAAAACTATCAGCTCTCTCAAGAGGGTCTGAATCAGGGAACTCGTGTCATGTGGCACTGTGTTCCTCAAACTGAGATCCCATTTTCCAGGAGCCTTTGAATTTATGTTATCGAAGAGGCATGATTTAGTTGAATAAGTGCCAGGCTAAGGTGACCTCATTGGGTGGTACTTTGCATGACAATATACTGTATATGTATTTTTGCTTTGAATTTAACAAAGTTATGGGCTTAGGCTTATTTTCTTCTGGTTAAAATTGTGTAATGGAGTTTTGTGGAAAAATAGCATTATTAATTGTTGTAAGCTGGTTACTTTAACATTCATTATTTTGTACTCTTTTTAATAAGTTATAGAATTAAATCATAAATATTCGACATTACCAGAATAACCATTAGTCTCAGTAGGTAACAAAAATTACAAAAATTATGGTTTGGGAATAGAATCAGTTTTCTTTATTGAAGTAAGAATTTAGAACGTATGAATCCATCCTACCATTTTAGGTATCAGTCTTCCAAGTCCAGTTAATGTGGAGCAAGCAGTGTGGGGGGATTCAGGAACCTAAACTGCAGCAGTATCTACTATGGGACACAGAGAAACACAGTCATATGTTTACATTGAGGTGTGTTGGAAGATTAAGCCATTGGTGGAAGTCCAAACCAACACCAAGAGCAAAAGCAATTAGTGACTGAATCAGCACTTAGGTACTGTGCCGAATGAGTCACATCAAAGAATACACTGGAATAATTTTTTTAACCTTAATACTGGCAAATACTCATCACAAATGACTGCAAGGGCTTAATTATACCTGTGTCAGAGTGGCTTCTTTGGGTATCCGCATCAAGCCATTTTTGATGAGCTGCTTCTTGTACATGTGCTGCAGTAAATTCTTTGGGCATTTGGCTGACTTACTGTGAATGGTGGACCTCCTTCTTTCTGTCATCATTTTGAAACCACACTGTTCTGCTCTTTCTAGTGTTTCGTGTATTCTTACTAGCTGGTACATTGCTCTCATCATTTAAGCTTTAGACTTTGAATATTGTGGGCTGGAGCTCCTGATAACCACTACGTTCAGCATATTAAAATAAATGAATTAATTAAATACTGTCCATATGTAAAGGATCTTAACACAGGGAAAGACAGACAGACACTGTCTGTTGTGCAGTGCTCTTGTGAAACATAGCTCTCTTTTGTCCTATTATTGCTATATTTTTCAGACTCTCACAGGTAACAGCTAATGCTTAGTTCATGGTAAAAAAAAATTTTCCAAATATTTATGAAATTGCTTCTGTGAAAAAGAAAGAAGGAATAACATATTATGTGCTTAAACTAATCTTCAGGTGCAATAATATATTCCTTTGACATCAGTAATATGTTTGAAATAATAAATACAATTAAGCAAAGACTGCACACATACAGACACAACAGAGCAAATTATATAATCATACTAATATGATTAGTATTGTGAAAAGTAATAGCATACACCCTTGGATTAAGTTCTTTTTGCACTAGGTGTAGTAGCAATACCAATATTCAGATTGTTCTTGTATCAGATTTTCCCTCTGTGATATTTCTTCTCACAGCATAGTGTAAAAATTCGAACACAGCCCTCATTGCAGAACTGCTTAATCTTTGCAGTATTTTATGTTTTCCAGAATGAACTGCTGATTTCAGCAGTATCCACAATGTGTCAATGGGATGTACAGTGGGTCTGGACTTTACAGTAACTAGACCAATTAAAAAGTACATTTAGTTTTCTTCCACTTACCAACATTCTGATTTAGCTTTGCTGCTGTTTTTGGGTCATTGTCTTGCTGCATTATCCAGCTGCACTTCATCTTCAGATCACAGATTATGCCTTGTCATTCTATTCAAGCATTCCTTGGTTAATCAGTAGAGTTCATTGTTCTCTCAACAATGGCTCTGATTCAGCAGTAATTGCCCAAAACCATGATACTTCCACCACCATGTTTGACCACTGATTTAAGTTTTCCTCTTTTTTCAGACATTGCATTTTTCATTCATCGATTTCTCTTTAATTCCTTGTTTAAGTTCTTTTGGTTGTTCTACCACTAGTGGTGGAGTCATGAGCTGTGGTGACAGCCACTGCGATATATAGGATGGCAGATCCTAGATTTTGTTCTTGGGATCATTTAGTTTCATTGAAGAGTGTATTTCTTGCTCTTGGAAAGAATTTGGCTCACTTGAGTAAAGCCCCATTCTTAGCTAGATAAGCAATGCTCTAATTAGAGTGAAACTGTTTTACACAAAATTGGAGTAAAATAGCTGTACCTACCAACCAGTCAAACAAAATGTCATGTGTTAAATAACATGTTGTAATCTAAACAATATCTAACCAAATTTAAATTTTAAATTATGCAGTATAACAGCAAAAGAGATAGCAAAGATTCTACTTCTTGGCTTTGCAACAATAACAAAATATTAAAGAAAGCCAAGCAGTGTAAAAAATACTGTGAACTGTCTTTACATGGAAGTGCCCTTTGTCACTGTTTCAGTGTAATGTATGACTTCATTTCATTGGATTTTCAATCTGTCCAGAGGAAAAACAAATGAGGTAATCGATCTAATGGGATATTGGCAGACATCCATTTTACCATTTCCTATAATTCAAAAGCTGTTGAAACTGACCAGTGTTTTGTTTTAGAAATATTAGAACAATAATTTTGGAATGTATTACAAAAAAACATTTTGCCAATTTTAGAAGAATAATAATGGTGACGGTTCAGTTTGTTTTTGATTACATAAGTTTTTGCATGTGGAGAATCCAAACTTCATCTCAATGTGAAATATAGGTCGGCCTTCAAAGGCTCCTGTCAGCTGAAGGTGAGAGTATTGTTATTGAAAAAGAGGATGGAACCATAAGGTCAAATTGTTTCCTTTTATGTGTATAAAAAGGCTTCTCTTCATCAATGGACAGAAGGCTTCAGTGATAGTATTAGTAAAGAAGCTGCAGTATCTGTCCAAAAAGATCTATAGGCTATAATGTATAATGTGTGAAGACAAGATGCAATATTCCAATACCGTGTATGACATCCAAAATAATGAGATGATGACTGAAGGCATTTGATATTATCAGTTCATCACTGCACAGTCTAATTGTAATACACATCCAAACATGCACAAAATTTAAATATGAGTATGACAGCCCTTATTTGTAGTGTCTCATATCAAGCTGTTTCTACACATTAATATTATAAAACCAAAATGAACCGACTCTCTAAAATTAAACACAGAGGGACCATCTGGTCTAGGAATCTCTTTAGCCATTGTAGCAAAATAAGAAAAAGGCAGAGGAAGTGCAGGGCCCAAAGTTGGACCCAGCAGGACATTGCAAAAAAATGGCAAACATGTATATTTTGTATATTTTTCTCTTTTTCACCCCTGATAGCCCCAACTGATGGCAAACAGATCCCCAGTACAAGTTCATGATACAACAGTTGACTGCATGTGGGGATAGGAAGTCACTGTCACTGGCTGATTGAGTGCATGTGGGATGGTAATCCTGTCTTGGCAAATCCAACTCAGCTGACACCATGTCATACATCTCTCAACACCCTGATACTGTAAATTGTAACAGCTAAATTACTAACTCTATACTACTACTAACTCTAAAAATATAAGATTCCAGCAAGAAGAAGAAAGGGTTATCCACATATGAATGAAGTAAAGAGCAAATAAACATTTACTTAGCATTTACCGTACCCTAACCCAAGCTCACGGCTCTGTCATCTACAGATTATAACGATTCACTGTTTCACTGTCAGTATAATTTAGTAGGGTGGCCAGATGTCCAGGTGACAGATACAGCCCCTATTTCAGGCTGTGTGACCCGCTAAATAACCAAAGAATATCTAAATGTTTTAACAGGCAGCCCATCTGATAAAACATTTCTGTGGCAAAACAAACATCCTCACCATATATTTATAACAGCGCATACGAAACAGCAAGGGGGACCCCTTCGTACTCCAGCTAAAGTTCAGTGTAATATGTGTATAATATAATAGCACAGTCAAAACTCAGATGGGGGAAGCTTGAATAGGAACTTGTATTAAATTGAACAGCATCACGAGGACCAAGAAGCAGACCAAAACAGACAGTACTGTCATATATTTGTTTCCACTTTAGGCACTGTGTAGACTCCTGTGTTTGCTTTATGTGTGGACATATGTGCTACAGCTTAGGACTTTAAAAATATAGTCATACTATAAATTTTCTATCAGAGTGCCACATTCACCTGATATCTATAATGGTCAGTTGCTATAATAAAAGTTTTTCCTTTTCACTTCTGTTTTTCCCTAATTTTTGTCATAACTAAATAGCTTTGCCAAGTCCCTTTTCATGAATATTATTATGGCTATAAACAGTATACTCAAGCAAAGAAGGAATTAATTACTATGTATGTATGTATGTATGTATGTATGTATGTATGTATGTATGTATGCATGTATGGGTTTTGTTAGTTACCAGCTGCAAATTGTTGCTGTGTGTGAATATGGAGTGTGTGTGTGTGTCTGTGTGTGAAAGAGACCACTTTGGTGCACTACAGTCCTGCTCAGGCCTGTTTTCAGACTTTTGTCCAATCCCGGTAAGATAGACTTTGGCCCCTGAAATGCTGAAATGGATTGAAAAGGTTATAGAACAGACCTACTGAACTCACTCCATTGAAGGCTAAAATGACTACACAGCCCTTGAACACACCTGAATGTTCCATCCATCCATCCATTTTCTAACCCGCTGAATCCGAATACAGGGTCACGGGGGTCTGCTGGAGCCAATCCCAGCCAACACAGGGCACAAGGCAGGAACCAATCCTGGGCAGGGTGCCAACCCACCGCAGCACCTGAATGTTACCCCACACATACACTTCCTTACTTGTTAATCTGTGGCAAAACACTGAAGTACCATGCAGGACTCTTCACTTCTACTTCTCTCTGCTTAATTAGAAAATCAATTTGTGTGCTGCTTGCAGTGCTAAAATTACATTCCAGGCCACAGGACTCCCTCTGGAATGCAGGCCTTTTTTGTAAAAAAATTCTTTGCCTGTTAATGCTCGTCATGTTCATGAAAACCAGAAAGTACATCCTTATACCTAAAGTACTACACCAGACATAAATTAATGCTTTCCCCAATAAAAAGAAGAAACCTTTTAGAATGTGTATCCTGCAGGCCATTTTATTTATCGAGCAGCAGATTTTATCCAGTGCTCTAGAAATTAGATTAGAGAACATGCTTCACTATATATCATAACAAGTCTGTCTATAAAAAATAGAACATGATCATAAACTTGTCAGTTTCAAAAACAAAAAAAGGCCACTGACGGGAAGAAAACGCAAAAAAAATAACAGCAGTTCTGTAGAGATATAAGGGATCTTGAGGTATATGCCTCTGGTATTGGGTGGCTGTCATAAACTGGGTGTTCCAAAAGCACACATGTCCCATAAATACTTCAAAAAAATGCCCTTTGGGGGGGAAGATTACTTTCCAAACCCATACTAGATACAAAAGAGGCTTAGAAAAGTCTTTATAAAATAAAACATTAATTTTAACTAAAGGCTCCTTAGAGCACAAAAGGAATTGCCTAGGAAGGCAAGGCAATTCACAACAAACACAGAATCCCAAGGAAAAGTCAAAAGCAGAGCAGAGGTTCAAAGACCTAGGAAATCACAATAAGCACAAAGCAAAACAGAAGTAAACACTCCACTCTTTAGCGCATTGAAAATGAACCACCAGGAACTATGGGAAACCTACCAGATATATAGGACGGAGGGCAGTTCCTAGCAGTGATTGGCAGGTGGCCTCACCTCTTGGAGGATCACTCACAAAACACATAGAACATAACCAAGGCATTTTATATTACAGACAAAAAGAAACAATAATGCACATACTAAGCAAAAGAAACTTTAACGTAAATAAATGGCACAAAAATGGACAAAACAGATAAGAAACACGACTTTGAACCCCAGCAAGGGGAGAAGTGAGGGCTGAAACATGATATTGGCAAGTAAATTAATTATAAGACTATCTGAGGAATCAGAAAAAAAAAATGGCACGTACTGAGTAATGACTGTAACTTCATTATCCTTGCAGAAGGAAATCCTGCTCTAATTCCTCTCTAATGGTTTTTTCTGCACACTAATGGCCGCTGATTACTAGCAACTTAGAAGAAACCTTGGTCATACACTCGCTCAGAATTTGGTACCAGTATAGGAGGTATTCATATATTCCCACCGCCTTTTAATGACACACATGGAAGGTGATTGATGTGGGAGCTGTATTTCACTGTCTGAACAGCCGATCCTGAAATATATTCATTATACACTTTTTTAACACCATGCAAATTATAAACTTTGATAGAATGAGCCTGACTGATGTCCCTAACATTTTTTCATTGTCTATTGTGGTATCTATCAATGATGAAAACATTATTTCTTCAGAAGCATGCTCTCATAGAAAAGCAGTGTGTACTGGAGCTTTCAATTAAAATATAAAAAAAAAATGGAAATCTAAGTACTGATAAAATGTACTCCTCATGCATCTGTGCGAGAATCAAAATTGTGCATTATACACACTTACTCTGACATCCAAAATGTATTAAAGCCAAGTCTGTAATTGTGAACGCTTGCATCAAGCATCTGTGTCTTTTGGGCCACATGTTTTTCATAATATCAGGTTCCCAATAGTCCCAAACTCTCTAACAGCACCGTCAGCGCAATATTGGTGAAACATTACTATTGAATAACCTGTTTGTTGTGGTAACTTTCAATGCATCACCTTACTATATCTTGCTTAAATGGAAGAATTCTGAACCACCTACTGTAGCACTGTGGGGAAAAGGACTTGCTTCAAATTGAAGAAATCAAATAATCAAGACTTCTTTAGAATATTGCAGACATTTATTAATTTTGTTGCCTTTTTTCCATTCTAGATAGGTGGGGAGGGGATGTTGGATCTTTGTTGAATGCATTGCATGGGTGATTTATTTGTAATTAATTCATTGTAATGTCATATATAAAACTACTACAACTTTTTAAATGGAGAGTTTAATTAAAAACAGTTATTCATATTTTGTGCCTCTTCCTGTTTCTCACTACATTTGTAAGGGATGGGATTCCATACTGTGAAACTGACTACCATGCTATCTTTGGCATTCAATGTGAACACTGCAAGAAGTATATTACTGGGAAAGTACTAGAGGTAAGTCTTAGGAGATAAAACAAGCTAGAATTAATGGTTGTTTAACATGATGTTTTTTTTTTTGATTATCACTTTTATTAAGGATAGACACAATGCATATTAGTTTCATGTTCTGTTTATTTCAGTTTGTGTGAAAGTTTAGTGTTTAGTTTTGAAATTTGGTTATGATAATAATTTTATATACAAAGTATATCATTACCTACTGATTTCAAGATTAGTGCATGCTTCATTGATACTCAACTTATGAAAAATGAATTAACATTTATAGACATCAGCTATGGTGAGAATAAACTCTGTTTTAGCTGCAGCTATAAATGGATTATTTCAGTTGAAATTATACAGTAATATAATGAAAGACTGAACCCTGCCTGTGATAAGAGTCTTCAATCATCTGCTTCATTTTTGTCAGAAGTTTTGTTCTTGTCCTCAGCTCATAACTTGCTTAGTTATTATAACTTTTTTAGTAACCATATACAGTATCCCCACCTTCTAATAGTCCTCAATGACACAATAACAGATGAAACACTGTTGCACTGTATGATTAAGTGCTTTATTGGTATTACTTTTGTTCCACTACTAGTTTGCTGTCTTGTCTTGACTAACTAGATGACTCCTACTCTGCCAACCCTTTTACAGTGCTAATAAGATGTACTATAATGTTTGAAGTTAGAAAAAGCAATAAGAAACAATCCCTCAAGTTGTTAGTGGCCCTGTACCAACAACAGCCTCAAGCAGCATAACCTAAAATAAGTGCTGATCATATTCAGTAGTGCTCAGCACTTTTGATTGCTTTCTCATCAGTAACTTCCATTGTAATATCCTCCTCCTCTCTTTCTTTCTTTTCCCCTTGGGTTAGGATTTAGGGATCTGAACAAAAACTGACCTACTCAACCACATAACTGTGCATTTATAATGCATACACAACTTTAAAAAAATGATCAACTAATTTCAGAACATAAATAAAAAGTTTTTTCAGTTACACTTGGGATAATCAGGGTTGGCAAGTTTTGTAAGTTTTTGTAAAATACAATACTAGCTGTGCTACCCATCTAAGACAGGTTGAAATCTAAGTAATCAATGTGGACCTCAGCGTTTGCAGAGCACCATCAATTGAAATTAATTTTGTCATGCATATAGTAATAAAATGCATTACTACAACTGTTTGTGATGTACCATCTGTTGAAATGACATATGCAGTGCATATATCTCGGTTAGATGCAATTTGGCATGGGATTAATAAAAGCATGTTTAATGTTTGTGATGACAATCTCCTAGAATGACCAATGCAATGCATTTTATAACTACAAATAGTTGTGATGTGCAATCTGTTGGAATGACAAGAGACATAGCAACAGGATGGATACACAGATATATAGGCAGTTTTCCTTTTATTTAAAGGTGGATAATTGAACATATTATACATCAGGGCTGATTGCAGTACTCTTTTTTTCATTAAATCCAAGAATATTATTTGATATTCTCTTTCACACATGGTGTGTCTTGACTTACTTTGTAAGGTACTGTTTAAACTCATACTATGTTACACTTAATGTAACTGAAATGTGTAAAACATATTGATACCAACTTGGTATTTGATGCTAAATCCACTTGCTTGTTTTAATATTTTTTATATTTGCTATAAAAAGACACATCCAAATGAAAATGCCCTGTCAAAATATATTTATGCCATTGTTTCTCTTCTTACTTCCAAGTCACTTCTTTACTTGCTGTGAAGTATAATAGCTAATAATAGCATCAAATGAATCTGTCAGTGGAATATAGTTACAGAACATATGGCAGAACTCTACGTGACCATCTTCATCAAGCCCTTCCATGAGAACCCTAAATCCAAAGAGGACTGTTTCATTTATGTTAGGTAGAATGCCCAGAGGGGACTGGGAGGTCTCATGGTCTGGAATCCCTACAGATTTTATTTTTTCTCCAGCCGTCTGGAGTTTTTTTGTTTTTCTGTCCCCCCTGGCCATTGAACCTTACTCTTATTCGATGTTAATTAATGTTGATTTATTTTGTTTTCTTATTGTGTCTTTTATTTTTCTATTCTTTATTATGTAAAGCACTTTGAGCTACTGTTTGTATGAAAATGTGCTATATAAATAAATGTTGTTGTTGTTGTTGTTACACTGTTTTCTGGCACAAATATATCCTTGTTATTATGTAATGGTTTCAGTTATAAACAGACAGTATCACTTTTTTTCACCCCTAAGCAGCTCTGTCCAGTAGTACAGTTGCTCCCCCTTCATTCACATGCAAACTGGTATTATTTCAGAAAATCACAGTAAGCAGTAAGCTTGACGTGTCCTCTGTCACCTTGATAATACATTCAAAGTATGTTTTTTAAAATGACCAAAGTTTAAAATTTTCAGCAGCATGAACTTCTGATATATTGTTTAAGAAAAGTCACTTTTATAACTGTTTCATAAGTAGCTATCCATCAGTAATGTTTAATGAAACTAGAAAAAATAAAACTGAAATTGGCTAGCTAAACACATCCATAATATCATGCTTTTTTCATAATATTACAGTGGCACTCATCGGAAATTATTAATAACAAAAATGTGTATTTTATGAAGATTACAGCAACTTGACTCTCATCCATTGCTCAATTCAAGCAGTCATCCTGCACATAAGCACTTTGGGCTACATTATTTGTATGAAAATGTGCTATATAAATAAATGTTGTTGTTGTTATCCTACATATACTGTAAATGTGGTGTAAAAAATGATTGCTTGAGAGAGAGAATCAGTACACTTCACGCCACCCCCCATGGGTCCAGTTTGGAATTACATCTATTCAAGCCTTTTAGTTATCTCCTAAACAAGCGTGTGTGACAGGCACCCCCCCTCAGCCCAGACCCGTCGGGTCGGGCGACGTGCACCGAGAGGTCATGAACGCGAGAGCGAGCATCAGTGTTGGTATGGAGAGAGCCCTTCCAATGAACGAGCGCGAACTTATAAGGTTGCAGATCAAGGAACCACCTAGTGACTTGAGGGTTGGACTCCTTGTGTAGGGCCATCCAGTGTAAAGGTTCATAGTCCATGACAAGTGTAAACTCCCAACCCAGGAGGTAGTACCTCAACTGTGTAATCGGTCACTTGACCTTGGCTCAGCACCATCGATGCTTTGGCTCAGCACTGCTCCTAGGCCTGTGTCCAAAGTCTCCATCTGGAGGATAAAAGGAAGCGAAAAGTCAGGTGCTTTCAAAACAGGTTCTGACATCAGGGCCCTTTTTAAGTCATTGAATGCAGCTTCTGTCGTATCAGTTCATACTGCAATGTTGGGAGCCCTTTTCTTTGTTAAATCACTCAAGGGTGCAGTTCTCCCCGAAAACCGTGGTGCAAACCAGCCGTAGTACCCGACTAAACTGAAAAATACTTAGACATGCCGCTTGGTTTGTGGATGGGGCTATTTCAAAATGGCATCTAGTTTTGACCACTGTGGCTTCACAGTACCATGGCCCACCAGGTAGCCCAAATATTTGGATTTTTTCAAATCAAAAAAACATTTTTTGGATTGATCCAAAGACTCGCCTCACCTAGCATCCGCAATACTGTTCAGACGTGCTTTATGTGTTCCTTCCAGGTGCTGGAATAGATGATGCCGTCATCTAGGTAGGCAGCACTATACGTATTATGAGGTCGGAGCACTTTGTCCACCAGACGCTGGAAAGTCGCAGGAGCCCCATGTAACCCGAATAGAAAGACACAATACTGCCAGTGTCTACTAGGGGTGCTAAACGCAGTTTTAACCTTTGCGGGGTCCATTAAAGGAACCTTCCTGTACGCCTTGGTCATGTCAAGTGTGGTCAAATATTCCGCCTGTCCAAGCCTTTCAAGGAGGTCGTCCACTTGAGGCATAGGATAAGCATCAAATTAGGATACCTGATTAAGTCGACGGAAATCATTGCAAAACCTCCAACTTCCGTCGGGCGTAGTAACCAAGACTATTGGACTGGACCAGGGACTGTAACTCTCCTCTATAACTCCTAAGTCGAACATGCGCTTTATTTCAAGCTCCACTTCAGCCTTCTTTGCCTTGGGAAGACAACAATAACAACAACAACATTTATTTATATAGCACATTTTCTTACAAAAAGTAGCTCACAGTGCTTTACATAATGAAGAAAAGAAAAATAAAAGACAAAATAAGAGATTAAAAAAAGACAACATTAGTTAACATAGAAAAGGAGTAAGGTCCGATGACCAGGGTGGACAGAAAAAACAAAAAAAAAACTCCAGATGGCTGGAGAAAAAAAATAAAATCTGCAGGAGTTCCAGGCCACGGGACCGCCCAGTCCCCTCCGGGCATTCTACCTAACATAAATGAAATAGTCCTTTTTGTAGTTAGGGTTCTCACAGAGTCACTTGATGATGATGGTCATACAGACTTCTGGCTTTTAATCCATCCATCATTGTTGGAACATCATGGTACTTTGAGTAGATGGTGGTGGCGCAACCGGAAAAGGAAACAGAAGAGAGAGTAGGGGTTAGTACAAATTTTAGAGCCACCATGAATAGTTATTATAATGAGTTGGATATACAGAGTATCAGGATTTTAATTACATTGAAATTATGAGACGGCCATGTTAAAGTAATGTGTTTTCAGCAGTTTTTTAAAGTGCTCCACTGTATTAGCCTGGCGAAGTCCTATTGACAGGCTATTCCAGATTTTAGATGCATAACAGCAGAAGGCCGCCACACCACTTCTTTTAAGTTTTGTTCTCGGAATTCTAAGGTGACACTCATTTGAGGATCTGAAGTTACGATTTGGAATATAAGGTGTCAGACATTCCGATATATAAGATGGGGCGAGATTATTTAAGGCTTTATAAAACATAAGCAGAATTTTAAAGTTAATCCTGAATGACACAGGTAACCAGTGTAGTGACATCAAAACTGGAGAGATGTGCTCAGATTTTCTTTTTCTAGTTAGGATTCTAGCAGCTGCATTCTGCACTAGTTGCAAACAATTTATGTATTTTTTGGATAGTCCTGAGAGGAGTGCATTACAGTAATCTAGTTGACTGAAAACAAACGCGTGAACTAATTTCTCAGCATCTTTCAATGATGTAAGAGGTCTAACTTTTGCTATGTTTCTTAAGTGAAAAAATGTTGTCTTAGTGATCTGATTAATATGCGATTTCAAATTTTGATTACAGTCAACAGTTACCGCTAAACTTTTTACCTCCGTCTTGACTTTTAATCCTAATGTATCCAGTTTATTTCTAATAGCCTCATTGTATCCATCATTGCCAATCACTAAGATTTCAGTTCTCTTTATTTAGCATGAGAAAGTTACTATTCATCTATTCTGAGATACAAGTCAGACATTGTGTTAGAGAATCAAGAGAATCGGGGTCATCAGGTGCTATTAATAAATACAGTTGTGTGTCATCAGCATAGCTGTGGTAGCTCACGTTGTGCCCTGAGATAATCTGACCTAACGGAAGCATGTAGATTGAGAAGAGCAGCGGACCCAGGATAGAGCCTTGTGGAACACCATATCGGATATCATTTGTCTTCGAGTTGTAATTACCACAACTAACAAATAATTTTCTCCCTGCCAGGTAGGATTCAAACCAATTTAAGACACTGCCAGAGAGGCCCACCCATTGACTAAGGCAATTTCTAAGAATATTATGATCAATGGTGTCAAATGCGGCACTCAGATCTAAGAGGATGAGAACAGATAAATGGCCTCTGTCTGCATTTACCCGCAAATCATTTACTACTTTAACGAGTGCAGTTTCTGTGCTGTGATTTGTTCTAAAGCCAGACTGAAATTTATCAAGAATAGCATATTTATTGAGGTGGTCATTTAATTGCATAATGACTGCCTTCTCCAGAATTTTACTTAAGAAAGGCAGGTTAGAGATGGGTCTAAAATTTTCAAGAGCCGAGGGGTCGAGATTATGTTTCTTAAGTAGGGGTTTAACTACAGCAGTCTTAAGACAGTCTGGGAAAAGCCCCATATCTGACGAATTTACTATGTCAAGAACATTATCAATTAGCACGCCATACGCCATAAGACGTTAGGGGCGCTCTCAGACTATAACCCCGGGTTCGGTCACAATGTCGTGGGAGATCAGAGAGGTCCTTCTGAGTTTTTCTTCTACCACCTCCGGGACCGACAAGATAACTGCTTCAAGCTCTTGTCTCTGTTGGGGATTCAAGTTAGAGCCGAAATTAAGTGTGTTGATCTGAACAAAGAACGAGTGGGGCTGTCCAGAGAAGGGATCAGGGTCCCTTTCCTTCCACGGTTTCAGCAGCTTGGCTGACGATTGGGCTGTTTCACCAGATAGTCAACAAACCCTTTCCTCTCCTTAACTTTATATGGTCCCTGCCAATGGGCAAGTAGTTTAGAATGGGAGGTGGGAACCAACACTATGACCCAATTGGAACTCCCGAAGCATCGTGCCATGGTCATAATAGCAGGCCTGTGCTTCTTGCACCTCCTCCATGTGACTTTTTAGTATAGGTCGAATTTTCTCAAACCTATCGCGTAACTGCATGATATATTCCAAAACATCGAGGGAAGAGCCATTCCTTCCCAACGTTCTTTCAAATTGTCCAATATACCCCGGGGTTGTTGTCCATATAATAATTCAAATGGTGAGAACCCCATTGAGGCTTGAGGGACTTCCAACTAGGCAAAGAGTACGTGGGGGAGGAGTTGATCCCAATTCCTTCTATCCCTGCTGACCACCTTGCGAAACATCTGTTTGAGGGGCTGATTAAACCTCTCCACTAGACCATCGGTTTAAGGATGATATACCGCAGTCCTCAAGTGCTTTATCTTGAGTAACTTGGCCATTTCCCTGAACATCTCCAAGGTAAACAACGTTCCCTAGTCCGTAAGGACTTTTTTAGGGAAACTGCCTCGCGCAAAGACCCCTACCAATTTCTGTGCGATGGCTTTGGAAGCTGAGCGCAACGGAACAGCTTCTGGATACTGGGTCGCAAAATCCACAAGGACTAATATTTACTTATGTCCTTGGGCCGAGGACTCCAGGGGTTCCAGAATATTGACCCCTATTCTTTCAAACGGGGCATCAATCAAAGGAAGGGGAACGAGAGGAGCACGGTCCCTCCTAGGAATTTACCGCAGCTGATACACTGGACAAGAGATACAGAAGTAGCGAACCTCCTTGTTAATTCCCGGCCAATTAAATCGGAGTTTGATACGCTCTAATGTTTTCTCGGCATCTAGATGGCCTCCTAGGAGGTGGGCGTGTGCTAACTCACAAACCTGCACTGGAAGGTTCGTGAAATCAGCAGCAACTTCCGTACCTTCCCTCATATTCACTGACGTGATATAATAAATCATTCTTAATAACAAAGTGGGGGCCCTGTGGCATTGGGTGATGGGTGTCTGGACCATTGGTTGACTAGTATGGCTGCATTCTTTGCAAATTTAAGGGAATCATCATTCCATTGTTCCCTTTTAAACGAGGCCGGTGTTTGTCTAAACTGAAAACTTAGTTCTGAGAGAGGGACCGGTCTGACCTCAAGGGGCAGGGAGTCATCCCGCTCTGCCGAGACGCGGACTGATGATGCAACTGTCTGCGATGGTCCGGGAACTTCCCCATCCTCCTCTTGGCCTCCCATATCTTCTCCCTGCCAGCTGAGTACACAGTGTGGAGACAACCTGCCACAGATTATTCCCGTCTGTCACTTGACCTAAATTAGGTGTGGGGGTCCCTTTTACTATTAGACCAGTCCTGCCCGAGAATCACAATGAAAGGTGGATTTGGGAGGACCACTACGATGAGTTTTTTAACTGATCCTTCCTATAGAATTTATAGAATTGGACATCTCCGTGTACACAGGTTATACTGGTTTTTACTTTCTACCACTGTCAGGGCAGTACAACCCAGCGATCAACAATACATTTGTTGCTGCCGGAATCGAAGAGGGCTTCCACTTTAAATCCATTAACAACAACCACTCCCGTATGAGCCATTGACAGGGGGTTTGAAAGTGCACACAATCCAAACCCCAAACCCCTAACCACTTGCCTTCCACCTCGCTCCCATGTAAGGGCCGCGCCGGCAGAATCAGGGACTCCGGTGCAAACTCCGGTTTATGCCGAGGGGGCAGATTAGGAGGGACATAATCTCCTTAGCGTCCGCTAAAGGACCGTTCTGCTCTCCCAAATTGTGAGGCCATCCTAGATTTTTCCACAAGCTTGATGAGCTCATTCATAGAAGTAAATTCTCCCCAGACCAGCTGAGTGAAATGGACGGGAACGTTGCTCATTAATAGGAAGCTGGCTACCATCTTTACTATCTGGAAGGTGGAGCACTCGGTGGGCCTTAACCATTCCACCACCATTTCCCAAAGAGCATCAGCCAGCTCTTGGGTAGATCGCTCAGGATCCAGCTTCCACGTCTGCAAGATCTTCACCTGCTGATCTGGGGAATCCCCATTTTGTTCTGGGGCCTTGTCCCCCACGGGAGGACAGCTCTCTCCTCTGAGAGAGCATAATAAGTCCCTGTCACTTCCACCAGAGAGACCAGCCCACTTCTGTGTGTCCCATCGACACTCTCCCTAATTGTTTTATGTGGCCCAGAACTAGACAAAGGGAGTGTAATCTGCACCGGTTCTTTCCAAAATCCAGGACCAACCCCCCACCCGGAAACACGGTCCCGGTACTCTCCCACCTGGTCATGATTCAGGTCCGGTCCCGTTCTCTTCAGGGTTTCTTTGATCCTGTCGGCTACGCCACTGTCACAAGAACAACAAAAAGACATTGCTAAGGTTTGGGGCAGCCATCCGTATAATATTTTCTGGTTGCAAAAGTGATTAGCACGAACAGACATGTTCACACAACTGTCCAAAACAGAACTGATATACTGGAAGCAAGATGGCAGACTTAAAGGCCAGTAAAGGAAGTGATGTCATCAGGTCCGGAACCAGAAGTGATGTCGTTGGCTGCCCCAGAAACAGGTGGGATTTCCTGAGAATGGTCTGCAAGGGATTGAGAGAGAGAATCAGTACACTTCTCCACCCCCTGGCCCACCATGGAATTACATTTATTCAAGCCCTTTAGTTTTTTCCTAAACACTCGTATTTGACACAACCTTATTAGCTAGTATTAAAATGCAGGGAAAGGCTTGAATTTTTTACAAGACCAGCTATCTTTTTTCTTGCCAGACTGACCTATGCAGACTAAGTTGTTACGTTATGAAAGAAGATGCATTGTTTATAGATATTGTCATTTTCAGTAGCCATCTTCACATTGTTTTATTCAACAGCATGCATATAGTTTGGTAGAGAAGGGACAATTTTAGATTTTGTATCCCATCTTATAACTGCCTTTTTATACGGTGTTATTATACTACAGTGCTTAAATACTACATCTGGAGAGCACATACTGTACATGTCAGAAGCCTGATGGCTGGTTGCAGTCATGCCTGCCACTCCAGCATGCTAAGGATGTGACCTTAGGAAAGTTTTTTTATTCATTGTATGCATATTTCATCAAATTACAACCACATTAACCCAAAAAATACAGTAAGGTGCAGTAATTGTTGATTTATTTTGGTCTTTGTTGATATTAGTATATTTGTTTGTTGGCGGTTGCTAGATTAGATTAGAATAGTTTAGATTACACTTAACTGTATAGCAATAATAATATTTTTTTAAATTGATTTTTATTACTTCACTCGGCTACATTGTATTTTTAAATATCAAAGTGCATATGTTAAAATTTTTAATTCAGACAGGGTTTAATTTTCCACAGTCCCTTGAAAAAATATTGGTATAAACCTTGAATTAGGTTATATAACAATATGTGACAGTTTTCTACTTGTTAATGCTTACTGACATTTTTGTAAACCATATGCAGTGTTCTGAATATACTTTGATGTGTTCTGCTCATGGTTGGTTTGACAAGAGATTATGCTAGTTTAATGCATAATGTGGAGAGTGAACAGGCTGTTGTCAGTGTAGGACCGACTAAATTTTAAACATCTAAATTTTAAGCTCGTCAACATAAATCAACATGTTTATTTACTTTTATATAAAGCGGTGAATGTTCATCTTGCATTTAGAATTTTTTTTTTTAATTTCTACTTTCAGGTGTTTCTTTTCTGAAGAGAAAATATTTATGCATTAATGATTTGTTTTCATTATTTTTTGTACCAACCTTGTGAATACAGTAGGTAAAATTCACATCATACTTAATGTGGGTGAAGTTGACCGTTTCTTACTTCTTTCGGAAACAAAAAGTTTACTTAGGTGTTATCTTAATCACAGTTGGCTTTTTTACTGAAATATATTCAGTAATAAATATAATATCTGTAGTAGTAGTAGTAGTAGTATTAGTGGAAGTACTGTAATGTGTATAGAGTACAGTGAAATTCTTAGTTGAATGTCAAACTAATATGCAACACAATACCAGTCACCAGCAACATAACTAAAATGAATGTATTAGAAAACACAATTTGGTGTACCGGATGTACTCCTTAATGTGTATATGCAACAGTGTAATAAACATAGAATGGCAAAACAGAAAGAATTCTACTAAACAAGAGAATTAGAGTCGCAGGATGAAATTAATGATGACGTTACGAAGAAATGAACCTGAATGAAGGCATAAAAAGCACACATATGAGTTTGCTTTTAATAGTATTTAGCAGCAGTTAGCAAACATCCGGACCCAGCTGACACTGAAAATATGGTTTCCAATACATAACCTGCTTCCATTAATGCTGATCATTTTAAACTTATAATCATTAGCTTGAGCTCCTTCTCCATGGGAGCCTACATTAAATAGTTGGTGCATAAAAGTCTGCATTTGAAAACGGCTGTTTGTCCAATGCAGCTTAAGGTCCTTTAATAGTTTCTTGCATTAAAAAAAAAACGGGTTTCAAACATCCAAATATTAGATGTTAATTCTATGTTGAAACTGATCCGAGCCTGACCTCTAGTGTCAGGACCTGTTCATTTTTTATTTATTTTCAGGGTTCAATCAGTGACACCGCAAGCATTATGGAATCCAGAAAAAATCAAAAAACAAAACAAGGTACAAGAGTAAGCCCAAAAGTGAATATGTATGTATGTAATATGCATCAGTATGTTAGTAATCCATATACCCCCAGACTACAAAGTAGATACTCTTTACATGTTAATCAGGAAACTACTGGAGAAAAACTCAAAAGAATAAATAGCAGCCACATTTCCCAGAACACACTAATGAGCCAATATCCTCGGCAACCCTCTCATTCATAGGGCTGCAGTACCTGAGCCTGGTCATGGACTTGAGTCCAGAACAAAGATGTTTTTTCTTTTGTCTCGGACTTGTCTTCGACTTAAGAGTATTTATACTCGGACATTTTTGTTTTTACCAGTTAGTGTCATGTTTGAAAATATCCTGATTAGTTCTATTTTCATTTTTTAGTATGACTACTAATTTCCTTTTTATTTGTAATAATTTCTTGTTGTTCATGGGTGCCATTAGCTAAGATATCCAGGAGTCTTACTATTTGAAAACAAGAGGGACTTGACACAGCTTGGCAAGGGACTTTCATGTGTTTAGTGTCCTGATGTATTTTATCAAACGCTTGAGAATTCAACTGTACTGACTCCTGCTCATTAGAAGACCGGTCTCTTGCTGTGTCTGTAAAAGCACAACAGCTTGATTTGTTGCTACAATTGAAGCGGCCTTTTTTGTTTCAGATAAACACAGCCACTGTAGTCATGGTTTTGTTTGACTGAAAATGCCTTTTCTTCTCAGGATTTGCATATTACAAACAAACAAGGTTAGATGCATTCAAAACCATTTTGGCTAACAAGGTATGGAGTATTTGTGCAGAGATTATTTGTTGTGTTTTTTAAAAGAAAGTAATAATCCATAACTTCTGTCACCTAGCCAGACTTGAGTTAGAAGACAACTGCAAAGTCTGCAGTTGGAAGCTTGTATGTGTACAATGCAACAGCTGAAAAATGTATTTTTTTACTGTTAAGTTTTTGTTTTCAAGTTTTCAAATTAAAAGGAAAGAGTCAAGATGTTTGTCCATAATCTGATAGATAAGTGAGATGTTTTTCTGGTTTTCAATATTGCATTTAAAAATTAAAATGAAAGAAGTAGTGCCCTCCTGTTTCTCATGTGCCAAAGTGGACTTACGTGCTACTTTAAGTGAGTTATATTGGCATTTTAGGACAAAGATGTACACACACATACAGTACTACCTACAAACAGAACAATTCATAAAACAAATGAGATCATAGGAACTAAATTAATGAGAAGAGCTACGTGGAGAAAGTACCAAACTCTTGGAAAAGCCAAATTCTCAATAAAGTTAGGTTATACAGTTTCAGCTTTTTAAGCGACTAATGAATTGGTTTATGTGCCAGCATGAGCAGTGCACAGATTGTGTTGCTGGTTCATCAGGCTGGAAAGATGAGGTGAATCTATGTGATATTTTAGAATTATGCCTAATGTTGAGCAGGTTATGGAAATGGGAAGTTTCAGTTTAGCTTAATGGGACTTCACTTCAGCACAACTCAATTCATGAGGCCAGGGATTATATATTATTACATATTTTTAGATTGTGCTGAGTACAATGCCAGTTGAAAAACCATACTTGAAATGAATAATGTGGCCGAATTTCATCCTATAGTGTTGTTTCACTTTGTTTTTGATTGTAATACATAAAAGTGCAATATAATCATCCAAAGAAAAACATCTTTTGAGTCTCACACATCATGCTGTATAACTACTAGGCACTAATAATCTCCAAAATTTGAAGCATGATCATCATTTTTTTTGTTTGGGATGAGAGCTACATGTTTACTACCATATTTCAATGCCTCAGTGACTGGTCAGATCCTTTTCCATGCTTTAATTCATTGTCTAAAGATTTGCAGATGTATAGCATAACTGAGAATCTTTTACACCATCAGAGAATTGGCATGTTTGAACTAGTTAAATAGTCAGTCTTGGACTTGGTCTCAGTATCATTTGGAATCGGTCTTGACTTGGTCTCAACTCCTGTTTGAATTTGGTTTTGAATCGATCTCAACTAGTTGGTCTTTGACTTGTCTTGGACTCAGTAAAGGTGATCTTACTACAGCACTACTCCTTTATACCTAAAGGTGTGAAAGAATTACATTTTTAAGCTTGTGTACTATAACAAAATGTTAATGACACAACATTGATCAGATCAACCTGTGCATTTCTGTTAAACATAAAAAAGTTGGCAAAATGTAGATAAAGAATTTACATGAGACATTGAAAGAAATACGTCTGTATTTCTGTAGGACATTTTGCAACAAGCATCTAGCTAAAATGAGAAGAACCTTTTAAGGTATACAAATGTATTTTTATATACTGGAAATAGTCATGCAGTGTTATTTGTTTGTTGAATTCTGTCCAAGTCTTCCAATTTTTGCAGGGATTTTTACTGTAATAATTTTGCTTTAAATACCATAAGGCATTTATAAAATCATAAACATTGCAGATAATCATCAAGAACCTTTGCTGGCTTAAATGAACAACTTTTTTCATACATTATCTTTTTTTTTTAATTCTTAAACCTTAATTCAGAGTTGTGAGTACCAGCAAGGCAAGAAACAGATACTGCGACAAAAGCCACAGTAGATGGAGAAAAGGTCTTGCTAACATGAGAAGAACATGCAGACTCCACACAGGCACTGATTGGACGTAGCATTAGGACTCAGGATAGCAGATGTATGATAGAAGCACTAACAAATGTAATGTCTGTATATCTCTTCACCATTTATGTTAAGGTTTCTACCATTGCCTTTTCTTTACTTTAAACGTGTAACCTTTTAAATGAGGTCTCAAGAAGAAATAGGAGAATCTGAAGTGAATAGCTGCACAATTCCTTATATATTTATTTAATGGAAAATGTCTAAATCACGATTGAAATAATCAATGTATTTTCTTTCTTTCTTTACTTTCTCAACAGGCTGGTGACAAACATTATCACCCCACCTGTGCTAGATGTGCCAAATGTGACCTGATGTTCAAAGAAGGAGAAGAGATGTATCTTCAAGGTAATGAGCAACACAGACTATTTTCTACAAAAAGAGCTATGATTCATTCTGCAAGTAAGCTGAAGCTATTGCCACAAAAACATGGTTCAAAATGTGCAGCTTTTCAATGACAGCTACTGTCTTGTATGCTTGAGATTATCCAGAGACATGTTAGCTTGATTAGCAACTCAAAACTACTGGTATACAGTGTGTAAGTGGATGTGTATGCATTTCTGTAGACTGACTTCCCATCCACCACAGGTTTTTCCATTGTTTCTGCTACTGCAAAAATAGTAGGTACACATCGCTCTAAGAGACCCAGATAAAGAAAGATGAATGAAGGTAGATCTGATATGGTCACGTTTCAAGAGTTATCATCTCAGAACATTCATTTACTTTCAACCAGTCAGCTTTAAACTTAGCATCTGATATCATAAAGGGGGGATTTATGGTACTTGGAAGACAATTTAACATTTTACGTAAAGGACTAACAAATCTGGTTACTTTAGAAATGTAACCAATGACAGAATTTTTTTATGTGCACATTTTTTATTTGAAATGGGAGATTTGTCATGCCTTTTCGTGCACATTTTGTTTTATGATGTGAAAAGGTGAGTACAAAGCAATTTGATTAAATCTGTATTACAGTTCCTAAATCAACGATGCTATTTGCTAAACTTTGCAATGCTGGTTGTTAAACCCAGCAATATCAGATCATTTGTTTGGCTACTACGATAATTCTTTTGCCAGTTATGATGACAATCCTGGGTGATTTTTAATCCTATACATATATTAGAAGAGAATATGGGGAGGACATAGAAGAAATAGCTGTAGTCTCAGCAGACAGCACACAGCACTGGACTTTCCTCCATGGAATGTGTATTTGCTCAGCCTGATCTGTAGAAAACATGAAGCAACAAAGAGCTCTTGTTAGGGAATGGCAAGGGATGGGCTTCCTGTGCCGTATAGTTTCAGCTGAAAAAGCACAATGTTGTTTTCGTGCATCTATGTTATTTTTGATGGACCCTTTGCATGTATGTACATATAAAAAATATGTAGCATATCACATTTTTTAAAAGGCACTGTGCTCCAATGCTGTGATATGAATGGGGGCCACAGAGTATACTTGGTTTTACTGGTGTTCTGCTGATTCCCTACGTTACAGAGATACTGATATAACACAGGGAAATGTGGAAGTGTAAACAGGGACAAAACCGTTAACATATAATTACAGATTATTTTGCTTTTCAGTTCATTTGTTTCCTTTAACACTAGAATGTTGTGTTGAATGACCAAATTAATTTCCAGATAGTGCTCTTGTATTTAGCTTCACTACTGAGTTGGTTATTGACTAGTGACCTTCTGAGTCCTGTCCACCTGTTTTATGAAATATGGACAGAGGTTTTTATATGATTCAAAACCTTAAAATGAGTACCGTGTGACATATGTTTCTTTGACCTAATCATAAACACACTTTTAAAATGATAAAGCAGAAAACAGAGTTAATTAAGAGTCAGGGTTCCATGGGTAACCCTGTTTAATGTCCAAGCAAAAAAAAGATTAAACGTTTTCAAAAATGAGTAGATTGCCATTAGTCATGTTAACGTGGCTCTTCGCCCTTATAAGAGAAGGCTTCCTTCCGGTAGGTGGTCCTTGCTGTTCAGAGGTCTGGTCATAACTGATGCTGGACTCCCTGTGCCATTCAGATTTGTAGCAAAATAGAAAGAAGCGGTGGGGCTGATTAATCGAACGTCAGTAATCCTTTGGAAAGTTTTCCGTTTTATGGAAAATGGAAATATTGTTAGTGACTGTTTCACACTCAAATCCTTCCCCATAAGAATTTGAGATGGACCCAAAAACGTGCAATGTGCCCAAATGCCCACATGCTTGACAGATTTTACCTTTGCCATACATTAACAAGCGTGCCATGAAGGATAAAAAGGTGTCCCAGTTAATTTGTTAACCTTTGAACAAGTAACTGCTGTTCCATTATTGTTTTGTCAGGCATCTTTGAATATGACTTGTACCTTGTTGTTTTGCAAGAGGGTAGAAATTCAACAGCAGAGTGGTGGGATGTGTGTTTGTTGGGGTGCTAATCCTAGCATAGAGATATGAAATCAAATCACAGATTATTTCTGTTGGTATCAAAGGTGTGTTATCCTTGTGTGCCCTATCTGTTCAGTGCAGATAAAGACATTCTCACATCCCTGTTCCCAGAAAAAAAGCATGTATTCAAATATAATTTAGTTTTTAATTAAAAAGAGTGTAATAAAAATAATCACTGCATAATAGAAATGAAAATAGTTTTTATTTAGATAGAAATTATTAATATAGAGTGTTTATACTTGTGATATGGTGATTGTTAACCTAAGAGTAATCATAAATAGGCACTTCTGATTGGAAAGATATTATTTCAGTCATTGACAAAATTTTAATTAGGCTAATGGTCAAATTTATCTGTGGAAATATAAATTCATATTCACTTTACTTTGAAATAGTTCAATATACAGCAATGTCTGTAATTAGTTCAGGTCTGATGAATAGGCTTCTGACATAATGTCTACTGTATGCTTTCTGCTTTGTATGCATGCGGTACAGTATGTATCTGTACTTGATATATGTAACAGGGTCCATATAGGCCACGAGAACACATGAAAAACAGGCTGATTAGCCTCTTACTCTGTGTACAGTATCGCATATATAACAGCATGCAGTAAAACCTCGAATATCCGTCAGGGGTTGGGACCAAGGCCGTGACGGATAAGAGAAAAGACAGATAACAGAACAGCTAGTTTAAAAATGATATACAGTAGATTAGTTTAGCAAATAGACATTTATTTACAAAACAAAACTGCATTAACAAACTTTAATATAGTTTTAACAAAATAATTGATTCATATAACATTGTGTAACAAAATTAATTGATCTATGTAATATTGTGATGAGCATAATAAGAAAATACAACTCAGAGGTACTGGAGTTTTCTATGGTTTTCTTGGAGTCTTTGTTCTGTAACCAACGGTGCCCTGTCTTATACGCCATTATCCGGGTTACAGAGCATATCTCCAAAACAATAAAAGAAAGCTTTCCCCACCAATCACTTTATCTCCTGCCACTTACATTCTTTTTTTCTCTATATCGCAAACACTCCTGCTTATTGTCTCCTGACTCCCTACTCAAAACCTCCTTACACCATGACTTCCTTTTTCTCCTAACTTCTCTTGTCTCTCATCTCCTAACAGAAGTGTCCACCTCTTACAGAACAGATGCCCTTCACCAAGTCCCTTTACTTACAGATGCTCTCATACAGCAAATCACCATCTGTCATCACATCACAATATATTAACAAAACATAATACCTGTATAACAGAATTTAAGAAGAAAATGACAATATAGAAGAACAATAACATTAATACAGAATGACATTACTGTCAGTGGTTTCCATTTTCGGCACATTTTTCAATTTTGTTGGCATCACTGTTCTTCCTACTCCATAAATTGAAGCAATACTTGAAACACTGCCGCCATTTTGTAAATGTTTAATAATTTCAGTTTTTGTGACAATTCCAACACAGCTATCGGCCATAACAATGTATAGTAGAATAATTATAACAAAAGAGAAAAATTACAAAACACTATTAAAACTGATGGTACAGTGCATCCAGAAAATATTCACAGCGCATCACTTTTTCCACATTTTGTTATGTTACAGCCTTATTCCAAAATGGATTAAATTCATTTTTTCCTCAGAATTCTACACACAACACCCCATAATGACAACGTGAAAAAAGTTTACTTGAGGTTTTGGCAAATTTATTAAAAATAAAAAAACTGAGAAATCACATGTCCATAAGTATTCAAAGCCTTTGCTCAATACTTTGTCGATGCACCATTGGCAGCAATTACAGTCTCAAGTCTTTTTGAATATGATGCCACAAGCTTGGCACACCTATCCTTGGCCAGTTTCGCCCATTCCTCTTTGCAGCACCTCTCAAGCTCCATCAGGTTGGATGGGAAGCGTCGGTGCACAGCCATTTTAAGATCTCTCCAGAGATGTTCAATCGGATTCAAGTTTGGGCTCTGGCTGGGCCACTCAAGGACATTCACAGAGTTGCCCTGAAGCCACTGCTTTGATATCTTGGCTGTGTGCTTAGGGTCGTTGTCCTGCTTTTTTTTTTTTCTTACCGTGTCCTGTTCGGCTGTGAAGCAATCAGAATTGATGTCTGAATGCTGGCGACTAGCCTTACAGTTTTTCTCTCAGGTGGAGCGTTACAGCTTCTGCTGACGTCACGCCTGATACCAAAACTTTATTAAAAATATTTTTAGATGTTTTTAAGATTCGAACCGGACACGGAGACAAAAGTGAAAGAAAAGAAGAGAGAGAAGGAAGAGATGGAGGTAAAGGGGAGGGGGTTTCGTATAGAATAAACAATAAATGAACCAGAATCCGCTTCTAGACCTGCAGAAAGAGAGGGGGGGAAAAAAAAACACAAGACAAAAACATTGCTGCATCAGCTACATGAAGATATATAAAAGTAAAAATGTTTGCTGACAATCATACAGTAATTATTACTGAGGCATTTAGGCCACCACAACCTTAGATCATGTGCTGAAGATGTCCAAGTCATACTTATGAAATCACCATGTGAGCACCTGTGTGCGTACGCTTGTATGTGTAAGGTTTCTCTATAGGAGCATCCAATAGTGAGTGTGAAGGGCCACAGACCTGCCCCCAAAACGTGCGGAAGATGGAGGGAGTTCCAAGCCCAGAGATCCAGAGGTCACCCCAGAGCGGGAGACCCCAGGGAGGCCGTCACCAGAGAAGCCCCAACCCCCACCCGAGGCGCAGAGGATCACCCGGGGTCACAACCAGCAGCCGGCAGAGTCCCGGAGATATCAACGGCAAGCCCTCAGGCCGCCCGCAGCCACTCTCCCCGAGTCGGCCGGGCCCGGAACCCAGCAGCCGGGACCCAGGGCGACCCACCCCGCCGAGGATCCAACAGAGCCCAGGGAACCAGATCCCACCAGGCAGCCACCGGGAGCGACCAGACAGATGCTTAAGGCAGGGGAGGGTAGGCAAAGATGTTGTAGTATTGCCAGATGTCCCAGGAGAGGGGAGGAGTCCAAAACCCCACCTGACATATACAGTCACACACAAACACAGTCATACACTCCCTCCCTCATGCTCTCACATACACATACAACCCAAGACTTACAAGGATGTACGCCAGACACCCATTCACACTCCCCACACACACCCTACCTAACTCTGGTCCCGGTGCTGCCGCACCTGAGTTACAGCCATTCCTGGACGTCAGAGTTAGTCCCGTTCCGCAGGGGTAATAGTGCGCAGGCACCCCACTCCCACGTCGAGCAAAGCAACCCACCACTCCAGACCACAGGCAGACGGCCAGCTCCCACTCCTAGCCTCCAGCCCCGGCAGCTAACTGAGAACAGAGGTGTAATAAGACCTCTAGTCTCCCTCCGCCTGCTCTAATGTAGTGTTGGTGTGTGTGATAAGGTGCATTTTGTGGTTGGGGGCGCGGCAGTGCCGGCACCATGTGGCCTACACCAGCTGATGCCAACACACAGCCCCACCTCCCCCCCAAAACTCTCCGTGACTAGGTGCAGTTTAAAATTGGAAGTGGACACCGCACTCGGAGTGAGGCTGAAATTTCCCCCCACCGGATGCCGTTGAGTGTGCCCACTCCCAAGGCCCTAAGTGTGCATTTGTGTGGAATGTTTTTGTGGAAGTGTTTAATGTGCAAATAAAATTGGGGTGTAGGCTGCCACAGGACTGCGGAAACGGGATCCATACCGCACCCCTGACTTACCCACACCCCAAGGCCCTATGTGCATGTTTGTGTGATGATGTGAAGGAGCAGGAGGAGGGAAATGTCTGAGGATGGGGAGGAACGGCTGAGGGGCCTGAGCCCTCCAGGGAGCCAGCTCCCCTACTGGCCCCAATAGGCACCTCCGTTCCCAAAATCCACCCGGGGCACGGAGGCCCCAGCCTATCTAGCCATGGCCCGAAGCAGCAGCATCACAGAGCCCCACGAGTCTGAGGCCACCAACCCACACCACCCCAGCAGAATATTTACTCCCATCCCCACATTTACTCAACATTCAGATTAAGTAAGACATAAGACACCCAGGATAAAGCTGGATCCTCCCTCCCGGACATCCCTCCCCATGGTGGAACTGCCGCATGTTCCGCCCTCTTCCCGCAGCGTACATGCCAGGACCCAATCCCCAAGGCCCCACCCATATCCCCATCCGGGGACGGCCGCCCCCATACCCTAAGCCACCAGGCCCACACCCAGACCAACCCAGGGGCATTGCGGCCACTAGGCAGCGACCGCAGCCACCGTCAAGACCCCCTAAGGCCCCACGCACAACCACCAGAAGCCCACCCCGGAGGTAACCCAAGCACCACCAGAGTCGGGCAGCAGCCCCCAGCCCAAGACCCCCTAGTGAACCCACCCCAGGGATCCTCCAGATACTCCAAGCTCAGACTCTCCACCACATCAACCACAGCATCCCGCAGGACCATATCAATGACCCTCCATCATCGCTATGTGATGGAACCGATCAAAGGAGCCCAGAGAGATTGATTTGAAGTGGAGGCAGAGGCTGTCTCAAGTGTAATATGATCCAATAAAAGATTTCTATACTGGTTAATGCAAAGATTATCTTTTTTTTCCAGTTTATGAGGATAGTTTTCTTAGCGATGCATATGGCAGTGAGAACCACGTGAACCAAATTTGTTTCAATCGGGACATCCTCTAGGTTCCCAGCAAGCAAAATGGGGGGAAGTTGGGATATCACATTTCAGACACTTTGACAGGTCTTCACATACTCTATACCAGAATCCCTGAACAGGTGGACATGACCACAGTGCGTGGATATAACTGTCAGGAATGTTGTCTGTGCAGTGTGTGCAGGTGTCAGATGGCACAAATCCCATCCTGAACATCCGATGACCTGTATAGTGTACTCTGTGTAGAATTTTGTATTGAATTAGTTGTAAATTGGGGTTTCTGATCGTTTTAAAAGTTTTTAAACAGGTTTGGGACCAGAAAGTCTGATCAAAGCTAACTAATAGATCCTCCTCCCATTTGCCTATAGGAATTGCTATTGTATCATCTATTTTGGTCAATGTTTTATATACTTTAGACAGTAATTTGGGGTGTTTGAGATTACAGAAGTCTAATACCCTTGATGGTGTTTGTAATTCTACTTTAAGCTTAAATTTTTCTTTAACTACTGATTTAATTTGGAGATATTCTAAAAATCTATTCTTGTCTATCCCAAATTGGGAGACTATTCTGTTAAATGGAATGAAATCCAATCCTTCAACTATGTGTTCCATGTATAGAATTCCTTTACTTTTCCAGTATGGGAGGTTCATCATTTTATTGTTTTGCAATATGTCAGGATTATTCCAGATGGGTGTGCGTCTGCATGGAATTAGTGAAGACTCCGTCATTTTTAGATATTCCCACCATGCTGTCAGTGAGGTACTGATATTAATACTTTTAAAGCTTTCATGCTTTCTTATTTTTGAGCTAATAAACGGTAGGTCCGAAAGCTCTATAGTATTGCAAAGTGTCTGTTCTACATCTAACCAGGACTCATCCAGCGGGTTATGTTGTAACCATCTTGGTATATATTGGAGCCTGTTGGTTAAGAAATAATGATAGAAGTTGGGTAGATCCAACCCTCCTCTATCTTTGGTCTTCTGTAGTGTTTTTAAGCTAATTCGTGGAGGTTTATCCTTCCAAAGGAATTTAGTGATGGAGGAGTCCAGGGATCTAAACCAATCAGATGATGGCTTGTTTGGGATCATAGAAAATAAGTAATTGATTCTTGGTAAAACCATCATTTTAATTGTGGCAACCCTCCCCATAAGTGATATCGGTAAGGATTTCCATCTAGCAAGATCATCTTCCACTTTCTTTAATAGTGGGATGTAGTTTAGTTTAGTTAGATCTGCCAGCCTGGGAGACACATGAATGCCCAGGTATGTAATATTCCCTGATTCCAATTGTGTATTAAGGGAATTGACAAAAGAGAAATTAATTGGAAGAACTGTGGATTTTAACCAGTTTATTGAATAATCTGAAACTCTTGAAAAGGAGTTTATTAGTTCAATTGCCTGGGAGAGAGAGGATTGAGAATTCTGAAGATAAAGTAACACGTCATCTGCATAAAGACTGATTTTATGTTCTATGTTCTTACACTTTATGCCTTTAATAACTGTAGTTTGCCTGATTGCTGCTGCTAGTGGTTCAATAAAGATAGCAAATAGCGAGGGGGAGAGAGGGCATCCCTGCCTGGTCCCCCTCTGAAGACAGAAGCTATCTGATGTTTGGTCATTTGTCCTGACGCATGCTGTTGGTGAACTGTATAAAATTTTTACCAGTTTATGAAGAAGTTTCCAAAACCAAATTTATGTAAAGTTGCAAATAAGAACTTCCAGTTAACTCTATCAAAAGCCTTTTCTGCATCGAGAGATAATATACTGGTTTCCATGTTTCTGCTATAAGAAAAGTCTATTAAGTTGAGTAATCTACGTGAATTTGTGGATGAATGTCTCCCCTTAATGAAACCAGTTTGGTCTGGATGTATTATGAAAGGGGTTACCTTCTCTAATCTTTTTGCAAGGGCTTTACAAATTATTTTCAGGTCAACATTAATAAGAGAAATTGGGCGATAGCTGGTAGGAAATATAGGATCTTTGCCTGGTTTTAACAGGAGACTAATGTTGGCTGAATTCATGTTTGGCTGTAGTCTACCATTTTCTTCTATTTCACACATCATTCTGAAGAATGTTGGCGCCAGAATGATCCAGAATTCTTTGTAGAACTCTGCTGGAAACCCATCTGGACCTGGAGCCTTCCTATTAGGCATGGAGTTAAGAGCTTCCTGAAGCTCATCTGATGTTAATGGCGAGTCCAGGACTGTAGCTTGGCTATCTGATAATTTAGGAAGTATTATCCTGTCTAGAAACTCATTGATCTCATTATCTGATGGGTTAATCTGTGGTGAGTACAAGGTTTTGTAAAAATCTCTGAAAGTGTTGTTTATTCTTTCAGGGTCATATACTATATTCCCAGTTGAGTCTTTAACAGCAGATATGGCAGTTTTCTCTTTGTTTATTTTTAACTGGTTGGCTAAAAACTTGCCTGATTTATTACCGTGTTCAAAGTTTTCTATTCGTAGTCTTTGTGCTAAAAATTGTGTTTTTTTGTCAATAATTCCTTTAAGTTCTAGTTTACTTTTACGCAATTTGTTTTGTAATTCTTCTTCTGGGGATGCCTCTAGAGACTTAATGATTTCTTCTAATTCCTGAATACGTTTGTTTTCTATTTTTTTCTTATGTGATGAGAAGGAAATTATTTTACCTCTCATCACTGCTTTCCCTGCTGAAAGATGAACCATCGCCCCAGTCTGAGGTGAAGAGTGCTCTGGAGCAGGTTTTCATCCAGGATGTCTCTGTACATTGCTGCAGTCATCTTTCTCTTTATCCTGACTAGTCTCCCAGTTCCTGCCACTGAAAAACATCCCCACAGCATGATGCTGCCACCACCATGCTTCACTGTAAGGATGGCATTCGCCTGGTAATGAGTGGTGCCTGTTTTCCCCCAAACGTTCAATCTTTGTCTCATCAGACCAGAGAATTTTGTTTCTCATGGTCTGAGTGTCCTTCAGGTGCCTTTTGACAAACTCCAGTCGGGCTGGCATGTGTCTTTTACTAAGGAGTGGCTTCCGTCTGGCCACTCTACCATACAGGCCTGATTGGTGGATTGCTGCAGAGATGGTTGTCCTTCTGGAAGGTTCTCTTCTCTCCACAGAGGACTACTGGAGCTCTGACAGAGTGACCATTGGGTTCTTGGTCACCTCCCAGACTAAGGCCCTTCTCCCCCGATCGCTCAGTTTAGATGGCCGGCCAGCTCTAGGAAGAGTCCTGGTGATTTCGAACTTCTTCCACTTACGGATGATGGAGGCCACTGTGCTCATTGGGACCTTCAAAGCAGCAGAAATTTTTCTGTAACTTTCCCCAGATTCATGCCTCAAGACAATCCTGTCTTGAAGGTCTACAGACAATTCCTTTGACTTCATGCTTGGTTTGTGCTCTGACATGAACTGTCAACTGTGGGACCTTCTATAGACAGGTGTGTGCCTTTCCAAATCATTTTTTTTCTGCATTATACCAGCTTTTTAATGCCCAATTACTATTCCTCCCACCTTCACTGTTTCCAACGAAAATATATAAATGCAGAAACATTTTGAATGTCCCTCGTTTTTTAGTAAATATGATGTCTACAGTATATAATATTAACAACACTGTAATTATGTTTAAAAGGTTTAACTTTCTTAAAGTGATATGTTATTCTCATGTTACCTTTAATAAAAACAAACATACTTTAAAAATTGCAGATCATATTACTCTTTCCTAATTATCTGATGCCTATTTTGTAATTTAGGTTCTACTATTTGGCATCCTCTATGTAGACAGTCTGCAAAGAGTGAAGAAAAACATAAGGTGAGATAGTTTTTCTACATTTTCATTTGGGGATAAATGTGCAGCAGCATAAAATGCAGTAAATGTCCTTTAGATGTGATCTCTTCTCATTCTTGATTCATGTAGTGTACAAAATGTACAAAATGTATCAGATTTTCTCTTACAGCTTCAGAGTAGATGAATACACACTCACAAACTATTATGGAAGAAAAACTGTAGCTCAGCCATTTTTGTGCAGAATATACAGAGTGCTGTATAATTTTACATAATTGTAGTCAGTAAATATGAAACTACACAGCGAATTAAATGTAAATATGAAAATGATTTAATACAATAATTTAGAGAATTTTTTAGTTTAAAGTAGGAGTTTAGTATATAACATATACTTTAATGGCAGTTACATCCAGATGTCCAAACAAAACATGAAAATATTTTATGTAGCTTGGAAAAGAGTGCAACCACCTGACATGAACCCTGAACTGGATTAAATGGGTTTCTGACTGTTATGTTATGTTGAATAGAGTGCCACAATCTAATTTAAAACTTATCTGCTGAGTTTAAATAATATTATTGGGTTGTTAGGTTGTTCTTATTTGTTTGATTTAATTATGTTATTTGATTATATTCAGTTGTATTTTTTTGTTTTCAAATAAAAAGAAAAAAGGTTGCTATAATTAATACATTTCCTCATTGATTGTCAAACTTGTAGTTTTATTAAACTATACATCAGAATTTTAGAGTCAGTACAGAAATTTGTAATGCAATTTTTAACCAACTTCTTCTAGAAGCAGGTGCGGATACACTTCAGTGATGATATCTCACAGGTTTGTAAGTGCAGCTCTCTGCATGGATGCCATTCTGCCTAATAATGCTATGCGTATGCTTTAAGAGCTTAGAATACCTGGCAGAATTAAAAAGCTACCTTATCAGCTGTTAACCATGCAGTTTTTTTCTTGCTACCCTTAGTCTATTTTAATTCACTCCCTGATCAATTTAGGTAGTATTAATCTTACACATGTGAAAAATATTTAAGGACAACCACAATAATCCATGGAAGAACACTTTTTAAGTTATTTTTAGGGAGCGAGAATTGTTTCTGTTGCTCTGCCCTGTTTATTGTTGTGATAAGGTAAGAATTAGGAGATGATAATTGACTTACTGGCTTATCTGTAATGCTGTATTCTATCTGTAAGGGATGCCTGGCAGATCAGCCCGGCCAGGATGCCCCGAGTATGCAAGAATGTGGGAAGGCAGCTACATTTGGACACTGCCTCCTCCAAAGCGCTAGATGGCAGCTTCCCTATAGCTTAATGGTGTGCCACATTCCCATAGGACATCATAGACTTTGGAGTTCAGTATCGCAGCCCTGCTAGGTACCGTGGGCACTGACAGGGAATGCTGTGAGAAGACCTTGGGACTCTTATTTCCTGCATAGCCTGGAAATGCTAAAGTACTGTTAAGTCATGAGAACGGGAGTCCAGAAGTACTTCCGGGCTAACTCAAGTTCTCTCTCTGACCCGGAAGTGCTGGCAAGTCATGTGGACAGAAGAACTTCCAGGTCAGACCATATAAAAAGGACTGCTGAGAATCCAGCAAGGGAGCCAGAATTGGGTGGTTGGTGGATGAAGCTTGCTGAAACGCATGGAGGGGAAGAGAATTATAATTATTGGGCTTAGGGAATCCATTCCCAGGAATTCGGGAATCCTGCATGTCATTCCCGGGAATCCCGGGCTTCCTGGGATGACACAGTGCACGGGCATCTCACATGTGGACGGTTTTAGAACGACCAATACTTATTTTTAATAAAACTACTGCAGTATGTTGACACCAATAAAAGACTAACCTTATCTACAAGCAGTTCATGCTGTCATATAAGTACATGTATCTAGTTCAGGGGTGCCCAATGCGTCGATCGCGATCGACCGGTAGATCGCAAAGGCAGTGCAGGTAGATCGTGTTGCATTCAAAAAAACATTTTTTTTAAACGTTAGTCTATCATATATCCTCCATATGGCATTTACCACTTGATTGACATACAGGGCATCCAGTCTGAGATCTCATTTCTTCTAAGACACTGGTCACCCTGCACGCACTATCAAAAGCGCAAGCTACTGCAAAACTCCGGCTGTGATCTAGTTAGCCTTTCAATTTATATCAACTAAAGAAGGGATTTTTAAAAAATTGTTTGGGGATGGTATGGGCTTTATGTGTAATTAGAAGAAGATTTTTTTCTCTCACAATGTCACAACCGAAGTGCGTTTGTCTGATCTGTCAATCTATCATTGCTATTCCAAAGAAGGAAAATGTGGAAAGGCACTTTCGAACTGTTCATAAAAACTACGAAACTGACTTCCTTTCGAAAAGCAATCTGAGAAAGAGAAAAGAAAGGGAACTAAAATCGCAGTTAATCAGACAGCCGTCATTTTTCACTCAGCTGAATTCAAAAGCTCCTTGACTGCATTATTCGGCTCTACTTATTTATGCGAGTCAGCCTTTTCCCACATGAAGATTATTAAATCCAAATACTGTAATGACCATAAATGCATTGAATTGTTATTGTGCCATAAAGGTTATTCAGTTATGCAAGTATATATATAGATTTATATATACCGAAAAACTGTGGGCACCCCGATCTAGTTAGTTGCAGTAATAATAGCGTAGAAAGCATAACATGTCCAGCGTGCGGTCGTCCAGTTGAGAGAGTACTTCATGCAGAGTACGCCAGCTGCTGAGAAAGCACGCTTTGCCTCCACTGAAGTAGGCAGCACAGACATCAGATACAGATACACTTGTTCTAAACAATGCTTGCGCTTGCAGTTGCTGTGAAACACCGCCATTTCACCTGTTACTGATGCATTCAGTTTCTTGTCAACATTCTGTGATGGCAAGTTTCTTGGCACAGATAATGAGGATGCAACAGGCTGACACATTGCAATTTCAAGTTGCTGTTTAAAGCTGTTGTCTGACAGACGTCCATGAAGTCTTCAGTTTTCAACTATAACTCTGTTATTTCTTGATCGATTTTTACACTTTTACATGCTATATATGCGAACTTGCCTGTTCCCGGTTTCCCGGGAATTACAGCAATTTCATTCCCGGTAATGCGGGAATGAAAAATGTCCGGGAATCCTGGGCTCCCGGATTCCTAATTGTGCTATTTGATTCTGTTATGGTGGCTATGGTGCTTAGAGAGCACTGTGCAAGAATTTAACAAAAATAATTCTTAGTGCTTTTACCTGGTGTCCTGAGTGTCTGCCTGTTGGGTTTAAAGGGGCAATAGCGACCCCTAATGTTCACATACCGAATTTAATATTAATGTAATGCTTTAACCTTTTCTATTAATCTTAGTTTATGTATAATTAACTAAAGCTAGTTAAACTATCTCTTGCAATTTATTAACATGGGTTAGCAGACATAAAATGTAAGCTGTTAACAGTGAACCTAATGTGGAAAAACATTACTTATATTCTTTGGTTAAATAACCAGGAGTTCAAATGTACTTCTTTACCATCCAAACTACCATCTGTCCATTTGCTGGACCGACCTTTTCCAAAAGAACAAGAATACAACAAGAACTACAAGAATGTGTAGAGGAAATGCAAACTCTATGTAAACATTGTCTAGTGAATTGGCCATAATATCAACTATGCCAGCTGAGCCATGGAGACTATGATTTTGGATATGATGGTTCATAATTGTATCAAAGCTGTTTTCACAGCCACTGAATATCATACATAGTCACCTGAGTGTTCTCTAAGATGAAAGCATTTCATGTGTGACTTAAAGTGATTAAATATTCTTGTGTAAACTGAAGCAAGCTATCTTTATGTCACTAATAGAAGATGTGCATTAGATTCAGTTGAATCATACATTTGAAACTTTGTTCTTTTAATTATATTTCCTGATATGATTGACATGGTAGATTTATATCAGTTCAGAGGATTTTTTGCCCCAGGGAGTCCAAGCCTAATAAATTTATAATCACATAGACATGATTAGCTTGTATTGCATGCACGCATTCTACTTATGCCTTTTTTCTCTTGAACACTTATGCATGAGTGATGGACAGTGCTAACAGGATTCTTTGCTCAGGGTTTAGAAAGAGCACTGTAATTACTACATTAATTAGAGCTACTGATCAATAACTGGAATCACTGTAGCCTCTGGTGTTTACCCCTGCTGTGATTAACTCATGGGAGTGACCCACTTTTTCACCTGCTAAGAAGACCATCATGCATTTAATGACAATATACAGTCATGTGTAAAAGAAAGTACATCCTCTTTCAGTTCTATGGCTAACATATCAAAAATGGCTAATAATCACATAGCTCTCAGAAAGTCCAAAAATTAGACCGACACAAACGATATTGCATTTTCACATAACTGTATGGTATAATAAATGAAATATCTCGATTATACATCAAGAGAAGAATTGCAGGTTTGATACAATTGGAGTTTGCACATTCTCCCAGTGCCTGTTTGAGCTTTCTCTGGGTCCTCTTCTTTTCCTTCCACACCCCAGACATGTTTGGTTTAAGTACTTAATAGCACCTCATCCATCACCTCATCAGTCTTATTAACAAAAGTCTGGTCTTCCAGACTTGAGCATTTCAAAAACTGATAAATTACAGTTTTCTGTCGGAATTGATTAAAGTATGCAGTATGTACCTATGCAGATTACAAGCATGACTGCTTTCTCCATCTCTCTGTCTCTCTCTATAATGAAGAAGAATTTGACTGCCAAAGAGATCTCAGGGAAAAGCTATGGGGGTGCATGGGCATATAAGAGGTCTAGTCAGGCCTATTTTGAAACCTACTTGGTGATGAGAAGTCTTCTTCATTTGTCATTGGGGTATGTAAACACACCTTTGCCAGCTCCTCAACCCAAAAGAGACAGACGCAAGGCACAAGTCTAGCAAAACACACTGGATTTATTACAGTGGGAAACGCTTTTTCCCACCTTCACAGCACAGTTACAAAGGCACAATGAAGCAAAATAATGAAAGCAGCATATGGCAATGCCTTTCTTTTCTTGCCTCCATCTCTTACTGTCCTTCCACCTCCACTACTCCTCTAGCAAGCTTTGTCCCTCTTCCTTTTGACTCTGGCTTGTCCATCTGAGGCAATTAGGTCCTTTTATCTTCCACCTGGGAGTGCTTTCAGTCTCCCATACACGTGGTTTGAAAGCATTTCCGGGTGAGACAGAAACCCCATGAAATAGGGCTCCCCAACCTCTGCAGCAACCCTTGGTGGCACCCACAGAACCCAACAGGACTGAATCGAACAAATCCATGTCTCATGCTACCCTGTGGGAATCCGAGACAATGCTGCAATCCTGGGGGTCTGCCATTTAGCACCCCAGGGGAGATAATGCCCTGTGTTTGATCTTTCTCCTGATCCTTCGATCTCATGGGCATCTCAGATGTCCCTTAAAGGTGATAAAGCTAACAATGACAGTGTGCATTGTATGTGGGCCTGAAGGGAAGTAAATAGGAGAACTGGAACACAGGAGCACCTAATACTTCTTCTAGGATGATGTAGTAAAGGTAACCCAGTAGACCTCAGAGATGCCATGCTTTCTGTTGTGGCCCACCAAGCTGGCACTGCTAGCTAAACCTGACACAGAGATGCGTGGGACACAAGTTCATGGCACACAAGTTTTATTTCATTTTTTTCCCTTGTGGGAAACGCCTTACCTGTTCCCCACAAGTATAACACAGTCCATGCACAAGCACAGTACAATACCACAAGTCTCTTTCTTCACTCTTTCCTTGTCCTTCTTCACTCCTTGGGTCAAGCTTCGTTGCTCCTCCTCCCGACTCTGGCTCCCCGAGTAGTGGCTGCTGGCTCCTTTTATGATGCACCTGGAAGTGATCCAGGTGCTTGGTTACTCGTTTCCAGCAGCACTTCCGGGTGTGGCGGAAGAACTGTCCATAACGGCTCAGCAGCTCCGGCTACAGCACCCAATGGGGGCACATGCAGATCCCAACAGGGCTGCACCACACTCCAACTCCCATGCAGCCCTGCAGGAGTCTGAGGCACTGCTGCAATCCAGGAGGGGTGCCATCTAGTGTCCCGGGAGAGGTAACGCTCTGGCCACACTTGCTCCCCTGGTCCTCCAACCGTGAAGGCGTTCCAGCCGGGCAAGAGCACCGGCCGCATGCTACACTGTTTAATCGGTAACTATTAATAATAGTGCAGTAGGTATAAGCCTGATTGAATTCCTCCACAACCCAAGATAGCAATAAAATGCACCCACTTGGTAGTAGTGCAGCACTATGGAAAGTGGAAGTCAACGATGCCATGTCTTTCAAGTTACTTTTGGGTGTTAGGGATTGAGAAGAGCTTATGGCTGCCACTGGGAAAACCCATAGAACTATTCTGAGTAGCCCAATGTTGGTGAATAAAGCTACTTCAGTAACAGTACACCATTGAGGGAGAATTCAGGAAGGGGGTTTGAAGCATGTGCTTTATTGGGAAGAAATGTGAGGTTGGATGGATGGATGAATGCACTTTATTTGGTAAATATGTTATACATACAAAGAGTGCTAATATTTAGTGTTGTTCAGTTTTGTTTACCTCTGCTTGTGTTTAATTCTTTACAATAAATATCTTCAGTAATTTAAGTCTTTTCGGTGGGGTACACAAAGAGAGAATACCGTAGCGTCGCTACCCCTAGTACTAGTGAGCTGAGGGATTCTGTCACAACAGAATAGCCATACTAAATAAGAACATAAGATGTTTGTTAAATAAGGTGAAACTAAGCAGTCCATCAAGCTCATTTAGTTACCTAATATCTTATGTTGTCCTGAAATGTCTAATTTTTCCTATTGTGAGAGTGTCAACCATTGTTAAACAATGCTAGAAGAGATGAAAGCAAGTCAAGCTGTAACATTCATACAAAGATTAACTAAACAGAAGCTTGTAACCCAGCTTTCTAAATATCTTCTTCATTTAAATCACTGGAATATGTTTCCTTCTTCTTCCTACTCTGCTCATGAGTGTTTCTTTTTCTGTTACTTGTTGTGCACCCTTAAACTCCTACCATTCCTGGCCTGTTGAACTGCCTTTTCATTTTTCCATCCCCAGGTGCTTCATATACCCAGTTGTTTGGTTCTGTGACATAGTAAATGTCAATTATTATGTTAACAAATGTATTGTTTCATTTAGATTAGCATACTATCTTACAAAGAGTGCAGGTCAGGGCGTAAGTTCAGAGGATCAGTTATTTAAATTATTTATAGTTACTTTTCATTTTCATTAAAAACATGATAGTTTCATGGAAGAAGTAAACAGGATGCATTTTTTCATTTATATTTATGTATTGTTTTCTTTAGTTTCTTCCATTTGTGAATGACATCTTATTACATTTGTCCCACTTTTGATAATATACTTTGTTAAGTACACTGTAATATCCATTATTTTCACTGCTCAAGGAATTATCATTCCAAATGGCAATTTCAATAGTGTTTGAGCACATACTGTACATATTTCAAACACGATGATTTTCTTTATATTTAATGAACTCCTTGGCGGTACTGTGGTATCACTGTAAGCACTGCAATCCCACGCCAGTTGAGCCCTAGTTTGATTCTCAAACTACACATTCTGTATGGAGTTCACAAGTTCATGTGGGACTCTTCTGGGATTTTTATTGTTCTCCAAAATTCAAGCATAGACTTTTATTGTGATTGGTCATTGTGGTCCCCATATGTACTAGCTTGTTTTGTGGGTTCCTTGCATGTTACTGACATCCCATCTATTGCAGGCTCTTCTTAGATGCCAACTTCTAATGACCCTAAATTTGATAGATTAAGACCTGTTATGTATAAATATTACAATTTTATCTGCCTTTGCAGGTAACAAGAACTTCTTCTGAAAGTATCACTTCTGTACCAGCATCAAACACGTCAGGATCTCCAAGCCGAATCATTTATGTGAGTACAGTGAGAAACAGTTTCCTTAACTGCAGCCATAAAACCATGTGCAAACTGTATGACTATGGCTGTGGAATGGGTTACACTGGCGTCAACAACAACAACAATTTTTTTCTTGTAAAGGCCAAAATCAGATTAGGAATGCCTCAATGGACTGTAACAAGCCCAGTGTTTTGACAGCCCCAAGCACTGACTTCTTAAAAGAAAAGAAAAAACTCTCCCAAAAAAACTTTATTGTAAAAAAATGCGTCAAGTAACCAATCTCTGGTCTTTTTATATAAAGGCAAAAACATCTGTGCATCAAATCACATTTCTTTCAGTCTACCAATTGGTATTCTATCATGTAGCAAGCTTTTTCACAGTTATTTATGACCCTGACCCTGACAATTTACTTTAGTAGAATCTTTTTGTAGATGTTTTTTTCCCTAGAACTTATACATGCTAAACTTTTGGAATTTTCACTTTTACTGAGTGAATGACAGCACATGATTTATAATTTGGTAATCCTGACAATAGTAAAAATTACTTTACAGTGAAGATGGAAAAGTGTAGTTTAATAGATTGTAATATTTCTGATCAGTTATCCAGGATCGTTTAAAGTGCTTTCAATTGTTTAGCTAGCTTTAGCTTATTTTAAATAACAATGCCATATATTTTATATTTCATATGAGTGTTCCTCAATAACTTCACTTTCTCTTCCAAGCTCACTAATTCATAAATGGATACTACCGAAACATTTCTCTGGGGTACACAGTAGTCTAACCTGTAAAGTCTCTGCATCTGAAAATTTGCAATTGTTCAATCAATTTCTTGGTATTTCTGCAAAAGGCCATTCACCCAGTTTGCAGTTAATTCATTCCCACCAAAGATGGATCCTAACCCTGCGAGTCACTGGACCTTGCAAGATATTGGGTTCCCACCTACAACCCCTGCCACCAGCCAAGACCAAAGTTAAAAACATGTTGAATAAAAAAAGTGTGTTATTCACCCAAGTGCCAATATTTATTCATTGGACATTAAATACAATGTTATATTTTCATTCTACTAGGTGAGAAGGCAACATATACTACACAATTTACACTACAGTAATTTATGTTGAGATTAGTGTGCCTCACGTGAAGAGGTAGTGGCTGGGGAAAAACAAAATAATCTATGCATGCTATGTATTTAATAGTAAAATTCAAATACAGTAAAACCTTGTGAAAACACAGTAACACAGATTAGAAAATAATGCACTTGAACTCAGACTTTCTTTGGCAGAGCTGAGTGGCTCTGAATTTTGCTGACATGCAATGTATAATGCTAAAGCTACTAGCATGTTCAAACTGTGATCAGAATATACAGTACTGCTGCTGGCAGTGAGGTATATAACCTAATAGCTATTATCAGGTCGAAATACAGAAGAAAATGTAAATATAAAAGAAATTCAGAATAATAATTTATTCATCAGTTGTGCTACCATATAGAGGAAAGCTCCATATGGTTTACGGTGCTGCGAGTTTACAAGGTCACAGAAAGACCTCAGGAATGGCAATATCACCCAAAAATTGAACTTTCAGGGGACACAAGAGCCTTACCACTGCACCTGGGTTCAACTTCCAAGACTCCATTGATTTAATTGTCACTTGGACCCTCCTGACCAGTGAGGCGCTGGGAATTGGGCATGTGAGGCCAGTGCAGGGATCCATGTATGATTCCCACCCTCACTAGATGAACAGTGTGCCAGTATGTCCCTACATTATTCAGACTCTCCTGTGAAAGGAGAATCTCTAAGAAGGGCCTTGTTGTATGAATGCCATTTTAAAGTCATGAGGATTGGGAGTCAATCCCAGCAGCCTTTAGGCACAAGACAGAGAACATTCCTAAATGGAGCTCCAGTCTGTTTCAGGACTGTATTTTCACCACTGTATTATTTGGTAAGAATGAAAAGTTTTCCTGTGTAATTTTGCCTATTCTTTTTTTCTATTTCTAGGCTAAACTTGGTGATGAACTTCTTGACTACAGGGATCTGGCTGCCCTTCCTAAAACAAAGGCCATTTACAATATTGATCGCCCAGATTTGCTCACCTACTCTCCATATATCACTTACCCATCTGATGACAGGCAGAGCTTCGGGGAGGTACTAGACTTTAAAAAATTGCATTTGGAAAGCAAATGAAAAAAAGATAATCAAAATGTGCTGTAACTTAGTTCAAGATAATGTTTTAAGGTTTGCAGTTATATTTTGCCCAGTAAACTTTCAGCAGACCAGGTGTTATGCTAATGTGCTTTCAAATGACATTTCTTTATTAATGTAATGCTAACTTATCTCACAGAGTGTGTTTCTCTGTGAATAATCATGATATTATATGAATACTGGCAATTTCAAGTAATATTTTAGGAAATTGCATAACACATTAACTTGTAGTATTGTACTTATGTACAGTACAGTAGTAGTGTTGTCATGTGAACAGTGAAATTCTTACATGATAAGCAAGAATGTATTAAAATATGTAACATTATCTTATTGAGTAGAAAACTCAATGAATCACAACCCGGTGCATCACAGAACAAAATAAACATGACATTACAGTGTTAAATATATAAATTAATACAATAAAAATTAAAGATAAAAACTTTAAAATAAATTAGATGATTTGTCTTCTTGGAAATACCTTGAGGATTTCACAGAATATTCCAGTAGATGTATTTCGGGAGAAGTTAGTTTCTTGGTAAATATCTGTTTATGCAGAAATTAATTTAATGGATTCTTCATTTGCTAACATTAATTGATCAAGTTACTAGTGGCTAGGTGGATACAGTTTTGTCTTAGTAATGTAGATAGCTACAGGCATGTACTTTTACATTAATATTTATTTATTTAGCAGACACTTTTATCCAAAGTGACTTACAAAGGAGCCAAACTAGGCATACATTTTAAAATGCTATAAAGAGCTTATAAATACTAATGACTGAATATACAATTCATTTATGCTTCTATTTGTAGGTGTATGTTGCATTTGAACTGTATGATATGTTCTTCCCACATCTCAAACTTGTGAATATGTTACGTTGAGAGAAGACTTTAAACTGGCCCTGAATGAGTGAATACTAGTATCCTTGGTCATCTCCCCGCCAGCACTTCCAGGTGTGACGGAAGTGCAGAGGACCAGGGCTTTTCAGGCATCAGGCGCCCCCTGGCGGTGACCACGGGCCCCTATAGGGTTGAGCTTCCAAGCTCAGATCCCGTGGTCCCCAAAGCTACCAGGGCATAATCCCTCCTCCGGTCCTTCCGGGCATCCCGGCTGGGTGCCACCCCCAGCCGCTTGCCACAGTGTGAACCAAGTGAAATGGTTGACTTATCCAGGAGTGCTTTTTCACCTATTACTGTTGGGCAGAATTTAATCTTCCTACATCACTGAATTGGATAAGTAAATGCAGTACATGAACCGTACAGTATATAAAATGCAAAGTTGACCAACTGAGTGACTCACTTACTGACACACTTACCAAGAAAAGCACTGTTTTCCCATTCAGTTAAAAAGCTGAAATTTGACCCAAAATAGAAAATTACCCAATATATGTTTTTGTTTATACTTTTTTATCAGTGTTTATTAATATTAAGCTAGCAGGCATGCTCTGCAGTGTTCTTTATGCAAACAAAGGACACAACAGAAGAGATTGACAGGCCACGTGAATAGCACCACCACCCAATAGGGTGAACGTATGACTGAAGATGGGGTGGCATCCTGGGCAGGAAAAAAGAGATGTGTTTACGTTGTGAAATGAAAAGAAAAATTTGGTTGTTGCTCAAGGAAGATGCAAGCACTGCTTTTTGTTGTTGACTCTCAGCACTGTTAGGTGCATGCTGATTCTCATCTTGCTTATCTATTCTGCTCTGATGGCCTCTAACCCTTGGTCCCAGTGTTGAAAACTACAAGAAGGACTGACCACCTTAAATTGCACATTACTTCAACATCAGTCTTAGAGCTGAACACTTGAATTTCTAATGAAGAAGTCACAGAAAGTGTGTCGCAATGCTCAAAGCTACTGCTCTGCGTTCCCTTTGCTTCACATTAATATATCAGTGTAATGCACAGGGTGCCAGCATTTATGCATATCCACTTCAAGCACTGCTTTGCATGTACAGTACATTCACATATGTAGACTTTACAGAGAGATTACATGCATCTGATGAAGACATGAAAAGAAATACTGTACTTGAGATAACATACAAGCAAATGAACACCGTATATTTCTAAAAATCATAACAATAATATACTCAAATTTCTCATTATTGCTACTGATTAGCTTTTTCAATTCAAAAGCATAAACTTTGCTGTAAAATTATGTTTTGCAATAACTGTGAGAACAAGTCAAGTCACCAAGAAAAACCGGAAAAAACAAATTGATTCAAATGCAAAATGTTTTACTCATGGGCAATTGTGTATAGCATGTTCAAGAGTAAGCAGCTCCAGTGACCTAATCATATTATTATTACTTATTTTTTGACTGACACCTTTATCCAGTGTGATGTACAGCATTTATTATACAATTGGTTTCATTTCTTGTTTTCCAAATTGTAGCACAGGCTGGTGAAGAGACTTGCTCATGGTCAGACATTGTCAGAAGCAAGCCTATAGTAGACTCTGCTCAATCCTTAGTCCAATGTTGCTATGTTACCTCTCTGGACTTGGATTTTTTTTTTTTTTTTGCCTGAGTTACAGATCATTGACCAATTTATTGATATCTAAGTACAGTATCTTCAAATTAAATCAGTTTCTTCTCCAAAATGACAACAGGTGTGAAAAATGAATTAGTGTAAGTTTGCTTCAATCTAACTAACACTAAAGAAAATTAGACTGACCTCAGCCTCAAACAAGTGATACAGTCTTATTACTAATTTTTGTTTCTTTTCTCTTTGTTTGTTTGTTTTCTACTTGCAATATTTTTATATTTTTCAGTCACCCCAGCTGCTTTCTCCAACACCTACAGAGGTAAACTTTTCTTCTTGTAATTCTTGTAGTTCCAGCTGGTTAATTGCTAGTATGAGAATCAGAATGCATTTGTTGAAAGCAAGATTTATTTATTAAACAATAATTTTCTTTCGCTGCCAGCACCTTGTGTAACAAAGACAATCCTGTATGCTGTTTTAATTTTTAATTCCACTTAAATAATAGTGTCTAAACTGAATGCTTATTTTATTATATATTTAACTTCAGTAAAAATACATTTTAATTCTTCTTGCGCTGAATTATTCTATATTTCAGCTTTATTTGTAATTTAAATAAGAGTAATTGTTATTTAACTGAAAATTTGGGTGAAAAATGAATTCCACAAAAGCAGCAGACCTCCTTATTTATTCCAGACCAAAAAAATAGTTTAATCCATTCTAATGTCTTCAAATAGGCACCTAGGATGTTTGCTTGAACCAGTTCACAGACTTGCCATTGGGAGGTGCGGGGAACTAGCAGCAGTGTCCTTACCGCCCTGTAATGTTCCATTACCTAATACAATAAGTAATTTTTTAATGCAAAGTGTGAACCGGTTGGCATGGGATGAGACATGGGTTGGCCATTAACCTGAACAACTGTATTTTTGGCAAACTAAGGAATCATCATTCCACTGCTTCCTTTAAAAGAAACCAGAGTGTGCCCAAATTGAAAATATGAATTAGATGGAGGACCAGTGGTGACCTCAATAGATGTGGTGATAGGCTCTGATGGCTCGACTTCTGTCTCTGTAGAGGTGTCAGAACGAGTCAACATCATGTCGTCAATGTAATACTGGTTAGCCATGTCTCCAATGTGTAACTGGTTGGAAACACAGCATGGAGACAGCTTGAGATGGATGTTCCCCATCTATAATAAGGCCCAGTGGTTTTTTGGAATGGTTGTGCTTCTCTGCTTTTACTTTGCAACCATTCTCAACCCAGTATAACAGGGTAGGATGGATTGCGCATAATAGCCACCCAGATCATACAAGTAATCCACTGATAGAGGTGGTACCAACAATTTTCCTAGTGAATACAGTGTTAGACTGATTGTACCTAACATTGTGAGCAATAATAGAAATGGTACTGGCTGAATCTATCATTCCAGTGACTTTATGCCTGTTAATAACAACCATGTAGAGTAGGGAAGTGTCAAAGGATTGGTGGCAAAACAATACCTCTTTCACTTGCGCCCAGCTACAATCCAGAGCTCGTGGCAATCAGCAAGCTGTTCCAAGCACTTGACTAGCAAGGCCACTTGATATGGCACTATGGCAGCTATGAGGCTGTCCATACTTTGAACATCAAGTCGCCACACCAGTCGGGGTGGGCGTTTAGGAGAAAGTCACAAGCCATGACCCAGACAATTTTCTTGGAATCATTTCCCCTCAGCTTTAACCAACACCCAACTCTGCCGCATAAATTGAAAGCCTGGGAGTGATTTGGCTGCTCTGGGTCAAATTTCCTCTCCTTACAAGCCGTTGCCTGCTGGTCCAGACTTATCCTGTACCTCAGCAGCACCTCAGTTTTAAGTTAGGTATGGTCCACAGCGGCCTGCTCATCGAGGTCGTAATAAGGCTGCTGAACTGGCTCCCTCAGGAATTTGCCAGTATGTGTGCCCATTCCGCTTACTCCCAATTATGACATGCAGCGGTGTGCTCAGATGTAAGGGGATAAGTCTCAACATTGTCATCAGAATGTAAAGGCAACAATACTTGGGATGGTTCCTTCTGTTGTGCCCATTGGATGGCCCTACGTTCTCGGATATGCACCTCCTCCTAGGCAAGTTGAATCTGTTGCTCTCCCACCTGAATTCATGGCCTGCAAAGTTGTTGCAACATCCTGGGACTCATTCATCTTACAAATATTTGTTAATCCTGCCAACTATGCCACTGTAAAAGAGCACAAGACAAAGATAAAAATTTGGGACAAGACTGTGACCCTGTATATTGTAAAAGCAAAAATAATATTGCAGCTTTTCAACAAAAAACATCCTTGAGGACGTGAGTCTCAGATAAAACTAAAAAGCTGGTGACACTTACTGTTAAATGCCAGTCAGGAAGGCAGATGCAGGTCCAGGTGGATGTACGCTAGAACTGACGTTAGAGGTGGTGAGGTGGTCAGTCATCCAGTCTGTAGCGAGAGGAAGAGAAGAGGCATTCGAATACAGCTGCACCCTATGGATTGGCAAGGAATAACCACCATCAGAGCCTTTAAGCTCTCCCCAAGGTGCATGTGTGTGACAGTAGATAGATAGGGTATATGGTGAATGATGAATACATGTAGTCTAAAGACTTGTCCCCTGCTAATAGTAAACTGTGCAGATCATTGGTTTTAATGCCACTGTCACAGTTGGAAAGTAAATTATCTACATTGATTTTTTTTAAATCTTCTTCCTAGTGTTTTTCTCGTGTTCACCCGCAAGGTCCACTTTTCGAAACAGAGTGATGTTGACTTTGTGCATATCATCGCTCAACTGATCAAGCCAGCATTTCTTTATGTGCCTGCGTGGCTGCTTTTCTGTGGGTGGAAGCAACCAGCTGGTTGTCACTGCAGATCACATTGTCATACCATCGGAGGTGCACTTTGTGCATGTTTACGGCAATTGTGCACTGATCAGTGTCCCTGTCAAAATTGCTTAATTACCTATAATTATTTCAGGATTGATGTTCAAAATAATTTAATATCAGGTCTTAAATTGTTACCTTTAATTAGGCAAGTTTGACCAGGGCATGAAGTTTAAATTCACGTAAAGTTTTAAAAAGTAATTTCTCTGGTGATATGGAAATTGACATATGTTGTAGGAAGAGAATTTAGTAAAGTAAAGATTATGCTTGGGTGTGTTAATAAAACATTTTAATAAATTATAATCAAATAAATATTCTAACCCATATCACTACAAATGTAGCACAGTTGCAGAGGCTAATACCCCATTTCCTTGCACAGACTGCATTAAGCAATGCAAACTTCTGTAGGAAGTCTGTAGGATTCGTGAACTTACAAGCGAATAAAGAAAAATAGAGGTTTCATGGAAAACCTATGAGATAATTTAATGCAGTCTTTATTACTGATTATCCAGCAATTGTTGCCTGTTAGTCTGCATGTTTCATGTGCTTTTTTGTAGTTATTTTGCTTGACCGTACTGTGAAAGAAGCGGAAAGACCAATGACCAAAAGAGGAAATTGAGACCAATGACGTGAGAACTATTAAATAAATAAATAAACAAACAAATAAATAAGGCTGACCTAGTGAATTGACAAATGGGGCTGCAACTCAAACATTTGTAAGTGGGATGATGAGACCTGCAAAGCTCCTGTAATGTCCATGCACCATTGTACTGCACCTTATTAAGAAAGCAGCACCATGTCAGAAATCCAAACAAATTGGCATAACATTCAGGGACATTCTGTTACCTAATTAACTCTTTTAAAAGTTGGAACATTTAAAATTTTTTTTTATTTACTTAAACAAAGATAGAGATATCACAGGTTTGTATATTAAATATTTTTATCATTATATCTATTCAAACTGAAGAAGAAAGTACCTGATTGAGAGTTAAAGGTGATATTGAAGTCTGCCTGTATGTCCGCAGACAAATAATGCGACGGTACAACTTGTACTGGGGATTTAATTTTCCACCAGGTGTGGCTATAAGATGAGTAAAAGATGAAAACATACAAAAGATATAAGAAAAAATAACCTCTGTCAAGGAAAATTTGAAACAGTAAATGAATCAGTAATTGAGGTCACTCAGAGAGTTTCTCTGTTTTAAGATGTTTAAAATTCACCAATGCTTTTTAAATTTGTGTTTATGTAATTTAAAAAATTCTGCAATACACTGTATTCAAGATATCTTAATAATAATTGAACATTTTCCACAATTTCATGAAGAATAAGTGCAACAAATTTCAATGAAGACATTCTACAGGAGCTAGGTTGTTTCATTACTATGACAACTGTAGGCGGGGAAATGCGCTTAAAAAGTGGAATTACACACAGCCTAATGAGAAACTGAACAGGCTGACTGACTCACTTACTGACACACTTAGGCAAAACATAATTCTATGGGTAAATATGGTAGGGAAGGCCTTCTGTTACGATGTGTTATGGATTGCACCATTAAAAAACAACTCACCAGAACACAGAGACTTGAAGAAGTGGTTATGTAGGACTGAAAGGCTTTACTAGCTTTTCGTTGGCCCTTCAGCATTGTAAGTAACCATTCCTAGAGGGAACACCACAGTCGTAGACCTTACTCAATTTAGAATTACCAGTTAACCAAAAGCAGATATTTTGTGGATGTACTAGTGTAGTACCAGGGAAAAAAAAAACATATAGACATTGGGAGAATGTAAAAACTGCTACACAGTTAATAACTGGGTGTTGCATTTGAACTGTGACAGCCCATCAGTAATCCATGTGGTCAATCTTGAACTTTGAAAAGATTTTATTATGAAATGTTAGGACACACATTAGAGTTGCAACAGCCGGTTGATTTTATTGATAATAATTGGTAGAAATATAGTAAATTGTGATATTAATTTGTTGCCTAATTTTTACTTACATTTATTACCTAATGACCAAAAGTAATGTAAATCATATTTTAAGATAATGGTATAGGTGGAGGATGTAAATACTGTGCAGGCTTGAAGACCAAAAAACTCAAATATCTGTAGTCATTTCACTTTCACATTTAGTAAGAAATCCATGTCTTTGTAAGATTTGTGAAAATGAGCCCACTTGGAAAATCATGGGAGCACAATTACGGTATGGAAGCACCTAAAAAGAAATCTCATCACAGTAATTGTGAAATCTCTCACATTTGGAAATCATTTTTCCAGTTTTGCTTTTTTCTGTTTCTTCTGGCAGCTCATGCCTTTACATGAGTGCAGAATCTGAGTCATCAATAATAACCACAACTTCTTCCACGCTGGTTTTGTTTTGATGATAATGACAGTAAGCATTTGATGCCATACTGCAAGGAAAAAGAAGCTTGATGTGCGTAAACTCAGTTCATTTTGCTGTTGTTCCTGTACTATAATGGATAAAATCTAACAATTCATTATAGTCAGCTTTTGTCAACACTTAACAGTTGTTTTGGCCTTATGGTCATTGATGCCGACTTTTGTCGACAAAAGTGTTAAACTACACCTTATAGTTAGCAATAGGAATTGTATTTTTTGGGAAAATGTAATTTTAGGGTGTACAAGGTAGAACTATTCTTATGAAGGAGAGCATTTTAAATGGAATAATACATTTTCAGTTTTGAATACAATACTTATACTTTCAGTTGAAATATTTATCAACTTACTAATTCATAAGTATAATAGTCAACAGTTGCAGACCTACAACAGATCATTTCTGTTTTACAGATTCTTTTTTATGTGGGCTATAAATAAGCAGCTGTTTTTCATCATCCCATAGAAATCTAATTCATTGTCTGTTTTATCTGTCTTTCTAGGGTGATCAAGGTGACAAATCACCACGGCAGCAACGAGCTTCCAGCCCAAGCTCAACAAGCTCTTTGGGATACGGAAGGTATACACCAACACGTTCACCGCAGAACTATAGCAGACCAGGTACTTTGCAATGTATCATTTTGCACATTACTTTTAGATGGTAGAGCAGACCAGTCAGGATTTGTTCACAGTTTATTTCACTTTGTAAATTCATAGTGTGTGGGATAACAAATAAATAAGTAGGCCATACCAAAGATAATGTTACTGTCAAAGTACAAACCCAGAGACAAGTGATCATTCCTGCAAGGATTTCATGGTGTTCAGTCCAAATCATGCTTCTGATTTCTCAGTGTTCAGTGGCTACATATAATAGTATGTGCTGTACTCTTTAGACGTTTCCTTTACTGTTAGCTTTATTATATCTCTTTCATTATCGGTGGCTTGTGGCAGAATTTGGCTACAGTAAACTTTTGCATTAGGCAAATGTAATTACAGTAGTAGATCAACAATTTTTGCACTTTTTGAAATAAGCTTTAAAGTAATTGAAACAGACTGCAGAAATCTTTCTAAATTTTACATTTTTGCAAATGTTTCCTGTGAAGCCTAATGATTATTACTTTTATATGTGAATTTGCAGCAGTGGCTTTATTAATGCCCTAGTAGTAGTACCACAGTAAGCAGGTGTTTGCAATATGACTGAACTTATCAAAATAGCACTTCATGGAGTCACTAGAGGCACTAAGAGGTCACCACATAAATGCATTGTGTTTCATATCTCACCTGACTCTTTCTTCTTTTCCTCAATCATTCCTTACTTTGCTCAGAACTGGCCTCTACTGGCACCTGTTCAGTAAGCTCTGGCAACTGCAGCTCTCTTCCTCTCTATACCAGCAACATTTCTACATTTCGACATAGCTATGTCCCATACTTTAAAGGTAAACCTTGGATGTGTCAGTCCCGCTATAACCATCAGGTGACAGCTTTAGAATAGAAATTGTGCTGTGGTTAAAGGCATCATGCAAGCATGTAAATGTTTCCTATGTTAAAGCTGACTGGCCTCAGCCTGCATTTATAGAACAAACGTTTTAGAGAATGCTTTTTAAAACTTGTATTTGTGCTGTAAGTACAAAGCTTAAGGATTCTCAATAGCTTCAGAAAACACAACAGAGATTTATGAGTGATTTCAGCGTCTAATGCCATTGTATAGATGGAAATAAAGTACACATTTCAACAGCACAGTGACAGGGAGTTATATGTAGAAATCCACATTCTGAAATTATTGTACGCATTAAGAGGAGGAAGCAACAGGACCTTAACTTAAAGTGTGGTGCCCTTTCAATGTATCTGTCTTTTCAAAGGTAGGGCAAGCATGTTAATTCAGACAAACAAGAGCTTCAGTACATTTATTTGTTCGTATAGTATATTTCCCATCTACAGAGCACTTGTTAGACTGCAACAAATTGCCCCGTGAGATGGGGTTTGGCAATAGTAATGGACAATATGCAGACAGATGGCACCATCCTATTACGAGTCACAAAATATTGAACTATTAAGTACCAAATAATGGTTTTGTTGTGTTTTACTGTAAACAAAGTACACAGTATTTTCTCCATAAGATCCGAGCCGGTGTGGTATGGCATTTCAGCTTCAAAATGCCTCTGTGACAGGTTAGAATGCTAGCATAACAAAATAAGAAAAAAGCAGCAAGCATCCTATTTAAAATGCAAAATTACAGTAAGTCAAAGATTTTTCTTGGAAATGTGTATGTAATTTAATGTAATTTTATATATTGTTTGGCTTTTTCCTTGTTAAGTACATACTGGGACAAGGGATTTGGGATACATTGAGAGTTTGTTCTTAAAAATGTTTTTCAAATGGAAGAATAGCTCAAGTTGTAAATTAGAAGTTAAGCTAACAGGAAATCCCAGGCTCTTTTTTATTGTCCTGCTAGTTTGGCATGGCTACTGACCTCAGTGTGGTTCATTCTGGCAGGCGGCAAGCAGGATCCGAATGAAACTAAGATGCAGTTCCTCAGTTTGCCAAATTACGGTAAAGCGTAAGGGAAACATTGGTGGGCTGGTAGTTAACTTAATAGAGCGCAGAATTTGGCAGTCTGCAACCAGTTGTATCTAATATGTTTCCTAGATGGTTTATTGCATGTTAATACTATAATCCTCTGCATGTGGGTGCTTGTAGCCTGTGTGTTTTTATTGAAAAATGAAATATCCAAATGTTTTGGTTGTTTTTTTTTTTCATTTTGGCTTTTTTTTTGTGCTTTGCTGTATTGTTTGTATAGAAACTAGATGCTTTCCACATTGTTCAGATGTGTTTTGTTACATTGAAAAATGCACATTTGGTGGCTTACATTTCCTTGATGTAATTACCTTGATTGTTCTTTGTAGTAATTTTTTTAAATACAATTTTATATGTTTGAAAACAAAAAGAGACTCAGTAATGAGTCAAGGGCATTTGCTAATTGTTATTGGTAATTTATTTGCATTTTGTCATTTTGAAACAAGTCCATAACGTTGCTAGACACAGTGTATATTTGTGGTGAATTATAAAACCTTCACTAGTACTATGACAATAAGATATTCAGTTTGCATTAGTAACTCAGTCACAACTTTCTAGTGTAAGGACAAATTAAGGGTGTCATCATGAAAAATAAATCTGAGTAAGAGGAATAAGTCATTTTTGCTCACAGATGAGGGATAACTTTCCAGTAATTAGATGCCACACAGCTGAATAAGCACTCCATAACAGCTGCACTAAGGTGGTCACTTTCAGTAACTGGAAGGCGAGTGTCAAATAAATAAAGATAAAGGATAAAGGATACTGGTAAAATTAGAGGCCATTGTGACTTTTGGTGCCCAAACTCTCAATGACTTGTTAGCCTGTAGCATTCTTAGCTTCTGATACAATCCACCACAGTGCACTAAGAGGTTCCATTGGGGCTGTTTATTGCCTACGACAATAAGATGGTGCAGTGATTTTTGCCATGTTGCCCGTGTTAACCCTAGCCAGTTATAACAGACACATTGGTTGTAACACCAGTAGTTCTTTAGGGAGACTGCAGCTTAAATATGCACTTTGTATACTGTGTATGCTATTCTGTGTGTTGTACTTGCCTGAATTTCTTTCTTTCTTTCTTTCTTTCTTTCTTTCTTTCTTTCTTTCTTTCTTTCTTTCTTTCTTTCTTTCTTTCTTTCTTTCTGTCTGTCTGAGTCTGTCTGTCTCTCTGTTCTGAATATTTGATTCTGAAATGGATTTATAATCATTCATGTATAGGGTTCACTTAGTCTGTCTGTGACCTTCACAAGTGTAACAAATAATTCATGCAGTTTTAAGTATTTTTAAATTTGCTGGGAATTTTACAAATATAATTGCAATACAGAGTCAGCTGTGTTAGAAAGGGAACTGGGTCTATTTAGATAGCTGTTTGTTTTTTAAAATGATTATTTCTTTCTGTTTAAGTTAGGTTTGCCTGTATTATCTTCACTTTGATTTAGTTTTCAGCTGACATTGTTTTAGTTGGAAACAGTTCTCTACTTTTTTGAAAACACCTACTGTAGGCATGATTCAACAATCTGTAATAGTAATATCTCATGTAGATGATAATCTTTTGTTAGATATTTACCATTAAAAATGATTTCTGTAGCCAGCATTTATGTGTGTAAATGTCATTCTTCTTTAAATTCCCAACTGTCATTATTACAGAATCCCTAATAGAAAATTCTTTTTAAATGTTCTAGTGTGCTAGGGTTGATTTTTATTCAGCCAGCCCTCTAGCCATATAGCCAAAACTCTGGCCCTGCCCTCTGCACATAACGAGAGAAAAAAAAACTTTTTTTTAATTTTTTTTAAACCCCATTTAAAGCTGAAAGGATTGTTTAGTCCACTAAGACACTGACAGTTTTGCCAAAGACACTGTTTACAAAGGCAGTTGCAGACATAAGTAAGCCAGCGTGCTCAGTTCAGTGGTGTCCTTTTAAAGCAGTGCAGAGTGGAAGTGGCAGAGAACAGGATTGTACTTGGAGTTACCTGGTGTCACAAATCTACTTCCAGTTCAGTGAGCTCACAGCTGTGGAGGAAGCAAACAAACACCAATTGTGATTCCTTTTACTTGGTCCCCATGGGCATATATGAATAATCACACACTTTATGTTCTGCAACACCATTTCAAACACAGCAACATGGAACCAGAAAAGGCTCAACAAACAATTATAGAAGACATCATTTTCAGATTATGATAATTAGTATTATACTGTATTTTCAGGTTCCTGTAGCAGAAGTACATAATCTTCATTGTGTTATGGGATATTATGGCAGGGGAAAACATAAACACAATTAAATTAATTAATCATTTTTACTTTTGCCTTGTTTCTTGTCTAGTCTTCAGTAAGTTTGGTTACCTTTTTCATTTTTGGGTGATGCAGTAAGTCTTCATTTTTATTATACCTGTTGATAGATATCTGTTGGGAGAACAGTAGTGGGAATACTGTTCACATTTATTTGACTTGTTACTTTTCCAAGTATTCACATTACGTTATTTTCAAAAGAAAAATGGTCATATGAGAGGTCTGATAACTCATAACCTTTTAGTACTCAGTAGTCCGCGCAACTATTTATTCTACAGATATTTTGCAATCATGGTTTGAGAAAAATGGAATTAACTGACACAGGAAAGCAAAAAATGTATTCAGTGTAGATCAGGGATCATTTTGAGTAGTGAGAAAAGTGCTATATGACTGTAAAGAATTAATAATAATAATAATATTATTAGTAGTAGTAGCATAGCCAGAAATGTGTTGGTTGGTGTGCATATATGAAATTAGGTGGGCAAATAAAATTTCACCTGGATAAGACGGCTTAGAGAACTTGACCATCATCAGCCGAATGAGGGGGATCCTCTAATAAAACCCTGCACACGATGTTGGATGATGCATGCATACAAATTCAAAGACCCAGCCATTAAAAATAAAAATGTATTCTTCTTGGCTATTATAAGAAGAAAACTAAACATATTACGATGATGCAATAAACAAAACAAACAAAAATAAATAAAAACATTTAACTGGCATGATAGCACCCACAATATAGGCACCAATAATAGCCTACGGTAAGCAACACTATCAGGTGAATGTTTTTCTCTCTATCAGTATCATGATATACTGAAAGTAATTCTCAGAGGATATCAGAAATTCCATTTATTGTCAAAATTATGACAAAAAAACAATATTGTGCACATGTCTGTAAAATTACTCAATGCCACTGTCATCATTATTTTTCCTTCTTAACATTTGACCAGTTGCTAAGACACACAAGTTGTTCACATTTTTAGATGCTGGAGTAGATCTTTTTGTGCACAATATAAAAAAGAAAAAAAGGCAGCTGCACAATGCAGCATTGAACAAGAGCATCAAGAACTGATTTTGAAATGCTTGCAAGAATAATAAACCACCTGAATCACAACACCCTAAGTCTATTGTCAGGCTGTAAGAAAAAAAAATGTGCTTGTTTGTATTTATTAATATTTAGCTTCTGTTTTATTAAATAAATAACATTACATAGCACAGCATTGAATGGCTTTTATGATTACTTGTTGTGGGTATTTTAAATGTTAACAGCTGCAGCAGCTGTAGAATGCCTACTAAAAGAAGGCCCTTTTTATCAAGGCAGCTGTTGTTACATTACAGGCTTAGGCACCACAGCATTCTCAACCCTTTTGATGCAAGGTTTGGAGAAGCAGCATTAACTACTCAGAAATTTAAAAATCTCAGAAACTGATTTCCTTGCAAATAACACACACACATAGTCCTGACCTTTCTGTACTCATAGTTAGCTTAATAACGTGACAATTTATTGTCACTTCAATAATTCCCAAAACAATAACATTATAATCCATAAGCGGATGTTTGAAAGCTCAAAACTCACCTGCACGGTTCCAATAGTTTCTCCAGCCAGGTTTATCAAACTCTGTGGATGTTGGCATGGCCAGCTCTTCATTGCAGTGTGTGCATACGACATTGTTTTTACACAGAGAGCTGTCTGAAATGCTTGTTTTAAAATTAAGGTTTCCTTCAAGAAGTGTCAAAGGTGTCTGTGCCATTGCTACACCCAGTCACGCTTGCTCATTTATATTTACGTAACATTAGAGGTGGTTGTTAATTATGAACCATTAACATCAACATGACATAGTGTGTTGGCAGTTGTTTAATCACAATAGAGTAAAAAAAAACTAAAACAATACTAATTCGCTACCAATAAATGTGGCAGTGTCTGGGGCGCCCAGAGTTGTTTCCCTGGAAAAATCTGAAAGCAACCAATTAAAGGGCAGCCTCAGGTCACTTGCTTGCCAAAAGATCAAAGACTTACATATAGTCTCATTTGGCTGGTGTTCTTCACACAGAATTTTCTTTTTCACATAGAAATTAAACAAATTTAAGTCTGAAACAACTTTTAACAAATATTGACATGCACTGATACCAGGCTTGCTGTGCAAATAAACAAATTTATTTCATGATTATTTCTCATTACCTAATTAATTTAAGTAGATTTTTTTAAATATTTTAGGAGGTGGGGCCCCAGCACCCCACATTAGAAACCGTCACTGGAAGTGATATTGTATTGTGACATTTTCCCTCAAAATATTCTGTAACATTCACATTCCACCCATATGTCTAATAGTAGTAGTAGTACTAATATCGTCACAGTACACATATATTCTTACTTGCATGTTTGACCAGCATGCAACACATTCCCACTCTCTGGCACCATAATAATAAGAATGTCTTAAAATGCAATAGAACAATTAAATTAGTAGAAACCAAAGTTGTTCAAAATAGTGCATAACAGATAAAAGTGCCTGTGATAGTTTTATAGGTTACCTTCCTAAGGCTGTTTGCCAATGTTGGTTGTTCAAATGTTTGAGCAGATTTACGTTGTAAGTCCATGTGAAAGGTATGAACATTCCTAAAAGTCTTCTTATCAATGATTTTTGATATGTAAACAGCACTCTGCATTCTGAATAGGCTATTTATGAGCCATAATGTCAGCTGCAATGTGCAATACTTCAAAACTGCTCCTTGTAATGCTGGCTTCCTACTGAGGCAATGCAATTGAAAGCAACCAGGCCACCCTCTTTACCTGCTAATACAAAAATAAAAATGAACAAGTGCTTAGTAGCACTAAGATTAACAGAAAGGTATGAAATGCTGTTAATTCTTAGTCTAGATTATTGTGAGCTCTGTTGTGCGGGTTGCTCATCTAAACGAGACACCTCCTTCCGAGACCACCTTGCCTTTATAGCTTGTGGACCAGAAGGGATGGGGTCTGTTGCTCTCACTGGGTGTCTTCTTAGAGCCGTGAGTGGAAAAGGAGAGAACGTGGTTAGCAATCGTGCCCCCTGGTGTCCTGGGGTGGTAGTGCTCACTTTTAACAAGCTTGGATTGTGACCCTCCGAAGCTCATGCTTGAAAAGATAAATAAAATAGATAACTGAAATCTATGCTGGCAGCATTGGGCTCAAGGTAAAAACAAGCCCTGGAAGGAGGCACTTGTGCAACACAGGGCACACTCTTACTCATTCAGAGCAGATTAGTTAAGAATTGGGAATGTGGAAAGAAGCCTTAGCAACTCAAAAAGACACACATGGAGAACTGGCATATTCTAAGCAGACACTGACTGGGTGTGAATTTGAACCAAATATATAGTCCACTTTCCACATTCACTATTTTAAGGGGATCACAGTAATTGCATCATCAGGTTTTAGTCTGTAGTTGTAATATATATGGTTTAGACAGTACAATTTTGTAAAATTAGGCAGGCAGTGTTGAGTAGGGATTAAGATTTTTGAATTCAATCACTGATTTCGTGGGTTCAAATCCCACTACTGTCTCTGACCTTGAGCAAGTCCCTTCACCTGCCTGTGATCCTATTACAAAAACAAAACATATAATCAAACATTGTTAATTACCTTGAATAAAGGTGTTATACATATAAGTCTCTCTATTATATTAAAAAAGTTTTCTGTCGTGTCTGCATTATTCAGAATTGACCACTTCCCTTCACAGTGCTTGCCCAATCATTACTCCTCCTATGCACATCCTCTCTTAGTACCGCCCTGTGACACTCTCAGTGGTAACTCATCCTTCAATGGAGTTGGTTATAATGGCAAGGCAGAAAAGCAAATTATCTATTTAAGAACATTGAATTTTACTTTGTGATAGAAAAAGAGCAACAAGAGATAATTAATGTCGAAAAAAAGAAAATGAACAAAAAAGAGCTGCATATAATAAAAATCAAGAACAAAGAGAATCATCCAATAAACGAAAAAGAGAAAAATATTCTGAACAACTGGCAAGCTGAAATGCAAATAAGCAATATTTATTGAATGGAAGTTAGAGGATAAAGTAATTCATAGTATTATTTTTTATGAGGCATTGATTTAATTTTTTATGTACTTTTTATTACGTTTTACTTCTACTTTTACTTTTTACATTTTATTAGTTATTAGTATTTAAAATAGACAGTTGTAGTAAAATACGTAAGTAACTGATCTTCTATCTATAACAACTAAGGACCAAGCCGTCTTCCTCTCGCACCTCACATACTCTTCTATATACCATCTCTTTATATCGCTTTCTTTAATGGAGGAGTGCCCCGAGCGCCCTTTCAGTGGCCCAATTGTGAGATAGCCGGTGCCCATCCCGGGGGGTTGGTGAGTGAAGCAAGAAGGGGGCTGAGCCCCCTAGTAAATGTAAAATTAAAAACATTACATTTTGAAAATAGGTTTCAGCCTTGAACAAACACAGTGTCTGTCTTTCTTAGACAAGTATTCAGTGAAGTATTATAATTTGCAGATAAAAATAAAAAAAGTATTTCTTTCAATCAAAACTTGAAGAATTTCCTGGAAGAGTGTAGGTATTATTTAAATACTATGCATTGTACAGAAAAAGGTAATCTGATCTGACTTTTACTAAAGACATTGCAGAGAAATCAGCTGAACTCCAAGTACTCTCTGTCAATCCTTACTTACTGTTCTGTCCCAGCAGTCTGCTGCATGGCAGGCATTGTTAGTCTTTATCAGTTACTTTCCTGTTTTTCATGCTTACGTCATTTTATACTGAATGCTCCTGAATGTTTCTTATGTACCAAATTATTGAGTGTAGTATGTTGATTATGTCTCTGAAGATGCATGTATGAACAGCTAGTTATGAAAGTATAACAAATAACATATATGGTGCAGTTTGACATTCTTCAATGATGTGCTTAGGTAATGTATTTAAACAGAAGTTTGTAATAATTGAACATTAACTTGTACTAAGTGGGGAGCTCAGTATGGTAATTTGTATGAATGCTTTTGATTGATTAATTATTCACTTGTAGGACTGGAAGTTTCATGCTGGAGCATGACAGGTACATGCAATTTCCAGTCATTTGTAGCTCTGTTAGCTACTAAAGAGTCCAGGCAAGAACAAAGTATAATCATTGACAGAGCAGAACTGTTATCGCAAGAAACTAAACTGGTAAAAAGGTATACCTTTATATGATAGAAAATATATTGATATAAGTTTCGTAATGATCTGCTGATACGCAGCCTTTTTGGGATGTCTTTATTATAATATTGCTTTTGTTCATTCATTTTTTTACATTTATGTTTAATATTCTTCCCCATAACTTTATGCTAAAATTACATTGAGCTGGTGAAATGTATCCTGTAAATGGTAGCATGCAATCCAAACTTCAGAAGACTGCTGACCTCAACAAGAAACTGCTTCACTAATTGCTTTGAAGAGCTTTAACATGTTTCGAACAAATCAGAGCTTTACTTACTCATGTGAATGTTTTGGTTGCGCTTAACATTTTTTTTTTCAGCCTAGACTGTTGTTATTGTAACATACATTATAATGGCCTTTTTATTTCACCTTTTGTTAAAAAAATACATAGCAAGATGCAAAAAGCTAGCCATGCAAAAGCAACAACTTGATAATCTAGCCAGACCCCATGTTACAGCCCCATTGTCAATACTTTTTTAGTTGCATTTCTCTGTTCTCATACATTAATTAAAATTCATATACTGTATCTGAAGCATATAAGTGAATCCAAGCAAAGCCATTAACACATTACTCAAATGGGGGAAAAGTAAAAACACTCATTGAGAAAGACACCTGTAACCTTGGAATGAAGTTTAGAAAATGGAAGAATGGATAGTTAATCTTTATGTTTTATTCTTGCTTTGACAACACTAAACCTATTGGCTTGCCAACAAATGTTTTTAAATCTCAGAAAGAAACAATAATATGTGTACTGCAGAATTCTAGTTTGTTAAAGAAAAAGGGAGCCAGAATCACAACATATAGGTTTCGCTACATGAAATGACAAAGGATCAAAAGAGTTGTCTCTTTCTGAATTCCTACTGATCAGACTTGACCATACCTACCACTACATACAAAAGATTTTTTCCTCTGTGGCCTCAAGATATAGGGAGATAACAAAATGTGCTTGGTTTTCCAACTGTCTTCACAGCATATTCTGGGATTAAGAAAATGTTGACCACAAGGCCTTGTATCAGTAACAGTAAATGAAGACGAGGAAATGAGTCGGTTGTACTGAGTGCTATCCTTACCTGGAGGCATGGTGGTGCAGAATAAACATCTAAATAAATAAATAATAATAAATAAGTGTCACATTTGCCACGTGGAATATTAAAGTCAGAGGCATTAATCATTTTTTTTTTATTTCCTTGATTTATTTTAAGTTAAAATTGAATGGGAGTGCAACAAAGAGATAATACTTGGTGTAGAATGTTTCAAGCCCAACATCATCCACTCTGTAAAATAGAAATTTAGCGTCCCCTCTTGAATCTCTCCCAACCCAGAATAATGCAATGGAGATATGAAAAGTTTATAATGTAAATAACACATAGTAGAAAATCATCCAAGTATAAATGAAGAAAAATGTGAAACCCTGGCCCCCTCCCTGATCCCCTGTATGTATTTTAAACCCATTTCTGCCTGGTGGGGTGGCTTGTCTTTTTGCCCAAACATTAAATACCCACAATGCACCCTGTCTGTCTCTACTGTCCCACTCCTTCTAGATGGGGACAATCTGGCCAACTGCCAGTTCTGGTAGACATCATCTTAAAATGACAACATTTCCAGTTATTCCTAAATTTTCTCCATGTACTGCTCCCTATTGGCCATTAGCTATTCCCCTTCTGTACCATTCATGTGTGTCTGAAATTCTGTCACTGTTTTTGAGGTGGCTTTCTCGCCATCTGTCTGGTTTTATACTTTCCATCTTTGAAGGCAACTCTCTCAGTGTGCACCTTTTCTTCTCCTCCTGTGTCACACATTTGCACTTCCTATTTTGTTGCGTCACAAAAGCCAACCTGACCAATCACACTAAAGCCAAACTGGCCAGCTAGATTGCTCCGGGGGCCTGGGCATACAGACCTTGGTGTTTTATTATATAGTAGATATTTATATAAAGTATTCATATAAAGTCCTAGTTTGGTCACTACCTCTGTTAGGCTTCAACATTCCCATATTGTCTGTGTTAGTTTTTCCTCCAAACACTCTGATTTTACCCCCACATTCCAAAGATGTGTGTGTTAGGTTAGTTACTGACTCTTGGTTTGGGTACGTACATGATGTGTCCCCATGGTGCCACCTCATAGATTGTTAGTTTATGCCTTGTTCCTAATGTATTTCTCACTTGTGAATGTACCCAGAGAATATTATATTAAGCCAATTCAGAATCATTAATATAATGTGAAAATATAGGAAGAAACCTGAATACACTTAGAAAAAAATTATGGATTAAAGGAAAATATACAAACTTTACACACACAGTAACTGAGCAGAGAGTTGAATGCAGACCCCAGGAGCCATGAAGCAGCAGTAACAGACACACAAAACCAAATATGTAAATAAGTAAAAGAAGAAGCTGGTTAAAATAAAGAATGAATGAATGAATAAATTAATTAATTAATAAATTAATGACAATGAACATAATTGTTATTTTCTAATTACTTGTGCATCCAAACAGATTTGTCATTTTCTTAATACACTGGATTACTGATAGTTTCATAATATTCCTCTTACTATTGCTAGTTACCAATATTGAACACATATATGAAGCGTCATTTACACTGACTTCACAATTGGGTGTCAGTGTAGTACTTAAACATTTTTGCTAAAGTGGTTACATTGACCAAATTCTCTACCCATCACTGTTCAATGTGATATCTTTTAAGAAGAAGGCTAGATTAACAAGTCATGCAATAGTTAAGCTTTAGATGCTTGTAACTCTTCTACTTTGCTTTCCATTTTCTTTGTATCTACTTTCTTTGCTTTTCCCTTTGGAGGCAGTGAAAGTGGCCGGAGCACCCCCAGCTTATCAGCATATTCAGACAGCAAATCTCCCTCCTCCTCCTCCTCCTATGTCCAAGCACCCAGGCACTTCCATGTTCCAGGTAGGATTTCATAACATTGGGCTTTTTGCTGTTTTTTTTGTGCTCTGTCATATTCCTCTGCTTCAGCTAATAAAGCTTCCTCATTCAATGAAGACAGCTTGATTTTGCATTTTAAATTAAATATTTTTCTCAGGCTAAAAACTTGTTGAAAATAAAAGAAATGCTATATTTAGAATTTAAGGTGATAATATTTCCTTTTACATGGTAAGTTTGCTACATGGCTGTTCCTTTTCTATGTAATTACTGTTTGTGTTCATGGTGTCACTATACCTCTGAATACCTCAAAACTGGTCAAGATGAATCTTGCTCATAGTTTCCCTCCTGTCCAAGAACTGAACGTTTCCTAACAGGGACTGGGTACTCTCATAAGGTTTTAACACTATTAACCTCTTTAGACCTGACTTAGGATCCTACAGATCCTTATCTTATGGAACCTTCATCCCTCTGGTAATTGCTACTGTCAACAAACAGCAAGGCAGTTTCAGTGAAATAATAACCAACTTTACTTAAATCTATATGTATGTTTATTTTTAGAGAAACCAGACATACAGTATCAAACACTAGAAGTTAAAACAGATTAATTCAAATCAAAGTCTATAATGCTAACTTTGAGTCAGATAGTTTGTTTGGCTATTTACCTGTTGTATTTTTTGTCTTCTTAATAATTGAATCAGCCGAAATTGAACAACCAATAATTTCCAATGGACTTCTTCCTTATTGGCAAAATTTATTCTAGGGAAATATGATAACATGTTGACTAAAAGGGTCCAAAGCTCATATTTCATATCCTCTTACAACCATACAGACACACCGATTAATTTTGTTTGAGTTTGCAGCTCTTACAGTCTACTAGTTATAATGCTGTATTGATATTTGCTTTTATTATTTGCTAATACAGTCATAGCCGAAATTATCGGCACCCCTGGAATTTTCCCAGAAAATGCATCATTTCTCCCAGAAAATTGTTGCAATTACAAATATTTTGGTATACACACTTATTTCCTTTATGTGCTTTGGAACAACACAAAAAACAGAGAAAAAAAGCCAAATCTGACATCATGTCACACAGAACTCAAAAACCGAGCTGGACAAAATTATTGGCACACTCAACTTAATATTTGGTTGCATGCCCTTTGGAAAAAATAACTGAAATTAAGCGCTTCCTATAACCATCAACAAGCTTGTTACACATCTCAACTGGAATTTCCGACCACTCTTCTTTTGCAAACTGCTCAAGGTCTCAGATTTGAAGGGCGCCTTCTCCCAACAGCAATTTTGAGATCTCTTCATACTGTAAGTGTTCAATCAGATTTAGATCCGGACTCATTGCTGGCCACTTCAGAACTCTCCGGCGCTTTGTCTTCAACCATTTCTGGGTGCTTTTAGAGGTATGTTTGGGGTCATTGTCCTGCTGGAACACCCATGACCTCTGACACAGACCCAGTTTTCTCACACTGGGCCCTACATTGCGCCCCAGTATCTTTTGGTAGTCTTCAGATTTCATAATGCCTTGCACACAGTCAAGGCATCCAGTGCCACAGGCAGCAAAACATCCCCAAAACATCTTAGAACCTCCACCATGTTTGACTGTAGGTACTGTGTTCTTTTCTTCGTAGGCCTCATTCCATTTTCTGTAAACAGTAGAATGATGTGCTTTACCATAAAGCTTTACCTTGGTCTCATCTGTCCACAAGACGTTCGCCCAGAAGGATTTTGGCTTCCTCAAGTACATTTTGGCAAACTCCAGTCTGGCTTTTTTATGTTTCTGTGTCAGCATTGGGGTCCTCCTGGCTCTCCTGTCATAGCGTTTCATTTTGTTCAGATGTCGACGGATAGTTCAAGCTGACACTGTTGCACCCCGAGTCTGCAGAACAGCTTGAATATGTTTTGAAGTTGATTGGGGCTGTTTATCCACCATTCGGACTATCCTTCGTTGCAGTCTTTTATCTGTTTTTCTCTTCCATCCACGTCCAGGGAGATTAGCTACAGTGCCATGTGTTGTGAACTTCTTGATTATGTTGCGCACAGTGGACAAAGGAACATGAAGATCTCTGGAGATGGACTTGTAGCCTTGAGATTGTTGATATTTTTCCACAATTTTTGTTCTCAAGTCCTCAGACAATTCTCTGCTCTTCTTTCTGTTCTCCATGCTTAGTGTGGCACACTCAAACACACAACAGAAAGGTTGAGTCAACTTTTCTCCATTTTAACTGGCTTCAGGTGCCAGAACATGTTTCTTGCCACAGGTGAGTTCAAACAAGCATCATATGCTTGAAATAAAATGATTTACTCACAATTTTGAAAAGGTGCCTATAATTTTGTATGGCCCATTTTTGGAGTTCTGTGTGACATGATGTCAGATTTAGCTTTTTTTCTCTGTTTTTTTGTGTTGTTCCAATGCACATAAAGGAAATAAACATGTGTATACCAAAACATTTGTAATTGCAACAATTGTCTGGGAGAAATGGTGTATTTTCTGGGAACATTCCAGGGGTGCCGATAATTTCGGCCATGACTGTATGCCAATATCCCATTCCTCTTGAAAAACACTTATTCATTCCTATGAGCCATCATCATGTGCTCTTTGACCCAGCCTTCTGTCCAAAAAAGGCACTAGCCTGTTAAAATCCTACATAAATACACACAATCAAAAATAATGCTAGCTTTCCATTTTGATCTTTACAATACAGTCTTCATTGCACAGTTGCATTCACTTAAAAGCTGTATCTTATCTAAATAATCCTAATATTCATACAAATTAAACATTATGAGTCTTATTTAACAAACTGTTAAAAGCACAATTTTTTTTCACCCCAATATACAGAAGGGCTGGAGTACCAGGCTGGTAATCCCATTTACTGCCCTCAGGCAATAGGAAAAGGGAAAAAAGCTTAGTGTGAGAGGCAATTCTGCTATGTCATATTCACTGAAGCCAATAGTCGACTGACTCAATTTTGGTTACGGCTCAGTTTATAAAGGGTGGCGACCTGAAGAGAAGGGGATGAGGTGTGTTCACTGGCTATGGACTAGGTCCAGATCTTCCTGGCTAGAGGCAGAAGAGACAAATTGGTAAGCCACAGTGTAATGTCAAAATCCTTTCCCCGTGTCCCCTTTAAATTTGTCAGCATAAGGCTTGTATTATACTCACACATTTGACAATGATTAAACAATAACTTGAGGGAGTACTGTTTATTGAAACAAAGCATTTAACCAAGAAAATAAACAAAAATTAAACCTTGTAGGAAAATTCATTTTCATTTTAGAGATTCCTGACCAAATGTGTCTTTGATAGAAGAAATAAGATTGGATTTGCTTTGGTTTAGTTCATTTCAGTTTTGATTTAAAACAAGTGTTTCAGTGTCAACATTTCTCCAAAAAAGAAAATGTTTTTGTTCATAATCAAAGTGTACTATTATGGTCTTTTTTGTTTTTTTCTATCTAAACAATGGAAATTGAAATTTGTTATCTATGACAGTAAATGTGACATTAAGTGAAAAATATCTCGATTGTATTACAAAATAAAAAAAAAAATTAGTCACTAGTAATTTTTAAATGGTGCTTTGATATTAATTAGCAAATTAATCTTTATTTCAAATAACACATAATTGTCATTTGCAAGCATAAACTAAATGTTATTTAAAGACAGTATGGTTTTGATCGCTCATGCCAACTTGCTGTATGAGCAAAGTTTTTAAATGTTGTAAGTTACATTCCTATGTCTAAAGCACTATCATTATACAAATAAAAGTAAAAGCAGGAGCACACTAAAGGGTTTTATTTCTGTCATGCACATAAAGTAAATTTGGTGTTAGCATTCATTGTCCATATTTGTTACCAATAAATGTGATTACCACTCAAGAAATAAATCAGAACACTAGTTTATTAAATACTAGCCATCCCACAAGGATTCGCCCATGTTTTAGGACAGTGAGGAGGGCCCCGCCCAGCTCTCTACTCCTGACGTCACTCTTCCCACTCCCCTCGGCCCGCAGCCGCTGTCTCAGATTAGTGCAAATACTGTATATCGCTCCTGCAAGTGAACTATGATTTTTAGCTTAATGAGAGAAGTCGGAAAGTCAACTAGAATGTTCAAGCAAATTATAGAAATAAAAAAGATCTAAATCTGTTCAGTAGTTCTCTCGTTCGCTAATTAAGCGGAGTTAAGGTTACGTCCTGAGGCAGACATGTGAGTGAGGAGGGTCCCGCCGCCTGATTAGTCTCTCTTGGATTCGCACTAATAAATTGGTACCACAAGCGAACTATGATAATTAGCGCGATGAAAAAGTCGCAAAGTCAACGGAATGTTCAAGCAAATTATAGAAAAAAACCCAATCTAAATCTGTTAGGAAGTTCTGTCATTAAAGGGGACAGACATACAAACAGGTCTAAAAAACTATAAGAACTTTCGTGCTTGGACCAGAAAATTTTTAAAACGGTTTCTTAAGTGAGCATCTATGGGCCAAGTCCCATATCCTCATGATTCGGGAGATTTTGTGATGAGTGAGTCAGAGGTATTTGGCTTTTATATATAGATTGACAAATATAGTAAAATAACTCAGGAAGTAGAATGGATTCATAACAAGTATTGTTTCAAAGCCAAGAGGCAAGATGTATGTGTACGATTTCACGTAAATCATGCAGACCAAGTAAGTTTTACAATCTTAAGAAAGAATCCCATTCAAGATTTCCAGAACTTTGCATATAAACAGTGCCTCATTATATCAGACAGAGCCAACCAACTGTGGGTAGTGTAGTCAGGATGTTTAGCACTGGCATATTATAGGGTATGCCATGGCCTTTTTTCAGTTGATTGGACATATTTGTGCAACAGATGTAATTTCTGATTTAAAATAGTTCAGAATCATACTTAATCAAAATGTGTGTTCCGTAATATGCACAAATCAGTTTCAGCGTATTTTTTCATTTTAAATCTGTTAAATAGGTCAAACTCAAGTTGTTTTTAGTTAAAATATGATAATTTGGATACCATCTGTATTAGTTAATATGCAAGTAATAATGGAAAAGATTTATCATTAACATATTAGTCACTGAGTTCAAATTCTCAGTACCAACTACGGAAATGTCAATAATTTTAAGGAGGAATTATGGTTACTAAAAATCTCATCAAAAGAACCACCTTGTGTGTGAAACAGTATAAAGTGTATGTTTGTTTTATTGTCATTACAAAAAGCATAAAGATCCCATGTATACTTTTAATTAGTAGAATATTGTTTATAAAAGTGAAATAACAGCTCAAAACTATGTATTTGTAAAAAGATGGCAGAACAATATCACGGTCAGCAACAAGTACTGTTGTGCTCCCTATAATAAAGGTTATCAGTTCACCTATTAATATACAGTATCACAACTTTGTATTAAAGGGAAATAATTAATAATATTCTTTATTTCTGTTTCCTTTTCCTTCTATCTTTAGATACTAGGAGTAAAGATAATATATATAGAAAGCCCCCTATCTACAAACAGCATGGTACAGTCTTCTCTTTAACTTGTTTCTGCATGTATTTGCATGGTTCCGTTTTTCCATCAACCATCATTTAACAATCATATACTCATACTGGTCGGTTATGTATCATTGTGTTTATTCTTTATTTGTTAAAGAAACCATTTTTATTACCTTTTATGTGCAGGTACTTTTTGTTGTGTTATATTTTATGAGAATAATTGCTGTGAGGAAAATCTGTGGAAATAAATATTTTTTGATTATGTACATGCATGTTGTTACCTGAAATAGAAATGGAATATTTTAATTTAATATCTACTAAAGCACTTTCTTTCTTTTATTTCTTAATTACACTAGAATTCATCACCTCATCTTAAAACTATTGACTACTTTGACATTTAACAAGGCAGCAAAGATAATAATGAATTTAGAAATTAAATAGTTCCTAAAGCATTAGGCAAATGAGAGTTCTTATGGTGTCATAAATTACCTCAAGTGGGCACACTGCTGAAATAATCATTTGAGGTGTCCACTAGAGCTGGTTTAGTTCATTGCTATTGCACACTATTCAGGAAGCCTATAAAATATGTTTCAAATGTCAGTGGTTATTTGCCCTAATATTGTGCAAAATATAAACATGTCAAAGATATTCATCTTATACTAAATAACTGTAAATTCAGAATAATCTTTTTATGTACAGAGGCAACAGAATGGACCAAAACATGATGCATGATGTCATTCATGCTTGTGCTCAAAGGTTGCTTTGTGGCTTTTTACAGAAAAAGCTGATGTGAGATTAAAGGCTAAAATCGAATCAAAATAATTTGTTCTGTTCAAAATTGTCTTCAAAATTCTTGTTTACCTGTACTTAATACTCTGTAGACATGAGCATAATACAATATTTTTCACAGTGTTTTAGCAGAGTGCATATTCAAAATCCATTATTAATTAAATTAATTTTAGTAGGGTAAATTGGCAGATGTGGCATAGCCTAAGTAGGATAAATTGGGATAAGCATTTGAGTATGGAGGCAGTTGAGGAGATGTGGGGCAGGTTCATTCAACAAGTTCATTCCAAAATTTTGAAGCAGTATGAAATTACAGAAAATTTCAAGAGGAATAAAGAAGGAGCTAAAATGAAGTTAGAAAGGAAAAGAAAATATTGTTCAAGGCATATAACACTTAAAAATTCCAGCATTAACCATAAGACATATTCTAGCTGTTGTTAAAAAGGACATTAGGAAGGGTAAAAGACATTTGGAGAGAAATATTACTAAAGTTACTAAATGCATCTATAGATGCATATTTTTTCAAAAATCTCTGCACATTAAGGAAATTCGTCAAGACTGGAGGCCAAATAGTATCCCCTTATATATAAGGATGATTAAGCTGATCCAAGTAACTGTTGGCCAGGTAAGCTTAATGTGCATCACAGGTAAATAACTGAAATTGATAAGAGAAATTCATAAGGTGTTATTTATCTTAATTTTCAGAAGGCTTTTGGTAAGGTACCACATGAAAGGTTAGTAATCAAATAAAAAGAAGTGGAAATTCAGGGTGTGGTGAGCAGTTGGGTACAGAGTTGGCTCAGAAATGGGAAGCAAAGGGTAATGGAGAGGGGGACATTTTCAGAATTAGGTGACTTCCGGGGCTACTGCTTTTTTTAAATAAATATAAATGATTTTGACAAGGATATAATCATTGAGCTGGTTATGTTCGCAGATGATACCAAACTAGATGGAAGACAGTATAGAATTAGATGGATTGTTACAGAGGGAGTTGAACAGCACATAGGCTTGGGCAAATTTGTGGCAGATTTAATGTAAGTAAACGGTAAGGTATTATGCATAGGAATAGAAATTCTGGTGCTTGAAAGTACTTCTTATGAGAAGGACCTAGGAGTCATAGTGCATTCATTACTACATCCAGACATAGTGAAAGAAAAAATGTGCTTTGGAGTCAGGGACTCTCAACCAAGATGTCTTGAAAAATAAAATGCGCTTGATAGGCATATGCTTCTTACAGAAATAGAAATAATCCGTTCGAACGAATTATGTAATTAGTTTGAATGGATTAATAATTCACCTACACTTACAGGACTCTGTGCTAGGTCAATTTTACTTCACATATGGCGAAACAAGTTGTTGTCGAGCTGTCTTTAACAGCAAATGATTTCCAACATAGTTTGCAAATTGCTGTCTTGTAAGCAACATCAGTCTTTTCAAAGCCAAACCACCTCCACACGAGTGAGGATGATCCACGTCTTGCAATTAAATCTAATTACGTGGATTGCATGGCTTTTTATCCCCTGGCACTGTTTGCTTGCTCAGTTATAGGCAGCTTTGCTAGCTTCACTTGTGGGCACTGTGACACAACTGTGCACACACACACACAATAGTCTATCCTTTTAGGTTACATGAGACAGTGAATGCAAAGACTCTCAAGGTGTGTTTTTCATTATTTTTTGCACACTGAATGACATACTCGATAATTTTAGCTTGTACATCGTTAAAACAACAATTAAGTTATTATCGTAGATGATGCATATCACACACTCCTAATTATGCTATATATGATATATAATGCCCCAGAGAGGCCTCACTTGGAATATTGTGTGCTCATATTTGGTCTCCATATAACAAAAAAGACAATGCTAGAGAAGGTCCAGAGGGAGGGAGAGACTAGGCTGAATTTGGAACTGTGAATTATGAGGTACGAGGAAAGATTAATAGAGGTAAACCATGCAGTTTAGGCAAATTAAAATTTGATATGATTTAAGTGTTTAAAATTCTGAAAGGAATTAGTACAGTGGATTGCAGTTGTTGCTTTAAAATAAATTCCGCAACAAGAACAAATGTACATGGTTGTATACTTGTTAAGGGCAGATTTTACACTAATGTTGGACAGTTTTTCTTTATGCAGAGAACCATAGATATATGGAATAAATTACCCATTAGTGTGGTGGACAGTAATACTTTAGGAGACTTCAGATCTTGACTTGATGTTATTTTGGACAATCTAGCTAAATAGGATGGACAAGCTTTTTGGGTTGAATAGACTGTTCATGTCACACATTTTCTAATGTTAATTTGGCGTCATGTCTTTCTGTGTGTTGTGCATTTTACTTTGTGTGTGTGTTTGTGATTCTGTGGCATGCATAACTTGAAAATGATCTAATGACTAATTGTGTTCAAAATTTAGCACTTTTATTACTAAAAGTCATTGATTTTGAGCAAAATTGGTTCAGAAGAATGGGAATGTTATATTTTTTCAGCAAAAATGAGTGTATAAGTTAACTTATAACCAGTAAACTGTATTTAATTCTTTCAAATGAGCACTGAGAAGCTGTAAGTTATTGGGTTAAATACAGTGGAGACTCTTTTATGCTCTTAGCAGAATTAAGGTTTAATTTTTCCCTATGCTAAATCAGTTCTCTCTTACTTCACAATTTCTAATGCATGTATTTCATTTTAATCCATCCATCCGTCCATCCATCCTCTTCCGCTTATCCGAGGTCGGGTCGCGGGGGCAGCAGCTTAAGCAGAGAGGCCCAGACTTCCCTCTCCCGGCCACTTCTTCCAGCTCTTCCGGGAGAATCCCAAGGCGTTCCCAGGCCAGCCGGGAGACATAGTCCCTCCAGCGTGTCCTGCCGGGGCCTCCTCCCGGTTGGACGTGCCCGGAACACCTCACCAGGGAGGCGTCCAGGAGGCATCCTGATCAGATGCCCGAGCCACCTCATCTGACTCCTCTCGATGCGGAGGAGCAGCGGCTCTACTCTGAGCCCCTCCCGGATGACTGAGCTTCTCACCCTATCTTTAAGGGAAAGCCCAGACACCCTGCGGAGGAAACTCATTTCAGCCGCTTGTATTCGCGATCTCGTTCTTTCGGTCACTACCCATAGCTCATGACCATAGGTGAGGGTAGGAGCGTAGATCGACTGGTAAATTGAGAGCTTTGCCTACGGCTCAGCTCCTTTTTCACCACGACAGACCGATGCAGAGCCCGCATCACTGCGGATGCCGCACCGATCCGCCTGTCGATCTCACGCTCCATTCTTCCCTCACTCGTGAACAAGACCCCGAGATACTTGAACTCCTCCACTTGGGGCAGGATCTCTCCCCCAACCCTGAGAGGGCACTCCACCCTTTTCGGCTGAGGACCATGCTGGGATTTGGAGGTGCTGATTCTCATCCCAGCCGCTTCACACTCAGCTGCGAACCGATCCAGAGAGAGCTGAAGATCACGGCCTGATGAAGCAAACAGGACAACATCATCTGCAAAAAGCAGTGACCCAATCCTGAGTCCACCAAACCGGACCCCTTCAACACCCTGGCTGCGCCTAGAAATTCTGTCCATAAAAGTTATGAACAGAATCGGTGACAAAGGGCAGCCCTGGCGGAGTCCAACTCTCACTGGAAACGGGCTCGACTTACTGCCGGCAATGCGGACCAAGCTCTGACACGGTTGTACAGAGACCGAACAGCTCTTATCAGGGGTCCGTACCCCATACTCCCGAGCACCCCCACAGGATTCCCGAGGGACACGGTCGAATGCCTTTTCCAAGTCCACAAAACACATGTAGACCGGTCGGGCAAACTCCCATGCACCCTCCAGGACTCTGCTAAGGGTGAAGAGCTGGTCCACTGTTCCGCGACCAGGACGAAAACCACACTGTTCCTCCTGAATCCGAGGTTCCTATCCGACGGACCCTCCTCTCCAGAACCCCGAATAGACTTTTCCAGGGAGGCTGAGGAGTGTGATCCCTCTATAGTTGGAACACACCCTCCGTCCCCTTTTAAAGAGGGGACCACCACCCCGGTCTGCCAATCCAGAGGCACTGTCCCGATGTCCATGCGATGTTGCAGAGACGTGTCAACCAAGACAGTCCTACAACATCCAGAGCCTTAAGGAACTCCGGTATCTCATCCACCCCGGGCCCTGCCACCAAGGAGTTTTTGACCACCTCGGTGACTTCAGTCCCAGAGATGGGAGAGCCCACCTCAGAGTCCCCAGGCTCTGCTTCCTCATGGAAGGCATGTTAGTGGGATTGAGGAGGTCTTGAAGTACTCCTCCCACCGACCCACAACGTCCCGAGTCGAGGTCAGCAGCGCACCATCCCCACCATATACGGTGTTGACACTGCACTGCTTCCCCCTCCTGAGACGCCGGACGGTGGACCAGAATCTCCTCGAAGCCGTCGAAAGTCGCTCTCCATGGCCTCTCAAACTCCTCCCATGCCCGAGTTTTGCCTCAGCAACAACCGCCGCGTTCGCTTGGCCTGCGGTACCTATCAGCTGCCTCCAGAGACCCACAGGACAAAAAGTCCTATAGGACTCCTTCTTCAGCTTGACGGCATCCCTCACCGCCGGTGTCCACCAACGGGTTCGGGATTGCCGCCACGACAGGCACCGACCACCTTGCGGCCACAGCTCCGGTCAGCCGCCTCAACAATAGAGGCACGGAACATGGCCCATTCGGACTCAATGTCCCCACCTCCCTCGGGGCGTGGTTGAAGTTCTGCGGAGGTGGGAGTTGAAGCTACTTCTGACAGGGGACTCTGCCAGCCGCTCCCAGCAGACCCTCACAACACGTTTGGGCCTACCAGGTCTGACCGCATCTTCCCCACCATCGAAGCCAACTCACCACCAGGTGGTGATCAGTTGACAGCTCCGCCCCTCTCTTCACCCGAGTGTCCAAGACATATGGCCGCAAGTCCGGCGACACGACCACAAAGTCGATCATCGACCTGAGGCCTAGGGTGTCCTGGTGCCAAGTGCACATATGAACACCCTTATGCTTGAACATGGTGTTCGTTATGGACAATCCATGACGAGCACAGAAGTCCAATAACAAAACACCGCTCGGGTTCAGATCGGGGCCATTCCTCCCAATCACGCCCTTCCAGGTCTCACTGTCATTGCCCACGTGAGCATTGAAGTCTCCCAGCAAAACGAGGGAATCCCAGAAGGTATGCCCTCTAGCAACCCCTCCAGAGACTCCAAAAGGGTGGATACTCCAAACTGCTGTTCGGGCATACGCACAAACAACAGTCAGGACCCTTCCCCCCACCCGAAGGCGGAGGGAGGCCACCCTCTCGTCCACCGGGGTAAACCCCAATGCACAGGCTCCAAGTCGGGGGGCAATAAGTATGCCCACACCTGCTCGGCGCCTCTCACCGGGGGCAACTCCAGAGTGGTAGAGAGTCCAGCCCCTCTCAAGGAGATTGGTTCCAGAGTCCAAGCTGTGCGTCGAGGTGAGTCCGACTATATCTAGACGGAACCTCTCGACCTCGCGCACTAGCTCAGGCTCCTTCCCTTCAGAGAGGTGACATTCCACGCCCCAAGAGCCAGTTTCTGTAGCCGAGGATCAGACCGCCAAGGTCCCCGCCTTCGGCCACCACCCAACTCACACTGCACCCAACCTCCTTGGCCCCTCCCATAGGTGGTGAGCCCATGGGGAGGAGGACCCACGTTACCTCTTGGGCTGTGCCCGGCCGAGCCCCATGGGTGCAGGCCCGCCACCAGGGCTCGCCATCGAGCCCCACCTCCAGGCCTGGCTCCAGAGGGGGGCCCCGGTGACCCGCGTCCGGGCAAGGGAAAACGTCGTCCAAAGTTTTTTCTTCATTGGAGGTTTGTTGAACCGCTCTTTGTCTCATCCCTCACCTAGGACCAGTTTGCCCTGGGTGGCCCTACCAGGGGCATAAAGCCCCGGACAACATAGCTCCTAGGATCATTGGGACACGCAAACCCCTCCACCACGATAAGGTGACGGTTCAAGGAGGAGATTTCATTTTAAACCTACTGAAAATGCTTTTCTTCTAGTTAGTTTTTTCCTTGGTTTACGACATCATGACATACACAAGCCACATAGCCTTCCTTTTCACATAAATTCATGATTATTTTAGTGTACAAGTCAGTAATTTCACTACTGGAAATAAAAGAGAATGATTTGCTTACCTATAAAGAATAATATTATACCTTATTATGCTTACTTCTATTAGTATACAGTGTGAAGCCTAAACTGACACACTGGACACAGAGGCACATCCCAGCACTATGCAGGTTTTATTTACAGCTTTCAGGGTAAAACACCACACAGTTCCTTTCTCTCTTTGACTCTTCTAACTCCTTTCTCCCTAAAGCTTTGTCCTCCACCTCCCAACTCTGGCTGAAGAATGGTGGGGACTGGCCCCTTTTTATAGGGCACCCAGAAGTGTTCCAGCTGTTCAATGATCTCCTTTCAGCTGCACTTCGGGGTGTGACTGCAGCCCTGCAGAAGAGGGCTCACCCGTTCTCCATGGCCACGAGCCCCATCATGGTTGAGCTTCCCTGCTCTGTAGCACTGTAGCAAGCCAGGGGGGTTGCCCTCTGTCATCCTGGGGGAGGGATTGCCCTGTGCAAGCTCCTTCCCTTACGGAAATGTCGCAGCCATGTAAGAATCCCGGCTGCCCGTTACAACTGTAAATCACATTTGGTATAGAAAATAAAAATAGATAAAGAAAACTTGTTACATATAACAAGACATTACAAATCTAAACAGTAGAATAATTTGTATGATACACTGCACACATTGAAGTCTGAATTTGTTCAATGCTCCAGCTAGCTTCAGCATTGACCAAGAAGTCTTTCTCTTTGGTAAACATGTTTAGATTGAAGGGCAATTGCTCACTGAAATGATATACTACCAAAGAAATGCAAATAGTCAAAATGTAGTTCCTGCATTGATTTGGTGGCTCACTCTCAGTGGCAGTGTGAGGGAATCAACAATAACAGATGACCTCTGAGAAGAACCACTACTTCTCCAGATAGTAAGAAGCCCATTAAGGTGGTTTGTACATACAGTTGGAATGCACCCTAGTCTTGGAATATGTACAAAACATGGCTCATTAGGACAACAGATGGATGTGCTGGAAAGAATATATCTCTGTCCAGAGAGCCTCTATATGTTTCTCAGGTAAGTTTGGCAGCTGGGAATGGGAAGTCAGTTCAGTAAAAGTCAAGAGTGTCGCTATCACAGTGATTCATCAAGAAGAGACAACTTATAAATGAATGAAATGAATGAAGCATGGTTATGTAATTATTAAAGGATCACATGAATTTATTTGCATAATACTATTGATAATATCTACAGGGACAAGGACATCATGGCAAGAAGGTGACGATTTGGATCCGGACGGCAGAAAGGTAGGTGTGACTTACAGTGAATATTTAATAATGAGAATACAATACACATATGAGCTTATTGATTTGAAAGTATCCATCCGTTTATGACACAATCAGACTTCACACTACATATTCCTAATTCTATTAAAGAAGAGTTAGTAATTATAATTAAAATGATTGCATGAGCAAATAGTCTCAGTCATACCAGAGCCATCTTTGAGACAGGCATCTCTACAAACAAAAGTCATTTTACATATCTAAGCAAGCAATACTTTATAAAGTGCTTGTCTATTTTTTGACCTTTCTTATTCCATAACAGGCTCATCGGGAGCAGGATTCGATAAAAACCACACCTGGCACAAGGCAGGAAAACCTGTAACTCATAGTGCTTATTCTTTTACGTATCCATTGTGGACTTGAACCCGGACACAGACAGACGGACATCGTTGGCTCCACCACACACTGTTTATTTACAATATTTACAAGTCACGTGCACCACAAACCCCAGTGCCTCCAGCACCGTTTCCCCAATGTCCAGGCCTCACAGTCTCAATGCCTCTCTCCTGGCCGCCTCCAGTCCTCTCTCCAGCTCCGTCTCTCTTCCACCCGACTTCCACTATCGACTGAAGGGAAGCGGCCCCTTAAATAGGAACCTGGATGGGCTCCAGCTGCTTCCCGGCACTCCTCCATAGCCACACCCTAGTGTGGCGTAAGTGCCGGCTGCGCACCCAGAAGCCGTCCAGGTGTCCCCTGTCGTCTTCCCCCCAGCACTTCCTGGTGTGGCGGAAGTGCTGGGCTCCAGGGATATTCAGGCACCGGGGCGCTGCCTGGCGGTGGCCACGGGTCCCTACAGGGCTGGGCTTCTAAGCCCTTTACCCGTGGCCCCCAACATAACCAGGGCGGACGCCCCCTCACGGTCTGGAGGAGGTACAAGCCCTCCTCCGGTCCTCCTGAGCGTCGATGCCACACCATCCTTCAATTTAGTGTTCATAATTATTGTAACACTTAAATTCTTGATATGAAGATTTAAAATGAAGTGTTTTGGGAAAACCTATGTAGACATAGGAAGAAGATGCAAACTTCATACACATAGTGACCAGGGTGGCAAAAGATGTAACTAAATGATTCTGGGGTTACATGTAAATCTTTACTGCAGTTTACCAACTGTTGTTAAACACATTACAGAAGTCATAGATTGTGGCATATGATGAAAATCAGAGTATTTAAGAAAACTGTCTAATGCATATTTGAGCTGTGTTGTGTGTAAAGAACTTAGCCAGGAAAACTGTCAGCATGAAGACAAGAACATATTTGAAATCTCCTACTCTGATGAACAAATACACCTGGAGTCAAGTGTTTTATGTTAGCTATTGGTGACTGAAATAACCATCTTTCTGGAATATTATACTTCCACAAGTATGTGTAACAAAAATTACAACAGTGGTTATATAATACTTTTTAACATAGTTGTTTAAGATTCCAAGACAACATTTGTTGACATATTAAGAAAACATACACTAAAAGCATTGAAAAAATGTTATTATATTGTCACTTCATGTTACAATTTTAGATTAAAACAAGCTGGCTTATCCTAAAGAGTGAACTGGATGCTAAAAGTGAGGAATTAGACCCCAGAACATCAACTCATAGTCTGCCTACTGACACAGCAGAGTCACGTAAGTACAACATGCTGCTGTATGCAGTAAAGTAGAGTATGAGAGTCAATCAAATGTGGCTATTAACACTACTGTAGAATTACCAGAGCCAATGAAAAAACTTGTAAATCTGGCCCACCTTAATTCCCTTCGCACCTCTGTGTCAGCCTCTTTTGACTTGTAAATGTGTCAATAAGCCCAAACAGCAAGCAGCCTACTATATCATCCCCCCACCATTTCAGAACGAGCAAGAAGTTCTCCCAGTTCCTGCCTTGATTGATTATCTGGGAGTGAGCTACCCAGAATTGTAAGGGGAAATAATTTGATGTGTGTTTTGTGTCTACAAAAATCTATGTAAACACATTTTTAAAACAGAAACTTTTTCATGTTTTAGTAATAAATGAGAAAATGTACATGAACTGTATAATGTGTGAAGGCTGATGGCCAAATATCAAATAAACATTTTCACAAAAAGTGCAAGTTCCACATGGTAGCTTCCGTGGTAGAGCGGAATAGAACTGCCAACTTATAATCCAGAGGTCGTGAGTTTGAAACCAGCTCCCCCACAAATTTACCATTTTGAGTAGTGAGTTACTCTTATACAATAAAAACATACATTTGATTTATGTCTGTAACAACCAGTGTACATTTATAGCGTTTTTTTTTTCACATTTATTCTCTCAGTCATAATCACGATACATACTACCGCCCCCCCCAGGGATCTGACACTTTTAGTTTTTATTTGAAACAGGGAATAACCGTAGATGTGAGTGGTGTTTTGAGACAATGGAACTGGGCATTCTCTGATATGGATGGATAAAAGTCGACACACAAATGCTGGTGAATCTACCTTATTCGTATGTCACTGTCACTTGATTTTTTTTATTCAGTTTTCCTGCTCCTGTTCCTGCTCACACTGAATTAGTATGCACCTTATGGTCCATGATGTCAAACCTACACTGACAAAAAAAGGTGTATATGATATTTGGAATTATTCATTTTATGACCTGTATAGTACATTGTGGCACGGATGCAAAATTATTCATATTATTCATATTCATTCGCATGCCTTCCTACGCTTGTAATCAGTGGCCGCGTGGTTTTTTTTTTCCGATCTTGCCAGTCTCCAAATGTTGCTCTATGGTGGTGTTTCTTTTGTACTCCAGGACATGCAGAGGTAACAATAGTACAGAGAGGTCAGTTCGGCATTATATGCAATCATCAGATTCAAATGTTAACAGTTCACACACACGCAAGGACTGCGAAATGGAAGTCCCACTCAGTGAAGTGTAGGCAAGGAAAAGCATACAGTGTGGTGGCTTAAGCAGTGGTATAAGCAACAAAAGGAAATTGATGGAGTGGCACAGCTTTGCAGAGGCACTCACAAGTTCAAGTTGGTTAGATATCAAAGTCGACGGGAAAAGGTGAGTCGCAGCCCATCGTCTGAGTGTCAACATCACTGGCAGAGGTAGCGGAATTCTGAGGCTCACACCACTTGAGCAGCGAGCTGGTGCAATCATGGGTGAGACATTTATATATCTCGCAACAACATTAATGAGTTGCATTTTCGCATCACAGATAATTTGTACATTAATAGCGGGGAAATGCTTTCCATTTACATAAGCAAATTCATTCAATGAAGGTGCCATTATAGCAATAAGGACAGAACTTCCAAAGGGGACAATTCCTCAAAGTCTGCCTTTGTAAAGCTGGCCCCAGTATGACAAACAGTTCCAGGAGGATAGCTCTTCCAAATCTAAATTGACTTAGAAACCAGTCATTATCATGGGACAAGAAATGAGTAAGCTCTATAAATATGTGCTCTCTTCTAATTCTTCCAGTTGGGATGTCTTCTAGTAATGCTAAAGCAGCAGTGGTAGTTGAAATAGTTTGGCCATTTGTGCACCATTATTGTTACAGATTAATTACAATCAAGTGCTGTAAATTTGTAAATGATATGCAATTAATATTGGTGTATTTGATAAAGTGTTGTGGGTGGAAATCTAAAAAGAAAGGGAAACCACACAGAAACCCTAGCACTGCTTTGATGCTGAGTGCCGCCCGTTTATAAAACCAAGTAGAAACATGAGTACGCATGGTTTGAGGCTGCTGTGAAAATTCATGTGGTTTTACGCCAAGTTTACTTTTTATACATCTCGATGTGAGCGTGGAAATGGGTGTACACAACGTTTTTGTGCAGGGATATTAAAAATATTTTCATAAAAGTAGTCCAGACATTGAATAGGTTTGGGGAAGCCACCTCTATATTTTGTCTTGGCTGCAAATGGGTGGAATTGGTTGTGATGTTCACAGGTTTGAGTCCAAAACAGAAGTGATTGGAAAATCATGACAAAACAACTCAGGACCCCAGATTAGGACCCGAGGGCAGCCATGCAACAGGTGACATCTTAGCACCACACTAATTCAGATGGAATGGAACGGAACCAGTGTGAGGTTTTTTTATGGTGGCTGGAGTGCCAATTCTGACACCAACCCCCAGGTTTTTCCCTGAAGATTGGAGGGCCTACATGCAGGGCTGGATGTAAATTAATGTCATACCCAGGGCAGAGCAATTGCAGGTTAAGGGCCCATCAAAGTAGAGTTACTTTTGGCGTTTACAGGAATCAACCTGGCAACCTTCCAATTGCCAGTGCAGATTCCTAGCCTCAGAGCCACCACTTCACCAGTTTTAAAGACTAAACTAAATATAGACACAAGATAATTATTAAAAAAATTACAGAGTGATTATTTCTCTCTAGTTGCCATTGGTGGTGTTGTGAATTTGGTATGAACCTTATGTAATTGTGTGAAAATATAAAATTAATGTTTTTTTTTGTTCATCACAGGATTTCCCTACACAAAGTCAGCTTCTCTTCCAGGCTATGGTCGGAATGGCATTAATAAGGTATGTTTTAAATAAATTCCTTTTCTTAAATGCAAAAGAGAAGACTTTGAAAACATCTTATATCTGGATTATAGTTTGCAAACAGAAATGCTTTATTGTATCTAAAATGACTGCTTTAAAAATGTTAGACAAGGGTATTTGATTTCAAATATATAAAAATTCCTTAAATATTGTAATTTCTTAGCCTTAGAATGTAGGGAAATGTCACATTTTTGTGAATAAAAGAACAACACAAGAAAATTAAAATATTTAGAGTTTGATGATAATGTAGAAAATGCTTTGTCAAGGTTTTTCATAGAAATATTTTATCTCACAGAACAAGTTTCATTCAAGATCTTATTGGTTTGGGTTTAGGTGTAAGATGAATTCATAACTGTATCAAGATCAGTTCAGGTAGTGTCTTACTCAAGGACAGATGCGCTGCCTTTAGTAACAGTGTTGATACTTTTGTTAACAGGCATTTTACAACAAAAACACAGAAAAAACAGTCAGACACTCAAATCCTGTCCTACCTATCCTACAGCCATTTTTCACAATTCCTCGTACTATAGTTTGAATCTTACTTTTTAGACAAAATTTCTAAAGTGCACCTTATGAGGTATGCCTAAAATGCATTGTTTAACTTTTTTTATCTCAAAGGCAACATTTTTCTTATCTCTTGTCTGGATTACATTACTCTTTCTATTTAAACTTCATTTTCATACCTGTTATATTGTGGAAGGTAGCAAAAAAAACAGGACGGGGAAAGGAGAGGAAGTCAGAAAAGAACAGTGGGGTCAAAACCATAAGACCAAAAATGTATTTTATTAAAACAATAGTGAAACCCAGAAAAATCTAAGTCAAGAGATAAAAGCCTGAATCAAAAACCAAAGACAAAATATTGAATTTTTTAATAAGCATTTTGTTTAGAAAAGGGTTTATCTGCAATCTCAGATATAGAAACACATCAGCTTACTAACTTTTAAACCCATTACATAACACCATTATGGTCAAATCCTCTGAGGACATGAGTCTAAGAACTGTGAGAAGTATCCTAAAAATGTGTAGTAAAAAATGGTGGCATTCACAATTAATAAAATATAGTTGAAAATGGCCCAGAATAAATTTGCAAAGCTTACACATATATTACTTTAAAAACTAATATTTATTATGGATTCCTTGATCCAAAAATAATAGCATGCAGTATATTAATTTATCCTAACTTAAGCAAGAGTCCCAATGCCAAATATTATAAGCTTTGTCACTTCTTTCATTTTGGTGCTCATGAGAATGTAATATTCCTGTTTCTCAAGCACTATTTTCACTCTTATTCATTTGTATTCTGATTCTTTACACTGCAGAGTCCATTGTAGATAAAAAATGTGCTAAAACACAGATATTCTCTCCTGTACTTTTCCAAGACCATGCAGAGGATGTAGAGGTTTTTTTTTTCATTTTGTAAAAGGAAAGAAAAGTGAAAAGCAAAGTAACTCACCAGTTTATAAATGTCTACAGAAGGCAATTGGACAACTTAAATATCTAGTATAAAAAAGGAGGGAATGTGTGATGAGGAAGACTTTAGTATTTGCAGAAAAAAAGCACAAAGGGGAAAGCTTAACTGTTAGGGATTAGGAACTGAGAAGTTAACTGGAGATGTGATATTATTCTGTGGTTGCATTTTCTGTTTTCTATTTTTGCATTCCTCTTTTTCATTTAATTTTGTCTTATTTAGCAAACTAATTTAATTGGTAATTGTCCTTCAGGTGCCTTCAGTAATATACCTAATTGTGCAGACACCTGAAGGGATTCAATTACAATGGCAGAGCACTGAATTATGTCACTGCTTCAGCACTGAGCTCTATTTTAGCCAAAGACTGCTTTACATATGTCAGGTCTGCATGAGTTCATCCCACTTTAATTTCAATTTGACTTTCAATTTTTCCTTCTTCTTCTTAGTCATGGTTAAATGGAATATATTTTTGTATATGTTGCTTACTCCAATCATGGGTCATGAGTCTAACCCAGTAACAACTTACTAATTGGCTAACATTATGTTTCACATACTATAATCAGTGCAAAGTTTACTGAATAATATGTAAAACTAAAAATTAAAAGTTACAGAATAGTGAGTGAAAATATTATCAGAAAGAGAATATTCTTCAGATTTAAGCATATCTGAGATGCTTCATCAGGCAGAAGGTCAACTAATGTGTGCAGTTTCACTGTCTTTTGCAAAGTAATCCCAAGGTACTCCAGTTGTGGATATGAATATAAATGTAATGGGAGACAGGTCTACAATTCAAATTCTCATTCATGTCTAAGCACATTCTGTTTTAGTTTTTGAGAATGTTCTCCGGAATTAATGTATTTAACAATATTTTGGTAAAAATACATGAATTTGGGATGTTGTGAGCATACTGCTGGATGAGTTCACATGTGGATTTTGCAACAGAAATAATGTGAAATTTGTTCATGGATGTTTTGATATCCTTTGCTGTTGTCCATGGTTGGTCACCATTGTAATTCTATTCTGTCAGTGTTATACTAGTGTTCTACGAGGAAATCTAGAAACAAGGTGAAGTCAAAGACAGAAAAAGGTCAAAACTGAGTGACCCACCACTAAGTGTCAAAAAACAGAAAAGACAATTTAAAAAGCTTTTAAAATGATGTTTAGAATGCAGGTTTGAATCTGTCAACTTGGATAGGGAAATGATTGCAAGGACACAACAATGTAAAGTGTTGCTCTGTAATTTACAGATCATGAAGAAACATCCCTGACATTGCAGACACTGCCCTAACAGGAAAATAAAATGGCACCAATAATATAAGTAACTAAGATGGCAGCAAAAACCATACAAAATGTTTAACCCCAATAAATGTAAGCATAAATTTGAAAACCGATGTTAAATTTGAATTCTAGAGGTATGAAAACCCTGAGTGCTATAACTCAAAAAAAAACATAAAAATAGTGAATCCACTCATAACAGTTGGAAACTTGCTTCCTACATTAAAGTGGAAGATAAAAATTGTTTTATGGTCATAATGACAAATTACATAGGGTAAATAACACATAAAAATGTATTTTTGGGTGGAGTATTCATTTAAGGTCTAGTTGACATTAACTAGCATGACTAACTGTATGAAAGGATGCCAAAGAGAGGAGTTATGGTAGCTGGGAGTAGCAGAACAGTATGTGAGGGTGGTACAGGATATGTATACGGTCAGTATGACTACAGTGAGGCGTGCAGTTGGAATGGCAGCCTGATTTAAGGTGAGAGTGGGATTACATTAAGGAGTTTCTCTGAGCCTTTTTCTGTTTGAAATGGTGCTGGACAGGTTGACAGATGAGGTCAGACACAAGTCTCCGTGGACTATGATATTTGCGGATGACATTGTGATCTGTAGTGAGAGCATATAGAAGGTTGAGGTGAACCTGAAGAGATGAAGGTACACACTGGTGAGAAGGGGAATGAAAATCAGTAGGAATAAGATGAAGTACATGTGCGTAAATGAGAGGGACAGTGGTGGAATGGTGGAATTGCAAGAAGCAGAGGTAGTGAAGGCAGATTAATTTGAATACTTGGGTTCAACAGTCGAAAGCAACTGAGAGTGCGGCAGAGAGGTGAAGAAGAGAGTGCAGGCAGGGTGGACTGGGTGGGGAAGAGTGACAGGAGTGATTTGTGATAGAAGAGTAACTGCAAGAGTGAAAGGGAGGGTTTATAAAATGGTAGTGAAACCTACTATGTTGTACAGTTTGGAGACAGTGGCACTTACAAAAAGACAGGAGGCAGGGCTGGAAGTAGCAGAAGTGAGGATGCTACTATTTTCACTTGGAGTGACAAGGGTAGACATAAGAATGAGTATATTAGAAGGACAACACAGGTACGAAGGTTTGGTGACCAAGTGAGAGAGGCTTCATTGAGATGGTTTGGCCAAGTGCAGCGGAAAAATGAGGAGTACATCAGAAAAGAATGTTGAGGATGGAACCGCTAGGCAAAAGGAAAAGAGAATGACCAAAGAGGAGGTTTATGGATGTGGTGTGGGAGGCTATGAAGGCAGTTGGTGTGGCAGAAAATGATGTCAAAAACAGGGATAGATGGAGACAGATGATCTGCTGTGGGTGCAGCCAAAAGAAGAAGTAGAAGAAGAAGAAGATTCCTTTAAAGTCTAGTTCATAGGTACAGCATTTTATTCTAACAGCGTAAGTGTTTAGGTTGAAGTTGTTTTTATTCTAGTTCTGGTTTCTTAATTTATTTTTCCATATTTATTTGTAGTTCTGTACTATTTGTGTCTTGTGTTTCTTTTTTGTACTTTTTCTGGCATGCTTGTATTTTCCTTTTGTTAATTACATAATGAATCAATTTATTTTCTCTTCTTATTTAAATTAATTTGACTTGTCTTGTTTATTTTGTTTCAATAGGGGTTTTCAGTTTTTATGTTTTTGTTTTTCTTTCTATTTTTTCCATTTTCCATTCAGTAAACACTGCAACATGGTAGAGCCAAAAGTTTAAGAAGCCTGTTTTGGTTCTAGGCCAATTAAGTTACGAACAGCTGAACAAGATTTGTATAATCTACCCTATCCTTTAGGGTGATTTTTTATTGAATTAGTGGATAAAAAGGGGAAAAAAAATGAAAACCAGATAACAAAGAACAAAACAGACAGGAGAGAAATTCATTGGGGCTAGGATGTGTGAAGCACAGGGGTGCAGGTGAGCATAACAATAAAGATATATAAAAAGGTTTAAAATATATGGTGGCGCAGTGGTAGCGCTGCTGCCTCGCAGTTAGGAGACCCAGGTTCGCTTCCCGGGTCCTCCCTGCGTGGAGTTTGCATGTTCTCCCCGTGTCTGCGTGGGTTTCCTCCCACAGTCCAAAGACATGCAGGTTAGGTGGATTGGTGATTCTAAATTGGCCCTAGTGTGTGCTTGGTGTGTTTGTGTGTGTCCTGCGGTGGGTTGGCACCCTGCCCTGGATTGGTTCCTGCCTTGTGCCCTGTGTTGGCTGGGATTGGCTCCAGCAGACCCCCGTGACCCTATTCGGATTCAGCGGGTTAGATAATGGATGGATGGATGGATATATATATACTGTATATATCACACACTACCGGTCAAAAGTTTTACGTCAGTTTTTTCCGTTTTTATGGAGATGCATGCAGCTTAATGTCTTTATGTTACCTGAAATAAAGGAATATAACAAATAAACAAATGCAATTAAAAAATAGGTCAAGTAATCATTAAATGTACAGTTTTATTCAAATTTTTGATTCATCAAAGTAGCCACCTTTTGCTGATGAAACAGTCAAACTGTGGTAACCCTTTCGATTCAGAATGCCAGTCACTTTGCTGCCTCCAGCAAAAGAACCCCAGACCATCACACTTCCTTCTCCATGTTTGACAGTTGTTGTTTCTTACCCCGAGGAACCATCTTTTCACCAACTCGATGGTGTATGAACACCGTGTGTAATGAGCAGAATATTTCAAATTTTCCTTCATCAGTCCATAAGACTTTATTTGAACCCAGGACTGTGCTTCTGTGTTCATATGGGGTTTGAGCTTGCTGATGCCCGGGTTTTCATCACTATATATATATATATACCATGACATATTCTCTGTTAGTCTATATAGGGCCTTTCAGCACACCTCTGTTTTGATTACATCTTGCTTAAAGAAGGGGCCTGAGTTGCCTCAAAAGCTTGCATATTGTTATCTTTTTAGTTAGCCAATAAAAGGTGTCATTTTGCGTGACTTTTCACAGCACACCTCTGTAAAAGTGATGATCACTAAGGGGCCAGTAAAGTCTACTGGCCGATATCCAAATATCAGTCTTATAAAAATCATTTAGCATTCATTGTCTAATGCTGTGTCAAGAACTGCTGCTGTTGTGCAAAATATTTAACTTAATTCAAAATACAGTAGTTACGAATGTGGTCATACTGACTTATGCAGGCCATGGTGCTGTTCTGTACCTTGTTCCACGGTTTCTGTATTTTAGGTTGCAACACCATGCAAGTGTTTTAGAGCAAATACAGATCTAGAAGTTCAAATAGATAGATCTTAGTAATTGTGAATTTGTAGAAATTGCAGCAAAAACAAAAGGTTGTATTTCCTTAACTGTGTAATCAATTTATAAATTGTTGCATGGAAAATTCCATAACACCCCATAATAAAGGAGAGCATGACATACATCATGGGCCTCTGTTGCTTGTGTAAACCCAATGTAAATCTTTATTCTTTTGTAATGTGTAGTGAGTGTCATGTACTCTTTGAACTGGGATATAATGATAATCAGTTATTCAGAGTGCTCCAGTCAGGGGTGCTTGTCCATTTCATGTTTTTGTTTGTTTTTATATTATATACTCCATTTATTCCTTTCTGTCTTAATTGGTAATTTTTTTCTTCCTTTTGATCATTTTTTATTTTTGCAGAAAACACCAAATACTTAGAATGAAAGTTTTAGGCTTGTCTGACTGCGTTTTGTGATAGTTTTTGACAAATTTAGTTGTGTGATAAACAGAATAAGGCTCTTCTTTTTCACTCCCTCGTATGGAGCATAGTCTGTTCCTTCCTTAAGCATTTTATCTGAGGGGATTTTATCTCACCTGTAATTGCATTTATAGGTATCATTAATGTATCCTGTATTGTGCCACACAGTCTTCTGTTCTATGAATTATAATCAGAATATTTATTAGCTGTTTGGTCAAATTATAGAGCTGCAAGCATATATGCCATAGAAGCAGAGTCAACGTAAGTTTCCATCGTCCTAGAAGCAAATTCCTGAGGCAGCTGTGAGTGATACTCCCACATAGATTAAAGAATATATGACTGTTTGTACGTGTCTGCCAGTGCTTTTATTAACAGAATACTTAAAAATGATTAGGGGGGACAGACTTGGAAACTGATTCAGGAAATTCAGCATACATAGTTATTTCTTTTTTCTATAGCATTTATCCTGCATTTGTTGTATCAAGTAGTGCACAGAATTAAAGTTCATAGCCTACAGCAAGGTTTTAATGAAGAAGTCAGACTCGTGCAAACCAGTCTGATTTTTTCCATGTGCAGGTTTCCCAGAATTCTTTGGATTTAATAATCTCCAAAGAAATAAGCAGCAGGAAGAATGGCCAATTTAGTGAAAGGGATTTATGTGTGGAAAGCATATTAATACGTTACCTGTGATTAAACGTGGCATTTTCTTTTGGGGCTTATTACAGTGTAGTGTGTAGCTAAGTCCATCAGGTGGCGATGTTTCCTAAATGTTTGCTGTCATTGTTCCAATCTTTCAAATATTGTGCAGTGAGAGCCTCATTTTATATAGGTCCTATAATCTGGCCTTTATTTATTTACATATTTCTTCTCATCTTATTCATGAGATCCAAAGAAAGATTAATAACCTGACATCTGGAATAAACATTATCTTTGCGACTTTAATCTAAGATATAGCCATAGCTGTGCTGAAATGAGACCTGCTGATTTAAACATTAGGGACAGTCACATTCAGAAAGGCAAGTCAGGTCTAGATAGGATTAAAGACAGTACAGGATATCATCATGGCAAGATATTTTCCTTTTCAGTTTTTATGATGTTATTGTGCAGAAATCCATCAGTCATTTTAAAGCTTTGTCAGGATTATTAAATTGCAGTGTAATTTTAAGCCGTAGAGTGTTGGATCACTCTGCTCAAATCTTACTTGGCACAGAATATGGAATACAGTTGACCACCAAGTACAAATTAAAATAAAAAAGTGACAGTAAAAATCCTAAAAGAGCTCCAAGCTTCCCTGCTTAGCATGCGATAGTAAATCAAAAATATGATAAGACGCCATCTTTAGCTTTGTCGAGGCGTTACTTTAAATGATCCACACTATCGTATGACACTGTTTACTCTACTGTAGTTCACTAGCTTACAGAATGAGCATTTTTAAGGTGCTCATTTACAGAAACGACCTCTCTGACTAAATTCTTCAGTTAAAATGTTTTGCAAAAACAACTGCTATTATTAAAACACTTTTCTTACAATTTATATAATGATCATATAAAATGTATGTAATGATGATATCTGTACCCCATTATCATGGGGATGCAAGTACCTCCCTGAATAGGCTACTGAAGAGTAAACATACAAGCAACCTAACCAAGTGAGTTAAGGAAAAAATCAAGATGGGGCAGCGCCATCATTACATCACTACTGGCTCTCAGGTCAAATACTCTCAAAACAGTTCATGCTCGTTTTTGTTGGCAGTGTCAAAAATGCCTGCTTTTATCATCTGTAAAGGACGACACACCTGGGCGGAAGTCCCAGCCAGGATGGGGCAAGGTTCTTTACCTGGCTGGAAGCCCAGCTCATCAGATGTCCAAAAAGAAAGACAGGGTGTTCCCTGTCTTAGTCAGGAAGATGGCAGAAGATGCCAGTTTGGAACGGGGTATACTGGTGTCCTGGCAGGGTTAGATTAAGGAACAATACCTGGACAGGAGACAAGTGTCACTAGGGGAGACAACAGGTCAGGGCTGTATGCTCCTACAATAATCCCTGAATCCCTGGGTGGCATTACCTGTGTGGACACCCACAAGACATCCTGGGAACTGTAGTCCCATGGGCAGCCTTGTTGGGTTCCAGAGGTGCTGCCAGAGGGTGATGTGAAGATTTATGATCCCTACTCTTGTAACCACTTCTGGGTCGAGCAGAAGTCCCCATCAGGCTATGCCCAAGCACTGGAAGTACTCCATGGTCTGAGATAAAAGAAACCACTCAACCTTATCCAGGCTAGTCAGAGTCGAGAGAGGAGCTGTGCAAAACACACCTGGGAGGAGTTGACAAATAAGAGAGTGAGTGTGTGAGACAGGAGAAGAGAATATTTGTGGATACACAACATGTAAGAACCTTGTTGTGAGGTACTTGGGTTAATAAATCTGTTTTATTTGAATTTGGGACTTTTGTAGTTGTGGTTGTGTTTGGTGATTGGAGTGCTGGACACCCCTCTACAGGTCATGCATATTTTAACTGACATTCTCAAACCTGTATTTAGGGAAGAACAATCAAAAAATGAATAAGTCAGTGTCAGTTAGTAACAGGAGTCAATAAGCAGCAAAAGTAAAGTTTTTATTTACATGCTTTTCTAACCCTGTTAGATATGATCACCCACATTGACTTTCTGGTGTTAGATGTGGTTCAAGCCACATTTTTCAGTTTTGCAATGAAAATCAGCCATTCTTAGAATAATAATGGTCAGTGTTTTATAAAATTGGGGAAAAGGCACATGTAATGAAATGGTTTCATTAAGTGGAAAGTATGTCTGCTTGAGTAGTTAACTTAAAAATAAAATTGTATTCATTTTTTATTTTAGACAACCAATTTAGCCCAATATGAAACAGACCACGATTCAACATGGGGCACTCGAGGTACAAATTTTCATTTGTCTTATAGAAGCAAAAGTGTAATGAAATATTAAGGTGTTTATTATCTCGTTTAATAACCAAGCTTTAATATTGTCTAGAGTATTCATTTTTTGTATACTTATAAATTTATAATTCAAAACAGAATTTATGCTCAGAATTTCCATATAAATGTGTTTTTAGCTTACATGCACATTACTACAGCTCAGTTGCAGACAAAGCAGCACTGCAAAAAAAAGTCTAAAAATAATCTTCTCCTGGTTATTTTTATTGTTGATATAATGCCAGTAATTGAGCTTCTGCAATACATGACCTGTACCCAAAGCGCACACCTCACATAATCGATTTTAACCTGCTTAATCCAAATTTGGGTCGCAGGGATCCAGACAGCTGGTATCTTAAACTATTGCAATCAATGGATATAATGCATTTCAAGTGATAAGCAACCACTTACTAGTTATATATACAAACCACCCTGGAGTTTTCTTTTAAACTCATCACCTGAAATAAATATTTGGGGTAGTGATTTTATTGCCTTTCTTTAGAGCAACTCTGTCTAATATTCTGATTTGTTCTCTGACAAGGAACATGCAGTCATGCCACAATATGATGAGAGATAATTTCATGTTACAAATGCAACATGTACAAAAGTGTCTTTGCTGCCCAAGGTGATGTTTTATCCACCATCCTCAAATAATTTCAAAGAGTTTGTATCCATTGTGCCCCCAAAGCCAGGACCCAGCATAAGATTATAAACCTGCTGTCTGGGAACTACCAACCAGGCAGATTCCAGGAATTAATGGTGCCTACAGCCTTGAGACACTCTTATCACTATTTTGTTAACCTGTGTTAGCAAACTACACTACTAGGGAAATGCATCCTGTGATAACAATTGATGTATCATGATTAAGTAAGTAAGGTAAAACAGATATTAAGAAAGCTTGTCAAGCCATGACTCAACAGGTAAATACTACCAGAAGTGAATAATTGCTGTATGCACCAAAAAAACAGCAAATGCATAAAAAGAATAAGGACAAGTAAAATGTTAGTTATAAAAAAGTGATCTCTTCTTTTTTTCTGTAGTTAGTTCGCCCAGAGAATTGTAACTCCTGAGCTATAAAATCTAGAAGGTAGTGAGTCACTACTGGGCAATAGAGTAAATGATTATGGATTATTTAAAACCTTAGCCATAATGTATCTTCATTGTGTTAAGCAATCTAGAATTAGAAAGGAGAAAATGTGTAAATGCAAAGGGGAAACGGGCATTGAATCATTTGTTATTTTATTTAGACATTTAAGGATAAGCCTTAAAACTTTATAAACACCAGTTTGTTTATAATAACTTAACAATTAACTGTTATTAATTTGATATGTGCACATCTTCTTACTGTCACTATTAATCACTACAACTCATAATGTGCTTTTTTGCAGAATATAAGGTAAGCAAAAGTATTTCAAGAAAAGAAGATCTGCTGTTGACCATCTGAAAATCTAGACAAGTTATCTGGAACTTTATGTACTATATTTTTTATATTTCTATTACATGTATAACTTTTACTATGTGGCAAATGTAAGTCCAGTCAGTGTTTGCTTCTAATTTCAGGTTTATCCCTATGAAATGTTATCTGTGACAAACAGAGTTCGTGTTAAGTTGCCTAAGGATGTGGACCGGACCAGGCTGGAGGTGAGTCTTTGTGCTGCCTTTTTTTGATAACTCAGATTAATCTAGCATTTTCTTTCACTTTCTCCTTCTCTGTCACACATTTTGTAGCATATTATGCATGTTTGTTTCCCAAAAAGGAAGTTTTTCTGACAGGGATAATCAGAAATTTTCAGTTAAATACCTAAAGTGGTGCTATGAAACTGAGCTCACAACTAGCCATGATATGGTTCCAGTCTTACAAGAAGGCCCAATTTTTTATTGCCATTGAATCATTATTTTATAATCTTTTTTTATAACGAAGGTCAGAAATAATTACATGAAGAACACCAATGTGCCTTGTGGTGGTATAGTGCGATGTAGGCAGTGGCTGCCATTCAAACAGGAGTTATTGAATTGTATCAGAATCTCATAGCTGGGAGGCTGGTTTAGTAGCACATACCACAGTAAACAATCGTTGTTTTGAACTGTTGTATATTGTTACTTCAAAAAGGTTGAATATCCCTAGTCTGAAATTCCAAAATCTGAAGCTTTTTGAGCGGTGACATGACACTCCAAGTACTAAATTCCATACCTGACCTCACTTGCCCAATCGGGGCTCTGACCAGTGTTCCCTCTAATTTTGTTTTTTTCTTACTATGAGCGGATGTGAATAACACAGGATCTGGTACTTAATGTTTACAACTGAATTCTTCAATTCAGAAGGGGCTTACAATTTCAAGTGAGGCACCAACACATGACTGATGAGTTGGGCGTGTGGGTTGAGCATATTGTGGGCTGTTTTGGGAACCTCAGGTGCATTATCAAAGGGTGAAAGGCACAATGACAGCTGCATGGTACATCCAAACTGCTGCATGGGAGGGAATATGAACAATACTATTCAGAAGAGCTGGCAGTGCAGCTTAGACGGAGCATAGGCTGTGTCGCTCCTGTGGTCCTACTTTGTTATTAATCATCATCACCGACAGACCTACTGTACATGCATTACTCATTGCTTATTCTCTCTGTACAATAACCATTTAACCATAGGTGGAGACTGAAATGCCTGCAATTGTTTCTTTTTGCTCTTGTTTAACAGCTAATACAGGTACTCTGCTCATGCAAAAAAATAAAATTAAAATATCTCATAAAAATTGTTCAGACTATGTGGGTAAGGTGTATATGAAATCCCAAAGGTATCTCATTATGTATATGCAATATTCCAAAATCTAAAAATATCTGAAAGACTTCTTGTCTGAGGCATTTCAGATTAGGGATCCTCAACCTGTATATTGTTATGGCATTTTTAATGGTATTTAGCAAATATGATTTTGCATCTGATGTGTTTTAGTTTTTCAGTATTGCAATATTACTACTTTCTATTATTTATTTACTGGTGTTTCAGTCTTCTTCTTTAGATTCTGTTTGTTTTGGTAGAAAAAAGAAAACAAGAACGGCTCTAAGACTTGATGCTAAAGCTCTATTTTGAACATTAAAATGTATTTTGTTCCCATAGCTGCTCAGTGGGCGATTTGTATATCAGTAGCAGCTCTTCACTTACTTAATTAACTGGAGGTTTGCTGTTGGTTAACTAAAGTAATTTTTGCAATCAAGAACTCTACTCTATTCAGGGCCACACTTCAGCTAAGAACAGGTTGAGAAATAACCTATAGAATTGAGTATTTAGTGTTGGTTTTTATTTATATATAGTATAGTACCTCACATTGCCTATAAAAGTATTCACCCCTTGGAAGTTTTCCCATTTTATTGTTATGCAACTTTGAATCACAATGAATTTAATTTGGCTTTTTAATGCTATAAGAAAGAGAAAGGCTCTTTAATGGGAAAACTGATCTACCTGTATACAACATGGTCTAAATCTCTATATATAAAATCCATCATCTGTCTGTCTGTCTGCTTGCTTTTCATGGGAGAACTACTTAACAGATTTAGATCAGGTTTTTTTCTATAATTTGCTTGAACATTCCAGTTGATTTTGTGACCTCTTTCATCATGCTAAGTATCATAGTTCACTTGTGGTACCAATTTATTTGCACGAATCCAAAAGAGATGCAGAGGGTCAAGGTGAGTGGGGCAGGGCCCTCCTCACTCATGCGCCAGTCTCGGGGCATATCTTACATCCGCTTAGCTGGTGAATGAAAGAACTACTTAACGGATTTAGATTGGGCTTTTTCCTAGAATTTGCTTGAACGTTCCTATTAATTTTGTGGTACCAATTTACAGTATTTGCACAAATCCGGTAGAAACACAGAGGTCTGAGGGGAGGGGGCAGGGCCCTCCTCACTCACACGCCAGCCTCGGGGCGTATCTTACATCCTACTTAACGAATTTAGATCAGGCTTTTTTCTAGAATTTGCTTGAACATTCTGGTTGATTTTGCGACTTCTCTCATCGTGCTAATCATAGTTTGCTTGCAGGAACGATATATTTGCGCTAATCTGAAACAGAGGCTGTAGGCCGTGGGGAGATGAAAAGCCTTACATAAGGAGTATGGAGCCAGGCAGGGCCCTCCCCACTGTCCTGTTTCACTTCTATGTGGGCGACTAGTAAAGTACAAATATAAAACACAAAATAATTGATCCCATAGGTATTCACACCCTTTAATGTGACACATCTAAAACATGTCTGGTGCAGCCAATTGGTTTTAAAAAAAAATCACATAATGTAATCAGTTCAATGGAGATCACCTTTCTGAGGTCGAGGGGTTTCAGTTGAGTGTAGTGAAAATACACCTGGAAGGTCCAACTTGTGGTCAGTTAATATCATAGCCTAACCTGCACAATAAAGACAAAAGAACACTCCAGGCAACACTGCAAAAAGTCAATGAAAAGCACAAGTTAGGGGAATGAGACAAAAATATCTAAGTTACTGAATATCCCTTGGAGTCCAGTTAAATGAATCATTAAGTAATAGAAAGAATATAGCACAGCTTGAAATCTCCCTAGAGCAGTCCGTCCACAAAAACTGATTGGCCATGAAAGAGGGAGAGTAGTGAGGGAGGCCACCAAGAGACCTATGATAACTCTTACAAGCTACAGTTAATGAGATTGGATAGACTGTGCAGACAACAAGTATTGCTCAGGTGCTTAACCAGTTACAGCTTTATGGAAGAATGTTAAAGAGAAAGTAATGACATAATGTCTTGGCTAGAATATGCCAGAAGACACACGGGAGAGTCTGAAGTCAACTGCAAGAAGGTTCTACGGTCTGATAGGACCAAAACTAAGCTTTTGGCTGTCAGAGTAAATGCCATGATTGGCCGAAAAACATTGTACATTATCCAAAATACACCATCCTTACAGTTGAGCGCTGTGTTGGCAGTAGCATGCTGTGGGGATGCTTCTCTGCAGCTGGCCACAGAAGCCTTGTTAGGGTATAAGGTGAAAGGAATGCAGCAAAATACTGGAAAATCCTGTAGGAAAACCTGCTATAGTGTGCAAGAAACCTGCACCTTGGGGGAAAATTTGTTTTGTAACAAGATAACAACTCCAAGCATAAAGCCAAACCTGTATCATCTACTTTGGGCTTGATATTTGTAATTAATTTAGACCACTTTGCAGAGATCTATTTTCACATGGATTATAAAGAGTCTTTTTCTATTGATCAGTGTCAAAAAATAACAAATTAATTGTACTGTAATTCAATGTTAGATAAATAAAACTTCCAAGTATTAAATATTTTTATATGTATATGTATATGATAGTACTAGCAAAATACCCACACTTCGCAGCGGAGAAGTTGTGTGTTAAAGAAGTTATGAAAAGAAACGGAAAAATTTTAAAAATAATGTAACACGATTGTCAATGTAATTGTCATAGGCTTACTTTAGTATTGAGTGTGAATTGTGATAATTGTAAAGAGTTTAATTTATGATTGTAAATGTTGTGTATGAGAAATGCACATTTTTAGGATGTAAGGATCTCTTTGTAAACGACATTTGGAGTTCTGCCCTCGGGCTGTAAAATGACCAAGCTGTCTGCTGAGCTTACTCTTTAGTATGCAACGTACAGCTGACCATGTGAGAAGCAATCTTGTGTCAAGTCAATGCTGACCATTTTTAGAGTCTGGCCCTGTGACTTACAGTTAGGTCCATAAATATTTGGACAGAGACAACTTTTTTCTAATTTTGGTTCTGTACATTACCACAATGAATTTTAAATGAAACAACTCAGATGCAGTTGAAGTGCAGACTTTCAGCTTTAATTCAGTGGGGTGAACAAAACGATTGTATAAAAATGTGAGGCAACTAAAGCATTTTTTTAACACAATCCCTTCATTTCAGGGGCTCAAAAGTAATTGGACAATTGACTCAAAGGCTATTTCATGGGCAGGTGCGGGCAAGTCCGTCGTTAAGTCATTATCAATTAAACAGATAAAAGGCCTGGAGTTGATTTGAGGTGTGGTGCTCGCATGTGGAAGATTTTGCTGTGAACAGACAACATGTGGTCAAAGGAGCTCTCCATGCAGGTGAAAGAAACCATCCTTAAGCTGCAAAAACTGAAAAAAAACCATCAGAGAAATTGCTACAATATTACGAGTGGCAAAATCTACAGTTTGGTACATCCTGAGAAAGAAAGCAAGCACTGGTGAACTCAGCAACGCAAAAAGACCTGGACGTCCACGGAAGACAACAGTGGTGGATGATCGCAGAATCATTTCCATGGTGAAGAGAAACCCCTTCACAACAGCCAACAAAGTGAACAACACTCTCCAGGGGGAAGGCGTAGCGATATCCAAGTCTACCATAAAGAGAAGACTGCATGAAAGTAAATACAGAGGGTGCACTGCAAGGTGCAAGCCACTCATAAGCTTCAAGAATAGAAAGACTAGATTGGACTTTGCTAAAGAACATCTATAAAAGCCAGCACAGTTCTGGAAAAACATTCTTTGGACAGATGAAACCAAGATCAACCTCTACCAGAATGATGGCAAGAAAAAAGTATGAAGGAGGTGTGGAACAGCTCATTATCCAAAGCATACCACATCTGTAAAACACGGTGGAGGCAGTGTGATGGCTTAAGCATGCATGGCTGCCAGTGGCACTGGGACACTAGTGTTTATTGATGATGTGACACAGGACAGAAGCAGCCAAATGAATTCTGAGGTGTTTAGAGACATACTATCTGCTCAAATCCAGATAAATGCAGTCAAATTGATTGGGCGGCGTTTCATGATACAGATGGACAATGACCCAAAACATACAGCCAAAGCAACCCAGGAGTTTATTAAAGCAAAGAAGTGGAAAATTCTTGAATGGCCAAGTCAGTCACCTGATCTTAACCCAATTGAGCATGTATTTCACTTGTTGAAGACTAAACTTTGGACAGAAAGGCCCACAAACAAACAGCAACTGAAAGCCGCTGCAGTAAAGGCCTGGCAGAGCATTAAAAAGGGAGAAACACAGCATCTGGTGATGTCCATAAGTTCAAGACTTCAGGCTGTCATTGCCAGCAAAGGGTTTTCAACCAAGTATTAGAAATGAACATTTTATTTCCAGTTAATTAATTTGTCTAATTACTTTTGAGCCCCTGAAATGTAGGGATTGTGTTAAAAAATGCTTTTTTTAAGTTGCCTCATATTTTTTGAATCATTTTGTTCACCCCACTGAATTAAAGCTGAAAGTCTGCACTTCAACTGCATCTGAGAATTCGTTTAAAATTCATTGTGGTAATGTACAGAACCAAAATTAGAAAAAAGGTGTCTCTGTCCAAATATTTATAGACCTAACTGTATTTATTGTCATAGCGAAGCAGATCCTTACTGGTAATTGTAGGCGTTTGAATTGGAATCAGAGGGTATGAGAGGGATGCAGGGAATAAATATAGTCTCCCCTGAGTCAGTTCCAGTGAAAACATTTGCCTCAATGAGGTTCTTGTGCAGAGATTTGATCTGAAGCCTGGTGCCATTACAAAGTTTTGGTGGGTGTAAGTTTCGTAGTAACATAATTGGCGCACCAACATTCAAAAGTAGAGAATGCAGAGGCATGCCTGGAGGATTAAGAGTGTGAAGAAAATAAATGAAAAGGCAGGAGTCACCAGCAGGAAGACGTGAAGCAAGGTGAACAATAACAGGCTTGAAGCAGTGGAGTATAGAAGAAGGGAGCAATGAGCACGCCAAACAGCTGAGGAAAGTAAGGAAGCGAGTGAGGAGGGACATAAGCATGGCATGTCAATGTATATAGGCAGGGAGCCAACCACGTGGTAGGTGCGCGGACAGCGGCTGTGCAGAAGAAGGAAGGGGGACCAGGGGCGGCCCTTGTGCATCTCTGTTATGAAATAAATTCTCTGTTAACAGAAATAAGGAATGAAACCACCAAAAAGAGAGGTCAGTTTCAAAAGTTCCTTACAGCATAATGGTGAGAACCGCCAAAAAGAAGACGTTATTTTCGAAAGTTTGTTACGGGGCATGGCGTGAAATGAAACATATTTAATGTTTCTAAGTACAGTGTAAAGGATGAGCATCTGAAATTTGGGCTTCCTACGTATATTAGAAGTCGCAGAAATAGAGAGGAGGGGTTTCCCCTATCTATATATACAATTTAGGGGGTACACCTGTTTCCCCCCCTTGGGTGTTGCAATAGGACATGAAACATACCTAACTTTTGTAAGTACACTTCTAGGAATGAGCACGCAAAATTTCAGCTTCCCACCTATATGGAAAGTGGGAGAATTAGTGATGAGTCAGTGAGGGCTTTGCCTTTCATATGTATAGATTGTAATTAATGAAAGTGACATTAAATAGATTTGCAAATTAATGAGAATCAAATGACAGCAAGACATTATTGTATTCATTTGGGAGTGACAGAGATCACAAAATTTGAGATAAATGTTCTTCAATCTTTCAGTGTACTATTTTTGCTAGTTTATGTCAAAATACTGTACATTAAAAAAACACAAAATTGTTTGAACAGGGTTTCGGTTCACCATGAGCTACATAGTAAAGCAACATCATTCTTCCATGCAAAGATAATAATTATTTGGTGCTTAGATGTTAAAAACTATGGTAAGCACAGTTCTGAACCCTGCTATACAATTTGGCAGTGAATTCTTCTCTAACAAGGCTATTCAGCAGTACATGATTTACATTTAATTTTTATTTAATTTATACTCTTCAGACCATTCATTACCACCGAACAAGGCAGTATCATGCTAGTGTCAGGTTCTCAGACATTTCTTTATCCATTCTTTTAATTTATACTTTCATATATATTGTTTTTTTTTTAATATTGGTGATTGACTATGACATTTCACTTTAACCCCTAAAATTGCTGGTTTAGCTCTTTACCTTTGAATCACTGTGTGCGCCTGAACTAATAATTTATTTGACGTGGCTCCTGTAATAAAAGAAGTGTAAGCAAACGTACCATAGGCCTGAATTTAGAAAGGTGCCCTGAGATTAGATTCATCACTCAAGCTGCTAAACATAAAACAAGGGTAGAGCATGCCCTGTTGATTGACATGTGTCTTGGCTTTTTAATGGTGCCTTGTATTTCACTATATGCATTTGTAACGAACAGCAACTATTTAATGGCCCTAAGCTTTCTTGGAAAGAAAGATAAAAGCCTTTTCTGTACACTCAAGGGTGTGCTTTATGTTACAGTAACTGTGCTTTTACTTGGTTATAAGCATGACAGCTTGCTTTCCTACAAGTTGCCCCTACCATCTTCCAAGACAACAAGCAATGAACTCATCTAAAAACTAACCAAACAAGCTAGATGGAGCGAATATTCTCCTTTCATTTTTATATTCATACATTTTTATTCTTAAGAGTAAAACCACTGTCTGTTCTGGAAGTGATGCAATGTGACTTTGGAAAGGGCACACTCGTCAAAAAGAAACCGATGAAATGGTTTGAAGTTCATTTCTTTTTAAAGTTTTATGTTCAATCTGTGCAAGTTTTACAACTGATGAGTAATGACAAAATGTCTTTGCAGCTAAATCAGGATCAGTGGTGTTCAAGAATTTTGTAAACGTCTAAATTTCCCTTTAAGCCTGTGGTTTTCCACAGATTCTTTTAAACAGTTCTATGATAGACCTTAAGTTGAGTGCAGAATAAATCTCTTTCCTATAATGAAAAACTTGTTAAGTACAGAAATGCTAAAGCTAGTAGTTCAAGGCTGCAAGGCTAGAGTGTTACTTTGTCCTGCTATTTCACCAAATGGGTTCTTAAGGACCACAGCCTGTCCATTTCAACAAGATGATCAAGCAGATTCTTCCAGACTAACACCAAATGGAAATTCCTGAAATGTGTCATAATCAACATCCTTAGGATGGCGAAGGACAGGCGACCCAGCATACACTGAGGTGCTTGATCCTCTGACTGTGAAATGTCAGGATGTCAGTTTAGCTCTTCACAATTATTAGGTGGTAGTTGAGTGATCTCATTTCAGATACAGAAGCTGTTGTCCTGACATCCAAAACAAAGCTCATGCAAACAAAAATCTGCTATGCTGATCTGACATTTTTAATGGAAGTTCTGTATGTACCAGCTGTATGCATTACACTGAATGTGACTCTAGAGCTTGGCCATGGTAACACTGGAATGGAGTTTAAATTCTGAAGTCTTTCCAGCAGCCCAGAGAATCTAGTTCTGATTTAATTTCAAAATTATTTTCATGTGTATGTAGTCCGATAAAATTATTGCTTACATACCTCCCACAGACTAGTGACATTAGTGCAATACTAACCACAGACAGTGAATACAAAAAAGCCAATGCAACATTATACTGTACATGAGAAACAACATCAAATTATTTATAATTTTTTTTATTCATTATGAAAGGTTGTTGAGTGACCTATGGATAAAACTAGCCCTGAATCTGGTTTTGCACATGACACAAGGGCGCTCAGTGCCAGTAATGTTCTAAGCTGACTTCTCCACCCTCTGTTGTGTTTTGCAGTCCCAAGATGAGCAGGCACCAGTAAGTATGGACTCCACTGAGCACCTGTAGAAGTGGGTGAGCATAAGTGGAGATGCAGAAATGTAACTAATGTCTAAAAATGTAAAGACATTGTTGTGCTTTCTTACCTATAGCCAAGATGTGCTTCAGGTCATTAGGAATAGTGACTTCCAAGATATTTAAGCTGTTGTATTAACTCCCAAATCTAGGTCCTTGGTGGTCTTTGATGGTACAACAGTGTTAAATGCCGAGCTGTAGGTAGCCTATAAACAACACTTTAGTGTACCGGTATTTTAATCTTCATTGTGTAAAGATGACATAAAGTGCAAAGTATAGCATCCTTTGAGGGCTTGTTGTGATGATATGAAAACTGGAGGTGCTCCAAACATTCTGTTTAATGTGCTTCAGTAACAGCCTCTAAAAGCACTTTGTCATAACTGGAGTGGACGCAACTGTATGTTGCCATTTAGAGAATACACTTTCCTTTTCTTTGACATAGCTATAACTGTGGCCTTTTTCAGGCAGGAGGGCACCACAGTCGGTCTCAGTGAGTCAATGAAGTTGCCTTTGAAAATGACAGCCTAACAGAAAAAGAGGTGATTTTGTAGAGATAAAGAAAACAGGTTGAAAGGAAGAGAATTGGAAAGGAGGCTTTGCCTTAGAGGAAGACATCCATCAAATGATCCACCCTTCTGAGACAAGAAAAACCTGGATATAGTTGTTCAAAAACTAGGAGGAGCTGGTAAACAAATGGTAAACAATATCCATAGAAAATTCAGGTTCCTTCATGGGACACTGTGTATGTTGTAATCTAAAAGGTAAATCTCTATTAGAAGGTAATAAATCAATTCTGGGTTTCAAGATGTAATTGCTGACTGCTGCTCCAGTCAATACATTAACTTCAATAACACTGAGCATTAGATGTGTAACTGCTAATCTTATAGCAGATGTGAACTTACACAAACCCCACTTAGTGTTGGGGTCCTGTAGTAACATTATAATAGCACCCATTAATCAACTTTAATTGATGAGAAGGCATGTCATATAGCATTGTGCTGCTTGAAAATTCTAGTGGAATTATATATCTTTTACTGTTATATTCAGTGTCCCCTGAATTGTCACTTAACTATGTACAGTATTCTCAATCCAGTATATTATTAGTCTTGTCATTCTCTCGATTGACATCTTCGTTCTTTGGGTAGATGATTGCAGGACATGGTATTACACTGACCAAATACATCTTCATCAAATGAATTTTTGTACAAAAAGTGTTCTGGAATTTCAATAATATCATCCAAATAGAAGTCATTTTCTTGTATAGCATCACCCAGTGTAAGTAACCTTACACTGTAAGCTGGGTGTTCAGAACGTATTAATTTTCAACGATATAAGCCTAAGAGCTCTACAAGAATTGCTGAATTTAAGGCAAACTTGTAGAATAGCAGACTGCACTGCAAGTGGCCCAATTGTATGACATAGCCTGAAGTGACTTCCCTGAAATACAGTAAAACCTTGCCACCAAAAGTGATGTAATTGCCCTTTATGTCCTTGAAAAGTATATCTGTTGCATATATAATATGACTGGATGCCAAGGTACTGTACGTTGAACTGTTATTAAAAGCTTTGTTTTGTATACTTCTTGCATCCTCAGTATTCATCTTAAAACAAAGGCTTCATTTAATCCAAACAATACAATAGGTTTATGCAATGAAATTGTATGACCACCATTCTAACAATTTTCAGCAATATTTGAAGATGCTGCTGCTAAAACTAAATCCTGTTATCCTCTAATAAACCATTAATACACTATAGAACTATATTTTACCACAACCTCCAGGTCTATCTAAGAAGAAACACTTAGGCTGAAGAAAGTGATCATGAAGAGCTGCAATAATTTCATTAAATGCAAGTGTGTACTCTCTGTTTAGAGTGGCAAACACTTGTTCAGCATATATTTACTCAGCTGATACATCAAAATTGCTTCGTGGAAATACTGTTAAGCATGTTGGCGGATCAGTTAATTTAAAATGTGATAATCTAAGTCCATACTGAATTAAAGGTTCATGAAAATTTTGTAATGTATATTGTTAACAATCTGAACATTTGCTACATTTATTTTTGAACTTCCAGCAAAAAATAATCTGTAAAATAAGATTTAAAATCATTCTATAGTTTTATGTGGTTTAGTTGGAGAACCAAAAACACAAATACAGTGTGTACAAAAAGCAGATGCAACTGTTTTCTAATTTTAGCTTGACTCCCCTTATATAAATTAGCTGAGATCAAAACCAGGATATCAAGGGTCAAGAAAACAAGTTCAGAACAAGAAACCAAAATTATAGTTAATGGGTGTAGCAAAATAGTTAAAAACCAGTAAGGTAGTTCATGAACCGAGCCAAAGTGTAAACTGAAGAACATAGTCAAAATACAAAAAAAGTTTATGACCAGCAATCGATATAAAACTAAAAGAAAATAATGAAAAGTTTGTTAGTTATACCCACAAAAATCCAACATTGTTCTCCTCATTGAAAGATAAGTGATTGCATCAAAGTTTTTGTCTAACACAATGATCCTCTTTGGTTTTGATAAGTTGAATTTCCTACATCAGGTCTCAAATGAATAAGCAAGTCAAATTAAAATGGAGGTTCACCATCCTGATTCTCCAGCAGCACGGCAGCTTAATGTGTTCTTGGATTTTCATACCTGTATACAAATATGTGTATACCAGACGAGCCTTGTTATGTATTATAGGCAGGCAATGTGTGGTTGCAGAGACAGCAGGCACTTGTAGGTGGAGTTTTAAGTGGTAAAAAGGTAAGGGAGGTGAGAAGGGATGGTTGATATATGTAATGAGGTAGGAAATTGCTTTAGGCACTCTTTTAGGTAGAGAATATGAAAATGTATAGGCGAAGAGTTTATGTGTTACTTTTCAAAGTGTTAGTATTTTTACCTTCCAGAACCCCTTTAGATTTATTTTGTGTTGGGGTATGGTGAGTGTACCTCTACATAGCTCAATGCATATTAATACGGTCTTTACTATCATGTGTACAGAGTACTGTGAAACTCTTATTTGCATTAGCTAATAAACATACAACATGTCTCCACTCTATTTATATACAGTTTAAGGAATGCCTTTTTTGCATTAATGTTATTTTCCAAAATTACAACAGTTCTAGTCCATTTATGCACTACACCTACTTTGCATTGGCCTAATTTCCTAACTGACATTACAGAAATTAAATAGAATGACATATTTTTATATGACTTTCCTAATATAAGGCTGTGAATTTAAAATTTTAGCCTTTTTAAAGCACCTCTCCTATATACTGTACACACCTACAACATATGATTTTTGTTTTTTTGTAATTATTATATCCAGAATCTCATAGTATGACACATGCAAAAATAACTCTGGTAAGATAAAATGTGTAAATCTGCTGAAATGCAAATTATCATTTTGACTCCATTACTGTACCTTCCCTTTATATGCAGCTAAGTTATATGTAGAGAATGTAAAAACACAATTCAGAAGCAAAATATTAAACCTATCAAAAAAGTGAATATTTTACCTTTAAACAGGCAAAATTTGAAAATGATGAATGCACTTCAATGTTTATCTAAGAATATTCCTTTGAACCCGGGAACAGCTTTTTTTGACAGTCCATTGGCATATTAATGCCCATCAGTCAGGATATTTTTGGTTTCTTTGACTCATTTCTAAACCAGTTTTTTCCTCAGTATAGTTGAGTAAGGACAACCTTATAAAATGACTATATTCACTGAAATGACAGCAAAGTTTAGCTGCCTGTCAGCCTAACAGCATTACTCTAGACTACTGAATGACATTTTTCTACTTTAGAAACCATTCTAAGTTCTTATTTAATATAGTAGATGTCACGAAATAAGCTACAGCCAGCCTGGTCCTAATGACACTGAAAACCTCAGAGTAATGCACTTCAATTTCTCCACTTACAACTTAACATGCTAGTGTTTATAAATTATAGCCTGTCATTTAAATGTATAAGTAAATAATTATAAGATATTTTCAGAGATATTTTGTTAACTGAGATGAAGGGGCCCCATGTGGGTTGAAAGAAATCGTACTCTGGGAACATAGGCACCTATGTTTTTCCTATGTTATACCGTATATTAGGACTACAGTGTAACAAAATGCAATAGAGGTGACCCTTGAGGGATATACAATACACTCCGGTAATGCACACTGCATAGTTAAAATGAAAGGTTACTCTACTTATTGGAAAAACACACAGTGTGCTATGTAAAGGTCTTTTATTTGTATACTTACTGTAGTTCCACCCATGAACACTTCTTTCATTTAATGTGCGATTCTTCTAATTTTACAGCTTGCATAATGGAAAAAAACTATTTTTCGAGGAACAGAACATCAATGATGCATTTTCCATTTTGGCTCTGATAGCGTACCACTTACTTTACAGTTAAATGCCACACACTATGACTATACAAACAGAGCTATTTGAAGGATGTGAACGAAATGTAAAATTAATGAAAAATGAAGTGAAGACAGTTAAAGCAGTATAATGTGATGGGAATTTCAAAACTATTTGTACGTGAAAGATGTGACAGCAAACCCCAGAGTAGTTTTCTAGAGTCTTCCAAATTAAGACATTCTATTTCTAACTTGACATTAGCTTTAAATGGGAAGAGCTGTTAAGTGAATTGATCTCTCTAAAGAAGCACATTTTGCAAGCTACTGTTCTCAGTCACAGTTTTGACTCCTGTCTTCTCATACTCATCCACTTTTCTAGTAAATGTAACAGTAACAGTTTTTTTTCTGGCCATTAACAACTATTAAAAATGTCTTTATCTTTACAGATATATTAGTATAAGCCCAAGAAAGCCCTATGTGTTAAATTTTATTCTACTTTAGTTTATACATTCAGTACAATAGAGTAGTGTGATAAAAATTAAAACTGTGTAAGGTTCCCACTAAGGGCAGTCTTTTTGAGCTCTTTCTTAACAGTGGACAATTTACCTGTTGCTAGTATAATTCCTAATATTGTCAAAATTGTTATTTTTCTCTTTATTTATTTTGACCTACTTGAACTGGAAATGAAAACCTGTGTTTGATGAAAATCCACAGAATGTCAACTTTCCATTTTGGAGACTTATTTTAGGAATTTACTTTGTACCATTATTTGTATTCCACCCCCTCACTTCACAGAAGCATTAAGTATCGGGACAAATTAACTGAAAGTAAAATAAAGCAATATAAAACATATAATTTGGAGTGTTATTTTTAAGGTGTTTTGTCAAGTTTCTGCTGTGTTCATTTTCTGTTTTTATTTGTTATAAAAGTGTGACTGAGTTTGGTGTCTTAACAGTTGAATAGCAGACCTGAGTAGATTTAAAATTACAAGGTTTCTGTGATCAGCGAAGGCGTTTCATTTTTTTTTCTTATCTGCACTGGTTGAGTTTTTTCGAGACCTTGTTTGGTGCATCATAAAATTCCTGTACTTGCTTTCACGTAAACAGATACAGCGATTCTGTACACTGTTGGAAGTACTCTGCTGTAATAGTAATTAGTTAAATCATCAAGAAGAACGTATTAGTGTCCATTTCAAAAGGCAGCCCTTTGTTTATGTGTCTGATGGATTTTTTGCCTGTATCAATTGAATAACTGCCACTTGTATAACACAGTATAGAACATCGGATATGTGTTACAGCGCCACTTGCAATACTAATGTGACAGGAGCTTTGTTGCTCTTTTGGTGTATTATCACGGAAGTTTCACTTTTTGTTAGTTTAGTTCACCTACTTACTGTGGTGTCTTCTTTGTAGTGTAACATGTGTACTGCTTTATCTGTACATGTTCAGCTGCCTTAGGCAAAATGACACTTCTGTATAGCTGCTTTATTGTGCCCCACATGTATGGCTTTATCTGGACATGGCCAGTTGCCTTAAGCAAACTGAGTCTTCTGCTTTATAGCGCCCTATGTGTATGGCATCTCCACCTGAGGGCAGCTGCCTCAAACAAAGAGGCATACTGTCTTGGCCTGAACAGAACAAAGGGTTGTCTCCAGTCCTCGGCATCACTCAACACTGCTGTGCCACTTACCAAAACAGGTGCCCACAACCATTATGGCTATATATAAAATTACACTGTGATGCATCTGTTTAGCAATAATATATAATAAAAAGTCCTTTGGCAAATGCAAGGAAGCATGCCTATCAACCGGGAATCCATTGCAGAGAAGTCTCCTTATTTATACAGCACATTCATTTAAGCTGTTCTGAGATGTTATGATTGGAGAATGCCACCAATCACTTTTCTATGAAAACATTTGGTTGAATCGGTGAAAAGTTAACGCTGACTTGCACCCAATCATTGTACATCTCAAATGGATCATTTTACATGAATCTGAAAGCTTAACTAAACATTTGTTTATTGGTTAAAAGCCTGCTGGTTACAATCTCCCCCTTCTGGCCCAAAGTCGGCTGTGGAGTGGCTGTTTTGTCAAGCTGTCAAGACAATGTTTAGCCGAAGAAAAACTTGGCAGCTTCAAACAAGAAAATCTTGTACATCAAGTATAACATTTAGTTGCATAAATTATTTACATCTAGTTTTTCTTAATGGAAGACTTGATTAATCTTCAAAACAATCTATAGGTTACTGGATTACGAATATAGATGATAGTGACAGACAGCACTATTTGGGATTAGTGAGTTGTATTTTACTCACAGTAAATTGTTAATAAATCAATTAAACTGAAAACTTGTATTTTTTTTACTTTCTGCTTTATACCTAAATTTATAACATGAACTCTATAATAAAAGGATTACTCAGCTGTGTGGTTAGATGGGCCTAGAGAACTGAGCTATCCCATGTAAATCTGTGCTGTGTTCTTGGAATTTGCCTGATGGTGACTGTGATGACAATATGGAAGTGCTGCCGAACAATATTTGTTTATTAGTTACTGAGTTCTTTAGGTGGAGTGGTTTTAGTGAAAAGTAGAAGGTATTATAAGTATTATAAGTTTACTTGCTTTACTGAGAATTGTATTCTTTCTGTGTCATACAATAGTAAAACCAGTAAACTTAAACCACTTGCCTGTTTAGAGTTTGGATTGCTGCAGGTTTTTGTGCTGCTCGTGACCACAGAGGTACAGTAGCTCTGAGACAATTCAATGAATACCAAGTACAGTAAGTCTTTCTTTTTCTTGTGAAAAAAATTATCAATATTTTCCCTCAGTAAATAAATACTAGGTTACTTTTTTATATGCCAATAATAAATTTCCATCAGTATGAGACTTTTTAGTCTTATCTAAAAATATAAATTCAAAATATTTTTTAAAAATTAGGTATGGGGGCCCCAATTTTGATGTGTTTTTGGTGTGTATGGGCACAGTTTTGGTTTCTACTATGAAGTATTGCAGTAGGCCAAAAGGGATATAGTACAGGCTGTACTACATATGAATTATCTTTACTGGTATACTGATGAATAATAAAATAAAAAACATTGGTCATGGAAAATGCAGATCTCTTAACATAACAAAGCTATTGTTGCCTTTTTAATTTTTTTTGCTGCTGCTGGTTTGGAAAACCCACAGTTCTTCAAAGTCTGCTGTGAGATTTGTATGAACTATGCCAATAAAAAACAATAAAAACGGGGGTGGGAGGAGTAAGCATGAGGTAGTCTCCTAGGCGAGTGCTCTGAATTAATATCTTATTGTCCTCACATTTTCATTGTATCGTCAAATCTTTATTCCTACTTGGCACATTTGATACTGCAGGTCTGGTCTCTATTATCAAATTGTCTTTTAATCTAGAAGCTAAACAAGCAGAATTTGATAATCTTTGTCTTATGGCTCCAGTGTCTGCATTATATTTGCATTCATTCAGGAACACGTAGGGCATCTGTTACTGGCTTTATAGATGCTGGTTTAATAACTGAGCTGTCTGTTTTTTATCCCTGCTGAGGTCTGGGCTTTCTATTAAAATTGTTAAGAGTATTTATTTTAATTAATCTGCTGTACAATGATGGCATGAACTGAAGCGCATTATGCTGTTTTATTTGTAACAGAGAAAATAAAAAAGTTATATAGCATGTACTTTTTTCATATTTATGTAGTAAAAAAAAGATAATTGAAACCATAATCTAATATGAGTCTGTAGAAAAGTCTGGCATTTCTAACATGTGATGTTTGTGCAACAGATGCATGTGTCACAGACTGCTTAACGTTAAGGACACTGATATCCACCATACTAGGTATTGTAGCTTATGATTAAAAAGAGCCAAGCCGTGGGTTAAATCAACATGAGTGAATGCACATCTAATTATGAGATCACTCAAGTTTTTAAAAACAGTTTACCGCTGTGGCAGAGCTCTATATTGTAATTGGTGTAAACTGTGAATGATTTTTTCCACATTTATTTGCAGGCGCTGTTGGGAGAAATTACAAAGTCCAAACTGAATTTGCCAACTTGAATTTCATAGCTGTATTCAGTATCATGTAACCAAAAATGATGTCAAAAACATTTGAGCTGCATTTTAAACTAATTTGGCAATAAAAATTTGATTTGCATTACGTGGGTTGCTAGCGTGACTCTTTCAGTTGAAGTACTGGTGGGTGCCTCCTGTCAGCAGTTCTTGTTATGCAGCACATTCAAAAGAAGCAGCACTTTATTTATGAAGTTGTCTTTAAAATAAACATATTGATGTACTTATTACTTTCCAAGGGAAAAAATAACATCTTCATGTGTGTCAGTCAGTTGCCAATAGTTCGGATAATTGCAGCTGCTGTTTAAAACAAAAGATGTGAGTACTTAAAGAACTTACAGTATATGATGGAAATACTCTTTCAGTTTGGTGAAAGCCTGACTATCAGTAGAAGAATATTTTATCACAAATGCTTGCTATCAAGTCCATAGAACCAACTATGTCTTTTAATATGCTGGATACCTGTGATATACTCTGTTTTGCCTGCCTTTTTGGATGTTCCATCTGCGGTTACAGAAGGAAAAGTGACTGGACTGTTTTGTATTGCAGAGAATTCCCATGTTGCTAGTATGACTTCTGCTTTAACACAGCTGCTCCAATGTTTTTCCAACTCTTTGCTTTCTTGATATCATTGATCAGCTGACATCTTCAGCACAAACAAGATCTGGCTGATATCACTGGACCTAGCAGTCTATCATGTCTAATATGTACTGTATATATTTATTCATTTTCTCAAACACGGAGTGGTTGGGCAGTACCAAAAGTTACATTTCAGAAAGCTGACTTATGGTGAAAAGTACATGTGTGATAAATTATTAGATTTGAGTACAGTAATCCCTCCTCGATCACGGGGGTTGCGTTCCAGAACCCCCCGCGATAGATGAAAATCCGCGAAGTAGAAACCATATGTTTGTATGGTTATTTGTATATATTTTAAGCTCTTATAAACTCTCCCACACTGTTAACATTATTAGAGCCCTCTAGACATGAAATAACACCCTTTAGTCAAAAGTTTAAACTGTGCTCCATGACAAGACAGAGATGGCAGTTGTTTCTCACAATTAAAAGAATGCAAACATATCTTCCTCTTCAAAAAATGCATGTCAGGAGCAGAGAATGTCAGAGAGTGAGAGAAAAGCAAACAATCAAAAAATCAATACGTGCTTTTGTGCTTTTAAGTATGCCGAAGCACCGCGATAAAGCGCATTTTTTAGAGGAGCGTCCGTATCTTCTAAGCAAACAGCCTCTGTGCAAACAGCCCCTCTGCTCACACCCCCTCCGTCAGGCAGAGAGAGTGAGAGAGAGAGAAAAGCAAACAATCAAGCACCGCGTGGGAAGCGTATCGTATATCATTGAGGAGTTTTATTTAATATGTAATACATGCTCTGATTGGGTAGCTTCTAAGCCATCCGCCAATAGAGTCCCTTGTATGAAATCAACTGAGCAAACAAACTGAGGAAGCATGTACCATAAATTAAAAGACACGTTCTCCGCAGAAATCCGCGAACCAGTGAAAAATCCGTGATATATATTTAGATATGCTTACATTTAAAATCCACGATGGAGTGAAGCCGCGAAAGTCGAAGCGCGATATAGCGAGGGATCACTGTATTCCATTCAGCCTAAGAAACTTCCATCATATTCACCTAGATTTTCCAAATAACGTTAAGTCAAGATTTGAAGGTTTGTAACAAAGAAAAACTTTCCTACATTTGTGTAGAGAAAAGCCAAGCAAAATGACACCTTTTATTGGCTAACTAAAAAGATTACAATATGCAAGCTTTCGAGGCAACCTTAACAAGTTTAATGTTGCAGAATTTATTATAAAGTTGCATCTGGGATCCTCTATACTATCTCCTTTCGTAATTTTAAACACTTCTATCATAACCTCTTAACCTCCATTCAGTTCAATTCTTTCAATCTCTCCTCATAACTCATACCTCTTAGATAGACAGATCCCAGTGTTTCCTGACACACTTCTGCTGAATAATTCATTGGTTGAAAGTCCTCAGTGTTAGTGTGTCAGAGAGAGGATATGCAGCTTTGTTCATAATGGCACTCAGTTTTCTTTTAATTCTGTCAGTCTAGAGTGTGTCCCATAACTAAGTCTGCCCTTTTAATTAGCTTGTTAATTCAATGAGCCTCTCTTGTAATGATGTTACCAGCCCAGCACACCACAGTGTAGAAAATCGTACTGGCCATCACAGAGTTGTAGAAGATGTGAAGGATGGATGTAAAAAAATGTGTCTCTTAAGTTCCTTTGTGTTCTAAGATCAGTCCAATCTGTCATTAATGTGTACCCCCAAGTACTTGTAGGAGAGCACCACCTCTACATCCACTTCTTTAATATTGACTGGACATAGAGGCTGTTTGGCATAGCAAAAGCCAATAACCTGTTCATTGGTTTAGCTGATGTTAAGATTCAGACAGTTCTCTTTGCACCAAGAAACAAAATTCTCCACCTGACCCCTTAGCAATACACCTCAGAAATGCAGACTCATCTGAGAATTTCTGCAAGTGATATGACCTGAGGTATACAAAATGAAGAGAAAAGGAGACAGGACTGTTCATTTAGTGCCCCAGTGTTGCTCACATCTGTATCAGAAACATATTCCTTAAGTCTCACAAACTGAGGTCTGCCTGACAGATAGTCCATTATCCAGGACACCACAGGCTCATCCACCTGCATATCTCTGAGTTTACTCCTTAACAGGGATGGCTGGGTGGTATTGAAGGCACTGGAAAAATCAATAAACATAAACCTCACAGTGCTTCCAACTTTTTCCAGGTAAAAATAAGTCTTGTGCAGCAGATAGATAATTGCATCCCACACTCCATTCGTTGTCTGATAGGAAAACTGCAGTGGGTCCAGGTGCACTACCACAAGAGGATTCATATAGTCCAGGACCAGACTCTCAAAGAACTTCATGATGTGAAACGTAAGTGCCACTGAAAAGGCACCTGAACTCTTTTGAACAGGAACAATGCAGGATGTTTTCCAGAGCAGTGGCACTTTCTGGGACTTCAGGAACAGGCTGAACAGGTGACAGAAGACTCCACAAAATTGGTCAACACAGGCCTTATGCCTGTCTGGTCCCACAGAGTTTCGTGTGTATAGCTTCATTAGTTATCTCCTTACTTGGTCTTCGGTTTGGAAAGCCCATACTGATATTCAGAAATGGACTTGTCCAGCTGACATGATAGAGGTTGTTGATATAGTGTAGATGGTGTTGGGGAGACATTGGAAGAATAAGGCAGTAATTATGCCCAGTTCATTCCATAAATCCTTCATGTTATTCTGAGTGAGTTTGTTATCTATTTTAGATTTGTAAGCTTCCTTTCCTTCAGTCAGCTTTTTCTTTAGCACTTACTGTGCATCCCTTAGAGCCCATTTGCCACTGGACTTAAATGCTCTCTTTTTGTCATTCAGGAGAACCTTAGTAATTCAGGGCTTCTTGTTTAGCCCTTAGTCTTAAGGATACTCTTAGTCCCAGAATCAGCCTAGTCACTTTTCTCTGAACTTTTCTGCTATGTGCTGCTATGTTTTTTTGTAATATTGAGACCAAAACTGCTTGTACTCCAGGAGAGACCTCATCAATGAGTTATACAGCATAAGCATGTCCTCCCTTGTACTCCTCATATTGTGATATATAACCTAACATCCTATTAGCATTCTTGATTACTTTTGTATCTTGTTTAGATGTATATAGTGATGAGTCCACTACAGCTCCCTGGTTCTCCTCATCAGGGGTACTTTAAAGTCTCAATACTCATCTTTTGAGAGATTTGTACAACATTGCATCCATTCTTCATTCTCCATATGCATTTATAACAACAAAGGGCAACGGGAGGCTGCAGTCACATCATGTGAAAGGTAACAACAAGACCAGGGGCCTCATGTATAACGCCGTGCGTAGAACTCGCACTATAACATGGCGTAAGCACAAAAGCCGAAATGTGCTTACGCACAGAAAAATCCAGATGCAGGAATCTGTGCGTACTCCAACTTCCATGTTCTTCCGCTACATAAATCCTGATCAGCGTGAAAAGTAACGCTCGTGCATGCGCTTCATGTAACGCCACAACTCCACCCAGAATTACGCCTCTTTGAATATGCAAATCAATGTAAATCGCCCTTAAGCGCAGCCTTCTGTGAAAAGACAATAGGAAAAGCACGGGGGAAAATATAAGAATTTCAGCGAATACCAAGTGGAGGCAAAGGAAAAACATACTATTTGTTCAAATAAACTGTGGTATAATCAACAAAAAGAAGTTGATCGAGTGACATAGCGTGTTGGAGAAACTTGAAAGCTCATGTTCACAAAATCGCACAGTGCCGGAAATAAAAAAGAAGTCACATATCAAAGTCGCCGCGAAAAGGCGAGTTGTAGCCCACTGTCTGAGTGTCATATGAAAGCTTATTAGAGTACAGAGAAAAAAAGGCACACAGTGGGGAAAAAGCACGAAATGTCAACTTCAATCTCGACATTTCCACTTTAATCACATAGTTTATTTTGTCATTAAAGTAGAACATCATAAACTTCATCTTAAAATCATTTAATTAACCAGTTTCTCAAATCACATCATAATTAAAGTAGCATGTTAAATGCTTTGTTTTGTATTTGATCTTCTATGTGATCTATGTGTGTGAATCACTACTTGCTTCTTAAACCGGCTCTCTTCCTCCAACTGGACACAGAATCCATTACATTTGTGATATTGCAGCTCTCTGAATAACTAAAATACTGAGATGTATACGTGATATAATTTTTATGATGATAGGAGTTAAAGCACGTTATTAAACATGTTTCACTTCGATGAAATAATTTATTGCAGCAGTACTCAGGGGCGGCTCTAGGCTTGTGGTGGCACTGGGCAAAGGAAGAATCGGTGGCTCCTTCGTTCGCCAATGTCAGTAAGGCAGCTTATGCACAGTGGATGGCCACGTCCTTTGCAGACACTGCATAGCCGCCTCGTGCTTATTATACAAGCATTTAACTTTTGACGAAATTTGTCGCTGTGTTTTTAGCTGTGTTGTTATTTTCTCTTTCTGTTTTGTATTCAATATATATTGGTGTAGCCGCCACTGCGGTCCTTGCTTTTCTTTCCCCAAGTAACCGATCGCCACAAAATCAGCTCTGTAATAGAAGTTAAGCCATCTGTAAGCTTAGCGCCGATTCTTCAAAACGTTTAAAGAACATTGAAATATCTTCGTAGTACATGATTAATTATTCTATCCTTCACGACACTCCCAGTGAAGAATATAGATTATTTACATGAAGTTAAAGTTTTATCTGTATAATTTAATAAACATATTTTGCTGCATTTCACCTTAAAAATGATATCGTCATCATCTGTAAATACGCGCTTTATAAACTGGCTCAGGCTGTGCGATATTATAACTGTAGTGCAAGTTTACAGTGGGGTGATTGTACTTATAAGTACAAACAGTTCTACAAGGAGCAATTGATTGGCTGCATTTAAAGTTCTTGGGATTAAACTGTTTCTGAACCGCGAGGTCCGTACAGGAAAGGCTTTAAAACGTTTTGCAGTGGCTGAGACAGCGTGTCCTTGAAGCTGTATACCGATAATTCTCTTTCCGATCAGCTGCTGCTGTGATTCATACTCAGATACAGTAATATAAATACTCCGAGTCGTGCAGTGAGAGAAATATGGAAAAAGATGATCCGCTGTGGCAACTTCTAACGGGAGGAGCTGAAAGAAGAAGAAGGTGCAATGACAGTAACAACGCTAAAGCAGTTATGGTATTTGGAATACTATGGCTGTTCCCTGGACCATTATATTGTTACGAGTTAATTACAATCAGATGCGTTACAATAATAAACAATATGCGGTTAGTTTCTGTGTATTTATAAAGGAAAATAAGGTGTAACCACACAGGAACAGTAGCACTGCTTTGACGCTGGGTGCCGCCAGTCTGCAAAACCGAGTGGAGAACTTGCGTACGACAAGGTATGAGGTACCGTGAAAAAGTGCGGGGCTTTACGCCAAGTGTAGGTTTTATACATCGCGATTTGAAAGTGGAAAAGTTCTTACGCAACATTTCTGTGCGTACGCACCGTTTATACATGAGGCCCCAGGCTGTTGCTGGGCACACTCACTGACAAACCCCTGCACATCTGTGCTGGACCTATTTAGACTTACCAGACAACATACAATAACATGTACACTTTGTCTTTGGAAGTGGGAATAAACCAACAGACTTGACAAAAACCCATGAAGTAGTAAGTAGGACAGAAGTATGAACTGCATGGTATTGTGCTACTCAATATTTATTTATTTTATTTTATTTTTTGAGTAGCACTCAACTGCTAAAATGAAAGGGGTTTCTAAGCACACATTTTGTTCAAGTATAACTAATATGTTTTATTCCGAATTTGAGTATAATTTTGCACATATTATCAGACAATTAAATCTGAAATTTTCAGGAAATTACAATGTTTGTTGTCTTACTTATATGTGGTGGTACACGTTCAAAAAGGGTTTTTTGTTTATATTTTTTTGAAATTTTGGAACACCCCGCTGGTACAGTATTTCATTCTTTTATATTTATTGGCAACTTATGAGTCTAGTAGATTTTTCGCGTTTCAGTCAACAAAAGGATATTAAAAAGTTGATGTAGTGTAAGACTGTTTTAATATGAAAGGTTATAAAACAAATTAAACACGCCTATGAAAGAGACCTTTTCGTAAAAAAGAAACCCACTAACTTCAACAAATGAAACAGAAATTACCTTCTAGTGCTTTCTAACAGTACTTTGTAACCATTGGCATGTTCTGTAAGTGACTTCACACTGAACATTCATTATCTTTTCACTTTCTGTTGTGTTCAGGATATTATAAATGGTGTGCACAGGTACATCTAGTGTTGTGGGATTCAATATAAACTATTCTCTTTGCCAACATTGCTCTCCCTGGCCACATGTAAAAGGAATAAGAAAGTCAAAGATTTTGCCCTCAGTCATTGATTCGATTGAAACAATGTGTGTGGAAAGCGTAACCCCACACACAGACAGACCGACACCAGAATGTCCAAAACACACTTCTTCATTTAGATTTTCCGCACCACAATGCCTTCAATCACCAACTCTCTCCACTGTCGTCGTCGTCGTCTTCTTCTTCTTCTTCTTTCTCTCTTTTGACCTCCTCGCTCCTCCTCACAAGCTTCGTCTCCTTCCTCCCAACTCTGGCTCGTCTACTGGAGGGAGGCTTCCCCTTTTATCATGACCCGGATGAGCCCCAGGTGCTCCCCTTGACGTCACTTCCTGGTGTGGCGGAAGTGTCGGGAAAGCACCTGGAAGCCCTCCGGGTGACCTTGGAATTACTTCCGGCAGCACTTCCTGGTGTGGCGGAAGTGCTGCCATCCAGGCTTCTCTAATAGTCCGGGCCCCCCGGCAGTGGCCACATTCTCTCCAAATGAGTATTCCCGCTCCGTCCCTGTGGCCCCCACATAGCCCCAGGCGGCTGCCCTCTCGTGGTCAAGGAGAAGTATTGTCCAACCCAGGGACTATCCAGGCATCCCTGAAGCCCATACGGCAAAGCGGCCCGTCCCGCGAGGGGTAGGAGTCTCCCTAGGGGGGGGTCCCAGAATACCATCTTCTATGGTCAGGACCTGCAAAACAGGAAACAGGTGCGGAGACGTCGCCCCGACGCCGCCTAATTGCATCTTTACTCAAGGCATATGGACAACGTCTCCACAGATGCCCAACTCAATGGCACATGTAACACCTGCGCACCCTCTGTCTTTCTGGTGCCCTCCGGACCTGAAAACAGGACGGGAACAGCTGTGCCTGTATCTCTTCGGCTTGGTTTGGGGCAGCTCTCCATTGTCTCGGGGAGAGCTCTCTCACTTCACGCGATCTCGTGACCTCGTTTCCACCTGTCGGGAGAACCCTCCTTTTTTCTCCGGGGCCTCCCATTACTCTGGGGTGCTGTAACAGCTTGGATCCCCTTATGGATTAAAGAGGGACCCCATGCTGTTTGCACACCTCTCGAATGGGTTACGAGCGCTGCAGTTTCCTAGCGCGGGGCGGTCTGGGTGCCGACACATACAAGCCAGCACCGTCCCCCCGTCTCTGCTTGTACTGCGGGCTCAGTACTCGTCCCCCGATCTACTGTCGGAACCCCTGCTACTTTGATCCCTTCCGTTACATCCGGGTTCTTTTCGCTAGGGATTCCCTTATCATGTTCGGTACCGGTATCACTTACCTGTACCCAAGCATCGGACTTGCTGGAGAATCCCACGTCGCGCCGCCTCAAACACTCCAGTACGGCTCTCAGGGGTGCGCCCGCAGTCTCCTCCAGCGTTTTGATTACGCCTTTCAAATCACTAAGAATCTGTAAGAGAGGCTGTACAGGATGAAAGACTTTCTCCAACTCTTGTACAGCCAACAACAAGTCACTTAAGCCAGCCGGTGGTGAAGTCATACTTTTTTCGCACTTACCTGCTGGCTGGGAGCCATGGAGCTCCTGCGCATGCTCCGTTGGGTCTTTGAGCGTCCCAGGATTGACGTTTGTTGGTCCCGCCTACAAGTACTCATCGGCGGGTACACAACGTACTCCATCCAATCCTGTGCTTGTCTTTGGGAGGAACTTCCAGTCTTCTGACGCTCCCTCCACCCTATAAGCGGACTCAGTTGGGGAAGAGTCTTCCGGGCAGCTTCCGCCCCGCAGCCCTTCTGCAGCCAGTGGTGGCTCCTCTTCATCTCCCATCGCTGTCTCGCTATCACTCCACGGGTCGGTGTGTTTCGGCCACAGACGCGGATTCGGGCAGTCCCTTACTAAAAAACAAGACCAGGGGACAGCAGGGTAAGCCCTGCCAAGCGTATCACAATTGTACGCGAGACTTACCTACTGAATCCCATCTTCTTGAATGAGTTGTCGCTGGGCGGCCTCTTCCGCCGCCCCGTGCATCCGCAACGACGACACTGGGTAGAGGTGTCGCTACCTTCAGGGCGCGTTTACCCTTTTTCTTCCCCATAATAATAGACGTCCATCAGGCGTGGTCCTTGGCAAGCATTTTCTGAGACGTTGGTGCAGGATTGCGTGCTGTGATGGAAGTGAGCCTTCGTCTGCTGTGCGGGGTTGCCTCCACAAAAATTTTTTTTAAAACGGGGTACCCCGCTTTAGCAGGAGGTGGGCCCCACGTTGGGCAAGATTGTGGAAAGCGTACCCCCAGACACAGACAGACCGACCCCAGAATGTCCAAAACACACTTCTTTATTTAGATTTTCCGCACCACATTGCCTTCAATCACCAACTCTCTCCACTGTCGTTGTCTTCTTCTTCTTTCTCTCTTTTGACCTCCTCTCTCCTCCTCACAAGCTTCATCTCCTTCCTCCCAACTCTGGCTCGTCTACTGGAGGGACGCTTCCCCTTTTATCATGACCCGGATGAGCCCCAGGTGCTCCCCTTGACGTCACTTCCTGGTGTGGCGGAAGTGTCAGGAAAGCACCTGGAAGCCCTCCGGGTGACCTTGGAATTACTTCCGGCAGCACTTCCTAGTGTGGCGGAAGTGCTGCCATCCAGGCTTCTCTAATAGTCCAGGCGCCCCCTGGCGGTGGCCACATTCTCTCCAAATGAGTATTCCCGCTCCGTCCCTGTGGCCCCCAAATAGCCCCGGGCGGCTGCCCTCTCGTGGCCGAGGAGAAGTATTGTCCAACCCAGGGACTATCCAGGCATCCCGGCCGGGCAGTGTCCCCGGTCATCTGTGACAGGTGATAAATACTTTTAAATGTCTATCTATGATTGTATTTCATGTAGAAAAATCCCAGTAGACATTGGAAACTCCAAAACTGAAGTAGCATAAGAAAACTAGAAAGTAGGGATATTAACTCAATTGTTATATTAACCAGGTATATTGTACAAAGTCTTGTAAAGAATCATATACACTCTTTACATTTTTTTAAATTACAACATAACAACCATCATCTATTACTCAAAAACCTAAATTTAGAAAAAAAAACTATTTATATTTTACTTTATCTTTTATTAAAAAAAAAATTAAGAACCTGTGTGTGACACAGATTGATAGGGTGAGGCACAAATCAAGAAATGTAGTTCTTGGCATTTTTATAAAACAAAGGCAAGTCATTTTCAGTTCTTAAGTATTCCACTGGAAATTTCAGCAGATTATTTAACAAAAGGACAGTTTGTGACAAACAATTCAGAGTGTAGCCATATGCTTCAGTTTACTTAAAACGAACGAGGGCCAGACACAGAAAGATTCCTCTGTATGCAGAATTTTAATATAATCTGAAAATGCCTTGATGGTGTAAGAAGTCTCTAATGTGTCACTGCTGTGGTTTTAGAAAAGTACTGGGTATAACCCTAGAATGGAAAATGTGTTAGGAGTTCCTTGGCAAAAGTGAATACATTTCCATTTCTTACTCTTCCTGTTACATGATTTAAAAAGCAGGTGAATGATAGGGGGTGAGGTCTTCATGAATGAACACCATACAAAAGCCATTAAGGTTTTCACTTGTGTTAACTGGTGTCCATTAAACAGGAGACAGTTGAACCTGCCAACTGATGACTGTCTGCTAGAATGTGCAGTTAGAGGCCTTGGATTTGCGCAGTATAAGTACAAAAAATCAAAACTGTTCTCTTGATTTCTCAGCAGGGTATGTCTACAAGTACTCTTTACCTCATAATATTGACCAGTGCCATTAAAGAATGTGTCTGTACCTGACAAAGACAGAAATAGAATAGTCAGGTTAAAGCCTAGGTGTGGTGCAATCAAAGAATTAATCAACATTTGGATTACGTGAATTTCAAGGCTTTGTGCAGACATTGTGTTTTGTAACAGCTGAGAAAATATGTGTCACAGCAATTGAAGCAAAGCTAAGTTTAAACTTGTATCTAATTTGCAAAAGTGCATTGTGTGACTTCATGGTTACATACAGTAAAGCTTAGCTAATTTAACACACTCATTTTGCACTAGGCAAGGAGACTTTTGGTTCCTGTTAGTTACGTATACCTTGCAAGCATAGGCCTCTCGAGCAGAAACCTCTTGTTTTGTAGCAGTGGTAGGATAATAGATTTGAGTCTCTGATTTCTGTTTAGAAGCTGAACCTACCTAGTGCATGACTGGATAGAAATTACTGTGATCTTTTGTGTTAAGAGGTCTTCCTCTCTCTTTAAATATAATAATTACATATACAGTATGTGTGTGTGTATGACATTTTCACCTTTGTTTATATTTTGTAGAAATCTATGTAGAAATGGAAATGCTGGAGTTTTATGGATTCCTTGATCAATAATCTATGCATGTGCCCCAGCTGGCAATGATCCCTTGCTGTATTAAACCCAGATTTGCAAATTGTCTGCCAGGTGCTCGTCTAGTCTGTGAAAGCCCAAAGGACCAATTGTCAGCTCACACAAAAGGGGAACTAACAGGGCACATGTGCAAGCACAATGGCTGTTTGCACAACTGGGCACACTGTTTCTAAATTCTCCATTGTGTTGTCAGCTCAGTAATGACCAGCTAAGGCATAAGCATGGCAGTAACTTCCTCAACACTTGATTAAATTTCTGATTTGTTATTAAAAGCTTCAATTGGTAATCCCTTTTGTTAATGCCAGGAATGATTCTCATCATTATTTCATCCATAGTGTGTTATCCTATTTTAAGGATTTTAGGAAAAAGTGAGAGAATTACCTTTTGGATTTCATCATCTGTAAAGTTGTGCCTGTCCAATATCTATGCCAAATGAGTACATGAAAGGCTCTGGGAAGCAAAAACAATACCTTTGGCTAGAGGCCAGGTATTATTTTATATAATCCATCCACTAAATAACAAGTCCCGACACTCCAGATATGCCCTGAGCTGTCATCGTCTTCTTTATACTGATATTTACTTTGTGGCTCGGCAACTAGTAATGGCTCATTTGCAAGTCATAATAATGCCCTAGGGGACCTGGTTTTGTGGTCCTTCTCCCAGAAGACCTTGAGGCTCCATGTTTTCATTCCAGTCATTTTTTTTTTTAATTTAAAGCTAATTGCTGTATTTAACTGGATTCCTTGCATCCTTAATTTATTCCCTGAAAAGTACAAAGATGTAGAACTACCTGTAGTACTACAAATTTAGCAACCATAAATTTTAACTGTGCTGGAGCGTTTTCTTTAGAATTTAAATTTCAGTGAAATTTTTCTTTGCTGATTCGTATATGCCAATGTCTAAGGAGTTGGACTTAAAGCTGTAAACTCACATACTGTACAGCGATCATTATACTCTGTGCTCTTAAGCAAATCACTACCACATCCTTTTCTCCAAGAGTAACACTTGAAAAGTATTGGAACCAAGTGCAAAACCAGAAAACTGTCACTTTTAATCGCAGTGTAAGGAGATAAGATATGTATTTTTTTATTTACCTCCAGTTAACAAAGACACTAGCACAAAAGACAGAGAGAATAACTGCTCTGGCTCTAGAGGTGTTGTTTAGCAAGCTGACATCCAGGTTTTACTAAAGTTTAACTTTTAATTGTTTTTTTTCTTTATCCTTTGATGTTTCTATGCATTAGACTTGTCCACATCAATTGGCATCTGGGTCCTCGGAGGCCTCCTCACTAGGCATCACCACCTAACACCCAAGCCTTGAGAGCCAGACAATGCCATTAAATCAGTTGGCCCGAGGTGCACCAATAAAGTGTGTACTCCTTTGCCCCACTTCCCATGGTCCTCCTTTACTTTTCTCTCTCCTCATTTGTTGGGTTTTTTGCCCTTCAAAGCTAGACATCACCCTCTTCTTTTCTTGTGTGAGTTGCCCTTAAATGGCATATAATGTGCAAAGTGTGATGATGCTGGTAATTCACAACTAAGATTAGAAACCACCAACAGAACTTTTTAGAATGTATTATTAGTAGCAGATATACAATTGTACTATACATATTCTCCAAATCAGTTAACACAATTATATGTCCATGTAGTTTGGAAATTTTCTACAGTATATAAGTTATGAAGCCATTTGTTCACTTTCTGCTTCACCTTACCCCATGGCCCTGAATTGGAGTAGGAAGGTTTCCAGAAAAGAAACAGATGATTTTTATACCTCCTCCTTGTTTTATACTCCATGATTGATCCTCCAAACGCTTGATTCTGTGCTGGAAAAACTTGATAATGTTTGGGTGTTAACACGGAATATGGGAAAAACAGAATGACAAAAATTCAAAGAGGAATTTCTTCAACATCATATGCATGTGTAGACAGTGAAGGCTTATAAACTGAAGAATGTCTTCCACACCATAAAATAATGGCAAGAACTACAGTTAGGGCGGCATGGTGGTGCAGTGGTAGCTCTGCTGCCTCGCAGTTAGGAGACCCAGGTTCGCTTCCCGGGTCCTCCCTGCGTGGAGTTTGCATGTTCTCCCCGTGTCTGCGTGGGTTTTCTTCTGGGCGCTCCGGTTTTCCCCCACAGTCCAAAGACATGCAGGTTAGGTGGATTGCCGATTCTAAATTGGCCCTGGTGTGTTTGTGTGTGTCCTGTGGTGGGTTGGCACCCTGCCCAGGATTGGTTCCTGCCTTGTGCCCTGTGTTGGCTGGGATTGGCTCCAGCAGACCCCTGTGACCCTGTGTTTGGATTCAGAGGGTTGGAAAATGGATGGATGGAACTTTAGTTACTTTTAAAGTGGTTGTGTTTTCTAAGCAACAATAAACCACATAATTTAGAGCTAAATAGTAAGAAATCGAAGAAAATGAAAACAACAACAAAACTGCATCTGTTCCAATGGTCTTATCTGTCAGAAAACTGGAGAGGCTTGCTTACTTGCAAGTACCCACAAAGCATTCTCCTTACTCTGAGGGGACGTGCACGCAACATCCATCCATCCTTCCATCATCCTAACCTGCTTCTCCAGAGCAGGTTAATGGGGCAGCTGGAGCCTATCCCTGTTTTAATAGGGAGCAAGGCAGAAACAAACCCCGGATAGAGCAATGCATGTACTGTAGCAGTTTCATTGTTTTATGCACATATGACAATAAACTTTAAATTGAACTCAGTCACTATTCATCCCTCATCTCTTACACAATGCATGTCCGCTGTGAGTTCTCACCCCAGACTCTCTTCCCATCTTCAAACTAATAATTTCTCCTCTTGGGGTCACATTTAATCCAAGAACCCCTTGGGTTGCAACACTGAGGCCTTTGTAGCACTTAAAAGAACTTTCTCCTAAGCAAACCCTTGGCATTTTCACTTTACTGTTGACAGTAATTAACAAAGCTATCTTGAACAAGCAAACATGTGGTGTACAGCCAATAATAACTCATGTTTATTTCTGTGAATTTCTGTAGGCTTTGATGTCCTTGACTTCAGCAGACTGAAATTAAGTCCTATACATCCTTTACATCCTTTCCTGCACTATAAATTAACTTCAGTAGTACAAACTATGTATCAAAAATAAAATAACTCAAATACAAATGAAGAAAATGCAATAAGATTGTGGTTGTTTATTAATTATGTCAAAAAGATTTCACGGCCAAAGTAGATTAGGGTTAGGGTAGGGTCTGCACAATATCCTAGTGGCTGTAGGTTTTCTCTCCATTCTGTTTCTCACGTCTCAAAGACAGTTAGGTTAGATTAACTGGTGATTCTATACTGGGGCAGTATGAGTGAGTGTGGGAATGAGTGACATTGGCTGTCCATGACTGGTTCCTGTTTAATGCTTGATGCTAGGCCAAAGCTCAGTACAGTGGACCAATCAGATTAACAGGTTTCATCAAATGGATAATTAAATGGTGTAATGATTGTTAGTCCTGCTTTTTAATGCATAGACATATTTGGTGTTTTAGCTTATTTGGAACCTTAAATATCCCCTGTATATGGGTATCTCTGTGCGCATAAGTGGGTTAGCATCATTTCCAGAGCTGGCTAAAGCCATGAATGGATGAGTAGAGCCTAATGAAAAAGATACTAAATAACAGTCATCTGAAGACTGGAAATCAGAGATAGGTTTAAAAAATGATTAGTGGATATTTGCCACTTTAAATATTTATAAAGGACAAATCACAATATATTTATGCACATGGGTGCTTTGCAAAGTTTTATAAAGGAGTTCTAGTAATATTTTCTGACACACTTCTGCCAAATAATTCATTGGCTAAAAGAGAAGATATGTGGCACAGTTCACAACGGCCATCAGCTTTGTCAATCATTGGTTATAATCTGTAATTATAATAAGTGGGGATATGACTGCTGCTTTATTGTCAGTGGACTTGCATTTTTATTTATGCCTTTGACTTTCAATGGTGATATAGCAACATTTTTAAAAAATGGTAATAGGTGGATTGTCTTTTTCCACACAGCATCTCTGTAGCTTGGGAACAGTTTTATTATCTAGCTTTGCCCCATTTAGGATTTACACTATTAAAAAAATCTTTCAAACCGGTGGATTCAATCACTCATAATGATGAACAGATAATACGTATGGCTTTGCTGTCTAACAATGGCAGAAACACAGAGTTTAACTATTCACAGATGTCAGAATTAATCCAAATGATTCATTCCCCAGGAACAATTCAATAGGTTCTTGCTTTTATAAAACAAACCTATACTTATTGAATTAGAAAAGTTTAAATGTGACATGGGGATAATTTTGGGCCTTTTGTCCATGAATATGGACTCTTCTTGGCTTAGCAGTGTCACTCCATTACCAGAACAAAATGTGGAATAGTTTAGCTTAAAACAGTTGCACACTGTCCTGCCAATAGGAAAATGTCAAGTGATCTTTATCACAAGCATATACTGGTGAGGTCATTGTTGGCAAAAGTCGGTCAGCCTCTAAAATATTTCCTTTCTCACAGCCTGGTAGACTTTATGATACTAAATTAAAGTAAAAGATGTAAGTACTAATATCCAATAATAGATTTCTGAAGAAAATCTTAACATAAAGAAAAAAGAAATACAGTTTACAACGTTTATAAAAGTTATTTCCTATTATGTGATTATATTATATGATAGCATATAAATGTTAAAAATTACAGCCATCAAAACAAACGAGTATAAAAAAATAAAGAACACATTATTCTAACAGATATGGTTTCAAGGTGATTTAAATGTATCTTCTTTAATTAAGAACATCCATTTTCATTCAGTGATGGCCACTCTGTCTAGCCAGAACATGCACTGGCTGATGATATGGTGGCTCTCAATATTCTGACACCAAGTGATGAACTGATGCTTTGTGAATGAACTCCAGACGACAGTGTACCTCTGCTCTGCGTATGCTTTCCAGGGTAGCTTCCATCTCATTTTAGCTGTGCTTTGACCATTTTAATATAAATTAGAAAAGAAATCGTATTTAAAATTTAATTGATTAATGATTTTTGTGTCAGAAACATACAACCAGATGTGCTTATATTATCTGTGAGGCCATCTTGATGTGTTTCTGACATATATAATTGGGAAAACTAGTAAAGACATGAATTATTACTTTTTGACTATGTTCAGGAAGAATTTGGACAGTTCAGTGGAAAGCTTTGACAGTGTGAACGTTACCCGGGCACAGACAGGCAGACATGTTTTTTTCCACCACCACACGTTTATTTACAATATTTACAATGTTCAAAGTGCACCACAAACCCCCAAAGTCCTGGCTACACAATGCCTTCTTCTTCGGGCCGCCTCCTACTCTCTCTCGTTCCCGACCTTGTCCTTCTTCCAACCGACTCCAGCCTCGAATGAAGGGAGACGGCCCCTTTTATCCACACCCGGATGTGCTCAAGGTGCTCCCCGGCAATCACCCGCCGACACGCCCCTGTGTGGCGGAAGTGCCGGCTATACTCCCAGAAGCATTCCGGGTGTCCCTGCTTCTCTTCCCCCCAGCAGTTCCTGGTGTGGCGGAAGTTCTGAGGTCCAGGGTCTCCAAGGCCTCGGGGCACCACCTGGCGGTGACCGCAGGCCCCTACAGGGTTGGGCTTCCAAGCCCCCTACCCGTGGCCACCAGAACCACCAGGCTGGGGTCCCCCACGTGGTCCAAGGTGGGCGCACACCCTCTTCCGGTCCTTCATGGCGTCCCGGCCGGGTCGTCGTCCCGGTATCCCTGACGACAGGCACAATTCTTTTCTCCACTACACCTCCCAGCAAGCTCCGTCACACTTCTCCCAACTCTGGCTCCCTTGCTGGGTCTCCATCAGTCTTTTATATAGTCCTCGACCCAGAAGTGCTTCTTTCCTTCCGTCCACATGACTCGTCTGCACTTCTGGGTCAGATGGAGAATTATATTTTACTTCAGCCCGGAAGTACTTAAGGATTCCTGTCCTCGTGACTTGGGAGTACGTCCAGGCTATAAATCTGGTGTGAGTCCTTCAGCCCTTTTGCAGCTCCCCCTGGTGGCAACAGGGCTGCACAACCAAACTCCAAGATCCAGAATGCCCTGCGGGAATCTGGGGCACTGCTAGATCCCAGGAAAACTGACATCTAGCATTTTGGGGGAGGTAGTGACCAGGAAAAGCTGTCTTCTCCCATCCTTCCATCACTGGAGTGTCCCGGCCGGAAAGAGCTGCCGGCCGTCCGCCACAGAGAGTTACAGTATTGCTCATCATTGTCTGCTAGGACATGCTGGGCACATTTACAGTTGTCTTTCTTGCTTGATCTGTGTGGAGTTTGTACACTCTACCAGTATCAGTGTTGGTTTTTCTTCAGGTACTCTGATCTCCTTCCACATCCCAAAACATAAACTGGCTAGGTGGTCTGGCGTAAATGTGTATGCGATGTGCAGGTGAGTGTACAGTGCAGTGGACATGTGCATCCAGTGTTGGAGCCAACACAACCACAAATATCTCTGGCTACTTGTCACACTCTACTGGATAAATGGGTATAAAAATTAATATGTGAATAATAATTTTTCACAAATTAGATAGTAGTTGCATGCCCATTGTTTCTGAAGAAATGTTTGATAATAATAACCGTTCTCATTCTGTGTATTTTTCGTTGCAGAGGCACTTGTCTCCAGAGGAGTTCTTTCAAGTTTTTGGAATGACAATTGAAGAGTTTGAGCGCTTAGCTCTCTGGAAAAGGAATGATCTGAAGAAAAAAGCCAGACTGTTTTGAATGACATAATTAAATCTCCATTTTCAACTTGCATTTTGAAGCTTATAAGCCACTAATCTCTCTAATGGACCATCCACTTACAATTTCATCATGACTGCAATGTGGAAAAAGTTTATCAGAATTTAGTCAGGATAAATGACATACCTGTTTTAGAATTGCTTGCTGTTCTCTTTTTAAATTTGATTTAGGTCCTGGTTTTCAATTAGTATGCATTTTAATTAATAATATCTCATTAACTAATTCACAAGGCTATTTTAATGCTTTCTAAAGTAGAAGAGAGCATTATGTGTATCTAATGGCACCTTACTTTGTTTCTTAAAATAGATAAGAAAGAAACTTAAATCAGTATAAAAGTAAAACACTCGCATATATCTGTATAGTTTTTATTTTGTAAGGCCAAAGAATGACTACGGAGCTAATTAGTTTCTTAATTAATTTGTGTCTTGTGCAGTTACAAAATCTATGAGGCATCCATTTCAGTTAAATGTTTTGCATGTAGTTGTGGGGATAAACAAATACATTAAATTATATATTTTATTTTGTAGCAAAATAATGAACACTGGCATTTCTGTTACCTTCAAATGAAAGTCATGTAAATATATTTTACAAGAAATTGTGTAAGTATATTTTAACATATACAATACGATACATTATATTTATGTTTTATGCAAGGATGATTTATTTTTGTCCTTATATTGTTCATTGGGATGCAATTAAAAAAAAGGAAAAAATATTTATGGGAAATTTATTATGTTGCTTACTATGTACATCAGTGAGCAATTATGCACAAAAATGTGAGGAATAGTTTCTTATTCAATATTTATGTCTTTACAAGTACAGTACATTTCACCCCTTCTATCATAATTGTTTTTATATTACTACATAGTTTACTTTTAATATGTAATTTTATGATAAGTAAAACCTTCACTTACAGTCCTTTCATATAAATTAGTAACTTTCATCATCACATTCATAGCTAATTTTGTAACCAAAAGGTCAGAGGAAGAAAAGAATAGCATTCTTAAATCACAGTGAGTTCACCAGTGCAGAAGTCGATGCTCCTAAACACTAAAGCATTACCGCTTATTTCATAAAAATCTTTATTTTGTGTTTGAGGTATCAGGAAGCTCATAGCAATAACATGTTTAAGGTGTAATCTTTTTTTCTAGTAAGAGCAACACTTTCCAATGAAACACAGGCTTATATGCCAAAGGTACTTTGTGGCAGAATTATTGATATTCATGCCCAATATGAGGATTGTTGTACAATGGTTATTTAAACTGGATATCTGTTGTTTCATACCAGTTATTTCTGAATGCTTCTTGACATCCTGTAGCTTGATTAACCAGAAGTGACCTGTTCGTAAGATGATTGACCTGTTTCTGTAGGGAGCACCTGCATTCTGCTTAGGAGTCCTACAGATACATTGCTTAGATGAGAAACCCCGTGGAATTGCATGGGTGTTAGCAGCATCAGTTATTGCATGCATTGTATGATATTATAGATACAAAAAGACAATGCATTGGTTTTTTAAATAAATGTAGAGATCGTTTCACTCACTACTGTTACTTCTTAACCCTAATGACCCTTGCTCTTGGTGCATATAACACAGTCCACAGGCTAGTTTTTTAGCCTTCCATACGTGAGCTGTTTTGTGCATTTTCAGCAATACACAAAACAAATCACTTGCTTTTATACTCTTTTTGTCTTTTTGAAACCTTGGCGAACAACTGCTGCTCTTGTTGCTGTTATTAACATTAAAGTAAAGACTCTACTAAGCCTTTGGGAATGCTAGGAATTCTAAAATCCATTTTCTTATTTTAAGAAGGCGTTCTTGTATTTTTCTTGCAACTGTGATGTCATTAATAATAACACAAAGTCAAATGGCCTTTGATTCCAGTAACCTTATACACATATTTTTCTTTGTCTGTGGCTTATTGATTTTATGTTTTTTCTTTAGTTTATAATGTAACAAAACTAGCTTCTTTTGTTTCCAATAGTTTAGGTTCTGATATGCTACTTAGGGTGCTGAGAATGACAAAAGCACTAAATATAGTTATATTTCATATCATATAAGTGATGTCACAAAAGTATTTAATACAATTAATCACAATTTCCATAGCATGGAAACAGGAATTCAAAGAGTTTTTTTATTTCCTTGTATGTGTGACCCAAGCAAATAAAAGGGTAAACTATTGCATTCACTTTGTTAAGTACAGTATGGACTGTTTTAAAAAAAATGAGCAGTATTCATACTTTGTATATCCTTGATCCTTTTTATAAGTATAACATTATTTTAGGGTGTGCTTTTGCTGGTTTTTAATAATGCATTGGTTAAAAAAAAGTGGCTTTCACATTTCCACATCATTATGAGTTTGGCCAGACTGTAGCATATTAGATTAGATTTGATGCTCTTGGCTGGAATAAAAACATTTTATTTTGCAATGGATAGCCTATAGAGTACTTATAAAAAGAACCTCCTTATAATTTTGTTGTTTTACCAAATTGAATTTAAAATTCAGATTGTTGCCATAGATCCATGCAAAAAACAAAAGTTTAACATCAAAATGAAAATTAAACACTAAGTAGAAAATATATTTTAAAAGCCTTAAACTGTGCTTCAGGTCAATAGTTTGACAGAAGCCCCTTAATCTGAAATTAAAGCCGTGAGTCTTAACAGTTTTTGCCTTTGTTTTTCATGAAATCACCTTGTCCTTCTCAACTTGAATGGAGACCATGGAGAACAGTAATCTTCATCTCCTGCTGTGCTGCACTTCTTTTGAGTCAACCTGAGGCTCTGAGTGTTTTTGTTTTGTTTGTAAACCACTCCATTGTGGCATTAGATTTATGGTGTGGGGTGTTCTCTGTTGGAACATTAAATCTTCACACAAGTTTTCAGGTCTTCCTTAAACTACAGCAGGGTTTCTTCCTGAATTTCCCTACTCCATCCATTTTGAGTTCTGGCTTCACATGTCTTCCAGGCCTTAATACAAAGAAGCTTCTTAATAAGGTTAGTTTTGGTCTTGTCAGACCACATACTCATCTTCCAGTCATATTTGTGACCGATTTTCTTCCTTTCCGTTCCTTTTAAAGCCTTGACAATGCTTTGGTGCCTTGCTGATTTTCTTGTGTCCCTCCCCTCACTGGTGATTTTCAATAACCTTATCCTGTATGCACTTTGAATGTTAATTTGTCTTGTCTAATAATAGCTGTGTACAATCCTGAACTCACTGTACACTTGTCAACAACAATTTCTACAGCACATTTTTATTCAAAGGATGTAGCTCAAAGTGCTTTGCAACATGTCAAAGAAGTAGTTACATGCAATGAAAAACAAATTAAAATTGGACAACAAAAATAATAAATACATACAGTAGCATACAAAATAAATAATGCACACTTAATTAAGAGAAATAGAATGCTTAAATACAGAATTGTCTTTTATTTAAGTCTCTAAATGATAAGGACGGTTGGCCAGGAAGGACAGAAAAATAAAAATAACTCCAGATAAATTAGAGAAATAAACAAAATCTGCAGGGGATCCAGGCCAAAAGACCATCCAGCCCGTGCCGGGTCTTCTGCCTAACATAAATATTCTTAAGTAGTTTGTAAGGCTTTGTCTTGAAGGATTTGACACAGTGGGTCCCTTGGCAGGTTGGGGAATCAGCTTTCATTAAAACATCTTTGACTCCATGCAACTATTTTTGTGATTTCTAAAGTCAGCTGGTTGCACTAGAGTTTATTTAGATGGATTGTAGCAAATCAAGCAAATACGTACGGAGTCAGGGGTATTCTGTTTTAATTTATAATTAATTCCAAGCATTATTTAAATCTATTACAGTTTACCATGTGCGTATTATTGAAATAGTCAAATGATTTACAGTGTCATGTGTTATACAAACTTGACAGAAAGCAAATTCAGTCAAAACCAGCTGCACTACAAGATTAAACAAAGACCCAGTTAAACAAAAATCAGTGTGCAATATCTTTTGTTTTCATATAAGTTCACCACAGGACTCCACTGTCACCTCATAGGTGTGATAGCTGCCTTATTACATGTATAATTTGGCTAAAATTTTTAACAGTGTCACAAAATAACAACAGTTTTTAAGCAGCGCATAGTCTTAGGTATTATCAAAAATTCCTTTGACAGTAAAAATAAGATAAATGTGATGTCTACAATCTGGTGGTCATTGTAGATAATAGAGGTACGCTGCAGTAGATTCTGTGTTGGTGCTTGATTAGTCTTCTCCAAAGGTATCTAAATGTATGGATTAGTGGTGCTGAGATTTGGATTTTCTGTGTTTCAAGGGCCTGACATATGTCTCTAGAGGTGTATATGATGAGGCAACTCTGCTCGAGCATTCCAGTACCAACAGAACATAGTCACTGGCATTTCTTCAGACGTCCACATTCTTTCAATAGTTGTATAAGTTTATGTCCCTAACCTGTTTTAACCAAAACAATCTGACAATAATTTAAAATCACCTTTTCATTGTTTTTAACCATTTATATTAATACCTCTTACAAGCATCCCCTTCAGCACCATTAGCACCACTTACCACCCGTGTGGTGTCACCTTGAGCAAGTCACTTGATTTTGCCGCAGTTAAAATGAAAAACAAATGACTGCATATAATGTATATATAATCATTTGTTTTACAGCTCTAGGATCATGTTCACTATAGGAAATAACTTGCTTGTTTTAGTTTCATGTAATTGTGACAAGAATAAGTATAACATGTAATATGTGTCCAGTCTTAAAAGATCTGTGAAGTTAGAAATCAAAAAAAAACTAAATTAGGCCTTCCAACCTGCTGTAGTTGCACTATAACATGCAAAGCCATGGGTGGTTTTCCTTGACCTCTTTTTTTTCTGCTCCATCAGGATTTTCCTGGTATCCATATTTTCATTTGTAGAAGCAGGTGTACCTGGAGAATATTATAGAAAATGACAATTGAAATGGGGTGGCACGGTGGTGCAGTGGGTAGCGCTGTTGCCTCGCAGTTAGGAGACCCGGGTTTGCTTCCTGGGTCCTCCCTGCGTGGAGTTTGCATGTTCTCCCCGTGTCTGCGTGGGATTCCTCCCACAGTCCAAAGATATGCAGGTTTGGTGCATTGGTGATTCTAAATTGTCCTTGGTGTGTGTGTGTGTGTGTGTGTGTGTGCATCCTGCGGTGGGCCAGTGCCCTGCCCAGGGTTTGTTTCCTGCCTTGTGCCCTGTGTTGGCTTGGATTGGCTCCAGCAGACCCCCGTGACCCTGTAGTTAGGATATAGCGGGTGGGATAATGGATGGATGGACAATTGAAACGCCAATGATTAGTAAGAAATGACCAAATGTACTGCGATATTTTCCTGTCTGTACTGAGTGGTATTACAGTCAGGCCCACAAAGAGTATGCAAACAATTTTAAGGCTACAATATTAATGTGTTTTATTACTAGTCTGCATCTAGCACCTTACAGGAGCTAACCAGTAACCTAATGATTTAGTTATATATCTCCTCTCTGCATTTTTCTTTAGTCTGCCACTCTAAGTTAAACAAAACTAAATGTCAGTTTAATTAAGAGCTGAACAAGGCAGAGTTTAGATGGTTTAAAAAGGCCACGCGGAATGTTGTAATTATTTTCAGCAGTTTGGGGTCCTATTGTTTACTGGCATGTGTTATTCAATATGCCTTTCTGGTGGCACAATCTGCTTCATCCTGGCACTTCGTATAGACGGGTCCGACCCACCTGGCTGGCAATGCTCTCATAGGTTAATGTTACCGACTATTTATTGGAATTTCCTCTTGGATGTGATTGCAGTTGGTGTCGAGATTTATGATTATAGTATACAAACAACAATCCATCAGGAAGACTCACATAAAAGTCTCATTATGTTTTTGATAGAAGCTTGTGTGTAAACAAAAAATAACATTAGCTGTCTCACTGGCAATCATGGATGAATACTAACAAACATGCACATGACAAAAATGAAAATGAAATGTTTGATATGCAACTTAAGAATCACAGGTAGAGTAAAAAGCTATTATTCATTTTTGGTACTGAGATGTTATTTACTTTCCAACTCATTTGTGTGTTTTGCACCAAATGTGTCTTGTCTTTGTGATAAAATTGTCTCTGAAATAAGAAAAGAAATATCTCTACAATCATAATATCTTGCATTAAATTGTGCTAATTTGTAACATTGCGTTTTGCTCTAGATATTGAAGTATGGTTTGAATAGCATTTAGCCACCAGACTGTTATTATTTACATTATATCTATGATTGTATGTACTTGTGGCCAAGCAAATGAAGGTAAAAGCTTTAAATGAGATTCATCTAAGCCTTTATATTCTTATTATTTTGCAAGAAATTAATGTTCATCTAACAATAAATGTTTTCATTCAGTAAAATGTCCTTTTGTATGTAATTTTGTGTTTCTGTCTTCACTGCAGGAAAAAAAAAATAATTACCCAAAACACTGCTCTTTTTAAATTCAAAGTGCCATGGAGTAAAGTAGAAGGCTGCTTGTTCAGTCCTCATCTTCAACTAACTGTTTGACCCTGAGGAGGTTGCGTAACTTTATGTGCTCCTACTGCAAAAAATATTTGTGTAAATATCTATATCAAATGTGTCCACATGATGCAAGCTGCTATGTACATTGATGTTGGCTGAACATACTATAATAATAATCAGAGGAAGCCATTCATCTATGTACTAGATGTGCTTATACCGAGTGAACCGTTCCATATGTTTGGTTACATTGGCCCAGGGTAACATGCCAAGAGTTCCAAATATACTGTATGTGTGATATTGAATTAATTTAGTGAAACACAAGGGACATGAGACCAAACATGGTCATTACGCAGTAGACAAAAGAAACTCATTATTCACAACTCTACAGCAGCATTAGCTTTGACACATGCAGTCAGGATGTAGGTTTCTCCCACTCATCCACTGTCAAAGTACCACGACAAACCTGCGCCTTCTCACTTTATGCTTTTTTTTTTCCTTTCCACTAGTTAGGTTTAGTTTCTTGGCAGAGAGTGGCTTTTAAGGCCCAATCAGACTTTTATTTCTGGCATTGGGAACATCCTATGAACTTCTGTTTGTAGAAACAATGTCTTCCTGACCTTTTTTTATTTCAGTTATAGCTATTTACATTGATTGCACCATCTCCTGATGTCTATAGAAATCCCCTCTAGGAACCAGTTAGTTGTAGTAGTTCCTCCCAGTCTGCCAGGAACCGCTTCCTGCTTAAGTGCCCCCTTGACAATTGTAGGGCTCCCTCAACAGAGTTTCCACTGATGGTGCAGTTTATTCCTGTGCGCAGGTCTACCTCATATTCCTGGTAGGGGGCAAAAGGGTGCCTGTAAGTCATGGGATGCTCCCAACTGGGCCCGTCCGTTGCTACCTGCCATAATGAAGAACCACTGCTTCTTACAAGTGCCAATAAAATAACAGCCTCTAGAGAACACTTTGCACAAACGCAATACTGGCTACTAGTGGCCCCCAATTGTCCGTACTTTATACCAAACATTTTTCTGCTAACAGATGGGCAGTAGCATTTTGAGGGATTAAAGGATCAAGAGATGAAACATAGTCAGAACAACAGGACAAACTTCACTGCCGATATATTTCTAAATCAGTTTGTCAAAATCAAAATTCACTAAAACATAGTTGGAAATTCATAAGCAAAAGATCAAAGGTTAGGAACACTAAAACACAAATAATCACACTAGATATTTTGTTTGAATACATAATCTTTGACAATCAGGAAGAACACAATGGTAACTTTTGGTGATGTCACGCACCATGCACATCCATTCACCTACGTGTAGCAACATGGCAACAAGCTCAGAAAAAAAATATGCACAGTGGTGGCACCCATAAAAAGCAGAAACTAAAATTACACGAAAAAAGTGAGGTTTCGATGACATAAAAACAGAATGAATATACAGTAAAGCACCCCTTTAACAGCAAATGAAATTCCAAAATAAGTCACAACGGAAGTGTTTTTAGTGTCACTCTGGTGGCTCCTGTGCCCCAACATCCTTTAACAGCTTGGCAGTCACTTACATTAGCTAATGATTAACACAAACTGAAATGATGTCTGAGCATCTAAATCAACAGTATGACAGTAATCTGTTATACTGCAAACACTCCTGAACATATTACACTATACCGACGGCATCCTAGTGTCCTCTAAAACAGTGAACATCACAATTAGTTTACACGAGTCCAAAACAGCTTTTCTCTTTTGAAGTATGCTCCATTTTTCACTGTGTTTTGGTACTGTATATACAGTAGAAAGACATTCCTTAAATAGCACACAGCTCTAAAGGGTAGCACTAGACGTCTGTTAGGCCTTTGGTTGGTAGGCCACAGCTCACTTGCACTCAAGTTCCATGCTATCTACAGTACGTGATAATACGGTATAATAGAATATATAAAAGCAGGTACAGTACATGACTTTGAGATGAGCTTTTGCATGTGTTTTCTTTAGAATGATTTATAATTTAATAAACTTTTGGAGCTTTTCTCAGTTCTATTTTTTTTGGCTCTTAAAAGCTTGCCCTTGTCCTCCAAGAGTACTAAATCCTGCTAGTTTGACTCAAACTCTGTCCTTTGGTGTTCAGTCACAGTTTAAAAGGAAGTGTGAGAGCAAAGGCAATGTGATGACTTGAACTTTGGTTTGTTAAACCACATTTTAAGGCTTTTTCCTTGACACTCATTTCCTTTATAGCCACTTCCTATTAGAGAATTCCAAGAACACAATTCATTTCAAAGCTTCGCACAACATGCCTTAGTGGATACAATAAGCAGGGCTCAAAGTAGATATGATGATGGCCTTGTCTTCTGTTACAATCTTAATGAAGCTGAGTCACAGGATTTGAAGTGTAATAAGTAATGTTACTATGTTGCACATGGCTAATGAAACCTGCGTACTTGACATGCTATTACCTAATGTCATCAGAGGTTACAGAAAATGTGGTGTGTTCACAAATGAGTACTTGATGAAAGTTAATTTGTGGAAAATAAGATTGAATGTATAAACTGAAACCAAAATGTCATTGAAAATCATTTGATTCAATTTCTTGGTTGCCCTCCGGGTATTGCTGACTGTACTGGGGGCAGTAGGCATTGCACATCATAAACTTACTAATAAGGAGCTCTCTCAGATCTACAGTAACATGAGAGCAAAGAGCAGCACTTGCTTTATTTACAACTGAAATAAAAGCATGTTTTTCTGATGTAACTACATTGTGCCAGTTTCTACTATCATGCATCTACTAATCCATCATCCATTTTTTTCCACTTCAGCGTAGTGTTGCCCACCATCAGCAGTCCAGTGTAGGCTAGCTGTTTAACCAAATGTGCACATCTTTGGGGAAAAATACACACAGTGACCATGCCAGGATTTAGTGACAGTCTCTGCAGATGTGATGCAGCATTTGTAACCACCATGTCACTGTGCTCACAGTTTGGAATCTAGCTGTGATGTAAGTCATATTATTTTGAGGGTAGCATGGCGATGCAGTGGTTACCAATGCTGCCCCACAATCTTGGGAGACTAGGTTCAAGTCTTGGCCTGGTCACTGTTGGTGTGGAGTCTTCACATTCTTTTTGCGTGCATGTATGGGAGTTTCTTTCACATTTTGTGCAAATTATATTCTGACTGGCAAATCTAAATTGGAACACTGGGATTGTTCCCTATGTCAGACTGGCAACCTCTCCAGTGTTGGTGTCCATCTTTTTCTCAATGTTGCCAGGCTTTCCACTATTCAATATTTTCGGCAAGATGAATATTTTGTTACTTATGTACCATAGCAACATTGTCAGATTCAAGTTATAAATTATACAGTGAAATGTTTTGTACAGTGACAGTGAGGAATAAGGCATGATAAAGGGCCCTTTACCTTGTACTTGCACCCATAAAGCATAAGCGCTAATGCAGAACACTGACCATATCATCCATCCATCCCACTATATCCTAACTACAGGGGTCTGCCCCTTGGCTGGAGCCAATCCCAGCCAACATATGGTGCAAGGCAGGAAACAACCCCCGGATGGGGTGCCAGCCCACCTCAGGGTGCACACACACACACACACACACACACCAAGGACAATTTAGGATCGCCAATGCACCTAACCTGCATGTCTTTGGACTGTGGAAGGAAACCGGAATACTCAGAGGAAACCCACGCAGACACAAGGAGACCATGCAAACTCCACGCAGGGTGGACCCAGGTCTCATAACTGTGAGGCAGCAGCGCTACCCACTGCACCACCGTGCCGCCTGATCATATCATGTACTCACAAATTACAGGTCCCAACCAGTAATGCTTTCCCAGCAGAAAGTAATGCACATTTCAAAAAGCAAATGGACTAGATTGTAATTCCAGAGACATTGTGCTGCTCTTTTATAGTTACAGTATTTGTGTATTAGGTGTGTTTTTAATGGTGAGTGCATCTGTGACAAATAAGCGGACAGTTTTCATATACACAAGGGATTCTCTGGAGATAAAGCAAATTCTGGAAGTCTCGGTGAATTCCTTGGAGAGCTGTGGACAATAAAAAGTCATTAGGCAGCAACTCGGGTGTTGACGGAGCAAGCAACATCTTCCCTTCATTATTCACTGCAATGTGTACCATGAAGGACAAGATAGATGGGCTTTGAGTACAATATATATGATGATTTTTACAGTGTCCTAGTTTAATCAGCATCCCTCCAATGCTGCCTTAGACAGAAAAGGGACAGCAGAGAAAAGAGATATTTGGGAATGTATGTAGGCAATGTGTAGTGTGGGGGTCCACTTGTAAATTAAACGTTTTAAGTCTTCAAAGGAGATCTGGACATGATCCATGGTTCAATACATTTCCTTCACAATGATAATGCAACAAGTGCAGCAGTCCAAAAGAAGACTGTTGACCTGAGCAGCTTTTGCAAGCCTCTACGGGATGTCAGATGTTAATGTGAGTAGGGATGAAATGCTGCTCCACTGTTTCAATGCTTCAAATGAGACTGCCATCTTAATATAGACAGGCTGCTTTAAAAAAGCAAAATAGGCCATACTGTAACTTTTTATATTTTAGAGTAGTCTGGTTTAATTACATGTTTAGTAAACAAATATTTTTGCTCTTATTTTCAGCATTTTCAGATTGCGAACGAAAGGAGAATTGCTAGCAACATACATACAATGAGTGGCTCCATTATTAGGCACACTGGGCCTCCATTTGAACAGAAGGGACTGTTCATTATAAAAGTTCAATTTTAAGGACATGCCTCGTATCAGTGTCCCTTTTGGTAATGACTACACAAGTGGAGAGATGAGCCAGCAAATAGCTTAGACAGAACATGAGAATGGGTGAAGGTATGTATTTCTAGGTTTCTTCTTTTGTGCACTTCTATAAGGATGACAGAAGGTTCAAGGTAAGGTTATTCTACTCACCAACTGTGGTGTCATACGTGTTGTTACAAGTATGTTGATTTGCACATCCAAGTAAGAATTTCACTGTACTCTGTGCATGTGTCAACAATGACCCTGCAAATTTATATCCAGTCTCAGAACACATTTAATTTGGAAAGAAAGAAGAGCAATACCCCATCATGCCCTGCAGACGACACAAGCTAAGGCAGGGGTGCAAACCTGCATGATTAAAATGCGACGTCACGACAATAAGCAAGATGGGTAAAAAAGTATGTGTTTATTAGTCAGAAATGTATAAGCAACAGGTTCAAAAACAGGTCAGAAAATTCAAAACAGAAAAGCATGGCACAGACATGAAAAAACAAAAGAAAGCAGGATCTATAAAGGAAGACGGAATGTCAAAAAAGCAAACATAAAGCAATAAACCCATGAGAGTGAGCCCAGCTTTCACACGTCAGTCCGGCTTCCTCTTCTATTCCTCCCTCCCGTCGTGTGTCTACAGCACGATCAATGCTACCTCCTTTTTACAGTTGTGCAGTCAGTTAGACCACCATTTGTTAGTTTAAAAACTTTTATAGTACAGCACATCCAATCCAGACAAGGACATCTCTGATTATTTTTGCAACTGGTCCAAAAAAAAGCTATAAATTCCGGGGTGATCTGGGTTGTTCAGCAAACTATGAGCATTTTAAACTGTGCCCACTTTTAAAATGTCTCTTGAATCTTAGGTTGTCTACATACATAATGAAATGTAAGTTTGGAGTTCTTAAACTTTTTATTATTAATATGATAAGGACATTAATACAATACTGGGAAGAGAATTATTGCTATAAAGACAGCAGAGCCATACAGTACATAGGCAAATAACAGCGGGCACATAAAAACAAAACAGTAAAAGATGTTTTCATTTGAACATATTTCTCAGATAAATATATCACTAAAAGAGAAAAGTGTAAAGCAAACATATTGTTAAGTAAACAACAATCATTCAAAACATGGAACAGATTTCTGAGGAACATCATTGCCAGTATAAATTCTTAGGTTTAGTTAGGCTGAGAGAAGTCAATGCTTCTTTTTAAGGAGTGCAGTGTGAGGATGTGATGATTACTGAAAGGAAAGTACGAATTATCACTGAATCACATGACTCCTGATGGCACCCATAAAGTAGTCAAAAAACAATTAATCAACACCATTTATTTCTCTTCTTTTAAGTAACATTATTTTTTTTTTCATAATGTTTTTCAAAAGAGCCCGTCCATTAACAATACATTCTTCTGAATAAGTTTGCAAATTGTTCAGCACATCCCAGTTTTCATTTAACAATTTAATAAACTGAATATGCATAGCAAAATTATTCCTAAAAATGTGTGCACTATGTTAGACAGGCAATGGGACAAATCCTGATGAAGAATTCTGAAAACAGCCCAAGTTGAAATGTTTAATGCTTTTAAACTGGCGTCACGCTGAACACTGTAGTGTGCTCTCCAGCCTGTCTCTCCCTTTTGAGATATTCTGGTGTTCTTACAGTCCTCAGTGGTCCAATAAACACTGTCAGTGGACTAAAATTTATCAAACAGCATTTAAATAGTGTTAAGAGGGGTAATTTGTCCTTACTGAAACATATTAAAAACTTAACACGAAATCTTTGCTATGGAAATGCTGCAGACTTAATGTATGCCATAACTGAACATGCAATGAGGCACCGACCAGTCTTACATGACAACTGAAACTGCATTTAGAACAAAACACAGTTATGGCACTGTCTGATAATCCAGGACACTGTCCATATTCTGCACAACACCCCGAGAATCATCACATCATTATGCCTGAACAGTTCTTTTCATTTTGTCATTTCAAACTGGTGCTGCGGTTCCTTCACCTCACAATCTCGTCTGTTATTTCTTCCTTACTTTACCTTTGCTGTCAGTCATCTCAGTTTGTCTGTTTTACAGGCATCAACAGTATTCTTTATAGGCTATTTCTCAGAATGCACACTGCTGTGATAGAAAATATCAAAAATATACGGCAGTACAGAATTTGCACTTGGATACGGTCTGCTAGTACTACACGCTCTTGTGGAGACAATACGGTCAGGACCCATAGTTTAAGAAACACTTAATTACGATGTACTCCATAAAGAGACTAATTGGTTTATTATTGCACTGATAAGTGGTGATGACTGAGCATTTACCAGCACAGTACTTTATAGGCCAAGCGTTCCTTGAAGTTTTGCTGCAACATTTCCAGCCTGTCTCACCTTCTCACACTGTCATGATACCCTAAACCTGAGTCCCGCTACTCCACTTTCCATGTTGAATCTTCCAGAAAAAGTAAAATACAGGTTTCTCTGTAAATGCTTTACTGGACAAAGTACAGTATATTTAGTGCTTCTGCCACCCATTCCTATTTGGAAGGAAACCAGGAGTGACGGTATTATTGTGCAAGGCGTTAGAGCTGACGGCATTTGTGCTATGATTAAATCACACACACCATGTTTTATGTCTACTAAATATTCTTATTTCACAATTTTTTATAAATGATAGCTTTAGGTTTGAAGTGCTAGTTAAACTTGAAATAAGGGATTACATTGTAGAGCACTGTTCAGGGTTTCAGAATTTTTTTTGGTATATACAAACCACTGTTCTTTAATTTTACCTTTCTTAATAGATTGGCCATCTAAACGACAGAATGGTAAAAACTATTTCACTTGCAGGGTCTGATTTAAGATTTTTGACTTGGATGGAATGTACAAAATAATTCACACCATAATTTGCGCATGATACAGAGCTGTGTGCTTTTTTATAACTCATTTTGTCAGCACCTACTGAATACTGTATTAGAGCCAACACTTCTCCAGCTCATCCAAACAGTCATACAGAGTAGAGAACAGTCACATTCTTTAGCTCCTAGTTTCAATGTTCTACTCAGTGACCCACATGTCATACAAGTTGAGTCAGATTTGTAATTTTCAACTTCGAAACGGTGTTTAATGCAGGCAGTCCTTCAGTGCCATCGGGTATTACAGCAACAGCAGTACATGCAGGCCCTAGTGGCTGTGATATGATACACATGACAGAAATCTATCACAGTGCACATCAAAACACAGCAAAACCCAAAGTTCCTGGAAGAAAGATGCACAAATACTCAAAAAATGTTTAAACCTCACACAGAAAATATTACATACTTGGGTGCACTTACTCCTGCTCATGTATTTGTTATTTATTAATAGATGGATTCAAATAAGTGGAATGAAGAGAAGTCAGTACACAATCATTCAAAATTAGGATACCAAAGAAGCAGGCATAGATGGTCAGAAAAAAACACAAAGCATTCAAAAAGCTTAGGCAAAAGTGAAAAGAAAAACTGTTGAGAAGAAGGTAGAGGTCAAAACATATGTACTCTAGAGTAAACAGAACTAAGTGTAAAATAAGTGATTGACTAACCAGTATTACAGTCATTTTAAGCATTATTACATGCACTTAGAGAGAAACTTAAACGTTTGTGAGGGAGCAGGCAGGAGGCATAACTGCCAGTGAATAACAAGCAGGAGATGGTTACGGGTGACAGGAATGTCAAGGCAACAAGGCCTGCTTCCAATACGCTTGCATGTTCAATGCTTTTGTAACAGTAGGGGCACTCTTATAGGGGCCCTTAACAACTAGAATAACACCAATAAGGCCAAAAGCAGCAAGGTACAAATAAAATTAAAACAAAATTACCTTAGCTTCACGGGAGTTGACTAAAGTGAAAAGCATGAACACCTGCCCACTGTTTGAGTATACTTTGCCCCTATGCCAACATTGCCTAATGCCCTTCTTAGGCATCCAGTAGATCAGGGGGCCTTACCACCAGCTAATGGCACCATTTTTCCTGCACTTCTGTCTCTTAGGGTCTGATCAGGCTCATTCTGTGCTATCACTTTCTAATTGCATGCTACCTGCCCATCTACCCACACATTCATCTATGCATTAAATTTGTCAAGGTTGTATTTTTGCTCTTTAGGGATCTCATCACTTAAAAACATAGTCCAAAACATTTAGAATGAGAGTACAAAATGCCAGAGACATTCCTGAGGCACCTAGATAACTGCTATGAATTTGGACACCATGTTAAAACATTTTTCTTGTTTTAAAACATCCCTGGAGGTTTCATGTATCAGGGGATGTTATAACACGTAGTCATTTTGCATTATTAATTCATTTTCATCCATCCATCCATCCTCTTCCGTTTATTCGAGATCGGGTCGCGGGGGCAACAGTTTGAGCAGAGATGCCCAGACTTCCCTCGCCCCGGCACTTCTTCTAGGCGTTCCCAGACCAGCCTGGGTCTTCCCTGGGGCCTCCTCCCAGTTGGATGTGCCTGGAACAGGGAGGTGTCCAGGAGGCATCCTGATCAGATGCCCGAGCCACCTCATCTGACTTCTCTTGATGCGGAGGAGCAGCGACTCTACTCTGAGCTGACTGAGCTTCTCACCCTATCTTTAAGGGATAGCCCAGACACCCTGCGGAGAAAACTCATTTCAGCCGCTTGTATTCGCGATCTCGTTCTTTTGGTCACTACCCATAGCTCATGACCATAGCTGAGGGTAGGAACGTAGATCGATTGTAAATTCGAGAGCTTTGCCTTATGGCTTAGCTCCTTTTTCACCACGACAGACCGATGCAGAGCCCGCATCACTGCGGACGCCGCACCGATCCGCCTGTCGATCTCACGCTCCATTCTTTCCTCACTCATGAAATAGACCCTGAGATTCTTGAACTCCTTCACTTGGGGCAGGATCTTGCTCCCAATACAATTTATTATCATTTAAGTGCATTGTGTCTCCTTTTTGTAGTCTCAGCATTCTGCTACTGCCTTTCTAAGATGCACTGGCTTGTTGCTACTATGGGATGCCACCCAGAAGGCACTTCTTGTTATGACTTCACTTACAGTCTGTTTCTTTGGTTTTTGATGGCAGCTTATCTGAACAATAGACATTGTCACAGTTCTTCTAATGGACATGTGTCTCTGGTGTGGTTAATATCATTCTCGGGGTTGCTCACATCCCTTTTGCCATCAGGTAATTCAAGGAGACTGTCTAGTAGAAAATAAGCAGGTGGACTTTGTCTATGTTTTGGACCAGCCAATCTTTTTTGAATACTCATGTCTGGTACTGGTACAGATAACCATTTTATGTGGAACAGCTGTCATTAGCTGATTTGGCTTTACAATACTTAATTTAGGACTATTTTTTCTGCTATAGTTAGCGCAGTTGCCTACTATGTATTGACAGAACCCAAGATTTAATTCCAAGCCTGGACACCATGTCTGTGAAGTTTGCACATTGCATGGATTTTCTCCTGGTATTTTAATTTCCTGTAGCATTCCAAAAGATGTACATTAAGTTAGCTGGAATATATGATTTTATGTGTGTATTTTAGTGAATATGCCCCTCAAATGGATTGCTGTTTAATCCTGGTTATATATCCATCCTATGACTAATATATCTGTATATCTAAAGAATTCAAAATATCTGCTATATTAAACAATTCTGATATACAGTAAATTCTCTGCAAAGACCTCCCTCAGCAGCAGTTGGGTCCTCTATAATTTGGTTACTTTGAAAATTATATTTCTACTTGAAGTTTTGTATGTACATAACTCTGCTTAAAGTTTAAACTGAGAGAAGGATCACAATACTGTATTGCTGACTCAAATGGTCACATTCCACATGTATGTAGCAGACAAAAATGGAAAGCCAAATGGAGCTCATTCAGTAACAGATTATATTTTATGATTCAAATTTGCTGTTGTGTGACATTAAACACAGTTCACCAAGTAATAATATATTCTGTTATTAATTTGGAACTTCAAAATTTTTCAAAGATGAATTAATCATACACAGCTAATCCATGGGGTAAAACTATAGTATAGTAATATATTACAATATGAGCATCAGATGTGGTTACTTATAGTGAGGGTTTAGGGAACAGCATGTTCTGGTAAAAATGACTTGTTCTTTCATAAATCCACTGCACACAATTGAAAGGCCTGGTTAAAAATTGATTTTAAGTGATTTATGCCTCAAAATATTTTAATGGTGAAACAAAAGTTAACAAAAGATAAAAACAGTGAATAGCTTAAGCATTTTAAATCCAAAAAAGGATGCTGCATCAATCCGCTCATCTCTAATAAAAAAAAAATGTTTTATGGTGGAAGGGTACAAGAAAACTGGACTACAGGAAAACAGGTATCACACTAACATTATCTGTTTTTAGCCCTGACATCACCCATTTTGAGTTGGTCCTACTTCAGAGTTCCTTTAGTTTTCAGTGTTTCACATGGGATAGGCAGTGTTGTTAGTTTGAACAGAGTGTACAATTTCATGTCACTGACACTTTGTGATACATTCTGGTTTGTGATTAAAAAAAAAACCAAGTCTGAACAGTATGTTTGAGTTTATAAAATTTTATTTATATTCTAACCAACAGGGTCTTTTAAGGGGAAAAATGTGGCAGTTCCTTGTGGAAATTAAATGTCATACATTAATTTTCAAACTACCTTAATCCAATTCAGGGTCACGGATGGAGCCTATCTCAATCTTTGTTTATTTTGCATTTTATAAAGTTATCCAGACCAACTTAAACTTAAAAATGCATGGCCCCATTACTTCATACTTCCACAGCTGGATGCCTGGCAGCTGAAGTGGCAGAAGGTGAGTCTGTATGGAGACTGAGCTGATTTACAGATACATATCTTAGCCATTAAACCCACTGCTGCTGTATAAATCCTGTTGACTTCATTATCCAAATTTTTCTAATCTTTAATAACCCATGCTCAGTGCGCTATCTTGTATTTATTCACTAAGAGACATCTGGAAGAAGGCTAATCCACACCTTTTAAGTGTGTCTATTTGTCCTATAAGATGTGTGCAGATTTTGTGATAATTATGTGGCACTGAGGAACATGTACATAGTGTGAATATGAAGTCACTGAAATCTGCATACAGATGGCACTGTCCCTAGAACAACAGAGCAGACAGGCCCACCCTTGACACCCTGCTGTTCACCACAGTTGGCATAAGGATACACCTGTCTAGATTTGTAAGACCGTTAATTTTGTGTTAGTTTAAGTTGACAATGTATTTCTATTTACAAAACTGTCCAACCAATGTATTGCAGCTACTGAATATTCTGTGGTTAATGTAAAATAGACTGATAGCTGAAGAAGTAGTTTTCAAAATAATGCTAGGAGATGTGTAGATTGTCCTTTTTCGGTTGAATCATTTCAGCTGATCACATTCCCCTATTCAGCTTAATAATCTATTTATTTCATTTCCCTCACTGTAATAAGAAGTATACAGTATCATGTGATTTGCTGAACGTATCTAATAATGAACACATCTAATTATAAACACAGAATCATTCAATTTTCCTATTACATTGGGCACTTCCATTTACAAGCGTCACAGTGAGTCCTGCTGCTACATAGCTCCGGAGTCCTGGGTTCAGATCCCAGCCTGGTCATTGTGCTCTTTGCATGTTCTTCTCAGGTAGGCTTGGGTTGTTCCTCAGAAAACTCTGCGTTTCCGCAAACATTCAAAACTTGTGATTGTTGGGCTGATTGGTGACTCTAAACATAGAGGGCGTTGGGATATGCATGGATATGCCCTGTAATGTACAGGTGGCAATTTCACCGCTGGAGCCTGCCTTGTAGTGCCTAATCCTTCTGCAACAGACTCGGACTCCTGGGACTCTTAAGTGGATTTAAAAATGGATGGGTGAAGTTACAAGCCTGTAGCAAAGTACATATTTACAAATGCTGATTAGTTAAAATAAACAACATAATAACATGCAACAACAAACAAAAACGATGTGATTAAGAAAATAGCAACACAAAGGAAATATAGAAATAGTTGAAAAAATAAAATGAATTGAACTTACTTAAAGAGAACTGAGTGGGCGACAATTCAGCCTCATGGTTAAACAGAACAGTATTGGATTCCCAACCTGGTCACTCTCTGTGCGTGCAATTTGTACATTTTCTCCATGTCTGTTTGATTTTTCTCTTGGTACTGTAGTTTCCTCCCATATCCTAAACATGTACATACCAAGTGCATCGGTGTCTGGTATGGAGGTATGCCTGAGTGTGAGCTGTGATGTGAAGGACTGGTATCCCATCTCCAGGACAGTTACACACTTAAAGTCAATGCTAAGAAGAAAAATGGGCCTTAAATTGGGATAGGTAGGGTAAAAACAGATGAACAGATGATAATAATTTACTAAAAGTAATGACATTCAAGTTTTCATAACAATACTTAGTTGAAGAAAAAAATACTGCAATGAGTTTGCACATATTGCCCACCTCTGTATCTACTAACTTCAAGGTACTCCCGTTTTCTTTTCACATACTGTATCCAAAGATTTGAATTGTTTCTGCATGAGTGGACACTATGATGGATTGGTGTTCCATCCAGGGCTGCTGGGATAGGGTTGGGTCAAACTGTGACTGAATTATACTAAAGGAATACTCTACCCAAAAATAATGTTTTTTATGTTACTTACCCCATGTAGTTTGTATTGGTGGCTGAGAAATTAAAAATTCTCATGTTTACATGCAAAATGGAGAGAAAAACGTTTATGATATAATAGAAGGCAAAGGTGACCACTGTTGTAGAGCGGCAAACGATTTAAAAAACAAAAAAAAAAATCACGTTACTCGTATCACATAATCCACATGTCAGCTATTCAATTATATGGTCAACACATACAAAACACATTTTTTTGCTAAAATATGATTAAATGGTTACTTCTGGAAAAATCAGCACACATCATAAACAGGAAAACCAAAGGCTGAGGGGAATGACTTTTTGAACTGAAGACACGTCTTATCATTCATTATTGAAGAGGGTGCTCTTCAATTCAAAAAGTCATTCCCCTCAGCCTTTGGTTTTCCTGTTTATGATGTGTGCTGATTTTTCCAGAAGTAACTATTTTAATATTATTTTAGCAAAAAAAGGTGTGCATTTTGCACATTTTGACCATATGGATGGATGCCTCATATAAGTACCATGAATTTTTTTTTTCTTTTTCTCATGGACATTTTTCACATCACTGTACAGCATTGGTCACTATTAGCTTTATCATATCATTGACTTTTTTCCCCATTTAGCATTACAAGTGTTTTTTTACTTTTACAAATTACAAGGAGTAAGTAACATATAAAAATAATATCATTTGTGGGTGGATTATTCCTTTAAGTGTTATGTGTACAGTTCTGGATTTTGCACGTGTTTTTTTTATTTTTACTGTTTTGTTTAACTTTGATGTGCCACATTTTGTTGCTGCTAGAATCTTAGTGAATTTCCGTTCAGGTATCAATAGAGCTAAATCTTTCAATGTAATTATCTGTCCGAGTATCTCTCAGTCTACACTTCATTTAATTGCATCTCTGCACTATTATCATAGCTGCCATTGTGTTTTGTGCTGCTGTGCTAACTTGAATTGTAAAAACTGATGGATGTATAGAGTGATCGTCGCCTGTTGCTCTGCAAATGGCCAAGATCCATTTTGAACTCCCAAAAATAATATAACGTTGCTTACATAATTGTCATATGTGGTTCTTTAACGGAATACAGAACTTTGTCACATTTAGAACTATAAAACTAACATAAACAGGCACATACGTATATAGTAAAAAGTAATTTGGAGAAACATAACCAATGTCTTATGTGTTCCCAGTATTGGAATTGTATTTAAAATATACAGTAATTATAAAATTATGATAGACGATTAGGCCACATGGTAGCGACTCTGGTAAATTACGTCTTTTAAAAAAAGTAACTTTTAAGGTGTCCAACGTCCCTTTGAATAAAAAAGTCAAAGTTTACCATATTTGAATTTTTAGTCCGATGTTGAACATATGCTCCTTTCGTTGTGGAGTTTGTTTCTTCCATTGTCTTTACTGAAAACAAGCTAATACTGCTATATGCGTGATTCATGCTTTGTCAGACCTGAAGCCGGCATCACCATTCTCAATTTTTTGCCAATTATTTGAAATAAAAGTTTTCTGGCCGTCTTCACTCAGCTCAGCATCCTGATTGGATAGCCCACGTTTAGTAACTGTATAAGTGGTATGTAAAGGTGTCAATCATTACGGTCACGCCTCTGTTGGCTTGGTTATTCCCCGCCTCCTTCCTAGTCTTAGTGGGATAAATCACCAACGCCATTTGCGGTAGGCTAAGGCGGCTGTCAATCTTTCGTGTATTTGACAGTTCGAGCAATTCTAGAATCTGAGTGAGGAGAGGAGCGCATCATTGAGGAGCGGTGTGTTTGCTGGTTTGGGATAATTGAGAGCTGAGGAAGCGAGACACGCGCCCGGGCGTACATATGGAGAAGCACAGTAAAGGTAGCCTTTTGTTCAAGTTTTATACTTGCTGTCTGGGGAGGGCGAAATGAGTCGAAGTCCAGTTTTACTTAAAAGACCACCCCCTCGATTGTTTTTCTGTTTAAAACATTTTGTACGAGAGCGCGTGTCGGTCCGGTGACGTGTGTGTGTGTGTGTGTGTGTGTGTGTGTTTTAATCTCTTGCATTCTGAGTCAGCGTAGAGAAACAATGAAACGAGAATCCTGCGAGCGAAGAAAGGGATTTTTTTTTCTTTGTGGATGTGAGCGATCGAGGAGGTGGGGATGAGTTCATGTGTGTCTGTAGTCGAACGAAGGGAGGCTGTCCCGTTTCGTTAATGTCCTTGTCGCTCAGTGTACAAATGTATAATTTATAAACACACACACACATGCCGTTCATTTTTTTATTACTATCAGCTGATTTCTCTTTCCCCTAAGTATTTTGTTTTTCTGGCATTTTGTAACATAACGGAAGTAACGGAATTGGAAACCAGTGAATACAGAGCGTAATGCGGGGTTCAGAAAAGCACAAAGACACTTATCTCTGGATGTCATTCTTGGCACCATTTGAAAACCTTCGTGTTTATTAACTTATTATTTAAATATATGTATATATGTATAACTAAAAAAAAAATCTCTTCACAATATTTGGATTTGATAGGAGATTACGTTCCAGGAACAAGATCCGATAGCCTTGTTGGTTTAAGGTTGACCATTTCCTGCCCCTTAAAAGTATTTAAACGATGCGAACAAAGGATACAGCTAAATGCCATATAATGACTTCAGCTAGGATGTACTCTGGGTTTCTTTGTGTTTGTGCGTGTGCGCGGTCCCTTTTTGGGGTAGTGGTTTGTGGGGGGCTGGGGTGGATTTAGGGGTTTGTTAGATGTCATATTAACCAGAAACATTTTTATATGACTAACCTTGACCATGATCTACAAAAAGGGTGTATAAAAAGGATATCAATTGGTAATGAAATGGACACAAAAACCAGTCGAATAATTGAGAAGATGTGATCAAATATCCTGCAATTCTATATGGTTGACCCCTCACATCTATTACAGGAATGTTGTTTCATGACAACAATAAATACCACAGAGTCTGTTAAAGTTTATTTAGTAATTAATTACATATATAAGGAAGTTGTTGCAACAATCTGACTTTTGTGCTGTAGTCACAGTTTTTATATTATGCTTTCTTGTTTTTTTTTTTGTCAGTCTTGGTTTTCCATCATAACTATGGACAAACTCTTTGTTCCTCGTATTTGATTAATTGCTATACTGAGCTTTATGTCTGATGTCATTGTCATTTTCTCCTATAGCCTGTCACTTTAAATTTGATTCACAAGAAATGGTTGAGTCCATCTTATTCATCTTTAGAATGTTGAAAATATAAAGAAGACATGCTGTGATGGACTGGTGACGCCCCTGCTTTGCACCCAATGATTGCTGGGATAGCTGCCCTGAAACACTGTCTTGTATGAGGGGGCTAAGAAAATTGATGGATGGATGATGTGTATGCTAAATGTGTCACCTATCAGATTGCCTTTGTTCTGTATAGCTCCTTTCTTTAGCAAAGACAATACTTATTTATTTCCATCAACTTTTTTCTGCAGTTTAATTCAGGGTAACAGAGCAAGTCAGATGTAACTGTGTTATGCCTTCTCCACACGTCTGCAATTCTTCTAACCACAGAGCAGAGCATCTAATACAGCTACCCAGCGCAATCCTCTCAGATAACAAGTGACTGACCATTTTTTTGTTGTATACCAGGCAGTACTTACTGGTCCTGGTTCTGTGCAGTATATTTAAGGCATTAACAATTATTTTCCAAAGTTCACTGGGGTATCTAGTTTGATGGTAAGTACTGCAAATTCATGTATCCTCTCCCATGTCATTGATTTTAAAGTGGTGCAAGCATTGAGATTTACTTTCCCAAAATTCACTTCTCAGTAGTTCACTGTAAAATAGTTTGAAGGATATGCCATCAGAAACCTGTTTATCACTAAGCTCAGATGTCCTATAAATTACCAATTGTAGATCAAAAATGACAAACTTCACCAGTCAACATTCCATTCAGCAACTGCTCAGCTCTTGTGTCATGTTTGTGGATTTCACAGCAAATGTAAATTAAATTTATATAATCTTCAGTATGCACTCTTGTGCTGAGGAAATTGTTTAGAGTCATTTGATGTTACCATGTCATTCTGTAGAAACGTTATCTTTTTCACAGTTTTGCCCAACATTCTGAAACGCATTTCCCTGTGAATATCTTAGGCCAAGTCTGTCTCTTTTGTTCTGGTCATTTTTGGATTGCTGGACCTCTTTCAAAGACACTGGAAACCCTTGTGGTTATTTTGCATATACAAATACCATTTGTGCTTTAATAGTTGTATATAGACAAATTTGATACCAGAGTCTTAACCCTAGCAGAATTTTTTTGCTTTTTAATGGCTACTGTGTGTTTATGAACACACTGCATTGCATGTGAATATGTTGTATCAAAACAGCATGTCAACAGGAAGTACAATGGTGTAATTTGAAAGCAACACATTGTTAATTAGTCCACTTTGTTCATTATTTTCTGAAATTTCTCAACAATTGCTGTGAAGACACCAAGGAATTCTCTAAGTACAGTACTTCTGTTCAAATTTGCCTTCTTGTATTGCTGAAGTTTTGATTTTGTCGTTGGGCTAAAACAGTCTTCTTTTAGCATGCTGTATGGGAACTGTTTAGTACAGCTTCAGAGTGAGGATGCATTGCTCCTTCATGTTCTGTAACACTGTAACAAATATCTGCCAGATTGAAGAATAAAGGTATGAAATTGACCAGTAATATTCACTCACAAAACTGTGTTAAGCGACAGACTGCCCCATCCCCATGTAAGCCACACAGTCGTAATGGTTTATTCCCACATCACCCATATCACAGTCACACCTCCACAGCCTATTATTTAGGAGCAGAACTGAAGATTTACTGGCTGTTTTTGTCAATGTGTAAAATTTGACAAATAGGTTGGGTACATAATGGGTGGCTAAGTGCTTTGCCACCCACCACTCTTCTTTTTGTCATTAAATGTTGCTGGGAAGACAGATTAATTCCCTGTTTAACCAGAAATATGTTTTCCATGAAAAAATAATCCTTGATTTAACGATTTGCAGTCTGTGGGCAGCATCAACTAATTAATTTCTAAAAATAGTGTTTATTTTTCATTTATTATTTTTAGTAAAAGATTTGTTGTTTGTTGATATCTTCTCAAATGATAAAAAAGCTAAATTATATTTATACTTATGTACTAATTGACTGTAGTCATTAGAACTACTAAAAAAGCACATAGTGAATTGGAAACTTTAGTGGGAGGAGTGTTGCGTAGATTAAAAAAGCTGAATTGAAACATATTGACAAATTAATAACACTTATCCTTAAGTGTTTAAAGATATTAATGAGAATGTATACAAACCCTTGACACATTTTTTTCACAACCTTATTACATAAAAAGGTGATTGGGTTGATCTAAGTAAACTATAGGCCAGTAGGTGTTATATCTCAGCCGCCCTCACTGGAGTTCATATTCATGTTTTATGTCTCTTTTGTTCATTCTTGATTCTTTTATTTCTATTGATTATATGAACCATTCTTTGTTTTTGTCTACAAATATAAACCGCCTTTATTATGTTCCATGTGTATTGTGGGTAGTCCCAGTGAGGCAGGACCACCCTCCAGTTACCACCCCTAGGAATTGCCCTTTGCCCTATAAATCTTGAGGGTCTTCCACAGTTCCTGGTAGTTCAGTGTGATTGTACTCTGGAGTTGGCGAGTTTGCTTGTGTTATGCTATGCTTAGTGTTTTTTAGATATTACTGGATTTGTTTTTTCACCTTTTGTTCTGCTCTTTTGACCTCTCTTTGGATTCTGTATTGGGACTTTGCCTGCTTTTCGAATTGCCTGTAACAGGCATTGTATACCTTTTGTACTCGTCATTACTTCATACTATTACAGAGGTTTTTGTGAAATAGATCATGGAATTTTCAACTCTAGCGGGCATTTTTGGATGTGCACTTAGGACTTACATGGTTTGGGACTCCGAGTCATAACAGGAAGCTTAACATGACTTGCAGGAAACAATTGTTAAAGAAAACATTGAGTATCACATATCAAGAACTGATGTATTAGTATGTGATCAACATGGGTTCAGACTGGAGATATTTTGTTTCGCTAATATGCTGGAATTCTTTGAAAACGTAACCAAATACAGAATATGCGATAAACACTTGTACTCAAATTGGCGTTTATTACCTCTTTCAGTGAAGATGTCTAGGAAGTTGATGCGTCCGTTCATTTCTCTTTCCATAGTGAACTGAATTGTAGTAAGTACTGAGATGATGTGGTTGTGGAGTTCATTCAGTCGTTTTCGCTTTTTAATGTGATGAATGTGTTGTTGATATAGCGTATCCAAAGTTTAGGTATACGAGGTGTGGCAGAAAAGTAATGAGACTGATTTTTTATTTACCAAAGTTTTTATTTTTTTCAAACATCAATGTTATTCCCTTCAAAGTAGTTCCCTTGGGCAGCTACACACCGATGGAGACGTTGTTCTCACTGTTGGTAGCAGCGCTGGAAGTCTTCAACCGGTATGGTCTTCAGCATGTCCGTTACACTCTTTTGAATGTTTTCTAAAGTCCCGAAATGACGTCCTTTGAGGACATTTTTCAGTTTAGGAAAAAGGAAAAAGTCACACGGACTGAGGTCAGGTGAATAAGGGGGCTGGGGAACCACAGGAATGCCTTTTGAGGTCAAAAATTCTGTTATGGAGAGGGCAGTGTGACATGGGGCGTTGTCATGATGGAGCATCCATTTGTCTGCAATGTCTGGTCTCACGTGAATGACCCTTTTTCTGAGCCTTTCAAGGACGTCTTTATAAAGAACTTGGTTGACAGTTTGTCCTGGAGGAACAAATTCTTTGTGGACGATTCCCCTTTTGTGACGCACAACCAAAAACACAACTTCGCTAATAGAAGTCACAAAAATCACGTAGTTAACATTGAAACTCGCACTGAGCTATGGGAGAGTACTGATACACATGCTCTTTCAAGGACAACAGCGCAGCGTTGCCAGATCGCTTGCAGTGTTGCCAGTCTCATTACTTTTCTGCCACACCTCGTAATCTAAGTTAGAGCCACGCTCTCATATCTCTTTACAACCAGTTCGACTATTGGCATGGCATCTTTCTATCTATAGTATTTTCCAATAAAATGAGTTTCCATTAAAAAAGTGAGTTTTTTGGCAAAGTAATGCTAAATGCATTTTGTCCTTCGTGGTCAGCTTTGTTCGTAACGTTATGGTAGGGTTGTTATTCAGTTTTGTTGGTAAATTCTCTGTTATGAGGACCCAGGATAACAGCAATTTTAGCATTTTAGTTTCTTTCAGTGTCAATTCTGTTGATCAGTTGTTGCTCTCTCCTTTTTTCTCCAGTTTACGTTTTGTCAAATACATGAATAGAAATGGAAAACTGAAACCCTGAAATTTTAAAGTTTATGAACAGAAGGAATTTTTTAGGGTGGCTCTTTGGAATGAAATCTTATTGGGGTGGCTTTTTCAGTGACATATTTTCCTGCTATTCAATACAAGTGTTTTAACGTGCTATCTCCAGACATGTACTGTTGTCTTCAGAATCACGTCTCGTCCTGTAAGATGATTAAAATTGTATACACATTTCATTGAAAACGTAGTCACTAAAAGTACTGAATTTAAATGAAATATTAACAACGCCCGGTATTATTTTTTTCTGAATTCAATAAAGGGAAATGTATGTTTTAATAAGTAAACTATTAATCACTACATACATAGTAGGAAAGGATTTTATAAATCAATAATAAACTGATGACCATATCATTTATACACAAAATCAAAAAATGAGCTGCATGGATTGTCTTTAGAAATGTATTTAGAACCATCCTGCAAAACTGTGTCTTCTTCTTTCGGCTGCTCTTGTTAGGTGTTACCACAGTGGATCATCTTCTTCCATATCTTTCTGTCCTCTTCATCTTGTTCTGTTACACCCATCACCTGCATGTCTTTTCTCACCACATCCATAAACCTTCTCCTAGGCCTTCCTCTTTTTCTGTTGCCTGGCAGCTCTGTCCTTAACATCCTTTGCAGTACCTTGCTACAGTTTCTCATTAGAATATGCTGGGCTCTGAAAATCCTCAGCTATTTTGAAAACTGAGTTCTACATGTTTTAAACATGGAAAACCTCATTCTCTCTTCTTGTGTTTATTTTTAAGGCTCCAAACTTAAACACTTTCTTGCTCTGTTCTGTTGAAAAGCCATTAAAACTGTTATACTACTCCACTGGGCCTATCTACACTTTCCTATCTAATATACAATATTGATCTTCCTGCTTTTCTGTGCTACTTGTAATTAGTCATTTCTTTTGATTTGTATCATTGTTTTATAAATTCCATGTTTTGTTTAAACCTTCATATTCCACACATAATATTGTGGACAGTTTTAAATAGTAATACAGCTAAACAGTTTTTTCCGTTTTTTTTTTAATGTAGTCCTTTCAGTGCAAGAGGATAAAAACATGTTTTTGATCATTATTTCAAAATTACAATTACTTAATTCTGCACCCAGTCTGTCCATTGTGCACTTTGTCAGTGTTTGTTTGTCAGTAATATTATTGTCTTATGGTCTTGCAACTATCAGTAAAACATGCTTTGTATGTTACAAATCCCATTGTAAGCCCTTTTAGTGACTTTGGGAGGTTAGTGTAATCTGTAGGTTTTGAGGTGACTATCAATCTATTTTTAAAGGGTTCTGGTCCTCCGAGCAGATGCGCCTTTTAAAACATTTAGCATTTCTGCCTATGGTTATGTTTTGAACATGGCCATCTGCATTGTGGTGTGTGGTGAAAATGATATTTAATCCAGCCGGTCAATAAAGATGAACATCTGGTGATAGTATCTTTAAAGTTTCTGTAACAAATATGCCCAGAGCATCTTGACCGAGACATGCTGGGTGATGTAACTGGATAACTGCAGCATTCTAAAGAGATGCTGAATAATTCCACCCTTTCTCTCCTGCTACCTCTGGAAACAACAGGAAAAGGTTAACATTCCCATTTTGGGCATATATTGCACATGCAGCCCAGATTTGTTCTGGTTTGTATTTCCCATTCACTTTCATATTACATACAATGTCAGGCCCTGAATGCTAGTAACAGACTGTGACGATGCGGTTTCTTCTCTATGCTCCCATTTTCCTTTTGGGAGCTTTTGAACCCAGTTCCGTCAGTAATGTCACCGGATGAGGTGGACAATGAAGACATCACAACGAAGCAAGGGGATGGTACAAAAAAGGTGCAAAAGTGCTTTTATTAAAAACAATCTTTAAGATCTTTGTCAATCTAAAAATTTATGATCAGGGATCTTTGACACCTGCTAAAATGTCACTCCCCTGCAGTTCTGGATACATTTCTTCATTACACTAACTGGACACCAGTCTTTAGTTTCTTTCCTAACATCCTGGCCTGTTACACATGAACATGTCTACTAACCTTTATTGTCCTCTTACCTCCTACATTGAAGTAAACTGTTCAAAAAATTAAAGGAACCCTTTTTAATCAGAGTATAGCATCAAGCCAATGAAACTTGATCTGGTCAGTTAAGTAACAGAGGGGGTTGTTAATCAGTTTCAGCTGGTTTGGTGTTAATGAAATTCACAACAGGTGCACTAGAGGCACTCCCAAAACAGGAATGGTTTAACAGGTGAAGGCCACTGACATTTTTCCCTCCTCATCTGTTTTGTCACTCGTTTTGCATTGGCTACGGTCAGTGTCACTACTGGTAGTATGAGGCGATACCTGGGCCCTACAGAGGTTGCACAGGTAGTCCAATCTCTCCAGGATGGAACATCAATATGTGCCATTCCCAGAAGGTTTGCGGTGTCTCCCAGCACAGTCTCAAGAGCATGGAAGAGAGTCCAGGAGACAGGCAGTTACTCTAGGAGAGCTGGACAGGGCCGTAGAAGGACCTTAACCCATCAGCAGGACCAGTATCTGCTCCTATGGGCAAGGAGGAACAGGATTAGCACTACCAGAGCACTACAAAATGACCTCCAGCAGGACACTGGTGTGAATCTCTCTTACCAGAACAATCAGAAACAGACTTCATGAGGGTGGGCTGAGGGCCTGACATCCTCTAGTGGACCCTGTGCTTACTGCCCGGCACCATGGAGCTCGATTGGCATTTGCCATAGTATACCAGAATTATCAAGGCAAACCACTGGCACCCTGTGCTTTTCACATATCAGAGCAGGTTCACCCTGAGCACATGTGACAGACGTGAAAGGGTCTGGAGAAGCTGTGGAGAACATTGTGCTGCCTGTAACATCATTCAGCATGACCGGTTTGGTGGTGGGTCAGTGATAGTCTGGAAATGGCATATCCACGGAGGGCCACACAGACCTCTACAGGCTAGACAACAGCACCTTGACTGCCATTAGTTATCGTGATGAAATCCTTGGACCCATTGTCATACCCTATGCTGGTGCAGTGGGATCTGAGTTTAAGCAGTTTAGGTAGTTGTTCTCTTCATATCAATGTGAGTTTGTCTGTTTTGGAGGTTTCTTGCTTTACTTTGCTTTTTCCTATGCTATCGTGATGGTGCATTTGCCCCTAATCATCTTGTGCAAATGCAATGTGTATTCATAGCATGCTGCACCCACAACAGAAGATGTTTTTCTGTGAGTTATAAGCAGATGTAGGTTACTTTAGGTTTTCAGTAAACTCCCTTCTGAGCTGTCATCCTTATTGATCCAAATTTGGCTACATTATTAGAGTGATTCACTTTGTGCTAATTAGAATTGTTCCCAATCAGTAATTTTTTCTGACTTTTAATGTTTTCATTCCTTTTTCCCAATTAAATACAGTGTGAATATGCCACAATACAAATGAAGAACAGATCTGGACATTTTGGTGTGCAGTTGAAAGTCTGCATGCAGCTTTATCTGTAGCAGCAGTATGCTGCAGTAAACACAGATGTGATTGACTCAGTATCCTAAATACGTCTTTCTTCTGAGGTTTCGTTTTTCCGACATGCTGGCCTCGCTTGTTTTATTAGCGGCTAAGTGAGTTTTCTGTTCCCTCGGAGGCAGAGCCCCTTACCCCGACTAACCTCTCACTTTTGGGCCAGACAGATACACACACTTCCACACATAGACATTTTTATTTATATATATATATATATGTAGGCCTATATATGTATGTGATAAGAATGCTAAAGGGTGAAAATCAGTAATAATGCTATAATCTCTAATATGATAGCCGATTTGGGCATAATGTGTGTACAGAGCCTTAATTCCCAGTTATTCAGTTAATAAAAAAGTTATTGGGAAGAACTTTAAAAAATGTAAATTAAAGTAGGCATTGGGTTGGGTGAGGTTACCAAGAAAATTATCTTTCAGTATCTGTATGTTCTTTTCTCATTCTTGGTAACATAGTTATGGAGTGTTTACATCAATTATTCTAATGCAGTGTTTCATAAACTATGAGTCATAGTTCAGCTTTACTAAACCTTAAATTCAACATTTAAACTGGTAGTGATACACCTCGAATCAATTCCTGTTTTGAATGATGGTAACTGTTTTAGGTTCAAGCCCCAGGTCAGGTGCTCACTGTATGGAGTCTGAATGTTTACCTGTGTGCTTGTGTGTTTCCTCTATGTGTTCCAGTTTTCTCCCATAGTTTAAAGACACGCAGGTTAGTTGGATTAGTGATATTAAGCTGGCCTGTTTGTGTGTGTGGTTGTGTATCCACCCTACGATGGGCTGCTGCCCTGTCCAGGAGTTGTTTCTTCCCTGCAACTCATGCTTGCTGCAAAAGTCTCGTGCTGTCCCATGACCCTGTTGAGGATGAGCAGGTTGGGAAAATGGATAAGGTATTGGTTAATAATACATTTGTTTCACACTTTTCTCTTTTATTAATATTCATATGAGAAATATACTTAGAAGGCAACAAAGCCAAAACCATCTATTTCATTTTTTTAGCCATTGTTATTTGTCTCTTTATGACTCCACTGTCATTATGATAACCCAGTATGGTACTGATTTCCTAAATTGGGTTCTCACATTAAAAAAGTTAATAATCCCTGCTCTAGTATCCTGGCTTTAAGTCCATGCTTGATCTTTGTCTTTGCACATTCTTCGGTTGGCCCTGTTCTCCTGTGTGGGGTTTTCTCCAGATATACCACTTTTCCTCTCACATTTCCAAATATATATGTTTTATGTGGAAATTCTAAATTGGCCCAGTTTGTTATTGAGTGGACCCTGCGATAACAGATTTTTCACTAGAGATAGTACAAGACTGTACTGGACGTTGCCTAAATTAGTCCCAAACTTCCACAGCCCTGAAGTGGTTAATGGTTATGTTATCATTTGAGATGTTAGTTGATTCCCTAAAACAATTGCTACACATTTGTATGTACAGTACAGTATAAATGTCAAGGGACTTTCTATGTGTTACCTGTAGCACTTTGAATCTACTAATGTTGACCAGATTAGATACATTGCTCTTCTGTACATATTTATGTAGAGTTACTGTATGTGAAGTGAGTTGTGCCGTCTCCATTGGCCCATGATCACAAAATCAACCCTACTGCCCTTACATTAGGAAACTGATAAGCAGCCACATAAACTCACCTTGTGTCTTTAACTATGAAAGTTGCACTTATAGCTGCTTGAGACAGTAAGATGTTTGTATTCTTAACCAATATGTACTCAAACGAACAAATGTTAATGATACAACTAGATTAGTTTATCTTTCATCACACTGATTAGCAGTTTCATAAGTAAATGGAATCTGATTTTAAAAAATTGTGTTATTGTAGTTACAGTATATTATTAGTCTGTGTCTAGCATTTGCCAAATGTCATTGAAACAAAGCTGTCCACAGTTAACTCACAATGCATATAAGTTACGAATTTAAAAATTACATTGTTAAAACCAAAGAGTTGCATTTAACACACCCATTTTTTATGACTGGAGTTTTTAGTATAGCGAGACAGAAGAAAATAGCTTCAAGCCATTTGTTTTTAATATAAAAGGAGACAAGAGACATTTTATTTACAGTAACATTTGAATATAAGTTACATTCAGTAACAGTATTCCATCATATTAATGACAAAAAAGAATATTATTAAAATTGTTTTTCTAGCATTTAGCTTAAACAATGGTCATGTTTATGTAGGAAAAGACATTTGAACAGCCAAATAAGCTTTTGATGATGACTTTCTTATCCATATTACAATAACCGTCTGTCAATTGAATTTCAGAACTGTAAATACATATTTAGAAAAATAGATTTAACCCTTGGATGGCATACTTGTTAACAGCTAAGGTTTCCTAATCGGTGCTTGTTTTATGCTGTGAGGCATCACAGTCCTAAAGTTGATGTAAGTAGTGTGCCAGACGGCTCTGGACCCTACCCAGCCGGGACACCTGGATGGTCTACGATAGGGACGATACCTCCCCTGGGCCACGAGAGGACAGCCGCTTGGGTCTGCTTAGGGGCCACTGGAACGGAACTGGGAAGCACATCCCTATTGGAGGACGTGGCCACCGTCAGGGGGTGCCCGGACAGTTATGGAACCCTGGATGACAACACTTCCGCCACACCAGGAAGTGCTGCCGGAAGAAATCTGGAGTGCTTCTGGGTGCTCTCCTGACACTTCCGCCACACCAGGAAGTATCGTCAGACGGAGCACCTGGAGGCCATCTGTGTTATTATAAAAGGGGCTGCCTTCCTCTAGTAGACGAGCCGGAGTTGGGAGGAAGGAGACGGAGCTTGTGAAGAGGGGAGTGGAGATCAAAGAGAAAGAGAAAGAGACAAGACTGTTGGTGACAAGGCATTGAGGTGCTTAAAGTAATAAAGGAGTGTGCTTTTGGACATTCTGGTTTCTGTCTGTCTGTGTCCGGGGGCTTGCTTTCCACAGTAGGTTTAAAAATTAGATGATGAATTTCTTAATGCCAGCTTCATATCTTTTATCCATATGCAAACATGATAGGTAATGTTAACATTATAAAAAGTGACGTAGAATCATACAGGGTCCAGAAACCCCCACAAGTAGCTCGTGTTTATCTTAATCTTTATGATGCATTTGGAGGCTGCATGGTGGAGCACTGGATAACACTGCTTTCTCAGTACCCAAAAGTTCTGGGTACAACTTCTGGGAGGAGCACTATGAAAACCTTCTGATCCTCCTATGCTAGAAATGGAGGAGCTGCACTGATTTTCTGTCTGTTCACCGTCACCTTTCATTTAGTAAATGCTCTTGGAGAATTTACTGTTTCTTATGCTGGCATTTAGAGAATCTTAAACATTTGAAGTTTGATGATAACGTCAAATGGAACATACTTCTCTTCCTTACTTCACTGGTCCTTCTTTAGCCATTGCTGGCCAGGCAACTCATTGTAATACAAGTATGATACAAACAGACTTCCCAGCTGGCAGGGAGTTACCAGAAGCAGAACAATTACTAGATGGTAAATGATGGTAAATTATATTGGAGGGTCTCAACCTGGGTTATTTATTTAGAAAGGAACACTAGTGACTAGGAATCCTTTCCAAATTTAAGGCTGGATAGATTTTCCTGTGAAAAGAAAGGCAGAAACACTATATACAGTAATTTACAGCATTTGGCAGTAGTGGTTTCTGTGTAGAAGACAGCTGTGGATGCCTTGCTGTTTATGAGTACTGTATAAGCAGCCAAGCTTTTGGGCCATCAGTAGCTTTTCTGTCTGCGTAGTGAGTCTTGACCTTGTCGAGAGGTTTACTTACCTCAGCAGTGACATTCATGTCTGGTGACTCTTCCTATGAAGTCAGTAGATGGTCTTGAGAGTTTTTAGAATCCTAGTGCTTCCTGTTTTGCTATATGGTTGTGAGACACAGACAATATCCAGTGAACTGAGATGAAGACTGGACTCCTTTGGTTCTGTGTCTTTTCAGAGATTCCTTATGTGCCGCTGTTTTGACTTTGTGTCAAATGAGCGGTTGCTCATGTAGTCTCGAATGAAGCATATTACCTGCATTGCAAGGGAGCATTCGTTATGGCACAATGGTCATGTGGCGCGATTCCCTGCGGGTGATCCGGCTTGCAGGCTTGTCATTGTTGAGGACCTGAGTGGGTGAACCAGGCCAAGGGGATGCCCAGGTAACTCCTGGCTGTGGCAGATAGAGGGTTAATTCCTGAGGGTGGGACTGGACCACGTGTCTGCCCAGGGGGTTGACAACCAGGATCCCAAGCTGTTCCGTCGTGTGGTGGGTGTGGCAACACGCTGTAGCAGTGCATGCTCCCTGACCTGACCTGACCTGAAGGTAACCAAATGGTAATGTTCACACATAACTTTTGTCACAGAAGCCACAAAGAGCCATAGCAAGGTTTGGGGCAACCACCCGTATATTTGGTTTCCTGGCTGCAAATTGTCGTTTTAAATGATCACTGCTGTGCACAAAACCGAGTCCAAAACAGAACTGAGGGAATAGGGAAAAGGTCGCGGCTTTTAAAGGGGAAGACAGGAAGTGAGATCAAAGGGGTCGGGCTCATGAAGGTCTTCAGTCATAGGTTCGAACCTGGACGTGACATTACAGGGGCCAGAGCCGGCAAGGTCTTCTTCCATAGGCTTGGTCCCGAAGTGATGTCAAGAGGGCGTGAATGGTCTGCAGGCAAGGGAGAAACAGAGTCAGTGTACACTGCCACAACCCTGGTATGATTTGGAACTGCCCTTCCTCAAGCCCTTTAGCTGCCTCCCATTCGCACGTGTGTGACACTGTTTTCCAGGCATTTGAAGGGCAGGAGTTGGTAGGCGAGTGAAGGTTGAGTTTAGCTTGTTAGATTTCAGAATTGGAGTACAAGTCCTATGTCAGTGAGATAGATATATTTATATTTGCTTGGTTTGGCTTAGAAATCAGCTTGCGGATAATCATCCCACATGTTAAGAATGTTTGACAGTGTGGACTGGCTCCTTGTTTCCTCTTTATTTTCTTTAGGGAGCCTCTTGAACCCAACATCATCCATAATGTAACCGAATGAACATGGCTGATGAGGACAAAACACACATGAAGCAAAGGAGAGGTGCAAAGTGCTCAGTGCTTTTATTAAAAACAAATCAAAATGTTCCAAAAGTGAAATGCTCAAAAAAAAGTTCAATAAATAAAAAATCAAATTAAAAACAAAGGAGAAGTGGAGGTTAAAATCAAAACAGAGAATGCATCCATTGAAACAATGTTAAGACCAATTTACAGGAAACTATTCTTTTTAAAAACCTGGTTCCTTGATCTTTTAACTGGTGGATCCTGTGCTTATTCCATGATGGGCCTTGCTGCAGAGGAATCGCCCAACAGCAGATGCAGCTGACCATCCTCAGGTCCGAGTCCCTGCTGTCCCCTTGCCATGGGAGGGGCTCCCTCTCCATACCTCAGCTTGGGTCCCCAACGGCTTGAGTGCTAACACTGGGGCTGTCCTACCAAGCTGCCTTCCCGATTTTTCCACGGCGATCTCCTGGTCACTCCCGCTCTTCATTGCAGCTCAGCGGGAGTGACCCATTCCAACCGTCTTTCCCGAGTGTCAGCTACACACTACTCTTTGGTGCTCACTTCCCAGTGCCTGCTTTCTCTCCCTCGAGCCTGCTTTATTCAGCTCACTCACTCCCGCACAGGCTCCTTCTACCTCCTGCCTTCTGCAGTCTTTAACTTCTGTTCATTTTCCACTTGTTTTCCTTTCTTGACTCCCCCCTTCTTGCTCTCGCTCTTCCCTTTTAAAGTGGGGACGTGGCACAGATGTGGTAATGAGCAGCCAATGGTGTCAATTAGGGTTGTGGACGATCCTACACCTGTCCACTAAGTGCAGGGCTGCCTACTCCCATATTGCACACGATGAACTGCTCACCACGCTGCCAACAAACTCAATAGAAAGAAACGAGTGTGGCGATTATTTATTTAAAAACACCAAAGAGCCGTGGACCTCACTTTACCATAGAAGGGTATAGAATCTACGGCAAGCTCAGATAAACATAATATGGTGGTTGGAATGTTCTTTGCTTTTTACACTTAGGTTCTGTCTTTCTTTACCACTTTTTTGTATATTGCATAATAAAGCTATATCTCCTGCTACATGTTTTGTAATTCAGGCATTTATACTTTTCAAGTTTGACTGGTGTATAGTTGGATTGTTTTAGGTCTGTTCCCAAGCTTCATCTACAGGCTACAGCAAATCCAAAAAGTATACTTTTAGACGAGGGGCATAATTTCTTATTTTTGGATGTATTACACAATGGTGTTATTTTTAGTAGTCAACAATCTAATTAAGGCTAAAAATGTCTTTCAAGTAATATGAAGGGTTTCATAATACTGAAGCTATGTCAATGAAAACCACACTTTTTTTAATCAGCCAACCAATTAAAGTATCATAACATTCTCACATTCTCAAACCCACTTAAGTCAACTGAGGGGGTTATAGTGCATTGAAATCTTTCCCAGTAATATTAAACACTAAGCCCCAAAGAGCCCTGGCCAGTGTTCATAGTAGAAGCCACTCATGTGCATACCTACACTCACTGACACAGGGCCAAATTACAGTCACTCAGGAACATGGCAAACTTGTCTTTGATGATGTGGGAGGAAACCCAGAGATGGGTCTTTACTCTAAGCAATGGTAAAACAGACGATAGTGCTGCTGTCTCACTGCTACAGGAAACTCAGCCCAGTCTCATATTTTATATACATAGGAAGTTTGCTTGTTCTCCACACATTTGAAAGTGTTTTTTTTCTGGGTACACCAGTTTTCCTCCTATTTAATGAAGATTTACATTCATTCTTTACATTTCTAATAATAATTCCTTTCATTGAGTAAGCAGTGGAAATGGTAAATTTGCTCAATATGAAAGAGTGTAAGTGTCCTCTGGTATGGTTGGCTTTACGCAGGTTTTAATCTTTGCCAGAAGCTGCTGAATGAGACTGTAGATCCCTACAACACTGACACTGAATTAAAAAATAAGTTCAGTCATTCATTCCTTAGCTTTCAGAAAACTACGTATGGATAAAATGAATACTGAGGAGTGTAAGGGAGAGAAATGATGATGAAATTGGAACTTTTTAAAAAAATATAACATGTCTTTGTAACAACAATTTAGTTAATTATTTCTTTAAAAAAAGATGTCTCAGAATTTCAGTCAATGTACTACAATGTTTCCTATAGAAGTGTAAATGTTTACAAAGTTTTTCAACTTTTGTTTCACATTTAGGCTCTGTGGACTTGAACCCGGACACAGGCAGACGGACATCTTAAATTCACCACACACCCTTTATTTACAACTATTTACAAGTCAATTTGTGTGCACCACAAACCCCAGTGCCTCTTGCACTGTTCCCTCCATGTCCAGGCCTCACAATGCCTCTCACTCCTGGCCGCCTCCAGTCCTCTCTCCAGCTCCGTCTCTCTTCCACCTGACTTCCGCCATCGACTGAAGGGAGGCGGCCCCTTAAATAGGAACCCGGATGGGCTCCAGCTGCTTCCCGGCACTCCTCCACAGACACGCCCCAGTGTGGCGGAATTGCCGGTTGCACACCCGGAAGCCGTCCGGGTGTCGCCTCTCGTCTTCCCCCCAGCACTTCCTGGTGTGGCGGCAGGGCTGGGCTCCAGCGATATCCAGGCACTGGGGTGCCGCCTAGCGGTGGCCACGGGTCCCTACAGGGCTGTGCTTCCAAGCCCTTTACCTGGGGCCCCCAACATAACCAGGACGGACGCCCCCTCGCGGTCTGGAGGAGGCACAAGCCCTCCTCCGGTCCTCCTGGGCGTCGATGCCACAGCTCTTACCCCAAAAGAACACATTAAAGCACATCAGAAGACACCATTTTGTAGGGACATGATAAATTTAGCTTTAATCACCTAAGCGAGAGATAAATGACACACCAATATTGTGAAACACTAACCTAAGTTATTGTTTTAAACAGGTTAAGTAACTTGATCAATACAGTATGTTGTGCAGTGGGTAATATGACAAAGTATTTTACAATACAAATTGCATTATATTACCTAATGAAAGATTGCATTGATAAGATTAAAAAAGCAGATATAAACCATTAAATTTAAATTAGGTTATATTCAAGAACATTTAGGTTTATTTTCTACCCTTTTCATACATTTATACAGTGTCTTCCTAACATTCATGATGTAGCAGGGTGTAAAAGCCATATACGATGTTCTGTTATCTGTGCTCTCTTCTGCAGGTTTTATTCTCTTCTATCTCAGTTTGTTATTGTATTCCCAGGTAATCCATGTGGAGATATGCTTGCCGTTATTGAGACTGGTGACTTAATGCCTATGGCCATCGCAACTGCCCCTTCAAAGGCTGATTTTAACAGGGTACTTGCTGAGCATTTCATGAGTACTTTTTATAGGATTGTAAGAGTTCAAAGAAAGCTTTGTGTGCTACATTATAGTAGGCTGTTTTAAGAGAAAGCAAGGATGTTGCATTTCTTAATGTAATGCAGAATTGGAACTTTTAACACATTTTTATTTGAAATTTATGTGTATCTTTTTGTTTTCTTTTCTTTAGTTTCATGGCACTCTCTCAAATCAGAAACAAACCAATATATATAAATATTTTTTTTTCCTGGAACAGCAGATTGACTACAGCACCTCTTGTATTTGTGATCTTGTTCTAGTATAACTCATACTGAAAACACACAAAACCCGTTTTATTCATGTAAATGAAAATAAATACTGTAAGGTCTTTCTTTTCACTGACTAATCTGTTTTAGTGAGTCATAGTGGAAGAAGGAAAAAGTTTTTTGTAAGGAATGGATATCTATGAACTCATTTTACTTAAAGCTAGTTGAAACTGTGTCTGATAAAGAGTTACTTATTAAGTTTCTTTTGAAGAGTGCAAACTGGGTTCAGTGGCAAACTTTTTAAGTGTTTTTGTATGATAATTCTTCACTTTTTTTAGGAATTCCTTATCATTATGAGATTTGATTCAAGGATTTCTTTTAGTATACTTTAGAAGCACCTCTCCTTCTGTCCACCATTTAGCTTACACTGGACACATCCAATGCTTATATCATATATTGATAGAGTAAATCCAGTAATATCCTGTTGCTTGTGCTAACTCCATCTAGTAGCAGCACTTTGCCACTGTCAAGATTTATGTAGGAAATTTTAGTGTTGCTCTGAAAGGTTCTAGTAGACCTTCTACGAGTATGGCTTTCAAGAATCATAACCATATAGATCATTGGCAATTCATTCATTCATTTCCTATCCCTGCTTTAACCATTAACCAATTAATGCCTTGTGTTCCATTATTGGAACGACAGGTAATTTTATACGTTATGTATAATGTAAGAAGTGGATTTGCCTGGTGTTCCAATTTTGGAATGCCACATAACTCAACAATGGAATGTAATAATTTTTTTTTTAAATTCTTGTTTCTTATATGTTTCTATGCAACATATGTGAATTTTATGCACAAACTCCTTAGGCATAAATGGGTTAAGTATAAGGTAAGCCATTACTGGGCCAACACCCACTCATACTGTTCACTATAAAGGGTCACTGTGGGCTGTTTATTTATAGATATTGTGTTATAATGTCTGAGACGTAGTCTGAAGTGTGAGGCTACAGCATGAAGCTGAAAGAATGTGTGAAACCACTGATGAAAGACAAACTCGCTTAGCCGCTAATATACAAGCAAGGCAAGCACATCAGCAAAATGAATCCTTCAAGGAGAGAAAAACTCACTTAGCTACTAATAAACAAGGTGGGCAAGCATGACCACAAAACGAAACCGCCAACTCTGCATTTGAATTTTTTTTTTCTTACAATTTCAATAGTTTCTAGGAGCCCAGGCTTTTTACAGCATGGGCTTACACAGCTAGTATATATAGATCTGTATACAATAGAAAGTTGAAAAAGAGGGATGAGAACAGGTCTTTCAACCCAACATGCTCCTCCATTTTATTCATCTAGATTCTCCAAAAACACATTAAGCTGAGAGTAATTATCACTTATGTTCACAAAAATGTTGCCTGCTTCAGTCAGTGTAAAATCGTGGCATGTGCTCTGGCTGTCTGTTGACAACTGAAGAAGTGGTTAAGAATGTTCATAGCTTGCAATCAAGTAAAAGGAACAGAACAAAAGTAGTATGTATATATTTAAATCTGAATATGCCAAGGAGTAAATTTAGTTTGCCTAGTTTAGGTGCATTGCCGATCCTGAATTGTCCCTAGTGTGTGCTTGGTGTGTGTGTGTGTGTGTGTGTGTTTGTGTGCGTGTGCCCTGCCAGAGGTTTGTTTCCTGCCTTGCACCCTATGTTGGCTGGGATTGGCTCCAGCAGACCCCCGTGACCCTGTGGTTATGATGTAGCGGGTTGGATAATGGATGGATGGATGGATAGTTTAGTGTCACAGTTTGACATTGAATATCGCAGCCCCACTTGGTGTAAGGCAAGAACCCAATGTGGAGGATGGTATGCCAGCTCAGTCGCATTACTAAGTTCTGTGTCCACTCCAGTAACAGAAACCTATTAATGAAGTGTCAGTTTAGTTTTAATTCTGTTATTTGCTATAGCTATTTTGAAATACTGTTATCAGGTGGCGTGTTGACCAATGTTCATGCCACAAAGCTTTGGGAGCTCAGGGTGGGAATGGAAAAAGGAGATGGAGATTATTTACTTGACAGCACACAAAGAACTAAACATATTAATAAGCACAAGAAAATTATCACATTTGGTTGTGTTTCTGGTCAATTTCATGAAGGTTCATGAATTGATTTAGGATTAAATAACAAATGCTGGCCAGTGAAATTTGCAGTTTTTCATACAGAATAATGCAAAAGTAACACATTGTTTGGAATGCATTACATTTTATAATAACTAACTAACAGAACACATTTAGTTACTTTTTATAGGTAATCAGTAATGTACTAAGTTACTTCTAAAAGTCATGTCTCTCAACACTGCCTATGAGTGAGTATACATTACTACTTTGTTAATCCTGTCCCTGATGTTGCCTATAAAAAAAGTGTTATAAAAGTGGATGGAAAAATGCTAGATTCACTATACTTTTAGTCCTTTAATGAGATGAAAAAAGTAGTGATAGGCAATATGAAGTAAACATGATGTTATAATTTAAGAACCAAATAAGACAAAATGTATAAAATATAGTCTTACAAAGGCATTAATGCATTTCATTATGAAAATGATATAATCTTGAATATGATTCTTGGTACATAGTACTAAGAGAACTGTCATGAGGTGAATTTAGTATACTTTGTCTGATGACTGTTTCTATTGCTGCGATGTGTAGGTCTCCTAATCACAGAAAGGAGGATTATGGTCTGTTCATTTATTATACTGTATATTAGGGAACAGGCAAATGTTTTAGTGAAAGCTTGACTAGAAACAGACTGTTTTCATGCAGGTGTTTATAGTGAATTAACTATTTATAATTTGAGGAGTTTTAGTTTTATTATGAATCATAATATGTTTATGAAATTTAAATAATACAAAAAATATGAAGAATATATTTAGGAAAGATCATTGTCCTAAGTTGCACAGGATCGGCAAATATTATGGTAGCACCACAATTTGTGAATCTAGAAAGAGGGAAAAGAATAAAGATGTAACAGACTAAACCTAATGTTTAGCTTCTATGACCTACTGCATTCTAAAACCATACATCTTGGTTGGTGTTTTTTATATAAAGAAATAACACGTTGGAACTTTGGCAGCATAGCAATTAGTGCTGATGAATCATGTCATGGCCCCAGGACCATTTGGTTTGAATCCTGCCTGGCTCAATGGGATTTCCAGCTGTTTTTCTGCCATCTTCCAAAGGCTTGCAGTTTACTTTGAACTAAGTGTGCGCATGCATGTTTGTTATGTCCCTGATACAGACTGGCAGCCCATCCAAGCTTGGTTCCTGCCATGCATCCAGGGCTACCTGGACATGGTCTAGCATCCCATGACCCTGAAATGGAATGAATTGGGACATAGAATTTAAACATTACCTGTAATTATGTTCCCTTTGGAAAAAGAAAATAGCATTTGGAAGATAAATTCTTTTTTGTCTGTGTTTTGAAAGGTGCTGTTACAAATGCCTAGATTTTTTTCTGTCATAATTAACCCTTACAACTCCTTCCACCTAAGACATTTCTTTTCTTGGGTTCCCCGGCAATTTCTATATGCTGAGTGGCACATCCATGTGCAAAATATCTCTAAAAGGAACAAATGACAAACATTTTTTATTGTGAATAAAGAAATACTGAAAAATTAAGATAATTGTACATCATAGTTATGTACAGTAGCATTTTTAGCTGTGTTTACTGATTTACCTATATGACTGACTTGAAGAAATATGGCAGAAAAGTTTCAGACTTCCATAGTTGCACTGATTAGAGTGAAGCTGCATATGGCATTTACAAAAATAACAACCCCACTGTTTTTATTCCGAGTCAAAGTCATGGCTTCTGACAAAAACCATACCATCTTTATCATTCTTCATCTCACTCAAATACACTCATCCATTTTCCTGCAGAATTTGATCCTTTATTGAAAGTTATCTGCTGACTTAAAAGCTGTATATTTCATCACCTCAGAATACGTGTCATCACTCCTTATCTTATATAAGTAAGACAGCTGAGATCCTATGATTCTGATCTTCTAGGTATTGCAAAGCCCTACTATGCTTGACAAACACTCTCTTATTTACCTTTATAGCTCCTTATCTGTGCAACACTTTCCTTAGGTTCATCTGTCGAGTTATATACTGTATGTCATTATGGTAAAACTGTAGCCTGAAGAGCCAGCTTTTCTTTCTTAAATTTCAGTCTTACCTTGTATTTTCTATAGCAAATTCTTTTTTTCAGGATTATTCTGCACTTTCCATCACAGGATGTACTCTGTCATTCAAGTATTTTTGGAATGTGCACGCAAACTGAAGTACCTAGAGAAAACCCGCACAGGTGTATAGTGAATATGTAAACTCAGATTCAAGTGTATTGCACTTTAGATCAATCAATATTATCTGTAAAGTTTTACCTTCTCTAAACTCAAATACATTATTTATCACTCTTATGATACATTTTTGAGGTAATGTGTTTACCTGTTGTCATCAATGTAGAAAAGGACCTCTATCTGGCTTATGTAATTTGCATCCTGATATACTGCAGATGGAATCCTTTCCCTTTTTGTTAGAGGTTGGGTGCATGAACTGATACAGTGTGTTGCCACACCCAATACATGACAAACCACCTCAGGATCCCAAATTTGGACCTGAGCGCAGCCATACAGCGGGTGACACCTCAGCACCACACTAGTTTGAAATGAATGGAGCAGTGTGAGGGGGTTTTTAAAGGAAAGCAGTCATTAATGTGAATAGGGCCTTAGCTATCACAGGCTGAGTTAACAAACACATTGACATATTCTTGAAATACATTATTAGCCTGCTTCTCGAACTTTTCCACATGCCACTCTTTAAGTGTTGCATAACTGCAGTATTTTCCCATGATATTTCTGTTAGATTGAGTCTGAACTGCCTGCTGTAACCAAAATCAATTATTTGTGGAAAGAACACGCAGAGGAAAACTTGTGAGCAGATGAACCCAGACAGACAGTTACAGTATGCTCATAATGAATGTAGCTTTTCAGAGCTTTAAAGAAGCTTACATGTTACCTCACACTTTTCCATAAGAGTCCATTGGAATGAATGAAGTCAACGAAACCCTGTGGCTATATCATGAAAACCTTTAGTGGATGTGGCATGGCAACGCTGTGCTCAATAAAAGGTGACATGTGTTACTGATCAAAAGCATAAAATTAAGAGCAGATCAAGGCAAAGGGATAATAAGTGACGGTAGCACTTGAGAGGTCTTTGTTGACTAGCAATTTTCACACAGGAAGTCATTATCCTGGCAGCATGCGTAGTCCAATTTGTAAATTGGTGGCTGCCACACAATTTGTAATAGAATTATGAAAGAGGTGCAAAGAAGTGAGTTACTGGGCATTTCAAATTTGAATCATTCTTTTAAAACGTTATCTTCTACTAAGAACAATGGGAACCAAAGCCTTGACAACATCCCACACAAGGCCACAACAAGGGATTGACCGCTGCAGTACACACAGTGCTGTGTAAAAGAATATGCCCCTTTACTATATTGTTTCATATTTCTGATATTCTTCTACGTAAATCAAATATTAGATAAAGTACATCTGAATGAACAAACAACACATTTATTACTTTTATGTAATTTGTTGAATGGACACATTTATCAAACACCCTTTGGCACTGTGTGAAAATTTCTTTCTTAGGGTTTACTCACACTAAGCATGTTTGTTCCGTATCTTGCCCAAGTGTGATTGCCCCCTTCTCTACTCCCCTGCTGGCCTGCACTCACACTGCGCTTACCATTCTGGGCCCTGGCACGCTTTCATCATCACCATGCAACTTCATGTAAATCCAAAACAAGAGTGACAGCATGCATGTCAAAATGATTTTACTAACCAGTTGCATCATTGATGTCATGTCTGTTTTCTGTGCTTGGGCACGTTCAGCGATCACACTGTTCCTTAATGTTACTAAACCTGAGCCATGCTCGGGCACAACTCTTCCACGCAGGCCAAGGCACGGTACGGTTGGCCCAGCACGGAGAGATCACACTAGTCAAACACTAGACTTAGTGGGGTTACATGCGGACAAATATGCTCGGGCATGAAACTAATTACCAGTGTGAGTACACCCGTACACTAAATAACTGGTTGTACCACCTATAAATGCGTTGTCTGAAACAAGACTCTTTCTATGATTAAATATCAACCATGTGGAAGACTTTTAACTCACACTTCTTTGCAGAAATGCTTTATTTCATAAACACTGGTAGGTTTTCAAGCATTAACTGGTCCTTTCAAGTCCTACCATAGAATCTGCGTTGGGTTCACATCCAGACTTTGACTAGGCCAGGTCATGAATTATGCCTCTTTTTAGCTGTTCTGAAGTAGAGTTGCTTTTGTGTTTTGGATCATTGTCATGTCACTACACCTGCTTCTACTTATTGATGGATGGCTGGACATTCTTCCTGAATTTTTTTTTTAAACATAGCAGAATTCCTAGTTCCCTCAATTATGGCAAGACATCCAGTTCCCATATTTCACTTCTATTATGATGATGTTCTTCTGGAATGCTTGTTTGCTTTACTCTGTACATAGTGGGATTCATAACCTGCAGAAAGTTCATTGTTTGTCGCATCAGCCCATGGAACCATGTTCTAATTGGGGATCATCTAAGTATTTCCTGGAAAATGAGTTTCTTGGGTAACAGTGGTTTCCACCCACCTACTGTACAGTGAAGCCCATTTTTGCTCAGTGTCTTAGTGATTGTCATAAACACTGATCTTTACTGAGGCACAAAAAGAGCAGCACATTATTTGGATTTGTTTAGTATACTTTGTGACTTGGATGATTTTCTGGTGTGCTCTTAGAGGAAATTTGGCAGACTTGCCACTCATGTTGGTTTCACTCCAGTTCCATAGTTCCCATGCAGTCCTAGAGCCTTAGAAATTGCTTTGTAGTCCTGCTAGATAATATCAGCATTTTATTTCTGATCACTTCAGGGATTTTCTTTGGTTGTGGCGTTATGTATCTTATGAGCCTTTACGCTGGCAACAATGACTGTGTTCACACTGAGCACTATTCAGTCAGCTGAAGTCAGCTGATGAATTTATTTGGGTTGCTTTAACAAGGGGTGATTAGTCTTTTGCATAGTGCCAGTTGGTGTTAGATAACTTTTTTCAGTAGAAAGATTTAAATAAAATTAAAAAGGTGTTGTTTGTTCATGTGGGTGCCCTTTCTCTAACATTAGCTTTTGTTAGAAGACCTAAAGTCATTCATTGTCAAAAAATCAAGCTAACGCAACATTTCAGGAATGGGGCACCATACTTGTACAGACACCCACACTCAGTCATTTGGGTCACCTTATAGGCCCCAATTGATCAATCTGTAAGTAAATATTTATGCTTTAATGTAATACGTTTGTGCAGTCTTGGTATTAGTACCTAACTTCTGAAATATTGAAATTCCACAATAAATTGATGGATGGAAAAGATCGGATGGGTAAATTTGCTAGATATTAACTATGTGGACAATTAATATTTAAATGAACATACTGCTGGTTCTTGATAACTCGAGAACTCAAACACTGAATTTGCTAGAAATGATCATCTGTTCTTATAGAGTGCCTTGTTAATGATCTTGTAGTAACTGTTTACCTCCTTGTGGAAGCTGTGGGAAAGAATCTTAGAGCTTTAGTAAGAACAGTGCACTATCACCTTTCCCAGAAAGCAGCATGGCCAAGGGTTTAATGTTAAAAGCTGTACATAAAGTGCCATTTATAGATTTCTAGGCGGTCATAAGCTTAATTCATTTTCATGAATACTAGAGCTTTTTCAATACATTTAAGTGAATTTTTCAGAATCCTAACTAGTTAAGCGTGATTTTTCCTTTTATAGTTTGATTTTTTTTCTGGGCATGCTTATTGTGCCACACCTTTTATTTTAAAGAGTATTTGGCCTAAAATAATATGTTACAAGTTTCTTGTTCACAGGTTTCTGTGGACAATGGGTCTTTTTACTTCCTGTACATGCTTCCTCAGTTGGTTTGCCCAGTTGATTTCATACAAGGGACGCTATTGGTGGATGGCTCAGAAGCTACCCAATCAGAGCACACAGTTAAGTTCCTGTGTTCTGATTGGCTCAGTGGCGAAGTGCCGAATTCAATTGTGCTGCATTAACCTGGAAGCCTTGTCTCGCTTATTCAGCATCAACGTGTTTCGCTGTGTAAAGATTTAACTTTTGTGCTCTTTTGTGTTTATCTTTGTGCATAGTCAAGCCTTTCATTATGGCTCCAAAACGATCTGTATATCGTAATGGCTGTAACATATGTAATATCGGAGACGCTCGATATTTTTAAAATAATATTTAGGTTTTACTGTACAGGGAGTGCAGAATTATTAGGCAAGTTGTATTTTTGAGGATTAATTTTAATATGGAACAAACACAGTGCTATAAGTCAATCAAAATGTTAATAAACCTGAAACCTGAATGTTTCACAACGGAAATGTGAGTGTGAACATCATCAGGGGAATACATATGTGCGCACAATTATTAGGCAACTATTAGTGTGCAGATTTATTATGCAACTAAAGGAAAAATGAAAATTTTCCCATCTCACTTGTTTATTTTCATCTGTTATAGTGAGAATAATAAACAAACACCTCAAAATTTACAAATAAACATCTCTGACATTTCAAAAAAAATAAATCAATCAATCAATGACCAATATAGCCACCCTTCTTTCCAATAACAGTCATAAGCCTTTCCATTCATGGAGTCTGTCAGTTTCTTGATCTGTTGACGATCAGCTTTTTGTGGAGCAGTGACTACAGCCTCCCAGACACTCTTCAGAGAGGTGTATTGTTTTTCTCCCCCGTAAATCTAGCGTTTAAGAAGTGCCCACAAGTTCTCGATAGGGTTTAGGTCAGATGAGGAAGGGGCCATGTCATTATTCCTTCATCTTTAAGGCCTTTACTGGCTGGCCACGCAGTGGAGAACTTCGATGCAAGTGATGGGGCATTGGCCTGCATAAAAATCATGGTCTTTTTCCTGTATCACTGTTTGAAGAAAGTGTCTTCGAAAAACTGGCAGTAGGTTTGGGAGTTGATTTTGAGTTCATCTTCAATGCAAAAAGGTCCAACTAGCTCATCTTTAAAAATACCAGCTCATACCAGTACCCCATCTCCACGTTGGAGTGGAGCTCTGTGCCCATTACTGATCCACAGGTCCATCCATCTGGTCCATCAAGAGTCACTCTCATCTCATCGGTCCATAAAACCTTTGAAAAAATCTGTCTTCAGATATTTCTTGGCCCAGTTTTGACGTTTCAACTTATGTTTCTTGTTCAGTGGTGGTTGGGTTTCAGCCCTCCTTACCTTGGCCATGTCTTTGAGCACTGAACACCTTGTACTTCTGGGCACTCCAGGTAGGTTGCAGCTCTGGAATATGAAAGTACTGGAGGATAATGGGTTCCTGGTAGCTTCACGTTTGATTCTTCTCAAATCTTTGGCAGCTAATTTGCGTCTTTTGTTCTCAACACGTTTCTTGCGACCCTGTTGACTATGTGCAACAAAATGTTTGATGGTTCTGTGATCACACACCAATATCTTAGCAATTCCAAAAGTGCTGCATCCCTCTGAAAGACTTTTTACAATTTTTGACTTTTCAGAGTCAGTTAAATCTCTTTTTTGGCCCATTTTGCCCGAGGAAAACTAGCTGCCTAATAATTCTGCACACCTTGATATAGGGTGTTGATCTCCTTAGGCCACACCCTCCCTCATTACACAAATACACATCACCTGACGTGCTTAAATCCAATAAGCATTCAAGTTAATACAGCTTGGAGTTGGAATATACGCATTAAAAATGATGATATGGTCAAAATACTCACTTGCCTAATAATTGTGCACACAGTGTATATAAAATGTGTTTACATACATAATTTCAACGAATCTAAGATATCTAAGAGAATACAAAGGGTTTATGCTGTATAACTGTGCGGGAAATGTTTATAAGAGTGTGCTAGAGTTTATAAGGGCTTAAAATATATAAAAATAACCATATGAACATATGGCTTTTACTTCGTGGATTTTCACCTTTCGCGGGGGGTTCTAGAATGCAACCCCTGTGATAAAGGAGGGATCACTGTATATTGTTTTGCTTTTGTTAGTCCACTGGAGTAATTTGACTTCAATAATCTGATAATCTGATGCCTTAAATGGCTTCCAGTTATTATGCATGTACATCACATTGAGTTAAAAATTGTTAAAAAAAAAAAAAAACACACAAAATTTGTAAGTGATTCAGTTCAAGTTGGATTGCCCGCTTTTGCTTGGGATTAAGTAAGAGCACAACAGCCAAATAGCGTTTCTTCACCAGCTGTCTCTCCTCAGGTTCTAAGGTGCAGTCTCAGCCAGTCAGCTGTAATTTTTATGTTTCAGGGGGCCTTGGCTCTAGTGCTAGTGCATGCAGTGAAATAAAGATCCTCTTTTATTTTCTCATTTCTTTCTTTTTTTCTTTCATTATTGTGGTTATTCTGTATGTACTTCATCTGTTCCCAGTTAAGAGCTTTTGATGATGAATCTTTCTCCCTGTAAGGCAGTTAAAAGACTTTTTTTTTATTTTACCCTTGCTATAGTGCACTTTTCAATGTCTTTCAGTATTACAAACATGCTATTGAATTTCTCCAATTAAGTGATGGACCTATGGATGCATTTCAATGTCATTTTGGTAAATATTCACTTAAATCAAAAAATGAATGTAAGAAGTCCATATGTTGACACTGCAGTAGTAGTTCTCAGACACTTGCCTTCTGTATGGTGATTTATTTTTTTGACTCTTAACTACTTTTTGACCACATTTGTTCTCAGTTGTTTTTGATTTTGTTCTTGCCATTTTCAAATAATATATTACACTAGCAAAATACCCGCAAAATACACAAGTAGTGTGTTAAAGAAGTTATGAAAAAGAAAAGGAAACATTTTAAAAATAACGTAACGTGATTGCCAATGTAACTGTTTTGTGATTGTTATGAGTGTTGCTGTCATCAAGGATTTGATTATCATTATTTCTTTCAATCAGGTTCGTATTTGGAGGATGTGTTGTGTTCAAGTTATATTCCGTGTTTGTCAACCGTTGTAAAGATAACAGGTTTCATTTATCGAAGTTTTCACTGCCCAAATCGGTACTCGTGAACCTAAGATGTTTAACAGGCATTCCCGTTATTAAGTTGTGGATATGTCTACAAATATTGTCTATGAACTTAATTTAAACTTAAACTTTACACCTTGCTTTCCTATTGATATGTCTACAAAGGCTTGTTCAGATTCAGAGGGTCGTTCCTTTCTTACTGCATCAATAAACAGCTCATCTTCCTCTTTATCTGAGACATCACACACTGCATGCACAAGTTTACCTTTCCCCAGTCCTGCAAACTTTAGCGAAGTGGTTCAATTTACCACATTTTTTACACTGTCTTTAGCTGGACATTGACTTTTTCCACCGTGTGTTTTGTTTCTGCAGTACCTGCACTTATGAATATGCTTGTATGCGTCACACGCTCACAGTCAGTTCACGTGAGCCGCTCGGAGTACATGCATCGAAGGTTTGCTATCTCGTGTGATCTTGCGATGTCCACGGTTTTATTTAATGTTACCTCAGACCCGGCACTTAAAAGTTTCTCTCGCACTTTCGCTGAGTTTGTGCCAAACACTAGTCTATCCCTGACCATCTCATCTTCGTTTGTATAAGCACAGTCCTTCACCAGCAATTTTAACTCTGTTAAAAAGTAATCAAAAGTCTCGTTTATACCTTGCGTCTTCTCACTAAACTTGTATCTCGCGAAAATTGTATTCGTCTTAGGCATGACAAACACCTCGTAGCGGCAGCGTGTCTATTGGATTGCTGGTGACGGACGACCTTATATGGGCAGGCACTCAATTACGAGGGGGGCATGGGTAAGGGGGACACAATATAGGCAGGCAGCCAACTACGTGGGAGGCGTGGTGATGGGTGACGCACCTCCGCCTCACACAGCTATCGAGCTGCAGGCTATGGCCGTATATATGTACATAAGTAGGATTCAGTTATGACCATTACGCATAGAATTTCGAAATGAAACCTGTTTAACTTTTGTAAGTAAGCTGTAAGGAATGAGCCTGCTAAATTTCAGCCTTCTACCTACACGGGAAGTTGGAGAATTAGTGATGAGTCAGTCAGTCAGTGAGGGCTTTGCCTTTTATTAGCATAGATTAATTGCAAGTTAAATCTACTGCAGTTTGAATTGGTTTGAAAATAGATTGTCTTTTCACCTGCAAACTTCCTTTACTGCTACCTTTATTAGTATTATTGAGTAAGCTATAATTGTGACAGAGACATCTGTTTTCCACCCAAACTTGGTGAAAAGAGCACCAAAATTTGAAAACTCTGTAATTAAATGATTTATTAAACAAAACATTCAAGAGAGGGATGAGTACCTACTGTAGTTTGTTTTATGTTTATTTGTTGTTTGTGTTCTGCTTATTTGGCGCATGGAGCTTGACTAAGTAGGCTCTTTCCCTTAACTATAACTTGATGTGGTTTGTCCACTTACCCACCATCTTAAATACGGTGCCATAAGCATCACAAATCTTGCATTCACTTTCCATTTTCTTTCCTACTCTTTTTTTTCTGTTTCTCTTTGTCTCTTTCTACTCTGATTGCACTATATCCCTGCCAGTCAGGTCTTTAGCACAGCTTACCTTGAAAATAGAAACTGGAGAGGTCACTAGCGGAGTGGAGTGGCCTTTAAACCCAAGGCTGTGTTTTCTTCTGGGAAAGTCTTGAAAATCAGCATCATAGTCCATTTAAAACCCTTGGAAATGTCTTCACAGGACTCCTCACAAAGGCTCCCCTGAGCCTAGTGTCTTATTTTATTTACTTTTATACTGCCGATTTAATGTGACACAGAGTTCATGTTTTACAGCCACCTGGGGCTCTTCGCCTGGCCTCTTGTAAGTTCCCCATGAGCTTTCTTTGATTTCAGTGTCCTTGAAGCAGTTACTTTTGGGGTGCTATATAATTATGTAGAAATACACACTCTTGGAGGATCCCCAACGTTGTGGGCTTCTGTTTTAAAGTGAATACCCTGCTAGGTTCTGGCCCTGACAGACATCTGGTCTATGTCCCTTCTTTTTCTAGCAAAAACCTTGCAAGCCAGGTCAGGTCAGGCCTGACCCCATTGACTCTCCGACAGTTTTGACCTGTACAAGGATGAGGCTCCCAAGGGCTTTCCCCCCATCCCCTTCATAATGCAAGCTGCTTTCCTATGGGTGGTTGCAGCAGAGCTACTCCCACGGAGATCAGAAAGCAATCCTGTCTGTTGTCTCACAGTTTTTTTTAATGGTGGCTGGAGTGCCAATCCTGCCACCAACCCCCATGATTTCCCTGGAAGTTAGAGGACTGCTTACAGTGCCAGATGCAATTTAACATCATACCCAGGACTACAGGTCACCATAACATTTACCAGAATAAAACTTAAAAATTTAGGCAGTGTTGACCTTCATAAAAGGTAAACACAAACTATTTTGGAAAAGTGAAGTGTCACTGACTATAGTTTTCTGTGCAAAAATAGGAGCAGTGCTTCTCTATTTAAGATATGAAAAATGAAAGTGGGGGTGCCACGGTGGCACAGTTAGGAGACCTGGGTTCTCTTCCCGGGTCCTCCCTGCGTGGAGTTTGCATGTTCTTCCCGTGTCTGCATGGGTTTCCTCTGGGTTCTCTGGTTTCCTCCCACAGTCCAAAGACATGCAGGTTAGGTGCACTGGCGAATCTAAATTGTCCATAGTGTGTGCTTGGTGCGTGTGTGTGTGAATGTGTGTGTGCGCCCTGTGGTGGGCTGGCACCCTTCCTGGTGTTTGTTTCCTGCCTTGCGCCCTGTGTTGGCTGGGAGTGGCTCCGGCAGACCCCCATGACCCTGTAGTTAGGATATAGCAGGTTGGATAATGTATGGATGGATGAAAATTAAAGTGTGTGTTGATTTAAAAAATGTATAAAAATACTTCAAAGACTGTAAGGGTTTTTGTGAAGTCCTTTTGGTTCAATTTAGTTAGCTACAATTGTCTCTGTCCTCTGTAAAATTTAAAGAAATACAAGTGACGTGCAAAGAGTTTCCGCACTTTTATATTTTTGTTGGAAATGGTGTAGGCGGAAGGAGTAGTATTAAATAGTTGGTATGATGTTGGGAAAATTACATCACAAACGAAGGGAACTATGTAAAAACGTGATGTAATTTGTTTTTGAAATTCTTAAAAACTTTTTGAACATCCCTCGAACACAATATCATCTTTATTTATTGGGACCTTTTTTTCTGACAAAGTAGAGATGTTTTTGCATTTTCAGTGTGGATGACTTTGGATGTCTACAGCTATATGATAATCACATGCCCTGTTGAGTCGGATTGGAGTTTATATCATACAGATTATTCTAAGTACATGACTAAATATTATCATTTTTCTAGATTTGATTTAGTCTCCTATACACATACCACAGTACACATTTTAGCTTATTTTATATGGCTTTTTGTTTTTTAATATTGCATTTATAGAACAGATTACCAATGTTCTTGTAATGCTAGAGCAAAAAAGAACAAGTGGGATGTGAAATCTGTGTCACTGTAATATGTTATAATAATGCTTTGCTTTGGAAATTTTTCAGAGTTAACATTTATGATGTCATGTCCATTTCTCATTGTTCATTTCCAGTTGGTGTTTTGTAAGAAATTCGGGGATGATGATGATTTTCTTCTGTAGCTGCGCAAAACACAACACAAGGTTATCTCAAATTTTTTTTATGTGAACGAGTACTTTTTTTTGTTTTATATATTGAAATAAAGTGATATGTCTGTGTTACCCTACTGCTAAGCTTTGAGTAGCAGAATTACAGTATCTCTGAATTGTCCCCTTGAGAGCTATCACTTGTAGCAGTGTTCACATAAAGATTTCCACTTGGAAGCTCATGTTTCCTGTAATTCTCATAGCATGTGGACACCAAATAAGCTCAAATTAAAGGTCTTTGTCCATTGCTCTTCAGAATGAATTCTAAGACGGCTATATTATCACTTGATGGTTCAGGAGAGTGAGACAAGAGTGTAAAATGTGTTTAAAGTTAAAGTTTAAAGTAAAGTTCCAGTAAAGAAATTACTACTATATCATCTTATATTAAAAAGTTGTAACAATAAAGAGTCTGATTGAGTCATTGATCAACTACAGGGAAGGAGGAGGACGGGGTGAAAACTGTAGAGGGGTACATTTATATAATAATAGCATAAAACAAAAATAGAACTCATCCTGTTTCCACTTCAGTGTAAGTAAATATAAATTATGATATAATAAAGCCTAATTTTTGTCATGTTAAATATTGTGATTAAATAGAACATTAATTACTTCAGAACTAGCATATGTGTGGTATTCAGATTTTGTGAGACATTTTCGCTGTGAAGCTCGCAGTACAGAGGTAAAAAGATCAAAACAAAGAATTGTGGGAAATTGAGGTGCAAAGCCCCGCCCATTGACCCACGCTATTTGCATGTTGAGAGCGTGAAAATGAAAATGCAAAGTGCAAAATGAAAATTCAATGAGCTGCTTGTGGCGCCAGGGCTTATTTGCATTTTACTTTTCATTTTTGCAGCTTCATTGCTTTTCAGGCTAAAAATGAAATTGCAAATGCTGTTCTTTCATTATACAGTACTTTTAATTTTTGCAGCATTCTTGCGTGCAGACTTTGAAAATGACATTGCAAAAGAGAGATTGCATTTTCATTTTATGATTTTAATTTTCATTTCCTTTTTTGCAGAAAATACTAATAAAAAATACCCATAATGCTCGCACCTCTTCTGCCAAGTATACAGAGCATGATTTTGGTTTTGATTTTGACTTTTAAAACCTAAAAATTAAAATGCAAGATCTTAGAATAAGGAGAGAAATGAAGCATAGAAGAAGCATAGAAATAAAAATTAAACACAACTCCTAGAGCACTTATGATGTATTGTCGTATTCTTAATATAAACTTAGAATTTTAAACTATTTGGATCTGTAACACAGGCATTTAAGGACTTTTGAAATATAACAGCTAAAGGAAAAAAGTCAGAAAGGCAGAAAAGCAAATGATCTATTCAAGAATGTTGAATTTTAAAAAGAGCAGCAAGAGATGATAATGAACGTCAAAAAAAAGAAAATGAACAAAAAAGAGCTCCATATAATAAAAATCAAGAATAAAGAGAATCGTCCAATAAATGAAAAATAGAAAAATATCCCAAACAACATGTGAACAAAAATGCAAAAAAGCAATGTTTATAGAATGTAAGTTAGAGGATGAAATAATTCATAATATTGTTTTTGACGAGGCGTTATTGTAACATCATTTTTATTAATGTTTTATTATGTTTTACTGTTTTACTTTTTACTGTGTTTCTTTATTCATTGGTATTTAAAATAGACAGCTGTAGTGAAATACTCAAGTAACAGATTTTCTATATACTAACTAAGGACCAAACCGTTTTCCTCCCACGCTCTCCATACTCTTCTATATACCATCTCTTTAATTACAATTGCTTTCTCTAATGGAGGAGTGCCCCATCACCCTTCGGGCAGCTCAGCCGCTAGATAGTGTGCCCCTAGTGCCTCTTGCTGGGGGTTGGCGAGCGAAGCCCCTAGTCAAATGTAAACATATTTTTGATTAATAGAACTTACAGTATATTAATGATTAAATGCTATTCTGTTGCATTCACACTAGCAGGTATTCAGCTCTGTGTCTTCTTTCTCACGCAAACACGGGGCAAGACACAAGCTTTCCTGTCCTCACAAATCACCAAATTTAAACGTACATACATTGTCAAACCTGCTTAATCCATTGCAGAATCCCAGAGGCCTGCAGTATCGACTCAACAACCATGTTGAACCACACATCACAATGGGAACAATTCAAATGCAAGTCCATATACAAAGATGGCACCTTTAAGACACTTTACACTGAAATAAAATCACATTTCTCATTTTTTCGTGTTCAAATTTGTATGCTTTGTGGTAGGACATGTTTTATATTTAAATGTATTTGCAGGGTTTCCACTAATTTTTAGCATACCAGTCAAACTTTTTTTTTTTAATCCATGCTGCAGAAAGACTTTCACTTTGTAAACTAGATCAACCATTTTATGTCCTTCCCCTAGCTCACTGACTTCGTTGGATACCCAGTGCTTGCATATGGCTCTCTGCAGCTCTGTTTCACACTACGTACAGTCATAGCTTTCCATTGGAGGTGTAAGCTCTAACTGCCCTGGGATTTCCTGTAATAATTGCCTTGCAGAGAGAACCAGTATATAGGGTAGGTATATCAAGACCCACACTCATGTCAAATCTTGCCTGGTGGCCTAATTTTGGTTACCTGCTTCATTGACCACCATTGTCACAGCACGCCAAGCTACATAACTTAATTCTCTAGCAAATCCATCTTTGCTATTGCTTTTACTTCTGTCATCAGAATCTCTGTCTCAATTGGAAACAGTTTTTTCACTTGCCATTTTTAACACGTGGTTGATTTCTTAAAGTTTATGTGTCATTATATCCTGCCATATAAGATATTTGAGGACCTTTTTTGAAAAGGAGACAATATTCTAATTAGCATGTGCTGATGATGGTCTGTGATTTTTAAACTGGCCAGGCATGTGTTGGACTTAGGACCATTTTTGTGCCCACATTTTATAAATTTAGGAAAAATAGGAAATTTAAGTTCAAGTTTAGGATTATTCTATGTATGTTATTTTGTAAATGAGGCTCCAGATTCTGAATGACAATGCATTAAGATAAGCAAAGCAACTTTGGAAAGAAACCCATTCTATCAAAAATGCATTTATTTTGGAGCAAATTAATCATGATATATATATTGCTACTGTCATTGAACTAGCATTTAATTATAAACAGCTGCCTAATTGAAGAGTTTCCTGAAAATGTTTTATGGACTACCAGTGGGTGGTTCCTTCCTGGTGTCTCTTGTTCTAGGGATTTGGCTTCTGCTGCTTTTGACCCTAAACTGAATGAAGTAGATTCAAGAAGCGGGTAGATGTTTTCTAGACAAGCATGCCATTCATATGATAGATACTTTACTATTCTGGCAATTTTTCTAGATTTTATACCCAAGTAATTATGTTCAGTAACATATTATAGACAGTTGTAATCGATGGCTTAAATAAAGACAGAAAAAGTTTGTATTATTTCCTTTCTCATTTGAAAGTACTAAATCTATTGTGGCTTTTTTTAGCAACAGTATGTGAATGTGTAGTAATGTTACTATGGTAAATTACCACTGTATTGTTTTCTGTGATCTTTTTGGGAGCTCAGATTTTATCGTAGCATGTCATCTAATTGCACTAAAAAATGTGTTGACTACAGGATGGCAGTTCTGATATATCTGAGGGCAATAGTGCATTCTAACTTTCATTTCAATATTCCTTATTATCAGTCAGTCCAACTCCAGTTCTTTTCTTACTCAGATATTTCCATTCTGAGTCTAGGGAGCCAAAGCCCATCCTAACAGCAGATGCCAGCCCTATTTAGGACACTAATACATTACTGACTGTCTTAATTCACAATTAAGTCAAACAGAGCCAATTTGGAGTTGTACGTTAAATGGGAAGAACGGCAGATTGCCAGGAGAAAAATCCAGACTGCTCTAGGGAGAATAGGCAAATTTCAGACTCCTTGAGTTTTATGGCAACATTACTTACGCCATTACCACACTGACTTCAATGAATCTGTCATGTATGCATTTCATTTTTCAAAGTTTTTAGTCCTGTTCACAGCATGGTGAGGTGAAGTTTATCAGAAGAGGCTGTCTAGAGAGCACTGGGCACAAGAGAGAAATTAAACCTGTCTTTGGTCCAGTCTATCACATGCATGTCCACGCTCTCGGATAAAGGACTCATTCAAAGTCGGGATTTAGCCTAACAAGTGTGTCACTTTGTGTGACACAGTCTCACTGTGATCCTGAGGAAGACACATAAATTACCTGTTGTCCACTTGTAAAAAACATAACTGTATGCAGTGTTAACATAGATGTGTACTGTACATTTCAATTGCCTCAAGATAGGGCTCAGTATAGAAGGGTGCTATATAACCCATTGGAGATTAAGAGTTAACTTTTTATTTGTCGAATGTGTTCCAGAGCTGAACCAGTTTGGTACCCTATGACTTAGAGAATGTTCATCATACCACGACTCATTGTTTAGTATGTTTAAGTAAATTCCATACTGATCTATTTACTGGGATCCTGGTAACAGGAATATCTCCAGGTTCATGATTAAAACAATGAAATGTGCTTTTACTTAAAATGTCTACAGGATTTTGTTGGTTACATATTTTCTTTTGTAAATGATATAGTATGCTCCAGCTTTTGTAATATTTTGTTAAATTGTTTATAAACCTTTATGTTCTTTCATAATCTCAAGATTTAAATTATCAACAAAAAGAAATCTGCTGTGTTGCAATAAAACCTCAGATGCCTCTCTTGCTAAATCCCGCTTAGAACAGCAGTCTTCCACAACATTTCTTTCTCTCATCATAATGTGCACATTTGCCTAAAGGGACTGGCCTGTTCAAAGCAGGGGACATTGTATAACTCCTGTGGAAGATAACATTAATGATACACAGATTCTGAAATGGTGTCCATTTTGGATGTTCCATAATAAAGTCCCCTTAACATATGAGCCTTCATTAGTTACCTGCTTTGCTTTTATTACTGAATGTTTCAATTTCCTTTTTGCATTTATAGTGTTTGACATATCTTATTGAATGCAATTAGTGAAACTAAATGCTTTATCTGATATTTTTATGTTGGCATACAGTATATTATTTTGTGTAAATTGCAATTATTTTGTGTATTTCATTTCTACATTTATCGGTGGGTACAGTTTAATGACTGCAAACAAGAAAATTCTGTGCGTAATCTGCAGAGATCTATGGTACGTTTTGAGTGCCAATGTTAGTAAATTTAGTTTTCTTTAAGTAAATTTGCCTCCTTGCGTTTTAGATACAGCTCATCTGTTTCTGTATCCAATGAAGCAAAATTAAGTTCAATTAATTTCTAGTCCATCCATTCATCACTGACCCTGAATAATTCTGTTCAGGTTAGTGTAGGACTAGGGGCTGGCGGTGCCAGTCTATTGATGAAACACTCATACACACGCCTACACATTTACTTATTGACACAAGCAATATTATGGAGGTCAGCTTTCCACACAAGACAGGGTGTGTAGCATTACAGCTCGAAGCATGGCAGAGTTAAGTTTTAATAGAAAAAGTATCTTTTGTATGCTTTAAAATAATACACTTTTGATTACTCACATTAAGAGATAAATGTCTCAAGGATTAAACTTTTGAAGAGCTAAGATTATGATGAAAAGTAAACATTTACATGCTTTTGTTTAAAGCCTTTCACTGACGCATATCTGCTTGAAAACATGTGCAATCACTTACAAAAGGTTTTCCTTAACTACTCATTAAGTTTTTCCAATGTTAAAAAAGGTCGATTATGTATCCCTCCTTCAGGAGATGTAAACCTGTTCCAAATACTAGGAAACATCGTCCATTAAATCTAATTTAAAATTACAATCTCTTAGGTGTAATAGCTAAAAGTATTCTTGATTTTCCAATGAGAAACCATTTCACATCCTTCTGTGTATGATTTGCCAGTTCTCACTTTGTCTGTGTTTCAACGGATAACTTGGTTTCCTCACACGTGCAAGGATGTGCCAGTTCGCCTAAATACAGGCTCCAAACTGAGAGAAAGTGAGGGTGTGTTATTCCATGTAATAGATTGGTATCCTGCCCAAGTTGGTGCCTGATTTTTGCCAAATCCTTCAAAGATAAGATCTGCCTTTGCCCACATGATCAGCAGTATATTAAGTGAATGCAGAGGATGGTCAGATGATGTTCATGTCACTTTTATAGTACCCTCAATTTGTTTTGGGATTTGTAGCCATCTTTGATTTTACACAAACTATGTTTAATATACTTTGGTAAAATAAAAACTAAGTGAAGAGTTTTTATTTTTTCTGGTTAGTTGACACACACTGTAAGAGATGATTTTATTACCACCTTCTGTATTGAAGGAAGAAATTTTGAAACTGAAAGTTATCAAATTACTATCAAATTTTAATGTAACAGCAAGGTGACCTAACAAAAAAACAGGATATTATTATGAATGTTTTACAGGAAAAACACACCAAAAATATGCATGTTAGAATTGGTAAGTTTAAAGTTTGCATAGTCTGTTTGCATGACTAAGAGTGTGTGTGTGTGTGTGTGTGTGTGTGCGTGTGTGTGCATGTGCATCTGTGTTTGTGTATGTGTATGATTGTGCCCTGGCTTGTTCTAATCCTGCAAAGGTAAATTCTGGCTGCTTGAACCTGAACTTTTTAGGTGTGTACAAAAATGGATGGAAATTCATTTACCCGGAAATTCCATTTCTTGTATTGTTTTAAAATATGCACAGTGGAATATGTAAGAAGATTTATTAGTGGCAGTTCAGGTGAAGTAGATAGCAATAGTATTACTATGACTCAAGCATTGGAAGGACATTCAGTTAGTGAGAGATACCGACACTTAGATTGCAACTTTTCTGTTCTTTTATTGATTAATTGAAGAGTGAAATTTTTTACACCTTTACATGGTTCACATACCAAAATGTTTTGATCGATGGTACAGTTCTGTTTTTAAAGCATGTTGCTGCATGGTGACTGTCTCCTTTGCACGCATTAAAACAAACATTCTGACCCACTCTTTTGAGAAGTTCAGCTTAGGTTTGTTGGCACTTCATAGCTGATGGTTGTGTGACCTTATTGCTATATGTGGTGATGCATTGCATGTTGAACATACAAGTAAGTATTTCACTGTAGTCTGTGTATTGTACTTGGCAATACTACTAATACTTTACATGACTGAAATTCATTCATTGTGATCAAATACAACGACAACAATGGCCAATAGAAAAAACAATAATCACCAGGTCATTGTAGACTCATGCCACGATACATTATGTCCATTTGTTATTTGGATTGAAGATAAAAGATTTAATATTTGATGTTTTGTTTGATGCTCTCTCTCTCAAGGGTGGGGATCGATCTGTTCTTAGCATAATTCTTTTTTTTTTTTGTAAAAACTTGATTGCTATGTATTGATTGTAATAAAATTAATAAAAAAAAAAAAATAATATTTGATGTTTTTCTTGCTTATCTGAAAGGTATAACACCTCTTTGCATGTGCTTAGTAATAATTGCAAAGCTTGGAGTTTCAGTCAGTAAACTAAAACTGAATAGAGGAATCCAGATCACAGAACAGAAATCTGCCTGTCTTCCAGGTCGCTGGGGAGTGGCAGGAAATTCATAACATCTGTGTTGAGAACAGAAGAGAAACAAATGCAGGTGTTTACTGAAGGTATTTCTGCCGCTGGCTATAAAAACAGCTCTCTTCCTTATGTTCGGTTGGAGCTGTCCGACTTTGAATGGTGCGGGTATATGGTTGATTTACACAGCTTAAAGCAATATGCTACAGCTTTGTGAAAATAATGTGATATGTTTCTAGGCGTGTAGGATTGATCTCATTTTCGGTTTACCTTTTTTAAAATTCTTATTCATGTTTAAAATGCTGTTGCCAACGATCATGAGCTTTTCTGGTTTTATTCTTTTTTTTTGATTGCAGGTATGCACAAGCTTTAATTTCTGTGGTTTGAAAGCTAGATTGTGCCAGCAACTAAAAGAATACAGCTTAATTTATGGGAAACATTTCTGTTAATTATAACGTGATAAATTTGTTTTAAGTGCATTTCATTTTAATACAAATTCTCTTACTAATTTAAGCTATATATAGTGTGCTGCTCGTTAATGTAAATTTTCGAACTAAATTGATTATTGTCTTAAAGTTTGCACTGCATAATATAAAAGAGTGTACAGTGTTATTCCTTGAAATTTATGGCAAAATGTCTGCACTTTTATTTTATCATTCAACAATGGTTCTCTGTCGTCATCTTCACTATTCAGTCAGGCATCCCAGTATAAATGAGCACACAGCCCTTGTTAAAACGTTGGAAGTCTCATAGGGAGACAATGCAGAGACATGATTAGAAAAAGTCCACTGAGATGAGCAATAACAAATATAAGCAAGTGTCAATATATTTTTAAAACATGGAAAAAAGTCATAGCAGGAGATTAATGAATAACATCACCAAGACTGATTTGGAGCCGAACATGAAAAGAAAGGTTCAAAAAACAACACAACAGCACAAGCACAAAATGCTGCAAGAAAAGAATAGATGAAATGACAGAGTGTCAAGAGACCTGCTTAAATATTTATACACTCACACAGGTTTTATAAAGGAAAAAAAAAACATATTCACAGCTCAATACTCAAACCTTTTCTCCTGGAGTTGTGTGGCAGCTGTATTAACTGCTGTACCACTGTGCCATCTTGCTTATAACTGAAAATTAATTTACTTTTATATGACACACTTGACAGTGGTCTGTTAAAGAATGCAGGAAAATTTATCTTGACAATTTTAAAAAGGTACGGAACACTAGAAGAAGGATTGGGTTTCTGCCAGGACTCACTACTTAATGGTTTATGTTTTTGGGTCCAACCTCTGTCCTCTTCTAAAGTAGGTCCAGCAATGAATGGCGACTTCTAATGGAGTGTGTCTTTAACAGACTGCCCTGTACTTCTGGCAGCTTCCTGTCTACTCTGGAAAAAATGGAAACATTGTTATCGACGGTGCTTCACTCTTTTTCTTCTCCCTATGAAAAACTTAACCCAAACCATTAAGACACTCCCCAGGCTTGGGTGTACGACACAATGTGTGTCAGTAATTATCATAAAAGACCCTGTCACACCACACAACTTTCCAGCAAATTTTTATCACAGTCTGTGACGCTACAAAACTGAGAAGTCATGTCGTCTCCTCCAATTCCAGCAGCCTATATAGATGTGATGTTTGGCTTTGTGGTAAACATTTTGTATGATAATTGTATTTGTCTTGTCAATCAAAGTAAATAAAAATGGTTTTAAATTCAAACACTTCATATTCATTTAATTCATTATCTATTTTGACCATTCAGAAAGGGTTTAAATTGCTATAATATGCCTATAAATTTGGTTATTCTTGAACTTTAAAAAAACCAGAACACATTTGTTTCAACATTGCTGCCATGACATTTGCCTTTGTTTCCTTTGATTTCAAGAGAATGAGCTAGAACATGTACAAAAGCAGTTTTCTTTTGGCAGCTATTCCATTAGTCTGTAAGGGGAGTCTCTTAAGAGTCTGAGGTCTGGCAGTAAAAACTTTTTTTACCTTTATTTTTTAAAACCTACTTCACTTTGCTGTTAGTACCAGGTTTTTTTTTTCTTTACATATGTGAAATGCTACAGTTTTTTTTAGCTTTATGTTCACAGGTTGTTATTTGGTTGTTACCAATAAATTTTGTCAGTGCATGTTGTATAATGAATATGTTCACTTCAAATAGTAAGGAAACCCTTTAAATCCTTCATATACGGCTGTTTTATGAGGCACTTTACGGCCTGCACTCGTACATATGGGGTAAATGAGGTCTTTCAAGTCTCTTTTGTGAGAAAAAAAATTCCTTGCAGTTCTCATAGATACCCTATAGTCTGCTTCCTTAGCCAAATGTGAACTCAACCTTTCAGATGAATCCTGGGAATATATTTTAATTATTTTTACTTTTGCACTTTTCCGTCGCATTTTTTTCTTGACCATATTAATTGCGTGGATTCTTTATTAGGTAATAATAATGTGCTTTGAGAGCATAGGCTAAGCAAAAAATACAAAAAAGATTTCCTCTGAATATGTTTTATTATTGATGACTATGAAGGAGTATTCCAATACATAACATGTTTTTCCTTTAAATTCTGCAATTATGCAAATTTTCTTTTACTACGCAGCAGGCAGAAATGTTTACCGTATTCTAAAATCTTTTTCTGAACTATTGCTTCCTAAATGGCTATGCAACGCACTATGTTCTTTCTCTAGTTTCTCTATTTGTTACTTCATCAAGCCTCCTTCTTATCGGCAAACCTACTTTCTCTACATCCTTTCTCCAGACATATTAAAATTTGAGGACTGATTTTCCTCTGTCGGTTGACCTTCAGGCACCCTTTAAAGATCCACCATTTTACACATTTGACACTGCTTTCTGCAGCTCAGTTATCATTTCAGTTTCTAAAGGAGTCTCTCTTCATACTTAGGTTTTATTTGTTTTTACTTTTTTCTGCAATCTAGCCCTTGAGCTAATTGTAGTACTGCTATGCTTATAATTTACAAAAGATTATTATTCTCAATTGACTGTTAAATTTGCACTGTATCGCAAAGTGCACTAATGTGTACATCATGGTTTTTGCAAGCTACCTTGGGTAAAGGCCGCAACCAAATAAAGAATAATAATTGCAATAATGTTTGGCTTTTACTGTAATTTTGATACAAACACTCAGTTCTTCAGTTTGGTAGTAAAATAAAATGACCTTTGTGCTCAGACCTCAGCTTTTTCCTTCTTCTAGCAAAGTCTTAGATTTTCATTCTTAATCAATTAGTATATTTACATGAACATTAATAAACTGGCTATTCACAGAAACCTGGTCTCTGAAATGTCACGTACTCCTTATTCTTGTTAAAGAAACGTTATTAGTCTCTGATAAACCAAGTTAACAGATACAGATTTCTCTGTGAGTGACCCCTGTTATTTGGCCCTGTTGAACCTTAACTGGGTTACACTTAAGAGTTTTGTAGTTACACTCTGTCTGCGCATGTGTTAGCTTTGCACATGCATTCAGAAGGCACAGGTAGAAGCCTTCACAGGATAAGTTTCCTGAGGCAAATGCTCAGATAACTGCATTATTCTTTCTCTGAGTAACCTAGGGCTGGGCAATATGGAAAAAAGTTTTATCACGATAATGTTTTTCATATCAGTCGATATCAATATATATCACAATATGAATCAAATCAGTATTTCTGTGAAGTTTAAAGGTTCATTTTTACTCCTAAATGAGATGTGAAAATCTAAGGTTAATTTTTGTTTAAATATTACTTATTTTCTCTTAAACATTACAAATGTACGTCTGTATTTTCAAGTACGTAAATAAAGTAGGTACAGTATATGTCCATCCATCCATCCATCCATCATCCAATCCATCCATCCAGTAGCCAACCCGCTGTATCCTAACTACAGGGTCACGTGGGTCTGCTGGAGCCAATCCCAGCCAGCACAGGGAAAAGGCAGGAAATAAACCCCGGGCTGGGCATCAGCCCACTGCAGAGTAGGTATATATAATAAACTAAAATCTTAATTCTGACCAGTCAAATGTTCAAGTGTTATAGGAGAACACAAACTAAATACTTAACTAAATTCTTTGGTCAATTCCAATTAAATTAAACAAGTAATGCAAAATAAAAAGTCTCAATTCTGGCCGGTCCAAAGGCTTCAAGTTTTGCAGGAGAACACACTAAATTTGTTTGTCAACCACAGATAAATAAAATGAAATCTTGATTCTAAAATTTCAAAATCTTAAATCTAAAACTAAAATCTTAAAGCCTTCAAGTTTACAGGAAAGCACAAAGAAAATTTTTTGGTCAGTTCCAAATAAATAAAGTAGGTATTATTACAAAAAAAAAAATATCAAAAAACTACCTCTATACTGTATCCTTTCTATAGATTCAAACTGTTTTTCATGGTTGGGAAACAAACCCACAAATAAATAGACAAGAAAACATTCTTTATATATCTTCAATGCAAATTCAAGCAACTTTCCAATGTAAATGAAGGAGAACATAAATAAAATTGACATATTCACTCAGTTGTGGTTAGCTTATGGTCTAAGGCAAAAAAAGAAAGACACTTGAAATCCCCATTAGTGCAGAAATTGCTTTGGTATGGGATTAAAATCTTGCATTGTGCCTGCTGTAAAGGAGAGCACTGTTTTAGATGGTACAAAAGATTAGTCATATTACCTGTCTTTGTGGGAACATGCTTTCAACACAGTTTGCAGTGCATGCTATTCTGCTTCTTGTTGGACTTTAAATAGCCAAAATATCTCCACACTACCGAAATCCCCTGACCCTTCTTTTCAACAATGTCGTCATCTTTTGAGCATTGGGCTTGGGCTGTGTCCATTGAGCGCATGTGCTGCCGCCAGCTCCAAGCAGTGTGTGTCAACCTAAACTAACGTAGCTGTAACTCTATTCCTGTCACATAATTGGTTTGCACAGCACTATTCTCATTATTTCATATTCTCTTTCAAAACATGAATGGAATGAGTTATATCCACTTTCTATTTGCAATGTCTTAGGTGTCTTATTAGGGAAAACTAATTTCATGATAATTATCTTTGTCATTTTATCGCATAGCCATATAGTAACCTAACGCAAAACTTATTTTATTGAAGTAAAATACTTGCATTATTATCAAAGTGGCACTGAGTGTAAGGCAAGAACCAAATGTGCCTTTAAATTGGCTCAATGAAACAACCAAGCAGAAGAGAGTGTGCTGCATGCAATCTAGTAACAGAAACCTATAAAGTGTCAGTTTAGTTTTAATCCATTAGTTTGCTATAGATATGTTTAAAAAGTATGATTTCGTGACACAGTGGGCCAGTGTTCATATCGCATTTCAGACTGATGATATAAAAAGGGATGTGACGGACAGCTGGGTCCCATGCCCGGCCGGGACGCCTCTGCTGCATACGTCCAGGGGGAGCCACCATGGACAGTGCAATGCCTCCCCCGGGGCGCCTGGGGGCAGCCTCCCTGGCAGTGGGTCCTTCCTCAGTCTCCCCCGTGGCTCCATGGGACATGGAGTCCACCACAGCCCAGTTGGGAGATGGGGTGGCCGGTAGGGGGTTCTGCGGAGAGCCAGCCGCCACAATGGACAACTTACCAGCCCCACCCGGAGGTGCAATTAAGACCAGCTGGTCGGGCACCTGGAGCACTTCGTGGCCAGAATCGGAAGGAAGAGGACGAGGTTGCCTGGGAGGAGTGGTGGTGGCAGGAAAGGTTGTTTAAGTTTGTGCTTTGTGTTTTGGGGACCAACACGGAGAAGACGTGCCCCACGGCTGAAGAAAAAAAAGAATAAAGCCCTTGTTTTGTACAGGTGCCTCTGTGTGGTCTGTGCCGGGTCGGGCACTATTTAGCGCTTATTACAGGGGATAGATGTTATTTATTACACAGCACATGAAGGACTAAAGGTGTTTATGAACCACAAGAAAATTATCACAAACTCCATGCTTCTTTCCAGATTCATGGTGGCTGATGATGACATTGGAGCATATTACCAAAGGAGGAGCCCGTAAGTGGACTCGTACATGTAAACAAGGGTTTTTAAGAAACTGGTTTAAGCCTTAACTGGGTTACATTAACCCTTGATTATCACGGTTAATCCGTTCCAGACTCTACCGTGATAAATGAATTTCTGCGAAGTAGGATTCTTTATTTATAAATCTAATATTTTCGCAGTTAGAGCATAAAAAGCCTGTTTATGACCTTCTAAATACTTTTTTTAACATTATAAGAGCCCTCTAGACACGAAATAACACCCTTAAGTCAAAAGTTTAAACTGCTCCATGACAAGACAGAGATGACAGTCCTTTCTCACAATTAAAATAATGCAAACATATCTTCGTCTTCAAAGAATGTGTGTCAGGAGCAGAGAATGTCAGAGAGAGAGCGAGAGACAGAGAGAGAGAAAAGCAAACAATCAAAAATCATTAAAGTATACAAAGCACCGTGATAAAGCGGCCACAAAGAAGGGAGCAATGTGAAGGTAGTCTTTGAACATTTTTTAGAGGAGCCTCTGTATCCTCTAGGCAAACAGCCCCTCTGCTCACACCCGCTTCGTCAGGAGCAGAGAATGTCAGAGAGAGTGAGAGAGACAGAGAAAAACAAACAATCAAAAATCAATGCTGTTAGAGCTTTGAAGTGTGCAAAGCCCCGCGATAAAGCGGCAGCAATGAAGGGATCAATGTGAAGGTAGCCTTTCAGCATTTTTTAGAGTAGCGTCCGTATCTTCTAAGCAAACAGCCTCTGTGCAAACAGCCCCTCTGCTCACACCCCCTCCGTCAGGCGCAGAGAATGTCAGAGAGAGTGAGAGAGACAAAAATCAATAGGTGCTGTTAGAGCTTTTAAGTATGCGAAGCACCGCGCGGGAAGCATATCGTATATCAATGAGGAGTTTTATTTAATATGTAATACGTCCTCTGATTGGGTAGCTTCTCAGCCATCCGCCAATAGCGTCCCTTGTATGAAATCAACTGGGCAAACCAACTGAGGAAGCATGTACCATAAATTAAAAGACCCATTGTCCACAGAAATCCACGAACCAGCAAAAAATATGCGATATATATTTACATATGCTTACATTTAAAATCCGTGATGGAGTGAAGCCACGAAAGTCGAAGCGCGATATAGCGAGGGATCACTGTACTCACTTTTTCACGGTTTTGTGTGTGTATGTAAATTCACAGAGTGATAGGTAATTTATGTTTTACTTTTTTTTAAGAATCAGCCCATTGCATCTTGTTTTTCTTTTTTCATTCTATAGGTTACTCATTATTTTTTCTTGAGAAGCTTGATTAATAGTTAGTCAGAGTGATCTTTGTGTCTTGTCATTTGGTGATGTCTATGGACAAAATGCTTCATTTTTTTGGTTACTAATATGTAGGGATGGACTTAAAGTATCAGTAAGTCAATGATTCAGCAAAGGCATCCACTTTGAAATCTAAACACAAAATCAACTGTTTGTAGTTTCTTTTAAAATGTGTTTCCTTGCCAGTCATCACAAGGCAGTTGGTGAGTTTTGAAAGGTGACTTCTACACACCATGCAAAACATTTGAGAGGAAAATACTGTTTGATCAAACACACCTAAATTTTGTTTCTTATTCATAAAAATAGTGCATTACACTGGACAGGTGACTCAAAGGCACTACTTCCCACCTTTCTTAACTAAATTTACTGTGCTGTACTTTCATTCTACTATACACTATGCCTTGCTGTTATTGTAATTTGGCTGACCAACAGTCACCCAGGAGAATCACCAAGGTCATCAGATGTGCCTCCCCCCAAGATAGTGTTTCGTTGCATTTAAGGCCCACGACACTAAGAAGGTTTCAACAGTTAACCTTGCTGTCTCACCCCTCTCCCATTCCGATGACTGAGGCTCAGCCACATCTAAACACTTTGCTATTTGCTATTTCTAATCCTACCATAAATACCTACAGTAATAAATAATTACTAAAATACCACTGTGAATAAAAAATTGTTAACCTTTTAAAATACCTATCCAACCCTGTACAACACTATTCGGGCAAACTCAGGGGTAAATTCCGATCAGAGTCGCACAAATTAGTCTCATACTACGAGCCTATCTCAACAACCTCTGAGGAACTTGGATTGGAGTAGTTTTAGATAGGCTCTTTCTTGCCTAAATCACCAATTTAAAACCACTCAGTCATACCTACCCCTTCTATACTTCCATAATACATCATTAAAATCTTAAAAGTCATGAAATCCTAAAGCTTAAATTTACACACACTGTCCATATCTTCATTTAAAACCTCGCTAACACACAAACTTAAAATTACCTTTAAAAGCACTAAAACAAATATACTATAAGGCACACCAATTTAAAAGAACTGTTAAAAATACAAATAAAAACATACCTCTGTACAAAAGATTTAGCCATCTTTTCCCCACTCTATATCACCATAAACATATCCACCGACTTGCTTTCCTGCCGTGCTAACCAACTTTTTAACTCTTGCCTGATTTGTTCATTGAAAAGCCAAACTCTCTTAATAGCGATGTTTCTGATTTGATTACAGATCTGCGGCAGCGTATCTTAATTTCCCGCACGTGCACAGTCCAGCCTCTCTGGGTGACGTTAGCTGCAAAATCAGTATATTCCGCTTTCTTCCTCTCATCCTGTTCTTCAACACAGCCCTTCCCACAACACCATTAATTCAATGAAGTATGCTACACATTTCTTTTCTGACGATAACACCATGTCTGGTTACAAGCTACTTGTAGTTATTCCCTTTGGTACAAGGTATTAAGGTCTACATTCAGCTCCCAATCATTTGTTACACTTAATCGAATCCCTCTTTGTTTAATTATTCTTTTTGGGCTATTGCTCTCCCTCTCCTTGACAAATACTTGCTTAATGTATTTTACCTCCTTTGCTGAATTTACTCTCTTTCTTTTTTTGCCACGCCTCAGCAACACATGCTAACATTTTATTGTGCCTCCTTGTGTATCTGCCTTGGCTCAAAATAACCTTACAGCCAGATAGAATTTGCTGCAATGATGCAGTCCCGGCACACAATGCACACTTCGGGTCAGTGTTTTACTGTAGTTTTCTGCTCACCTCTAGGCCATTGTTGTGTTTTACAGTATATGGCTACTCTACCATATACTCTTTAAAACATGCTGCTTTTCTAGTTGCGTCAATTATTGTGTTTTTGTTTGTTTTTTAAAATATGTTCTGTGCCTGTTACGTAGCTTGAGGTAATGCATGTATGTGAACATGGAACATTATCCTGCTGAAAGAACCAACTTGCAAACGTAAGACTGTGTCCATAAAAGTTTGCATAAAGGCGGCAACATTGCTTAGGTATGCTGTGGCATTCAAATGATGCATTAGTCCTCGCTCATTTTCGCAGGTTTCTGCACACAGAAATGGCAGTGACAATTTTACTCAATGCAACAACTATGACCTGTCTTTTTATGTTTTTTTTTTTCCTTGCCATTATTAGCTAGTGAATTCTGGGATGTAAATTTTCAAATAGCGCAGCAGCCAGCATGTTGTTGGTGTTGGTCAATTCCTTCTGACAAATTTAATTGCAGAATTACTTGGAACAAACAAAGGTTTCAGATATAAACCAAAAATCTGATTTTACTTACTTTTAGCTACAGTATTAATGCAGCCTTAGTCTTTTGACTGCTAAAAGAAAGAAACCTATGCAAAACCTCCATAAAGAATACTGAATGTGGAATTAAAAAATATTGTGATCACAGTGCATCACAGCAATATAAATATGTTGTCATACACTGTTTTGGCTTGGTTTGCAAATAAATCATTTTAGAAATTTAAAATACTGGTGTTTATGTTGGGTTTATTGTACTAGGTTACATAAAGAAAAATACATTTAATGTAAATAGTAGATGCAGTTTTTCATCAGACAAACTTTCCATATAATTATATAGTTATATATCCTACAGATATCAAGTCATCATTTTTGTTAAAATGTTTTACACTTAACTGCTTTAGTTATATCACAAAATGTAAACAAAAAAGTAAATAATTTTGAATTTATCAGAAAAATAAATTGATTGCGCATGACATCTGTAATGTAAAGTACTTTACAATTTTAACATTTTATGGTAAACATGTGTATTACAGTTTGAAAGATGGTCATTTTTTGTTCTCTTTCCCTAGGTTCTGGTGTCAGTACTGCTTCTCTGTTTTTTGGTTCTGATTTTTTTAATTGGGTGTTTGCAGTTTTAGTGGTAGGGGATTTTTGGTTAGTTTTTCCAGTTTTTTTTTTCCAGTCCTCAAGCAAATACGGATTCCATCTGCGTTTATCTTATTAAAAAAGAGTGGTAATTTGAATTTTATAAGCACGTGCAGGACTGAGGTTTTTACAGTACAAGCTGGAACATTTTATGTGCAGTGGTTTATTTCAAGATTCCTGTCACTCTGAAAAGAACACATTTAGTTGTACTTAACAGACGATGCAGGAAATAGTTTGGAAAATATCTTGTTAGACAAAGTGTTATATTATTTACATGTTAATTCAGGTTTTCTTTTTGCTTTCTTCTCTTCAGGTCTGTTTAGATACATTTTAAAGTTCAACTAATGCCTAATCTAATAATAAGCCATTGCATTTTTGTCTTATGTACTATATGTTTAGGGAATCCTGTATACTGCACTGTTTGAGGTAAAGTGCAAAAGAACCAGACTAATGAGTGAGGCAATGAGAGTATCTTTTTCTTTTCTTTTTCTTTGGCAGTGGCTTTTGACTTACTAGCTTTAGGTTTTAGATTTTGCATATACAATAGATCTAACTCTATAGCAAGTTGTGCATATGCAGTGATGATGATGTATGTGCACAATAGTGCTTGGATTATAGAAGATGTTTAGTTATGCCCATACTGGCCAATTGGGAACACCACTTGTTGGCTGTTTTCTTTTTTTAGCACTTACAGAGTTCCCCTCTTTCACCACTTCTCATTTGTGGAGCCCCATGCTTCTGGGTCCTTAGCACAACCTAGAACTCTGGGCTCCTAGTAATTTGTAAAAAGAACGAAATCCAGGAATCCGCATCCCAGAGACCTTTCAACCTTTCTCCAGAAAGCACAGCACAATTATATGAAATATGAAGTTCCCAACCATCCCTCCCATCACCCCACCCTAGTTATGCATTGTTTTAAAGGGCATTGTGTACCCAGTGTGGACCATCAGGACACCTACAGCCGCTCTAACCCGACACATGTTTGCCACACAACACACGATTTATTTACAATTGGGGAGCCTTTCTTTCTCCCTATGGCAGATTCCCATAACACCACAATACATCCATCCATCCATTTTCCAACCCATTGAATCCGAACACAGGGTCACGGGGGTCTGCTGGAGCCAATCCCAGCCAACATAGGGCACAAGGCAGGAACCAATCCGGGGCAAGGTGCCAACCCACCACAGGACACACACAAACACACCCACACACCAAGCACACACTAGGGCCAATTTAGAATCGCCAATCCACCTACCCTGCATGTCTTTGGACTGTGGGAGGAAACCGGAGCGCCCGGAGGAAACCCACGCAGACACGGGGAGAACATACAAACTCCACGCAGGGAGGACCCGGGAAGCGAACCCAGGTCTACACCACAACACAATAAAGCACAATTCCTTCTATCTGTCTCTCAGTTCGTCATTCCGTCTCCACTAACTCTCAGGCAAGCTTCGTCCACCTCCTACTGACTCTGGCTCTCAGATTGGAGTGAGGCGGCTCCTTTTGTTCAGGTCCTTGGAGTGTTCCAGGTTGCTCATCAGTATTACCTAGAATCACTCCCAGGTGTGGTGGAAGTCCTCTGTAGTGCTCTGTAGCCCCCCTAGCAGCCCCCAAGGAACCCAACTGGGCTGCACCACACTGCAACTCCCATCGTGCCCTGCAGGAATCCATGGTGTCACAGGCATCCAGGAGGACTGCCCTCTAGCATCCTAGGGGTCCCCGGTCCTTCCATTCTGTTGGTGTCCTGGCCAGGTAATAGCCATGGCCGTCCGTCACACCAGATTAATGTTCTGTAATAAATGAGCAAAGCTCATTACTTCATTAATACAAGCAGCCTATAAGTTGTCTCTTGTGCAGTATCTGAGTTAAAGATTATATGATGTCAAGCCATGTGTGCAGTACAAAGAGTGATAATACAGGAACTGTGCTTCATTAATATCTCTGCCTGGGGATAACTACACATGCTGAAACCATTTTGAGCATTTTTGAGAACAGCAATGCTTACAACCATATAAACTACACATTTATGGTTTCCTGAGAGATTTTTAAGGCCCCACTCAACTCAAAAGGAAATTATATTTGTGTTAATTTATTCTTTCCTTGTTTTAATTTTCAAAATATTTTTAGCCTAGAATCTGAAAGTATACCGGGTGTTCTTGTCTCTTTGTGAAAGGTAGTGCTTGTCTATTTTTACATACTTTACCACAGTCTCTTAATAAAGGGACTGAACGTTTTGGTTGTCATTAAAGAAACTGTAAAAAGAGCTGTGAAAGTCTGGTTTTTGCTTAAGTTATTCAACTATGATTGGTTATAATGAGTAATATTGGAGCTCTAGATGCACACTAAACAGCCATTCTTTTATTCCTGTCTAATTAATCAAGCATTTATCTAATCTTACCTTGGTAATTTGAGGTCAATATCAAAAACTGTTTTGTTATATTTGGCTTATTTTCTTATATAATACGCTACCGTGGCTGTTCGTTTGTCTGTCCAGGATTTTAAATCACCTGTAGCTTGCAAACCGTTTCACCTATTGACTTTGAAATTTGGTACACATATACTACGTGACATCTACCATCCACTTTCAGGGTGATGATTTTCATTACTCTTTTTATTTTTATTTTATTTTATTGTAGAATCAAGTCTTGGCAACTTGCAACAGCACGGCCGTCAGGCGTATGCGTATGGGTGCTGTTCTCATTCCCTACCACCTTCGCGGTCACTTCCCCTACCTCTTCATATCTTAAATCATTCTTGAGGCAGATTGAAGACTGCCAGCTTAAGTGAAAAATGAAAGAAAACGTACTAAGTAATTGCAACACAAAAACTACCTTAATCAGTTTTAACGCGAAAAGATACAGACGAAAGAAGAGAAGCAGTGGGCCGCTAGGGTGGAGAAAAGAAGAGCTGCTCAGGAAACAGCAAGCGCATCAACCTCTGAGCAAACGAATGCTAAATGTACAGCGAAAGAGTATGAAAACTATGAATGCTCAAGTGTATTTACTGCACGTTATCGTGCAGTACGCCGTTACTGGTAGTTAAATAAAAGTTCATTTTATCTAGGAAGTTGTTAGTATATTTACTTAGTGACATTTTATTTGAAAAGGCAGTGCTGATGTTTTTGTATCATCAGCATATCTGCTCAGCGATATCTCAGTGAGGAGGTCGCATTCAGATGTAGCTAGCACTGTTAAACATTTTACGTACTGACTCTGACTTAGGTGCAAACAGCTCCTTGTCATCCTTCTTCAGGGATGTGAAGCAATATTTATCCAAACAGTATGTAGCCATGGAGGATACCATATGGATCAGTTTAGTTGGGACATTATGAGGTTAAAAGAGCTGATGAAAATTATCAAAGAGTGTGGCTTTTTGGAATTTATAGGTTACACCCATGACAATTAAGTTGCAGTTGAACAAGGTCAGTTTGCTAACTTTTTAATTGACCAACTCCAAGGATAGGAGCAAAAGGAATAACACTCATGGGTTATTGTGAACTGAGTGGAACTCACCAAGTTCATTTTTGAATTGATCTACTCTCACACCCTAAGCTTAATTTGCACAGACCCTATCCACGTAAGCACTGATTATAAGTGATGCCTGCACAGACTATCACTACTCTGTACTTTACACAGAGAATCGCTAGCATTCTTTTCCTTGGATATAACCTAATGACTACTTTGGTCCTTGGGAATAACCTAGGTATAGGAAGGCTGTTACACCTTAGTTAATCTATACTGTATGAAAGCAAACTGTCAAATAATCAATTAATCAACATTGATTTTATCTGTATACTTACTAATGTTTCTCTGAATTGGAATTATTTTGTATTTAACAAAGAGTTTTTTCACCAGAGTAAAGATGTACCAATTAGCATGGCTTTCAGTCCCATCATCGCAAATTTGTACTTATTCAGTTCTGAAAAACAATTTATTGCAGTGGTGATGTTTTTTCAAAACATTATCATTGTATGGTTGTGATATATTCATAATGTTTTCCTAATCTGGAATGAAGATTCTGATTAGCATTGTAGTGTGCCTCAGATAGCTGCGTGTTGAATGGGGGCTGTGGTGCGACCGGACACTGCCCGCAGCATACTGTAGTGGAGGTGACTGTGATGTAGGCTGGTGATGAACCGCCCCTCAATGCCCCCATTCATTATCAATAGCAAGCCTGCTTGTACTGTTATGCACATAGCAGGAAGTTGTCTCTTGTCAGTACAGGGTGGTCCAGATCTAATTTTGCAGATCCAGATCGTCTGGATGACTTTGATTTATGCGAGGACGATTCCAGTTTGGCGTGAAGACGATTCTTCGTGTGGTCAGTTTGCACACTTCTCAATGGTCCGGGATTTTTCGGGTGATTTTCTATGTAATAAACTGAGTAAGTTATAGCGTAATGAAAATTGCATGATTAGATCTGGATCACCCTATACATCAGATGTGTTGACGACTGGTGTCTAATCTGTTTTGGTAGTGTGTACAGTGCTGTACAGAAGAGCTCATCTTAACCTTTTGTCTTCACCCTTCAAGAATGTCTCTGAAACACAAATCTGATGCAAGAAAAGAAGAGAAAAAACATCACCACTGAAAATAAAGTAGAAATAATAAAAAAGTCAGAAAGAGGTGAAACTCCATCATTCATTGGCAGAGCACTTGGTTACAGTCGGTCAACAATAACATTTATTAAAGTAATGTACCTGTTCCGACTTACATACAAATCCAACTTAAGTACAAACCTACAGTCCCTATCTCGTACGTAACCCAGGGACTGCCAGTGCTCTTTGTATGCTAACCAGATATGATGTGTTATTTTAAGGCCCTCCCTGACTTGTACTTAATTTGAACTCTTTTTCTGAACGTCCTTTTTTCACTTTCTCTTGTGGCCCCAATATAAAAGATACTCTTGTGAATCATACAATCCGCTCTTTTCCAAATTACTCTGTGTATTATACAGTACAGGCGGCAGGTGACGCAGTGAGTAGCGCTGCTGCCTCGCAGTTAGGAGACCCGGGTTCACTTCCCGGGTCCTCCCTGCGTGGAGTTTGCATGTTCTCCCCATGTCTGCGTGGGTTTCCTCCGGTTACTCTGGTTTCCTCCCACAGTCCAAAAACATGCAGGTTAGATGCATTGGCGATCCTAAATTGTCCCTAGTGTGTGCTTGGTGTGTGGGTGCACGCGAGCGTGTGTTTGTGTGTGTGCGCGCCCTGCGGTGGGCTGGCGCCCTGCTCGGGGTTTGTTTCCTGCCTTTTGCTCTGTGTTGGCTGGGATTGCTCCAGCAGACCCCCGTGACCCTGTTGGTAGGATTTAGCAGGTTGGATAATGGATGGATGAATAATACAGTACATAAATTACTTACAATCTTGCTGTTCTCCATTGAAAATGTCTCCCTCGGCCTGCTAACCCTTAGAGAAAGAAAATGCCAGTCTCCCCACACCAGGTGCCCTGTATTATTCAAAATATGCAAAAAATAACAGCAAAATAGTGTTTATTAAGAATAGAATAATAGTAGAATAGGAAAATATAATACAAATACAAATGGATAGTATAATCTGGATGTATAGTTCTAAATAAAAATGCACCCTTGCTTTAAAATCAGGAATACTTACTGAAGATTAGCAGCAAAGGAAACATCAGTGTCAAAAGAGGGTGTCATCCCGGGGAGTTGTAAATTAAGCTGATGGGCTGATACATGGAGAGTATCTTCAATATAGAGGTGAATGGAGTCCCTCCAGTGGAAACAGAGTCTGTCTCATTCTCAGACCCTCTGACATCTCTTCTATGTCTGTGTCCAGCAATGTGGGGTTCCATACCTTGTAAGGTTACAGTACATACAGATGATTGACTTGTCATACTGTTGATGGACAGGTCTGCCTGCAACCTTTGATCCTAAGTGCTTCATCTGTGCAATCTTTTACTGCCTCCAGTCCCCTTTTCTTTTAAGTTGTAAAATGTCTAGATGTTATAAACTTGACATTATACACGTGGATAAAAATGAGTTTCAGATAACATTCAACAGCATTACTCTAACATTAACTAATTATCATGGTCCTTCTGAAAATAAAACTTGTAACCAAGGAAGATTGCAGCTTGCTTTTTAATATAGTTTATGGTGTTTCAGAATTATGATATTATCCCTCAAGTTCATCACATAGTTTAGTTCAGAGAAAATGTGGAAAATGTAAGACTTTCCTTATGAAGATGGAGCCCCTCATATTCCTAAATCTCTGGGATTTCTTTCCTGTTATTGAGCGATGCCTTAGAGTGTACACACACAGTAATCCTACAAGCCATCTACCTCTGATTGTAAAATTTATCAACTGCGCAGATCAACAGGTGAACCAGAAATGTTATAACTTTTGTTTTTTACCAGCTTACTTCCCAACTACTGTGGCTATCTACAAAGCAAAGGTAGCAGTGATAAAAACAGCTTGTGAAGTGGGATTGCAGCCATTAAATGTGTACCCAGGTCACCTTAAGCTCAAACATGCTTCTAATTATGTCTTCTTTGAGAACTAGAATCTGGCTTCTGAAACTATCAATAATTTTCAAGTTTTGGGCATATTTGCACTGTAAGGCAATTTCTTTTTTCCCATACGCCACTGTGGTTTCTTTGTAACATTCCTGAACATGTTTTGCTGACAATTCATGCTTCCCACGCCTACGAGAACAGCTTTTAAGAAATGTGTTCATCTGGGAGACTACAGTGCTTTGACTTTTCATGGGTTGCAACAGGTGATCTCCAGTTTCTTCTGCCAGCATACCAGGCCACCCAAAACCATGTGCTGTGCGCGTTTACTGCCCGAACCAGTTAGCATCTTTCTCCCATTGGTTCTTTCTCCCTCTCATTAGCACTGATGACTGTTATTCCCAAATGCAGGTCAGGGAGGCCTGCAAGGGGACAGGGGTGTGTGCTTATCCTCTGTGGTGCACTTTATTTGATCTTTACTGGTTTCTGACATGGCTGACTTTACAGTAGGGAGAAGAGATCTTTGTTGTTGGGGGGTTGTGTAGTCTAAGCAACCCTCTTTTACGTTGTAGTAAGCTGCTTCACCTTTACAATGTGGTCCAGCATGGTTTATTAAGCTGTCTGTGCTGCACTAATATCAGCCATTGTTTTTTGTGTATTCCTTAGTAAAGTACTTCATTATGTTCTGCAGCTTAAATACAGCTTAAATAGTACGCATAGCATAAGAATAAAAGATACACTGCAAAAAAAGAAAGATACAGTACCCGTTGACTTTGTTTGCCTTTTTTGACAATGTAGTTGTGTGCATTGTTTGTGCACCACGTACACACTTGTCTCCCAGTGTTTTTTTTTCTTTTTTTAACCCCAGTTTTTTGTGTGCAGTATGTATCTCCTATTCATATTCCTGGAGGCAATTTGAAAGACTTGTACATATCCCAAAAAGATAACTATGTATTCATGCCACAAATTATAATATCCATTTTCTATGTTACTGGAAAAGGACTACTTGGCTGCCATCCTATTAGACTTTATATTAGATGTATATAAACGAAAGACCTGTGTGTGTATGGAGCAGTCCGCTCTGCTCATGCTCAACCACAGCCACTAGATAGCACATGCATGCACTATCAATTTTTTTTGCACTTGCATGCACCTCACTTCTCACTATGAAAGACCTGTCTACAGTAAACACCACTGCGCAACAATGATGTTGTGCTAATGGCACAGATGAAGAGACACTCTGTGGCTCAACACCATGCAAGTGAAATACCTTATTAACAGAGGAGGGCAAGGCTTGAAGTTTTCACATTGTGTATCTAGAGGTATTTTCTTGATTCATACACCAGCAATACGGCTAAGATATGGTATCGCCAATGTCTTCGTAAGAGTTAAGTGACACCTCTCCAAGTTCACAAATATAGTAAAACTGCTAGGGAGTCTGTGGGTTGGTTTTGTTTTTGTCCCAAAGACCACACACAACTAGTACAGACAGATATATAGTACTAGTACTAATAGATATGCAGTATAGTAACAACAGCAACAATAATAGGAAATAGAAAAGAAAACAAATTAAATTAGGTAAGAATAATAAATAAAATGTATCAATTTGGACTTACAAAAATATATATATAATTATAAAGGTAGAATCTTTATACTGTATATAGTATAATAGTTTGGTTATTGAGTAGCAGAGCCCATTCCAGTAGCAGTGGGTGCAAGGCATAAACCAGCTGTAGACTGGGTGGCAACCAACAGTTTATGCACACTCACACTCATAAAGGGCATTTTAACACTGCCAATCGACTTAATTTATATTTGAGATATGGAGAAAGATTAAAATATGCAGGCTGTATGACTTGGAGGCAAGCAATATACTGTATGCAGTGTGCTTTGTATTTGAATTCAGCTTAAAAGTAATAATTATTTAGACTTTTTCTACATTTTATTGTATTATATTATGTACTTTTGAATTAGTTTTATTGAGATTGTCTGCCATTGATCAACCCTAAAATTGTGTAATGTCAAAGTTAAAACACAATTTTTATGATTTTTTTTTTAAGCTAAATTATTCATGTTTGAGGGTTTCTACATAACATGATTTCTGCTTATTAAACCTTATTACCATATTAAAGGTGCTGTATAAGCTGTTATTTAAATTGACTCCACCTACAGTATGTGGAATTAAGATATAACTGGTAAAGAGTTAAACATCACTGCTATTCTGCCAAAGGTGTCTCTGCTAAATATTAATTCACTGGGGAAAATAACGTGAAATAAATTATTTTCTGTTTTTTGCACATTTCATATACTGTCATTTATAAGAATATGTAGAATATTGTTTTCAGTTTGACAATAGATGTTTTTTCTTGATTTAGTGGCAAAAAACTGTTAACTTAATGTTTTCATTCCATACTGTAACACATACAGTAGATATCAGAGGTGTGCATTTAATATAGACCTTTTAAATTCCATGTGAATAGAATGCTTTATTTGTCTTGTTAGCACAGATCATTTAGTAAAGTTTAGCTGTCTAGTGTACTGTATATATAGTATATTGTTATTTTGGTGAAAATTGAATGCTATGAGAATTACCAGTACTATATTTGTAAATGACTTTGATTTCAAAAACATGTCATGGTTATGGAAAGCGTCCATATTGTAATAGACAGCTCTGCTTCCAGACATACGGTATCCTGAGATTTCAAAATCTTGAACCACTGCCCATATACTAAAGCATTTTAGCTTGGAAAGAAAAAACCTAAAACATTTTTTTGGTTGGTTATTTCTATTCACATTATCCTTTATAAATTTTAGACATCTTTATGTATACAGTATCTGTATCTAATAGTCAATTAATAGATAGCTCGTTACTGACCTCCAAAAAAACATTCACTTGCTTCAGCAGCAACACAGGGCATATAGTCAATGTTACAAAATAGTAAACACGAAGTGCACACTATTACATTTGTCAATAACCCACTTAAAGTAAAAAAAAACATTAGTTTAATGTGGTTTTGCTATAGCTATATTTGAAATAATTATTTGTCCCTCCATATACATTTTTTACCAAATATGGGGTTTTATGTAAGCATCTACAAATAAAATATCCATTATGAGGGGGGCTGGCTGGGAGCCTTAACCAGCCAGGATGTCCTCAGCTGGGAATGACCAGGGGAGATAGTATACACAGGGCATTGTCTACCCCAGACCACTAATTGGCAACCCCCCTGGGTTGTGACAGCACCACGAATTTTCACAGGGCATCATGGGAACTGGAGTCTTTCAACTCATTCCAGTTGGGTTCCATGGGTGCTGCCAGGTGGGGGCTGCGGAGACTAGTGAGCCCTTCTTTGTCTGGCTCCCACCTCACCTGGAAATGCTTCTGTACCACAGCTTCAGGACACTGGAAGTGGTTCAGGTATAACATAAAGGGAGTGCAACTCCAGAGCCAGAGTTAGGTGGAGGAGGACAAAGCTTGCTGGAGGAGTGTAGGATTAGCAGAGGAAGAAAGAGAAAATGACTGAGAGAAGACAAGTGACAGTGTTGCGGAGTATTGAATATCATGTGCTGCTTTGTTACTTCATTTGTGGTGTGGGAAATACTTGTTAAGGAAGAGTTTACCACGAATAAAATACCTTTTGGTATTGGCAACTTGTGTCCAAGCCAGTCTGTGTTTGATCAGTTTTCAAAAGCAAATGTGGTACAAGGCTGAGCCAGTGTCTGTCTCAGTATCATAAGAAGCAAGACGGGAACTAGACATTGAATTAACACCAGTCCGTTTATAACTACACTTTCACATTGTCAACAAAATAATCAATTTAAATTCATTTTTGGTGGAATGGTTCACTATTAACATAATTTTGTATATTGATGCTTATTGATTCATGAATCTGAATAGAAAGAAGTTCACCTCAGAGTGCTGTGCTATGCTGTACCATATACAGTGTTTCCCAACAGGAGGCATTCCAGCTGCCCAAACACCTGTCACAACACAGACCCTGGACATAAGTGGCCAATAAACAAGAGAATTATTTTTACTCAGTGGGAAAGTCTTCCAGCAAGTGTTTCCCCCAACCACTGTACAGTTAAGCACAGCACACACACCAATGCCCTTGTCTCTGTCATCCTAAAACGGGTAGACCGTGCAGACCTCAAACAGAAAAGCCGTGGATTGCTGTGAGATTTTGCAAAACAGCAGCACTGCCCACTGTGTCAGCATAATACCATATTCATTTATGGATTTATGGCTTGTATAATGTACAGTATAGTTTGACTTTGGTTTAATCCAAGACCAGAGGTTTTTAAACTTTTAAAGCTGAATACTCAAATAAGAAAATCAGTAAAATATTGTACATACCTATAGCCAAATAACAATGCCCATTTATCAAAAAATGGTTTTGTTTCCCTTCTAGCTTATGAGGTGAGACACAAAAATAACCGGATTGTTAAAAATAAAATATTTATTGATGAATTACAGCATTCTAAACATTGTCACCTATAGTATACTCCCACTCCCGATCTCTACACCAATTCATACGTATCTTCCATTGATTGAAACAGTGCTGGAAGTCTTCTTGCTTGAGGCTCTTCAACAGGCTTGCTGTTTTTGTCTTCACTTCATCCATTGAAGAAAAATGTGTTTCCTTCAGGTCACTTTTGATTTTTGGGAACAAGTAAATATCACAGGGAGCTAAATCAGGCGAATAGGGGTGATGATCAAGGACTGGAATGTTTTTGTCAGTCAAAAACGGCTTTATGGAAAAAGAGAAAATTTGTGAGAAATTTGGTTTTGATTCGCTGTTTGATTTTTTTCACCCGACATTATCGTGGCAGCTCGTGTCGTGATTGTTGTGCAAATACTGACTGGGCTATTCACAGGATATACCTAGCCAGTTGGCAGTTTATGAAGGTGTGTAAGAGGAAATATAGTTCTATGATTCACGTCCAGCCGACCTCCAGACGGTTTTCCAGGAAAGCCCCAAGCCCAGTCCGGTTATTTTTGTGTCTCACCTCGTATTTCTTACATGATTGTTACTAAAAGAGAAAATAATATATAATGTTAATAAGTACTAATTACCAATCAACACCGGGAAAATACTCCTAAGGTATATCACTGCCAGTGTAAATTCTCAATGTAAGCTTTCAGAAAGATGAGGGAAATATCACTTGCAACAGAATTCCGATGGACAAACATGTGGCGACCTATCATGAAGATGTGTACAACCCAATTTGGAACATGACCCATAGATAAGGAAACACTGCTGTAGACTCAGGAGTTAAATACGCTGTGTTATTTTTTAACAGTTACCTCATACAGTATGTGGAAAACGTGTGGCTTACTTGAATGATATCAAGCTTATTTTTAATGACTATCACTATTAACTTGTAGTCTTCAGAAATAAGCGCATTGAAATGTTCATTTGAAACCATCTATTATATTTAATCATGAACAGAAAATGTCAAGTGATGTTCCAGACCAATATGATAACTCAGTTTATTATTTTTTTCCAGAGTTTCTGACATGCAGTTACCTTTTGCAAGCCATTTGGACATTGTTTGAGTATTGTAAATCCATATTGTGAATAAGAATTAGACTACAGACATACAAATATATATTTTTCTCCAGTATGTAGCTAATAATATGTGTTTGCAAAACCTTGTTTCATTTTTCACCGTGATGTTAAAATATTTTGGAGTTCAAGATTCTGCAGTGGATTATGATGATCCCTTACTGGTCTTGAATCCAGGTGTAATTCCTGCCTTGTTTGTTTTCATGTTCTGTGTGTGTTTTTGTGGGCTTCCTACAAGGAGTTCATTTCATTTAACATTAAAAAATATGTGTGGCAGTTTAGCTAATTTTTTGAACTGGCCCACAATGAATGAATGAATATTTTTGTGTTCAACCTGTAATTGCTGGATTTCTGCGTTTTTGGACTAGGTTGCCTTCAACCCCTCATTCTGTGCATGCCTAGTAGCAAGTCTTGCTGTAAAGATAATGTATAATAATTGTTGACCTAATGAACTTTGGCTTTTTTTTTCTTCCTGTAAAGCATATAGGAAGGATAACAGTGACTTGGAATTAGCTATTAAGACGCAATAACTTTGTCTTGTTAAGACCCTAAAATTTTAACTCAATTTACGTTGCACATGAGTAAAAAATTACAAATATGAAAAGTTCATTTTCTGCCATCCCTTAATGCCATATACAGTAAAGTTTGGTGATTCTGCTCCATTGCATCTGCTGAATAATCTGAACATCAGCAGATGTTAAGGGCCTTTGTGGGTTCAACATTGATTTTAGGTCTTTTAGACAAAAATATGTCCTATGGCTCTATTCCAGAAAATGCTATTTTTATTTTTACACCTCCTCCAAGCAGTTAGGCTTCTGTAAACAAACATACCATCAATGTATCTCTCTTGCTACTAATTTAGCAAACCGAACAGAAGATTCTTTTTTTCCATCCCACTTCCCAATGTTTGCTTTGCCTGAATGCAACTTCCCAGTAATTTGAGTGCTCTTCATGAGCAGATGTGTCCACACATATGGTTTACACTATTAACTTTAGAGTCACAATTAGAGACCACTAAAAAGGAAATCTAAAGCAGCTTACAATTCCTTCTTCATTGTTCAAACCTTTTTTTTATTGTATTTATTTTTATGTTGCAGTTTACACTTTTGTGGTAATGGAGGGAAAGAAATTGTGTTGATAATCAAAAGCAACAAATTAATCCTTAAGCCCATCTTTTTATTTTGCCTTGGGAAGTGCCAGCTGCACCAACATGAATTAAAGTAACTAAACATTATGCTATGTCAGCTACCTTCTATGAAGCCTAGATATTAGTGCCCAACTTATCTTTTTCGTGTCCCATTGGGGTCAGTGTGCTTAACTAAATTGTTAGGATCATTATTTGATGAAAGAAAAATGGTTTATCCTTATTTATAGTAGGCCAGCATTGTATTGAAATGCTTAACATTGGTGCATCATAGTTCTTGACACCTAGCATTTAATCTCAGCCTGGCCACAGTCTGAGTTGTTGTTTTTTCCAAAATCCTGCTAATGTGTACTTCTTTTTGTTTAAGTACTCTAAATTGGCTTTTTTGTGTGGTGTACCATGCAGTGTTGCCCCCAGCTTGTGTTCAAGCTTGCCTAGATAGGCTTTGGATCCCTAACACTGTACAGTAATGAAAAAGTTCTGATAATGGATTGAACTAAGCAAAGTAGGTGCTTATGTTTGGTTTCATAGCTCTAGAATTAAATTGTTATAGGAAAAAATGGGTCAAAATCTTTTTCCAGAGCTTAGTGAGTCTTGCTTCTATTTCTGGAGTCCCTAATAGCCATATTTATTTGCTATTGACCCTGGTGTTACCTAAAGAAAGTGCCTTTTGGCCATTTAGATGCACCCCAAGTGCCTGTGTGCAACATTATATACATGATGAGTTTTAAGGTGCTTTCTGCTACACCATGTGTACTTTTTCTAGGCACCTTCCATCTGCACACGTGATATTCAGAGGAGTTGTTCATTCAGCAGTTTGTGCTCCTTTTCTCGTCAGTGCCTTCCAAGGAGCACGTCACCCTAAAGTGCTTTATAATTACTATATTGCAAGAGAATAAATTCTAAAAATATTTTTCTGCTGTTTTAGGTGTGAAACAAAAATCCTGATGCTTAAACTATCAGTGTAGTATGGCTGTGAGTCAGAAGATATGGTTTGGCTTTTATATGATATTTTGCTTCTTTGAACAATAGTTGTGAGTGAAGTTGACATTTTTTTTCCACAAAAGTCAGAAAAATTTTGAAAGTGTCTGCAGGACCTCTTTACTGAAATATTCTTTTAATATAGTTTGGCATGGTTTATTGCAAAAGTAACTACATTTGTATATTGCTTTGTTTGGAGCTAATTCAGTGGGACAGGTTTAGGGGAGATATCAGGCAAACTATGGAGGCATCTTCTTATTTGTTTAGTAAGATTTAATATTTTACAGTTAAATATTTTTCTAAATGGATACAAATTCAGATCCACCTATAAATTAAGGGGTCAAAAACACAACTGCTTTTTTTTTTTTTTTTTTTACAAATGAACACTGCCAAGTTATGTAACTTGTTCTAGGTTTATTGGGGCTTCAAATAGCAAAGCTGAGTTTTACAAAAGAGTATAATACGCAAGGCCTCCAGACCATACTGGAAGCAAAAATGTATATGAATTACCATTTAGGAGAAACAGTTTTATTTGATGTAATATTATTAGACAGTTGCAGTTGCAAATTTCAGATAATTTGAAATTATTATTTTGTCTTATTTTCTTTGCCAAAGTGAGTGATACACAAAAATTGAGCATCATGTAAAACTGAAAAAAGGAACAAAAGTGTTTAATATCAGTCATGAATGCCTCAAAGAAGACACTGTTTCTGCTTGCTACAAAAAAAAAAAAAATTATGTAGACCTACATGTGCCATGTATTTTCATTCAATGGGACATCTTCACTATGGCACCTCCACCTGCCCCACACCACAAGAGCAAGTCTAAAATTCACAGTTGGCTTCAAAATAGCTCTATTCTTCACTACGAATCCAGTACTCAAGTCCTCCCCATACTGATCATAGCTTTAGAAGTGGTGTTGTGGTCCATGTATTTAAGTTTTGGTTTCTTAGTTAGGCTGGTGCCTTATTATAGTACTTGATATGACTTCTAGTCAGAGAGCATGTTAAATTGAATGAGCACAGTTCCTGATTCTAATTGTCTCTAAGAATATCAAATTACATGCTCAGGAATCACATTGCATGACTGGTTCCATAATTCCCTCATGACTTTTTGCTACAGTTCCAAATCTTGAATTGTGCCGTGAAAGTTCTGTGAGGTAATTTTAGCAGCTAGTCCATATTAAGCACTGAAGAATAAGAAGAGAATCACTGCAAAAAAGTAAACTCAAAACCTCATATCTGTGCTGGTTCCAAAGTTTGATAAGCTTCTGCTCCAGGTCTTCACTGTTTATATGCACTGTATTGTGTGCATTGTAATTCTGGTTGAGCACTCCCTGGCTGTTAACTTCAACAGACACAAGAGCTCATTTTGACTCACTACGAGAAAATCACACCAGTTTGATTTTGTTGTGGTGTGTTTAAGGAAGCTCTAGGAGATGTTTAGAGCCCTGTGACTGAGCTTCTTGAGTGTCACCTAATAAAACTGATAGTAACAGGTGCACACTTTGTCTGTCTGCAACTCTGGAGAATTTTCTTTGATTATGTAAATAAAGGCTATGATTGAAAACTTTATGGAAAAGTCATGTACAGTAATCCCTCCTCGATCGCGGGGGTTGCGTTCCAGACCACCCCCCCCCGCGATAGGTGAAAATCCGCGAAGTAGAAACCATGCTTGTATGATTATTTTTATATATTTTAAGCCCTTATAAACTCTCCCACACTGTTTATAAATATTCCCTGCACAGTTATACCGCATAATCCCTTTGTATTCTCTTAGATATTAGGTAAGATTCATTGAAATTATGTATGTAAACACACTGTTTATATACAGTAAAACCTAAATATTATTTTAAAGATACTGAGTGTCTCCGATATCACATGTTACAGCCATTACAATAGACAGGCCACCAGCAATAAATACGCACAATGCAAGAAAAATTGTATACAGTAAGTGTGTGTACAGTGACACTAAACGTACGTACATGTACTTAGTACTGTAAGTAGAAAATTAATTATGGCTGCTCACCAACAATGACACGATGACTTGTCCAATAACAATGAGTTTAGTTTTACTGCACAACAAAGGAGAGCGTTACAGCTCTTCTAAAGGAGCCTCTTCAGGCAACTGTATATCACCGCCGTTGTTCTTTTTCCGGCAGACTTCAATCCAAATCCCTAAAGCAGATTCCATCTACAACTCATTTTGCACCCTGGTTAAAAGGACACTGCAGCTGTAGATCTTATATTCCTTTCCTACTTTATAATTAAAAAGAATCATAGCCTCATTGAAGCAGTAGCAGGAGCAGATCGTTTTGAAGCCATAATGAAGGGTTTGACTATGCACAAAGATAAACACAAAAGAGCACAAAAGTTAACTCTTTACACAGCGAAACACGTTGATGCTGAATGAGCAAGACGAGACTTCCTGGTTAACATCGCATTCAGCACACAGGAACTTAACTGCGTGCTCTGATTGGTTAGCTTCTCAGCCATCCGCCAATAGCGTCCCTTGTATGAAATCAACTGGGCAAACCAACTGAGGAAGCATGTACAGGAAGTAAAAAGACCCATTGTCCACAGAACCCGCGAAGCAGCGAAAAATCCCCAACAGAGTCACGCTTTATATTTAGTTATGCTTACATATAAAATCCGTCGAAGCGCGATATAGCGAGGGATTACTGTAGTAAGAACAGTCAATGGCGGCTCATAGGTTACTTTGACTGTGATAAGATTCTTATTTTGTGTCTGAGGAGAAATATTTACACTAGTGGGTTGTTTCCTTTCCCTTTTTTCAAACATAGCTCACAAAACTACAAACTAGAGTGCAATCCTATGATGCCCTGGACCTAAGCCAAGATCCAAATCTCATCCCTTCCCAGACTAACAGTCTCACTCCAGTTGTGCCCTTCCTCCTTTGCTATTTCTAAAGAATCAATCGCCAAGCCTGGATCCCCTATATGACAATGCAGCTTTATAAACTTTTGCATGCATTTATTTGAATGTTATAAATATGCACACACAAAAAAACAGTAAAATGCATATGGCAAAAAAACAAAAAAAAACGAAAGCCTCAAATCTGTAAAACCTGGTGTGCGCACATTTCTACTCAATTTACTGTTTATAAATCATAGTCACTTTGTAAATATGGGTACAAGAAAGCTCTTTGAATACCACCCTGAAATATCCATATATGGAGTGTGCTAATCAGCCTCATATGTATATCACGATGCTGCAGAACTTCATTGGCCCTTTTCTGAATTGTCAAGACCCTGCCACCTGCTTTCAGGAGTATCTGCCTGAGCTCCACAACTAAGAGTACAAGATTATATGCAACATTATAGTGCCTCTCCTCTGTACTCTGGGGCTCTAGGAAACACACAAGGTGCCTATAACCTGGCACATGTAAAGTAGTCACAAGAATGCTGTTACAATAAAGATTCTGCCAGTTACCTTACCAACAAACCATTCTCCATATTCAGTACCATCTGCCAAAAAATACTTTGCCTCAAAATAAATGAATGACAGGTTGACCCAGGCTACTGAGACACAATGTTTACCAGCCACATCATGGCATCACAGATGATTTGTGTGTTAGTGAAATGTAACTACTTACAGTTAACAAAAGCAGCTTCGTTCTCGATAAATGCGCTCATTGCAATATGAGTGTAATCATTTGCTCCGATTACATTAGGGGAACCGGACACTGATGCCATTTTCCTTTTTTAAGTTGGCAAAAACATGTTATGCTTTAGGTACTGTATGTACAACCACATCATACAAAAACTGGGTGTAGTTCCTTCAGCACAGCAGGCATTATAGAGTGAAGCTTTGCTGAGATACTGTTGTCCTGTCAGGCAGTTCCCTAAGAAGTGACAACAGGTAGCCAATATAAAATGATGAAAAACCAAAAACATTCTTCACCTATTCCATCTACCACCATCTACTAGTATTTTTAATGCTTCTGGTCATACTTCTAAACTCTGGCTTTGATGGAAGTCTGTGTGTTGCCTATTTATTTGCATTTTTTTGTTTACCTCACCTACCATGTGACAGACCAGCCAAATCTCCTGGGGGTGATAACTCTCTTTCACCCTGGGCAAAATTACAATAAGTTTAATGGCTCCTTGTTTAATTATGGCCTCCTCATGAATTTCATTTGGTTACCACAGTTGTGCCTTTATAATCTTTATGCGCTTACTGAAAATAAATGCCTTCTTTAAAATTTCTTTAAAGGAGCGGATTACATTGAGTTACTTTTCTGTCAAGTACATACATTTTCCCAATAATGCATTTTAAAGGGATGTAATTTTACTTTGGCCCCATTGTATTCCTTTCTCCTTCCTGATTCTTCTTACCCTAGGGCAATGCTTAGCAGGGTCTTTACCCTAACAATAGCCTCTGGCATACACTAGCATAAAATGGGTATTGTCTTATGTCTGCTCTTGCAGAAAACAGAGACATGAAGGGATGTTTAATGTATGATTAGCAAAAACATACAGTATATTGCATGAGAAAAGTCCTCTGCAGCCCCACAGAAACAGGCTAATCTTGTAGACTCATTTATGTGTATATATTCGTGTTGTAATTGTATGACCCTTCTGGGCAACAGATGTACTAATAGCTTCTTGGAAAATTCAATGACTGCCTTCCTTATGTTCCTGATAGCAGCAACAGCAGAAGCAGATGGTGAATTGAAGATGATGGTATATGCGTAGGACCAGTCACAAAGGAGGCAGAGTGCTATGCTCTCTGGTTAGACATAACTTCAGCATTCTGATTATAATGTTACACATCACATTTCATGAAAGCTGCTCTTGTGAGAGACACACTTTTCTTACAGAAGTAATTTATCTCATTCATTTCCATTTCAGTTCATTTATACTTTTGAACTTGAATTCAAGTTGTATTGCTAAGGCTTATGGGCATGAATTAATGTTCCAGAATTTCAGTATTTATGAAAATCAGAGCAATGATGGTTGTGAAGAGAAGTTTATATGCTTTGTTAAACAAAAAATAATGTGATCGTTGTTGCCTGTGCCCAGACAACGTACAGTATGAGAAGACTGTACTGTAGTCACCAGTCTGATACCTTCCTCACAGCCTCCTAAATTATATTACTAGAATACCCCCATACTCTGCCCTGCTTCTGACTCAGATAAGGGTCATCTTGAGCATTGGTAGCTAAAACTCAATCCTAGCTGGATTTACAAATTGTGCAAATTGCATCAGAAAAATGCAGCTTGTAGACATCGATGTAGCTTACCTAGTCTGCAATCTTCCTGTTTTTTTAAACATATCTCTCCGTCTTTTTTCATTGGCATTAAACCCCTTGTGCTTGCTTAATTCCTTAAAATCATACTGTATGTGTTAACCTTAGCCATGCATTCTGCCTTTTCAGGCAGCATAAAAATGTTAATATTTAAAGGGTAGCTAATACATATTTTCCGACTTTCCAGCAATGGCCATTAAGTGGTGGTGCAACCTTCCCATAATGATTAGAATGACTCACTCTGTAAACTCACATTTTCAGACTGTACATACTGTAGCCTTTTGAAACTAAAAAAGTTACTGGTTACGTACATGTCTGGTGATTTGTTTAGTGTTTTTGATAAGAGGCATGCATAAAGATTTGTCAATTTATATTTTTATGTTATTTTCTTGTATTAATTTAAATCCTGAAAGATACAGTAGTACAGTGGTCCTTCTTCCACTACACTCATATTTTGCCCTACTGCCTCATAACTCTAGGAAGCTAGGTTTGTTTCCTGGCATGGTCACAGACTGTACACACTTTATACATTTTCAGTAGTAATTTCCATCTTAAGGACAATTGGTTCATTTTGTATTTCCAAACTGGCCAGTTGCGAGGGAGTATTTGTTCCTACCTTGCACACAATACTGCTGGGATAGGCTTCAACGTCTGGTGAACCTTTAATGGAAAGACTTTATTCAGAAAATTAACAAATAAATGGATAAATATGAAGTTCTTCTTTTCAAGTTTATTTTTTATTTTTGCTGTTGTTTCTTCTATGACCGGCACAATGGTGTTAGGTGGATTTGAAAGAAAAGCCACAAGCTACTTAAAAGTGCCACATATTTGACCCTAATATATTGCATCCAACTATGCTGCATGTCAGCACGACAATGAAAACAGCAGATGGATTTATTCATTTGGGTTATTATTATTTATTTTGAGACTATAAGGTATCACTTGTGTTGCTATAACCTTGCTGGCCAGCCATGGGAGTGAGTTTCATTTAATGAGAATTGGCTGTCCTGGCAAAAATCCTAAAGGACTCTGCCAAAATCTTAAAAGGAAATGTATCATTTTATTTTGAACAGTTAGTGTGCTGTTTGGCTTCTCTATTGGTGGTTGGCTAGGATGCACACATCCAAGTGTTTTTCTACATCTGCTGTTAAGATGGGAAATCACAAATGAAGAGCTTTGCTTATGGTCATGCTAGGGCTCGTTTTTACTGTAAATTTATTGTAAATTGGTTATGCAGTGATCAAGTTTAAACAGATGAGCATTTTTATGGTGAAGGTTATTTAGCTTGAAGGCTTTAACATTTCAATTTTCATTTTCATAATTTTCTCCAATGCTCTCAGACCCCCACTGAGATGCTTTGTGTGGAGTTTGTAAATTCTCCCTCTGGACCTGTTGGTATGCTTGGATTCTTTCACAACCCAATTATGTACAACATCATCAGGTTAGAACGTACTGCAATGGTGAATTTGTGCTCTCTTAGAGATGTTCTGTCCAAGTTATGTCTATTTGCATTCTGCTTCCATTACAACATGGATAGTAAGCAGTTAACACTTCTAAAGTATAGGACTTGTATGTGTGCATTTATTAATGAACATTTTACCTGTGTCATGAATACCTTTATGACCTTCTTTGCAAGGATGGACTTTGGAAAAGTTAGAGCAGCAGAGAGAAAGTGTTGTTATTTTTGAGGAGATAGTGGGGTTACTGTAAAACAAGCAGAGGCCTGAATCATGTTATTCTAGAGAATCAAGTGTTGTATGACATTTGAAACCAAACTGAATCATTTTATTCTTTGCTTTTCCCTATTTTTTTTTTACTTAACCAACTTATTGTTCTAAATCTTAGTCAGAGATCTTTTCCAGTTTATACGAACATTAAAGTTTGGATTAGTGCATGTTGAAATCTTTTATAGCTGTGGTGTGCTAACATTACCCTTTGTGCTGCAGTTGGGCCTCTTGGCTACCTATGTGTACTTTTAACATTAACAACATGCTGCATGCCCATTAAAAGTAATGGCAAAAATGATTACAAACAAAAACAACAACAGAAATAACTCAAATAATGAACTTAAATGACTCGGAATGTTCTCTAATGGTATAATGGCAATACAAAGTTTAAATAAAACTAATCAGGACATGCTTTACTGCATCCCGAAAATGTACCTTTTGCTCTTGTACAGTATATGTCAGTTGTTAGTTGGATTGGCTCTGGCTTCTTTACATCTAAAAATGTGAAAAACAACTTAAGAAAATAGCTAAAAATTATAGCCGCTATTACAGACGTATAAAAATTTGTTGGAGCCCTTGCAGCTCATTGAAAAAGTGCTGTGTGCCACCTGAAAGGTAAATAAATAAAAAGCAATTACCCAATGTATACCTGCATGCCTAGAAAGGCAAGTGTGAAAAGATAAAGTATTTCTTTTTCTACAAAGATATTCTTTAATGGCCTGGACACATTTGTTGGTATCTCTAGAAACGATCATAAATAATGGAATAGAGTAATATTTCAAACTAGCTGTTTCCATCAATTAATATCATACATGTCTCCAAGTGTACAATCAGTCATCCAGTAGAGTAAAGTAGTCACTCTGCTGTTTGCTATCAACATATGTCCTACACTGAACATGGACCAGAGGAAGCAAACAGGAGAGTTGTCCGAGGAGATCAGAAAGAAAATTATAGACAAACGTGTTAAAAAGCTATACGACTATCTCCAAACAACTTGATGTTCCTGTGACAACAGTTGCAAATATTATTAAAAGGTTTAGGGTCCGTAGGACTGTAGCCAACATCTCTGCACACGGCTGCAAGAGGAAATTCAATTCCAGATTTTGCACAAGGATAGTGAGAACTGCAGGCAAAAAGCCAAGGACAGCATCCATTGAGATACAAGCTGAACTCCAAGGTCAAGTTCCATCAGTGTCTGATCGCAGTAGCCATCACTTTTTGATTACCAGCAGATTTGTCCATGTCTATTTTTTACACATCCTCCCAACACTACCTTCATTCCCATCTTCTTTGGACTCCCTCTGGGCTTTATCCCCTCTCTTGCACCTCTATCTTGGTGCACCTCTTCACCCAGTCATCCTCTGCCTTTCATTACACACGTCAAAACCATGTTTGTGTGTTCTTTCTCTGCACAACAACTATTGCCTTCACATTTAACATTGTTTAATGTAGCATTCAGCACTTAATACATCCATCTGGTCATTCTCATCTGTTCTTTCATGTGCTTTCATTGGCCATATGTCACTCCCATAATGTTTACTACTCTTGACACAGCTTTCATCATGCTTTTCTCTTGATGTCCAGAGAGTTTTTTTTTAATAGTCAGAATGGTGGGAATCTCCATGAATTTCTTCTATGCACTTCTTATACTTGTTGTTACTGCTGTATCTCTGTCTGTTCACAGGAAGTCATACAAGTACCAGAATATCCCTACTTTCTCCAGAACAACTGCATGTGCGGTAAAGATTAGTCAAAATCATGGTAAAAAGGTTTGTGAGGTCTTTAAAATCAGCCACAAAGCAGGCCAGGACCTTCACTTGCCTGCCTTAAAGTAGCATCACCCCTATATGCCTGCAGGCATCAGCCTGTACAGACCTAAAAATGAAGAACTGGCTTGAAAAGTGCAAAAAGTAAAGAAAATCCCAAAATATATCAAAAGTGTCTTACAATGGAGGGAAAACCATAAATCTCTGGCTTGCTGAGAAAACTGAACCCCAAAATCTTTATAAGTAAAGAATTAGAAAGAAATAGCAGAACAGCAAAATAAGCACAAAACAACAGAAAACAGAGGAAAAATGGCCAAAAGGCAATCCAAAGCAAACATGTCCCAATACACAATTCAAAAATACAGAAATCCAATAAACAAATCAATACAGTCCAGAATAAAGAAAAAGAAAATCAAAGGCAAACATAAACACAGTGATCCACTGCTTCTACCATCTCTCTGAATCCAATATAAAGCCAGAGGAAGGACCCAGCAACAGTGACATCAGGGTGCCTCCACCTGGGCTCCACTCTCAAAGTGCAAGTAGTTTACGGACATGTAAAGAGACAGCACATAAATATGAAGTAATAAGTGAACTTTATACAAATTGCATAAATATATGAAAAAACAGTAATACAAAAACAACAATAAAAAAAATGTAAATCCTGGCTGTAATATATTTTGTTGACATGTAAATTCATGCCTACTACATCAGTGTGCTGTAACCCTTTTGCACAATGTTTAAACTAAAGGTCACACTCCACTGCCACTACGTCATTTGTGCACTTACAGCCTACTGTATGAATTGGATTGAGTTTTTCCCCAACACCTCTATAGCATGAGCTGCATGGCCATGCATCCAAATAGATAGCTGGATGGATAGATAGATTTGTCCCCTGGGAAAATTTTGTTTAAATAAATAAGTAGATAAGAAAATAAATAAATATACACACACCCTTTAGTCTGAACACTCACCAGAATGACTATAAAGCAATAAAATTAAAAAGAAATAAAAGTTCTGACTTGGCTGCCACAGTCAGAGTGAGGCATTATGCAGACGTATTGCTGTTGGAATAAAGGAGCCCTGGTAACATTTCTTGACACACTTCTGCTTTATAATTTGTTGGCTGAAAGTACTCCGTATTAGAGTGTCAGAGAGAGGATGTGCAGTATTGTTCATAACGGCACTCAGTTTTGTTTTAATTCTCGCCTTTGCTATGACTTCCAGGAGGTACAGAGCGTGTCCTATAACTGTGCTTGACCTTTTAATTAGCTTGTTTTAATATACTTTTATTTTGTTAACATCCTACTTGTTCACCTCAAACTATCAACCTTGTTCTTCCTTGAATTTTCCTTGTGGCATTTTGCTTCTAAACTAGCTTTTCTTTTCAATATTTTGTGTCTTATCCAAAAGAGTTTGGATTCTTATCATCAAGGTTCTTGTGTACAGTATCTCACTCACTGAAAGTAGCAGCACCCAGATGATTGATGTTGAATTTAGGCTAGGGATGTTCATGCTCTGCATTTATTATTTTCATCTGTATTATTCCTTCAAATTGTTTATATTGTTTATAACAACAACATCTGATGATAGTCATGTGGAAGTCATGCAAAGTATCATAAGGCTGCTGTGAAATATGACAGTATCCGCATAAAAGTGTCTAAATTTTAACTTAATATTAAAGGAAATATTAAAAGGGACATTTCTAATATAGTATTTTGGTTTTAACTTGCTTTATTTTGCTTTGTTTCTGTACTGTATTTTCGACTTTGGTTTTATTTTTTAGTCTATACTGTATTCTTTTTGTGCTTCAACCCAAGCTTGCTTACTAACAACTATTTTAAACATGCATTTTTGAAGGCATTCATTTCCTGGTTACACATTCGTTCTTTACTTCCAAATATATACTGTGAGTATACGATGTGAGTTAGGGCTGGGCGGCATGGTGGCGCAGTGGTAGCGCTGCTGCCTCGCAGTTAGGAGACCCGGGTTCGCTTCCCGGGTCCTCCCTGCATGGGGTTTGCATGTCTGCGTGGGTTTCCTCCAGGCGCTCCGGTTTCCTCCCACAGTCCAAAGACATGCTGGTTAGGTGGAATGGTGATTCTAAATTGGCCCTAGTGGGTGTGTTTGTGTGTGTCCTGTGGTGGGTTGGCACCCTGCCCAGGATTGGTTTCTGCCTTGTGCCCTGTGTTGGCTGGGATTGGCTCCAGCAGACCCCCGTGACCCTGTGTTCGGATTCAGTGGGTTGGAAAATGGATGGATGGAGTTAGGGCTGTCAAATTAGCCAAAAAATACAACTTGAATATTCCAAGTAAACCTAAGCAAATATTTGAATATATTTGAACTTAGTTTAATAATTCTGGATGTTATACATGAATGTTTGTATGTGTTTTTTTTTATAATTTATTACTAAAGTAATGGTTTCACATCAAGAACAAACACCAGCAGCAGAAAAAAAAATCTTAGTGGTACATGGGCAACTGTTATGTCACAGCACGTATGAATTGCAGAGACACCACCTGCGTGCTACAAGACCAAAGCAACATTGTCATAAGTACTTTTTGCAGGGGCACTGCAACTGAACAAAAGTAAAACTTATCAATAATAATGTAGAGGATAGTGGAGCTCCTTTTTGTAACTGCTTTTATGGCTCAATGTCCTGCCAGGGATCACAAAGAACACCGGTCAGTTATTAAGATGGTGACAGGGTGAAAATAGCGAGCGATGCAAAAGTGCAGTCAAGAGGCAGGGAGATTGAAGGCAGGTTTGTTTTATTATTCTGGAGATGTCCAATGTGTAGTGGCAGAGTACAGTTAATATCACAGCATTCAGAATAAAAAACCTGTCGGTACATATGGACTTGCCAGGACAAGCAGCTTCAGTGACTCTAACAAGACTTGCACGGTGTCAAGTCAGTGTCTACTTTTTTTCTTCTTTACAGTTGCAAGAATAATTTTTTGCCAGTGATTTGAAAATGTTTAAAGTATATCTCATCGTTTTAGGCAGCCACTCGAGATGGAGACTACTTGTAGGACACAGTGTGTTGCTTCTTTAGAGTGGGGATTTTAAAATGTTGCAATAAAAGGAAAATCTGAATTATACCAGTTATTTTCCATTGTAAATAGATTCATTGGAGAGACACCCTAAGTCAGCGTTTCTCAACCTTTATGCATTTGCGAACTGAGTTTTCATAACAGTTTTAATCGCGCCCCCTAACATTTTTTTGAAAGGGGCCCACTAATACCAATTTGTTCTTTTTTAATTAATGATACATCATAGATGCATATTTTATTATACCTACTTAACTTTTATTGACATTTATCTAACTCTATACAGTGGAACCTCGGTTTACGACCAGAGTTTTGGAACGAAAGCAATTTCCACCATAGGGTTGTATGTAAATACAATTAATCCATTCCAGACTATAAGAACTGTATGTAAATATATATTTTTTTAGTTTTTAAGCACAAATATAGTTAATTACACCATAGAATGCACAGCGTAATAGTAAAATAAAAGTATAAACATTGAATAACACTGAGAAAACCTTGAACAACTTGAACTAACTAAAACTGCAATAGTTTGCGCTATAGTGCTAGGAACCGCTTGCTAAAAAAACTTTTTTTTTAATGAGTTTTAAGCACAGGGAAAAAAATGAACATTTGAAAAATCCATAATTTAATGAACCACCAAGAAAATTTACATTGCCACAATGCACGCTATGAACTGATCGCTGTAAACAGAAGTGAAAACAAAAACAAGCCTTTTCTACTTTATGCATCCAGTTCTCCCTCTCTCGCTCGCTAGGTCTCTCTTTCGTGTGTGTGTGTGTGTGCGTGCCTCAGTCTCGCGTGCTTGTGTGTGTGTGTGTACCTCTGTCTTGTGTGCCTGTGTGTGTGTGCCTCTCTTGCGCACCTGTGTGTGTGTGTGCCTCTGTCTTGCGCGCCTGTGTGTGTGTGTGTGCCTCTCGTGCTCCTATGTGTGAGTGTGCCTCTCTCTGGCACGCCTGTGTGTGTCTCTCTTTCACGCGCCTGTGTGTGTGTGTTGTTCTCTCTCTTGCTCACTCGCTCGCTGCACAGGGAGAGACTGAACATGTACAAACCGAAAGGGAAACTGGCTTGTTCGTATACCGAGTGTGTGGTCGTGAACAGAGGCAAAAGTATGGCGAACTGTTTGGTCGTAAACCGATTTGTACGTGTACCGAGACGTTCGTGAACCGAGGTTCCACTGTATTTATTTTTCTAGTATCAGAATGTAGTTTAAGTTAATTTATTTTGGTTTCAATAGATGTATTTTTCATATTTGCGATTCTTTTTTATTTTTTTCACATCTTTGCGCCCCTCTTTTTGTTACGTCGCGCCCCCCTATGGGGGCCTTCCCCACAGTTTGAGAACCACTGCCCTAAGTGGTCATAGCTCACTTCATACGATAGACAGACTCCCAGGGTGGTTTCTCAGTCTGCCATCCTGCCTATCTTAATAATGTAATTTGTCTTATTTTCTCCTTTTGTCATATGCACGTTCAATGTAGCTGGCATATTGAAAGAAGCGTATGCTCTATCACAACAGAGACTGTAGTGGGTCTATAAGGAACTTGTATATTTGGGTAAAATGAAAAGCTACAAGGAGCACAACAAAAACATATGGAAATTCTAATTATACAAAATGCATTAAAAACTCAATCAGTGTTGCTATCCACCATACTTTGAGTATCTGCCTTTCATGTATGGGCAATAATACCATCTTTTTCTGCCTATTGCATGTCCACGTGTGTACTGTGGAATAGCCAAATGGGGGAGGCAGCTTGATGGCTGAAGTCTTCAGGACTCTAAAAAAATCCAAATCATATTATGTGATATCATCTACTGTTAAATTCTGCTCTGTACTTGTAGTTTTTTAATCTTTATACTGTATTGAGGATTTATTCTGCTCTGTGTATTGTATTGTATTGACCCCCTTCTTTTTGACACCCACTGCACACCCAACCTACCTGGAAAGGGGTCTCATTTTGAACTGCCTTTCCCAAGGTTTCTTCTATTTTACCCTACAAGGGTTTTTTTTTGGGAGTTTTTCCTTGTCTTCTTAGAGAGTCAAGGCTGGAAGGGCTGTCAAGAGGTAGGGCCTGTTAAAGCCCATTGTGGGACTTCTTGTGTAATTTTGGGCTATACAAAAATAAATTGTATTGTATTGTACTAATTACATACAACATTTAAAGCTTATGGTAGATGAAAGTTACGTAATTGGTTGCTGACGGAATGTCAGTATAATATAAGAGAATCTATCGGTGCATAATGTACAATATAGTGGTGTTATTGGCAAAGTTTGGGTTAAGAGTATCATGAATTAGTAAGGCAATATTACTCATTTGAAGTGACAAAGTGATGCACAGCAAGCAGATGAGAGGATACTGGGATACTTCTTGTTAATGAACTTGGAACACAAATGGGGAAATCATTATTATTATTGCTGTTATTGTTGTTATTGTTTATATGGATGATGCCTTAATCTAAGCTGATTTAAAAGATCTGTATTAGTTATAAATGTTTATATGCTATAAAGTGTATATACTTGTACATGCACAGGCAGGTTGAATGGTTTGCTCAGGATCACACAGTGAGAAGTGTAAATTTAACTTGGTCTGTAGTCTAATACCTTAGCTACTACACTACACTATGCCTTGTCGGAAATGAACATTCTTTAAACAGAAAATGCCCACACGTATCATTTGTACGGAGGTGAACTAGTGAACCTTAAGCTAATTTCCTGAATAACACTGCAGACATAAATTCAATAGTACTTTAGCAACATACTGTATTTTTTCTGCAATAGAGAATAGCTATTTTTTTCCTTTAATGGACACATTAAATTATCAATACATAGACTGAATGTTATATACAGACAACTTGTGCTCTTCTTGACTTTTTTATTTTACATTAATATGGGCAGTTTTGCAGTAATTCAGGTTGCTGTGAATTTTTTCTTTAATGTAATTTTTTTCACTCTGTAAATGGTGTAATTATTCTTTTGACCTCTGATTTTTTTCTCTTCATAACATTTACTTGTGTGAGAAGTAGAGGTGGGCTCAGTTTTGATTTTATCTAGTTTTCAGTGATATTAGAAATCCTTCAGTTATTATTAGCATGGGTTGTAGGGCTTTCAGATGTTTTCAGTTTATTTCTTGAGTTTGGGCTTCAGTCTTTTTGAGCTTCTCTGATTTCCCAAGAAGCTTTACTCTGTTCCAAGTTCATGCCTAGGTTGTCAGTGTCTATTATTTCAGAGGAGATGTGAGCCATGTCTGTCTTTGTTATATTTCATGCATTTTCATTTCAATTATTATAAAGAAAGATATAGTTTTCCTACTGTCTTTCAAGCTCTAGAATGGTAACCTGCATCCCAGTGACTATTACTTCATTAATTCTAATCCTGTAGAGAGTATACTATTGATTAAAAGTTCCCGTAATCTGGATTTTGGTAATACAAAGTGGAGATGAATTATTAAAAATGTATTTAATGAGGGTGATTTTAAGTATATGATGCAAGAGGTAGGAGTGGACTGCATGTCCAAAAATCCATATTATAACATAACTAAAAATTCAGATGATTTGTGTAGGTACTGATTTAATGTATTTGTATACACTCTTCAGACTTAAATAAGAAAAACATATTACTAATGAATGTAATTAACACAGACATGTCTCTTTTCTCTGCTTATTAATGTGCTGCTGCTCAAACAGATTAAATTGCATATGTTTACCTCTCTTGAAGTGATAAAAGTGCAGCTTCTGTCTCTGAAAACCAAGTACAACGCAAGGTGCTTCTTCTTCCTGCCCTATCTTACTCTTTACATTGGTTAAATAAATCAGGTTGAACCACTCAGCACTCCTTTGTTATTGCTGAGTAGTGAATGTCAATGTCAATTTATTTATATAGCACATTTAAAACAACATAGGAATGCTGTGGCCAATGTGCTTTACAATAATAGAATTAAAAAAAACAAACAAATAACATAAATAAAATAAATAGAAATAAAATATACTAACATAAATAAAATACATAATAAATAGAAGTAACGTTACATAATCACAATGAGGGAACCATCAGTATTACTGAATGTCACGGAATGCAAGTGAATAGAAATGAGTTTTTAATCTTGTTTTGAACAGTTCAATTGTCGACGACTCTTTTATGTGATGAGGTAAAGAGTTCCACAGGCGAGGAGCAGCAGCTGCAAAAGCCCTGTCCCCCTTAGTTTTGCACTTGGTACGAGGGACAACAAGAGACAACTGACCAGAAAATCTAAGCACTCTGGATGGCTGGTGTAAAGTACACAATTCAGATAAACAGGCAGGAGCAAGCACATGTAAAGATTTAAAAACTAGAAATAAGATTTTAAAATCAATTTTAAACCTGACAGGCAGCCAGTATAAAGAAGCTAAAATTGGAGAAATAGAATCAGACTTTCTCGCCCCAACCAGAAAGTGAGTGGCAGCATTCTGGACCAACTGTAACCTGTGTATCAGGGGTTTGCTCATCCTAGAATACAGCGAATTGCAGTAGTCGAGGCGAGAAAAGATAAAAGCACGAGTTGCTTTCTCAAGATCCCTAGAAGATAAAAAAGGCTTGATCTTACCTAAACGACAAAGCTAGAAAAAGCAACTCTTAACTACAGAATTAATCTGTTTCTCAAAAGAGAGGTTACTGCCAAAAATAACACCGAGATTGAGGACTTGAGGTTTGCAAAAGACCAATTTGGGCTTTAGCTGATGGACCAAGTATAAGCACCTCCGTTTTATTTTAATTCAGATCAAGAAAATTATTAGCCATCCAGGATTTTAGTTCAAAAAGACAGTTGTACAGTTGATTCATTGCAGAGTTGCAGATGGGAATATAAACCTGAGTCATCCGCATAGCAGTGAAAAGAAATAGATAGATAGATAGATAGATAGATAGATAGATAGATAGATAGATACTTTATTAATCCCAAGGGGAAATTAACAAATAGATAAAAAATAGAGAAATAAATAGAAAAAAAGGTAAAAAGATAAAGTCATACACTGAGCTGCTGGAAAGGCTGCCACTCGGATGCGGCGCCGGAAATACATTGTTAAATGTATTTAAAGATATCAGTTTCCTAAAAGTTCCTAAATTTCCTAAAAATAGCTCTAATAGGGTGAAGGTATATAGAGAATAAAATAGGACCCAAAATGGATCCCTGAGGAACACCACATTTAAGAGGAGCAGTAGACGAAAAAGAGGAATTTAAGTCACTGAAAAGTGTCTACCAGTTAAATATGACCTGAACCAGTTAAGAGCAGCCCCTTTAAGCCCAACAAGATGTTCAAGCCGCATCAGCAATATCTCATGGTCAATAGTGTCAAAGGCAGCAGATAGGTCCAGGTGGACAAGGACTGCAGCGTCACCCGAGTCAGTAATACTGTAATAGAGATGTCATTGAATACTTTCAGGAGGGCCATCTCAACACCATGATAACGCCTAAAGCCAGATTGGTAGATCTCAAATAAATTAAGGTGATCAACCAATTGATTATAAATAATTCTTTCTAATATTTTAGCCAGAAATGTCAATTGGGAAATCGGGCGAAAGTTGGCTAAAATTCCAGGATCTAATTCTGCCTTTTTAAGACAGGGACGTACCGCAGCATGTTTAAAAAATTAAGACACAAAACCCTCACTAGTAGAACCATTGATAATGGCTAGTAAAGGTGGACCTAAAACATCAAAGGCTTCCACTAAGAGGCGTGGTGTTGCAATATCAAGAGGACTGAAAGTAGGTTTAAGGGTGTCAATGGTACTTTTTAACTGTGAAAGTGAGACAAGATTCCAAGACAATGCCATGATTAACAGTAGGAAGTTCATAGCCAGTTGGAACAATACCACAGCGGATTGTATCAATTTTACTGACAAGGAATGAAAGAAACTGCTTACATGAAAGAACAGTACTATTTATTCCTGTCACAGAATGAGGGTGAATAGCCGCATTAATTGAATTAAATAAGACCCTAGAATTCTTAGATACTAAATTAGTGAAGAAATCATGTTTAGCTTTCTTAATTGCAACTTGGAAGTTGAATAGAGAAGTCTTAAAAATCTGTTTAGAAACAATCAGTACATCTTTTTTCCAGTGCCGTTCCGCAGTTCGACAGGTGTGGCGTAGCGGTCGCGTAATTTCATTTAGCCAGGGAGCAGGTCTTCCCTTATTACAGAGTATCTTGAGCGGAGCAGTTGAGTCTAAAACCGTTTTACAAAAAGAATTAAATTCTAAGACAGAATCATCAATACCATCATATTGATCATGTACATCAAGACTAGAGAATATGGTTTTAAAATCGGATATAATAGAAGAATTTAAAAAGCAAGAACAGTGTGGGGCACAACTAGTAGTAGGAACATCAACAGTAATATTCAAATCCATCATTATAGAAAAGTGATCAGTGTATATTCTTGTCCTGACTCTGAAACTTACCTCAAGTTTTAAAATGAAGAATAAATTCTAGTAATCAGGCGGTCTTTTCTCCCCTCGCTGGAAGTGCTTCCCTTCTTTACTGCATTAGGAATACAGGTTTTTAGTCATTGACAGTCTACGTATTCACAGGAAGCTAAAGGTTTTTGGAAGTCACATATCAGCCCTAGACAAGATTCCAGGCTTTGACTGGGCACTCTCGTGTGCACATCTATATTAATTCACAGATTAGAAATACCAGTTAACCTAGTACACAACATGTACATGTGTACAAAGAGAAAACCAGAGTAACTAAAGGCTAGACAATGCTTAAATATAGACTTTGATTGGGCTGGGAAATTACCAGGAGCCATGTGTAAGCAGTAGTACCCACCACACCCCTGTGTCATCTCAGCTTGAATTAGGAAACTGACTTTTTCTATGATGATTCTTTTTTAAGTTAGACTTCTGTTTTCACTACTCACTGTATCATGCTGTTTAATTTGTGTTTCTTTTTATTTGGTTTAATTCACTTTTGAATTAATTTAAACTGATATATTTCTTATAAAGTAATTTGAAACTGTAGTCCATTTATACATTTATGCAGCTGGAATACGTCAGCTTTTCATAAAGTAATCAAAGAAGAGCATATGAGCATAGCTTTCATCCAGTGGTATCCAAGGCAAAGAATAAAGATTAAGAAGCAGGGATAAAATGTAGCTGTGCAAACCACAATTAGGAAACAGAATGTTTGAATGTCCAGCAATGTGGAAACTTTTTCAGCCAGTTAGTTACATCACTCTCCAGGAAATTCTGGCTGCATCTGCACTGCATCAAAGAGGTCAGCGGTGTGAACGAAAGTGAAACTTCTAGAGTAGCACAATGCTTAGTGGAACATTTTACAAAGCAGGCCATTTTTAGGTATAATTAAAATCTGCACTTTTGTTGTTATTCTTCACCAATGATGTCAGAAATTTATAGACTATATGAACTGTGGAGCCTGTTATTTATTAAAAAGCAAGAATGTACAAAAAGGAGTGGAAAACTCAATGTTTCTTGCACAAGCATGAATTTCAATTTTTTTTAAATTTAGGTAATTAGAGCTACTTCTACAGTATAATGCTGCAGAATGCTGAAAATCCTCAGTGGTGCAGCATATAGATAAGATAACACAGGACTTCTTATGGCAGCAGGACATTACCACATTGTATTGTCTATCTGATTTTGTTTTGTAAGACATGACCAAAGGAGATCAAAGATAAAAAAAAATTGACAAGCCTCATTTAATTTATCTTCTTCAGATCTGAATAATGCTTGAAGGTAAACTGAATTCACAAAGAAAACCTGATGAAGTGTTTCTCAGGCAAAGTAGGGTTATTTAGGGTTGTCACGCATGTAGGCTTAGGGACAACCTGGATGGCTCACAAAAGCCAAGTAATACCACTTTTAGGCAGCAGGGGGTGCTGTTGCCAACTGTGTCTCTTGTTCTCTCCACAGCACTTCTGCCATTGCCTGGAGATGACAACTAGCCACATCCTAAGCCGTGCCCCATCAAGTTCTGTTGGGCTTAGAACCCCAGATATTGCACCAGTATCTAACAATTTTCTCACCCACAGTTAATGGGGTGTACAGTGTAATACTAACAACAATTAGCACAGAATTGATCTTTAAATATATTATTACATGGATATATTTAACTAAATATGACAGGAAACTGTTTGTTTTAAGGCCCTCAACTCTTATGACTAAATGGAAGCCTTTGTAAGTGTTTTTCTGTTAAGCATCATTCACATTACTCTGGAAATGGTACAGTCCTAGGAACTTAATAACAACTGGCTTTTGCCAGGAGGAATACAAGGTAGTGTTTCTGAAAATAGATTGTGTCTGAAGAGAAATAGAGAGAGCAAAAGATAAAGTTAATTAGAGCTGAGCATCTTGAGAAAACATAGTGTAATTGGATAATAAAATTTCATGTGATGTCTTCTGGGGGTGATTCTGTTCCACCCCAGACATGCTGAATGATTTTATTATATAACATTCAAAATGAAAATAGCTTTTCCAAAGTGTGTCAGGTTTTTCTTAATTCAAAGTGTACCTACAAATTATAACAGTCATCATCTGTCCTCAGTAAAATGGGAAAATACTGTCTTGCCATTCATACAATAATGCCTGGAGTAAACTCAGATAGCCCTCATGTCTGTAAGGGACAGTGTCCATCTAGACCTAAGTAGTTGAAGTGGGCTGACTAGCATATCTGGGAATGCACCTGGGCATGCCTAGACTGACACCCTTTTGGCAGTTCCAAGTGGTACCCTAAGTGAAAGTGATAGAGACAGAGAAAGTTAGGAAAAACTGCCATGAATTATACAAAATAAATGCCACTTTGGAAAGAATAACCTCACTAGCTGGTAGTATGGCCTGGTAGTATAATTATAGGTTTCCAAGAACTAATTCATTTAATAATAATAATAATACATTTTAGTTATATAGTACCTTTTTCATGCTCAAGGTGCTTAATGTTAATGTACTGTAAAAAAACTATACTTGTAAACAAGTGAAAGTGCTCACAGTGATGAAGCCAGTGATGACCACTATAATAAAATGAGCTAAACTGAATTATAAACCGAGAGAGAGAGGGAGTGAGCCAGTGGTTGGTTGGCAAAGAGATCAGATTATACAGGGTGGTCCAGATCTAATTATGTAGATCCAGATCATCTGGATGACTTTGATTTATGCAGGGACAATTCCAGTTTGGCATGAAGACGATTCTTCATGTCGTCAGTTCACACACTTCTCGATGGTCTGGGATTTTTCAGGTGATTTTCTACGTAATAAACTTAATAAGTTATAGCGTAATGAAAATTGCATAATTAGATTTGGACCACCCTATATAGCAAATATATAGAAGGAGGGATTCCAGAATATTTAGGACTGGGGGAAGTGAGGGTGGGCAGTAGGTCAAATATAATTTTCTAACCTTTTAGATGGAAGCACATTGAAGCATTTTGCCCTATTGAGGCAGGCTAACTTAAAAGAGCTACTCTGGGAAGACCGTGCTTTGTGTCCCTGTCACTAAGTAAATACTGCCCCTAACCTAAGAAGTGATTATGGAGCTTGACTGGAACTCTGTTATATCCTTCATGACACTTTAAGTTTATTTTTTTCATTGACTTAATTAGGTGTGTGAATGAGTCCAGTTGCCCGAGGTGGATTTAAACCCCTTTAAGTTGGTAGTTTGAGAAAAAACTTCCAGTGGTAGGAAGAGACCATTTCCATTATATTTCCTCTCCTTGTGTCATTTATTTTATTATTTATTATATATCTACTGTAGTAAGTGCTTTTGCCAAGGTACCTTGCAAAATCATTCCATATTAGAGTTACAGTTGTGCTTGAAAGTTTGTGAACCCTTTAGAATTTTCTATATTTCTGCATAAATATGACCTAAAACATCATCATATTTTCATTCAAGTCCTAAAAGTAGATAAAGAGAAACCAGTTAAAAAATGGAGACAAAAATATTATACTTGGGCATTCATTTATTAAGGAAAATGTTCTAATATTACAAATTTAGATATGTTATTTATAGTTGACATAGGTTAAATTACTTTCTGATGGTCATGTTGTGATTGGAAGGTAGAAATTGAGTCCTCAGCCATGAGTTTTAAAGGAATCCGGTCAGGTCAGGTTGGGGAGCATGCACTGGTATAGTGCGTTGCCTCATCCACCACACAATGAAACGGGAATACACGCGGTCCAGTCCCACCCCTCAGAAATGACTGCCTAACTGACACAGCCAGGTGTTACGTGGGCGCCTTCTTGGCCTGGTCCATCCACTCGGATCTTCAACAATGAGGATCCTGCGAGCTGGATCACCCTCTGGAAATCGCCCTACATGGCTGTAGTGCCATAACTGATGCTCCCTCACAATGCAGGTAATGTGTCTTATTTTGGTCTCGTGAGCAACCACTTATTCGACACAAAGTCAAGCCAGCGGTACCTAAGGTTTTTCCAAAGAGACACAGTACCAAAGTAGTCCAGTCTTCATCTCAGGTCACTGGATCGCGTCCATGTCTCACAACAATATAGCAATACCTGAAGCACCTAGACTCTAAAGACTTGGACCTTCGTCCTTTTGCATAGATATCGGTAGCACCTCACACCCCGTTCCAGTGACGACATGACCCCCCATGCTCTCCCAATCTGTCTGCCGACTTCATAGTCAATAGATTTAAAGGAATACTCAACTAAAAATGTTTTTTTTTTTAAATATGTTACTTACTCTATATAGTTTGTAGCGATGGCTGAGTAAAATTTTGTAACGATGACCAAGTAAAATTTTTAATCTCATGTTTTCTTTCTGAAGGGTGATAAAGTTTCTGATCGAATAGGCCTCTATCGTGAGCAATGCTGGAAAATCTCATATTTCTTGAGTTGCATAATCCACATTTCAAGTCATTCAGGTGTATGCTCACAAAATCCCAATCCCATGTATTTTTACTGAATTATTATTACATAAAAGTATTCCAGAAAATACTGGAACACACACAAGCCACAGCATGTTTTAAATGCCTAACTTTAACAGCTTTGTTCTAATTGTGTGGTATGTAAGTTATCTGTTTTTTCTTTATTAACTTTCCTCATAGGCTGTTTATATGAGCCTAAGGTGCTTGGCTCCTGTGCTCTTAGTATTTGACTTTTAATCTTTTATAAGATACAAAGTGTGTTCCTTTATAAGATGATTGTGGCATTTTTGACAGTCATGTTTTATCCTTCAAGCAGTGTGGTATATTGGCTGCAGTGTTTTACCTTAAATCATAGATCTGCTAGTTTAAATCTCAATACTATCTCATTGTCTGATCCTGAGCTAGTCACTTAACCTACCTATCCTCATCTGAAAAACTGCATGTCAACAGTTATACTGTAGCCTGACTTTGTAAATGTCTTTTAATAAAGCTGTCTGTGAAATATACCGTTTTGGCCTAGAGCTGGAGCTGGCTGGGAATGATGACTGACTCAGTTTGGGATAACCTTGACAGAAGATACTGTTGGGAGTCTGAGTGAGAGTGTGGACTTTTAGAAATTTTTAAACCTGGTGGATAAATCCTATTTGAAGGAAATAGTGCCAGAAGTATTGATTGGGATTGCATCTATCTCTTTAGTTGAGGGAGATGTGTTGATTAAAAGGTCTATAGTGGCAATGGGGTAGATAAAATCTGACCAGAAATGCTGAAAGCACTGGATACTGGGGGAATGTTTTGGCAAATCCCCCTCAACTATGTTGCATGGAAGAATGGATGGTATCTCAAGATAGGCGGATTTAGGTGCTAGACTCCAATTTTGAGAAGAGGGAACAATAAGGTGTCTTTTAGTTATAGAAACATCCCACTTCCTGGGGAAAAAAAAAATCAATGCTGGGGTGATGTAATGGAGATTCACATTGATAGCAGAACCTCAGGTCTAGGAGAAGTCATGTGAATTCAGTCCTGCTTGTAGAACAATGGTCCAGTTTGGAAATGTAAGGGTTGCATCTGTGCATGGTGGTCTTTGGTGTGTAATATAATGATTCACAACAGAGTTTGATGTGGCTGGGATGAGAACTGCCACCTCCCAAACTGGGGTTATGGTCTTCTCCAAGAAACAAATAGATTGTTCCTGTACTTCCTGTATTTAGGAGTCAAGGTAAGACTGACCAATAAATTGTTGCAGCAAACCAAAGTTTTTTGAATATTGTATCAAAACATGGTGGTAAATCCACAATTAATTCTTTCATCAGTCTACGTCCCGATCCTCATATGTGGGCATAAGCTGTGGGTGACAACTAAAAGAATGAGACTGTGAGGAGGATTGCTGTGTTCACCCTGTAATAGGGTGAATAACTTGGTGTGTGTGTATCTGGAACTCCTAGTTACACACCTCCAGGTATCCAGTGTTGATGTCTCGACATAGGACTACATAGTCTCTGATTAGTTTCCTTTAAGCACTGAATCCAGAGCCACTAAAGTAACTAAATACATATTAATTGTTTGCTGTATACAAGCAAACAACAGTCAATTGTTTTCCTATCTCCCATTCACATAAAGGTGACTTGCTCGACTACAAGAGCAACCTATAACTCTTGGGCAGTCAGCTAGGGCATTGTCAGTATCCCCACCCCCATTTGAGGCTTTGCTCATGGGGCAGCTCCAGAGTAGGAAAAAGAAGTCACCTTGATTGAAGAGTCTGCCTGTAGCCAGTGTTATGCATGTAGAGTCCAGCTATATGTAGTTAGTGATTTTAGCCTCCTTTTTGAGTTTCAACTTCTTCCCCACCAGAGAAGTCACATTTCATATCCCATTGCTAAGGTCTTCTATATATGGGTATGTATGAGTGGTGAGCCTATATGACAGAAGCACTCAGCTTTTCTGGACCAAGCTCAGTCAGGCTGCATGGCCCACATGGTATTCCTCTTCTATATGGGCTGGTGTTGGATTTAATTGAAACTTTCATGATGTTCATTTATAGATTGTTCTTTGTCTGCTACCTCTTCTTAGACCATTTATTCATGAGTACCCCTGTCAGCAGCACTTATCTCATGACAGTATAGTTCTGTGTATGATTGAGAAACATCATGCACCTATAACCCTCACCTGCAACCCCCCCCCCAACAAACAACATGAACAACACAAGCATTGATTTTTTTTTGTTGTTTATTTTGTACCATATACTCTTCTTTATTCCCACCGATACTGCAAAACAGGGTCCCCAACTCTTCATTCTAACACTTTTCTTAATTAGTGACCTGTTTTTGCTGCTAATTAACTTCTTTTGAATTAGTTTTAATTGACTTGCTCTTGAAGACTCAGACCCTTTAATTGTTTTTTTTTCCTTAATTAGCAGCCTAACAATAATGCGATACAAAATGAGCTAAAACATGACCAACAAACTGTGTCCATCACAAAATATCTGAAAATAAGGAAGGATGAAGGTCTCGGGAAAGTTCATATGCTCAGGTCAAAAAATTTTAACAGTGCTCTTAGAAAAGAGAAAATCAACAATTTTGGAAATGTCTGCTATTGCACAATGAGAGCAGCAACAAGCCATGTTATTAAAGAACAGGTTTAATTAGTAGAATGATTTGAAAGATAGAAAGTGAAATTGGTTGACGTTTGAGGCCCTGACTTAACTTGGTCTTCTGTTGGCTCACACATTTCTGTTGAGTGCCATTTAAGGAAAGAAATGAAGCAATTCTGAGGAATGATGAAGAAATTCAGGTTAACAAATCTTAAAGAACAAGTCAATTAAAATTTATTCAAAAGAAGTTAATTAGCAGTGAAAACATATCACTAATTAGGAAAAGGGTTAGAATGAAAGCAGCCCTCTAGGACCTGGATTTGGGGACCCCTGCTATACAATTTAGGCAAGCATGTCATACTATGAATTTTTGTTTCCATAAGGCAGTTTATTTCAATATCATATTTAAATATAGTCATGCCAGTTTTCATAGATTTCATAGATTGGAAGGAGTGATTGCCAGTTTAGATTTTTCCATAAAATATTTTAATAGCCGTTTTAGCAATAGTAAAAAGTAAAAGTTGTAAATTAATAAAATTACACAGTAGTAGTATGTAATCACCTGGGTTATTGGTAAATATTAAATATCCTTTTTTTTGACTTTATGAAAAATGTTGGTATTATATTTATGATCAGTTACGTTTTTTTTCTTAAAGGAAATAAATATGATTTGTGTAAGTTCACAATTTCAAACTATAGAATAACAGTAAGTAAACTGGCTAGTAATCTGCTTTCTTGTTTTAACTAGCGTGCTGTGATAGATTCATCAAAGTATTCTCAAATACTTGTCTGCCAAGGGCTATAAATGAAAAATTACTTTTAAACAGATCTTAAGATGGATGTGTCTCAAGTCACTTTTAAACAGCACATATGCACATAGTGCTGTGCTTTGAATGACCTGAAACAGGAGACATGAAGAGTGATTTATAGGACTGCAATTTAATCCTATATGGATTCCTAAAGAAAAGCTGAGATCTGGTGATTGCAGATTAAATGATAGTTTGTCTCAGTGCTGGGAGTGATCAAGGGCTTTCTGGAGCTTAATTATAGGTCAGGAATGTATAAACTGCTATGAGCATTAGTTATATACAGGTCATCTTCGGGTTTGATGGAGCTGCCTTCTTTTTAAGTATAATTTCCTACCTTGAAAGAAAAGAGAACATCTGTTTACATGCCAATGGGGCACTGTCCTCATGCTTTTGAAACAGAATTAACTGGCAAATACCAGTCACAGCTAAGTTAATTCCATAATACAGTTGTTTGTTGCTGGCTTAATTTTGCAATTAAATTATTCTCCCGTTTCTTAAAAAAAGAAAGAAAGCATACTGTATTAAACATGTATTAAACATTTTTTTGTCATACATATTTAATGACACCTTCCATGTTATCTATAGTAAAAATAGAATTTGTCCTAGTTAGGACATAAGTCTCTTTCTTAAAGTTGTAAAGCTTTCTCACTCTAACTGGAAGCTAACTAAAAAGATACATCTTGCCTGAAGAAGGGGCCTGAGTTGCCTCGAAAGCTTGCATACTGTAATCTTTTTAGTTAGCCAATAAAAGGTGTCATTTTGCTTGGCTTTACTCTACATTCATAATGACTAACACGGTACAACACCCTAGTACTTCACGCTATTATTTGAAAGTTAGTTATGTTTTTATGTCTTTATTTGTTTTAGATCTAAGTTTACATTCAATATATTAGACTCATCTGTCATTTCTAGCTTTTAGGAAACCATTTTCTTTACATTGGAATCCAAGGAAGTCACATTAGCATAATTTGCTGATAACCTTAGTTAATCTTTTTTGTTGAAAAACAGTATCAGTGAAGTGTGGATCTGACTAATCAGCAAACATGTAGGGAAGGCATAATGGTTAACTTAGTTTAGCAGTCTTATTGTGTATCTGCGGTGCAAGTAACTGCTGATGGTTTAACAGTCTGTGGTGTTTTTGTACTTTCATTTGAACAGAACAACATTTCAATGTAAAGGAGTACTATAACATCAAACACATCTTTTCATGGCACTAGTGTATCTATCTTCATGTTTTTTTCCAGCAGAATAATGCCTGATATACAAGTCGATGAATGACTTGGAATATTTTACTGAGTCCAGTTGAGTATTAATAAGATAAGATGGAAAAAGCTGTTTAGAGTACAAATATACCACCAGCTTTTTTCATGGAGTTCTTATATACTGTATATGGAATCGAAATGGGCCACCATCCCTATGCTACACCTTCCTGAGTCCATGTCACAATTTGTAATTTTATAAGATAACTATAGGAACAATCTAATATCAACCAAGTGTTCCGAATAAAGTGGTAACTCAAAAATATTTAGTAGATTTAATATTTTGATGATTGAGTTATACATAAGAATACCAATTAAATTGAGTATAAATAAAATAAATGCCTGTCAATTCAATCAGTCACAGTTTGTTTTAAATGGCATCTTTTACAGAGCATTTTACAAGGCATTACAAGGCTGTATAGTTGAAAGCAATAAAATTGTAAAATGTTATACAATGTACTTTGGATACATGAAAATCAAATGGTTGCCCTAGTGGTAAGTATATAATTTAATATCTGAATAAGACATTCTCTGAAAAGAAACAGCCAGGTCCCTTGTAGAGAAAAAACACAGACTGTTGTCTGTGCTGATAAGGTCTGAATCACTAGATAATGTTTAAAAGTTTTAAAATGCTAATCATTTAGGACTTTGTTAGGAATGAGGAAAGGAAAGGGGGTCGGTAGGAGGGTGGGGGAGGGGATGATTGCGGTAACCTTATGTTTCAATTTCTGTTTTTCTCTTTGAACACTTTTGCCTGGCCTGAAATGCTTTGTTCTTAGGATGCAGACAGCCACATAACAATAGGTTCCTTGATTAGGAGGGAGGGCTGGCCCTCTTAAGATTTTAGGCTGTGCCTTAATTACCTTTCATTACCATAAGTTGCTGATCCCCTCCTCCCCAGGGGTGGTTAGCACATTCTGAACCCCATCTGCTATTGGGATTTGGAGGAGTAGATTGGTCAGGCAGTGTGGTTTAGATCGCAGACAAGTTTTTTTTTTTCTTTTTCTTTCATTCTGCGAACGGAACATATGAGGCTCTGCCTTTGCCCGTCTCTCTCTCTCTCTCTTTCTCTCTCTCTCTGTCTCTCTGAAAAGGCAACTTGTAAAAGAGCATGCAAGGCAGGGCAAGCCTGGTGTTGATCTACATGTCATTTATCGAGTGAGACACTATGGAGAAAATACTGTGAAGAACAAAGGATACAGGTTACCTGGGAATGTTTCTAAAAAAACGGAGTGCTGAGAATGCAATGTAGAAAGGTGAAGGATACCTAAATCAAGAAAGTGAAGGCCTGCTGTTGGTCTTTTAAAAGTCTGGAATTAATGAGTTTTAGTGACTGAGCACAGAGTTTTTACTTCACTGGGCATTCATTTTTGTATTTTTATAAACAATGCGGTCTGATCCTGTTGTGCTGTCTTCAAGAGGTAAGCAGAGATTGTTTCATATAATTTATTGATAGTTATTATCAGAAAGTTTGTCATTTTATCTGTGAAGCTGATTTGTTTTATTTATTGGGTTATACAGTAGATTATAGTTAGTGGAAACAAATTAGGAAATAAGTACTGCAGGGGTACAGTGCAAAACAACATGTACTGTACATAACAGGGCATAAAACAGTATTTTAGCTCCTAATGGTTCATTCACAGTCATTTATTTTTTTATTCTTATAATGCTCTATGGATTCCAAAGTTGTTTGAGGCAAAACTGGGCTTTTAAGTAGTTTGTTCAGAGGCTAGAATTCGTTTCTACAATAAAAAGAAACGTCTTTGATAAACAAAAGAATATTTATGTTCTAGTTTAAAGGCATCTCTTATTTGCTAGTTGGATTTCACAAAAAAACATGTGATGCATATTGTTATTGTACAGATGTAGTATGCAGTAAAAGTTGTTCTGTATACATGCTTATTACAAAACGTGCATTAGAAAATTGTAACTTGCCTCTAGCCTGCAACTAAATTCTTCATGGACCAAGAAGAATATTCACTTTTTATTTATTTGAAACAGTTCTTAAGATAAAGGTGTCAATGAGAAGCTACCATGTAACAAGGTATATGAGGGCGACCTTGACTTGAGGGACTTCAAAAGAAGCAGAGTGAAAAATAAATGTAATATTGTGCATAGGGTGTTACGGTTTCAAATACAGTGTATAGTGCAACAAAAAGCCACAAAACATTATTAATTGCTGGATAGCTGATTAAATTATACAGTATGATTAGTTAATAAAATCTATCTTTTTTTATAATCCTTCAAATTGCAGTGCGTAGATCTGGATGCAAGTCAGATGTTGGCCCAGGACAAGATTCTAATCTGTTGTAGAGCACTTACTCACTCATACAGCATTACTTGCTTGCCTAGCCAATAACCTTCACCATGACATCTATGGGATACAGTAGGAAACTTTGGTACCTGGGTGTAACTACAGTCCCCAGGGGCTGGAATGTGAAGCCAAGTTTCTGGGGAGTGTAAGTCAGCAGTGCTAACCACTGTGTTTTAATGAAATCCATTTTTAATTATATATAATTGTAAGTACACTATAATTTATATGTTCTTAATCTTACAGTATACAGACTAATTCTGGGTGATAGGGTACATACTTATTGGAATTTAATATCTATTGCATTGAATAGAGATTGTGCCACTGCTCAGGTTGTAGACCATGGAATCATTAACATTGGCACTGACTGCATCTCATTGTTTGCATAAGTATCACAGAGTGAGTTTCAGCAGATTATAAGTGAAACTTTATATAGCTGAAAATGTTTCTGCTTTTACATTGAGCCTCTCTGGGCCTTGAGTGCTCACATTAAAGGTCATGGTTAGACATGTCTTTAGTAATTTCACTTTGTGTGGAGTGCAACTTGATCCCACCCACTTTTTCCCTCCTATTCACAACAGAGAATAGGAGTCTTGTATGTGCATGAAAAGTATAAGTAGAAGATTGTGCTAAGTCAGTTACAGCTTTGCTTTTAGTACAACTGCAAGAGTCTATATTATAATTGATATGTCTTCTGGCACAGCTTTACTGAAACATATGTTAAATATTAAAATAAAAGTCAATTCTACTACTGTAATATTAACATTTAATAAAAATAGAAATCTGTTTCTTTGTTTTTGTAGTTGCAGTAATTAATATGTTTAACTTAAGTAAATGGATCAGGTCCATGTTTATTGTCTATTTGATCAAGTATATATTTTATGTAAAAAAAATACTTTACAAAAAGAAGTGGATGCATGCACATGGCCCTCTCCCCCATTTTTTATTTTGAGAACCACTGTGGCTATTATCCTTACCAGAACTCTGGCAGCAATAGTGGTGGTTAATGTTGTAGACTGATAGCTTTCAGGCTTGAGAAGCTCACTGTTTAACTTACAGCTGTCTAATGTCATTTGAAAGGAATTTGCTGATTTAATTTACAAGTTACGGAGCTGTGGAGACATCAGGTGTACTATAAAGAAACTGCTGCCAGTTTTTGAGAGTGTATATTAAGTTGATTCTGGTTCAGTTAGGAAGCTCAAAATTATTTTTGTTAGATATCGGTACAGCAGATTAACACTCATTGATCAACTTGCATCTTTAGATATACTTTGTTTTGGTGTATTTTTCTTAATTTAAATCTGAGGAGACACTTTGTTTATTTCATGTATTTAAACTAAAACTGAGCTCTCTTCCTACTGTTCTTCCTATTGCTAATTGGGAATACTTTTAAAAAGTGTACATTTAAAAATACTAATACATTTCCCACTTCAAAAGATTATTCTTAAAAATTTTACTCACAATTGCAATACTTCACTAGACCCTCAGCAGTCCTTTACTTGATGAACAGTATTACTGTAAATAGAGTGTTAATGCCCTCCGATTACATGGTCTTTGTTCGCCAAAAGTTTTGTAAAAGAAAATTTTGGACTCAGTATAAATGAATTGCTTAGCATTAATACCATGTGAAAGTTATCAAGAAAAAGTATCATATAATTTTTCATGCACTTAAATAAACAAATTATGTCAGTTATTAATTTAAATTTTCAGAAGCAATTCTCCTACAAATAGAAAAGTATACTAATGTGGCTGAGTTATTCACACTTTCAAGTTGGAAATAGAATGAACATCATCACCACACACCAAAAAAAGGCATGCCTTATTTTTTTACTTTTCATAGTAAATCCAGTTCTTCCATCCATGACCCCCAAAGGTTCCAAAGACAATATCCCTTTGGGGATTAACAAAGGGGGTGGCACGATGGCACAGTGGGTAGCGCTGCTGCCTCACAGTTAGAGGAGACTTGGGTTCGCTTCCTGGGTCCTCCCTACGTGGAGGCTGCATGTTCTCCCCGTGTCTGCGTGGGTTTCCTCCGGGTGTTTTGGTTTCCTCCCACAGTCCAAAGACATGCAGGTTAGGTGCATTGGTGATTCTAAGTTGTCGCGTGTGTGTGTGCCCTGCGGTGGGCTGGCGCCTTACTCGGGGTTTGTTTCCTACCTTGCTCCCTGTGTTGGCTGGGATTAGCTCCAGCAGACCCCCGTGACCCTGTCGTTAGGATATTACGGGTTGGATAATGGATTGATGGATGGATTGATTAACAAAGTGTATTGAATCAAAATAAAAAAAAAAATTTACATTCAAATTTAGACTTATTACATAGCAGAATGGAATTCTCACTTGAGTAGTCTGACAGACTAGTAAAGATCATACAATATCAGCAAAAGACAGTGAATACAATATATTGGATTAATTGCTGTACCAAATGATATATACATTTTAAGACTTAGACCTGTGGATAAAAATATTTTCTGAATTGAGTGGTCCAATTTCTAATAATCCTGTATCATTCCCAGGGCAGAGGATATGGAAATAGGTTTTGTGCAGGATGACCAAGGCCTTTAATAATACTGTTGGCCATTTTAAAGGCAATGTGCTATACTGTATATATGCGGTGTCCTGTCTTAAGGAGATTTTCATGCAAAGAACCCCAGAAATATCAATGAACTGAAACAGGTAATTTTCTAGAGTTTAAGAATTGTGTTCAGTATTCAGAAGAAGATGTACAATTGTTTATGTTTGGTAAGTTTAAGCAGATTGTGTTTCTCTGTCATTCTGATAGATGACGCAAGTTGAAGATCAAAGCACATTTGTATAATTTATTAATACTGAAATTACTGAAGTAATTTTGAATTTTTGCAGCTGTTTGTTTACACAACAGTAAGTGGATTAATGTCTCTAGATGCCTTTCAAGACATATAGTTACAGTATATTTTATGGATTTATTAAATAAATATATTTAGAGCTATAGAGGTGAATACAAAATTGTACAATGATAGTTATATATGGTCCACATGTCCAGTAGTATAGCCTTCAGTATGATGCTCACATGTAATGAAGACAAACACCAAATTGATGTAGGGCCTTGTGTTTCCACAAGAGTCCCAAATATATTGTGATGTTGTAAAAAAGATTTAAGTACATCTCATAAATTATACAGTGTTTGATATTGGGGTCACTATAGTGACACAGTTTTTGTTGCTGCTATTTCACAGCTTCGGAGTTCCAGTCATTTGTTAGGCATTGCCTGTGCAATAGGTTTCGCATCCTTCTCATTTCTGCATGGGGTTTATCTGGCTACTTCCATTTTTCTACCACATGCCAAAAGAGACGCAGGTAGAAAACTGTAATTTGGTCATGTGTTGAGGTTTGTATATGTGCATGACTGTAGTAAACTGATGTTCTGTTCATGGTTGATGTTTTTCTTGAAGCATGGTACTGATATGTAATTCATCATCATTATTATTGTTACTAGCTGTGTAATCCTATGCTGTTAAAAGCCCAGGCTCCTGGAAGCTATTGAAATCATCAGAAAAAAATTGAAATGCAGAGTCAGCGGTTTTGTTTTGCAGATGTGCTTGCACCCCTTGTCTATCAGCGTCTAAGTGAGTTTCTTTCTCGTTTGTCTTTCGTCGGTGGTTTCACTTTGGCGACAGAGTCGCTTTCTTTCAGCCTCATGCTGTAGCCTCGTACATTTTTCTTCTTCCGACTCATTAATTTGGGGCCTCCTTGCCAGCTCTTTGAGCTTCATGCTGTAGCCTCATACTTCCAGGCCGGACAGACAGACACACTTCCACACGTAGACATTTATATATAAGATTATTATTAACAATTTCCTTTATTAGTACCAGTCTTTAGTGATAGCATTCTATTTGGTAAATTAATTTTTCAAAATGCACTTATATACATTTTTTCTGTTTGTGGAATATATACATATATATAGAAATGTATATTTAAATATTTTTTTTTTGTCGTATTCAATTTTATATTACATGTTTTAAACATACAGTAACAATGTGCATTTTGTGATCTTAAACTGCATTGCACTCCTTTCTCTTTCAACTTTCTCTTTATAGTTTCATATGCATATTAAATAGCTGCCACAGACTGACAGTGTGTGAGTTCTAATATGTATGAGTGTGCCTTGCAATATGCTGGCTTACAGTTAAGAGATGATTCCTTTTTGGAATGTCTCCTTTCTGTTTTTATTTTCCTTTTTGAAAAGGAGAGTTTTTAAGGTGAAAAGTTTACCTCGGGAGCAAGAGTTTTTAAGATGGTCTTCCATCGATGTTGTGGCCATGCCCAAGTATGCTTCTGTTCAGATCGATTACCTCTTCTGAAGTGCATGTGGTGTGGCTGTTGTACCTAGGTGTAGCTTCGAGGTTTACTTTGCTCCAGAACCATGTGCTTCCAGTGTTAGATACTTATTTCACTGTAGAATGTGTTTCAGGGAAACAAGAACAAAGAGGTAATATTTAAATTTCATTTTTCACTCCTTCCAGCAATTATTCTATGCAGTCAGTTAAACATTTGGCATGGCAAAAATGCAGTTTAACTCCCGTTACTTGTGATCAGCATATTTCTGAAGAGTGAAAGTTCTTTTTTCATTAGCAACTTCTTATAACGTGCTCTCCATTAACAACAACAACAACATTCCAATAGATTATGCAAGGTTAAGGTTTGTAGCTCAAAATATAGAAGTGATATATATTATGACATATCAGCCCATGTTTAAATACTAAAGAGATTTTATGATGAGTTTTGTTGAGATGGCTTTTTTCTAATTTAATACATTTTGATTGTTTGGTACTTTTGGATTGGATGAGACATTCTTACTGCCATAATAACAATAACTGAGGTTGCTAACTTGAACAATAGCATTCTTCTATGTTAATTAAGACATCATCTAATGGTACTGAGGTTTATAGTTAGATATTCAATTTTATTTACTCTTAAGCAGCAGCTGACTGAGAATGCAGAAAAATTCTTGCAAAATCTTGACCACTTAGTTCCCATCATTACACACAGCTGACGGAACACTAGTGGAATGGTCTAAGAAAATTCTAAAGTCAAGTGCTACCAGTGCTCTGATTGTGTCTTCAAAAATGAGACCAGCACTACAGCACCAAGTGATCTTCTCAAGAGCTTGCGTCTATGCCTGTGGAGTGCTGTTAGAAATGCTGGAACCACCCATTCAAAAATAAACCGCTGTAGCATTGCATGACACATAAACCTCATCTCTTCTCAACCATTGGGTCTCAGGGATCTGTACTAAATCATCCAGGTTATGGGTTTACTTCTCTGGGAGAAGTCTATCCTGTCTTCGGCCCAGAGTCTGGTACAGTAGGTACCATGGTGCCATAGACTGTGATACCACTTTTAATTATTGGCAGCAATGCACAACATGGCTGTGTTAGAATTGAAAACTCAGAAAAGGAGAAGAGTGATGTTTGTGAGGAGGCGGCTAAGTACATCTTCTTGATTATGCAGGAGTTATAGTTGTAGCAGGCACTGCAGCTGCTGCTGGTCTAGATAAGGCTAAGCAAAAATCAGTAAATACCATAAGTAGCAGCAGTCCTAGCACAATCCTAGACTGTAACACACCCAGGATGGCTTTGACAGTACTAGCAATAGGTTGAACCCCGTCACATGGTGATCACCTGAAGAAGACTGTGACCTTTTTAGAAGACAGCCCTGGCCCTACTTGGCATTTAAAACAACAAAAATAATTGTTCAACAGACAAATGATTACTTACTCCAACCAGTTTGCTTTAGCCTTGCAACAGTGATTCTAATTCTCTGTTTTAAGTAGCCTGATATTCCATCCCCCCACCGCCGCAGAACGTGCACAAAGTTGTCCCAGCTCATGCCTTGATGATCTGGGAGTGAGTGCTGGAGTTTTAGAGTGGAAATAATAGATTGTTATTTGGAACACATGCATTTCATGTGTGTTACGTTTCTACAATAATCTGTATAAACACATTGTTAAAACAGAAACGTTTTTCATATTTTAGTAGTAAATGACAAAATGTTGGCATAAACTATATAATGTGTGACGCCTGAAGTCCAAAGATGAAATAAACACTTTCACAAAAAGTTCAAATAATAAAAACCACAGCACAGAGAGAAATGTGTACACTGCAAAAGGTACACATGTCGTAAATGTAGGAAAGGCGGTCCTTGCGTGTGTGTGAACGGTTAACATTTGAATCTGATGATTGCATATAGCATTGAACTGACCTCTCTGTACTATTCTTTCCCCTGCATGTCCTGGAGTACAAAAGAAACACCCCCATACAGCAACGTGGAGACTGGAAAGATCGGGGGATAAAAAAAACATGCAGTCACTGATTACAACTGCAAGATGTTATGGGAATGAATATGAATAATATGAATAATGTTGCATTGTGCCACAATGTTTTACGAAATGCACTGTACAAGTCAAAAAATGAATAATTCCAAATATCATATATATACCCATGTCTCTGTTTTGTTTTTTTTTTTTTGTTTTTTTTTTCTTAGTGCGGCTTTGACATCATAGACTATAAGGTGCATACTAATTCAGCGTAAGCAGGAATACTCAATAAAACTGAATAAAAAAAAAATCAAGTGACGGTGAGATACAAAGTAGGCAGATTCACCAGCGTTTGTGTGTCAGCTTTTATACCTCCAGATCAGAGAATGTTCAGTTTCATTACCTCAAAATACCACTCACATTTACAGTTATTCCTAGTTTCAAATAAAAACTAACAGCATCAGATCCCTAGGGCGGTAGTATGTATCATGATCGTGACTGAGAGAATCTTCTCCTTCTTTCGGCTGCTCCCGTTAGGGGTTGCTACAGCGGATCATCTTCTTCCATATCTTTCTGTCCTCTGCATCTTGTTCTGTTACACCCATCACCTGCATGTCCTTTCTCACCACATCCATAAACCTTCACTTAAGCCTTCCTCTTTTCCTCTTCCCTGGCAGCTCTATCCTTAGCATCCTCTCTCCCAATATACTCGGCATCTCTCCTCTGCACATGTCCAAACCAACGCAATCTCGTTTCTCTGACTCTAACCGTCCAACTTGAGCTGACCCTCTGATGTACTTATTTCTAATCCTATGCATTCTCATCACACCCAGTGCAAAATCTTAGCATCTTTAACTCTGCCACCTCCAGCTCTGTCTCCTGCTTTCTGGTTAGTGCCACCATCTCCAACCCATATAACATAGCTGGTCTGACTACTGTCCTGTAGACCTTCCTTTTCACTCTTGCTGATACCTGTCTGTCACAAATTACTCCTGACACTCTTCTCCACCCATTCCACCCTGCCTGCACTCGTTTTGACCTCTTTTCCACAATTCCCATTACTCTGTACTGTTAATCCCAAGTGTTTAAACTCATCCACCTTCACCAACTCTACTCCCTGCCTCTTCACCATTCCACTGACCTCCCTCTCATTTACACACATGTATTCTGTCTTGTACTACTGACCTTCATTCTTCTCCTCTCTAGAGCATATCTCCACCTCTCCAGGGTCTCCTCAACCTACTCCCTACTATTGCTACAGATCACAATGTCATCAGCAAATATAATAGTCCACAGTCTGTCAACCTGTCCATCACCATTGCAGATAACGATCCATGATGTAATCCCATCTCCAACTTGAATGCATCCGTCACTCCTACTGCAGACCTCACCACAGTCACACTTCCCTTTTACATATCCTGTACAACTCTTACTTACTTCTCTGCCACTCCCGACTTCCTCATACAATACCACCGCTCCCCTCGAGGCACTCTGTCATGTGCTTTCTCCAGGTCCACAAAGACGCAATGCAACTCCTTCTGGGATTCTCTATACTTCTCCATCAGCATCCTCGGAGCAAACATTGCATCTGTGGTGCTCTTTCTTTGCATGAAACCATTCTGCTGCTCACTAATCATCACCTCACTTCTTAGCCTAGCTTCCACTACTCTTTCCAATAACTTCATGCTGTGGCTCATCAGTTTTATTACACTGTAGTTACTGCAGTCCTGCACATCCCCCTTATTCTTAAATATCGGCACCACTACACTTCTTCTCCACTCCTCAGGAATCCTCTCACTTTCCAAGATTCCATTAAACAATTTGGTTAAAAACTCCACTGCCATCTCTCCTAAACACCTTCATGCTTCCATAGGTATGTCATCTGGACCAATGGCTTTTTCGTCCACTTCATAGCTGTCCTTACTTCCTCCTTGCTAATGTGTTGCACTTCCTGATTCACTATCTCTATTCACTATTTTCTCTCTCTTGTTCTCTTCATTCATCAGCTTCTCAAAGTATTCTTTCCATCTGCTCAATACACTCTCCTCGCTTGTATGTTTCCATCTTTATCCTTTATCACCCTGACCTGCTGCACATCTTTCCCAGCTTGGTCCTTCTGTCTAGCCAATCGGTACAGGTCCTTTTCTCCCTCCTTAGTGTCCAACCTCTCATACAACTCATCATACACATTTTCTTTAGCCTTTGCCACCTCTTTCTTCACCTTGCAACTTATCTTCTTGTACTCTTGTCTACTTTCTTCATCTCTCTGAATATCCCACTTATTTTTTGCCATTCTCTTCCTCTGTATACTCTCCTGTATTTCCTCATTCCACCACCAGGTTTCCTTTTCCTCCTTCCTCTTTCCAGATGTCACGCCAAGCACCCTTCTTGCTGTCACCCTTACTACATCTGCTGTAGCTTCCCAGCTGTCTGGTAACTCTTCATTGCCACCCAGTGCCTGTCTCGCCTCGTCTCTAAACTCAGCCTTGAAGTCGTCCTTTTTCAGCTTCCACCATTTGTTCCTTGGCTCTGCCCTCACTCTCTTCCTCTTCTTAATCTCCAACGTCATCCTGCTGACCACCATCCTATTTTGCTTAACTACACTTTCCCTTGCCACCACTTTGCAGTCTTCAGTCTCTTTCAGATCAACTCTTCTGCATAGGATATAATCTACCTGTGTGCATCTTCCTCCACTCTTGTACGTAATCCTATTTTCCTCCCTCTTAAAATATGTATTCACCACAGCCATGTCCATCCTTTTAGCAAAATCCACTATCCTCTGACCTTCTTCATTCCTCTCCTTGACACCATAACTACCCATCACCTTCTCATCTCCACTGTTCCCTTTACCAACATACCCATTGAAATCTGCTCCAATCACCACTTTCTGTCCCTTGGGTACACTGTTCATCACTTCATCCAACTCACTCCAACAATCTTCTTTCTCACCCATTGCACACCCAAGTTGCGGTGCATATGCATTAACAACTTTCATCATCATACCTCCAGTTTCCAGCTTCATAATCATTACTCTGCCTGACACTCTTTTCACCTCCAAAACACTCTTGACAAACTGTTCCTTCAGAATAACTCCTACCCAATTTCTCCTCCCATCCACACCATGATAGAACAATTTGAATCCATCTCCAATCCACCTGACCTTACTCCTCTTCCATGTAGTCTCTTGCATGCACAGTTTATCAACCTTCCTTCTCTCCATCATATCTGCTAACACTCTCCCCTTACCAGTCATACTGCTACTGTTATAAATACTCCAAGTCGTGCAGTGAGAGTAATATGAAAAAAGATGATCCAATGTGGCAATCCCTAATGGGAGCAGCTGAAAGATGAAGAAAAAAAAGGTGCAGTGAGTGTAACAACGCTAAGCAGCTATGGTATTTAGAATAGTTTGACGATTCTGTGGACCATCATATTGTTACAGGTTAACTACAATCACATGCATTAAACTAATAAACAGTAGTATATTATACACAGTTAATTTCAGTGTATTTATAAAGCCGCGTCAGGGATGTGGATCTAAAAAAGAAAGGGAAACCACTCTGGAATAGTAGCACTGCTTTGACACTGGGTGCCGCTAGTTTGCAAAACCGAGCGGAGAACTTGCGTACGCCAGGGTTGGAGCTACCGTGGAAATGTACGTGGCTTTACGCCAAGTTTAGGTTTTATACATTGCGATTTGAATGCTGAAATGTTTGTGCGTAACATTTTTGTGCGTACGCACCGTTTGTGCATGAGGCCCCTGGACTGCTATTAATATGATTGCTGTTTTCCATTTTTGATGTAGATTAAAATCAGTATAGTGTTTTACTGGTGATGATGATTTCAGGTTATTTCACATGAAAGCAGAATTATATTTTACTGGACATCATTTTTCAGAAACTGAAAAAACAGCAACCACAACTTTAACTATACAGAACCCTTTCGTGGTACAGTTCCTGGCTATATGTAAGGTGTGCTATTACCATTCACTCTTGGAGGTTACTAGCCAGTTATAATTGAAAGGGTACCTGCAAATGGTATTTATTTTTCAAGCAAAGCCTGGTGTTTTTTTAAATAGTGATACTATTTTAAAGTATAGAGTAGGCTGAAAGAAATAATGGACAAATTCCTAGAAAGTAATTAGACTAAATTCATCCTGAATACTTGGTCTTGCATAGTTTTTTTTTTTGACAGTAGAGAGAAAACAGCAGATTTTGTTTGTACTGGATACTACTGTTTTTTTTTTATTTGATTGTTGACTCTGTCTCACAAAAGAAAGATGATTTTCTGGAAGTGGTGTTGTTTTTGGGTTCAGTTATAATGCCTGCCAAAATTGTTCACATTTCTAATTCCCAGCAGACAGAAATTTCCAGTTTTTAAAAATGTTATTTTTTTTATTTTGTTCAATTTTTACTCAGGGTAATCATATTTTTGCTCTAATGAGCTTTATGCAGCAGTGAGGGCCTTTCCATAATCTAAGAAAAGGCAAGAAGAACATACTGACAGATTTAACCTTATTTGCATCTTATATAGTACTGTTCCAGTGTAAAATGTTTATGTCAAAGAACTGACAGGATTTTGTTTTCTAGTTGTAATGAGTTTATAATGCTTATGTCAGTTTTTTTACTTTCACAAACATATCAGTATATTGTGAGACTCACGGAAACCACATCTTTATAAAAGTCACACGTTTATTAATCACCGATAAACACAGGATTAAACTCCTGAACACCACACAATGCACTCAGCAAATAAATCTTTTTTAATAAATTTCTTCCTCAGTCCTTTGGCCGCCTATCTCCTCCTGGGAGCTTCGTCCTGCTCCCACTCCCGACTCAAGCTCCCCGACTGTAAGGAGGCGGCGCCTTTTATTCCTGCCTGGATGTGCTCCAGGTGACTGGTGATGATCTTCCGGCAGCACTTCCTGGGATGGCAGAAGTGCTGCCCTTTGCACCGGAAGCACTCCGGGCGTCCCTGGCAGGTTCTTCCGCCATCTTTCCTGGTGTGGCAGAAGTGACAGTTCCCCAGGTCCAATGAGGTTTAAGGTGCCTCCCTGGCGGTGGTCACGGTTCCCAACAGGCCAGAACCTCTTTGTCCCTTTCCCGTGGTCCTCTTTTTGTCCAGGGCGGTTGCCCCCTCGTGACCCGGAAGCTATTAATGTCCCTTTCCGGTCCCCCAGGTAATGACCCTGGCAATTTGCCACAATATCTTACTGTTTTTACTAGATTCAGTAGTCAAAAATGTTGGTTTTTGAGTAAAAATATTCTGAAGTGATGGTTTTCATTAGATATGTGTCACTGTTGGTAAAGTGATGGTTAACTGTCACCTGCTTTAAGATTTTGACAGTCAGTTATAAAGAGTTTTCCCAGTTGGGAAGAGAGCATGTTAAGAAAAGATCAAAACATTTAAATGCCACAGGTGATGAGTGAAAATTGAAAGAGACAGAAAGTGAGGGACTATCTATTTGATGTAACAAACAGACAAAAGCCCTTATATGATTGCTGTTACATTGAATAGTACAGGACTGTGTGAAAAACTGAGGGTTTAGCTAGTTACCTTATCATCAAGCCACCCACCACATACAGAATCGTCATGTCTGCCAAAGCTAATTTGCCTCAAAATAAATGAATCGTGGGCTGACTTAGTCCACTGAGCCATAGGGTTATTCAGGGTCATGTTGGCATCACAGATGACTTGTACATTAATAGAATTTTACTGCTCACAGTTAACAAAAGCAGCATTGTTCTTGCAGTATGAGTGAGTTTTCCGATTATGTTAAGAGAACCAGCCACAACTACAAATTCCCTTTGTATGTTGGCAAAAACATGTTATCTTATGTATGTGCACTTACATATGAAAACTGGATGTAACACCTTGCTGTTCGGTTAATGGCTTCCAGCACAGCAGGCATGATGGAGTGAATCTTGTCTTGACCTGTCAGCTAGTTCCCTGAGAAGTGATAACGGGCAGCCAATATAAACCAATAAATAACCAAAAAAGTTCTTCAGTGTGAATATGTGACCATAGCCCTCTTGAAAAGGCAATAAAATACATCTGTATATCACATTCATTACTTTTGAGGTAAGATATGTTTGCCATGTTAACACACATTATAATAAAGGCTTGGTGATATGTATTATGTGCGCTAATGGTCATTTAGCGGGTTTGGCTGCTTTTTACTACTTGATCAATAGTATCATTATTGTCCAGTTTCTCTGAAATGTTGCATACACATGTGTCAAAGTTGTCATAAATATACTGATGTTTGCTCGTCAAGTTTTCTTTTATAAATCCTGATGTTTGCCTGAAAAGTTGCAAAGATATGTTTCAAGCCTCTTTTGGTGCATATGCAAGCTTTATAAATAAGGCTCTAGTATATTAATATAACAGTTTAAGTTAATTTCATTTGAGTCTTGGTTTCATTCCAATGAAGCTGGAAAGAGAGAAAAATCTAATGATTGAGCCCCTCTTATATTTTCAGACTGACATCTCTTCTACTGACTTTTGATCCACTTATTGTGGAGGAGAGTCAATTAAAGGCAGGCCTGTATAAGTGTTACATCATTTTAGTGTGTGGCTGATCAGATGTGCACATCAAAAGGTTGACAGTGTAATATGAAAGTATTATCTGAAAGAGGTACAGTAATAATGCATTAAGTATAATGTATACTCATACATTTCAAAAGGCAAACCTGAAAGCCACAGTAGGCCAACTATAAAATCAGACATCAGTCTATCCATAATGGGCATCCCCTTCACTTGATAACAGAAGGTAATGGGCAAATAATTAAAAAAAAATCCAAGTTGAAAACCTGTTGGGGGTTCATATCATTAATCATTTAAATACATTTTAAAACTGTAAAATTCACCAATTATTGCATCAATCCATAAATTCTCTGCCTCACTTTGTCTAATTGAGAGTTGCTTGGAGCATCTTTTATTGTAATTTAGAGAATGTAGTGTGACCACTACAATATCCAGATGTTTGATTGGAGTATATTGATTGCTGATATGGCACTTTTGCTCTTCTGTGCAACTGCTCCTCTTAAAGGTTGTAGGTCAACACAAGCAAAAAAAAACTGCTCTGTGGGAAAGATAATGGGTAGTGTCATATATATATATGAAAGCAAGTTTGTACAAATCAATGAAAGCAAGTGTGTACGACTGGATGGAAAGTTTTGAATTAGATGTACCATTTTGTACAGTCACTTCTTGTCTAAGGAGATTGTGCACATAACTGAAAAGTGAATCCTCCTTTAACACACCATATCATTTGAGAGAAAAACAGTTGCTAATTGTATTGATCTGCCTGTCAGTGACATAAGAGGAAAGAGCACAATGGTTTTGATGACTGATGCGGAGGTACACACTTTGAAATTCTGATTCTTTGCTTCAAATTGTCATATTCTGCAGAGAGCAATATATGAGTGTTCATAAGATTTTAAATAAATCAGAAAGTCAGAGAGATAGAGAAATGTTGAAAATAAGCATTGAATTTTATTACAAAATAAAGCAAAAACTGTATTTGTCTTATATATCAGTGTGCTTCACATACACATAATATTCACATACATCAAAAGATGAAAAATGATTATCCTTCTAGGAGCATAGGCTAATGCCATCTCTTATGTTTACTTGCATTTCATTATGTCACAGAATGTGGAGTGAATGGCTGGAGTGATACATGTGATAGCTGTTGTGGTGAGTATTAGAGAAAAAGGTCAATGCTGCTCTTATATGGCTTGCTAGCTTTTCAAATGTCATTTCATTTGTAGTTTCATTTTAGACAAGCACATTTAACTTACTGCACCTCTGCAGACAGCAGCAAAAAATAAAGTGACAGAATTATAGAAAGAATTTATAACAGTTAAAATATTGATTTGTTGTGATCATGTTACGGCTTGGCATGCTTGTCTCTAGTGTAGCAGCAGTTGATGCTTTTTAGTTTCCAGCTATCCATTTTCCTGAGAGCTGTAATTTTAATATAGAATTGCAGAGGGATAGAACATTGAGTGCAAAGCAGGTAACAATACTGGTCAGGATGCACTTATGTCACAAAGTGTACTCTAAGAAAATCTACATAAATGTGAGCAGTGTGTGCAAACTGTAAGCATACTACTGTATGCCGAACACTGAACCCAAGTCCTTAGAGCAATAAGACAGTAGCACACTCCATTGAATCAATGTATTCCCTGTGTGTAGTTCCATCTACACGGATGTAACTTGGTTATTATTTTTATTCTGTTAATTCCCTGCGATATTTGTTAGAATTCAAACAAGCGTACTTCAGTTGGATTAACAACAGAAAAATTTTAAGTTCAGATTTTGCTGTAGGTGAGGTTGTATGTGTCATTGAGAATATTTTTCTTTTTTTATATTGATTACTGAAATTAGAGCAATCCCAGTTATGAGGATGTTTTTTTCATTTTTCTGAGTAACCTTCCTTTTTAATTGGCATTTCCTACATTGTCTCTGTCAAGAGATTTTTTTTTTCCTCAAACCCTGAGTTACACCATCTGGGTTTGAGTGGGTTTTGAAGCTCTCCTTTGGTAAGGCACAAGTGTTGCTGGGCTGTAATCATATATGAAAGGATAAGAATCTTTCACTGGCGTGGAGCCAGCGGTTACTTTTTTCTCCTGCACACTCCCAAATTTAATCCAAGAGAGACATTATTTCTCTTAAACAACCACCCTTTCTACGGGCAATAGAGAGCAGTTATTTGAAGCAGAGTGGAAGAAGTGTACTATTACCATCAACCACGGAAGAAGGAAAAATTAGAAATATATTTCTTATTTTGTATTCAGAAAATTGCATTAGTATTTTATATTTTTAAAAAATTGTATATTTTGAAGTACGCTTAACTCTTTTTTTATTCACTTTTGTCGAACATAGGAGACATCGCAGTAAGCAACACTGGCTGCTAAATCATAGCTTTTTTAGTGGTCATGACTTGAGGGCTTATTAGTAAAATATAGTATACATAAAATAAAAATTAAAAGTGGAAAATGCTAAAAAGTGAAAAGAATTATTATCCATTGAAATTCTGGCTTCATATAGTAAAAAATTTAGCATAACCAGTTTGCAATTTCTAGATTAAGACAAACAAACTGGGATGTAACAGGAGTTCAATTAAAAGAAGACGTTGGTTTGGATGAAAATGTGAACCCACAGGGGGCATCCAGGACTGAACTTGAGTACTTCTGCTCCAAGTCACAATTATCTCCACTGCAGTTAAGATGTACTTTATTCTACCTTGCATCTTAGCTAGAAGATAAACTCTAAAGATATAAGAATAATAGTTTAGTTACTATTTTAGTAAAAAAAAAAAAAAATACAGTCGTTAAATACAGTTGGATCCTGTCCTTAGGGTTGAATGATGCATTCAATTCTTAGGTTGATCTGTCATCTTTGTAATCATTGCTGATTGACAATATTATCTTTGTGGGTGGGACATCAACATTTTAACTTTGCAACTCTGTAATAAGTCAGAGTCTCCACATCCTTTTTTTACTCCGCAACATTGCTATGCTGCAACTCTTGTAATCCACAGTGTCTTGTCAAATGTTTTGTTGTAGTGTAAAAATTATGAAACAGAGCCCAACCGAAAAGACAGTTATTGTCCTAAATGTAAACAACATATTAGGAAATTTGAAAAGAAGAGAAGAAATATATGGTAAAGTATTCATTTTTTTTAAATAGTCAGAACTCTATAAAAGTATATAAGGATGTTGCCACCACTTTCATAGAAGATGTGCAGTAATTCCCCACATATTGTAAAACCTACCACAAAAAAAGAATAACGAAGATATTCCAGTAATTTTCAATGTGATTGTCCTCATTGTTAAGTAGATAAGAATAAATCTACATTGGCAGTGATGGGGATATCTGACCTATGAATTGCACTGGGACACTGAGGAAATGCCATCTCCTTTTAAAGCCTCTCAGAATTTTCTTCGCTTTTGGAAGAGTGATGTACTTCTCCTGCAAAGCTGATGAGAATGAACAAAACAATTCACACTGCACTGGCTTACTGATGTAGAATAGACACCCATTTGTGGTCACTAAATGAACCAAACAGGATTTTTATCCCACCATTCTTGACTCCATTGACACATCCAGAGTGACTACAGCACACTTGTGGCTTTGATGAGACACTTGCAGCATTATAGAATATCCTCTAATTCTGTTGTCTTCTCTTAATAATAATACTCTGCAGACAGCTTTATCTGTAAAAATGCATTTAAGCATACAAACCTTTGGCACACCCACCATGTTGAACTCTACAACAGAAGAAGAGTTCAGTTTGATAATCTGCATTTTGTGAAAGGACAATATATTTGGATTTGTAACTGTCTGCTAAAGACGCATCTAAAGTTTCTAGTGTAAAGCAACACAAGGACCATGCATTTACAGTATCTCCATATACAATCAGAATACGAGTGCCTGGTTGCAACTGGTTACACATGATCAATCACATGGTTCAAGTCAGCACCAAAATGATGTCAGTTGGTGAGGTAAGTAATCAGTCATCAACATCTGATGATATGATCCATTGGCACAAGCCTATCAGTACAATTTATTTTCACCTTTAGTGGTCACAGTAAGAGATATTTTATTTTTCAGTCACTAGTCCCTCCCAAAAAATGAAATGTCACTTTTTAAAAAGTGTATCTTTATGCTTTACTGTTTTGTTGAACGTACCTGTGCCATATATAGTATTTTTTTCTTTTTTTCCTTATTAACATCCCAAGTGATTATCCGTGCAGAGTTGCTCTAGTTGTGTCAGATTATTGAGATAATGGTGATGGAGAGCAATTTCTCAGACTTGGTCACAGATTTTGAATTGAATTAAGTTCTGAACTCTGACTTGGCCTTTTAGGGGCATCTATTAACATCATTTTAATTTCCCACAGTGTTGATCTGGCAGTGTGCTTTGGATCTTTGCCTTCTTGAAGCACAAACTTCCTTCCCAGTTTCAGTTTTCTGGCAGAGGGGCAAAGATTTATATCCAGTGGTTATTCTGTATATTGCCTCATTTTTCTATCACTTGTAATCCTGACAAGACTAGCATCCCCTGCAGCTTGAAATCTTCCCTGTAACATCACCACATTTTTCGTGAGAATGGTTTCATCTGACATCTATGAAAAGTTTGAAGATGGGATAACACATACAACTAACAAAAAGTGTGACTTAATTTATCACTACAGTTTTCTCTAGGCAATGTTTTACACTTACTTTTAGGGCAACAATTTATTTTTGTAACTGTACCTTCTTTCTTGTCACCTTCCATTAAAGCCCATTTTCTGGAATGCCTTTGAAACTGTTGATCCATCAACCTATTTATGAAATTTTCTTTGAATCTCTCAGCCATACAGTTTACCTTGCAGCGAAATTTTGGATATTAACTTCCTGTTCGTTTTGAGCTAATCACTTCTGTTTGTTGTACACCACAAGGGTATTTTATCAGCTACATCCTTAGCTTTTGGTAACTGCTTGTTCCATCAGTCTCACACTGTAGGAATGAGAGTAATTTAATTTGTCCACCCCAGAGATGGCATATTAATGTAGTGTAGGGTGCATAATCGCTTAGTAAATTATCAGTTTACCATTTGGTAATGCGGGTAATTAATTAGAACAGTCAACAAGACGGCCCTCAGTGGATGTCAAGTTAAACGTAGGTAGAATGATGGGTCTCTTTTTCACCTTCCAGCTGGGATGCCAGTAATGTTAAAAAAATCTGTATAATTTATGATCAAAGTTTATAATTTGGCAAAGTCTACATTAATGCTTCAACTTTTTCTGTTGGGTTTGATATATGGCTGAAGAGTTACTTTCACAGCAATGATCATCAGGCGTACACACTCCACTGCTCCCTTCAAGCATCAAACCTCAGATGTCAGCGTCAGAGACGGAGTCCCTTTACGCTGCGCCACCCTGCAAGGGGAGCAGTGGAGTATGTACACCTGATGAGCCCAAATAAGGGTGAAACACATGTCGCATACTCTTTGCATTATTTGACAGTAAACTATGCAATATAGATAGATAGATATAGATAAAAGCCAATAACATCCAGCACAAAACATAAAATTACAAAGGTTTAAATGTATCTTTTTCTGTCCTATGGGAAAAGGCATATAACTTACTATTTCTATTTCTTGGCTTAGATAGATCTTTTCTCTCTTATTGAAAAAGGATTATAGCTTAATTCTGGTTCTACCTTTCATGTTTTCAGATGGACAAATTCTTTCGCTAGTTATTTAGTCTTTCTTATACTGTGGCATTCATTTGCTCACAGCAGCTTCTGCTCTGGGCTACCACCTACCCCACACAGAGCTCTCGGTTTGAGGTGAGAAATGCTTTGTTCTTTTCCTGGTCAGCACTCTCCAGACATGTGAAAAATTTCAACTTGTTTTTTTTGTTCAGGAACTTGTCTGCTTCTTCGCCTTTGGTCTCACCATCTGGTTGTGGGCATTACTGCAGTTTGTCTGTGAGAATTTTACACACACAGAGTGTCCTGTCTAGTGTAGCTAGCAAAATTATTCCTGCTAGGCCAGGTGATGATCTGTTAGCTGCCATTATTAGCAAGGCAAAAGCATGGTTTCCATGTAGTCTCTCTCTCTCTCTTTCTCTCTCTCTCTCTCTCTCTCTCTCTCTCTCTCTCTCTCTCTACTTGCAGTTGCCACCTATGCAAGTTTGGACTTATGGCAACCTCGTAGACAAATACTTCACCCTCACAGTCCAACACAGTTGCACTCTGTAGCAAAGGGATTGCTTTGAGCTCTGTTGCAGCCTCACCCTCCAAGCTATGGGTTCTGGCTAAGGACAGCCAGATTTTGCCAGGTTAAGCTGTAGCTTCATGAGAAGAGCGGTTAGTAAGGCTGTGGGTGATATTTTTCAAGGAACAGATAGGGGTCTTCTCATTGGCTTCTTGGGTGCACATAAGTCCATTCTCTTCATTGACCACTATGTGCAAAACTACATTCTGATGAGGGACCCTTTCAGGCAAGCTGATACTTTTTAGCTGGCAATAAGTCTGTCTGGCAGTAGCTTGCTAAGCCAGGGCTGGGATTCCAGCCTGACAAAATTTTAATAATACCAGCCTGTCCTATAATATTATAAAAGTTCCAATCAGAATTAAGTAGAGGAGCAGTAGTACAAAGTGGTTAAAAGGACCAGAAAAAAGAGAATGCAATTGCCCCTGGCTTTTAATGTTACACCAAAGATTGGATAGGAGTAAATATAACTACTACAACATTAGACCACCTTATTTTAAGCATCCTAAATAAAGCAATAGGGTGCTAGTCTATTAACGGGCTCCCTAATGCACATACCCACACTTGCACACATACAAGGAAAATTTAGAATTGCTTATTAATCCCACAATGCCTGGTCTGTGATGGCAGCTTAGTGCAGGAGTTCTGACCTCTCCACAGTGTTCTGACCCACTTATTACAGATCCCTTGCTGCAACTTAATACATTTTTATTACAAACAGTTTACCTTACACAGTTGTGGTTCAATATAGCAAAACTGTCTCACAGAAGCCATTCTGAAACCTTCATCTTTACAAAGAAGTAACCAAAGATCTGAATGAGACTACATGGATTGGGACTCAATGAAAACTGTATTGTTGGAATAATGTAATGCCCTGAGTGAAAACATGCAAAACCATTTTTCTGATTTAAAGGCAGAAATAATCAGTATTAAACTTGGGTAGACTGAGTTATAGAAAGAGATGATTTATACAGTCCATTGTCTCTCATTAAGGAGAAGGGTCTTACATAAAGAAATTGTGGCATGCAGAAAACAGTTGTGTAACCAGAAAGACTTGAAATATAAATTTTCCTAAGCTCAAAAAAGTGATCCAGTTTCTTTTCTGCTCTAAACTTGAATGAAATGGTTTCCAGTGATGAGTGGCATCACACTGAAAGTTGGATGATCTGAGGGATTTTTTTAGAATGGGTGGATTTGTCCAGATGCCATTTCCTTATTATAAACTTCTTAGCATAGACAGACAAGTCCGTATGTTCTGACTGAAACCCAGGAACTCGGACATCATCCACAAAGCTAACAACATTACGTTTTTCCTAGACATTAGCATGATGACATCCCAAAAAGAAAAAGCAATGAACTTTAACATTAAGAGTGCAAGAGAAGGTTGCTTCCAACCATTTCTACCTTATTTTGCAAAGCTGAATCTTCACCTAGGCAATTACTATATTTTTTTCAATACAAATGCAGATGCTATATAGGCCATTGAATTTTTTATTCATACTCCTCCTTCCCTGTTTAATGGCTGATCTTATTTTCTTTCATTGTTTAATGCAACATACTGATTTTGTTACACTTAATTAAGTTGTGTTAATTTGTTATTTCACTTGTCTCTCTCCTGTAAATTCCACAAATAATAGACAGTTTTACTAGGGTCTAGGGATTCAATTGGCAAATGTGATGTGTTCGGTTCATTTGTAGTTTTCCTGTCAGGTAAAGGGATAATGAAGCTTACTTTAAAGTTGACCAACTTTGAGCGATAAACTTTACATTTTAGGCTTTGCCTGTCATTGCATTCAGGTTGCTACTAATTTTTGTTTTCAGTTTATTGAGCGAATAAACAAGGATGAGAAAGTGGTTGTTGATTTTTTTTTATTATTGCTGATCCCTTTGGAATTTTAAAGGAGCGGGAGTTGTTCTGTTAGTGCTTTGGTTTGTCTTATAAGCTGAAGGTACAATTGTATTTCTTGTTTAATTTTTTAGAGCACTTGGAGATCTTGGACTGACCAAGGAAGGAGGGGATTTTTACAGCTGTAGTCCCTTTCTTTCTATTGTATGCTGGGCTATTACCATCAGTTCACACCTCTGCGTGCTTTTACTTTATTTTCTTCAATACTTGTCTTTACTTACTGTACTGTCTTTGCTTTGGATTATTAGTGCCTACTAATGGAATGTACATGTCTTTGATTTGCAGATGGGGCTTGCCTCATTCTTTAACTTCTTTTACTGACAAAAAGTCATGTCATGTCATTTTCTAACCTGATCAGTCCAGATCAGGGTTGCCAGAGCCTATCCCAGCTAGCATAGGGCACAAGATAGGAACAAAGCCTGGACAGTGCACCAGTCCATCACAGGACGAACCCAAACACACACACACACACACCAGGTCTAATTGAACATCACCAGTTCACCTAATCTGCATAGCTTTGGACCTGCGGAGGAAACCGCATCCGGAACAAACCCACACAGACAGTGGGAGAACATGCAAAGTCCATGCAGGGAGGAACTGAGAAGAGAACTTGGACAGCAGTCCTACCACTGTGGTATAAACTGATATTGTGTAGTGCAATAGCATGTATTATAAAGTAATTGACAATATGAGATTTGGCCCAAGGTTCATTAGTATAGTTAAAACATTGTATTCATCCCCTTATGTCTGTATTTATTATAGAGTTTCTGTAACATTCTTTGCATCCGATTTTAGTTGTAGTAGTATTTTTGTTGTGCAAAGTACAGAAAATCTCTTACTTGCAGATCAGACCAGTATACAATTCAGTGGGGTACTAGGCAAGGATAGCCATTGTCCTCACTTCTCTTACTTCTTTGGAACCTTCATCACTTTCCACTCCAAGCTTAGACAATTTGCCTCCCAGTAAAACTGAAAACTCAAAACACCACATTTCACTATGCATAATGTGTATATATATATGGGCATTTGTTCGGCAAACTATAAAATTATTACTAGCCTCTTTATTTTAATTCATATCTTAATGTAAAACTTACTGGGACAGATCTGCCCTCTTAACTTTGAATCAACACAGTTTCCTTTTACCATTCCTATTGGTAAGCAAATGAAGTGAATGTTGCTTAGTATGGGTATTATGCTTTGGGGAGAAAATGTATCTCCTGTGGTTAAGCAAAGTTGAAAACAAACGATTTTCGAACACTCATTTTTTGGGTATTTATCTGCAGGTTAGATCATACATGGGCAGAGTTGTGGCACTGAGGCTAGGGATCTGCGCTGGCAATCGGAAGGTTGCTAGTTTGAATCCTGTAAACGGCAGAAGTGACTCTACTTCGTTGGGCCCTTGAGCAAGGAACCTTAACCTACAATTGCTTCGTCAGGGGTATGATATTAATCTGGAATATCTGCTTGCAGGGTAAACTTGGGGGTTGTTGGCAGGATTGGCACTCCAGCCACCATAAAACAACCTCACACTGTTCCAGTGTTTTCACTGAGGTGTCACCTGTTGCAGTCAGGTCCAAATCCAGGTGGTTCATCATGTGGTGGATGTGGCAACATGCTATCAGCTCATGCTCCCAACCTCTCTTAGATAATAGTACTGTAGCAGCATTATGCAAAATTTGGTATTGAAGTGGATCATACAAGCATTTTCTTGTTTCATCTCATGCCTCTGATTTCCCTACATGTCCCCAGTTTTTGAAATAATAATTGTATATTAGCGCACTTAAAACTCCAAAGGGGCACATGACTATAATATACGTATATCAGCACGATCAAAACTCTGAGGGGGACCTGAGAAGGCCATGTAATCTGAGAAGCTGCCGTCTTCCGAGAACGTTGTAGATCTAGCACTATTAGAAGCACTTTATTATGTATCACCTAGTTGCTGTGGTATATGATGGCTTGTGAGCATGGCCTCCAGTGAGCCTCTTATGGAACCAGGGGAAAGTGTGGCACTCGACTTGCCTTGCCTCTGACCCTGGGTGAATATAGTGTAGCAGAGCCAGGCGGTGAGGCGATAAAGCAGTTGGGAGCCAAGGTAAAGAAGTTACCCATTGTTTACTTCGGTATCATTTAGGTCCCAATACTTTTTACATCAGTGTGATTGGTGACTCTAAATTGGCCTGGTTAGATTGAGTGTGGATGTGTACCTGTGTGACCATAGTCATAAGCCATAACCTAAAAGTACACTTCCTGCCCATGGTTTTTGGAGGTTTAAACCAGTGGACAATGTTTTCATACTATTTATTTCTAATTTAGAGTAAAAAATAAAAACCCGACCTTCTGTGGATTATATGTCAGCCTGGTTGAAGATCGCTTCTTGACATCTGCTTGCATTTGGGGTCCTACAAAATGGTTGTAGTGGAATGAGTTAGGATGTTGTTTTATTATTAGTAATTGAAGGCCTTAATTTATAAGCCAATTCACTGGCAATTGTTTTCAATAATATTAAGTGAACAATTAGAGTTAAGGTTACCTTATTTACAAATTCTCCATTTTTATAAATGTAAGCTTTATTTATACATCGGAAATACATGTGATCATAGTTTGTATTTGGATGTGATTTTTATTGAATTTTATTATGGTACATTAATTAACATAAAATGCTTAATGTGGTCTAAAACTGCATGGAGATTTTTTAAAATAAGTAGTAGTAAAAAAAAAAAAAGCTAAAATGCATCACTTTTTTGAGACAGCATCTGCTTAAGAAGTGATGGAAGATGAAACAAATGAGTGCAACAGCATCTTAAACAGGCTTAGCAATACAGACGAAAGCAGCTGTGAAGGTTCAAAAGGAAATAGAAGAATGCATTTACCAGTCGGTTTGCTTAGTATAATCTGATTCAGGGGATTTTTGGGATGTTGCTTAAACCATAAGCAGCAAATTTTTGAGTGAATAGCAGTATTAAAAGCTGCTCTGGTCCTTGGCTGACATGTCTAACTAACCATGCAATTTCACCACTGCATACCGGAAGTGAGAGGATTTTGCTTTTGCTTGAAGAAAGATGATTTGTTTTCCTTCTTAAACTGCTGACAAGAAATAGCAACTTTTGTAAGAAAGCCAAAATATTTTCAACTATGTATTTAGAATAAATGGACAATTTCTTACTCAGATATTGATTTATAATAATACCTATTTCAGTGATTTACATTATATGCCAAAAATGGTTGTTTGGGACAGAAAGCTTGGCACAGGAATTGATAGGCAAAGGCAATGTTAAAGTGGAGAAGCCAGGCCTAGCAATTTGATGCCTACCTCTTCAAGTCATTGTGGGAATGGGCAGAGGGTACCCAGGAAAAAAGTTTCTGATTGACTAGGACAAAGTTAGTGAGTTTCCACTAAAATGTATTTAAAGTAGCTAGCCAGTCTCATACAGTACTTATGACTTCTTGCTTATGAAAGTCAGTTTGGTTACTTTACCTTCTTGAGTTAAGTGCCAACCCACCCAGCAGATAAAGCAGACCATTTTTTAAAGTTCAGTCTAGTGGAAAAGCAGGACTTGTTTTACCTTTTAGATTTTTTTTTTGATACTATGTATTCAGTCTTATTTCTTCCTTTATGTATTTTAGTTTAATAATACATTGATCTAAGTCGTTTTCAATCAGATTCAATTATTTATTATTCAAAAGTGACACCCATGTAGTTTTCCTGTAACAAAGTAAACATTAATCACAAATTGTCATCTTTTACAAGTCACAACACCATATTACAAAATAAATAAGATTACATTAACATGTAACATTATAGGCATTATAAGTAATATTTTAAGTAAAATAATAAAACACATGATAAATCACAGTAAAATATTTCACATTCAAGTTCAAGTTGATACAAGATGTGAAACTATAAATGTCTGTCCGTCTGTCCATCCATGTTTCTAACTTGCTTATTCAGGGCATGGTTGAGGAGCAACTGATGCCTGTCTCTGCAGACATAAGGCAAAAGGCATGAGTAACACCTGGACAGGGTTCCAGTTCATCACAGAAAATATAATATAAAGCTCAAACATAAAAACAGCTAACTTTCGATGATTAGTTATGGACAAGTCTGCATTTAAAGATTTAAACATAGGAAAATTATCTAAACCAATGGCTGTTCAACCCTGAAAACAAATTGTCATTAAGGAATTTTTTGTTTCCATTTGTATTAATAATACAATACTTTGTAACATAACTTTCTGTTTGAATTTTTATGGTCACCTTCACTCACCCACACTTGATATGTTTGGAGATTCCAGTTGACTTAACCAAATGTCACTGATGTTTAATGAAAATTTGGTATATTTAGAGGAAACTAGCCCAGTTGGGGATAAATATGCAAGGTACAAAGACACCAAAGGTTATAGTTATGGCTGGTTGAATGTGGATAATTGTATGCATAGAAATATTACGCACTTCAGACTGAATTGGGTGACTCCTGAAACCACAATATCAGAAGTGAATAAGAACACATACTTACTTACATACATGATTCATTTCCAGTCTTACCTAGAAATTGCTTCCCTCATGTCCATATTCATGCAGACATTTATTAGCCTGATGGCTCAATTACAGATAGGTTTCTGTCCTATGCCTGATACTACTGGAATAAACTGCAACCCTAATGACCCTGAACTGGGTAGTGTGGGCTCAAAACTGGATGGACATTTAATGTCTGAGCCGTGTTTTGTACATAAATACTTGTCTGACATTTGCATATGTATATGACACCCCACGATATGTAATTAGACATGCCACTTCCCTGTATCTCTACTAACCTTTTTTCCATCTTTTTATTTATTAGACATAATTTGATATTATTAATCAGGCATATCTCACAGAGTTATTGATTATAATCATATAAGCACTAAAATATGAGAGTGATTGGGGAAAAAAAATCCCTCCGCTTTTTATAAATTGTTAATGGATAGCAGAAAATTTGTACTTGTTCTGTTGCTTTGCTGTTAGCATATCAATTGAAGTCAAGTTGATATGTTTAATGGAAATTCTACTTTATAGATTAAATTAAATCTTGCACTGATCAGTCATTGCCAGTATTTAAGTAATCTGTTTTGACTGATTTTTTTGAATGTTGCCTTCTCCCTGTTTTGGTACAAATAATTTGTGTGGTGCTGCTGTTAATTTAGTACAGTACATTGTAACACTCAAGACTTTGAAACAGCAATTAGGAAGGATTTAGGGCCACAGGAAAAATGTTGTACTGCAAGTTGACAATGCTAGCTCTTACACTTTATGAGTGAGAAGCTGAAAAGATGGATTTTATAACCCTACCATTTGCTATACAATCCTTGTGCATGCTACTTGCATTTTTTTAAAAACTTTTTGAAGACAATTGCACACATCCTTATATTTTGAGTGCAGAAGCAGAAGGAACATTTACAGCCTGGTAGCAGACATTTTTCCATAACAGCTTCTTAATATTTATTGTTTGTTGATAGGATTACAGAGAAGAACACTGTGGAGATAATGCCGAAAAGTAAATGCAAACAAAAAACAGACTATTACAAAAAAAATAAAATTGTGTGTTTCTTGCATTTAAATATTTACATTCAGTAACTGAGGTAGAGGTGTTACTCTTCATGTAATTGTTGTATAATCACACCAGCAACAAAAAAGTACAATTTTTACACTTGGAACTGAGAGTGACATACAAATGAAAACAAGATTCCTTGTGTGATTTGGTGTTTAAAACATTTGGTGGTAAAACAGTTTTTATGACTTGCACGTAAAAAAATATAATTAATTGTAATGAATGTTAAAATAATCATTCCCTTACCAAACCTAAGCCAACATTGGTGTTTTTTTTAATTGGAACAAAACTGAAATGACATAGCTATCCAGCAAGTGATTAGTGACTCTGAAGTATAAAATTTGCAACCAATAAAGACCACAATTCAGAATAGAGCACAACAATTGTACTACAGTAATTACTCCCAAGAATACATCAAAAACTAGAATTCAAATAAACTCTAAAGCTTATTGTTGGTTGATGAGGACAGTACAGCTGCTGATATCCAAGAGGGGTGAAGAGTTAGAAAGTCAAAGCAATTTTAAAAAATGTTCTGAAGAGTTTTGTTCCTAAAAGGCCCTTGAGCTTCAGTACATTTTAGGGCCCATTTACACCTAAGCATTTTTCTAGAATTTTAGCACTAGTCCCGAATGCTCCTAAATAACTTTCAAAGTCGTTTATCGTTGTTTTCAATGACACTCTTTAAACCCAAGCATTTTAGCAGAAAATGGTTTAGAAAACCCCTGCATGCAGCAGTTTTCAAGCATATTTAGCCAAACACTTGTTCCATTAAAATTCAATGGTAATGCTCATAAAATATCAGGAAAAGAAAACAAAGAGTGCTTTGGAAGAGTTTTTTGGTGTGCACATGCCTTACAATCAAGTTAGAAGAATTCAACAAAAGTTACAGTATAGGTATGTATTTAGTTTTTAATACAGTTTAAGTTTAGTACAGATGTTTTAACATATAGGAAGAATGGTAGCATAGAATTGACATTTCTTCCTTTCAGGATTGATTGGTATCTGGAACTGTGTCAGTAATACTTTTCAATTAAGAAAATCGATTAAATCCTTTATGAAGTAAATGACATTCTAGTCCGTTTTACCATTCAGAGTCTGAGCCCCAGGTGAACATTGACCTCATACATCTTTAGCAAAGAACTGGATTAAAACTAAACAAGCACTGTAATAATGTTTATTTTACCAGACTGCACACAGTGCACTTTTCCCACGCTGCTTGGCTGTGCAACTGAGCCCTGAAAATGGTCGGTGCACCTTCCAGCGCATTTGCTTTTTACCTTACACCCAGTGCTACTGCGATAATCCCTCACTTACAGTGACCCTAAATTGGACAGGTTAAATTTACCCTTTGGCACATGCAGGATTAAATGTATAAGCAAAAAATATATGTTCAATTCTTTTGAGATTATTACTTCTGTGTAAAATAACCCCTTCCTAACTAGCTGTTACTTGATGACAAAATCTTATGCTTGCATGATGTCATGGCCAACAGTAGCAGGCTTTTTTTTTCTGCAAAATAATGCAATAATTTTATTTTTCTTGTATTCCTACTTATGTGTTTACATACAGTACTTATTGACACCCACATGTAATCCTGGAATTGTTCTAGGATTCTGCCTGCTCCATACAGAATCTAGAATTGTCCTCTCGCCTCCCTTTTCTGCAGAACAGGGTGAACCCAATATTTCCCATCACAACATCTGCTCTTTATTACAGTGATCACCAGGATTAAAATCATGTGAGAGTATTACAACACCTCACAAACTGTAAAATGGAAGCGATGTGTTATATTTAACCTGAAAAACTCTTTGTTGAGAACTCTGTTTACATCTTGCCTGAAGAAGGGGCCTGAGTTGCCTCGAAAGCTTGCATATTGTGATCTTTTTAGCTAACCAATAAAAGGTGTCATTTTGCTTGGCTTGTGAGAACTCTGGAAAGATACTTATAAACACCTGGAACATGCCTCAAAAAAGCTGGAAAAATGTTTGCAAAATACCATTAAAAAGCTTGAAAACTGCTAAACCCACAGTGAAAATTTACAGTGCAAGAGAAGTGGCAAGAGAAAGGACACATTCAGCAACATGTTAATAAATAAATTCCTGACAGTAAATTTATATTTATATCCAAAAAGTTAAACCTTTGCAGAGTTTGATTGCACAATATTTTAATTACTTCATTTGCATATTTCTGTTTTATTTGGCTTCTCTGCAGGACTAGTAATGCAACTAGTACTGTACTAGTAAGACATACTTATTCAAACATATAAGATTTTAGTTTTTTTAATCAAGATTTAAACTGGTTGTCATATAGCCTAGCAGAGTCAAACCCAGAAACTTTGTGATGGTTACTGTTTCATTTGGATGGAACAGCTCCTATTTGTTGACTTATTTTGAATATTAAGATTCTTCACTTCGAAAAAAAAAACACATTTGTTAATGATACTGATTATTTTAGGGAAGCATCTGCAAAGTAAGTGTGTAATCTTTGAACCAGATAGAGATAATTATTAGAGAGGTTAGGTTTAAACTTATCTAGAGCAGTGCTTCCCAAACTCAGTCCTAGATACCAACTGTGGCTGCAGGTTTTTTCTCAAACCAGATTCATAATTAGTGATAATTACTGAGTATTGTTTGAGTGATTGAGTAATTGATCTCATTTAATTAGCTGATATTTTCCTCTCCTCTTATTATGCATTTAGAAAAGCACAGCAGTATTGTTTTTACATTTATATCACATTTAGAAATTTGTGTATAGTATTATTGCTTAACTCTCTTTAATTCCTATTATTTTGTCCTTTTTTCTTATAGTTTGCTCCTGTCATTGCAATCCTAATATTGACAAAATATATGATCAAAAACCTGCAGCCATAGTGAGTCCCCAGGACTGAGTTTAGGAACCATTAGGCTAGACTATTCTGCACGATACTCTGACTGACTTTTCTAGTGAGAGCACAGTACATGGGACAGCTAGGACAGTTGTGGATAGTTGCTACACTGCTATGTTCAGTCAAGAAAAACATTCAAAGTGTACATCACCCATTATTTATTGTGCAAAATAACATTGAGTATGGTGAGAAAGGAGTTAAACTGCTTCTGGAAAATTGAGTATTACATCTCCAGATATCTCAAGTTGGGTTTACAAGAGGAAGGAATGTAGGTTTAAAAAAAATTAAGAGGCAGATATTTTTGTTGAATGACTGAAATGGTGTTTCTCCACTCTAAATACTTTGAGGCACCACCACAAGTCATCATTTTAAATTGTCTTCAGATGGAATGTACAGTATTTCTTTAACTGATATGTATTTTGCATGATCTGTCTGATGCTATTAAAGGGATTTCTTAGATTTGTCTGACTTCTTAAAATGATGAGGTTTAATTGACTGCAGAAAGGCTTGAAAGTTCAATGAATATAAGAGAGTTCAAGTCGATTCTAGGATGCAGAGTCTTTGAGAATCACAAGGATGTCTTTGAGTAAAGACTTAATTATTCAAAGTAAATAACTTTTAAGCATTTATGCAAGCAGTATAACAAACTTCTTATAAATTCCATTTTTTATTGTTTGGTTTCAGCAATGGAGGAGCTTGTCCTGGAGTTGCCTCTCTTTCTAGAACTCCTTGATCGTGAATACCTGAGTGCTGCCGTGAGGGACAAAAAAAATGTTATTGCCAATCTACTGCACAGGATACAAGCAAACAAAGGTTAGTGCAGTAAATACATACTGTATGTTTCTACTTCTCTGGTGTATATGTCCATCATTCTGTTTTTATTGTAAAGTGAGTTTGCTGTGTAGTGCACTGGACTCTGAATCACAAGTTTCCTGGTTTTTTTTTTTTTGGTTTTTTTTTTTTTAATGCAATGCCTCTCTTTAACCTTCCAGGCATCCATAACACAAAAAATGTAAGCAGTTCTCCTTTACCTGTAGTGCTTTTGAATAGTGTTCAGGAAAATAAGCTTTGTAAAGTAATCTCACTGTATTTGACCCTGGTGTGCATAAAATGAATTACATACTAAACTGTAAGGCTATGTTATTTGTTAGAGAAGTAATTAAGAAATGCCTAAACAATAGAGCTATCATAGGTCAAGATCCATCCTGAATCTAGATAAATTACCTAACTGAGCTTTCCATAATCTTATACCACTGAATATTTTACATTTAAAATATATATAAGTATGATCTGAACATAATTTATGTACTGTATGTATATAATTTAAAGGTGTGTTTTTCTGGTTTTGCCATCAGTTTGGTTCATTTTAACTTATTTGCATTATTCTAAATATTTGCTCTTTATACTCACAATTTATTAATTGTTTTCTTTCATTTCAATATGATTTCAGATCATCATCAAAAGTCTGAGGTGTCTAACTGCCTGCCAGCTCCACCACAAATGCCACTCCCTGAAATCCCTCATCAGTGGCTGGTAAGTCCTGTTTAGTTCCATAATAGTAGATTCACGTTTTTTTAATTTTATATAACATACTGTATTTATCTTTCAAGAATGATGATGAATCTAATCTACAGAATCTGCAGAAAAGGTTTAAAGGTTTTAATTTGTGTTATGCTCAGAGGCTATGTTTCAGTTAGTTCACAATAAAATGTGATTTTTTTTTTAATGCAAAATAGGAAATACTGTACATTCATTAAACAAATAATACAAAAAAATGGAAAAAACAGACTTTGTGATTTATTTGTATAATTTTCACATCTAAAGGTGTAAACCGATGTCCTGTGCATGGTACATAATTAAATTTTTTTCACTAGGCAGATGGAGTATGTTGATCTGTGGAAAATGAGGTGCCTCCAAGGTGTAGAGGTGATGTACATGTACAGCATGTTCTGGATGGGATTATTTAAAGGAAACAGAGTAAGAAAGAGAGAGAGAGAGAAAATCTACAAGATTGGGTAGGGGCTGACGTGTGGAGCATGGAGATTCCACAAGGAGTAAAAGGAACAGTGTCAGCTTAGAAGGAGAGAAGGCAAGTCAGAAGCTGCCTTAGAATTGTGCAGAAGAAATGTATCTGCAAACTTACGATCTCCTCAGTCTGTCCGTGGCACAGGACAGTGGCACCAGTCTGTCGCTGAAGCTGCTCCTCTGTCTGGAGATGATTCAGTGGATTCTCCATGATTGACAGGAGTCTGCTCAGTGCCCATCACTCTGCCACGGATGTCAAACTGTCCAGCTCCGTGCCTACAATGGAGCCTGCCTTCTCAAAAGTTTGTGCAGGCATGAGGCATCCTTCTTCTTTCTGCTGCCTCCCCAGCACACCACCGCGTAGAAGAGGGCACTCGCCACAACCTTCTGATAGAACATCTGCAGCGTCTTATTGCAGATGTTGAAGGACGCCAGCCTTCCAAGGAAGTATAGTCGGCTCTGTCCTCTCTTGCACAGAGCATCAGTATTGGCAGTCCAGTCCAATTTATCATCCAGCTGCACTCCCAGATATTTATAGGTCTGCACAATCTGCATACAGTCACCTCTGATGATCACGGGGTCCAGCAGGGGCCTGGGCCTCCTAAAATCCACCACCAACTCTTTGGTTTTGCTGGTGTTCAGTTGTAGGTGGTTTGAGTCGCACCATTTAACAAAGTCCTTGATTAGTTTCCTATACTCCTCCTCCTGCCCACTCCTGATGCAGCCCACAATAGCAGTGTCGTCAGCGAACTTTTGCACGTGGCAGGACTCCGAGTTGTATTGGAAGTCCGATGTATATAGGCTGAACAGGACCGGAGAAAGTATATTGTTAAATGTTTATCATGGATTTAAACTTTGAAGATATGGAGAAATATAAAAGAAGTGATTATGAAAGAGTCAGTGAAAAATAAGCATGTTTAGTTAGAGTGTTTAATATGTATCTGCTGGCTGGTTTTCATGAACAAATTTAATTGCGTAAATGGTGTATTTCCATTCCTGGATTACATTAGGTTACATTTAATAGGTCTCTGCCAGTCTCTTCAAAAAAACAAAGTTAAATGCCACCAAAATTACAATATATTTGCTACCGTGATCAGCAATAATATATCAGAAAAATAATTCAGCAGCACACAAACAGAAGTACGTTTTTTTTTTGTTTTTTTTTAACTCTGAAACAAGTAGCCACATCACTACTATATTACATTTCATGCAAAATATAATAAGAGTGAAGTTAAAATAATTTTTAATACATGTGACTTACATGTGAGTTTTTAATTATATTAATTTTTATCATTATGTTCTGTTTAGGGTGGCACGGTGGCGCAGTGGGTAGCGCTGCTGCCTCACAGTTAGCAGACCCAGGTTCGCTTCCCGGGTCCTTCCTGCATTGAGTTTGCATGTTCTTCAGCGTCAGCGTGGGTTTCCTCCGGGTGCTCCGGTTTCCTCCCACAGTCCAAAGATATGCATGTTAGGTGCCTTGGCGATCCTAAATTGTCCCTAGTGTGTGCTCTGTGTGTGTGTGCGCGCCCTGCCCCTGGTTTGCTTCCTGCCTTGCGCCCTGTGTTGGCTGGGATTGGCTCCAGCAGACCCCCTTGACCCTGTAGTTGGGATATAACGGGTTGGATGATGATGGATGGATGGATGGATGGATGTTCTATTTATTTGTTTGTTTGCTTATTTGTTTATTTTTATTTTGCACCTCTATTTTTTTTTTTTTTTTGCTGGCACCACCATGTGACATGACTATGACATAATCATAATTTTTACGATCACTTCACTATACTTCATGTGTCCAAGATTTTTGAATTATGTGGAAAAACTTTGTTGCAGCTTTAGTTATTCAAAACAACAGTAAGGGTGTCAGGACTTTTGATTTTTAGTTTGCATATTGGGCTTTGATGTTTTTATTCAGACACCTTTATGGCAATACTTGTTTTACACCTACGATTTGTTCATTCTCATTTGCTGGTTCTTGTATGTGTTTTTGTTATCATGACAGTACTTGTGCGGCGATTATTTATTTTAAAAAGTGGCCTTTGAACATGAGCTGTGGACCATCTATACCACATTCCTCCCCACATAAGCCCCAGTTAAACGGGAAGGCTCCATGCCACTGCCAACCCTGTGCAACTGGTGGCCCAGATCCACAGCTCGGCACACTACCACTGCACTAAAATAATTAATAAAAGCACTAAAACAATCCCACACTTAAACCAACACAAGCCCCCCTTGTAAAATCAGGACATTAAAAGATTAAGAACTTTTAAAAGACAATAAAACCAATCAAACAAACAAATGTCCACTTACAAAGCTCAGTCCGTTAAAATGTCCTCCTCCGGCTTGGGTCCGTGGGTTCTTTAAAATCTGGTACCAACCCTGCTTGCTGCTCTGTCTCCTCTTCAGTCTCCACTTTCAGCTCATCCCACCACTGCCACCAAATGTGACGATGCGGGTTCGCTCCACACTCCCATCTTCCTTTTGGTGAGCCCTTGAACCACATTTGCTTTAACATTACCTAACAGTCCCAAGTCTTCGGTACATATAAATTTACCTCTAGGGCAGCACGGTGATGTAGTGGTAGTGCTGCTGCCCTGCAGTAAGAAAACCAGGGTTCATGTCCCAGGTCATCTGTGCATGGAGCTTGCATATTCTCTCTGTGTCTGTGTGGATTTTATCAGTGTCCTCCGGTTTCTTCCTACTGTCTAAAGACATGCAGGTTAGGTGAACTGGTGACATTAAATTGGCCATAGTGTGTGGTTGGTGTGTATGTGTGCGTGTGTGATGGACTGGCTTCCAGTCCAGGGTTTGCACCTTATGCTTGCTGAGATAAGCTCCAGCCACCACAAATGACCCTGGTCTGGACTAAGTGGGTTAGAAAATGACATAACATTTGTCTCTAAAGAGAAGTGTTTTATTTATACATTCTTAAAAATAAAAGGTATTTAATTATATTTATCTCTTTCTTTCCTTGGTAACTTGTGCCAGGTACAGATGTTACAGAATGTCTTAGTTAAACAAGCAGTCATTAGTTTAGAGCCCTTTTATAGTAATTTTTTCAGTTACATAGACAAGTAGAGAAATCCAAAAAAGTTTGTGAGGGAACGTAGAAGAGAGAAGATAATGGAACCTCAAATGCATTAATGAGAAATATGAAACTGCAGAGTTATGGCCTCATGTATAACACCTTGCATAGAATTCACACAAAAACATGGCATACAGACAAAGCTAGAAATGTGCGTACACACAAAAATATTCAGATACATAAAACTGTGTAAGCAAAGTTCTTCACACTTTCCCTTTAGAAATCCCAATTTTAATGCTCATGCATGATGTGGCGGGACATCTCTACGCTGGAAGGACTGGGGGAGGGAACATATCCAGAGCATTGCCTCTGCTGGAGTGCTAGGTGGCAGCCCCCCTGGGTTGCAGCAATGCCTCAGACTCCCGGAGTTCTCCTCCCTGGAAGTGCTGCCAGATTTAGGTCAATGAGCACCTGGAGCACTTTTGGGTGCCTTTATAAAAGACGCCAGCAGCCATTACTCTAGGAGCCAGATTCGGGTAAAAGAGGATGAAGCTTGCCAGGAGGAGTGGAGGTGAAAAATGAGAAAGAAAAGAAGGGAAGTGTGTAGCAGAATTTTAGGGCTCACACAGTTTGAGATGCAAGCTGCTGCAATTATTGGTGAGACACTTGTATATCTCGGTACAACATTAATGAGGTGCATTTTTCACATCATAGATATTTTTCACATTAATAGAGTGGAAATGCTTTCTATTTACGTAAACAAATTCATTCTCTGAAGGCGACTTTATTGCGATGTACATGTAGTTGGTCTCTCTTCAGTCAGTCAGACATCTTTTTTTGGGCACATACACCGTCCAGATCTAAACACTAGCGTGGAGAGTCACTTGCATACTGAAGAGTTTATAGCTGGAGGTGAAAACTGCTGTCACACTTTTCGTGATATTACACATGTACTTTGTTAGCATGCCCGTGTTGATCAAACACAGGAAGCACTGCAGTCTACTTGTGACTTTACGCTGTAGGAAGAGAAGTAAATAAATCAAGATATATAGGTAAATAACATTCAATCTGGCTTTTATACAAGTAATATATGAATGTTTTTCATATAAAGACCATCACAAAACATAATCACAAACAGGACTTTGAACAATAGCTTGGCGAGCTCTGTAAGCCCTGCTTTTTCTTTGAAGGACATGCATGTGACACATTGACTGGCATGACAACGCCCGACCTGTTACTGCATCCAAATAGACCCATCTTTCACTTTCACTATGCCTGGTGCAGCTGCATTGTTGTGTGAGTGGACGTTTCTTGCAGTGAGTGCTTCTGTTCTCTTTCTCTAATGTAGAACCCTCGTCCTCATCTAAGTTCACCTCTGTTATAGCACGTGCTTATTTGAAAACAGCAGTGTCAGATCTGGGGGAGCATGAACATGACTGGGAGAATAAACCTGAATAAAAAAAACTCTAACTTTTACAAGTACCATTAATTTACACCAGCCTTTACAGACTCAAGTCAAATATATGTTTTTATTCTATAATAGTAACAGTAAGAGCAGCTACCTACTCAAAACAGTTGTGCTCGGATTCAATCCGGCAACTTCTTGATTATGAAGCAGCAGTTCTTACCACATAACTACCCAAGCTGTCATGTTACGGTTGTACCCTAACCCAATTTCTTTTTGTAAGGTTATATTTTTGAATAAAAGCACACTTGTTTTGTTATATTTATACCTTTTGCAAAGTGTTTGATATTTGGAGTTCAGTCTTCACATGTTATACACTTCATATCTAAATTATGTCATTACTGAAATATGAAAAACATTTCTTTAAGTTATGTGTTCAACAATTCCTGCCTCGCATTTCATCTTACATTTACACAGATCACTGTAGATATGGAACACACATAAAATGTACGTATTCCAAATGACAATATATTATTTAACCTATACAACTCCAGGCTCCTCGCATGCGGATAAGGAGCCTTGGTTTGAGCAGGAAGAACTTTTTGCTCGAGTTGAGCTCTGTCGAGTTGGAGGATGGGATAGCAGGCTGCTTGTTGCTTGTGTTGATCAACACATTTACAAAACAAAAGACGCTGATGGAGAGGTGGGAAGGAATTTAAGGTGTGCTTCAGGATTCTAGTGTTAAACAATGCCCGATGGAAGATTATTTTGTATTCCACATGAAATAGAGAGTGGGGAAGAAAAGATTTGACCTTCTATTTTACAGGGGGAAAGAGCAAAATTGTAGTGAGGAAAAATGTTAATTTTGACAGTCGCCATTGGGGAAGTTAGATGGGAAGGAAGGGCCAAGAGGAGGTTTAATCCTTTTTTACTTTTTGTTTCAGAAAGTGATGGAAAAGCAGGATATTGGCAATGCATGGCAAGGGTTTGTGGAGGTCATTGTTTATAAAGAAGGAGTAATCAGGTTAAATGTTTGAAGGGTGAAGGCTAGAAATTCTAAACAGAGATTGAAAAATAAAGTTAAAAAGGGTTAAAAGGTAATTATTTAGTCTGATTATTTCATCATGCAAATTGATTTGCTACAGTGCCATCCTGCCACTGACCAGAGCTGCAGTTCTAGTCAGTAAAGAGAATGGAAGTCAAACGAATGCCATTTGATTATCATAGTAGACTAAAATAAAAGGAAATCTCTTAACCATTTACTTTTTCTGAATTCTTTTTTGAGCATATTTTAGCGAGCACTGAGATAGAAGCTCCTAAGGATTACACTGAATAAAGGCTCATCCCAATAACTGGTTTGCTTCCTGAACAATAATAATCAGCAACAGAGTAGTCTGAGTCTAATGAGACTGATTATTTCTCTTTCCTGTTGTTATGGCCAGGGGAAACATCTCTTAAGCAAAAAATTCACTTCCTGCCATCTGGGAATACACTTGCAAAGCAACACTGAGACCAAGACAGGCACTAATGCCAACTTGGTGGTCCTTTATATTCAAATAAATACAAGAATGAGATGTTACTTATGATGAAGAACTGGGGATTGCCCTCAAAAAGGCAAACAATAAACCAAGAAAAACAAAGAATAAGAATTATTGTGCAAAAGCAAAAATTTCTCAAGTACCTATAGAATCTGACACTGTGGCAGTTTTTTTCTTGACCATGATAAAAAATTCACCACAGAACGTTATCACAGGTGCCTCACTACAAATTGGGCAATCTGATGCTGTGTTTCCAAACCTAATACATTTTTACCATACTCACACAATGATAGACAATCAATTTGTTGTACAAGTAGTGTTATTCCTGCTCAGCACTTGCCTGATGTACCTTCACCAGTGCCCATTAGGTCAGCTGCAGGGGCGTCAGCTGGTGTCACCGTTTACCGATGGTTCGTCCCCTACCCAGTACATTTTTCAGTAGTGTGTCACTCTAAAGGACTGGCTCCATGCCTGTCCTGCTGCTGAGCACTCAGCATTATTGGGCCCTGGTGTACTCTGGTTCTATACCCAGCTTTGAGTCCCTTTCCTCTGACCTACGAAAGCAGTTTGAATCCACTGAGTGGCCCTCCTTCCACACCTCATCCTTCCTTGATGGATGCACAGTCCTCTGGAGGATGTCACTTTCTGCCTCCCACATACACACTTCTAGAGGGATTTCTCACTGTCAATATCTGTTCCATTCGTCACTGTCATATATGTGCACTATGTCATAATTGAATTACAGGGTTCGATTATGCAGGTATGCGCTGTAGGTCAGCATGTGTGAGCTGAGTTTGATTATTTTGGTCAGAGGAGTGAAGAGCAACAGAATAAAAAGGAATTTTAGTGTTGTACTTACCAGCTGTCAGTGTTTGTCTCTCAAATATAAAAGTTACCATTTGAACTGTCCTATTAGGCTCATTTTCCACCCCTACCTATTGGTGGGCCTTCAGGTTGTCTTCTCTTGATTTACTTCATAGTCAGGTAAGGTGCTTCTACATGAGAAGCTCGTGGGTATGGTGACTAACCGCCCACACCCATTGCAGTCTCTCCTGCTGTCTGCCAGTCTTTCCTGGCCATCCTCCAGTCTTTCCTGAATGCCAACTACCCTTTCACAGTTGCCACTGGTACTCCAGAGTGTTCAGTTTGTTGTACAGGTGGTGTTATTCCTGTTTGGCATTTGCCTGATGCACCTCCACTAGTGCAATTAAATAAACAACTTCCATCCACCTTTTCGCTTATTATACAGTGTGGAAATAGTACGTTATGAATCAAAAGAAATTCCATTTCAATTAATCAAACCCAGTATACAACTTGAAACTTATGTTGTGTATGGAAGCAACAGTGTTTTAACAGAAGTTTCCTCCTTCCTTCCAACTTCACAGCCCATGCTGTGTCTTTTTCCTGTCCGAGACAACTCCCCATTACTCTTCAGTGCACCCTATTGCTCAGTGTTCATTGTTTCTGCTGGAGACCTTCATTTTCATATGCTGGCACATCTCAAACAGGCCACTGAGCTTCCACTACTCTGTCTCTTCAGGCTTCTCTGAGCACTATGTTGCATGTATGTTCTCAGTATGGTATTATTACTAAACAAATCTAGACAAAAAATATGGGGCATCTAATTGACTTCTTTCTATAATGTCATCAAATTTCAATCAAATCACTCAAAGCGTTTTTGAGACTTTGGGGTATTTAGTTTTTCTAATGGCCAAAAATTAGATTTTCAATTAAATGGGGAGTAATGTTTAGGTTTATATAAGATAGAGTGACTGAGTCAGTCCGTCAATCAATCAATTTTGCATTTATATATGTGTGTGTGTAGATTATAGGAGTATTAGTTATATATTGTACATTGATTGACCATTATACTGTACAAACATGTATAATTGAATGAAATATGTAATATGTAAAAAGAGGCAAAAATACTCAGGAAATGAGACTGTGAACAAGTAAAATGTATTCATTTTTTTATGCAAAAATCCAGGCTCCTATTATAATTCCACAATCCCAAAATATAGACAATGCAGGAGACATATTGTGTACAGTATTGGAAAAGCAGGAAATTCTTGATAAGTATTACCCATCGGAAAGGTTCTTCTAAAAGCAGACCTTAGTCATGGCACTGAGTGAACTCCTGGCAAGGGCAGTAGACTTTGTGATTGTGGAGTCCAGGCTTTTTAAATTAAGTTAAGATGTGTGTTTTAAAAACTCTACCAGCTTCAAGGGAAAGAAAATCTTCTGTATGGCTGGCAGATGGTGCAAATGTGTAACCGAATAATAATTATAGGAAATAGCCATTGGCAATTTTTCATTGGGTTCAATTTGTATTGATTGTTGTGTTTGGCATCAGGTTTCGCTCTGCACCTGATTTAACAGTTCAATCCTGTTGCACTAACTACAAAAAGTGTTGATCAAGAATTTGCAGTTTGAAGGTTTTTGTTGCAAATAACAATCTTTTCACCATTGTTAAAATTAAAGTATCTTTGTAACAAACTGTGTTGTGTATTGCCTTTCACAGGAGCTGTCATCACTTGAGACATTACATATCAAATAAGAAAAAATAGCAAACTGTGCTGATCTTGTATGTGAAGACATTCACTGAGATTTTGCAGCTGTCTTTGTATCATCTTCACTGATACTACAGTGAAATGAAGCAGATTTGTTTTCATTAAAAATAAAAATCCTCTGCTAACAGATTTTAAATTTCTTTACTTATTGATTTATATACTTTGGGGGTTACTGGAATAAGGGCTTTAGACAACAATCTAGCAGGAAGGAGCATTTTATTTATACTCATTTTATAGTTATTTGCTAGCTTATACCAACAACTGTTTGCGCACTGGGTTGATGAAGAATTGTGTTTTGTTATCATAGTACTTTCCTTTAATTAAGTTCAAACCAAATTACATTTGCCAGTGGCATGTCAGTGTGTTGTTATTAGTGTAAAATAGCCATAAAAATGACAGGCATCACAGCTGAAGTTGTCATCCTGCTTGTTCAATCATTTGAGACTCTGCCCTGCTTTGTGGCAGGAGTGTGTTAAGAATTATGATATTCTTATTCATGCTGTGAAGGCTGGTGATGAACTCAATAATGTGAATCTAGAGTATGCTTATTGTACAGATGTGGCTGTTATGTATAGTTTTAATGTAGCATATGATTTCATGTTATAGTATACAGTATGAATACACACTAAGTCAAAGGAGGTCTTTAGTTTCACGTATGTAAAACATTGGGATGCCAGGACACCTGGCAGATGATGTCCAGTTCATATTAGAAGATCTAAGTAGAGCTGGCACTTTAACTTACACTTTATATAGATATTCTTCAATTCGGCTCTCCATTTTGCATTACCTTAAAAGATTTTTTTTGTATGCAATGCTCAGCATAATCATTTACAAATAGTATACTATATCAGTTTTCCTTCCAAATACCAATATGTGCATGTTAGGCTAATGGCGGATTCAGTGTGTGTGTCTGTGTGAGTTTGTGTTTGTGTGTCCTGAGGTAGAAACTTGCCAGGGCTGATCTTTGCTTTCTGTTCAGTGATACTGGAATAGGGTGAAGTGTCTACATATTTAAATTGGTTTAGGTGGATGTAAGGCTGTTAAGTTATGATTTGATATCTTGTCTGAACATTGTTCACCAACCATGCAAAGATTTTACAACATTTTACTTGACCCTCTGATGCCATACACATGATCTCTATTTTTTCTTGTCAAAAGTTTTTTGTACAGTAGATTGTTTTCTTTTTGGATGCAATATGAATGATACTGCAGATAGCATTTTAAGCATAATTTGTGGCATACTTAATTATTTTACTAATCTGAATTATTGTTTAAACAGAAACACTAGAAACTGACTTTATGAAATATGACTATTTACATGTACATTCTGTTCTGTGGAATAACTCACTACTTTTGTTAGATGTATATGTTTCTCTGACAGGTACAATTAAAAATATGACAGTACATTACTTTAATCTGGTTTACAAAGCTACATGCAAGAAAGCTGTTGCAAGAGCATTCAGAAGAGCTGGGCTATGCAAAGACTGAAATTGGTTCCATCTGTGTTGATATTGGCGGAGCTTTCTCCTCCCACCCAGCTGGGCTGACTAACTAACATACTAAAGGGATCTGACTCAGACAAGCCCCATTTGTATTTAATTTCCTTAGCCATTGTATTCTGGCCGCCTTTTAAACAAATAAACAAATTTTTTGAAGACTTTCTTGCTGTACTTTAAGTGTACTACCTTTTTGTAATGTTTCTCCAAAGAAATGTTTTTGCCATGCATAATCAAGTTTACGAAGCACCGATTGACTCTTTGATTTAGCAGCTTATTCTTTCCTGCTGACATAGTCATATCTACAGATATGTAAATTGGTGTTTGGTACATCACCTGGTCAGTACTGACTATTATATAAAAGGAGTGAAGGGCCTGAAAAATGTTGCTGGTGTAAGGATGTCATAAGATTGGCAGGTAACATAACAGGTTAACATGTCCCATTGAAACATTGGCAGGTCGGGAGGATGTGCTTAGTGTAGGAAGGCAAAGCATTTTAGGGATTGTAAGTATTAGAGAGTAAAGACCTTGATAGATGTATTCAGTGTTACCTTGGAATACTTAGAGGGCATGTAACCCAGTTGACACAAGTAGTGTCAGACTCCCTCCTCATAGAGCAGGTGTAGCATATAAATGCTTACAAAAGGTTTAAAGAGTACCTGCTGACATCAAGGAGTTCTTAAGTATTATAAATCCTTAGAAGAAACAGATGCCATCTAAATGTGGTAGGATCTAAGAAACGTAATGAATTATGAAGGGCACATGATTCCAAGGAGGTATGAGTAGGGCTCAGTTGTTACTTTAAGAGAAGATGCTGCCAGAGATGATCAGGTTATTAAGGATAACTAAAGGCTGGGAAATGCCAAACCACCACAAGCAACTAGAATAGAACTAGTATGGTATCCCTGTAGTACAAGTTGAGCAGAACCTGACACTGGAAATGATTCCAGATCTTTGTCAGAAATGACCCTAGAAGGGAATTTAAAGTTGTTTTGGGGCAAAACACTAAGTCTAAAGTTGAGAGGGGAGTTGATGTGAAGTTTCAGTGGTAGCATGAACATACCCGGTTTGTTAGAGGGGGACAAAGATGGATAGGAGATAAGCAGTTGTCATATTAAAAGAAATGTGACATATTTTGATTTATATACTGTAATTATAAATTACATTTTGAGATTAAGGCCAATTAAATTTTTCAAGATGTCAGTTAATCACCTGAGAAGAGTCACCAATACTTTATATTATATTGAATATCTGATCATGTGAAACAACAGACACAAGGCAGTGCATCTAGCACTCCTTTTATTTCTAATTAAGGAAATAAGAGGGTCAGCATGAGAGTGATTTACTTTATAGTAATTAAAGCGCCATGTGAAGCTGTAACTAAAAATGCATCCAAATAAATTAATAAAACATAAGCATTTCTGCATTTCACATTAAATTGTTCTACAAAATTAATAGAATTTAAAGAACTTTTTTTATCCTTTTTACATGCATTTGTGTGCCATCTCCTAATGCTTATTCTGTATGTAAAATAAGAAATTCTGCAAGAAATAATTAAATCAATGTATATACAGTACATTTCAATAAAGTTGTATTTGGTACAATCCTTGCATTTAAATTTGTTTTTATCATTGCTTTGTTTTGAGTGTGTAGCATAGTTCTTGTGTTAACATAGCCTGATTGTAGTAAAAAGAGGCATAATTGTACTGTATTTTCTTGAAGCCCCTTTAATTTTGAATATTCACTTGCTGAACTACTTTTGGTAAGTATATTCTTTGTTTTAGTTTTAGAATCAGATCCTTTCACCTTTACCTTATTATTCCCTGAACCTGGATAAGCCTCAGTAACTACGACTTTATACACAATGTAAGTTGCACTTTTGCCTTGCTTCTTGTTCCTTCCCCAGAGATTAAAATATATCAAGTTAACATGTACTCCTCTGAGAATTTAAATAAGATTATGACCCCTATTTTGTAACTCAACAAGACTTTAGTCAAATTTCATTTTGTGATAGCATTCAGAGCAACAAAAAGTTGAAGCTTAGGCTTGAAAGGGTAAGTATTTAGCAGAATGTAAACAAAAGAATAGTTCTAAAGAAGTCATTGTGGCAAAGTCGGAGCAGAATGTTGTATTTTAATACCCATCTGATGTTGTTGTTTTTAGTAGGTGGTCTCTGTAGGAACCACTAAAATCAAACTTTCTCATAAGGAGTGGTTCTCATTTTTAACTTTAAGTGCAGTCTGTTTTCAAAAATCATACACTTTCTGTATAAATAAAGTACCATATTGTAAATATTTGTGTCAGGAAACTTCAGTTCTAAAAATATTGTACTTACGGAGCATGGTATAATCATTTTTCTAAATATGAACAATGTAGGTCTTATAATAAATGTATCTATTTGTTGTACCACAAGTCTCTCTTTAACTTTGTGTATGTTGAATTGTTTTTGTTTGTATGAAAGCAGATAATATCCAAACAGTAAGATATTAACAACAATTAAATTATTGAGAATAATTTTGGGGTTTTAATCCCTAATGATTGTTTTTGGTAAAAATGACACTCACTTTTTGTGCCAGTGTTATTTAAACCTTTCCAACCAAGAGAAGGTAGAACTGGAGAAGGTATGAAAGTGATGTCCGGTCTCTTCCTTAAGCAGTTTCTCTTCCATTCTAAGGCTCAAAGCAGAGACTGTTAACAAGTATGAAATATCGCTTTTCTTTTCTTAGTTCCTGCAAGAGACTGTCCATTTTATGTTTGATGTGTCTTTTTTTACCTTTGTAAACAATTTTTCATTAATTTAAAAAAGAGAACAAGAAAATAAAAGTTGCAAACATCAAAAAGGGTAAAGAAAAGTTCCTGACTCACTAATAACCCCAGTCCCCCCACAGATGTCAGAGTAAAGAAAATAAAACAGAAATAGTGTGCTGTGCTAATGGTATGCCACTCTACACATCCCAATTAAAGCAAAATAAGTGACTCCTAATAAGTGCAACTTCTTTTTTGAGAGACGATAAACTGAATAAAGAAGCAAGAATAATGTGAGAAGCTTTAAAAGAAATAAGTTCTAAAATAAATTCCTCCAACTAAGTATTAATCATTAAACTTATTTTTTCCATCAGGTTTCATTAGCAGCTGTAAAGCTTATTGAAATGAACTTATTAATAGATGAAAAGAATTACAGCAAAAAATTTAAAAGTAGGAATATCTTTATAGAACGAAAATATGTTGGAACTGCATGACCATAATATATGAAATATAAGCTGGGAATTTTAAGAGAATGCAAATTACAAGTTGGTTCGGGCCAGACCCATTAATTACAGTTTTAAACATAAGCAAATTCTGTGACAAAGTAAATTATATTGAATTAATTGATCATTTGGGGTTTTGACTGTATTTAAAACTTAATTCCATCTCTTTTGGGGCAGTTTTCAGATCTGAATTCTACTTCAGCAAGACAGAGAGCGGTTTCTAGCCTGCATCACAAAGATGAGCTTAGAACACAGACAGGCTTTAATTTAAAAACAAAACAAATCGAAATAGATGAGATAGAGGAGAATAAAGAGATGTCACATGTTTTGAGAGATGATGATAGGTATAGGTAAAGGAAAAAAGTAGATGTCTACACAAAGATATAGGAAGAAGTCGCTGAATGAAAGGAGCCATAACTCCCTAGAAACATCACAGGGTTTAACAATTCGTACAACAGACTAAAACAAAAGAACACAAATTATTTTCAGGAGGAAATTGCCCTCGATTCAACATTATGAGTAAGATGCCAGTTTGTCAAGAGTATTTCTACATTTTCTTGAGTTTTTCTACAGAATGTGTTAATGACCAGGGTGGCAGTCTTGAAGAAGGTAAAGGTATCTACACTGGTGGCATTCCTTTATTATTCTCTTAGACATCATCCAGTAGCCATTCAGATGAAATGTGTCCTCTTTAACATTTCACTGCCAAAAAGAGTATGGGCTATTATTAGAAAAGTTATACATATTTGCAGGGGTTGGGAAAATTGGGAGTCTGGATGCCTGGGACTAAAAGTTTTTAATTTAACCAAGCTACAGACTCACAAAGCCCAGCAGAATACCAGATGTTTTGGATCTTTGGTCCATGAAGTATTTTGCTAATCAAAAACAATTTCATAAAAACAAAAGTTCTTCATGCACGATCTTAACATGGGTGTCGCTTTTAAAGAGAGCTGCTCACCAACACTGCCTTAACCACTATCTAATACCTGGTTTATACTGCTGTGGTTGTGAGGGCCACACAGCAAAATTATGTCTGATTTGGCAGCTGGCTTGTGTGCGCTGGGTTTTCTTTGTGAACTGCATATAAGTTTTTTTAACTACACAACAATGCAGACATGGCACCATGTATCCTAAATGACAATGGTTGAATATGACCCAACAGATTACCAAAATGCAAGGAAGAAATGCAAACATTTTTGGAATGTATGTTTTCATCATGCAGGTCAATTACTCATGAGAACATTATACCCTCCCTTTGCTGCTTTGGGTTATTGGACTTAACATTCCACCTTATCCTGTATTTCCTCTTTAAGTCCGTAATAACAGGCAAAACTCTGCTTTCATCAGCAGAGTCTTGCTTCCTCTGATGTGAAATTGTTAGGTGTGCGGCATTGATGAAACACTGTTGTATTGATCTGGGAGTCCCGAAAGCACAGGTACCAAAAACAATTGCAAGATTGCCCACTAGAGGGGGAAACACCTTTAAAAACCTAGACTAGAAACAAAAGGGTAGAGACAAATCTTGATAAAAATAAAAGATTTATTATCACAAAAGGTTGTGTAAGCCCTAAAGCTCCAAAGAGCACAAGGTTTGAAGAGGCAAGGCAGACACAGAAAAGAAAGTCCCAAAACAGAATCAAAATTATGGTCAAAAAACAGACCAGAGGTTCAAAATAACAATAAACACAATCTCAATACGAAAACCAAACACATAGTTGAAAAGCAGAGCGCAGGGTTGAAAATCTAGGAAATCAAAAGGCAAGGCAATAGGCTCAGGAATATACTGGCTGAACCATGACAGCTGTCACCTGTTGACTAGGCGAATAACAACACACCAATTGAACATGCCACTGTTTTTTTTGCTGACAGCATGGGCACTTTGCATCGTGTTCTTAGTGCAAGTTACAACATGCACACACCCACTAGTGAGCAATAAAGGGAAATTATACAGCAAGTAAGAGAAACAATAGCAAAAGATAGCATTAGCTCTAAAGCAAATGGTTAGATGAAAGCAAGAATGCTAAAAATTAATCATATCTGCTTGCCATTTACTCTGCTATAAATAAAGTAATAATAAATGCTTGCTTTATTTTGGATTAGCCGTCACAGAGAGGAATCTCCTAAAAAAAAATAAGCAGTTCGCTATTAAACGATATGTACTCTGGGCACCTAACAGGCATACTAGAGGTTGTGAAATGCTCCTTACTGTTAGCCCAAACGCTCCAGAGTGTGAACATACCAGGCCTAAACGTCATCTTTACTGACATGAGGAGCCACTTAATGGTCCAAGTGCAATACATTTTAATGTAGCTGTGGTCAACTAAAGGTGTATGACACTGTAAAGTACATACTCCACCTGAAGGTCAAAATAATGATATTTTTGAAAGAGAAACTAAGTTTTGGGGTCTAAATTATGTCTATAAACAAAATTTGAGAACATACTATTAATGCAGTATTTCCGTTCGTTTTTAATAAAATATTTTTTGTACATTAGAAAAAATCATCAACATGGTATATCCTTTAAAAAATCTCTTTTATTTAATATTCTCTTCCAAGATGCCAACTGTGTTTACATTGTGGTTGAAGGTTTAATCTTTTAAACTCCATACTGCCTATGTAAATATGTTGGGATTCAAAATCAGTCTCTTCGAGCTGTGAAATAGCAGTGCTCTGCTACATTGCCATTCCTATTTATATCCATAAATCCTTATTTCTTTTTGTTATATCCCCTCATCCAAAATATTTTTCTGCATATAATGTAGAATATTGTCTCTCCCTTCTCTTACCTTGAACACATTTGTCTTTCTTGAAAGATTAGTTGTTTACTTTACCTTTTGCCTCTTGAATATTGTAACAGATCATAATACAGTTCAGTTCATTTTCTGTTTTAAAATATTCATTAAGACCCTCTCTTATGGTATCATCTGTTCTGTATATTTGTTGCATTCCATTGGGCAGTGGTGTACAGATTTCTTTGACTTGAAATATTTTGTAATCTGATGAAGTCATTTTATAATCTCCCATAAGAACAATGACCTATTCATGCAGTAACTCTTGTATGTTCAGTTGGAGGACTTTGGATTCAAGCCAGGAAGATTAAAACAAACACACTTTTTTGAAAAAGCCCCAGTTGTTGATATATTTTTCCACTCCATGGCATTATTTTCAAGAGGGTGTTCTTTGTCATCCAGTGAGCAATTATGTCTTTTGAGGTCTGTGTGATACTGCTGGTTTCAGAGTCAGCTTAATAGGTTTTGGTCTTTATTGTAAGTTATAAGTTTTATAACAGTTACCTCACTCATAGGGAATGATTAAAAATCTGCATTTTAAAGAAAATTTACAATGAACATGCAGTAGGCAGATGAAGAGCACTTTAAAAAGCCAAGACAGGCTTACGTAGTTCCTAGGCTCAGACTGTTCCTGAGGAGTTAAGATCTTTGATTTGAGGCCGAGAAGCAAACATATTGTGAGAAATGAAATAACTGTTGTCAAGCTGTTGGCGAAATGTTTATGCCAACTGCATTGGGGGGTGCATTATGACTGTTTTATATAAAACAGAAATTTTATGTTTTGAGAAATAGATAAATAGCTGTAAATGATATTTAACACTAGAATTACCAGAGCCTGCAAAAAAACTCGTAGATCAGTCCCACCTTAAATCGCTTCGCACCTCTCCACCAGCGTCTTTTGTTCTGTAAATGTGTAAACAGCAGGCAGCCTGCTATCACATCCAACCCACCCCGCACAGTTTTCTCAGCTCAAGTCTGTTTACCTTGCGTGTCAGTTGCTTGTTATATAGAGTGAGAAGTCGAACAAAATGACACCTTTTATAAATACTATATTGTTATTTGGAACACATACATTTCATGTGTGTTCCGTGTCTACAGTGATCTATGTAAACACATCGTTAAAACAGAAATGTTTTTCATGTTTAAGTAATAATTGAAAAAATGTAGACATGAAGTGCATTGATAGGCATTTGCTACGACCACTTCGGTGGTGCAAGGGAATCGGCTGTTGACTGGTAATCAAAACCTCACTGGTTCAACCCCAGACGAGTCCATTTTGAGAAGTGAGCTGCTCTCGTTCTTACTATTTTAGAATAAAAACATACATTTGATTCCAGTCTATAACAGTCGGTGTAAATTTATGATACTTGTAAAGGTTAGCTTTGTGTTTTTTTTTTTGATTTTTTTTTCAGTTTTATTGTTTTAGTTGCGTTCCCGATCCCATCCCCCCCCCATTTACTTACTTCCCACAGCGTAAAGTTACAAGTAGAGTGCAGAGCTTCCCGTGTACATATACAAAGTACAGCGATGGCAAAAGTGCGGCGTGCATTCTTAATCCGATGTAGAACCATAGTTATGATCCGAGGTTACCTCGCTTAAAGTGCGTCAATGTGAAAACAGCAGTGTCAAATGAGGAATTGTGAATGAGACTGAGAGAATTAAACTGAATAAAAAAAAAAGACAGCTAACCTTTACAAGTATCATACATTTAAACCGGCTGTTACAGACTGGAATCAAATGTATGTTTTTATTCTAAAATAGTAAGAATAAGAGCAGCTCACTTCTCAAAACAGACTCGTCTGGGGTCGAACCTGTGAAGTTTTGATTACCAGTCAACAGTTGATACCGTTGCGCCACCGAAGCGGTCATAGCAAATGCGTGTCAATGTCGCACCCTAACGCGGGTTCTTTTTCTGCAGTTATATTCTTGAATAGAATCGCACTTGTTCTGTTATATTTGTACCTTTTTGTGAAAGTGCTTATTTGATATTTGAACCTCAGGCTTCACACATTATACACTTCATGTCTACATTTTGTCAATTATTACTAAAAGATGAAAAACGTTTCTGTTTTAAAAATGTGTTTACATAATAACAACAACATTTATTTATATAGCACTTTTTCTTACAAAAAAAAGCTCAAAGTGCTTTACATAATGAAGAAAAATAAAAGCCAAAATAAGAAATTAAAATAAGCCAACATTAGTTAACATAGAAAAAGAGTAAGGTCCAATGGCCAGGGAGGACAGAAAAAAACAAAAAACAAAAAAAACTCCAGACGGCTGGAGAAAAAAATAAAATCTGCAGGGGTTCCAGGCCACGAGACCGCCCTGTCCCCTCTGGGCATTCTACCTAACATAAATGAAATAGTCCTCTTTGTATTTAGGGTTCTCATGGAAGGACTTGATGATGATGGTCATGCAGACTTCTGGCTTTTAATGCGTCACTGTTGGAACATCACGATGCTTTGAGTAGATAAGGACACCGGAAAAAGAAACAGAAGAGAGAGTAGGGGTTAGTACAGATTTTAGAGCCACCATGAATAGTTACTATAATGAATTGGATATACAGAGTATCAGGATTAAATTATAGTAAAGTTATGAGAAGGCCATGTTAAAATAATGTGTTTTCAGCAGAAGTGCTCCACTGTATTAGCCTGGCGAATTCCTATTGGCAGGCTATTCCAGATTTTAGGTGCATAACAGCAGAAGGCCGCTTCACCACTTCTTCTCCCAAGTTTTGCTCTAGGAATTCTAAGGAGACACTTATTTGAGGATCTAAGGGCGAGATTATTTAAGGCTTTATAAACCATACTTCTCACTGTATACAACTCTAAGCAACTGATGCGCAGGTAAACAGACTTGAGCTGAGAAAACTGTGCGGGGTGGGGGAATGTGATAGCAGGCTGCTTGCTGCTTATCGACACATTTACAGGACAAAAGACGCTGATGGAGAGGTGCAAAGCGATTTAAGGTGGGATGGATCTACGAGTTTTTCTGCAGGCTCCTGTAATTCTAGTGTTAAATATCATTTACAGCTATTTATCTATTTCTCAAAACATAATTTCTGTTTTATATAAAACAGTCATAATGCACCTCCCAATGCAGTTGGCATAAACATTTCGGATCTACAAGTTTTTTTGTATGCTCTGGTAATTCTAGTGTTAAGTGGCCTGCTATTGTTGGTTATTTCTTATAATCAAATGACACCTTTTAGCACAAGATTTACAGATCTGTCTCTTGAAAAAGTTATTTGTATAATACTGTATGTGTATTAGTTAAATATCCTGAAATCTTTCTCAAGCTAGGACATTGCTATATTCAACTTAGTAGTTGCACTTTTCACCTGGCTTTGTACAAACTGAATAACCATGACTATATCAGGGTTCGTGGATGGCCCAGTCCATTGCCTGGTCAGGACGCCTCTGCCTTGGAAGGTCCAGGGGAGCAAGTGTGGAAAGAGCGCTATCTCCCCCGGAACGCTAGATGGCAGCCCCACTGGGTGGCAGCCATGCTTTGGACTCCCACATGGCTTCATTGGAGATGGAGTTGGACACAGCCCTGTTGGGATCTGGGGGCACTGCAGCTGTTCCTGAGCCCATATGGGCGGTTCTTCTGCCAGACCTGGAAGTGCTGCCGGAAGTGGAGCAACGAGCAGCTGAAGCACTTTTGGGTGCCTTATATAAAGGGCCAGCGGACAGTACTTGGTGAGCCAAAATCGTGAGGAGGGAGACCGAGCTTGCCAAGGAGGAGTGGAGGAGAAAGAGAGATTTGTGCTTGAGACTGTGTTGTGCCTGTGGGAAATGAGGAAGGTGTTTCCCAACAGGTGAAGGAAAATATAACATTTGTGTTTTATCAGTGTGCCTCTTGCGTCTGTCTGTGTCAGGAGAAGCACTGGTATAGCTCCACCTATTGTCACACAAGATAATGAGCTTATGTGGCTTTGTGTATATACACCTGCTAACTAATCATGAAATTAGACGTCCAAGATGTAACTTTGAAATAATTTCTTGCACTTGGAATAAATGATCTCTCTCTCTCTCTCTCTCTTTCTCTCTCTATATATATATATATATATATATATATATATATATATATATATATATATATATATATATATATATATATATATATATATATATATATATATATATATATACTAGCAAAATACCCGTGCTTCGCAGCAGTGAAGTACTGCCTTAAAATTTTTATTAAGAAGAAAATTAAACCTTTTTAAACTGAGAGAAAATATACCAATAATTATTTGTTAAGGATCTCTTTGTATACCACATTGTGAGTTCGGCCCTCCGGTTGTAATGTGACCAAGCTGTGCACTGAGCTTACTCTTGAGCATACAACGTACAGTTGGCCATGTGAACAGTAATCTTGGTTCAAATCTCACAGCTTGGATTGCTGCTGTCATAATTGGTTTGAGTTTCATGATTTGTTTCAATTACGACAGTATTTGTAGGACTTGAGTTGAAGAGACATTCGGCATCTGTCAAGCATTCTAAGTATACAACCGGTTTCATCGATAACTTTACATCCAGCTTTTGAGAGTTTAAACATTCATAAACATCAAAGTGTCCACTACTGAAATCGTCACCTGTCAATCAAAGATGTTTAAGAGGCATTGGCGGTTGTCAAAAGGTGTAAAATATTTGTCCATTTCGGTACACTTGAAAGCAACAACCAAACAATTCAGCGGCAGCCATCAACTCACATGCAGATGCATAGGTGAAGGGCTTAAGCATTTCACTCTTCTAGTGCTCCTGTGTAGAATAATTATCTCCTGTACTGTCATCAGTCCACACCTTGAACCTGTCCCAGTCATTCAATACATAAGACACAATGTTCTTCCGGATATCAAGAGTGAGCCTGATATGGCCGTGCAATATGTAACAAAGAGAATGGAAAAGGCAGGTGCCATTACCGGGCTTGGAAACCACTCGGTAAGTGAAAGTTCTTTGGAATGATAAAGGAAATGGGTACCTGAACAATGTAAAGTAAGTCTAAAATACCTACACAATAACTTTAATCGTAATAAACGAACAATAAAACAGCGGAGAAGCTGTGGATTAAATAAAAAGGGTGCAGTTATCAGCAGGGAGACATGAATCCCGTGGCGAAGCAAGAAAGGGAATGTAGAGACTGGAGCGATGGACGGCCTTATATAGGCAGGCAGCCAACAGCGTGGGAGACGGTGACCGAGCTGCAGGCTATGGACGTATATATGTACGTAAGTAGGATTCAGATAGCGATGGGAACCCGCGTACCAAATTTCTTGAAGATGGGCCCATAAGTAACAAAGACCGTTGAAAAGTTCAATATGGCGGCCGACAGTGGCATCATACCACAGGTATAAGTAACAAATTTCAGCCTTCTACCTACATGGGAAGTTGGAGAATTATATGGCGGCTGACAGTGGCGTCATACCACCGAAATAAGTACGCACATTGGTTTCAGTTAGCGCAGGGAAGCCGCCTACCAAATTTCGTGAAGCTGGGGCCATGAATAAGAAAGTTCAACATGGCGGACATTGTTGACCGTTACGCGTAAAATTTCGAAATGAAACCTTCTTAACTTTTGTAAGTAAGCTGTAAGGAATGAGCCTGCCAAATTTCAGCCTTCTACCTACACGGGAAGTTGGAGAATTAGTGATGTTGGAAAAGTTGGAAAGTTCAATATGGTGGCCGACAGTGGCGTAATACCACTGAAATAAGTACGTACATCGGTTTCGGTTAGCGCAGGGAAGCCACCTACCAAATTTCGTGAAGATGGGGTCAGCCTTCTACCTACACGGGAAGTTTGAAAATTAGTGACGTTGGAAAGTTCAATATGGCGGCCGACAGTGGCGTCATACCATCGAAATAAGTATGTACAAAATAAATAAATAAGAAACTTCAACATGGCGGACGTTGTCGACCGTTATCGACCGTTATGACTGTTACGTGTAGAATTTCGAAATGAAATCTGCCAAATTTCTGCCTTCTACCTACACGGGAAGTTGGAGAATTAGTGATGAGTGAGTCAGTCAGTCAGTCAGTCAGTGAGGGCTATATATAGTAGACCCCTCCTCCTTGAACCGTCACCTTATCGTGGTGGAGGGGTTTGTGTGTCATGATCCTAGGAGCTATGTTATCCAGGGCTTTATGCCTGGTAGAACCACCCAAGGCAAACTGGTCCTAGGTGAGGGATGAGACAAAGAGCGGTTCAATAAACCTCTGATGAAGAATAAAACTTGGACGCGTTTTCCCTTGCCGGGCGCTGGTCACGGGCCCCCTCTGGAGCCAGGCCTGGAGGTGGGGCTCGATGGCGCCTGGTGGCCGGGCCTGCACCCATGGGGCTGGCGGGCACAGCCGAAGAGGTAACGTGGGTCCTCCTCCCCATGGGCTCACCACCTATGGGAGGGCCAAGGAGGTTGGGTGCAGTGTGAGTTGGGTGGTGGCGAGGCGGGACCTTGGCGGTCTGATCCTCGGCTACAGAAACTGGCTCTTGGGGCGTGGAATGTCACCTCTCTGAAGGGAAGGAGCCTGAGCTAGTGCGCGAGGTCAGAGGTTCGGCTAGATATAGTCGGACTCACCTCGACGCACAGCTTGGACTCTGGAACCAATCTCCTTGAGAGGGGCTGGACTCTCTACCACTCTGGAGTTGCCCCCGGTGAGAGGCGCCGAGCAGGTGTGGGCATACTTATTGCCCCCACTGGAGCCTGTGCATGTGGGGTTTACCCCGGTGGGCGGAGAGGGTGGCCTCCCTCCGCCTTCGGGTGGGGAGAAGGGTCCTGACTGTTGTTTGTGCGTATCGCGAACAGCAGTTTGGAGTATCCACCCTTTTTGGAGTCTCTGGAGGGTTGCTAGAGGGCATACCTTCTGGGGATTCCCTCGTTTTGCTGGGAGACTTCAATGCTCACGTGGGCAATGACAGTGAGACCTGGAAGGGTGATTGGGAGGAATGGCCCCGATCTGAACCCGGCGGTGTTTTGTTATTGGACTTCTGTGCTCGTCATGGATTGTCCATAACGAACACCATGTTCAAGCATAAGGGTGTTCATATGTGCACTTGGCACCAGGACACCCTAGGCCTCAGGTCGATGATCGACTTTGTGGTGGTGTCGCCGGACTTGCGGCCATATGTCTTGGACACTTTCGGGTGAAGAGAGGGGCGGAGCTGTCAACTGATCACCACCTGGTGGTGAGTTGGCTTCGATGGTGGGGAAGATGCGGTCAGACCTGGTAGGCCCAAGCGTGTTGTGAGGGTCTGCTGGGAGCGGCTGGCAGAGTCCCCTGTCAGAAGTAGCTTCAACTCCCACCTCCGGCAGAACTTCAACCCGTCCCGAGGGAGGTGGGGACATTGAGTCGAATGGGCCATGTTCCGTGCCTCTATTGTTGAGGCGGCTGACGGAGCTGTGGCCGCAAGGTGGTGGTGCCTGTCGTGGCGGCAATCCCGAACCCGTTGGTGGACACCGGCGTGAGGGATGCCGTCAAGCTGAAGAAGGAGTCCTATAGGACTTTTTTGTCCTGTGGGTCTCTGGAGGCAGCTGATAGGTACCGGCAGGCCAAGCGGAACGCGGCTTCGGTTGTTGCTGAGGCAAAAACTCGGGCATGGGAGGAGTTTGGAGGCCATGGAGAACGACTTTCGGCGGCTTCGAGGAGATTCTGGTCCACCGTCCGGCGTCTCAGGAGGGAAGCAGTGCAGTGTCAACACCGTATATGGTGGGGATGGTGCGCTGCTGACCTCGACTTCGGGGCGTTGTGGGTCGGTGGGAGGAGTACTTGAAGACCTCCTCAATCCCACTAACATGCCTTCCAATGAGGAAGCAGAGCCTGGGGACTCTGAGGTGGGCTCTCCCATCTCTGGGACTGAAGTCACCGAGGTGGTCAAAAAACTCCTTGGTGGCAGGGCCCGGGGTGGATGAGATCGCCGGAGTTCCTTAAGGCTCTGGATGTTGTAGGACTGTCTTGGTTGACACGTCTCTGCAACATCGCATGGACATCGGGACAGTGCCTCTGGATTGGCAGACCGGGGTGGTGGTCCCCTCTTTAAAAGGGGACGGAGGGTGTGTTCCAACTATAGAGGGATCACACTCCTCAGCCTCCCTGGAAAAGTCTATTCGGGGTTCTGGAGAGGAGGGTCCGTCGGATAGTGAACCTCGGATTCAGGAGGAACAGTGTGGTTTTTGTCCTGGTCGCGGAACAGTGGACCAGCTCTTCACCCTTAGCAGAGTCCTGGAGGGTGCATGGGAGTTTGCCCGACCGGTCTACATGTGTTTTGTGGACTTGGAAAAGGCATTCGACCGTGTCCCTCGGGGAATCCTGTGGGGGGTGCTCCGGGAGTATGGGGTACGGACCCCTGATAAGAGCTGTTCGGTCTCTGTACAACCGGTGTCAGAGCTTGGTCCGCATTGCCGCAGTAAGTCAGCCCGTTTCCAGTGAGAGTTGGACTCCGCCAGGGCTGCCCTTTGTCACCGATTCTGTTCATAACTTTTATGGACAGAATTTCTAGGCGCAACCAGGGTGTTGAAGGGGTCGGTTTGGTGGACTCAGGATTGGGTCACTGCTTTTGCAGATGATGTTGTCCTGTTTGCTTCATCAGGCCGTGATCTTCAGCTCTCTCTGGATCGGTTCGCAGCTGAGTGTGAAGCGGCTGGGATGAGAATCAGCACCTCCAAATCCGAGAGCATGGTCCTCAGCCGGAAAAGGGTGGAGTGCCCTCACAGGGTTGGAGGTGAGATCCTGCCCCAAGTGGAGGAGTTCAAGTATCTCGGGGTCTTGTTCACGAGTGAGGGAAGAATGGAGCGTGAGATCGACAGGCGGATCGGTGCGGCATCCGCAGTGATGCGGGCTCTGCATCGGTCTGTCGTGGTGAAAAAGGAGCTGAGCCGTAAGGCAAAGCTCTCAATTTACCAGTCGATCTACGCTCCTACCCTCACCTATGGTCATGAGCTATGGGTAGTGACCGAAAGAACGAGATCGCGAATACAAGCGGCTGAAATGAGTTTCCTCCGCAGGGTGTCTGGGCTTTCCCTTAAAGATAGGGTGAGAAGCTCAGTCATCCGGGAGGGGCTCAGAGTAGAGCCGCTGCTCCTCCGCATCGAGAGGAGTCAGATGAGGTGGCTCGGGCATCTGATCAGGATGCCTCCTGGACGCCTCCCTGGTGAGGTGTTCGGGCACGTCCAACGGGAGGAGGCCCGGGAAGACCCAGGACACGCTGGAGGGACTATGTCTCCGGCTGGCCTGGGAGCATGGGATTCTCCCGGAAGAGCTGGAAGAAGTGGCCGGGGAGAGGGAAGTCTGGGCCTCTCTGCTTAAGCTGCTGCCCCCGCGACCCGACCTCGGATAAGCGGAAGAGGATGGATGGATGGATGGATATAGTAGACCCTTGATATGCGACCAAAAGTTTTGTTTTGATTTATGACTAACATCTTGCGTTGAGACCCAAATGCGGTCACGTGTATCCGCTCGCGCAATTGTAAACAAATAGCCGAAAGCATTTGCAAGCGGCAGTCGGAGTCCGGATACGTGTGTTTGTGGACGTAATTTTTCTCAGTGCAGTGATTTATATCATTTATTTTGATAATTACTATCAAAATGGCCCCAAAGAAGCTAAGTAAGGAAGAGAAGACGAAGGAAGGTAAAAGCGATCACAATCGAAACAAAGAAGGAAATTGTGCGTAAATATGAGAGTGGCGTTCGTGTTACCGATCTCGCTAACATGTACAGCATGTCGAAATCCACCATCTCCACAATTTTACAACGAAAAGATTTGTATAAGGAAGCTATTGTTGCTAAAGGTGTTACTCAAATTAGTAAGTCACGATCAACAGTGTTAGACGAGGTCGAAAAGCTATTATTAATGTGGATAAATGAAAGGCAGATGGCAGGTGATAGCCAATCTGAGTCTATCATTTGTGAAAAAGCTAGGGCTATAAATGCAGATCTGTTAAAGGATAAGCCATCAACAAGTGATAGTGGTGAAACATTTCGTGCCAGTAAGGGGTGGTTTCAAAATTTTAAAGAGAGAAATGGGATTCATAGCGTAGTTAGGCATTGTGAAGCAGCCAGCACTGATAAAAGGGATGCTGAAAATTACATACACCACTTTGAAATGATAACACACAGAAATGGCTTTTGCTCTCATCAAGTTTTCAGCTGTGATGATACTGGGCTTTTTTGGAAGAAAATGCAGAGGAGAACATACATTACCCAGGAAAAGCAGAAAATGCCTGGCCACAAGCCTATGAAGGATAGGCTAACCTTATTGTTATGTGCCAATGCAAGTGGTGACCTCAAGATAAAGCCTCTCTTGGTTTATCACTCTGAGACCCTAGAGTGTTCAGAAAACATACAGTCATGAAGAATAGGCTAGGGGTCATGCGGAGATCTAATGCAAAAGCCTGGGTAACAAGAGTGCTTTTTCTTGAGTGGATCAGGGAGGTTTTCTGTCCTACTGTTAAGAAATATCTAGAGGACAAAGGCTTACCACTCAAGGCTCTCCTCATCATGGACAATGCTCCTGCTCACCAAAGAGACTTGGAAGAAGAGTTGGCTGAAAAATTCTCATGGCTTTCAGTAGATTTCCTCCCACCTAATACAACCCCTCTACTGCAGCCTATGGACCAGCAGGTTATAGCTAACTTTAAGAAGCTATACACCAAGGAACTGTTCCAGAAGTGCTTCCAGATCGTCTCAGATACAGATTTAATTCTTACAGAGTTCTGGAAGAAACATTACAACATCCTTTCCTGTGTGGGGTTAATAGAGAAATCCTGGGCCAATGTCTCTCTAAGGACACTAAGATCTGCCTGGAAGAAAGTGTGGCCTAAAATTATAGAGGAGAGAGACTTTGAAGGCTTTGTAGAGGAGCCTGAGCCTGCAGCTGACCCTGTTGTTGATGACATTGTCACTATAGCTGAGTCCATAGGCTTGCAGGTTGACAGTGGTGATGTTCAGGAACTGGTGGAGGAACACTCAGAGGAATTGTCTACAGAGGAACTTCAGCAACTTCTGGCTGAGGAACAGAGAATGGCAGCTGAGGAGCTTTCTGAAGAGGAGGAGGAGGATCAACAATCAGTGCAGCAAATGTCCTCTTCTGAAATAAAGGACATCCTGAAAAAATGGACAGAGCTACAAACATTTGTAGAGAAGAACCACCCAGACAGAGAAAAAGCTAATTGTTGCATTAACTTGCTTAATGACAATGTCATGTCATACTACAGAACTGTGTTGAAGAAAAGACAGAAACAGACAACCTTAGACCACTTTTTATTTCCGAAAAGGTTGAGACCTAGTGAGCCAGAAGCAGGTCCTAGTGGGCTACAGCCTGTCCCAAGGAGAGAAAGGACACAGCCATAGAGAGAGCCATAGTCCCAATGTTCTTATGGAAGGGGGCTATCCTTCCAAACAATAACCACCTTCCATTTCATTCTCCTCCTCCTCCGTTCCTGCCAAAGATGTCAACTTAAATGGTGAGTACAGTATGAAATTATTGTTTCTGGTAGGCTGGGCACTTTTTATAACTGTTTGGTTAGTACAATAGAAAAATTATTGGTGTTTTTGGTAAATTATGCACATTATACAACCCTTTTTATAATGAAAAGTTTAAGTAAGTGTTGTTGTGGAAGGTTTGGAACGCATTATGGGTATTTACATTATTTCTTATGGGAAAAATAGTCTTGACTTAAAACCAACTTGAGTTACAACCAACCCTCATGAACGAATTGTGTTTGTAAGTCAAGGGTTCACATACAGTATATAAAAATCCAATGTCTGTCTGTAATTCTGTCCGCTCTTCACAAGAGAAATACTTAACGGATTTAAATTGGGTTTCATCGGGTATCTCATTTCGCTTACAGAAGCGATTTATTCACGCTAATCCTTGACTAAGGCTGCAGGCCGAGTGGGGGTGGGAAGTGTGACATCAGGAGTGGGGAGCCGGGTGGGGCCTTCCTCACTCACATGCCAGCCTCGGAGCATCCTTTGCCTCCACTTAGCTAGCGAACGAGAGAACTATGTAACGGGTTTAGATTGGGTTTTTTTCTATAATTTGCGTAATTTTCAGTTGATTTTGCGACTTAATCTAAGACTGTGGGCCGAGGGGAGAGGGAAGTGTGACATCAGAAGTGGTGAGCCAGGGGGGCCCTCCACACTCGCGTTCCAGCCTCTGTTCGAATTGGTCTACCTCTGGTCACGTTTTACAGTGTACCATGCCTTCTCTTAGCTAGCGATACCTGTTTTTTATTGATTTTTAAAGTTTGTCCTGTTTTGCTACTACGCGGACAGAGCTGTGGGGGATAGCTAGTATTAAATCATTAATTAAAGTAATGTTTAATGTAATTTAGCCTTTTTAAGTGTAACATTAAATAGCAGTAAAACATAATTGTAAGTTAATTTCATCCTCTCATACAAAAAGAAAAAAAAATCAAATAGAAATATTCTATCCTAAAATGTTTTTTATGCAGTCATGTTTCATGCATACATGTTCAATTTTCAGAATTTTCAGTTAGATAAATAACTGCAAATGTGACATTTTAGTTAAGTGACAAAGTGTATTTTCAGGGATTCTGCTATCAGCGATTAGGACTTGGATTGCAGTTTTCTCATCAGCTTGTGTTATGCCTTACTTCAGTTACTCTTTCTTGTACTCGCAGTCAGCTGGCAGGAGATAGAACAGATGCAGTGTTGTCAGAGTTCCAAGCACTTCCGAAATTTTCTTAAGCAAACTAGACATCTTCTTTTTTGACAATTGATGTTTGAATTATGCCATTGTGCTTTGTCCTTTTTGTTAGTTTTATGGCAGCTGACTCTGATTTCGTAGGTTTATATACAATTTAAACAGGTGCTTTGACCTTGTTGTTTAACGTCTTCCATGTGAAAACGACTAACAATAAATTTTCTTTTTTTAATTTTACTTGTACTGGCATCAATCAGACTTGTGCTATAACCCTAGAAAATTATGTGTCTTGTCTGGTTGAGGATTGGTTTGTCTGTAATTAGTTGAGTGTTAATATGAAATTTATTTCTGTCAAACCCAATTTCACATCAGTTGAGAAAGACAGAGGTATGAGGAAACATGAAACAAGTGCCCCGCTCTACATCCTCAGTAGCTCTACCCTGTCACTTGATCTAACTCTGTTAGTCATGGTTTTAAACTAACCCTCCATTCCATCAGAGAGATCAACAGCACTGTACAATATTTACTTCCATTTCTAATTGCATTCATTTCACCAAGGGGGACTAAACCTGCAACAAAACCCAAGGCCATGGATGACTGTTCAGTCTAATTTTATTTCCCGCTTCAAATCTCGCTCATTTCAAAAAGGAATCAAGGGCCTCCGGCCAACTTTTACTTTTATTGTATTTTCTGTTTATATTCATGGTCATTTATCCAAGTGGGCAAGTAATATCTGTAAAGTCTGTGCTGTTATATCGGTTCATATACTGTACTATTTTAAAATCAATATAGAATGTGTGCACATGCACTTAAGGTTGGTTGGTGACTGTGGAGGCCAGTTTGGACAAAAGTTCAGGGTTAGAATTTAATCTCAGTCCACCCCTGGTTAGTGATGTCAGTCAGCAAACACATTTCATTATTATGTTATTTTGTAAAGCATTTTTAATGAGTCGCAGTAATAAATTCATAGGAAATAATTCTCTAAAAATAGACTGTATGTATTTGAAGTTGATTTCATAAGTTAACACTTCCTTGAACAATTGATGTACACAGATTTTCTGATTCTTCGTATTTGGAATATGCTGAATCCAGATTTGTAGTTTTATTGACATTCTGAGGATGTGATTTTGTGCTTATTATATTATACAGGTGCTGGTCATAAAATTAGAATATCATGACAAAGTTGATTTATTTCAGTAATTCCATTCAAAAAGTGAAACTTGTATATTAGATTCATTCATTACACACAGCCTGATGTATTTCAAATGTTTATTTCATTTAATTTTGATGATTATAACTGACAACTAATGAAAGTCCCAAATTCAGTATCTCGGAAAATTAGAATATCAATTAAGACCAATGCAAAAAAAGGATTTTTAGAAATGTTGGCCAACTGAAAGGTATAAACATGAACATGAAAAGTGTGAGCATGTACAGCACTCAATATTTAGTTGGGGCTCCTTTGGCCTGGATTACTGCAGCAAAGCGGTGTGGCATGGAGTCGATCAGTCTGTGGCACTGCTCCGGTGTTATGAGAGCCAATGTTGCTCCGATAGTGGCCTTCAGCTCTTCTGAATTGTTGGGTCTGGCGTATTGCATCTTCCTCTTCACAGTATAGATTTTCTATAGGGTTAAGGTCAGGCGAGTTTGCTGGCCAATCAAGAACAGGGATACCATGGTCCTTAAACCAGGTACTGGTAGCTTTGGCACTTTGTGCAGGTGCTAGGTCCGGTTGGAAAACGAAATCTGCATCTCCATAAAGTTCGTCAGCATCAGGAAGCATGAAGTGCTCTAGAACTTCCTGGTAGACGGCTGCGTTGACCTTGGACCTCAGAAAACACAATGGACCAACACCAGCAGATGACATGGCACCCCAAACCATCACTGACTGTGGAAACTTTTCACTGGACCTTAAGCAACGTGGATTCTGCGCCTCTCCTCTCTTCTTCCAGACTCTGGGACCTTGATTTCAAAAGGAAATGCAAAATTTACTTTCATCAGAGAACATAACTTTGGACCACTCAGCAGCAGTCCAGTCCTTTTTGTCTTTAGCCCAGGCGAGACGCTTCTGACCCTGTCTCTTGTTCAAGAGTGGCTTGACACAAGGAATGCGACAGCTGAAACCCATGTCTTGCATACGTCTGTGAGTGGTGGTTCTTGAAGCACTGACTCCAGCTGCAGTCCACTCTTTGTGAATCTCCCCCACAGTTTTGAATGGGTTTTGTTTCACAATCCTCTCCAGGGTGCGGTTATCCTTATTGCTTGTACACTTTTTTCTACCACATCTTGTCCTTCCCTTCACCTCTCTATTAATGTGCTTGGACACAGAGCTCTGTGAACAGCCAGCCTCTTTAGCAATGACCTTTTGTGTCTTGCCCTCCTTGTGCAAGGTGTCAATGGTCATCTTTTGGACAACTGGCAAGTCAGCAGTCTTCCCTATGATTGTGTAGCCTACAGAACTAGACTGAGAAACCCTTTAAAGGCTTTTGCAGGTGTTTGGAGTTAATTAGCTGATTACATTGTGGCACCAGGTGTCTTCAATATTGAACCTTTTCACAATATTCTAATTTTCCGAGATACTGAATTTGGGACTTTCATTAGTTGTCAGTTATAATCATCAAAATTAAAAGAAATAAACATTTCTAATTTTATGACCAGAACCTGTATTAATGATTGTGTCGTCCAAGTTTTTGGATTGTGCGAAATCTTTATGTAATGTAGTTAGAGTCAAAATCATTTTAAGCCATTAGGACTTTGACTGTAATTCTTGGGTTACATTTTGGGCTTTAGCATTCCTGCTTTGCTACCCTTTTTATTTACTTTATATGGTCTTTATCCAGGGCAGCTTACAACATTTAAGATACAATTGGTTACATTTGTTTTTGTTTTTCTAATTGGAGAACAGGCAGTTGAAGTAACTTGCTGATGGTCACACAGTGTCAGTAACAGGATTTAAATCCTCAACCTTAGGGTCTGAAGAGCAAGGCCTTAACCACTAAGCCACATTGCCTGCCTTTTTTATTCCTGTTTATCTGTCATTTTTCCATTTCTCCCATTTTTAATCCATTTGATTGTTAGCCTTTTGGCCTGCCAGATTTTCACTCTGGCAGTACAGCAAGAAATATTGATTGGAAAAAGTTCACACAATGTGTTAAACACCTGTGATATTCAAATATTAAGTGTAAAATGTAACTTACAACTGATGTCATTGCATGTTCTTTTCCATCTAACTTACTGTATATAATTATTATGTATATTATTTTGTATGTTGTAACGTTGTTTGGTTTTATGATTGGGTATTCATGTGGCTTAAATACTCAATGTGATTTTTGCTTCAGGTGTTAAAAAAACACACACACACACACGCATTTTAAGGCACCATCTGGTAAACCAAGATTGTGGCTGATGGCATAGCATCAAACAAAGCCTGAATAAAAGGTGCATAACAGGAAAAATGCAGAAAGTGTTTTTATAGCTCAACGGCAGCCAGGAAGGGACTTTAATGAACTTTTCTAATCTAACGATTAAAGCCTGGATTCCATCTTGGTTAATCTGTCTAAGCTCTGCTGTCTTTACTCAGTATTTCTAACGCCCTCCGATTCTGTAACACTTTTGTATTATACGTTGTGATTTATCAACTGTTGTTAGGCTCCCTTTATCTGGGCCTTGCTTATACAAGTGAAAATGAAGCTGTAGCAGTATTTTGCATTTCTAAAGTCTTAAAAGAAACCACCAGTGTTTTTTTAATTAGATAATTAGGTACGAATTTTGATTGAATTTGTCTTGTGCTGTTACCATGAAACGTATTGCGCTAAATCAGTTTCAATGATTTTTTTTTTCTTTAGGCAAGGGGTGTCTATTGAGTGTATTATAACTTTTTTTGCATTGTTTTAGATGTGGCTTATATCCAGTATTAATATTTTTTTTTCTACAATTCGTGGAATATTTGCCTGTTACTTGCAGGAAATATTTAAAAACTGATTGTTTTTTCAAGTATGTAATTATTATTTTTTAAGTGGTGAGGGGAGAGTTTGACCTCTTTTATTTTCTTGTGCTAGGACGTCTGGGTAAACTAAGAGCATTGCTTTTTTCACTCTCTCCCACCTCACTTTTTGAGGTGATAATTCCCTATAGATCTTTGTACAAACTCCTCTTGAGTTTATTGTTAAACAGAAAAAATACATAATGACATTGAATTATTCTTTCATATTCTAAAGGACTTTTTTAATCATGTATTTTACCATGTTCTCCTACTGATTCATCTTTAGAACATTAGAACCATCTAGACAAGAGCAGGTCTTTCAGCCCAACAAAGCTTGCCAGTCCTGTCCACTTAATTCTTCCAAAATAACATCAAGTCAAGTTTTGAACGTCCTTAAAGTGTTACTGTCTGCCACAGTACTTGGTAGCTTATTCCAAGTGTCTGTGGTTCTCTATGTAATAAAACACTTTCTAATGTTTGTGAGAAATTTACCCTTAACAAGTTTCCAACTGTGTCCCCGTGTTCTTGATGAACTCATTTTAAAATAACAGTCTTGATTCACTGTACTAATTCCCTTCATAATTTTAGACACTTCAGTTATATTACCTCTTAATCTTCTTTTGCTTAAACTAAGCAAATGTAATCTTCTTTTGCTTTAACATGACTTCTTCATAAATGACTTAGTTTGTAATCATATCCATTGGTTCATGCGTCTTTCATGCATTATCTCTGGAAAATAATTTTATTTTGTTAATCAAAAAGAACAGTTAGCATCTGAGATCTATAATTGAATTATAAAAATACCAAAGTTAAAACTTTAATAAAGGACATAACACTTCTAAATGTCTGGTTATGCAGGAGCTTAATGTACAAAGCTTTTGAAAGGGACAAACGAAAAAAATTGGAATCAGTATCTGAATTGGTCTGTCAAATAACATGAAATCGGTGATTGGTATCGGACTTAAAAAAAAAAAAACCTGATCGGAGCATCCCTATTTTATTGGTTAGGATTTTAGGAAATTCAGAATGTGTCTAGAAATGAAAATAGACATACAAATTCCCTCTACCAAAACCACAACAAACCCCATAATCATATTAGTCATCTGTAGCAGGAGTGCAGTAGTAAGCTGACTGTTGATTCAATAGTTTCGATTTTGACATTCACTAGTAAATCCTATGATTCAATGTGCAATAGATTTGATGGTCCACAGGCAATCTTTAATTAATTTGTATCAAAACAGATAAACAGATCATGCCAATGTTTAAATGATTTAATTTCAAGTTTGATTATTTTACATAAGCCAACAGTTTTATGGCACATGGTATAAAGTATCAGTTTATGTGAATTGTAAATAGCATCCGCTTCCAAAACTACATCTCCTTTTATCCTTCCATCTGCCTTTTGGGTGCAGGTAACTAGGTCAGTATATTCATAGGATATGTTGTTTCTTTTCACTGTAAATACTGTATATATTTCAAAAGAAAGGGTTTGAAATTAAATGTCTTCTGGGGTGGGTAATCACATCAACTTACTTAAATTTGTTTATATTTTAAGAGTTGTGAATCCTTTGGTATACTCTGATATATCAAAAAGTATCCCTTCATTTACTGTGTGTTAGTGAAGATCTGACTTCCCATTGTTTAATAAAAAATTATGTCTTGTTCATTTTTGTATAAGGCAAAGTCGAAAATATCTGCAATATCCATCCATCCATTATCCAGCCTGCTATATCCTAACTACAGGGTCACGGGGGTCTGCTGGAACCAATTCCAACCAACACAGGGTGCAAGTCAGGAAACAAACACACTGCAGGGCGCCAGCCCACTGCAGGGCACACACACCCACACACCAAGCACACACTAGGGACAATTTAGAATCACCAAAGCACCTAACCTGCATGTCTTTGGACTGTGGGAGGAAACCGGAGTACCTGGAGTAAACCCACGCAGACACAGGGAGAACATGCAAACTCCATGCAGGGAGGACCCGGGAAGCGAATCCCAGTCTCCTAACTGCGAGGGGGCAGTGCTACCCACTGCGCTACCATGCTGCCCTTATCTGCAGTATATATACTAAAAAATACAATAGGATGGAATTGTTGTATTTAAAAATAAATGAGAATATTATAGAATTTCAAAGCTTTATTTGTGAAAATGGAACTTGCCACTTAAGTGGTTATATTGTTTTTCAATTCAGAGTTTTTCCTGCTTGTGCCTGTGTTGTAGTATTTATCATGAAACCTCGTATAATTAAAAATCTATGTGCTGAATGGTATGAAGAAAGCCTCACTTCTTTGCTGGTCCAAGATAATTATCCAATGTTCAGGTAAATTTTCACAGTGCACAACAATCCTCCCACACCTGCCTCTGTAATGTCTTAAAGGGGCTTGCAATTTTATTTTAAAGCAGATTTGTAGAGTGTGCTTTAATGGCTCTGGACTTGTAACTTAGACAATGTTTACATTTCTTCCATTTTATGTCTATTTAATAAGTGTTTCAAGAATAAATAAGAAGGTGGTGCTTGGAAGTAGTTGTATAGCATAATCCCTGTATTTAAGCCAACCTTGATTTTCTGAGAGTTTTTTACAGTTTCAGTTACTGTCTTTTTTATCTTATAGTCTTATAGTTTTTCTTATATTGAGAAGTATTGCTTTAATGTAAAGGCTAACGTGCACATTTACAGTATGTTCTCTTGGTGACCACTTTCGTCAATTTTGGCATTGTTTATCTTTTGATAATGTTGCAAGATTTGTCTTGCCAGTAGTGAGCTGGTCAAGCCCTAATTACCTCAATTGCCTGAGGCTCAGCTGAATGTAAATAGTTTGTGTTATGGGGTCAATTTTTAATAAGTTGGTAGCAGGCAGCATTTAGTCCAGCTGTGGCATTAAAGTATTAGCCATATGTCTACAGACAGGCAACTGCTTCTTGACTCTTACACCACAGTGGCACAACAGCATACCCAACATAACTAGAACAGATGAATCTGTCACCATTTTTTGGAACGAGCTGCTTTTCTAACTTGGTTTCCTAAAGTTTTATGTCATAAATGTTAGACATACAGTATATTTCTGTTTATCAATTAGTTAAGACACTTAGTGTAATTTATCATTTTTAAACTTTGCTTTTTCTTCCTATAATTTTGCAACTTTGAATCTTGTACAAAAATAACTGATATGTTGCATTTGACAGAGTTTATATCATTGCTGTGATATTTATCTTTATACTTAATTTTATTTATGTGAGTTGTAGCTTTATTTGGATAGAACAGATATGCACAACCAACTTATAGTTAAATAAACAACTGTAAACATGTTAGTCTTGACTTTATAATTATATAAATGATTATAATTAGTATAGCAATTTTTAAATGTCGATATTAGAAGTCCTATTAAATACTGTATTTATAATAGTTGATTATTGTATAGTATTGTTTTGTGAGATATATTGTTGCACTTCAATTAATACACTCTGAATTTTATTATGTTAAATGCTTGTGTATACATCCAGGTATCTTTGGCTTTTCATTTTCCAACTGGATCCAAATCTTTGTCTGACCTACATCTTTGTTTGAGTCTAACATCCCATTTTGTTTTAAGCAGTTACTCTGGTGGCCAGTCTGGCTCTTGAATGGTTGCACAGTGTTGAACCTAATGTTCAGCAATGCCAAACTACAACAAGCAGGAATAAATCATTTTGGGAATGTACTCAAACAATTATTTTATGAATTACTGGAGCCTATGATCAGTGCATTGAGAAATAGTATCATCTTTCATAGAATAAGGCATCAACAAATGAATACATCTATATGTAATAAAATTTATTATTATAATATCTTCTCTGGCATGGCAAGGTAGGGCTAATGAGAAATTCGTGAAGTTAGATTAAATGTTGTTTTAGCAGTGAAAAAGCACTTGAGTTTTGGCCTTCTTTTTCTTTCAAATAAGTGCCTTTAAAAAGTAGTGCAATTTTTTTTTAATGAATATTAAGAAATTTCAGGTTTAGCACTTACCATTACTCTGCAGAATGCTGCTTTGTGATAATGTAAATGTATTGCAACAAATAGCATAAAAATGAGAGCCTTGTGTCTTAATTTAGACATTCACTACAGATATGGTGTTTCAGAAATTAAATGTAAAGAAAGAGAGCAATAGTGTGAAACAATATACTATATTTGTACAATTTGTCAAATAGTAAAGTATACTACTGTCTCAGTTGTATAAATTCAGAAGTTTAATGAGATGTATTCTTTTTCTTGAAATAAGAAAAATATAGAATTTTAGAATTAGTACTCAAAAGAACCCAAATATTTATCCTTCTGGTTGTTTTTGTAGTATCCTGAAAGAAAATTTTAGGAAGACTGTAGATTCTGTTGGTCATAATGCCGCAAATGGGCAATTATAGAGGTACTAGTACAGAAGAGAAGTGATTGTAGTGTTACCAGATGCTAAAGAGCTGCTGACCTAATCCAGAGATACCAGACTCCCTTTTCGAAGAGAGAGATTGGGCAAGGTGGGCTGATGAGATAATTTATGACCCCTTAGATGACAGCAAGGGACAGTACAGTATCCCTACAGCCATTTTTTGTTTTTGAAGCAATATTTTTTCAGTTTTCAAAAACACCTTCTCATTGTGCATGTCCAAAATGAATAAAATTATATGAATTTTTAGATTTAGCCAAGTTAGTTTTTGGTCCTAGGCATTAGTATAGGATTAAGAAAATTAACAATGGAGGAGCTACCTTGGACAGCTGGCTGCTTAAGAGCTACTGGAAATTCAAGGGTACAAGGATGCCAAGAACTTTTAGCACGAGTTTCATCCTAGTGTTCTGCACCTTGTGACAGATAGAAGGCGCTATCGTTCTCTTGAACCCTCTGACAATACGTCAGACACCAGGTAAAAGTCCAACAAGTTGACTTTTCTATACTAATAAAAGGCAAAGCCCTCACTGACTCACTCATCACTAATTCTCCAACTTCCCGTGTAGGTAGAAGGCTGAAATTTGGCAGGCTCATTCCTTACAGGTTACTTGCACAAGTTAAGCAGGTTTAATTTCGAAATTCTGCGTGTAACAGTCATAACTGAATCCTACTTACATACATATATACATCCATAACCTGCAGCTCGGTCGCCATGTGAGGCGGCGTTGCGTCCCCCATCCCCACGCCTCCCATGTAGTTGGCTGCCTGCCTATATTGCGTCCCGATCCCCACGCCTCCCACGTAATTGGCTGCCTGCCTATATAAGGCTGTCCGTCGCTCCGGTCTCTTCATTCCCTTCCTTGCTTCTCCACGGTATTCATGTCTCCCTGCTGATAACTACAGCCTTTTTATTTAATTCACGGCTTCTCCGCTGTTTTATTGTTCATTTATTATGATTATAGTTATTGTGTAGGTATTTTAGACTTAGTTTACTGTTCAGGTACCCATTTCCTTTACCGTTCCAACCATACCCCCATTAAACATGTCTATCGAGGTGATCACCATCAATTAAAGAACTGCACTTACTGAGTGGTTTCCATGCCCGGAGATGCCGCCTGCCTTTTCCATTCTGTGTGTTACATATTGCATGGCCATATTAGGCTCACAGTTGATATCCGGAGGAACATTGTATCTTATGTATGGAATGACTGGGACAGGTTCAAGGTGTGGACTGATGACGGTACAGGAGATAATTATACTACACAGGAGCACTAGAAGAGTGAAATGCTTAAGCCCTCACCTATACTTCTTCATTTGAGATGATGGCTGCCGCTGAATTGTTCGGTTGTCGCTTTCAAGTGTACCGAAATGGCCAAATATTTTACACCTATGGACAACCGCCAATGCCTCTTAAACATCTTAGATTCACAGGTGACGATTTGAGTAGTGGACACTTTGATGTTTATGAATGTTTCAACTCTCAAAAGCTGGATGTGAAGTTATCGATGAAACCGGTTGTATGCTTACAACGCTTGACAGATGCCGAATGTCACTTCAACACAACAAGTCCTGCAAATACTAACGTAATTGAAACAAACCATGAAACTCAAACCAATTATGACAGCAGCAATCCAAGCTGTGAAAAAACAGTAAAAAGGAGGCGTGTCAGACGTTGTGGTACATTTTCTGATGCAGCTAGGTAGAAACAACTTTGTCACGCTGCCGCCAAATACTCGCAAAAAAATCCACAAGTTAATAGATACGCTGTCGCTAAATACTCACAGGCAAATCCACAACTTAATAGAGACACTGCCACTAAATACTCGCAGGCAAATCCACAAGTTCATAGACACGCTGCTGCTAAATATTTGCAGGCAAATCCACAAGTTAATACCGGGAATGCCTGTTAAACATCTTAGATTCACGAGTAGCGATTTGAATAGTGAACACTTCGATGAATGAAACCTGTTATCTTTACAACGGTTGACAAACACGGAATGTAACTTGAACACAACACGTCCTCCAAATACGAACCTGATTGAAAGAAATAATGATAATCAAATCCTTGATGACAGCAACACTCACACCAGTGACAAAACAATTACATTACCAATCATGTTACGTTATTTTTAAAATGTTTCCTTTTCTTTTTCATAACTTCTTTAACACATTACTTCTCCGCTGCGAAGCACGGGTATTTTGCTAGTTATTAATAAACAGTGCACAAAGCACCCTCCTCTCCACAATATACAATAATTCAATAATATACAATAAACCAATCCTCCTACTTCCAGACGCGTTGCCACTCTTCCACCCAGCTCAGCTCAACCCTGGGATCTCCCAGTCCTTTAAATAGTCCGTGACCCAGAAGTGTTCCTGAACCCCTGTCCATGTGACTTCTTAGCACTTCCTGGTCAGATCAAAACTCCTCTTCTTCATCCCAGAAGTACGTCATCTCCCCTGTCGCTGTGACTATGACACACTTCCAGGTTATAGGGCACAAATGACTCTCTGGGCCTCCCTGCAATGTCCTCTGTTGGCCCCGTGGTACCCAGCAGGGCTGTAAAGGAAAACTCCATCGTCCATGATTCCCTGCTGGTATCCAGGGCACCTCCGTGCTGCAGGGAGAGCTCCATCTGGCGGCCTGGGGGTATTGGCCGGGATGTCAAGCCAGCCATAGACCACAACCTTTAAGAAAAGAATGATGGCCCTTACATGATTGAAAATGGCTTGATTGAAAACAATCGTAAGACTGGATTTTAAATCATCTCACAAGAAAAGGAGACTGATTATGCAGCCAGGAGACAGAGGGAGGAAGACTTAGAGAGAAAGTGAGATGTGGAATTCTTTGTAGTACTTTGAGGAGAGCAAGTGGCAAACACCCAGTACAAACAGGTTTACAACTTGTATGGTGAGACCAGAACGATATCAGAGTTTTCCTTACTATCTTCTATTCACTGGTACTTTGTGTGTTTCATTGTAATTACTTTCACTTGTTTGGCATATTTTCAATCAACCATATCGTTTTTCGTACTTTTGCTGTCCTTAACATACATTCATTTTTGGAAAGATACGAAAAGCGTGGCCTCTTCTACAGTACATTACCTTATGTAGCTTACCACTTCTACATTGGAACAGGACTTTTCCAAATATCAGCAAGTTTACTGCTGACCTTAAATCAAATGTAAGTTAGAGGAAAACCTCTCATTGGTACACTGAGGAAAAAAAAAAAGAAAGATCATTGGTTTGTCTCAAACCAACCCAAGGTGAGTGGTGTGGGAAAGACATTAAAGGAATGGAAGGGAAAAAGTTTCAGAAACATAATGTAATTGTACACTGCTTTAAATAGCTGAACCTACAGTATATGCATGAATGAGCTTGAACCATATATTGACTCATTAAAAGAGTGCACTGTCCCACTTTAATTAATTATTGTTTAAAGACAAAAAAAATCAAACATCTTTTGTCCTAGTGTATGTTTGGCTTTATACCAAAAGAGAGAACGGAGTTTCTTTTTTGTTTCGTCTTTTTTCCTCCTGTTATCTAACCATACCTGCCTTCCAAGAATCATTTTTGATGTCCGTGTTAAGGCCATATATAGTACTAAGAAAATTGTTCAAAATATTAAAATCTTAGCAGTGATTCAGGCAACAGAAACCTAATTAACAGGCTGCTATTTTGAGAATTTAAGGTCAGAATCATTCTACTTCCATGTACCGTGCTAGTAATCTAGCTATGGCTTTAATTCTGCAAGAATGTGAGGGTATTTTTGTTACTTTGCATACTTTGCCTCGAGACAGCCAAGACTTAATCTGAATTTCTGGTGTGATTTTGAAAGATATACTGAAGATACTGATCTTTTACACTGGGCCTTTAATGAAAGCTTGTATCAACAAACAGCAATAAGCAATATTTGGTTGCTCAATGATAAAAAAGGAGTTTTCGTCCAAGTCTGGTACACCCATAAAAACATTACTTCACTATTTTGTAATTAAACATCAGAAGCAACATGTCCATTGTTCTTCTTTCACTGAAATCCAGTCAGACTCATTCAGGTTTTTCCTTTCCCAACCCTTCCCTTTTCCTTTTCCTTGCACTAAAATCACATGTTTCATTACCCACAAGCACTGCCAATAACTTGTCCACCACAGCAGGTCTCCTGGAGGAAGTGAGATAAAGGTATATTGCTGTGAAATTGCATAAATATAGTGTGAATAAAGTAGGAAGAATTTTATTTTAAAACTTAAAATATTATTATTACTAAGTAGTTAAAATGTATATCAAACTATGTGAAGTGTGATGTGGAAACAGGTTTGAGCATAAGAAGTCAGTGGCAGTTTACTCCTGTGAGGAAATGATCCCACTCTTAAGCAAGTATCACTATTTTTCACACTGTAACTGTGCAGATATTAAAAATTTAAATAAAACATTTAACTTAAAATGAAAGGATTCATTAAGACATCTGACTTTGACATAAATGGTGCATATTTTAGCATCATTTGAAACGATATGTGTCATATGGAGTATGTCTTATTAGTGGTCTTAATTGTACTCAGAATTAGAAAGAGTCAGCAAACATACAATTGCAACTGTTTTAAATAGGAAGTCAGCAGGAGGAGGAAGCATACCACAGTGCTACCTGGTGCAGTTTATTAAATCTTTATCTTTTTCATGCTTATTCCTCCCCCTATGAAATGAATGTATTAAATGAAAGTGTGCACCAAAGAGTGGTGGGAGAGAATTGTGCTGATGGAGTTCACTGATACGGAGAGCAAGAATGCAAATTGCCCACATAATGGACTTCTTCTGGCAACCAAAACAGCTTGGTTAAAGAAGTATATACCTCTTTATGAAAGGTATAGTGAAAATATTCCAACTGAACATCATACCTTCGAGGCCAAGGTGAAATAAGTGAGTTTGTGAAAGGGTTTATATTAGCTTGTCTTATCTCCACAGATCATTGGTTTAATGTACAGAACTTGGATCTCTGCAATGGTTTCTTTAAAAGAGTAACATAGGCTCTGTGATGTAGGTGGATAGACAAGCACTATACAAACACAGGGTTCCAGATGACAGAGTAACATGATTCAGATCTTTACTGTACATATCTCTTATTTACTATTTTGCACTTTCTTTTAATAGGTAATCAATGGCATAAACCATCCCTTGGGTTCTAGTGGGTCTAATTCTTATTACTATTTACTGACTGTAGTTCATATAAAGGTGAATTGCTCTGAATGAGTCATCATTAAACAATCACATTAGCTATGACACAACAATAATATCTGGCATCTTCAAAATTCTGGCAAGATTCTGTTTAGTCCAGATGGTTGAGATATAGCTACTGAAAGTGTGTCCTTATTTAGTATGTTGCATTTTTTATAAATAATATATGAAAATTCTTTGTTTATATTTCAGCCTCCAGATAATGGACCTCCCCCTTTACCCAGTACCTCACTTCCTGAAGGATATTATGAAGAGGCAGTACCACTTAGCCCTGGTAAAGCACCTGAATACATCACATCACGTAAGAAGCAAACTAAAGTTTAGGAGGGAGCAGTTAAGAACAAAGGACCAAATATTTTTATATGCTCATTTATTTTGTTATGACTATCACAAAGAACCTAACAGTATACTTGGTGAAATGGTGAATACTTAATCAAATAAGAAATGCAGTGTTTGTACCGTCCCTGCATAAATTCTTTCTCTGGTACAATTTTCTTTCTGACAACAAGTTCATCAATATTAGATTAATTATTTTATCTTACTAGTTATTTGTGGGGTATTTTTTGAAGAATGTTTGTTCATGAGACAAACAATTTTTTGACTATTAAATGTCAATTAATGGCTCCTTCAACAATGAAAGAATTTGCCTTCACTATGATTCATTGTCATATTTTGTAAATTTGCTCGATATAAAGTGCTTGCGGGCAGAGATAAAGCAAATACATACCGCTTTGTATAAAAGGCAGGTATTAAGCTCCTGGAATAGCACGGAGTTATACAAGTAATAAAATATGAAATATCCTGGGAAAATTTTTTGTATTTGTTGTGATTAGCAATACATGGAAGAAAGATACAGTGAGCTTCTCAAAACTAAAATAAAGTGCTTTAAGTTTTTACAGTTATTTCAAGAAATGCATTCTTCAATTAAACAATAAAAGGCAATGAATCAAGAAATAGACCAAGTTAATGATTCTTACTTAGGAAAAAAGAGGAACAAAAAAATGCTGGTAAACATAACTTTCAAAATCAAAAAAAAAGAATATATACAGCAAATACAGATGCATTTATAATTGAGAAAACAGAGAGCCCATACAGCTTTACTAAAGAAAATCTGTACAGTACTTAAAGGGGAGAAATCTTTTCCTTAAGCAATGCATACTTAGAAAAATAAAAAGTAACATAATATTTGAATTCCAAAAGATAAGGCAACTTTAAACTACAGTATTACCATACCTCTAAATGGGTCCAATGTATATGAACCAATTCAGAGTATGGGAGCCAAAGACATAGAGGCGAGAACCCAATGCCTCCTCAGTTAGACTGGAGGTCAAAATCTGTAACACTTGCAGTATTTGATAAATGCTCAAATGACAGCACACCAGCATGACTAGGGGCCACCATTCCCATGGCCTGCACAAATCAAGATACTGCATAAACAGAAAATAATTAAGCACCATTAGGCAATTACAGAACATTGGGGGGAAAATTATATAATAATTAACTAAAAGGTAAACAGTTGCAACAAGTTTAATTCCAAAAATGGCAAAGAGTCAAACACAAACTGACAAAAACAATAAACATATAAAAAAAAGCAAAACACTGAAAATAAATGTAAAAAAGCCCTGGGACTGAGTCTGAGCTATATTTACAGTAGCACACATCAGTTTATTGTGTCTATATAAGATGGTTTCCCCTAATGGCTTCCCTTAAATGGAGTTGTTGTTTTGTGGCAGAAGACATTCAATTTTCCTGATTGTTGATATTTAAATATTTTATTGCATGAATGTTATCTTCTGTACTATTATGTCATAGTAACCTGAGAGAACAGAATACTAATATTTACAAAGCTAATTGAAAATAAAAGTAAAATGCATACACAGGAAATATTTGATAATATGGGATGTTAATTATTTTAGAAAGATTTCTGGACTTGTTCAAAGAAATAGAATTTCATTTTAGATTGTACTGAATCTTATTCTATTTGGCCTTACTCATTGTACATTAGCAGGCATAAAAAATAAAACAAGCTTGTATCATGAAGATTAGTTTTTATGGCATACTTCATACTTCTTGTAATATAATGTTCTTCACCTAAGTATCTAAGTAATTCTCCATCATATCACTTCTCCATTCAGAATCACAGTATCTCCTTGGACTCACTGTGTTTTGTACTTCTGAAAATGCTCTGAAGCAGGAAGAGTTGTCTTAAATGGCACTAGTTGTTTGGTTTGCCTGTATGCATCTATATTGCATTTTGTACAATTTGAATGCCTTCTCTTTCAACTATGATCATTGCACTGCCTCTTCATCATGACACCGGGACAATTTGCTGAAGCTCCTTTAAAAAATTTTTTTTGAAAACATAAATCAGAATCTGATTTTCATGGGGCCTCTCTACATAATCCTTTCAAGGTGATTTCTGCTGATATATGCATGCCCAGTGTAGGCGAAAGGTCTAAATCACATAATCACAAAGATACTTTTATAAATGTGATGAAAACGCCAGTATGAACGTAAATCATTTTTATTTAAAAACACTGTTTTCAAATGAAAACATAATAGTGTGGATGTAGCTTTAGACTTATCTGGTAAATTCATGCCTTCATCTCTGTTTGGGGCCTGTCTAAATTTTGTCCACCTCACAGATGCAAACAAAAGCTGTTATTACACCTCTCTTATTTTATTATGTTTCCTAGATCATTAACATTTAAAAGGTAGATATTTTTAATACATGATGATGCACCAATGTTGTATTCAAGAAAAGAGAAAGGTGAAGGATGTTCTGAAATTCCCACCTACGTTGATTGAAAGATACAAGAAAAGAAATCTTAACCTACTATTGAAATTATTGTTTTAAGGTATAATGAGATTAAGATATCTAATCTTGATGCTGAGATGGATGCTGGAAATTTTCAAAACGGGCAGCCCGCAACTGAATTAATACGCCTCTTGAAGTCAATGTGAAACGTCACACACTGTAATTTACTAGATTGAAACCACATTTTACTTAATGTCCTATTTAGTATATCCTTAAAATGAGAAATCACACCATCCAAGAAACAATATTTTTGCATTAAGAAGAGAGGGACTTAAATACTTTAAAAGTAGTCAAATATTTACTGCTTCTAGAAGTTTTTAAACTGGATTGTAAATGATATTAAGACATCTTTTTCAAACTTGCATGCTCAGCAGGAATAATTTTGTAGAGATAACCAGTTGTTTGTTAGGTTATCTCTTCAGAATTCCTGTATTTCCACATGAACAGCACTTTTAACTTAACTTTAACTTTCTGTTTTGGCAGTCTACTTTTGTCTACATTGGCGAGTCACACCACAGGTTGGAATTGTTTTTAATCAGCCATAGCTTTCCCCTCCATAGCAGCACAAGTGTGGGTAAGGCCAGCGGCAGTAAAAGAGGTCCACAAGGTAAAAAAGAAAAGTGCAAGAAAGATTAAAGTAAGCCGGAGGAGACAGAGAGGGACAGAAGAGCTGATGACTGACAGCTCTCTGTTTTGGTCCTTTAGTTGACACTTCCGCTGATTGATTGTCAAAGCACAGCAGTTATCAAGTACAGTGATCCCGCGCTATATCGCGCTTCAACTTTCGCGGCTTCACTCCATCGCGGATTTTAAATGTAAGCATATCTAAATATATATCAAGGATTTTTCGCTCGTTCGCGGATTTCTGCGGACAATGGGTCTTTTAATTTATGGTACATGCTTCCTCGGTTTGTTTGCCCAGTTGATTTCAAACAAGGGACGCTATTGGCAGATGGCTGAGAAGCTACCCAATCAGAGCACGTATTACGTATTAAATAAAACTCCTCATTGATATACAATATGCTTCCCGTGCGGTGCTTCGCACACTTCAAAGCTCTAACAGCCTGTATTGATTTTTGATTGTTTGCTTTTCTCTGTCTCTCTCACTCTCTCTGACATTCTCTGCTCCTGACGGAGGCGGGTGTGAGCAGAGGGACTGTTTGCACAGTGGCTGTTTACTTAGAAGACACACTGCATCCGGAAAGTATTCACACTGCATCAGTTTTTCCACATTTTGTTCAATCAATCAATCAATCAACATTTATTTATAAAGCACATATTCATACAAAAAATGTAGCTCAAAGTGCTTTACAAAATGAATAGAAAAATAGAAGACACAATAAAAAATAAACATAGGTCAACATTAATTAACATAGAATAAGTAAGGTCCGATGGCCAGGGTGGACAGAAAAAACAAAAAAATAAACTCCAAAGGCTGGAGAAAAAAAATAAAATCTGTAGGGGTTCCAGACCACGAGACCGCCCAGTCCCCTCTGGGCAATCTACCTAACATAAGTCAAATAGTCCTCTTTGTATTTAGGGTTTTCATGGAAGGACCTGATGATGATGGTCACGTAGACTTCTGGCTTTCAGTCCATCAATGTTGGTGCATCATGATGCTTTGAGTAGGTGGTGGTGGCGCAGGCCGCCACCACAAAGAAACCGGAAAAAGAAACAGAAACAGAAGAGAGAGTTGTTATGTTACAGCCTTATTCCAAAATGGATTAAATTCATTTTTTCCTCAGAATTCTACACACAACACTCCATAATGACAACATGGAAAAAGTTTACTTGCAATTTTTGCAGATTTATTAAAAATAAAAAAAATGAGAAATCACATGTACATAAGTATTCACAGCCTTTGCCATGAAGCTCAGAATTGAGCTCAGGTGCATCCTGTTTCCCCTGATCATTCTTGAGATGTTTCTGCAGCTTAATTGAAATCCACCTGTGGTAAATTCAGTTGATTGGACATGATTTGGAAAGGCACACACCTGTCTATATAAGGTCCCACAGTTGACAATTCTTGTCAGAGCACAAACCAAGCATGAAGTCACAGGAATTGTCTGTAGACCTCCGAGACAGGATTGTCTTGAGGCACAAATCTGGGGAAGGTTACAGAAAAATTTCTGCTGCTTTAAGGGTCCCAATGAGCACAATGGCCTCCATCATCTGTAAGTGGAAGAAGTTCAAAACCACCAGGACTCTTCCTAGAGGTGGCTGGCCATCTAAACTGAGCGATCAGGGGAGAAGGGCCTTAGTCAAGGTCGGTGACCAAGAACCCGATGGTCACTCTGTCAGAGCTCCAGAGGTCCTCTGTGGAGAGAGGAGAACCTTCCAGAAGGACAACTATCTCTGCAGCAATCCACCAATCAGGCCTGTATGGTAGAGTGGCCAGACGGAAGCCACTCCTTAGTAAAAGGCACATGGCAGCCCGCCTGGAGTTTGCCAAAAGGCACCTGAAGGACTCTCAGACCATGAGAAACAAAATTCTCTGGTCTGATGAGACAAAGATTGAACTCTTTGGTGTGAATGCCAGGTGTCACATTTGGAGGAAACCAGGCACCGCTCATCACCAGGCCAATACTATCCCTACAGTGAAGCATGGTGGTGGCAGCATCATGCTGTGGGGATGTTTTTCAGCAGCAGGAACTGGGAGACTAGTCAGGATAAAGGGAAAGATGTCTGCAGCAATGTACAGAGACGTCATGGATGAAAATCTGCTCCAGAGCGCTCTTGACCTCAGACTGGGGCGACGGTTCATCTTTCATCAGGACAACAACCCTAAGCACACAGCCAAGATATCAAAGGAGTGGCTTCAGGACAACTCTGCGAATGTCATTGAGTGGCCCAGCCAGAGCCCAGACTTGAATCCGATTGAACATTTCTGGAGAGATCTTAAAATGGCTGTGCAACGGCGCTTCTCATCCAGCCTGATGGAGCTTGAGAGGTGCTGCAAAGATAAATGGGTGAAACTGGCCAAGGATAGGTGTGCCAAGCGTGTGACATTATATTCAAAAAGACTTGAGGCTGTAGTTGCTGCCGAAGGTGCATCGACAAAGTATTGAGCAAAGGCTGTGAATACTTATGTACATGCGATTTCTCAGTTTTTTTATTTTTAATAAATTTGCAAAAAACTCAAGTAAATTTTTTTCATGTTGTCATTATGGGGTGTTGTGTGTAGAATTCTGAGGAAAAAAATGAATGTAATCCATTTTAGAATAAGGCTGTAACATAACAAAATGTGGAAAAAGTGATGTGCTGTGAATAATTTCCGGATGCACTGTACGGACGTTCCTGTAAAAAATGCTGAAAGACTACCTTCACATTGATCCTTTCATTGCGCCCGCTTTATCGCGGGTGCTTTGTATACTTAAAAGCACAACAGCCCTATTGATTTTTGATTGTTTACATTTCTGTCTCTCTCTCTCTGACATTCTGTGCTCCTGACGGCACTCCTTTGAAGAGGAAGATATGTTTGCATTCTTTTAATTGTGAGAAAGAACTGTCATATCTGTCTTGTCATGGCGCACAGTTTAAACTTTTGACTAAAGGGTGTTATTTCATGTCTAGAGGGCTCTAATAATGTTAAAAAATATATTTAGAAGGTCGTAAACAGGTTTTCTATGCCCAAACTGCGAAAATATTAGATTTATAATTAAAGAATCCTACTTCGTGGAAATTCATTTATCTGTCTGGAGCAATAAACGTGGGTTTACTGTATAACTGTGCGTAGAATATTTATAAACAGTGTGGGAGAGTTTCTAAGGGCTTAAAATATATAAAAATAACCATACAAACATATGGTTTCTACTTCGCGGATTTTCACCTATCGCGAGGGGTTCTGGAACGCAACCCCCGCGATCGAGAAGGGATTAATGTACATTGAAAAAGCAGAGTTTGGGGATGAGAGTGCTAGACAGCAGAGGAGACATGCATTTTCTGACCAGAAGTTATGGTGGCTTCAGAATGCTGGAGCTCTGATGGAGGCAATTTTGGGGTGTTGGATTACTGGCTAGGGTGTGCATTTGTGGCTTGAGGGTTAATGGAAGCAAGTGGCCTCGGTACTCAACAGCCCCAAATTAATATATACCATGTTTGTATTGAAATAACATTGACTTGAAAAGTACCAAACTTATCCTTTAAGGCATGGCAGGCAGTCATGATAAATTAAGGCAGATTTTGTGAATTATGTTGTACTGAGCTGTTTACTTACCACACCTGTGCAGATTTTCACAAAAATATTTTGCGATCTCTCAGTGTTTTTAGATACAAAATAGAAAACATTAGGCCACACTTGAACCCTTATAGCATCTCAAAAACAAATGATCAGTGATTAAACTATGTGATCTTGGCATCTGTTCTCGCAATCCTTATTTTAGGTAATGTTTAAAAAGCAATAGTCAATGAAAAATAGGCAGTTGTAATACAATGAAAGAAATGTTAGAAAGTGTACCAGTAAAGTCAAAATTATCCTTGCTTTATGTACAAACAAATATTCTGTTTTCTTTAACTGAAATCAAAGTTGCTTAGCAAAAAACAGCAAGTTTTGATGTTGCTTTCCCAGTACCCAGTAGGGATGGTACTGTTTAGGTCTGTCTTTCAGACCAATAATTGAAAAACAAATGCTTCGTATTAAAAATTGTGGATATATTTTTATTTCATTATGAGGTAAAAAAAATGCTACCAGGCCGCATTTGTTGTTTCTCAATACCCATATACATTGTTTTTTAATTTACCATTCTTATTTTAGGGGAATTTTTTTTAATCTTGATTTAGTTGTGTGCAGAGGTTAGTTTGCTACACAAACTGGTTTTACTCTTTCTGCATAGGCAATTTCAGCACCAGCAAACTATTAAGCCATTTTAGATTGAATACCCTTTGCTTGAAATACATTTCTGAACACAGCAGCTCTCGGCTAAATGTTATTAGTAGCAATAATGATCTCTGCCTCCATTCTGGATATAAACAGTTCTAGTAGTAGTAGTAGAAGCAGCAGTATTAGTCCTGTCACAGCTGTACTAACCCTATATAACTGTTATCCACATGTTGTTTTGCTAGATTGCTGGTTAGACTGCTTGGGAGTAAATATAATGTTAGTCAGCAAGACAGTATCAACTATGTGTAATATGTTTGACCAGCCATGAGCTATTTTTACAGGTTTTTTTTCTATGAGCAAAATTCCTGCAACACCAATGTCTGCAACCTGAAGAACATGGAAGTATTCCTTTATCTGCCTTTGATAATGTCATTTTATGTACAGTATATAGATAATCCTGTGTTTACCACAATGCGAAGTATACAGAAAATCATATTAGGTATAACTATCTACAGGAAATCGGGTAGAGAAGACTTGTGCACAGATTTGTGGGATTGTTACTTCAACTTAAAGTTAAGACTCATTTCTTAACCACTCACGTTTCAAAAAGTAAATAATAATAATAATAATACATTTTATTTATATAGCACCTTTCCCATGCTCAAGGCGCAAGTAAAGGCTAATTTCCATATGGATAGAAGGTTGTATGTTTAATGGATAACTAGCCAACCGAAAAAATTATAGATTGTTTGGTCCTACATAAGATGAAAGAAAGAGGACATTACTCTATTTTAAAGAAGCTTCTTTTAGTTTAGGTTGTAGCAACCTTTCTACCTGCCCCACAGTTTTATGGAACAGGTAAAGTGTGATGTAGTGGATCATTAAATAACATAGGTATACAACCATATAGTGGAAAGCATGAAGCAAACTATACAAACGAGTCATTAAGTCCTGCTGTCTGTCCTGCTTGCCAGGAGGTGCAAATTTTTCATGCTGAAAAAAACTTTCACTTCTGCATGTTGGCCATTACAAATGATCAAATGCTGATATTTTTGTGAGTGTTCAACAGTATTCTCCTTTATATTTTTGCATTAAAGACTACATTTTACTTCATGGAGCGTTAGGTGTTTTCAGCATATTTACTTTATAGAATTTTTAGTTTTGTACGATTAATGAATACAATTATATTCAAACTTGTTATTCAGACTTCTCCTGTGAACCAGATAATGTTTTACTAAAAACAAGTAGTGAAAATTCAAGCAAAATGACACCTTTTATTGGCTAACTATAATGATTACAATATGCAAGCTTTCGAGGCAACTCAGGCCCCTTCTTCAGGCAAGATGTAATACAGGAACTGGAGTTCCCTGTGTTTATATACACACTAGGACAAGAAACAACATTGGTAAATCTTTAAGTGAGAAATCTTAAATGTAAAAAAATAATAGACTCCTTCAGGCTAGGGTTCATTTAACAAGAGAGAACAATGTATGGTCAAGATCTTTGGATAAGATAACTGTCCAACAAAGTCTTTTGAAGTTTCTAATGAGTTTTTCAATGCAATGTGGATCTGTAGTCAGGTTGTCTGTGTCAGTCTGAGAGATGCACACAATCCTCATACCTGGCCATAAAACTCTTGTCTCTGTTCATTGTTGCAATGTGTTAAATTTTAGCACAAGTTTAACTTCCCATTCTTTTCTCTCTTGCTGTGTTCAGAAGTTGCCCATAAGTACTGTGACTTTAAAGTCCATCTCACATTGTCCATGGCTGTTGCAGTGGGCCGCTACAGGAACATCTGTGTTGCCACATTTAATGTGGAGGATGTGTAAATTCATTCTCTGGCAGAGTGTTTGTCCAGTTTCTCCCACATAGAGTGCAGTGTCAGGACATTTCATGCTGAGAATTAGGTAGACCACATTAGATGATTTGCAGGAAAATGATCCCTTTATGTGATGTTCTAGTCGGCAGTGTGGTATAACTATACGGTCTGTATTATAAATGTGGGCACACGTTTTACATCTTTTCTGTTGGCAGGAAGATGTGCCATTTTCTGTTGGTTCACATAGGGAGCTTCGGACAATCAGTTGCTGAAGTTTTGGTGGTTGTCTGTATGCCAGGAGGGGAGGTTCAGGAATTACATTTTTCAGTGTATTAAAAGCAGTAGAATGATTAAGTAGGCAGAGAAAATTACTCAGCTATTAATTTATTAAATGGAACAAAACCCAGACAATATTATAGGCTGAAATACTCGATACTTTCTTTTGAAGGCTTTTGAGATTGGAAATAGTATGTTAATGATATACTGAATTAGTTTTACCAGACTTTTAATATTGTCCTCAGTCTGCCTCTCTGTTTAATAAGTGCCCCTTTCCTATAATTGCTAACATTTAAAATCCAATTCCTATTATTGTACTGTAAATAATATGGAACAGTAATATTGTCTCTTAAGCACTTTTAAAATTATATTTGTAGATTATGATTCTGATGCAATGAGCAGTTCTTATGAATCTTATGATGAAGAGGAGGAAGATGGAAAAGGGCAGAAAATGAGACACCAGTGGCCTTCTGAGGAAGCTTCTATGGACCTGGTTAAAGATGCTCGGATCTGTGCCTTTCTGCTGCGCAAAAAGAGATTTGGACAGTGGACAAAGCTATTATGTGTTATCAAGGATAATAAATTACTGGTAAGATTTTTTTGGGGAGTGCAGACTTGCAAATATTTGTTTTAACTCTAGAAAGAACAATTCTGTTGACGTAACACGAGAAATTGTTTTATCTAGATGATAGTGATAATTTATTTTTATTCAAAACAAACTTTGCAAGCTATAATAGTTTTTTTGAAAAACAGCCAAAACAGAATTTCATGTGGTCCAGTTGTAGTTATATGTTTTTAAGTAATACATATTTAAATATTTAATTTTGATTATCTCTTTAAATAATATAGTCTTATAGAAACTGTTACTGATACCAGCAGAGTATGCAGAATGTTTGATATATTTGATAAAGACTACTCTATAACAGTAACCCCAGTGTTTTAACAATGCAATTTGCATTACATTTAACAGCATTTATAGACAGTTTTCCAAAGTAACATTTGTGTATAGTGCAATTTTTTAGAGATTCATAGAAAAACATTCTGAAGATGATAAAAGGTTATTTAAGATGCTTGTAATTACCATATTGGAACTTACTGCTCTTCAAAAGGAGTTTCCAGACAATTAGACTTTACAAAATAAATCTTAAGTCATTATTGTGTACCTCAGTCCCATTCCAGAATTCATAAAGTTTATAATTTGTTTCTTCTTGCTATTATGATTTGTCTGCAATTCATAATATTTAAGTAGGCTTACTGTAGATGATTTGTCAAAGACATTTATTAAAATGTTAACTTACATTTTTAAAAGCAATTTTGCTGTATTCCTCATTTTGCTCAATTTATTTTACGTTAAGGAAAACTAAGCAGATCCAATAGTATTCTGTATATGGCTTATTAAAACTTCCTGATTCATTTTCTGCTTTTTATCATCTGATCTATGTAAGCAAACTTTCTAATCTTAATTTTATTTTGCCTTATGATATGTGATTATTTTATCATTTACTATTATAGTGTTATAAAAGCTCCAAAGACCAAGCACCACAGATGGAGCTTGTGCTCACTGGCTGTAGTATTACACATATCCCTAAAGATGGAAAGAAAAAAAAGCATGAACTAAAAATTACACACCAAGGAGCTGATGCCCTAGTGCTAGCTGTGCAAAGCAAGGAGCAAGCAGAAGAATGGTTAAAGGTATGGTTAAAATTAACATGTTTGTCCCATTTAAAAATTGGGTCCACTAAATAAGTGTCTCAGACTTCTTCTGGAAAAGGGAAACCCTGTTCTTTATAGTTTTACAGTTCATTTTCATTGGTTCTGGTTAGTAACATTATTTGATTTATTTATGCTTTAATATCACTGTTATCTAGATGTCCAGTCAATGAAGGGTCATTTACTTATTGCTATATCTTTTTTCCTGACTATGTTGACAGTTCTTGGGAAGGCAGAACCCTGGTAAAATCTAATTTGTTGAGAATATCCTTGTTTGATCCAATCAACTTATAATTTGCAATAATATTTTGTTCTTTATTTTAAGGATTACTTGTAGAATTCATTAAGAAACTACTATATATTATGTCTTCTACTAGTGTGATTTCTTCCTTCTTCTAATAAACTTTTACTCATACCCAGCGCCGGTCCATTCATAATGGCAAAATAGGCAATTGCCTAGAGTGCCAGTTGAATAAGAGTGACCAAATGTGCCACTTTAAACCATAATATGACTTGATAGGATCCTGATGGTAAAGTGTGACATTCCCATTCCCACCCATGTCCCCTTATTCTGTGACAGTAGTACCAGTTCAGATTAGTGGAGTGAGATTGCTGATCAACAGAGAAATGCAGCATCTTAAAATGCAGTTAAGATCATTCCAGTTATGCAGTTTCATGGCACACACATCTGAAAAGGCAAGCTTAATTAAGATAATATAATTAATGTATTAATTTTTTTTTAGTCGTGCTAAGTATACTGTCATTACACTTTGTGTGGAATATTTTCTATGTGGACTTCCAGTTTGTGTATGTTGGTACACCCTTTCGAAAGGTGATGCATTATTGGCAAATTTGCACTGCTGCAGGATTTATGTGTTAAGCCACCATTAAAGCTTCAAAAAACATACAGAGTGCAAGATGTCCTATAGCAGAGCAGAGTGTTTAAAGTGGAAGTGCCATATTTACTCTTAGTTTATGTGTTTTACCTGTTGGACATATTTATTTTATTTGAAAGGGGTGACACCATTTGATTTTACCTGGAGCAGTAGAATTCTATAGTTTATTTAGTTTACAACCTCCTTTAAGCCTTTTTGTTGACTCTTAAGTCAAGATTTAGGGCAAAGATAACCCAAACAAGTGTGTTTAAAGCTACATGTATGTATTTTGACTCACTGTGCTAGGTGCCAGTTTTATTTTCTGCAATCATTGCATTTTTTCTGCAACAACAGTTAAACTTTCGTTTAGCAGAATTAACTGCTTTCCCATATATGAAGCAGTAACCAATGGAATATCCTTGTAGTACGCTTCATGAATAAAGTTTTAGCATCTTCTCCATTGGCAATCAAAATTCCCTTAGTTTTTATCCCATATCTTAAATGCTTTCTAAACTTGCATCCATGATTCTTATATGTAGTGTTGTCAACTACTGCTGCACCTGCTAATTGGTCAAGATTTTCATTTATTCTTTATCACAATTCTGAGCTCTGATTCCTAAGCTTATTTTTAAACCATAAAAGGAGTTTTTTATTTTTTTAATCTGAGGAAAGGAACAAGAAACATGAAGATCAGTCAGGGTGAGGTTAGTATAATGATTCTGAATTAATAGTGGTAAGAATGCAGAAAATATTACTCAATTTAACATTAAAAATCCATAATCCAATTCGTAGTTTATAATTTTGTAACACAGTTACCTTTTCCCTCTCTGGCTGTCTAAATTTGAGTGACTATCACCACATTTATTAATAGTGAAATATTTTAATAAATATAAACATTTTTAAATTATTAAATAGCTGTTTTAAAATTATAGCCAACAGACTGCTATTTTTGGCATTTATTGATAATATGAATAAATATTTTATCAGGTGTCTTTGTATTGTGAGAACCCTGCCAAAGTAAACAGCTGAAACTAATTCCTGCATGTTTTCTTTAAAAATGTTAGAGGGCTTGAATCACCAGTTTCTATTTTTGGCACTCATTCCCTAATTTATTACAGCATGAAGTTTTTTGGACAGCAAGCATATGTGTTTCTTACACATGAAAGATCAGGCTAAAATGATATCCCAAGGAATGTTCCACGCCCTGATAATCCTTGAGGGTGTTTTCTTTTATCATGAAGCCAAATCATTAGGCAGCATATTCAAACTTATTACTTTACCCTAGAAATAGATAATTTTTTCCACAAAAGGCAGCAAGTACGCCACTAGATAAGTTATTTTAAAGATTTAGTATAATCTAGAAGATGACGCAAACCAGTGGTAATTTCTCCTTTGTTTCCATTCTAAGTTAACTTTTCAGATTTTATAGGTCTTCGTATTATACATTATATATGGTATACTGATAACACACAATTATAGACTATTGTGTGGTGCATTTGTTATTTCTTGTTTCTTAGTTATTCATTTAAAAAATAAGTTACAGTATTAAGTAACTGATAGTTTTAGTCCACTGAAAAACATCTTTGTTGTGAATGCAAAAAGTTGTATTTTAGAGATTAAAACTGAAACTAAATATTTTCTGCTGGAAGGATTTTTAATGAGTACTGTAAACAGCTTAAATAAAAAAAATCCATATATTCTAATACAGATTTATGGCATCCAGCAACTATACCTGGAGCATTGGGTACAAGGTAGTACTGATCTTCTGTGTGGATAGCACACTGATACTGGCTGTAGAATGGGTCACACCAAAATTTTGAGTTGATTGTGGATGTGTTGATTTACCAATTAAAATGGTGGTTGGATGTCTGTTTAAATAGTGTTCTGGAGCAGATGATTTAGTCCATGTTGATTAACTGGGTGTGGTAGTATATCCAGTCATATTTGCATGTATATGATATATATATTGAATGTAGCTCCTGTAGTGTGCTGCACTCTGTTGAGGATACAGTTGTGAGGTGAGTTGGAGTAGAGGTTTACTGTTGTAGAGAATGCCACAAGTGAGTAGGCAATGCATTGTAGTTTTTAAGGAGAGCAAGTAGGTGACTTGCTGTATCCAGATTAGGAGAAACAGGCCCGATCTATAAGAAGTCAAAATGGACCGTTTTTCTGTGTAGACTTCCATTTGTTTTACATTTTGAATACATATCGGACATTCATGCTCCACTTGTTTAAAAGAAAAATTATAAATTTGAACTGTTCACAGATTTTTTTGACTTCATTGTCTAAAAGGCATCACCACTTATGAACTACCCACATACAGACAACAATTCATATCAATGACTAAGATGTTTTAAAGGCTAAAAGAATTCTTTATATGAGTGAGTACTCAGTATGAGTTATTGAAGTTGGTTGGATGCATTTTCTTTTATAATAATAAGCCTTATAAGCATTTCAGTAAGTATTTGATCTTAAATTATATTGAAATAATAATATTCCTATTTAACCAGTTGCAATATTTGATAGCATTAATAGTTTTATCAATTGCTTTAGCTACATGTATACAGTATATGGTCTATGGTTTAAAGTAAAGGCTGTCTTTTTTTTTGTTTTTTGTTTTTTTTCTGTCTCTCTTACATGGGTATTGATAAGTACTTACTTTGAATCCCAAATCCTTACCGTTTTCTGAAGAACTTGTTTCCTTAACCATCTTTAGCTGTAAAACAGCACATTTCTAAAGGGCACAGTAGATTAAATAATGATTTTTTTGTTAATTTTCATTTACATCAGTGTCTACTCATCACAAGTATTCTTTTTCACTGATTCTATAAATTTTCTGGACACAAAGTATGTAAGTTTGTTCTGGAAGATCAAGACATTGTTTGTGCTCGGGCAGACCATACATTACAGATGAAGGTTTTATTGTATAAATGGCACTTAATTAATCAGGAAAACAGAACATACATTTTCCAGTCTAAATGAACAGATTATTACTTTCCACCAAGCTCAACTTTATTATTAGATTATGTATAGCTGAATGATTGTACATTGTTTATATTTCTTGTGGATGTGCAGAATGTGTACATTTGAAAAAAGTTAAAATCCCACAACTTGTTTGTATGGAAATAATGAGTTATTTACTTTCCTGTTTTTGCATTATATTTGTAAATTAGCATAAGTGCTCTGATCTTGTACTTAGTCAAATGTTCTATGTAATAAGAAAATGCACTGAAAATGCCTGAAGTAAGGATAATGTCATGTTCTATATTTAGGGCAATAAAAAAAATCCCCTTCTGTGCTGTGGAATTAGCCCGGACAGAGACAGATGCTAAGGACACAAGTATGAAAGCGCACGTGATTTATTATTATTTGGCGTTGCAACAAGCACACTTTACTTTTTCTTCCTTTCTTTTCTTTTTCTCTCTTTCTTTCTCCTCCACTCTCTCTCCGGCAAGCTTCGTCCTCCTCCTACCGACTGTGGCTCCTGGAATGGTGTCTGCTGGCCCCTTATGTAGGTGTCTGATGATGTGTTTCCAGCAGCACTTTCGGATGTGGTAGGAGAGCTGCTCTCCAGGGCTCAGCAGTAATTGTAGCACCCCCTGGCGGCACCCGCGGATACCAACAGGGCTGTACCAAATTCCAACTCCCATGAAGCCCTGCGGGAGTCCGAGGCACCGCCCTTCCGGGAGAGGGAGCGCTTTGGCCACATTTGTTCCCCCAGTGCTAATGAATTAGAAAAAAAAACTGATTTTAATAAAGCATAAACAATGCTGAACACATTTATTCCTTTATCAATGCTAAAACAGCTTGTTATTATTAACATATTGTTATGTTAATTTGCTACTGAAAAAGTACCTTGTCTGTTAATTATTTTAGATTTGCTTAAGAATTATTTGAAAATCTTGATAACTAGTTTAAGTTGAAAGCAGCTGTGCATTATTTTAAGTATAAAGGTTTAAGATAGCTTCTGTGGCATGTTGCTTGGTTGTGCATGTTTATGTTGAGGTGAGACAAAAAACATTTATATCAAATGTATAGTGAAAGTTGCTGCCATAATGCAATGACAAGATCATTTGCTGCTATTCTGAAAAAATTCAGCCTGCCAGGTTCTTTTAAATTGAAGGCTATGTAAGGTAAGAAGAGTACACTTAGGAAAAAAAACTCAATTTTAGGTGTAAAGTAATTTGTAACTTTCTGTAACAAAAACCTGCTGCCAGCATGACATACCTGGATTATATTTGTCTGCAGTAGGTAGTATTTCTGTAAGGTTGAGGGATCTCCAGCAAAGTAATTCATGTAATTAAAGCTTATTCTGACAAAGATGTAACTTAATGAATTGTCTGTGTATTGAGAAGTGAGTTTGTTTTTTCAAAAGTGCAATTTCTTTTTAATGTGGACCCACTTTATGTTTAATTTTCAGTCACTACCTAAATTACCTGTTCTTACATTTACAGATGTGTGGTTTTATACAGTTCATAGCTGCAGTGCTCTTGCACCTAGGACCACAACCCATTACCTTCTGTTAGTAGTTCCTTTATACTTTACCCAGGTGTGACAGTCACTGTAGCCTTCCTGTGGGAGACATCTCTCATTACCCCGATTGACCTAGTTGAGAAAGACATTCAGTTCCTCTCTGTCTGAGGTAGAATAGATCACATGTACAAGCAGTAAATTAGGCTTAATAAATTTAGATTTTTTAAATTAGATTTTAAACATAAAAATTCGTCCTTTCATAAACAAAAGCAAATAGAATGTGGTAGCCATACCATAATGACTGACAGTGCTGTTCTCATTCTTCTTGGTGGCTCTCTTATTGCATTGCTTTTACACAAAATTTCAGTGGTGACTCAAAGCATTTTCAGTTAGAATTTCCTCTCCTCCTCTCCTGATCAGCTCATGTGTCTGATCTTATGTAACTATGCTTAGGTATGATCCTATTTCTAAGGCAACTGTTCCATTATTTGAACATTATAAACCAAAAATCATGTTTCCAAAATGTCTGACATCAGTGTAACATGCTGGTTTAATTTAGAAACAACACGGCCACCAAATTAACATCATTCTGGACCAAAATTTTTAATTACCTTTCAGACAGCCTTGGTCTCACAATCCCTCCTAACCCATTAACAGCTGTGTTTGGGGTTCTTCCAGTTGGTTTTAAAGCGGAGAAAGACAAACAAACTGTGATTGCATTCACTACACTTTTGGCACGCAGAAGAACCCAAACTCTCCTGTTTTTCAGTAGCAAATTAACATAACAATATGTTAATAATAACAAGCTGTTTTAGCGTTGATAAAGGAATAAATGTGTTCAGCATTATTTATGCTTCATCAAAATCAGTTTTTTTTCTAATTCATTAACACTGGGGGAACAAAAGTGGCCAAAGCGTTCCCTCTCCCGGAAGGGCGGTGCCTCAGACTCCTGCAGGGTTTCATGGGAGTTGGAGTTTGGTACAGCCTTTTGGTATCCACGGATGTCGCCAGGGGGTGCTACAATTACTGCTGAGCCCTGGAGAGCAGCTCTTCCGCCACATCCGAAAGTGCTCCTGGAAACACATGATCAGACACCTACATAAGGGGCCAGCAGACACCATTCCAGGAGCCAGAGTCGGGAGGAGGAGGACGAAGCTTGCTGGAGAGAGAGTGGAGGAGAAAGAAAGAGAAAAAAGAAAGGAAGAAAAAGTAATGTGTGTTGGTGCTTGTTGGGATGCTAAATAATAATAAATCACCTGTGCTTTCGTACTTGTGTCCTTAGCATCTGTCTCTGTCCGGGCTAATTCCACAGCACAGAAGGGGATTTTTTTATTGCCCTAAATATAGAACATGACATTATCCTTACTTCAGGCATTTTCAGTGCATTTTCTTATTACATAGAACATTTGACTAAGTACAAGCTCGGAGCACTTACGCTGATTTACAAATATAATGCAAAAACAGGAAAGTAAATAACTCATTATTTCCATACAAACAAGTTGTGGGATTTTAACTTTTTTCAAATGTACACATTCTGCACATCCATCCATTTTCCAACCCACTGAATCCAAACACAATCACGGGGGTCTGCTGGAGCCAATCCCAGCCAACACAGGACACAAGGCAGGAACCAATCCTGGGCAGGGTGCCAACCCACCGCAGGACACACACAAACACACCCACACACCAAGCACACACTAGGGCCAATTTAGAATTGCCAGTCCACCCAACCTGCATGTGTTTGGACTGTGGGAAGAAACCGGAGCGCCCGGAGGAAACCCATGCAGACACAGGGAGAACATGCAAACTCCACACAGGGAGGACCCAGGAAGCAAACCCAGGTCTCCTAACTGTGAGGCAGCAGTGCTACCACTGCTCCACCGTGCCACCCTCTGCACATCCATAAGGAATGTAAACAATGCACAATCATTCAGCTATACATATTCAAATAATAAAGTTGGGCTTGGTGAAAAGTAATAATCTGTTCATTTAGACTGTAAAATGTATGTTCTGTTTTCCTGATTAATTAAGTGCCATTTATACAATAAAACCTTCATCTGTGATGTATGGTCTTCCCAAGCACAAACAACGTCTTGATCTTCCAGAACAAACTTGCATACTACATTGTATAAGTGGACGATATATTGTCAATCCAAGATTAGTGACATTTTGGACATTGCTCTTATTACATAACCAATAAAAATAAGTATGAAATGTTTCATTTACTTAAAATCTTCTTTACTGGTTGCAGTTTTTTCATTTGGCACTATGATAATGCATTTCTTGGCTGCTCAATATATACTTGTATGTTGGTTGCTTCTTATAAGAGAGCATCAATAATGTGTTTTTATGTCTTCGCCATGTAATTATTTATTTTTATAATTCATTCTTTTGGATAATGAGTACAATGGGGTATGTGCTAGGAAACTACAAATAATGATAACATTCTAAATATGTGATCTTAATGAGTATTCGTTCAATACAGTTCGCTTTTATGTGGTACTTCTGTAATAGTAGTCCTTTTATTATTCGTCTGCATTGAAAGTTAGTACTTATGAAATAATGGTTACTAAAGGGTCAACCCTCCATTGTCATTAATAGTAGGTTTAGTTATACATCAATAGTCTAAACATGCTATTATGCCGGTAGCTTTTTGTGATATTTTGTGGAACCTTTTCCAGCTTGAATACATTGAACTATTGTCTGTGTGGTTTATTTGTAAATTATCACATCAGCTTTATGCATTAGTAAACTCTTACCCATTACATGATTTTTGTATACACAGTCAGGTTTTCATGTGGAAAGAATTGCTAGAAAGTATTAAAAAAAAAATATATATATTTTATGTTAATAAAATATTCTTGACTTGTGAAGTGATTTTTTTCTTAGCTATAAGTTTTCAAATGAAAAAATATGTATCAGTTTAAGTAAATCAGTAGCCTTATCATAAAGAAAATTAAAATCATCTAACCTTCCATCTTCAATCAGAGGGGACTGGGCGGTCTCATGGTCTGGAATCCCTGCAGATTTAATTTTTTTCTCCAGCCGTCTGGAGGTTTTTTTTTTTTTCTTTCTGTCCTCCCTGGCCATCGGACGTTACTCTTATTCTATGTTAATTAATGTTGACTTATTTTAAATTTCTTACTGGGTGTTTTATTTTTCTATTCTTTATGTAAAGCATTTTTTGTATGAAAATGTGCTATATAAAGAAATGTTGTTATTGTTCAAACTTGCTTAGTCCATTTCATGGTTGCAATGACCATGTCCCAGTAGTAATGTGGGCAAGGCAAAAATTAAGACTGGATTGTACTGTGTTTGGCAAGTGGAAAAGTCATCCTAATGGTGTTGTTTTCCGTTTGTTTTGTATTTTTGTTTCATCTTTTTTCATCAAAATGTGTATTTTGTATTATATAATAAAATACTGCTACATACTGTGTAAAGTATATATACTTTTTGTTTTAGGTAATCAGAGATGTCTGCCACAGTTGCAATGGAACCTTTGATTCTGATGGGACTGCTTCTAGTTCACCAGTTCACAAAAATGAATTGGAAAAGGTATGTACAGCAATGGAGGAATGGGATAATTAAATGTGCATACTCTTGAGCTTTGCTATAATTTAATGTAAATATGAAATATTAGACTTCAAAGTTAGTGCTGCCAGTCTAAGAAGCTTACTACTGTTGCAATGTTTTTTAGTGAATTAACATTTTCTACATATTATGTAAATTACTAACTTAAATTTCAATTCTTACAGAAGTTCTCTTATGAAAAACCATGCTCCGATGGTGAGGTAAATCATGAAAATGGAGTGATAGATGGGAGAGAGCATGGTAGGCATGTTATTTTTTTATGTTATGTTAGCTGACTTTGCCTATTTAAAATTTAATTGGCTAAATTTTGTTGTTAGTTTTCTTCTAATTATACAGCTGTTTTTGCTGACATTTAGATTCAGTGACCATTAGGTTAAAATTCTTGTGTAAAATTGTTGTTGTCTTTACAGTATTTGCTCCTTTAGGTTGCATTAAAACTGTAAGCCCTTTCTCGTTCCACAAGCATTTAAAGTGAGACGGATTAAGAGACTTTAAAGTATAACAACTGTTACAAGAGTCAAAAATTATATTTGCAGTATACTTGAAGTTTAATTTTCAGGCACATGAGTTGCAGTGCCCACATAGCATGATTTTTCGTTAGTATATGATATTATTTTTCTGGGATATTTCAAAAGGTAAAAAGCCATAAAATACCACCCTAAACTCTTTTTTAACATCTTTTTTCCATATCTTGTTTCTGATGCATGTGTTCCTACTGTGTCAGTTCCTATTATATATTAAGTACAGATGAACTGGCTTGATGTGATAATCAAAACCTTTATTTGGTGATGCTAATTTAAACAGGTTAGGAACTTCATTTTTCGTGCTGTTGGCAAAACAGCATACTAGAAATGAAGACTTCAGAGGCCTTAAATTCATCTAAAAGACTAATGAAAATAATAAAACAAACCATTTATGACTGAATAGACAGATAAGTCACCATATGATGGGCAAATAAGAGAAGACGTACTGATCAATTTTGAAGCCTGCTCACCACATACTTTTTTTTACAGCGGTGTTTTATTTTGTTCCTTACTTTATTGTTATAGTGAAAGGGAAAAAGAACACAAAGGCTGAGCAAAAAGGTACTGTTGGTAAAGTCACAGGAAAAAAAATCACAAAAATTATTGGCCTGGGAAAGAAGAAACCATCAACAGATGAGCAGACATCATCTGCAGAGGAAGATGTGCCAACATGTGGTGAGTTGAGAAATGAAATATATAGGTTCATGTACCATTTGGACCTATTTGCTACTGTGGCATGTTACCGTAGGCTATTAAGTTTGTTTGATCAACAGAATTTCTTGATACAAATAAAAATTTTTTTTTTTTAAACGCAAAAAATAAAACAATTATAGTTATATGCGTATTATCTTTCTGAGTATGAAATCACCATAATGTGTTGCTAGAAAATTGATTTGTAAGGCAATCTAAAAAGAAAATGGCCTTCAGAGCTTCAAGAATGACAGGAATTGCATTTGGCGAGAAGCGTAAGCTTAGTCCAAAACAGTTAATCATATATGACTAATGAACAATGGCCATATCTAAATCTGCAAAAAAAAAAAACAATCATTCAGTTTGTCTTCCACATTAAAGTAGAAAATATAAAAAGAGCTAAAACCACTTTAGATCTTGAACAGGTTTTGGTTGACTCTTTCCCAACATCAGAGTAGGCAAGCTATCATGATCTAAAGAAGTCAAATAAAATGTATGCGGTTTCAGAGATACGAATAGATTTATATACATACTTCATCTTCTTCTTTCGGCTGCTCCCATTAGGGGCTGCCACAGTGGATCATCTTCTTCCATATCTTTCTGTTCTCTGCATCTTGTTCTTTTACACCCATGTCCTCTCTTACCACATCCATAAACCTTCGCTTAGGTATTCCACTTTTCCTGTTCCCTGGCAGCTCTATCCTTAGCATCCTTCTACCAATATACCCAGCATCTCTCCTCTCCACATGTCCAAACCAACGCAATCTCGCCTCTCTGACTTTGTCTCCCAACCATCCAACTTGAGCTGACCCTCTAATGTACTAATTTCTAATCCTTTCCATCCTCGTCACACCCATTGCAAATCTTAGCATCTTTAACTCTGCCACCTCCAGCTCTGTCTCCTGCGTTCTGGTCAGTGCCACCGTCTCCAACCCATATAACATAGCTGGTCTCACTACCGTCCTGTAGACCTTCCCTTTTGATTCTTGCTGATACCCGTCTGTCACAAAATACGCCTGACAATCTTTTCTACCCATTCCACCCTGCCTGCACTCTCTTTTTCACCTCTTTTCCACAATCCCCATTACTCTGTACTGTTGATCCCAAGTATTTAAACTCATCCACCTTTGCCAACTCTACTCCCTGCATCCTCACCATTCCACTGACCTCCCTCTCATTTACACACATGTATTCTGTCTTGTTCCTACTGACTTTCATTCCTCTCCTCTCTAGAGCATATCTCCACCTCTCCAAGGTCACCTCAACCTACTCCATACTATCGCTACAGATCACAATGTTATCCACAAACATCATAGTCCACGGGGACTCCTATATAATCTCGTCTGTCAGGCTGTCCATCACCATTGCAAATAAGTAAGGGCTCACAGCCCTGATGTAATCCAACCTCCAACTGGAATGCATGTCACTACTACCGCAGACCTCACCACTGTCATACTTCCCTCGTACATATCCTGTACAACTCTTACATACTTTTCTGCCACTCCCGACTTCCTCATACAATACCACAGCTCCTCTCGAGGCACCCTGTCGTATGGTTTCTCCAGGTCCACGAAGACGCAATGTAACTCCTTCTGGCCTTCTCTAAACTTCTCCATCAACATCCTCAGAGCAAACATTGCATCTGTGGTGCTCTTTCTTGGCATGAAACCATACTGCTGCTCACTAATCATCACCTCACTTCTTAACCTAGCTTCCACTACTCTTTCCCATAACCTCATGCTGTGGCTCATCAATTTTATTCCCCTGTAGTTACTGCAGTCCTGCACATCCCCGTTATTCTTAAATATCGGCACCAGTATACTTCTTCTCCACTCCTCAGGCATCCTCTCACTTTCCAAGATTCCATTAAACAATCTGGTTAAAATCTCCACTGCCATCTCTCCTTAACACCTCCATGCATCCATAGGTATATCATCTGGACCAACGGCCTTTCCATTTTTCATCCTCTTCAAAGCTGTCCTTACTTCCTCCTTGCTAATCCGTTGCATTTCCTGATTCACTATCTCCACATCATCCAACCTCTTCTCTCTCTCTTGTTCTCTTCATTCATCAGCCTCTGAAAGTACTCTTTCCATCTGCTCAACACACTCTCCTCGCTTGTGAGTACGTTTTCATCTTTTTCCACTATCACCCTAACCTGCTGCACATCTTTCCTATCTCGGTCCCTCTGTCTGGCCAATCAGTACAGGTCCTTTTCTCCCTCCTTAGTGTCCAACCTCTCATACAACTCATACGCCTTTTCTTTTGCCTTCGCCACCTCTCTCTTCACCTTGCACCTAATCTCTTTGTACTCTTTGTCTACTTTCTGCATCTCTCTGACTATCCCACTTCTTCTTTGTCATCCTCTTCCTCTGTATACTCTCCTGTTTCATTTCACCACCAGGTTTCCTTTTCCTCTTTCCAGATGTCACGCCGAGCACCCTTCTTGCTGTCACCCTTACTATATCTGCTGTAGTTTCCCAGCTGTCTGGTAACTCTTCACTGCCACTCAGCGCCTGTTTCACCTTCTCCCTATACTCAACCTTGTAGTTTTCCTTTTTCAACTTCCACCAATTGATCTTTGGCTCTGCCCTCACTCTCTTCCTCTTCTTGATCTCCAGCGTCATCCTACAGACCACCATCCTATGCTGCTTAACTACACTTTCCCTTGCCACCACTTTGCAGTCTTCAATCTCCTTCAGATCAACTCTTCTGCAAAGGATCGCCATTCTTATACATAACCCTATGTTCCTCCCTCTTCTTAATATACATATTCACCACAGTCATGTCCATCCTTTTGGCAAAATCCACAATCCTCTGACCTTTCTTTATTCCTCTCCTTGACACCATACCTACCCATCACCTCCTCGTCTCCACTGTTCCCTTCACCAACATGCCCACTGAAATCTGCTCCAGTCACCACTTTCTGTCCCTTGGGTACACTGTTCATCACTTCATCCAACTCACTCCAAAAATCTTCTTTCTCACCCATTGCACACCCGACTTGCGGTGCATGTGCGCTAACAGCATTCATCATCACACCTCCAATTTCCAGCTTCATAATCATTACTCTGCCTGACATTCTTTTCACCTCCAAAACACTCTTGACATACTGTTCCTTCAGAATAACTCCTACCCCATTTCTCCTCCAATCCACCTGGCCTTACTCCCCTTCCATTTAGTCTCTTGCACTCATAATATATCAACCTTCCTTCTCTCCATCATATCTGCTAACTCTCTCCCCTTACCAGTCATACCACCAACATTCAAAATTCCTACCCTCAGTACCACTCTCTTTACTTTCCTCCTCTCCTCCTGCCTCCGGACACGTCTCTCCCCCCTTCTTCTCCTTCTCCTTCTTCGACCAATAGTAACCCAATTTCCGCCAGCACCCTGTTGGCTAACAGTATTGGTGGCTGTCGTTGTTAACCCGGGGTTCGACCGATCTGGTATGGAAATTTGTATCGTTGTCCGCATATTGATTTGGCAAAATTTTACACCAGATGCCCTTCCTGACGTAACCCTTCCCATTTATCCGGGCTTGGGACCAGCACAAAGAAACACCCTGGTTTGTGTATCCTATAAAAGTTTTTTCTAGTGTATTGTTGGTTAGAGATTAAGCAACACTTTTTTATTAAATGGAAAGTGTAACTTTATCCTGAATTAGATTAAAATATAGGTATATATGCTGATTCTTTTGCAACTTTTGATTTCACAGGATATCTGAATGTATTGTCTAATAACCGCTGGAGAGAACGCTGGTGTCGAGTGAAAGATAACCAATTAATTCTTCATAAGGACCGAGCAGACCTTAAAACTCACATGGCCTCTATTCCACTGAGGGGTTGTGAAGTAATACCAGGCTTGGATTCCAAACACCCTTTAGCATTCCGATTGCTTCGCAACTTACAAGAAGTGGCTGTGCTAGAGGTACAATGCACTTATTTAACAATTTTGATCTTGCTGCTAAATTGGTCATATATCTCATTAGTTCTGCCAGTTAAGAAATACTACTTTAGTGGAGTTTAAAGTTACTAAGTCTTTTCTGTATACAGATAGTGTGATATGTCATTAGATAGATAGACAGACACACACTATGAACACACACCAGAATAACTAGAGAGGAAGACAATTTAAAAGAAACAAAACTTTTGACTTGGCAGTTACAGTCAGAATGAGTCACTGTGCAGTTGTTTTATGATTGATATAAAGAGAACCCAGCAACGTTTCTTGACACTCTTCTGTTGAATAATTTCTTCGCATAAAGTACTCTGTGTCAGTGTGTCAGAGTGTATGTGCAGCTTTGGTCCTAATGACACTCAGTTTTGTTTTAATTCTTCCCTTTGCTTCTACTTCCAGGGAGTCCAGAGTGTGTTCCATAACTGAGTCTGCACTTGGTGTGGCTTTTTTCTTGAAGTGGTTTTACTAGCACAGCACACCACAGCATAGAAAATCGTACTGGCCATCGCAAAGTTTTATATGTGAACAATGTCATTACCCACATTAAACAATCACAGTCTTCTAAGAAAAAATAGCTTGCTCTCCCCTTTCTTCTATAATTTCTCTGTGTTTTGAGACCAGTCCAGCCTCTCATTGATGTGGATCCCCTAATTACTTGTAGCAAAGCACCACAGCCACTCTCTGAACAGTGAACGAACTTAGTGGCTTTTAGGTGCAAAAGTCAATGATCAGCTCCTTGGTTTTGCTGGTGTTCAGTTTCAGAAAATTCTTTCTGCTCAAAGTGACAAAGTTCTCCACCTGACTCCTGTCCACTTTCTCATCCCCTTATCGATACACCCCACAAGTGCAGAATCATCTGAGAAATTCTGCAGGTGACATGACCCAGTGTTTATAGTCTGAGCTGTACAGCGTGAAGAGACAGACAGTTGCTTATGGTGCTGCAGAGTTGCTCACATACGTATCAGAGACACAATCCTTTAGTCTCACAAACTGCAGTCTACCAGACAGAGAGTTCATTATCCAGAACACCACCATATCTCTGACTTTACCCCTTAACAGGGATGGCTGAATGTTATTGAAGGCACTGGAGAAATCAAAAAACATAATCTTCACGTTTCTGGCAGCTTTTTCCAGGTAAGAATAAGCCTTGTGCAACAGATAGATAATTGCATCCTCCACTCCAATCTTTGTCTGATAGACAAACTACAGTGGGTCCACTTTGTCTACCACAAGAGGATTAACATAGTCCAGGACCAACTTCTCAAAGGTCTTCATGGTCTGAGACGTAAGTGCCATTGGTCTGTAGTCATTAAATGACTGCCTTCTTTGGAACAAGAACAATGCAGGATGTTTTCAACAGCAGCAGCAGTTTCAGAAGCCTTGGGCACAGACTGAATAGGTAATACTGGATACCACAAAGTTGGTCAGCACAGGCCTTGAGAACTCAAGGACAGACTTCATCTGACCTGCGACTTTTAATGTGTATAGCATCCTCAGTTCTCTCTTTACTCCGTCTTCAGTTTGGATAGCCCATACTGATGATCCGAAGTGGACGCATCGCTGGCCATTCTAGTTGAAATGTCAGGAGTTGTAGTATAGATGGTGTATGTGGACTGGTCATTGGAAGAATGTAGCAGGGTGCTATAAAATCTATTTAAAAATTTGTTCAGGGTTTAGCTGCATCCACATCTCCTTCTAGCACCTGAAGCCTAGTATTTCTTGACACCAGTAATTATGCTTAGTCCTTTGCAGAGATCTTTCACGTTACTCTGAATGAGTTTGTTAACTATTTAAGCTTAATAAACTTCCTTTCCTTCACTCAGTTTTTTCTTTAGAACTCACTGAGCATCCTTAAGAGCCTCTTTGTCACAGGATTTGAATGCTCTCTTTTTCTCATTCTTGACACTTTTTAGCTCCTTTGTAATCCAGGGCTTATTATATACATAGCTACAAATAAATGGCTCTCCCTAAACTTTTTATGTCACTACCCTTGAAATTCTAGTCCATACCAACAGATGGCATACAGTATTTTCCCTTTCAGTTCTTAATATAATTTAATAATATTTCCAGGTTTCTTTTATTGAAATAAAAGTATTATATGCTGTTCTATTATAGTATATAACATTTTATTGCAAAGGAAAATTAATGTAAAATAAGGAGCTACTAACCTAGAATGGAATTTGTGCAAAAAAAATCTCAAAAAAGATTAAACACTAAATTAGGAATGATTATACAACAGAATTATAGTGTGGCATAAAGATGTCTTTATATTTAGATATATTTGGGTTACCTAGTATGTAACAGTTTCTAATCAAAAGAATTGATTAGAAAAACTAAATAACAATTTTCACGCAAAGAAGCATTACAAATGTAAAAAGTCTATTTTTCATCTCATCTTATCTCATTTTCTGAAACTGCTTCTGTTATTTAAAAATACCAAAGAAAGCATGCTGTGTTATTTAAGTAAAATTATTACAGTGGTAATGCTTTTCACTCATTTAAAGCGCTCCTATAGCAGTCAGTTTGGCTCAGCCATTATCTAGAAGAAATACAGTATTTGTGTACTGTTTGTTGCCACCTCAACCATGTGATGATCAAGGCTTTTCTTGTTTGTACAAATTTTTTTGGCCCCCATACAAGTAACTTAATGGAGTTTTAATGTTACTTGAAGCTCCCCATTACATGAGCTGAATTTCTTTGTTTTTAGCTTTTGCATTATATATTTAACTTTACATTTCAAATTATTATCATGTAATGTAGTCTGTACTTGGTGTGGCTTTAGCTGTCAAATAATTGTTATATTGTTTCTCTTTTGCTATAGCATGCAGTTTGTTGTAGAGTCATTAATAGTAAACAGTCCGGATGCTAAGACAGCTAAACAAGCTCAAGTCAATATTCCGATCTCTCCTCCTCAGAAACACTATAGCTAATAGTGGTGTGCTGTCTGCCGTTGGTGGTCATTTTTAGGGATATTTGGGCCTAAGTATCCATGAGATCAGAATGGTTGGGTGAGACAAATGAGTCAAGGTTAGAGAAACTCTTTTGGGTCATTGTCTTGGTAACTGGGGCACAAAGAGACAAACAAATTGGCCATAGTATATAAATAAATATAAATGTAGATTTGAAATTTAACATGGTTTGAATCCTTGATGCTCCTATTTTGTTTGTCCTTTTAAAAAAAATTGATGCAGACTTCCTCAGAGCCTTGTAATTGCACGTTGTCTGCTTGCACACTAGATACTGTGCATAAGGTGTAAGCTTTGTGTAATGATCACAGATGTGTCGGTGACAGTGTAAATACTTATAAAAGTGCATGAAAATGTTCTTTCTATCAGAGATGAACTCTACTTGCTGAGCGTGACTGTGCCAGTGGTATCTGTGACAGTCAGGTTGCCTTCTTCACTTGAAATGTATGTTAGGGATCGTGATAAAAAGAGATACTAGTATATCTTCTAAACTAAACCAAAGTAATCTCTGGGACATAAACATGTGCATAATTGCTTCAATTTCATCCTGTCCATTGAAGTTAATGTAACAAATCTAATTTAGTAGATTTTAGTGCTTCAGCAACAACCTAGATTGAGGATAAATGTATTTTGCCTTTTTCAGTGCAATTGAAAATGAGGTTAAGCTAGTACCGTTGTTCCAAAAAATTATTTTGAATTTTATCCATCCAAATTTTTTTTTAACTGTGGTTAAGAAACTCAATTGCTCAATGCTAATACTGTACGTTGCATTTCAAACTGTGTAACATTTTGTTTTTATTTTTACTATAAATAGGCTTCGACATCTGAGGGAATGGGAAGATGGTTGGGAGTTTTGCTAGCTGAAACTGGTTCATCCACAGATCCTGCTGCTCTTCACTACGACTACATTGATGTGGAAACCACAGCAAATGTAATACAGTTGGCAAAGCAGTCTTTCTGGTGAGACATTTTTATATTGTTGATTTTTTTAATTGTATGCATCTTTAGTTAGATTTATTATAGGAGTCAGGAAACTGGTTTTGAAGTTCTAAATGTAATGAATGAGGCCTGGCTTAAGATCATTTGAGAACAATACCATTTCCATCCATTCAGCTAGCTGGAGTTAGTAGAGATACAAATACTCTACTTTAATTCAATAAATTATTTGTAAATTGACTTTTATTTGTTGCAGTCAATACATACAGAACCAAAATTTAATTTGCTAATTCTATATTGAATCTTTGATTGATTTGTTAAGCTGCTCTTATATGTGACAGTCAATTATAATACTGCGTCTGCATGAAGTGACTCCTTTTAAAATCGACCTGCCTAGAGAATCTCTTCTGTTGCATGCTCAATACTTAAACTATAATGAGATGTCAGTGCATCTTATTTGCTGCCGTCATAGAAGCAGAGTGACTGAAACTGAGTCCATGTCTTTCTACCAGCTAGCTTGTTTAATTGAGGATCTCTGCACAGAAGATGGATTCTGTCTCTTAGAAGCATCCTGCTGTTCACAGGAGTTTTTCATTACATTGTATCTTTGTTCATCATTTGTATGGGGCCAATGCCTTTGTTTTTACCCAGATGATTGTTTAGCCACTGCGTCTACAATGCAAGTCATTCTGAAAAAGATTTTATTTCAAATTAACATTTCACAGATTTTAAATAGCAAAAGGTTTACATTTAAATCTAATTTATCCCCAGCTATTTAAAAAAATATCATTTATTCATTCAAAATAGGTATTTGACCATACCAGTATGGTTGAATACCTATTTTTGATTTATTATTGTATTGTATTCATTAATGTGCTGTAATTTTATTTTGAAATATTCTTTTTTCTGTGCTATGTTATATCAGATGCACCTGCTGACTGAGCTGGCAAGAGAGATCATGTAAACCTTTATGGTTGCATATTTTTATGAACTGTATATGACCCATGTATTTTAATTTCTTGCTTTGCTATGCTTGTGTTGCATATTATATTTTTGTATACTCACTTGAATGTTTGTTTAGGGCCCTGGAATGTTTACAGAAATGTGTGGTAGTAAAAATCAATTTCATAGAATTACGTTATTTCCTTTTCATATTTCTTATATCTCAAAAATATCCAGAGATTTCATTGGTTCTGCTCTGGTTTATCACTGATCATAAAATAACCGTGAACATTTTTGGCATCTTCGTATTTTGTTTTTTTCCTGCTACTGCATCAGGATTGTTCCACAGATCGTACCTTCCATTATATGTAAAATCTTTCTACATCACTGCCATGCCCATTGACTTTTGCTTGTAATAATTGATAACCATTGATTTGAGAATAAGCAAGGAAGAGAAATTTTCTCATAATATGAAAAATAGCAATAATAACATAACAATTTAATTTCCTTCGTCCATGTATAATGCACTGACTCTGACATGACTCACTGCTTGATCCAGAATAGTATCATTACTGTAATAGTCCCACTGATCAGCCATCCTGAATTAGAACATTAGATCAATCGAGACGAGAACAGGCCATTCCACTCAACAAATCTTGCTTGTCCTATCTGCTTAATTCTTCTAAAATAACATCAACTCTAGTTTTAAAAGTCCCTAAAGAGCTACTGTCTTCCACACTACTTTGTAAATTATTCCATTTGTCTCTGGTTCTCTGTAAAGAAAAACTTCCTAATGTTTGTGCAATGTTTACCCTTAACTGTACTAATTTTGTTTATAATTTTAAACACTTTAATTATTTCATCTCTTAATATCATTTTGTTTTGTTGCTTTCTCCCTCTTCTAAACCAGTGCTGACTATTCAGAGAAACTCCTGTAATTGTCAGGTGCTGCTCATTCTTATCCTTAATAATTCCTTCCATTAATTTTCCTGTGATGCACGTTAAGCGTACCAGTTTTTGCTGCTGATTACTTCTTTTAATTAACTTGACTCAGGCCCCATAGTTGTTTCTTTTTCTTTAATTAGTAGCCAAACAATAATGAGACACAAAACAAGCCACCGCATGACCTGCTTCCCTGTGACCATTACACATTATCTGAAAAATAAAGAGAGGTGATGGTCTCTCAGGTCACCAAAACATTTTGACGGTACTCTTAGAAAGAACAGAAAAACAACAGTTTTCAAAAAGTGTGCTGTGGCAGAATGAGAGCAGCAACAAGCCATGGTATTAAATAAGGGGTTTTATTTAACAGCAAGAATTGGCTTCTCATTAAGAAAGTGATTGGAGTGAAATCTTTTAGCTCGTTTTACATCTCATTTCTGCTTGGCTGTCATTAATCAATTCAGAGGGCTGAACTCTTCTAACAGGGGTATTAAAGTGATGAGGAAAAAGTTAATTAGCAGTGAAAACTGGTCACTGATTAGGAAAAGGGTTAGAATGAAAACCTGTAGCCACTGCGGCACTCCAGGCCTGGAGTTCGCCATCCCTGCTCTAGGGTTGTTCTTTACCTCATTGCTGACTTCGCGTTGTGCTCTTGGGGTCACCTTGGCAGGGCGCCCACTTCTAGGCAGAGCAGCCACAATAGCAAATTGTCTCCATTTATAGATCTTTGAAATGACTTTGTAACCCTTTCCAGCCTTATGTAGATTAACAGTTCTCAATGTGCTTGGCATGATTGCCATCTGGATATGGTTCTTGTCAAAAACTCAAACTTTATAGTGTTTTTTATCAATCAAAGTAATTCTAGGCCACACTTCTGAAGTTGTTTTATTAAATGGACTCCAGGTGTGCTAAATTCTGACTGCATTGAGCTTTTTAAAAAGTCATTATCTTAGGGATCACTTACTTTTTCCAACCATCAGTTTCACAGTTTGAATGATTTATTCAATATGGTCAACAATTCTCTGAAAATCTGTGTATCTTTAGTTATAGGAGAATGTGTTTGTTCATTATTGTGAGTGACATGAAGATACGACCATGTTTTATATAGGAATTAGACATAAATATAGATAATTCCTAGGGGCTCACATACTTAACCTTAAGAATTCAAGGATAAATATTATCTAGCTTTGGTGATTTGTTTGATTTCAGCCTATTTAATCTAAGCAACATTTCTCCCTCTACAATTTTCAAATAACTCATTATTATTGGCACCTTTTAAATAATCGTTAGACTTGCGTCTTCAGGTGAGGGCATGATAGCGGAGAGAGCAGTTCACATGCACGATGCAGGAGCAGACGGCCCTGCACCTAGTGCTCAGGTGAAGGATCGCCCGCGACCCTAGTTGATGCCGGGAGCTGCTGATTACCGCAGCTGTGGTACATCCCTATTGCAAATAGGGAAATGTGAGAGAGGAGAAACGAAAAAAAAAACAAAAGAGAAGAAAATGGAGGTTAAAGGGAAAGAGAGTGCAGGGGGTGGAAGGAGCTGGTGTGAGCGAGCTGAAGAGCGAAGACTCGGGAGAGAGTAGACAGTCAGCTGGGAAGAAAGCCCCTGGACAAGAGTGTGTGGCTGATCTTCGCGGGGGTTGAATTGGGTCACTCCAGCTAAACCTGTCTGAGGAGCGGGAGTGACCAGGAATGTGAACGGCTAGCCGCAGAAGACCGGGAAGGCAGCAGGGGTCAAGGAGGTTTGGGAGGAGAGCCCCAATGTGAGACCAATGACCGTTGGGGACCCAAGCCTAGGTCCGGAGAGGGAGCCTTACTGTAGCCATGGTGCACTTTTTGAACACTTTGATTTAGAGTTGTTTGGTTTTTTCTTTTAAGGAATCAGATCATTGAAGTTTTAAACATCCCCATCCAATAGACATTATTAGAATACACTTAGAATTAAGGCCAAAAAGTTCTATCTTGGTCTCAACAGACCAGAGAATCTTATTTCTCACCATCTCAGAGTCCTTCAGGTGTCTTTTAGCAAACTCCAAGATAGAACTTTTTGGCCTTAATTCTAAGCGGTATGTGTGGAGACAACCAGGCATTGCTCATCACTTGTCCAATACAGTCCCCACAGTGAAGCATGGCGGTGGCAGCATCATGCTGTAGGGGTGTTTTTCAGCTGCAGGGACAGGACGACTGGTTGCAATCGAGGGAAAGATGAATGCGGCCAAGTACAGGGATATCCTGGACAAAAACCTTCTCCAGAGTGCTAAGGACCTCAGACTGGGCCGAAGGTTTACCTTCCAACAAGACAATGACCCTAAGCACACAGCTAAAATAACGAAGGAGTGGCTTCACAACAACTCTGTGACTGTTCTTGAATGGCCCAGCCAGAGCCCTGACTTAAACCCAATTGAGCATCTCTGGAGAGACCTAAAAATGGCTGTCCACCAACGTTTACCATCCAACCTGACAGAACTGAAGTGGGTCTGCAAGGAGGAATGGCAGAGGATCCCCAAATCCAGGTGTGAAAAACTTGTTGCATCTTTCCCAAGAAGACTCATGGCTATATTAGCTCAAAAAGGTGCTTCTACTAAATACTGAGCAAAGGGTCTGAATATTTAGGACCATGTGATATTTCAGTTTTTCTTTTTTAATAAATCTGCAACAATTTCAAAAATTCTTTTTTTTGTCTGTCAATATGGGGTGCTGTGTGTACATTAATGAGGGAAAAAATTGATTTAAATGATTTTAGCAAATGGCTGCAATATAACAGAGTGAAAAATTGAAGGGGGTCTGAATACTTTCCGTACCCGCTGTATGTGAGGTTCTGTTCATAGAAGTAAATAATATATAGCAAAACAAGGAGCTGTGCAGCAGAGAGTGATCAGAGGTCTTTCAAATTTGATTTTGCTGAATTCTCCGAGTTAAATAGAAATCACAAACTTGAGGACAGTGATTAATATAAATGTAGATGCAGCAAATATGTTTAGCACAAAATTCAAAAAAACACTTCTTCTCGCAAAGAATTATAGGAATCTGAAGCAACCTACTGAATCCTGTCATGTTCTAAAATGTATCGGGATAAAATATTGTTAACAGTGTACCTACCACCTAACCAAATGGTCTGAAAGATTTCCCTTCGTTAATAAAAAGTTCTGTTCTTGTATCATATTGCAGCCCCAATGGAACATACATTTTAGAAACATGTTACACATTTAAGAAGCATTTGCACTTGTTAGATCTGTCCCTTAGGGTTATAGCATACTGTGAAGTTTTTTTGAAATCTGAGGCAATGTAAAGTATATCAAGATTCTTGAGGTGTCAGACATACAAAGGCAATGTATATGATATTTAATTATTTTGTATATTCATTGTATTATGCCAAGGCCTTACACATGAAATAAACTGGTTTTGTTTGATATCAGTGCACAGACTTCACTATGAAGAATTATTGAAATGTGTAGCAGTTATGAGCATCTGGACTTTGCTGATCTACCTGCCAAAGTGTGATGCAAACATAAATGCTGCTTGAGTAGCAATTATTTATTAGAGCAGATTGTTAAGTGCTCACATGTTTCTGTGAAAACTGTTTCAAGGACAGAAATAGTGATTTTCTAGTAATTATGTAGAACCAAGCACTCTAAGGTGTTCTGCACTTTTCATTTATCATTTTATTCATTTAGTGTAGTTCAGTATATGGTACAGGGATGAAACCATTCATGGGACATACAGTATGAGAAAACATGGGCTTAGCCTGTGATTCAAAGTCAGGAAGTACTAGTAACCAGTGATTTATCCAGGTTAAAATAAATTTCTTTAGTGGCGAGGAAACCTGTTTTTTATGGAAGAATTGATAGGTAAGAGGTCATAATTTTTATTTGTTGTTAAATGGATTTTTTTCATTCAGTGCCTAGCTACATAAATTGTATTAATGCTTTTTTTGCTTGGTAATTTGAGCTATATATACTCACTATGGACCTCATATATCACCATTGTAGTTTATGTTTAATTAGTGTTTGTCCAATATCCATCCATCTTGCACATTGCCATTCTGACATGCCAGTTACACGATGTCCAGTGGAATTATAAAAGTGAAATTCTTGCTTCACATTGCAGTGACAAGATTCATTTGACCTGAACAAAAGATGAAAATACTTCTCTTATTCTGCATCATCTGCACTGCAGAAAGGTGGCACATACCAGCAATCCATTAAATGTTTTAGCACTTTTTTGATGCTTGCTTTGATGATTACTTAGGGTAGCCCTGCATGCTATCCTTCAAAATGCCTCTGTACATGTGACATTAAGGATCACATAATCTGTGACATTCGCTTGCAAGAAAGGATACCTATTGCAGGTGGCTGATACTGAAAGTACATCTCTCTTCACTGATCTGGTATATGGCACGTGTAGTAAAAAAAAGTGTGTGAACCTTCTTTCTGTCAGGCATGTGCTCTGCATTCACCTTTCAGTCACCATGCAGCATCATTACATTAAACTATGTGAAAATACACTCTTTGCGCTGCAAAAACAGCAAGCAGTTTTTAATGTTTACAGAATTTTGCACATCATTATATTTGTCCCAAGTATGGTGTGCATATTTCATGTCTTGTTGAATTGTAAATTTCAAAAAAGCAAAAAAAGAGAATGTGTAGCATTTCCGTTTCATCTGTAAGCAACTGCTGCCTTTATCCTTATAATGTGATTTGATAACAATTTTTAGATTCCGTTATTTACTTGGCTAAAGTGGGGCATTTTAAAAATTGCTCTGGAATAAGTGTGGTCTTAATGTTGAACCATATGTAGGATGGGAAAAATGTTTTCCCTGTTTAATTGGTTTAAATCGATAAGCAAATGAGAACACTTTTTAAAGACAAATAATTTTGTTCATAGAGCAATAAAATTCAGAGGGTATACACATGTAGTAACACTATGGTTTTGATTTTTATTGCATGTGAGAATTATGCTTGCATGTTAACACTTTTGTGTATTAATAAGAATATTAGCCACATTAAACAAAATCAAAATTAATGGTCAGAGTTTCCTGAAAACGTCTTTAAATTATAATTATCAAATAATGTGATAACAAATGCCAAATGACTTACTAGGTTAGAAAAGACCACATATAATAATGAACAACTGTGCTGACTTGCAGAAGAAAGCATCAATCAGTGAAAAGGCCATGGTTCATATTTCGGAGACCACATCAAAGTGAGAATTGAGCCTTGTAATGGAAGAACATCAGAGGTGGTTTGCTAATACAAACCAGACCATCACTGTTTGAGTTCTATCATGTTCTTAAACAAATATATATAAATTAAATGTACTGGAAGTGGAATAACATTTGAAAATCAAAACTACTCTAATAACTGTGATGTGAAAAAGTACTTTATGGCAAGGATTATGCTTTACTGAGTGAAAAATGGTACAGGTGTTGCCAAACAGTTTATTAACTCTCTATTAATTTAATAACAAATGAGTTTTCTCTCATATCTGTGATGTTTTTTTGGGTTTTTTTAGCTCGTGTATGCTTATTTTACGCATCTCTACAAAATAGATTTTTCAAGAATTTATAACAATCTAACAAAAAACTGTCATTAGTTTAGTGTCATTAGATTAGTATGAAACGTTTCATAAAACTGAAAGAAATTTTATGCTTTTCATAACAACTTTTCAAAGCAATTTAAGAAAATAAAATATATGAAAACATTTTTGTTCCTCCTTCTACACTGTACGAAATGGGAGTTTCTTTTGAATATAATTTACACCATAAAATCAATGTTACAATACAAGAAAAGAAAGTTTCCTCTTAAAAAAAAAAAAAAAAAATTCAGGGACTGTCAAAACTGCAGAATACATTTTTTTTCATAATGGCTGTCCCCTGAGCCAAACCACACAGTCTAAACTTCCCTTAAGTATCCTGTTTGTGAGCTTAAATTAGTTTTTAGTTCTCCTTAGGAGTTGACCTTGAACTGAACTATTGCTAGGCAATACAGTTCTTAGGAATTTTTCTTGGTGTTTCATCCATACACATAACAAGGTAAATACAATTAAACACAATATACAATAAATGACACCATCACAAAATTAAATAGTGTAATAATGAAAAATATATTGCACGAATATATAAAACAATATAGTAAAGCAGAATTGAACTTTTGTCCTGTAATATATCAAATAAGTACTTCTAATATAAATAAAAAATAAAGGCTTAATTTTGATTGGATGGAGGAGTCAGGGTAAGACATCAATGAATTAGAGTCTGTGTTTAACCATTGTGACTGCAGTAGAAAAGAGACTGTTTCTGTGTTCAGGAGTTCTATCTTTTTAGTGACCGGTAATGTTTTCTCTATGGTAATAACTGAAAGAAATGGTTTGCCCAGATGAGTGTAGTCTTAAAGTGTTTCCACCTCAGAAAGAGATTTGTAACATGGTGCAAGTGCTTGTGGTCAGCCAATCAGCACAATTCACTACCCGGGCCCTATCCATGATAGTTCCTGGTTGAACAAAAAGTACATACTCTGGAGTAGGAGCTAAAAAAGTACCAGGAACTACCTACCACAAGTACAAATGGCCCAAGTTTTTGTAGTAGGAATGCTACAAAAGTTTTTAAAAAAGTCCCTGGTTCCTGAAAAAGTTCTTGCTGTGGGAAAGCATCTTTTGATTATATTTCCAGCATGTTTCCTGACCCATGATATATACAGGACCTCAGTAGATTATAATTTCAGGCCTACAATCTTTTCTGCTGTCTAAATAACACACTGCACTTTGTTTCAAGTGAGCAGATGCACTGCCATACCGAACTGTTGTGGAGAAATTGAGGATGCTTTTAATTACAGCTCTATAAAACTCTACCAAGGTTAAACATTTTAAGTTGACATTGAAAAAACATGCACTGCTGAGCTTTTTTGATAAAAGCAGTTATGTTTTCATTCCAGTTCAGATTGCGAGGGATAGTTCTTTAAAGAAATTTAAACAATTCCACCCTTTTGACAGCAACATCATTTATAACTAGGTGTGCAGGAGGTGAGGAATGTCTGCTAAAATCTACAATCAGTTCTCGCTTTTTCAGGGAATTCAAATTAAGATTGCTGAGGATGCAGCAACTGTCTGGCCGATCCACCGCTCATCTATATGGCACCTCATCTCCAATCAGGACGGTTTCATCAGCAAGCTTCAGCTGCTTAATAGATTGCTATATTGTTATTGTTAGATAATAATAGATATTGTTAGATTGTCTATTGATTGCGCAGGTTAATATTTTAATTAGTGACTAATATATTCATTTACATTTGAACTCTGTTTTTCTTTCAGCTTCACAAATAAACGTGCTGTATCACCAAACCCTTACTTAGATAATCCCATCAATGGTTATTCATGCCCATCCGGACTAGCACTCCACTACGATGATGTCCCATGTGGAAATGGATCGGTAAAGTTTCTTTTCAATTATTATTCTTTTTTTCTTTCTGTTTACTTTTTTGGTCTATTTTATCTGCATTTGTTTAATTTTATTTCACTGTTTTTATTGTTACTTCCTAAACCTCTTCCTTTAAATACTTTTTACTATTTATACTACTTTTAGTTATTTGTCTAAAGCTCAGTAGCTCTAATTTCGACAAACATTGAGATGATCATATATCTTCTCTAGGGTAATCATTTTCATTTGAGATGACAGACCAAGTTTTTCATTTGTGTTAAAATGAATACAGTACATAAAATGAATAATTCCAACAGTCATAGACAGCACGAAAGACTGAGTATATACTGGTTCTTCTTTGTGTGGCATGCATCACTTTTAGGTTGATATAGTGTTACATATATTTCAGTTATACGTTCTTGTTTCCCCAATTGTGAATCATTTCAAAAACTTACTTATTACTATAGACTGTAGTATTACTCATTTGTAGCTTTAAATGATTTTACATTACTTGCAAAGCAGCACTTCACTTTCTTAGGTCATTGCACCCGAGACATCACATCTTCTTTCAACCATTTCAGAGATATGTTTTTTGCCACTAGGGGGCACAGCAGCTCCTCAAACAAGTAGACACCAGGCAAAAGTTCAGCAACGCACACAGTTTTTATTCATATTTTATTGCCTTCTTTTCTTTCTCTTCCTCTTTCTGTCTCCTTTCACCTCTACTCCTCTTTTGGCTAGAGTCATCGTTGTTGTTGTCGTCGTCGTCCTCATCCTCCTCCTCCTCATGCCAACTCTGGCTCCTCGAATGAAGGCAAATGTCTCACTTTATGCTGCACCTGGGAGTACTCCAGGTGTCTCATTAATGAGGTCCGAAAGCACTACCAGGTGTGGAGGAAACACAACAAGTAGGCATGTGCAGCACTCCCTGGCCTCACCTACGAAGCCCAACAGACTGTGCCAAACCCCAGCTACCATGGTGTGGGAATCCAAGGCACTGCTGCAAACAAGGGGGCCTGCCATCTAGCGCCCCGCAGGAGATAATGCCTTGAGCACACTCTCTCCCCTGGTCCTTTCGTTACAGAAGTAGTCTGGCCGGGCAAAGGCCCTGACCATCTGTCACAATGTATATAAAGCACATTTTGAGCTGAAATCTAATATTCTTATTTGTTGTACTGTTCACTTTTTTAATTCTTTTTTTTTTTCAAAGCACTTCATATGGTTATGTCTAATCTGAGAGCATTGATCTGTGCATATATTTAAAAAAATTCTAAATGATTCACTTTATTGTACTAGAGTACCATAACTTTATTAGGCAGTTTACATATGTTTATTTATGCTGGGGACTGTCTTCCACATTTCTTATTTTCATGTCTCCACAAATTTTAGGAATCTCAGTATACCCATTTATTATCCGTTTTCTGCCATTTTCATGTATCTTATTTAATCAATAGTTAACTAAGAATGTATCTATCACTATCAATTGTTATTTGCAAAAATGTGAGGTAAAGATAAGGATTCAGGCTCACATTTCATGTGGGTAAATTCTGGTTTTAGTACTTCAAGCTAAAAATTAAACTTTCCATCCATCCATCCATTATCCAACCCGCTATATCCTAACTACAGGGTCACGGGGGTCTGCTGGAGCCAATCCCAGCCAACACTAGGTGCAAGGCAGGAAACAAACCCCGGGCAGGGCGCCAGCCCACCACAGAATTAAACTTTCCATTATGTTTTAAATCAATTTCATTTGTACAAACACAACACAACATAGACAGAATTTGGGCTGGAATTTGAAGGCCTGTTTCTGAAACTGTGAAGTATATTCTGAGCTGTTGTGCTTGTTAGGTAATTTGTGGTGACTCTAAATTGTGACTCATCATAGAAATAAATCAGAGTTGCAGTGGCTTAATGCTCTGTCTCGGACTGGTTCCCGTCTAGTGCCCAGCACTGCTGGAATAGGTACTGGTTCTACTTGATCAAAATTAAACGTCTATTAGAAAATGGATGCAAACACCTGCACTCACACGTACGTAGCCAATTTAAAATTGATACTTAGATGTCTTTGAGATGTGGGAGAAAAACCCATGCAGATTTTGAGAAAACATGCAACTTCCTGATAGGTACACTTTGTTTGGTCAAAGTTTTTTTAGTTCTGGTACTTTGGAGTTGTGAAGCAGCAGCACACCTGGCTGCAATTAAGATGTAGCTGTGAATTTAAAAGGTACAGTTGAAAAAACAAAACTCACATTAAAAGAAAAAAGAACCACAGATAAAGCAAAATGACAAAAAATTTAATGATTCCAGGTTGAAGAAAAAGTTGTCTTTTCCTTAAAATGTGACCCTTACATGACCCCCTTCTTGCTCAGATTTGAATTGCACAATCATTTCAATACTAGAAACACATCTATCTAGTGTTGCTACTCCTACAAAATATTCTCAATTTCCATTTCATACATGAATGTTGCAGGAGGCTGTTGTGTCCTGTATAAGGAAAGAGTCAGCCCTTGCAGGGTAACAGTGCATCACAGACCTCCCTCACGCATACACTCACAAAGGACCCATCTCTAATCAGCACTTAACCTAGCACTCATATCTAAGGGGATGTAGGAGGAAAACTGCTGGACTTGGAATAATATCCATTTTGACCAGGAGAAGCAAGGTTGACTCCATGGAAGCAGCTGCCTTGTTACTTATAATTAAGACATTATTGCTGGGCACTTTTTCACCTTGATATAAAGATGGTTTTTTTCGATTATTATGTACTCATCAGCACAGTGACACTTTGGGTAGCTTCAAAATTTTACTACAGCAATGTTTCAAGCTGGCATGTGCTTTATTTAAAGTTTGTATGTTGTCCATGTTTACTTTATGGATTCTGATTTTTTTCCCTACAGATAAAGAAATGCTGTCAAGTCAATAGAAATAGCTAAATTAGTGTGTACCTATAACTACCTTTTGTCCAAGAGCTCTTTGGCAGAATCTGACTTTCTGCTACCATGGATAGGATTTAGTTGACATAAAGCTTAATGTATGCGTGAGCAAATATGGCCTTTATTGGCTTCTTCGGAAATGTGCTTCCTACCTAATTTGGCCAGCCCATTGTAGTACAACCCACCCTGGGCCTGGTCAGGGCAAAGTTCTATCTATAATAATTCATCAACCTAGACAAGACTGAAGTCTGAATCATAATCTCGGTCCACTATATGTGTCCTTAGCAAAGACAGATGAGAGTTATGTATAAAATTAAACTGTAGGATAAATGGAGATAATGCAAAATACATTAACAATTGAGTTTCTTGTAAAACTTTGTATTCAATGTAATGTATATTAATCATTATTGTATACAGTGGTGTGAAAAACTATTTCCTGATTTCTTATTCTTTTGCATGTTTGTCACACAAAATGTTTCTGATCATCAAACACATTTAACCATTAGTCAAATATAACACAAGTAAACACAAAATGCAGTTTTTAAATGATGGTTTTTATTATTTAGGGAGAAAAAAAATCCAAACCTACATGGCCCTGTGTGAAAAAGTAATTGCCCCTTGTTAAAAATAACCTAACTGTGGTGTATCACACCTGAGTTCAATTTCCGTAGCCACCCCCAGGCCTGATTACTGCCACACCTGTTTCAATCAAGAAATCACTTAAATAGGAGCTGCCTGACACAGAGAAGTAGACCAAAAGCACCTCAAAAGCTAGACATCATGCCAAGATCCAAAGAAATTCAGGAACAAATGAGAACAGAAGTAATTGAGATCTGTCAGTCTGGTAAAGGTTATAAAGCCATTTGTAAAGCTTTGGGACTCCAGTGAACCACAGTTAGAGCCATTATCCACAAATGGCAAAAACATGGAACAGTGCTGAACCTTCCCAGGAGTGGCCGGCCGACCAAAATTACCCCAAGAGCACAGAGACGACTCATCTGAGAGGTCACAAAAGACCCCAGGACAACGTCTAAAGAACTGCAGGCCTCACTTGCCTCAATTAAGGTCAGTGTTCACGACTCCACCATAAGAAAGAGACTGGGCAAAAACGGCCTGCATGGCAGATTTCCAAGACGCAAACCACTGTTAAGCAAAAGAACATTAGGGCTCGTCTCAATTTTGCTAAGAAACATCTCAATGATTGCCAAGACTTTTGGGAAAATACCTTGTGGACTGATGAGACAAAAGTTTAACTTTTTGGAAGGCAAATGTCCCGTTACATCTGGCTTAAAAGGAACACAGCATTTCAGAAAAAGAACATCATACCAACAGTAAAATATGGTGGTGGTAGTGTGATGGTCTGGGGTTGTTTTGCTGCTTCAGGACCTGGAAGGCTTGCTGTGATAGATGGAACCATGAATTCTACTGTCTACCAAAAAATCCTGAAGGAGAATGTCCGGCCATCTGTTCGTCAACTCAAGCTGAAGCGATCTTGGGTGCTGCAACAGGACAATGACCCAAAACACACCAGCAAATCCACCTCTGAATGGCTGAAGAAAAACAAAATGAAGACTTTGGAGTGGCCTAGTCAAAGTCCTGACCTGAATCCAATTGAGATGCTATGACATGACCTTAAAAAGGCGGTTCATGCTAGAAAACCCTCAAATAAAGCTGAATTACAACAATTCTGCAAAGATGAGTGGGCCAAAATTCCTCCAGAGCTGTAAAGACTCATTGCAAGTTATCGCAAACGCTTGATTGCAGTTATTGCTGCTAAGGGTGGCCCAACCAGTTATTAGGTTCAGGGGGCAATTACTTTTTCACACAGGGCGATGTAGGTTTGGATTTTTTTTCTCCCTAAATAATAAAAACCATCATTTAAAAACTGCATTTTGTGTTTACTTGTGTTATATTTGACTAATGGTTAAATGTGTTTGATGATCAGAAACATTTTGTGTGACAAACATGCAAAAGAATAAGAAATCAGGAAGGGGGCAAATAGTTTTTCACACCACTGTACAACATAATTAACATGCCTCATTACAACCTTTATAAAGAGCAAAGAAGATTATAATACAAATATTGAAATTATTGAATACAATGCAAATGAAAAACATAAAATACAAATAAAAGCAAAAGGTAAAACAATGGGAAACTATGATGAAGAGTGCCTTACTTGTCTATAGTGAGACAAATGAACAGTACCCTGAAAACACTGAGAACATCTTACGGATTCAGTGTGCTGTGTTTGTATCTAGCGCCTAGTTTGTGTGGGTTTTCCTCAGCGTACTCTGATGTTTGAGTGGGCCTTTTACTTGTCAGTTGCCACAATTCATTCTGAATTTGATTAAGTGGGTTTGAGAATGGTAGGATACACCCATGTAACTAATACCACAGGATAGAGTGTTAAAACTTACATTTTATAAAAAAAAGGGGGCCATCAGTTTTTAATCCAGAGCAAAAAGTGGATGTTCCACCTGAGTGTGAATGTCAAGATAGATCAGCAAGTAGGATGCATGAAAGAATTTCTGACAATAAGAACAACATTGTGAGAGGATTTAATCTGTGAAATAGGTATAGGCAGTGTGAGGAATTTTTGTTATTATTTTAGATTCTTGGTGCTGATTCATAATTCATTCAGAATGTAATGAAGATATAATGCTGTTATTAAAGTAATAGTCTTAAAGATAGCAACTGATGCATTTTATCAACTTACAAGTAATAAAACATGTGTAATAATTCATATTGTTCTTAGCAATTGCTAATGCCTCTGCTTGCCTCAATATAGTCTTAACACTTTTGATGACATAAGTCATCAGTATGTCATAAGTATAATGATGTAATGTTCAAAATTGATTTTGTGATTTATTTATTTTTTAACTTGCCATCACTAATACCTCTTTCACACATGCATTTTCTAAACTGTCTACTTTGTCATGTGCTATCACAGGACCCAGAGGACACATATTCAGCTCCTACTAACAGATGTTGGAGGGAAGAGGGGCTATATGAAAATGCTGAACTTTATGAAAACTCATCACCTCCAAAGCTTGCATCCCACTTCTCCACTAAGCCTACCAGGAATTCTTCTGCTGAAAAACTGACTACTAACCATTATAAATCTCCTGTCTCTTCTAAACTGTCTTCTGCTTCATCTATTACTAACACGTCTGTGGGGGCACGGGGTTCTGCTGAGTCCGCCTCACAGGTGAGGCAGTACAATAAGACCATTAACCAAAGACTATATTCAGAGATAATATCAAAAACTTATATTTGTTTATTCACACAAAAACACAATGAATATTGACTGTGAAATATCAGAGTTTTGCACTTGAAGGTTTATATAACTGGCAAATCGATGAATCATAAACTTCTATTTCTTGACTCCCATTTGTAGTTAGGAATTGAACTGTTTCTCAGCAGCCATATCCACTATTTATTCCTAGGTGCACTCAATTTCGGTTTGGGTCTTTTAGTCCTGTCCAAGTCACACTGCATCGGTTTCGACCAGCTCACCACCAATTTGTGTTGTTTATAACTTGGCATCACTCTTTACCAGTTTGTCTAGAACCACAAATTAGATGACACAGCCACAAAGTCAATCATAGATTTTTGACACAAGGTACTCTGATACATCCTTGTGTTTGAATCTGGCTCAGTATAGACAATCCATGACTAGCACAGAAATACAGTAACAATTCACTTCAATCACCATTTGCCCCATTAATGCCCATCCTCAGATATCTCCATTATTTTCCATGTGAGCATTGAAGTCTTCCTTAGAACTGTAGATTCAGTATATGGTACCCTTTCTAGCATTGATTCAACACCTCTAAAAAGACATAATGCTCTGAATATATGTGCAGTGCACATACACACACACACAGTGGTCAAATGCTTCCTCTCTACTACTTAAAGTTGTATTGAGACATCCCTCATGTCCACTGGAACAAACTTCAACTGTACAGCACCCAGCCAGGAGGTTATGAGCGTTTCCACACCTGCCCACTGGCTCTTAATTTGGGCAGTTTCAGAATAGGAGAAAGATCCTCTTTAATCAGGAAGTTTGTCAACTGGTGTGAGTTTGACCATATGTAACCAGTATTTTTCAGCCTTAAGCAAGAGTCGTTTTTCTACACCAGCGAAGTTACCTTCTGCACCCCAACAGGATGTTTCTGCTGCCTAGTTCTAGTATGCCAGGGTCTGTTTCACTCTTGTCTATCACCTTTCTGACATTTCACATAACTGTCAAATCTTCGCCTTGTGGGTGGTGAGCCCACACAGTGGCTCCATGAAGCCTATTATTATTAAATTGCATTTCTGGTATGAAAGAGAGCACTCTTTTAAATGCCATCTTTACAATTTCTTAATCAGCCAAAACTTTATCATAGCAGTATGATATGATATGCACAGTGTATAATATGTGTGTGTCTATCTATCTGTCTGTCTAGATATTTTTGTGTTATAATGTTGTTTTCTTTTGATTCCCTTTGTTGTTAAATTAGAACCATATATACATATTTTATCATATTATTGATTGTGTCTATGAATGCTGCAATAATAATAATTAAACCATTTTACAAATTTACTTGAGGAACCTTTTTTGGTGATTTGATTCATACTGACAATTATTATGTTAGGTGTCCTTTTACCTTACTGTTTATGTTTGGGCTAAAATGTATTATAATTTCCTTTAGCTCAAAGGAAAGAAGGTCCCCATCAGCAATGGACTGACAACAAAACAGAAGGTGGACAGACCTCAGCAGAAGAAAGCAAATGGGAATGTACCAATTAAACGCACTAACTCGAGTAAGTCTTTCATCAGTCTTACAGATTACTGAACATCTTCAGAACTCAACAGTTGATTTCTTTGTTTAAAAAAGCAATAGTAAGAGATTGATGAACATATTTAAGCATTTACTTCATGTCAGAAACTCATTTAGGACTATTGGTACTATGCTAATTTAGATGAAGTTGGCTATACGTTTGGAATATTTCCTGGTGATTTTTAAATATTTAAATCAGTTTCAGATTACATTTGTGACAACGGAAGAAAGGCAGTAGTGTTTATACCAAAATACTTTATGCATCAAAGTTCTGTAAACAATCAGTAGATAATATATAAGATAAATGAATGTGAATAATGAAAGGCACAATGGCCATATTTCCCCAAGTGTAGCATAAATTAGGAATTTAAATCCATTTGATTAGTGTTGGGTAGTGCAGTAAGTAAAACCATACAGCATAGTTAAGTTAAACTCTTTTTAGTATTCTAAATGGTATAAAACTAAGTTTATTTTTTTCTTCTGTTCTAGTCTTTAAATATGCAATTTTTAAATACCAAATGTTACAGAAAAGCAAATTATTTACCAGATATTTTAAGCTTTTGATTTTTAAGGAAAATGTAATCTTGTGAATTTACAAACACTGGTCCTTCATATGCTATATAAATATATAACTTCAAAGGTTTTGTGGTTAGATAAATAATATGTTTTAGGAGTGAGAGCTGATTTTTTCAGATATGTTCTTGATTGATTTTACACTATTGTGTGTTACACATTATCCATCCATCCATCCATTTTCCAACCCGCTGAATCCGAACACAGGGTCACGGGGGTCTGCTGGAGCCAATCCCAGCCAACACAGGGCACAAGGCAGGAACCAATCCCAGGCAGGGTGCCAACCCACCACATGTTACACATTATAACTTTTCCATTTCTCTAAAGATACAGACCAGTACAAATATGGTAAGAACCGGGTAGAAGCAGATGCCAAAAGACTTCAAATTCAGGAAGAACAATTGATGAAAAAGAAGCAGGATCTACGGAATAAGCTTTCACAACTAAGAAAAGAAAAAAAGGATGTTCGAGCTGCAATAGAAGCAAATACAGGTAAACTATTTTCTTCCTTTTGCAAATGCATCAGTACAGCCAATGCAAGGGACATAACTAGGTAGCTTTAAATTTAGAATATTTATAGGATGTGTTACTTTTATGTATTTATTAGTAAATGCCACAGCACAACAACGATGTTGTGCTAATGACACAGATGACGAGACACAATGTCGAAATGAAGCAAACGCTGTGGCTCAACAACATGTAAATGAAACTTCTTAGCAACAGAGGTTAAGGCTTGACTTTTTCACTATAAACATTGTCTTTCTGGAGGTATTTTCTTGAGATAAGGATTAATAGGACTCATATGCCAGAGATATGGCTAAGATATGGTATTGACAGTGTCTTCTTACAAAAGCCAGTGGGGTAGCAAGGACATGTGGGTCCACTTTCTCTGCACTGGGTAATTCTTAAGAGTTTCCTGATGCATCTTCAAGTTCATGAATATAGTAAAACTGCTAGGCAGTCTTTGGGTTGTTTTTGGTCCTGAAGACCACCCACAGCTAGTAAGGTAATAATGAAGATTGTTTTATTTTGTCTGTGTTTGAACATTCAAACAGTTATGATAAGAACAAATCATACAGCCTAACATAGCTCATTAATCTTTATTTAGCTAACACTTCCAAATAATATTAGGTTGAGTTTGAAGGTCTCCAAAATATCTATCACACTCCTTCGTAATTAATTTTATATATCTGTGGTGCTGCATGTGAGGAAAAACTTTGTAACATGTTTGTGATATTTACTCATTACCACTTCCTATCTGTGCCTCTATGGGCTTGCTGAAGAAATAATTTAAAAAATTTCTGATTTGTTTTCATATTTGTAAACATTTGTACAATTTCACTTAATGGCCATTTCTCTAAAATGAATAGGAGGAACTTCTCCATGCTCATCATAGCTTATACCCTGCAGCCTGGTTGCACTTACCTTAATTGCTATGTATTGCAACTATTTTCCTTTTGTAATATGAAGACCAAAACTTCACACAGTATTCCAGATGATGCCTCATAAATGTGTTTGTATAGCTTAAGTGTAACATCCCATGATTTGAACTCAGCATGGCATGCTATATAACCTAACATCATATTAGCTTTCCAAATTAATTTTTTACATAATCTTGATGTCAAAGTGGTGAGTTTGCTCTGATTCATAAATCTTTGCCATGGCTTACTTTCTAGTTTCAGATTCAGTGTTATGTAGTCAAAATCTACCATGTTTACTTCTTATGTGAACTACTTTACATTTGTCCAAGTCTAAATTCAGTTCTGGTCTACATGTAAAAACTCAGCCGAAAAATTCATATCATAGTATAATTAAAAATTGTGACAGTTAAATACCAGTACGATGTAAATAAATTTCAAACATGTATATACTTTTCAGACTGAAACATATCTTTAGCAAATAATTAGATTTTTTATTAATTGTGCCCACATACATATCTCTTATTTATCAAAACACTAGTTAACATTCTGGAACTCAAATAGATTTGATATACGATAAAAAAGTACAACTTCTTTCTCATTCATTCACTGCTCCCAAGCAAACACAGTGCAAGACACAGCTTCTTCCTGTTTGCATGGATTCACCAGTCAGGTTGAACCAACAGCACACTGGATAATATTCTTAGGCTTTTCCTTTTGTAGGTATTTTAACATAATGTACATAATTATTAATCTCTATATATAATCTTCATTTGGATCTTTATTTTTGTTTGTCTGCGAATGAATTAGAAGAAGAAGCACTAGATGGCAGTAGAGAGACAGCTAAAACATAGGCATTGCATTAAGAATCTCCTCCAGGCTTATACTAATGAAGACTGTAGTACACCATTCACACCTCAAAACACAGACATTCAAACTAAACAAATATTTGTGCTTTAAATTAACTAAAGAGATCTTCATTTAGATCTTGATCTTTGTTTGTCTGCGAATTCCACACATGTGTAGACCACCTTCCAGTTTAGTACGTTGTTGTTACTCACGGATATCAACAATGTGCCGGAATAACGAAAGGGGTGGTGGACAGTGTTACGCTGGTTAGCTCCTGAGGCCTGGTTAGATAATGAGATTGCTGAAGATAAAAGGTACGTGCCTAAGTAACATATGAATGAGAGAAAGACAGTTTGTAAAATGAATGACAACGTAACAGCATGTTCCGGAAATTATTATTGTTATGTTGTAGCCGGCGAATGCTGCGTGTCTCACAGTTGTACCGTGGCTTGCTCACATGTCAGTGAAGTGATCCCTATTTATGCTTTAAAGAGCCTGGATACCTATGTGTCCCCCTTTTATAACCATTTCTCCGTGTATATTGCCTTACTCTTTGGATTGCCTCAAAGCAACCTGCGAGATTGGAGAAAGGTTGAGATGAGATCGTGAGAGGAAACGACAGCGTCATGAAAACGAGACGGACTGTGAACGGACAGAAGCAGAAATGCTCCTACACCACCACATAATTACGATTCGGACAGTGATTCCGAGTAGGCCGTTCCTATCAAATCAATATCCAAGGGTTTTCTTTTGTAATTTTGTTTCCCTTATAAAAAATCATAATGGTGTGCGATGAAGGGCCCAGTTCACGACTGGCAGCTGCGTTTAAACAGGGAGCCCTTCACAGACAACTTTAACACACACAACATAGTTGGGCACACATGGCTAGTAGCTATATATTTTACTTTTAGTTTTCATAAACAGGACAATATTAATTTTATTATGAAATAAAAATCAGATGCCTTTATGCAAGACAATGAACAATATCAAGATTTTCTTTTTTTTATTTAAAAAGGCAGTTTAAATGTTTTATTCAGAGTCATCTAGCAAAGTAATATACTGTACATATGTGACAAGTTGGCAGTGTGGAGGAGGAAAACAAAAACTTATGGAGACAATTTTCTAAGAGAAAATTAACTCCTGGAAACCATTGGAATTTATATGTTTATTGTCTCTCTGCCATAGAGCAATACAACAGCCTATATACAGTGTGACTCAAAAGACATATTCTTAACAGAGAATGCATCACTTGTTTAATTAGTTGTTTATGTGGGTAGCAGAGGTTTTTTGTAAAATCAGAAACAGAAACTGTAAGAGAAACTGGCACCCCAGCAACAAAAAACCATCCTTAGATGCAAAGCATGAAGCTACACACTGATGTCCGTCATCAGTAAAATAACACGAAAGAATGTTAAAAACAAAGTGAAAACTAAAAAATACTCTAAAATCTAAAAATGAGTCCAAAATGAATACAGATAAACAGTACTAATGTCCATATGTCCATAGCTCCTTCTAAATTATGGTGCTGTAGATGTAGAAATTGGTTTAAGTGTCCTTTTGCCCTAAAAGAAACATAGACCAAAAGACAGTGGCTCAAAGACCATTGCAAAACACTGGAAGGAAATAAAGAATGGGTAAAGATTAGAAACACCTTGTTATTTTAGATTGTTAACTTGCTGGCATGGACAGTATACACTTTGAACAGCTGCACAAGTATATCTACCAAAATACATGTAATCAGCTTGTTTTTTTGGCTGCTCCCGTTTCCATATCTTCTGTTCTCTGCATCTTTCTCTGTTACACCCACCACCTTCATCTCCTCTCTCGCCACATCCAGAAGTCTTCTCTTAGGCTTTCCTCTTTTCCTCTTACCTGGCAGGTCCATCCTTAACACCCTCCTCCCATTGTACCCAGCACATCTCCTCTGCACATGTCCAAACCAACATAATCTCACCTCACTGACTTTGCCCCCCAGCCGTCCAACCAGAGATGACACTCTAATGTACTCAATTCTAATCCTATCCAACCTTGTCACACCTACTGCAAATGTTAACATCTTTAACTCTTCCACCTCCAGCTCTGTCACCTGTTTTTTGATCATTTCGACAGTCTCCAACCAATACAATGTAGTTGGTCTCACTACCTGTCACAAATCACTCCTGACACTCTTCTCCACCCAGTCCACACTGCTTGCACTCCCTTCTTCAACTCTCTTCCACACTCCTCGTTAATCTGTACTGTTGATCCCTTAAACTCACCCACCTTCGCCAGATCTACTGCCTGCATCTTCACCATTCCCCTGACCTCTCTTTTATTCACACACATATATTCTGTTTTGTTCCTACTGGTATTCATTGCTCTCCTTTCTAGAGTATATCTCCACCTCTCCAGGGTCTCCTCGACATGCTCCCTTCTCTCGCTACAGATCACAATGTCATCCACAAACATCATAGTCCATGGGGACTCCTGTCTAATCTCGTCTGTTAACCTATCCATCACCATTACAAATAAAAAAAGGCTTAGAGCTGATCCCTGATGTAATCCCTCCTCTACCTTGAATGCATCTGTCACTGCTACCACAGACCTCACCACCGTCACATTTCCCTTGTACATAGCTTGTACCACACTTACATACTTCTCTGCCCCTCCTTACTTCTCATACAGTGCCACAACTCCTCTCTAGACACCCTGTCATATGCTTTCTCTAAGTCTACAAAAACATAATGCAGCTCCTTCTAGCCTTCTACCACAGTTCTGCACCTCTCCCTTATTCTTAAAAATTGGTACCAGTACACTTCTTCTCCACTCCTCAGACATCCTCCCACTTTCCACGATTGTATTAAACAATCTGGTTTGAAAACTCCATTGCTATCTCTCCTAAACACCTCCAGGTTTCCATAGGTATGTCATCTGGACCATCAACCTTTACATACTTCTCTTCATGGCTATCCTTACTTCATCCATCATCCAATCTTCTCTCTCTCATTCTGTTAATTCATCAGCCTCTCAAAAGTACTTTTTCAATCTGCTCAGCCCATTCTCTTAATTTGTGAGTATGTTTCTATTTTTATCCTTTATCACCCTAACCTGCTGCACATCTTTGCCAGCTTGCTCCCTCTGTCTAGCCAATCAGAACATGTCTTCTTCTGCCTCCTTAGTGTCCAACCATGATACAACTCATAATACGTCTTTTCTTTAGCCTTCGTCACCTCTCTCTTCACCTTATGTCTTGTCTTCTTAACATCTTGTCTACTTTCTGCATCTCTCTGACTATCCCATTTCTTCTTCGACAACCTCTTCCTCTGTGTACTCTGCTGTATTTCCCTATTCCACCACCAGGTTTCCTTATCCTCCTTCCTCTCTCCAGATGTCATACCAAGCAACCTTCTAGCTGTCAGCCTTACTACTTCTGATGTAGGAGGAACAAACCAGTATGTTTCTTCATGCCTGTTCCAGTACCAAATAAATGGGAAAGGTTATATCAGGAAGGGCATCCAGTGTAAAATTTTGCCAGATCAATATGCTTCATGATTTTTTTGAGTTATAATGATTATATAGGCTGATCTCAGATATTGATTAGAGTGTATATGGACAAGCTTTAAAATGTCTACAGTGCACAAAATTGTATGAAGCCCAATAAACAAAAATATTTCAAAATCAATTTCATAAGTCTTGAGAAATCACTAAATAGAAGTATGATGTGCTCCAATTGCTTTCAAATTGATAGACTGGTTAGGGCATGGTCAAATGGTTTTAAAGCTCTGGCTTATGCTTAGAGCATGAGCAAGTTGAAACCTATTTACACCTATCCTTCTTTGGCAACCTAGCTGGCTAAAAACAAAAACAGATTAAATACTTGTTAGTGACATAAGATTTAAAAATCACACAATGCTTTTAACAGGTTTAAAGCAGGATTTAAGGTTTCAAAATAAATCTGAATTGAACTCTGAATTTATTCCGGGTTGGTCTTCATGGTTAAATCTTGAAGTTTAACAAAATACAATCCACCAAATCTACTGTATTTTATTTGTTCTTTTTAAGGTAATTCTCACCCACTATTACAGGAATTTATTATACTATGGGTATGTTCAGTACATTCTGCATAAGGTTAGAAAGTGACATGACTTTAGCATATGATTTTATACAAAGAGATCATGTACCAAAATAATCATGACTCAAGTATACTGTAGATCCTTGAGAAAGACATATGCTTAAAAAAGCAATTTTGTATATTTAGTTACCTATACCTCCAAAAAAAGAGGCCTCCTAAGAATTTCAGACATTGAATTAGAATTATGTGATCTGTGGCATAAAATGAAGTACTCTGTTTGCAAAGAATGGAAACTGACATTTTATTGGCAACCACATTTTTTAAGCCATGTACTGCTCTGACCTTGTGGTTTTCATAAAGTGATTAGATGAGAAAAGAAAAAGTCAGGTTTCTTAAGTTTTCATTTACATTATCAGCACTTCTAACACTTAAGCTCCCGAACAGAATTAAATTCTGGCCCAGGGACTGTCTGTGTGAAGTCTGCCTGTACTGCCTGCGTCTGCATGTGCATCGTCTAAATATATAGTATCTTGGTTTCCTCCCACAACCCACAGATGGACAGAGTAGATTGTTTGGTGAAACTAACCAATATCAGTAAATGTGGATGTATGGTGTTAGTTTGCTCTTCAGTGGAGTGTTGCATTATCCTCAGTTGGCTCTTGCCTTCTACCTGATGCTATTATAATAAGCTTTAACTGCAAACTAAGAGTGTAGTTACATGCACATACAAAACCGGGATAAGGTGGGTAACCCGGTTCAGACAGAATCCAGTTTTTTTGTTTTTTTTTTAAATCTTGTTTAAATGTGCGAGTACACTTATGGAGTCCTCTTTTGGCAAAACTCTTCAATGTCATAAAAATCTGCAAAAAAAAACCTGTAGCTCTGAATTTGAAAAAAAGCATGGGGCCTGTGCCTCCCAGGATTGTGCGGCTGAATTTAGAACTGTACTTTCAGCTCACCATCAAAAATTTACCAATTTCACTGAGAGATTATTTCCACCAGGAAAAGGAATATTGCAATCATCTGAACATTTGCCTCAGTAGTTGTATCTTTGTGAATACTTCCACTATTTAATACATGTGGCTGCTGCAAAGCAAAAACATGCTCAGGTTAACAGAGTGCAACAGACATTTGCAGGCTGTGAAATCTGTTACTGCAACAAGTTAAAGGTTTACATGGCCATATATCCAGGTTACTCAAGGAGAAATTTACGTGTGTTTACCTCAGAGAGCCATGTGTTGGTTTTTCTAACTAGAATAAGGATGCACATGGCATTTTTGAGAACAGGTTTCTGTGAATAACCAGGATATTAAAGCACATGTAAACATACTGACTGCCTTAAGTTATTTAAGAAAATGCTTTTTCTGAACATTTTTGTTAAAATTTGTATGTGCTTCACTAACCTCTAAAGTTAGTCTTAAATAAAAAGATGCTATTCTACAGATCCAGTTAAAAAAAATAAAGACAAAAAAATAAAAAAAACACATAAACAAAAATGAAAATGCAAAATGCCTAGCCAGAGATTCTTAAACATGATGGACTATATATTTAATATGGTCCTTTAAGGAAATCAAATAAACATACCAACTTAGTGACATTTTGCAAGCTAAGTTTATTGGTGCTCATTTGTGTTATTTGTGCTTGTATTGAAAGGTTTTTGTCTAGCGTACAGTTAATTTTTTTTATTTAGACAGTGTGTGTGCTTGAACTGCTTGTGGATAAAAGTGAGGTCAGTCATTACAAAGTGATAAGCTGGTTGAAGTACTAAGCTGCAGAGCTTTTAAGTTTGGTGATGGAAAAATTGTGCAAGCTACTAAAAAAGTTAAGATTCTACCTGAACCTGAACTGGGCAAACCGGATACAACACTGAAACAAACGATCTCTGCAGATTTTCCACACTTGTGAGATATGCTTAAAGTACAGCAGGGCTAAGTGTAAACCAGTTAGGCTTGCCATTGGCCTCAAGATAATAATAAGACTTTTGTCATGGACCTACATGAAATTGAACCAAATATTTGGTCTCTCCACATAGTTGATCACTTCACACTTTTTTGAGCGGGAAGCATTTTGACCTCAAAGAAACCTTCTGCCGCATTTTATCCACTCTTGGATCAGTATTTTCGAACCACCACAGAAAGTATGTTGTGACAATGGAAGGAAATTTAACAGTGGGGAAGGGAGAAAAATGGCAGTATATTGTAATATTAAAATAGAGACAATAACAACATAGAGCCCATGTAGTAATGGACTTTTAGAAAGACGCAATATAACACTGAAAAAAATCTTTTGAAAGTTAAAAAGAGTAATGCATGCAAGAAGCAAACTGCATTAGACTGGACACTCATCACGAAAAATACTATGCACAGTGTACATTGCTTTAGTTCATAGCAACTATGGTTGAGACAAAAATCCAACCTTGCCTTCCATACTAGCTGATAAACCACCAGCTCTGGAAGGAACCACAATGAGTTTTTGGATTGTACAGCATATCATAACTTTAAATGCAGCTCATAAAGCATTTGCAAAGGTTGAATGTTCAAACAGGATATCCGGAGCTCTTCGGAAACATTACAAGAGACAAGCTATACTATAAATGGTTTGATTATGCAGAATGGAAAGGTCCTATAATTATTAATGGGCAAGATAAATGGTACTCTTGACTATATACAGCACATTAATTGAGGTTTTCTGTTTCTGTACATCGCTCAAGATTAAGGAAGGTGTGTGTTCAAGAAGTAGGTTATTTATCCACAGAGCAGAATTCCATAGAAAATGTAAAAAAAAGAGAAAAAATTATTCAGTTAAGAAAGATGTTGAAACAGACATGGATAGTCAAACAGAGGGTTTTAATAGTGACGCAGATGCTGTTACTGAGGATATTCAGTGACCTTCAATAAACACATCATTTGCACTGTAACCAAGACAAACTATATGAAATGACAGAGGCAGCTGAATCCAACATAAAGCAGAAATTCTTCAACTAACAGGAAAAGCTGGATGAAAAGATTGAAACTGATAAACTTTGGCTTACACCAAGTCTGATGAGTTTGCTGAGACCACATACACAGATAATTTACCAATATGCAGAGCAGCCTTATTTCTAATAAAGGTGTGGCTGACAACCAAAGACAATACCCTATTATACAGCTAAGCAAAAGGAACTCTGCAATTGGAAATATAGCAAAACATTCTGAGGAAATTCCACATCTATGGCAAAAATGTGTTTCAACAAGATGGGTATGCACCTTGGAGGAGACACCAGCAGGTATGGTGTCTAAAGCTCATTTACTGGTTAGAGTTTTTGAAGAATTTGGTAGGGATGAGCATCCAAAGGATTCTCTAACATACCTGTAGTCTTCTAAGTCTTTGAGATTGCTTCTGGTTGTCATTTGTCAAAAGCAGTGGAAAGTATACTCCATAGATATTTTATCTGCATTCTTGTAAGATACAGTGCATCCAGAAAGTATTCACAGCGCATCACTTTTTCTTTTTTTTATGTTACAGCCTTATTCCAAAATGGATTAAATTCATTTTTTTCCTCAGAATTCTATACACAACACCCCATAATGACAACGTGAAAACAGTTTACTTGAGGTTTTTGCAAATTTATTAAAAATAAAAAAACTGAGAAAGCATATGTAGATAAGTATTCACAGCCTTTGCTCAATACTTTGTCGATGCACCTTTGGCAACAGTTACAGCCTCAATTCTTTTTGAATATGATGCCACAAGCTTGGCACAACTATCCTTGGCCAGTTCCGCCCATTCCTCTTTGCAGCACCTCTCAAGCTCCATCAGATTGGATGTGAAGTGTCGGTGCACAGCCATTTTAAGATCTCTCCAGAGATGTTCAATCAGATTCAAGTCTGGGCTCTGGCTGGGCCACTCAAGGACATTCCCAGAGATATCCTGAAGCCACTCCTTTGATATCTTGGCAGTGTGCTTAGGGTCTTTGTCCTGCTGAAAGATGAACCATCGCCCCAGTCTGAGGTCAAGAGCGCTCTGGAGCAGTTTTTCATCCAGGATGTCATCTTTCCCTTTAACCTGACTAGTCTCCCAGTTCCTGCCGCTGAAAAACATCCCCACAGCATGATGCTGCCACCACAATGCTTCACTGTAGGGATGGTATTGGCCTGGTGATGAGCGGTGCCTGGATTTCTCCAAACGTGACGCCTGGCATTCATACCAAAGAGTTCAATGTTTGCCTCATCAGACCAGAGAATTTTGTTTCTCATGGTCTGAGAGTCCTTCAGGTGCCTTTTGGCAAACTCCAGGCGGGCTGCCATGTGCCTTTTACTAAGGAGTGGCTTCCGTCTGGCCACTCTACCATACAGGCCTGATTGGTGGATTGCTGCAGACATGGTTGTCCTTCTAGAAGGTTCTCCCCTCTCCACCTCTGACAGAGTGACCATCAGGTTCTTGGTCACCTCCCTGACTAAGGCCCTTCTCCGCCGATCACTCAGTTTAGATTGCCGGCCAACTCTAGGAAGAGTCCTGGTGGTTTCGAACTTCTTCCTCTTACGGATGATGGAGGCCACTGTGCTGACTGGGACCTTCAAAGCAGCAGAAATTTTTCTGTAACCTTCCCCAGATTTGTGCCTTGAGACAATCCTGTCTTGGAGGTCTACAGACAATTCCTTTGACTTCATGCTTGGTTTGTGCTCTGACATGAACTGTCAACTGTGGGACCTTCTATAGACAGGTGTGTGCCTTTCCAAATCATGTCCAATCAACTGAATTTACCACAGGTGGACTCCAATTAAGCTGTAGAAACATCTCAAGGATGATCAGGGGAAACAGGATGCACCTGAGCTCAATTTTGAGCTTCATGGCAAAGGTTGTGAATACTTATGTACATGTGCTTTCTCAAATTTTTGTATTTTTAATAAATTTGCAAAAACCTCAAGTAAACTTTTTTCACGTTGTCATTATGGGGTGTTGTGTGTAGAGTTCTGAGGAAAAAAATGAATTTTTGAATAAGGCTGTAACATAACAAAATGTGGAAAAACTGATGCGCTGTGAATACTTTCCGGATGCACTGTATATGATGGCCACAAGATATTAGTATTCATCTTCCATTTGAAGTTTAATATAAGGAAATTGGCTGAAAAAGGGTGTTTCTGGGCTTGCAAATACCTCGCTCTACTTTTACAGTAAAGTCAAAGAAACTGTTGAGAGTTGATTTTTACTTTTAAAACATATTTTTTACTGTTTCATTATACAGTGGTGTGAAAAACTATTTGCCCCCTTCATGATTTCTTATTCTTTTGCATGTTTGTCACACAAAATGTTTCTGATCATCAAACACATTTAACCATTAGTCAAATATAACACAAGTAAACACAAAATGCAGTTTTTAAATGATGGTTTTTATTATTTAGGGAGGAAAAAAATCCAAACCTACATCGCCCTGTGTGAAAAAGTAATTGCCCCCTGAACCTAATAACTGGTTGGGCCACCCTTAGCAGCAATAACTGCAATCAAGCGTTTGCGATAACTTGCAATGAGTCTTTTACAGCGCTCTGGAGGAATTTTGGCCCACTCATCTTTACAGAATTGTTGTAATTCAGCTTTATTTGAGGGTTTTCTAGCATGAACCGCCTTTTTAAGGTCATGCCATAGCATCTCAATTGGATTCAGGTCAGAACTTTGACTAGGCCACTCCAAAGTCTTCATTTTGTTTTTCTTGCCATTCAGAGGTGGATTTGCTGGTGTGTTTTGGGTCATTGTCCTGTTGCAGCACCCAAGATCGCTTCAGCTTGAGTTGACGAACAGATGGCCGGACATTCTCCTTCAGGATTTTTTGGTAGACAGTAGAATTCATGGTTCCATCTATCACAGCAAGCCTTCCAGGTCCTGAAGCAGCAAAACAACCCCAGACCATCACACTACCACCACCATATTTTACTGTTGGTATGATGTTCTTTTTTTGAAATGCTGTGTTCCTTTTACGCCAAATGTAACTGGACATTTGCCTTCCAAAAAGTTCAACTTTTGTCTCATCAGTCCACAAGGTATTTTCCCAAAAGTTTTGGCAATCATTGAGATGTTTCTTAGCAAAATTGAGACGAGCCCTAATGTTCTTTTGCTTAACAGTGGTTTCGTCTTGGAAATCAGCCATGCAGGCCGTTTTTGCCCAGTCTCTTTCTTATGGTGGAGTCGTAAACACTGACCTTAATTGAGGCAAGTGAGGCCTGCAGTTCTTTAGACGTTGTCCTGGGGTCTTTTGTGACCTCTCGGTTGAGTCGTCTCTGTGCTCTTGGGGTAATTTTGGTCGGCTGGCCACTCCTGGGAAGGTTCACCACTGTTCCATGTTTTTGCCATTTGTGGATAATGGCTTTCACTGTGATTCGCTGGAGTCCCAAAGCTTTAGAAATGGCTTTATAACCTTTACCAGACTGATAGATCTCAATTACTTCTGTTCTCATTTGTTCCTGAATTTCTTTGGATCTTGGCATGATGTCTAGCTTTTGAGGTGCTTTTGGTCTACTTCTCTGTGTCAGGCAGCTCCTATTTAAGTGATTTCTTGATTGAAACAGGTGTGGCAGTAATCAGGCCTGGGGGTGGCTACGGAAATTGAACTCAGGTGTGATACACCACAGTTAGGTTATTTTTAACAAGGGGGCAATTACTTTTTCACACAGGGCCATGTAGGTTTGGATTTTTTTTCTCCCTAAATAATAAAAACCATTATTTAAAAACTGCATTTTGTGTTTACTTGTGTTATATTTGACTAATGGTTAAATGTGTTTGATGATCAGAAACATTTTGTGTGACAAACATGCAAAAGAATAAGAAATCATGAAGGGGCAAATAGTTTTTCACACCACTGTATATTGATTATATTGAATGACATATCTTTGTTAACCGTAGCTGTTCAGTATTAGCCTTTGTCTTTAGCACTCATAGGAGGCATTTTAATTAAATACTTTTGCTCTGTGACCCAGTCCTGCTGTTACTTTTTCACAAGGTTAAGTATTAATGAGAGAACAGTATAATGTAGTTTAGCAGAATTTTGACTCTGAGGTTTCATTTGTTAGTAATTTGCAAGTACATGAGAAATGAAGCTAATATCATACTTCTGTATTTAACATTGTATTTACAGATGGAGCCACGTCAAATAGCCGCGGCCGTGTGAATGGCGTACGAATGGCGTACGGCTGCCCTATGCACGCCGTGATCCCCCCCTCCCTCTACTGATAGAAGGCGTGTCATGATTTCACAGTAAACACGCCCATTCATGCCCTATTTATTCATTTACCTGGTTCCACCACTAGATGGCGCTTTGTTCTCAAGAACACGTTAACACACGCCAGCAATTTAGCTGCGCTGAGTTGCAATCACGTGATTTTAACATTATATTTTATTATTATAATTATAACATTATATTATATTATATTATTATATAGGAGCTTCCCGGTCTGCCTATCATATAGTGCCTTTCCTTCCTACCTATCTATATATCTATCCCCTTAGCTGTTTTTTATATATCTATTATGCAGTGCCTTCCCTGTTTATTTATATATCTAGTGCCTTCTCTGCCTGTCTGTCTGTCTGATTGCATATAGCACTGAACTTACTGCTCTGTACTATTCTGTCCTCTGCATGTCCTGGAGTACAAAAGAAACAGCACCATACAGCAACATGTGCGAACTGGCAAGATCGGGGAAAAAACACGCGGTCACTGATTACAAACCGCAAGATGAATGAAAGAGACAATATATGTAAAAACATCATTGCACTAATGCAATATTATTTGAAAACGAATAGCGTCAGATCGGGTTTGAATATATGCCCGTTCTGTATGGAGGAATATTTCGGACAAAATGAAATAAATAAATAAATGCGTAAATAAATAAAAGTACTGTGAAATGTGAGCATAAATAAATAAATGTATCATGAAATGAAGCCTTAATAAATAAATGTATCGTGAAATGATAGCATAAATAAATAAATGTGTCACGAAATATGTTTTTCGTTGCTTATTTATTTATTTCATTTTGTCCGTAACATTCCTGCAAACCGTCGTGAAATACGGCTTGAAATAAAACTGTCACCTTCACTCGTCAAAGTTGAGAGGGTGGGCTCTAACATGCCATCTAGTTTCTGATTGGTGAATCGACAGCACAAGAATGAATTAGAAAAATGCTTACTACTGCCGATGAAATGGATTCTGCCGAAGATACTACGTATTTCAGAGAGAGAATTGAAGATTTATCGGAAGAAATGACAATGTTGGCGGCCCTTTTAGACTCCGATATAGATTAAACTATTTTTGAAATTATCAAAGAACAGGTGGAACGGACTCTACTACACTCCAGTTCAGGTGACTCAGTTCCCTGCTCTGGACGTCCATCCTTTGACATTCCAGCTGAATCAATAAATATTAGTTGGAGCTGCTTTGAGCATTCCATGTCAAAGTACCTAAACTAATACAGCCGTTGCAGTTTACCGTATATCAAACTGGCTCATTCGCCTTGTGATCGTCTTCTCCGATACACCATATAGATCTGCAATTTGTCGTACTTTTAAACCGCATAACAGAAGGTGTTCTATTGACTCAGCTGGAATGTCAAAGGATGGACGTCCAGAGCAGGGAACTGAGTCACCTGAACTGGAGTGTAGTAGAGTCCGTTCCACCTGTTCTTTGATAATTTCAAAAATAGTTTAATCTATATCGAGTCTAAAAGGGCGCCAACATTGTCATTTCTTCCGATAAATCTTCAATTCTCTCTGAAATACGTAATATCTTCGGCAGAATCCATTTCATCGGCAGTAGTAAGCATTTTTCTAATTCATTCTTGTGCTATCGATTCACCAATCAGTAACTAGAGGGCGTGTTAGAGCCCACCCTCTCAACTTTGACGAGTGAAAGTGACAGTTTTATTTCAAGCCGTATTTCATGACGGTTTGCAGGAATGTTACAGACAAAATGAAATAAATAAATAAGCAACGAAAACATATTTCGTGACACATTTATTTATTTATGCTCTCATTTCATGACACATTTATTTATTTATACTCACATTTCACAGTACTTTTATTTATTTACGCATTTATTTATTTATTTCATTTTGTCCGAAATATTGCTCCATAGATCTGACGCTGTTCGTTTTCAAATAATATTGCATGTACTGTGCGTTGAAAGTGCTGCACTGAATAAGCTGACTCCTTCTGTAACAGCGTGTATTCAAACCCGATCTGACGCTAATATTGCATGTACTTAACTATTTTAGAATAAAAACATACATTTGATTTCAGTCAGTCTGTAAGCCAGTGTAAATGCATGATAATTGTAAAGGTTAGCTTTTTTTAAATTCAGTTCCATTCTCTCAGTCGCGTTCACGATCCCCCCCACCCCAATCTGACAATGCTGTTTTCACATAAAGACGCGCTATAACTCAAATGTGATTTATTTGGAGACGCGCTATAGCTCGAATGTGATTTATTTGGAGACGCGCTATACTCGAATGTGATTTATTTGGAGACGCGCTATACTCGAATGTTATTTAAACAGGGAAGAAAGTACAATGTCAGGTGCTCATTCAGTGTAATAGGAACCATAGCACAGAGAGATGTGTACACTGCAACAAGTACACATGTCGTGAATGTAGGAAGGGTGTGTGGGAATTGTTAATATTTGAATGTGATGATTTTATACAGCACGGATCGGAAATCAGCAATTCTTAGCATTGCACCACGCAAGCTGTCATATCAACCGCCTACTGTAACTTGCTTTATTTTTTCTTCACTTATAGTCTAGAATAAAAGTGCACTTGTTTTTTATTCTTGTACACCAACATATGTTCCTGTGTTTGAGCGACATGGGCATGCTCAAAAAAATAGACGTGTAATGCCACGAAAACTGCATGCAGGCACTTCAGTTCGCAAGCATTGGTACGAGAATGCAGTCACAAGTACGCTGCAGAGCTGTAACGCATCTTTATGTGAAAACAGCATTCTCAGATGGGGGGGTAGGGAAGGATCCTGAACACGACTGAGAGAATGAAAAGTGAATAAAAAAAAAAACTAACCTTTACAAGTATCATAAATTACACTGTTACACACTGAAATCAAATGCATGTTTTTATTCTAAAATAGTAAGAATAAGAGCAGTTTACTTCTCAAAACAAAGTGGTGCAGGATCGAACTCACGGTCTTCTGACTCGCAGTCGGAGCTGATTCAATTGCGCACGGAGGCAGTCGCGATAAACAAGTGTCAATGTCGCATGTTAAGGCGGTTTTTTCTGCAGTTATATTTTTTTGAATAAAAGCATACTTGTTCTGTTATATTTGTTCCTTTTGTGAAAGTGTTTGATATTTGGACTTCAGGCTTCATACATTATATAGTTTATGCTTACATTTTGTCATTTACTACTACAATATGAAAAACGTTTCTGTTTTAAAAATGTGTTTACACGGATTACTGTAGAAACGGAACACACGTGAAAGCGTGTATTCCAAATAATGATCTATTATTTCCTCTCTAAAACTCCACTTCACTCCCAGATAATCAATCAAGGCATGAGCTGGGAGAAGTTTGTGCACGTTCTAAGTCGTTCGGGGGATGGAATAGCCGGCTACTTGCAGCTTTTCTTTTATCAGCACATTTAGATTAACAAAAGACACTGGCGGAGAGGTGAGAACGGTTTTAAGAAGCGATTGACTAGTTTTGGAAGAATACATTTTATTTCTAAAGTCGTGTGCGTGTTTTAATTGTTGGGGATTGTTTGGGTATTTAAAAAACATTTACTTGAACCAACTACTTACAGTAAATGGGCAAAAATGGGAGACGCTTTGTTTTAAATAGTCAAAGAGTTGGGCTAACAATAATAATTATTATTAATATTATTACTGGTCATAGAAACAAATGAAAACAATAGTTAAACACTTGATCATATGTATCTGTGCTAGTTTGTGTTTGTGATTATGTGACCCATAATAATTTTTTTCAGTATAAATAATTTTTGGGTTTTAAGAACTCCATCAAAAGAGCAAACACAAACTTAGAAGGTGAGAAACCTCAGTGGAGAATCCTGACTATGACATGGTGCTAATTGCTCTGTGTGTGTTTTTTTGGCGGGGAGGGTTCTTTAGACCTGTCTGCAAATGTGTTTGTGTTAAAGCCAACGGAGAAATGCAGGAGCGCACACACACACACACACCTCTCATCCACAAATGCTTTAACTGTTATCGTTGATTAAACCTATGAACACAGCTGTTCAGCAGTCCTAAACACAAGCGCATGGTCTATTTTTGTCCTTAATTAAAAGACATCAATACGTTAATAATTAACACAAAGATAACATTGTTTATTTTGCTGAATAAGGTAATAAGCTATATTTAAAATAAAACAAACCAGGAAGTAAGTGTTTTATACATTAAAGTACTCTGTATAACCAAGTGCCCTAACAAACAGCAACAGTGTACAGTACAGACAAAGAGTGTGTGTGCTGGTGGGGATTGGAAGGTGAATTAGGATACCTCATTTACAAGACAAAAGACGGTCTGAGGTGTGAATGCAAAGCTCCGCTTTGCTCTTCGGTGTGTGTGTGTTTTTTTAGGTTACTAGGGGTGCATTCTTAAATTCAGTCTGTCTAAATCTTTATAAACGCCAAGTTGGAAAATCATGTTTGAGAAAATGACAACAACAATTAAAATCTTGATCATTTGTCCGTGCTATTTCGTGCTTAAGTGACCCAAAATATTTTTCTTAGTTTTCTTAGAACTTCATTAAAAGACAAACTTAGGAGGAGTGGAATGTGAGAAATCTCAACGGAGAATGTACTGACTTCTCCTTATTACTGACTGTTAGATGGTGCTAAAATGTTTTTTCGCCTGCTGGCGCAAATGTGTTTGTGTTAAAGCCAGCTCAGACAAACCTGACGAATGCGGAGCGCGCACACACACACACACACACACGGTGGCACTTTGGCAGTTAGTGCTTCAACGTTAAACGAAGCCCGTAAACTTGATCCTGAACAGCAGACTGACTTTAACAATAATAGTTGATTGTTTTATATTTATGTTTTTGTATATACTGTATTTTTAAATGTTCAAATGAACGTTTCAGAGTATATAATTTGTTGTGTCATCTGTTTACAGTGTTGGCTGATTTTGTGATTGAGACCCATGGGTTACATTGAACTGGAGTGGGACAAACGGCAAAGCCAAATTGCCCAAGAATTTAAAAGAGAAGGTGCACGAGACTGTCATGCAGAGATTTCCGGATCTGACAGCGCACCACTGGTTCCGAGTCGGCTATTCCATCCCCCCAACGACTTAGAACGTGCACAAACTTCTCCCAGCTCATGCCTTGATTGATTATCTGGGAGTGAAGTGGAGTTTTAGAGTGGAAAGAATAGATCATTATTTGGAATACACGCATTTCACGTGTGTTCCGTTTCTACAGTAATCCGTGTAAACACAACTTAACTGGGTCGGGAACACTTAATATAAAGCATTTAATGTGCTACATTAATTAATGACGGGTTTGAGAAAATCTAGTAAATTAAACATTCATTTTAAGATTTAGTTTAGTTTGCGACATTCTACTGACAAAATAAACTATTAGAATAAAGTGGAAAATGTCGACTTTAATCTCGACATAATTGGCGACAATAAAGTGGAAATGTCGAGAATAAAGTCAACATGTCGACTTTAATCTCGACATTTAGATTTTTTTCTTCACTGTGTCCGTATTTTTTTTTTCACCGTGGCCCTAATACGCTTCCGTAATGTACACTGGCTCTTACAGACTGACTGAAATCAAATGTATGTTTTTATTCTAAAATAGTTAAGTACATGCAATATTATTTGAAACGAACAGCGTCAGATCGGGTTTGAATACACGCTGATGCTGTTACAGAAGGAGTCATCTTATTCAGTGAAGCAGTTTCAACGCACAGTACATGCAATATTATTTGAAACGAACAGCGTCAGATGGGCATATTCAAACCCGATCTGACGCTATTCGCTTTCAAATAATATTGCATTAGTGCGATGATGTTTTTACATATATTGTCTCTTTCATTCATCTTGCGGTTTGTAATCAGTGACCGCGTGTTTTTTCCCCGATCTTGCCAGTTCACACATGTTGCTGTATGGTGCTGTTTCTTTTATACTCCAGGACATGCAGGGGACAGAATAGTACAGAGCAGTGAGTTCAGCGCTATATGCAATCAGACAGAAAGACAGACAGGCAGAGAAGGCACTAGATATATAAATAAACAGGGAAGGCACTGTATAATAGATATATAAAAAACAGCTAAGGGGATAGATATATAGATAGGTAGGAAGGAAAGGCACTATATGATAGGCAGACAGGGAAGCTCCTATATAATAATGCAATATTGTTTGAAAACGAATATGTAAATGCATGATAATTGTAAAGGTTAGCTTTTTTTTTTTAAATTCAGTTCCATTCTCTCAGTCGCGTTCATGACCCACCCCCCCAAATCTGACAATGCTGTTTTCACATAAAAACGCGCTATAACTCAAATGTGATTTATTTGGAGACGCGCTATAGCTCGAATGTTATTTATATAGGGAAGAAAGTACAATGTCAGGTGCTCATTCAGTGTAATAGGAACCATAGCACAGAGAGATGTGTACACTGCAACAAGTACACATGTTGTGAATGTAGGAAGGGTGTGTGGGAATTGTTAATATTTGAATGTGATGATTTTATACAGCACGGATCGGAAATCAGCAGTTCTTAGCATTGCACCACGCAAGCTGTCATATCAACCGCCTACTGTAACTTGCTTTATTTTTTCTTCACTTATAGTCTAGAATAAAAATATTTTACTAACTAGTTTTATTAATTCATTATTTAATAATAAATAGCATAATCATCATGGGTTGTGTATTGAGTGATTTAACAAATCTGTTTTATTAATCGGTTTGTTGTTGTTTTTTTTACCACGTCATCTATTTATGAAACTATGTTGACAATACAAGAACTGCCTATACAGTATATTAAAGATACGGTATAGGGCTTCCTGGACACTGCAGTTAACTGAAGCATTCAATGCTCCATCTGGCGGGATTATACAGCATTGCAACCATCTTTTTAGAAAGCGCATGGGGGCATTTATGGGGCGGGGCATCGTTAACTGCGTCATCGCGGGGGATCACATTCCGTGCACGGATCGTGCATGGTCCTGTCATGGTCCTGTCATGCTCCAGGCGGCTGTTTGACGTGGCTCCCACTGTACAGTATAATTAATACCTGTAATTCAGTCATCTCTTTCCATGCACTGAGTGACTACACGTGTGTGTGTCCATAAAGGTTTCCTACCCATCCTGAACTGGCTTGAGAAGTGGTTCAGTTACTGAATGCACTAGAATTCCAGAAGCCTATGAAAAAAGTCGTAATGCTGGGCCCCATTAAATTCCTTTGTACCTCTTCATCAGCATCTTTGTTTTACAAATGAATCAATCAGCACATGCAGCAAGCAGCCTGCTATCCCATCCCCCACTGATACAGCTGAAGTCCTCCCAGTTCAAGTCTGTTTATCTGGGTGTGAGGTGCCTGAATTGTATAGGGTAAATAGTATATCATTATTTGGAATACGTACATTTCATGTGTGTTCCGTGTCTACAATGATCCGTGTAAATGTAGGATGACCGGAAATGTGAGGCAAGAAACATTGAACACATAGCTAAAACAGAAACCGTAATAATTGACAAAATGCTGACCTGAAGTGTATAATGCGTGAAGACTGAATTCCAAAATATAACTAAACAAAAAGAAATCATTCAATTTACATGTTACTGGCAATGTGCCAAAACTGAATCCCATCAATCGACAAAGGGCCATCGTGTTTGTTTGGCTGGTACAGAGGTAAGAACTGCTGCCTCATAATCAAGAGATTAGTGGTCGAGTCCAGGTTCTTCCCATTTTGAGTAGTGAGCTGCTATTATTATTACTATTATATAATAAAAACATACATTTGATTTGAGTCTGTAACGCCCGGTGAACATTTTTGCTAACTGTAAAAGATATTGGGATATAAGCTGACACACAAACGCTGGTGAATCACGTCTTCTTGATATCTTGTCACTTGAATTTCTCGCACATGCACGCACACATCCATGCATGAAAACTGCATTATTTGAAAACGCAATGTCATTTGGACATGAGTTGTCATATGAACATTGTTTTTTTTTTTTCTGATCTTGCCCAGTCCCCATGTTATGGTGCACAGTACTGAGAATTCAGACAGATTTCTTTTTGGGCACATACACATCACCATGGCACTGCTAGAACTAAATATTGCTTGCATGCTAAAGTGACTTTAGTTGCAGGTGGAAGTCCCACTTTATTTATGGTGCCAAGCGGAGTTGTGTTGCGGTGTAGCAGTCTTTTACCCAGCAAAAGCGACGGGAAGAAGTTGTCTGTTCCGATTCTACCTATGTCCAGAAACGGCTCCATAAGCTTTATGACTACAGTCTCAGAAAATCTTTTTCCTGTGAGACGACTGGGATTTTTTTCCTAAATGAGAGTGGCATTGCACATGTATTTTGTGTTCAAATCTGCCACTTCAAATCTGCTGCAATCCAAAACTTTATGCCAAATTTGTCAGTCTTGGTTGAGGTGTATTGCAAGAAAGGACAACGAACCTTAGTTGGAAACAGTTGCTCATCAACAGTAATATGTTGCCCTAGTTTGTAACTCAACACACAGTTCTTAACAAAACGTTGGCAGATGTCCGAGATTGCAACAAATCTGTTGTTTTTCTTACAAAGTGCAAAATGCTGCATGATACTCTGATAGTGGTCATGGGGCATTGTATCTTTGATTGCCGGTACAACAATTAGTTCTGACCAGGCATCAACCACAGCACCAACTGTGGTCATTGTTGCTTTTGTGAAAAGACTAGAGATAAACAGCATCAACTCAGAGAGGGAGAAAGACAAGTTTGTTGTACCATGTGAACGTGACTGAGAGAATAAAACTGAATAAAAAAAACAAAAAAATGCTAACTTTTACAGGTAGCATAAATGTACACCGGGTGTTACAGACTCAAATCAAATGTTTGTTTTTATTATATAATAGTAATAATAATAGCTGCTTACTACTCAAAATGGGGAGAACTGGGGCTCGAACCCGCAAACTCTTGATTACAAGGCAGCAGTTCTTACCTCTGCACCAGTAAAGCAGATACGTCAGTTTTCGGTCGATTGCTATTTGCGCTTGGCTTTTTACTTATTGACAGCAACATGTAAATTGAATGATTTCCTTTTCTTTGGTTATATTATTCAATAAAAGCACACTTGTTTTGTTATACCTTTTGTGAAATTGTTCACTTGATATTTGGACTTCAGTCTTCACACATTATACACTTCAGGTCAGCATGTTGTCAAGTATTACTATAAAATGAAAAAAGTTTCTGTTTTAGTTTTGTGTTCAACATTTATTGCCTCGCATTTCCTGCCATCCTACCTATACATAGATTATTGTAGACATGAGCATACATGAAACGTATGCATTCCAAATAACGAGATATTATTTATCGTGTACCAGTGCATGCTCCCCAACCTGACCTGATACAATTCCAGGCACCTCACACCCAGATAAACAGACTTCAGCTGGGAGAACTTCAGCTGTGTCAGTGTGGGGTGGTGCTATGTTAATGGAACATGCTATTTTTTCAAAATATTTAATGGCTATGTCTTCTGCTAAAGATTTAGTGCATTTTTCTACCATTTATTACCATTATTCTTTGCTATATATAAAATTGTCATTTTTTTATATAGGCAGAAAATCTCAGGCTATTCTTGAGGAGAAACTAAAAAGACTTGAAGACGAGTGCAAGAAGAAAGAGCAAGAACGAGTTAATCTAGAATTGGAACTCACAGAAGTGAAGGACAGTCTAAAGAAAGCCCTGAATGGAGGAATCACACTGGGGCTGACCATTGAGCCAAAGTCAGGCACCTCAAGCCCTCAGGTATGTACAGTTATATTTACCCAAAAAGTCTCTTATCTGTTACTTATATTTATTTATCTACAAAGCTACCTAGATTAAACAGTAATGATTAAATATGTAATTATTTTGAAGTGCCTTAAAAAAAAATACCTGGGGCCTCATGTATAAACCAAAATGTTGTGTACGCCCATTTCCACACTCGTATTGAGATCAATAAAAACTAAACTTGGCATAAAGCCACGCACGTTTTCACTGCAGCCTCAGACCATGCGTGTAAGCATATTTCTGCTTGGTTGTGCAAACTGGTGGTACCCAGTGTCAAAGCAGTGCTACTGTTTCTGTGTGTTGTCCCTTTCTTTTTTAGATTCATATCCATGATACAGGCTTTATCAAATACACTGGAATTAATTGCATATCGTTTACAAATTTAATTCACTTGGTTGTAATCAATCTGTGACAATATATTAATGCATGGAAAAACTATTCCAACTACCATGGCTGCTATAGTGCTGTTATTCTCAGTTCACTACTGAGAGTAATTTAACCCATTGTATCTGTGTGTGGTATCACAGCTGTACCGTAGCTGATCGGAAAGCTCTGTAGTCGAGAGTGCAGAGGATTATCAAGATACAACTTCCAGTCCTGGAGGATATTTATAGCACACACTTCCTCAGGGGAGCCATCAGCAACTGCATGGATTCTGCTCACCTGTGCCACAGTCTATTTGATTTTCTCCCATCAATGCTTCAGAGCCTTCTTCTACCTGAACCTCGAAGCTCAGCAACAGTTTTATCCCAAGAGTTATAAACGCACTCAATCAGTCTATCAAGTGCGGTAGAACTATTTGTACTTATAATTTCAGTTACCTCACCGTAAACTTGCATTACAACTGTAATATTGCACAATCATAGCCACTTTATGAACCATTTGCACTATCTGCAGTATGTGGACATGGATATTGTACTTATGCCTTCATATTGTATATTTTTCATTTTTTTTATCATATTATTATTATTATTATTATTAGTTTTTTTATCATTTTATAGGAAAATAAGTTTATGGAGGAGCTGCATATTGATTCTTATTGTGCCATACAATTCAATTCAGTAGAAGAGAGCTTATTGTATGCCAATTGTTTACGTGGAGAAAGAAAACAGGGCAGGAAGTGGGGTTTGGTATGTTTGACAGAGACAGTAATGCAAGCATACATCCTAGTATTTTAAAATGTTCAAAGTTCTGTAATATCATGCATGTAATGTGTTCTGTGTGGAAATCACTGCCGGAGCTCCTGACAGAGTAAGAGAAAGCCCGTTTAAGGAGCATGTATCAATTAACGACTGAGTCAGGGAACACTTAGAATACAAAGTATAGTATTTAACGTGCTGCTTTAGTCACAATGAGGTTTGAGAGACTCTAGTAAGTGAAACATTGATATTAAGGTGAAGTTTATGATGTTCTACTTTAGTGGCAAAATAAACAACAAGATTAACCTGGAAATTTTCAAGATTAAAGTCGATTTTAATCTCGGTTTAGAATTATTTTTTCAGTCGGTGGGCTGTGACTCGCCTTTTCACATCGACTTTGATATGTGACCACTTCTATTTTTATTTTTTAAACTGTGCAACTTTCTGAACTTGAACTTTTCAGTGCCTCTGCTATGCTGTACCACTCCATCAATTTCCTTTTGTTGTTTATACCACTGCTTAAGCTACCAAATAGCATGTTTTTCCTTGCCTACACTTCACTGAGTAGGACCTCCATTTCACATTCGGTGAAAATTCTCCTCTTTTTTTTTACACATGCTTTTGCCATAGTACTTTAACAAAACACTGAATGGAAGGGGCTATTTATATTGATTTCCATATTCAAATAGGCATAACTCTGGGAGGAGTCATGGTGGGACTGTATATACATGTGCATTAAAATTCACTTTGATAGGGATTTATAAAGGGAAAGTGCGTAGAGCTTTGGTTATTCACAGTTTTATGCATCTGAATTTTTTGTGCATATGCACATTACTAGTTTTGTCCGTATGGCATGTTTTAGTATGAATTCAATGCAAGGTGTTATACATGAGGCCTTTGGGCTCAGTGTATAACAGATGATTCCTTAAAGTAGTGGTCTACAACTCTGGTCCTGGAGGGCCGCAGTAGCAGCAGGTTTTCATTTTAATCCATTTCTGCTGCTAATTAACTCTTTTTCCTTTCATTTTAATTGACTTGTTTTTTAAGATTTGTTCCTCTGAATTGCTTCATTCTTCATTAAATGGCACCCAAACAGAAATGAAATGTGAAGTGAGTGGGCCATCAGAAGACCAACTAAGTCAAGGTCTCAACCTCCAACCAAGTTCACTCCAACCAATTGCTTAATTAGGAGCTGATTCTTGTTGTTAGTTAAACCTGTTCTTTAATTCCATGGCTTGTTGCTGCTCTCATTGTGCAATAGCATTTATTTCCGAAAATGTTGATTTTCTCATTTATAAGACCATTGTTAAAATATTTTGGGGACCTGAGTAGATTGATACTCCTGACACCTTCATCTTTCTTAATTTTCAGATATTGTATGATGAACACAGTTTGCTGGTCATGCTTTGGCTCATTTTGTATCATTATTGTTTGTCTGCTAATTAAGGAAAAAGAAACAATTAAGGGGTTTTGAAGAGGTCTTGAAGGGGTAGTCAATTATAATTAATTCAAAAGAAGTTAATTAGCAGTAAAAAGTGATCACTAATTAAGAGTAGGGTTAGAATGAAAATCTGCAGCCTTCCAGGACCGGAGTTGGGGACCCCTGCCTTAAGATAAGGCAGTATTTTTATATTTTTCTTTAATTATTTTTAGACGTTTACAGTGGATATATGGAGTATGGATTTCAAAATGTAATTTGTTTTTCAAAAACTTAAAAGGAATGATATGTACTACATGTGACACTTTTTTCAGAAAACTGTATTGGATATCTGTCAAGTGTATTTTTGGAAGCAGAAGTAATGTTAATCAGACTGAATCTAAAAGAAACAAGTTATTTAAAATGTGCAGAAACATTTAAAACACAAGCATAATTTTCTTGTATTGTACTTTCTTATTGAGAGCATAAAGATAAGTATTTGATTTGCGATAGTGGGTATCTGAAAAATTTCAGGCTGTAACTAAGCTCTAAAAGTTGTAATATTTGCTTCTGTTTTTTTCCAGTTTAATTGATAAACATTTTGGTTACATTTTTAAATCATGGTCTTGTTGTTGTTTCCCTCCTTTTATAGTCACCAGTGTTTCTACGCCGCACTGTGGAGAATTCCCCAGTCTCCAGCTGTGATACGAGTGATACTGAACCCTCCATGCTTCCTGTTAACAGTGCTGCCATTCTGAAAAGACAACCCCCTCAGAAAGCCTCTCCAGGACGAGGTCACGTACTTCGGAAGGCCAAGGTTAGGAGTTTATATATTTTGATAACAAGTAACTAGTTATGGAAGATCTTTCATCGCTACCAGTTAATAAGTAGTCATTAAAATTCACTACTTGGTAATGTTAGGTAAATACTTATTGGTAACTAGATCATTGGCAATGGTTGTGTATGCTTAAGACGGGCCTAAGAAGGTAGCTGAAGTTTAGACTTTACTTGTGTGCTTACATCACAGTGAACACATCATTATACCATTGAAAAGACCACTTTCTTTAATACTTTCTTTTTCACACCATTGTTAAACAAATGTCCACTCTCCCAGCTGTTTAGATTTGTCTAGCTTTACTTCTATCCATACATCTTCAAAACCGTCTTTATCCTAACCCTAACTGAGAATCTAGTCCATGCCATGTCTTAACATTTCATAAATCTAACCTCAGAGGTTATATTATCACCAAAAACCGCGCACTGCATGATAACATGCAGTGAATACACTTGACTTGAGCAGTCATAGTTTTCATACTCTTTCTCTGTACATTTATCATTCGTTTGCTCAGAGGTTGATGCGCTTACTGCTTCCTGAGCAGCTCTTCTTTTTTCCACCCTAGCGGCCCACTTAATTTTTCACTTAAGCTGGCACTTACTGTAAGTCTTCAATCTGCCTCAAGAATGACTTAAGATATGAAGACGTAGAGGAAATGACAGCGAAGGTGGTAGGAATGAGAATGGCGCCCATACGCGTGCACCGCGCAGCTGCCCTGCTGGCCACTGCCAAGAGTTGATTCTACAATAAAATAAAAAGAGGAATAACCTTGGAGGTCAATCATCACTCCGAAAGCATATAGTAGACGTCACGTGTGTGTGTATATATATATATATATATATATATATATAGATGTATGTGTGTGTATATATATATATATATATATATATATATATATATATATATATATATATATATATATATACACTCACCTAAAGGATTATTAGGAACACCATAATAATACGGTGTTTGACCCCCTTTCGCCTTCAGAACTGCCTTAATTCTACGTGGCATTGATTCAGCAAGGTGCTGAAAGCATTCTTTAGAAATGTTGGCCCATATTGATAGGATAGCATCTTGCAGTTGATGGAGATTTGTGGGATGCACATCCAGGGCACGGCTCCGCTCCATCACATCCCAAAGATGCTCTATTGGGTTGAGATCTGGTGACTGTGGGGGGCATTTTAGTACAGTGAACTCATTGTCATGTTCAAGAAACCAATTTGAAATGATTCGAGCTTTGTGACATGGTGCATTATCCTGCTGGAAGTAGCCATCAGAGGATGGGTACATGGTGGTCATGAAGGGATGGACATGGTCAGAAACAATGCTCAGGTAGCCCGTGGTATTTAAACGATGCCCAATTGGCACTAAGGGGCCTAAAGTGTGCCAAGAAAACATCCCCCACACCATTACACCACCGCCACCAGCCTGCACAGTGGTAACAAGGCATGATGGATCCATGTTCTCATTCTGTTTACGCCAAATTCTGACTCTACCATTTGAATGTCTCAGAAATCGAGACTCATCAGACCAGGCAACATTTTTCCAGTCTTCAACTGTCCAATTTTGGTGAGCTCGTGCAAATTGTAGCCTCTTTTTCCTATTTGTAGTGGAGATGAGTGGTACCCGGTGGGGTCTTTTGCTGTTGTAGCCCATCCGCCTCAAGGTTGTGCGTGTTGTGGCTTCACAAATGCTTTGCTGCATACCTCGGTTGTAACGAGTGGTTAGTTCAGTCAAAGTTGCTCTTCTATCAGCTTGAATCAGTCGGCCCATTCTCCTCTGACCTCTAGCATCAACAAGGCATTTTCGCCCACACGACTGCCGCATACTGGATGTTTTTCCCTTTTCACACCATTCTTTGTAAACCCTAGAAATGGTTGTGCGTGAAAATCCCAGTAACTGAGCAGATTGTGAAATACTCAGACCGGCCTGTCTGGCACCAACAACCATACCACGCTCAAAATTGCTTAAATCGCCTTTCCTTCCCATTCTGACATTCAGTTTGGAGTTCAGGAGATTGTCTTGACCAGGACCACACCCCTAAATGCATTGAAGCAACTGCCATGTGATTGGTTGATTAGATAATTGCATTAATGAGAAATTGAACAGGTGTTCCTAATAATCCTTTAGGTGAGTGTATGTGTATGTATATATATATATATATATATATATATATATATATATGTATGTATGTGTGTATATGTATGTATGTATGTATAGCTTCTGCAAAAAGCCAGATATCCATCTATGTATGTATCTGTCTGTTGACTTGATTTTTTTTTTTAAACAGGAATGGGAAATGAAAAGTGGAACATAAGGATTACTTTTAATACCATGTGATTTCCCATGAAGAAAAAATGAAACAAATGAAGATCCATCGGACAGAAGAAAGGCTGTTAATATTACTAGGTGTATTTTATGGCACCAGTAATGTTTCTACATATCTGCACTTTGTGCTTTCCCATTTTAAAGTCTGTGGTTCATTTTTTCCGTGATGTAAATAACGAGTCATTCCTTTGAATTAAGTAAGAAATTCCAAAAAATGACATATCTTAAATTTTAATAACAGGAGTAAAATTGGGTGCGGGGTCAACAATTATTTATTTGTAAATGTTTTAATAAATGTTAGGTTTCCTTTATTATTTATATTGAGATATATTTAATGATTCAGTAAATTTGACTTCCCAAGGAACACATTTGTTCATAGACATTAATATAAACACTGTCGTAAAGAGTTTAAAAGTGACCGTCTCTTTATCAAATTTGAAAAGCTTCTATCCCATAATGACTGCATTTTTTACAGAACAGAGATTTGTGACACAATTATCTTAAAGCAGCCAAACAACAAAGTGGTAATAAGGTAAAATGATAGTGAGATTTTTTTTTAAATTTAAAAATGGCATCTTTTAGATTCTGGAAAATCATGGATCATCAGTTTCTGGCTGTGACCTCCAGCTCCGCTCTGTTATGCCAAGCAATGCCTTAAATATACACATTTCAGCCAGTATACAGTATGTCCTTGATATTTAGATGTGACTTCCAGTGCCACGTTCCTGACTTCTGCTCAGGTTCTTTTGCCATTGTCAGTATTGCATTGCCTCTGCATAACTTCTCAGTGCTCAGTTTATAGTAGGAGTAGTCAGAACTAGAACTGAAAAGCATTACGGATCAGCAATGGACGCAGTATTTGAACCTAAGCTGAACTTGTGTCCTAATGTGGCAGGTAAGAACAGTTACATTTTTTATATGATCTGTCAAAGCTGGAAAACTGTTTATTAGTTTTGTTCATACCTTCATATTCTGGCCCTGTCCTGTCCTTGAAGCACATCCCAGCAGTAGTGGACTTTGCATCTGTCCAGTGCAGTCATTCACATTTACAGTTGTTGGTAAAGCTAAACTGCTTGTCCTTGCATTGAGAGAGGAAACAGTTGTTCCTGATGATAAGACACGTAGATTTGGGGAGAACAAGCAGACTGCATTAATGTTGCTCTCAAGGTGTCATTTTAGCCCAAGACACTGACTACTGCTTTATTTTGCCTGTTATTAGTATGTGCTGACGTCAGTTCTTCCATCTTGTATCATTTAGGTTATCTGACAAAAGAGCCCTTATATTACTGATCTTCACTTTGGCACTGAGTGCCATGAGTTGTCAGTACAAATCAGAATGCCGGTCTGAATTTTGCAGCCATGTGGGAGCTTAAGAAGTACACTTGCATGGCTTTGTGTAAGTGAATTTAGCAGCAAGAAACCTGTTTTGTTGTTTGTCATATCCAGTTAGCCTGTAAGCCTGAGTGGACAGAGTCCACTATGGTTCATGTTCTCTTTTTTTTTTACTGCAGCAAGAGAGAATTCTATTTTTGGCTTTGCTGTAAGTACAGTTTTCACACAACTGCTCCCCACTTTGCGCAGTATGACACATGAGTGGCCCATTCTGTTTTTTCCAGTGCCTTTCTTCAAGACTCTCATCTGAACTGTTGGTGCAGCAGATTGAGTTGGCCTTGTCACTCCATGTTTGAGGCGTAAATCCCACTGATTAACAAAAAAGTTACTTTAAGTGCAATGAAAGTGTCACTTAATGGCAGGACAAGGCCGAAATGATCCCTTTTCTCTAAGGCCTCATGATTGAATCAGAAGTGAAATGTCATTCTATGCCAAAAGGTGAAGTGAGTTACCAATAAAGTAAAAACCAAATGAACTCTCAAAAGCAGAGTAGCTCTTATACTGTACTGAAGCAATAAAAACATTTTCCTTTTATAAACGTTTTATGTAAGATTCCAGGAGAATGATAAGAATAATATTTATAATGTTTGGTGTTTCCTGCCAAATGACTTCATTGTAGTCTAATTATTTCAGTTTGTTGTTTGACATGTTTTTGATGATAGTTTTCAAGATTTTCAATATGGATTACTTTATGGAGTTGTTATACTATAATAGGTCAGTAGTTTTTGAGCCTGCCATGTGGCCATTACACTTTTTTAAGAGCATATAAAAATAACTGTTGGCAATAACATGGAACATAAAACAATCAAAAGCAAAAAGTAAGTTGAATGCCTCAGCTCAAATGGTTCTGGACTGAAAAACTGAAGGCACTGGCTGAGGAAGGCCTGAAGTGCTTCACAGTCAGTCAAAGTTCTGTTTCAGGGGTGACTTCAGTGTAAAATGTGAAACAGTGTAAATAGCTGGAAACTGAAGCTTTTTTTTTTCTTTGCACCTTATTCCTGTTGTATTTCTTCTTTTATATGGAAAGACAGACACCAACTTGGTGGCAAGCATTTATGTGTGTAATGTTATCAATTAAAAAAGGAGAAAAGATGTGTGTTCTTCTTGATTGCACAGACTCTGCACTGAATATGTTAGAAGAAAGAAAACGAGCCCCACCTAGTGGATGTATAAGCGTTACACCATTATCTGTCTGAGCATTCACTCAATAGCAAACGAAGTCCAGAATATCTGATTTTGTACTATCCACTGTATAAACGCCAAAGACTTTTATAAATAATATAGGTCTGCAAAATTACAATGTTTTAATTGTGAATAGTTAGTTTTATTTGTATCCATTACATTTATAAAAAAAAAAATAATTGGAACGTTTCCATCATGTCACGTTGACATAAAATATTGAATAGAAATTTAATTAAAATTTAGCATGAAAATATTTAGCCAATCTAACATTTTAAGCATATATGTAAAGAAAAAACAATACATATAAATTGACTCGCATGTAACTTCTCTAGTTTTCATCACTTCTTATTTTTCTGATCCAAAACTTTGTTTGGTGGCCCATCCATTGTAGACTTTCTGGTGCATTCCAATGAATCATCCAGCAGCAGTCTGCCATCATACTGACATTCCCTTGTCCCTGGTGTCTTCTTTCCATGTCCTTGGTATCTTGATGGAATCTTTCACCCTCCTTTTCACTCACCACTCCAAGATTTTCAGGGAAAAATTCCAAATGTGATTTCAAAAAGGGAACATTGAGAATCATGACATAGCTCAGTTTCCTAAATTTAACTAATCAGTTTTTTTTTTTTTTTACAGTTTCTTTATGATTTTCATCTTTATTGTTATCTAAAAACTTTGGCAAAAAAGCTCTCAGCCTCAGACTTTAGCCTCAGACAGACCCAGAAACTTCAGGCTTTGACAGGCAGCTTCATTAAACCAAGCCTAACATGAAGGGGTCACAGGAGCACTTTATCTGGACCCACCAAGCTACTGTAGGTCTGCTAATGTTATGTAGCCTGGCCCACTCACTGAGATAGCCTGGGAAGTTTGCATCCCTGACTGCTGAGCCATTAAGACACACACAACTTTCATGTTCCCACATTTGAACCAATGGTGCTCATTGTAGTTACATTTTCTCAAAGATTTTCAAACTCCTCTTATATATCTTTCAAATGCACTAAATGAGCAACAAGTATTGATGCATATTTATAACGAAGAAAAACTCCCGTATAGCAGCTTCAATACGTCTGCGTAATGCTTCACTGTGAGTTTGGCAGCCAAGTCTGAAGTTTTCCTTCTTTTTAGATATTGTGGTATGTGTTCAGACCATAGTGTGTCTGTATATATACTTTATATTTATTTGTCTGTTTATTTATTTAAAAAGCTTTGGTAACACCTTACATTAAGTGTCCATAATTACACTGTAACTACTATGTAATTACCTGTATAAGTACAGTGTAACTATGAGTTATTATTCCATACGTACTGTGTAATACAAAGTAACATTATAGTTAAAAAAAACAATTTGCAAAGGTGTGTTCACCATTTAAAACAGATCTTGAAATCTCATCAAAAACCTATTCAGTTATCACTGCAATTCACCATTACAATTGCCCAGATCATGGAACATCTGTTACACAGTTGTAGTTACATACCCTGATGTTTTTATTACATTTTCAAAGTCCAGATGCAATGTAACTATGTAATTACACTTATTTTTGAATCAGTGATAAATTGTTACATTGTAATTATATAAACTGTGGAACAGCAATGACAACTGAGTAATTAACTATAATGTTACTTTGTATTACACAATAAGTATGGAGTAATAACTCATAGTTACACTGTACTTATACATGTAATTACATAGTAGTTACAGTGTAATTATGGACACTTGATGTAAAGTGTTACAAAATCTTCTGTAAAAAGACAAAATTCCTCCCAAGGACAAATAAAATTCTACCTGTTGTAATGGATGACACAGACAGACTGCTTTTCCAATGAGGATGAACCCCATTTTGTCCACCCTAAATGAGGGGCTGGCAAAACTTGCCAGTGTTGATGAATCAGAATTCCTGGAAGTTCCTTACCTGGCCAGGGTGCTACAATAATGGAAGGTCCTGAGGAGGTAACCTTTCCAAAGTACATACTCCCCTGATACACTGGATGGCAGCATTCCTGTACTGCTGGTTCTTTCTATCAGCCTTCAGGGTGTGCTGGGGATTGTAGTTTCATGCGACTGCCCTGTGGGGTTCCATTGGTGCCACAAGGGGGAGCTGCAGGGATGGATGGTTCCTACTTTTACAAGTGCTTCTTTCTAGGATTGTCCTGACAGCAGAAGCATTTCCAGATCCAGCTTAAAAGGAGTCTGCTGTCTCACCTCAGGAAACTGGAATTGGGAGGTGGAAGACAATGCTTTCTGGGAGGAAGAAGAGTAGGACAAAGGTCGAGGAAGAGTTTACATTCATTTTGTGGGTCGTGCAAACATAACAAAAAGACTCGCAAAGATACTTTTGTATAATAAAAAAAAATCTGTTTGAACCTGTGACTGTAGTTATGTCAATTATTGGGAGTTTGGGGTGCTGCTACACCCCTTATGGGTCCCTCTATCTAGCTATCTATCTATGCAAGTTTCTGAAGTAGACCTGTCATATCAGTGCAGTAAAGCAAGGATACATCATCTTAAAATATGCTGCAAACTCTTCTGTATTTTGTTACCAAGAGAAAGTTGTGTCTGGAGGTATAAAGTTTTTATCTTGTGTTCGAACCCCAGAGCTCTGCAGCACCATAGTAAAAGGCTTAGATCATTAAGTTCACTGAGTGACTGTCTGTGGTTCATTGCTGGAATGTGTTGGGACAAATTCTTCATTGTCCCCTGAAGTTCTTTCTCCCTCTGAGTGAGTGACTACTCAATCAAAACTGCCGGGTGGAGTATGGATTGGTACATGTGGTACAGGACTTAGTGGTGATGGTAAATAAAGCAATTTCTTTCAGATTCATTTTGTTACATCCTTGGAATTTTGCAGGAGTTTAAATACTTGGGATCAGCAGTACAGAGTAATGGGGAGTGTGGATGAGAGGTGAAAAAGAGAGTGCAGGAAGGATGGAATGGGTGGAGAAGAGTGTCAAGAGTAATTTGTGACAGACGGGTATCAGCAAGAGTGAAAGGGAAGGTCTACAGGACAGTAGTGAGACCGGCTATGTTATATGGGTTGGAGACGGTGGCACTGACCAGAAAGCAGGAGACAGAGCTGGAGGTGGCAGAGTTAAAGATGCTAGATTTGCATTGGGTGTGACGAAGATGGATAGGATTAGAAATGAGTACATTAGAGGGTCAGCTTAAGTTGGACGGTTGGTAGACAAAGTCAGAGAGGTGAGATTGCGTTGGTTTTTACATGTACAGAGGAGCGATGCTGGGTATATTGGGGGAAGGATGCTAAGGATAGAACTGCCAGGCAAGGGAAAAAGAGGAAGGCCTAAGAGAAGGTTTATGAATGTGGTGAGAGAGGACATGCAGGTGATGGGTGTGACAGAACAAGATGCAGAGGACAGAAAGATATGGAAGAAGATGATCTGCTGTGGCAACCCCTAATAAAAGAAGAAGAAATAATGATTGTCACAATCCTACAATCCTGCCGCTGCCCTACCTTTTTTCCAATGTCTTACTTCCTCATTCTTAAATATAGCAGACACTATGTCCAAGTTTCATTTTAAAGTAGGCATAATAAGTTGGTTTTTTTTTTCTCTTCATTTTCCATTCCATTCTTAACCTCTCATGAACCTTGACAGACAAGACTAGAGAGTTGTGCTTTAAGTAAATCCTGCAATTAAATGGGTAGTTTGGGCCATAGGGTTGTTACTATAGCCACACATTCTCTTTCCACTTGAGTCCGACATTACCACAGACCTCCTTTAAATGACACTGACTATAAGCTGTCCTAACCTTAACAAGGACCTGGTTAACCAGGAAGATGTCTTTAGGGAGCTCAATGCCCAGATCTGAGTGTAGACCTCAAACAGAACCCACTCTCTATGTAGGGCACCATGTCTGCTCTGTTTCTATGCTGGAATAACAGAGTTTAGCTCTGGAGGAATAAGCTATCTCCTCTTCTTTTCTGTCCCTTACTTGTAAAAGCATGGCACCAATCCCTATGCTTCAGTTTGACTCTCTTCCAAGTCAGATGGAACAAAAGGGCTGCCATGATAGCAAACTTTGTGAAACTATTCCTCCACACCTACGCCAACAGCTGACACCATTAGTCCCAAGGAAAAGAGCCAAATCTGTGCGAGTCTACATTTTGTGATGTTAAGTGAAAGTCAGCCCTGTCTGGAACATCTGAAAAGATGGAATTGATGTCCTAGATGCATCAATATACTGACCAGGAGATGGCAATGATGTCTTCAGTTTATATGTGCAATTCATGTGTGCCCCATTAACCAAATTGTCTTCTGCCTACTCCTCTGCAGATAACCAGACAGTAAGTTCAGAAGTAAGCCCAGGTACAATTTAGCAGGTGTAGCCCAGGCCGATGTAGAAGGCTCTAGGATTCCATCCTGTAACATTTCATCCAGCCACTCCTTAGTGACACTGATGTCTCCGTTGGATCATGGACCATCTGACCAAAAGAAAGCAGTTGTGAGGCTGACTGACTGGGTGTCAGAAATGGTGGTATACTGTTATGTCTCCCTTCCAGTTCACCTGCTACACAACAGACTTCCAGCACAATACCACTGTTCGCCATCTACAAACGTTTTCAGATGACTCACCCATCATAGGCTGCATCAGTAATGGAGATGACTCTGATGACTACGTATTGTGGGGCAGGGACAACAACCTGCAACTCCAGATCATCAAGAAAAAAAGAACTGGTGGTGGATTTCCAACGTGCCAAGTAGCCTCTGAGACCAGTTACCATTCAGGGGGAGGATGTGGAAGTGATGCATAGCTACAGTTACCGGGGTGGGGGGGTCCATATAAACAACAAACTGGACGGGTCTGACAACACAGTGGTGCTGTACAAGAAGGGCCAGAGTAGACTGTACCTGCTAAGGGGACTCGGGTCTTTTGCTGTGTGCTGCAAACTGCTGGAAATGTTCTACCAGTCCATAGTACCCAGTGAGGTGTTCTATGCTGTGGTCTCTTGGGGAAGCAACCTGAGCACAAAAGAAGCACAATGCCTGAACAAACTTATCGTGAAAGTCTGCTCCATCACAGGGTGAACCCTGGACATGCTGGAAGCTGTTTGGATAAGAAGATGAAGGCAACATTGGATGCCATCATGAAAAAGCCCCTCTATGAGATGCTTTTAGCCACAGGCTCATTCCACTACTGTGTGCTATGAAGCGCCACTGGGGGTCTCTTCTGCCCACTGCTATATTCAATGCTTCCTCCTTGCATCCCAAAGTAAGTGATGCTATTCTTTTAAGTTCATTTTGCAGTTTCTGTACAATATCTGTGTATTTATGTATTTGCCTTCCTATTAATTGATTGTGTTATTTGTACTGTGAGGCTGTATTCTTGTTTTTTGTGCATCTAAACTCTCCCTTGGGATTAATAGAAGTTTATCCAGTCTAATCTAATTGTCAGTGTGTCCCTGATACGGTGTGCAGTACTCACCTTCTTTGAGACTCCCATTATTGTGTCACAGCCAAAGACATTTCCAATGACAGCTCGCTGGTGATTACTAGCATGTGGAACTCGCATCAATCATCATAAATAGACACACCCATCTTACCTGTGCACAACACCAACAGAGAATGACAAGTTTCACAGCCATCCATGCAACAATAACCCACCTTTAGCACTATCAAGTCTTTGAAGCTAACAGTGAAGGTCAGGGTCTTGGATTAGACGTCCGTGGATTTGGATTTGTAAAGGTGTATCTGTCTGATTTCAAACACAGTAGCACTCCAGGGCCCCATTAATGATTTCTGTATCCCTACATGAGATTGCTGCTATGCATGACGTCAAATCATTACCGAATTTGTGAAATACACAATGGTAGTAGGTCTGAATTCCAAAAAAGATGAGACAGTTTTTAGGGAAATGATAGAACGTCACAAAACAACAAAGGAGCAGATTGGTTAGTTCAGTTGACATTAATGAGATGGCTGTGATTAACTTAACATCTACAGATACGACAGTCAAGAGCATGCAGACAAGATGTTGCACCGTCTATTATGGACAACTACAAGTCCCTGTAGCAATTGCTTAAAATCGTCTATTTCATCACCAAGCTCCAAAGCCACGAATCCAAAATCCTTTTCATAAGGTGTATTTTCGATTTTCAGACCTCCCATTGTGTATTCAATCCTAACATTTTTATTTCCTATTTGTAGTACTTTACATTTACTGACATTAAACTTCATGCACCACAAATCTGCCCAAGCCTGTATGCTGTCCAAGTCCTTCTTTAATGATTTAATGGATTTCTGATTATATGCCAATCCACCTATCTTGGTATCATCTGCAAACTTTTAGTTTCCCTTTACTATTCCTGATGCACTTCACCTCCTCATTGAGTGTTAAATACTGAAAGAATCTCTTCAGGTTGTCTTTCGCCTTATCCACTATATTCCTCCCCAATATCCTTCTTACTGGTTGCCTTCATGTTCTCATACACCCAACGAATCATAATGGAGTTATTAGCCTTATTTGCCTTATACAGTTGTGCTTGAAAGTTTGTGAACCCTTTAGAATTTTCTGTATTTCTGCATAAATATGACCTAAAACATCATCAGATTTTCACTCAAGTCTTAAAAGTAGATAAAGAGAAACCAGTTAAACAAATCAGAGAAAAATATTATACTTGGTCATTTATTTATTAAGGAAAATGATTGAATATTACATATTTGTGAGTGGCAAAAGTATGTGAACCTCTAGGATTAGCAGTTAGTTTGAAGGTTAAATTAGAGTCGGGTGTTTTCAATCAATGGGATGGCAATCAGGTGCGAGTGGGCACCCTGTGTTATTTAAAGAACAGGGATCTATCAAAGTCTGCTCTTCACAACACATGTTGGTGGAAATGTATCATGGCATGAACAAAGGAGATTTCTGAGGATCTCAGAAAAAGAATTGTTGCTGCTCATCAGGCTGGAAAAGGTTACAAAACCATCTCTAAAGAGTTTGGACTCCACCAATCCACAGTCAGGCAGATTGTGTACAACTGGAGGAAGTTCAAGACCATTGTTATCCTCCCCAGGAGTGGTCAACCAACAAAGATCACTCCAAGAGCAAGGCGTGTAATAGTCGGAGAGGTCACAAAGGACCCCAGGGTAACTTCTAAGCAACTGAAGGCCTCTCTCACATTGACTAATGTTCATGAGTCCACCGTCAGGAGAACACTGAACAACAATGGTGTGCATGGCAGGGTTGCAAGGAGAAAGCCACTGCTCTCCAAAAAAACATTGCTGCTCGTCTGCAGTTTGCTAAAGATCACGTGGACAAACCAGAAGGCTATTGGAAGAATGTTTTGTGGATGGACGAGACCAAAATAGAACTTTTTGGTTTAAATGAAAAGCGTTATGTTTGGAGAAAGGAAAACATTGCATTCCAGCATAAGAACTCTATCCCATCTGTGAAACATGGTGGTGGTAGTATTATGGTTTGGGCCTGTTTTGCTGCATCTGGGCCAGGACGGCTTGCCTTCATTGATGGAACAATGAATTCTGAATTATATCAGAGAATTCTAAAGAAAAATGTCAGGACATCTGTCCATGAACTGAATCTCAAGAGAAGGTGGGAAATGCAGCAAGACAACGACCCTAAGCACACAAGTCGTTTTACCAAAGAATGGTTAAAGAAGAATAAAGTTAATGTTTTGGAATGGCCAAGTCAAAGTCCTGACCTTAATCCAACTGAAATCTTATGGAAGGACCTGAAGCGAGCAGTTCATGTGAGGAAACCCTCCAACATCCCAGAGTTGAAGCTGTTTTAGCCTCTACATCCGCACTCTTCCAAAACGCTGAGAATTCCATCCATCCATTATCCAACCTGCTATATCCTAACTACAGGGTCACGGGGGTCTGCAGGATCGCCAATGCACCTAACCTGCTTGTCTTTGGACGGTGGGAGGAAATCGGAGGAAACCCACGCAGAAACGGGGGGAACATGCAAACTCCATGCAGGGAGGACCTGGGAAGCCAACCCGGGTCTCCTAACTGTGAGGCTACCCACTGCGCCACTGGGCCACCCACACTGAGAATTGAATTATGTTATGATCACTTCTCCTAAGTGGTTCAATCACCTCTACACCTTCAATTCTATCCTAATACAAAATACTAAATCACCGATACAAACATACTATGTTAAAAAACGGTCACTGATTACTACTAAAAACTCTTGCTCTTGTGCTCCACTACTTGCAAGGTTGGCCCAGTTAACTTTAAACTAAATAGACATATTTAAAAGATAGAACTTTATTGGTCCCAAGAGATGATTATCAGAGTTCCATCATTCAACTAACACCACAATGCTTAGAAATCAAGTTGAGATGAGAAATCTGTAAATTGTAACCCAGAATCGCTAAACTCCACTTGTTCAAAGGTCAAATCTGTAGTCTTGGACAGAAGGCTACCGGGGCTGCACTGGAATTTGTAATCATGTCATTAGAACTGGGTGTTGTACCGTGTTAGCCATTATGAATGTAGAGAAAAGTCACGCCAAATGACCCCTTTTATTGGCTAACCAAAAAGATTACAATATGCAAGCTTTCGAGGCAACTCAGGGCCCTTCTTCAATTATAATCATGTCATTGTGATGGAAATCATGGTGCTTGTCAACCAGGCAAAGTCTTTTATCAGCCTATTATCTGCCAGCAGAGATTCGAAAATGGTGGCATAGAACGCTTAAAAATTGAACAGAAAAAAATGAAGATATTTTTTCAGGCCAGAAAATAAAATTAAAGCATGCACATGAAAAAACAGCTTTGGAGTTTAGCAATCAAGTCTTATAAGCTGAAGAAAGCTGGGCCAAAATGAGTTTTCCAATTCTTTACACCCTTCCTCTCATCTTCTGTTACTAGCATACAGAGACTGAACTGTGAGGCGTTCAGAACACCAGCCACTCCGTTGTCATTCCAGCCCTGATCAATTCTAAACCCACAAGGATCCCGTAATGAAGGTCCTAAATATGGGGAAACAGCTGTAATGGCTACAGCCCACAAAGTAAACTTGAAATGCGAAAGGGAGACATGGAGTGGTCATGTGTGATGGGTCAGATGGCAAACGTGAGTGTTGGTTGCTTGGTAGTCCCAGTAGGAAATTTCACATGACTGCCCCACAAACTGGTAGCTCCCAGTGGGACATTTTGCAGCTAATGGTTACAAAACATTTGGGACATCAACTTGGCATATAATCAGAAATCCATTATATCATTACAGAAGGACTTGAATAGCATACAGGCTTGGGCAGATTTGTGGCAGATGAAATTTAATGTCAGTTAATGTAAAGTATTACACATAGGAAGTAAAAATATTAGGTTTGAATACACAATGGGCGGTCGAAAAATCGAGAGTACACCTTATGAGAAGGATTTAGGAGTCATAGTGGACTCCAAGCTGTCAACTTCCCAACAGTGATCAGAAGCCATTAAGAAGGCTAACAGAATGTTAGGTTATATAGCACGATGTGTGGAGTACAAGTCCAAGGAGGTTATGCTCAACCTTTATAATGTACTGGTGAGGCCTCATCTTGAGTACTGTGTGCAGTTTTGGTCTCCAGGCTACAAAAAGGACATAGCAGCACTAGAAAAGGTCCAGAGAAGAGAGATTAGGCTGATTCCAGGTCTACAGGGCTTGAATTATGAGGAAAGATTAAAAGAGATGAGCCTTTACAGTTTAAGCAAAAGAAGATTAAGAGGTGACATGATTGAAGTGTTTAAAATTATGAAGGGGATTAGTACAGTGGATCGAGACAGTTTAAAATGAGTTCATCAAGAATACGGGGACACAGTTGGAAACTTGTTAAGGGTAAATTTCGCACAAACATTAGGAAGTTTTTCTTTACACAAAGAACGATAGACACTTGGAATAAGTTACCAAGTAGTGTGGTAGACAGTAAGACGTTAGGGACTTTCAAAACTCAACATGTTACTTAGGAGAAATTAAGAGAATAGAATTAGGGAGCTTTTGTTAAATGGCCCATTCTCATCAATATGGTCCTACCTTTATAATGTATTTGGAGCATTACAACACCTACTTAACATGTTTAGCTTGTGTGTTACTTTCATGACAAAAAGAATGACAGCTTATCTCATGTAGCAAATTAAGTTACCTTTGAGTTTCTTCCAATACCTGACTGGAAATTGATGTGAACACAACAAAATGGGGAGACGAGACTTCATTAGTGGTGCCCCTGCCACAAACGGTGTGATAGCCACACACTTTTCTTTGACTCAAATAAGCAAAGTATAAAAATAACTCTTGAGATATTAAGCAATCTGAAGTATGTGTGAATATCATCATCATCATCATCTGTAACAAAAATGGATTTTTGCTCATGGTAAGCAAGAACATGGAAGCAGATGTTTTCAACCAGTTTTATTTACCACAATTTGAAGTGCATTTTGTAAAAACAAAGCATACCTTTGGATGCAACAGAGTACACAGGTATGTATACAGTAGTATGTGTCTATTACGCTCTGGAAGCTGTTAAGTCTGCAATGAGCAGATTAAAAAATATATATATATATATATTTATAATAAATCTATACAGTTAAAATGAAGTACGTGGTTACCCTTTTGTAGACGCTTGGTTATGTGCACTACAGTTTTGCTGAATACTTGAACATTTACTGAAAACATTAAGAGTAAAATGTGCAGTCAATTCACAATTTTGTGTCAACAGTTAATACCCCGACAAATATGTATATTATTCTTCTTCTTCTTCTTTTTTTCTTTTTTTCCATTGCCCCAGAAGAGTTTTACAAACATCACAACACTATAAAACTAACAAGCCAACATCAGCATATGTACAATAGATGTACAAGTAAGTGTCAATGGCACAGGGTGCCAACAGTGTGGATGTACAGAACGCACGACAACAAAGTGAAAAAGAAAAAAGAAAGGAATATTCTGGACAAAAATAGAATGCAAGGGAAACAGCAGTGCCGAGTCTTCGATCCTTGTGGTGAACGGGACAATGTGTGTTATGTTGCTGGAGTTTTTCTCATTCCATGTCGTCCATGTGTCTCACTTTTCAGACAAATGGCTTGAATAAATAAATGTGGATGGCACAGTTCAGCTGTGGTCTACCTGCCAGTCAGTCAGTTTTCACAGGATCACTTTTGGTATGTTTTGAAATAAATGCACTTACTACCTCCCCCAGTCACCTCATAGTTTTTCAGTCTTAAGTAGGGAGGTCCATCACAATGCACGCGTATTTCAAGGCTGGGAGTCTCAGCTATTTAGTTAATTGTTATAAACAAGCCTGGGACAGTCGGACAAAGAAGCAAGTAAGACTCGCTGTTTGAATGGCAGCCCACTTTCTGGGCTACCCAAAGGCCTACAATCAGTTACAAAGGTGCTGCATGGTGGTCCCCCTGACATTCCCACATATTTGGTTTTTCATTCAGTGCCTGCTTTGAACTGCAGTTAGATGCCAATTTCAAGGGTTTGCTTCAATGTTTCTTGGGGGGAAAAGGATTCTACTTAGCAGTCAATTTCAATTCATTATCCTGCCTTGGATGAACTGCTGCCGGGATAGCCTCTGGCGCCATGTGACCCTAAACTGGATTAAGCAGGTATGACCATGTTCGGTTATGCTGGATGAGGCGGTGCCACTGTGAGTTCAGGAGACGTCCCTGTCTGTGGGCTTTTTGAATGTTTGTATGTGCACACATCAGTTGTGGGTCAAGTGAGGGGCGGCATGTGCAGCACTGTTCACTTTGACAGACCACCTGAGATGATTCCCATCTTACTGTGCATCCAGTGCTGCCAGGTCTGAATGTGGGAGGATGCTGTCATCTTTATAGACCTTCCATCTGTTAGCTTTGTGTTATGTGCAGGTGTACATTTTACAATGATGGAGGCGGTCGCATTTCATAGGATTCCCAGGAATAAGCAGCCTAGTGATGCTAAAGGAAAGAAATGGAGACTCTTTGCACAATACAAGAGCAATGAAGGACACAGGAACATTTTCATATTTCCCATGGAAATTGGATTTTAGCTTATTTGGTAATTATAAACAGGTCCGTTAGAAAAGATCACGCAAGCATCCACGTGTTATTAGTGTGCTGGACATCAGTTTTGTCTCTCACGTGCTATTAATTTATATTTATTTTTGATTTTCTTCTTTGAAATATTTTGTGATTGCTATTGTGGCCAAGGTGGAATGGACTTGTAGAAAAGGACAGAAGATGAAGAAAAGAAATTAGGGAGACTAATGGCAAAACTAAAATGTACTTCAATAGTAAAACAAATTGTAAATCAAAACTAAAATATCCTTTTTCAAACATTTGTAAGAATTTATAGTCTTAACTTTGTTTTTGTAAGAATCTAAATACTTGGGCATCAAAGACTGTGTGCCGCCATCTTAAATAGCTTCTGCATGTCAATGTCAAGTGCAACTACAAACCTGTCCAGCTATGGCATCTTTGCTAGTAATCATAGTCACAAAATGGTGACATTCATAAGAAACCAAATAGCAATGTCAGAATAAAAATAAGGTAACAATTAATAGTGTAGTTTTTATTTTATAGTATAGTAAATTTAATAGTAAAAATTAGTACAAAATAATGATGTAGAGTAAGTATGATATTCCTTGGACACCTCCATAGCAATCACGTTTGTTGCTGGTCTTGCGCTTCGGGCACGTCTCAATGCATGACAGCATGAGCTTACTGTTTGGAAAGCGACTCACAACAGACTTAATGCCCGGCCAGTGTTAGGTTGGGAGAGCAGCTAGAAAAAGCTTAGAAGAGGTGTTGGGAAGGCCTGCCGGGTGTGCCTACCCTGTAGCCTGTGAGTGGATCCCAATGCCCCAGGGCAGTGATGGGAACACTGTGCTGAATAAATCAGCACCATCTTTCGGATGAGACATAAAACTGAGGCCCTGACTTTCTCTGATCATAAAAAATCATTCGTAAACAGTAGTGTGTTTCCTAAAGTCCTAACTAAATTGCCCATCATGGCCTGGTATTTTTGGCCACCTAATCATACTCTGTCCAACACTGGCTAATTTATTTTTCTCACCCTTTCACTACCTAATAACTAATGAGTGGTGAGCACACTGGCGCAAAAATGGCTGCCGTTGCATCATCCATGTGGTTGAACCTCCCCCTCTGAATATAAAGCACTTTCAGTGTCTTGAAAAGCACCATATATATGCAATGCATTCTTCTTTTCCGTATAAAAAATAAAATAAGACTTTCTGGTTTTGATTTTCAGCTTTAACTTTTGATTCTGGGTAACGTTTGGGTTTTACCCAAGAAAGATCTTATTATATTTTGATATGAAACTTTTGCGTGTTTCTGAAAATTCCATTGTGAAAGTCCTCGGTCATTCTGTAAGTAATATCCTGTTTATTTGAAGTTCACTTCCAGTCCAATATGAACATAACAACGTGAGATCTTACATCAAAGGTTGCCTGAAAAGACCGACTCCACAGAACTCCGTTAAATAAAAAGAAGGCTCATGAAACAGAGAGATGGATTTGAACAAAGCGATCGAATTGCAGTTGTAGTAGTGGTAATATTATCAAATGTAGAAAGTACAGTGATTGTGATTTTATTTGCACGTCCAACCAACATTTAACTTGTCACCTGTTTATGGAAAACAGTCGTCTATGTAGCCAGAGAATTCCGCACCCTACGATGGCCACAATGTGTGTATCAGCGGCAGATCAAGTAATGTATGGACACCACTATTTTCAATGTCAAATTGTGAAGGGAGACGCCAACTTCAGATGGCCTAAACGGAGCGTTGAAGACGATGTGGGAGATCATTTGCATTTATCCGATCACAAACCCTGGCCTGTGTGTGCATCCCTGCAATTTCAGTCTTTAGCATGCATCGCTTTATTCCTTTGTGTACGCTGTAGAGCTATATCTGGGAATGGATTTCAAGTGGCAGCACACGGTGTGTCTGTTCAATCACAAGTTGGCGATGGGTGACATATTCTCAGGGTTAGCATGTGGCGAGTGATAGATAGCCTGGTTTGAGATTCACTGTTGGTTCCTACTGAACTCTGGTCCCTGAGAAAAAGTGAGTACAAACAGCAGATCGATGGACTGCTTCTGTGTCCTTCTTTTGCTCCATAGTGTGATGAACCATTAAGGACTGCACTCCAGTGTAATGTGGACTTTATTAAGAAATGACTTATGGGGAAGAAACCCATGAAAGAAGATGTAGAGAACAAGGTGTTGACTGACTGACTGGTAATTCTTGATACGGAGCTCACTGTGGGCCTGGCCCGATTCAAACACCTCTGCACAACACACTTTTAAGAAGTGATAGCCCCTTAAAATGAGACTTTGCCTCCAAGCCCCCCTGTACGGCTCCTCAAAACGGCCTCTCCAAGACTTCTTTACTTTTGATTTTTTTTTGGAGTAAGAATATAACAGGAATATGTGTAATTTCTGGTGACTCTGTACTGGCTCGACCACTGTTTTTTATTTTTGCTGTTTTAAGCAGGTTTAATAATTTTTTTTTCCCAGAAAAAGCAGACTTCACAGCGATTGTTTTTATTTTTTCAGTTCCAGATAACAAGCACAGAATGTCACTCCTCTGTGAGCCATAACACCAAATGGGATTAAATGGTTGCAAAAATCACTTAATTTAAAAAGCTCTTGGAGAGTCAGTGGCATAGCAATATTTAAATAATGAGTAAATAGTAATTAAAATTGATATTATAGGAAGATGGTTACAAAGAAATGATTTGCTTTACAGATGAAAATTTTAAAATTAGTAACCTGAGCTTAACTGTGAGGAGGCACAGCTGACTTCAAGTCTTGAGGGGCTTTAATTCACTTCTAAAATGACGTGAAGAAGGCATAAGGCAATGTTTGTGGTTATCATGTCCTGTACAGACGTCTGAAGTGTGGGGTGAAGGAGGCCATATTTATACAAGGACCTCTGGGTGCAATTTGCAAACTTGAAGCTACCAATAAACGAATAAAATCAAACTAATTATGAAAACAATAGCAATTTAATAGAGAATGTTTGCAGTTTGCATCAAATTAGCCAAACAGAACATTATGGTTAGTTGGTTTGGTTGCAGTAAGGAAGTAAAAAGGAAAGGGTTCCCAAACCTGCACCTACTGGAGTGATGATCACACCACATTAACAAGGCAAGTGAAGCTAAAACAGCAGACGAGAGAGAGAGATGATAATGAGAGATTTTTGGCCCAGAAGTAGCTTGTTGGATGCATCGTTTTATGATCATGACGAATGGAGGTACAAAATCCCAGAACATAATTACATTCCTTTAGTAAAGATGTCTAGAGATTTCTAAACCTGTTGCAGGAGAGCCATGTGCACGTCACAGAGGGTTAGACTATACCTTAGAATTCTAAAAATGAATACAAACGCATGCTTTACGAGAAATGTCCGGTGTGCTGAGCTAAGCATATGGGTGCAAATACGACACTGACAAGTGACTGGGAAGATTTCCAACATGAATGGTATTGTCTGTTTTATCCCATTGTTAGGAAAAGTCAGGAGCAGTTACTGGCCGCTGAAACACTCAAGAATTAGCAGTTAAGCTACCTGATCATTCACGATAAATTAGAGCTAACCTAAAAAGTCGTCTGACTTGGCAGTTTGTGGGTGACTGAGGCCAAACTACACTAAGAGCGAAACGGCGACACTAAGAGCAACTGTCTTATACTGCCGAGGATGGAAAGAAAAGGTTGTATGTAGTGCTGAGGTTTGTCTTTGCCCTAAAACCTCACAGAATTGAATCTTCTCAGGGTTAAATAGTATGTACCAAAAAGGATCAAAAAGCTGGACGGGCCATCTTTTTTCATTTAACTACTGATACGGGTGCTCTCTGATTTGAACACCACTCCCTACAAATCAGATATGGATGATTAAAAAAAACGGTAGCCCCGTGTCCTTTTTCAAATACCTGGGTTCTTTGTGTGTGGGAAGGGGCAGGAGTGAGGAAGTGGGCATATTGTGTTGTATTCGTGCTAAGTAGAGGATTAAGAACATCACAAACTGTTGCTTTCTTCTGATGTCCATTATGGAAAGTCTCATTTTGTTTCATAACAGAGCTGACTGGCTGAAGTCTGTTCAATAACAAATCCTGAATTCCCTGCTTCTGCCTCGATGTCCCAAAACCGAACAATTAATAGATAGAGAGAGACAAGTCTTTGCAGTTTGTTTAGAAATGCAAACATCAGCTGGACAGGTAGTTGTGCAGATCTCTGGAGTTTATGCTCAAGACCACACCAGAATGATTTCCTGTAACAAGAGAGAAAGAAAAAAAAAAATATATATATATATATATGTAGAAATATTGGCCTTGTTGTATGCCAAGAATATCAATCAGCCACTTGATTGCCTGTTTTTCCTGTGAGTAGCCAATCTTTGGTTATAGTAGTTTTCAATCCACACTCACAGTTATATACAGGAGAATCATGCTTAACTAATGTCAGGTTGCTAGATTTTTATCATCTTATATTGCATTGCATCAGCCTTCATGTTGCATCATCTTACATTACTGCCATCATATTAATAAAAAATTACAGATTACTTCCTCTGGGTGCTCCAGTTTCCTCCCACAGTCCAAAGACATAAAGTGGACTGGAAATACTAAATTAGCCTGTGTGTGTGTGTGGTGTGTGTGTGTGTGCGTGTACACCCAGCGTTTGATCATGTCTTGTGCCCTGTGCTGGCTGGGATAGCCTCTAGCCCCTCACCATGACCCTGTTGAAGACTAAGCGGGTTAGAAAATGACTGCCTGACAAAGCAAATCAGAAAAAAAAAATGAGCACCAGAAGATGATTTGTTCATTTGTTAAGTGTGAATCCTTAAAAATAATAAATGGTAAAATAAACTGATATCCCTTTAACCTGTAATTTGACTCTCTCCTTCTTAACTTTGCTACCAGTGTGAGATTTTATTTTGCACAACTTTATTTTGACTACAGTATCCTCCAAATGCCCATGTCACACACCACACCAAAATTTCCCTGGAAAGCACCCACAGCTGCAAGATGGGAGCGTCAATAATAATAATAATAATAATAATAATGCATTTTATTTATAGGGCACTTTACATTAGCAGTAAATCTTAAAGTGCTACATAAAAAGTTTAAACAAAGGCAAGGCAAGATAAAAACAGAGATAAAACAACAATAATTATAGCATTCTTGTTAATAAGCTTTCCTAAATAGAAAAGTCTTTAGCTGTTTTTTAAAACAGCCCACAGTCTGCTGTGTTCTTATGCTCTCTGGTAGGGCATTCCAGAGCCGTGGGGAAGCGGCTGCAAAGGCCCGGTCACCCATTGTATGAAGTTTGGTCATCCGGGGGTGAAGGCGGTAGGTATTTGCAAAACGGAGGTTTCTTGCAGTGGATTGCAGTAAAAGGAGTTCCTTCAGATATTGTGGAGCATTTCCATGGATATACTGGTGAGTAAACAAACAGAGTTTGCATTCGATACAGAGGGGGATAATGAGCCAATGAAGTGACCGAAGGATTGGTGAAATGTGTTCATATTTCCGCACCCTCATCAGGATTCTTGTAGCACTATTTTGAATTTGTTGGAGGTTTTGAAGGCTCTTGCTGGGGATCCCGATGAGGCGTGCATCACAATAATCCAGCCTGGATGAAACAAGGGCATGAACCAGAGTTTCAGCATCACAGAGGGAGAGGTAGGGACGGAGTTTGGCTATGTTTCAGAGATGAAGGAATGCAGTTTTACAAAGGTGATGGACATGTGTATCAAATGACAGATGGGAGTCTAAATTGGGAATGTATTGAAATTCTTGACAAATGTTGATAGCAATTAGCAAAACCAACAAGATGTTGGACCTGCTTGATGGAACTGAGAACTGAGCATCCTTTATCGTCTGTACTTTGGTGAAGTCCATGTTGAGACTGAAACAAGACATTTGAAATCCCAGGAACAATACTGAAATTTGGTGAGATTTGAATTTCTACAACTTTGTAAACAATGCTTTCTTAGATAAGACAATCTACTATTTAATAAAACACTAAGGTCTATGTGTGTTTGCATGTGTGTCAAAGTCCCTCAAAGCAATCTGATTGGTCAGCATTTTTTGGTGTGACTGGTCAGTTTGCCTTTAGTGACGCAATCAAAAAACAAAGTGCAAGTTTGAGACACACAAGGACGACGAAGGTGTAGGAGGCATGCTTAGAGGGTTGCCTTCAAAACCAGGAAGTATAAAACTGGAGTCTGAGAAGCAGGCTTTATGAAAATGCGACTGAGATAGGGAGCCCAGGTGATGATGAGAGGTTCAGACAGACGCGAGTACAGAGGAAAGGCGCAGAAGGAACATGTAGGGCTTCTGGCTCACTAATAGCAATTAGACAGACATTAAGCTTTCACTTAAAAATTATCTATTATAATAAAAAAAATCTTGGGTCTAGACATGTCTTTCTCGGAAGACACTTTGACGTCCTGTGACAGACACTAACATCTCGTGAGAGAAAATGTAATGTTCTGCGAGACAAGGCAGTGAGACAAAAGGGTTTTAAATGATTGACGTGCAGCACGACAAGCAGAACACACAGCTCGGCAGTAGCAAGCCAGCAACTGATCTTCCGCATCTCCTTAGAGTGTGTTCAGCCCCACCTTCACAACGCGAGCGGCAGCATATGGCCAGGACAGTGGGTGATTTTAAATGTTCCCTGAATCAGCCACCAGGCAACAAACACATTATGCTTTCAGCCTGTGAACTTGCAGTTGCATTGGTGGCAGACATGCAATCCCTTCCTGCCTTAGCAGAGTTTCAGCACACAGTGCGATTGGGGAGTCTCAAAAATCTCACAATATATATACGTTAGAGAACAACTAATAGGTTACAACCTACAGATGTTCGGTATCAATTAAAGAAAATTCATTTAACCCTTAGTTTAAACCTTGTAAGTTGAAACAAACAATTTGCACAGGTGTCCCAACTTCTGTTGATTACTTAAACATCCTCTATCTCTTAAAGTAGAGTTGGAACAGACTGGGTTACTCCACCCTCTCAAGTAGTACTTGGACAATATTACACTGTAGAAAGCTGTAAAGTCCAGTAATAATGGCAAGAAATCTGAAATTAACAAATGAAATGAGACAGAGCATTATTACCTGTAGAAGTGTAGGCCTTTCATTCAGAGAAATTTGCAAAAAAAAAAAAAAGGGTCAGTGAGTACAATGGTCACCTACACAATCCAAAGCCAATTGGAAACTGGAAGAGATCTGGCACACCCAAAATCACAACCCAATCAGAAGACAAGTTTCTGAGGGTCACCAGCTTGTGTGAAAATGCGCCTCACAGCACATCAGTTTCAAGCACAACTTAACAGTAGTTGAAAAAAGCTTGACTCAGTTTCTGTTGTGAAGAGTAGTCCACAGCCGGTATTTCAAGGCCCTATTATGTCCTTTAAGGAATGGCTATCTTCCTGGCACTCACCCTGTCAAACCTACAGCATAAAGTCTCTGTCTCTTGTAGGCTGCGACCGGTTGTTCTTGCCAGGCCGGGGCACCTACACGCTGGGAGGAGCAGGGAAGCCAGCATGGACGGAGCGTTACCTCCCTTGGGATGCTAGATGTCAACCCCCCTGGGTTGTAGCGGTGCCTCGGACTCCCGCAGGGCTTCATGGGAGTTGGAGTTCGATACAGCCTTTTTGGGATCCGCAGGTGCCACCAGGGGGTGCTGAAGCAAGAGTTGCTGAACCCTTATGGGCAGTTCTTCCGCCACACCTGGAAGTGCTGCTGGAAATGCGTAATCAAACACCTGGAGCACTTCCGGGTGAACTATATAAGGGACCAGCAGACACCATTCCAAGAGCCAGAGTCAGGAGGAGGAAGACAAAGCTTGACAGAGAGGAGTAGAGGAAAAAGAGAGAAGAAGAAGTATAGGGGGGTCCAGATCATAATATGCAATTTACATTACGCTATAACTTAAGTTTATTACATTAGAGAATTCACAAAAAATTCTTTTTGTTGCCGATAGATGACAGCACCTGACCTGCATTCCAAAATGGCGGGGAGACGGATGTCAGTCGAACAGCGGGTGCGATGTGTTCACCTTTTCTCGATAATGGGCAATGTTTCCAAGGTGCATTAGATTTAAAGTTGCACAATTATATCTGGACCACCCTGTATTGGTTTTGGTGGTGGTTATTGGGACAGTGTTGTGCCTGTGGGAAAGGGTGAAGAAAATTAAAACATTGTGTTTGTTTTATAAGTGTGCCTCCCGTGTCTGTATGTGTCAGGTGATGCATTGATATAGCGCCTTTTTGTTGCACTATATTTAACTAATAAAAGTACTTTTTTCATGTGAGATCTTTGAAAAAATTACGGCATGAACTTATGTAGCTGGTTTCGTAGAAATTATCAAAAAGGAGCAGACTGGTGATGTCACTGGTCTAATATTGAGTTGGTTTAAGAACTCAAAATCTAACTTCTTTTCAGTCTAGTCCAATGTAATCAGTTTGTTCTTACTTTTGTAAGCTACTCTCAGTATTTATTTTCTGGATTTATCAAATATTATTAAAATGTACCTGTGGAACTTATTAGTTTTAGTCTATTTCCTCTGAAAAGCTTCCCCAAAACTCCATACATCTGCTCGGCCTAAATCCTTAGCCTTATTGGTAAACAGCAGGGACTTCCACCTATTAAACCCCCTCTGTTTTTCAGAGTACCAGAATGGCAGACCACTGCCTTTAACTCTTTGAGGGCTGAATATTCTTTCCAAAGATCTCAGTTTCCTGAAACTGTTTCATACATACAGTAAATCAACATAAAACGTCTCTTGCTGGGCATGCTGTAGTTGATATCGGTGTCTGTTCACGGTTTCTGGCAGTTGCAGTGCGACACAATCCGGTTTGCACTTCGTGTCATTGTAAGTGGTGGTCCTCCCAGGTGAACGTTGCTGTAAGCGCATCAGCTACACAGAAGTGTTCAGCACCATGACCATCTGATGCTGGTACTTCACTTTCGTTTTCGATCTCCAACTCCAGATCACTCGCATCAAAATCGGAGTCTGAGAAGTCTGATTCAACGATAGTACACAAAACATCATCAATGGAGAATTTTGCTTTGCCCATTTGCTTTGGTCTCTCGCCAGATCTCTTTGCTACTCATGCACATGCAGGGAATCAAGTTAGATCACTGAAGCTAACTTTCCTTCTAGCAAAGAGAGTCAAACTAAAATACAACAGTGAGTTTAGTTGCAGTTTATAGCTGATTCCTGTCTGCTACCCCTGAATTTCGACAAAAGTCGACATCCGCCCTGAAAGAGTTAAAACTCTTATGTCGATCAAGCAACCATCCGCATAATCATAAATGCTGCACAAAAAAAAAAAATACAGTAAGTGAGTAATTCTCCCCCATTGTTACCTAATGTTTGTGAATCGAGATCATCATCTATAAACTCCTCTCCCTGGATGATGTTCTGCGTGTCCTCACTGTGATTGACAGGACTTGTCATTTCTTGTTCCTTTTCATTGTGCATTTGGGCGTATACATTTCTACCAGGCATTTTTCTGAAAAAAAAGCAACAACATAGCTACTTAAGTATAACATAAGATAAAAGTTAAAGTCACAAAATCAATGGTTAACAAAATTAAACAGGTATGAAGACAGAGGGGTGTTGCTTCACAGCAAAGACAGGAGTGCCATCAGTGTTTGCAATTGTGTGGAAGGTCTTTGCATCATAAAAGGACGTTGCCAAAATCAGCCACCCACAAAGTGTCAGTAGTGTCACCAAGAGCGACAGGATCTGTCAGAGCTACAAAAATAGCAAATATGACAGCTTGGCATGTTAAATAGGTCTGCTTTTGGTTTGGGGTGCAATACACATAGGATCATGTAAGAGGAGATAATGTCTAGGGTCATCCCTAACTGTATAACTCATTTTCAGAAGTTGGTTCAAATTATAATGTATGAGACTATCAAAAACTATGTGACTTGGAGGCATTGGTCTCTGGTCATCACATCTTATCTTGGTCTTTAGAGGTATTTTATACAATGATTGAAAGGACAGTACTGTTGCCTGACTTCTCCAGAGTCCTGGTTTCTAGCTACAGCTTGGTCAAAGTCCATGAGGAGCTCTCCACATGGGTACTCTTAGTTAACTCCCAGATCCTAAAATAGTAAGTGTGGCAGTATGTGTGTTAAAGTGTCATGTGATGACCATTCTTGTCCTGTCTCCTTCTCTTTGCCTCAAGCTGCCTCTAGGTTTGTGCAAAAATAAATAGAAAAAAGCAGTTTGAACAAACGGAGAAGTTCTCCCTTAGGTCAGATGCTGCTTAGACTGGCTCCACTAGCGCTACCACCTTGTATGGGAAAAATGTACATATAAATAAATAGATCTAAAAGTGAACTCACGTAGGGCCAGAGGGAAAGTCTTTGGCTACCCCAAACCCTTACTAGGATAAATAAACAATAAATTGGATAGACAAATATTTTTTTAGTTTAACACATTTTATATGATTTATTTTTTACCTAACTTATCTGATATTAAGCACACCAGTGACACTTTTGAAAAGCACATTGACCTACCTTTTAAACTTATAGAGAATGAAAGCGCCTACTGCAACGAGGCTTATGACAAATATTACTGCTAGGGCCCAGAATCCACTGCCAATACCACCCCTGTGAGAATCTGAAAGGCAAAATATATTGAAAAGTGGTCGATGAGTGGCTGGTAAATCAAATAAAGTTGTCCAGTTAAAATTTATTTTCAAGGCACCCACCTAAGTATAAATCAGAAAGGCTAACTAACACCACCAAGCCACCTCGCACAATAAAGCTGACATTGTTACTATTAAGGATTTGCTTTATCGCAGGAATTCTCTGGTGGAAAACACAAAGAGATATTGAAGATTAGTATAAAGCAATGATCTGCTGTAACGTACTCATTGTCTTCACAGGACAATACTAACATATTACCTTATCAGTGGACAGACTTCTTTTCTTCTTTGGTGTACTTTCAGGAGGAAGCACATATAAATCTGCAGTTGTTGGGAGGCCGGGCTTCACAACAGTTACTAAATCATCCAATGTGATGTCGGTTATCTGGAAAAGATATCAATAGTGTGCAGTGATTAGAACTGCTCTCTCACACAGCTAGAGTCCTGGGTTCAAATCCCAGTCCACTCAATTCGGTGTGAAGTTCACACATTTTCTTTAGGCTGTCTTCTAGGATTTATTTTTTTTTAACTGGGTTTCTCCTACATCCAAAAGACATGAGAGATACATTAACTGATGCAATGGACTAATATTATTCACTGGTTGACTCCTGTCCTATGATGTTCAGAATGGGTTTCAGCCCCCTTAACCTGAAACTGGCCCAGAAAATGTGAAATCTGTTGCAGCAATAATGAAAGAGTCATAGACTACACGCCTAAGTTTACAAAGGGATAGAGGAAGACTATTGAGCCAACACCTTATAGCGCCATGATTACTAAATGTATTGGGGGATGATAAAAACAGCACCCACTTCAGAAAGGGGCAAACCCAAGAGTAAGGGATTTCTAACATTTTACAACAAACAAAACAATAAAAAAATTTGACAGAAGAGAGGGAACCAAGAAAGAGTAGCGTCATCAACAATGTCAAAATACAGGAGTTGAAAAGATTAAGGGAGAATGAAAACAGACACCATATAACATCATTTAATGATTAAGCAATAATGGAGGCTAAAACAAACACAAAAGTGGAAATATTTTGGTGGAAGTCCTTTACGACAAATAGATCAATCATTTCATCACTCCTCACTCGCACATTTCCAGGTCTGGTTAATAACGTCAATGTCAGGAGGAGGTTTTCACAAAGACAACTGTGAAGACCAAGTATTGATAATGTAAACCATGAACTATGTGGAACAGAGAAAAATCTCAACAGTCCTGTTAAAACTAGATCTTGAAAAGGGCTTGATGTTTCAGAACATGTACATACTTCAAAGGTTTTAAAAATGATGGGCCTTTTAGGTAAAAATTGTAAATAGAAATGTAAAGAGTTCTATATTAAGTCAGAGGTCAATACAATATCGGTCCTGTATGATATCTGACGTTTTGGAAGTCTATTCCCATATGTGGGAGATGCCAGCTAATTCAACACTTCACACTCAAGGTTTGTTGAACTTGAGGAGGAGGCAGTTGGCCTGCATTGTAGCAAGGAAGTGGCACATCATGCTTAGGTGTCCTTTAAGGAGACAGTGCACCTCCTAAAAGTGGCACTGGAGGAGACTCCATACCAGAGAGGTAGAATGAGGTGGCTCATGATCAGATGTAACCACAAAACAAGAGGTGCACACTGTTCATTGACCCCAGAGCTGGAGGCGTCCAACCATTTTCAGGACCTTGCAAAGCTGATTTGAGACCTTGATGTGAAGGGGAGGGATGGATCACCTCAAAACATGTCCCCAAAAAGTTTAAATAATACAGATTATGATGAGTATACATTTTGTGGGAAAGATAGGTGGGGAAGTTTAAATGTGTGTCTTCTTTACACAAATACACATATGGATGTATACACATACATATACACACACACACACACATATATATATATATATGATATTAATGATATAGTGTATTATTATTATGAAACATTCATAGTAAATAAAAAGGCATACAAATTATAGTGAACAGATACAATTATCAATCTTAAAACCATTTGTTGTCAACAGTGTCGGTACAAACATTATGACCAATCAGTTTTTTGTTGTATTGATTGATGGCCAAAAATACCGAAAACAAAATTTCCCTTCCCAGACTACCATGGAAGAGCTGCGCCACATACCTTTGCTATAGCTTTAGTGACAACTTGCCCAATGTCTTCACGCCATTCAGGGATATTTGGATTGAAGGCATCAAGGTTTTTGCTGAATTTCAAAGGAAGAGCTTGAAACTGATCTGAAAAAATGTAAGTTTAAGATGCTAATAAACATTCATTTGCTTTAAATTCTTACTTCTGCTTTTATAACCAAGTGTGTTATTCCCTATTAAAGATGAATAAAACAAAAATTAAAACAGGAAATTACATGCAATAAAATTGCAAAACAAAGCAGAATGTAAAAACATCAGATAATGTGTAAACAGAAATAAATACACAGAAACCAACAGTTATGACATTACGGTATATACTTGCGTTTAAGTTCTCCTGCGGATAAGTCGGTGCTTGATTTTACTGTATAATTTCCGGTATTTTATAATGGCGGTTGTATAAGTCAAATGCAGAAAACTGACACTATTGGTCCAAGAGATTATGATATGCTAACGCCCACCTGAGAGAGTAGCCGCGGTGCACACTGCTTTTCTTTTCTATGTATTGTGCCTACGTGACCACACAGTAATACCCAAACTATTCCAAAGCAACGTTTGCACTGATTTGTATTTTTTGGTATTTCACCCCCTCGTACACCTTTATCCTAAGAGTATCCCTTATCTGTGATGGAGCGTTTGATCAGAAGAAAATATGAAGCTGGTTTTAAATTAAAAGTTGTTGAAGTAGCAAAAGAAATTGGTAAATGTGCTGCTGCAACAAAATTCGATGTGTCTGAGAAACTAATGCGAGATTGAAGGAAGCAAGAAAATGTTTTAAAAAAAATAAAAAAAGTTAAGTGGCGCATTTTTGAACGGGCGTATAAGTTGGGGTCTGATTTTATGATAGGTTTTGTATATATATATATATATATATATATATATATATATATATATTTGAGTATATACGGTAATTACAATTTTTTTATGGCAGCATCTAACCATTGGTGGCATAAACATAAATCTTAGCATACCCATACAAATCCCACAGGCTAAGAGTCTGGGTGTCATCTTTGACAGTAGTTTATCCTTTCAGTCCCACATCAATAACATCTCCCGGTCTGCATATTTCCACTTGCATAACATCAATCGTATTTGCCCCTCCCTCACTCCCCACATCACTGCTATCCTTGTTCATAGCCTTGTCACTTCTCGTCTGGATTATTGCAATTCCCTTTTCTTTGGTCTTTCTCGCAAATCTCTTTATAAGCTTCAACTCGTCCAGAATTCAGCTGCCCGCAACATTACTAGAACCCCCTCTATTCACCATATCACTCCCGTTTTGCAGCAGCTTCATTGGCTTCCAGTTCAGTTCCGAATTCAATTCAAAATTCTTCTACTAACATTTAAGGCTATCCACAAACCTTGCCCCTCCATATCTATCCGACCTCCTCCATGTTGCCATTCCCTCCCGCACCCTCAGATCCTCTTCCTCCATCCACTTGACTGTCCCCTTTCTTACCACTACCATCTGCACTTAGAAATATTGAATCATTTTCACCTTTCAAATCTAAACTTAAAACTCATTTGTTTAAGACTGCTTTTACTCTTTGATTACAATTGCTCTGTCTGATTTTAAATTTTTGTATTTTACTTTTGTTTATAATCTGTGTTTTGTCTATTGTTCGGTGTCCTTGAGTGTTTAGAAAGGCACTTACAAATAAATAAAATGTCTTATCTATTTTAAAATAACATTATTGTTGTTATGTTTGTGGCTAATGAGGACACCATGGGTTTGTGCTTGCTAAAACATTTTCATTTCACAGAGACCTTGTTGTGACTAAGCGGGTTCTGCTCCATGCTCCCATCCACTGTTCGGGAGCCCTTGAACCCAACACCGTCAGTAATGCTACCGATGAGCTAGACAGTGAGGCAACAACAAAGCAAAGGGGATGAAGTGCAAAGTGCTTTCATTCAAAATAGTCCACAAACAAAAACAAAGTGTTCAATTAAATAGTGCAGTGATTCAAAAGTGTTCAATAAATAAATAATCCAATAAAAGTAGAGGTGAATTGTGGAGGCTAAAATCAATAAATAGAAAAGTCTTCTTCTTAAAACAATGAGGTTAAGACGTTCATCAGGAAGCAGTCTTTAAAATCAATGACAAGCCCGGTGTCTCATTCAAACCAGCGTCTCACCTGCTTCTCCCGGTTGGGCTTCACAGCAGGCGAGACGCTCTCTCTGCAGCTGACCTTCTCAGTGCCTGCTTCTGCTGTCAGTTGCCTTACCGATCCTTGGCTCCAGTCGGCTGCTCCGGACAGCTACTTGGCATTCCCCTAACGGCCAAGGCTCTCATGCTGGGGACACCACGTCCCAAGTCCCAACTCCCGCTACCTTTCGCAGAGAGTACTGTGCCTTCCGGTCACTCCCGCCCTCCAAAGCAAACTCTGCAGGAGCGACCACAACTATTACTACTCCCAGGTGTTGGCCAAACACCCAGGCTGCCTACTCAGCTGCTGCGAGCTTAACTCTCGCTCGCTTCCTGCTGCACCGACTTGCTCTCTCTCCTCACTGCTTCCTGCTTGTTCCTACAACCTCCGTTTCCTTCTCTTTTCTTTTTCTCGTTTTAATCTTTTTTTTTTTCTATCCGACTCGCGCTTCTATATATTGAGAGGGGAGGCCATAGCAGCTGCAGCACATTACCAGCCTCAGGAACAATCACGGATGTGGGCAGCCCCTCACCTGTGCACTAGGTGAGAAACGCCCACACCGCAGATCGCCCCGAGATCTGCTACAGCCACCACGCCCCCTCACTAAGCCACGAGTGCGGCGATTATTCATTTCAAAACAACTGGCTCTTGCTGAGAGGGCTGTGGACCCGCTATACCACACTTGTGTAATGGGAGACATTATGTGCTTGTGAGTATGACAGCTACACAACCCTGTAATGTTCCATTACAACACCCTCAGATACTGGTCCTGCAGAAAACAAATGCTTCTAAAACAGACTCATCTGGAAGGAAGTGACGAGCTGTGAAAGAAATCATCATCCTGAGCCAGACAGACTCACGTCACGGATGAGCTACACCCTGACTGTCACTGGACTGAGCCAATAGGCAATTAAAAAAACAAACGTTTAGCGTGTCAGAAATGTATAAAAACAAACTGTCAACCAATTACAGTAGACATGTTGTAAACAACTCTATAATATTAGCTAATGAGATGTGTAATTAACATAAACGTAAGAATTTTTGAATTGTTTTGAGTCACGTAAGCATCCTGAATCATACCTCAGGAAACAACCTCCACTTCTCTAAGTGGGCACTATGAATATAGGTTTGGGAACATTATTCTTCATTTTTATGTTATTCGTCACATCATTATTTTGGTTGAAATTGTTATTATTTTTAATGCTAACTCTGTAGCACCATTTTATGACATTCTTGCTGTTTATAGTAAAGGTACATTTTGTCGGCAATATGACCCATTGTCTGTCCTGTGACAATACTATTTAGTGTGGCAGCCTGCATGATCTGGCATCTAAACCATTGGATAAACTTAATTTATTTTATTTGAGGAACATTTATTGCAACTTTGATTTTTGGATCTTGATTTTGCTGTTATCCGTTCGTTATCCGTTATATCATTCGTTTCTAGATTACATAGCTTTTGACCCGTGCCTATCCCCTATGTGCTCCCTAAAAGCATTTTTTTCATTTCATGTTTTTTTGTTGTGCCCAGATAACAAACACAACAAGAAATATGAACCTATTTATTTATACATAATAACTATGTTCTTACCAAAAACACGCACTAATTTGGTATCCTGGACCATGGATCGTCCGCATGAAGCTTGAACTGTGACACTAACTTCCCCAGTCTCTGGAAACTTGGTGATCAAACTGTTTGCTAGTGAGAGAATTGGCTGCAGAAAAGCAAAAGAAATGACTTTAACACTGAATAAGAAAAATCGTTAGCTTGCAATTATACATTTATTTTTACAATATGGATTTCAGATACAGTTACAGTAATCACCTACAATGTGATCCTGATATCCAAGAATGAGTGACGATTTAGTACTTTGTAAAATTTTTATGCACAAGTTGATTGAGAAACCAAAATCACACTACAGAACTGGGAAGTAGCATCACCACATATAGTTGACAGGGGGGCACTACCAGTGGCATCCTGAGTTGCCAAGCCAAATGAATGATTAGAAATGGTTGAGTTAATGTTGTAGCTCTCTATACTAATAGATGGCAATATGTTGGAGTATTTAAAATGGTAATGGGGAGGACAGCCAGTCTAGTCTTCCCCAGTACAACCCTGAGGTAATTCAGAAGTGCATAACACAACTGGCCCTCTTTCTGACTATTTAGAAATTTAGCTTGAAGTTGTGATGTAGTGGCAGACAAGGGTTCAACTGGCAGGTGTAAAAAAGACCAGTGGCAAGAAAGGCAAGTAATACATCTGAAAAGGCGAGAAGAAAGTTTAGGAGTCATCCTATGTGCCATTTAGGGTGCTTATTGCTTAACAAGGTTTTATTTTGTTGCTGTGCCCTCTTATGTATAAATCTCATGCTATTATTAATAATTTGTTGTAATAAATCTATTTCCTTTTGTTTCTTTGGACTCCTTTAGGGTCAGGGTTTGCTCTAGAATGCCTCTTCCAGTCCACTATAGCCATCATTACTGTGAGACATCAAGTGTTAGTCCTGTTTGATTCATTTTTATATGTACTACATATACACATCATAAGGTACTGCTAACACTTTTAGTTACATTGGTATTTTGTTATTTAACAGCTTAATGTAAGTAGGTGCACATCCTCTTAATAAAGCTGACAAGTTTAGGCAAGAATAACATTAGAAAATGCTGTTTTCTGTTTGAAACTAGGAATTTTAGTTGAGAGAAAGTCCAGCTTGGAGTTGTAATCACAGAATGTAAGGTGGACTACTGTGTTTTAAGAAATCCTTATGACTGACTAAAGTAGAGCACAAGCCGTTGATGCAAAAGATGCCCAAAATGATACGTTTAACGCATAAACATCAACTTACCTGCAGATTGTTTCCAATCCACCAGTAGAAGACAGTCAGGTTGTTTCTCGCGGGCAGCACCACAGCCGTGAGGTTAACCTCCTGATTCCTCCCAGCGACAGGCACCACTTCTAAATGAACCTCCTGAAGGGGAGCTTAACCCCAAGAAATACAAATGAAAGAATTACACACTTTTCAAATTGTATATCTTAGCAGTAGGCTTATGTTGACTCATCAAGTTTACTACATTGAAAGAGAATACTGTGAAATTCTAGAATAATTCACATTAAAAGGCATCTTACATGTTAAAATGGTCACACAGTCAAGCAGCACATATTGTCAATCTGAGTCTCAACAAGACTAAGTTGCCTTTATGTGTTGCTCAAGGTTTATTATAAGTAATGACTAATTGTGTACCAACACAGCACTTTTATTACTTAAATAATGAAAATAAATATTCGATAAACACTTGTTTTCTGTTCTACTGAATGGATCCTGTCTGTGTTGTGTTCTATGGAAATCGTCCAGAAGATACTGAATCAGTCCAATGGAAGATTAAAGCAGGAGACAGAGCTGGAGGTGGCAGAGTTAAAGATGTTAAGATTTGCACTGGGTGTGACGAGGATGGAAAGGATTAGAAATGAGTTCATTAGAGGGTCAGCTCAGGTTGGACGGTTGGGAGACAAAGTCAGAGAGGTGAGATTGCATTGGCTTGGACATGTGCAGAGGAGAGATGCTGAGTATTTTGTGAGAAGGATGCTAAGGATAGAGCTGCCAGGGAAGAGGATAAGAGGAAGGCCTAATAGGAGGTTTATGGATGTGGTGAGAGAGGACATGCAGGTGATGGGTGTAACAGAACAAGATGCAAAGGACAGAAAGATATGGAAAAAGATGATCCATGTGTTCATAAGTGATGATAATGCACACTGACATTAAGATCCACAGATTGTGACGACTACATTCTGACAGACTCATCATCATTAAACGCACAAGTGCGGCTGAACAAAACACTGGGTTATGCCTAGTCCATATACTATTACTGATTGCACTTTATGAACATATATCAAATGTACCGCGCTGTCATTTTAAGTGTTTTAAGTATTTCTTAAATCTAATGCCTTCTGAAAAAATAGCTGAAGTTAAGGGTTGGTCCAGAAAGTTGACACACTTTATTATGAATGGCATTAAAAAGCAATGGTCAAAATTACAGTGATGTGTTTATGCCCATAAGTAATTACTGTAAGGGGAAAGAGTTACTGTATACTTGAAACTGTGTCAGCCTGTTAAACTAGGCCATTCTGAACTATGTCTACCAGCACATCACTATAGAAATCAGACAATATAATATTTAACCTTTTTATCTTGTTCTTTAATAATCATATCATATAAGAAGTCTTTTTTCTATTAGTCAAATATTTATTCCAGACTTTTAAACTGTTTAACATTTTGGGACATTTAGATAAAGTATAGCATAGGGATGTTTGAAGATTACACCGTTTATCTGTTCTCTGATTGGTATAATTAAAATGCTTCCTTGATTGTGTTACGTGAATGAACAAAACTGACATAAAGACGCTATTCTGTTTGGATCGGTCAGTCTTGCCATACAGAATGCAATTATTCACATGGCAGGGCTGCTTCATCCTGGTGTACAAAGCATGTCCATCTTTGGATTCATTTGTAACGGTGACTCACAACTATTCTTTATCGTTTGAGAATTTTCCCTAACTGTACTCACTGTCAATCATTTAAACTGTTTATAAACTCATGAATTAAATCTGCAAGTCAACTCAAAAGAAATATTTTGAGCCAAATTGTATAGATCTGATGGTTCTTGATAACACTTCTTCTGTTTTTGATAAGAAGTAAATTGGCTGAATTTGACTATCTGGTGTTCACAGTTGACGCATGAGACATTAAGACATTGTTCGGCTTTCATTGACAGGGCAATCTACCTCAAGTCAGCAACTGTGATTTCCGATACTTAGGATTCCCTACATCTGTTTATTTCATCATATCATGTAATGTTCAAAACGATGCACATTCTTGATAAATTCTTAACTGTGATTCTGCTTTCAAAACAAATGACATTTACAAGCTATATTCAACAATTCAACATTATAAAAGATAAATACATAAATAGAGGTTAGTTTTTCTTTGGGTCGGTGCCCTTGCTGACTGTCACTCATGGTAGGTAGCCTATAAAGTGACCCAACAAGTACTGCTATCAAAAGCCCAACAGTAAAATGTAAATAGTTCTTCATACTCACGGTTAACCTGAATGTAGACTACTGCTTCATCATGACCTGCTACGTTCTCTGCTTTGACTGTGACTCGGTAGATACCCGGCTTTTCATATCGATGTTGAATAGGCTCATCTGTCACTGTTAGGTTTACATAAATTGCCCGAAATCCATCACCAAGGTCCACCTGATATTTGGTGTTCAGGGTGTCCCCCTTTAAATTAGTAGATGAGTGAAAAATGTAAACAACATAACCATAAAATTAAAATCAAATTAAGACGCACAATAACCTTTATACACAGGTCAAGAAATGTGATTACATTGGATGCAGGAAAAGGATTCATTTTGTCACCCAAATTTTAAAAAATACCAAATCCCTTATTCACAAAAAAGCAGATATTAAAATAAGTGGAAGAAAGATCAGTGCACCAAGCAGGCAAGATTCAATTCTGCAGAGTTCACTTAACCAATGCTCCTGACTTTGAGTTTAGTACAACAATCTGAAAGTCTCCGAGACAATATTACTGGACAGCATCTTCAAAATTCCAATCAATGTCAGTAGGGATCATTTCAAAATCTCTCCAAACATGACCTTAGCCCGTTTCCTTAAAGATTCAAATTCTTAGTCCCCAGGCAAAGATCAATAACTATGATGTAGTGACGCCGAGTTCTACAGACTCCCCAGCCAGCGTGCTTTCTCTGTCAATGGCCCAGATTTGCTTATCATTCTCTGAATCAAGTAGACTTTACATGATTTGAATTTGTTTTATTACAGGTCAGCTTTAGTACCTAAGAAGTTGGAAATCAGGTTCTGGAAGAGGGAGAAGAATGTAAAGGCTACTCTATTTTTTATTTAATATGTACTTTAATCAAAATCAGAATTGTTCTGAGTTTCTAATTAAAAAAGCCAATACTCATGAAAAATGTCTTGTATTTTTCTGTTCAATCTGTGATACAGTACAAGTACTATGATTAAATGACTAGTTCTTTAAATTAATCTGATATTTAGTTGTAAAAATATTTTTAGTTAACGTTATATTCATTCTTGTAGTCATTATTGTAGTCTACATTACCAGAACAGAGCCCTTGTTTTACAGTGAAGGTGTGGTGTTACCTGCTCTTGACGAACAATAAATGTGATGTCATCGCTGGGCCCCACTGCCAGCGTTTCTCCTTTGATGCCAAGCTGCAGACCTCTAGGGGGCAGCAGAGGACAAGTGTGCTGCTTAGAGCTTTGCTGCTTATTAACTCCTCCTTCACAAATATTAGACACGACTTTCCTGTATCTGTGTAAAGGAAAAACGAACAATTAGCATCAAAGATACCATTTTGAAATGAATATAAAATCACACAACTCAACAGTTGCAATGACTTCTGTTTTCTTATTTCATCTGTTGCCGGTGATTTCGATTTATATACTGTATTCTCTTCAAGAATGAGTGGTGCAGTAAGTGAGAAACAATATTTTTCCAGTCACAGAGATTCTAGCCAACATTTTGATTCTTCCATTCTTCAGACATAATACCATGAGGATGATCACATGAAGCCATCAAAATGTGTCTCTTCTTCGAAAAAGATGTTTAGTTAAAATGTTTTTCTAAACATTTTTCATGTATAAAAAGGGAAATTGACTGAACAATCAGATAGTAAAAGAATAGTGGCCATACTAAAAGAAATCTGAATGAACTCAGAATTAAAAGTAGTGAGGTGGTTGGTTGAGTTAGTGCTTCTGCCTTACAGCTACAGGGATCTCATTTAAATTTCTGCCCCAACCACTTGTCCACGTATCATGCATTCCACTCTGGACACCACAACCTCTCCTCACATGCCAAGGATGTACATTCTTGGATAATTGGACATTCTGAACTGAACCAATTGAAATCATTTAAAAACTGAGGACATAGTGTTCTTTTGTCTATGCTAATTTGAATAAAAATATAACTATCAAGTTGGGGAATTTGCAATTGTTAGTAACATTGTTAAATCAATTATGCTTTTACTAGCTATACACTGTGGTTTCGCCGACATAGTAAACTTTGGCACTGTATCTGATCGTGTTCAGCTGTGATGGGAAAGCGTTCCCCGTGTGGGAAGAAAAGAACATGCCTGTGATATCTCTGGCAATCAGCAGCTACCCTCTAAAACACATGGAGCTGTGATCTCTCTCTCAAAAACGTCAAACGTTACTCCTTAATAATCTGTAGATGATAATGTCTATTGAACAAACAGGTATCTCTAGCTAAGCAGAGGCAAGGTGCACTCCAACATATGGCGAGACGTAGACTAATTCGAACTGAGGATGGCGAGGGAATGAGGAAGGCCGCGCCCCCCTGCTCTCGGCCCACAGCCACTCTGTTGGATTTGCATAAATACATCGGTACCGCAAGTGAACTATGGTACTTAGCACGATGAGAGAAATTGCAAAATCAAAGTTCAAGCAAATTATAGAAAACAACCAGATCTAAATCCGTTAAGTGAAAAGCAGACAGACATACAGACAGAATGCGCTTGGACCACAAAATTTTTAAAACCGTTTCTTAGCGAGCACCTATGGGCCAAGGGTAACCTACTTTCCAAATTTCAAGTCCCAAGTCCTCATGGTTTGGGAGATTTCGTGATGAGTGAGTCAGTAATATTTGCCTTTTATTAGTATAGATTAAGCAAGCTTCACCTGAAGATCATAAACAATCCCCATGAAAGAACAACCTAAATGAATACTCTAATGGATATGTGGCAAATGAATATAGCATCATTTAATGTACTCTAACTTTCTCAGAACCACTTAATCCAAATGATGGTCATGAGGGCCTGACCCTATCCTGGGCAGCAATGGGTACAAGGCAGGAGCCAACAATGGGTGTGATGCCAGCCCATTGGAGGGCCCAGTCACGTATACACCCACATTCATACCAGGCCAATTCAGAATGACCAGTGCACCTAACACACATACACACACATCATTTGGATATGGGAGAGAAGCTTGAGTACCTGTAGAAACACCAGACATTCACAAAGTGAACATGCAAACTCCACATAGACAACAACTGGCCTAAGGACTTGAACTGGAGACACAGGATCCATGAAGCAATATTACTGTGCCACCCACTTTAAAGGAAACACTTCAAGCCTATTCGAAATAGATCTTCAAAGTAAATGTCCAGCTACTTTACATCAACATATGGTTTAAGATAAAATTCTTCAAATTTAAAAACACAAACTGAGTAAAAAATACATTTGCATTTGACATTCAGTTCCAGTAATTCACTAAACATTAATGAAAAAAAATGAAATTTGAGGAGAACTTCCAAAGTAATATTTGTACTTGATTGTGTTTCTTAGCAATCCGTGAACTTGAAAAATTAAAGTTGATCATCCTCATCAAGTGGTATACTACTAAAATAACTTTTAAATACAACCCCTCTGTTTTTCTTCCATTAAAATAGTAAATACAAAATGTCTGAATATTTAAGGACAAGACAGGATGATAAATTGTGCTTCCACTTTTCCAGACAGTGAACCTCTTTTGCAATTTGTACTTCCCTTTTACCACTGACTTTGCTGCCTGCTGCTTTTCAGCACTTCTCTATAAGTGACACTCATCAGAGTAGGGGTCTGCACAGCAGCCCCTCACAGAGTGCCAGAAAAATGAAGAAGGTTGACAAGGTAGGCTATGCAGGTTCAATGCCACAGAGCAAGCAGGATGATAACCATTCTTTACTGTCTTCTCAGGAATTTTTTTGTGTCTTTCAAGATATGAGCTGAAAACATTTTGATGAACTAACTGCTACATAAGGTGAAAGAATAAAAATATCAAAAAATAAAGGGATGGTCCTATCAAATGAATGTGGATTCTTCACTTTGTATGTGGCACTTGATCAAACAATGGGAAGTCTGGACCTCAAAAGTCAAATGGCACTTCATAAGATGAAATTTTACATAATTCACTATTTTAAGTTGTATTGTGTTTTTGGAAAGCCAATTTTTGGAACCTTGTGTGTGGTTTTGCTCCTTATAATAAAGGACATGACAATGCTGGAGAAAGCCCAGTTTAATTCTGAGATATCTGTGGATGACATATAAAGGAAGATAGAACAATTTATATGTTTTACCCTAGTGAGACGATAGACATGTCTAAAATTATAGAGATTTGAAGTGAGGTCAATTCAGTTTTATTTATAGAGAAGATTTTAAACAACAGAAGTCAACCAAAGTGCTGTACAGTTTCCATAAATACACCTTCATATATCTTTATATATAATACGCTACTGTGGCTGTTTGTTTGTCTATCCAGGATTTCAAATCACCTGTAGCTTGCAAACCATTTAACTTGTTGACCTGAAATTTGGTACACATATACTACGTGATGTCTACTATCTGCTTTCGGGGTGATGATTGACTTCCCAGGTTATTCCTCTTTTTATTTTTATTTTATTTTAGTGTAGAATCAACTCTCGGCAGAGGCCAGCAGGGCGGCCGTGCACCAAATGTGTATGGGTGCCGTTTTTATTCCCTATCGCCTTCCCTGATCTCTTGATATCTTAAATTATTCTTGATCCAGATTGATGACTTAAGTGCCAGCTTAAGTGAAAAATTAAAGAAAGTGTACCAAGTAATTGCAACACAAACACTGACTTAATCAGTTTTAATGCAAAAAGATGGCAACGAAAGAAGAAAAGAAGCAGGCTGCTAGGGTGGAGAAAAGAAATGCTGCTCAGGAAGCAGCAAGTGCATCAACCTCTGAGCAAATGAATGCTAAACAGAGACAGAGTATGAAAATGATAAGTTAAGTGTATTCACTGAACTTTATCGTGCAGTACACCGTTACTGGTATATATATATATTGAAGGAGGCATACGGGATGGACAGGTATCCCAGCAGTTGGGAAGATCCCTTAGGGAGGCCCCGAGACTACAGAAGGCATCCCGGCCAGGAGATGGAAGAAGGTCACACCCGGACAAGGCTGCCCTAAGGGACGGATGGACATCCTAGCTGGAGAAGTTTCCCTACCCAGATGGGAGGCTTCAGGCAAATGGACAGGTGTCCTAGCCAGACATGATTGCAGTACCTTCTTTGGCCGGGATAAAAGAAGAGGACAGGAAGGACTGTTGCAGAGTGATATTTATGTCTCCCAGAGGATAGGTGGCAGCAGCTCTCTATATTGGCACCTATTCGGGAACCAGCAGGGAATGCCGAGAGCTGTAATCTGGCACAACAGCCCTGCTGAGGTCCATGGATGCTGTAAGGGGGTGCTGCAGGGAGATGCACTCTACAATTTATGGGATTTCCCCTGGAAGTACTCCTGGGTCCTTAATAAAAGGGACAGCACTCCCTTATTGAGGCGAGTCAGATCTGGGAGGAAGGAAAGCAGCACTTGACTGGAGGAGGGCAGTGCGGTAGTAAGAGGAATAGAGGAGAGGTGAACAGTGGAGAGATTGTGTTTGTACCTGTGCTTGTGTTGTGGTTGGTGAATAAACCATCCATTATTTAAAATGCTAAGGCTAAAAGATAGGCTTTCAGGCAGGATTTACAAATGACCAAAATTTTAAATGTTTTTATATATTAAAGAAATGCTGTCTGAATCCACCAGACTGATCAATATTTTTTCTGGAATAGAAGTAGGTGGGAGGTGAGGAAAACTGGGCAGGCTTTGTTTAGCAAAATGTTGTTGCTGGAAAGTTAAATTTGTAGTGTAATTGTTCGCAGGATGTGAAGATGTTGTCTGTGTATCGGTCTCTGAGTGATTTAATCCTGATTGTTTGTAGTTTGATCCATGCAGAAATGTTTGTGCCATACCCAAATTTCTCCAATTTAGTGAAAAGATAGTTCCATTCAACCATATCAAATGCTTTTTCTGCCTCCAATGATAATAATATCTTCGGGGTGTTAGACTTTGTGGGGGAATATATTACACTAGCAAAATACCCACGCTTTGCAGCAACGAAGTACTGCCTTAAAATTTTTATTAAGAAGAAAATTAAACCTTTTTAAACTGAGAGGAAATACAGTATACCAATAATTATTTGTTAAGGATCTCTTTGTATACCACATTGTCAGTTTGGCCCTCCGGTTGTAATATGACCAAGCTGTGCGCTGAGCTTACTCTTGAGCATTCAACGTACAGTTGGCCATTTGAACAGTAATCTTGGTTCAAATCTCACAGCTTGGATTGCTGCTGTCATAATCGGTTTGAGTTTCATGGTTTGTTTCAATTACGACAGTATTTGCAGGACTTGTGTTGAAGTGACATTCGACATCTGTCAAGCGTTGTAAGCATACAGCCGGTTTCATCGAGAACTTCACATCCAGATTTTGAAAGTTTAAACATTCATAAACATCAAAGTGTCCACTACTGAAAGCGTCACCTGTCAATCAAAGATGTTTAAGAGGCATTGGCTGTTGTCAAAAAGTGTTGACTCCATTGTAACTGATGATGACCAGGAAAGACACAACTTTCCTGTGGAATTTTTGAACAGCATTACACAGTCCGGAATGCCAAATCATAGTTTTATGTTAAAAGCAGGATGTATTATCATGCTCCTTTGAAACCTAAATACGAAGTGTAGACTGTTTTACAGAACTTGCTTTGTTATTACAGATGTGAAACAAAATGTAATTCAAGGGGAAGTTCTTACTTGATCAGCTGGAGGTGATACAGTGTTGATTCCTTGAATCGATTTATGTCTATCTGAAACTGGATTGCCTTTCAGATTGAAATGGCAACAGTTTCCCATAAAACCAGTCTTTCCAAGGACTATTAATAAGTTACAAGGTCAAACATTGGATCAAATTGGAATTTATTTATTGCTGGAACCAGTTTTTGGGTGTGAACAGTTATATGTGGCATTCTCCACAGTGAGACAAATGCAAAGTAAAAATTGTTGCAAGTTGATTAAAGATTGCAACAAGTTTTTTTACAGAATGTCTATTACCGTGAAGTTTTTTAAGGTGTATGACATCTAATGTAAAGCCTGTGTGAACAATGAAAATAATATCATGAGTGCCTACTTAACTGGGCCAGTGGGACATCATCAGAGATAGATCCTCAACCCTTGCCCAGAGTAGTTACTTTCAATTACCTCACATCTCCGCATTTCAATTTTTTTTTCTGACGATTTCAATAGTTTCTAGGAGCCCAGGCTTTTTACAGCACAGGCTTACACAGCTAGTGTAACATTCTGCAATCCTATTTAATCCAGTTCAAAACTGCGGGTGGGCTGAAACCTTCCTCAGCAAAACTGGACACAATGCAAGAAACCAGCCTTGGACAGAAATCCGGTTCTATGGAGGGTCCTCTCACACACAAATAAACACAGGGCCAGTTTAGAAATCACCAAATTTCCCAACACTCACAAGTTTGAGGATGTAGGAGGAAAAACAGAGTACCTGTAGTAAAATTTAAGCAGACATGAGAAGAGCATGCAAATTTTACATAAACAACAGTAGGCACAAGATCTTAACCCAGGATGCTGGACCTGTGAGAGGGCAGCACTAAAAACTTAGCCACTATGGAAATGAATGACTATACATGATGGGACATTTCAGCCTAATGAGAGTTCTGACTTTATTAAGTTTTATGACAAACAAGAAAATAAAGCAAGCAGTTTAAAGGCTAAATGAACTATAAGAAAAGTCTCTATCTAGACAATGAAAGAAATTATTGAATGGAAAAGTGAAATTGTTGAATTGTTACAAAGCAAGTTCTAAGGTCTCATTGTATAAGAAAACAAACATCCACCCACCCTGTACTTGAATGCACTTCATCCATATTCAGGGTCACTGAAGCTGAAGCCTATACTAGCAGAACTGAGCATGAGGGTGGAACCAATTATAAACAGAGTGCTAGCCCATGAAGGACCATGGCAATGGTGCAATGTGTCTTGTTGCCATGACCACAATGATTTAAAGATCCCAGGCTTATAACTGACCACAGATGAGTGAAGATAAAAGTCCCAAAATGGAACAACATGTAAAAGCAAATAGAATATTAGGCATCCAGTGTATAAATGAGTTAAGATCTGTTTATGTATTATACTTTTTCTACTAGCTGAGAAATTCAGACATAACATTTCTTTATGGTCTCTTACTGATTTAATGTGCAATAAAGTACTTTAATAAACTAAATAACTTGTTGAATGTTGTTCATTCCTGTACATGATCTGCAGTAGGTTCATGCTGGTTTTATTGGACAGAAATCCCATTTAATAATTACAATTACTTTCAAATTAATTTGCTGCTTAAGTGATATGTAAGATAATGAAGACAGAAAAAAGAAGCATATGAGGTGAATTAAACCCCTTAAGGACTAAAGATTTCCAGCACATTAAATACCCAATTCTTCTCATTGCAGATATCAATATTTAACCCATCTCATTCTATCAGGATTACACTAATTTAATATTGGGGCCTGAGGGCTGCTCTTGTGATGCCCAAACCCAAAAGAACACAAAGAAGACCAACAAAATAAGAAAGGGTATATTACAACTAAAAAGAAATAATAGGAAAGGTTACAGGGATTTGGAGGGAAAAAGTACAAACATAATGGGATAAATGAAAAATCGCTTCACATCTCTCCCTGGCTATTCCTTCTACCTTTCGTTTTCTTTCCTGCACCAGATCATAGCAATAAATAAAAACAGTTTTTAAAAAGGCCACAGCAGCTATCTTCAAAGTGTGTAGGAAAGCGTCCAACGTTAAGATGCCCGATCACGTACAAGGGGCTATAGGAGCAGATAAGACAGTAAGAAATAAACTAGCAGCAGATATTCACTAAGTAAGTTTTATTTATTTATTTATTTTTTCAGATTGAACAGTTCATAGTGGTCCGGATGTAGAACAGTTAAGAAATAAGAGGAGTGCAAAGGTAGGAGAACAGACAGAGAAAAGTAAAGTTAACCACATAGAAGGACAAACAGCAGGCAGTTGAGAAGGAGAATATTACAGGAGCTTAAGGGGGTGTAGAAGTTGTAGCAATTCTATAATCACATTTATTACATTTTTTAGTTTTACTATTTAAGTTAAATCATTGAATTTTATTTAAATAAGTGAAAAAGTTAAGGCAGTTTTAATAATCCTAAATCAAATTTTAATAATGTGGTCAGTGCAGTGCAAATCTTATTGGATTTTTTGACTTTTTAGACGATAGCTTGGAGAAGCCAGTCTTATAAGAGGGCTACATTTGCAGGAAATGTCAGATGATCCAGCAGCTTAAGCTCAGGGTTGCTGAACTGAAGGAGGAGTTGTAGTAGAGAATTGGCAGATCTAGCCCAGGTATCCTTTAGAGAGATAGTGTGCACCACTAAGGTGGCAGGAGGAGATTCCAGACCACACAGGTAGAGACAGTGGGTCACGGTCACAAGGTGCAAGATAAAGGGTGCACACTGTCTGGCGGCATCAACCCCAGAACTGGAAGTGTTAAACCATTTTCAGGTCCTTGCGGAGCTGGACGGTGTCTCTGATGATTTTGAAGTGGTAGGCAGGGATGAGCAGCCCCAACAGGCCACCTCAAAACCAGTTCTACAAAGAGAGAGGTAGTGATAGTTAGGAACTCAATCATTATGGGTACTGAAGAGCAGGTTTGCTTCAGAGACAGAGAATCTTGCATGGTGTGTTGCCTTCTAGGTGAACAGGTCCTCCCTGAAGGGTCGATAGGCTCTTGGCCAGAGCAGGGGTGGATCCAGTTGTCATTGTCCATGTTGGAACAAATGACATACATAAAGGTGGTCTGTCAGTTCTGTGATCCAAATTCAAAAAGTTAGGTGCCAGGCTGAGAAGCAGAACTGAGAAGGTAGTCTTCTCTGAAGTTCTGCCTGTGCCACACACCAGTCCAGGTGACATTGAGGAGATTAGAAGGCTTAACACATGGCTCAAATCTTGGTGCAAGGTAGAAAGGTATAGGTTTATGGGGTATCATTGGGACTCCTTTTGGAACAAATGGTACCTGCTCTGCCACAACGGGTTACATCTGAACCAGAAGGGCAGCAATATATTGGGGAGGTGTATGAGTATGCTAGTCGAGGATTGTTTAAAATAGGGAATGGAGGGGCAAAGAGTTTAGGACAGGCCAGGTTTAGAACTATACATGGAGGAACAAACAAAACAAGAGTGTAAAAATAAAAATGTATTCTATCAAAAATAAGAAAAGTGCGTTGGAGTTGTATGTAGCAGAGCATAATTATGATACTATAGCAATAATGTAAACCTGGCTAAATAACAAAGATGGGGATGAGTATAACATAGAGGAATACACATTTTTAGGAAGAATAGACAGAACAGAAAAGGAGGTGGGGATGCTGTTTATGCGAAACAGAATTTAAATGTAAGTCCTCTTCAGTTGGACAATGAACTCCACCTTAGTGAGGACTTGTGGCTTCGCCTGGAAAGCGTTAGGGAAAGAGGCCTTATTTTAGGAGACTGTTATACACCACCAAATGTGGACAGTAATTTCAACACACATTTTTTTAGTAATATTAAAAAGGCAAGTTTACAGAGGGATGTTATAGTCATGGGGGACTTTGTCCGCATATTAACTGGGATAATCTTGCAAATGGCAGGACTTTTTAGAAATAATCAGTGATTGCTTTTTAACACAGTACATTAAAGCACCAACTCAGAGTGAAGCCTGTCTGGATTTAGTATTTTGTAATACAGTAATCCCTTGCTATATCATGCTTCTACTTTCGCGGCTTCACTATATCGCGGATTTTATATGTAAGCATATCTAAATATATAACGCAGATTTTTCACTGCTTCGCGGGTTTCTGTGGACAATGGATCTTTTTACTTCCGGTACATGCTTCTTCAGTTGGTTTGCCCAGTTGATTTCATAGAAGGGACGCTATTGGCGGATGGCTGAGAAGCTATATAATCAGAACATGCAGTTAAGTTCCTGTGTGCTGATTGGCTCAGTGACAGAGCACCGAATTTGAATGTGCTGTGTTAACCAGGAAGTCTCATCTCGCTCATTCAGCATCAACGTGTTTCACTGTGTAAAGAGTTAACTGTTGTGCTCTTTTGTGTTTATCTTTGTGCATAGTCAAGCCCTTCGTTATGGCTCCAAAATGATCTGTCTATCATAATGGCTGTAACATATGTGATATCGGAGACGCTCGATATCTTTAAAATAATATTTAAGTTTTACTGTATATAAACAGTGTGTTTACATACTTCAATGAATCTTACCTAATATTTAAGAGAATACAAAGAGTTTATGCTGTATAACTGTGCGGGAAATGTTTATAAGAGTGTGGGAGAGTTTATAAGGGCTTAAAATATATAAAAATAACCATATGAATATATGGTTTTTACTTTGCGGATTTTCATCATTCGCACGGGGGTTCTGGAACGCAACTCCCACGATAAAGGCGGGATCACTGTAATCATAATAGAATTGAGGGCGAAGTGGTGATTAAACCACTAGAGTCAAGTGACCACAATATAATACAGTCCTCATTGTTTTGCAAGAGTTCAGATGCAAAGACTGAAACTGTTACGTTTAACTTTGGTAGGGCGAATGCAGCAAAATCTAAGCAGGACAGACTGGGATAAGCTTTTAAGTGTGGAGACAGTCGAGGAGCAGTGGAACAGGTTTAAAAATGTTTTACACGCAATGCAGGACAAGTGCATACCTAAATTTAGAATTAATAAGAAATTTTAAAAAAATGCCGCAGTGGGTTAATAGGGAACTAAAAAAGAAACTGCAAAGGAAAAAAACAGCTTTATGAGGCATTTAAGACTAATAACTCCAAAGTGAATCGTACAGCATATGAGAACATGAGGGCAACCATTTAGAAGGATATTAGGGAGGCTAAAAGATAGTTGGAGAGAAATATAGCGGATAAGGTGAAAAACAACCCCAAGAGATTCTTTCAGTATTTTGGTAGTAAAAGAACAGTCAAGTAGGAGGTGAAATGCATCAGAAATAGTAAAGGGGAATTAAAAGATACAAACAGTGAAATAGCAGATGCTCTAAAGTTGGATTTTTCTGAGGTGAGAAAGTGGATAACCTCTCGGCGGTAAACAGGACTACTAAGGAGGTACAGAAGGATTTGGAAATTGTAGAGGGAGAAGAACTGTTGAGATTAAATAGGCTGAAATCAAACAAATCACCAGGACCAGATAATATTTACCCTCGAGTTCTTAAGGAAGCTAGCGAGTACATACATAAACCCTTGACACATATTTTTAGAAAGTCACTACACACTGTGGAGATTCCAAAAGACTGGAAAATGGCAAATATTATCCCATTATATATAAGGGGTGACCAGGCAGATCCAAGCCATTATAGGCCAGTAAGTTTAAGATACATCATATGAAAATTAATGGAAGGAATTCTTAAAGGTAAAATTGAGCAGCACATGGCAAGGACAGGAGTATTTCTGAACAGCTGGCATGGGTTCAGAATAGGGAGGTCATGTTTTACTAACATGCTGGAATTCTATGAGGAAGCAACAAAAGGATACAATCAAAGTGGAGCTTATGATATTATTTATCTGGACTTTCAGAAAGCATTTGATAAGGTGCCACATGAGAGGTTGGGCATCAAACTAAAAGAAGTGGGAGTTCAGGGTGATGTTTTTAGAAGGGTGCAGAATTGGTTCAGACACAGGAAGTAGAGGGTGATGACGCGAGGAACCTCATCAGAATTGGCTGATATTAAGAGTGGTGTTCCAGAATCGTCAGTGCTAGACACTGCTATTTTAAATATATATAAATGATTTAGATAGGAATATAAGTAACAAGCTGGTTAAGTGTGCAGATGATATCAAGATAGGTGGATTAGCAGATCATTTGGAATCCGTTATATCATTACAGAAGGACTTGGGCAGCATACAGGCTTGGGCAGATCTGTGGCAGATGAAATTTATTGTCAGTAAATGTAAAGTATTACACATAGGAAGTAAAAATGTTAGGTTTGAATACACAATGGGAGATATAAAAATCGAGAGTACATCTTATAAGAAGGTTTTAGGAGTCATAGTGGACTTAATACTATCAACTGCCAGACAGTATTCAGAAGCCATTAAGAAGGCAAACAGAATGTTAGATTATATAGCACGATCTGTGGAGTACAAGTCCAAGGAGGTTATGCTCAACCTTTATAATGCACTGGTGAGACATAATCTTGAGTACTGTGTGCAGTTTTGGTCTCCAGGCTACACAAAGGACATAGCAGCATTAGAAAAGGTCCAGAGAAGAGCAATTTGGATGATTCCAGGGCTACAGGGAAGAAAGATTTAAAGAGCCAAGCCTTTTTAGATTAAGCAAAAGAAGATTAAGAAGAGACATGATCGAAGTGTTTAAAATTATGAAGGGAATTAGTACAGCAGATTGAGACTGTTATTTTAAAATGAGTTCATCAAGAACATGGGAACACAGTTTGAAACTGTGGTAAATTTCACACAAACATTAGGAAGTTTTTCTTTACACAGAGAACCATAGGCAAGACAATAATAGTGGCAGACAGTAAGATTTTGGGTTCTTTCAAAACTAGACATGATGTTTTATTAGAAAAACTTAAGTGGATAGGACTGGCAAGATGTGTTGGGCTGAATGGCCTGTGCTTATCTAGAGTGTTCTAATGTTCTAATCTTGATAGCCACAGTTACCTGTTGTCTACAGTTCTGCCTTTCACTCCAAGGTTATTGCATGGGTTTCATCCCTGGAACAGTGTCTGTGTAACACTTGTCATGTCATTTGGTGTCAGTGTCTGTTCATACATTTAATTGTTTCTTTAAGTCACCTATAAATCATTCTGAAGTGGAAGTGCAAACCTGTGGACTACCTTGGAAGGGGCATCTGGCTCAGAAGCCCAGTTAGAGTCGAAAAGGTGGAGGGGGCTGACCACGCCTGCCTAAAAAGGATAAAAGGGTTATGTAAGAAAAAGACAACAGCGCCAGAGAGAGAGAGCAAAGGAAGTTGATGGCATTCAAGAAAATACACCACCTACAGGAAGCCATTAGATGAACCTGGGTTCATTTTCACAAAAGAAGAAAAGCATATGGATGCATTGGGAACCCTTCTCTTTCAATAATGAACTTGGGAGAGGGCTGGTTTACCTGTTAGAAGTGACAGTGGGTTTCTATTTCTGCTAGACTCAAGTATGGGTTGGCTAATCTTCCAAAGTAAAGAAAATTAAGAGGCAAACATGTTGTTATCAGTCGATGGACATTTCGAGGATAATTGTTTTAAGTGTTACTCAATTTTATAATTGCTATTGGTGTATTAGTGATTTATTTAGTGAGTGGGTTGTAGCAGGCAGTGTGGTGTATTAGTTAAGGCCTTGGACTTTAAACCCTCCAGCTGTAGGTCCATATCCCATTATTGACAATGTCTGACCCTAAGCAAGTCACTAGACCTGCCTGTGCTCCAATTGGAAAACCAAAAGGAATGTAACCAATTGTATGATAAATGTTACCTTGGTAAAAGTGTCAACCAAATAAATGTAAATGTATTGCAATTTGTGCATGTGGGGTGCACTGCAGAGCAGAATTTTGTAAATAGTTGATTTATTGTTGTGCATATTTTCTATATTTACATATAATAACAATTTTCTTTACAGTCTTAGATTTAGTTCTGTGCACTGTGAATGTTGTGTGGCTAATAATAAATACTGTAAGTCAGTGGTTCTCAACCTGTGGGGCGGGCCCCCCTAGGGCGCAAAGATGTGAAAAAAACAAAACAAGAAACAAAAATATGATAAAAAACATCTGTTGAAACCAAAACAAATTAACTTAAACTACATTCTGACACTAGAACAATAAATATAGAGTTAGATAAATGTCGATAAAAGTTAAGTGGGTATAATAAAATATGCATCTACATTTCAAATAAATCTTAGGGGGGGGGGCACGATTAAAACTGTTATGAAAACTTGGGTTGCAAATACTTAAAGGTTGAGAAACGCTGCTGTAAGTGTTGGTCTCTCCTTTACTGGATCACTTATTAGTTTATTCTGCTTTTACTGCCACTCTAGGGATTGGTAGTATTTATTATTATCGTGCCATCCTGGGGTGGAAAAAAGGTCTCGAGGAGCGGTACAGGGTGACTGTAAATTGGTCTGTTTTGGATGTGGGTGTATGACTGGAATACCATTCAGACATTGATTCCTACCTTATATCAGATGCTGCCAGGGCAGATTTCATCTTAACGTGACCATGCATTGGATGTACTATAGCAGGCTCAGAAGATGAAAGGATGGACAGAATTCTCTTCATAAATCTACATCACAATGTCATGCGGTTCTTGAGGCTTTTATTTGCTTCTAGCTTAAGATAGCTAAGGTAGCTAAGAAAATGATGGAGCTGTCAATTTTTCTTTTGTTTCCGTGGGATTGGGTTTTGCATATTTTATTATTTACTACTTTCCTTGAGGACTGAATGTTAAAAACATTCTTAAATTCAGATTCAGGTGACAGTGTCATGGCCAAACAGTCAGTCAGTCATTTTCCAACTCACTATATCCTAACAGAGGGTCACGGGGGTCTGCTGGAGACAGTCCCAGCCAACACAGGGCGCAACGCAGGAACAAATCCCAGGCAGGGTGCCAGCCCACCACAGATGGCCAAACATAAAATAATTTTTAGGCTGTTTATTAATTTAAGTAATTTTTTTTCTATCTATCTATATAAAAAAAATGTATTTGTAAAACATTGTAACTAAATCATTTTTATGATATTTCCAACTGTAATCCTGCAGACATTTGTGGCTAGATTAATGAGCACAGTTTGATGATATATTTAGCCAATTAACTTGCCAGCAAGTCAGTTGCCACCCAAGGTGAAAGAACGCTAGCTATTCACTTTATTATTTTTTCATGTCTCTGGCAAGATGGAGTTCAGTTCCATTGTATATTTATACATATGTTAAGTAATTTGACCGTGTCCACATTACCTTGTCACCAATTATTTCAGACTTTTCCTGACTTCCGCACAAGTAGCATGTACTTTGTTATTTCTTGAGCCTTAAAAGGTTTTCTTTGAGTTGTAACAATTTTACTTTTAAGAGGCCACCCAGAAGCTGAGTGTCTATGTTTGCATGTTGACTTTTTGCTTTCAGAGCAAACCCTGTCTTAAAGAGGATAATAATTGGCTTATTGTAAAAATTAGTCAAAAAATGGATTACACTGAATGACTTTGAGTATCTGTGACTTTTAGCTTTGTACTGACCAGTGTAAATATTGCATCTCATACTCACCCTGTGCTTGATGCATAGCTCTGGCCAATCACACAATCATCAGGAGGAGAATCAGGGTCATGCCAGAAGTCAGCAAAGCATCGATCTCCTTCAGCCTTAAGGCTGGCCGCACGCTCAAATCCATAGTCACTACATCAAAAAGAGGGAGAGAGAACTTTGAGTTTGATTTTAATTTATTGTTTTATTGCATTATATTTAATTCGATTCCTATTTGACATCCAAACTGATTCTGACATGTACTGTATTTAATGTCAACATAAGATAGGACATTTGGCTTTTTACAGAAGCTCTTTAAATAAATAAATATAACATATAAATAAATATATATACATTGTGACGGGTGGCCGGGGCGGGTGGGTGAGGACGAAGCTTGGAAGAGGAGTGGTGATGCCAGAACAGAGGAGTGTGCTGTGTTTGAAGTGCTTATTTGTATACTTAGGACAGTGTTGTGCCTGTGGGGATTACAGGGGAGACATACCCCACAGGTGAAGAACAATAAATGTTTTTTGGTTTTTATACGTGCCTCCGTGTCCACCTGTGTCGGGTCAGGTGCCTATATAATGCCAACACATACACTATGGTCTGAATACACATCAGAATGACTACAAAGTTAAAAAAGAAAGAAAACATCTGACTTTATAGTCACAGTTTGGTTTTATGTAGGTGTATTGCTGTTGGTATAAAGGAGCCTCAGTAGTGTTTCTTGACACATTGTTGGCTGAAAGTCCTCAGTGTTATTGTGTCAGCGAGATCATGTGCAGCATTGTTCATAATGGCACTCAGTTTTGTTTTAATTTTCTCCTTTGCTACTACTTATATGGGGGCTAAAGTGTAGCCCATAACTGAGCCCGGACTCTTAATTCACTTGTTAATTCGGTGGGTTTCTCTTGAAGTGATGTTACCAGCCCAGCACACTACAGCATAGAAAATCACACTGGTCATGACAAAGTTGTAGAAGATATGAAGAATGTCAGTACCCACATTAAAGGAATTCAGTCTGCTCTTCCCTTTCTTATATAGTTCCTCTGTGTTACAAGACCAGTCCAACCTGTCATTAATGTGGACCCCAAGTACGTGTAGTAGCAAATCATCTTTACATCCAATCTCTGAATATTGACTGGACATAAAGGCTTTTTGTTGCAGTGAAAGTCAATAAACAGTTCCAGGATTTTTCTGATGTTAAGATGCAGAAAATTATCTTTGCATCAAGAAACAAAGTTCTCCACCTGACTCCTATACTCCATCTCTTCCCCTTTATCAATAAACCCCATAAGTGCAGAATCATCTGAGAATTTATTGAGTCATCATTAAAGTGTTGGTGACAGAGTGAATCAGGCAGAGAGAAAGAGAGGGGGAAGAAAATACAAGACAGAGAAGACAAAGACAAACGGCTGCAGACTATGCTGCTTTGTGCTTCTGTAAGTGTGCTGTGCAGGTGGAAAACAATTGGGAAGGGTTTCCCACAGTGAAATAAAAGCCTTGTGTGGTACTGACCCTGTGTTTGTGTCTTTCTGTGTTGGGTGTTAAAGAGCTGAGTACCCCCTGCAGGCCACAAATGTTATCTTACATTCAAAGCAATAATACAGATGTGAGTTCCTGCCTGCTACTTTCTGTGTTCCTACTTATATATACTTGTAAATGCCTGATGTGTATTGCAAATCTTGCATCTTTATGGTGCTGCACTAGTTGTAAAAAAAAGAAAAAAGGTTATTATATAACTTAAATGGACAGTTTATGCTTTTCTTTCTTGTCTCTAATGACACACCCTGAAACCCAGAGTAACAGCCTGTATAGACATCAGCTTTGTAAAATATTTTGATTTCTGCATTTCCAGTGCTTTTTGCCACTGAATTGAATTCACATTTGCTAAATCCACCGAGTCATTTTTACAATATGCCAGCTTATGAAAATGGATCAAAGAATGGATAAGCAGTGTTGTTGTTACATTGAGTCATAAATCTACATTAGTGTACTGCACAGAAGAAGCCTGGCTGTTTTTCATTCTGCAGCTGGGCAGGTCAGTGTGAATCTAGGAACTGATCAGAGTGCAGAAGGCAAAGACTAAACCTGCATCAAATGAGGACTTCTTCAGCAGGAATAACACATTTAAGTGGAGGAGAGACTAAAACAGGTAAAGATTTAGCTTTTTGTCTTAAACAAGTATTAACTCAGGTTTTGGAATGTGGAACCTCAATGGTTTTGTATGTTTAGGCATCAACATTTATGAACACTATAAACCAGAATATCATACAGCTACGGGTTTCAGCATGTGTAGTGTGATGCTATAGGATGTCTTGAAGAGGAATGGCTAGATCAAGCATGTGCCACTGAGGTAGATTTTCTCCAGTAAAGCTGTTAACCAGATCGAGGTGTTGGTTTCCTATCATCCGATGCATGCTGAAGTGACCGAGACTTTGATTAAGTTGTAGCCACAGGTTACGGAGCTCTACATTCCTGTTTACTTACTCATTGATGTATTGCTATGTTTTTCACTCTTACTGAATACTCATGTATATATATAAATGTTATATGATTATATGTTATCTTTACTTGAATTTTATTTGTAGATTTCTGTTAGTGCTCTAAACCTCTACTCAGTTAAGAAGAATATATAAGGATAAATTGAACTGAACGGAACATATTTCGGTGGTGCAGTGGTAGCGCTGCTGCCTCACAGTTAGGAGACCCGGGTTCGCTTCCCAGGTCATCCCTGTGTGGAGTTTGAATGTTCTCCCCGTGTCTGCGTGGGTTTCCTCTGGGCACTCTGGTTTCCTCCCACAGTCCAAAGATATACAGGTTAGGTGCATTGACAATTCTAAATTGACCCTAGTGTGTGCTTGGTGTGTGTGTGTGATCTGCGGTGGGATGGCACCCTGCCTGGGATTGGTTCCTGTGTTGGCTGGGATTGGCTCCAGCAGACCCCCGTGACCCTGTGTTCGGATTCAGCGGGTTGGAAAATAGATGGATGAACATATTCCATGGTGAAGGACAGTGAATGAAAATTGTCGAGTTTGTTTAAACATTACACCTTTTGTTAATCCTCATGTGCAGGCTCAGAAATTTAGTTTTTCATTGTTATGTTAATTCAGGCCACACGTTACAATGACTTTTTAGGCTTAAAGAGAAAGAAGCAATGCATTAATTTGCCTAATTAGAATGTGACATGCCTCACTGCAAAGTAAAAACAGAAAGGTTCTGTAAAGTACTGTTTTTTTGTTCTGAAAAAAGTACATGTGTTAGTCTTTTTCAATTGGATACTGTAAAAAAATCTATGACTCCATACAACTGGAATACATTCAGGTACTTTTACAAGGTAGCAAACCATGTATTATTGGAGAGTATAAGCGTTCAGAAAGGCACTGTCACTGTGTGCTGCACCTGCCCGACAATGGCTATGCAACCGGTTTGGGTAAATAATGGACTATTGTTATATTGTTAACAATAAACAATTAAGCTGCATTGTAATGAAAAAACAGGTATGTAGACTCAGCAAGGCAATATGAGACATGTCAGCAGACTATCATACAGTACTTCCACAATCATTCAACAATCCATACTCAATGATTACCACAAAAGCATATTTAGAATGTAGATGTCCCCCTAGAGACAGCCCATTAAGGACTCAGGAGATCACAAACTGCTCAACATTCATTAGTCCTCTCCTAATAGTCCACATAGAAATTGTGGTCTGTGAGGTTTATCTCCCACCTTCCTTGTATTTTGCATCTTCCTTGTCTGTTCACAATTTCTTTCTACCTCATTTAGTAGGGGAAAGGTGTATCAATTCTATTTGGCAAGACTTTAATAATCAAACAATGCAATACATGGTACAGTTTGAATAAATACTAGAATAACTTTATCTGAAGCCAAAAAAAAAATCAATACAGGCACCATCAAAGTATACATGGATTTTCTTCTATCAATTCAAAAAATATTATCATTTAAAAGACATTTTTAAAAAATCCGGAATAAAGAGAGAGCAACATCAAGATGGCTGAAAATTCTCTCACCAATTAAAGTCTTTCTCTGAACACTGGCAAGGCTTGAATGTCAAAGCAGATGTAAAACTCTTTCCTTTGATGCAAAGCGCTGTGTCTTTTCTTTTTCGGAAGCTTCTCTCCTGACCCATAATGCATGGCTCATCCTGTTCAAAAATAAAGTTTCTCAGTAATACTTATAATTCTAAGCACATAGAAAAACTCTGAGATCTAACAAGTTGAATATTAACAAAATGCCCTCTGCCCAATGTTCTACAGTATGTTTGAAAAGCTAACAAAAATTTGAAATATGAATAATTCTTCATCAGTAATAATGCTTGGAGAATTGTAACATTCAGTTCATTAGCAGATATCCTGAAGCAGTAGCATAATGAAAATGAGTTCTTAATTTCTACACAGTCTCCATCATTCATTCGATAACTGAATTCAAGACTGCACATTAGCAATATCAACAGATACAGCACACTTCAGGGTGTAAAAGACTTTGGCTTTGTACATAAGGGGTCTGCTTGGGGTATTAAATAACACTTGAAACTGAGGTGTTATCGAGGTGAAGACGAGCTCCTATTTAAAATACACTAGCAAAAGATACATGAGAAAGAAAGAAAGAAAGAAAGAAAGAAAGAAAGAAAGAAAGAAAGAAAGAAGGCTTTTTGCCATGTTAGTGTATATATTTTCTTATAAAATTCAATATATCTAGTCATGCCTTTTTTGTTTATCAGTATAGTTTTTGGTTTAAATTATATGTGTACACATACTGTACAGTATATACATTGATTTTTAAAGCAACTTAATCCAATTCCAAGGTGTCAATGGGGGGAGCACAGCCTATCTAGGCACATCAGACACACGGCAGGAATCGATCCTGGATGGTGTCCTGGTCCATCACAGGGTCCACACATGTATATGAGAACATTTACTTATATAAGGAGCAATTTAGAGTAAGCAATTAATTTACCAATGCAACTTCAGAAATTGGGAGTAAAAGCAAGGGACCTGAAGAAGACCACATGAGAGAATGCTACTATATATGCTAATATAGTCTAATATTTTCCAACCTGTCTAATTTAATTTAGTGTTTCAAGAGCCAGTGCCATTCCCAACCACTTCTCACACAAGATAGAAGACAGCTTTATGGAATCAGTCCATCACCGTCTCATGTACCCAACACACTCACATAGGGCCAGTTTAGAATCATAAATCTAACTGTGACAAACGTCTTCAGGCCTTTGGGCTAAAAACCCACAAACAGATGGGGAGAATGTTCAAGATCCATGCAGAAAACAACAAGGCATTGGATTGTAATCTAGAATGCTAGTTCCATTAAAAACTGAAGTAAGATAAACTTTTTTTTGGCTGTTTCTAAGCTGTGTTTACAATTAAGGCCCACAAGGACAATCTCGTATTTCACATCCATGAAGAATAAGCAAATCAGTGGACTGTATTGGTCCCAGATAAAGTAATTTAATTTTTTTTTTCACAACTACATCCTCAAAAAGAGAAGTATCCAGGAAATCATGATTTATGCTTTGTTCTTTTGCTAACAAATACATAATAATGAATTTTATTTATATGTTACACTAAATTACCATAGTCATCTCTATGTGCTTTATAAATAAAACAATACATGCAACAAAAAATAAAATTTAAAATTTTAACAGAAGACAGAAATAAATATTACTTATTACAGATTATTAATATCATTGAAACAAGTCTTTAAATTCTTCTTAAAAGTAACCACTATTGCAGACCTTCAGATAGACTGTGGGAGCGTGATAGATGAGGTCCAAAAGAACAAAAGGCTTGGTTGCCCATTGTGCACAGCCTCAGCAAAGGAACAGCAGCGAGAAATCAGATTTAATGATATTAATGTTAAGAAGTGGAAATACACCGGTAAACCAGGTTTTTAAGAGCAACGTCGGAATTGGATCCAGGGAACAAGTAGACGATTTCATCTGAGACACGTCTGCCTCAGAAATTTCAGAAAATCAGCTCAGAGGAGTAAAATAAGCTCCAATAGGCTCTACAAAAAAACTGATTTACAGTTGCCAGCCTTATTTGTTCCCTGATATTTTTAATCTTTGCTTGCAAAACCTCAAGAAAATGTTAACATCTTCTAGAAACAACCACAGGACCTGTCTGGCTGGGCTTAATCAAGTGGTTACTTACAGTGAATAGATGTTTAGGATACTCACTTACATTATTAGAAAGTATAGAGTAATACAAGGATAAGACCTCTTGAAGCACAATTAAACATAGCCGCTGATGCTCCCTAAAGTTATGCTAATGAAAATTTGAACCTGTCTTCCTCCACTTACTTCTAGTTTACGGCCAATTCTTTTAAGAGCTCAAAGGTGGTGAGGAATATGGAAAGGACACAGTGCACGTCGTTTCTACAGCAAACACATTTAAGTTGTATAAAACGTAGTTACACAGATACACAGATTCCTCTAATGATTATGCAGTGGGCTACATAGAAAGAGAATTAAATACAGCAGATGTAAAACACGCAGCATCTACAGCTTTCAAATTCTTAATAAAACAAAGGTATGCTGGTGGATAGAGGCAAGTGGAATAATTAAGATATTCAGCAACATCATGCTGTGGTCTGAAACACCAATATGCACTTCCTGAGGAGTGCCAATATAACAGAATCACTCTTATTGACACCGTCCAAAATATGACAGTGTCTATGGGTAGGGGAGTTCACAAACTCAATACGTGTTACAAACTAGGAAGCATTGTTAAAATCACCTAAAATAGTTAAGCTTCCAAAAGCTGGAAACAAATGAAAAGATTCAGACAAAAATACAGCATTCACTTTAGGGAGATGACATATACAGTAAGTAAAATAATGGCTGCAGGAGTTGGTAGTTTAAAGTAAATATACAAATAATGTAAATAAGTAAGAGTGAACACATTTTAAAACATAAAAATCAAGAGGCAAACCATACCTGCAAGTTGGTCACTTTCCAGCTGTCATAATCTGCTTCGGTACACTGACGTGGGAAAGACTGTCGGAAGTCAACCTTTACTAACTCCCAATCGGAGCGAAAGCTTATATGTCCAAAAACTCTGCAAAAACCATTAAAGCAGGCTATTAAAATACTTGCTTTTAAAGTACAACAAATGTAACTGCTTGTTTAAATATATTGAACATACTGTGTAAATTGAGTTTACTGTATTATTGTTGACAAGAAAGTTTGTGCTCTTGTTGTGTAATTACAAAAATTACATAACATACAGTATGTAATGTCTGGAGTAGTAAAGTATTTTTTGTTTCCAGACATTATTTTTCCACTAGATGGTGCCAAGAGTCTAGCAAATTTCAATTATAAGCTGCTTCCCAGATTTGAGGCTTACATGTATTGCGGCTTGTTCAGTTAAAGCCACTCTTTATCCCAGGGTTTTATCCCTATTATCCTATAAGAGAACAGTCTTGTGTAGAGGTTGTAGTACTAAATTAACAACCAGCAGAGTAATTAAAACAACAAAGCAAACAATGACTAATTTGAATTCGAAGCATTTATTGTCATTATACTAGGTATAACAAAATTACAGAGCAACCACTCCTGTGGAGACAATGAGAAATAATCAACAATTTTACACAGTAACAATAAAAGTACTTCACATTGAAGAGAAAAAGAGACAGAGACACAGAGAGAGATGGCCAGTGCCTGCTGAGATTCAATGTACTGTAGTTATGGCTCCAGGAAAGAAGCTGTCCCTGAGTCTGTTTGTCCTTGATTTGATGAACCTGTAGCATCTCCCAGTGGGCAACAGGTCAAACAGGTGAAAACCAGGATGTTTTTTGAGGGGGTCCTTCAAAATATTTTTTGCCCTACCAAGGCAGTAGGAAGTATACAAGTCTTATATGGAGGGCAGGGAGCAGTCTCTACTGAGCTACACTGATGACATGCTGAAGCCCCCTCCTTTCTGCTGCAGTGCAGCTACTTTACCACACTGTGATACTGGATGTCAACATACACAATATGGAAGAGCGGCAAAATGTCACTACCAGTATTTGACCAAGATTATTCTTCCTAATCATCACAAAAATGTTGCGTAAGAACGTTTCCACATTCAAATTGTGATAAAACCTAAACTTGCCGTAAAGCCACGCACATTTCCATGGTAGTTCATACCCTGTCGTACGCAAGTTCTGCGCTCAGTTTTGCAGACTGGCAGCACCCAGCGTCAAAGCAGTGCTACTGTTCCTGTGTGGTTACCCTTTCTTTTTTAGATCCACATCCCTGACACAGCTTTATAAATACACTAAAATTAACCGCATATTCTTGATTAGTTTAATGCATCTGATTGTAATTAACCTGTAACAATATAATGGTCAACAGAATGGTCAAACTATTCCAAATACGATAACTGCTTTAGCATTGTTACTCTCACTGCACTTCTTCTTCTTCTTCTTCTTCCAGCTGCTCCCATTAGGGGTTGCCACACCAGATCACCTTTTTCCATATTACTCTCACTGCACCACTCAGAGTATTTATATCACTGTATCTGAATGTGAAGCACAGCTCTATAGCTGCTGATTGGAAAGAGAATTATCAGTATACAGCATCAAACACACGCTGCCTCAGCTATGCTGTCTATTGAACTACTCTTAAACGGCAAACGCTTCATAGCCTTTCCTCGCGGTTCTGAAACAGTTTCATCCCAAGAACTATAAACGCACTCAATCAGTTCATCAAGTGCTCCTTGTAGAATGCTTTGTACTTATAAGTACAATTACCTCACTGTAAACTTACACTTCAGTTATAAAATTACACAACCTGAGCCACTTTATAAAGAGCATATTTACATATGATGACGATATCATTTTTAAGATGAAATGCAGCAAAATATGTTTATTATATTATACAGATAAAACTTTAACTTCATTTAAATAACCTATATTGTTAATAATTCAACATGTGAGGACATGGTCCATTCACGGATTGGTCCTGCCTCGTGCTGTATTCTTGCTGGTGCTGACGCGACACTTGAAGGATAGATGGATAGAATAATTAAACATGTACTACAAAGATATTTCAATGTTCCTTAAAAGTTTTGAAGAATCTGCGTTCTAAGCTTACAGGTGGCTTAATGTCTATTACAGAGCTGATTGTATGGTGATTGAGTATTTGGAGAAAGAAAAGTAAGGACAGGAACTGGAGGTTAGTATGTTTGAAACAGATGGTACTGCTACAATAAAGTATTTCATCGAAAGTCGCGTATGGTGCAGCAAGCATCTTGCGTGAGCCATAAACAATTACTGTGACACCGTGTTCCCATGTGTAATAACATGCTTTAACTCCTATCATCATAAAAATGATATCACATATACATCTCAGTATTTTAATTATTCAGACAGCTGTAATATCATGAATATAACGGATTCTGTGTCCTTTTGGAGGAAGAGAAAGCCTGGAAGCATGTAGTGATTCACACACACAGAGAACATAGAAGATCAAATACAAAATAAAGCATTTAACTTGCTACTTTATTTACAATGGGGTTTGAGAAACTAGTAAATTAAATGATTTTAAGATGAAGTTTATGATCTTCTACTTTAATGACAAAATAAACTACATAATTAAAGTGGAAATTTCGAGATTAAAGTTGACATTTCATGTTTTTTTCCCCACTGTGTGCCTTTTTTTTTTCTGTACCCTAATAAGCTTTCATATGACACTCAGATGGTGGGCTAGAACTCGCCTTTTCATGGTGACTTTGATATCTGACAACTTCTTTTTTATTTCAAGCACTGTGCAACTTTGTGTACTTGAGCTTTCTTGAGCTTGAGCACTCGATAAACTTCCTTTTGTTGTTTATAAACACTGTTTAAACCAACAAATATTGTTTTTTCTTACCTCCACTTGGTATTCACTGAAATTCTATTCCCCCCTAACACTGAGCTTAAGGGCTATTTATATTGATTTGCATATTCATAAAGGCATAATTCTAGGAGGAGTTGGGATGGGGCAGCAGGCGCACATTTCCGCTTTTGTGCTTACGTCATGTTATAGTGCGAATTCTATGCATGGCGTTATGCATGAGGCCCCAGATGATTTTCTTTGTTTTCATGGTGATCAGTGTTAGGATATTTGTTGAGCTTCAAGTTGACAATTTCAGGATCTCTCCTCTGTGATGAGTCCAATCACTGGAGTGTTATCGGCAGATTTGATGATGGTGTTGTTAGGGTGGGCTGGACTGTAGTTATACGTGTAGAGGGCAAACAGCAGTGGACTTAGCACACAGCCATGTGGAGAACCAGTGCTGAGTAAGCTGAGGAAAACTGGAGGCCGTTGATGAACAAGACGTTTATCCAGGTGCAGAAGACTGGAGGGAGACCTAGGTTAGCCAATTTACTGACTAGAATCTCCAGAAAAATTGTATTAAAAGCTGAGCTATAGTCAATAAAAAGCCAATCTGCATGAAACATAAATAGCTAATTTTCATTTTTTATTTTTCAGCTAGATACAACATCTACTTTTTGTTTCACCCCGACAAGCCAGTGAAACTATCCTGTGTGGACTGAGCTGAGGTTCCACAAAAAAGGAGTTAATATGAGTTATTGTATATAGGCTATGTCATGGAGATACAGGTAGGTAAAAGGATAGACAGACAGAGAGACTTAAAATACCTTTTATGCTGAATGAAAACAGTTATAATAATTAAAATATAAATGAAATAAATGAATTTGATAAAATAAAAATAAAATAAAACCAAATAAAATAAAATCAGTCTGAGCCCTTTAAAATTACCTTAGAATTTCTAAATAATTATAGAAATTATTTCCTTGTAATTTCAAACACCCAATGGGGAGATACAGTACATACATAAAGAATACATAAAGACAAAATGCCTTTGGGATGCCAAAGAAAATTAGAGTACCCTGAGATGAACAAATGCAAGTGTGTGTTTTTTATTAAATAAAATGAAGTCTTGCTTATCAGAGAGCAGCAATATGTTGCATGTTTGTTTTACATGCAAGTAAAAATTTTTTATGTAATCTGTTACTACTAATACTTTAGAACTCTATGCATTTAAAATAATTTTTGTGTGAATTTATCTTGAAACTCCTATTTTGTCATTTTTTGCATGGTTCCTAGGAACAAGTATGATCATCCATTTTTCAGATTATTTACTCGTATTTTCAAGTGAAATTGAGTTTTAATTTTTGATCACATTTTTCAGTAGAAAGCTACAGTAAAAAATTGATACATTTTAAACACAGTTTTTAATTAAACAAAAATTCTGCTTATCTCAAGAAACAAAGTAAAAGTAAGTGCAGAAGTACTCACGTCATAACAAGGGTCTCATCTCCAGGTTCACTGAGTAGCCCATCAACAAATACAGAAGTGCTGGTGAAGTTGTGTGTGTTCCATGTCTGTCCTTCATCAATGCTAAACCTGAAAAGAGAAATAATACCGTGTACATTTTTTAATACTGTTTCTAATTTGTTTTTCTTTTTTGGTATGTTTTATTTGTCATCATGTAAAATTTTTTGAGCGACATCCTTTGTATGAAAATGTGCCATAGAAATAAATATTACTATTGAATTCATAACATGATAGCAAGAATCATAACTAGAAACAAAAAGTATGATAATAGAAGTCTAGTTCTTAAATCACTTCAGTGGTATCCAATTCATTTTAAAGTCAATTTTACCCATGTGTAAAATCATAAATGGATTTGTCTCCCTTTACCCTAAATAAATTATGACTGCCTAAAATCTAGTTTTCATCCAAATATCAAGATGCAAGCCTACTTAAAATTCCAAGGATAAATACAACTGCTGTAGAAAGGCATAGAGCTCACAAACTCTGGAAAAGATTTCAGTTTCAGTATAGGAAACCCTGTTTAGAGCTGTTGAGGCAATTCAGATTGCTTTTTAACTAAATGTAGTAAATTTGATTTGCCATTACTAAGTATTTTTATTTACATCTCAGTATTTGCGGTGAACTTGATCTGTCATGTAGTGAATTTGTAGTTAAAAAAGACTGACCTCTTTTACATTTTATATTAAGCTATTATGTGTTAAGTAAACACTATATACTGTGTATCATCTATATATACTGTATATATATATATATATATATTGTCACAATAACGAGACATAGACAGATAAAGGTTTGGGGCAGCCACCCATGTAATATGGTATCCTGGCTGCAAAAGTCGTTCTTATCACAATAACCAGCACTGAAGTGCATACAACAGAGTCCAAAACAAGACCGAGGGAAAAGGGGCAGGTTTTTAAAGGGGAAGATAGGAAGTGAAGTCATAAGGATTGAGCACGTGGTCTTCAACCATTGGATCACAGCCGGACGTGACATCAGAGGAGCTGGTGAGGTCGACTTCCATTGGCTCGGTCCCGGAAGTGATGTCAGGAGAGCCAGGTGGAATCCCCCGGAAATGGTCTACAGGCAAGGGAGAAAAAGATTCAGTGTACTCTGCCACATCCTGGCATGCCTCCGAACTGCCTTCACTCAAGCCCTTTAGCTGCCTCCCATGCGCACGTGTGTGACAAGATATATATATATATATACTGTATATATATATATATATTCAGTATATATATATAGAGAGAGAGTGCATGATGTTACTGTTTTTGTGTGCCAAAATTGTATTTTTGTTTAAATAGCATTTAATTGATTAATAATAAATGGAATCAAATTTAACATTCTTCCTTGCAGAAAGACTAGCTACTGAAAAACATATCAGTGTCAGCCTGACTAAGGTGTTTCTAAACTGTCATGTTCTTTTACAACTATCACTTAGTGACATTGGTATTAAACAAACCGATGCATATTTTTTATTTTTGAACTGAGCTTAGGTTATGACAAAACTGAAACAATGCTGGCATGATCCATTTTTATTTATACACTCACTGCAAAACTAATTCATGCAGTACGGAAGTACTGCATAAAAGGGAAAAGAGCACACATGGACAATGATCTAGCACATTTTTGTATTTATAACTTTTGTTTGCCAACTTATTTTTTAAGCTAGAAATTAAGCTGCTGAGAATAAATACATACTTTTGCTGACTTGTTTTGAGTTCTATTCAATGCTTTCCCTTTTTGCTGCCCCAGTTGTCACAGACTGTTTCACTCTGTACTGACCAACATGGATATGATTGAGCAGAGTGGAGAATAACTTGTAAAGGGAACTTTCATTGTGTGGTCAGATGGGCAGGAGCTGATACATTTAAATGAAAGGATGGCAAACTTATTCTTGGGGCAGGACCAAGTCATAATTATAAACAAATGTTTGATCAAATCCTAAACCATTCCCTTTGACTCTGTAATATATTCAAAAGTGATTTCTTAAGCATGGTTATCTCTTTATTTTAAACAAAGATTCAATGCTCCTAAACACATGATTCCACATTAACAAAGCCAATATACATAGCAGTTGGGCCTGCGGCGTTTGCTCTATGACATGTTAAAAACTAAATGATTAACACTTGAACCCTGACATAAATGGAACCTTCAACCTCATCTTCTTCTCAATTTGTACTCCTTTCATTCTGTTCTGGCCCTGTTTTCATGTTTCTTTACAATCCTTCACATTTACTGTACTCTCAGTTGCTAGATCGTGTGCAGCCCAAGTTCACTGTGTGTTTTTAGCTTCACTTCTCGCTCTTCCTTTCAGACCCTTCTTTTGATCCTCTAACTGTGTTTAGCATAGTCAGTGAGTTTGTACATTCTTTTTTACATAAGTTTTCAAAATGGCAACATATACATGTATGATTAGGTAACATTATTCTCTTCCAAAAGAATATGCAGAAACTCTAAACTAACTGTTTAATGGAGCCATTTACATGATTTTCTTTTTAGCATTTAAACATAGTCATAGTTCTACCACTAAAAGAAAAACAAATAAATCAGTGACCTACCACAGTTACTTAAATTTGTTCTCATCTTTATTTGAGGTAAATTATCAATTTGTCTTATTTGTTATGCTGTCACTCCTAATTCTTTCTAAATGCTGAACTACTCTTAGATTTATTTAGAGTTAGGGACCGGGTTAGGGTTAGAAATGTTATACGGTTTGTCAGAGACTTTCTGTTAAAGCTTTTTCGCTGTAGGTTTATAGGGTTGTTATTATTGTCACATGTCCTGAGTATTTTAATAACATGAGTGGCTCTCCTATTGTTCTGTTTCTACCCAGTCTTTAGGCTTGAATTCGGTTTTCCATCCTGTTATCTTCAGAACAGGAAATGTTTAAATAAACTTTCTTTTTTGTAATGAATTATATATGTACACTGCTAACAATTATCCTACCCTGGAGAAGTGAACTTCAAGCATGGGGATTTTAAGAAGGAGACACTGAAAGAGGCGGATTTACAAAGCAATCACAACCATCTTTATTAAGTTGGAATGTAGAAGTCTTTCGGGAAATAACAGTGAGATTCAATCAGCCAACACAGTATCGGAGTTAGAAAATGTGTGTAGTTATAGTGTGTGGTGAAAACTTCCTCAAATAACTAACAAAACTAAACACATTGTAATTACAAGGAAAACAGATATGTTTCTAATGTTTATCATGCATTGGAGAGATTAACTTTGGCTCACTTTGGATATGCTTTACCCAGATAAATCTTTAAAAAATCAACTATTTATAAAATGTTTTATAAAAAAATATTTAGCCTATATTGTTCATTATAAATTAGCAAAATCTGTAGGACATGACCACAGCAATTACTCCATCCATCTATTATTAAACCAATGCAATCTAGTTGAATGTTGCAGGAAGCTGTAGCCTGCTTAAGTAATAGTAGTCATAATTTTGGAATCAAACAAAGATGGAGTATCAAACCACCTTAAGAAGCACTCCAACACAACAGGAGTCTTCATCACACCTTGGATATCAGCACAACACTATGTCAGTTTTCCACAAACAAAGTCAAAGTTGTTGTTTCAGTTGTTGACAGTTATTCACCTTTAACCAATTAGCTTTGAACGTAGCCTCTGATATCATGAAAGTGTTTCTACTCTATATAGAGGTTGAGGAGTTGGTCACATTGGTGTGTCATTGGAGTTTGTAGAGTAGAGATCTTTCTGTGAGCATTGTCTTAGACTTTCTAGTTTACTGAAGTTTTGCTACTGTTAATTGGATTTTGCTGTTGGATAATGAATTTGGTCTTGTTTCCCTTGGATTGTGTTTTAGGCTAATCCTGCTTACCCATATTTTGTTCTCTTTTTGGTTTTTCTGAACAAATTAATCATTTATAAAAATTCTTCATTGCTCTTGTCCTTCAAGCCAGAGGTTTTAATGTTTCATCTCCTATGAAAGGCATTGTGCTTTTAGGACATTGCAAAGTATATTTTGAATTTTTAACACCATTGACTCATTTTGGGCCAATGCTGGCCTAAAAACCTGCCTCCTGAATCTGAATTTAACACATCTGGACTTCATTCAACGTATCATGTGACTTGCTTCAGAGTCTACTTAATGTTCTATTAATTTAAACTTATTTACAAATAATCTGGAAGATATGTAGAATTATATTTTAATGTTGACAATGTGAGCACTTTGGTTGGAGCTCTTTAAGGAATATCTGAACCAAGTTGATATGTCCTCCAAAAGAATTAGTTGGTTTTGAGTCCATCTCTTTAGCTGTGGTGATTTAAAAGTTTTTTGTAAAGGTTAAGGGGTATATAAGTTCCACCAGAAATTCTGAAAGTACTGGATATTATGTGAAGTCTCTTGGGGTTATGGTTTATAGTTATGGGTTATGACTGCTCCCATTTTTTGAAAAGGGTTACAGCGGTGTGTGTTCAAGATACTAATGGATGACACTCCTCATCCTCCCTGAGAAGCATATGCTGGGATGTCGGAACAGAGCCTGTGATATGGTTGATGAACCTAAGATTCATAACATGCAATGTGGATTCTCTCCTTGACATGCTCTGTTTGTCCTTGCTTAGATATTTGGGGGATCATTGGATTTTGATACACCTATCAACATGTTCTTTGTAAACTTGGAAGATGCTTATGACTTATATATATTTTTGTATACTTGTAATGGATGTGTAGCTGTCCCACTTGTAGTAGTTCATGTACTTTGTGGTCTTGTTGACAACTGAGGGTAGAGGAGGTGGCAGTTTCAGGATATTATACTGGTAAAAACTAGGAGTTTAGTAATTATGAGTTAATCTATACTAATAAAAGGCAAAGCCCTCACTCACTCACTTATCACTAATTCTCCAACTTCCCGTGTAGGTGGAAGGCTGAAATTTGGCAGGCTTATTCCTTACAGCTTACTTACAAAAGTTAAGCAGGTTTCATTTCGAAATTCTACGCGAAACGGTCATAACTGGAACCTACTTTCGACCATATATATGGCCATGGTCGGCGGCTCGGTCGCCGTGTGAGACGGAGTTACTTGGGCGGCGTGATGATGCAGGACGCAAGTACGTAGAGAACAAGGAAGAGCTCCAAAGAGTGCTGAAACGAGACTTTGGATCACTTTGTAACGGAGTTAAAATTGCTGTAAAGAGAAACTTTTAAATGCCGGGTCTTAGCTAACATTAAATAAAGCCGTGGACATCGCGAGATCGCACGAGCACAGCTGAGAAGCTTCGATGCACGTACTCTGAGCGGCTCACGCCAACTGACTTTGCAGGACTGGAAAGATTAAATTAAGTTAATACACACGCTACCGCTAAATATTCGCAGGCAAATCAACAACTTAATACTGGGAATGCCTGTTGAACATCTTACATTCACGAGTACCGATTTGGGTGGTGAACACTTCGATGAATGAAACCTGTTATCTTTACAACGGTTGACAAACACGGAATATAACTTGAACACAACACATCCTCCAAATACGAAACTGATTGAAAGAAATAATGATAATCAAATCCTTTATGACAGAAACACTCATAACGGTCATAAAACTATTACATTGACAATCATGTTACATTATTTTTAAAATGTTTCCTTTTCTTAGCACAAGCACAGCTGAGAAGCTTCGATGCATGTACTCCATAACGCGTTAAAAAAAATAACGCATTTAATCACACTTTGCATTCCAAGCAAAGGGGAACTTTTGTCAATGCATGATTTCCTGGTACACCGATTACATTGATGCACACATCAGAGCTACAAAAATGTAAGAGTCGGAAGAAAGCGCGTTGCCAGGACTGATCGGAGGAAAATTTCATTTCAAAAGACTACCCAGCGGAAGCCTTGATAAAAGCGTGGTTTTGTGCAAATTGTGCACATCTTACGGTGCCATCTAAATGCAAAACATGTTACAGCGAGCACAGAAACTGTGTATGCTGTTGGCACTAGCAGTACGAGTTCAAGTACCAACAAAATGTGTCGGTAGCCCAAACCTGATGAAATGACAGGCTTCAGGACCAAAATTAGTAAGTCAACATTGGTGAAACTTACAAATTCTCTCGCAAAATGGATTGCTTTGGACTGTAGACCACTAACAGTGGTGGAAGATAGGGGGTTAGAAAATGTGCAACAGTTAGCGTTAGGTAATCCAACATTCCAACTGCCATGCCGAAAGACTATTTCAAGTAAAATTCAACAGCTTTATGATACTGAAAAGCAAGCAAAATTAGATGCATTACAGAGCGCGGACTTTGTGGCTCTTACTGGGGATCATTGGACTTCCGTGACCGTTAGTAATTTTAATTACATCTAATTACAAAATGTTCAATGATCACACTGTTTTAGGCTAATGTACAAAATAATTTTGGCTAAGGTTACTCAGAGTTTAAAGGTGAAGCTGGTCAAATTACCTTTTATGTTTCTGCCTTATTTGTTTAAAAAGAAAAACTGCACTTTATGTTGAAATTTTTGTTATTATTATTTAAAGACAATACCATTCTGAAAATGTACTTAAAGTACTTAAAATAACACTTTATTTTTAAGTCTGCCCAATTTTAGCCAGGGATGATATTTTTGTTTCTGTTTTGAATTGAAATGCAGTTTAAATGCATTTTTTTGTCCAGAAATTAAAAGAGCTTGAGTTTACAATATTAATGTCTATGTCTATTATTTGATTCTGTCGCCCACTAAAACCCTTTTAAATTAAAAAAAAATCTGTGCTTTGGGGCAAATTTTCTTGTGCGATTATATACGATTAATCAAGATTAATTAATTACAAAGCCTCTAATTAATTAGATAAATTTTTTTAATCCAGTCCCACCCCTAATATATGTATATATATATATATATATGTATATATATATGTAGATACAGTATATATGCATATATATGTATATATATGTGTGTTTGTGTATATATATATATATATATATACACACACAAACACATATATAAACATATGTGTGCCTTTATATATATATGTATATATATATATATATATGTATATATGTATATATATATGTGGATGTGTGTGTGTGTATATACAGGTATATGTGTGCATATATATATGTATATGTATATATTATATGTGCATATATGTGTATATATATATATTTATATGTATATATATGTTTATATGTGTGTGTGTGTGTGTATATATTGTAAAAGATGCAACAATAAGCAGCATAAAGGTTTGGGGTTTTCCAGCCCCGTATATTGTAGACAATCCACAATTCCAAAAAACTCAGGTCAAACATAAACACAAACAGGTTCATATGCACGACGCCATTCTAGGCGTCGGCGGCCATTTTATAAGGGAGGAGCCGGACGTGGAGGAATGCTGGGAAGGAACCGTGAGGGAGGATGGGACTGATGATGTCAGGAAAGATGGCGGAGGAAGGGCGAAAGTAAGCGTACTGCGGGAAGGCTTATGATGGCGGAACGTCTTTTTTCCTGGAAGAAATCAAAGGAGAAAGGTTAGTACCCCGCCACTCCCTGCCGGCGAATGTCTTCCGAAGCGGTTTAAGGTCCGTCCGCGGTCTCCTATTCACGTGTGTGTGACAATATATATATATTTATAAATATATGCCAGCAACACTCATCACTATGACAAAACAATTACATTGTCAATCATGTTACTTTACGAGGTGTGGCAGAAACGTAATGAGACTGATTTTTTATCTACCAAAGTTTACATTTTTTTCAAACATCAATGTTATCCTCTTCAAAGTAGTTCCCTTGGGCAGCTACACACCAATGGAGACGTTGTTCCCACTGTTGGTAGCAGCGTTGGAAGTCTTCAACCGGTATGGTCTTCAGCATGTCCGTTACACTCTTTTGGATGTTTTCTAAAGTCCCGAAATGACGTCCTTTGAGGACTTTTTTCAGTTTAGGAAAAAGGAAAAAGTCACACGAGGTCAGGTGAATAAGGGGGCTGGGGAACCACAGGAATGCGTTTTTTCGATTGTCCTTCTGCTCAATTGTGAGGTTTTTCGGCACCATTTTGGCACAGACCTTTCGCATGTGCAAATGTTCAGTCAAAATTTGATGAACGGTAAATCTGTTCAAATTTAATTGTTCACTCAACATTCTTAATGTTAAACGACGGTCTGATCTCACAAGAGTGTTCACACGTTCGATGTTTTCATTGGTTTTCGAAGTTGAAGGCCTCCCTGAAAAACTTGAGCTCGGGATAAAGAATGTTCCCCATAGGCCTGTTTTAACTTTTCAAGCGTCACACTTGCCGTTTAATGGTACAACGTTGCTCCAAATTCCGCTGTTCCATTTTGCGTGGACAACCAAAACACAACTTCGCTAATAGCAGTCACAAAAATCACGTAGTTAACGGAAGGAGTTGAAACTCGCACTGAGCTATGGGAGGGTACTGATACACGTGCTCTATCAAGGACAACAGCGCAGCGTTGCCAGATCGCTTGCAGTGTTGCCAGTCTCATTACTTTTCTGCCACACCTCGTATTATTAAAATGTTTCCTTTTCTTTTTCATTACTTCTTTAACACACTGCTTCTCCGCTGCGAAACGCTGGTATTTTGGTATATATATATATATATATATATATATATATATATATATATATATATATATATATATATAATGTATATATATATATATATTTATATGTGTGTATATGTACAGTATATATATGTTTATATGTGTGTGTGTGTGTATATATATATATATATATATATATGCCAGCAACACTCATGAAAATGACAAAACAATTACATTGTCAATCAAGTTACGTTATTACTAAAATGTTTCCTTTTCTTTTTCATTACTTCTTTAACACACTGCTTCTCCGCTGCGATGCGTGAGTATTTTGCTAGTATTTTATATAACTTATTATATAATTATACTTATATTGTATTTTTTATTTGACAATTATTTCCAAGGGTCTTGGACTTTTAATTATGCACAACATTTGGTAGGACTTTGTGACTGTTGTGAGATATGTCCGGCCAGTCATCCCGGCCAATACCCCCATGCCGCTAGATGGAGCCCTCCTTGCAGCATAGAGGTGCCCGAATCCCAGCAGGGAATCGTGGACAGTGGAGTCATAATACATAGCCCTAGTGGATACAATGGGGACCACCAGGAGTCGCTGCAGGGAGGCCCAGGGATTTATATTTTCCGTGCAGCCCGGAAGTATTTTCAAGTCACGGGAACGGAAGAAATGATATACTTCCAGGCTGAAGAAAAAGGGAAGTTTTTACCTGACTCGGAAGTGATAGAAAGTCACACGGACTGAGGGACAAACACTTCCGGGTCAAGGACTATAAAAGGACTGTGGGAAATCCCAGACGGACGAGCTGAGTTGGGAGGCAGGGTAGCTAAGCGTCTGGGAGTGGAGGATTGGTTTATTTGTGATTTGGTTTATGGTTTATTGTTATTGGAGAATTGTGGAGAGGAACGTGCTTTGTGCACTTATTATTATAATAAATAATAATTATTTGGACTTTTACCTGGTGTCTGACGAGTGGTCTGAGGGTACAAGGGTGCGAAAAAGCCCTAATCTGTCACACTGTCTATTTGTTTTCATCTGGTTGTGGACCTTTTTGTCGTCTAGTGTTTTTAAAGCAGTTCGGTCCCCTAGCATCTTTGTATCAGTTCTGACCAGACTAATCCTTTTTTTGTCCTAAAGTACCTCTGCCACACTGTTGTTCTTTTAACCTTTCTGGATTTTGTGGAAGATCAAAACAGCCATGACAGCACTGGCATAAAAAGTACTTGATATGAATACAGACAATGAAACATGAGGCTAGGTAGAGGAAGAGAAATAACAAAATATTAAATCTCCATAAGAAAAGAATATCTCCTGGAAACAGATGTTCCATTTCAAGGCAAAGCCAGAACATGACTAAACAGAATGTTATTATTCACACTTTGAATATTTCGTAGAAGGTGATAATGGTGAAATGATCCATTTCTGTGAGAATGTCAGGATCTGCTACTCATCAAAATGGCTAAGCACACAGCAGGTACTCTTTAAAAACTGACAAGATTTACTATTCCTAAATTCTTTTTTACTTGTTTAAACTGTGGCTTAACTGTGGGTTAACGTTTATGTTTTAACTTGTGTTTCCTTAAAAAGAAAGTGAAAAATGTTAATTCTTAAAAATGGTCTAAGCTAGCTTAATCATAAATTAATACAGGGTTAAAACACTCACATCTACAAAGGTCTTAAACGTTAAAACAAGCATCTCAAAATGTTCAAGCAATTAATTTCTTAGAATGTTTAATTCAGCATGAATATTTCCTGGAATAAAGCCATCTAAGCTTTTACATGAGTAGTTATTTCGGCTTCTGAAAAATACATTGCATTGCTCTGTTCTTTTTTCTTGTTTTATGCAAATGGTTGAACTATCACACTGGAGTTCTGTGTTTTTTTCAACCTGCAATTGTATTTTTTATGTTTCTAAGCTCACATTGCTCTTACTGATTAATTGAGTTATCATTTATAGCATGTCCTGGGCACCATTCACTCAACTTTAGTCTCCACGTGTGCAAACTTATGGAAAAGACACAAAGTGGAAAAAAGGTCAGTAACAGACGGGCTCCAACTTAATCATGGGAAACCGGTCAGTGTAACAGTGGTTGTTACCTTTCTGCCCAACCCATAAAAGCAATATTCCTGCAAATCACTTGGCACCTGTTGCATAGTGCAGCCAGTATGACGCACACACACACACATAATCACAAAAAACATATTCTGATTCACATTATTCTTTAGAATCAACAATTACCACTTAGTACATCCTACCGTGGTAAAGATCTTTTAAAAAATGGTATTATCATGCATGGGAGCCTGGTGAATCTCTTATGGGGGCCAATTTTAATATTACTCAGTAGGAAGAAATGGACAGTACACCTTCAATAACCTCACTTCAGCTTCTGCCCTTAGCATGGATGAACCTCACCCCAAGTAAAACATACTTTATGAGCCCAAGAAAAAAAACACCACTCCTTCCAGTCATGAAAGGATAAAAGAGAGCCTGACCTTAGACAGAGAGTCAGAATTATTCATCTGACTACAAATCTTGAAGATAGACACTGGATTGATCCCAATAGTTCAGACGTTTGGTTAATCCAAACTTGATATTCAGTCATGATAAAAAAAGGAATTACGGTATAATGATAACTGATTTGTGAGTGGTTTTCTGCAATGTTTGCTCATCTAGCTATATTTATTTTAACTGTGTCACCGTAAACAAGAACAGCACAATGTATTCTACTATGCAGTAACTGCCCGCTGCACTGAACAAGAGTGAAGGTAGTGGTGTGTCATAGAACATGATAAATGATGGAGTGGGGGTGGATCATGCATTCTTGAAAACGACTCACTACATGCAGTACACTGAGAGAATCAAAAATGGGAATGTCAGCATCAGAAATGGACCTTGGATCAGTTGAAGAAGGTCGCCTTTTTCAATAATCCCATTTTCTGTTGCATCATGTGGACAACTGGGAATATGAGTGGTCTGGGCATTTATGTGAATGTTAATTTGACACATTATACCTAAACATCTTCAAAGACCAGGTACACCTCTACATTGCAATGGTATTCCCCGATGGATAAAGCATCCTGCCACACTACACAAATTGTTCAAAAATGGTTTGTGGAACATGATGAAAAGATGGAGGTGTTATCCTGGATTCTAAGATTCCCCGGCTCTTAATCCAGTCAAGTATCAGTGGAGTTGTTGGACTAGCACTAATAACGTGGTGGCACCAAATTGCAGTTTACATGAGTTAGAGGATTTGGTGCTAACTAACATCTGGGTGTGAGATACAGAGAGAGTATGCTTTTAGCAGGTTGGAACAGTTTTGGTGGTACATAGAGGAGCAAAAGTCTGTTAGGCATTTGGTCATGTTTTGGCTCTTCTGTATATATATATTTAGAGAAGTTACTTGGAAAATACTAACAAATAAAACTAATAAAGATTAGCAGGAAGAATACTGGCTGTACTAAATGCTACAGTCATAATCAAAAAAGAACAAAAGTGTTCTGTTAGAAATAGAATTAGACTGCATCTCTGCTGTTAGTCATTAGCACTAAAACATAAGTAACATGATTGTTATAATTTGTTACCAGAGGTGGGTAGAGAAGCCAAAAATTGTACTCAAGTAAGAGTAAAAAAGTACTTGGTGAAAAGACTACTCAAGTACTGAGTAACTGCTTGATCATAATAAATTATTGATTTTTTAGAAATGTAATAAGACAAACAAAAATATAAAAAAATGTGCAAATTCTGCTATTTCCAAATAATAAAATAAAAAATGAGTAAAAATAAATAACATCTTTACAAAATAAAGATGCACAAATAACACAAAGTTCCAAATCTCAGTTTTTCACAACAAAGCTTTTGAAGCCAATACCTACAGTAAGTAACATGTATGTTTGAACAGTGCAAACTACTTACAGGGCCTTTGGACAGTTTTGGAACTTACTCACAGAGGAAAAGTACCCAAACATGAGGAAATGTGCTACCAAATACTGTAGTGACCATAAATGTATTGAATTTTTATTGTGCCATAAGGGTTATTCAGTTATGCAAGGTATGACAACATATATTTTATGTACAGGTGCTGGTCATAAAATTAGAATATCATGACAAAGTTGATTTATTTCAGTAATTCCATTCAAAAAGTGAAACTTGTATATTAGATTAATTCATTACACACAGACTGAAGTATTTCAAATGTTTATTTCTTTTAATTTTGATGATTATAACTGACAACTAATGAAAGTCCCAAATTCATCCATCTTCTAACCTGCTGAATCCGAATACAGGGTCACGGGGGTCTGCTGGAGCCAATCCCAGCCAACACAGGGCAGGAACCAATCCTGGGCAGGGTGCCAACCCACCGCAGGACACACACACACCAAGTACACACTAGGGCCAATTTAGAACAGCCAATCCACCTAACCTGCATGTCTTTGGATTGTGGGAGGAAACCGGAGCGCCCGGAGGAAACCCACGCAGACACGGGGAGAACATGTAAACTCCACGCAGGGAGGACCCGGGAAGCGAACCCGGGTCTCCTTACTGCGAGGCAACAGCGCTACCACTGCGCCACCGTGCCGCCCAGTCCCAAATTCAGTATCTAGGAAAATTAGAATATCAATTAAGACCAATGCAAAAAAAGGATTTTTTAGAAATGTTGGCCAACTAAAAGGTATGAACATGAAAAGTATGAGCATGTACAGCACTCAATATTTAGTTGGGGCTCCTTTGGCCTGGATTACTGCATCAATGCGGCGTGGCATGGAGTCAATCCAGTCTGTGGCACTGCTCTGGTGTTATGAGAGCCCATGTTGCTCTGATACTGGCCTTCAGCTCTTCTGAATTGTTGGGTCTGGCGTATTGCATCTTCCTCTTCACGATACCCCATAGATTTTCTATGGGGTTTAAGGTCAGGCGAGTTTGCTGGCCAATCAAGAACAGGGATACCATGGTCCTTAAACCAGGTACTGGTAGTTTTGGCACTTTGTGCAGGTGCCAGGTCCTGTTGGAAAATGAAATCTGCATCTCCATAAAGTTCGTCAGCAGCAGGAAGCATGAAGTGCTCTAAAACTTCCTGGTAGACGGCTGCGTTGACCTTGGACCTCAGAAAACACAATGGACCAACACCAGCAGATGACATGGCACCCCAAACCATCACTGACTGTGGAAACTTTACACTGGACCTCAAGCAACGTGGATTCTGTGCCTCTCCTCTCTTCCTCCAGACTCTGGGACCTTGATTTCCAAAGGAAATGCAAAATTTACTTTCATCAGAGAACATAACTTTGGACCAGTCAGCAGCAGTCCAGTCCTGTTTTTCTTTAGTCCAGGCGAGACGCTTCTGACGCTGTCTCTTGTTCAAGAGTGGCTTGACACAAGGAATGCGACAGCTGAAACCCATGTCTTGCATACGTCTGTGCGTGGTGGTTCTTGAAGCACTGACTCCAGCTACAGTCCACTCTTTGTGAATCTCCCCCACAGTTATGAATGGGTTTTGTTTCACAATCCTCTCCAGGGTGCGGATATCCCTGTTGCTTGTACACTTTTTTCTACCACATCTCGTCCTTCCCTTCGCCTCTCTATTAATGTGCTTGGACACAGAGCTCTGTGAACAGAGGCCTCTTTAGCAATGACCTTTTGTGTCTTGTCGTCCTTGTGCAAGGTGTCAATGGTCGTCTTTTGGACAACTGTCAAGTCAGCAGTCTCCCCCATGATTTTGTAGCCTACAGAACTAGACTGAGAGACCATTTAAAGGCTTTTGCAGGTGTTTTGTTAATTAGCTGATTAGAGTGTGGCACCAGGTGTCTTCAATGTTGAACCTTTTCACAATATTCTAATTTTCTGAGATACTGAATTTGGAACTTTCATTAGTTGTCAGTTATAATCATCAAAATTAAAAGAAATAAACATTTGAAATACATCAGTCTGTGTGTAATGAATGAATCTAATATACAAGTTTCACTTTTTGAATGGAATTACTGAAATAAATCAACTTTGTCATGATATTCTAATTTTATGATCATCACCTATATATATATACACATATATATATATATATATATATATATATATATATATATATATATATATATATATATATATATATATATATATATATATATATATATATAGCATTTTTAATGTAGGTAGATCATTTTGACTTGGTCATTTTAAAAGTAGCTCACAAGCCGAAAACAGTGTGGGCACCCCTGCTCTGTACGTTAATAATATAATACTGCATATTCAGTTGCACAGCTAATAGAAAATAACATTATAACAAGACAGCTTGTGCAAGTACAAGAAGTCTCACTTTACCTTGACTGTCTGTGTCTGTGCATGTTTGGTTAAAACATGCTTGTTCTTCACTCAGTGAAGTGATGGTTAAGCTTTAGCAGGAGTTGCCTCTCATTTTTCATGTACAGTATTCTTTCTTTCCCTGTCTCTGAGGAATTTGTGCCGCTAGGATGCGACAGTTAGTGTGTGGTCAAGTGACTGCATGGCTACGTCTGATTTGTGAAACGGAGTCTTGTGATTATTGTTGCTACGTCTGATTGGTGAAACAGTCATGCAGTAGATCCACTGGCGGATTATCTCTGGCAAAAATATAGCGTACTGTATCTAATGGAAAAAAAGTAACGATTTGAGTGTTGCCCAATGTAGCGGAGTAAGAGTAGGGTTTGTTCTTCACAAATGTACTCAAGTAAAAGTAAAAAGTTTCGTGCAGTAAAACTACTCTTAGAAGTACATTTTTTTTAAAGTTACTCAAGTTAATGTAACGGAGTAAATGTTACTCGTTACTACCCACCTCTGTTTGTTACTAACCCTCACCTATTCTGTTTCTTTTCTCTGTACTCAAATGTGGCACTTGGTGCCACGGCCCACCTCCCAAGTTGTTTTGCCTGCCTAAGGTAAAGTCATCCCTGATGGAGGATCGCAGGAATCATTGAGTAGAGGGGTCCTTTCATCGGATTGGCTGGCCCAGTGCTGTTTCAGCAGTGGAATGGCCATATGGGCGAGGCAGCTTGATGGCTGAGGTCTCCAGTACTCTAAACAAATCCAAATCATATTATCTGATATAATCTACTGTTAAATTCTACTACGTACTTGTAGTTGAGGATTTGTTCAGTTCTGTGTATTTTTTCCCAACAAGGGAGTTTTTCCTTGTCTTCTTAGAGAGTCAAGGCTGGGGGGCTGTCAAGAGGTAGGGCCTGTTAAAGCCCATTAAGGCACTTCTTGTGTGATTTTGGGCTATACAAAAATAAATTGTATTGTAGTGTAAATTGTAAATGCTTAAATCAGGGAGCACTAGAGGGATGGAAAAAAAGTGCCATCAGCAATGGTAAGGACAACTTGACACCAGAACTAAAAGAGGCAGTCACGGTAATACAGCAGAATCAAACTGACTAAACATGTTTTGAAAAGAGATTTTAGCTATTCGTCATCTAGGCAATGAGCTACTGAAGGATTAATCCATTTGACTTGGGCTCCTAGAGGTTTTACATTCCACGGGAAATGTCTGGCAGCGTTTGTGCAGTTGCTCTACTGCAACTAATGGATTAGAACAAATGTCAAGCTTCCTTGAGATGAAGGAGGTTCCTTATGATCTTTTGCTATTTCAGACTGATGCTGAAGAAGAAAATGACTTTGAGGTTCTAATTTACAAACTGTGGCCACCATGAGACAAAATAATGGGCTTTAGGGAATTTCTTTCAAATGTGATGTGAAAATATACAGAAAAATTCCAAGGGGAATATACAGTATAAGGCCCCAACAATGCATAATTCATATATATATATATTATATATATATAATTTATTATTATTATTTACATACTTTGTACAGCTACAATACACTGGAAACATGATCTTTAAGAAAAAGGAATCAAGATCCCAACTGACACGCAGTACGCAGGATAGTGTCATTTTAGAAACTTTCAAATTAAATAACCTATCCGCTGTCAAATAAAAGTCAGATTTTAAAATAATCAAGCCAAAGTTCAGGATCACCAAGACCTTATCCACTTTAATGTGCGCAAATGCTGTAAGTAAATTGTCTGAGCATTAATTCAACATGACAAGCCAAAGAATAATTGGTTATCACATCCATTTAAAGTAGCCCAGGAGTTGGGCTCCTGTATTTCACCACTTAGCTGGAAAAGACTCAAGAGAACTAAAAAACCTGAAGAAATTATGAAGAGTACAAAGAAATTGATGTCTACAACTCTGACCATTATCAATGAAAGACATTGTCCATTAACTCAAAGATATTCTAAGGATTCTGCTTACTATCCAGCAATCACATGTAAAACTCATTACTTTATCTTTATTGTAGAGTCCTTAACTCTTAACTTGTAGGACCACGATACATTGCAGATGTTTACACACATAATTTTAGTAATCGGAGCACAACTTACTTTGGGTCCCACCCTGAGTAAGAGGCAGGAATTGCAGTGACATCTTTGTGCTCCAGTGTCTCAGCTGCAACATTTCACTGCTCGCTAAATTACCTAAAAAGCCTTATACAACTCCTTACATAATACACTTAACCAGGTTTTAAGCCTGTACAAAAATGCTAAGTGAAATAATGGAACACAGATCGGCTAACCTTCATTCATACATCCATTATCCAACCTGCTATATCCTAACTACAGGGTCACGGGGGTCTGCTGGAGCCAATCCCAGTCAACACAGGGCGCAAGGCAGGAAACAAACCCTGGGCAGGGTGCCTGCCCACCGCAGTTCATTCATATAACTATTAATAAAATATTTTTCCAGGTTTTGGGCTATTTTAACCACTGTCACTTTCTTTTGCAAGAACACTGATTATATTTGTTTTTCCTGTTTTTTGCTAAAGATTATAAAGTTGATAAATTTCTCTCTTTATCTGCCAGTTCTTGGCCATTTTCTAAATTCATCTAGTGTTGTTATTGATCCTTCAACTCCTGGATTTTTAGATCGGAAATATTTATGCTGGGTCCCTTTCCAAATGTCAAAAATCTTTAGTCACCTTTTAGACCACAAAAGACGGTTGGTGACTACGTATATTCTAACCCCAGGTCACAGTTAAATAAATAAAGAATAATTATACTAATATAATATTTATAATAATATCATATTGATCATAATATTATAATGATTATACTAATATAATTTAAAAGAGCTGTTGTCCAGGCATATTAACAGATGAACCATTGTCTGCATGTAAAGGCCATCAAAAGTTTAAAGATCATTGAAAAATTTTCAAATTCACCACATTGATGGTAGTCCTTTCAGGTAATTCCATCAATACTGTCCTTTATTACATCTGGTAGACACTGTTTTTTGGAAAAACAACTGCATTGAGTTGGTTTGTTCATGACCACATTAAGAAAAGCCATTTTTCTAAAAGTGTGTCTTTAAACAGAATCATATTAAACTCCAGCACCTACAAAACTACTCTCCTTACAGGGAGTGGGGTAATTGTGTTTACACCCTTTTTCGCACAAGGGATTGCTTCAGATCTATCTATCTATCTATCTATCTAATTACCATAACATGACATATAAGCCAGGAAATGATTTCTTGATTTTGCATTACACCAAATATTTGCTTAATGTGTAAGGTTTTGACTTCTTTGCTTCCTTTAGGCTCCGTTTTTTGGCAACTGTTTTGATGTAACATTTGCCTGACTTTCCAGCTTTTGGATAAAGGTTTTCTTGGATAACAGCTTACAAGAAAAAATCATTTCATTTTGTAACCTTGTTGCCCTGGCTCTAATGTTTTCTTCAGCTCATCCAACTTTACACCCCCACAACAATCTTGAGAAATCTATAAAATGTGATGAGGTGCCACCTTACTTGACATGGTTTTCTTGTCAGGAAAACTTCAGTGGGAGAATCACGGTGAGGGAATGACCAACTCTGAAGGTGCAGGCGAGCTGTTCATCCCTGACCTCTGGATGAATCTGCCCTGCTAGTGACTGCAATCTTAATTTCTACAGGTCTGATTCCTGCTAGTTTCTTAGTTGAAGACAGTTTTAGTCATCTTATGACATAGCAACAACTGACCTATAGCACAGTAGTTATTCTCCTGCTGGACATGAGAATCATAACACTAGCATTCTCATTGTGACCCTTGTCAGATATGAAAATCTACAAAATTATGACAATGTCCCAAGTGCTACTTTTGTATTCATCTCAAGACAAAATCATGATTTTTATTGTTGTCATGACTTCTTACCTTCCAAAATAAAAGGCTGGCAAAATTCTAACATTTCTTTTCATATGTCTAGAAACTTGTTTGAAACAATATGCCAGAGAAAATAAGCATCATAATTTACGTGTAAAAAACACCACATTTTCAACAAGGCATCATTCAACTATTATTCTATTTACATTTCCTACTAACTTGTCCATTTACAAAATTATATTCTTTTCAAAGATTGTTATGTAAGGTAAAAAAAGGCTTTTTAATTTATGCCATATTTCTTACTTGAGAATTTTAAGGGGAATAGAGGTATCCTTAATTGCAACAATAACTCCTCCATGGTCAAGGTACAAAATGTGGTGCTCCTCTTCAAACACCTAATATATGAAAAAATGGATATTTAACTTCAGATATCATCTGCCTTTGTACACTGAAGGAAAAGGAAAAGTAAAGTTTGTACAATACAGTTATTACATATTGCTCAGGAAAACTGCAATAATGCAATCTACATTATGTGTCTCTATTTAAAAAAAGCAGAAATTGTTAAACACGATTCTAAATCTGACTGGAGGAACAAGTTTTGAAAATTTAGTAGAATCGGTTGAGAAGCTTCGTGCCTCCATGACATCATTAAAGATTCAGCCCCAAAAATGTGTCTATTAACAAAGAAATGGAACTCAGAAATACTTTGCATTTTAACTAAGGTTAAATACATTAATATCCACTCCCAATATCACAGGCAGCAATATTTTTAGAAAGTAATTAAATTAATCAACAAGGGTTTTGGCTGGCAAAGGATTATTGTGCAACTTTATTTCTACAAGGATTGAAATCAATTTGAAAATGGACCACGACAATACAAATACTCTGTTATTGCCCATTTTAGAGTTTAGGAAATAATTCATACCTGTCTCCATGTTTTCCCACAATCCGATGTAATATACATTTCCTCTTTATATTCAACCAACTGGGAGCCAAGGTTGCCTAAAAGAGAAAATGGCACACTGATAGGACTATTTATTGTTCTTAATTGACACCTACACTGTTTTTCTTGAGCAGAAGGACTGTTTTCTGTACATTGGGACATATTGCATACATCAGGATGTAGCCTCTGTTTGGTGAAGAGCGCTACATGGAAAAAAAATTAAATGGCATGGAATATCAGAGACGAATAAAAACATGACACTTTTAAGGGAGTTATAAAAGTAGGAGGGTCAGTCAAACATTTTTGTTAATGTTAGTACTGATGGCAGTGCAGACTTCATAGTATTTAGAATACGTCACACTCTTTGTATGTGAAATTCTATTTTAATTTCTGGAAACAGACCTAAATGGCCATACTGACCTGTCTCTTCCTTTAAGTAATCCCAAGCTATGTGACCTTGTGTTTTGCCACAATGATGGAAAAGGGCAGGGTGGCTAAGAATCAAAAGTACCAGATGATAGAGAGCAATAAGTGGAAAAAAATAAGCATTGGTCAAACCAGAAAATCAAACGAAGCCAGACAACTAAACTGAAAATCAAAGTTATTATTCCCTGAATAGATCTTAACTAACTACACTGGAAATTTTTTCTTTTTTCAAAATGCAGAAACTTGGATGCAGAATATAGCATCCTACCAACTTAAATAGCATGTGTCTCCACTTCTAACCACATCATGTTAGAAACAGTGATTCACTAACAACAAGAATGTGCCTGAGGCTTTCAGAAAATATACAAAATGGCAGGGTACACAATAAGAAACAAAATACAATTTGGCACCATGGAATGTAAATACAAAGAAAATGGAAAGAAATTAAATTAGAAGCCATGTTCAATGATTTTGCATACCCCAGCACCCCTTATTCATAATTTCCAGATAACTTTGATTTATCCTTGGCCATTAAAATTAGGACAAAATCTTAGCTTAATCACTTTGGACAATGGAGTGAAAAGACATGAAGCTTTACAAACTTCCAGAAGATCTAACTTATAAATACTCTGGGGACTGATATTGATACCTGCAAAAACATGGCCTGCAAATGGAAATTGTCAGAAAGAAAAGGCATGAGAGAAGCACAACATTCATTGTGAACTTAGGCGCACTATATATTGTGGAGTATGACCTGGACACAGACAGGCAGACACGTTAAACTCACCCCACACATATGTTTATTAACAAAGTCCATATTTACAAATGAGTGCTCAAACCCCAAAAGTCCCCAAAGTCCTGGCCACTCAGTTCAATGCCTTCACTCTCTTCAGGCCGCCTCCTTGCCTTTCCTCCAAGACCTTGTCTTCTCCTCCCGACTCCAGCCATCATATGAAGGGAGGCGGCCCCTTTTATATGCACCTGGATGTGCTCCAGGTGTCCATCAGTGACCTTCTGCCAACACGCTCCTGTGTAGCGGAAGCACCGGCTTGGACCCGGAAGCACTCCGGGTGCCCCCGATCCTCTTCCCCCCAGAACTTCCGGGTGTGGTGGAAGTGCAGAAGTCCAGGGCTCTCTAGGCAGAGGGGCGTCCCCTGGCGGTGACCACGGGTCCCCACAGGGTAGAGCTTCAAAGCTCTGTACCCGTGGCCCCCAAAGGAACCAGGGTGGTTGCACCCACGTGGTCTGAAGTGGACGTAAGCCCTCTTCCGGTCCTCCTGGGCGTCCCGGCCCGGTCGCCACCCCAGGCATCTCTGACAATATGTACATAAAGAATAGCACATATCAGTAGTATTCTCTTGTTTATATGTCTTTTAGAGATGGCTAATGAGCTAGCATGTAAAAGAACAGGTAACCTGAAAGAACAAGAGATACTCTCTAATGGAGTGCTGCTAACTAACATTGCATTTTAAAATACATCTTACTTGAATTTAGTTTAATTTTAATTTATTTAAATATGTTACTTTTAATATAAACCTGTTATAGGTTATTGAAAAGTCAATCGGTCCTTAACACTGCCACTAGTGGTGTCATTGGGGGGCTTCTAGGGCTTTAGTCCCCCACGTCCTCCCATTATGATATGTATGGATGACTGTGGGAAAATCCATGGGAATCCCAAACCTGCTCCGGTTTTTGACAGGACCACATGTGACGATGCAGTTTCTTCCTATTATTGCCTTTTGGGAACCCTTGAACCCAACACCATTGGTAATGTAACCGGATGAGCTGGACAATGAGGATACCAAACAAAGCAAGCGGTGTGGTGCAAAGTGCAGAAATGCTTTTATTTTAAAACAGTCAAAACCAAAAAATGTTCAAATAAATAGTGCTGTGCAATCAAAGCATCAATAAATAAATGATCCATTAAAAAACAGTGAAAGTGTGGAGGTTGAAATTATCCAATAAAACTGAGGTTAAAATACTACCAGGAGCATTAAAAATCATTCATTGCCAGGTGCTTCTCTCTTCAAACTGACGCCTCTCCGGCTTATCCTTGTGGTATAGCAGGTGCACAGCTCATTTAGCAAAGGCCAGTTTTTAAATAAATAATCACCGCTCTCGCGGCGGCTTAGCGAGGGAGCGTTGGGCCATAGCAAGCCACGGGGCGATCTGCGGTGTGGGCGTTTCTCACCAAGTGCACAGGTGAGGGACTGCCCACATCCGTGATTGTTCCCGTGGCTAATATGCTACAGCTGCTATGGCCCCTCGCATTATAAAAGAAGCGCGAGTTGGTTAAGGAGGGGGGAAAAAAAAAGATCAGAAAAAGTAAAGCGAAAGAAGATCGGAAATGAAAAGAAAGACTGAGGTTATTGGGAAGCAGGTCGGTGCGAGAGAGAGAGAGCCACGAAGAGCGGGTGAGTGAGCGAGCGAGCGAACGAGCGCTGGAGGGCAGTTGAGAGGGCCTAGGTGATGGGCCACACCCAGGCGTTTGAGTTGATGTTGCTCCCACTGAGTGAGCAGGTAGCAAGAGTGACCAGGAGATGGCAACGAGCCGCAGAAGGCCGGAAAGGCAGCGGAAGTCGGGAGGCTTGGTGGTGGAGTCCCCAACGTGAGCGACCTGGCAGTTGGTGGAAATCAAGTCTCGGGGACTGGGATAAATGCCAGACCGAGGCCAGGGATCGGAAGTTCTCCAGTCTCGTGTGAGTGAAGGAAAAAGGGCAGCTGCAGAGAGAGAGTGGCTCCCCTGTTGCGAAGCCTGGACAGAGAAAAGCAGGGGAGTCACAAGTTAAAAGAAGCACCAAGCTTGTTGTTGGATTTTAAAGATTGTTCTTGTTGGATGATTTAACCTCTGATTTTAAAAGGATTGTTTTCTTCTATTGTTTTAAACCTCCACATGTTTTTTATTTATTGAACCTTTGAAGCACTGCACTTTATTTAATTGAACACTGTTTTTGTTGACTGTTTTAATAAAGGCACTGTTGCACTTTTTTACCATCCCCTTGCTTACTTGTTGCCTTCACTGACAACTTGGTAACATTATCGATGATGTTGGGTTCAAGGGCTCCCAAACAGAGATGTGAGCATGGAGCCGAACACGCATCGTCACAATCCTTCATAGGCTTTGCATCACAGAGAGATGTACACCAACAGGCGCAGACATCCATTATACCTGGCCTGCTGCTTGATCCATGGCATTCTGCAGAGAGTTGCTGGACCCTGCTCCCACTCCCACCACTGTCCATCCAGGCTCCTCCCGGCGAAAGTGTGACTTCCTCCCACCGCTGCCTATCCAGGCTCCACCCGGCGAGAAGACGTCTCAGAGCACAGCAATCACTCCTGCTCCAGGCTGCTTAGCAGAAGTGAGTCTCGTGCCTCCTTCTGAGACACCATCCCTGTCCACTTGCTTCTTCCAGATAAGTGTCGGCTTACTCTAACTCCTGTCTTCTGTCTGTCCTTTAAACTCTGCTAAATGCGTCTTTCTATTCTCTTCTCTACCCTTCACACTCGCGCTCCTACTATATATAATGGGGACATGGAACAGGTGCGGCGATTAGCAGCTCCTGGCATCAATTACAGATACAGACAATTCCTCACCTATGCACTTAAGCAAGGAAACGCCCGCACCACATTGCATCCGAGAACCGCTCTTGCCACACTACCATGCCCTTTCTATAAGCCGCGAGTGCGGCGATTATTTATTTAAAAACTGGCCTACTATTTCACACCCCACCTCTGTTCTTTGACTGCATGAAAACTGTGTTACATGCAATGTTGTTTTTTTGTCACTTTAACCATGTCTAAGCAAAAAGCTGAACATAATTCAAGTAATAAATCAAAGAAATGGTGTTTGGGGTTTAAAACACAATGGTTAAAGCCAGAACATTTTGTTAAAATATACTTGGATGGATGTTGCAATTTGCAAAATATGTTTCAAAGCAGAATCTTTTAACAAATGGACCTCGGGAAAGCATGGAGTGATAGGAAAGTGGACCATCTCAATTCAGTCATTTAAAAATCAACTGAAATTTTAGTTGAAAAAAAAAATTTAAACGGATCAGGACTAACAGAACAATTTAAACCTGATGAGGTAAATTAAAGTTTTAGCAGAATTTACAATCATATAGGCAAATAAGGAAAAATACCAGACAGTTGGCAAAGTAAAAATGATGCCATTGAGTTCATCAGCTGCAAAAATTCAACAATCAAAACCCGAGTTTAAAAAAAATTGAAAATCAGCCAACCATACTTATAAATAGTCGATGAATAAATTGACATAAGAGAATTTTTTATTTTAAAAATTACATATAGGAATAAAGATGAATCCATTCAGAAAACCGTGTTTACTGGCATAACAACATTATAATTCTTGGGGTTATTCAACAGTTTTATATGGAAAACAAGTTAAATTTAAACCAGATGGTGGTGTTTACCTCGAACAGGGCGTCAGTGATTTTTTTCCATTAGAGACCTTTTTTAAATACAAAATGAAAGGCAGATTCATGTGAAACTGATGTATGTAAATGTCTCCAGACAGGAATGAATTTGTTTAGTGAATTGTTTTACAAAATGAAACACTAAGTTTCAATGGGAATTCAAATTTGCGTAAATCACTTCACTCATCACTAGTTACCTGCCTCTTACTCATCCATCAGAATTAGTGAGATTTGGTGGTTAACAGCTAATTATAGTAGAAAAAACAATACAAAAGTCCAACAACCTTTTGGTATACTGCTGTATTTTTATTCCTATTAATCTTGCCTTCTACAGTAATTAAGTGAATGAGAAGTGCTTGCGATGCTGCAGGTTGGTTCCTTGCTCCCTCTTCTATAATAGGAGCCTCTTCAACCTGACACCATCAGTACCATAACCAAGGTTAGCGTGGCAGATGAAGACAAAACACGCCAAGCAAGGGGATGGAGAAAAGTGCAAGTGCTTTTATGAAAAACTCAACAAAAACAAGTGTTCAAAAAGTTAATAAAAAATATAATCCATAAAAACATCCAAGTGCTAGTGGAGGTTGAAAATGATCGAATAAATAAATCCATAAAAACGAGGTTAAAATTCAGGCAGGAGTCTGAGTTAAATTCTCAATCCCCAGTGTTTTCCTTTAAAAACCGATGCCTCTCCGGCTTATCCTACTCAGGCGTCACAGCATGGAGAGACGTCCAGGTTCTGACATCCTTCAATCCTGACCTGTGACCCTGCTGCCCGATCCACAGCATTCCATGGGGAGCCACCAGAACCGGCTCCCACGTCAACCGCTGTCAATTGCTGGCTCCACCCGATGAAAGTGCGCAATCCTCATGCCACTGCTGATCTCTGGCTCCAACCAGCGAGAGGACACTCTGGAGTGTAATGATCACTCCTGCTCCTCAGTTGCTCAACAGGAGTGGTCCCCATGCCCCCTCCTAAGCACTGGCCACGTGCTACTTCCTGGGGTTTCATTCATGTCCACCTGCTTCTCACTGTAAACACCTGCTCACTACCGGTCCTTCACGCTCTTATCTCTCTTCTTCTGTTCTTTACTCTCCAGCATCTATTCTTCTCTTTCATTTCTTCTCTCTCTTGTCTTGTCTTTTTTTGAGTCAGCTCGTTCTTAAGTCTCAGTGGGCACAGCATTGTGTACCACAGGAAGCCAATGAAGCAATTGAGAAAGACAGCACCTTCACGTGTACTGTAGGTGCGTTTTGCCACAATTACTCCACCAACTCCCCGCAGCTGCATAAGTGTTCCCACTTATTTTATTAAAAAAGCCTTTTTTTTTTAGCTGTGTAACCGCTATATCACAGTCCTGCTTCAGTCCAAATATATTTTCATCTATTAACATGAAAATGACTATTTTTCAGTAAATTTTCAGAAAAAATAAATTCTTACACATATCTTTAAAAAACACAAAACTAGTTATGGAGACTTGTGGGGAATAAACATGAGAAGAGCAGCAGATTTATTCAGTGTTTATTAGACACATCTGGAGAGCACAAAAGGATTTGAGAAGAGCATGGACATAAGGCTGCATATAGTACATGATTAGAAGTCTACATCCTAAAATACTAGTTTAAACCAGCCTCATCTGGATCTAAAAGTAAAAGTTTAAGGTCCTTGATGATCAACAGACAGCATTTAAAAAGCGTAGGGGTTTTCCCCATTTGTGTATCGACCATGATAAAAAAGCGAGAGGACGGGGGTCCCCACCACAGCATTGTCAGCTGCTTCTGGGGTGTGTCGCATGTGACAATAAATCTGAGAGAAATGAATTACACTACATTTTTTATCAGTACATAGTCTTGCCTTTTTGAAAAAGCCATAACTGTTGTCCACCTACATACTATCATTAAGTTTGCAATATCAATCAATGATCGCTGTTAGTGCTTTTTTAAATAATAAAAACAGATGAAATAAAAAATTGAAAAAGTGAAAAAACACAACAGATTGACTGATAAAGCCAAGCCACATTTGAACAGAATGAAGTGTGATTTTTTTCTATTGCTGACAGAGATGCTGTTTTTCATAATATGATAAGAAGTGAACAGGACAGTGCTTTTGAGTGGGCAAAAGTAATTAGTTACTTTTGCTTTTTTTTGTTGGTAGACATTTATTCAAATCCACTGTATACTGAACTAGTACTAATTTTAGGCTTTGATGCTAACAGAGAGTAGACATTTTTAACTGTATTTACCTTCACATTTTTAAATCACCTTTCTAACTTTATCGAATTCCACTTTAATATAATATATATTCTTCTGCAATCTCATTCACAATACCACCACCAAGGACTGTATGTAGCAACAATATGCAGCTCAAGAGAACCAATAATATTAGCCAACGGTAAAAGATAAACAAATAAATAGAAATATTGTACACAGATAAGTACCTAGTTACATAGTCCCGACTAACTAATGTCCCATTGACTTAGAAAATGTGCAAAACTACGTAACACAGCTAGTAGCATATACCACAAATACCATATGTATTACTAAACAAAGCCTATGCTGTTTTTTATGATTGTGTGGTTGGTTCATTAAATTTATGGCCCTGTTCTAGCCACATATCCATCTATTGTCCATCTATCCATCATGCTATATCCTAATTACAGGGTCACGGGAGTCTGCTGGAGCCAAACCCAGCCAACACAGGGCGCAAGGCAGGAAACAAACCCCGGGCAGGGCGCTAGCCCACTGCAGGGCGCGCACACACACCGGGGACAATTTAGAATTGCCAATGCACCTAACCTGCATGTCTTCGGACTGTGGGAAGAAACCGGAGTACCCGGAGGAAACACACGCAGACACGGGGAGAACATGCAAACTCCACGCAGGGAAGACCCAGGAAGCGAACCTGGGTCTCCTAAATACAAGGCAGCAGCGCTACTAACCGCGCCACCGTTAACTAGCAACTTTAAAGAGTAAGAGTTTGACTAACCTGTGCCCTATCCTGGGATTAGATCTTGCCAGCTGCAAGGAGAGGTGTTGTACCATTGTGACTGTACAATTAGAATTATTTGTTTATTAAAACAGCCACTTTTCCCAGCTGCGGACCCCACTTTACCACAACCATCTTAGTAAAACTTTGCTCCCCCACTTTCTGATCTTTCTGGTAGTTATAATATGCTCTGCTATTGAAAGCAAAAAGTTGTAAACATAATCTTTTGAGATAGACCTTTCTGAATTCCTATATCTTTCAGGCCTATAAACATTAGGATAGAGATCATCTTAAGCACAACAGTACTGTAGCTCAAACAGCAACTCCAATTTTATGAAACAATTATGCCATAAACAAAGAATTGTCTAGGTAAACATCTTACATAACATCAATACATACTGCGTCTATAGTGTTGGGAGCACTGCCAACAGCATTCTTGTCTGAAAGAATTGCTTGTAATTCAAGCGATCAAAAAGCAGCAGCTCATAATTTATTTTGGGTAATTATTTTGCTTTCTGTGGCTTTTACCAATATAATGTTCAATTGTTTTGAATACAAAAAATGGCCCTGGGGAATTGGAGGTCTGCTTTTTCAGTAATATGGAGTTTATTAAAAAAAAAAAATATATATATATATATAAAACTTCTAAAATTGTAAAAAAAAAAGCCAACTTTGAAAGAGCTCTTGGCCATAGTAAAACATTATATAACATTCTCAAACTTTCTTAATTCATTTTAGATTTCTGGAGGGCTGGAGCTTAACACTGGGTGCTCTGCCTGGATGAATGGATTCTGCCAGGGTGCCAGTCCATCACATGATCCATTTGAAATTACCACTCAACCTAACTGGCATGTATTTGGGGTTCTGGGATGAAAAGCAGTATCGCCCATTAGAAAACCTGGGGAAAAAGGGTAAAAATGTCAAACTGCTTAGAAACAAAAATCAGCTGTGATAGTGAAACCCATGATGATGGATCCACAAGCCAGGAGTAGTACTCATTCTGTCACTGTGACATGAAGTAATAGTGAAGCTTTCATTAAAAACCTCTTGCAACTAAGTGATTAAGTTAACTGGTATCCTACCCAGAGCTTATTCCTGCTTTGTGCTGGAACGGCATAGACTTTGAACCTCACTAGGATTACGTGGTTTGGAAAATGTATCAATGGATTCTGCTCATTCACTCTCTCACTTTTCATTTGCTTCATTGTTATTCGCAGGGAAGAAATGTTAGGGCTTCACCACGTCCCAAGTCTTTCCTTGAATCTTCTCCTGTAAGCCATGCTTGGTACACTTTCTGAAGCAAACACCAAAGGTGAATTCTCACTAGATGTCTCAACCACTCAAGCAGGCTCCCCACTCAGTTTGGAAGAACAGATGCTTAACTTTAGGCTCCATGTGAACTGGTAGCATGACTCCTCAGTTACAGAGAATGATGCCAACAATTCTGTGTGGGAGCCATAGGTATGGATGGGAATGCGCAATACAAGATAAATTGTGATACTTTCACCTAAGGAGTTACTTTCTGCCACCAGTGAGAAACTCATTTAGATGGTATACCTCTCAGCATCATGTTCTCACTCACAGCTGCCGGGTACAAACTTCGAGTCCTGTATTCACAGTGCAGGGTATGTCTGTCTCAATCAGTTGAGCTACAGGAGAACTCTTCCTATCTAGCAGTCAGCTGGGCTTCTAAATTTGAAGGTGTCCTCTTTCTGCAGTTGACTCTCTCTTTCAGCCTTGATACAGTTTTCACTGGTACAATGACAATACTACTGGTGTACCAGCATAACCAGTTGATCAATCTCACAATAACCTTGTAGAAACGAACATATGGTACTTAATCTCTTCAACCTGGGGCAACTGTTGCCTCTTTTTAGCACAAAGAAAAACACCATATTCTAAAACAGAACTAGGTCTACCATTAGTTGTTATTCTTATTGCATTATACTCAACTAAAAGAAAAAGACCTACAATATAATATCTTGTTCAGGAAAATGAAGAATAAGAGGGCAAAAAAGCCAATCTTGGAAAAGTCCAGCCAAACTGCAGAGATACTATACTCTCATGGTACCTGATATAAATTCCATAAAATAGAAGTAGAAAGGACTGGGAATTTTTTCAGAAGATATTCATGGAAGGAGAAAGACTGGGTCAACTCATCTAAGGCCATGAGAAATTCCACATTGTTGCTCTTGGATTTAACGCTAGACTGTTTGCGACCTTCTCCATTCTAGAATGGTGAACAGCTTGATCTTTCAATAGTGAGAGCAGATGCTCATTTTTACCTCATTTCAGAAGAGGGGGTCACACCTCAAATCTGCCAACATTGAGGTCCCATCATCCACAGAGTAATAGAGGTGGAATACCAGGGACAACACTGCAATAACCAGTCATTTTAATATTTGTAGTTTAAATACATCTCCAGAGTATCCAAGACACTAGAACTTTTCTACCATTGCAGTGATCTCAGTCACTCAAATTCAACCAAACACACAGATGCTTCTGGGACTACCATCACTTGGGGAAGGTTTTGTTTACCTTGTTTAGTTGAGCCTCAAAATCTTTATTCTGCCTCTTGATAAATGAACTCCCCTATTTTGAGTTTAGAACTTATTCCATTTTGCTAGAAGCAGCATAAGTAATGTCTTGCCTGCACAATGAACTGCTAAATGGTTTGCTACAAGTACTATTCTTCTTTTTCCAAGGTGACTAATAAAAGAAAAGAAATCAACCCAGAGTTTACTATGGTCATAATGCCAGTCACTGACCATTATGATTGAGATGCATAAACATGCCTTCTTGTCAGCATTTTTGTTTCACCAAACTGCTCCAGCTTTGCTCTGAATGGCACTATACTGTAAACTGCCACAATCCTAGTTTGCCAGAACCGTATCTGAAAACCCTCTGAATAACACTGCACTAAAGGTCTCTTTGCATACTCGACAGTTTCACTTAATAGCAACCAGTGGGTTAGGTGGTTGCCACCTAGACACATAGCATTCACTTTTTGGCTATAGCTCTTTAAAGCCACAGTGATTACTGAGGTCTTAAACAAAATTAAGTCAGACTTTATGTCTTCAACCTCAATCAATGCAGCAGATGAATTCATCCTAAAAGCAGGCATTTTACAGGCAGCCCAGGACATCCTTACTACCTGTTTTGTGCTTCCAAGTCTAAATGGCAGTCCGGCTGCCTGAGCTAGCCTGCCTTTGGGTCAGGAAAAGACAACAACCTAGCATCACTTATTAATTGACAGGTTGGTTTTTGCCTAGCACTGAATGCTGGTTTGGATACCCTGTGCTCTCCCAACCGCTTTTATATAGTAGATTATTGTACTGTACATTTAATTACACACACACACACAGTTCTTACACACAACCACTAACCTATGAAGGCATGACCTCAGTAGGAGAGTCTTCAGGTGGTGCAGTATCTTCAGCAGGTGCATTGTTAACTTCTTCCGCTGAAGGAGTACTAGGAGTAGGCAGTGGGTGTCTGGGTGCGCGGCTGAAGAACATCTTGATAGGCAGTTGCTGGCGCTGTCTTTTCATATGCATGAGAAGAGTTTCACCTTCTCCTGGATAGTAACCATCTTCCTCCGGCGCTTAGTTTTATTGTCAGAAGGCTTAGAAGCAGCGCGTTTAGGAGCCATCGTGGGGCTTAGATAAAAGTTCTCAGAAACCGCATGCGTAGTGACGTAAGCGTGTATGAGAAAAAATCGCGATAGAGTGAAGCCGCGAAAGTCGAAGCATGATATAGCAAGGGATCACTGTACAAGTAAACAGGACTGAAATAAATGAGTGAAAGTAAAGACTTTTCCCAGTCAGAGAAGCAGCCTGTTGATAGAGGTCCATATGGTTGAATACACGAGGTTCAATACAGACACCGAGATAGGTAAGAAGTTACAGGTAACAGTTGCATGGTTGCTTTTGACATTTCCTCCTATACCTCATTTAGAAAAAAAACCTTTGGTGTTTGATGCAAGTCTTAGGAGAATTGATAACACAATACAACACACATCCATCCACATTGACAAAGGGCTAGTTAACATAAGATGTATGTTTCTTGAATGTGGGAGGAAACCATACAGGGAGTAAAATCCATTCAGATGCAGGAAGAATATGCAGAGTGTATACAGACAAGTACTGGCCATTAGACTCAAAGCTAGAACACTTAATCTGTAAGGCATCAGTACTAATCAGTGTGCCACAATGCAAACTGTACTAACAGACAATAATGTAAGGTACTGCACAATATCTGTATAATACGTAACAATTCCAGGAACTAGTATGATTAAAAAGAATCTGGCCAGTATTTATGGATGAAATCAGAGTTTTGTTTTTCTGGTTATATTATTCTATTACATGCACATTGTTTTAATATGCTATAATTTGATTAACTTTATTTATTAGTCTTATCCTTTTCTGTTTTTAATTTACATTTTAGCCTTGTCCATATTCTCTCCATTAAATGATTTGTTGCATAAATATGGAGCTGCTCCAATGAGAATAATTTCCATATGGTATTATCAAACTTTGCCAATACAAGTCATTAATCAGCACCTTCTTGATGTACTTCTTTCTATGAGACCCTACCTAAGAATGACATCAATCACATAGCAACAACTAAAAGTTACAGGACATTGTGTCTTACCTGCTCCCATTATTAACCCCGGTGCAGAGTCCTTTGTATGCACTGTGCCTGAGACATACGGGTTATCTGCCCAGCGAAGATGTAAATGAAGATGGCACTTTGGCTGGGTGGGAAAACAAAGGAAAAGAGAATGAATGCATAAAGTCATGGAGATAATCCAATCAATCTGGTGACCTCTGAAAATGTCTGGTGTGAAATATTCGTGTAAAGATTTTGTTTGAATGTGCTTTGGGATAAGTGCTGAGGCATCAGATCTGTACACATGGTTCGGAACATCTCTTTAAAGAGTTTTGTATCTTGTGGGTTTCTTTAATTGCTTTTCATTTAAAAACCTCTGGCTTAGTTAATCTGAATACAGAGCCAAAAACCACAGAAAAGACTGATGTTAGAGCAAGCAAAAACCTTGTTTAATGTTAATTAGAAAACTGTCTTTCTGTTTGGTCATTTGTGGAGACATTCAAATGCATTGCTATGGGTAATACATCACATAATTAAGTTCTGCTATGACATGATCAAGATTTTCCTTTTATACAAGAGAACCAATGTTTTCAGTATTATTGTTAGGATTCTATCCATTTTTATATAAGTGCTTGTCTAAGTCAATCACTACTTTTAGAGGCACACAGGATGTTTGCCATTTATTTGTTGTAAATTCCAGTATTTTTGCTGCTCTACTGAACTAGCGGAGCACTTTGTATAAGTTCCTTATTGTAGTTTGTCTGCATTTCTAAAGTAATGCAATTGAGGCAGAGCATGAATTGTAATCTTCTTCCCAAAAATATTATAGTAAATTACAATTAATGAACTACTCTGTTTTTAGTTATCCAGTTTCTCATCTTCTCTGAAACATCAGATCTGGTAGTTACCATCCCCTTCTCACTTATGTGCAGAAACAATCTACACAGGTTCTGTAAAATTAACTGAATAATAGAGGTTGGTAATTGGGAAAAATAGTGTAAAGTTTCGGCATTTCTTTTTGCATATCCATATCCTTTATGAAAACTGGGAAGCAGGCCAATACATCTGTATTACTTCTGAAGCAAAATGAAAAATAAATTAATATCAAGTGTACCTTTGTAAGAAAATGTTTTGATGACATCCAGCCTAGCATATTATTCTAATATTACTATATCTTTTGACTTTATCTTTGCTCTTCTCAATAAATACAGCATGAGGTTTTACTCATGTGGAATAATATAAAAAATGAGCCAAAATAAATGGTAAGACTGAAGTTAATGACAAAAACTTTAATTACTGCTTACCGGTTTGCAGTTCACAGTCTTGCCATTCATATCGATGGATGGTGGATTAAGAAAATCCCAATCCCGGCCTTTATTGTAGGTAATAAGAGTCATGACCTTCCCGTCTACTTTTTGATTAGCCAGAAAAACTCCCTTGACTCCACGCACCTAAAATAAGATTTTGACACATTTGATTTGATAGAAATGTCATTAAACAGTTGAGAAATAATTTGTTGAATCTGTATAAATACTTTATCAAGTGTTTATATTAAGAGCACATTTCATTAATTCATACTTTTCAAAGTAACATCTCTATATAAGGCAAAGTTGACTGACTCACTCACTCAGCAATAAAAATACTATTTCAGTTAAAAGACTGAAATTTGGGAGAATGATACATCTAGGGCTGTATGTATCAGCTAAGAAATAACATTTTGATATATTAATATTAAAAGATAGCTCCCCCATAATAGAAAAACTAAATAAACCAAAATTTTCTAAAAGCTTTGAGTGATTTGACTGAAATTTGGTGACATTGTAGAAAAAAACATGGCCCAATCTGTGTTTCTTTATTTGTCAGCAATAATTCTTTAGTGAGTTGGGTATTTTTAGGCCGCACTTCCTTTTTCGCCTCAGCTCTGACAACTTAATAATGCATCGAAATGAAGGGTGCAGGTCATGTAAATCAATGCCACCAGAAGAAGCTCACCACTGACAAAGCTGTAAAAGAAATTGGGCTAGCAGTGAGTGAAGAAGTGTAGCTGCCCTGCACAGGAAAAAAGAAATGGGGTGTTGAAAATGTGATGTGAAGTGGAAAAAACTAAGTTAGGTGAAGCTCAAATAAGATATCACTTGGCTTTCTTGAGTACACACAGCACTCCCTATTCTGTTGGGTTCAGTATAAAGTGCATACAAATTAAAGCCAAATTATATTGTTGAGCCAATGTATCTTATATATAAATATAAATCAAAGTTTAATCAGAGTATAGCATCAAGTCAATGAAATGTCTGAGCTATTGATCTGGCCAGTTAAGTAGTAGAGGGGGGTTGTTAATCAGTTTCAGCTGCTTTGGTGTTAATGAAATTAACAACAGGTGCACTAGAGGGGCAACAATGACACAACCCCCAAAGCAGGAATAGTTTAACAGGCAGAGGCCACTGAAATTTTTCCTCCTCATCTTTTCTGATTGCTTTTTCACTAGTTTTGCATTTGGCTATGGTCAGTGTCACTATTGGTAGCATGAGGCGATACCTGGACCCTACAGAGGTTGCACAGATAGTCCAACTTCCCCAGGATGGCACATCAATATGTGCCACTGCCGGAAGGTAGGCTGTGTTTCCTAGCACAGTCTCAAGGACATGGAGGAGATTCCAGGAGACAGGCAATTACTCTAGGAGAGCTGGACAGGGTCTAAGAAGATCCTTAACCCATCAGCAGGACTGGTATCTGCTCCTTTGGCCAAGAAGGAACAGGATGAGCACTTCCAGAGCCCTACAAAATGACCTCCAGTAGGCCACTGGTGTCAATATCTCTGACCAAACAATCAGAAACAGACTTCATGAGGGTGGCCTGAGGGCCTGACTTCCTCTAGTGAGCCCTGTGCTTACTGCTCAGCACCTTGGAGCTTGATTGGCATTTGCCATCAAATACCAGAATTGGCAGGTCCATCAACTGGCACCCTGTGCTTTTCACAGATGAGAACAGGTTCATCCTGAGCACGTGTGACAGACTTGAAAGGGTCTGGAGAAGCCATGGAGAACATTATGCTGCCTGTAACATCGTTCAGCATGACAGGTTTGGTGGTGGGTCAGTGATGGTCTGGGGAGGCATATCCATGGAGAGACACACAGACCTCTACAGGCTAGACAAAGGCACCTTGACTGCCATTAGGTATTGGGATGAAATCCTTGGATCCATTGTCAGACCCTATACTGGTGCAGTGGGTCCTGGGTTCCTCCTGGTGCATGACAATGCCTGGCCTCATGTGGTGAGAGTATGCAGGCAATTCCTGGAGGATGGAGGAATTGATACCATTGACTAGCCAGCACCCACACTTGCCTTACCTAAATCCAATAGAACACCTCTGGGACATTATGTTTTGGTCCATCCAATGCCACCAGGTTGCACCTCAGACTGTCCAGGAGCTCAGTGATGCCCTGGTCCAGATCTGGGAGGAGATCCCCCAGGACACCATCTGATGTCTCATTAGGAGCATGCCCCGCTGACATTGTCAGGCATGCATACAAGCATGTGAGGGCCATACAAACTACTGAGTATGACTTTGAGCTGCTGCAATGAAATTTTGGCAAAATGGACTAGCCTGCCGCATCATTTTTTTCACTTTGATTTTCGGGGGGTTTTTGAATTCAGCCTCTGTAGGTTGATAATTTCCATTTCCATAAAACAATGTGGCATCCTTTCATTCCTAACACATTACTCAGTCCATATGAGTATAGACAGATATCCAGCAGGAGTTTTCTTCCCATTGAGATCTGATGTGTTCCTTTCATTTTTTGAGCAGTTTATATATATATATATATATATATATATATATACATATACAGTATATCCATCCATGATCCAACCCACTATATCCTAACTGCAGGGTCACAGGGGTCTGCTGGAGCCAATCCCAGCCAACACAGGGCGCAAGGCAGGAAACAAACCCTGGGCAGGACGCCAGCCCATTGCAGTATATACACGCATATATATATATATATATATAGTAAGTAAGAAAATGGCGCTATATAGGCACCTGACCCGACACAGACTCACACCGGAGGCACGTATAAAACCAAACTGATTTTATTTTTCTTCACCTGTGGGGCACATCTTCCTCATGACCCCCACAGGCACAACACTGTCCCAAAACACAAAGCACTAAAGCAGAACACTCTCCTTTGGCACTACCACTCCTCTTCCAAGCTTTGTCCTCCTCCTCCCGACTCTGGACATTGAGTGGTGGCTGCTGGCCCCTTTTATAGTCCACCCAGAAGTGCTCCAGGTGGTTGACTGCCGAGTTCCGGCTGCACTTCTGGGTGTGGCGAATACACTGCCCATATGGGCTCAGGAGTCCCAGCTGCAGCACACCCTGGCAGCACCTGTGGGACCCAACAGGGCTGCACCCAATTCCAATTCCCATGGAACCCTATGGGAGACTGAGGCACCGCTCCAACCCAGGGGGCTGGCCATCTAGTGTCCAGGGGGAGGTATTGCACAGTCCAGGGCTGCTCCCCCTGAATATACCGGCACAATATATATATGTGCAATGCATATATATATATACTCTTCATAGAACATGGTTGAGGTGAGGGTTCTTGATGGCAAAATGCATGCAGTACTGTGAAGAAAATGTTATACCACAATGTGCCACAACAATCTGGTTTGAAACAAGTCAGTGCCAGTACAGTACACTGGTGCACTTCAAGACCTATGTAAAACACAAGCTGGGAGCAGCAGCATGCATTGGTCAGTTTAAACACTTGCACAGCTCACTAACGGGGTAACTCTCAGACAGAAAATAAAGGAGGTGAACATTGTACACAGTTCATGATATTATTTCTTTTCACTTGTTCTTTCCTCTACAGTGCTTATAATGATTGCATTGTTCATGTAAAATGTGCAGCTTGTATATGTCACTGCAGTATGTAATGAGTTATAGGAAACCAATGTATATATTGGTTTTGATTTAAACCCTCCAAATGTTTTTAAAGACAAAAAGAATATAGATGAGCTACATTCATATCTGTCTGAAGCTACTGCTTTTACAGGATCTGCTATGGGGTAAAATTATATTTATACCCACAATTCCCATTATTCTCTAAGAAAGAGTAGCTGATGCTGTCTTGCTCTCCCACAATTCTCTGTATCCTCATAATGGAAATCACAAGTTCAGAAAACAAATGTGTGAACAGAGGCTCACTGAACGTATTTATGCAAGATACTTCATTTGTACTGCTGTACTTTTCTTTTGTTTAAAGTGGATCCCAGGTTGGGTTTTAATAAATGCATAAACAAATGTCATATTATATAATGGTAAACATTATTGAAATAAATTAACATAACAGTTATAATTCTACAGATGTGTACAGATATAATTGTAATTGACAGTTTTTTCAATTAATTGTTTAGGAAACACCAATATGTCTAAAATTCTCAGAGGCACATTAGATGAGTGGTAGAACTGTACCAGGCTACTGTTCCCCTATTTAACAGGAGGGTACACTATTGTACTGCAAGTTGTGGCACTAAGGAGAAGTTTATGTTCACATGACCCAAATATGATAAATAACAACAATGAGCTCTAGAATGTTCCTGCTGCGTGCCTACAGTTAATTCAATTAAAATAACCTGACAATAAAGAAACAACATTAAAAAATAATTATTTGGGAAGTAAAAAGGCTGTAGTACAGTTTAGTTATACAGGGCAGCACAGTGATGCAATGGTTATCACAGCTGCCTTATGATTTCAGTCCCCCGTGTCTGAGTCCTGCACCTGGCTATCGTCCACATGGATTTTGCATATTCTTTCTACAGCAGCATTGATTTTCTTCTCTCATTCTCAAAAGATATGCCTGTCAGGTTAACTAAAAAGCTGCTTCCATATGAGTACAAATGTGTGTTTGTGTGAGTGGACCCTGTAGAGGACTGTTTCCTGCCTTGCACCTGTCCAGTGCTCTCAGGAAAGGTCTGATCCTCTAAAATTTTGAACTGGGTTAAGCATGTAGGTGAGTGCTATGCTATTTTCATCATACAGTAATCCCCATTAGCCTATCTCAGTGAATGTTTCTTCCATATTAAGCTCATTGACAATTGTAAGGCAGTTTTTGGCTGTGTGACAGAATTGTGTTCTACAATGGACTTACTTGTTTATCCTTGTATTATCAAAAAAGACTTTAGTGCCTCAAAACCCTGTACTGGGAAAAGCAGATGAACGTACAGAGCAGGTAGTAATTTTATATATTTTATTTGTAAGTAAATTATTATTATAATTCTAACATTACAAAAAATGTCATAGTTAATATGATAAATAAATTCCACTTTACACAGGGTTTATCTGAGTCATTTGCCAAATGTACGAGAGATTTTCAAAAAGTTTCAGTGCTTTTTTTTTAAACTTTATTAAGAAAATCAAAAACAAATTACATTACTTTTCTACATAGTCACCTTACTTTGCGATACAATTTTCCCAGTGTCATACTAACTTTTTAATGCCATCAGCAAAAGATATTTTTAGTTGAGCGCGTAGCCACTGATGCACCGCTGCTTTCACATCCGGGTTCTTTCTTCATTCCTCGTGGTCGTGGCTGTAGCTGGACATCTGAAGCGCTCTGTATCCTTCACACTAGTAGGGCCATTTTCAAACATTTCAATCCACTCATACACAACTCTATGTGAGAGAATTTTATCCCCATACTGAGCACACATGTGGAGATAAATTTGTGCTCCCAGCACACCTTCTGCCCACAAAAAGAGTATGAAAGACTGCTGTTCCTCTTTGGTGCAATTTATAAGTTTCACAGCCATCTTCACCAGAGGGTGGCAACTCTTATACTAAACTGCAAGGGCAGCCGGTTTGCCAGGCAGAACTAGTCACATGACACTCTCAGACACGACCAATTACTACTCCTCCCGCCTTCACCGCTTCCAACGAAAATATATATAAAAAAAAAGATCTGACTGCGCCTATCACTGCACAATCTGACCATACCCTTAGGAAATCCCATTAAAACAAACACCCTATATTACCTTAGCTTAAATAAATTGACATGAAAGTAAAAAAATATAAGACATCACATATGGAAACTCAGCAGGTCTCCATTGTACTTTATTAAAAGAATCGCAATTAAAGTCATTTAAGGATAGCAAGTTAGATGATGGTGTTGTTAAAATAAAAATGGATTAAAAAATGCACCATTGTACCTCCAAAATGTCTATCAGCACGTTTTCCTCTGGCTGTTTTGTGCTTCTGACGTTTTCAAGTACGATTGAGTAGTAGACACCCTGCGGGTCTGACTGGTAGAGGTTGTAAGTGTCCGTCTGGTACCATTCTTGAAGTGCAAGAAATACCTGGCTTTCATCGGTGCTGACGATCTGCACATCCTATCATAAAGAGAAAAAAAATTTGAAAGCATGTCAAACAATATACACTTGTTTTAAAAACTTTAAATAGATAATTCATTGCATTTTTTTGTTTATAACTATGTCATATCAGAGTAATTAGCCATTGAGAATGTTAACTATTCTTGATGAATATCTAATTCATTACATACATCACATTGTAGGACACAAATAGTTTTGAACATATACAATGAATGGCATAATGATGTGGATCAACATGATTTATGACCGAAGGTGTGCTGGATCTACAAAAAATTCAAAAAGCATTGTTTATTCACCTTAGAAGCGGCAAGGGAAAATTAGTACAAAGCTTTATGCCAAAAGAAAAGAAGGAAGGATGAATGGCTACAATATCTTATTTCCATTAATCAATGCATCCTTTTAAACCAATAGAGAGTATGTTAGGACCTAAGGGGAAGAAACAAATTGCTGATCTTCACACTTCCAAAGCAGAGATTGTAGCACAGTTCATTATCAGTTATTTTCATTCTGCTCTTTGTGGTGAGAATCGCATTGGCAACAATGCAAACCAGGCCACTTTTTCCTAGCAATTTCATCAGACTAGGACTGCAGGCAGGGCCAGACTGGGAAGCTTATTCAGGCTGGGAATCCCAAGTTTAAGCCATGCCACTCAATTTACATCACTTTTCTTGTACAGGCACAGACTCAAAAAACCAACAAACACCATTTTGTCTTGGAATTTTTTATGAATGAGGAGACAGTAGATTCAGCTTTCACACATATATTTCACTTTTAAATATTAGTCTCAAGACAACTTCTGATGAAGTGTGGAACAACACTACATAAATGTAAACACTTCATAAATAAATAAACCACGTAGTTCTATATTTATATCAAAACAAATGTGCAAAAAGGACTGAACCACAAAAAGTAGTTGTCAGTGGAATCCACAGTGCACAGATTATGTTTGCAGTTTTAACTGTGAGTCGAGCCGCTGTAAGTGTCTGGATGGTAATGCTGAATATTCTTCCACAAAGTTTGAAGTGTTGGTCAAAAAAGACCACTTTGAATTTCTTCAATAGACAAATAACTCAAAAAATGTCTCAGGGTCACAAAATTCTGTCAAGCATTTTTTAAAGAATGCACTTAGTAAACAAAAAACTATGAAACATTTCGTGTAGCCTATTCAGTCACTCTATCATCATAGTGCTAAAGCTCAACTGTCAGAGCACGAGAGACACACTTTAAAAATATTAAAATAAAGTAAAAACAAGACACGTTCATTAACAAACTAATCATAAAATAAAGATCAACAGGTACATTTAAAAACACAGATCATTCCATTCACATACGTGTTTCATTAATAAAAAAATTAAATAAAACATTTTGTGTAGCCTACTCAGTCACTCTGAGGGAAGAAGGAAACGTTAAAAATGAAATGTGACCATACACTACACTTCCTTAAAATTTGAAACAAAAATAAAACAAAATAAATACACGGTAACAAATACCAAAACCCATACAACATCCAAACATAATTCAAAGTATATTATAAACTTTTAAATATATAAATAACTTAATATAACTTAATATATAACTTTAATCACAAAAGCACCAGACATACGCGCCTCTCATCACATCGGTCCTATTTAACTGTCACAGCGTGAGACGCACACAAAGTCAAAACTTGACTTGAACAAAAACAAGAAACCATCCAACCAGAACCCAGAAAAGAAACCTCCAACGTTAAACCGAAAGGCTTTGTGCCCACTACAGAGCAATAAAGCATGTTAATTTTCCAGTATAATAACATTATATAATTTCACCATTAGTTTAATTCACTGGTTGCTCTGAATGCCGGGCCAGGCCAGGCAGCAGGCCACTGGGAAAGCTCCCGCTGATTGTAAACATCATTCTGGCTCTGACTTCAGGACTCACAGAAACTCTTAGGCTACTCGTGAGATAACGTGTCCTGGGTCTGTCCCCACAGTCTTCTACTTGTGGGCAGTGTATGGTGCACGCCCTACACAGCAGCAACAGCAGGATTTCTTAAAAGGGTGGGCCTAAAGTAGTCATGAGTGGGCCTAATGTTATTGTTTTTATTTTTAATTACACATTTATTTAAAGAAAATAATTTTAGTAGTCCAGTTATAACAACATAAACAGGGTCATCATCTTTTTTTTTTTGCACCTCTAGTTTTAGTGATTTTAGTTAACTGTAATTTAAATCCACTTACAAACAGTGACAATAAAATGACTCCTAACTTTTAATGATACATGTGAGATGCCAGGCCAGCCCATTCCACTGCAAAACTGATACATGGTGTCTGTTATAATTTTGATCAGTAGCATTCTATAACTGCATCCAGATTAATTACCATTTTTGGCATTCCTTGTCATTTGTGTATTTACAAAGCACTGCCCCATGCATTTTATGACTCATGTCTTGAATATGTCTGATATGTGTGTTTCCAACCTCTGAATCTACAAATAAATCTGTCCTCAGTGAGATTACCATTTAAATTGCATCTTTAGATATCCCACCATCCTGTTATCTGTTGTACTAATAAGCTGCAATACTACTCATCTTACTAACTCTAACAGAAGTTGGAAACTTCAGTAGCGATTGACTTGGTGGCTTATGAATATCAGACTAATCCGCGACCTAAACTATCCTATTTGCCATTTAGCACCGGTGTGATTGTAGACTTTCTAGCTTACTCAGTAGTGACTTGGTAGCAAACCGATTACTAAAGTTAGCACAGCCAGTGGCAGAGTTTCGATTCACTTGTCATTGAGGCATCACCAAAATTTTCAGTCCTGACATTAGATGCGTTTGCAGGTCTGGTCGTTTTCTTTGGCTAATAAAACCCAAAATGGATTGTTTGTTAAAACAATAACTTGTTTTGTTCTTGTTTCTCTCCAATGACATCTACCTACACAACTAGTACATTCTCTAAGTCACTACTTGATAGCCTTCTGTTAATGTCAGATGTTTTTGAGTGATTGTGATTGGCAAAATGTAAAGCCAATCTTATTTTTCAAAATCTTTCTATGTAGATGTACACTGTTATATCGTTATCCATATACAGATATTTTAATCAAGGGAGATGTAAATGGTAATAAAACTGACCCTGAGCTCTGATCCCAAGGATTATGTGAGAAGACAATATCCCCACAGGATATACAGTGTACCAAATGGCAAAAATAAAACAAAAACAAAAAAAAAGTGTCCAGCAGAACTAAATTGTTTTTATTCATAATCTGTATGAATATTTTTGCATAACACAATATGTTATATTCTAGGATTATTTTGATATCGTTGTCATTATTTTGGTGATGTCATCACAGTGTCATTTTATCTTCTTCTTTGTTTAGATGGTAGTTTCCATCTTCTGACTATTTCTTCATGGCCATGTTGTTTATGCTTGTTAAGCCCATTGCAGGTCACATGATATATTGAGTCATTACTAAGATGGCAACATACAGCCCATAGTGACCAAGTTTTTGGATATAAAAGAAAAACTCTCTGGTGAACAAATTCAGTTGTTTTACTTAGGGAAATAAATGATTAAGTTATGGTTGAGGACCTTTGTGCTACCATTTCTGTCTTTCATTTTGGGTTTGTCTATCGGCATTTCATCTTTTGATATGACCAACGCCTGCCTTTTTGATTCACCTTTCACTTAAGCTTGAACAAAAAAGACAAAACAAGAATTTGATTGCTAGCCAGGGGAGGAACCCAGGCTGAAACAAACCTCCTTTATGATATCAGAGGCTAACTTTAAAACTGATTCATTGAAGGTGAATGACTGCTCTGGAACAACAACTTTGACGAACAACAGAAAACCAACAATATCTGACTGACAGAGAACATTAGTCAGTGATTATTTGCTGTTGAATGAACGCACAACTTCCAGTGTAGTTTGACTATTCTTTCTTTCTGGTACTTGTGCACAGGTCTGAAGGCAGAATAGAGACTTCTGGGCTTCAGATGGTTATTTTATATAATTGTGTTTTTCAAAAAAGTGCCTCTTTTCTTTCGTATGCAGTCTGTGATGTACATGTAGCTTTGTAAGCAAACATGTAATTTTTCTTTTTACGTCATAAATTAAAAAAGATATTTCATGCTTATATATATATATATATATATATATATATATTTATAAGCCAACAGCCTTTAAGCTTTCTAGTAGTTCAGAGTCTTTTGCTTAACACCTCACTATTTACTTATCAAAGACAATTGTTTTAATATATTTTACACTTCAGTTCACTTATGTTTCTGACCTCCGTGCTTAACATAAAAAAAATCACAAAGATACAGATTTTATAAAATTGCAATGCTTTTAGTAAAGTTTGACTATTTGGCATTTTATTTTTAACTTTATCATCCATGTCTTTCTTAAATTTTTTACATCATCATACAGGTATATAAACTGGAACAAAAAGCTATTTAGGCACCAGCAATTCATGATGAATGTTAACAGTGTGTTGAATGTGCAGAGTGGGAGAATGTTAATACAAGTACAGTTAAGAGATGTTTAAAGTTAAGATTATTTTTTTGAGAAGTCCATATAGATAATATGACAAGTGAAGATTTTATTCAGTTGTGAACTGTTCACTCTGCGGTGTAACAGAAAATCACATGAATGCTTTCTGCACATAATGTAAAAGATTGATTAGCATCAAAATGCCTTTAAAAATGGCTAGTGAACAAGTGCATGGCAGTTAATTCTTTCATCCTGTTTTTCACAAGGTTAGTGATCCCTCTGCACTGAATATCTGAAATTACATGAAGTATTATTTAATGATGTCTGTCACATATATTGTGAGGAATATTTACTGTTTAAATATGTTAAAGATATAAAAAAGGAAAATGTTTATATGTTAAAAATATTTCAGCAGAAGTATTTGAAATTGTGTTGCAAAAGTAGGCAGAAACATTACATTTCTTTTTGGAGGTTGAATATAAAGAAGAATACCAAAATACAAAGAATAAACATATTAACTTCTGATAATCTTTTTAATTTTTACAAGATATTACTTTACACTCATTGATACTGAATAGCATAGATTGGAGAATTTAAACACACTCATACATTCATTTCTGAATTTTTTGTTTTTTTTTTCATACCATTTTTATAGTGTGCCTTTCACAGACAAGCACTGCACACACTCACAAATGTATGCCAAATAATATTCAGTAAAATATAAAAAACATAATATGCACATACTGTACAAATATATAGTACATATTATAAATATAGACATACAATATAATCATTGTAAAACTCCTCAAGTCTTAAAATTGGTAATCCTATTCATCCATCCATCCATTACCAGTTGCACTTAAAAAAATGTAACCAAACAGCAAAGAAGCATAAAGCTACTAGAGACAGTGCCAGAGCATCACAGGTGACATTTACACTCACATCTGGACTCACTCATATGGAACTGGTCCCAGACCCACACTTCTTTGGCATTTGGAAGAAAATCTGGAGAAAACCCAGAGTATCAGATCCCCCACAGCCACATTAAGGACATGAACACATCTTAAACACAATGGCTGGGTTTGGGATTCCAACTCAAGCTGGGAGACACTTTATGGGCTGGAAGAAATGTGTTTCCACTGTACTCTAACATTTTCTTCTCTATCCACTTGCAGACCATCTGAAGAACCTGCTTCCTAGAAAACATCACGTCCATTTCTGGTCTCCATGAACCAGCCTCTCAAAGACGTTATCTCCACCTCTGGTTCCATTAAGCCCTCTTCTTACTTTCTGCCAGCTATAAAATGGCTATCATACCTCCCATGCCTCATTTCTGTTTTGGACTTGCGTCTGTAAAGACATTGCTGTTTTTCTTCTATTTTGCCTTTACTACCAAGTGTATGGTGTGGCTACCCCAAATGTTTTTCTGGGTTCTCTCTTTTTATTTTACACTGGTTAACATTCTCTCTAATATTTAGGTCATTAAATTCCGTTCTTGTGGTACTGCTCGTGGCCATTATCTTCTTTAAAATGATTTTCTTGTCATTGTTCTTGATTACAGTGTTTACTATTTTGCCCATCATTAATGGCTTCCTGTGTGAAGGACTCACCTCCTATGACAGCCTGCATTACCTTAGTGACACTAAAGCCTTGTCCTCATATATGTTCTTACAGTCCATCTCAGTTAATATTTGAAAATGTATACTTAAGATAAGCTCATTTGTTAAAGTATAGCTTAACAAACTAAATGTGCTTTCACTTAACCTTTATTATCAATATTTCCGGGCCAAAGGAAATTTGGGGTCTAAACCATGTTTTCATTTAAAAAAAGGAAACAGGCTCACACTGACAGAATCACAGAAATGGAAAAATGTGGAAACGTATGCATATTTATACAAAGCAAAGTATTAAGCAGTATCAGATGTGAAGGTCTATGCCTATCCATGCAAGAATGTTTTTATTTCTTTTAAATTAATGAATTACAGAACACAAGACTTTTTCATGTAGGGCTGCAAATGTTTCATTGTGTTATTTTTCATAATCTACACATTTTCTTTCTGATACACGCTATATTAATTTACATTTATTTAACCAAACACCCCAGCATGTCTATATTCCGCGAGCATTTGTATCTGATGTAATTTAACTCTAAAATATAATCTATTACCATTTTATTCAGTTATATTTTTTATCTGATTATTTTTGCTTTAACATAATTATTCCAAACTAGGATAACTAAAGTTGACCTACTTTGTCATTTTCCCAGTATCACACTTTTACAGAAAACATTGCTATCAGTGTGGTCACCATGATACTTTTATGTAAAGGAACTCTAAGAGCAAAGTCTGTGACCAGAGAGAAATCTAATATGCTTGTCTGTTCCTTCTCCAGCGATGTGGTCAGCTTTGAGTAAGACTTGGATCATTAAACTCAGTCATGGCTCCAAACACAGGAAAACCAATAAAAGGGGTTCCCGACCATTCATACTTGGGAGGGACAGAGAGAAGAAAAAGTGAAATTATCCTTTGGAAAGGAAAGATTGGCCATGTTTCTGCTGGCAGTCCATCAGTGTGGCTAAGTAGAAAAAATAAATGTGGAACTACTGATTCCCACTTTTCTGTCTCCACTGAAATTTTTTTGATAGTGTATTTTATGACACTTACTCACAAATGTTTTTGACTAAAGATCATATGGAAGACCACCTAGGGCCAACAGTTTCCTATTAGCATAAATACCATGTTACAATTACCACACTTATTTTACTTTATGTATTTATGGGGGAAAAACCAATACAAATCCATGTATTCTAGACTTGTATTTCGTAATCTTCAATATCAACCATTATGATCAGCTTTGAAGACAGAGTAACAATGGGCAGACCGATAGCATTGACGTAGCAGAAGTCATGTGTAGATCACTGGCACCATTGAATTAAAGCATTGCATTTGTTGGTATGCTTTCATAGTTAGCCTAAATCAGATTTATGAGAGAGTTACATGCAGTGATGGGAGATTGGTTAGGCAGGAGAGAGACTGTTAGCTTGAAAAAATGACAAAAGAGATGAGAAAGAGGGTACAGGTGCTACAAGTGAATACTGTACTAGCATAGTGGAGACTACAAGTATAGGTCGGTTGTGGCCTCACAAGATGCTCAGTGGTTGTTGTTTCAGAGCTGTTCTCTATGGCACTAACAGTGCAGATGTTCATTTACGGGACTGGAGATTGTCCAGCAACCTGTGTGACGATAAATACATAAACAAATTATATTACAGACTAATCTATTAGAATGTTTTAAACTTCACTTTGCACAGCTTCTATGAGAGTCATCTTCCTGAGGAGGGCCTGGCTTTGTCCTGCTGTAAGGTCAGAGGTTTAGTTTAGAAATAAAATTGCATGAGCCATTTAGGAATGACAGCCATTTTGGGTTGATTTGTTTCAGACCTAGTTCAGTAAAACTTGACTTGCTTGTATGGAATGTTATTTGATTTTAATAAAAAAAAAGGAATGACAGACATTTTTCTGCATATATTAAAAAAGTACAAAGACATTTAACTGACAAGCTGTTCCATAACCAAGTGTGAGCAGGTCCCTCATTATTTCATGAACTATTAAGCAGGTAAAGGGTCTGTAGATTATTCCAAGTGTGGAATTTGCACTTGGAAGCTGTCACTGTGAACTCTCAATATAAGGTCCAAAGAGCTACCCATGCAAGTAAAAACAGGCCGTCATTTGGCAGAGAAAACAAAACAAATCTTTTAGAAAGATAGCAGAAACACAAGGAGTGGTCAAATAAACCATTTGGTACATTCTTAAAAAGAAGGAACACCCGGGTCAACTCAGCAATACCAGAATACCAGAAGGTCTGGAAAACCACAGAAGACAACTGTGCTGGATGATTGCAGAATTCTGTCTTTGGTGAAAAAGAACCCCTTCAAAACATTTAGCCAAACCAAGAACACTCTCTGGGAGGTGGGCCTATCATTGCTAAAGTCTACAGTACAATCAAGAGAAGACTTCATGAACATAAAGACAGAGGGTTTACCATAAGGTACAAACCACTGGTAAATCACAAGCATACGAAGGACAGTGTAGACTTTGCCAGAAAACATTTTTGAAAGCCTGTCCAGTTCTGGAATAACTTTCTTTGGACAAAGGAAACTAAGATCTACTGTATATAATGTTGGAAAGAGACGAGTAAGGAGAAGAGAAAAAACAGCTCATGATTTGATGAATACCACATCATCTGTGAAACATGGTGGATCAATTTTATGGCATGATCATGCATGGCTGCAAATGTAAGTTAGTCACTAGTGTTTATTGATGATATGCCTGCTGGCAGAAGCATCATGATGAATTCTGAAGTGTACAGGGTTATACTATCTGCTCAGATTCAAATAAATGCTGCAAAACAGATAAGGACGATGTTTCACGATAAAGTTAGACAATCAGCCAAAACATACTGCGATAGCAAACCAAGTGCTTTTGTTTTTTTTTATATATTTTTATTGATTTTACTTGAAGCAAATAACATTCCATACAGTCAAGTCAAACTTAACAAACCAAAAGACAACCCCCACCAAAGAGAAAAAGTGGAGAACCAACAACCAGAGCAAATCTTTAATGGCAGCAAGAAAGGAATAGTATCCTTTTTGATATAGATGCTTATTCTAAAATGTTATTGATTAGATTCTGCCATACTTTAAAAAGATTTTGAACAGATCCTCTAAGAGAGAATTTCATTTTTTCCAATTTCAAATAGTATAGAACATCAGTTACCCACTTTATAAAAGGTAGGCTGGGATTTTTCCTGTTGAGCAAGGTAAGCCTACATGCTAGTTATGTGGTTTAGGCAAACACAATTAATTTGTCCTTCTCCACTTTAAACCTATCTGGGAGTACACCAAACACAGCTGTTAATGGGTTAGGAGTGACTGTAACACCAAGACTGTCTGAGACGCATTCAAAGATTTTGATACAGAATGATCTTATTAATTTTGGTGCACATCTAAAACATGTAGTCCAGTGTGGCAGAAGCTAGACTGTAACATTTGCAGGTAGGATCTTGCTCTGGATACATTTTAGATATGATATAAATGCACTCAATAGAAGATTTTAAGTTGAATGATTGAATGCTTTGCGCATTTGGAGCTGGAGTATATTCTATCCATAGCTGCCTTTCACTCCTTTTCTGATGTAACCCAAATACTTTTCAATGCAAAATAGAGAAATATTCTTCAAAGGCCAAGTCAATCAACTAACCTCGTTCCAAATGGACATGCATTTCACATGCTGAAGACTAAACAGATGTCAGAAAGTCCAACAAACAAGCAGCACCTGAAGACAACTGCAGTAATAAAGGCCTGGCAAAGCATCAGCGGGGTGAAAAGCCAGCACTTGGAGAAGGCCATGGGTTCCAGACTTCAAGCAGTCGTTGACTGAAAAGGATTTTCAGGCAAATATTGAAAATGATTATTATATTTATGATTACACTAGTGGGAGGCCTGGTGGCGCAGTGGGTAGTGCTGCCACCTCGCAGTTAGGAGACCCGGGTTCGTTTCTCTGGTCCTCCCTGCGTGGAGTTTGCATGTTCTCCCCGTGTCTGCATGGGTTTCCTCCAGGTACTCCGGTTTCCTCCTGCAGTCCAAAGACATGCAGGTTAGGTGCATTGGCAATTCTAAATTGTCCCTAGTGTGTGCTTGGTGTGTGGGTGTATGTGTGCCCTGCGGTGGGCTGGCACCCTGCCCGGGGTTTGTTTCCTGCCTTGCGCCCTGTGTTGGCTGGGATTGGCTCCAGCAGACCCCCGTGACCCTGTAGTTGGGATATAGCGGGTTGGATGATGGGTGGATGGATTATGCTAGTTTGTCCAAATACAAATTTGAGCCCTTGAAAATCATGGGACCATGTATAAAAATGTCCATCTTTTCTAAACAGTTCATACTATACTTTTGTTAAACCACTTGAATTAAAGCTGAAAGTCTATACTTCAATCACATTTTGACTGCTTTGTTTCAAATCCAATGTGGTGGTGTTTTTTGGATCTGACTGTAGCACTATGATGAAAAATGCACAGCAAGTGCATACAGTACTGTCATTTGCACACATCAAACAGATTCTTATCTACATGTCTCCCTAAGATAATAAAAATTTAAATTTGACTTATATATGATTCATACTCTTGTATAAAGATATACAAATAAAGACTGATGAACTGTCCGCAACTGGCATTCACGCTGAGGGTTAATACTACCCTGTAATGAATGGTGAAGAATTGGGCATTGGTACTTGTCACATTGCATTGAATTAGGAGCACTGATAAATGGATGGACAGATTACTAAAAGTAAGATTTCACAACCAGCATGCACATAAATATAGGATCAATACATCTATAGTATGTGGCACTAATGTATCACTGTGTCACTGAAAATGAACTGGCATAAGGGATATATAAAATGACATACCACAGTGGAAAAAAATACTATCAGGCTGTAATGATAGGATAACAAGAGCAGCTAAATAACTATCTAATAAGTTTAACTGTAGCTTTCTGCACATGCTCCCAACCACTACCTCTCTCTCTGTAATATCTTTATTCACTTCCTTGACCTGCATGTTGTTAAATTTCAAATTATAGTTTTAAAATATAGGCACGTTGGGAGTGCAGTGATTAGTAGAGTTCAGATCTTGGCACAACCTCTTCTTATGAGTTTTTATACTTGTGTTTTCTTTGCAAGGCTAAAAGTTAAATAGAAAACTCTAAATCAACCAATCAATTTAAAAGCCAAGGTGCCCTGTCATGGACTGGTGCACCATCCGGGGTCAATTCCTATTTTACACCCAATGGTGGAGAAATGGACTGCAGCCTCCACAACCTGAAATTCATTTATGCCATTTTGATAATTAATAGCAAGTCAAAGCTTTAACCTGGACTCATTGACAAAGTCATTTTGTTGTGTTTAACGCAATGCAAGATTCATTTCAACTATAAGAACCTTTCCTTTTCAATGCACTTAAGGATTAATTTGCATTTTATTTAAAAACTCATGGAGCTCAAAGAAGAAAATGTAACTTGAATTGCATGAAACACACAATCACAAATCTATGCCAGCACAGTTCAGAGATTTCACTGAACAGCAAATGACCATATCTTTGGAATGCTGTACGAAACATAGCCAGCTGGAATATATTTATGGGAAGACCTAGTATTTGTATAATACCTTTTTTTTAATTTTTGCACATATTTGTGCATTAGCTTTCTCCCACACTATGTCTTTTATCTTGGTTTTAATCTTTGGTAAATATATTGTTCTTTTAGAACTGCCAATCAAATAAAATTTGGTATGTGGCCAAAAAAGCTCCATGGCAAGCTTAAAGTAACACACTATCCAATCATTCTGTCACTGCAATATTGGAATATTCATTATTTTTTCCTCACAATTTTTTCACTAGGTTTCAGAGAAGAAGAAATAAACTGAAGGTTATATGGAATCAGGGGGTAAAGGACTATTTGAAGTGAACAGGTTTTGCCTTTTCTATTAAATAAAATGCAGATATGTATTTTAACACATTCTCGGGGAGGTGGGCAGTGATGACATCTTGCATGTTGGTTGGACATGCAAGTGCCCTCCCTGCATGTGTGACAATGCAATACTACTGCTACTGCTTCTCCTTCATGACTCATTACAGCTGTTAATTTTATAATCAGATTGAAGCTCAGAGCATTATTTTTAAATCTGTAATTTTAAAAATGAGTGGCATGCCAAAACCGTGGTTCAGTAGTTGGCACCTCTACCTCAGAGGCCCATGGATGTGGTTTCAGAATTTTGGACTGGTCACTGTCTCTGTGTCCGTGTGGTGTTTTCACCAGGAGCTCAATTTAAAATTACTCTGATTTACTTTCAGATAAACTCAGGTTTGGGTAGATTTATAGCTGATGCTGCAGGGGTAGTCGCTGCTTACTCATGACAATGAAGTGGAAAAAATACAAAAATAAATTGACTACCATATTACTGAAAGTGACACAATCTTAAAAAGAAATTAACAGAAAATTAAATTGGTGGTAAAGAGTAGTGCAGGTGAGTTTCAGGAAGTTTTACTGAAAATAGGAAGAGTAGAACCACTTGTTCCACTGTTAAATAATTCCAACAACATTTGAATTTTGTGCCATGCTTCCTTTTTTAAATAATAGTCTATTCAAACAGCATAAATCATTAAAACACTACCATAGTTATTACTTTAAACAAATTGCCTTAGGGTTGTATGTTACATTAAATGTTTGAGTCCCTTCAGCAACTGTTAATGATGTACAATATAGTGTTTACAGGCCTTATTATATTATAGCAGAGGGTTATGTAAAATATTATACAGAATAGAGAACTTGTGCAGAACATGTTTAAAAAAGTGACACAGCACTTACTATACCACATTTTAAAGTAAACAATTACTCATGTATGCAGTATGGTCAGTTTTATATTATTTACTTTCATTTACTTATTTATTTTCTGGCATTATTTTGTCTTTCTTAAGAATTAACTTTTGGATGTGTGTTTCATTACAGCCTTGCATTCTTGTAGATTAGACAGATTCAATCATGAACGAATGGATAGATGAACAACATTATTTATATAATAAAATGAAATATGTTTATGGTCAGAAGTCATACGATTACGTAGGCAACCCTGCTATTAGACATTGATGCCAGTTATAATTTATTCCAACTTCAATTTAACTTTTAATGATTTTTAAATAATCTGGTCGAATGTTATGTGCTATTTATAAAGGTGTTTGGTTAAGCTTCTTGCACAGTTTTCTTTCTCATCCTTCAGAAACGGCGGATTTTATTCATACAGACACAATTGATTGATGTCAGGTGAAGGCAAATTCATTTTGTACACTGGAATGGAATTAGTTAAAAATGAACATACTAGCAACTAGCATGGTGTTAGTTTGTTTATAAGGGTATACACAATCTAAAGTAGTTATTTTTAATTCTTTCTATTATTTAAATTATGCATTTGGCTTTTATTAAATATTGTTGATACAAGATGTTATTAAAAATAAAAACCATGTCTGAATTGATTTGTCTTGATTCCGGCCTTTACATCAGCTAAGGATAACATTTCAAAGATGTCAATATCCACTGAACATTGCCTTGCAGAAGTTTTCAGATGCTAGTTCATTGAGGTGGAGCACATCTGAAACAGGAGTGAGAAGGATCTAAACATCCATGTATCTGGTGGAATCCTACCTGAAAAGACTTCACAGGTTACTCAGCCCAGAACTAATATGTGGGGTGTAGGATACTTCTACAAAGAACATACTTCAGTTTTGAACTTTGTATAGGAGAGCTGCAGACAAAGAGCACAACTTCTCTTTAGCACTTGAATCTGCAGTATAAATATGGACTAGAAGAAGATCGGTGAGTTATCTGAATACTTTTGAGCAAAACTCAAGTGTGTGGACAGGCAAGTGTAATAAGCTCTGCCTCTGTGAATTGTGTCATGAAAGCAAGACACATAGTGAAACCTGAGGGCTATTTGGGAAAAAAATGTTAAACAACAGATGTGGCCAGTATGGGCCAGAGGTGCCTTATCCTGTAGTAATGGAGAGAGTAAGGAGAAAGATAATCAATGCAGAGTCACCAAACCTCTTGATCAGGAGTGCGCACTACAGTATTTTAAAAACTATATTCTGACATTTCTTAGTAAAAAGTCAGAAGTTTCAAGGTAAGGTTGTTATTTCTGAATTTCCCCTTGGGATTAATAAATTATCTATCTATCTATCTATCTATCTATCTATCTATCTATCTATCTATCTATCTATCTATCTATCTATCTATCTATCTATCTATCTATCTCGTATACTCATTAATCATGGTTGCCTTTTTGCATTTCACTGTACTCTGTACAAGTGACAATAAAAACCTAATAAACATGATCTTTTAATTTTTGCCTACGTGGAGGTTCACCTTTCACCTTCATTGTCAGTTTGGCATTCAGGTTTTGCAACGGTCCTTTGTAACCAGCTCCAGGCTGTTCACCTTGAAGCAGGGCAGCATCTTGGGTTGTTGAGCTTTTGTTTTGACTTTGGCTTATCTGACTTTGGCTTTGTTCCCCAAATAAATGTGCATATTTCAGTCTGGCAACTTTCCCTATTGCCAGCAGGAGAGTCAGGGGAATGACTCAAACTAAAAAATACATAGGTGTTGCCTATGTTGTAGTCTAGCAAACTACCTTGGACATTTGACTAACCCAATGCCAACAATGCATGTCCATTAATGCCATTGTCAAGATATGGCCAGGTAACAGCAGTACAGAGTAAAACAAATGGTTTACTTCACAGCCAGCCTGAAAAAAAACCCTCTGGGGTGTCCACAGTTGGTTATGAAAAAATAAAATAAAATTTTCACGGCTTTTTTATCATTAGCATATAGTAAGTGAAAGAGGTTTACTTACCTTGGCAGTGACATTCATGTCTCTGGTGACTCTTCCTGAGGCCAGTAGACGGATTGGGAGAGCATGGGGGGGTCATGAGGTCGCTGGAAAGGGGTGTGTGGCACTTCCGATATCTATGCAAAAGGACGAAGGTCCAAGACTTTAGAGTCCAGGTGCTTCATGTCTTGCTATATGGTTGCGAGACATGGACGATATCCAATGACTTGAGATGAAGACTGGACTCTCTTGGTACTGTGGCTTTCCGGAAAATCCTTGGTACCATTGGTTTGACTTTGTGTCGAATGAGCGGTTGCTCATGGAGTCCCGAATGAGGCACATTACCTGCATTGTGAGGGAGCGTCAGTTACGGCACTATAGCCATGTGGCGCGTTTCCCAGAGGGTGATCCAGCTCATAAGATCCTCATTGCTGGGGACCCGAGTGGCTGGACCAGGCCAAGGGTTCACCCACGTAACATCTGGCTGTAGCAGACAGAGGGTCATTTAAGGAGGGTGGGACTGGACTGTGTGTCTGCCTGGGGGGGTTGCCAACTGGGATCCTGAGTTGTTTCATCGTGTAGTGGGTGCGGCAACACACTGTACCAGTGCATGCTCCCCAACTTGACTTGACTTGATATAGTAAGTCTCACAACCATAATGGTGTATATTATAAAAGATGCATAGATGACAAGACATGTTTCATCAATGATGATAATAATGAAGAGAGAAACAACAAAAACAGAAAACATCATGTGTTGAGGCACAAAGTTATAAGACAAGTCAGCCTCAATCACAATTCTGGAGACATAAGACAACTAGCTCTTCATTCCCCCAATTACATTATACAGTATTATATAAGATCACTCTTAAGAGAATATGTTACATTTATGCCACATAAGCTTGTGGATTAGTACTTTTATTAACATTTTATGAGTCCTTGATTGACCTGAACCTGTTACCAAATGGAAGAAGAATGAGCAGAAGGTCATATGCAGTGAGTTTAAAAAGCCTGCAATGCTGGCACATTTCAGTTTGGAAAAGAAGAATGAATCCACAGCAGGAGGGTGTAGCACCCTCAATGACGCTATCACTGCTTCACTCCACTTTCTTCTCTGCCTGTTGTCTTTGCCTTAGAAATTGCAATACCAAACTGTGATAAATAAGGTTTTCACACATACGATAATCAAGATAGGACCAAATTCTGGCCTCTGCATGTGAGAGAGTATTCTGACTTGTCACCATCCCTTCAATTCATTAACCTTTCTTTTCTGTAACAGCGGTGAGCTCTTTAACTATCATATATGCTATTTTCCTAACTGCAGTTCTACTGTTCAGCAAGCCATCTATCACAGATAATGTTCCTGCAATAAATTTTATTATAATAATAAAAAAAAAACAAGCAACATTGTGTCCCCCTGCTTTTTGAAATACCCTCTTCTTACAGTACAAGCTTCCTCTAAATTTCTAAACAAGAGCAGGGTTGCTCAGATAACTGGATGTCTGCTGCTTCAAAAGGCTAGCTGGCCTGCTTTCTGTTAAAACGTTTAAGAGCTCAATTTGGTAGACCCATTGCTATGTAGATATTATGGTATTTTTAATGTATTTTTTCAATTACTGCATATGTAACAGATGGCTTTGATGTGATCGTGTTTAAAGTAATACTGTCTTCAAGTGTAATTTACAGTATATTACTTTTATGGAAGCCTGTTTGGCATTGAGCAAGTTTTAGTCTAATATGTCCATCACCCGTGTACATTTTCCACATGAATAAATTCAAATTGATTCAACATAATGATGAGATCTGGCTGTAATCAGGCAAACAATATGAAGCCATGTACAGACTTTTACTTGGGATCATACAGCATAAGTTACATTGGTAAAAGACAAGAAAGGTAAAAATCCAGTTATAAAGGTGCTAAAAGTTTAATAATCAAAGTCATAGTCAAGCCACTTTTTTGGCCGTTATGCAGTGATGGTAAAAACAATAAAGGCTGTCACCTCAAGTAGGCCAAATTATTTTAAGGTATCATTTGTTTTCTCTCTATTTCAATCTATCATCTGTTAACAAGGGTGTTGCTGTGACACAGTGCCCAGTGCTGCTACCTGAGAGCCAAGGCTGAATGGAGTTCAGTCCTCACCTGGCTGCTTTTGATACATTTTTGTAATGTTTGGTAGGATTTTCTGCACATTTTTGTTACCTCCTGTTTTCCAGAAACATGCAAGTCAATAACTCTAAATTGGCTCATTATAAGAAAAGCATACCTAGTGATGGTCTAGTGCTCTGTCCAACGTTTACTTCTTACTTATGACTGATGTTGCTAGAGTAGAGTTGAATAAGCTACTTTAAAAATGAATCAATGGCTGCATCTGTTAAAGATGAAAAATGTAAGCCTTACAACAATATACCACACTTTAGTTAAAGCGTGATATGCCAAACTTTATTTGACATTCACATAGCTTCTTAGTGTATGGCATTAGACATCCATCCGTTATCCAACCCGCTGTATCCTAATTACAGGGTCACAGGGGTCTGCTGGAGCCAATCCCAGCCAACACAGGGCGCAAGGCAGGAAACAAACCCCAAGTAGGGCGCCAGCCCACCACAGGGCATTAGACATACGTACAGATAAACAACTGTATATCATGACATGGTTTTCAAACTGAATAACTTGAGGGGAATGATCCCATAAAGCTGAGATAATGACATGTATACAGATCCATCATGAAATACTTTTAATATTTGAAAACATACTGTTAGATAGTTTGTAAATATACTAGAAGCCTTGGTAACTTATATGAGTTCACTGAATGTACTAAGATATGGTACTTAAAGGATATTTTCGGTGTTTCTCAAGCAGAAATGAAATAAAATGCGTTAACCTTTTCAAATACATACACCAAGAAGTGGCAAAGGTTCCAATTTCGTAAAACATGTCTTCTGCATTTTTGAAATGTTAATGGCAACAAAGAAAAATCAGTTAATTCACAAAGCAGTCTGACCTCCAAAGACAATTTCCCTTGGGGATTATTACACTGTAATACAGTATACCAAATAATTGATTTCAAGTATAGTTTAACTTTTGGAACAACTGTATCTTAGGACTCAGCTAAGACGAAAGCATGTACACATGGAACACTCTGACTAAATATTGTTCATTGTGTCATTACTGAACAAGTACAGTTACCTGTTATCAATGTATTAAATTCTCCAGGCACTGATTTGGGGGAATGATTGTGTTAGGTATACAGTCATGGAAATATAAAGTTTTAGCGAATGTCCTAAAAAACATAGAATTCTTAAAAATATTGAAAAATAATTCTGTGCCACACTTAATTGAAAATTCTTCATTAAACACCTGATCAAAATTAGAAACACAAGGTTTCAGATACAGTCAAATGAGGAGCAATAGTGCAAGTAAGGTTATTAGTAATCTCAATAGACTGAAGATTGTAACATAGCAGCCATTAATCTCCGATTAGTATAATGTTGTAGAAAAATGTTACGTAACTGAAATGAAAACTTGTGACAATCAAATGATATTACAGGCGTTGTCTGTCTGGAAGCAGACTTGACGCTAACTAAAGGAGTCACAAATTCACTGGATTGTGACAGGATTTTCGATTTTTTCATCTTGCTTTGTGTGCATTTCAAATGCTGTAGTGGATATTATAAGAATTCAGAAACTATACAAGTTGCAGCTGGTAAACTCACTCTTGAACATTGGGACATTGATATTTGTAAACCAAGATGGACTGGACGATGAGGGCACATAACACCAACAGTATGTGCATCAAAAGAGCTCAGTGCTTTTATTTAACAAAGTGTTCCAAACAAAAGTGCAGTGCAGTCTCATTCAATAAACAAATAAATATTTTTCGATAAAATTTGTGCATATGTGTAGGTAAAACCAGTAATAAATAAGTTCTTTCATTATGTTAAAATTCAAAACTAAAAAAAAAAACAGACATCAGATTTGTTTCTCCCCATCTGACCCTTTCTCCATCTTTTGTCCTGAACACCATCCTTCAGCCTCTGGCAGCACCACTGAAATGAAAGAGAAGTGGCAAGTGGTTGGGTATGGCCTCAAGGGTAGCGTGAGCAACCATTGGAGTAGGAGTGACCAACCACTCTGGGAGGGCTCCTGTCTTAAAGCTGTGAAGTGGCAGTGGGCAAGAGATGGGACACTGAAGGAAGGCAGCATGGGACACGAGCCATATTTTAAAGATTGGTTGCGCTTGTCAGTGGACATTTCCTCCTTCTTATGAAACCCATAACGGCAAGCAGAGGAGATGTCAGTTTTAGAGTGATGGCCCTGAGGCTTAGGATTGTTTTTAACGAAATGATTATGCCTATAAATATTTAACCTTTTTGTAATGGATTTATAGTTATTTATTGCTGGATTTTAACCTCTGCACATTGCTGTGTTTTATTGGATTATTTATTGAAGGAGTACTGCACTGTTTGAATATTTGCTTGTTTAAAACAAAAGCACTAAGCCTACCTACCCCTTGACTGCGCGTGTTCTCATTTGCCTGGCTTGTCCTCAGTTATGAATATCGACCATGCTAAGTTTGAGAGCTGCCAACCTTTCTCTTTTTGGATATCCCCTGGACCCTTTACTTTAGCAGATTCAATCCCTCAGTTCATTCCTTGGACCATTTAGGAAAGTGGTTACAGATTGCACATGATCACTCGGGCCTACATCTGACATGGCAGAAGACACTTGAATTAATTTTCTATCCCTTACATTATGAGCAGTGATACCATGGCAAATATTAATGCATTAGTGTCACCAGTGTGATATACAGAACTTTCCTAACGGCAAAAACTTCATGGATTTCCACAGCTTGTTATCACTCTTCAGTACCTATTCAGCATACTGGAGAAGTTTTTGCCTGCCTTGGCCCAGAGCAAAACACAAATCACAACAAAACTTCACAACAAATATAGTATATCATAACTGCAAACTTTAAATTGACCTTGAGCTGACATACTGTAAAATACTAGATGATGATTATATATAAGGAATAGCAGTTGTGAAGCTTTAAGGGCACAGGTCAAAAAGAAAAAATGTCATTAATATAGACAGACTGTCTGAAATAGTAATATTAAATGGTACATACAGTAGATAGGTGAATAACATTACAAAGGTCTGAAAATGTTTGCTTGGTTATGTCCTGGCCTCCTAGTTGTGCTGCAGAAAAAAAAAAATTGCAGTACTGTTACAATAGCAGCTACAGAACCTGTAAGTCTGGAGAAGTAGAACATGTAGCTGATTCTTAGGTTTCAAATTAATTTTGGAAAGTTTCAAATCATTGCAACTTAATATTTTCTGCTTAGGCTTTGGTTTGAGAGGTCTGTCACTAATCTGGAGTAGATTGAAATATATTTCTGTAGATTTTTTAAAGTATTATTTGCTACTCTTCGTCTTTAATAAAACTTAAGCAAACTGTTGTTCATTATGGCTAAATTTTAGTGGTTATAGCTTCAGTGTATGTGGCATTGACACATTAATTTCTAGCTTAACTTGTTTTGTATGATTTTGTTGGTTTATTATTATAAATTTTTGATGAATTTGTTAACACAAAATGGTGAGAATGAAAAAGTTAACATTGCATGGTATTGTTAAAGAAACAGAAATTATCACTGCTTGTGTCTCTCTGGCATGTTTTTGCTAACAGTAGCAACACACATGAAAGGTGGCCAAGATGATGGACTGTAAAGTACAAGGTCATTGGTTTAGTCCCGGTCAACTCATGATATACCTTGAGTTTAAACAGCCATTATCCAATTTGCAGTCACAGTTGCATTACACACTATATAAAGTAGTTATACTCACTAATTATGCGTTGGAGAGCAACAATGTACTGCATGTTGATAAGCACATGTAAATAAGAATTTCACTGTACTCTGTATGCTTAGCAATAATGACCCCATAACAAATCAGTCTTCTGCAGAACTGAAAAAGAAATGGCATCTTAAAATCTTTAAACAAGTAGCTGAGTTGAGGAAATGGATGTAAGAATGAATGATGACTGAGATGGTTTATGCACAGGCTCCTTAAGTGCTAGTGGAAGCCTCAACTTAGTGAGGATTATACAGTATAAAACCTCTGCCTATTTCCATCCTAGTTATGTTATTAGGTAGAGCTTTTTGTTTTATTAAATGTGTGGATTATTGTACTTGCCTTGAAACAGTAATGCAAAGGAACTACATTTCTACAACTCACTTATTTGCTGGTTCAACAGCCCATTTGTGCATTGCAAAACAAGACACGCAGGATGGCTATTTTAAAAGGAAGTAAAAGAAGTACTCTAAAATTAATAAAACTGAAATACATTTCACAGAATTTCCAAGAATGTGGAAGTACTATATTACCAGCAAAAACATCAAACAGTTAATTAACAAGACACAGCGAAGACCAGAGGGATTGTAATAGAATGCGAGGCAACCCAAAAACCAATGCCAACACAGGGACTGGTCCCACCAGGCTTAGGATTGTGCTGGGGCTGATAGGACAACACTGTTATCAACGTGCACAAAGTTTTATATCTGCCAAAGGAAGATATCATCTAAGACCACGGGTATATCATTTTCTTTTCAACTAATTTAGATACCAGTTTTCATTGCCTTGCTCTATTGCAGCTTTTGTTTTGAGTACATATTTTTGCCTCATGGTGGGTTCTATTTAGCCATGTTAAATTTCCAAAAGAATGTTTACCCTGTTAATTTTCATCTGGACCCTTTACTGAGAAATACACAGGTCCGAGAGCAATAATTGTTTTTGTCTTTGGACCTCCAAAAAACTTCTAAAACTCCAAAACAACCTTTTCAGTGAATTTTGTGGCTTCAAAATCACATGTGAAACAAAGGTAAGTGTTAATGTCATGGAGTCATGATCATTTTGACTTCCTAGTTTTAATGACATTTATACATAATATTAAAATACATAAATATTTTTTTTTGCCTTAACCTATTATACAAATATTCCCAGATAATGGTGGGTACATTGGCTAGTCAGTTAAAAAGATGCTGTCAGTACATCTATAGGGGAAATCTCTTCCCATTGAAGCTGTGTATGTCAGATATTTTGAAAAGGCCAGTCAGGTTTAAGGCTATGCTTAACAGTTAAGATTATGTTCAGAAAAGTGTAAGCATTTCTTAGCAAAATTTGCTTTAGCTATGGCAATCTTTAATTTCAATAGCCTACAAAATGAAGATTTTTTCTGTGTGCAATGCAATACCATATTATTTATAATTACTAGTCATGGGGACCCCATGTCTGTAGAATTTTGTGTTAATCAGTTTTGTAACTGCCTAGAATATCTGGCATTTGTTAGACATTGTTTAAAACGACATTTTCTTTCTACTCTCCGTTTACTAAGTTGCTATGGATTATGCCAATTTAAACATTTAACTTTTTAAAGAATACTAATAGTCTTACAATTGTGAAATTGGATTGAACAAGTATGAGAATGAGGGAAAGCGAGAGAGAGAAAAAGGGATAAAGATAGTTATTTTACTATATACACTGGAGAATATTATACCAAATTTTTATCTATGGTACAGTATACCTTTTGAGCCTTGTCCATGCTTTTAGAGCATTAGCTGTAGCACCGTATATACATCCATCCATTATCCAACCCACTATATCCTAACTACAGGGTCACGGGGGTCTGCCAGAGCCAATCCCAGCCAACACAGGGCACAAGGCAGAAAACAAACCCTGGGCAGGGCACCAGCCCACTGCAGACCATATATACAGTAGTCTAGCAAATCAAGCGAATTATTTTTAAATATAACAGTAACTTTTCTTTTGTTTGTGTGTTTTTATTTTCCCTGAGAAGTGAAATAAAAGCATACGACCTTAAAGACAGGAGCAGAATAAATGTTCCGATGTTTTAATGAGAAAAACAATTTGTTTCAAGTACTAAAAAAAATATAGATAAGTCAGCTATCTTTTATATATAAACAGGAATATAACAAATAAGAACAACAAGATATAGAATATTTGTTTCTGCTATGTAGTCTGCGATTGAGCCAAAGCGAAACTTGTATGCTGTTTAGAGGAATTTTTTGCTTTCAAGCAATTCTTTGGTGCAGGTCAGCATTTTCTGAGTACTACAAACATGCAGAGATTGAGTATTCATTAATGACCAAATGCTTACTCAGTAGCAAGAAATGCTGATGAAAATCAATATGAAATCTCAAAGCACAAAAGTATCCACTAAGATTCAGGTTATATTTTTTATGTGCCATTTTTTGTTTTGCTGAGTACAGCAGCAATGGGTGTGTATTTACTGTACATTTCAAATAATGTAATGTTTATCTTCAGTGAGTAACGTTTACTGAATAAGCAGAATCAAACACAAAACACACCATTTTGTACACACATTTTACATAAAGCAAATTACATTGCAAAGCAGATAATTCATTTATCCATTTCCCAAATTTGATGATTATCAATACATCATTAAGTCAAAGTCAAAGCAAACTTTACTGTCATGTCAACCATATGCAAGTATACAAATAGAAGAAATTGCGAAGCTCAGGGTCTACAGTGTAACAACATAAAGTGCAAATAAAAAAAATAGATAAATAAAAAAAGCATCCTGCTGGGTAGTGTTGGAAACAAATCAAACTTGAACAGGATGTCACAGGATACACCTCGTCACACAAGGCCAATTTACAGTTACCAAAATAAAAAGTTTTCCCAGAAAATATTCAAAGATGAAACCCTGCAATACATTTTGCAAAAACGTATTTAACTCTGTTGTTAAAGCACAGAGAAAAGATTACATACATACATACTGTAGGGAACAATTATTAAAGGAAAAACTGAGTATCACATATCAAGTACAGCTGAATTAACAATCTGGAACTAAATGGGGGAAGTTGTCTTTAACAAATATGTTACAGTTTTATGAGGGAGCAACAAAGGTACAGTATTTCATTAGACAAGGACAATATTTATTTTAATTTTTAAAAGGCATCATTTAAGGCAGCAAAAGACAGGCTAACAATTTAAATCACATTTACATATTTGGCTGATGCCTTTATCCACAGCAACGTGCAATATCTGAGATACAGTTGGTTGCATTTCTTTTTGCTTTTTTGTTCAGTTTAAGCACAGGCAGGTGAAGTGACTTGCTTTTCGTCACACAGTGTCAGTAGTGAAATGTGAACCCTCAACCTCACGGTTTGTAGTGCAATTCTTTAGCTATTATGCCCCACTGTGTGTGTGATGATCAAGCTAAAAGAAGTGAATGTTCAAGGTGCAGTCTGCAGAAGAATGCAAATTGGCTCAACCACAGAAATGAAAGGTTATGATGTGAGGGGAACGTTTTACACATTGCCAGTAGATGATGTTAGAAGTGGTGTCTCTTAGGGATCAGTGTAAGGACACTAATGATCTTAATAAAGGGTATCTAACAAGCTGGTCAGGTTTTCTGATGACTAATATTGGTGGAATAGCAAACAGACACTCTGGCATTGGACATATTTCAGACATGGGCAGATATGTGACTGATGACATTTAATATGGGAAAATATAAAGTATTATACCTAGTAAGAAACACTATAGAGGTGTGAAACTTAAAATTCATGCCTTATGAGGAGGATTTAGGTGTCATAGTGGACCTATCACTGTCTACATCCGCAGAGTGTACAGCTGTGAATAAGGAGGCTAATAAGAATGTAAGTTTATAGGGCCTGAATTGAATATTTTCATATAGAATACTGAGTGCAGTTTTGTATTTCATATTACAAAAAAGGTTAACAGTGCTAGAGCAAATCCAGAGAAAAGCAAATTGACTTATTTGAGGATTGTGGAATATACAGTATGTTGTGAAGAAAGAATGAAGAAAAAGGAACATTTCAGTACAAGCAACTGATATTAAAAAATAACTTGATGGAAGTATTCAAAATGAAGGAATTAGTATGGTGGATGCTGGTTTTTACAATATAAAATTATATTATAAATATTCTGGACTTTTAATTTGGCCAAACACCAACAAATAAGTCATTGGGGCTAAAGTTATAAAATACATGCTTATTTCATAAAAACTAAAGAACACCAAGAAGAGAAAACAGTAGAGTAGTAATAAACTATTAAACAAAAAAGAAGATTCTGACTGTCCGAATGTCTTAATTAAATAGGGTCTTTCATCCCACCCAAAAAGGTTTGGTATTTTGCATAGTTGTCCATCTACAAACACACTGATAAGATTCCATCTTCTCGCCTTCAGTTTAATTCCACTACACATTCATCCAAAGGCAAGTGCAAATGGCTAAAGGCCAGAAGGGCTTTTAAGATCCCTCAGTATAATAATTCTAAGTACACTTTCAGATTCACATTGGGGTTAGGGATAAACCAGAAAATCCTTGGAAAAGTCCCTACAGTCCTGAACCACAACCTTTCATTAATATGACAGACACACTCCCAAGTTTACCTGACCTTTAACTTGGGTTGTAAGGAACACAAATATGAGAATGTATCTCCTTGCTGCTTCTTCATTATACAACCATATTACTTCAAAAGCAATTCAACTGTGCTAACACAAACAAGCAAAGGAATATTGTCAATGTAGTCTTCAGTAGTACAGTTTACTGTGCAGTTCTTGTCATGGCTTACCTGTGCAAAGATGCAATTTTAATCCTGATGAAGTCTCACACATATGTGGAATAAGCTATCAAGAAATGCCATTAAGAGTAGTTCTTTGGAGACCTTCATGTCTCAATATTTTACAAAAGCTGCTGAACAGGGAGTGATATTTTTTTTTAGATAAATTCACTTATTGTTAAAATTGTTTTTAATGTTCTAATTCTTCTGGTATTCGGCACATACTATGCAGTGACGATGAGTTAACATAACAATCTCCAAATCAATGAATCCAATTCAGTGTCATTGTGGGTTTGAGTCTATCCTGGCAACATTGGATACAAAACATAATATGCAAAGAAATAAGTGATAAACGAGAAGACATGCAATAGTTTCTAAAGCTGAAAATTGTTCTACATATCATAAAATAATTTTTAGCTCAAATGACTTCAAATACTCATAATTATTAATGAAGCAAATTCCCTATACTTCCAAAATCCCCAAAGGGAATAAAAAATAAGAAAATACATAAAGTTAATCTAGAAAAAAATTAAAATATGCAGAATCATAACATGAAATCATTGTGAAAATCTTCTGAAAAAATAAAACAATATTGGAAGACTTGCAACAGCTTGCTTACCAGAAAAATATATTTGCTGTGAACTGAATAAACTAAAACAGCACCACCTCAGGTTTGGAATCAATTGGTTTTGACACAAAAAAACACAAGTGGCAATACCAAAGAAAGAATACGTAGACTACACACACAGTACGACTTGAACACAAGACTCTGGGGCTGCTCAGTAGCACTGCTAACCTCCGTGTAGCCACTTCTGCACAGTTAGGAAACAATGACTTTCTAAATACCTGTTATCTTTGCACAGAACATTGAACTTCACTGAAGCAGGGCATCATACTACTAGTTTCTTTTCTACAATGTAGAAGGAGCACTCATAATACTTACTTTTTCAAATTTCACACCATCTCATTGTCTTCGCCAATGTTGGATGAATATCAAGATACCACTCAGTCCCATTAACATATCTTGTGCTCAACACATTACTGATGTTGATCTGCTTTCTGTTTTTTTTCCAAGAGTGAAAGGGAAGGTCTACAGGACAGTAGTAAGACCAGCTATGTTACTGTATATGGGTTGGAGGTAGTGGCACTGACCAAAAATCAGGAGACAGAGCTGGAGGTGGCAGAGTTAAAGATGCTAAGATTTGCATTGAGTGTGACGAGGATGGACAGGATTAGAAATGAGTACATTAGAGGGTTGGCTCAGGTTGGATGGTTGGGAGACAAAGTCAGAGAGGTGAGACTGCATTGGTTTGGATATGTTCAGAGGACAGATGCTGAGTATATTGGGAGAAGGATGCTAAGGATAGAGCTGCCAGGGAACAGGAAAAGAGGAAGGCCTAAGCAAAGGTTTATGGATGTGGTAAGAGAGGACATGCAGGTGATGGATGTAACAGAACAAGATGCAGAGGAAAGAAAGATATGGAAAAAGATGATCCGCTGTGGCAACCCCTAATGGGAGCAGCGGAAAGAAGACAAAGAAGAAGATTGTGGCTACCTTTAAATAGCATACAGTATTGGACTTTTTGTATCTCTTTGTTGGATTGTGCTGCAAGGCAAGGCATTGGCTAGGAAAAGAATGAACCAGAAGTGCAAACATGCAATTAAAAGTAACAAAAATAATAATCATAATAATAATAATGTTAATACTGGGCTCTAGCCTTCGAACAATTTTACTAAACTGGAATGGACATATGCATATGTGCTCACACACCCCCAAGTGTAAACCAAGAATAACGCAGGCCTAAAAGAGCTAGCCATATCAGTCTGAAAAAGGCTTATGACACTCAGCACAAAGTCAGCTTTACATACTCCAAAAGCAGTATTCTCCTTGATACGACATATGAGTATATGAAGGAAACTTGGAAAAAAACATACTTAAGACAACAAAGTTGAAGGTTGTTATAAACACTTTGCTAATAAGCAAAATTCATAAGGAAAGTGTATTACTTGTTTTGCCCAACATCCCTACTGGTCCATAATGCAGAAATGCTACTGTTAAACATTCTTTCTTTTACATTATTTTTTATTTCCAAATACAAGCTTAAAGATTTAAAACCTGACAAACACCTCTTCAATTAATCTGCAGTAGATTTTGGAAAAAAATAGAAATTTAATAAAAGATAAACAAATTACCTTAGGTAGTGCATATTTTGGAAACTTCATTTGGACAAATTCATTTCGTCGATAGGAAACGTAATACTTTGTCCGATTTCCAGTTGTTACCTTAAAAAATATAATAAACAATAAGAACAATACTGCCCTTCAGTAACACAGGTAATATTAGAAGAAAACTGCAAAAGATCCTTTTTTAATTTATACTTATAATTATAATGAAGATTGTAAACATCACTTTCAACATTTTTTACCAAACTAACATAAAAGTTCCCTCGAGATCAGTTCCCGTTATACTGTAACATTAATGACATAGTAGCTAATCAATGACAGGGCCTTCTGTACATTTCAGCACTTGAAAAATTTTACTCCATTTAGTTTACTAACCAATTTCAAAACCAGAGTTAAGATTTTTTTTGATCAGTACTAGAAAATTAAAGCGGTATTTCAGTAAATGAATGTAAATCACAAGTGATGTCTTTAATGTGCAAACAGAACCTTGCTTATTCCAGAAGTGCCATTTTATTGATGAAGTGGGTCACACAGTTGCATGAGCATTTATGACTATTGTACTGAAGCATGCCACTAATAACAGTTTTGAAAATAATATAACAACTTTTACAGCTAATGTCACAATATAATATAGTATTAGTCTGTTTCATAGAATTAGAGAGCAGATAGATTTAGTAACCCACACAAGGTCACATAATAAGTCAGTAACACTGTGCTTGACAGTCTGCCTCCTTACTCATTAAGCTACAGAGTTTCTTCACATTTAAAAATAATTATATTTGGCTGATAGTGGACGCATGTACATAATCCTGGGCATTTCTTTTCAGAGCGTTATAGATAAGTGGTATAGTGCTGGAATGGTACTGGAAGAAAATGGAAATTAGCAGAGCTGGTGTTATGAGTTATAATAATGACTTATTGTGTCAGAGCTTTGGAAGTAGCATTCTGCAAACACATTAGTCGGGTTCAAAAAGAAGAGTTGTGACACAGACCAAGGCAGATATAATTATAGCATTGAAACAACTTAAGAATCTCATTAGGAAAGAAAAGGAGGATATTAAACTTGCTTCAAAGTGCAGTTGTATGAATTGATGTACAAATAAATGTTCAGGCCACTGTCAGAAATAACACCAAGGTGGAAGACAGAAGAGGTTGAAGTTGAGTTCAAATGAAAATACATCTTGAAATTGGCTGTTGATCTTATCAGAAAAGATCTTTTTTATGTTCACATGAAGAAGATTTTCTAACATCAAAAAAGTAGTCTGACAGCAAATCAATCTAAGGCTAAGGTACTTACATAAGTGATCTGCATTCGACATTATCTGTCTATACATAAAACAAGAGAGTATGGCAACAAAAGGAGTGACCAAAAGGAAAAATATGAATATTTTAAAGAAGTGAACTATTAACGAACCAAGAAAAATAACACAGGAGACAGGCACTATAGGGAGAAAATTATTTAAAGCTGTCTACAGACAGCATGTGGGATGAAACAGCTCCAGCAACATATAATGATATTCCTCTATTATATCTGAAGCAGTTTAGGCGTATTCACTATTCCGTAAAGCTGAGAAGAATTAATGAGCCAGAACCACATGGCAAAGGAAATTTCTGTGTCAAAACTGAGCAATTTCACAGCCACGAATGTGCAAAAACAAACAAACAGATCGAGGAGTAACATGTTCATGTCACCAAATACAATTAGAGGGGATAGAGAAATCATGGGTTTATACCGTCTGCTGCCATTTATGAATATGATGCATTGCTTGTGTCAGCAGTTCGCCTCAGCAGAAGCACCATATGGGTATTCGGATTGAGTTTCCTTTGTATCACATTGGTTCCCTGAAAACTGCTCTTTTGCACTAACAGCAATATGACATTAAGGCTTCTGTTTTTAGCGTTAAAAACAAAATCACATCAAAGCTAGAAACCCAATGTAAAGAAAAGCAAATTGGAAATAGCAGGAATTATCAGGGTGTCTAAAATGAATCACGTAAGTGATATTAGAGATAAAGGGATTGAAACTCGTTGTAAAGAGTAAGTGGAAATAAGACCAGGCTATGAACAGTGTAATGATGTCACCAGATTAAATTGATTAAATGATAAATGAATTAAGTGACTACTTCATGCATCAATAAAACAATTGTATAATGAATCAATTAATTATTCTGAAAGCAAGGGTAGTAGAGAACAGAAAATGAATGCCTGAGTTCTGGATGTGTTAAAACGTTTTCTCCAGCTCTTAACAGTGATTGTTGCAATCGTTTGTATCTGTTTAGCTGAACTGCAAGGTCTGAAGAATCAGAAATAAGAGAATTTTAAATGCAGTAACCAAGACATCTAGGACGAAAAGAAAAAAAAAACCGATTTGAATTAACATTACAGGAGAAATAAAAGCAGGGTTGAAAGAAAGATGGCAGGCAGCAACAAAATTTTGGTGGGAAAAGTTACAGCTAACATAATAGTGGTAAAATTTCTATTTGTGGGTATTCCATAAAGTGAGACAATATGGATTAAAATTAGAGAAATGAATCTGGAAAGAAATCAGTAGGTGGTGCTCACAATAAAGTTTTAATTATAAGTGTAGTGAGTGTGGCTTTATCGAAATTGAAATACAACATTTTAATGTACTGTGTTCATTAAACAAAAGAAAGAGCTCAATGAAAGGCTTTAATAAAAACAAAACTCTATACCTTTATCCTGTAATTGTTAATATGGATCTACTAAAACCTACATTGGATTACGCAAGTTCAGAAAAAGAATTGTTTCAATGATTTGAATGTTAAATAAACCAATCATAACCTCTTCTCAGTTTATGACCATAAAATTAGTACTAGAAGACAAAAAAACAGCCACTGTGACTAATTTGAGTAATTCCTTTTTGGATGCTTTGCTTGGAGTCAGAGAGGCAGATGATACAATAACCCAACGTGATGCTAAAGTGTCACCTAATAATAATCCACTCATCTGCATTCTACCACCGCTTATTTAATTTCAGGGGCTAGAGGACATCCTGGCATCACTGGGCTCAAAGCAGAAACCAGCCCTGCATGACGCAGCAGTCTATTATGGGATACTTGTGCACATTCACTCAAATTGAGTTTAGTTTAGGGCTGCCAAATAACCTAACATTTATGTCTGTAGCATGTGGGACATGTCCACACAGACAGCCAAAAGGTTCAGAACTAACCACTGCATCAGCTCTGTGTTTGTACATGGGAGGGCAGTGTCTGAGTCAGTACAAGTGTATTTTAAACAATGTAGTTAAAAACTAATGGAGATTCATCCAAGAAAGAAATATCAATTAATCCTTTTCTTGAATCACAGTTTTATTACAGAATGCTAGACGTAATGACTATCCTGGGAGCATTGGACTTGAGGCTAGAATTAACCATGAATGTGTAACGTGACACAAATCATAGCATCTGCACAAATTCAAATGAAATTTTACTTTGTCACATTATTATACCTAAACAAATTACTTTTGGCTCACAGCTATTTACTGGCTAATCAATATTTTATGTTATGTGCATTTAGATTTTTACAAATAGCTTTACAAAAACATCCCCAGTGTGAGAAAGAAAAATAATATTACCTTAACGAAGATATAATCATCCTGCACAGCAAGTGAATTTTGGTCAATCTTGCCAAGGTACTGTGCTGTCACCATTTTATCAGAGCAATTCTGAATCAAGCAGGTCACATAAAGAAAGCCTAAGGAGTAATTAACAAAAATAACAAATTATTTATGCAGTAACTTTACAATCAATAGCACATTAAATATCTAAAATTTGTTACAAGATATTGTTTTTTTTTATATACCAGGGCTTCCATTTTTACAAAGAGGGGATGAGAAAGGGAATGCTTTGTAGTGGAAATTTCAGAAAAAATGATAACAGGACCTTATCATTTAAAGTGCAAACTACTCCTCTCTAAAAAGCAGTTTACCCTAGAATATACAGGTCCATTGTTAATAAATACCACCTGAGTAGGTATAAAGAATAATATTTATGAAGACTACACTTTTAAGATTGTCTCAACTCATTCCTAGCCAGTAATACTGACCTACAAAAAAAAAAAAACATCATTTACAAAAAGGCTTGTTACCCTTTAAGGTATAATGACCTTACATCCCACATAAGAGAATACAAAGGCCAAGGCACTATGAAGTTTTCAACCTGTTTAAAAATGCAGAGATCTTTAAATCAGTAGGCTGTAGAAACCATTTCAAAAAACACATTTTTAAACAGCGGTGGAAATCAATTTCATTCCTTCATATATGGCCTAAAGTGCTAACAGAATTATACTATGCTTTGTGTGTTTGATAAACTGCAAACAGCAGGCCTGAAGAGGTTTGAGGTCTGCTAAATTGCACATAACATAGTGAAAAATAAATAAAAAATATATTTTTATTTGTGTAAATTCAGAGGAATAAACCTCTCTGTAATCACAGAGGTATACAGGGTATAGCTGGTAGCTTGCGGATGAAATTTCATTGGGATTATAAGGAAGCAAATTTGTACTTAAGAGCATTTACTTAAAACTCCAAACATTTAACTATTGCCCCATCATCATTTAGAAGATAATTAAATTGTGTCTCACCTTTAAGGCTATCATTTGCATTTGGATTGGTTTTAATAAAGCATCACGGCACTCTTGGGCAAGTTCCAGTAATTCCGCACACTCCTCAGGCCATCATGACTCCCAAGCTGATTTTAGCTTGCTGTGTAGTGTGTCTCACAGCGTTTTCAAAGAGATTACTAAGTGCAATGGATATTTTTAGACTGTGTTGTAGATTTATAAAAAGTACAGTATGGATAAGTTTAAATGAAAATATTTCCTTTAATAAACATGCTACAAAAACAGAAATATTAAAAAAACATCAAATGGTTTGCATTTTGATGTCAACATGATAAGCCTGTATGTTTTGTGTGGCGTGCACGTGGGTTTACCAGTCACCCTTTGCTCTCAGACGAGTCCAAGGCCCTGCTATTACAACACCTAAATTTGCTACGCAAATCTGTGCCATGTCTACATCCTCTTTGACGAACGGTGAGTGTTGGTAACTTTATCCCTTTGACTTCAAACTGAATCAATATATCATTGAACCGAAAAATATAAAAAGGCCTTCATTTTAAAATTAATTTATTAGTATGTAGCTTTTGAAGTGTAATCACTTTTCCAGCTTCCAGGGAATGTTTCTCTGCCACAATATATCCTCTTTCGTTTTTCTGTTACCTATCAGCATCACTATATTTTTTAAGCTTATTTTCTGACATTAATTTCCTGATTGCCCTTAAAGTTGTCCGATATTTTAGCTTTGAGCTAGTGGTCTAAATTTCAGATGCTTCTTTTAAAAATTAGATATATGTAACTGCTCACCCTGACTGTATGATAACAGTTCCTTGTGTTCTTTAGCATTGCAGAATCCAGCATTCTGGGATACATAGCACTCATATTGTAAGCCTAGTTTGGCACCTGTTCTTGAAATGTGGATTATTCATAGTGGCAAATACATACACCTGAAATAAGATGTGATGAATTGTCTATCATTGTCTAATGAAAGCTTGAGAAAACTGATAATTCAATGACCTTGCCCTACATAATCAATGTAATTTAGGAAACAATACAATCGATTGAATGAGAAAAACTGAAGCTATAGTTCATCTAAAATTCACGTTGTGAATTTCCCCCTGGGATTAATAAAGTATCTATCTATCTGTCTATCTATCTATCTATCTATCTATCTATCTATCTATCTATCTATCTATCTATCTAAACAAGGAAGGCTTCAAAAGTACTTTCTCATGCTGAATTCAGAAATGTAATCAAATTGTTTTCTATCGTAGGTTTTCAGGCTATATATTAACATACAAACCATTATTTTTGTTGTATAGGTGTACAGGGTTTTTTGGAATTAACACGTTCTTATTGCTTTCTGTAAACATTAGAACTTTGCAGACTTTTTCTTTGGAAATACAACAGCAGTCAATGACAAGTATGGAAAATGGTTTTAACAGGATATTTCAGAAGTGGGAAAGAAATACCAAGGCAAATGGTGTCCTATTGTGCTTGCTGATTACTGCCCGACCATTAAAGTAATGCTCCACTTAAAAATGATTTTATTTTTGATAAATTTGATTAATTTGATTTTATTACATTTGTAGTGGTGGCTGAGAAAAAAAATGTAATCCCATGTTTTTGTGGAGAAATTAAAATATTGAATATTCAGACTCAACAAAGTCTTTATGTGGCCAATGTTGGACACAGCCAAATGATGTAAAAAACTTTGATGTAACTTGTGTCCTTTAGCACTGAAGATACATCTTAAAAATGACTAAAAATTAAACAAAACAGTAGAGATGTATCTGAATACAGTACACTGTTTAGAAGAAAATGATTCTGAGTGATAATTTCCTTATTTAGAAGTGAATTTTCAGAGATGATAAAAGACAAGCTTGTTTGTGGTGACCTGACCTGGTAAATAGTGTGTTCCAACAAAATGTAGATAACAGACTGGTGTTACCTATTGTTACCACTAGATGGGAAAGCATCAAAACCTTCCTAGTAACAATGGAAAAACACAGGATCTTCATAAATATAAAGATTTATTTTCAAAAACTCTTGGAGGCACAAAAGAAAGTTCAGTGGAGTACAAAAGGCAAAAGGAGTTGCCTGTAACACTTAGGCAATCCAAAGCAAATCCAAGTCCCAACACAGTGTGGTACCCGGCCGGGGCTGGAGCCTGGCCGGGATGCCGAGGAGGACCGGAGGAGGGCTTGTGCCTCCTCCAGACCGCGAGGGGGCATCCGCTCTGGTTACGTTGGGGGCCTCGGGTCGAAGGGCTTGGAAGCCCAGCCCTGTAGGGACCCGTGGTCACCGCCAGCCAGCGCCCCAGTGCCTGAATATCCCGGGATATATCCTGGTGTGGCGGAAGTGCTGGGGGGAAGACGACAGGGGACACCCGGATGGCTTCTGGGTGCGCAGCCGGCACTTCCGCCACACTGGGGTGTGGCTACAGAGGAATGCCGGGAAGCAGCTGGAGCCCATCCGGGTTTCTATTTAGGCCTCCTCCAGTCATTGGCGGAAGTCGGGTGGCAGAGAGACGGAGCTGGAGAGAGGACTGGAGGCGGCCAGGAGAGAGAGGCACAAAGTTTGTGAGGCCTGGGGGTGAGGGCCGGAGCACAAAGCAGGCAGTCCTCCACAACAGTAATCCAATTTTGAAGTCAAAAAACAGAGCAGAAAGGTCAAAGTTCCAGAAATAAGAAAACCACAGAAAAATACACAAAGAAGCACTCCCCCACTCCCCAAATGCATTATAATAAACTGCAAAAGACTGTGGGATTCCCCCGCTTTTATATGGCTGAGTGTAGTCCTTTGCAGTGATGGGCAGGTGGCCTGGACTCTTGGGAAACCACCCATAAAACACATGGTACACAGAATAAGATGCTTAAACATAAGAAAACTATATAATCAACAACTCTAACATAGATAAAGGAATCAAATATAATCAAGACAGAAATAAAAATGTTTTTTGTAACCCCAGCCAGGATTCCTCCCATGGCTGAAAAGCAACACCTACTTGTTCTCAATCTAATTCAATTAGTCACAGTGAGTCAATGTGGGTCCAGTATGCCCCACTTTCAAGTTAACAGAAACAAAAAGTCAATTGGCAGATTTGCTCCTTTTGATTAAAATCGATTGTAACTGTCTTTAACTTGGTCATGGAACAATAGTAGTAAAGGTATTTGAGCATCCTTCATTAATTTGGAGCTAATTAATGTTTCTCTTATGAATGATGTTAAGAATGATTTATTTTTACTTCAACCGTTTTAAAAAACAATCACTACCTTTGGGCATTATTGGTTATGACAGAAACAAATTTTCTTAAAGATGTACTAAGGAATTACTGAAAGAAATGCAGATATTGAACAAAAAGGAATCTAGGGCACTATCACTTTGTAGAGATTATGATTATGCCATTTACTTCATGTTTCCAAAACTGAAGTTTTTGAAGACAATGCCTAAGTACTGTTTTTTAGTGTAAATATCTAAAATGGTTTTATTAAAACAACCACTATAGCTGGGGAGGGCAGGGGATTTTTTTTTCTGGAGGTGATAAAAAGGATGCGCAGAAACAATTAGTGGATTAAATGGCATCACATAAAGATAATGTTAAAAGCAGTTTTAATAATGCCAATTTGGAACATGTAAGGGAATCAGCATTTTACACAAACTTCATGTAATTTATGGTTTAGAAGAACAGCAATGGCTGGCTACTGTTAAACTTTTATGTACCTCTTCTTTTTTGCTCCTTTCACTACCAGTCTGAAGTAAACTATCTGAGTGCACTACAGACTATATTTGCAGAGGATAGGGGTCTGTGCAGGAGTTTAAACATGACTTCACTTTCCCAATAGGTCCTTTAATGAACAATGGCAATAATGTCTGCTTTATATAACATTAAAGTACAAAAAAGAAATGACTTAACAGACACAACACATTGATATATCTTTATTTTTAATTTGACTAATGTATACTGTAGCTTTTGTAGTATTACCTAAGCTTCAAAATTATATAAAATGTTTTTAATGTTTTTAATAAATTAATTAATTAATATTGGTTAATACAGATGATTGATCAGTTAGGTAAAAACAGATGTCACACACATGTGCATGGGAGGCAGTCAAGGGGCTCAAAGAAGGGTAAAAAGCTGATGTAGAGGGTGACAAAGGGTACTAATGTCTGTTTTTCTGTCAGATCCCCAGAAGGAAAAAACACCTAAACACCAACCGGACCTTGCCTTCCAACTGACGTCACTTCTGCCTAATGCCACTGGACCTTCCTCTTCATGTCCACATGTAAAGCCCACCACTTGCATCCCACAGTCAGCTGCAATCTGGACTCAGTCTTTATAGATCATTCTCACATTCAAACCCCAAACCTTTTTTTGTGTCTTTGTGTCTTTTCCACACAGACCTTTACCAATGGATTATACTTGAATTTTGGTTGTGTCAAATCCACACAGATATATGTTGAAAGATGTTGCCTTTTTTTGTTTGTGTGGAAGTGCCTCACAAGTGACTTTGCATTGTAAATGGTAAACTGTATAATAGCTACAATTAACAGTCTTTTGGTAATTACACCCAGTGAGTTCCCAAAATCTGTACCTCCACTGGAATCCTGCATTTCCATATGAACCAAATCAGGGTCAGTATCAACACCTGCAACAGACCTGAAAAGAACAAGAAACAATTATTACTACATTGTTTAATATACGTTTTGTCACATGTGTATTTTTCAGGGATTATACTTACTTTTTCATACTGAATTTAAAAACATAATCAGAATTTAGCTGTCACCTACCCTGCAGTTTGAGTGACAGTTACATTGGTGTGGAGTAATAGCCGTGTCAGTAATAAATTGTGGCTAAGATAAAAACGCCATGTGGATGAATGGCACGGAAAGCTATTTTTTGCACTGAGATGCCAGAAGCTTACCTGTTATTGTATGTTTATAATGATTAATTATACGTCATGCTCAGACATGCACTTGGTATTATCCATGTTTTTCTGTCATTTGTATGCCAGGCTTTAATCATCACGTTTTAATAAAAGAGCAGTAACGGCGCATTGCACGATAATGTGACTTGAGCGTTCATAGTTTTCATACTCTTTCTTTGTACATTTAGCATTCATTTGCTCAGAAGTTGATACACTTTCTGCTTCCTGAGCAGCTCTTCTTTTCCCCACCCTAGCAGCCTACTTCTTCTCTTCTTTCGTCGGCATTTCTTTGCATTAACACTGATGAAGTCAGTGTTTGTGTTGCAATTACTTAGTATGTTTTTTAAACTTTTTCACTTAAGCTGGCACTTAACTCTTCAATCTGCCTTAAGAATGACTTAAGATATGAAGAGGTAGGGGAAGTGACAGCGAAGCTGGTAGGGATGAGAACGGTGCCCTGTATGCATGCGCCACATGGCCATCCTGCTGCCTGCTGCTGAGAGTTAATTCTACAATATAATAAAATAAAAATAAATAGAGGAATAGCCTTGGAGGGCAATCATCACCACAAAAGCGGATAGTAGACGTCACTAGTATTTATGTACAGAATTTCAGGTCAATAGTTCAAACGGTTTGTGATCTACAAGTGATTTAAAATCCTGGACAAACAAACGAACAGCCATGGTAGCATATTATATATAAAGATACGTTCAGTATTTTTTAATTCAAGGTAATTTTTTTACTTTAATCGTGGTGTACATTAATTTGCCATGGGAAATTGTGTTCAGTTGTTATATTGAGTATTTTCATCAAAATTTTTCTTTAAGTTAAAGTTTATTATAATGTATATAGTACAGTGAACTTCTTATGTGTAGGGCTTCTTAGAAAAGTGACAGTAATAAAATACTATAAAAGATTCACAGAAAAAACAGTATTCATAGGACATAACATAATATATATAGGGATACACACATATACATAAACCATTTGTTATTATGACTGGCTATTTGATAACCTTCTGATCTTTGGATAGAAACTGTCTCTGATTTCAAATGAGTAATTTTGAATGGTTTGTAAGAAAGGTGAAGTGAGAAAAGTGACTGGGTACAATGGCAGATATCTTATGAAACATGTCACAGAAGGCTGCTTGGTGTCGTTAATGATTTATCCCACATGCAGTTTTCAGTGCTATAAGATTTTGAGCTGAACAGTCAGGCAGTAAAGACTGACTCCTATGTGCACTTGTAAATGTTATTGAGCACAGATTGAGAATTTCAAGCTTCATCTGAGGAAGTAAAGGTGCTTGTGAGACTTATTCAATAGCCAAAATGTGTTGTACAGTCCTTTTATATCAGTGATATTTCAGATTATAAGGACAAGGATACATTTAGTCTCTCCACAGAGCAGTATTGTTCTAAACTAAAATATATTATTTCCAATATTCTTTTATTGTCATAAACATACCTCATAAATGGAGAAGGCATATTTTTTTAAATCAAAACTTATTCCTCCTCAAACTTTACATATAGTTTTAAGGCTATTTTTAGGTTGGCACTCATGCCCTTTGCATCATATTTTAAACTACAATCACAGGTACTGTATTTTTAAAAATTTATAAAAAAAAATACTTCACTTCAAAACAATTTCCCTTGGTAAATTAATTATCAAAAAATAATCTTGTCTTGAAAAATACCAAACATATCCTTGAAATGGTTTTGTGCTTTACAGATTGTTCTTCTCTACTTAAAGTGTAATTATGACTCCAAAATATGTCAATCATCTGAAGAGTTGTTGTTATGTATGCAGTGAATCAAAATATGTCACACTACTAATTGACTGGTTTCCAGGGTATGGAGAAAACCAAACTAACTTTCTACATATTGCTATTTTTGTTTAACAAAAATGTCAGGAATAATCTTTAAGTATAAATATAATGTACACTATCTAAATGCATTAGTTACAGTATATGACAAGTCCCTCAGAAGATGACTTTGTCATTGATGAGGCTCAGCATTCTAAAGTAGGAGAACAGTTACTGTAGATAGTGACACAACAACTGGAAGTAAGTTTTCATCCTCTTAGTTTCACTCACTAACTCAAGCAGACTCAATTGACTTTATCAGAAAATTAACTTTTAGCTTGAGAGCATGTGCTGACAGCACATTGTTGTATCACAGGGGCACTTTATTTATTTATGTATTTATTTGCCGATGATCAGACTGGCCAGTTTTTATCTGTATCAGCTTCTCTAGGTGTAATAAGCAGAATAATAAAGCTCACACAAAAGGACAATCTTGGAGGAGGAAACTAGGAAGCAGAGATTAATTTATGGACTACAGAATAAAAATTATCAGAGGCAATATTTCTGAGTTTAAAATCAGTAGATAAAAAAATAAACTTATTGACTAAGGTGAAAATGCTGGGCAAAAGACAAAGTTAAAACAGAGTACGAGGTTACTGGTTACCTGTTATCCTTTCCCTATTCAGTTAATTGTGACAATACTGGTGCCGTTTGTAACAACCACATGCCTGTGGCCATAGTGAGAAAGTCACAAAATGATAACAAAAACAACAATAAATAATAATAATACTAAAAATAGCTACACAAATATAAAACACATAGTAGAACATGGCTGCAATTCCTAAATGATGCTTGGATTCTTAATCAGGATTTACATTCAACTTAAATTGTTTTTTTTTTTTTGTACTGAGCCTGAGAACCACAACGTGACATGCAAGTATTAGTTTTAGTTAGATCTTGGATGCTGTTAATGTTCTTTTATTTTAACAATCATTTAGTTATAAGTAACCGAATAACCCTAGCTACAATTCTTCTACCAATACTGTATAACTCACTGTTACCCTCATCCCTGTAAAGGAATAAGTGGCCCAAAAATTAACAAATTGATGCATGTATATAGTCTGTTTTATAAGTCGAAAAAACATATTTAAATGTCAGTGTGATAATAACAACAGAATATCATTAGATGTCTGCATCAAGGAATACAGCTTTTTTTGTACACCAGAATCATTAGCCAAGTTACTAGGCTTTGCAAGTATTTTTCTTTATAAGTTTTATTTTAGATATTTATCAGACCTGTAGGTAGCACAAATGTTTAGAACAAGTGTAGCTTGTTGGCTGTTGACTGTAAATAATTGACGATGTACAGCATATTATTTTGATAGTATATAGAGGATACAGAGGATAATGTAGAGTATGGTCTATCACATAGCCATCACTATGGTGCTCATTTTATCAATTCGGAGTTGCCCTGTCTACTGACTAGTCTCCATATTAAATCACCTACTGAATTAAAATAAATTCTCTAATGTTTATCTTAGATGTCTATTATTGAAGGGGCATGTACAAATTATAAAGTTTATACAAGTAGTCTTGTCTTGTTGTTTTACTTTAGAGGGTGCCTGTCACACTTAACTTTAGCTGCCTTCCATGTCTCTCACTGTACCATCTACCGGTAATATTCACACATCTGAGTTTCATATATGACTGATCTAACTCACCAAAACATTTTTTGTAATGCTTACATTAAGTCTTGGTAGTGCAAATGTTTACTTATATTGCTTTGCACCTTTTTATTTAAAAAAATAATTCATGTCATTACCAGCAAAGCTGCAATGCAAACTGTTTATATGTTGCTTTGACAATTTCAGACAATGGCAATATGTTCCATGGGTCTAGCTGCAAGTAAAAATTTCACTGTAGTCTGTACATGTGACAATAGTACTAGTATATCTCATAAGTATTAACAATGTTCACATTATTACTGATTTATAAATGATAAAGTGTTACTGAATTTAGTAGTGTTATCACTGCCCTCCCAATCACTGTATATTTGGCATTTTCATCTTCTCCACATGTCTCTGTGGGTTTCCTTCCACATCTCAAGCCAGTGCAATTTAAATGAATTAATGTATCTAAATTAGCATGACATTAGTCAGTGGAGAGTGTACATACTGTAAATATGCACTGTCATGAACTAGTGTTCTATCTTGGGTCAATTCCTGTCTGGTGCTCAAAGGTTCTGATAATGGCTCACTCCCCATGACCATAAGATTTATAACATTTATAACACAGGAAATGGATGGGTGGAGCATAATGAAATAGATACATTGCTAAACACGGATAGTTATTTGATAATTACTGCTGTATCCACAATGTAAAATAATACTTTTTATTAAGGTAGCATTGCAGTGTGGTGGTTAGTGCACCCTCACAGCTCTAGAGGACCTGAATCGAGTTCCTGTCACTGTTTGCAGTTTTCTGTTCCTGTCTACTTGGGTTTTTGTTCAATTTATTTTCACAACATAAGATGTGCTGGTTCAGTTTAATTGCAACTTTAAAATTACTCACTTTGAGTGGAGCCCTGTGGTGGGCTGGTGCTCTGCCCAGGGCTTGTTCCAGCCTTGCGCCCTGTGTTGGCTGCGATTGGCTCCAGCAGACCCCTGTGACCCTGCAGTTAGGATATAGCGGGTTGGATGATGACTGACTGACTGACTCTGAGTGGATGTAGAGTATGGCTTAACCATTGTGCCCCGTGATCGACTACTATCCAGGGCTGCTTGCTGACTTGCATATGATGTTGCCAGGATAGGCTCCAGCTCTTTGTGGATATAAACTCGATAGGTGAGTTCACAGAGTGGCTTGATGAATTAATTTTTTTAGATTCTAATTTTGAGAACTTTATTTCTGAAAATTCAGACAACACTATTGGCTAAAAGTTGCATTGTTAAATATTGGGAAAACGTAGATATTTACTTTCTTCAGTGAAAATCCTTTTGTGCCTACAAGAAGAGACTGGCTGGAGGACAAGGATATTGAATCCTTTCAGCAACTGAGGTAGCAAAATAAATTAAAAATTAAAAGTGTTTTCTATCTAAATCTTGAGTTCTATTCATTTCTTTAACAATGTTCATTATTTCACTTGTGAGTTGTCTCTGTTTGCAGGAGGCTAACAATTGTTTTTAAAGTAGTTCAGCCTCAATCCTTTCACGGTCTTTTGATCAACTAGCACTTTATGCTTACAGATCAATACATTGCAAACACACACACACACACACACACACACACACACACACACGCACACACACACATACAGTTCATTTATTAAACAATATTGTCCATGTGCAGCCAGATTAATCCATACATAAACCAATAATGAATGCAAGGAAAATAATAAAGGTCATATACACAACACTTGCACAAACTTAAACTGATAAACTTCATGCACAAATCAAAGGGAATCACCCCATGCAAAGCATTATAGACTGCAAATAAATGAACACTACATGTACACAGACCAATATAATTTACATGTAACATGGGCTTATATACATCAGTATTATATACACAGCCTATAAAAAGTTTTCACACATGATTATTACACAACATTTAATCACAGTGGATTTAGGTTGGCTTTTTTAACACAGAACAGCAAAAAAAACAATTTAATGTCACAGTAATGGGCGTTGACAACCCCTGATATTTCCCAGCCTTTTGTCCTCTCTTTGTAACTAGAACCCAGAAGTGTAGGAGCCAGGACACACCCGTGCAGTGAAGCTAGAAACAAAGAGGGTCTAAAACCATCCAAAAATGCTGTGGAAGGACTATAAAGACCAACATCATGGATAAGATGGCTATGAGGAGTTTAAAAGGGATCAGAGTAGGAGGTCAGTTCACTTATATTCTTTGAAGAGCAACAAACTCTGTCTGATTGATTGCTCAAGGGCATAAACTGAATATTAGAGCCTGGAAATAAGATTTCCACTTTGATTATGCTAAATAAAAATAACATAAAAGCATGCATTATTTAAAAAAAAGAAAAAACTACTACAATATTCTCTTTCTTGGTTTGTTTGGCACCAATAGCGGTGATATATTTACACAGATCTTCACCTATAAAAGCATAGACTTTTGCTTGATTGTCACATTAAAACTGATTATAAGTTCCTTATTGGTAAAATCATGTATTTTAACTCAACAATTTTATGTTAAAAAATTCATATTTACTATAAAAGAGGTAGATGTGTATACCTGCATACAGTATATATTGATGGAACAATATTGCCTTTTCATTCAAGTGCAAATAAAAAGCCATGACAGCCAAGATATGAGGTGAGCAACAACATGCATTTAATATATTTCCTACCATTATGACAGAAATCTCATTAAACGGAGACCATATTTATTAGAGTATGGCAGCTCCAAGAGTGTTTATCTTTGTATACATTTTGAGTTGTTCTGTTAAGATGTACCCCACTGAGTATGGCTGCTGCATGTGCTTACCAGATGTACTGTAGGAGCCTCTAGAGATATCACGTTACATTAGACAGCGTAGTGATAAATATGCTCAAGCGGTAGAACTGCGAAATGCCCAAGGAGGAATTACATAAACTATAAGTATCCTTGGATTAATAAAAAATGAAAGGTCCAGGAGGGGACACAATTGATGATACAACTGACATTTCAACATGTTTTATTTTTCTGTCAGATGACAAACCTTAATGTCCCTACCTTTTGACAAAGTCATAATTTATACTGTAGATGACACAAGAATATAAAATGAAAGACTGAGCATGGCAATAACAGGAGGGGACAGCATGCCTCCGAAAAAATAAAAGCAAACTCATAATAGTACATTTTGAAACATGAGAATATACCTATCTAAATATTAACAAAAAAACAAAATATTTATAAATGCGTTGACAAGTGACATTAAAAAAATTAAAAGAAAATTCTAAGGTGTTACAGGTTTACAGGGTGTAAGAATACAAGGTGTGTCCAAAGATTATTGTGTAGTAGCAAATGACCCGGAAATGGTTAATCAAGACCTAGATGTGGTGAGGCAAAGCGAGAGTTCAAAACCATGAGAACAGAAATAACAAAAAGCCAAAACAAAAAGGAGAAGACTTTAATCAAAAAGTGGAAGCATAAACAAAGTGAAAAATCACAAGCACAAACCAAGCACTATGGCAAACTTAAATTCAAAAACTAACTACATTAAATAGGACTTTGTCAATAATTGTATCCACTGAGAGATTGTGCATGAAGTGCACCGACACATTTAATGTCACTTCTGTGATGTCATCAGCATTGTGACTGTGGTCACATGATATCTCCAAGTAGCATTACAGGTGTAGTGGTGGCTCTGAGGCTAGGGATCTGCACTGGCAATCGGAAGGTTGACGGTTTGAATTCCGTAAATGCCAAAAGGGACTCTGCTCTGTTGGGCCCTTAACCTGCAAATGCTGAGCACTTTGAGTAGTGAGCAAAGCGCTATATAACTGCAAATAATTATTATTAACAAAGAAAACCACACGTGGACAATACTAACTTTGTCAAATGAAGTTAAAAAATAAATCACAGAAACAGAATGCTCATGTGAAAAAATATATAAAATGCAAAAAACAAAATACCCATGTAACAACATATTAATATAATAAAGGGTAATTATAATCATGTAACATGCCATGATTAATGTTTTGAGCAAAAAGGGGAGGGCAGCTATTTTCATTGAACATAAAACATACAATTATGTGAAAACTCATATAATTGCTAGAATTATTGCTAGAATGTTAGAATATAAATCTATATTTATAATTTTATAATCCACTATTCATAACCTCTTTGAATGAGGAAACCTACAGCACAGATGCTAGAAAATTAGGTGTTACAGTATTGTGTGTTAATCACACTATCTTCACTCTGCTACTCAATGGATCTTGAGGCTTTAAATTGTTTGTTTTCAAATAAAAATGTGTTTTCTTTTTCTTTTACCAGCCCATCATATTAGTTTCTTTTTCTAAACCAAGACCTCCTTAATAAGTCTGTGATTCCTAAACCACTTGAGGACATTTCTTTGTGAAAGATTATTGCTAGAATTAGTGAATTTTTATGCTGAAAAAATACTAAGCTATCATAAATAAGCATAAAAATATTTTTCACACTAACTGAGACTTTACATAATCAAGAACATTCTACCTACTAAATTTAAAAAAGCAGAGTACATTTATATATTAATAGAATTGCCTCTCACTTACAGGAATCTGTGTTCATAGACTAGTGTAATGTATAAATGAATGAACACATTTTTCATTGATGTATAAAAAGGGTGAAGAACAATTCAGGGTTTATCTTGCTTAGCACACGGTAGCTTCCTCTGTCTCTGTTGATTGCAACATGCAATATGCCTTCTTGGCAGGAGTACTGAAACTGGCACTGGTGAATGCCAGTGACTCTGAACACCATTCATCTTTAAGCCTCTAGGGATGATGTAGAAAAATATTGTATTGTAAACATTTACTTAATCTTCCAAATGACTGAAAATACTCTATACACTGTGTTCAAATAGTGGCATAACTGTCTTGAGGCCTGTGGTTCAAATAACACTGCAACAAGTTTCCTGTTGGCAAAGCATTGTTGGCAAAGCATCGTTGGAGTACAAGAAATGAGATGGTACATCTGGTAACCATTTAATGAAAGAAAGCCCCACTTTTGGAAATGGAGAACTTCTCCATATGCCAATGCGGGTGATAATGGCTGCCAGAGGACAGTAACCCCTAACGTGTTCAGTATGCCTTAGAATTAGACAATCAGAGGGCACCAGAATGGGAGGTAAGGAGTTCAGACAGACAAATACTCCTTTGGGTTACTGTGACCCTTCAGATGAAATGGAGCTGTTGCAAATATAGAAGTGAAATATTTTCTTTCATTATCTTTTGCAATAAACAATGGGGTAGCAATGAATACTCACTACAAAAATTTGGTGTTATAAAAATCAGTCAGATTTTTATTTGGGTCAATATCATTAACTTTTTACCAGATTAATAATCTGCTAAAAAACCTAATATAGCTATATCTTAAACCCGCCTTAACAAATATATCAATTCTCAGGATTATGTCTTTACATGCAATATGTAGAATATCAAACAACAAATCAGAAGCTTAAGTGACATGCTAAAGAAACAATATGGATTCACAATGAAAATAAAATTGGCATTTATGTAATTTACCCCAACACATACACAAGCATTGAGAAATTGCCACAAACTTGTGTCAATAAGGAACAGAGTCAATGTTATTTAAATTCGGGAAACCCACTTTAACTGTTTAAAATTTCTTTTTGTACTTTGAGTAATGATTTTTGTTTTGAATTTTAGACTTGTCTCATTTTGAAGCTTGAATTTGATGAATGAGTTTTAATTTGATATCTTTGTTTGAGAAAGTTTTAAATTTTTTTTATTTGAATTTTAACAGAGCCACATCAACATTTGAAAAGCCTCTATGGGCAGAAAATTGTTTCTGTGTTATCGTGCCTGGTTGCTAGGGAAAGCTCTTTTGATATGAACTGATAAGTTTCAGTGCAAAAGCACGAGCTGCTTTGTCCAAAATATTGAGTCAATCAGTGAACAAGTGCTCTTAGAAAGTATTCATTTTTGTATACAGGTTTTGACTCTCGCTACTTCCTTTTGACTTGTCTTTGCCTTCGTGTTTTCTCTATGGAGTTGTACAGTACTATTTTGGTGATCATCTCATTGCAATTCTTTCTAGACAGTGACTGTGGTATAATACTCCAGCATAGGAAAACAAACTTTGGTGATCAGGAAAGTTCACCATTTGGTTCAGATGTTCTTTTTCACATATCTTTTGGTTTATTGCTTTTAACATCAGAGCAAGGCTGTCTAACACAATAATAAACTGTGTTGCTTAGTTTGGGAAAAAGAATAGTTGGTAGACATCCTACTTGCAAATCCTTCTCGCTGTTTCATTGTAGAACAGATAAGAAATGTACAGATGAGGTCTGATGCTACACAAACATTTTTCTTTGCTGTTTATTAATACTCAGTACAATCATTTCATCACTACCAAAAATGCAGTACTATTTTTAGGGCACAAACCCTAAACAGAAGGGACAGCACAGTTCAGCTGCAACTGCTCCCCTGTAGTGTTGGGCCAGGGTACTGTGCTGGGTGCTTTTATGAGTATAAATAGCAATAAGGCAACTGGTTTAGATGGTACCTTGGGCTTTTAATTACAGACTTGTAAAGAGGAGGTAACACAGCTTTGGTGAAATATTCTTCAACAATCTATATAGAATGTCATATTGTTCCAACATTGCAGAAGTAGTCAGTTAGAGTACCAATACTAACAATCTTCATCCTCAGGAAAATAATGATTATAAACCTTTTGCTTTACTATCTATTGCTAAGAAATGTATGGAAAATGTGGTTAAGGCTGTTGTCTGAGAAACAAGCTGACCTTGATTTATACCAGCTTACTTATACACACTAAAGGGGGACTGATGATTCAATTAATAGAGTTCTTCATCTTAATGTACAACATCCTTGAGAGCCCCAAAGCTTATGCTAGGATTCTCTTTGTTGATTTTAGCTAAGATTTTAATGTTTTTCACCCACTAGCTTGGTCGTTACTACTTTTAAATTCTGATTACAAAGCTATACAGATGAATGTCAATCTTTTAATTATTAAATGGTATTCCTTCTTTTTAACGGTCCATAACCAACAGACTACAGTTACTAGGACTTTATCTGAGTCTCTGTTTCTTAATACTGGTGTTTCTCAGAGATGTGACAACTTTACATTATATACAAATCAATTCACTAGTACTACTTCATATATTTACATTGTGAAATTGGTGGATGTTATGTGAATCTTTGGCCCATAAACTTACAAGTGGTTACATATAAAAAAGAGACAGAGAGGTTTGTTCAGTGGTGTTGTGGTGTGAAATTGTGCATATAAGTTTATAAATATTTTATATGTCTTTATTTGTAACTTATAATACTAATGTCTATCACTGATAAGAACCCCCGCCCCCTTTCAGGACTGAGTGTTTCTAATTTTATGACAGGGTTGGGGGAAGTACCTAAAACCAGCTTGGCAAGTGTTTCTCTGCAGGACTCTCTCAATCAACCCCCACAGGAAAACCAATCTACTGAGCTCGCAAGCATCAGCTGAGCAAATGGTTTTGGGGGCAGGTGTGAAAAGTATCATGTGCCCCATTCATCTGAAGTATGGCTGTTTGGGATTAGCCTGAATCAAAGGCCATTCTGAAGCACAATGCCCTATTGGTGTTAGGGTTTGGACAAAGAATGAATTCATTCAGTTGCTTTACCTCTCCCTTACAAACATCACCATGAAGAAGCATCTCTCTGTCACACCATTGGCATGAGGACCATAACTCAGCAGCCAACCAAAAAAACTACAAGTCTGTGTGCTGCCTGAACTACGCATCAGCATTTATCAGGTTGTATGGTTGTAAATATTCACTTGTACTTTGCTTATTGTTATTATTTTTGAATATTATCAATAATGTATTATTTAAAGTGGAATAAAGCAATAGGATTTTTTTTAATATGTAATAATCAAAAAACTAATTTAACAAAATTGAAGGTAAAATATACTCCAAATATGAGGTCATGAGGTCACTGGAAAGGGGTGTGTGGCACCCCCAATATCTATGCAAAAGGACGAAGGTCCAAGTCCTGTTGCTTCCTGTCTTGCTGGATGGTTGCGAGACATGGATGTTATCCAGTGACCAGAGACGAAGACTGGACTCCTTTGGTACTGTGGCTCTCCGGAAAATCCTTGGGTACTGTTGGTTTGACTTTGTGTCGAATGAGCAGTTGCTCATGGAGTCCCGAATGAGGCACATTACCTGCATTGTGATGAAGCATCAGTTATGGCACTACGGCCATGTGGTACATTTCCCTGAGGGTGATTCAGCTTGTAAGACCCTCATTGGCTGGAAATCAACCTAATAATAATATTAATTTAACTGACGATTTTTTATGTCGTTAAAAATTCTGCATGTAAAAACTTATTACTACACCACAAAACAAAAATTAATCTGTCAAAAAACCTTAAAAAAGGCTTCACTTTTCCTATCGTTTTTACACTACTTTGAACGTATTCCGTGATTATATTTTGATTAAAAAACGGTATCTATTATATATTATATATAAGACTAGCAAAATACCCGCGCTTCGCAGCGGAGAAGTAGTGTGTTGAAGAAGCAATGAAAAAGAAAAGGAAACATTTTGAAAATAACGTAACATGATTGTCAATGTAATTGTTTTGTCACTGTTGTGAGTGATGAGTGTTGCTGTCATATATATATATATATATATATATATATATATATATATATATACATATACATACACACATACATACATACACACACATATATATATATACATACACACACACATATATAAACATATATATACATATACATACATATCTACATATATACACACACAGCTATTTCGTATCAGTGCAATACGCTGCTTGTTAAAACGGATAACTCCCGCTCTTACGTGCAAGTCTGCGTGGATATTATGAACTATCATATTTGTTCAAGTTCTATTTAAATTTTAAATAGAAGGAATTTTTATTTAGTCGACAGAAATATCTTTGGTAGGAATGGTAAAAACAGACAGGAATATTATTTGTGAATAAATCAACTCAAACCTTAAATAACTTAAAAGAACAAACATTCAAATTTCTTTACTCTTATGTAAATTTTATATAAAAATAAACTTAGATTTTAAATATCCCAAAAGATTTTGCTCTCCATAAAAATATATCCTTTCAAAATTATACAAATTCAAATATGAACATGCTGCATAACAAAACCTGGAAATATAAATAAAATGTGTTCCTTTCAGCAATAACAAATCAAATCATTAAGTTGTCTTTGCTCATATGTCATTTTAGAGCTGGATGCCTGGCATCTTTTTTTGGCAACAGGTTCGTTTATGTTTGGTGTGAGGTTCTGTGTTGTGGAGATTCTCAGGATGGATTGCAGGTGCTCATCAGTGAGGCAACTCCTGTGTGCTGTTTTGTTATTCTTTATCACTGAGAAGAGCTTCTCACACAGATATGTGCTACCAAACATGCACAAGGTTCGAGCCGCAAGTAGACGGACTTTTTTTGTTCTTCAAAGTCACCAAAGCGCCGTGCAAACTCAGTGCGCTCGGTTTATCAGCAAAGTGCGTATTTGGGAACACCGTAGTGACGACTTGGTTTAACATTACTTGGCAACAGGGAAAGTTGCACTGGTGCATTTGTGTCTCCCACAAAAGCAACTTCACTTGAAATCACTTTGTGATTGTGCACGGGTAAAAACGTCCGCTGAAGTGTCAGATTCTTATTTAATTCTTCTGCTTTCTGTATCTTCTGCATTGCATTCAGGTCTTTCAGCCTCACTGATGAGCACCTGCAATCCATCCTGAGAATCTCCACAACACAGAACTCCCTGATGTTTTGTCTCATAGTGCCGTCTTAGATTAAATTCTGTAATTACAGCCACATTAGCTCCACAAATGAGACACACGGGTTCAGTAAACATATACTCAGCCTCCCATCGGTTTTTAAAGGCTCTATTTTCAGAATCAACTTTTCTCTTCAGCATCGTGTGAGCTAGCTTCGCAATAACTTGCAGCATCATAAGCTAGACTTGATTAACGCGGTAAGTGTTCGGCAAGGCAGCTGAAGCGCTGCATTATGGGACCTGTAGTTTATTGTGTTACCAGCGCTTCATATACCGGGCCATTAATAACAATAATACAGTATATAAAATGATCTCGGGCTGGATATAATTACACACGGGCGGATGTGGCCCGCGCCCTTGAGTTTGACACATATGGACTAAATAGAACTTGAAAAGATATATTTTTCAAATGTGATCGCAAATTCAGATAGAGATGACGCGCACTACAGCCTGCATGCCTCAATAAGTCATCCTCCCTCGCTCTTACTTTTTTACCGTTCATCTAATGAATACACTGAGTATGGCTTTACCAAAACAATCATTGATGGCGAATAAAGTATCCATTATTCGAGTATGTAGATCGGGATATATATATACATATATATACATATATATATATATATATATACCGCGTATCAAGCGAGAAGTAGTGTGTTAAAAAGCTAGAAAAGAAAAGGGAACATTTTAAAATAACGTAACATGACTGTCAATATACAGTATTTGTTTTGTGAGTGTTACTGAGTGTTGCTGTCATCAATGATTTGATTATCATTATTTCTTTCAATCAGGTTTGTATTTGTAGGATGTGTTGTGTTCAAGTTACATTCCGTGTTTGTCAATCGTTGTAAAGATGACAGGTTTCATTCATCGATTCGTTTCTTACTGCATCAATAAACAGCTCGTCTTCTTCTTTATCTGAGACCTGACACACTGCATGCACGGGTTTTTTTTTTTACACTGTCTTCCTTTAGCGGGACATTGACTTTTTCCACCGTGTGCTTTGTTTCCACAGTAGCTGCATTTATGAATATGCTTGTATGTATCAGACGCTTCATATTTTTTGCTGCCTTTTCAATTGTGTAATTCAGTTTTTGTTCAGCGCTCTTTGGAACTGTTGCTTTTTATCTGTGCACTGCGTCAGTTCATGTGAGCCGCTCGGTGTACATGCATCGAAGTTCCCCAGTTGTGCTGGTGTCATGTCGTGCGATGTCCATGGCTGTATTTAATGTTACCTTAGTCCTGGCACTTAAAACTTTCGCTCGCAGTTTTGCTGAGTTTGTGCCAAACACCACCCTGACCATCTCATCTTCCTCTCCATAAGCACAGTCCTTAACCCGTGAACATTTAGTGGGAGTTTGCTATTGGATTGCCGCTGACGGACGGCCTTATATGGGCAGGCACTAAATTACAAACGCCAGCGGCAGCCTGTCTATGAACTTAATTTAAAGTGTAGGTTTACATCGTGCTTTTTTCCGAAGTAGCAGAACTCATCAATATGGTTGTATATGTCACTCGCTCGCTTCTTATTGTTTCGCTGCCTTCTCAATTATATAATGCATGTTTTCTTCAGCGCTTTTTGGAGGTCTTCCTGATTTTCTATGTACTGCGTGATTACGTGTGAGGCGTGATGATGTCACACGAAACTCCTTCCCACGGCGTTCAAGCTCATCTCCATTACAGTAAATGGAGAAAAACTGCTTCCAGTTATGACCATTACGCGTAGAATTTCGAAATGAAACCTGCCCAACTTTTGTAAGGAAGCTGTAAGGAATGAACCTGCCAAATTTCAGCCTTCCACCCATACGGGAAGTTGGAGAATTAGTGATGAGTCAGTCAGTGAGTGAGTGAGTGAGTGAGTGAGTGAGTGAGGGCTTTGCCTTTTATTAGTATAGATAAGTAAGCAATTTTACTTTCATCTACCATAAACATCCTATATTTATTTTGTAGATTCAGCTGCTCTCTTTGTGATTTTTGTTTATTTATTAATGAACTAAATGTCATTTGTTTTGCAACTTCATATCTAACGTGTTGGTGTTACAATTTTTTCGTAATAAAGCAATAGGATTTTTTTTAATATGCAATAATCAAAAAAACTAATTTAACTTATCAAAAGTGAAGGCAAAATATACTCCAAATATGAGGTCATGAGGTCACTGGAAAGGGGTGTGTGGCACCCCCGATATCTATGCAAAAGGACGAAGGTCTAAGTCCTGTTGCTTCCTGTCTTGCTAGATGGTTGCGAGGCACGGATGTTATCCAGTGACCAGAGACAAAGACTGGACTCCTTTGGTACTGTGTCTCTCTGGAAAATCCTTGGGTACTGTTGGTTTGACTTTGTGTCGAATGAGCAGTTGCTCATGGAATCCCGAATGAGGCACATTACCTGCATTGTGATAGAGCATCAGTTACAGCACTACGGCCATGTGGTTTGTTTCCCCAAGGGTAATCCATCTTGTAAGATCCTCATTGTTGGGGACCTGAGTGGCTGGACCAGGCCAAGGGAATGCAAACATTAACACCTGGATGCAACAGATGGAGGGTCATTTCCAGAGGATGGGACTGGACCGCATGTCTGCCTGGGGGGTTACAAACCGGGATCCTGAGTTGTTTCGTCGTGTAGTGGCTGTACCAGTGCATGCTCCCCAAATAGACTTGATTTATTTATATATGTAAAATATTTAACCTTTAATTGATTGTAAAAGAATTTCAATTGGAAGAGACTAATTGCAGATTCGGTCTAGTATGTCTGTTATCATCCACTTGATGCTTGGAACGTTTGGACAATCATTGCTGGAATCAATTTGGACACAACCTGTTTCTCACATGGACAACTTTAAGTGGCATGTTCAATGGTACAAAGTCCTAAGAATCTTTATATATTGGCTAAAGATGGAAAAAATGAAAAACATTATATATAACAACACACTTCAGTAAAAAATACAAGCACATTAGTAAGTCTTCACTGTTTGTTAATTTATTTTTAAAGTTGTGTTTTTTTTAATTATATTTTTCTCAAAAAATTTAAAAAAAACAACACTTTATTTTCCTCCAGGGCAACGCCAGGTATTTCAGCTAGAACTTTATAAACAGTGGTAATTCTGTGAGATTTGAGGCATTCTGTCAAAGGCTACACATTAATAATACAAAAGGGGAAAGTACAGTAATATAGAACCCTACCAAGACAAAACAAGTGGTGTGAGAATCATTCCCTCATCACTCGCTCATTCTCAATATTTGAAAAACTTAGGAAATGTTGTTTGACCCTAAACCTTTTGGTGATCCCTTGTTTATAATTGTTGCATCATGCACATAAATTCATTCAAGTACTTTGAAGCTTATATAGATGCTAAACTAACAATCAGAATACAGGTAGGCAATTTTTGTTTCAGGACACATCAATATTTGTATTCCTTGCACGGGCTGAGATTGTTTAGTGTTAACAAAAATTAAAAATAATGATTCTCTATTTTCATGTAGTAATAAACACAACAGCATATTAAATTAAAGTATCCAAGCCTGATTTGACAACCTCTTACTTCACCTTAAATTCAAAATAATGAGATTCATACAGGTAGCCATGAAAATCTTTGGAGTATGTCAAAACTATTCTCTACAAGCAGTGCATGAACAGCTATCTTCAGGCAAGCCCAGAAAATCATCCCTGATGCCATGCTTTCTTTGAATGTCGACTATCAAATTCTGTTTTTAGGTTCCCTATGTAGTCTAAATGGATGCTGTGTATGTATTATGTTGTATAACTATTGATTACAAATTACAGAGAAAATGAGGAAAGGTTACAAGTCTCTTAAGTTTAATTGGTAAGAAAGATGTTGAGTAGGTTTATATGTTTTCAATGTAACTAGATATTTATTGATACAATTTGGGGCAGTTTTCTGTTTTTCATTTTGCATTAAATACATTCCTATTTCTCCCCTACTGTTGGTTTTTGGAGGCTTTAAACATCACATAATATTTATATGTAGGTGTTTTTACATTGATATTTTAACTACAAGAAAATGGTGTTTACCGTGCCACCACTTATTTTTATTTTATTTTTTTTCTATTGTAAGCTTCGATGCATAGAGGCTGTGTTGTTAGGATGCAATGAACTGTTGCCAGGCTTAACTCCCAGAAGGCATGATATGCACTAGGTTACTGATATTATGCTTTATGAACTCATGCTGCATGCTCATGCTGCTGAGATTCAATTCATAAATAACTTCAGTGTGTGTGCTTGTAATTGTAAACTTTTTTTGGTTTTGATTAATTGAGATTGTCCTTTCAACTTTTGTTAATGTTTTAGCATCAAGGTTTTGATAAACGTTTTTATGATGTTTGATATTAGCCATGTTGGGGAAAGTGATTTTATTATATTTTAGTCATTTTTGTTTTTTATTTCAAGATGTTAAATATATAACATACAATAGATCATTATACTGTAAGTTCTTTTTCTTTATTTTTTTTTAACTTGAGTTTTTGATCTCTGTAATAGCAGCTTTCTTAATCTACACACAACAGAAACTGTCAGTGGACAACACTGGCCTGCAAAGAAGATATCTGTTGCTGTTTAGGGGCAGAGTAGAAAGATTATATTTTATGAAAGTTAAATTCTTAATATAGTAAAATGGTAATTTTCTGAACTTTCCACTTGTCTAAAAAGGGAAGCCCTTGGCATGCACATCTTGTGAACATGTACTAATATGGTGTTTTTGTAAATTAAATTAGACAGCAAAGCCTTAGTGGCGTTCACCTTGGCTTTGACAACCTTTGAAAAGTCAGCAGCTTCAAGAGGAATTAGGAAGCAGAAAGAAAATAGTCACCAAGAAGACCCAAGTGGCGAGACTGTGAGTCTGAGCAGTGTAATGTTTAGAACCTTAACACTGTTGTGCATTGGGTGATTCAGTCAGCGCAACTTTTAAAGTATCCAGGTTGTGTAGTGCAATTTGTCACGCTCATTTATTTTGCTTCTGCTTTTGGCATATATAAAAATGCAAATTATATAACAGGTGGATAACAGTTTAAACCTGCTCCTCTGTTTGCTTTATTGTATTGTATTGATTTATTGCTTTATCATATAGCCTGGAATCTAGAAATTAGTGGAGGGGTCAGTGAAGTCGCCGGACAAGTCAGCTCTGGGTCATTGTCTTTTTTCCAGCTATGTGAATGTAAGAATAAGAGGATAAGAATTCTAGAGGACAAAAGGGATGGTCCACATATCTGGTCTACATAACAAAGTATGAATACAGCTGCCCCAAAACCATTCCACAATAAAAAAACCCTCGCTATAGTTTCCTAAACAAAAGTGCTTGTCCTGGTCCAATTATGTAATATTAGTAAGACAGACTATATTCTTGAAACCTCAGCCATTTTGCACGGTTGCTTTTATCACTCCTTCCTTTAGGCAAAACCACAGGACCACTGGGACACACACTAGTTAACTTAGAATTAATTTCTATCTATAAGTCTCAAGGTCAAAATGAACAGACATTCACAGTAACAAGTAATGTACATGTTATATTAAATATACTGTATGTTGCATTCTGTAAGTGCTACTGTATTTTTATGTGTCTTTTGTAAGTATTACCATCACTATTCTGAGGAGACACATAGGTAAAGTATTTCATTATAAACATGACAAACCAGAGCTTGCAAAGACTATATGCAACTTTATGACAATGCTGTTAGTCACTGACAGTAAATGTGAAACAACATAATATTTTCAGACCCCAGTTAATGCAATTCAGTATTATCTGCTGCTGAAACTTATATTGATGGCATTTTGTGTAACGAAGGAACCAACCTTAAACAGGGCACCAGCCTATCACAGACTCCACTTACACACCACATACACACAGCCAGAACAAATGAAATAATTGAGCATGCATTTATTTGGAATGTGGGAAACAATGTGGAAAATGTGAGACAGAGATTGCTTAAAATCCACACTGACATTGACAGTATTCAAACCAAGGATGCAGGATCCATAAAGCATCAGCACTCTAATCACATGGGAAACACAATGCTTGTAGTATATATCAATAAAGTAACGTTGAGTTTATATATTCCCCTGGGCCCAAGTTTTTTTCTGAGTTCAAAGACATATTGATTACTAGCCCTGAGCTGCCTCTGGATTTTGCCAATATGAATGCACTTATAAACATGCCAAAACAATACCTGCATAAACATAATGTCAGCATTAGCTCAGGAAGCAGCATTTTTTATATTTTATATGTGTTTAAAATTAAACTTTTTTCACATTTTCTTCCATATGGAAATCATTAAAATTCATCTTGCGACTAGACGTACTTTAGTGGTGCCTGATTTTTTTCCCATCACTGGTGGAATCAAGTTCTGTATAAAACATTCTGCATGGTATTTTGCAGATTTATTTACATTGCCTGATATTCTGTATGTATTTTCTTACCTTTATATGATTTTTCTTCTTTAACTTATTTCCATTTGTTGTGATGTTACTGAATCAACAAATATATATGAATTTCACTACACTAGTGTAACATGGCAAATACATTTTGAGCTTCACATGACACTCTTGACTTTAATATAAGACATAACTTTGACATTTCTGATACAGTCTACAGCAGATATAGTAAATGCAAGTAATGTTTAGTTTTTTTTACATTGTACTTGTATTTAAATCTTTGTGAAGATCTCTGAAAGATGCTATACAGAATATACTTATATGCTTATTAAATGATACAGTAAACCTAAACCCAGCTGAAACTTTTAAAGTCTAACACTTTTACATTCTTCCCAAAATAATGACATTATAGGGCTGCTTACCAGAAAAACCGGTCCTTTGTCACTCGTTCTTGAAGCAAAGTCCATTTTCTGCCCAAGTCCGTTGATACGTAGAGCTATAAATTAAAACCATATAACAACCCGTAAAAATTTCATTTTTTTTCCTCTTAATAAGAGAGACTCATGGCCAGGCAGACATAGAAAACATTCTAGTTCAAAATCTCTCAGCTGGCAATAGGAGATTTTGGAGGAGTCCTTAGGAGTTTTTGGAGGAGTCCTTAGGAGTTTACCTGTTACACCTGGAAACTATTGTTAGTGAAATGGATAACTGGTCACACCATGATATCCTGTTATCACCTTGAGCCTCAGAAAGCATAGTAATTGATAATGAGTCAGTTCAAAATACTTGAAACTGGGCATCTTATGTAGGATAGCCATAACCTGTAATCTAAGTTATATACAACCTGTAATAACCTGTTTATACACACACACACACACACACATTTATATATATTATTTGTCCCCTACTCACTTTGCTCACCCGCTCTCCAAACCCTCTCTCCAGGGGCGCGCTTTATGCTTGCCACTTCGCGTCTCTGCCACTCACGTTGTGAAGGGGGGGTGGGGGGGGTTGAGCGCACGCTAAGGAGATGCGAACGAATCAGCTGCTGGCTTGCTACCGAGCTGCATGATCTGCATGTTGCGCTGCGCGACGATCATTTAAAAGTCTGTACAGCAGCTGTCTTTTGTCTCACTTTGTTGTCTCCCGGGACGTTAAAGTGTCTCCGAGATATTGTTTGTAAGCAGGGCGTGAGGTGCAAGTAGTCTCAAGGGACTTCAAAGTGTCTCCCCAAAATAATCACGTCTCTCAACCCAAAATTATTTTATATAATAGATAGATATACATACATACATATACATACACACTGTGATGGATGGCCAGGGCTGGAACGCAAGCTGGATGTAAGGAAAGGGGAAGAAAGGAACACTTTGAAAACATATCAGATCTAAATGGGAAAAAAAATCATGCTGGATATCTATACTGATATGGACTGGGTAATGTGTTGGGAATTAAATGATGCCACATTGCTTGATGAAAATGAAAATTATTAACCTACAGAGGGCTGAATTCAAAGACATTCCGAAATTCAAAGTGAAAAAATGATGCGGCAGGCTAGTCCATTTTGCCGTAATTTTATTGCAGCAACTCAAAATCGTACTCAGTAGCTTGTATGGCCCCCACGTGCTTGTATGCATGCCTGACAATGTCGGGGTATGCTTCTAATGAGATGATGGATAGTATCCTGGGGGATCTCCCACCAGATCTGGACCAAGACATAACTGAGTTCCTGGATAGTCTGAGGTGCAACCTGGTGGCGTCGGATGGAGAGAAACATAATGTCCCAGAGGTGTTCTATTGGATTTAAGGCAGGCAAGTGTGGGGGCCAGTCAATGGTATCAATTCCTTCATCCTCCAGGAATTGCCTGCATACTCTCACCACATGAGGCCGGGCATTGTTGTGCACCAGGAGGAACCCAGGACCCATTGCACCAGCATAGAGTCTGACAATGGGTCCAAGGATTTCATCCCGATACCTAATGGTAGTCAAGGTGCCGTTTTCTAGCCTGTGTAGGTCTGTGTGTCCCTCCATGGATATGCCTCCCCAGACCATCACTGACCCACCATCAAACTGGTCATGCTGTACAATGTTACAGGGAGCATAACGTTCTCCACGGCTTCTCCAGACCCTTTCAAGTCTGTCACATGTGCTCATGGGTTAAGGATCTTCTATGGCACAGTCCAGCTCTCCTAGAATAACTGCCTGTCTCCTGGAATTTCCACCATTCCCTTGAGACTTTGCTGGGTGTCACAGCAAACCTTCTGCCAATGGGATGTAACGATGTGCCATCCTGGATAAGCTGGACTACCTGTGCAAACCTCTGTAGGGTCCAGGTATTGCCTCATGCTACTAGCAGTGGCACTGACCATAGCCAAATGCAAAACTAGTGAAAAAACTGTCAGAAAAGATGAGGAGGGAAAAATGTCAGTGACCTCCACCCGTTAAACCAGGCCTGTTTTGGGGGTCATCTCATTATTGCCCCCCTAGTGCACCTATTGTTAATTTCATTAACACCAAAGCAGCTGAAACTGATTAACAACCCCCTCTGCTACTTAACTGACCAGATCAATATCCCAGAGGTTTCATTGACTTGATGCTATACATGTTCCTTTAATTTTTTTGAGGAGTATACTGTATATATGTATATGTATATATATATATATATATATATATATATATATATATATATATATATATATATATATTGTATATTACAAAGTTGACTCACACAGTCACTCATGAACAAAACACTATTTTCTGTTTAGTTAAATTGCTAAAATTTGTCAGCATGGTACATCTAGGTCAGTAGGTATCCACAAAAAAAGAACATTTTGATATATCAATATTTAGGGATGAAAACCTTTACAATTGAAAAACTAAATTCCTCAAAATCTTGAATGTAAAAGTTTATATATATATGTATAGTTACATAATTTATTTTCACAAAGGGTAGCTGTTTAAGACAGGGGTGCCCAATACGTCGATCGCGATCGACCAGTAGATCGGAAAGGTAGTGCAGGTAAATTGCATTGCATTCAAAAAAAAAATTTAACTGTTAGTCTATATATCCTCCCTATGGCATTTTCTACTTGATTGACATACAGGGCAGCCAGTCTGAGATCTCTTTTCTTCTAACACACTGGTAATCAAGCATGCACAATTCAAATGCGCGAGCTACTGCAAATCTCCGGCTATCTAAGTGATCTAGTTAGCCTTCCAATTTATATCGACTAAAGAAGGGATTTAAAAAAAAATTGTTTGGGGAGGGTATGGGCTGGATGTGGAATTGGATGAGGATTTTTTTTCTCACAATGTCACAATCAAAGTGCGTTTGTCTGATCTGTCAATCTATCATTGCTATTCCAAAGAAGGAAAATGTGGAAAGGCATTTTCGAACTGTTCATAAAAACTACAAAACTGACTTCCTTCTGAAAAGCGATCTGAGAAGGAGAAAGGAGAGGGAACTAAAATCGCAGTTAATCGGACAGCCGTAATTTTTCACTCGGCTGAATTCAAAAGCAAAGGCAGACACACCGAAGCATCATTCCGGGTGAGTCACTTGATCATTAAGCATAAGAAGTCCTTCCAAGATGGAGAGATGATAAAAGAGGCCTTCGTTGAGGCAGATGGCTAGGGAGAAAATCCTGCTGAGATTTCAAGACCCCTGGCCGGAGAAAAAGGAGTTTCACCTTGTCATTAAACATGCAGAATACAAGCAACTTAATAACGATCAATGGCCGCTAGACTTGGCATTTTTTTTCCGATCTGACCAACATGTTGAATGAGCTTAATTTACAGCTACAAGGAAAAGAGAACTTCATGGGCAATATGATTAGCTCAGTTAATGCTTTCAAACGTAAAATGCAACATCTGTCCTCAAATCTGCAGTGCCTTGATTTGGGGAACATCCAAAACCTCAGGTCAGAGCTGGAGGCGCAATGGAAGGTGTGTGAGCAACTTGACAGCATACGCTACACAGAGCAGATTGAAAATTGCCTGTCAGACTTTGACATACGGTTTCAAGACTCAGCTTTATTTGAGCCAATCGCTACATTTAAGTGCTGTCCATTTACGTAAGATGTTGAGGGTGATTCACTCGCATCAGAAATTGCAACACTGTTTCACTTAAAACTCCTCTACAGTGGAGGATGAGATTTTTACACTACAGGATGACATTCAGCTGGAGTCTGGGGCGATTGGGCAGTTTTGGAACTTACTCACAGAGGAAAAGTACCCAAACATGAGGAAATGTGCTACTTCCTTGACTCCACTATTCGGCTCTACTTATTTATGCGAGTCAGCCTTTTACCACATGAAGATTATTAAATCCAAATACTGTAGTGACCATAAATGTATTGAATTGTTATTGTGCCATAAAGTTATTCAGTTATACAAGGTACAACAACATATATTTTATGTATAAAGTATACTCAGTATATAGCATTTTTAATGTAGATAAATCATTTTGATCTGGTCATTTTAAAAGTAGCTCGCAAGCTGAAAAAGTGTGGGCACCCCTGGTTTAAGATATCAAAACACTAAATAAGAAGCACAGAAAAAGCTAAATACTGTAATCCCTCCTCGATCGCGGGGATTGCGTTCCAGAACCCCCCGCGATAGATGAAAATCCTCGAAGTAGAAACCATATGTTTGTATGGTTATTTTTATATATTTTAAGCCCTTATAAACTCTCCCACACTGTTAACATTATTAGAGCCCTCTAGACATGAAATAACACCCTTTAGTCAAAAGTTTAAACTGTGCTCCATGACAAGACAGAGATCTTCTTTCTTCTTTCTCACAATTAAAAGAATGCAAATATATCTTCTCTTCAAAGAAGTGCCCGCATCAGGAGTAGAGAATTTCAGAGTGAGAGAGAGAGAGAGAGAGAGAGCGCTCGCAAAGAAAAGCAAACAATCAAAAAATCAATACGTGTGCTTTTAAGTATTCCGAAGCACCGCAATAAAGCGGCATTTTTTAGAGGAGTGTCAGTATCTTCTAAGCAAAAAGCCCCTCTGCTCACATCTCCTCCGTCAGGCGCAGAGAACGTCAGAAAGAGAGAGAGAGTGCGCGCGAGATTAAAGCAAACAATCAAAAAATCAATACGTGTGCTTTTAAATATGCCGAAGCACCACAATAAAGCGGCATTTCTTAGAGGAGCATCCGTATCCACTAGGCAAACAGCAGCTGTGCAAACAGCCCTCTGCTCACACCCCCTCCGTCAGGCGCAGAGAATGTCAGAGAGGGTGAGATAGAGGCAGAGACAAGCAAACAATCAAGCACCGCGTGGGATGCATATCTTATATCATTGAGGAGTTTTAGTTAATATGTAATACATGCTCTGATTAGGTAGCTTCTAAGCCATCTGCCAATAGCGTCCCTTGTATGAAATAAACTGGGCAAACAAACTGAGGAAGCATGTACCATAAATTGAAAGACCCATTGTCCGCAGAAATCCGCGAACCAACGAAAAATCCGTGATATATATTCAGATATGCTTACATTTAAAATCCGCGATAGAGTGAATCCGCGATAGTCGAAGCGCGATATAGTGAGGGATTACTGTAGTAGCTCCACCCATTAGTAATAGTACACAGATACCATCAATGGGATTCTGCTTATAATATCTGACAATTCAAAACGTATCGTGTACATGTTGAATGAATAATACTGCCTAAAAAAAGTTCTCAATTCTTGAAAAATAAATAAAAAATGTAAATGAAAGCATGAAGAAAAAGTAGAAACTCTGCATGAGATCTCTTATATATGCAGTAGGTGTATAAAGGTACTGCAATGATTTCCAAAAGAACAATTATCACAGTTATGACTTTATATCATAGCATTAACCTAAATTATTACATCAAACTGAAAATGAAGTTTTGCAAGTACAGTAACTTGAATATGCCTTGACACAATTTAAAGTAAAACTTTTCACTCTTTAAAGGTTTAAATATTTTTAGAAAGGTAACTAGAGCAATGTACCTTCACATAGGCAAAAGACATAAGCAAGTAAATTGCAATATACAGTAATTTTATAAAATCCGAGTGGGAGTGCTGTTTTCTTTATGCATTTGCACACTACTAATCACAGCCAAATTAGATTTGGCAAAGGTACACTGCTTATCAAGGAAGGGGTTTACAAATCATATACTATAAGCAATGGCAAGGTATGCTAAATTGATCATCTTACAGGTTTTTCATCTCCATGGCTGAAATTCCTTTAATCCCCAGGTTAAAAGTAATGTCACACTAACAGGTTTTATAAAGAACAAAGATAAGGGGAGAAAAATTAAAAATGTTTCCACAAAAAGACAATTCTCATGTAATAATTACTGCAAATAGAAGATATGATCATGAACATCCAAATATACAATTATACCTACAGCACAAATCCAAAAGCTTGACGAAAGAGACACACAAAGTAATTGTATCCTGCCTCAAGTTGCAAATTCATTCAGTAAGCCAATAAAATCCAAGGAACACTAGTCAGGATTTTACAAGTAACAAAGAACAAAAATCATCCCATATGTAAATGTAATTATTTCTTCTCAAGACATAAACTTTAGCTAGTTTCATTCACACTTGGGTGTGTGTGTTTATTATGAAGTGGCTACTTTGAAATGATATATGTTTAGAATGAAAACAAAGTTTGACACATTTAATTGCTTTGCAGTATTCAGATTATGTGAAGAAGGATACAAAACAACCAGATTAAAACCAGAAATGGTCTACCTATTATGAAAGAAAGTTGATGAACATCATTTACAGTACTTCCCCAAAACTGAATTTTTAAAATCATGCTTAACTGTTTGAAATTCTATGTGAGTAGATTTGTCCTTTAGGTATAGTGTTTTTAAATATACTGTGTAACATTAAATTCTAAAAGCAGCTTTATCCAGGTCAGGGTCATTTGGGCTGGCATTTGGAATTGCTATTTAACATGACATGGTTTGTATCTACAGAAAAATCCACTCAGACAGGCATGGATTTAGACATAGGATGCTACAGTAAGTCGATGAGATTCAGTAGCTGTGTTAACTTGGTTTTGCTTTGAAGCCAAATAAATTTCTTGATTTCACTATATTATTCCTCTGTTTATTTTTATCTCCTTAAAGCTACATGCACGCTTTGTCCTGAAAATCCTTATTGGTGTTATTCATTCTTTGCGTTATAAATTCTGTTTTCACTATTAAAATAACAGAATATTGCAGCACAGACTAAACATAACAGTATGCACCTACCAAAGGTAGCACAAAAAGAAACTGTAAAATGGTGAGGTGAGGTTTTTAGATGCATTCATGTATTATGTGAAAAGCACCTATGAAGACTGCCATATCTGTTCCCCATTGGAATGATTTTGTTAAAATATGGCACACATATTCTTCAAGGAAATTTGCTGGCATAGTTCAATCTTTTTTGAGAATAGAGCACAATGTATACATTTTTAAAATTTCAAAATCATCTATTCAAAAGCAAGTATGAATTTAGAAAATCATCTTAAAATGGAAAAACTTTCTGTGTGAGTACGAATTACACTGCTGCTTTAAACTTAGCTTGAAAGTGATTACATTAACTTGTATATCTGGAATATTTTCCTCTTTTACTCATCCAACAGTCTCTCCTGGTGGAAAAATGGATCCCTGATACAATTTAGTCAAATGCCAGAAGATGCACACGTGCAAGAAGCTCACTTCTCATTTATCCCTGCAGACCAGACACAGGAAATTCTGCCTGATTCCGATGACACCACTTCCGGTTCAGGCCCCCGAGGACGTCACTTATGGTTCCGGCCCCAAGAGCTCACTTCCGGCTTCACAAAGACGTCACTTTTGCTGACCTGCTTTAAAAGCAGGACAACCTCCATTTGTATTCAGTTCTGTTTTGGACTCAAATCTGTACACAACTGGGTAACATATTTGCCTTTTTGCAGCCAGGAATAAATATACGGATGGCTGCCCCAAACCTTTTTTGTGTTTCAAGGCTATTCATTTCACAATGGCGTAGTCAGCAGGATGAGGGCCTCCTTATTGAACAAGGAGCCAAACCTAAAAGAAGCCTTGACACACCTCACAAAGAAGAGGAGTCTGAATTATGTGGTATGGGATGCTAAATCAGAAGTTGCATTTAGTGACATCAGCTCCAGTATTGAAAGCTCATAACTTATCCTTGCCTTTCATCCTTCATATTGATGCTTAGGACACATTTCTTGGGGCTGTGCTGAGCCAATGTGTTGATGGAGTCAGAAACTGTTGGACCGGGAAACCACGTATGCGGGAGGCCATAGCGATTAAATGGGTGATCATTCAGCTGAGGTACTACCTCTTAGGCTGAGAGTTCACCCTTATAATGGACCTTTACAGTGAATGGCCTTACACAAGTAGTCAAACCCGTAACTCACGAGGTGGTTCTAAGACCTACAGCATTAGAATTTTTCAGTAATTTACTGCCAGGGTGTCCTGCAAGCCAAGGCCGATGCCCTCTGTCGACACAACCTCTTGGCCAGGTATGCCCGACCCAATGGATCTGAGTTGTGGGTGCTGCCTCTGAGCATGTGTACATGAGAGGCAGCTAGAAAGACCACTACTGGTTCTGGCCCCCAAGGACATCGCTTCCGCCGACCTGCTTTAAAAGCAAGACAACCTCCATTTGTATTGTTCTGTTTTGGACTCAGATCTGTAGAAAACTGTGCAACATATTTGCCTTTGTCCAGCCAGGAATAAGTATATGGATGGCTGCCCCAATCCTTTTTCGTGTGTCAAGGCTATTCATTTCACACTGCCTTAAACACAGATAATAATGATTCAATATTTATCTGACACTATTGGCTAAAGGCAAAACTCCTCACCTGCTCTCCATCATGGTTCACAGCAGTCGACAATTTTACCTTGAAACCAACAGATATTTTAACTCTCTATTGGATACTTCTTTGAAAACTGTTATGATTATGAAATTTAATGTATAACTAGGAACAGACCCTCCAAAACCAATAACTAACATTAGGACATCAATCAATGCCTTTTTTTTGCATCACTGGAATTGGAATCTGCTGTCCTTGAAAGTTAATGAGCCACCCCAAACTGACAGTGCCGTTCAAAAGCATGGTATTAATGTAATCTACTAAGACATTTCCTTGTATTCCAGTACCACTGTTACTTTTGAATATGACTCATTGTTACAAAAATATTTAATATACAAAAACGTGATAATCATAATGCTCCAACTTTTACATTAGTTTTACACTAGTTAACCAAGTCACAAAACACAAATGAATGTTATGTCATGTATACATTTTCTTACTTGTTTCTTTATCTTACTGCATGCTTTCTCTTTGTTGTATTTGATTTGTTAATTTTGTTAATTGTAACATTCACGGCAAACTGATTTTTTCTTTTAAGAAATAGAAATGTTTTGGTCTCGTCCGATGCGAGAGATGGACGTCTGAAGTGGAGCTCCGCTAGCAGTGGTGCTATTTTTCATATTATTTGCTTATTATTCTGAGATATCCTGTATTTATTCAACCCGAGAGGGACCGCTACAGTATATGTAAACACATATAAACATGGCCAACAAGAAGGGGGGTCCGAAAGAATCGAAGACTAAAGCTACATCCAAGCTGCGATCAGCAAGCCCTAGTTCGAGATACGGCCTCTCAGAGACAGACCTGGATCAGATGGGCGAAAGTACAGACTCCTCGGGACCACGGTCCGCTACATCGTCGCCGGCTGAGAGCGAAAAGGGGAGCGAAGGTGCGATCGTGAGTGCAGATGTGGATAGCTCGCCGATTGGAGAGGATTACCTGAAACTGGAAAAGGCGGGAGGTCCGCGGCTTCAGTTACGCAATTACGCGGACTGGAGCAGCGGGACACCGCTTCAGCAGAGTCTGCTGCTTCATCTACGGCACAAGAAGGCACATTTGAGCTATCTGAACTGAAAGTGTTGCTCGCTGAGCTCACGCAAGATATAAAGAAAAGCGAGAAGGCTAATGAGAAAGCAACGGCAAAGGCACTTGAGAGACTGAAACAGGAATTAAAACAGGAAATCCAACAGGCAAATGAAAGGCTGCGTCAAGAAGTACAACTTGAACTTCGACAGGTGCTGGGTAAAATTGAAGAGCGCACTGAGAAAAACTCGGTTAAACTGAGCACGCTTGCTGATCGATTGGAGCATCTTAGTGAGACATTCACGAATCGGATCGAAATAGCCGACATCTAGCTGCCAGTGCCGAGGAAAGAGCAGTAAATGTCAGTTCGGAATGTAAAAAACTCGGAGAAAAACTTGGAGACAGACTGGCTGCTTTAGAAGATGGGAATAGAAGGTATAATGTCAGAATTGAAGGCCTGCCGGAGAATCGAGAAAGTTTAAACCCGGTAACTGGCAACTGAACTTTTTTCTAAAATAATCGTCTTCCCTGACTTCTCTCCAGCAACAGCTATCAAACGCGCCGCCTTCTATAATATTAAACAGCAGCTACGGCAAGCCAATGTCAAATACGGCCTCCTGTATCCGGCAAAACTGAAAGTGGAATGGCAGGGTCATTTCTATGTTTTCGCTAGCAAGGAGGAGGCAGAAAATGAGTTAAGAAAGCTGATCCGGGACTATTCTGATACATAATTGTGAGTCATGGCGGTAAATGATAAAGCTAGGATTAATAATCTACTGTCTGATCTATTTGTTTTAAAATATGGGTTTTTATCAGCATATATTCTCATATTCTTATATTATTATTACTTACTTATTACTTATCATTACTTAGTATTACTAGGGCGCTAAATGTTTATGTTTTATTGTGCTTAATTACGTTTTCCTCCTCTTTTTTCTTTTCTAATTATTTCATGTGTACCCTAAATGAGACTGTTCAATATCATACCCTTGGTTTGCTGTTATTGCTATTACTGCATTAAGACTTGTTATGCTTGTTTTGGACACATCTTTAACACCATCACCTGGGTTTATTATCTGGGGATATCATCTTAATGCACTAAAATTGATGAAGATTATATATATATATATATATATATATATATATATATATATATATATATATATATATATATATATATATATATATATATATATATATATATTAAGTGCAAAATTCTTTTCTTTTTTTTCTTTTCCTCTTTTAAAGACTATATTGGTAACAGATATCTCTATCTTTTAACCTTAAAGCGCCACTGCATGGGGGCTTGATGTGCTTTGGACGTGCTCTGTCTCTGGGTATGTCAGAGGACTGGGACTGCATGAAGTGGGTTTTAGCCTCACCTGGGGAGGCAAAAGGGAGGGTGGGGGTTAAGGGGAAGAGAAAGAGAGCAGGCTTGATCTATATCTAATCTATCATCTCAATCTTTATAATTATAACTATCAACGTAATAATAAGCTGCATGGCAACAACTCTTGGGGGAATAGGAAATTAAGACCTAAACTATTTCACTTCCAGTTAAGACTATAATATGACACCAAAAACTCAGAATCAGTGTCTCCATGATGGGACAGTTAACTCGTAAGCTGGAATGTTAAAGGCCTGAATCACGAATTAAAGAGAAAGAAAGTACTTTCTCACCTAACAGGTCTAAATGCTAAAATAGTATTTTTACAGGAAACCCACTTACTAAGTAAGGATCAGTTCCGGCTGCAAAAGACTGGACTGGCCAAATGTTCCATTCTAGTTTTACAAAGAAAACTAGAGGGGTGGGAATTCTCATACATAGAACAGTACCATTTGTAGCATCAGATGTAGTATTGGATCCTGAAGGGAGATATGTGATGGTCATGGGAGACTTATCTAACTGTAAAATGATTTTGATAAATGTTTATGCACCTAATGTTGATGATAAGGAATTTATACAAAATTTATTTGCATCCATTCCCAATCTGAACACTCATAAACTTATAATGGCTGGGGACTTTAATTGTGTTCTAAATCCACTTTTAGATAAGACTTCCTCCACAGGGGGAATGGCAACTAACACCGCAAAGATAATTACAAAGTTTATAACTGATCACAACTTATCAGATCCCTGGAGGTTTTTAAACCCAAATTCAAGAACATATTCTTTCTACTCACCAGTACATCATTGCTACTCAAGGATTGATTACTTCTTTATAGATAATAACTTCTTGCCTAAGATTAAATCTTGTAAATACGATGCTATTGTTATTTCAGACCATGCTCCGATGATCTTGGAGCTGAAATTACTAAGCCCCATACACTCACCCAGCAGATGGCGTCTCAATCCGCTTCTATTAGCTGACGAGAATTGTACTGAATTTATATCCAAACAAATTGAATTCTTTCTAGAGACAAATACATCCCCTGAGATCTCTGCAGGAATACTCTGGGAAACTCTTAAGGCCTTCTTAAGAGGACAGATTATCTCATATCTTTCCCACAGAAATAAATCCGAGCGAAGAAAGTAGCAGAGATAAAAGCGAAATTACTAAAATAGATGAAGAACATGCCAGACTACCAAGCGAGACTCTACATAAGAGGAGGCAGGCTCTACATTCAGAATTAAACCTCTTGACAACTAAAGAAACCGAACAACTAATTTACAAATCCAGACATCATTATTATGAACATGGAGAAAGCTAATAAGCTTTTAGCGCAACAAATTCACAAGCAAGATGTACGCAGCGCAATCTCGGTAATTACTAACACGAACGGAGATAAAATCATCGAACACAAAAATATAATGTACACTTTTAGAGACTACTATAAATCCCTATATACTACTGAGTTTAAAGAAGACAATATACAATCTAATGCATTTCTGGATAAATTACAGATACCACAAATTGGCGCTATTAGTGTGGAGGAGCTCGATAAACCTCTGTCATTATCAGAATTACTGGATGCTATAAAGTCACTCCAAGGTGGAAAAGCAGCAGGCCCTGACGGCTACCCTGCAGAGTTTTACAAGAAATTCTCCGCTCAGCTAGCTCCCTCCTATTAGCAACATTTACAGAAGCCAGAGATAACCAATCTCTTCCACAAACCTTTCGCCAAGCACTAATCACTGTCTTTCCAAAACAAAATAAGGACTTATTACAATGTGCATCATACAGACCAATTTCACTTCTGAATAACGACGTTAAAATACTCTCTAAAATCATAGCTAGAAGGATGGAGAAAGTGCTCCCTCAGTAATATCACAAGACCAAACTGGATTTATTAGGGGCCGACACTTATCTTCAAATCTTGACGCCTGTTTAATGTAATATACTCACCAACTAAATCAAACACCCCAGAAATATTATTATCATTGGATGCAGAAAAAGCATTCGACATGATTGAATGGAAATACCTTTTTACTATTTTGGAGAAGTTTGGGTTTGGCCCGAACATTTGTGCATGGATTAAATTACTGTATACTAACCCAGAAGCTTCAGTTTGCATCAATAACATTTGCTCAGACTACTTTAAACTAGAGCGTGGCACAAGACAAGGATGCCCTTTGTCACCACTGCTGTTTGCAATTGCCATTGAACCACTGGCAATACATTGTCGAAATACTGATCAGATAAAGGGGATTAGCAGAGAAGGACTGGAACAGAAAATCTCATTATATGCAGATGACATGGTACTGTATATATCGGACCCAGAAAATTCTGTGCCTGCAGTCTTAGCAGCACTCACAGAATTTCAAAAGCTCTCTGGTCTCAGAATTAATCTGAATAAAAGTGTACTCTTTCCGGTGAATTCGCAAGCATATAATATTAGATTAGACACCCTTCCTTTTATCATTGCAGAACAGTTTAAATACCTCGGGGTAAACATCACAAGTAAACATAAAGCTCTTTATCAACAAAATTTCGTGTCTGCATGGAAAAAATTAAACAAGACTTGCATAGATGGTCAACCCTTCATCTCACACTAGCTGGAAGAATTAACACTGTTAAGATGAATATTCTTCCTAAGCTCCTTTTTATTTCAAAACATACCAATATACATTAATAAATCGTTCTTTAAGCAATTAGATTCAACAATAACCTCATTTATTTGGAATTCTAAACATCCACGCATCAAAAGAGCGACCCTACAAAGACAAAAGGCAGAAGGCGGCATGGCTCTACCTAACTTCCAGTTTTATTACTGGGCAAATATACAGTCGATAAGAACCTGGACACAAATAGAAGAACATACACAGGCATGGACCGCAATAGAAGTAAAATCCTGCAGTACTTCTTTGTATTCCTTGCTTTGTGCTCCAATAAACACACGTTATCGGCAATACACTAATAACCCAATTGTGCTCCACTCACTTAGAATCTGGAACCAATGTAGAAAGCATTTTAAGACGGAGAAGCTTCTTTCTGTGGCACCCCTGCAAAAGAACCACCTCTTTCAACCCTCACAAACATATGCAGTTTTAATATCTGGAAAAATTTGGAATTAACTTGCTTAGAGATCTTTATATAGACAACGTCTTTGCATCCTATGAACAATTACATTCCAAATTTAACATTCCAGCTACAAATTTCTTTCACTATCTTCAAATCAGGAACTTTGTTAAACAGAACCTTCCAGATTTTCCTCATCTTGCACCCTCATCCACGCTGGAAAAATTATTGCTCAATTTCAAGGAGTTAGACTCCATCTCTACAATATATAAAATCCTTTTACAATCCCTTCCTTTCAAAGATCCAAGAGGACACTGGGAAAATGACCTCTCAATTAATATATCAGAAAAGGAGTGGAAAGTAGCAATGCAGAGAATTCACTCAAGCTCCATATGCAAAGCATACAATTATACAACTCAAAATTATATATCGAGCACATCTGTCTCGACTAAAACTCTCCAAAATGTTTCCAGGGCATGATCCAACCTGCGAACGTTGCAACCAAGCCCCAGCCTCACTAGGTCACATGTTCTGGGCCTGCTCCAAATTAACATTATTCTGGACAAAAATTTTTAATTACCTCTCAGACAGTCTTGGACTCACAATCCCTCCTAACCCATTAACAGCTGTGTTTGGGGTTCTTCCAGAGGGTCTTAAAGTGGAGAAAGACAAACAAATTGTGATTGCATTCACTACACTGTTGGCACGCAGACTTATTCTGATAAACTGGAAGAACCCAAACTCTCCTCTTTTAAGTCAGTGGGAAACTGATGTGTTATATTATTTAAAATTGGAAAAAATCAAATACTCAGTTAGAGGATCTGTGCACACTTTTTTCGAAACATGGCAGGATCTAATCAGTAATATTTTGAAATGATTTTATAAAGCACAGAGAATTTGTTGATTTAGGTATTTTTAAAAGCCTTAAATTTTACACCGTTTGGCTTGCTCTCTCTCTCAAGGGTGGGGATCGATCTGTTCTTAGCATAATTCTTTTTTTTGTAAAACTTGATTGCTATGCATTGATTGTAATAAAATTAATAAATAAAAAAAAAAAAAAAAAAGAAATAGAAATGTTCATCTTGACTTTAAAATGGACATTGATTGCAATGCATATGTCACTTTTGTGTGGTTTCAACCATCTAGACATTTTTTGCATCCATTTTGCTCAAATTAGTTTTGTATGGGGCAGGAACCATCTTTGAGGCACCAATAACAAAACACACAAGTTCTGGTACATGGAAACCTAGACAAGCTGTAAATCCAGACTACTTGAAGAAAAAGAAAAAAACAAGCCAAATTAATAAAGGGAGAACATGCAAACTGTTCTCCTTCTGGAGCTGCTAATCACCAGTACTAACCATTGTGCCACCATGTCTCTCTGAGTGATTTAATTCCAAGTCAACTAGTAAGCCAGCTTTATATATAATGCAGAGCGAATTAATAGGCAAACAGACAGTCCCTAGAGGCTTTATAGCAGCGTCAAGATCAATGTTTTAAATATAATGCCCTTAGTAATAAGCAAATCTCACAAGGTTCTTTTATTGGGACTTGGCTAATTTCACCTGAGAAAAGTGTTAAAGCAAGCTGTACTCACAAATTAGGTCATCAGCTTTGGAGATTTTTGTGACAAGCAGATTTGACTTTTTGCACTGGATATTTACTTGCCTTCCACCTAACACCTAAACCACCTAACCTTCTACCTTCCACCTAAAGGTATTCTATATTTGAATGATACTCCTCACAGGGAGTGAGTACATAAAAGTATGACATTGAGAAAAGGGTTTTACAGACATTAAATTTTCACAAAGCTCAAAATCATTCAGACACTTGTTGGGAAACAACTGATGAATGCAGCTGCACTACAACTAAAAGAATGTTTTTACAATTTATGACAAAATCATGTCTGTGTGGAATTTATATATTTACAAAGTATTAAACCCACACTTTAAAGACAGGCATATTGTTTAACATGTGATTCTAAATTATCACTAGAACAAGCACATTTGTGGTTACGTATGGGTGTGTGCCCTGTCATGGCCTGGTCTCCTTTATAGGATTTCTTTTCCATTTTAGAATGGGTTACAATCTCCTTGAGCCCTGTACTGGACAAAGTACATTCAGAAGTGATAAACCCATAACTTCTTTCTTGTATTACCTAATATTAGTAGGCACACCATGCCATGCCACTCCCTCGTTCTTCCAGAACTACAAAAACACTCTTATTTATTCAAAAAGCAATTTTCTTATTAAGCAGGTAATATTTTACCCTTTTCTCTTTGCTGTAAGCAAGTAGTTTATCTTCTTCTTTGGGATGGAACACCAGTGTCTCCACAGAAAACAAGAGAGGTTGTCTTTGAAAGTTTGCTCCCTCTTCTGTGCTGATGAAAAGCATTTGGTCTCTGTCATTGATAGTAGAGCTGACCAGAATAATCTGCAAAAAAAAAAAGAGAATTAGATGGTTAACTATGAGATGGACATCATAGAATTCTTACATGACAAGCAAGGTGACCTTTGCAAGTGTTTTACTTCTGACACAAATTATAGCTGCTCTTTGCCTTTTAACATTAAATATCAAATTCATGGAACTGATGTACATCTTTTTTTGCATGTCTGCATGGGTTTACTTTGAGTCTGAATTGCTCAGTTTGAGGATTTGTGCTGAGATGGTTCCTACATTATGCTTGATGCTGTCAGAATAGGCTGTTACAACAGAACAAAAGAAAAAAGTATGAATACATGAATGGTGGATGAAAGAGCAAAACCTCTAAATGAATGTATTTAGAATGGCCTTTTTCACAAGTATTCTTAACATCTGTTTATGTTTCAATGGTGTTTAGGTTATGCGCTTATTAATCAACTAACCTTGACTGGATTGTTACTCTTAGTCATCAATCTAAATACAAGTTGCAGAATAAGCCATGCCACAAGACGCACAGGGAGAAATTGTTTATTGACTGTGGAACTGCACATATTGGAAAAAATGTACAAACAAATTCTGACAGCATATTTAAAACACTGACAAACTTTTCAGGAGAACCAAATTGCTAGCTATTTCACTAGATAAATATTGAGAATATTCACAGTGTATCCCTGAATTTATCACAAGCTGTCTATAAATATATAAACAAATACACTCTTATGAAAATAATACATTGGTTACTGCATATATTATGAAGATTAAATTATGGACTTTTTAATGAAAACTACATAAAGTCTTAAATAAAGGTATGTGCCCTTGGAATTATTACAAAAATGAACTTATCATACTGAATTGTAAATCCTGACTGTAAATTACAAAGAGAATGGTAACTTGACGTACCAGTGTGTTGACCTTTAATCTTTGCAAGTTGACATTAGGGACATAAATATAAGGAGATTTGGCACTAAATGTTACAAACTCTAATTTTGTTTCACTTTTAACAGTGTCATCACATTATATGTAGAGAATTCAAATATATCATTGAACATTACCATGCTATTATTAAAGGATTCGACTGCACTTACTAAGAAAATACCAAATCATGGAAGAAGATATGAAATTGATAAGCAGGAGATATTTTTATCAGAACATATAAAGTTTTATGCAGATCGTTCATGAGCAAACCTTCAGATGTTATTTGAGAATTAATCCTTTTGGAGTACTAATAGCATTAGTGTGATAAATGTAAGGCAGTTGCACAAGATCTTGAAATCTGAATAACTTTAATTTTCTTTGATTTCCTACTTCATCAAGTTGGTAGTCAGTTACTAGTTGCTGATGAGGGGTAATTATGGTCCACTTCTTGATTTCTGGTGGTCAATGTGGGTGTGAATTCAATTTATGATTGTGCCTTTTGCATTATGATGGTATGGGACACCAAATGTGGGCATTTATAAATAACCAGTAACGGCGCACTGCACAATAACGCGCACTTGACTTATTGTTTTCCTGCTCTTTCTCTGTATGTTTAGCATTCGTTTGCTCAGAGGTTGATGCGCTTGCTGCTTCCTGAGCAGCTCTTCTTTTCTCCACCCTAGCGGCCCGCTTATTCTCTTCTTTCGTCGGCTTCTTTTCACGTTAAAACTGATTAAGTCAGTATTTGTGTTGCAATTACTTAGTACGTTTTCTTCAATTTCTCACTTTAACTGCATCAAGAATGATTTAAGATATGAAGAGATAAAAAAATGATGGCGAAGGTGGGAGGGAATAAAAATTGCACCCATACGCAAGTATTACATGGCCGCACTTCTGCGCACTGCCGAGAGTTGATTCTACAATAAAATAAAAATAAAAAGAGTAATAAAAATCATCACCCTGAAAGCGGATTGTAGATGTCACACAGTATATGTGTACCAAATTTCAGGTCAATAGGTGAAACGGTTTGCAAGCTACAGGTGATTTAAAATCCTGGACAGACAAATGAACAGCCACAGTAGCGTATTATATATTAAAATGGGGTCCTGCACTGAAGCTGCATTCCTGCTTAGACTGTGAAAGACAATAACTGCAACATGGATGTTGTAATGCTATATTTTGATCTTATACACAGTTTTGTCCAATATTTGAAGAGATGTCACACTTTTTAATCTTGAAAGATTAGCTTAATGAGTTTGTATTTTATATTTTAAGGGTCAATGAAAACATGAAATCAAATAATTGAACTTGTGCAAAAAGTAGTGAAAACCACATTCATCATTCTTCTCAGTAAAAGTGAGCTTCTCAGTATGTTATAATCTATGGCAAACATCAACATATAAAAATATGATTTATGAATAAAGTTTCTCTATTCAGGATTATTTTGTGTTTAAGTAAAAAAATATATAATTACCTAAATAATTAACACTGAGTACGAGAGACAAATCTTTCACGTATGTGTGAATTACATTTTTTTGTTGGAGTTTGACTAGATTCATCCTAATACAGTAATGACGCATGGTTTTTGTCAGATAAAATAATATTTAAAAGAGTTATGAAATTATCTATCTATCTATCAATCTAATAAAACACAAATACAAATTAAATAAGATTATGGTGCACAGTTACACTATGACACAAAATGTATTTTATTTTACATTATATAAAAAGAAAATCATTTTTAAAATGTACAAATGTGCCAAATTTCAAATACAACAATCTTCAGTTCCAGGTAGACACACACTCTCAAAGCTTGGCTGAATTCGTGGCCCAACCCGTGGGCAAAGAGTCTCCACTGACACAGCCTCAAACCTCTGCAAAATATAACAAATAACAAACATACTTAAACTAATTTCAGATCCTTATTGGCCCAAGCCTTACTCTGAGAGCACTGGGTGCAAGACATACACCATATTTGAATCAGACAGCAGGCAATTGTAAATCCCATTCACAAACACACCAACATGGGGTGAGCTTAGAATTTCCAGTTCACCTAACACATACATGTATTGAATGTATGAAGACACTAAAAAAAAACCCCCACAGACAGCCACTTGAACATAGGATTCAAGCCCCAGATGCTTGATCAGTTAGAACTTGAACTGTATTAAGAACCAGAACTGTATTTCATAAAGGAACTGTGCACAGGAAGTAAGACAGGCATAAGACAGTTGTACTTCCATACATTTCTCTATGCGTTTAAAGACCTCTTTTTTTTATATAGCACTTTGTAAAATATAACATCACACAGCATTTTATATCACACCACAATATTAATTTGCTTAATGTATTTTTTATTCATAGTAGTAGAACTATAATAGACAGTACAGTGAAGTGATCAAGGAAGAAATAAAATGGTGTCATTGAAGGATACGTGTTAAAAATAAATATGTTCTTGAACTTAACTAAATTGAACAACAATATATCTTCACCAAATTTTAAATGTTAAAATTTAAGGAACATCACGCACAAATAAGACAGCTCCTGGATAGCTGGTGTCTCCAAAGTGGAAGAGTGTTCATTGTGAGTTGTACAGTTCTACAGTGATGACATGGAGTTGTATTTATTAATTATACAAAATTATATTTCTTCATTTATATCTTTAGTTAACTGCTATGATAAAATAAGGTATTGGGCAAGTCTGCTTTTTTTTGCTTTACATTTAGAACAAGAGACTGTGTGTTATTGCATGGCAATTTGCATTAATTTTTAATGAACTGCACTCAATTTGCAATAGTGTAAAGTGCAGCGGCCAAATGAAAGTTTAGTGCACTCACATTATAAGAATAACATTTTCCGAACTGAACTTCTTGTTAATAATTATTAAACTATTTAGGGACGAGAAATGTTCAATACGTTCATTTATTAATTATCTTTGACCCACCTCCTGTCTTCTGGCTTCACTCCTCCTTCTTCTCTTTTACAGCCTGCCTCAGACTCCCCATCCCAGTTGTACGCTCAATAGAACTCTGGCCATGAAGTGCTTTAAACCCCATCTGAGAGTTGATTCTGCCCAAGTACTTAAATTATGTCGGGGGATGTGGCAGCTACTATAAAGTCTCAGCACTATCAAGCCACAGCGCCCTCTTAGTAGCAATTGATGCCACCAGACATTTTTCCTTCCACATTCTTTAAGGCAGGGGTGTCAAACTCAGACAAGCTGGAGGGCCACAATCGCTGTAGATTTTTATTCCATCCACTTTCATAATTAGTACACAATTACTTCTACTAATACAACAGACTTATTTTGCCTTCATTTTAATTGACTTGCTTTTTAAGATTCAAAATCCTTTCAATTGTTTCTTTTTTCTTTAACGGGAATCCAAGCAAGAATGAGATATAAAGCAAGCCAATAGATGATCAGCTAAGGGTTTTAAAGTCAGCTCCCAGGGGGCCACCATTTTCTCTTTAAATAATTTCTTAATTAGAAGCCATTTCTAGCCATTGATGAAATGTGTTATTTATCTCTGTGACTTGTTAATGCTATCATATTGCAATACCAGACATCTAAAACTGTTGATTTTTGTTTTGCTCAACAGCAGCATCAGAATCATTTTTGGCTCTGATCTAACTGATATTTCCAAAACGTTTACTAATTTATTTTTAGATATTTTCTTGAAACAAGATATTGCTTGATTGACACAAAATGCCGGTACAAATGGAATCAAGTTAGTTTGTTAGCTCGTTTTGTATCTCATCATTGCTTGACTGCATTTTAAGAAAGAAAAGAGGCAATTCAGAGTTCTGAATCTTAAAAAAAGCAAGTCAATTAAAAATCAAGGCAACAAAGTATGTTCCATTAGCAGCAGTACTAGTGGCTGAAATGAAAATCTGCGGCCACTGTGGCCCTACAGGACCTGACTTTGGTGCCTGTTCTTTAAAGGGTCGTGTCTTCAAAGCCACAGTACAGCTTGGCTGTTTAAACAGGAAACCATATCATTGTACTTGCAGTTTGGTTCTGTGTACAGCTTTCAGCAAGCCAGGGGTTCTTTAATTGTCTTGCTTGTCGCAGTTTCTTTCTGCATTTGCTGCTGCTTACCCCTGTTGCTCTTCTGTAGCACAAGTAATGCCTCTTTGTTGCATCTTTTCTCCTAACAGTATAACATGTGTCATCTCTATCACAGCCTTATTCTCCCTTTCATCTCAAGGTCTTTCTGCCTTGTGTTTCTTGAATACCAAAATGCCAACATTCAAAGCTTTCTGGGTGTTTATATGGTATAACTACAACACAGTGCTGTTCCGGGGTGATCAGTCAATTCAATCCTTCTTTTTCCCCTCACTTTACAATATGCCACTATCATGCTATTCCAAACCAAATAAAATAAATAAAACCTGCTTAATTTTGACTGGCTATTGCACTACAATTAACAACAATCCATCTAATTGGCCAGAGAGTGATTCGTATGTATTCTGTGTGCACCACAGGCTGGTACTAAACCTGTAGAAATTCAAGTTAATTGCTTATTTGTATAGCACCTTAAGCATCAGTGCATTTAACCTGAATTAGACAGTGGATTTTTAATTTTACTCTACATTCAAAAAATGCTTCAAAATATAGATTGAGAGAATAGTTTAGAAAAGATCCAAATAATTAAAAGTTCTTGGTGTTAATCCACATGCTCTTAAGAGACTCTTAGTCATTTATTCCATTATGTTTCATGACGGGACCACTCAACTGAGACTGCAGCCTTTCCACACAAATAAATAGAAATCACAGAGTAATCACACAAAGTTTGTGCTCTGAATACTAATTCCCAAGCACTACCTCCCCTAATTTATGCATTTAACTAGGGCATTGTTAGAGAACCAAAAAAAAAAAGTCATTTCCTCGCTGACTCAGAGGAATAGATTCCTCACCTTAAAACCTACATTAATTCATCAGTTTTCTTATAGTGCTACTCTTGAAGAAGCTAATGAGAAGGCGGTACAAAAACTGTGCAGGGAAAAGCTGTGGGAGTATAATTATATTAAATACCAGGATAGTCAAATTACCCGCAGTGCTCTGATTGGCTAACTTTTGCTAGTGTAGGTCAGCTGTGCATGGATATAAACTGATTCTAGTCTTCCCGCCATACTTTCACATTGTAAAATCATCATTTTAATTTAGTACTTAGGCTTAAATGAAGTATGTTGGAATATTAATTTCATGTGTACAGTTTAAGTGTTCATTCAGTCCTATTAATATTAACACAGGCAATTTTGCAGTGCAGGAAGAATTTGCTTTATTTAATAGGGTTATTACTTTATTTGATAATTATTGTCATGTGTACGTGAGACTACTTACTTGCAATTCAACATGCATTACACGGCTACTATCCAGCACCATTAACATTAAAAGTACTAGAATTTAACTAATAAAATAATTATATAGTATGTAGCTATATCTTTAAGGTATCAAACATGCACATTTGATAATTTTTTTAATTAATATACTAAAAAAATCAATATGCAACAGCAACAAATGTTTTTATACAATTGTAACATAAGTTTAATATGTCACTGTCCTCTGTAAAAAAATATTTTATAAATCTACTTTTCTTTCTACTCACATGCACAGTGGACACAGATTTAACACAGGGGCTAAATCATTTAGAACTGCTAAGCAAGCATTAGAAAACAAGACAGGGACAACTGCAAAATAGGCATTGTATACTGTTTTGTGTGTCAAAGTCAGTATGAAACTGTATCCCCTTTTCCTTGTTTAAAATGGCATGATTCACAGAAGTGGGAGCCTGCACATGAATAAAGAGTATAAAACCTTGGAACATTGCCCGGCACACCTTTGAAGCAGACGGACAGATGAGAGATAACGTCATCCGATCCGGAAAATCATTCCAATGGAGTGGCAAAAATGACAGACTCTATACATCGGACGCCCACTGCCGAACTGAGTTCTTGTCATGGCTTCCTTCATCTGTTATGCCATGTAAGCCGTCATTAAAGAAAGCTAAGTTATTTCTCCTATGTGATTTCTTACCGCCGTATCACTAAGGGAGGGGTATAACCTTTTTATATTATATCTGTATAGTTTCGGGTTATGTAACACACCGCAATTAAAAAAGAACTTATTCCAATAAGGTAGCTACCGCCCCCTACTGGATACAACAATAAATTACATACAAACACATTGTCTATCCCTAAATTCTGCACCATACCACAGGAAACAGATGTTATACCAATTCACCATAATGCTGTACACAATCATAAGAAACAACATATCATAAATTATGTCTGCTAAAGGATTTGACCAGGGCAGCAGCAGAATTTTAAATTTTGGATGGACTGACTGGATGTTCCATTAAACCCAAAGCAGACAAGTGAATAATATAATTGAGCGAAGGCAGCCAATTCTTCAAATTTATTTGTTTAGAGGATTTGCATCTGGTAGCCTTTTAGCAGCTGCTGTCCCAAACAGATAAACTTACATACTGTAGGTGCACAGACTGAGTGAGGCTTGAGAAATCTAGGAGGATAAGAGTTTGTAGTAAATGGGGAATTGTATCTGTGACCAGGAAATTATAGACCAGAAGTCCAACACATCCATCCATCCACTTTTCAACCCGCTGAATCCGAACACAGGGTCACGGGGGTCTGCTGGAGCCAGTCCCAGCCAACACAGGGCACAAGGCAGGAACCAATCCCAGGCAGGACACACACAAACACACCCACACACCAAGCACACACTAGGGCCAATTTAGAATCGCCAATTCACCTAACCTGCATGTCTTTGGACTGTGGGAGGAAACCGGAGCGCCCGGAGGAAACCCACGCAGACACGGGGAGAACATGCAAACTCCACGCAGGGAGGAAAGTCCAACACAGGAGGACAAAACCAATATATATATATAAATGCCCTAGGAGCAGTGAGGCGGAGGATCGCAGCCCATTTAGTGCACTTTACAAGGAATATGATAAAACCTATGCACATACTGTATGTTAATTGATTAAAACTTGCGTTTAAGGTTCTTCAAGGAATATTCAATATTTTAAAAGATAGCATCCTGACAGAGTGGTGAGGACATAGTGAGACGCTAGAGCTATTGGGAGATAAAGAAAAGGTGTTTAAAGGAGAACTTAAGTAACCAAAAGTAGACAATAGGGGAGAAAGAGCTTGTAAAGGAGAAAAACGTTAGAGGAGATGTGAGCAAACCCCATAAGACCTTAGTGCAGAACACATTAACAGGTAACTCGAAAAGGAAAAACAAAGAATGTCATAATAATTTTGGAATATATCAAGCACAGAAATACAGACAAGATCACGCATTATGCTGATGCCAAATCACATTCAGGCAGAGAGCATAATGGGTTGACTACCTTAGGACATAAGGCTAAGGACATTTCAATAAGATGCAGTAGTTAGCAGTGAGAACTAAATAACTGGATGGGTCAAAAAGCATGGTAATTTTAAAATTTAACCTGGTGTAAGGACTGCTCCCCAATCAAGGGTTGATTTCTGTCATGTGCACCAATTTTCCCACAATATTATCCAGCTCCTCAAGCTCTTACAATGAAAAAGCATGTTGGGAAACTGGAACAGGAGCTTGTCAGCACCAGGTAAGTTGCAAAAGAGGCAAGGTTGGGTTATGAGAGCAAAAAAGTTAGAAGAGACAAATAACACTGAAGAAGTTAAAAGGAGACACACACAAACACATTCATACAAACATTTATTTATGTGTCTGCTAACAGTAGTTTTTCATTGAAAGCTTGCAAAAGTGGAACATTAAGCAACTTATAGTTGCTTACTATATATTACATAACACTAAAACCCAACCATTGGTGTTAACTGTTCAATTACATTACTGTTGGATATGAAAGGAAATGGCTTTGGTGGAATTTAGAGGTTATGGCAAGTTAAGCAATAGAATGGAAGTAGATAGGAATGACTGTGCAGTATGAGAGATGATACAAAGAATTAGCTCAGAAGCACTAAATACTTTGATCTGTCTTGTAAGCAGCCAAAAGGGAAAAATGCTGGTTAAAACATTAGAGTAGAACTTCAAGTACTCTGCAATAAGTTATGTAATCTAATAGTAATTGTCAATATGTATCAATGCCTATTACTAAACTAGACAAAACTGGACTACAAATTACATTATTACTATAATTTGTATACAATTGCTAAACACATAAATAATAATACCCTGTAGGAATGGCACTTTCATCACAAAAACGTACACATGAAACACAAACAATGTTGACTTTTTAAAATCTTTTAAGTACCAGCAACTGGCTTGATCAAGCTTCTCTGATTAAATCTCAGCCCAGGCTTGGCAACCATTACAAAGGCTTCTGTGATTCAAAAATCCATTTTACTCCTTAGGAGAGTTTATGTCATGTTTATTGCCCTCTAGATGGTGCCACAGCTCAAGTGGAAGATTAAATTATACAACAGGTCAGTACCTAGCATTTCTCTGTTAATCTTTTTATAAATACAGTATATTTCAGACAAATATAAACAGCTACTTTTAAGGGAAATGTGTTAAATTTTCAGATGCCTTCTAGTAACTTTTTGTGGATGTTTTAAATAATAAAATTTTGGCAACCAAATTCACTCAAGAGATTATGCCTTATATAGACATATAAATGTATAACTTTAACTCAAAATAGAGGATAAAAGATAAATCATTATGTTAATATTGGTTTATGTAACAGTCTAAGAGTCTAATTTTATTTTATTTTTATTAAGATATTTAGATAGATAGATAGATAGATAGATAGATAGATAGATAGATAGATAGATAGATAGATAGATAGATAGATAGATAGATAGATAGACTGTGGTGGGCTGTCGCCCTGCCCGGGGTTTGTTTCCTGCCTTGTGCCCTGTGTTGGCTGGGATTGGTTCCCGTGACCCTGTAGTTAGGATATAGCGGGCTGGATAACAGATAGATAGATAGATAGATAGATAGATAGATAGATAGATAGATAGATAGATGATATTTCTGTCCCCAAGGAGAAATGTATTTATTTTTGGCAGTAATTTCTTAGCAAATTATTTCTTACATAGATTGACATCATTTAAAATTCAAGATTAAGGAAATTTTACATTTATTGCAAAGTAAAATCGAAACACTGTCCTATGAAAATGTTCTCATAACCTGAATGATTTCCATAACTAAATATAGTTGGCCAGTCTTTAATTTCTGAATGTGGAAAAAAACTTTTGATAAACCAACATGAATACTCCCAAGCTGGAAAATAAAAAAAGGCTTTTAATATAGACATCAAGATTGGTTTATTTTCATAGCAGAGAACCATCATATTCTATTAATGAGGCAATTTATAATTCAAGGAAATGTCATACTGCAGAAAGCAGCTTTCTCCGTTCTGTCAACACCAAATGAAAAGGAAGCGGGTATTTGAAAAGGCCAAATTGCTCATCTTTTTAAATATTTCTCAGAAAGTTACAGTTGTCTGCTGTACATAAATTGCTTTCTACGTCAAGGCAAGCAACAAATCTACTATCAATTATACTGTAAAAAGTTAAAAACCTTGATTTTAAGAGGTACAATAAAAAATATAATAAAATATATGTGAACAAAGGAGATACTGGAAAAAAAATTACCTTGTGCATGATTCTCAAAACGATTTGATCAGAAACACTGTAATCTTGGTCACAGACAGCATGTTGATTGACACTTCTGTGTGACAGCAACTAGGCTAGACTCTTTGGATTCGCACATTTCTTCACTTACTGTATCGTAAAGATATACATGTTGGGTTAATTGGCAAATTTAAACTTGTCTAGTGTGACCAGATGTGTTCATAAAAGATACCTAAAAATGGACTGCTGTTATATCTAAGGATGGTTCCTTCATTGTACTTAATACTGCCAGGGTAGGATCCAGCTTCCCATAAGCCTTAAATGGAAAAATCAATCCAAGAAAATGGACGGATGTTCTTTTATCTCAAAAAAACTAGAACAAACTATAACAACCATGTCTGTGCTAAAATAATACCAACTCATTCTTCCCCTAAGCTAAAACAAAGATGAAGTTGAATTACATAACATCTTTTTACAGAAAGGTCAAAGTCCAGTTTTGAACAAGCTGTAAGTAAACTGCTAACAGAATAAAATACAACTTTTCTTTAATACTCCTTCTATCCATCCATCCATGTTCTTTCTTGGTCAGGGTTGTGTGGAGAAATAGCCTATTTTAGCATCAGAAGTTACAAAGCACAGGTTCATCAAACAGCAACAACAACAACCTTTATTCATATAGCACATTTTTATACAAACAATGTAGCTCAAAGTGCTTTACAAGATGTCAAAGACAAAGTTACAAGAAAGTACAAACAAATAAGATTAGGCAATAATAATAAAGAATAAGTAACAAAAAAAATAAATAAATTGATCTAGTCTTAAAAAACAGATAAATATCAAGTAGAGTAGTGTCCTTATATACAATATCATGATGTAAGTCTCTAAAGATGAGTCCAGTCATAAGGTCAGATGGCCTGGAGGACAAAGAAAAACTAACACAAAAAAAATCCAGTTAGGCTGGAGAAAAAATAAATCTGTAGGGTTCCAAAGTCAAAACACCACCCGGCCCTCTCTGGGCATTCTACATAACATAAATATTCTTAATGCATTCCTCTTTGTTTCCTGGCTTCATATGAGAGGATTCATGCAGAATAAAAGAACATACAGTACTGTATCCTCCTAAGTCTGGGTCAGTTTATCAACCAAACAGCATATGTGAGGAATCTTGTCTCCTTGAAAACATATACATTTTTCGCATTCAAACTGGTACACATGCTCCCTGAGAATGTATTGGAACTGCAGCTCTACAACAACTGTATGCCTGTGCCAAACTTAAACTTTTAACAGTAACTGTACATGTAACACTATTACTACTACCACCACCAGCACTACTGCAACAGGGGTGTCCAACTCCAATCCTACCCACTCTTGGAGGCCCACAGGTTTTCATTCTAACCATTTTCTTAATTATTGACCATTAGTTATTTGCTGCTGATTAACGTAATTTAGTTGATTTATTATTTAAGACTCAAACCCTTTAAATCAGGGGTGAGCAACTTTGGTCCTGGAGGGCCGGAGTGGCTGTAGGTTTTTGATCCAACCCAACTGCTTCATCAGAAGTCGTTTATTGCTGATGAAGCACTTATTGCTCAAATTACATTTTTCTGCTTCATTTTAGTTGTCTTGCTTGTTAAGATTTTGAACCCTTAACTGTTTATTTTAGTCTTAATTTGTTTAATAAAGTGCTCAGAAGTAAACCGAACAGAAAGTGAAGAACTACACATTACTTCTCCGTTTTAGGCTTCAGATCATTTGGATGATACCATTAGAAAGGAAAAAAAAGTGTAAGATTTAAGAATGAACTGACATTACAGAGTTAAAACACTAACAAGTCATAATATTAAATAAGCTCTGTTATTTGCAAGGACTATTTTCAAATTAAGCAACAGGGTTGGCCATCCAGGACTGATTTAGATCACCCTTGTACTACAACTACTATTGCTATTACTACTCATACATTTTTATATATCATGGCTCCAGAGAGTGGAGAAGTATTGCACTGTTAGACACAGAAGTAGGAATGTCACTGTACTCTGCACATATGCCAAAACTACTACTATTAATGATGATACTAATAAAACTACCCCCACAAATGCATCCTTCCCCAATTACCACAGCGGAAATATTAAGACAAGGAAATACATACTAAAGATAGGTTGAGCTTAGGAGCACACGCTGATACAGCGCATTGCCACACCCCCCAAATGACAAATCAACTAAGGATACCAGATTAGGACCCGAGTGCAGCCATACAACGGGTGACACATCAGCACCACACTAGTTCAGATGGAATGGAACCAGTGTAAGGTTTTTTATGGTGGCTGGAATGCCAATTCTGCCACCAGCCCCCAGGTTTTTCCCTGCAGATTGGAGAACCTATATACAGGGCTGGATGCAAATTAATGTCATACCCAGGATGGAGCAATTGCGGGTTAAGGGCGATGCTCAAGGGCCCAATGAAGTAGAGACACTTTTGGTGTTTACGGGATTCGAACTGGCAACCTTTTCGATTACCAGTGCAGATCCCTACCTCAGAGCCACCACTTCGCCCACTATAGAAAAGATATATTAAAATTTCTTATGAATGCAGTTTTCACTCCCATTTATACAATCAGCTTAAGGGAACCCAAAGGACAGCACACTTGTCTTACAATTCTTTAGCTGGGTCTTTGACAAGCTGTAACCCTATTTCAGTAGAGTTGGAGACATTCTCCTAAAACACAGTCAGTCACTTCTACTGACCATTACTGTATAAGGAAATACATTTCCTACTGACCTAAACTATTCCTTAACTTGATTAATAAATTGTTTTATTTTGCTAACAACATTTCACCATTCAATATTCTGCTGCCCTAAATGTGGTAAACCACACCTGCTTGTTCTGCTTGTGGCCTTACATTGCAAGTCTTAATTATGTATTGCAATACAGTATGATGAGAAACTGATACTGCATATATATATGTAAGCTAAGCTTAAGTGTATTTAAAGCAACCAGGCTCATAGATCACAGTGTTGCATAAATCCACTAATTGTTTTTAATCTCTGGTTACTCAAAGGATATATTCAGAATCAGATGAGTTATTAATACTGCTAATACTGTTTGAAGACAAGAAAATCAAACATTTTGAACAAACTGCATATCTAATTGATTGTGGGTGCACTGATTTGTCATACTAAACATCATGTAGGAATTCAGAATTCTTTGTATCAACCCTAAAATTCTTTATAATGTCATTTACCTTAGTAACTGCATACCATATGCATGCTGTGAGCACAGCAAAGTATCACTAACAAGACACAAATGATAAATTCCATTGAGCTGTGCAGGATGGAACTTGAAGTTCATTCTTCAGATTACAGAATTTGATTGCCTAATTCTAATCTTTAGATTACATAATACTAATCTTTTGAGATCCATCTACTTGGGGAAAGTGTGCTGTCAATATATAGACAAGCAAGGCTGTTGTTCCTCAAAATTCAGATGTCCTGAAGTCTACAACTTCAAGCACTAAACCTGAAGCCAAGATGACCAGAATTGCCACAGAACGAGTGCTCCTATACCAGGTTTCATGAGAGAAATTTAATGAAAGTAAAAGAAACAGTGTGTCTGAACTGCCACAGAATATGACTTAAATGATTTCACTAGCAGAATAGCATTAGTGGTTCAGATGTAAAAGCGACAAGCTGCCGTTGATCAAAGTTAATGTTTGGAGGACTTTGCCAAGCACGAATACTGTAATCTGTAAAAAATGTGCGAGTCTGCCAGTTTTAGCGTTTCAGGAAAATTTTGCTTTTATTTGAATGCTTATTCTCCATTCTGGAAAGTCAAGATAGTATTTACTAAACATTTAAATTTATGATTATGATACTTTAATGATCTATAATATCTATAAGTTGGTAAAATCTGAATTGTCACTACAAATGGGAACCAGTAAATTTATGTGGAGTTTACCAGCTGTCCCTGTGCCAACATTTTTTTATCCAGGCACTCTTTTTCACACCTCAAACTATGTATATTAGTTTAATTAAGGATTTGAGATAGGCGTACTGTGACTTTGGATGAGTATGAGTGTGCCCTGCAATGGTCTGGCAATGAAACTAGAGTTGGTTCCTGCCTTATGCCAGATGGGATATAATTTGACTCCTCTTAACCCTGAATTTGATTCAATGTGTTTGGATGCATGTTATCTCTTACTTATAACTTGTCAAACTAAAACTTCCATGGGATTGTCAACATGCAGTGTATAGTGATGCATTAAATGTTCTTTATCATTACCTCCTATGTTTTCTGTAGTGGTATTTATCAATTTGATGTTCAACTGAAATATAGCCTATAAAGTTATCTACCTCTGTCATTAGATTTTGAAAATATGACCTACACAACAGGCGGCACGGTGGCGCAGTGGTAGCACTGCTGCCTCGCAGTTAGGAGACCTGGGTTCGCTTCCTGGGTCCTCCCTGCGTGGAGTTTGCATGTCCTCCCTGTGTCTGCGTGGGTTTCCTCCGGGCTCTCCGGTTTCCTCCCACAATCCAAAGACATGCAGGTTAGGTGGATTGGCGATTCTAAATTGGCCCTAGTGTGTGCTTGGTGTGTGGGTGTGTTTGTGTGTGTCCTGCAGTGGGTTGGCACCCTGCTCAGGATTGGTTCCTGCCTTGTACCCTGTGTTGGCTGGGATTGGCTCCAGCAGACCCCCGTGACCCTGTATTCGGATTCAGCGGGTTAGAAAATGGATGGATGGATGGATGGATGACCTACACAACAGTCTAAAAATAGATCCTAAAGAAAGAACTCAGCAGGTTGCAGTTTCAGGACACTACAGTACATACTTAACCTGACCCTCAATGGATGTTTACATTCTACTTGTGTAACTAAGACAAATCCCCAAGAGAAACATTTAATTTCCTCTCTTCAACCAAGAATGAAAGGGACATTATATTACTCAGGCAAACCCTGACTGTTAGGATACTAATAAAAAACTTTTGCACATAGAGTATCCACCAAGAGACAGCACACAGTGTGAACACCTCCGTATTTATAGCTACACTTCTGGAACGTCACTGTTACAACACTTCTAGACAACTTTAAGTAATTAAGGGACATCACAATGGAACAAAAATTAATTTTGTAAAAAAAATACACCAACCTTTAAGTTGGAAATGGAGCCCCTAAGTGTCAAAATCACTAAATGTATACAAACACACAATGACAACAACATGCTACTGTGGAATTACCCAACATGCCAGTTTATGCAGCCTCAAATTACATACAAAATGGTAACAGAGTTATAATTAAAAAAAATTAAAAATATCAACATATACAAAATTAATGCACACAATTAACAGCAAATTAGGTTGGGGAGGTTAAAATCCAAGGCACTCAACAGTCTTGTTTTGTTTTCACTTTCATCTTTGGTTTATGGTGTCTTTCAAAATATTCTGTGTAATAGAACATAGCTCTGACTCAAGCTATGCTTCTGAAAACTCAATTTGGAAAAACATTTGCTTATCTCTACCACAACTGAAAAAATACTGTATGTTTCACATCGAATTGGACTTTTGTGTTTGAAAAATTGGGAGAGAACAAATAAACACAAATGTGCTTCATTTGACTGCAAGTAATTACCATGGCCAGGAAATGACAAATGTGTGGCCAGGTAATGAAAAGACATAAGTCACATAACAAAATAAAGGCTGTGTTGAGAGATAAGGTATCCAATTAATAGAATATATGATTTCTAGATCCTTTAGACTAAACTGCTACGTATTTTTATTATATTCTGTTCTATTCTGTTTATACATTTTTTCCTTCATAGATTTAGTTATTTACTTATTTTGATGGTATCAACACATACCTGAAATTACTTTAATAATGAAGGAATTAACACAGGGAACTAGAACACCTGCCATTAAAATTTCAGCAAATTGACAAAAGGCCTGCTTTACTGGCTTAGCTACAGCAAATGTTATTAGCAGCCCTGTAAGTCAACAAGGGCAATACTACTACATTGTAAAGGGCACTTTATTCAAAGGCCTGCCACCCCATTACTGAATCTTGGCCTTATTTATAAATACATCTCACATCCTATTTGAGACTGTGCTTTAGACTGTCAGTTACAATCCTGTAACATTACTTCTTTAAGGCTTTAATAAAAGGGAACGTGAAGGTTGAGCATGGAAGCCAATTAAAAATAGCAATGTAAAATCCACAAGAAGCAAAGGACAGAGTGTGTGGTGCACAAACAAAAAGTCATACAAAGCTTATAAAAAGTGATATGAAGAGTTTATTTAAGGTTTGTATTTTGTAAGGTGTATCTTCTTTCTGTGACTGTCCAACATATATTAAATGAATATAAAACTGAAGTATCAAGTTAAAGGTGGGCTATTTGTCAAAATACTGCTGTCTGGCTTCAATATTCTGCTCTTCTAATACATGAAATATACTATACTTTGCTATACCCATGCCACTTTTTTCACTCCACTGGCTCCTTTTTGCTGTTAGGAATCCGTTATTTTCAGAATCTTGCTGAAACAGTTGGTACCACCACTATATTATCAAGCTGCTGATCCTGCCAAAGGAAAGTGACACTAGAGATATCAGAAACTTTAGGATGAACAGTGTAAGGAATGTTGTAACCAGTCATGGATGCTCTGAGTAATTTTTAAACATTTTTCTACAGAAATGCAGATGACAGTTTTATTTTCCTCTCCTCCATTTTTAGCTGGTCACATCTCAACTATAATGCCCCCGAAATTGTGAGAAATGCTATCCACTTGCCATCAGACCCTGTTTTAAACTATTACTCATAGTAAAGAACAGGGTTAACATTAAACTGATGCTTTTATTCTAGGTTTCTGTTTTTGGAATGCCCACAGCTTCTTTGCAGATTCTTTTTTCTGGTTGGGTTTCCTTGTAATTGCACCCCCAAAATATTCAATATGGTTGTTGACTGCTTGGTGAGCATTGATGATCACTGCTTCTTGTGACCCTAAACAGGACAGATGCAACTTAGAGCATACACCGCATAGGAACAAATAATAATTAACACATCAGGATTTACTTTATATGAGACGTTATATATTCAGAAATTCTATATATATGTTTGGGATTTTATAATACTATATTGCATATATACAATGAAGCTGCTCCATCTCATCGAGGGGAGTTGGAGTCGGGAGAGGTGGCAGACAGAGTTCATCTGGAATTAGTGGAGGAGAAAGACTAAGAAAGAACAGAAACTATGTGTGAGGGCATTGCTCAAAATAAATAGTTATTTGAACCCAGGATTTGTGTTTGTAATGTTGTGTCTGGGGGGTTTTGGGCTCTGCTATGCTCCCTAGAGGTTACAATACACACACAAACACATATATTCATATACATATATATATATATATATATATATATGTGTGTGTGTGTGTGTGCGTAATCTAGACTGGGTTCTATGATTTAAAAGATTTTAGACTGGACCCCTTAGCCTTATATTCTTACACTAAGAAAGGGAGGGCTGGAAAGACAATCCAGGAAATCTTTCAGTTTGTTTTCACAGCAGAAATTGTTCTGTTCCTCTCAGGCATCCAGGTTAAGTAGTTCGTAGAAGCCTGGCAAACAAAGTTCTCCTTGTATGTGTAACAAAAAAGGGCAAGCCAAAATATAATTGTGTTTTTCTTAAAGGTTTTATTTACTGTGAGATCCTTAACATAAAGAGATTTTTGGTATCTTAAAAATGTCTAGAGGCTTAAGGATAGCATGAAGAAATGGGCTATAGGACTAATCTGGTCAACACTTAAACTGTTTTCAGTGAGGTTGTTTTTTTCAGTCTGGTGAGATGCCTGTTCTGGTCATCCTCCCTAGGTAAAGTGCTAAATCCATTTTTCATAATATAAGGATAAAATTGACAAAGATATTATAGGAAATAAGTTAAAAGGAATCATTAAAGGAAAACTATGGTGTAATACCCTCCAGATTTCAAAGCAAAATCATGCTCACCAGAGTGTAACCTAAATTGAAATTTTGTACTCTTGTTTTTATATTTACACATCTTCAGTACATATGGTATGTCCATAGTATACAACAGATTCCAATATTGCAGGGAAAAAAATCAATAGCATCCAATTAGAGAATACTCATTTTGTTAAAAGCACTCAAGAGAGTTCTAAGTATGTCTTCTGAGTTAGAAAAACCTCTTGTTTTCCTCTAGCAGTGCAATAGTTGTTTTTAGTACCCAGGGGCAGCGATTTAGTTTTTGATAAAAAGTCATGATTTCAACAGAGGTGAAGAATAATTAACATAAACTATTACTATTTGGTGGCTTTCCTGTCACAGTGACATAGATTCTTATAATGGTTTCCCAATTTTAAGTTTTGTGGATGATATTAAGAGAAACCAGTCTGTCCTGTAAGTTTGATGTTATATGAAATGATGGTTTAAGTGTATATTTGAATTATAAAGTCCAACAGAACATTTTTGTCAGACTTCAAATATAAAGTAACTCTTTTTATCTACCTATCTACTGGTTACAGAAAATATTTCCTATCTGTCTGCTGGTTAGAGACAAGCACTGTATAGAATCTCTATATCTATTTATTCATTTATTAGAAAATTATCAGGGCCTCTCACAACATACTCTATTTTATCGCAGTGAGAGCTAAATTAAAGCTTGTATGATTTTTTTCTTCATATTATTTTTGTCTTTTTGTTAGAAAAGATGGATAACCAGAAAAAGATCAGAGGGCTGTGCTACTGGCACCCAGCAGCTGTGTAAGTATGTCCCAAGCATGCACCAATTCATTTACCTTTTTCAAATGCATCTGCAGCTGAGAGCCAAAAATCTTGCATGTCAATTTATGGGAATGTGAATGGGAAACCAGGATGCCTTTGAAGAGGTGCTAGTTGCTAACAGGAAATGGCAGTGGGCAAGTCTACATAATTATGATGCATGTGGTCAGACACAGTACTGTACACCAGATTCAATATGTTCATTCCATAGTAAAAATGTACATAACTGTGAAGCTTTTTTGGTAAATGAGCTCAGAACCGGATGAACTGTAATGTATGTTTTAATTTTAACTTTTTTTAAATTATCTTAAAACTCTGAATAAAAAAAAAGGAAGTGATGGGGAGATTTTAGTCTTTATGACCACTGCCCATGCATGTTGTTACTTATAAATTTCTGTTTCAGACAAACAGTTTTTCATCCGGACCAGTGTTTCCTGGCTATGCTTGATTGAACACAGATCACCACCGTGAACATGTGTAAGTAACAAATATATTTAAACACTGCTTTAAATTAAATAGTATTACATTGTTTTATTTAAATCTGTATGACTTCACAAGTAGCGTTTTATTTTACTGAACTGTTTAAATAGCAATGCTTTATGGTTTGGAAGAATTATCAAGTTGTATAAAATAATAAATTAAACACATGCATTTATTTTTACCAGTCTGGGAAACTTCCTAAGACAATGGACCTTGGTTAAAGTGCCAACAGTTAGTCCAATATATCAGAAGTGCTATGAAACTGTGGAAGTAACCCCAGAGGAAGACAGGAATAATTCAATCAATCAGTCTTTATTCAGTCACAGATGAGTACATGGATTTTGTGAATAAAGTTCCCCTGTTTCACTTGACTTTTAATAATTTTCCTCCCTCCCCCTTCCCCTTACTTATCAATAAGCACAATATCTTTATCTAAGTATTTCATCTTACATTGTGTTTCTATTTTGTGTACATTGCAAAAGGGGCCCTAAAGAAGGAAAAGTCATCTTTCCTGTGTCTAACGGACACATTCTAAATAAAGAAGTTGTCCTTGGTCAGCTTACCGCAACCTGTCTTATGACAGACACCTGTATGAATAACCTGCCTTTATAATAAAACAGCTTTTAACCCTTAGTAGCTTGCAAGCAGTTAAATTTTCTTTCACATAACTAATTTTTATATATAGTATTTGTAGTTTTTTACTAGGGGCTAATATTATTAGTTCACCTGAGCTCTTTACTCTTGAACATGCTACAAACAATTTCCCATGAGTAAAACATTCCTGCCATTGATCAATTCCTGCATTTACTTGTGAATGACATTTGCTTTGTAGATGCTTATTGCAAAACACAGTTTTTTAGGCAACTCTATTGTTTTGAATTAAAACGTATTTAATAGGAAGTTTAGAAATAATAGGAATTTGGAGTATAAATATAATTTCACCTGTAGCACATCCTGTAAAAATGGTAGCTTCAATCAGATACTTTGATCACTAATCTATAAGTTTATGAATAGGTTTTGGAGGGTTTACATCAAAAGTATACAAATCGAAATAGGCTTAGTGTATGACAATAACAGTTTAAACTCAGAGAAAGTGGGGAACAAAGACTACCAGCCAATAACAAGTGAAATAAACCCCAAATATAGTTAGGTCCATAAGTATTTGGGCAGTGATACAATTTTCATAGTTTAGGCTCTCTGCACCACCACAATGGATTTGATATTAAGCATATTAAAATGTGATTGAAGTGCAGACTTACAGTTTTAATTTAAGACATTTAACATAAACATTGTATAAGCTGTTTAGAAAAGACCAACATTTTCATACATGGTCCCCCCATTTTCAGAGGCTCAAACGTATTTGGACAATTGACTGAGAAGATGTTCCATAGCCAGGTGTGAGCAGGTTCTTCATTATTTCATGAACTGTTAAGCAGGCAGAATGTCTGGAGTTTTGATTCCAAATGTGGAACTTGCATTTGGAAGCTGTCGCTGTGAACTCTCAATATGAGGTCCAAAAAGCTGTCCATGCAAGTAAAAATGGTCCATCATTAGGCTGAGCAAACAAAATAAACCCATCCAAGAGACAGCAGAAACATGAGGAGTGGACAAATCAACCATTTGGTACATTCTCAGAGAGAAGGAACAGACTGGTGAGTTCAGCAACACCAGAAAGTGTGGACAATCATGGAAGACAACTGTCCTGGATGTTCGCAGAATTCTTTCCTGCAAACTTACAGAATGGAAAAAAGAAAGTCAGACAAAAGTACAGTAAACTGCAAATACAACCTTGAAATGGGAACTATGTTCGTATCACACAGTAGTAGCAAACAAACTGATCCAGACTCAGCTACAGATGTGGCTTCATCTCAGTGTTGAATAAAAGATGCCGGGTGTAAGCATAGCCTACTCACTACAGTATCATTATTGACAAGATAAAAAACACAGGCTAGCTAGTTTTCTTTTATTCTATAACATCACCAAATTTCAATCAATCAGTTAAAGCTTTTTTTGTAGATTTTGGGATATTTAGTTTCTCTACTGTAGCTCTTGTTTTTACCCATAAACATTAATATATATTGAAATATCCTTTCTTACTGCCCTAGAGGTACAACCCTAAAAATTCTTTTTAAATCAAACAGGAAATAGTGTTTTAGTTGATCAGTGAGTAAGTGAGTGAACGAGTCAGTCTGTCATTTAACTTTGCACTTTAAATATATATATGTGTGTGTGTACTGTTTCCTATTTGATAAATTTTTCTATCTGTTAAATAGCATTTTACTAAGCTGTTTAATTACACATATGCTGTACAGTAGAATCGTCTACTTTGTTTAAGTCTCTAGAAATTCTGAAGACTTGATAAAAATAATAATATAACAACACTAAAAATGACTGCATTTCTCAAAATGACAAACTTTATTTTTTACTAACTTTAATATCCTTCCTTAGTCAGATCTTTGTTTTCATATTGAAAATCCACTTTACACTAAAAAAAGTAAGATAATGATTCACACTTAATATTTTCAATCTGAACCAATATAATTCTTTTTAGCTTATTGATTCCACAATTTTTAAGTTGAAGCAAATTATTTTAGAGTGATTGGGTGTAATTCACTTGTTTTATACTGAAGTAAATCTATTTTTTAAGTTGTTTTTCTTTTTTGGCAGTTGGAAAGCCATCACGCTGGAACGTTTGACCGTAAAAATATACAAACGGCCCCTCAAACACAGCACATGAACAACCTAGGTTAACTGAAATAGGATTTTTACGTTTATTTCCTCCACCATAACTTACTATGGTACAAACAATTTTTTTTTACTTTGATTGAGATCTGAAACCAAATATTTCAAGCTACAACACTAAATGACTAATCTTAAGTTGCTTGAAAGAGAAAATTTACATTGAATGAACAACATCAATGTTATACTGTTTTCAGTGTAGTGTTCTACCACAATAGAGAAAGGCTGAATCAAAAATAATTACCGCAAGGACTGGGAGATTTAAAAGAGAAATGTGGCAGCAAAAGAAGGGCATTACTAACAGCAATGTGGTTGACATGATAAATCAATAAACACAACAATAAAAAAAAATATCTGTGCAGTCAAAATGGATATATGAGTTCAAGTCAGCTGTAAAATATAATTGAGGGTGCAGAAGAACCCTAATGACACTACAGAATACCTTTTATCTTGTTCCATAAATCATGAAATATTGGTCAGAAAGACAGATTGTTTAGATGAATAATGAATCATACCAAAACACTTTTTCAATGTATATTAGATCTATTTTTTAATCCAAAAATGTAATTAACCTGGACATTGAAACATCTTTATCACAACTCACTAATGCTGTAAGTAACTCTTACAAAGAATATAGATCAGTTGTAAGGAGAAAGTGATCAATTTCAACTTATGAATACAGTTCATACGTTGTTCATATGTTGACAAAGGATCACCTAAATTACTTCACCTTCGCTGTTTTATAATTTGGACAGGCGATAGACTTGTCATTAAACGAAAACAAACATGCTTATGCGAAAAAAAGGACAACACAAGGAGTTTAGAAGATGGATATATGCATGTAATTTCTGACTCCGGATAATAAACAATACACAATATTAATCTTAGGAGACTTTTTTTCAGTTTCTCTCTCGTATAAAAAGGACACAAACTTATAAATTAGATTTCCACTTTTTAATTCATGTCTAAAGAATTTGCTAAAGAAAGATTATTCATTCAGCACTAGCATTTAGAATTTTTTTTAGTCTTTTAGCCTGTTAAAATGGAAAATCTTTGCCTGTTCATGGGTTTCTCATAACCTCATTCTTTCTCTGAGCCTGTGGTGGTCGGATGTACTGCAGTAATGGTCTTTAAGACTTCACATGGTGATTCTTTCATGTTAACATAAAATAAATTTGTTGAGAGCTAGTGATACCCACATTACTTTTACATATGGTCCCCCTAGCTTATTTTACTGTTCTTCAGTGAGGCTGGACAGTATGCACTACACCCAACTTTGTTACATTGCTGATGTCAAGAAATCAAATTGTAGTACAGGGATGGTTAAGCTTTTATTGCATGCTAGATATTAGGTAATCTATTATGAATGGCAGAAACAGAGCCCAGAAAAGTTGAGATTGAGAGAGCAGCAAGCTAGTACTGCAACTGGATTATAAAGTAAGGAGAAGATTTTTTGGTATTGGTCTGTTGGACAATAATTCCAGACTTTTGATTGATAATTAGTGCGTAGGTTTTTCCATAAAGGCAGGCAGAGTTGAGTTGTGCTTTTCTTTTTGCTGACCAAGGTGATAAAACAGTAGAAGCCTGGTCTGGGATATGCTAGCTGTACTATCTCAGTACATTCCACAGAAAAAAAAATATATATATATCCTTCTGGGTGCCTAAAGATCTTACCTTTGGCTGGGGGGTTTTGCTATAAGGGTGCAGTTAAGGATGGCAGCTCAGCTTTGGAGCTGCAGCAAAAGTCTCACATGCCATGCCAAAGACAGTGAGGACAATCCTATTTTATTCGGCAACCGATATATGAATTTGACATGCATCTTGAAAACACTTTAGATATATTGGCTCCTCTCTTCAAACAACAACCGCAGAAAAAAACAAAGATACAGTAATACACGTTTTAATGGTAGCACAGGAGCTCTTAAATTAGGACACGAACATAAGACGTTTGACAAAATCAGTTTGACCATTCAGGTTATCAATCTCATTTGGTCAGCTAATAACTTTGTTTTTCCATCTCTCACCTAGATACTTTTTTAAAGGTTGTCAGGTCTTTTGCTTCAACTACAAGACTCTGTAAAATGAATGCTAAATATGAATGAATACATGTAAAAAAAAATAAATGCAAGGCTTACCATACAATATTGATTGGCATTGTTAATAATATAAGAATGCTGTACCATTATGAATATTATTTCAAAATATAGACAAGAACATTATAAACCTTTGTATACTATGTAGAATAGTGGCTAATTTGTCAAAGAAGATGTCTGAATCGCTAATTACAATAAATGAGCAATTAGAAAGTGTAAGACTTTATATATTAAAATGATGCCTTTATTCTGGCATGGGGAGGTCAAACTGTATCATTCTTTGTGCACACCATGTTACCATTTTTAAGTCTGATGTTTAAAACAAAACCAATCAACTGTTTATTAGACTCAGTCCTGACCAAACTATTATTAGTTACTGTATGAGTGGCAGCCATTCTTTAAGTCCCAGAAGTTTTAAAAAAAATTTTCATTAAGAAAAAAACTCAAAAGTGTACTTAATAATTATGGTCAAATTTCAACAGAGTATGAGTTAGAAGAAACAAGTGAAGGGATGGATCAGCCAGGACCTCATGCTGCAGCATCTGCTCCAGCCGACAACGAAAGTGGAAGCAATACTGTGAGTGAGGTTGGTAACAAGAACTCAATGATCTCAAGTGGGATATTGGAACCGAGTATGGCATCTTTATCCCCACTGTCAACTACTACCAACACTCCCTGTGAGTTAACTGAATCAATTCCAAAAGGATAAGTAACTTCGCTTTTGAAGTGCGGATAAGACTGAAACAAACTATCTGAACTGAAGGCAATGATTAATTTACTAAGGGAAAAAACAAATTATGTAAAGAAGGATATACACAAGAGAACATTAGAATGGAGAAAAGAACAGGCAGCAGAATGGACAAGCTGCTTCAGGAAATAAAAGATCAGGAAGTATGTTTAAGCAATAAATCTGATGTAAACCTTAAAAAAATTCTAGCAAGAATTGATGAAATAATAGAAGAAAATTTGAGCAAAATTGAGAATATAATAAGAGTACTCAGTGATCACCTGGAAGAAGTTAAGCAAACATTTACGACTCCTATTGTAAGAAGTTGAACAATTAACATCCGGCATTGACAAAAACGTAACTGCTGTAGAATCCAATTGCAAAGTACTTGGTGATAAATTACCTGCATTAGAAGATAGTTATTGAAGGAACAACATCAGAAAACCGTGAAACTCCAAACCCAATGAAATTCACAGCTGAATTATTTTCCAAAATAACTGGAAAGGGCTTTAAATCAGATACTGAGATCTCAGCAGCTTATTGCATACGTGGTTTGAATGCCTCGAAGCTGAGAAGCCTGATTGTCCTATTTGACAAATTTCTTAGACAGAAATAGGAGATTATATTTGAAAATAAGGCATTTGTACTTTCCTAGATTTCTCCCCTTCAACAGTCTTTCATAGCTGAAGACTTAACCCTATGCCATTATTGAATGTGAACTGTACAGAGTTAATTTCCAAGCAAATGACTTGAGGTCTCAGCAGGATTTTTTCTTGCTGTTGGCTCACCTCTCTTTCTCTTCAGTGGGGGTTCCAATTCTGGTTTGTTAAACATGACATCCCAAACTTTTTTCGGCCGCAGACCCCTTTACCAAAAACTTTTAAAACCGTCGGCCGCCTATTCGTTTACTTTACTTACTCAAATTAATACATTTGTACAGTACACGATATTAAATATTTCACTAGATATCAAACTTGTAATTAATGACCGAAAAAGATAAAAGGACTATGGAATATGGCATTATCTTGTGCAACATTTAATATCGAAACCTGCACTAATGAAAATTAAAGCAAAAAAATCCGAGCAGAGTTTTTTTAACATTTTTGACATTTATGAAATATACATGTAGATTCAAAATAAGTCCAATTAGTCCAAGCTGTAGCCTACTGTCTGCATTTCTTTTTTGGTTCAGTCATATTATTATCTAAAGAGATAAATACTTTTGTTAACAAACAATTTCAACAGCCCCTGTGATAAAAAAACAATAAAGTATGTACTTACTTGAAACAGAAGATTTTTGTTCAAACTCAAATAAATAGTCTGTGTCCTCTGATTTTCTTTATCGTAGTACTGCTCCTCAATAAATAATTATATTCAAAGTTCAAATCACAAAAAAGTACATGTCACATCAAACAAACCAATTTATATTGTTTTATGAAAGCATGACCGTACAAGACTGATAGATTCTGCTAATATCGAATATCCATCGTCTCGTCCCACTGCGAGCAAGTGCGGACATGCAACGCTTTTTCATGTCCGCACTTGCTTTGATACGTTCGATAAGACAATGCACAGACATGTTTGTGCTACATGTATTTTCATGCATTCTTACGTGTGACTCTTTTAATGACACATTTTACCTTTTCATTCGCAAGTTTGGTATGTAATGTGTTTTTATCAAAAAAGTGTTCTTTTGAATTGTTTTACTTCTTAATTAGGTACCTATTGGAATCATAGATATTTTGAAGTAACAAACAACTAGCAGTAGTAAGGGGATCTATTTTTGCTGTTGTCGACCCCCAAATTTTTTTATTGAAACTATCGACCCCTAGAAAGTTCAAATTGACCCCAGGGGGTCGATAGCAACCACTTTGGGAACTCTTGTCCTAGAGACACAATTAGTAAAAAAAAAACACCATTATAATAAGTATTTGTGTAAAATCGTTTGTTAAATAATTAGAGAGTAGTAAGACAGTCAGTACTTTGACTCCTTAGAGCACAATCTATCTCTGCTCATCACTGATTTGGTTGAATTACTTGAAGGTATACAACACCACCAAGTGCCTTACGAATTATGGCAGAGGCTGTTTCCGAATAAATGGGCATATTAAGAATAGACATCTCATCATCACACGGGCTATTTTTCAACCATGTTTCTGTGAATACTGTAATGCACACACCTCTCTATCCCTTAGTGACTGAAAATACATTACATGCTTGACGTTTGTCCATTTTCTTTCAAATTTACTGAATATTTACCATGATAGCAGTTGCAACAAACTTTATTAAGCCACAGTTTTTTTCCATCTTTCATATATCTTATATTCTCCAACTTTTCCATTCTTTATTTGTTACGAAACTATTTCAACAAATTTGAAATTGAAATTGACTTGAAAGAGAAATGTGGGTCAAATATAAGAATTAAAGTAAATTTGCCAAAACAGTTGCTCTCTGCTTTATGTCAGGGCTAATTACAACAGATGTGCGAGTTGCCCTTTAAAATGGAGTCACAAAGAAGTTTATATGAAGTATTCTATTAAAATGTCAGTGGATGCAAGTACTCCAAAATGAAGAAAACAGAAGGTGCAATTCTATATAAGACATACATGGTTGTGTGCATTAATACAAAAGTATGGCCTAATAAATTTAGTTTAATAAATGCATTGTCTAGTTAAGAAGAAATATTCTGACAGCTTGTTGTGAAGAGATGTGTGTGGGAGGCTGGATAGCTTTTGTTAAAGAGCATGTTGTGGAGATTTACTGTAGTGAAAAACTTGCATAAGCATAATATATGTCATTATGTCTGCTACAAATCAGCTCTCTTAATATATCTATCCATCCATTATCTGAACCTGATTTTTCCTGGAATAAGTAGAAGAAAACGTTTTGTATGATATTGATGTGTATCAAATGGGAACAAATAGTAATATGGCATTCAGGGAAGCCTCAACTACACACTAAACTAACTCACATAAGAATAATATAGAATAGTACATCTACTGTTCGGGATGCACCTGGAAAGAAACAATAATAAGTAGAAGAAAGCCATATCAACAAAGAAAGAATGTTCAAGCACTAGACAAGAAGGCACTTAAAGACAGGAATAATAATGTTTGGAATACACTTTTTCAATTTAATAATAGGACTAGGGTGTTGTACCGTGTTAGCCATTATGTATGTAATGAGAAGTTAAGCAAAATGACACCTTTTAGTGGCTAACTAGAAAGATTACAATATGCAAGCTTTCAAGGCAACTTAGGCCCCTTCATCAGGCAAGATGTAATCAATTGATTAATTAATTACATCCATCATTTTTTTAAATTACTTTATCTACATTTAAGGTATATTGAGAGCCAAAGCTTAGGGTAGAAACCAATCCTAGATGGGATGCTAGTCCATTAAAGGACACACTCACTGTAAGACATGTACATGGCTAATTTACATTTACTATAGCAGTAAACCTAACATCTATGTCTTTGGGATGTGGGAGAAACTGGGGTTTCCTCAGTAAATTCATACAGACCTGAAAATGCAAATATGCTGGCAATCAAACTCATAGCTCTGGAACTCAAGAAATAGGAATGATCACCACCAATGTACTGCTGTGCTGAAGTTGTTAGGCCTATGACTGCGCAAGTGACAGCGATAAGGAACATTAAAACAAAGTGCATGTTAAAGGCAAGAATGACATTTTATATTCTATTTTGACAATTACTGAAAAAGTGTAGAATGACAAGGTTCAGAAAGTATAATAAATCAATAAAAAACTAAACATAAATTAGTGCTTTCATTCATACCTTTGCTATCGAATGAATTGTGTGACTCTTTATACAATCAGTTTCAATCAAAACGCTGTTATTATCCATTACATTAATAAAATTTCTTAATCAGATAATAAGCCAAGTAGGTATCCACTACCACAAAGACATATGCTTATTGAATTAAAACACAGATAGTAAGTGTTTCATGTAAATTAGCAGATCCAAGTTTTCTTACATGATGCTACAAACTTTTCCTTTAATTAAGTCCTGTTGTAATTTTTTAGATTACCAGCTATGAACACAAATTATAAAGATTTATTAAACTAATAGGCTCTGAGTAAAATCTAGAGTGTACACATTTAAGCTATTTAAAGATCTAGTGTGGCCACATCTGGAGTACTGTGTACAGTGCAAAGCAGGAGGCAGTGAAATTTTATATTTTGACTCACTGCTTTCAAGATACAACTGATGAATGGTAATTAACAAGAGTGGTGAAACCTCATCAAAAATGTTCTTAGACACTCATCTTAATAGCTATATGATGCTTTCCCAGCAGATATGAATATGAGTTCATGATTTCATGATTAAACTATTAAGCTTTAGTTTTTAACCAAGTAATACTACCATTAAACAGTGTCATAAAGCTCCTGTGCATAATTTACAGTATCTCAATTCTTATTTTTTTGAGCACTATAAGCTTTTTCATGAATACATTGTGTGAAAAGACTACTGTCAAATTAAATACTTTAACTGAAAAATCATGCACAAAAGTGAAAGAATTGTAGGTGACTATAGATACTGCACTTTCAACTGAAAAAGGGACTATCTTTTGAAATGCAAAGCCTAGTGTGTAGGCATATTTGTTCTTAGATGTGTGCCCCTAGCAATTAGACCTACCACAGTTCATTTCAAGTGGTTAATCTTATACTGCATGTTAACAGAACTCATTTTAAGCATGAATTACAGGCATCCACTACTCAGGGCTTTACATATGAGTATAAGTAGCACTTACTGCACGATGGAGAATAGCTCAAAATGAACAAATTCCATTTGACAGCTGTGCTCCCAGCAAGCTAGATGTTGACAATAAAGTGACTTGCTTTATTACTGCAAGATTTGAATGTTATAAATCCTTTCCTATGAATAACTGATTTCAGCTTGTAACACTGTTGCTCTATAGATCAATTGTAATTCAATTAAATAATATGGAATGTAGAAAACCAGTAGTACTATGCATACTAGTGCAATTTCAAACATTGTGATGCATTCTAATTCAGAATTTATTAATCAGCTCTCAATCACAAATAAAAAATCCAGGGTCAGAACTCCAAAGTTCTCAAATGACACTGGCCTTGGAAGGACATCCAAAACTGACAAGCAATAGGCTTGCTTACTGTAGTGATTATTCTCACTTTACAACAGAGTTCTAGAAGACAGGCTTACAATGTAGGGCAGGTAAGATTGCTTTTCATCACAAATCACTCAAATATGGGCATCAGGATGAACCCCATCCATTTTTTTATCCTGCTTCCTATAATGAAGAGTCATGGGGAGCCGGACCTCAAAGACAATAAGACACAGATGGCTTGCATGGTTTGTTCCTTTAACCTCCTCTATAGCAGAACCAATCTGATGAAACATGCATGGACGTTTTAGTTAATATGCAATAATCTTTTAATCTTTTACAATCTATTACAAGTATATATTTATGAAGCTATAACAGAATAATAACATAAGAAAAATGACTGAATGTAACTCATTGCTTAACTAAATGTAAATTAAAGTGCATGAGGTCTCTGACAGATCTTGGAAAAGCTACCAACATAATTTTCCTAGAATGAGGTAAATGAGTAATGACAACCTCCTGCAGAAAGCGGGGATAAACTGATGGGAAAGCCCATACACCCCTCCTATGAAGTGGTATTAAGGTACGATCCACTAAACAACCTTCTTAAAGAAGCAGTGGTTCAGAATAATGGGAGAATCAACATGAGATAGAAATTAATGGTGGCTTTAATTGCTTGGAGGAGACAATAAAGTTCTGCATATTAAGAGTCAGATGACATAATGTATCAGTGATGTAATTAGAAAAAAGTACAAAAGGAGATGACTTGTTTAATTGTTTTCTCACTCCATGGACTGAGACATTTGTGCATAACTCTGTGCTAAGAAAAAATAAAAATCTCTTAAGATAGAGAAAATGTTTTTACATGACACATGCAGCATTAATGTTTTGAAAAATTAAATTAACAAATACACTTCATTTACTATAAACTGTTAAAAAAGGCAACAACAGGAAAGCTGAGTAAATAAATCAAATAGGAACAGACAAGAGCTATAAGGTGAAGCAATGCTCTTTGGAATCCATCCACTCATTTCCATCCTTCATAAGCACAAGCCATACATCATAACTTTGCTATCATATAAAGATGTATGTGCTTATGCATTTAAATATTGAATTTTTCTGTCTCTATTTAGTATTGTAAATTTGGGCAAATTCTCTGGGCCCATTATCAGAAAAGCACACTATATTAGAATAACTAGAAAAGGAACTAATCAAATCTTACAGTGCTGGATCACAGATATGGTTCGTGTACAGTATATCATGAAAAGGGTTAATAAATGGTCATAATAAACATAAGCATATAAAGAGTAGCATAACACCAGCAATGTAACTTGAGTGTTGGAACTGAAAGGCAGATTCAGCTTGGAGGTACTATCATGCACCCCACACATTAAGTCAAATGTGTTTTTGCACACAGTATTATGCCACTAGAATGAGCTCCAGTATCAAAAGATTATAACAGTGGATTAAATAGCATTAGAAAACTGATGCATGTGCTACCTGTATAGCCATAAGCATTTTCCTTAAGCCAGAAGGAAAAATCCTAAACATGCAGGATATGCCAGCCTAAAGAGAAAATATTCTGAAACCTGAAAACTCTAATTGATGCTCAAACAAACAGAGAATGTTCAATATATCATGTCATTTACTCTTGAGTCTAAAATATGAAAAGGACAGAATGGCTATCTGGTGCTAGATTCTCCATACAAGTTTCTAATTTTCATGTGCTAATTGAGTGGTTTCAGCATGACCTGAATATCTCCTATTTTATTATTATTTGGAATACTTTGTTTGCCAGAATATCCAAGTGTGGATTGAACAGCACTTCTGTGCTTACTGGGTAGCCAAATGTCAATAGATGCAACTCTCTAGTTCAGTTCTGTTCTAACAAAAAATGATTTTTTAGAAGACAAAAATTGGTGAACATTTATAAAAAAACACATTTTATTGTAAAGGTACCAGGAAAAGCAGGGGGTCTTTGGTTGTGATTTTAATGTAGAGAATTTTTATAGGGTTATACAGATTTTTAAAAAATATTATTTTTTTATTAAATATCTGCTGAAAAATAATATGCTGACAAAAAGTTTTGCTTTAGTATAAACAAGAAAAGGCCAACAAAAAATTATTGTTTTTCCTCACCAGTTATACATGTTTACCAGCCTGAAAAAGTAATCTTTACATTTGTAGTACTTTAAATATAGCATGGCTTTTGAGTGACTTTCTTAATAAGATTTAAAATGTATTGCAAATTTATAAGGAAATGGTGTATAATATTACAATAGGATTTATTCTCTTAATAAGTTAGAGTGATTACTTAATCACAGCTTCTGTCTGTCTTATACGCCACTATTCCATTCAATGCTGATGAAATATGGAGCAGTTTGTTTCCATATATGTAATGCTCACTTTCTTTTTATTAAGTCATATTTTCTTTATCCTATATGACAAATATTCCATTTTATTGAATTTTTATAGCACACTTACACATATGACACCATAGCAATATACTCAATTACTAATGTAATAATATAACCCCTTATACATTTATTAAATCATGTGTAATTTTTGTATTTTGTTTTGCCTTTGCAACGTCTTTTTCATTTTCATTCTCTTCTCATTGTTTGAGGTGTCACTTGGTTTACCTTATGCAGTGCAGTGTCACATATCATGGGGCAATGTTCAAATACTTATTACCAAGATTGTTTTAGTTTGTGTATAGAATGATCCTTTTCAGAATGTGGTTCATGTAAGACAGATAGGTTCTATTCTGGTAAAAAGAACCACCATAAAACCCAACTGTATGTTACAATCTGTGAATTACATTAAGCAGGATAAATCAAGTAGAAAATATACTCATAGTGTAAAATTCAGGTGGGTTTAAGGGCTGCGCTGGCACTGTAGCCCTCAATGGACTGACTTTAGTAGGTTGGTTCAAGAACTTTCTCAATCTATTTCTGGTTTGAGTGGTCTAACAACTATTTCATCTGTATTGACAAAAGGATGAAAATGGACCTGGACAGGACTCTAGTCCATCACAAGGACCACTCTTATTCATACATATACACAAACATTATATTTACGCACAGTGATAATTTGCAATTGGCAACAGGGGCGTGTAGTCATCATGAAAAGTTAAAAAAACTAATAATGATAACATAAAATAAATGTGTCCACTGGTCTGTACTATAAATTTGTTTTCTGTATGATTCCAATAATTTTGATAATTTTTATAGTCAAAATCACTGAATTGGTGCATTTCCTGTTCAAATACAGGGGACAAACGTGAGGTGTGGCAGCAACGAGCAGAGCCTCACCTTGGACTGCGCTACTTCTCACACACTCGGTTGATGAATGCAATTGGCATGTGCCTGTTGCTGTCTCTCTATATGTTGCCAATATAATGCTTGCACACGCGTTTACTATACACCCTGACTTTCCACAGTCTGGATAATATCTTTAATGAATGTCTGTGACATATTTAGTCTTGCTGATTGGACATTAAACCACAGTGAAAAGGCACAAGGAGAGCCCAACAGGTGCTTGTTGCTGCTGTTCTTCTGTGCATAGGCACTAGGCTCCAGTAAGTAGGTGATACCAGAAAGTCAAGTGCACTGCAGTGGTCCATTTATTTTTATTTTTTGTTTCGACTGGCTGCCAAAATGGAAGATTACGATTTTTAAAACTAATAGAAAATAAGGAGGACTTTTACAAGAAAGTGACGAAGATTTTCGTGGAGAAGGATTGGTGCATGGACTTCGTTTACAAATAAAGGTAAGACCATAAATGTTTTTCAATTTTATGAAAAATGGGATCAGACTAAGAAAAAAACAATCCAATATTTATAAACTAGAATCTGACCTAAAATAAAATATCCATCCATTTTCCAACCGAACCGAACACAGGGTCACGGGGGTCTGCTGGAGCCAATCCCTGCTAACCAGGGCAGGAACCAATCCCGGGCAGGGCGCCAACCCACCGCAGGACACACACACCCACACACCAAGGACAACTTAGAATCACCAATCCACCTAACCTGAATGTCTTTGGACTGTGGGGAGAAACCGGAATACTTGGAGGAAACCCACACAGACACGGGGAGAACATGCAAACTCCCCGCAGGGAGGACCCGGGAAGCAAACCTGGGTCTCCTAACTGTGAGGCAGCAGCACTACCACGGCGCCACCATGCCACCTAAAATAAAATATTCTTTTGTTTTTCTTGTTATCCTTTTGTTGAACAGTTTGTATTAACATTGATTAAAGCATCAACATTAAAAGTACACCGCTCTATACTTTCATTTGCATTGAATGAGTGTGAATTGTGGACTTGCAATGGCAAATTTAAAACACATGGAGGGTGCAGAGCAAATGCGCTCTCTCTCCGCTTTCTCTTGGCACAATAAATGCAACATTTCTTCTGAGCCAAATATGTACCTTACCTATGTGTGTGTAAAGAATGCTGATGAGGTATGAAACATAACCAGTAGTCAATGTGCATGCTGTCAAATGAATAGTGAATAAGTTACTCATTTGGGTTCATATATTTGTAAATCTGACTCTGAAGGAGTCAGTGCCTCACCAGCCGTGAACCTCACTGCATATCACTGATTGGCAATTAACATAACCTAAGTAAAAAACTTTGATCTTGATATCCAAATTTAAATAAGTTGTGATGACAAGTAATCCTACCTGTTGTATGTTGTAAACCGAAGTAAAATGTTAATTATCCAAACATCAATAATCCAAATCACCAATTATCTGGACCACTACTGCCATAAAAGTGTCTTCTTTTGGTGCAGTGATTTATGTGCTTTAAGTGTTACTCCTGCCATGTCTCATGCACTGCCTGCTTGCACATTCACATCACTGATTTTCTTGACAGGGCAGCAGTCCATTGCAGGACACACTCAGATACATAATAACATTCTTAAATTTGGGTCAATTTAAACTTAGCAATCACCTCAGCACATCTTTGGGATATGCAAGTTATCTCCTCACAGAAAGTTGCTGAAGAGATATGAACCCAGAATTCTTTCTCTGCTTTCTCTGTAAACTGTACAGTCATGTAAAAAGTAAAATAATCAGTGATAACACAGTGACTGCCATATGTTAGAACCGATATGGGAGGAAAAGCCACCAAGTGAACAATTCAATTCAGTTCCAATCATTTTTTTTATTTTAGCTTACTTACCAAACTCGGAGTGCAGTACACATTAATAAATGCAAAATAGTAAAGATAAAACATAAAATAACATTTAATAAAATTCAAAAAACTATTAAATTAATAATGTAAAATTGGCTGCCATAGTCAGTGGGAAGGAAATTTCAAATCAGTCATAGAGCTTGCAACATAGCAAATAAAAGAAAATACATAATAAATGTCTGTCAAAAAATGTCATCAGCAAATGATACCAGATTTATAATGTAAAGGCATTTTACTGTAGTCAATGAGATTCAGTGTTAAATCAACAACTGCCCACTGGCAAAGATGGTAGATAATGTTGTTCTTAAAATGCAGGGCTCCTTCTGATAAGCAGGTTACTATGAATACTGAAAAGAGTGAGGAGAACAATGTTTGGAGTAAAGTGTTGGTAATTCTTTGTGTGGTTCTATATTCTAAAATCTGCATTTAGACAATTTTTGTTATGGGAGCTGCAGAAAGCACATGAGTGCAGCTACCATGGACCAAAGTAAATCCATTCATCCATTATCCAACCCGTTATATCCTAACTACAGGGTTATGGGTTCTGATGGAGCCAAATCCCAGCCAACACAGGGCACAAGGCAGGAAACAAACTTCGGGCTGGGTGCCAGCCCACCGCAAGGCACACACACCCACACACCAAGCACATATTAGGGACAATTTAAATTCGCCAATGCACCTAACCTGCATGTCTTTGGACTGTGAGAGGAAACCAAAGTAAATTCATTATTTTAATAGTCTGGTCAATGTTATAACTTTAATTGGCAGAAAATATGTCAAATGGCTTTAGAATTAATGTTCCTCCGTGACTTCTGAATAATCTGAAGGAGCGTAGCAGAATTGTTAAGAAAGAGCAAATGCAGAAACATTCTAATGAGCAAATGTAGTTAGGTAATGCAAATGTGATAAAAGGTAATTGTATAATGTTCTAAAATACAAAAGTTATGCAAGAGCAAAGGTAATGCAAGGTATTCTCTGTAATATTTTATTAATATGTATTTTGTAACATTACGCATATGACAAGTGCAAGGCATTAAGGTCAAGTTATTTAAACATTTTGAAGCTGAACAATGTCGCCTGACAGCTTTAATTTTCTGTGATCCTATTTGCATTTTTACCACAGCTACATTTGCCATCAAATATGAGTTTCTTCTCTTCTGTCTGTAGTTTTTGACAAACTGAATCATGCTATAGATCCTCCATTCTTATTTTTGAGTGATGGCCATTTATAACAAAGGTCCATGAAATCAATTTACTGTAGACCGATCAACAGTGGAGCCTTAACCATAAAGCCTGCCAACAATGAAGATTGGAGAAATGAGTTAGACACCTGCACATTCAGCTGTCAGTTTTTCCCTCCTACTTTGAGGGTAACAAGAGCAATCAAGAAATGAACGAATGATTTGATAGATGTTCCAAGGATGTGGATAAGCAATTTCTCTTTGCAGTTCAGCATATCAACTGTGTGACTTCCCTGAGGCAGCAGTATTAAACCTACACTTCCATGAAAGACATTCATTGCATGCTGGTTGACTCCACTGAAATAATTATATGACTTTGAAAAACAATTAGTTGCTTATGTAGGTGTGACATACTGTACTATAAGGTAAAAATACAAATTAAATACATTCTATTGTAATAAAATTAAAACATGACATCTTTCCAGGCACTGTAACCAAGTGTATGAATTTCAGCATTCGCTAATAAAAAAATGACACACAGTATAAAGTTATGGAAAACAAAATAGCAGAAAAAGTTCAATTTTTTTTTTTGCCCATAGTGTTTGCCATGCACATAAAAAGAATAAGTCAGGCAGGAGAGTGCAACACTGCTGCTTAGTTTGCTGTCTTAAAAGATAACCGATACAGTGTGCTGTAGAGTTATATTCTGGGTGGACAAAAAGACTTGGGGTACCCCTTGATTCTGGCACTTCTGTCACTGAAAATGTATAAATGGCTACAATCTTGCTTTATCACATCTGAGAGGATGAGAGCCATGACGATCACGTTGACATTAACTGGTGAAAAAAGTTTGTAAAATACACTATTATCACTCTTTGGACTGCTTTTCTATTTTGTGTATTACTTTACTGATTAATTTTCCTGTCTATGTGAGCCACACAAACATCAATGCAAATAATATACAAAACTAGTTCAAGATAAATGTCCAAAATCTGTATGGCAGAATAATAATCACTTTTGAAAACCAAATATTCTACAGTGGAATTAGAAATATCTATGGAAAATAGGAAATAAGTATGTCATTATACAATATGCTGATACTGTATGAGTTAGTCAGTTCATTTCTGAGCATTGAGAATTAGCAGAAAGCATTGAAAACAGAGCTGCTCAATTTCATCCCTATACTCATCTGATTACCCCAAATATAGCAGTAATGTTGTTGATGTTGTCATTTAATGAGAAGATATATGCCACCTTAAGTAGTGCGGCAGTGCAATTATTATGGAATGCTGGTTATGGGCTATGGGCTGGTATATGGGAGAGATTTGAAAAAAGGAGAATACAATAAGGTTTGTGCTGGAATGATTTCAGAAACAGCATGTGTGGGACTGATTCAGTTGAAAATACCTACTGTAATTGATTTAGTAAGGTAATATCAAACAGAAAGGAAATACTTTCTCTTTAACTTTTCAGGAAAAGCCAAACAGTCACCATCACCATCAAAACAGGCTTTTTGACAGTCAGCTCTCATATCCACCTTATTAAAAGGATAAGAGACTGTGTGTCTGTCTAGTTAATATACTTCTGTCATTCCAAAAGATCACACATCACAAAGATTTTAGTAATAACATGCATTACATTTGTCATTCCAATAGATGACACATCACAAGCATTAACACAGCTTTTACATATCCAATACCAAATGGCATAAAACATGGTGCACTGCAAATGTTAACACTGAGGTCTACACTGATTACTTAGATTTCAATCCAGAAATCATAGCTAGTTCCCACGTAAGTGATAAAGGGCAAGTACAGTAAATATTTTGCACATGTTTAGGTAAGTTAATACTATTAAGCATTTATTAAATGACATATTAGTATACTAAAGCAAATCACAGACATTTTATCACATTTAGGGATTACACCCATTTCACCATTGTTTAGACTGTGGCCATGATAAAATCATGCATCAGGGCACAAGGGGCATTACTTAACAGGCAACATTTAGTGCCCTAGTGACCCAAAGCTCCAAAATGGCAGCGTCAATGGACACATACATAAAATGGAAGCACTCGTGAAATAACAGCATAACATGGAGACAAATAAAACATGTGTTTTTGACTTTCACAGCCTGTGATTTGCAAAGGAGTGCTTCACCTTCACAAAAAAATGATCTTGTGTTTTTTTGAGCAATGCTCCTGTTCTGCCAGAATTTAAAGTGTCAGAATTTGAGAATAAAATGTGGACCAAGAGAGAATGTTTTACTTAAAAAATTAAAAGAAGTCATCGGCAAAAGCTAGAAAGGACCTTGTTTTAACCAAAATAAATGGCAAAAATATTAGTTGATGAAACACATAAAAGTTTGAACAACTGAAAGTCACAAGAGAGATTTCTAATGGTACATTTTTAAAATTGTACTGCACAGCACAGCATGATGTTGGTTTAAATAGCATGGACATGCTGCTGTCCCCAACTGTGATTTCTGGACATCAGAGGATGGTAATGAGGCTGTTGGTAATGTAAACAAATCATAAATTGGTGTTGTGGAAATGCAATAAAAATAATGAAAAAATATAAACATAATGTCTAATGTAGTAAACAATATAGAATTACAATGATAATATTTAAAAAAACTTAAAATTATGACAGCTCCCAAGAAGTTCATTTTAATACACACAGTCCTCTCTGGTGGAATGAGGGTCAGTTGCATATATGTGTGTTCACAGAGTTTAGTTTCAAGCACATAATATGATACCTTTAGTATAATAGTAAATCATAGTGGTACTGCAAATAATATATATAATACTTATCAATACAACATGGAAGTCTGTGTGTCCAGTCCCTCCTTTGATTGGACTGGCTTTGGACGTGACAAAGGAGGAAACGCAAGTGTGAGATGCATAGGGAGGAGTATGAGGCATGCTGAGAGTGTCGTCTTAAAAGACGGCAATCATAAAACCAGACAGGAGGTGAAAAATGTGCTTTGAAAGTAATGATTTAGTCTGAGAAGCAGGCATTTCAGGAATGCATTTGAGAAAGGGAGCACTGGTTAAGAGATGCAAATACAGAAGAAAGGCTTTGAAGGTACACGTAAGGCAAGAGATATATATTTATATAAATGTTATATAATAAATAAAAATATATGCAATAAATAAATGTATATATATACTAGCTGTCCTCCGCAGCTCCACCCATGTAATATTGAAACAGGACAAACTTTAAAAATCAATAAAAAAAAAATGAAAATGTAATTCTGGCCAAGCAGAAGGTAGGTACACTCCAACGTCAAATGCTGGCACTGATCGTGCTCAGCTCTGATGGGAGAGCATCCCCTGTGTGGGGAGAAAAACATGTGGCCGTGATATCTCTGGCAATCAGCAGCTAGCCTTTAAAATGTACGTAGCTCTGATCTCTCTCTTAAAAATGTCAAACGTTACTCCTTAACCATCTGTAGATGATAATATCTGTTGAACAAACAGGTATCTCTAGCTAAGTGGAAGCAAGGTACACTCTAACACGTGGCAAGAGGTAGACCGACTTGAACGAAGCCTGGCGCTTGGGGGTGGGGAGTGCGGGGTCCCTGCAGCCTCACTCTCGGATTAGTTCAAATAAATCATTACCACAAGCGAACAATGATAGCGCGATGAGAGAAGTCGCAAAATCAACCGGAATGTTCAAGTAAATTATAGAAAAAAAACAGATCTAAATCTGTTAAGTAGTTATCTTGTGAAAAGGGACAGACATATAAACAGACAGACAGACATTGGATTCTATTTATATATATATACTAGCAAAATAACCGCGCTTTGCAGCACAGAAGTAGTGTGTTAAAAAAGTAATGAAAAAGAAAAGGAAACATTTTAATAATAACGTAACATGATTGACAATGTAATTGTGTTGTCATTGTCATGAGTGTTGCTGGCATATATATATATATATATATATATATATAAACTGCTCAAAAAATTAAAGGAACACTTTGAAAACACATCAGATCTCAATGGGAAAAAGAAATCCTCCTGGATATCTATACTGATATAGACTGGGTAATGTGTTAGGAACGAAAGCATGCCACATCGTTTGATGGAAACGAAAATGATCAACCTACAGAGCCCTGAATTCAAAGACGTCCCAAAAATCAGAGTGAAAAATTATGTGGCAGGCTAGTCCATTTTGCCAAAATTTAATTGCAGCAACTCAAAATTGTACGCAGCACTTTGTATGGCCCCTGTGTTCTTGTATACATGCCTGACAACATCGGTGCATGCTTCTAATGAGATGACAGATGGTGTTGTGGGGGATCTCCTCCCAGATCTGGACCAGGGCATCACTGAGCTCCTGGACAGTCTGAGGTGCAACCTGGTGGCATTGGATGGACCAAAACATAATGTCCCAGAGGTGTTCTATTGGATTTAGGTCAGGAAAGTGTGGTGGCCAGTCAATGGTATCAATTCCTTCATCCTCCAGGAATGGCCTGCATACTCTCACCACATGAGGCCAGGAATTGTCATGCACCAGGAGCCACTGTACCAGCATAGGGTCTGACAATGGGTCCAAGGATTTCATCCTGATACCTAATGGCAACCAAGGTGCCTTTGTCAAGCCTGTAGCGGTCTGTGTGACCCTCCATGGATATGCCTCCCCAGACAATCATTAACCCACCACCAAACTGCTCATGCTGAATGATGTTACAGGCAGCATAATGTTCTCCATGGCTTCTCCAGACCCTTTCACTTCTGTCACGTGCTCAGGGTGAACCTGCTCTCATCTGTAAAAAGCACAGGGCACCAGTGGTGCATCTGCCAATTCTGGTATTCTATGGCGAATGCCAATCGAGCTACATGCTACTGGGCAGTAAGCTCAGGGCCCATTAGAGGACATGGGGCCCTTGGGTCACCCTCATGAAGTCTTTCTGGTTGTTTGGTCAGAGACATTCACACCAGTGGCCTGCTGGAGGTCATTTTGTAGGGCTCTGGCAGTGCTCATCCTGTTCCTCCTTGCCCAAAGGAGCAGATACTCGTCCTGCTGATGGGTTATGGGCCTTCTATGGCCCTCTCCAGCTCTCCTAGAGTAACTGCTTGTCTCCTAGAATCTCCTCCATGCCCTTGAGACTGTGCAGGGAGACACAGCAAACCTTCTGGCAATGACACGTATTGATGTGCCATCCTGGAGAAGTTGGACTACCTGTGCAACCTCTGTAGGGTCCAGGTATCGCCTCATGCTACCAGTAGTGACACTGACTGTAGCCAAATGCAAAACTAGTGAAGAAACAGTCAGAAAAGATGAGGAGAGAAAAATGTCAGTGGCCTCCACCTGTTAAACCATTCCTGTTTTGGGGGTCATCTCATTGTTGCCCCTCTAGTGCATCTGTTGTTAATTTCATTAACACCACAGCAGCTGAAACTAATTAACAACCCCCTCTGCTACTTAACTGACCAGATTAATATCCCATAAGTTTCACTGACTTTATGCTATACTCTGATTAAAAAGTGTTCCTTTAATTCTTTTGAGCAGTATATATATATATACATATATATATATATATACACACACACACACACATACTGTATAAACATATATATACATATATATACACATATACATACATATATACATATATACACATATATATACATATATATACACATATCTACATATATACTGTATATACACATATATATACAAATCTACATATATATATATCTACATATATATATTAGGGGTGGGACTCAATTAAAAATTAATCTAATTAATTAGAGGCTGTGTAATAATTAATCTTGATTAATCGTATGTAATCACACATGAAAATTTGCCCCAAATCACAAATGTTTTTTTTTAATTTAAAAGGGTTTTAGTGGGCGACAGAATCAAATAATAGACATGGACATAAATATTGTAAACTCAGCTCTTTTAATTTCTGAAAAAAAATGCTTTTAAACTGAATTTCAATTCAAAACAGAAACAAAAATATCATCCCTGGCTAAAATTGAGCAGACTTAAAAATAAAGTGGTATTTTAAGTACTTTAAGTACATTTTCAGAATGGTATTGTCTTTAAATAATAATAACAAAAAATTCAACATAAAGTGTAGTTTTTCTTCTTAAAAAAATAAGGCAGAAACATAAAAGGTAATTTGACCAGCTTCACCTTTAAACTCTGAGTAACCTTAGCCAAAATTATTTTGTACATTAGGCTAAAACAGTATGATCATTGAACATTTTGTAATTAGATGTAATTAGAATTACTAACGGTCACGGAAGTCCAATGATCCCCAGTAAGAGCCACAAAGTCCGCTTTCTGTAATGCCTCTAATTTTGCTTGCTTTTCAGTGTGCACAAAACCACGCTTTTATCAAGGCTTCCGTCGGGTAGTCTTTTGTAATGAAATTTGCCTCCGATCAGTCTTAGGAACGCGCTTTGTATCCATTATTCATAAAGGTTCAATTGGTGATCTGTCTTTCTCCGTTAACCGCATATTTCTTCATACGTCTCAAACCAAGGGGATGCGAGGGTAAAATGAATCGGGAAGCGCGCATACATACTCAGTGCACCCCCTCTTGGGAATCGAACCTCGGACGTCGGCACTAGAGACGAAGCCTCTACCATTGCGCCACAGCGTGTGGTTTGTCTATTTGAGAGTATGTAGATCGGGGTATATATATATATATATATATATACATATATATATATATATATGTATATATATATATATATATATATATACACCCGCGTATCGCAGCTGAGAAGTAGTGTGTTAAAGAAGTTATGAAAAAGAAAAGGTTATGAAAAAGAAAAGGGAACATTTTAAAAATAACGTAACATGATTGTCAATATACAGTACAGTAATTGTTTTGTGAGTGTTATGAGTGTTGCTGTCATCAAGGATTTGATTATCATTATTTCTTTCAATCAGGTTTGTATTTGTAGGATGTGTTGTGTTCAAGTTACATTCCGTGTTTGTTAATCATTGTAAAGATAACAGGTTTCATTCATTGATTCGTTTCTTACTGCATCAATAAACAGCTTGTCTTCCTCTTTATCTGAGACGTGACACACTGCATGCACAGGTTTTTTTTCTACACTGTCTTCCTTTAGCGGGACATTGACTTTTTCCACCGTGTGCTTTGTTTCCGCAGTAGCTGCACTTATGAATATGCTTGTATGTATCACACACCATATTTTTTTGCTGCCTTCTAAATTGTGTAATTCAGTTTTTGTTCAGCACTCTTTGGAACTGTTGCTTTTTGTCTGTGCACTGCGTCATTTCACGTGATCCGCTCGGTGTACATGCATCGAAGGTTCCTAGCTGTGCTGGTGGCATCTCTTGCGATGTCCACGGCTGTATTTAATGTTAGCTAAGACCCGGCACTTAAAAGTTTCTCTCGCAGTTTCGCTGAGTTTGTGCCAAACACCACCCTGACCATGTCATCTTCCTCTGCATAAGCACAGTCCTTCACCCGTGAATATTTACCGACAGTGTTTCTATTGGATTGCCGCTGACGGACGGCCTTATATGGGCAGGCACTAAATTACGTGGGAGGCGTAACTCCGCCTCCCACGGGCATCGAGCAGAAATCTATTATAGTATATGGACGAAAAAATAGGTTCCAGTACCATTACGCATAGAATTTCGAAATGAAACCTGCCCAACTTTTGTAAGTAAGCTGTAAGGAACGAGCCTGCAAAATTTCAGCCTTCTACCTACATGGGAAGTTGAAGAATTAGTGATGAGTCAGTGAGTGAGTGAGTGAGTGAGTGAGTGAGTGAGTGAGTGAGTGAGTGAGGGCTTTGCCTTTTATTAGTATAGATACAGTATATATATATATATATATATATATATATATATATATATATATATATATATATTCTAACTCAGTCACTCAAACTTGAGGTCTACACCAGTAGCATTTTTTACACGGCAGAAAAAAACTGGATAATGTGCCAGTCCTTTGAGGGCCAGCTTATGCACTCATACCAATTCAGGTTACAATAGCCAACCAACCCAGAACACACGTCTTTTAGATGTGGAACCAAAACCATAGTACCCAAAGAAAAAAATATTAAGATATGAGAGGGAAATGTAGACGCTACATAGTAAGTGACAGAACACAGGGACATAGCAATGTCTTTCAGGCCTAGGTCTGGGATGGTTTTTGCAAGTTTTTTATTTTATAATTCAATTTATTTTCCATTTGTTCAGTTCATTCATATATGCTTTCTAACTTTGACGGGAACAAATTGTGATGGCTAGATGACTGGCTCAGAGCATCTCCAAAATGGCAGGTCTTGGTGGGTTGTTCCCAGTATACGCTGGTTAGTACCTACCAAAAGTGGTCCAAGGATGCACATCTGCTGAACTGGCGACAAGGTCATGAGTGCGAAAGGCTCGTAAATGAGAATTTCGAGTGAAGATTTGACCATCTCGTCCAAAACCACAAAAGAGACACTGCAGCACACATTGCTGACAAAGTTAATTCTGGCCATGACAGAAATGTTTCAGAACACACAGTGCATCACAGCTTGCTGAATATGGGGTTGTGTAGCGTCAGACCTGTCAGGGTGCACATTCTGACCCCTGTCTACTTCTGAACGCTCCTAAAATGGAGACATGAGCATCAGGACTGGACCATGGACTAATTGAAGAATGTGGCCTGGTCTAATGAAACACATTTTCTTTTAGATTATTTGGATAACTGTGGGTGTGTGTCATTTACTTCGGGAAAAGATGTAAGTTAGAGCAAGAAAGCAAGATGGCGCCTGCGTGTGGTGATGCTGCTTCTTTAGAGAAGTTGCTCCATTTACTTGGGCTTAGTGTTTGTGTTGTACTCTTTTTGTTTGGGTGCAATGCCTCAGCTATTTGAGTGTATGATCAATTTTCGCTGATTCATGTTCGAAACCTTGGGTCGATGCAAAACTTTGGGTCCTGGCATTCATGTGGATGTTACTTTGACATGTATCACCTACCTAAAGATTGTAGACCACATACAGTTCATTTCAAACAGAAGAATACTTGTCTAATGCATGAAAAATAAAGACTTCAGAAATAGAGAAGACTTAGAAGAGTTGAAGTTGATATTGCTTTAAAAGAATTCCAGTCTGGGCTTCAGGTTTAGGATTTGACATTGAAGTTACTGTGCCTCTCTTCAGGAATGTGATCATTTGGGACTAAAACGAAGGCAGCATAAAAATGTGATGTATCTGTCTGTTTCCTCTCTGGGTGAAAGTTACTCCTTCCACAGACATGCCTTGTAAATATCATGTACAATTCCCAACATGTTGTATTACGACTAAATGGAAGCGGCTCAACTCCACATTACAGCACATTGTACAATATTGAATGGCAATGTGTCTGTGTACACCATACCCAAATTTATGTCTTTTAACAATAAATTGGAATTTTTTTTTCACACTTGAGATTCTAAAACTTTTTCAATTACCTTTCCTGTTTATTTACTCTCAGTTTACATGTTTTGATTCTGGCCTGGTTGTTAAATCTGCAAAGATTTTGGTTGCTTAACCTTTACCTTTCAAAAATTGAAACTATTTATTGTTGTGCTGTGTCCTTCATTTATAACAGGCCATATCATCTGTTAGTATGATCTGTTTGCCTGTCTTCAGTGAAAAGTTCTATACAAGAATAAATGATAACACTTTACATTAAGTGTCCATAGTTACACTGTAACTACTATGTAATTATATGTATAAGTACAGTGTAACTATGAGTTATTACTCCATACATACTGAGTAATACAAAGTAATGCTATAGTTAATTACTCAGTTGTCATTGTTATTCCACAGTTAATATAATTACAATGTAACAATTTATCACTGATCCAAAAAAAAGCGTACTTACATAATTACATTGCATCTGTACTTTCAAAATGTAATAAAAACATTAGGGCATGTAACTACAAGTATGTAACAGATGTTCCATGGTCTGGGAGAATTGCAGTGATAACTTCATAGGTTTTCGATGATATTTCAAGATCTTTTTTAAATGGTGAAAACATATTTGCAAAATTGTTAACGCTTTTTCCCAAAATCTAGAGGAGTACCTTCTTGACATGTTTTGCTTAAACAAACATTTGTCACATTCTTGTAGTTGTGTTACACGATTTACTGTTGAATTTTTGGGCTATTATTATACCCATCCTAACATAATACTGCCAAACTGGCATCATTCAATCAAGGTACTGATCCAAAAACAAGGCCGAAAACAGCTCAGGATGGGGAGCCACCGCACTGCAAGGCCCACTCACAAACATACCAGCAGTCACGCTCTCACACATGTGGTCACGTAACCCAACCTACATGTCCCTGGGATGTGTCAGTAAAACCTATGAAGAAGACATAGGGAGACATGGGTAGAACGTACAAATTTTACACACATATCTCCAGACAGAATTCCATCTCAGTATAATGGATCTGTGAGGCAAAAGTGTTAACCATTTTGTAAATGTGTTTTCACCATTTAAAACAGATCTTGAAATATCATCGAAAACCTATGCAGTTATCACTGCAATTCTCCATTAAAATTGCCCAGACCATGGAATATCTGTTACATAGTTGTCGTTACATACCCTGATGTTTTTATTACATTTTGAAAGTACAGATACATTGTAACTATGTAAGTACACTTATTTTTGGATCAGTGATAAATTGTTACATTATCTATACTAATAAAAGGCAAAGCCCTCACTCACTCACTCACTCACTGACTCACTGACTCACTGACTCACTCACTCACTCACTGACTCATCACTAATTCTCCAACTTCCCGTGTGGGTGGAAGGCTGAAATTTGGCAGGTTCATTCCTTACAGCTTCCTTACAAAAGTTGGACAGGTTTTATATCGAAATTCTACGCGTAATGGTCATAACTGGAAGCAGTTTTTCTCCATTTACTGTAATGGAGATGAGCTTCAACGCCGTGGGGGCGGAGTTTCGTGTGACATCATCACGCCTCCCACGTAATCACGCAGTACATAGAAAACCAGGAAGACCTCAAAAAAGCGCTCAAGAAAACATGCATTATATAATTGAGAAGGCAGCGAAACAATAAGAAGCGAGTTCTGCTACTTCGGAAACAAAGCACGATGTAAACCTACACTTTAAATTAAGTTCATAGACAGGCTGCCGCTGGCGTTTGTAATTTAGTGCCTGCCCATATAAGGCCATCCGTCAGCGGCAATCCAATAGCAAACTGCCACGGGTAAATATTCACGGGTGAAGGACTGTGCTTATGGAGAGGAAGATGAGATGGTCAGGGTGGTGTTTGACACAAACTCAGCGAAACTGCCAGAGAAAGTTTTAAGTGCCAGGACTAAGGTAACATTAAATAAAGCTATGGACATAGCACGAGATGGCACCAGCACAGCTGGGAACCTTCGATGCAAGTACACCGAGTGGCTCACGTGAACTGATGCAGTGCACAGATAAAAGCAACAGTTCCAAAGAGCTGAACAAAACCGAATTACACAATTGAAAAGGCAGCAAAAAATATGAAGCGTCTGATAAGCATATTCATAAATGCAGCTACTGTGGAAACAAAGCACACGGTGGAAAAAGTCAATGTCCCGCTAAAGGAAGACAGCGTAAAAAAAAAAACCCGTGCATGCAGTTTGTCACATCACAGATAAAAAGGAAGACGAGCTGTTTATTGATGCAGTAAGGAACTAATCGATGAATGAAACCTCTTATCTTTACAACGATTGACAAACACGGAATGTAACTTGAACACATCGTACAAATACGAGCCTGATTGAAAGAAATAATGATAATCAAATCCTTGATGACAGCAACATTCAATAACACTCACAAAACAATTACTGTATATTGACAATCATGTTACGTTATTTTTAAAATGTTCCCTTTTCTTTTCATAACTTCTACTTCTCCACTGCGATACGGGTATATATATAAATGTATATCTATAGCCCGATCTACAATACATACTTTAGCATAGACAAGTGGTGGCGCAATTGTAGAGTCTTAGCCTCTAACGCCGACATTCGAGGTTCATTCGAGAGGGATGTACTGACTATGTATGCGCTACCGATTCATTTTACCTTCATCTCCTTGGTTTGGGACGTATGAAAAATATTAGGTTAACGAGAATCATGTTACGTTATTTTTAAAATTTTCCCTTTCTTAGCACAAGCACAGTTGAGAAGCTTCGATGCATGTACTCCATAACGCGTTAAAAAATAACGCATTTAATCACACTTTCAATTCCAAGCAAACGGGAACTTTTGTCAATGCATGATTTCCTGGTACATCCATTACACTGATGCACACATCACAGCTACAAAAATGTTAGAGTCGGAATAAAGCGCGTTCCTACGACTGATCATTTCGACTACCCGAAGCCTTGATAAAAGCATGGTTTTGTGCACACTGAAAAGCAAGCAAAATTAGATGCATTACAGAAAGCGGACTTTGTGGCTCTTACTGGGGATCATTGGACTTCCGTGACCGTTAGTAATTCTAAATACATCTAATTACAAAATGTTCAATGATCACACTGTTTTAGCCTAATGTACAAAATAATTTTGGCTAATGTTACTCAGAGTTTAAAGAGTAAGCTGGTCAAATTACCTTTTATGTTTCTGACTTATTTTTTTAAGAAGAAAAACTGCACTTTATGGTGAAATTTTGGTTATTATTATTTAAAGACAATACTATTCTGAAAATGTACTTAAAGTACTTAAACTACCACTTTATTTTTAAGTCTGCCCAATTTTAACCAGGGATGATATTTTTGTTTCTGTTTTGAATTCAAATGCAGTTTAAAAGCTTTTTTTTCAGAAATTAAAACAGCTTCAGTTTACAATATTCATGTCCATGTCTATTATTTGATTCTGTAAGCCCACTAAAACCGTTTTAAATAAAAAAAAAAACATTTGCGATTTGGGGCAAATTTACGTGCGATTACATACGATTAATCAAGATTAATTCTTACACAGCCTCTAATTAATTGGATTAATTTTTTAATCGAGTCCCTCACCTAATATATATATGTAGATATATATGTAGATTTGTATATATATGTGTATATACAGTATATATGTAGATATGTATATGTTGTATATACAGTATGTATATATGTGTGTGTGTATATATACAGTATGTGTATATATATGTATATGTATATATATGTATGTGTGTATATGTATATATATATAACTGTATATATATATGTGTATAGATGTGTATATATATATATATGTTTATATGTATATATATGTTTATATATGTGTCTGTGTGTGTGTGTGTATATATATATATATATATATATGCCAGCAACACTCATGACAATTACAAAACAATTACATTGTCAATCATGTTACGTTATTATTAAAATGTTTCCTTTTCTTTTTACTTCTCCGCTGCCAATGCAGCTATTTTGCTATATATATATATATATATATATATAAATAGATAGATATGACAACAACACTCATATCAATGACAAAACAATTACATTAACAATCATCTTACGTTATTTTTAAAATGTTTGCTTTTCTTTTTCATAACTTCTTTAACACACTACTTCTCCGCTGCGAAGCGCGGGTATTCTGCTAGTAATTATATACATTGTGGAATAACAATGACAACTGAGTAATTAACTATAGCGTTACTTTGTATTACACAGTAATTACGGAGTAATAACTCATAGTTACACTGTACTTATACAGGTACTTACATAGTAGTTACAGTGTAATTATGGACACTTAATGTAAAGTGTTACCGAATAAACTGAAATGATATTTTTAATTCATCTGCAAAGTTTAAAGACATATCTGGTCTCAATCCCCACATGACTGACTTCAGTTTGCTTTGATATGGCTAACACCAGGTAGGCTGCTGGCTTTTATCTTGAGCCAGTTTACACTGGAAAGACAGATGAAAAGCAATAAATGGATGTTTTCAAATATTTGACTTGGGTGGTTCTGATAATGTAAAAACAGGCTTAAATGTGATTGCATTATAATTATGGCTATAACTGTTTGTAGATGTGCAGGGTAAGACCAGCTTCATAATATCCCTCTTTCTATAACAAAACAGGAGCTACTTAATTAAAGAAAAAGATTGCTTTGTAATTAGCTGTCAGTTTGAATGGCATCAACACATTTGAGATGCACTTGAATCGCAACACTTTTGTGCAAAATTATTAGTGTAATGGGCAGTTCTGTTGTGATCTGTATTTCTTCTGCATTTGGTACATGTTAAGTATTTCTACTACTGATGATAGCCATAAATTCAGAAAGTTCTGGGCAAATCTATTAAAGTCCAACTGAAAATGCATGAACTGCTGTTGACAAAATCTATGTATATTTCAGAATTTGAGTTGCATTTATTGTTAAATGTATTTACTTCAGTGAGGTATTTTTTCTGCCATTACTTGGCATCCTTATACTGTTTCCCTGGCTTCAGACTTATGAGCAAAAATAAAATTTGGTCGTTTATTGGCAATACATTTGTGATAATTATGCAAAACTTCCTACGCGTGCCATCGCAATGTATTTTCAAAGACATACTGTAAGTAATAATTACAATTACAAGTGTAGGATGGCATTGTGAAAAAGTAATTGTCACTTCTGTCTCTGTGGCCATGTCATCATCATCTGGATGGAGTTTACACATTCTTTGTCTATCCACTTTGTATAGTGATTGTTCATGGGATCAGTCAGCTCATTTTCATTAAGACATTATTAATTATTTTGCATCACTTTCATCTTTCTTTCTATGACTTTCTTTCCTTCTTCCCAGCTATGTTTGAGCTTGAATGTCAAAGGCAGTGGACAGGCATTTAGTTTCATCTTGCAGACATTTCTGGAGTGGACTATCTGTCAGTCCCTATCTGTCAACACTCTCTCCATGAAGTCAGCAACCATATTATACAGTCTCAAAGATATCCTGCACTATATCAGAAGATAACATCAATTTCACTTTGTCTAAAAATTCAAGGGTCCAATAAAACTTGGTAATAACATAGAAAATATGACACACAAAAATTGAAGTACTGACTATCTACTAAAATGAGAAGTCCAAGAAGTACTGCCAAGATAGTAAACTGTAGCCTCTATGAACTGAAAATGAGCACAAACTGTTAGATTTACATTCCACTGTGGGAGATGAATCAAGACATCTTACCCTACAGATGAATTCTTCACTTAATACTGTTCACCAGAGTGTGCACATCAGGGTAAAGCAATCGAAAGCCTTTACTACATTATAGGAACGTCACAGGTTGGTGAGAGTTACAACCAAATCTATATTAAGAGACAATCTACATAAATTATATGGCGCTAAATGAAAATGAATGAAACACATTAGATCTGGGATTACCTTATTCAGCCTCTGCCAGAATTTTTTATATCTATGTTTATTAATAACATGAGCCTGTATTTGCAGCAAAATGATTTTACAGAAAAATGAATACTGAGGAATCAATACTGGCAAAAATATCAGTAGCTGCATTTTGAAATTGTGTAACAAAAAAATGGTAATGGAAACATGAGTATTCAAAAAAACTCTCAAAAATTGCAAAAAAGTTTATACACTAGCTTGAGGTATTTTTTCAGGCAATTCAATATTGCAATAATTTCCAAAACTGAAATGGAAACACTTTTTTCACATTTATGTCACGTGACATGACATACATATTCAAATACCTGTGTAAATGTGATGTGGTGAATACAGCAGTATCATGAGCACTACTGGGTATGATATAGCGGGTCTGCATCTCTGAAGCAATGGCAGTTTTTAAATAAATCATTGCTGCACTTGTGGCTTAATTAGGGGGCAAGGTACAGTGGCCAGAGCAGTTACCAGGCATCGGCGTTTCCAGAGAGCACAGAAGAGTGTTTGGCCAACACTTGGAGCAGAAAGGAGCGGTCACTCCTGCTGAGCGCTTAAGAGGAGCAGGAGTGACCGGGACTAAGGATAGCTGGCTGCATAAGGCTGCTGAAGGCAGCGGGAGTCGAGGCTTGAGAGGTTGAAGCCCCAGTGTGAGCACCCTGGATTTTGGGTCTGGTGGGAGCTGTTTGGAGCCAGAGGTTAGAAGGCTACCGGTCCAGTGTAGAAGGCAGCTGCACCTGCAGGTAGGGCGAGTCCCCTGTTGCAGGGCCCATATGGGAGAAGCAGGGGAGCCGCCAGCTAAAAGAATGCACCAGCCTTTTACAGGGAACTGCTTCCAGCCAGTGTTTTTAACCTTGTTTTAAAGGATTTATTTATTTGGATTATTTTAACCTCCACTATTATTCACCCTGTTTTTATGGATTATTTATTGTGGACATTTTTGAAGCACTGCACTTTGGACACTGTTTGTTTCAGTATTTTTAATAAAAGCAATTGCACTTTTTGCATCATCCCCTTGCTCAGTTTGATTTGTCCCCATTAGACGAGCTCATCTGGTTACATCCGGTTCAAGGGCTCCTGAAGCTGGAAATGGGAACCATGGAGCAGGACTAGCATTGTCACACTGGGTGACCCAACGCAAATGTTTCTGATCATTAATCTGTTGTCAACGACCACCTGCAGAACAACAGATGTCCAGCCTTTCCGTTAATATAATCCTGACACCTGTCACTTGGTGTACGGATAGGAATATGTGAGCTGTCGATTTCATCATAAACCTAAGGCATTTTGTGTGTCTCATAATTGTGCTGTGAAAAATGCTGTGTCTCTTCCACATCAGGCAAAGTGATGTATTGCCTCATTAATTTGGAGCATATGGCTTGACTCATCCGATATACAGTCTCGGCAACAACCCTGTACTCCACACAGGTAGCCAGTTTATAAAGTGTGATGGCTATGTGCTTCTCGATCGGGACTGACTCCCTCATGTATGTTATGGCAGGGGTCATAGGGGAGCCTATTAAACTGCATAATTCCAAGAATGTTGAGCTACTCATTCTAAAAGTTTGTACATACAACTCCTCAGTAAAATAACTGTGGACTATTTCAAAGAAATTCCTAACATGTGGCCTATATAGTGAGTTCACATTCCCTTTATTGTATTTACTCCCTCTGGTCGCCTCCAATTAAAAACAAACGTGGTGATTGCAGACACAATTGAAATAAGAGAACCAACACCCATCATATTGATCGTCATTTTTAATTCGAGGTAATAAAACAATTTTCTTTCGCATAAAATCACTCAATGGAAACACAGATAATTCACATTTGTGTTTTGTCGACTTTAAGCAGTATTGCTTCTAGTTTTGTGCATAACTGCAACGGAAGTGTGGTTACTGAGTCACCAACTGAGATACAGAGACTCCATTAATAAAGCCTTTAAATACTTTTAAAAAGTGTGTAAAAGTTCCAGATCTTTACCTTTTTTATATGAAAGAGTAGTGGATTACTCCTACAGATATATCAAGACAAGATATGTTGCTTCTTTTGTAGATAACTGCAACACATGAAGTTTTGATAAACAAGCCTGGAGGCTGTGTGAAATTATTTTCTGAAAGTAATATAGAATAAATCCTAGGAAAATCTAAATTAATTTATTGTGATCAAATGTCAGATTTCCTTCACCGGTTTTAATAGAGGAAATAGAGCTAAATGCATTGCTTTTCATCAAACAATATGTCAGTTATTTTCTCTGAGCTGCTACTGAAAAACAATATCTGGCTCTCAGAAGTTTGAAATTCTGTCCGCCGAAGCAGATGATTATTTAGTTCCACTTGAACAGCCACAATTTTATTTTCATGTTGTGGATTGAACACACAAGGACCCAGCTGCTTCTGGGCACAAAGTTTAGCTTTGGTAATGGGTATATGTTTTTTGTGTTTTTAGGAAAGCTGTGTGAAGCTAAAGAACTTCTGTTGTTTTCAGTACAACCCTAGATAGCTTTCTGCAAACCAGTAGTGTGCTCCCATAGATGTGCTTTAAGAAAAAGAACAGTCAACAGGCTAGAGGAATTGTTGTTAGCAACTAAGGCTGTTGCTAAGTGAAGTATAACTGAATTTACAGGTTCACACTTATATTCAGACATTGCAGCCTAATGTAAGGTAAATTTAACAATAATTACAATGTAGAAACAGTTTGTTCTTAAATGTAAGTTATGAAGATATAAGAAAAAAGCATATTTTTTGGCCATGGGGTTATTTTCATGTAAGCCATTTGAAATTTATAGCAAACATTTTGCAATGCCATATTGGATATATTGCTTTTTAAAAGCTGAGGGGGTGGCTAAATAAAACAGGCATTTGGGAGCCTTTTCAGAACTAGATAGAATTCACTCAGCATGTACAGAAATCAGCAGGAATAAAGGATTTGATTTCCTATTTAACTGACATCAATATTCAAAATGTTTTAGTCTGAGCTGATGAAAAGGCAACAGTCTTGAAGTGCTCTGCATTGTATCAGGCAATGATCTGCAATTTAAGATAGGTTTCTGGGAATACAGCAGCATTGCAATTGTATTGCTGCAATAATTTCAGGCAGTGAGTGTAAAAAGTTTTTGAAAGGAGTGGATGTGCAGTCATCAAAAGATTAAACAATCATACAGTATATTGCAGGAATGGAGTGATTCTTTGTATAACTATAAAAGAAAATTTTCAAGATATGCAGTTGCTCCAGGATAACTTAACCTTCCCCAGACCCTGATTTGGGAGGAACACCCCGAAATAAAGAGCCAGACCAACCAAGCACTGCAACAATAACAACTGCATGAACAAACATGAAAGCAAGACAAAATAAAGTTTTTACACAGGAGAGGATTTTTGAATATATTACTCACCCTGCATTGTTTGTAGTAATAGTCAAGACCAAGTTTTAATTTCATGTTTTCATGGAGAACAGAGATATCTAAAAGCATGTATTTTTGCAGAAGTGTTGTTCAATAAACCATTTCCAGAAAATCCACTTATGTATGACAGGGAAACATGCTCAAATGGAATTGAGCTTTTGAATTGGAGACTCACTTCTCCCCTCATTCACTCGTCATTACATTTATGTACATAGCAGTATGCCATAAACACAGATCTTTGAGTTACTCACTGGTAATCTGTGAAACTGAACCAGTGAACTCAATTCCTGCTTGTTGAGGCATCTCACACATGCACAAATATAAGGCATGCTTTCCACCTGCTGTTTCACTTGGCTTTCTCATAACTTCATTTTAGTTTAATCCTGATGCTCTGTATATTCAATTAATTATTATACTATTCATGGTGGCTCCAAAATCTGTACTAACCCCTACTCTTTCTTCTGTTCATTTTCCGTTTTTCTGTAGTGGCAATCTGCGCCACCAACACCTAATAAAAGCACTGTGATGTCCCTAGATTGACGGATTAAAGGCCAGAAGTCCACGTGACAGTCATCATCAAGTCCTTCCGTGAGAACCCTGAATACAATGAGGACTGATCATTTATGTTAGGTAGAATGCCTAGAGGGGGCTAGGCGGTCTCGTGGCCTGGTACCCCTGCAGATTTTTTTTTTCGCCAGCCATCTGGAGTTTTTTTTGTTTTCTCTTTCCTCCCGGGCCATCGGACCTTACTTTTATTCTATGTTAATTAGTGTTCTCTTATTTTAATTCTTACTTTGTCTTTTTTTCTTTTTCTTCATCATGTAAAACACTTTGAGCTACATTATTTTTATGAAAATGTGCTATATAAATAAATGTTGTTGTTTTCTTTTACTTTTAATCTCTAATTGTACACCTTTCTCAGACCAATGCTGATATCAAGTGAGACCCAAGGTTCAATGAATCTCATTAGCTTTACTGTTATTATGTATGTATTACTATCTACTTCAAATTATTACTATCTGTTCACTTACCCATTATTGATTATTTATCTATTTATAGTGTATTATAGTTGTTTACCTGTCTTGCATTTGTTCTGTGTTTATTTATTATTTTTCACCGCAGTCCCATTATTTCATGCTACTATATGCTGCAATACTGTGTATGGATGGTATGACAACAAAGTCACTTGACTTGAGCTGTTACTGGTCAGGACTCCTGACCAATGAATAAGGGGGGAGGTGGGTCTTTATTTCAAGATGTGAGGATATTTTAGAACTGCCTTCTTTAAATATATTTTCGCCAAAATACACATGTTTGGGGTTGTTGAATTTGTATTTTTCACTTTATAGATTGCTGGAATCTGCATTATTGGGAACAAGATAGGATATAACTCCATTGGGTGGCAGTCCTTCACAGGGCAAGTATACTCACATATAGCACACTCACACATACTGGGCAAAGTTCGAATTGCCTACCATACATGTCTTTGGGATTTAGGAGGGGCCTGTAAAATTTGTTAATTTACATATATTTTTTGATAGTCATTTTATCAGTACAGCTTAAATATACTGTAATGATCTAAAACCTTACAATTATTTGTATGACAGTCACGTGCTGAATCTTGACCTTAATAGAAGAGTCTAAGGTGACCCTTACCTTTTACTTTCTGTTATGAGTGTCATTTACTAAATGAAGTTGCTAAGCTGGTACATGAAAATGTTAAAGCCCATTTCTGGAACCTTAGAAATAAAAACATTTTTTGAAAACATTGTTTAATTTGCAAGACTTAAAATGGGCAGATGGTTTCAGGCTTGTTTTACTGTGGGCTGTGAATGTGTTGACAGGAAAATCCAGTCTCACAGGAGACAGTCTGTGCAGGCCGGAAGATACAATGAAGAAAAAGCTTTTTAAGAGCCATGCTGTCACCTTTCATCTTATACTTTCTGGAAAACACATATTGAAAGAATGAGGCCTGTGTTAATTATGTGTGACCCTGATTGATATTTATTCTTGATTAGCATTTGAAGTTTTTGCAATGTAAAACTAGCATTAATCTCTGTGCATTTTACAAAAATAGCAACAAATTAGAACAAAACCTGAAAACAAGTAAGGCATATCTATCTATCTATCTATCTATCTATCTATCTATCTATCTATCTATCTATCTATCTATCTATAAACTGGTATTGCTAAATACAGAGAGCCGCAAAAATGAGAAACAATCATCTGAATGTTAAATGGTATTAAATTCTGTCTGTTCTTTTACGAATCTAGTTATTAAATTACACCTTTGAAATTAATGGTTTATTTATGTTTCGTGTCGTTTTTGTCTCTATGTGTACTTTTTATCCTTCTTTGTTATTGCTTTTCATCATTAAGTAAGAAACAAATTAGTATTTAATTTCTTCCATTTTCATTCTTTCCATTTTATTTTCCTTTTTTTTCGGCTATAGAAGCAATGCATTGATGGTCACTGTGGTGCACACTTGTAGCACTATGGTTGCACTATAAAAGAAGGTAGCACAGCAAAGTGTTTGAACTTTGACCATTCAATGGAAATAGCAGTAGAGTGTTGTACTGTGTTAGCCATAGATTGATACAGGAGAAAGTAGGGTGAAAGTCATTTCAACCTACTTTCTCCATTCATTGGAAAGACTTCTCAGAAAACATCAAAAAGAAAGAAATCAGGGAAAGAAGAATCTGTCATTGACTTGTATTTTGTTTGGTTTCCTTAGTTTTACACAGTACTTTACGACCCTAGTAATGTGAAGAAAGATATATAATAATTGCAGTGTGTAGTATTTTTAAGGCTGAAGTAGATACACATTCAGAATAATGTTTTTAATGCTGTTTATTCGCTAACCCTATTCAACTAATTCTCCGCATGGCGTTAAATACTCAAACCCTTCACTAAAGATGTCATACATCCAAAAAGACACAGACCATAGTAATCAATAACTGAACATAAAATAATTTCTGAACAATCATAGTACTAGTGTGTTATACCGTATTAGCCATTATGATTGTAGTGAGAAGTCAAGAAAAATTACACCTTTTATTGGCTAACTAAAAAGATTACAATATGCAAGCTTTTGAGGCAGAAGGGGCCTGAGTGGTCTCGAAAGCTTGCATATTGTAATCTTTTTAGTTGAACGATCATAGAGAGCACACTATGCTGATGTTAATGACCAACTCTTCTGCCTACTTCCAAATGAAGGACCTTTGCAATCTCTGATGCTTGCAAATATTTCTGTTTCCTGGGACTTTCAACCTGTCCTGTGAAACAAATGACAGATCTAAATAATTTATTCAAGTACTTCGTCTGGGTCCCCAATGTAGCACACCACTAGTAAGCTACAAATGAACAGCCTGCCCCTCTGTCAGTGAACTCTGTAAGTTAAATGATACAAAGTAATGAGTGCCATTTACACAGGTTACAACCATAATCAGGAACAAGCTAAAAAGGTCAGTGGCCACAGCACTAAATCTAGCCATTCCAGCCTATACTGCTTTTCTGTTTGTAGTCTCTAGTGTCAATTTGATTAATAATGCATTTATATTTCAAAAATATATAAAATAAACACTGCACACAAAACACAATATAATTTGAAGAGTAGAAAAAAGCTGATGTCACTGCTTGTGCACACATGTCTTTTGTACACCTTCAAGGATCCCTCTTCTCTGATCCAGAGCCTGTATGTATTAATGATTCTAACCTGAGACTGTCTCAACAGCTTAATCAAAAATGGATGGCCAATAATGAAAACACAGTGCAAATACAGCCTTGTGCATGTTTTTGGGCAAGCCTACAACTTATAGAGTCTTCAGGCACAGTATGTGAAATTTGGAGAGACTTTTTGGAATGATACATTGTGGGTTCTTCCACTGCCCAGTTTGCTTGCCTCCCACAGTACCTCACACTTTATTTTGTCTGCTCATTTTATCTTGTTAATTCAACATGTGTCAAACAGATTGATTGTACTTTTAGTTGTAATCATTTTTTAAGTACCCAATGTCAAAACACTTTGACTTCAAAATATGCCATGATAAATTATTTCATAAAGTATTTGAAATTTTGTATATTCCATAATTTGTATTAATGCTTTTGATACTTAACCTTTTGTCTGTGATTTCAAAACATACTGCTTAAAATGTTAAGTGTATGCCAGAGCCCATGGAGTGTCCAAAACCACAGGAAATATGGTGGGTGGAAGCTGCTTCATCCAGTGTAGGGTTGCAGATTACGAAGTCTGTCACATTGCATTCAAGGCAACAGCTTTTTTTTTGTAGGAAATAGTTACTCAGAGTCTTAAACTCACTAATGTGGGGGCAATTTAAAATCGTCTCTGGAAATGAGGTATGCCTATACAAAAAATCATGCAGATAAGGGGAGAACATGCTAACTTCATGAACTTTGATTTGGCTGGTGCTGTAAAGCAGCACCCCAACCACTGTACCATCAGCATATGCAGTATATACAGTATATTTTAGCACTTATTAGTATTAATGTTTTTCTTCTGTAAGCTTTTGGAGCATATCTCTCTATATATAAAATCCAATATCTGTCTGTCTATCTGTCTGAATGTCTGTCCTTTTATCACGAGAGAGCTACTTAATGGATTTGCCTGAACATTCCAGATGTTTTTGTTGACTTCTCTCATTGCACTAAGTATCATAGTTTGCTTGCAGTACAGATTTATTTGTGTGAATCTGAGAGACATGCAGCAGGCTGGGGGGAGGGGGGGGCTTCTCACTCTCGCGCCAGCCTCGGGGCGTATCTTACATCTGTTTAACTAGGGAATGAGAGAACTACATATCGGATTTAGCTCTGGCTTTGTTCTAGAATTTGCTTAAACATTCCAGTTCATTTTGCAACTTCCCTCGTCACGTTAAGAATTATAGTTCACCTTCAGAAGTGATATATTTCGCTAATCTGAGACAGAGGCTGCAGGCCAAGGGGAGAGGAAAGCATGATGTCAGGAGTAGGGAGCTGGGCAGGGCCTTCCTCGATGTCCTGTTTCACTTTTACGCAGGCGAAGCCGCAGGAAATGGCTAGAATGAGATAAACTATGAAGATCAAACAATTACTTCTACTTTTTTTGAACATTTGTAGTTGAAAGTGCTTACTGTGTCACCTTATTCAGAATTGGATGTAACTGGTATAGGCTCCTGTATCCCTTACATGGATTAAACAGTTTAGCAATTGAGAGTGTTTAATTTCTATTTGGAAATACTAGGGCATTAAATAATAATTAATGCTTTCACTTCAGAAATGAAATTTTACATGTGTCTTTTGTTTTTTTTTATTTCACCTTTGACATTTACCATAAACAGCAGCAGCTTTATTTAACAATAAAAGCTTGTGTAACCTTTCATTGCTAACAAGTCTGAATGTCAGTCTGAACTGTGAATTCTTAAGTAATCAAAGAAACAGAATGTATAATTTAGCTTCAAGAAAATACACAGACCATTGAATCTATTATCATTATTAATAATTTAAAAAATAGATCCACTTATGGTTAGGAGGATATCAACTATTAGAACTGGTGACTGAAAATCTCCACTCCTTGACTTTACTGCCTTGAACTTTCTCCACTGGCTTGTATTTTCAGCTACAATGAAATGGTATTAACCTGAATCCTTGTCTGAAAGAGAACCAAATCAAATTTAATTATGCTTTGGGCCATCTTGTTGAGCAGCTGCAGATTTTAATGATTGAGAATGTGTTTAGAGACTGAAGCTTCAGTCTGGCCCAGTAACCAGGTTACATGTTCCTTGGGGAGCTGATCATGTCAGGATTCTGGTAAACTCTTTTATTTTTTTCTGTGCATATAATTCCTTTTACAAATAGCTTTTCTCCTTTGATTTTCTCAACAGGGTAATCTTTAAAATTTCCTTATTAATAATCATTTCTGTAGCTTTTTAATTTTGGAAATTTCAATATCTTTTGATTCCTTTTAAAAGCAAATGCTCTTGCAACATGTTATTCTAGAAGCATGATAAGAATGACCTTAATTGAGGTTGGCTGAAATATTTAATTCTTAAATGCTAACAGTCAAAGAGTCAGATCTATTGTGGACATGTCAACTAACTGCCATTTGTTTAGTTTGAAGATGTCTAATGCAGCTTTGGGAAAAATGATGGCACAATTGTTAGCGCTGCTGCTCCACACCTCTAGAACACTGCTTTTGAGTCCTGGCCTGGGAACACTCTTTGTGGGTTGTATTCCAATTTTCCACCCACAACCGGAAAGCACGTGTATTAAATTGACTGGTAATTTTAAATTACCCAGTATGAGTGAGTGTGGGTGTGTGCCTAAATGTGTCCTGCAACCCTCTGCTAAATGAAGAACAAAAAAGAAAGAAAAACAGATCAAGCTGTCTGTTTTTCAAGTATGATTGAATTACCTTGTAATTTACAGTATCTTTTTCTTGTGTTGCCCTGTAAAAGACTTTGTGATAGTGCATGCAATTTAAAAATCAAGACTGAAGTCAGACATCGGTCACATTATTCACTTATTGGAATGACAATATTTAGTTTAATATTTAATATTTATAATTAGATATGTCTGTGATTATTTTTCATTTACTCTTGTCCAGACACATGCAGGTTAGCTGGACTGGTGACTCTAAAGTAGTCTGGCATGAGTGGTATAATCAATTTTGATTAGGTTCATATCATCTAGTCCATGGTCCAGTTTCTGCCTTCCACATAATAGTTTTGGTTTGCTGCAACTCTGTGATGGACTAAGAAGGTTTAGAATATCAGCAAATGCCATCATGTTTGAGTCATTTATCAGTATTGATTAAGAAGCTGCTTATGATCATTCTATGATTTTTAAGACCATTGAAAAATAAATTGAAAAGTCAAAGTTATCAATGTACATGCATACAGGATAACTTCTTATCGGAGACTTTTTGAATGCACAGACTATATATGAGAAGAATTGTAAAAAAGAATTACCCGAAGAAAAACATTTATTTATGTTGCACATTTTCATACAGAGTATAGTTTTACAATATGTCAAGGAAACAGTTGCAAACAAAGAAAAACAAATTAAAGTTATATAAGAATAATAATGAATAAATAGCATACAAAAATAAACAATACACACTTACATAAGATGAATATATAACTAAAAGAGAAGTAGAGTTCTTATGTATAGAATCGGTTTTTAAGTATCTCAGAAAAGTAGGAGAATCACAAAGTTCAGTCACTGAGTTACCTGTCACATGAAAGGAATATTTTCACTGGACTCTGTACAAGTGGCAATGATAAGCTGATAATATGATAAATCTACAGTATATAGTGCAATTCAGTGATGCCAAGATAACCAACCAAAGACACTGAATGACACTGCTATTGTGGGCTGCATCAGGAGTGGGCAGGAGGAGGAGTACAGGAAGCTAATCAAATAGTTTGTTAAATGGTGCGACTCAAACCACTTACATCTTAACACCAGCAAAACCAAGGAGCTGGTGGTGGATTTTAGGAGGCCTAGGCCCCTCATGGACCCTGTGATCATCAGAGGTCACTGTGTGCAGAGGGTGCAGACCTTTAAATATCTGGGAGTGCAGCTGGATGACAAATTGGACTGGACTGCCAATACTGATGCTCTATGTAAGAAAGGTCAGAGCAGACTATACTTTCTGAGAAGGTTGGCATCCTTCAACATCTGCAGTAAGATGCTGCAGATGTTCTATCAGACGGTTGTGGCGAGCGCCCTCTTCTACGCGGTGGTGTGCTGGGGAGGCAGCATAAAGAAGAGGAACACCTCACGCCTGGACAAACTGGTGAGGAAGGCAGGCTGTATTGTAGGCACGGAGCTGGACAGGTTGACATCTGTGGCAGAGTGTGGCTCCTGTCAATCATGAATAATCCACTGCATCCACTGAACAGTGTCATCTCCAGGCAGAGGAGTAGCTTCAGTGACAGACATTTGTCACCGTCTTGCTCCACTGACAGACTGAGGAGATCATTCCTCCCCCACACTATTGCGACTCTTCAATTCCACCCGGGGGAGTAAATGCTAACATTACTCAAAGTTATTGCTTTTTTTATTTTTTTTTTTTCATTTTTTTTTTCATTTTTTCATTTTTATTACTATTTAATTTAATATTGTTTCTTTGTATCAGTAAACTGCTGCTGGATTATGTGAATTTCCCCTTGGGATTAATAAAGTATCTATCTATCTATCTATCTATCTATCTATCTATCTATCTATCTATCTATCTATCTATCTATCTATCTATCTATCTATCTATCTATCTATCTATCTATCTATCTATCTATCTATCTATCTATCTATCTATCTATCTATCTATCTATCTATCTATCTATCTATCTATCTATCTATCTATCTATCTATCTATCTAAGAGCCCTGAACACATGAGTCAATTATGTTTTACCCGTGTATTTAATGTAATCCAGCATGCTATGATGAAAAAAGAAGAGCGTGGTAAATATCTTCAGCAAAATGTTTTGGACTTCTCTGTTTACAATAAGACAAACAATTTACAAATAGAGAAAATATAAGACCACGATCTCCCTAGATGTGGATATCCTTCAAAATGACCCCAAAGAGCAACAAGAAACTCATACCTGAAGTCCAAGCAATTTATGATACCATATTCAAAAATCAATCTGCTCTTCCTACAGGTAATGCCCATGTCCATTTAAATTACTGCAATGCAACCTAAATAGCAATTGTATCAAACGGAATGTAGCCAGGATAAAATCCTTTTAAAAGCAACAAGACTGCTACTTAAAAGTCCATCTTTGTGATCCTATTGATTTTTATTGAAGAATTTTCTTTGAATGGATAAGTCTAAAAGTAGTAATTTAAGCTGCATCTGTTTAAAATCTGTCTATCAAAGAAATAAAGCTGTATTACTGCTAGTTGCTATATTCACCGATCAGCCACAACATTAAAACCAATGAGTGGTGAAGTGAATAACATTGATTATCTCATTATTGTGGCATCTGTCAAAGGGTTGGGTCTATTATGCAGCCAGTTCTTAAAGATAATGTGCTGGAAGCAAGAAAAATGGGTAAGCATAAGAATCTGAGCGAATTTAATGGGGGACAAAATGTGATGGCTAGATGACTGGCTCAGAGCATCTCCAAAATGGCAGGTCTTGATGGGTTGTTCTCAGTTTATGCAAGTTAGTACCTACCAAAAACAGTCCAAGGATTCACATCTTCTGAACTGGCGACAGGGTCTTGAGTGTGCAAGACTTGTTAATGTTGATTTCAAGTGAAGGCTTGACCATTTTTTCCAATACCACAGAAGAGCCACTGCAGCACAAATTGCTGACAGAGTTAATGCTGGTCATGACACAAAGGTTTCAGAACACACAGCGCATCCCAGCTTGCTGAATTTGGGGCTGCGTAGCTACAGACCTGTCAGAGCACACATGACGACCCCTCCTAAATTGAAGACGTCAGCATCAGGACTGGACCATGGAGCAATAGAAGAAGGTGGTTTGGTTTAATGAATAACATTTTCTTTTAGATCATTTGGATAGTTGTGTGTGTGTGTGTGTGTGTGTGTGTCATTTACTTGGGGAAGATATGCAAGTTAGAGTAAGAAAGCAAGATGGCACCTGCGTGTGGTGATACCACTGCTTCAGAGAAATTGCTCAATTTACTTGTGCTTAGTGTTTGCGTTGTACTTTTTTTGTCTGAGCGCAATGCCTCAGCTATTTTACTTTATGATCGATTTTCGCTGCTTCATGTTCGAAACCTTGGGTCTATTTAAAACTTTGGGTCCTGGCATTCATGTGGATGTTACGTTGACATGTATCACCTACCTAAAGATTGTAGACCACATACAGTTCATTGGAAACAGAAGAATACTTGTCTAACACATGAAAAATAAAGTGTTCACAAATTTTGCAACAGCCTTACATTTGGTTGTGTGGCCTAGCAGCTAAAGCACTAGATTGCTCATTCAGTTACTGTCACAACTTACTGTCTGACCCCAAGCAACTCACTTAATCTTAGCCCACTAGGGCCCCAATTACTGAGGAACACAAATGACTGAACTAGATATTTGTGATCTGTAAGGTTTTTAATAAAAACACCAACTACGAAATGCAAGTCAAAGTAATAAAATATGAAAGTAGAACAACAATCAATTTTATATTTCAAGGATCAAAACAGTTGTAAAAAATAAATAAATGTGCAGGCCCTTTAGTAGGAAAATTGGCAAATATCCATGAACTCTTAAAAAAAACCACTTCACTTTATTTTGGCACAGTTTTGTAGATGAAATTCAGCCATCTATAAGAATGAATGCCTTTTCCTGAACATCAGTTAAGCATGTGTAGGAAACATAAGACTAATGTTTGTAATTTAAGCCCTCTGCCTACTGCACCTTACTGAATAAGTGATGTGTAATTATAATAACTAAGCAATAATCCTAAGGATGTTATCCAGCACATTGTGTTTATATAAATATGTGTACAATCAAAATGCCAAAAAACATATAATCTTGCCTACCAGCTAATTAATGTGGAACAACTTTCATTTAAAACCACTTTCTGCATATTTTACACAACATGCTAACGGTATGGGGTATTCTGCAATAAAAATAATTTTTGCTTTGTTTTTGTTCTCAAGGTTCCACCAAAGAGAGGTGTGACTTCTTTTTCTCTTTTCATTTCAAAATAGGTGCTAATTTTCCCAGTGGAACTGTGTTTGGTATACATATCTTAGTGGGTTTGAAGCTAATATATAACCATTATTGTACAGTGTGAATATACTAATTATACAGGTGACAATGATCTAGGTAAACACAACTCTTCATTCTCTTGCTGTATTTATAATTAATCTGACAAGCTCTAACACCTTTGACGCACAAAAAAAATGTTTGAGAAGTTAGTTTAAACTTTTTATTATCTTTCTTCCATTTTAAAAAAAGAGCATTTCCTTAAATTAACATATCGACTTTTCTCCTTTGCTATAATTCTTCTATAAAGACGTCAGCCCTTACTTAAAACACAGTATAACCACAGTCACATTAAAAGTAACAGTTCAATTAGTTAGAAGAACAAAGGAACACATTAATGACATCAACTTTCCTGATGCTAGTTGGATAGTGTCTGCCCCTATGACTTCTTAGCATAGTAATAGTAAGGGCAGTAAATTTTTACATTTTATTAATCCTCAGGGGGAAATTGTCTTTTTGCATGAACTTTGGAGGTCACAGCGCAAGGTCAGCCATTGTAAGGAACCTCTGGAGAAATTTTCAGGTTAAGGGCCAATGGTTATTGGATCCCTTCTATCATTAACAGGAGTTGAACCGGCATCCTTCCAGACACCAGCGCAGATCCTTAGCCTCAAAATCACCACTCCACGTGATGTGTACAGGCTACAGTGAAACTCATAATTGCCTATCCATCCAACGTGTAATCACTCACCAGCAGTATGATTAAAACAAAATTTATTTTAATTAGGAGTAAAAAAAAAATCATGTCCTAAAAGTGAGTAAATGAACTTGAGTAATGAATGAATGATGGTGTCCTATCTTAGTACATACCACAATTCAATGCATCAGTAATGGTGAGAAAAATATCTCTTTTAGGTAAACAGTTTAAAGTGGTCATAAAACACTTTTTTTTACACAATGGTTACAATATGCAACAAACTCTTATGTCATGAAGTTGAAGTACTGTCGTTATTGTGAAGAATTTTATAAAAATGTGGATGACTTACTGAGGTTGCTCAGCTGCTGTATTAAATAACCACATGACCTGAATGGACTGAAGGGTCTTCTCCCTTTTGTTGTAATGTGCAGCATGTTGCTCCTCTGTTAATCTGAATTTGAAGCATGGCACAGTCACTATCACTTGCTTCTGCATGGGATTTTTCTGGTTAATCCAGTTTCCTACCACCTCTTGAAGATATGAAGGCTGACTGTCAAATATAAATTGTCCAATTTATGCATACATATATACATCCATCCATTATCCAACCCGCCACATCCCAATGACAGGGTCTGCTGGAGCCAATCCCAGCCAACACAGGGTGAAAGGCAGGAAACAAACCCTGGGCAGGGCGCCAGCTCACCGCAGGGCACACATACACACACCCATACACCAAGCACACACTAGGGACAATTTAGAATCACCAATGCACCTAACCTGCATGTCTTTGGACTGTGGGAGGAAACCGGAGCACCCGGAGGAAACCCACGCAAACACAGGGAGAACATGCAAACTCCACGCAGGGAGGACCCGGGAAGCAAACAAAAAAAAGCAATTGTACAAAAACCATTTCATTTTAGAAAACCACAGTGATCAAATTTAGAGAACTGCTACGAATGTATTGCAAAAGAAAGCTGCAAATGAATTTTGTCAATACTTTTTGATAATTACAACTCTCAAAATTTAGTAAGACGTGTGGAGGCTCTTGCTTTCAATGACTATGGCACATCGCACCCACAAGACATGATCAATTTCTTGCACTACTCTGGCTTGATTTTGTTCCATTCATCTTCCAGCTTTTTCCACAATTTGGTAACTACAGCAGATTTCTTTGCCATAGATTTGTCATCAGTTATTTCCCAGAGATTCTCAAACAAATTCAGATCAGGAGTCTGCACTGGCCATTTCATCACTTTATTATTCTCCACTTCTAAGAACTGCTTCACCCATTGTACAGTGTGAAAAAGGGCACTATCATGCATAAAAATGGCTGTCTGCTTGGGCGTTGCTCGCAAGGATGAAACCACATGTTGCTGAAGGAGGTTCTGATACACATCAGCATTCACCTTGCCATGTAGCTGTATCAGAGATGCGACTCCTGCTGCAGAGAACATTCCCCACACCATGATGCTTCCAACTCCAAAGTTTACTGACTTCTTCACACATTTTGGGTTCAGTCTTTCCTCAATTTGATGCCCAACATAACGTATCCCATCCTTGCTTTTGCCATAGAAATGAACTTTGGACCAGTTCTTCTCACCCACACAATACACTTCTCAGCAAAGGCTAGTCTAGTTTTTTCGTTCTTTTTGCTGATGACAAGCTTGGTTACTGTAGAGTGGGCCTTCAGTCCCAGTTCTGTCAGATGATGAGACACTGTATGTCGAGACAAATTCTTGCCCAGTCCAGCACTGAATTAGCAAGCAATTCCATTTGCTGTGTTGAACTGATTCCCCACTGAAAGTCTCCGTATAATCCATTTGTCCTACATCAATGACTGGCCTTTTTTCTTGACTTGGATCACTTTGAGAAATTACAGTCTTGGAATGACCAGCTTCTCTTTCAATGGCTGAGAGGGTCATCCCATCAGCCTTCATCTGAACAACCTGATTTTACAGCATTTCAATTGCACTAGAGTGGCCCACCAAAATGTCTACCAATGTTGAGTAATTGGTTGATGTTGCTTGATATATCAAGTCATTGCTAGATTAGAACCAGCTGTTAACTACTCATTCTGTAAGTACAACTTGTTCTATAATTTTGATCGCTAGCCTTCTTCAATTATCTTGCTTGTCTTTTACTTTCTGATGTGGGATAGTTTTCACTGAATAATGATTACAATATATCTCTTCTATTCATGTTGAGATAACTTTCAATTCAGATAAACAATGACTTTTTAAATTACAAAAAATGTAATTTTTTCTCTAATTTTCACCACGTGTATATGTGTGTTTTTCCACCTTGTACGGTTGGTTCCAGGTTAAGCAGCAGGCCCCTCTAACTAATAATCAGAAAAGCAAGTACTTTAAATAGTTAGATGTCTTTGCACTATACAAAAGCTTAATTAAACAGGCACATGATGTATTCTGCACACATGAAAAGAAGATGCTGACAATGCTCCCATCCAGTAACTTCACATAAACCATGTTATAAAAATAAAACTAAATATTGTACATTAGATAGCATGTCAATCACTAGGTTAGCAATATTCTCAAATGTAATACAAAATGTGAAAATATAGTTTCACAGCACATGCATAAAATGCAGTGCAGTTTATGACTTCAAATAAACAGCCCATGCCATCAGCCTTTATTTATAGAGCATCTGCTATAGCAAACACTGTCACAAAGCATTTGTCAAGGATATTAAGGGCAATGATACATAGACAATGGATGGAAAGTAAATGCTAGAAATTTCTGTCTGCACTATAAACTAAATTTGAAATCCTAGTAGAAAATTTTTTAAATAGTATAAATGTTCAAAGACACTTTTCACAAAAATCCTCATCCAATTTCAAGGGGAACAATGATTGAAAGTCAATTTATACAATTATATTTCCTAGGTTATTTGAAATACTGCAAACAGTGTCATATCTGGTGTCAAGAGGCCAGCTTCTTTAATGCAGTAATCCATTTTCTGAAACCACTTAGTCACAGGCAAAGAGTGAATGTCTGATACCATCCGAGGCAAACCATGAACCACTCTTGGACAGAGCACCTTCTTGCACACTTTTTCATACTGGGCCAATTTTAGAGACACTATTTACAGTAACTTAAATTCACATACACATGCAGAGGATGTGCAAATTCTACTCAAACTGGGCCCAGGCACTTTGTAACAGTGTGCTAACCACTACAACACCAAGCCACCTTAATTACCTTTGTGCTTCATATAATGCTAATCTATATATATATATATAATTCACTAAGGGTACGCAAGACACTGACCACAAGCAGGACACTGAGGGCACGCAAGACAGGGCCCCGCCTGCCAACTCTAAGACCATGGGATATGGTCGACAGAGCCCCGCCCGCCAACTCTAACCTCTCCTACCGCGTCTTGGGATACGCACGACAGAGCCACGCACGCCAACTGTAACCTTCCTCCCGAGTCCAGCATCGCTCTCGAGGCACGCAACAACTCACCAAACACAGCGTTAGTCACTTTCATCTATGCAAAAGTCCACATGCACCTCTGAGCCACGTTGACTTTACACTGCACGCAAAACAGAGAACCACGATCGCCAACTCACAGAGCCCCACCTGCCAACTCTAACTAAGGGCAAGCAAGACAGAGAGCGCACGCAAGACGGAGAGCCACACCCACCAACTCAGAGCCCCGCCCACCAACTCTAAGTCCATGGGATATGCACGCATTTAGTGTATAAATGGATATAAATAATTGCATGTAAACGATTCACCAAAATCTGTTGTATGTAAATGATACTATATAAAACGTTTTTTCTTCAGAAAACCCGGTTTCCACGTCTACCTTTATTAGTTTAAATGGCACTTTTACAACTCGCAATAGGGTGGACGCGCTGACTTATCGTGTCGACTGGGAAACACAGTGAATGCAGCGTCTATCTATATATGTCTATGTGTTCCATAGCCTGCTACAGGAGGGTACTCTCTCGACCAGTGGCATTGGTTTCTCTCCTTGCTATTTTCAATATACTGCAACGGTGGTTTCCTAAGCCTTTGTTATACAGAATTCCTTTCTCACCATTTTCCGTTCCTATTCTTAAACGCTACGGCGGGCTTCGGCTAGTATACTATATTCTCATATATGCATTTAGTGAAAATAATTTTCCCACATAAATGAAAACTGCAATAATAAATCATTTTTGGCATCTACTATAAAATAAAGCACTGCTACCTGAGTGTGTCCGATCCCTCCAAGCAACCTGATTGGTCAGTTTGTTTTTATGTGACTCAGTAGTAGGGATGAAAACACAATAGGTTAGTGGTGCAAAGTACATAATTATGAGGCTAGCAATGCACCTTGAAATGACTTTATAGGAACACGATAGGGAGAGGAAGTAAAAACAATTTGATAAACAAGGATACCGAGGAAAGGCATATGAGAAATATTGAGGATAAATGTAGAGCACGAGATACCAAATGTTTTAAATTTATTCTATTACCATTCTTTGATAGGTAACATAGCTGGTGTTAACATATTCCAGGTTGGCTGCTGGCAATGGTTTTAGCAACAACTATTGAAAATCAATAACACAGAAGTGACTTGTATTTAAAAACTAACTTTCTTACTGTTTCTGCAAACTGTATCAGCCTGATATGCAGTAGTAACTCATACTGCAAAAATATTTAATAGATATTTAATGCATTTTAAATAAATGCAGAGCTCAAATATATCTAGAGAACTAATCAGATGTACAGTGTTCACTAGGGAGACCTGTCTGTGGGTGACCAAATGTATATTTTAATAACATTAATGGGGCAGAGACTTTCCATTAGAGCATAAGTAAGTCCAACATTAGGGCTTATTTATTGTAAAAATGACAGCATTCTTAAATTTACATACTCTAAATCATGGTCAAAGGATGGCCAGAGGATGCATCCAAGAAGCACTGAGCATAACGTTGCAAGCAAGTAAGACTCAATTGGACAAACACTCACATTCATGCATAGCTAATATGAAATTTCCAGTTATTTTTTATTTAGGACATACAGTACATTTATTCAAAGTGGCTTACAGAACTGAGGTATTATACACATATTTAGAGTTATCAGAAGTTACAAACAACAGAAAATTTAAAGTAGACTAATTTTAAACAGATGTAGTACTACTGATAGTCACAAACCTAGATGAATAATTAGGACTCAAACAAAAGTGAAGCTGCTTGAAAGCTGATTGGATCAGTTATTCTGCATGGAGTTATGTGGAAGACAGTAATGACTTACTGTCTAGGATGATACATTGCCTAAAAAAAGAACGAGAAGATAGTAGACAAACAAAAGGAAACCAAAAAACTACTACACTGATATCGTTTAGATGTAATGAGTAGGCAACCAAAGGACACTTATAACACTTCTTGCTGGACCACTGAAGAACATTCATAGAGTTGTCCCTAAGCCACTCCCATGTTGCCTTTGTTTTGAGCTTAGGGTTATTGTCCTGCAGGAAAGTGAACATTTGGCCCAGTTTAAGTCCACAGCACTGTGCATCTAGTTTTCATTAAGGATATCTCTGTTCAACTTTCCATCTGTCCTGACTAGTCCCCCATTTCCTTGTCCCTGCTATTTGCAGAGGAGCATGTTCGTGCAGAGGAGCAGGCGGTGGAGTCCTCTCCAGGGATCCTAAGTGCTAGGAGAGCGGGAAGGAGGACACAACTGAGCCATAGCAGTCTGACAGATGCCCACTATGGCAGACAAGATGGGGGTTGGTGAAGAGGATTGCAATTGCTAGACACTCTGGTCGATTGAGCGAGCTATGGATGAGACAGAGGGGGAGTTGTGATGGGCTCGGTACAGAATAGAGGAGCAATAGTAAGGGCCTGATGACGGTGTTTTATTCTGGGACTTTTTATTTGGTTTTAACTCACAGACATCACTGACTTTATTATTTATTTAATTATTTACTTACATTTTGAACATATTTCTCTGATTTTAATAAATACTGAACACTTTTGCAACAACCCCTTGCTGTATGTGTGTGTCCTCATTTGCATGGCTCATCTCGGTTCATGACTATTGGTTACGGGTTGAAGATGTTCCTGGATGCACCAGGGAGTGTGGAGCCAATTGGACCTGAGCAAAGTTTCAAGTGTCATAAAAAAGGGTCTGAATACTTGTGTCAATTTGATATTTCAGTTTTTTATTTGTACACAAATCAACATTTGCAAAAATTCCTAAAATCATGTTTTCTCTTTGTTATTTTGGGAACTAAGTGATTTTTGATAAGGAAAACTTAATTCAAATGTATTAGGATATGGCTGCAACATAACAAAACATGAAAAAAGTGAAAGGGTCCAAATACTTTCTGAAAAAACTGTAAATATCTAAACCTGAGTATGTGGTCATACAGGGCCAAATTAGAATTGCCTTACAAAAAAGTACTTTATTTCATTTTGTACACATACTTTATATACATATTTTTATTAAAATAACTTTTTAAAACATAATAATTAATGAAATCATTGTCTTCTACGTATCTTAAGTAAAGTATATGCTGTTGGTGGCACTAGGCCTCTGATGACACTACAGCTACCCTCCCAGAATTCCGTCTACCCTGAAGAAACTCTTAGCGGCAGCATTGAAAGAAATCACAGCAGATATTAAGATTAACAAGATTTCATATCTGACTTGAAAAAAAGTAGTGGGAAATTGGGCTAACATGTTTTTTTTTTAAATTTAAAGGATGAATAAGTGAAGTAAAAATCAATACGTTGATTAAATTAACTAAAGTATTTTAATCTTTTTTTCGAAATGATTTGCTGTTTGAATAGATAGATCAATGGATAGTAAACATCAAGTAAAATAAAATATTTCTTTTTTGATCTTTACATTTTAGGATTAAAGTAATACATATATACTTTTCGGTAATACTAAACTTCTATGGGTCATAACAAATATTATAGTCTATATGGTTTGTGTTAAGAAATTTTCTTTTTAAAAAACAGCTGTGATCACCACTACAATGGTTCCAATGGACATCCTTTATTACATCAGTTCTGAGGGACCCCAGCATATGGCAAATCCTGACAAATATACAAGTGCTTGAGTTTATAAAGGCTGAGATAATTTGCATAACACAGCTGTAAAACACATAGTTCTGCATAAATTAAAATTAAGAGAATAGTTCAGTTCATCTCACAACGTGTATCTTGTAGGGAAATGAAAGGTACCGAAATAGTCGTGAAAGATTTAAATTCTTTCGCAAGCATCTTATCATTGAATAGGCACAACTTATAGGCATTACAGTTAATGATGGACTTAAAAATGATATGCCCATCTTGTTCCCATTATCGCCATGGTTTGTTTAATGGAAATGATGGCACTACATCTAAAAAGAAATCTTAGTTACACAGAAGAGCACACAGAACATTTCTCCTACTCTAACCACAGTAAGCCATTACTAAAGGTAAAAAAGGTGTGCTGCCAAAACAGCATCTATAACCAATAAAATATTTCCTTGTGAACCCGACAATGGATAACTAGAATGAAATATATTTAATCATTTTATTATCAAAACCAAAACATTGCTCTACCTTGCTACAGATGCTAAGCTTCTGGAATCTCTTAGGTCTCCACGTTTGCATACTAGGGCAGGATTGATAAAAGTCTCTAGGAACTACGTTTTAAAACAATATAAAAACAAGGTAAAATAACCATTGCGTGTTTCAGATAAAGAGACCTCGCTCAATTTCCAAGCCTGTGGAGTATGGTATGTGCAATGAACCTGTGAAGTAGAGCATCAGAGAGCTAGCTCCATTTGAGGTTTCACACTTTCTGCTTTTAATAGCTTGCAATGGTCCATTAACCAGTCAAACTACTTCTTTCCAATCCACTCACCCTCAGATTGATTCCCGCACCTGAGAGGCTCCAATGCTTATTGATGCTGACTGTGTACTAAATCTAATGTAATTCACCTTTTACTTTACAGTTCCCTGGTGCTTCCACATTAGCTATAGACTGATTAAAAGAAAAGTCCATCATTGGCTCAAAAATCATGCTGACTTTGTAATGATGTTTTAGTCTGTCCAAGAAACATGTGCCCACAATTTCCCTTTCATCTCAAAAAGACAGGTCATGCAAACATTACTAATTGGACATGCTCTAGTTATTTTAATATTCCTGAACATTTTTGCCATTTTAGAGTTCTTATGTTTTTATTTTAGTGGAATCCTGGCAGCACTCTGCCAATACATATACAGTATAGAGTATAATGTTTTACATTAACTGAGTAAAAAAATAACTGGCAGTTAATTCAGAATGCATTTGGATGATGTGGTTACTACTAGGAAAAAAAAGAATCAGAAAACTTACTAAATGGTAATGGCGTGTTAGCTAAACCTCACCATATGCTGAGATGGAGACAGTCTCATTTAGGACTGGGCTAACATTTAATACATGAAATGCATGTGATATAATTTCAATATTTTGAATTTTTTTCAAAACGGAACGTCTCAAGCTTTAAGTTATGTAACTATATTCAGAAGTTATTCACTTTGCTTTGCAGTTTGAAGATGGGCCTGGAATTTGGCAGGCAAAGAAAAGAGGTTTGTTTCTTTGTGGCTTCAGCATTTGGCATTATTATAAATGAGATCTCAAAGGATCAATAATTGGGCCAGTATGGACGTAAATAAAGACAGAAAAATACAAAATGTGTGTCATAGTGGCTAGTGCTGTTGCTTCCACTAACAGTAGACAATTCCTGCCCAGTCTCTCATGATGTGAAGTTTATTTTTAAATGTCGGTGATTGTTTTCTTTTTACAAGTAATTGATCAAAAATAACTTGAGTGTGGGTGTGTGCGGGAATGTGCCATACAATAGACTGGTGCCTCATCTGGGAATAGTTTGTGTCTAATGCTGCTGGGAAAGGTTCAAGTTTCCCATTACTCTGAAAACAAACATGCAATTTGAAAACTGACTGATACAAAGCCACATAGTGTAGCTAATAACCCAATTATGATCAAATAAGAACCTAAAGATTTGAAGCAGAAATAAAAAATGTGCTCATCTATTTATCTATAATTCAAAGTTGATTCACTGACTGACTGACTGACTCACTCACTCATTTACAAAAACACTATTTCCAATTTAGTTAAAAAGCTGAAATTTGCTAGGTTGGCAAATCTAGGCCTTTAGGTATCCGCTAAGAAAAGACACTTCGATATGCCACAATTTAGGAGTAAACCCCCCTACAACAGAAAATCTAAATACCCCAAAATTCTCAAAAATGCCGGGATGGATTTGATTGAAATTTGGTGATGTTAAATAAAAAAGAAAATTAGCTGACACACGCTATTTTATTTGTCAATATTTACTAATATTATGTAAATATTAGTACTGAGAGTGAGCTTCATATAAATGAAAGAGCAGAAATGACTGACGCGCCTCGCAAATAGCACCAGTAATCAATTGGGTGGACGAATGACTAAAGATGGGATGGTATCCAGGGCAGGAAAAAAAAGAGTTGTAATTGTGTTTCAAATAGAAAGACAAATGGAAAGACAAAATACAGTGAGGCTCAAAAAAGATGCACAGCTCAATGGTTAGCAATGTTTTCTGCTGACTACCAGCACTTTTAGATGCATACTGGTTCTCATTGTAGTTATCTGTTCCATTCTGTCAGTCTCCTGGCATGAAGTAACAAGTGCTATGAAGCACCAACACATAAACAATAAGGATATGGGGGTGGTGGAAGCTGACCCATGGGTGCATTACCAAAGAATGAAAGGTACAATAACAGCTGTATGAGGTGGGGAGTGAGCCGTGTGATAAGCTGCACAGAAGTTCAAAAGAGTTAAGCTGCACCCTGAAAAAGGGTGAGCGGCCACACAGCAATGCACATGCTCAGCTCACAAGGAACATACTGTAGATGATTACCCAAATCAAAAGAATATGCTTTCCTGTAAAATTGTATTTTGCAATGGTCATCAACAAAAGCCAGCGTCTCAGCAGAAAAGTGATTTATTGCAAGAATGTTTTACTCATGGACAATTCTGTATAGCATATACAAGAAAAGGCAGCTCTAGTGATCTAATAAAATTATTACTATTGCTTATTATCTATTATAAGATATGTTTCATTACATTTCTTTTGGAGTTTTAGGAGTGGTGGTGAAGAGTGTGTGCTTTTTCGTTTTGGTGTTTTTGTTTGGTGCTTTGTGGGACTGTGCTAGGACTGAGGGACAAGGGAAAGACGTGGCCCCCAGCTGAAGAAAAAGAAAAAGAAATCTTTGTTTTATTTTTACGTGTGTCTCCCTGTCTCTTTGTGTTGGGTCAAGCACCTATATAGCGCCTTTTCACAATATATATAATGCAAAGTTGACTCACTGACTGACTGGCTGACTCACTCACTCACCAACAAAAACACTATTTCCCATTTAGGTAAAAAGCTGAAATTTCACAGGTTGGCATATCTAGGGCAGTATGTATCCATTAAGAAAGAAGTCTTAATATATCAATGTTTAGGAGTGAAATAAAAAACTACAATAGTAAAACTAAATACCCCAAATCTCAAAAATAATTTAACTGATTTGATTGAAAAAAATGAAAATTAGCTGACACTTTTTTATTTGTTGATATTTGTCAGTAGCAGAGATAATTGAAGATGGTTGTTATTATGCAGTGCATCCTTGTTTTGCCTCAGCTGTCATCACATGAAGAAATGGGCCATGAAGTTTATTGAGATAAACAGCACAAGCAGAACAGTGCTACTGTATAAGCTAAGGTTGTAAACATACAAAGAAATGTGGCTGGTGGAGAGTGAAAAAGGTCCGCTGCCCTGGACAGGAAAAAGAGAAAAGGTGGAGAGCTGCATGGAAAATGAAATGTGAAATGTATGAATAAAAGTTACATGAAACTCAGAAAAGGCTTAGTAAGCAAGTGGCCTCTTTGGGTACATACAGTGTTCTCTATTCTGTCAGGTTTTTCTTACTCCTCGCCATGTGTTTTAAAACACATATAAATTTAAACCGGTTTGGATTGTCGAGCATTCGTATATACATAAACTTCAACAAACATGGGGTTGGGGGCAATTTTCCCTCTAAGGAGTGACCTTGTCCGTGCAATTTTCTTTCATGTAAGCGACAACTTCTAAAAACCAACAATTTTTGAGCACCAATATTAGCAATGCATTTCTGTATATAGCACAAAACCCATTACATATGATTAATTACTGCATTGCATATTCAATATTAAATATCAAAAAATTAACTGAAATGATGTTTTTTTTATAAAATTTTTATTTCTACTGTGGCGTATGGCTGGGGTCCATGACTGGCCGGGATGCCCCTTCGTCATATGTTCAGGGGGAGCAGCCATGGATGGTGCAATACCTCCCCCTGGATGCTAGATGGCCACCCCCCTGCGTTGGAGCATTGCTACGGTTTCCCACAGGGCTCCATGGGAATTGAAGTTGGGGGCAGCCCTGTTGGGTCCCGCAGGCGCTGCCAGTGGGGGCTGCAGCTGGAACTCCTGAGCCCTTGTGGGCACTGTTTTCACTACACCCGGAATTGCGGCTGGAACTCGGCAATCACGCATCTGGAGCACTTCCGGGTGAACTATAAAAGGGCCAGCAGCCACCACTCGAGGGCCAGAGTCGGGTGGAGGAGGACAAAGCTTGGAGGAGTGATGGTGAAAGAGAGAAAGAGAAAGTGAGCGGTGTGTTTTGGTGGTGCTTTTTCTGACTTGGGACTGTGTTGTGCCTGTGGGGATTATGGGGAAGACGTGCCTCACAGTTGAAGAAAACTAAAAGTCTTTTTATTTTTTATGTGCCTCCAGTGTGATTCTGTGTCGGGTCAGGCGCTTATATAGCACCTTATTGCACTACACAAAGTTTCAATGAATATTTAAACAGCTTCTCTTCTGATCTTTTCTGTCTTCCATATGTTATAAACTCTATTAAAATGAACAGTCTCTCCAGAATTTAAAAAGAGATTAATACTCATCAAGTTTTTTAAATGCTTGGCATCTAAACGATTTCTAAATTTGTTTTAATATTGTGCATTACAATTAATTATTACTCATTAGCCTAAATTCTCTTCCACAGTCAGCACCTGAGAACTGGAAATTGCCACAAATGTCCAAAAGTGAAAACAACTGCTTGTAGTGCTCCTACTACACTTCTTCATTTGCCCTGCATGACTGACATACTGTCAGAGGTAAACATTACCATCTGGTTAAAACTGAATTTGTTTGTTGAAAAGCCCTAAGGAAATGCCAGCAAACACAGTTTTATGAATGGCTTCACTTTCATTCCTAAATTTAATACATAAAATTAAAATTTTTGAACCTGTTATGTCAGTTAATTCATCACCTATGTAAGTTTGATAGGCTGATTTCATTAAACACATTGGTTTTGACCATTGAATATATGCACTCAATGAACTCAAAGGCATAATTCTTACTTTTTCAGCTACCTGGTATTTTCACAAATTTGACAATATGTTTATGAATTTATTTTCACAGCCAATAGAACGTTATCTATTAAACCTTACACCTTGTCAGGTGTTGGTTGTTTTGCCACACAAGTTCTTTTCTGTCTTCACGTTCTTGCTTAGATCTTGTTAGTATTTCTTTTTTTTAAACAAACCTTTCAATTGATATTTAAGTTTTGTGCCTAAATTGACAGGAGATTTCTGATTCAAATTGAGACGATCCACTTTCCAGTCACTCCATGCTTTCCTTAGGTTCTATTTGATAATAGGCTCTGCTTTCAAACATACAGTATTTTTGCAAATTACACTATCTGTCTCTGAGTAGTTACAAATTTCTTCCAGAAGCGGTATGTTCATTTTAGCAAAACGTTCCGGGGGTCAACCATTTCATTTTAAACCCCAAACACTATTTCTTCAAAGTACTACTTGAACTCTTTTAAACTTTTCACATAATGTTAATGTTAATGTGACAAAATAACCAACAGTGTAGACCATTTTATATTGCACAATTTTGTTTGAAACTATTTTTATTTGGGATGGTAGTTAATTAATTGATTTTAATTTTTATTTAGTTTTAATAGTTTAATTTTGTTTGATAGTACGTTTTTTTTGTGAGTGATCATGTAAAATCTGTGAGCAACACTCCTAAAATGTATGAGCGATTGTTCACACGTTAAGTTTACAGGGAACACTGGCTGGGGACTGGTTTGGTGGTAAAATACATGCAATATAGTTACAAACTAATGCGTAACCACAGGTCATACCCTGATATGCTGCTACGCTCCAGTTCATAAAGAAGAAACTGGGAACTGGACTTCACACCGTATGTACAACACAAGCCAGGAGTGACGGCACACTTTGGTCAGTTTAAATGCTTTCACAGCTCATTAAAGGGGTCCTCCAAGGACAAAACATAGAGGAGGTGGACATTGTACATAGCTTAGGAAATATTTCTTTTCACATGTTCTGATCTGCACAATGCTTAAAACTTTTAATTCATTACATGTTCCATGTAAATGTGCATCCTGTAAATATCAACGCTGTATGTAATAAGCTGAAAGAAACCATTGTTCAGTGTACATTGCTTTTGATCTTAACCCTCCAAAACTTTATAACCATAGAAGAAATACTGATCCAAGCGTTTTATTAAGCAATGTCTGAAGGTACCACTTTTACAGGATGTGCCAAAGGGTGAAATGATCTTTACACCTAAAAACTCCATTGTGTCTACTAATTATTTGTTTCAATTCAAACATATACAGTTTCTTCAAAAATTGTGTTTTGCAATGACCATCAGCAAAGGCCAAGTCACTAAGAAAAACAAGAATTGATCTACAACAGAATTGTTTTACTCATGTGCAACTTTATGTAGCACAATCAAGATTAAAAAGCGCCAGTGAACTAATAAAATTAACCCCTGGGGTTAATATACAGAAAGTACTCAGTTAGTTACAAAGCACTTCTGGTACATCCCATTAACCCTCAGCAATATTACCCAGGCCTAGTGTCTTAAAAAACTTCCCAGGTAAAGCCAGATAACACAGCAAGATATGTATATAATGGATAATTTTTGAAGAAAAAAAAAACAATTTTCAACAAGATTTTGTAACAAACATTAGCCACCAACCAATTAAAGATTCATGCAGGACACTGAAAATGGCACCCATGACATACAGTGCTTGGATATGACAGCAGCAGCACAGCAACAGTGTGTAGGCCAGCAGCCTCATTCTTAGATGTTGTCATTGATATTCAGAAACCAAAATAAGCTCATCAATACACTTTGAAAGATCAAAAATAAGGTATTACCAATACAATAATGCATTGCACTTAAATGTTACTAGATTGTTATGTCACCTTAAAAAACACACGTGACACAAGTTCAGATATAAGGGATCAGACACATTCCATACAGGTAGTAAAGTTTTGAGAACACATTTGAGATGTAGAACACCCCACTCTGAGGACAGCCAACATTTTTTCCACAGCTCTAAAATATATTCATAAATTCAGAAGATGTAAGATGGAGTAGTGATAACCATTTTTGTTATTTTTACAAACATAATAGTCTCAAAATTAAATACAGGATGCAGATGTTATTTTCCTAATACGTTTATCAAATAAGGAAAATTTTCTTACAAAAACAAAATATTTTAAAATTACAGCAAACTAGTTAATCAGGAAAATCAGAATTCTGACCATATGGCTGCCTTGCATCACTCTCTTGAACTGTTTATGAAGCATTAAGCAGAGAGAGATAGCAATATGGAACAGAAAGTGAACATTAGTCTTTTAAAAAAGATTTCGGTTTCTCTCATCAGAGAAGCTGAATCATTTTCAGAAAGCTACCCACTTTGTTATAAGGTATACAATTTCTTTCACCAATGGACAGGAACAAAAAGGTTGAGCTCTAGCACCACATGCATAGTATGTCTCTTTCTTAATGTGTCAGACTAAATGATGCATCTAATCTTCTATTTTTGAATCTATGTTTAGAGTCACAGAAAGTAGCCTCATCTAGCAGGATTGGTCTCAAAGCAGCAGCCTGGCACTATCACCCAAACACCCTTGCTTTCTCATTCCCGTGGCTTCAGTCAACATTATGCACATTAAGGTTATTAAGTCTGTGTTATTTTTACACAGAAACTGAGCATGCATTCAGTGTAATAATCAATTACGGTATATATAATATACAGTACTCAAGACTTTTTCAAAGTTTAGAAGAGTCAACCCTATAAATTTCATCAGTTAATTGTGAGTATAAATTATGTCTTTTTGTAAATAAGGCAACACCATTTTAATTCCTGATGTAGATATGTTTAGATGTTCTTGTACATGGATTTTTTAATTCTTCTGGTTCTCCAGATTCTGTCATAAAGGTACAGCATATGTTTCTCTTTCTGCTCATTAAGAAGACGCAAAGTAGGATGTGATCCAATAAACGAACTTCCTCACCACCTGTTTGTCTTTGATAATGTTCACATCCATGCCATTTGGAAACTGCATGTCCATCATTCCTTAAGCCAGTAACTCCTGCAACTGTACGATACTGCAGTGGTAGTTATTCACATTTTTTGATGTATGAATCTTTTGTACCTATTGTTTCCTCTGTGGATAATAGCTCACCCACCTTTACCGTCAATCACAGTGTCTTTCAGTTCTTGGAGCATAATGTTCCACATTGATATCCATTCATCTTCGTTTCTAACTGTCTCTTTTGTCTTTTACTTTAACCTTTTAAAATCTTAGTTATTTCTGTTATGAGCTAACCAAAATATTTACCTCCATTATGAATACAGATCATTCTAGTTTTGGTTTAATCTTATATTTGGTATATAATCTTATATGTTATTTAACCTGTCAATGTTAACCTGTTAATATATACCATGTAATGTTTATTTTTTCTCATTTTTTTCATCTTGTCTGTGATGTTATTACCAGTATCATTTCGTGAACCACATTATTATTTTATTATGATCTTAATAAAATAGTGGACTCTCCTCCTTTGAGATCTAGAGATAAATATCTAGTCGGAAAGGGTTATAGGTCAGAAGACCATTCATGGCTAGCAGGTAAGGAAGTTTAAGTCACTATCTTTTTACATTATTTTCACCAATAGTTCTATAGGAAAACAGTTAAAACAGAAAAACAGAGTCCACACCTTCTTGTCTCCTTGTTAGAAAGTGTGTGTTTCTAGCACATATTAATGCAAGCACAATATGGTGTATGATGTCATGGTAATCCTATTATCTTAAGGCTAGACCACAGACTGTTTAGTGTTGGCTCTGTCTTAAGACTTGTTTTTATATGAAATAACTCAGATTCTTGTTTGGTTGAATGGTCTTTTGTATCGTTGAATGTGTGTTCTGCTTGAGACTTTTTAGGTGGGACTGCCGTGAACACAACATTACACATTGCACATAGTAACACAAATAAGGGAATGCAGAGAATGTGTTGCGTCGGGGTTTAAGGACGTCTGTACATAGTAGCACCATCCATTTATGGCGGATCGAAGAGGCATCTGACCCCCTCCAACCTCCTTCCAACTCCTCATCCTGGATCTATGAGCAAAGCAACAGAAAAGTTGCCGTAATAAAAGTGGGTTGAAAGGTCCACACCTGCTGTGCTGGAATCTCATGATTTACTTTGTAGTTTGGTTTTGGTCATGGCTTTCCTTGTGAAATTGGCCTTGCTTGTATGGCTTCTCTTTAGGATCTCCCAAACAACACCAGAAATCCTCTGTTTTCCACACTTTCTTAACAAATAGGTCTTTCTTGGAGCTTTACATCACCAAAGAGAACATCAGTTTGTTTTTGGGTAAAGCAATTTAAAACCAGTTATTTGTGAATTGGAGCTTGAGTGTTGTATTCATTGGTTAATGATTTACAATTTTTTGTCAGTAACAAAGTATTTATATATTGATTGTCTCATATACTAATCGGACATTTTCCTAATGTTTTCACTTTCTCCATACACTTTGAGAACTGGAATTGCTAAACGTAAATGCATGAAATTGTTAACTTCTGCTATATACTTTCCAAGCCTGGTTTGTCAGTTGTGCTTTTTGTACTACAGATTCTCTATGTTGGCATGTTTCAAAGGATGCAGTCATCATGAATGGGCTACAAAGGGCTTGGATAAAGTATATTCATTAAATTTTGTTTAATTATAACATGTCTCTATTTAACTAATGACTCTATTTTACAATAAAAAGTATGTGTATGAGGGGTATGTATTCTAAATTATATCAAATAAGTTGTGGGGGTAGAATTAAACACCTGGCCAGAAAGGTGGAGATATGAATGTTAAGTCACTAAAGGTAGTATTGGGTTAACACATGCCATCATAAAAAACTGGATATTATATATTGTCACACATACGTGCATGAGAGGCAGCTAAAGGGTCTGAAGACAATTCCATGCCTGACCAGAGGGTAGTGCGGTGCACTGACTTTTTCTCTCAATCCTCTGCTAACTATTCCCGGGAAATTCCATGGGTTTCCGGTGCACGCGATGATGTCACTTCCTATCATGATGACATCACGCTCTGTTTCTGGAGCCTGTGATAACGTCACTTCCTATCCCAATGACATCACTTCTGATCTAGACCTTTAAAGCTGCCATCTTTGCCACATGTCTTCTGTTTTGGACTTTGAACCAGACAGAACTCATCAAAATGTAACCCTTTTGCAGCCAGGGCATAATACATGGGTGGCAGCCCAAAACCTTTTTTATGTCTCCTGTATATTCTTGTGACAATATGACGTGGTATAGGATTTTACCATTGTGTAGAAGTCTGCAAATATGGAGTGACTCCGTGACTGAGGCACAAGCTTCTAAATGTGTGACATTTAGAGGGGTCTATATTATAATTTCAATGGTAAATTTTCAACATTTAAATGTTTAAATTTTACTCTTAAATCAAAAAATATATATTTTTTATCATTAGTTTTCAAGCATTGGCTGATACATTAAGCTGATTGAGCTTGACACAAACTTGTGCATACTATTTAAAAATATTTTTCTTTAAATTTAAAAAGTAAACAAACTTAACCAGTAATTTTAGTCAAGCACTTTTGATCCACAGGCAAGGTGGGAAGTCACTTGTTACATTAATTAGTGACTCCTTTTTTATGTCTTTCAAGGATCAATAACATCAAAAAGGCATCATAAAGCATTGCATGCTAATTTAGCTTTTGCAAAACAACCTAAACTAGGCTTCTGTAAAGTTGTTAACATTACACTGGTGAATGGTGGTGCCACAAGCTCTCCAAAGTGTATTTTAAGAGGTTAACCCTAACTCTAACCCTACCAGCTAAAACTGCCAAGACCAATATGTCTCCTGAACTGTGTTATCTAGTGCAGCACATCCCGGTTCATTTTACCCTCGCACCCCCTGTGACGGACGAGGCTGATTTCGCACCCCCTTGGTTTGAGAAGAAGTATGAAAAAATATGAGGTTAACGCAGAAAAACAGATCACCAATTGAAGCTTTATGAATAATGGATACTTTATTCTTCACCAATAATTGTTTTGGTAAAGCCATACTCAGTGTAATCCTCCTTACATTTTCTAATTTTTTCGCAACTAGCCATGATTAAATGAACGGTAAAAAAGTAAGAGCGAAGCGACGGTGACTTAATGAGGCAGGCAGGTGAGAGCACAATAGCACGCGGGCTCGATGTAGTACGCGTCAAGTCTATCTAAAATGCGCAGTCAGATTCAAAAAAATATATCTTTTCAAGTTCTATTTGGATATAAGTAGGTTCTATTTAGTCGACAGAAATATCTTTGGTAGGAATGTAAGTTGAATTTAGTCTTTAAATTTCTATGGTGAAGAAAAATTTATGCAATGATGACTAAATTTAACTTACATTCCTACCAAAGATATTTCTGTCGACTAAATAAAACTTACTTATATTTAAAATTTAAATAGAACTTGAACAGATATGATAGTTCATAATACCCACACAGCACTAAGTGCGCGTAAGAGCGGAAGTCATCTGTTTTAACAAGCAGCGTATTGCACTGATGGGAAATAGCCTGCCCATTTAATTATTTAGGAATGGATAGACAAATTAAGATTTTGTACAAATAATGTTTTTCATTTTTCTTCCTCGATGAATTCTGGCACCCCCAGCAACAGTTGCTCGCACCCATTTGGGGTACAAGCACCCCCAATTGGGAAGCGCTCATTTAGTGAGATTCTAGTCTGTGCTGATCTACTATTGTATCTAACCAGCACCGAAGAATAACTAGAAGCCTAACTTGAGTAGTCTTCAAAACTATGGCAAGGAATGTTCTGCTCTTTTAAACACGGACAAGCATTTATCTAAGGATCAGATTGATGCAGAAGGAAAAAGGCATGCACAAAAATGTTGCAGAAAAGGGTATAAAGACTGTAATAGTTTATCACATAACCTTGGCTCAGGCTGGGTGGGAGATAGTGGTTTGGGTTCTTGTATTGTATTCCCAGAGAGTGATCTGGCTCACAGGATCCTCATTGATGAGGACCTGAGCAGCTGGACCAGGCCAAGGGGATGCCCATGTAACACCTGGCTGTGCTGCAGCAGATAGACGGATATTTCTGGGGGTTGGGACTGGACTGCATGTCTGGTTGGGGGTTGCCAACCAGGATCCTGAGCTGTTTTGTTGTGTGGTGTGTGCGGCAAAGCACTCTACCAGTGAATGCTCCCCAACCTGACCTGATCTGGTTGAACTAGGACTTTACTTAACTACTTGAACAGTTACCCATTGGAATCAAATGATTTTTTTATCAAACATGTACTTATCTGTTTGCAGAGGATGTGGCAATGTCTAATTTACCTGACCATATGACATTTTTCAATAATTCACAGATTTTCTGTTTGCGCTTTTTGCACAACCACATGTGTATATGTGCAAGGTCAGTTGTAATTTGTATTGTACCACCTATATCTAGTATTTTAGTTTGTTAGGATCGTACTGTAGACTCATGGTTTTAACCCTGGTTCTGATAACCAACATGACTATTCTCCTTCATTCCAACTAGATTTGGTATTAGAAGTCAAATTTTGCTGCCCTTATGTCATTAGGGTAAGGTGATGATCTCTCCAAATTCAGACAAAATTTATCTCATTGATAATTTCAAAATCAAAATATATTTATAATAATGGTTTTTGAAGATGAACACGAAATATGATAAATAGTGTTTGGTCAGCTGCCATACCAGCTGAAAATCATATCAATGACAGGAATTCCCATGGTTCTAAAAAAGATGGAATCTGAAAAGGTTTTGTTTCAAATTAGTATCCTATAGTGCACTGAAAATATCCTCTCATTTACAATACAAGTTATAAAAATGCTAATTTCAGTACAAATTCATTTTCCCTAGTGTGTGCATAACAGATTTAGCGCTGCAATATGTGTTTGCATAATAAAGATGCTACATTGATTGCGGGAGTTGAACTTGACATCATTCACCTATTCTGACCCTCCTTTATATGCTCTGCAACTTTCCAGCTGTAGGCGTCGAGCCTGGTGAACATGACATATTGTAGTCTGTATAATAAGAAAATGTTCTTAATAAAAAATAATGAAATTGATTAAAAATTAAAATCAATCTGTATAAATGCAGTATTGTTTCATGCTTACAATTGGAACATTTTAGTTATTATTAAATAAGTTTGTAAACAATGACGTCAGGAGCGGAATGGGAAACCCAAGTAATCTACCGTACCTGAGGAATTATTAGATAACCATTAAGCAATGAAATATTATGTTTTATTTATCTGTCATTTTTCACTTCCTTTGGTGTTTAGTCTCACAGTCAAATTCACAGATCACTTATCATACTTTCAGTGCACAGAATGACTGTTTTGTTGTAAGACAAGTCTCCAGATGTCAGGTTTATGTATCTATTTGTTTAACTTTATTGAATTTCTGGAAGCAAGTGAATATGATAACAATCAGAAAGTCTAATAAAAAATAGGGTCAGCTGTTACTTTAGATGTATTAAATTCTGGAACAATTTGATTGTCTCAGTTTATTTATTAAATTTTATTCTTTCTAATTTCAAGTTTTTCTGACTATTAATTGGCAAGTGTTAAAAAGCAAAACTGGATTCTTTCAGATCAATAAAATAATATACCAAGCTAACAAAGTATGGTAAACCTTGCTGCCTTCAATAGGTGGGGGCATTTGGGGTCTCACAATACACTAAAAGCTCAAGAGGCAATAAAAATAATAAGGATAGGGATAATATTACTCAAGTAGCAGGAGCAGTAGCAGTATTGGTTCAGGGGCATTTTATATCTTGCTGCTTTACAGCATACTTATTTGCTATTACACAACAGAATATGGCATTTCCATTTACCTTCTATATGGGTATGTGACTTTATTATTTTTATTTATCATGTGGCATAAAGATTTAAAAGCATTATAGACAAGTTTTCCTTATGCTAAAACTGTAAGTTCTTTTAACTTTAATTAACTACAGAAAGAGGAAGTGTTAGTAGAGACTGCAGATAAAAGGCCAAACTACCAAAAATAAAACTTACCAGGAGTTTAAATGGTAAAATTGTCATCCATTTTTTATCTTTATGTATGCACAAATTGTGAGCATGTACTGTGTCATGCACGCACGTCCAGGGACCAACTTCCCGTCTCTGGGTATGCAAGCATATTCAACCTTGGATGAGAAGGGGCATTGATTGTAACATTATCTACTCCTTCCATGATTACAACTGATATGGTCTGTCAAAATGACATTGGACAAAGAGGGGCTAGGGGTGTTCACCTTTGTCCTAGCAAGCTTTGAAAAGTCAGTAGCTTAAAATGAAAGTATGAAGAATGAGAACCAGGAAGAACACAGTTAGCAAGAAGATCAATGGTGTGAGACACAGCAGTGTAACCTTAAGAGACTGAATGGCACACACATTGGGTGAGTCAACCAGCATTGTCTATGATTGCTCCTTAAAATATACCAGATTGTATTATGGATTTGCCACACCCAGTTACTTTTTATATGCATTTGTTTTTGGCACATTAAGCACTGCCTTTCTATCTGGGGAACATATATTGAAAAGAGGAGACATCCTCTAATAGGAAAAGCAAAGCACAGGCGTAGTTAATCCTGGGTGTAGTCAAGTGCATTGTTTATGTGGACTGTGTCTCCTTCCAGGCCAGGAGACTGCAAAGGTAAAAAAACAAGAGTTGGGTTGGATGATGTATGTCTGGGTCTATGAAACAAAGAATCTTGGTGTGGGAATAAAATAATTTATGTTTTAGGACAGGGTCATCCCAAACCTTTTTTAATAAAATGTCTTCTTCTTCCTCTTCATCTTTTCCCACTTCTCTGTGGGGTTGATGTGTTTGATCAATCTTCTCCCAACAGCTCGGTCCTGCACCTCCTTGCCAGTCAAGCCCCTTTCCTTCAAAATAGCTTCTTTTAATTTTTGAGGGAAGTGTGACAGTGGTGACGTCTGTGGTAGGAGTGACAGATGCATTCAAGTTGGAGGTGGGATTACATCAGGGATTGGCTCTGAGACCTTTCTTATTTGCAATGGTGATGGACAGGTTGACAGACAAGATTAGACAGGAGTCCCCGTGGACTATGATGTTTGCTGATGACATTGTGATCTGTAGCGATAGTAGTGAGCAGGTGGAGGAGACCTTGGAGAGGTGGAGATATGCTCTAGAGAGGAGAAGAATGAAGGTCAGTAGTACAAGACAGAATACATGTGTGTAAATGAGAGGGAGGTCAGTGGAATGGTGAGGAAGCAAGGAGTAGATTTGCCGAAGGTGGATGAGTTTAAATACTTGGGATAAACAGTGCAGAGTAATGGGGATTGCGGAAGAGAGGTGAAGAAGAGAGTGCTGGCAGGGTGGAATAGGTGGAGAAGAGTGTCACAAAGTAATTTTGTGACAGACAGGTATCATCAAGAGTGAAAGGGAAGGTCTACAGGATGGTAGTGAGACCAGCTATATTATATGGGTTGGAGACGGTGGCACTGACCAGAAAGCAGGAGACAGAACTGGAGGTGGCAGAGTTAAAGATGCTAAGATTTGCATTGGGTGTGACGAGGATGGATAGGATTACAAATGAGTACATTAGAGGGTCAGCTCAAGTTGGATGGTTGGGAGACAAAGTCAGACAGGTGAGATTGCGTTGGTTTGGACATGTACAGAGAAGAGATGCTGGGTATATTGGGAGAAGGATGCTAAGGATAGAGCTGCCAGGGAAGATGAAAAGAGGAAGGCCTAAGCAAAGGTTTATGAATGTGGTGAGAGAGGACATGCAGGTGACGGGTGTAACAGAACAAGATGTAGAGGACAGAAAGATATGGAAGAAGATGATCCGCTGTGGCAACCCATAATGGGAGCAGCCAAAAGAAGGAGAAGCAGAATTTATCCATCCACTCCCACTTTGGCCTCAATCTGTTTCTTTTCCCCTGTACTTCCAATACCATCTCTCTTTTGCCCACATATTCATCATCTCTCCGCATCACATGCCACACTTGAACCTGCTTTCCTGTAGTTTCTTAGATATCTCTTCCACTTGCTGTACCTCTAATTATCTAATTTCTTATTCAATTTTTTTCATTGTAACTCCACACATCTTTCTCAACATTCTTACTTCTGCTACATCTAACTTTTTCTTCTGGACTCCCTTATCTCCACTTCCTGCCCAGGACTCAGCTCCATACATCATTGCTGGTCTTACCACTGTCCTAAGATCTTTACCTGTATCTTTTGCCTTACAAAACATCTTACAAAAAGAGTTTCCTTTGTGTTTCCACAAATTACCCAAAAACAAGCTGTCATTTAACCCCTGTCTGTACATTTTCTTATGGTATTATGTGACACAAACCTTAGTCAAATGATGTTTATTAAAGTAAAAAAAAAAAATGCCCGATTTGCCAAATGCAAAATGTGTTTCTGCAGTTAGAAGTAAAGAATTTATAAGCAAGCTCTTTCAATAATGCCAAAGTGGAACTAAATGTTTAGGTCTCTGTGGACTTTTGTACCATGAGTGTGCCAAAAATTATACTCAAACAGCTCAATGATGGATGATAGGCAAGATTCAGTTTGAAGTGTGCCCAACAGTAAAACATGTCACTTTAAGTGCTGAATGTTTGCAATATGCACTCCAGCGAAGGGGTAAAGGAGAATGATAAGAAAATAAAAGTAAGGAAAGATACTGGAGAGCCACAAATGAGCAGGCTGACAGCAATATGGTTGGCGTGAGGATTCTGAACTTGAGATGAACTATTGTTGCTACCATAGCCTGCTTTTTCTTAGATCTATGGTGTACAATTTTTTGGAAGCAAGGCAGTTTCTGATTTCAAACAAATTAAACTAGGATTGCATTTAAGGTCACAAAGAGAGACTGAATGATGAATGTACAGAAGGGCTGCATGGATCCAGGGTTGCCTTTTGTATTGCACCTGATGCTTCTGAACTAAATCCTGGTCATTGCTACCCTGAATTAGATTAAGAGTGCTGAGTAAATGGGTGGCTGGACAGCATGGAACAAAAACAGCTAGAGAACGTAGTCATGTTAAATCAGTTACTCTATATACTCGCGGATAGGTTCTCCTGCAGATAAGTCGGGACTTGATTTTACCGTATCAAACATGGAAAACTTATGCTATTGGTCCAAGAGATTATGAAATGCTAATGCCCACCTGAGAGAGTAACCACAGAGCACACTGCCTTTTTTTTCTATATATTGTGTCTATGTGACCACACGGCAATACCCAAACTTTCCGAAGCAACGTTTGCACTGATTTGTGTTTTTTGTATCTCACACCCTCATACACCTTTATCGTAAGAGCATGCATTATATAGGATGGAGTGTTCAATCAGAAGAAAATATGAAGCTGGTTTTAAATTAAACATCGTTGAATTAGCAAAAGAAATTGGTAACTGTGCTGCTGCAAAAAAATTTGGTGCGACTGAGAAACTGATGCAAGATTGGAGGCAAGAAGATGTAAAAAAAAAATAAAATGTAAGTATTGCATTTTTGAACAGGCATATAAAGTCAGGGTCTGATTTTATGATCGATTTTTCGTGTTTCAAGACCTGACTTATACGTGGATATATACAGTAATTCTCCCCTGGAGTGACACATATATATTATTTGTTCTTAGTAGACATTGCCATTTGTAAGAACATAAGAACATAAGAAATCTGACAAACGAGAGGAGACCATTCAGCCCATCAAGCCTGTTTGTTCAGCTAATAGCTAAGCTGTCTCAAATGAAGACAAAGCCAGGAGTTAGTCACTGTTCAAACCCACCTGGTCCCAAGCCATTTCAGGACAGGAATTCTAGGCTCCTTAACATGAGGTGGCTTTCTTTATGCATCACAGAAGAGTTTAGTTTTCTCCTTATGAACACACTGGCCGTGTTTAAAATTTCAAAATGTATTGTATATCCACAGACATTTTGAGTAGGCCAGTAGAGGTACTACAAAAGCCAGAAGAATTTACAATGAGGGAATGTGACAAGCCATGGCAATGCAAACTGGCCCTATTTGCCTCATGAGAAACACAAAATTGATGGCAGTTAGGAGGAAATAAAATACATAACAAGCACAGATGTCACTAAGGCGATAGAGGAACACATCTTGTTGATTTGAACTCCTCTATCACCTTCTGTCAGAAAAAAGGCCAGATGGAAAAATATACATAATAATTGAAAATCTAACATAAATTGTATTGTACTAATTAGCAATTAATGTAGACAAGTACATTTTAACATAATGGAAATGGATTTTTAAAAAGGGTTGACACCAAACACTAAATGTGGAGAATTGCTGCAGAGAAAGAAAGCGACCTCTGACCAAAGCTGATCAAAATAATAAGGTGGCCTCTCGCTAGCATCAGAGAATCATCAGGCAAGATTACAAGAATTGTCATAAAAAGACCCATGCCACTTGGTGATACCAGATACCTGTGTATTTCTTTGGTTGTTCATTTTGGAAAATATTCTTAAAAAGTGTACTGTTCTTATGGGTGAATGATCATGTAGAGAATGATTGCTTTGTGTGATAATGTCAAACACCTAATAAGACTGTGGTTAAGTAAATGGTATTTGGTCTTGTTTCTCATTGGTCCATCCTCAGTACTGGGAGATGTGTCCATACAGCACAGGGATTCAGGCCAAACAGCCCAAGAGGCCCACATGTGTGAGGGCTTATGGGGGATGTAGAGGCACCTTGATGAAGTAAAGACGACACAGAAGGTTTTACCCCCTGTAAGTGAGCTGACACTTCTTAGGGGAAACAGCAAGAGAAGGTCACTGCTCTGACTTGTTTATTCCCAATGAAAACACATTTTTTCCATAACAATACTAGTACCTTGAAATTATATCCCTAACAGATATTTACCATTTGTCAAGTGTTCAGCTGCTTCATAAGTCTGAATCCCGATGCATGCATTAATTTGTTTCAAAAACCAAACCTAAATATAATCTAAATAATATTCACAAATATTAGTTAATCATGAGAATATATAAATATGTGACCAGCCAGCAGAAAAACTAAAATTTGCCAGGTAACAAAGATAAACCAAGACTCCAATAGAATCCAAAGTAATCTTTCTTCATTAAAGAAAATATTGGCAAAACATGGCCGTATGCCTTCCAAGATGACTCTTTTTTTAACAAAACAAAATTAATTGTGGAGGTGTTGATCTTAAATTAACATTAATCTGGCACATTTTGTCCGTATGAAAATCAGAGCACAGAAAAGTCACTTATTTTAAATATGACTTCATGAGGCAATTCAAGGGTATAGGGATCAAACATCAAACAAAACTTATAATATCCGTTTAAAGATGAAAACCGATCTGACATATTACATAAGATAACAAGAATAAAGTGGCTGCATCACTTGAGAAAGTTATTTTTAGCGTTTTCAAATGTTACTTATTTGTGTAAAACTCAATGTGCCCTTGTATAACTGACTGTCAAAGGGCTACATATGCAAAGGGCCAGTGTGCAGAGGAGTATGATCTAAACATTCATCTCAATAAAAGGAGCCTGCTCTCATTACTTTCTAGCTGACCCTCATTATTCAAGCCACCAGCTGCTGACTGCATAATTTCTGAGTTTATTAAATTGTTTTCACAGAAATGGCGATGGTGAGCAGATGGATTTGTCTGTGACCACAGAAGCATCTCTTAAATGGTAGAATCTCATTAGAAACCAAAATATATTTGGATACAAATTTCAGGAAAAATTACTGGTTACCGGAGAAACAACCTAAACTGTTACTAAAAATATTGGTGACAAATCTGTTTAGACCGTGGGCATATGCATGAAAATGATATCTTTGTTTTCCCCTTATCTACTACTACTAAAATTGAGAGCACATTTCAAAAGCAAAAGAAAAATGTCGTATTTTTGTCATTAATTTGGAATGCACTTCTAATTATTATTTGGCTTTAAAATTATTCATTAATATTCGGCTGCAGCTTCAAAATAAAATATTCACGGTAAATACTCTTGAAATGAGGAAGCACTGTGGCACAGTGATTAGTGCTGCTGCCTTATAACTGCTGAGTCCTGCATTTGCATTCTAGCTTGGAAACTGTGTGGCATTCACACATATTCTCATGTTTGAAAGATTTTTTGTCTTAAAACATTTTCTATTCTGCTGCAGCCTAATGATATGCAGGTTGGGTTAACTCATTTTTATAAATTAGTTTCTGCTATTAGAAGTCACAGATTTTGACACTCATTATAAGTTCATAAATCCTGTCAATAAATATCATCTATAAACAGATGCTGTCCACCTTTATTTATGTTGTGCCCCTTTCAATATTCCATACATTTTAGACTCACTCAAGACATGGAAAATGTCTAGCTACATAATTAGCTGGATGTAATCCTTTCTTTTTGCCTCTCAATAAACTTTATCATCAAATCTCCATTTTCCCATCATTCTGCAGTATATATCTTTAGGCATTCAGGAATTTGCATATCTGCTTCTGTCGTTGACATATAACCTAATAACTACAGATGCATCTTTCCTGGTTTAAGAGACTCCGCTGTCAATGGCTCTAAGCTTTGTCTCTTCTTTAAGGTCTGGCTTGCTATAATCAAAATGGACAATGCACTCTGATGTAGCTTCATAAACCTTGTGTTCCCACTCTTCCCTAATATTACTGAACTAGCAAAATACCCACGCTTCGCAGCGGCGAAGTACTGCCTTAAAATTTTTATTAAGAAGAAAATTAAACCTTTTTAAACTGAGGGAAAATATACCAATAATTATTTGTTAAGGATCTCTTTGTATGCCACATTGTGAGTTCGGCCCTCCGGTTGTAATATGACCAAGCTGTGCGCTGAGCTTACTCTTGAGCATGCAATGTACAGTTGGCCATGTGAACAGTAATCTTGTTTCAAATCTCACAGCTGGGATTGCTGCTGTCATAATCGGTTTGAGTTTCATGGTTTGTTTCAATTACGACAGTATTTGCAGGACTTGTGTTGAAAAGACATTCGGCATCTGTCAAGCATTGTAAGTATACAACCGGTTTCATTGATAACTTCACATCCACCTTTTGAGAGTTTAAACATTCAGAAACATCAAAGTGTCCACTACTGAAATCGTCACCTGTTAATCTAAGATGTTTAAGAGGCATAGGCGGTTGTCGAAAGGTGTAAAATATTTGGCTATTTCGGTACACTTGAAAGCGACAACGGAACAATTCAGCGGCAGCCATCAACTCACATGCAGATCCATAGGTGAAGGGCTTAAGCATTTCACTCTTATAGTGCTCCTGTGTAGTATAATTATCTCCTGTACCGTCATCAGTCCACACCTTGAACCTGTCCCAGTAATTCAATACATAAGACACAATGTTCCTCCGGATATCAAGAGTGAGCCTGATATGGATGTGCGATATGTAACAAAGAAAATGGAAAAGGTAGGTGCCATCTCCGGGCTTGGAAACCACTTGGTAAGTGACAGTTCTTTGAGTGATGGTGATCACCTCGATAGACATGTTAATGGGGGTACGGTTGGAATGATAAAGGAAATGGGTACCTGAACAAACTAAGTCTAAAATACCTACACAATAACTATAATCGTAATAAATGAACAATAAAACAGCGGAGATGCCATGGATTAAATAAAAAGGCTGTAGTTATCAGCAGGGAGACGTGAATCTCGTGGCGAAGCAAGGAAGGGAATGTAGAGACTGGAGCGACCGACGGCCTTATATAGGCAGGCAGCCAACAACGTGGGAGGCGTTGGGATGGGGGACCCAACGCTGCCTCACACGGTGACCGAGCTACAGGCTATGGACGTATATATGTACGTAAGTAGGATTCAGTTAGCGTTGGGAACCTGCGTACCAAATTTCTTGAAGTTGGGCCCATAAGTAACAAAGACCGTTTAAAGGTTCAATATGGCGGCCGACAGTGGCATCATACCACCGAAATAAGTACGTACATTGGTTTCGGTTAGCGCAGGGAAGTCGCCTACCAAATTTCGTGAAGATGGGGCCATAAATAAGAAAGTTCAACATGGCGGACGTTGTCAACCGTTATGACCATTACGCGTAGAATTTCGAAATGAAACCTGCTTAATTTTTGTAAGTAAGCTGTAAGGAATGAGCCCACCAAATTTCAGCCTTCTACCTACACGGAAAGTTGGAGAATTAGTGACGTTGGAAAGTTCAACATGGCGGCTGACAGTGGCATCATACCACCGAAATAAGTACGTACATTGGTTTCGGTTAGCGCAGGGAAGCCGCCTACCAAATTTCGTGAAGATGGGGCCATAAATAAGAAAGTTCAACATGGCGGACATTGTTGACCGTTACGTGTAGAATTTCGAAATGAAACCTGCTTAACTTTTGTAAGTAAGCTGTAAGGAATAAGCCTGCCAAATTTCAGCCTTCTACCTACACGGGAAGTTGGAGAATTAGTGAGTGCGTGAGTGAGTGCGTGAGTGAGTGAGTGAGTGAGTGAGTGAGTGAGTGAGTGAGTGAGTGAGTGAGTGAGTGAGTGAGTGAGTGAGTGAGTGAATGAGTGAGTGAGTGAGTGAGTGAGTGAGTGAGGGCTTTGCCTTTTATTAGTATAGATTGACATCAGCTTTTAATTACCAGGTTTTATGAAATGGCAAGAGGTCTAATCTTAAACGTACAGTCATAACAAGCGGAATTCTGAGCTTTAACCCTCCATCCTATTTGGTTGTGGAAAAGTTCTCCCTTTAACTCTTTCAATACTGTACTCCCATTTTTCCTCATTACCTTCTTTCTTCTCTTTACCTCATTAAACCCAGAGTCTCCTTGAAACACATACTATTACATGCACTTAATATCTGGCACCAGATGGAGAAATTAATTGGTCACCTGTCTTCATTCTCTTCTCCTACCTCTGGTACAGAGACCCTCCCCTTACTCTTCCCCTCCCACTCTACAATGTTGGATTCTGTTGAAGAAATCTTAACTACCAATACACCCAGCTTAAAACACTCCACCCAACTTCTAAAAGCTCCATCTGATCTTTCTCACTACAGGTCCATTTTGCCATTTGTGTCCATATAGTGTACCTGATACTTTTCTCCACATGCTGAAAAATCCACAGAGCATATTCTGGAATACAAAATATTACTTACAGAGGGATAATTTAATAATTGAAGGGATATTTGCCCTAAATATCATCAGCACAACACTTGCAACATTGTTACATGTCAGCTGAGGCTTATGTTTTTACTATTTCTATTGTGATGAAATGTTTTGAGAGGCTTGTACTCGAAAAATTAGTTAAAAAAATAAAGGTAGTTTGAGCTAATCATAATTAGTCCATGAACAATACCATAAAACTGACTTCATATCATCATGGGAACCATAAAGACTACTCACTGAGCTCCCAATGTCAACACCTACAAAAGAGTTTTGGATTTCCAAAGTGGCAGACCCAAAATATTACATGTGGATTGTGAACATAACTTCAACACTGGCACCTCACAGAAATGTGCTGAGCTGTCAGCTACACTACTTGATTACCTATAACTGAGTGGCCAAAAATCTCCATTATCAAATTCGCTGATGACACCCCATTAAGGGCCCAATTACCAACAATGCACTGACAGCTCAGACAATCTGCCTTTTGACAGTGTGATACCAGGACAACAATCTGACTCTTATAGGCAGTAAAATCAAGGAAATGGTCATATACTTCAGGACCTATGAGGTAGACCACACTTTAAACTACATCAATGTAAGGTTGAAACAAAATATTACCGATAAATAGATCACTTCTTTTTAAGACATATAGTGTACATAACGTGTTGTCAAAAAAATCAAGGTCTATTATTAGAGTCCTCAACCATCCAAGTTTTTAGAGAGTTTTTTCTCTTGTTCTGACAAACACAAGCCAGCACTAGATTAATGGACACCTTTTCAACCCAAGTCATAATATCACTCAACAACAGACAATTTATAATTCTGTACAACGTATGTATTATGCATATTGTGCATAAAAAGAATGTTGTGTTAAGTGTAGGCTGTATTACTGTTGTCTTCTTCTGCCCATGGTATTGCACTACTGTCACTGGGCTTACTCAGACAAGCTCGTAATTGTATTATGTCCCCATAACAATACACTTGAACTTCAATATTGAACAACTCCAAATTAACATAGATTACTGCAACATTACTAATATAAAACCAAGGATTTCTACAATTGAAGAATTTGCTCCATTTTGTAAAAGAGAACTATTTCCTTGCTGAATTCTTAAAACCTTTTTAGTCTGTCTAACTGGAAACATATGGATTTTAAAGAGACCAAGGATTAACTATAGTTTTTGTCATCAATCAACGTTAACTCTTAAAAATGTCCAACTACCATTATCTTCCTGCTTGTTATTTGAGTTATGTGACCTCATAAACCTTTCCCTAACAAAGAGATAATTAAAATCTAAAAGAAAATAAGCTACACATGTGTAAATCTTCTAGAATGGTTAAATAAAAGTTACCTATTTTTCAAAGCTCGCTTTTTTAATACCTTTACTGTTGCAGTCAGGTCACTGAGACCTCTAATAGTTTAAATCCTCAGAATTACGTCATGTGGAAACTTGATCCAAATTAACATGTTGTTTAGCTTACTTAGATGGATGCTGATGTATTAACTGTCAGAATACAAGACACAAATAGGAGTTTCATATTAAAAATTCCTTTCTTCAGCGTCACCTTGGCTTCTCACATGAAGACAGAGTCAATTTTAGCATGTGCTCAGCAACACTGCTCAAAACAGTCAGGTAAACATCATTTTATCTTAATATTCCTTGAATTTTGTGCATATTGGTAGGGAACTAAAGTCTATATTGATACCAATAATTCTTGGATGAGTGGCAGTCCATCATAGGGGGCTCATAGACACAGAGACACATGGGGTTATTTAGAATCACCAAGGACACTGGCACCAGAGAGTGGTAATGAGTTGTATGTTGGACATGCAAGTCACAAATTCACTATACTCTGAACATGTGACGATACTACTGCTACTAAAGCAACTACTACTATTACAACTACTAAAAGATGGTTTCAGCATGATTTTTTTCAAAGTTTTTCTTTTACTGAATGAAGTGATAGGGCAGGTAGAAAATCTGAACTAAATTATGATGAGGTAGCAACAGTAAACCATGAATCACCATGTCACCCGCAATGTAAGAATTGGCAGATAAAAATTAAAGGAAGAAGTTCACATGTATTTGGATTAAAGGATTCACCAGCAATCAATAGCATAATAAACAATTAATTAAGTACCTAGACACAGATCTTTCAATGCAGTCATTTCATGAGTCTCAACACGTAACTGGAATTTGTCTTACTATAGTTCACACAAAATGACAAATAGACATTGCTAAATACATTTGATAGGGGCTGCACAATTGAAGATGGAGTTAATTTTTTATTTAAAAGAATAAAAGTGATATGCTGCTATATGGAAATATGTACAGTATATGAAGGCAAAATTCTGACCATTAATTATTGAGATGGGAGACACATATATATATATGTATACTGTATCTCTCACAGTGGATGTTCAATGGCCATTTGGTGGCTTTCACTGGCTGGTGATTGACGAATACACTATAAAACTTGTGCCCTATTTGGGATACTGAGCTATGAACAGCACTTTCTACAGTAAAACAGAACTGAATTGTTTAAGGGTTGGTGCTTCTGTCAGAGCTTGTTGAAAATTTGTACCCAGTCCTTCTAGTATAAAAAAAAAATGGTTCTCCACTACAAAATGAACACGCATCATTTTGAGGGGAATGTGTTTATATTTAGTAAGACATTAAAAAGCTACACGGAATACTGATTGGCTGATGGCAGGAACGCATAACTGGTTATGCATATGTAATGTGGAATTGATCATATGTTATGCACTGTGAAACATATTGTAAGCAAAACCAATGGTTCCTTTATGTGTCAACCATGTTTGGTTTCCTTACTTGGACTCTTAACTAGACCCTGATATTTTTTAGCAGTACCATGGAATGGACGAAAACATCTGAGTTCATCTAAAGTAGATTTTATATACCATGGATCTATTGAGAAAGTGGTGGTACCATTGCTCTGTGGCAGTGCAGGTGGCACACCATTACACATATGTAATGAATTTGATCACTGAACATTATAATATTCTCACATCTACATAAGTCTGCTTCCCTTGCCAAAGGAATTCCTTTCTGCTGATACCACTGTAACGGAGTTCAGATTCGGCACCAGTTCTGACTGCCACTCTGCTATTATCTGTCATTACACCCATGTCATTTTGCTTAAAGCATTGAAGAAAATGGACCATGCAAAATAACTGGCTGAGCTAAACAACAGCTGCAGCAAGGCCAGATAGTTGCACTGCATTGTGGCAGAAATTCTTCCTAAGTATTAATGGATTCAATCTACACACAACATGACTGAGATTGATTTTGGCATTGAAAGTTCAACATATTACAGTCTTCTTGAAGTCTCAAGGAATCAGATATGCTTTTCTGAAAAAATGATAACAAATTCATATTGTAGAGAACATTCATGCCTACATTTCTCTCACTCTTACTGAGCCAATTTAGAGCTGTTAATTAACCTGCTATCCACATATCTGGGAATGTTGGAAGGTAACGGCATGTACAGCAGAACCTGACATGCACACAAAGAGAAAATGTGAACTCTAACTGGCGTCATGCATGCACACCAGAGGATTGTCTTCAGGGGATCATCTGAGGTATTCAGTACCATTTTGGGACTAGGGGAATGTGTCGTCACTAGCGGTCTTGTCTGTTTTCCACCACAGTACTCAGAAGGTGCCCAATGAGGGCAACTGAACCAGAGAAATCCTGGTCCTACAGGTCCAAATGGTATAAAAGCAGACATCCCCGGAAGGCAGTGTTGTGTTTTGGACCAGAGTAGCCAAAAGCAGGGTGCTCTCACACAGTTTAATACACGCTACATTGAAACACTATAGCATGGCATACTCGAGGTGATTTTCTGAATCTTTCTGTTGCTATGGCTCCACTGTGAGCCTGTTTATTTATTTTTTCTTGCCATCATTAAAAGGGGTGACAGAATTGGCACGCCAGCTTATTTTGGGACTCGTTCCAACTGTGTCACTTGGAGCACATTGGGTAGACTACTGAGCCTTTCTAGCATTGCTAACATAACATAACATAACATAACATAACATAACATCTCACTCTCCAGAGACTGGCTAATCCTTAATCCATAAATGCCAGGAGGCCATCCTTACAGTGTTGGGCGTAAAATAAGGAAACATCCCTGGACGAAGTGTCAGTCCATCAAAGGGCCCATTCACATACACACCCACACATGTACTCACAATGTGCCAGTTTGGAATCAACAGTCAAAAAAATGTGCATGTCTTTGGGAATGAGACAGAAAAGCTGGTGTAACCCACTGGAAATCTCCAAAGATACAGCGACCAGCAACAAATTAAAATTAGGTGGTATCTTCAGTAACTTATTAGTGCTAGTCAATGTTAGCCTGTTTAAATTTCAGTTTCTTTAAAGGTAGCCATTTTAATGGCATAGTTTAAAATAAATATTTTTTGAGGTGGGCAAATTAAAGTAAATACATTTTAAGAATGGGAAAAAGAACTGTCATTACAGAATCTTTTGAAACACATTTCACTCCTATATGGTTGTGTCTAAGGGCAGAAAAAAAACAATTCTAATAAAATGCACACATTATTACAGTCCACAAACAATGACAATAAACTCCTGAAAATAAAAAACATATTCTGTGGTCATTTTCAATATAATCATTGCATCTAATAGAAGAAAATTGTTCTATAAGGTATTTTCAAAGCAATCAAACTTTACTTTCTCAGATTTCTTGACATGATACACCTTTATGGCAGCTGTTCTTCTTTATGCTATCAGGTTTAATACAGTAACCAAAACTGCATACAGTAGTTAAGGTGTGGCCCCATTTAATCTGTATCATCTGTATATTAAGTGCTTTACATGAATGAGGATTTGTACATAGATAGCACACTTCAAATCTTAAATCTTTTCATCTTCTTTGTCATATTTCTAATATTCAACATAAGTTAACTTTAAGTTTAAATTTATTCATATTAACTTGTCATATTACAAGTGTTTTTGTACACCACATAGATTGCTTCCATTGGTAAAATCCGCTATACAGTGTAGTCAACAAAAGTTGACTTTACATTATTGCTTTTGTCCTTGCTGGCAGTTTTTGACATTCATCCTCCACAGTCCCACCACTTCTCTGCTGTTCTCTTACATCCTGCACACACTTCCTCGCTCAGCTGACAGCTGCTTCCCATCCGTTCTGCCATTCCACAGTATTATTTTGTAGCCTATTACCTTTCCACAGTAGCATTAGCCTTGAAAACTGACTCTTATTTTTTAGACTACCACATTATGCAGTAATCTGTGACTACTTGACAATAAACATCTTCAATAAATCACTGACTGAAGGCTGTCAAAAATGGTGGACCAAATGTAATGTTTCTTTATCGGTTACAATTTCTAGAGTATTACTTAGAAACTACAGTTTACAAATTAGAGTTTATCTGGCAAGGCACAGTACATATAATGGATGGATTCCCGCCATCATGAATAGTTATGACGAGAAATAAACACTTTGGCAGCTGTTTTATTCAAATTATTTATAAGGGAAAAACTGAAATGGTGGCTTTGTGCAGATCCATAATTCATAATTTTCCCCAAACAAAAAATCAATGCCTGTAACAGACAGCCATTCCGTACATGAAATTCTGCAGGGATCTGTATTTTTTCATAGTCTCTGGGTTTAATTTTAATTTAGAGCTGTATAGTATACTTTACAGTAGCACAGCACCATAAGGTAATTACAGTTGTTTGTCTATATAGAATGCCTCGCCTACCAACACTAATAACACAAACTCAGAAATGGAATCCCATAATGAAAAAAAACAAATCCTGTATAAATTAAATATGATGTTTTTAATGAAATTTGATGAGCCTACGTGTAAGCAATCTGCCATGTAGCTAATTATAGTGAAAACTGAAATAGGGGTCAAAAACAAAATGCACAAAACTGCATTGATTCTTCTATTTGTTTCTTTCACAACAGTGTGTATTACACTTTAAAATTACAAAAGCCATTTGTATAATGTACAGGCCAATTAAAAGTCGAGTCACTTCTTCAGAGGTTCTTTATGTGCACATGGAATCAGTTCCAAGGCTGCAGCAGGTAGCCATGGACAGTACCAGACTCACTTGGCTTTATCTCTGATAATTGAAATACTGGGTTCACATCTTAAATAAAATTGGCTTACAGGAAATGTATGGATTATTTTCTCAGGTGAAATGAAGAATTATAATAGTCATTGTTTGATAAATGTGTCCAGATCATTTAATTGATTACAAATAATCCTGTACTGAATAAAGCAGGTTTACATAATGTTTGGCTTGATGGATTTCAACACTTGAAGTTAAAGTCAGCAGTCTTGTACATTTATAAGTATTTATAATACTATGACTGATAATGGGATTAATACTTTCTTATCTTTTCAGCTGGAATTATGAACCTATTGAATGTAAGAAAAGAACAGTGTAACTGATTGGCTGTGTTACTGAAAGAAAAGTTTTGATTGGCCAGTGATACATTAATTAAAGCATGCATCCTTACTTATGGCACACTGCTATTAGATACTTGCCACCACATTTTTCCAGGTGACACATAATATCTGGGTATGTTTCAGTTGTTTACCTATGTATTTTGGAGCAAAAGTAGATTATGTGGCTTCCTCAGGGTTACACTGTAAGAGAATTAAACTGGCTGGCTAGTTTGTTAAAAGTTCAATGTCTTAGCTGCTACTTAACACTGCCTATCCAAAAATGGAATACATGGCTGTTAGAGGTAGTATAGCTTTGCTTGTAATACAGTGTGACCTGTATGGGGCATACCAGCACCACAGACATTTATACATAACTAAACCACACAGTTACGGGTTCAAACTAAGATATTTTTATTCAACAATATATCTTTTACAGGTTTTTATCACCTGGTAAATCAGTTACAATTCTTTTCCTTTCTCCTTACACCTCCACTCTCCTCCAAGCAAGCCTTGTCCACCTCCTCTGAATTTCCAGGTGAGGCTGTGTGGCTGCTTTTAACAAGAGTTTAGGTGTATTGTACTTCCGGTACAACAAGATTGCTGCCTGGAAGTATTTTCAGGTTTGGTGGAATCTCTCTGTAACAGGGGAGCTTGATCCCAGCGGCTCTCCCTAGCAGTACTCGAGGACCCAAACTGGTCCAGCCAGCGAAACTACAACTCCAGTGCAGCCCTGTGGGTGTCCAAACGGAAGCCATACCAGAGGGAAACTGCCACCATGCTATTGGAGGAACACATAGCTCCCCCATACATCTCTTTCCTTTATTACGGCTTCCTGGCTAGAATCATCCACCTTGGCTGGGATACCATTTAACTCATGTCTTCTATGAAAAGTTTTCTCTCAAAATTATTCCTCTAATATGTAATTTGCAATTCTTCCAAACATCAAAATAATGTGTCGTTCTCTATATCAATATTTTTCTCGTTTTTTTCCTGATGTGTTTTCTTGTATGTTCTTATTGTTTTAATGATTAGTAAATCAATCATTATGTGTTCTTTAGTGAGTATGGTTTTATGGTAATTGGAAAATGTATGCAAGAGAGTCTTTTGTAATCATTTTAAATTAATCGACCTGGGTCTGTAAATACAATCAGCTTTCATTTACAACCAATTGTTGTGATTGTGTTTTAAAATCTTAGTGAAAGAATGAAGAAGATGACAAAGGGGTGAAATCAGCTTAAGTGACATACTGTATCTTAAGGAAGTTTAGTATAAGAATGCAGTAAAATCTTGTGGGTTTAATCTGAATAGATTTTGTTCTATAGACCATTAGTGAATATTTGGTAAATAAGATAAATAAAGCATTCGTATATCAATCTACCTTCACACATATTGGTAGATTTGGACACAATTCAAGATTTTGTAGGTAGGGCAATAATCCACTGCAGTTCACACTAATGCACACTCCTTAGTTACTTAAACCAGGACCATTCAGAGTGGCTAATGATCATTTTTCGGATGAAGGATAAAAATTAATACTTGAAGGAAATCACACTCAAACATGGCCATGTCAACACTGGCAGTAAACATTGTCACTATGCCAGCATAAATAAAATGCATAAAAGAACAGGGATGCATACTATGGAGGAATTGATCTACTACATAATAATATGCTAAGGTCTGTTTGTGTGTCTGTTCCCCAACAGCAATCTGACTAGTCAATTTTGGCTTTGGTAGCTTTGGTATGGTTGGTTAGTTTGGCTTTGACGTTGTGATTGAAGAGGAAGTATGAGAAACAAGAGGACATAAAGGCATAAGAGTGACGCTGAAAGAAACCTTCAAACTTTGAAGTCTGAGAAGCAGACTTTAGGGGAGCATATTTGATGGGGAGAGTGCTGGTCCAGAGAGGTTCAAGCACAATAGAAGGCAGAGAAAAGAAGCTAGGTACACATAGCGCAAGAGGTATAAAATATTTTTTTAATTCATTGGTAATATAGTTGGTAAGTAGTGGCAACACTACAGTCATCTATGCCAGGAGTTACCACACTTTGAGTCAAGAGCTAATCAGAAACTGAACTGGATCTTCAAGGTGTGACAATTCATTCTTTAATTGGCAATTCCCTGGACTGAGGGCATTCACCTGAAGGAAAAACAAGTCCTGAGATTGTCTTTGATGATTATACATGGGGTGTAGTTTTACATTTTTTACAACTTACATCTGATATGTGCCTGTTAAGAATTTCGAGATTTAAGCAGGGTGCAAAGCATACAGGCCATAACGTGCCAAGCACTGGTATAGGAAAAAGAAATAAAATTAGAAATTTCCTGTTATTTAAAACAAATACTGAAACTCAAGTGTAACTCACTGTTTAATATTATTGTTGTGCACCTCATGAATAAAGTAAAGCTTTATTTTTATAAAAAAAATATATTTGTCTGCTTTCAGCATAGCAGATAACATCTCTCTTGAGGCTATAGTAGTTCACAATGCAGCATTTTGGTTTAGGAGATAGTGGATAAAAACTGCATAAAACGTATCTAGTGAATGCTTGTGTATGTTAGAAAGAAATTAAAAAAGAGGTTGTAATTTTAGGTTGTCTCACAGTTCACTCCTCCTCCTCCTCCACATGTTGCCAGGCCCACTGAGAAAGGAGGAGCCAGATGGAGAACAATCAGTTCATTTTTGGAAATCCAATAAAAGAGGAACTCCATCTCATACCTCGCCCTGATAATTGTGGAGGCTTCCAATAACGTAAACCCATATAAATGTAAAACTAAGAGATGCCCTAGACAGCTGCTGGACCCACCAAGCACAAATATTGAATTTAAAGAAATGGGACGAGATCTTTAAAGTGCCTGAGGCTCTGCAATCTTCAGCAGAACTATTATTTATTGCGCCTTCTTGAGAAAGCTGTTCTTTTGTGCAATTTAGTAAAAAGAATTCTGTGTACAGTATCTGGGTGAGAACTTTATGTCAAAAGCATGTGCTTTTGTTTTTTGAGTATCAAAACTGGACCAAAAGGAAAAATTATACTAAACAAAGTGTGCATTGTATTATCAAAGTGTAAATTTGCTATTTTGTACACTTTAATTTTATATGCATTTGGCCTCATGCATGCTTGTCTGTAGATCACGTCATTGACTTTAAATAGATATGTGATGCCACTCCAGGTTGAGAGGGGGCGCTGTCACCAGCACTCTTGTCTCTTCTTTCCACAGCTCCAAGAAGACACCACTTGAGGGCAAATGACTCTGTCCTCTTTCCTCCATATAAAGATGGCAGTTTCCAGAATGTGGTGTCCCAATCTTGACCTGAACCTACAGCAGGACAGAGCTCCACAGACAGACATTTAGCAAGCTTGTTGACTTGTGTAGTTATGTTGTGCCTGCGCTATCGAGTGCCTTGTGTATTTTGTTGTCAAGAGGTGTTTTTTGTTGATTTATTATTAAAAAGGGAAGCCGGGTTCGCACTCCAACCTTTCTTTAGAGTCTGTCTGTCCCTTGTACCACAACATTGATTACTAGAATGGAATCCCTTTCTTCATTACATGTGGAAAATTTTTGCAGCAGGGTCAGCAGAAGGAAAGCGTTGTCATTGGTTTTCTATGGAAGATATTCTGTAGCAGCACCAGGCCTTTGACCCAGTCATAGGTTTTCAGTTTTGTATCTTTTCCCCCTAGGATGTCATAATGATTCAGAGTAGTCAAGCTGTACTCCACTCATTCACTCAGAAGTTAATCTAATGAGAAATATGCTTACTCTTCTGAATTCCACATTACTTAATATGGCTGCTGCTAACACCTTTTTTATTTTTAACGAATATTCTTATCATCAGCAGTTTAGCTTCTGGGTAATAAGGAGAGGGTAATCGCATATTACAAAATGATGACTCAATTCCCTTGTCCAAAAGTTTGGTAGTTGGTGCATATTTTGTCATTGATCATGCACTCATAATAAGTAAAGAAATGTTGATTCTTTTACTGCACCACACCTGTAAATCACCCAAATTAGCACATTAAGCTGTCTGACTATGAAGTCACATTTGTCAGATTGTTCATTAAACTCTCCCTCACTCTCGTATTCTTTGTCTCTATTAGTTTATGGTTTCTCACCTCACTTGTTTTATTTCATTTCATCAGGATAATTTGTGAGCTTGACCTACGGGCACACTGCAGTAAGCTTTTTTTTTTAGTAAGTAGCAGGCAGGACTAAAATTTAAATGCATCTACCCCTGTCCATAAGAGACTTAAGACAAAGCCTTAGACAAAGCCTATCTTGTATGCACTGTGTCAACAATAGAGCAACTATGCACTGGTGCAGTGTCCTCACAGACAGCAATTTAGTACCTCCAAGGACAGAAACCAACGGAAGACAAGTGAATGCGTTGGCCAGGTGTCATTAGACTACAGAAGTACAGAAAAGGTTGCCACTCAATGGGCAGTATCAAGGCCAGAACTTCAAACGTTATAATCTAGCAATGCTAACCTTTGCACAGTTAAGGCACAGTAAGCATATTTAACTATGTAACCTTATGGCAGGCTGCACCACAGAGTTTCTCGTCATTTTAGGAAGTTCTTCCTTGCCCTGGTACTGAGTTGGAGAGCTAAGGCACTACAGCACACCTAGAAAGATAGCTAAACTGCACAACACCAAATACTGTCTGACACCGGCCTCAAAAATGAATCCTCAACATGCATTACTCAGAAAATGGTCACTCAGCATTCTGACATGTGGTCTATAGAACAAAATCTATTCAGACTAAACCCCCTGGTCTTTACTGCATTCTTATACTAAACTACCTTAAGATACAGTATGTCACATAAGCTGATTTCACCCCTTTGTCATCTTCTTCACTCTTTTAACTACTGTCTTTTTTTTCTTCTGGAGTGTCAAAAAGATGACTCTGTCCCTATTACTATTGGTTTAGTTTCATATGGCATTTTTAACAGACCCTAATGGTCTGGAGTTTGGCTTTGCAACTGCTCATCCAACAACTTAATTGCATTATGTTGCTTAGACAGTGGAAAGGTTTGCTCGCCTGTAACTAACATTGTTTTGGGACTGATATAAATTGAGGGTCAAAAAAATGAACAGATGGTTTAACCAAACACTACACTCATCCAAAGAACGGTTTCTTTCAGTTCTTAACATCAACCAAATGATAGAGGTCACTCAAAGTCAGTAACATTCGGTATGCCAGTAGTTTGGTTCCCACTGCAGTCTATCTGGTCAGCCTTGCGCTGGCTGACTTCTAGCCCTAACCCTAAACCTACCCCAAACTAAATTAGGCTTACTTTTAAAGGACATGTAGAGTTTGGGGTAGGTATGATTATTATTCTATATATAGTCATATTGCATTATATTTTTATTGTGCACTGAGCAGCTGTTTGCATTTAATGCTGTTGTAATGTCACAATATTGCACATTATATTATAGAGAACAGAGAACTTAAAATAAAGAAAATCAAATTAGTTTTGAACTAATGGCTACCATATAAATAGTTCACAAATATTTCTGAAAGTTTATTAGCATTTGCAATTTGAATTACAGAAATAAGCTACATTTTCAAAACTTTATACCAATAAAAAAAAATTATAAATGCAATCTAAAGTAATTTATTCACTATTGCTTTGATGGAATTGTGGTTAGCTTGTACAAAGTATAAAACATGAGATTATATTGTACTTTCTAATAATTGAGAAGAGAAACATAAAAATTACATCTGCCATCTGCATGAATTTCCTACTCAACTGTGATGAAGCTATAAATACTTTTAAGACTGTATATTATCAGTTCATGAGCATAAATGTTGGGAATTTTCCTGTGGCTTGGTCCATGTACATTTTCATTTGTATTTATCATTTTAACCATTTCATTGTGTGTTTTTCATTTCTGCAAAGTCCTTTACTCTTTAATATTTTTTTTGTTTGAAGAGAAGAGAAGGAGACTTTATTTAAATTACTATTTTCCGGTGCTGTGGTCATTAGGCCTACAGTCACCTAAGGGCTCTTTAAATCACCTGCTCCAGCAGCCACTTTGCTGCGTGCCATTTAAAGAAGCAGTCATATTATGACCAGTAAGATGTCAGTTCTTCAAACTACAGACTACTACTAGATCCAGTTTTCCCTTGTCTCTCAAGACAGTAGCACACACCTTTGTAGGAAAAATTAAGTTTCTTGGAAATCTGGCATATGACCATCATTTGGCAAAACCACAACAGACAGACATTTTTTTGAGAAAGCTGTTTTATTTTGGCTATTTTTGAACACAGAATTAAGCTTGAGAATATCAGTGCCTTGTAACACAAGGCAAGACAATTACATTTTTTTATTGAAAAGAATAATTGGTTTCAATTTTGCTAACACAATTGCCAAGGTTTCTCTAATAATCATTTAGCATTTAAACATGATTAATTAAGGATAAGCTAAGAGAATGAACCATAAGAACACTCGAGTAGTGGCTGCTGAAAATGTGCCTTTGCAGTCATATAATGAATAATAAATTATAAATCACTCTTTTTAAGCAAAATTGGCCATTTGTAATGTCTTCTCCAAATGTTTAAATTGGTTTAATGGTACTGGGATAAAAAAAAAGTATATAGTTCTATCAAAAGCATGAACATTTCTAATAAATGTTTGTATGCGTGTATGTATATGTCCTGTATGGATATGTGCCAATCCTTACCTCCTCAATTTACACACTTGCAACTGTGTATATTGTCACACATGTATGCTTGGGAGGCAGTCTAAGGGCTTATCTGAGGGTAAGATGCAGAGTCGGGAGTTGATGAGCTGCACTAATGCCTTTTCTCCCTCTTCACAGACCACCAGGAAGGAAATCCAACTAAAGCTCCACTCACTTCCGCTGCCAGACCACACTCCTCCTACTGACCTCACTTTCACCAAGGACCCGCCTCTTCCTGCCAACCACCTATAAAGATCCAGTCACTTCACCTTCAGTTACTATAAGTAAAAGGAACATTTAAATGACAAATAAAATACTACTCTCTGCATGACAGTCAATAAGATCCAATGGTATACGTACTTCGTAAGACCTTTGTATTTCCTATCTTTATTTCAATTACCCTTATTAAAGTAAAGTATCAGTTGTATACACCACATGCTGAAATGGGAAATGCAACATGCTTTGTTAGTACAATCAACAAATTCATTGGAATATGTCAGGATTGATGCTTCTGAGTGAGTGGGTTATGAGTAGCAGTGTATGTATTGCAGAACTAAGTTATACTCTGAAGAATTAATTTCAATTAAATGATGCTTCTGCACTTAGATTTGGGCACTAAATCAGTTCATGCTAGTCCAGCTAGTAAACTGTATGTAAAGTATATAGATATATTTTCCTTTTCTCTCTTGTTAACTTTTTTGTTCATTTTTAGACATTCTGGTGTTTGTTCAGACCATAGTGTGTGTATTTATTTATTTACCTATTTAAGTATTTATTTATTTAAAGAGCTTATGCAAACAAATAAAGTTTGTTCTATCTATCTATCTATATATAACACAGTTAACATATATAGTGAATTTATAGTACTATGTATGGCAAAATAAAAGTGGCAATATTGTTTCATTGTTATGGTCACACTGTTTTAACTCTCCTACATTTATCCTTAGCCATAAATCTCATTTCTGCAACACAGTCTGCACTTTCAATTTCATAACTGTACATGCATAATAATCTTACTAATAAGGCTAATATTTTTTTATCTTCAGTAAAGCAAATATCCAGAAGGCAACTTAATCGCTATTCACAAATTAATTTGCTAGCATAACCTGGGTCACACATCTGCTATAATAAATTGTGCATGCTATACTCAAGGAATGAATTATGAAATAACTAATTGCACAGTAAAAAGTGCATAAACAAGCCTAAACATAAAAAGCATTGCCTTGTCTCTGCTTCTGTTTTTCAAAGACTGAAAAGGTTAATCAGCATCCATGCATGCCACTGCTAGTTGCTGTTACAATCTTGCCAGTTAAGGCAGCTATTTATGGCAAAAATGAGGTGTAAACAGTGACAAAACAAACCTCAACAAATCACTATGCAGAACAGCAACAGGCCTTGACAACAGCTGCACTCTGCTTCCTTCAGTGCTAATTTACAATACAGGGCCAAGTACAAATCTTTTCATCAGTGGGGCACGCATGAAATATCTACCCACCCGACAAGAACCAGAGAGAATGGAACTTGGCTTTCAATACAGTAATGCATGGTTAGTGTGTGTCTAAAGCTTCAAAAACTGTTGAAATTAAAGAAACTAGATGTGGCATGGTTAGGGTTGTTGCTGCCTGACAACAGCAGTTTACTTTCACTGGATGGTGAAACTAAAAATTCTTGCACAGCCCATATCTTGGATGGCTGCACTATATTTACATGATGAGAAAAAAAATGCACAAAACTCAGTTTTTCTGAAGGTGGAATGATTGTCTCAGACACTTCCAATGCTCTTGCTAAGAAAACATTGACCTTGATGCACAGAGAAAACAATGATGACACCTAGAAATGATGAAGTGTGAGGCACTGTTTAATACAAGGCCTAATTTATTATCTGCAGGGCAGAGATGTGTCACCGGATTTAGCACCGAGGCTCTTTCAAGGTGTGAGTAGGTGGAATGCTCACAACGGTGTGGGTGTGGCATCCTCCTGTGTCCAAAAGACTTGCATGTTTGGAATGACTCACGAGTGGTAACTAATTGTCAAAGGTGAGCAAGTGTGTTTTGCACTTGACTGGAGCAGTGGTTCTCAAGCAGGGGGCTCTGGCCCTCTATGGCACCTCACTAAATATTCAGGGGGGCTGCAAGATGACTAAAAAATTTTTATAAAATTCCATTAAAATACTCATTTTAATATAATATAGTATATAAGTACTAGGGAGTTCCCCCTTGCTCGCTTTGCTCGCCAACCCCACCCCGGCTTGCGCTACACGTCAGCCACTTCACGTCTCTGCTGCTCACATTGTGAAGAGGGGGACTGAATGCACCCCAAGAAGATGTGGTCGCTCCTCCGAAACCCCCTCTTAAACGGTGAAACAATGGGAAACAAATAAAGTTTTTTTTTTATCTCCTATTTGCTCCATCAGCTGCTGGATTGCTGCTGCTGCCCTGCCATGTGATCTGCATCTCGCACGGCGCTTCAAACATTTAAAAGCCTGTACAGCAGCTGTCCTACTCTTTGTCTTTTATTTTTAGCCCTGGGCGTAGTTAAATCTCTTGGCACAAAGTCTCGTCTTGCGGGACGTGAGTTCTTGATATGTTTTAGTTTTTAATTTAAAAATGGAATAAGAATCTCTGCGGTGGGCTGGCGCCCTGCCTGGGGTTTGTTTCCTGCCTTGCGCCCTGTGTTGGCTGGGATTGGCTCCAGCAGACCCCTGTGACCCTGTAGTTAGGATATAGCAGGTTGGATAATGGATGGATGGATGGAATAAGAATCTGAAAATCTAACAACATCACATTAAAGTTTGATAAATTCTGAAAAGAATGATACCAAACATATATATGTGGGTTTTAAAATAAGCCCGATATAAAGCGTGACAAAAAATGTGACATAAAAAGTCACATAAAATTGCTGCACAAAATCGTTGCACTTTTAGGCTTAGGATTTTATATATATAGAGTAGATAAGAAATATATTTAGCAAGGGCCTCTTTGCTAGCCCCCCCTATTGTTAGAAAAAGGCTTTATTGTGTAAGAATAATCAAAAGCATATTTAGCATATAGCTTATAATATATTAATCTATAAACAAATTAGTCCATATATGGAACTTTAAATTATCCAGTATTAGATTACATAGAGAGAGATACATGATGCTTCACTACAAGGTCAGAAGCTACTTGGAGGGAATGAATACTTGAATGTACTTAAAAATGAAGATGCCAGAGTGGTTGTTCAGAGTGATGCCATAGTGGAACCATTTGTAGTTCCCAACAAACCAGTACACATGAAGGTTCCAGATATAGCCATTATTTATTTTGATCTAAAACAGGCTCCATGCAGTAAATAACCATGAATGGATGGTAACAGAGTTGTGAGATATGAATAAGCTATGATTTTAAATGGACTCTCCTTGCATACAGACTAAGTCCAGATTTTCTTAATCTGTTAGTATCCTGCTAGGTAACTGTTTTATCTTGGTAGAGTACTATATGACTGTACCTTCCCCTTTTGTACTCTTTGTTGTGTAGACTTTATCAGAATGCCTCAAATCCCAAAGACTTCGCACTGTTTGTAAGGTATCATACTTTCTAACTTCTCTCTACCTTCCCTACATAGAGTAAAAGCACAAGCAGGAGTTAAATTGCACATTATAATAATGTATTATTGATAATATTCATAAAATAATAATAATGAAGCAGAGTACATGTGGCAAACCATAATCAAACAATGTGATAAATGCAAGATGTGTAGTTTCAGGTGGCACGTAGACTCAAATTCTCTGATCAAGTCAAATCATTTCTAGTCAGCTTTCTTCAGGATAGGACACATGCCTGTGTTAATATGGCTGCAGAGTTATGCTTCTCATTGTGTTGCATGTTCCTGGCCAAATCTTTAGACCATGTGGTATAGAATGGCCTCTGATTCAAAATCAGTCCCACACAGCTATACTTCAGACCTTTTTATACCTGCCCTCAAGTAGTAGATAACATTTGTTTAGCTGAAGATTGCCAGCTATTTAGTTTTATGGCCTTCCTACGGGGATTGGCTTATAGAATGTCCCACACTGAATCACCCTTGACAAACTGGTTTGAGGCACCACACCCCACCCCACCAAACCCTGCAAAAAATTTGACATCCGGAGTCAGTCCTAAAGACTCGGGAGTTAGTCAGTTAGGCATGAAAGTAGAACAAGCCCAATGAAACACTAATATTACAATTGGTATGTCCATCCATCCATCCCGCTGAATCCAAACACAGGGTCACGGGGGTCTGCTGGAGCCAATCCCAGCCAACACAGGGCACAAGGCAGGAACCAATCCCAGGCAAGGTGCCAACCCACCGCAGGACACACACACCCACACACCAAGCACACACTAGGGCCAATTTAGAATCGCCAATCCACCTAGCCTGCATGTCTTTGGACTGTGGGAGGAAACCGGAGTGCCCAGAGGAAACCCACGTAGACACAGGGAGAACATACAAACTCCATGCAGGGAGGACCCGGGAAGCAAACCCGGGTCTCCTAACTGTAAGGCAGCAGCGTTACCACTGCGCCACCGTGCCGCCCACAATTGGTATGTCTAGCTTACAAAATATCTATCAACCTATATATAACATATCACTCTACCACAGTATCCTACCATACATTAAAGATTTCATTTTTTTTCCTACATATTAGGAAGTTTTTCAAAGTGCAAAGCACCAGCTTCATATGTAAAGAACCCTTCCCAGAATGAAATGGTGCTTTGTCAAGCAACGGTTCTATGATGAAACACACAACCCAAATAAAGAATTATAAAATTAAATTAAAGAACTACTATTTTTAAGAGTATACTTGGAGCAGACAGACAAAAGGAAATATAACTGAAAATGCAGTACAGCGCAATGCAGCCTCTAACCTGAAAGAATGGGAATGGGCAGCTTTCAATGAAAAAGTACTGTAGAAAGCAGGGACACACCACATTGCCACAAAGAGATGTACTGTTTCACCATGCATGTCAAAAACGTGCCAGTCACATGAAGGCTACTGTAGGTCGACTTTACACATTCCACTGCTGTCACTCTGCTTACTTTTTAAAGCTGCACAAGTGTCATGGCTGGCCTCCAGTGGCTTACCTGACTGCTGCTACAGCCCTATATCATGCTTTTGTCTTTTCAGAAGACCTGATTGTTATGCGTGGAGAGAAAACACATTTGCTATCACTAATGGAAACCCTGAATCCAGATAATAAAGAAGTACCTTCTGTAATTAAGTTATGAAAGAAAGTCAGCAGCAATTAATTATCTTTTTTAATAATTACTTTTGAGTTTTTATTTTCTGAAATATGTAGTCATTTTATGCATTATTTAAAGAGTAAGCCAAGTGAGCAGCTTTTTTTAACAAAAATGTTTGTTAAAAAATGTAGAAATTATTTTGATAATTACTGGTTAGTATTTATCCATGAAAAATGCCAAATCATCTTATATTATGATTAAGAAATTAAATCACTACTAAGAAAAGATTTTATTTAATATAAACACATGGGCTGTTTTTGAAATGCCTTCTTATTTTTGTATTATGCTTCATAAAACATAGACTGTTTAATAGCCTAGCAGAAAATATGCTTTTGTTAATTAATTTAAGCTTTAAAAATCACCTTTGCAAAGTCAGCGGCAAAAGTACAAGAAGGGAAATATCATGGTCTGACATATTCTTGAGGTTCTCTGAAATACTTTGGTGAAATAAAAGTTAGAAACCACTGGACTAGTGTCCTGTCCAAACCTGGCTCTTTTCTTGAACCTGATTCTGGTAGAAACCATGAGTAAAGAAAAAAATAGAAGGGTTAATAAAAAGTACATAAACTGTTACAGCTGAATAAGCTTATTTTAAAATATAATTTCTCCAAATTTAAATCGGCAACATTTGCCAACCAGTTTTCTGATAGCTGAGGTAGGCTCTGTGAATTGTATGTGTTTACTGAGACCTGTGACTTGACTGCTTGTCAAGCCTATTTAGGGTAGTGGCTAATAGGAACCTAAGTAAGGTCACTACAGGCTTTAGTTCATCCTCAGTAATCTGGGATATTAGAAAGCAAAGAGCAAGGTTTGGAATTCTGGCCTAGACATGGCCTGACACATTCTTTCTGTGTCAGTGTGTTTTTTTTTTGTCTAAGTACTCCTGTTGTCTTGGTCTTTGTGGAGATGTGTATGATAGGCTGAGTGGCTACTCTGAATTGGCCTACAGAGATGAAAGCTGATGTGTGATAGGTCGGTGTCTCATTCAAGGTTTATTCCTGTTTTGCAATGGATACAAGAGATAACCACATGGTCCCTACAACCCTGTAGTGGAATAATTAGGTTTCAAAAAAAGATGTACCCATTTATTTTATGGGGTGAGGCAGGTACCAACCCTAGTTTATCACAGGGCACACAGACACAACACTCACTCACAACAGGACAATTTAGATTCTTCGGTACATCTGCCAATATGTCTTTTGATTTGTTCACTGTAACTCACATGACTGTACTTTAGAAGTATTTATAGCCAAGCTTGTAAGCTTGGTTGAACAAAATGATCAAATACTGTGTGGTAACATTGACATTGTTTTCTGGAAAGTAGGCACAAATGAAGAATATGATGGTTTACTCTCTGGTTGTAAAATCATGAACATTTCTCATTATTTTCCTCTAAGCTGAGGCTTTTTGAAACAAAAACAAAAGAGGTCAATAAAAACGGCAAACAAAGCGTTAAACAGCATGAAAACTGTCAGTAGCTGCCGTTAGGGGCCATGGTACAATCTGGCAGTGCGATCCAAACTACTGTCAAGTAACGAGAGAACAAAAAGAAAAATGACTTACAGAAAATGATTGATGTTGTGACTATGCGGCTGATAAGCTACACTGATCTCTATCCTTTTCACTTCTTTGCTCAACCTTTCCAAACAATTAATCTTTTCTCTTTAACTTATTTAATAGCAATTTGGACTGGGATCCAATATTGATGAACAAGATGCGACTAATGTAGAAAGTGTAGCAGCTTAAAAAAAATGTCACTGAGCAATTAAGTGCAAAACTTAAGGCAACAAAGCATGAGAAAAAATGGTGTTCGAAAGAAACTGCTCGGCAGTGCGGAATTGCGACTTGTCTGCCACTTTGCTCTTTTTGACTCAACTAACAAACAAACTCAAACAAGAAATTGCAAAGCTGTCAAAAAAAAAGATATGCACAAGTTTTAAGCAGCATAGAGGCATGGACAGTACTTGCTGCATAAGTCTTAAAATTATAACATCAATACGTTTAATTCATTTATTTTCACACCGCTGAACATGCTGAATTGAGTTGCCAGGCCTCTCTATCCTATACAACTTCTTCAAGACTTTCCTAAGAAACACCCATAGCCTTCCAGGAGAGCTTGCAACATGTCTTAGGTCTGTCCCTTAGTGGACTGTATCTTTAAGGGCCCATTGACACCTAAGTGTTTCTCTAGTATTTTAGCGCTAGACCAGAATGCTCCTAAACAACTTAAAACGTTACTTGCCATTGTTTTCAATCACTCTATTCATAACTAAACATTTCAGCAATGAAAAGGTTAGAAAACTCCTGCAGCAGTTTTTTGATCAAACTTTTGTTCTTTTGCAATCAATGGTAAGGCTCATAAAGCACTGGTAAAAGAAAATAAGCGTTTTTACAGGAAGAGGATACCTCTTCGTGGATGAAGCAGCTCATTTGAACAAAAAATAATTGCAGTGTTGTTGTGTATCGGTCTTTTAGTAATAGCTGCTGAGGAGGAGATTAAGGTATGTAGCTTGCAATCAAATGTCAACAAAGGTTATAGGTATTTATTTAGGTTTTAATCAGTTTCAAGTTTGGTACAGATGTTTAAACAAATAGGCAAAGTTACTGATTGGTAATACTGAGTGTATTGAACTGAGTATTATTACCTGTTTTAACACTTAATACTTAACATTTATCAGTGATACTTCACAATTAAGAAAATCCATTTAGTCCTTCGCCCCCAGTCTGAGACTCCAAGTGAACACTGCCTGCTGATTCACCAGATGAAGCTGTTTCAAAATATCTTTAACAAATAACTGGGTTAAAACTAAACATGTTTCTGCACACAGTCCACTTTTTTCTACTTGGCTGTGTGACCGATACCTGAAAATGCCTTATACTCAGTGGGGCTGTGACAATCGCTGGCTCCCAGTAACCCTAAACTGGGCAGAATAAATTTGCCCTTCAGCCCATGCAGGATTCAAAGGATATGAATACAACAAATGATCAGTCATTTTGAATTGATTGCCACTGTGCAGTATAACGCTTTCCTTACTAACTGTTACTAGAAGACCAGTTCAAATATGATTTTCCACCTACAGCAGCAAACAATTTTTGCAAAATATCACTACTTACATGCTTATCAATACCCATTTGTAATCCTGGAAATTTCCAGGATGCTGCCAGCTCAATGGCAAGTCCAAAACTGCCTTCTTATATCTCTTTGCTGCAGAACATGATGAACCCAATTTGTTTACATCATGACGCTGATGACATTGCTCTTCAGTACTTTAATCACCAGGATTAAAAGCACTAAAGTCATTGAAGACATCCTAAAAACACCTCACAGTCTATAAAATGTAACTGATTTCAGTCATATTTCTCTGCAAAACACTGGTTTAATATTTGAAGCACACTCAAAATGCACCTGAAAAATGCGCCCAAAAGCCTGAAAACTGCATACAAACCAACATTAAAATGCTTGGAATATGTTGATCAAATGCTGAAAATTTACATCACTCAAGTGTGAATTGGCCCTAACTCCTCCTAACGCAGGCACACCAGCAACATCTTAACTACACGCCCAAGTCACCTCAATTGGCTGGCTACTTTCAATGTGGAGAAGCTGTGGTTCTATTATAAAGATCTCCCATATTGACAAGCTCTTAATTCTGTCACTGAGTAAGCCCAGTGATCCAACAGAGGAACCACATTTCAGCTGCTTACTGTATACTCAGTCATACTTCAGTTCTGCAATTCTTTTGGTCATTACCAAGAACTTCTGACCATAGGTGTAGATGGGGATATACACTGAATGATAAATCAACTGCTTCATTGATGGAATTAACTTCTGCTTTACCACCAGAGTCTGGTGAATCATTTGTAATATTGCTCTCTTTGCAATATTAATAAATTATATATGCATGAAACTCAAAAAGTTCTTTTTGACCATCATAAAAAAGCTGTGATGAAATCGCTCCATTCTGCACATAATACAATTACATAGCAGACATTACAAAGGAATCAGAATTCATTTAATAGTTTGGAGATGGTTATCCCAGTTTGCCTGAAGGAGGCTTGCTGTATTGGGCAAGAATCTGCACATTAATCTGAAATTTAAATATGAGCATTAATGAACAGGCTAGAAGTCTGTTAGTTTCAATTTGTCTGAGTTAAACAGAGTGAACTACAGTATTGGACCAAAAAAGAAATAAAAAATGTGGACGTGAACATCAGTAGGCTTTGCACCCTAGGAACCAAATTACCCTAACTATTATATAACATTTCAGTTATTATTTATCGCTCTGATGCTGCACTTTCTGATCATAACATAGGTCATTACAATAGAAATTGATGAGAAGAATTCATAATTAATTACAGAGTTACAGTATTTGAGGGTTCCTTTTCCTCTTGCATAACTGGCTCAAAAACTAATCAGCACATCATCATCTCATAACAGGCCTATGTGTTCAGTTTGGTATTTTTCTGTCCAGGGCATCCTAAAATGTCAAGATCAATCGAAAACTGGAGATCGAAATATTTGAAGAGTCTAAAGCTTTCGCTCCTGGCCCATAGACAATAGTGTAGTAGTATGGTGGGGGAGGGAGCAAAGCAAAAATAAGTACATAAGAGAGGAAAAGGTGTTCAGTGAAAGACATTTAAAAATCTGCTGTTTAGTTTAGGTATCAGTGGGCCTAAGGACTCAACGTTGGATAAGAGATACTGTTACTGATGGCAAATATCCTGTTTTTGATTGATTATCACCTTTTATTTGCTTTTCTTGACTAACCCAGTAAGTGTGTTATGACTGTTACTCTGATACAGAGTGAGCTTCATAAATTAACTGAAAGAGATGAAAGTACTTTAACGGTCATGAAATTTCTTTTGAATTTGTTATTATTAAATTACTTATTATTCAGACTTCAATTTCTATTGTTAAGTCATTCCTCAAGAATGGGAATATAGATAGCTAATTCACACTTGATCTGCCAGTGGTAGAAAAAATGGCTATCCAAAATGCTAAAAAAGGGACTAGAAGATACAAATCTGTCCTAGGAATTGCACAAGTCAGAACTGAAAGATTACAGAATCATTCATCAAAGCAAAATACTCAAAAAAGTCACATAAAACAAGTGATATTACAAAACAGCAAACTAGCATATAGTAGTTTGTTTTGTTATGCACAATTTTGGGTGACCAGGAAGTTTCTGACTTTGACGTTTATTCTGTAGTGATGACATCACTGTTATGATCTGGTATTGCTTCAGATTTTACTTATGCTCCTCTTTGCTCGATCCTATGAGTTTTATTCTTGCTTAGAGTTTTTAAAAGTGTAGAATCCAGTTCTGTCATTTATTTTTACCTCTGGTGTCCTTTTACACAATTTGAATAATTTTCGTGTCTTGTTTTCCTTCTTCCGTGATAATGACATTTTGATCGGGTTGCTAAGACACAAGTGTCAGTTAGCAGGCTTACACTTGCTGGAAGTTGCAGCTCATAATTTCATTAGTGTGTTATTTAAACCGCAAGTGCTCTACACACCACGTCCAAGATTAAATTTTCAAACAAACCTCCACGTATGCTTTTGTCATTTAGAATCCAGGTTCTTGATCTTTTTTCTTTTTTTTACTTCGGACTAAAATTTTTGGCAACTGGATCTATTAATTTTTTTTTTATTTTAACCTTGAACTCATTTCTCAGCTACTCTTATACTTTCATCTTGCTTTGTTTCCATGATTCACCAGGAGAGTCACATGCTAGGACATGTTGTATTAACTGCTAAAAATCATTCACTTTTCTGAGTCTGAAAATGGAAAATGGAGAAAATCTGACACGGCAGTGTGTCAAAACAAAATAATACAGTGAAAAAATAAAATAAATACAATTAAATGCAAAACAAATATTAAGTACAGAAATTGATTTGGCATTTATAAAAACTTTAGAATCACAAGAAAAAGACTGTATGCAAGATTAAAAGAAAAATAAAATAAACTAGTGAAATCATTATAATGCTGCTGTCACACTGGGAGCAACAGGGATATTCATTAAGAAGTGAGTTGACAACTCTTGTTTGCATCAGAACTTCTTCTGCTCTCTTTGCAAAAGGAACCCAAAGTGCATCGAACAAGATACACTCTGTTTATCAGAGATACGTGATGTTTCAATCAGGGAGTCAGCCCAGCCTAATGTTGCTGAAAAGGTGAAGGAGAAGACTGTCTCTTTTGGTTATGTGACCCTAGAGGAAAATAACAGGGGAGATGAAATGCAGAAGGGCAGTTCACCTATAATCTTGCCAAAAGACAGAACTTTGCAGGTGAGAAGATATTTTTGGCAAATATGGAATTAGGAGATCCTCTCTGGTAGCTGGTGAATGAATACAAAAGATTTAGTTTACTTTACAGGTACAGTATATCTGAACTACATTGAGAGCTTCTTTCTGTTAACTGGGGAAAAATTAACCAGTTCTTTTTGTAAGCGTAAAATTGTTAAATTAAAACATCAAGTATAGTTCTAAGTTTCTACATTAGAACTGCCAGGATGTGCTTAAAGGCTACAATAGACATGGTGAAGTTGACATTCATAAAAAAAAGTAAATAATTCCAATTTTAAAGATTTTCTTTAAATAGTCTCACATAGTTTTGAAATAAACAAAAAGCCAATAAGTTCTTCTGTTGCATGAAAGTAGTCCAGTTTCTTAAAATATTACCTTTAGTTGTATCTAGTAAGAGTATAGTACTTAACAATTTAATACCGAAAAATGAATAGCACTTCAAAACATGCTAATTCCTGGAGGGGCTACTCTAGCAGAAAAGGTTGTGATTTCCTGGCCTACAGATATCACATAACATTTGATCACATATGTGTTAATAGTCTGCTGTGGTTAAGCATTTTAATTAATAATAAGGTCTACTATTATCCTGAAACATGCTGTGTGACTGCTTTCTATACTAATAAAAGACAAAGCCCTCACTTACTCACTCACTCATTAACTCACTCACTCACTCACTCATTACTAATTCTCCAACTTCCCGTGTGGGTGGAAGGCTGAAATTTGGCAGGCTCATTCCTTACAGTTTACTTACAAAAGTTGGGCAGGTTTCATTTAGAAATTCTACGCGTAATGGTCATAACTGGAACCTATTTTTCTCCATATACTGTAATGGAGTTCAGCTCGATGGCCGTGGGGGGCGGAGTTTCGTGTGACATCATCACGCCTCCCACGTAATCACGTGAACTGACTGTGAGCGCAGTGCATAGAAAACAAGAAAGAGCTCCAAAAAGCGCTGAAGAAAACGTGCATTATACAATTGAGAAGGCAGCGAAACAATATGAAGCGAGCGAGTGACACATACAAGCATATTCATAAGTGCAGCTACTGCGGAAACAAAGCACGATGTAAACCGTAAGTTTAAATTAAGTTTATAGACACGCTCCCACTGCTGTTTGTCATGCACAGTGACGCATACAAGCATATTTATGACTGCAGCTACTTCGGAAACAAAGCATGGTGTAAACCTAAAGTTTAAATTAAGTTCATAGACAGGCTGCCGCTGGCGTTTGTCATGCCCACGAATAATGCGGGATACAAGTTTAATGAGAGAACGCAGGGTATAAACGAGAGTTTTGATCACTTTGTAACTAAGTTAAAATTGCTGGTGAAGGGCTGTGCTTATGCAAATTCCGAGAGACTGTGTTTGTGGGGGGATTGACAGTTAAGGCGGGTGAGGGAGTCACGTCATCATCTCCCCTCCCATTCACCTCATTTCGCTCTGAGCTGAGCTCCGCAGCTAACGCGGTCTTGCAGAAGTAACTTTGTGACGCTGCCACCAAATACTCACAGAAAAATCCACAAGTTAATACACACGCTGTTTCTAGAGTTTCTCCACACTCTGAATCCTCCAGGCACTACTTACAAATGGTTACATTGACAATCATGTTACGTTATTTTTAAAATGTTTCCTTTTCTTAGCACAAGCACAGCTGAGAAGCTTCGATGCATGTGCTCCATAACGCGTTAAAAAATAACGCATTTAATCACACTTTGCATTCCAAGCAAAGGGAACTTCTCTCAATGCATGATTTCCTGGTACACCGATTACATTGATGCACACATCAGAGCTACAAAAATATAAGAGTCAGAAGAAAGCGTGTTGCTAGGACTGATTGGAGGAAAATTTCATTTCAAAAGACTACCCGAAGGAAGCCTTGATAAAAGCGTGGTTTTGTGCAAACTGTGCAAAAAGGAGTTTGCATAACACCGAGGCACTTCAACCTCACGGTACCATCTAAATGCAAAACATGTTACAGCAAACACAGAAACTGTGTATGCTGTTAGCACTAGTAGTACGAGTTTGAGTACCAACAAAAGGTGTCGGCAGCCCAAAACTGATGAAATGACTGGCTTCAGGACCAAAATTAGTAAGTCAACATCGGTCAAACTTACAAATTCTCTCGCAAAATGGATTGCTTTGGACTGTAGACAGCTAACAGTGCTGGAAGATAGGGGGTTAGAAAATGTGCTACAGTTAGCATCAGGTCATCCAACTTTTCAACTGCCGTGCCGAGAGACTATTTCAAGTAAAATTCAACAGCTTTATGACACTGAAAAGCAAGCAAAATTAGATGCATTACAGAAAGCGGACTTTTTGGCTCTTACTGGGGATCATTGGACTTCCGTGACCGTTAGTAATTTTAATTACATCTAATTACAAAATGTTCAATGATCACACTGTTTTAGCCTAATGTACAAAATAATTTTGGCTAAGGTTACTCAGAGTTTAAAGGTGAAGCTGGTCAAATTACCTTTTATGTTTCTGACTTATTTTTTTAAGAAGAAAAACTGCACTTTATGTTGACATTTTGGTTATTATTATTTAAAGACAATACTATTCTGAAAATGTACTTAAAGTACTTAGAATACCACTTTATTTTTAAGTCTGCCCAATTTTAGCCACGGATGATGATTCTGATTTGAATTAAAATGCAGTTTAAATGCTTCTTTTTTTTCAGAAATTAAAAGAGCTTGAGTTTACAATATTCATGTCCATGTCTATTATTTGATTCTGTCGCCCACTAAAACCCTTTTAAATCAAAAAAAAAATGTGCGTTTTGGGGCAAATTTACGTGTTCTATTTTTTTACCTAATGAAATTTTTCTATAAAATTTCATTACAGACAATATTTCTTGTAAATATTCTGTCTGAGTTTGGCAAGAGTTTGCCTTGTTCAGGACCATCTACAACCTTGACAACAACATCTGGAAAACTTCTAACTCTTGATAATGCAACATATAACTGACCGTGGCTGAATACTGGTTCTGGCAAGTAAATGCCAACTTTTTGTAAGGTTTGCTCTTCTGAGTCTTTCTCTTTTAGCGTTTTTCTGACACTCATTTTCTTTTTCTTCAATCGATCTATTTGCTCGTATTTTTCTTTGTCTTTCAGCCTTTCTTTTGTTGATGTTTACTTGTTGAGCTGACCGTTCTTCCAGGAAATGTTGCTTATATAGGATTTGATTGTTTGTGTCTTTTGTCCTACTTGACGTGTGCTTTTTTATTTTGGGTGGCATGTTGTTAGTAGATATGTCCGTAATATTTTCTCTTACAGTAATACTGGCCTTATGTAGCTGTAATATGCGTCAGTGTATTGTGTGCCTTTAAATTTCTCTTGCAGTAATACTGGTTTGTATTTCCGTAAAATGCCTGTAATTTTCTCTGACAGTAATACTGGCTTTGATGTCCGTAATAGGCCTATGACTTTAATTTTCTGTCACAACAGGGGGCAATCAGCAGAGTGTCCCCAGCAACTGATGTAATGCGTGGTGTGCAGTTGATAATCGTGACTGTGTCGTCTCCCCAGCAAGTATTGTGCAGTACCCCAGCAAGTATTTTAATCTGTGGGGGCGTGCAGCTGATTATTTTATATGTGGCGTCTCCCCAGCAACGGATTTATGTGCGTGGTCGCGACTACCTAATCAGCACTCTCCCCAGCAATGATGTCTTTTATTTGCTTATCATGCGCTGCCGCAGCAAGGCCATTCACTGTGTGCCCAGCTTCCAGTGTGTGTGTGTCCAAGGTGCCATGCTCATGGGCAGGGCACGGTGCAATGTGCATCGCGGCCCCGCGCATGCGCACTTCACCAGAAGACACACACACACGGACACCTGGACACACACTGGGCTTTTATTAAAGAGGATGATATGTATATACAGGTATATATATATATATACACACACACACATATATATACATATGTATGCATATATATGTATATATATGTGTATGTATATGTATATATACTGTATATATGTGTGTATATATATATATATATATATGCTTGTGTGTGTGTGTGTGTATATATATATATATATATATATATATATATATATATATATATATATATATATATATATATATGACAGCAACACTCATGACAATGACAATGTCAATCATGTTACGTTATTATTAAAATGTTTCCTTTTCTTTTTCATTACTTCTTTAACACACTACTTCTCCGCTGCGAAGCGCGGGTATTTTGCTAGTTAGAAATAACCAAGATCTTCACTTCACAGCATTACGTTTATATTAGTGGGGGGCCCTGAACAGTTGGTATAACATTTTGGAGGATCTAGGGATTAAAAGATTTGGGAACGTCCTGTCCTTATGGTCACATATCCCTTATCTCTATAATCACATATTTTGGCACCTTCTACATGTTTGTCATTTTTCAAATTTTATTTTCTATTGTTTCATATTTTGTGATCACTACAGAGTTATGAGCCTGTCTTTGGTGAACACAGCTATTATAAAATAAACGTTCGGCTGTAGTGTTGCCTTATAAGACCTCACTGCTGGATCATGGATCCAACATCATAGATTCAAATCCTGTAATCAATTGTTGCCTGTGTAAAGCTTGTACTTGCTCCACATGTCTGCACAGGTTTTCCCCCTGGGTGCTCTGGTTTTCCTCCCACTCCACCAAAGTAGGTTCAAAACTAGTCTTGCTTGAGTGTCAATGTGTGAATGCAAGAGTAGGCCCTGTGGTAGACTGACACTGTGTCTGGTGCGGTTTCCTGTGAACAGCCCATTGCTGTTCAGATAAGCTCCAAAACCCCGTGACCCTGAACTGGATTAAGAAAGTCTGAAAATGTTATGTTTTTGTTTCTTCACTTGCAATCTGAATTGCAAAAATTGAAATAAAAATGATATAGAATACTATTGGCAAGCTACACATGAACATTTTTAGCTTAGTTATTCCAGGTCTTTAGTATTGAAAGCATTTAGGCTGTATGGCTCTTGGGCTTTGGAAATCCATTACTGCATTTACTGAACACATCATCACAAAAGCAATTTTCCTACAGAACTGCATTATTAATTTCGTAAAAAACTGTAATGAACTCAGGAATGTGCATGTTAATCCAAGAACTAGAGAATGCAAATATTCACTGTTACTTAAGACGATTCTTATATAACAGTGTAAATCTTTGCCTGCAGCCTCCTTAGCGTTATGTGTTCCCCCAGAAAAATAAGTCAACAAGAAAAAATACTATTCTGTGTTGTCACACACGTGCAAGTAGGAGGCAGCTAAAGGGCTCGAGTAATTGTAATAAAACATCCGACCAGGGGGCAGCGGAGTGCGCTGACTGTCTTTCTCAGTTCCCTACAGACCTTTCCCGGGAAATCCTGCAAGGTTCTGGCACATCTGAAAAAGTCATTTCCGAAGCCGGCCCCTTTGATGATGTCACTTCCGAAGCCAGCCCCCTTTGATGACATCACTTCCGAAGCCTGCCCCATTGATGACATCACTTCTGGTTCCGGCCCCTTTGATGACATCAGTTCCTCTCAAGGCCTTTAAAGTCTCTATCTTAGGCTACTATAGCCAGTTCTGTTTGGGATTTTGTGATATGCACATCGTTTGTTTGATCAAGAAAACCCTTTTGCAGCTGGGAAAAACAATATATGGGTGGCTGCCCCAAACCTTTATAATGTCTTGGACTCATTTGTATGACAGTGTAACATCTAAATAGCCAAATATCACCATAAATACAGAAGGAAAGGTACAGTGCATCCGGAAAGTATTCACAGCGCATCACTTTTTCCACATTTTGTTATGTTACAGCCTTATTCCAAAATAGATTAAATTCATTTTTTTCCTCAGAATTCTACACACAACACCCCATAATGACAACGTGAAAAAGGTTTACTTGAGGTTTTTGCAAATTTAGTAAAAATAAAAAAACTGAGAAATCACATGTAGATAAGTATTCACAGCCTTTGCTCAATACTTTGTCGATACACCTTTGGCAGCAATTACAGCCTCAAGTCTTTTTGAATATGATTCCACAAGCTTGGCACACCTATCCTTGGCCAGTTTCGCCCATTCCTCTTTGCAGCACCTCTCAAGCTCCATCAGGTTGGATGGGACGTGTCGGTGCACAGCCATTTTAAGATCTATCCAGAGATGTTCAATCGGATTCAAGTCTGGGCTCTGGCTGGGCCACTCAAGGCCATTCACAGAGTTGTCCTGAAGCCACTCCTTTGATATCTTGGCTGTGTGCTTAGGGTCGTTGTTCTGCTGAAAGATGAACCATCGCCCCAGTCAAGAGCGCTCTGGAGCAGGTTTTCATCCAGGATGTCTCTGTACATTGCTGCAGTCATCTTTCCCTTTATCCTGACTAGTCTCCCAGTTCCTGCCGCTGAAAAACATCCCCACAGTTCGATGCTGCCTCCACCATGCTTCACTGTAGGGATGGTATTGGCCTGGTGATGAGCGGTGCCTGGTTTCCTCCAAACGTGACGCCTGGCATTCACACCAAAGAGTTCAATCTTTGTCTCATCAGACAAGATAATTTTGTTTCTCATGGTCTGTGAGTCCTTCAGGTGCCTTTTGGCAAACTCCAGGCGAGCTGCCATGTGCCTTTTACTAAGGAGTGGCTTCCGTCTGGCCACTCTACCATACAGGCCTGATTGGTGGATTGCTGCAGAGATGGTTGTCCTTCTGGAAGATTCTCCTATCTCCACAGAGGACCTCTGGAGCTCTGACAGAGTGGTTCTTGGTCACTTCCCTGACTAAGGCCCTTCTCCCCCGATCGCTCAGTTTAGATGGCCGGCCAGCTCTAGGAAGAGTCCTGGTGGTTTCAAACTTCTTCCACTTATGGATGATGGAGGCCACTGTGCTCATTGGGACCTTCAAAGCAGCAGAAATTTTTCTGCAACCTTCCCCAGATTTGTGCCTCGAGAAAATCCTGTCTCTGAGGTCTACAGACAATTCCTGTGATTTCATGCTTGGTTTGTGCTCTGACATGAACCGTCAACTGTGGGACCTTATATAGACAGGTGTGTGCCTTTCCAAATCATGTCCAATCAACTGAACTTACCACAGATGGACTCCAATTAAGCTGCAGAAACATCTCAAGGATGATCAGGGGAAACGGGACGCACCTGAGCTCAATTTTGAGCTTCATGGCAAAGGCTGTGAATACTTATGTACATGTGATTTCTCAATTTTTTTATTTTTACTAAATTTGCAAAAATCTCAAGTAAACTTTTTCACATTGTCATTATGGGGTGTTGTGTGTAGAATTCTGAGGAAAAAATGAATTTAATCCATTTTAGAATAAGGCTGTAACAAAATGTGGAAAAAGTGATGCGCTGTGAATACTTTCCGGATGCACCGTATATCTAATATCCATTGCTATACTGATACAGACTTAGAACACGTCCTTCGTGTGATATATTTTGAGATAGTCTTCAATGTACAGTCTGACGATGTAATTAAGACAGTAGAAGTCTGTTTCTTTGCACGTTTTATAATATTTTTTGGATCTTTGCATACGAGAGGAAAGAATGTCAGTGCCTGATCGACACAATCAACATCGTCTAAAATGTTATTGTAGGCTACTAAATCACAAAGCTTTGTGACTTTCACATATCTCCTGACAGAAACATTGACAGTTGCTGCACTGTAAACAGTGCTTAAGGGGCAGACGTCTTTCTTCTCCTTACAATTGACACCATTTCTACCACAGTGAGGCTTCATGCACCTGAATTCAATGGGCGTGGTGGTTTAAATCATACAGTGTCATATACAGTACATTGTTATCAGTTTCACTTCACCGCTAGCAATGGTTAAGTTTCAATTTGTTCTGAAACTGCCTGTCCATTTTGTTTGCCATTGTTTTTGTTTGTTCAAGGCTTCACCCCACTGGTAAATATTGATGACTTACCATAGAGTTAGCATTAAGTGGCAGAAGGCATAGAAACATTCTTAATTTTTTACAGCATAATGTTAATTCATCTACTAGATGGCAGGAGAATACTGTTCCAAGAGTTTTTTAGGCTTAATACTATAAAGTGTATCATTGTACATTAACCCGAGTAAGACTCGGGTTTAACTATAATTACATAGAATTCTGAGTCTCAGTTATGCTCAGGATAAACTAAATAAATAGTTAATCATATGCTTGAGGGAATTTCTTATAGCGGGAAGCACTTCTTCACACAAAGGGTCTTTGAAATCTAAAACAAAATATCAAGTCCTATAGACAAAAGAAAATTTCTGAAAGCATTTCTTAAGTACCTGGATGCAATACTGAGACAACTTAGCTATTAATTAACCAATAAAAACCAGGGGAACTGGATGATCTCCTGTCATGTGTCTTGTTTGTCATGTTGTTGGTATTGTCTAATATTCAGACTAACAGTTTATGTATAACTGTCATGATCACTAAAGAGAATGTAACGATGAAAAAATGAATGTAATGCACCCAAACATGCTGAGAGTGGGAAGGATATGAAGGATTTTTAAAAACTCATTAAAAAGTAACAGTATGGCTAAGAATATGTCTGGAAAATCTCAAACCTTTTCAGAAACTTCACAGTAGCAGAACAGCTTGCAATGTGGCTGGGCAAAGAGCTTGGTTTTACTGTTTTGCACCATTGTTTTACATATATTAAGCCATGATCCTGCCACCACATTCCAAAATAAAGTTTCACCAATACAAGTTGTTACTTTCTGTAATGCCTAAATAATTGGTCTTATTAGCACAAGGCATTTTTTTTATAAAACTATGTCTAAACCCTTGGACTTAATTTTTTTTTCTTTTATAACTGTGAATCCTGACACACTGAATGGATTTTTATTCATTTTGTCAACATAAAAAATCTTTAGCAGTAGCAGCACCAGCATGTTGTTGTGCAGATAAAGTGATTTCAGCCCCCTACAGCATAATAAGGACACCCTAACTTCTACAAGAGCTTGGACAAATAGAGGAGCAGTCCTCTGACAGAGATATCAGGTAAAACAATTTTATTTTGGTATGCATTCCTGTTGATAACATCATTGATTTCTTGTCAGAAGTATACCAGATTAAACTGGGTTACTGAAATCAGTCTTTGTCACTTGCTTCTGATTGTAATATCTAGCCATGTCGTATCATCAATGAATGATTTCAAAATATATGTTTACATCTAGTTTATCAATGCGGGTACAAGAAATGGAGAGATAACGACCTAAAGCACTACCTTTAAATAAAATATGACTCAGTAAAGGAGACTGCTGTAAAGCCAAACATCCATGCACAAAGAGAAAGCAGAGCTAATGCAAATGACATGGCTACCATCTATGTGTACTGAAGTACAGAAAAGTCCATGCATTCTACTTTTTATTAAGAATTAAACAAATAAAGAAGAAAACAAACTTCAAAACATGTTGTAAATAATCCAGATCAAAGTAAATATCTAATCTAGTAGCTAAATAATAGAGATGGATGTGTATAACATAGACAGGTAGATGATATTAATCAGAATCATAAAACTTTATTTAACCCAAGGGAAATTATTTAGGAAAGACAGGCAAATCCAAAAAGCTTGGATAGTAGTCATTTATTTAACACAGGATGTGACTGCAAATCTTTTTCAATTAGATGTTGAGCCACAGTTTAGTGGATGTTATTAGAAAGCTTTAAGGAGTGAGGAATTATATTGGGAATTGTGTTATAAATCCCCTAATGCGGGCAACAGTTTCAATTTATATCATTTACTAGTTTTAAAAACGCAAGTTTAAAGGGGGATATTAAAATCATGGGCAACTTTAATTACCCAAACATTAATCGGGCTAGTAAGTTTCTGAACTCTTTTAGGACCCCCTTGAACAGGGTGGTATGCTGAAGCACACCTGCACTGTCTTTGGAGGACTGCTTGTCTGTTGCTGAGGCAATCACAGGTTCTCAGAGCAGCAGCAGAGCACTGAGGAAACAACTATGAGCCGATTGAGGTCACTCTATACGTTCCTGTTGTCAATGGGTGATGTAAGGCATATTAGAAATGCAGGGAGCAATATAACTTGGCCACTGACCTGGCCCCGACTAGGCCCATTTGCTGTGTCTGTGTATAGGAGAGTGGCAGCTCCCACTGCAATAAATAACCCTGCTGTTCCAGTTTCAAGATGAATAAAGCTGGTTTTGATAAAGTATTGAGACTCATATTCGTATTTTGGGGTGCAAGACAGGGACTCACGCGTCACACTAGATTTACAAATAGATGAAACCAAGAATGGAGTTTTTGGATATAATCAATGACTGTTTTTTAACACAGTATGTTACAGTCATCAATGAGGGAGGGGACCTCTCTATATTTACAAAACAAAACAGCTATATAAGGCATCCAAGAGCCAACTACAGTGCAAATGGCAGCATAAGAACAAGAGTTAAAAAGGATATTAGGAAAGCTAAAAGGCACTTAGAAAGAAAACATGAAAGATAACTGAAATACATTCGTTGAATATTTTAGTTGTAAAAGAATGGTCATGGAGGAGGCGAGGATTGTTAGGAACAGTAGAAGTATGGTAGAATGTGCAGATAGTGAAACTGCAAATGCTTTGAACTTAAAATTTTCTTAGGTTTATACGTGTCAAGGAGTCAATAATCTTCCAAATGTACTAAGTAGTTACTTAATGATTAGGACATTGCAGAGGAAGAAGTACTGTTTAGATTAAATAGACTGAAATTTAACAACTCATTATCAAGATCACATAACATTTATTTTCAAGTGATTAAAGAAGTTGGTGAAAACATACATAAATCCATGATGCAAAATATTTTGAAAACTGTACACACTGGGAAAATTCCTGCAGACTTGAAGCTAGCAAGTATCTCATTGTATAAAAAAAGTGTTTAGACTCATCTGCATAACTATCCGCCAGTAAGTTTAACATGCATCAAATGTAAATTAATGGAGACAACTATTAAGGAAAAGGACAAACAGCCCGGGTCAGTCTGAATTGTGCTTAAGCTCAGACTGATCCCTTGATGATCTGGTCTTAGTATGCATTTATGGTAACAAGACTAACTTTAGGGTTTAGTGCTGATGCAGTGTGACCCAGAGTTGAGTACTGGCAGTGGAACAAGACAAAGATTAAGATCAGTTTCAGTGTACTTCTTGGAGTTGGAGAAGGGGAACAAAGTTGCATATTAACTTAAAACACCTCATGAGCTGGTTTAACAGACTTTTTATGGAAGGTAATGCTACAAAATGAATTCTGCATGCATTGGGCAGAGAGTTATGGAAATGGAAAAGAACAAGTACATCATTAAAATACAGTATATGTAAACCATAATGGATATTCATATTTGATCTATAGTGTGATATTGAATCGAATATATTTAACTAAATGCTGCAGAAAAATACAAGTGATGCATAGAAATGTTCATATTGCATAATATAAGAAGTTGAAAATTAAGGCATACTGTCCAGCCTCTGACTAGGTGTTTAATACAATGTGGTGACTATTGGATTAATTCAGTTATTAAGAAAAAGCTGAGCACATAATGAATGTCAATTATTAACTCTTCTATATTATCTCTGTAATTAGGAAATGAGTTACAGCAAGACTAGATTAAGACTCACACATTTGGACTCTATAAACATCACATGTAAAAATAAAATGAGCCGTAGCATGGTCTCCCCTGAGATTTATGCCAGCGGTCACCTGTCCATTAGATCAAGGGATGGTGATATAATGTACGAGTAAGCATGTACATGTGTTGGGTGGAATTGCACAAGGTATTGCTGAAACAGAAAGCACATTACTTTTTTTCTCACATACACTAAGGCCTCAGGGAGCACACCCAAATCACTCTGATGGTAGTGTCACCAATGAGTTGCAGAGAGAAAATTATGCTTCAGATATGATTCTGATAATGTCTACCTTCCATTGTTATAACTTCCCTAGCAGTGATTTCAGGGCTTTTTCATACATTCACGGTGAATTATATTTATAATGATGATAGTGAAGCTCATTTCAATTAAAATATAGCTTAGTAAATCTAATCATTTTTTAATAAGTGTTATATAAAGACACATGTTCCTTTAAATCGAGAGGAATGTGTAGTGGCACATCATTTTTTGAGAGAGGGCAAGACTTGCCAATGTGCTGCCATTAACAGGCAATCAGATGGTCAGCCGAACAAAACACGAAACTAAAATGAGACTAGCTGCAGATTAGTTGAACTTGGTATTGATTTTATTCTAGTATTCACTGCAACAACAATTAGACCTGAGGATCGTCACCTCTTAGTACTGTACTACGTTTTCTGGTCTTGATCTGCAACTAGAAAGGTATTATCCCAGGTACACTCAAATGACTCAAATGTCTAGAACAGGTTATTTACCAAAGTTCAGAATGGGTTCAGACAGAGAAGGTAATTTATTAGTGCATGTTTTGACAAAAAGGCAAAAGAAAGAAAACACACTCAGTAAGATAAGAAAATGTAAATACAACATGCATAGTAGTTCTTGTTGAGATGCTCTTTATCTTTAATCATCCTAACTGCTAAAGGAACAAATTTTGGATTGATCTTTGTCTGAGGCCTCCCCTTACAACAATTTGCAATGAGCAATTCTATCAGGAGAACATATCATCAGATAATACAGCTGAAAGGGTCAGTGAGGAACACAAGTACCGCCACTATGCCTAGGTGACAATTCTAGGAGTGTAGATAGATAGATAGATAGATAGATAGATAGATAGATAGATAGATAGATAGATAGATAGATAGATAGATAGATAGATAGATAGATAGATAGATAGATAGATAGAGTCACTATGAAAACCTGTACCTTCTCTAACTGATAAAAAAGAAAATGAGATGCTCAATTAGGATGGAAGGTTGGAAATTTTACATCAGCCAGTTTTTCTCAAATAATATGTTTATATACACTTGTGTTTAGTCCAGCTTCTAACAGAATATAATTTCATGAAGGCAAAAGAGCATTGCAACCAATTGCTAGAAAAGTTACAAAAGAATACCAATTACAGAACGACGAAATACACTCCATGAGCATTTTTAACAATGCAATCATGGCAAATAACATCAATAAATTCTAAAAATATAACTTAAAAGTGAAAACATGCAGAACAACATAAACTGTGTCAGAGGAGCACTAGTCTAACTAATTAACCTTTCTTACGAATACTGGCCCAGCTCACATAGGAGACAAATTTCATACAATAATGACAGAATGATAAATAAAGATTTGAGTGTTACAGTTTGGCTAATAAAAGTCCTTTATAATATTTTCTTTTGTTCCCTTACACTTCCCTACTGTCAAAAAAAAGAATAAAATCAATGAAAATTAATTTTAAAAGAGTATAAAAACAAAATGTGCACTAGAACAGACATCCTTGTACTGTGGTGTGAAAGCTGGTATCAGTACCTAAGTCAAAATTGTAGTATCAATCCATGACATACCATTCCACAAAAATATTACATTCTTAACCCCACTTAACCTGAGGGGCTACAGCCTACCCTGAAAACATGATGCAGAAGCGAGGAGCGAACCTTAGACAGGGCACCAAACCATTGTAGGCCCTACTCGTGTATCACTCATACTCCATCATTTGATGCAACAGGGTCTCGAGCCACCAATGAAATGAAATGAATGAATGAACAAATACACCTCATGCATTTTGCATTATTCTCCAAGAGCAACAATTGAATTTATTTGCATTACATCTTTCATAATATAGTCAGTCAGTTAGTCATTTTCCAACTCGCTATATCCTAACACAGGGTTCACAGGGGTCTGCTGGAGTCAATCCCAGCCAACACAGAGCACAAGGTAGAAACAAAACCCAGGCATGGCACCAGCCCACTGCAGGACACACAAACACACACTAGGGACAATTTAGTATCGCCAATGCACCTAACCTGTATGTCTTTGGACTGTGGGAGGAAATTGGAGCACCCGGAGGAAACTCACGCAGACACAGGGAGAACATGCAAACTCCACGCCGGGAGGTGAACCCAGGTCTCCTTACTGTTAGGCAGCAGCGCTACCACTGCGCCACCATGCTGCCCCACATAATATAGTGTATTGTAAAATATTCTTTACAAACTAAGGGTACAATTACTCAAGAGAAAAAAACAATGTGTTAAATCTTTATTGATGAAGCCATAGAGACTGACAAAGGTGAGACATATAGCTGCCTAAATATGGATGAAATAGGGCATGTGATGAGATTGCTTTCTGAATACCACATACAAAGGGATGGATTTAAGTTTAGAATTAAATGCTCAGCCTTGAATTCAAATGCTGAACAATTTTATTGTTACAATGTTGGTTAATATTTATGGGAAATTGAATTTTACGAAGTGCTGCCTACAATAAATATAACTGAAAGATTGCTACTCAGGAGACTCAGTACTGAATTACTTTACATGCAGTGTTCATCCATTTGAATGAGAAGTTGAATCCACTACAGAAATAAAATTAAAGGCAAAATAAACAAATTTATTTTAAAAACCTAAGTATAATGCTAACCAACCAACTACTAAAAATAATAACAATAAAGTACATGTAACAATTGTCAATTATTTTTTTTTTATTTCTTGTAAATAAAACAGAGCTTGAATATTCTGATTAAGTGTTAATTTACATAAAAACAGTGCTTTTGTGTGTCACTCAACTACATAGCAGAGAAAGAGAAAGAGCTAAATTACCCATTGCATTATAAAGTCTCATTTCAAGTGGAGTAGATCTTCATCTGTTACTAATGGGTGCACATAAAACCAATTTAAAAGGTCTCCAGATCAATTACAGCAGGGGATAAAACAAGGATTTAAGTACTTGGTCACAAACCTGTGGAAAAATCCTCTGAGGTCACAATATGAGGTTCAATTCCTGCAGCATTTGCCAAAAATACTCCATTACTTTATGATACTGCCGAGACTAAAATCAGAATAAAATTGGAAAAGTGTGCCTAATGTGATTCTTTTTCCTCTATGTTCAAAATAAAAAAAATTTTAAACAACGTAATGATCAAGCACAGGTTAACTTTGTGGTGTTATGGTAGAGGGGTTGTTGATTTTAAAAGACAAAGGATTAATCAATCCTACACACAAAATGTTAATCTAGCAAAATAACATGCAACTTGCTTCCTGCATTCCTCTTGAAAGAAGAGAGACTCCCACAGCTTAGTCAGGGTTATTGCTCTGAAGATGCGAAGAACTGCCATATGGGCCTAAAACCAACAAAGTGTATTCCATTTGGGGGTTTCAGGTCTGATGACAGAAGGGCGACAGTAATAAATTGGACTGAACCAGAGGTACCAGACCTTGGCGTTTGAAAAGGCTGAATATATTTTTTCTGAGGAGGCAGAAGGAAATTGTCAAGTAGATTACTGACAAATGCCAGATTAGTGATGCTCGGTATGCTGGTACTGAAAATGTACTGAAACACCAAATGTTTATTTTAGCACTATGCCAGATTTATGTTAATTTCAGTACTGGAAGTAAATTGTTGCATGCATGTACAGAAAACTCTATAGTATTTTAGCATAATCAGAACTCTTTGTTGTAATAAATGTTCATCTTTGTGTTCGGATCACCAAGGAGAACCTGGCTCTATGAAGCAATATCTGTATGACTGAGTGTGGAAGAGCAGAGTGGCGTGCACGTGTGCCGACACAGCAAGGAGGCATGCATGTGTACAGGCCAGGGCATAAAAGTTGCTGGGTATATCCGTACCTAAGTCAAAATTTTAGTATTGATCCAACAATAAGTCAGACTCATCCCTACAAAAAGTATTGGCTCTGGAACAAGACTTCTGAAGATGCTTTCTCTCTTTCTATGGCGGTCTTGGAATGGTTTGGGGGCACTCATAAGGCCCCAGCAGATTGCCATACATTTGGTCAATAAAAGGATTACGTTAATGCAACTTAGATATGCAGAAATTAGAAGTTTGGCTTCTATTTGTGCATACGGTATGTGCTTATCTATTATTTAAAATATTTGCCTATTTTAGAGACAAAGAAAATGGTATTTGAAACGGCACTCCTACTAGGACTCTTTAAAGCTCAAGTAGGAGATGATGGAACTGCCTAAATGTGTATAACTGGAATAATGCCAGATCTGAATCAGAGGGGTGAATTGATAGTACATATATTTCTATGCTAGTCATGGATTTCAAAAACAAACACCAAAGGTATTCAGTTTACCTGGCAAATGAGAACATTGGGTCAAAGGTCAATTATAGATTTGGTTACTTAACCTGCATGTGCTCCAACTAAAAAAAAGTACAGTATGTAAAAGTCACCTTGGATACATGTGTCAGCTAAATTCAGAAAAATAATACTGAGTGTAGCCCACAAATTTTGAAATACATGCTGGCATGACCTTTGTACAAACACACCCGTCCATTGTGATAATCACTATAGCAGGGGTAGTCAATTATGATTTAAGGAGGTCCGGATAGAGAAAATTTCTTCATGTACAGGTCTGCAGCATCATGTTTAAGTTGCATTATAATTTTTACATTACAATTAATTTATATATTTTGAGGTAGCTTTGCCATTGTATCAACATCTGCACTTTGTGAAGTCAATGACTCAAATCAAAAGAAGAAAGTTCAATGCCATTTCAACAATATTTATTTTCAGTGCAACTCTGGACTCTGGAGGGCTACATACAATAAAATAAGAAAAAATAAATAACAGTAAAAGTAAGTAAAAGCAAGGTATCTTTGACATTCAACTGAGAATTATAAATAATAAGTACCTTCATAATAATAATAATAATAATAATAATAATAACAACACGTTGTAATGTGTCAACAAAAAAAGACTTGGCCTCATATAAAAATAAAATATATGAGTTTTTAATATGTCCACAACTGAACAGGCATAACCAGTTTCACAGTAAATCTGATCATTTTTAAATAACTGAACGTATCTTCCCCTTCTTCTTTCCCTCATATCCCACTGCCTACTTTCTCTTGTTCAGTGAGAGAACTGAGCTCTTTCTTGGTGTGCCAGGATTTTAAATCTGGGCTGGAATGGTGTCAGTGCCATCCTCATGCATGTGTGAAGATTGTCATCACTGAATGTTTTTTTTTTGTGACGTCCCAAAACCCACGCATCTCTGAGGTAAGACTCGTTAGAGAGTTGTTGGCCAGTAAATGAATGTGTTAAAAGCCTCGTTGACCGATATGTTAGTTGGCTTTAAGATCGCTTATTTTCTGTAGCCTTACTGGTGAATTTAGTGGGTAAGTTTTCTCAAATGTAATTTTGTGCTTAGTTTCATAGTGGTGTTTCAAATTCCCGCTTTTAACCACTGCCACCATCTCAGAGCAGATGAGACACTGATGTCTCAATCTTCCTTCGGGAAGTATGAACATAAACGCCTCGGTCCATTCTGGATTAAAAGCCCAGTTTTCAATGTCAAGTGTCCGTCGTTTAGCAAAAGCAATGGCACATTGACTATTTTGTCGCTTTTCTCTCTCTTGTCTTCTCACTCCTGTATATTTTTCACTCCATGTCACTGCTGCTGCCACATGAGTGCCAGCTGTTTTCACTCAGAATGCAGGTTTTCCGCTTCTCTATTTAATGAAGGCCCGCCCTACTCTGCCTGTGACTGGCTGAAATTCTTGCCTTCACTTTGACCAATATCAGTCTTCATGCCTAAACCCAACCAACTTGAACTCACAAAGGCAAAAAATATTGGCCAATCAGAGACACGTAGGAGGTCACTTTCACTGAGTAGCAATGTAGAAACACTGGCAGAAAAGAGTGTAATCTCCTCCAAAACTAAATAAAACTCAATGATATGTCTGATCAGAGTCTGGGTCCAGACCCGGACCGTGGTCCGCCTATTAGTGACTTGTGTACCATAGTTTATGAGGATTTCCTTCTGTATAATTTGCAATGTCAACCTCGGAAGTATAGACAGAAGGGTTACTTGTCTTTGGTGTATTGTTATCAGAACCAGAAGTATGGTATTTTTTTTTTTAACTAAATTTTTGAATTTTGTGTTTTGCATGAACATTCAAAACAAGGCGTTGTTCAACAAATTCTTCACATATTATCTTGAAGAGGCTTGTATAAACATGCAGCACCATGACTGAATTTGACTGATCCAATGAGTATGGCATGTGTTCTTCCCAGCCAGCAAATAGATTATAGAACTAATAAAATAAAATAAAACTTGCATGGTGTAGTCTTACTGTGTGTGAGGTTTCTTTTCTGTGCGTCACCCTGCATTAGTAATACTGAGAGCAATTAGTGGATATCTATGGTAAGAAAAGCCATTGAGTTAAATGAAGAGGTCTTTCAATGTAATGTAAAACAGGGGGTTTCCATATTTAAATGAGCTACTGGGAAGCCAAGAATGTGCCAATTGCAGCAGTGATTGAGGTCATTGAGGTTGTAAAAAGTTCAATAGTAGTTAATAGTAGCAGACTATACTTTCTGAGAAGGTTGGCATCCTTCAACATCTGCAGTAAGATGCTGCAGATGCTCTACCAGACGGTTGTGGCGAGTGCCCTCTTCTACGCGGTGGTGTGCTGGGGAGGCAGCATAAAGGTGAAAAACGCCTCAGGCCTAGACAAACTTGTTAAGAAGGCAGGCTCTATTGTAGGAGTAAAGTTGGACAGTTTAACATCTGTGGCAGAGCGACGGGCATTAAGCAAACTCCTGTCAATCATGGAGAATCCACTGCATCCACTGATCAGTGTCATCTCCAGGCAGAGGAGTAGCTTCAGTGACAGACTTTTGTCACTGTCCTGCTCCACTGACAGACTGAGGAGATCGTTCCTCCCCCACACTATGCGACTCTTCAATTCCATTCAGGGGAGTAAATGCTAACATTACTCAGTTATTGTCTGCTTTTTTTATTTTTATTTTTTTCATTTTTATTACTATTTAATTTAATATTGTTTCTTTGTATCAGTATACTGCAGCTGTATTATGTGAAGTTCCCCTTGGGATTAATAAAGTATCTATCTATCTATCTATCTATCTATCTATCTATCTATCTATCTATCTATCTATCTATCTAATATGTTCCTTTAATGTTGTTTTGGAAAGCTGGGAGAGTTGCACAAGACTAATAAACTAGGGTGGGTGTCTCTGCTTGTAAAAAAGGCGGATAAGAGGGAGTGTTCCAAGCACCAAGATATCACACTCCTCAGCCTCCTTGGGGAAAAAAAAAACTACTTCAAGGTAGTGCAACAGAGACTAATAGTGGATCCTCATACACAGGAAACAACGAGGGTCCCTTTCTAGTCATGGAAAATGAAACCACCCTTTTCTCTTTGCAAAGATTTCTGATGGGTTGTGGGAGGTTGGCATTTCTGTCTACATGTGTTTTGTGAACTTGAATAAAGCTAACCATCTGTGTAGCCCATGACAACTTGTGGAAAGTGTTAAATTATTTAAAGGTTTCTGGGGTTACTGCAGCATGTCATTCAGTCCCTGGATATATTAACTCACTTAACCTGCATATGTTGTGGTGGATGGCCGGCTTCAAGTTCCGGTCCTCACCCCCAGGCCGCCAGGAGGAGCTCTACCGACAGCGTGGATGGGCCTCGAATTCCAGTAGGGCTTTATGGACTTTGTAGTCTTTATGCACGGCCCTGCTGGATACCGTGGGGGCCACTGGGAGTCACTGTAGGAGGGTCCGTGGACTCGTATGTGCCCTATACCCCGGAAATGCGTCACAATCCCAGGACAGGAAGAGACGGCGTGCTTCCGGGGTGAAGATATGGATTGTTGGCCCTGACCCGGAAGGAATAAGGACTTGTGGACTGTTGGGCAGGAACACCTCCGGGTCAGGGGATATAAAAGGACACAGAGGAAATCCAGAGCTGAGCTGGGAGGTAGAGGGGCGAAGTGTCTGGGCAAGAAGGAGTGATAATTGTGTTGAATAGTTTATTTATGATATGAATAGTGTGTAGTAGAGGGTGCTTGGTGCACATAAAAGACAATAAAAGAAGACTAATGATATCTTCACTTAGAGTCCAGCATGATACCTGAGGGTTAAAGAGGTGTATCGGAGCCTCACTGTCACAATGTTCATTTACATACGCAGAAATACTGAAATGTAATAGGCATAAATTACTTTGGTATGGCGTTCACAATAGCAAAAGGCTCTATATAAAGTTAAGCTTTATTATTAGGGAAGAGGAAGACACCAGGAAGAAAAATGGTTCAATCATACATGCTACAGACCCAGTTTGTGAATTGGAAGACATTCAAAGGACCGCATGTAATCTTTGTAAATGATACTAAGGTTCTGTAATGACCGCTGATAATATAATACTCATTGAGCAAATTATTGGAAAAACATGTACACTTGTTTATCTATGAAATTATCTAATCAGCCAATCGTGGCTGCAGCACATTGAATGAAACCATGCAGATACAAGGCAGGAGCTGCAGTTAATGTTCACATCAAACACTGAAATGGTGATTTTAGTGATTTTGACTGTGGTATGTTTGTTGGTGCCAGACAGGCTGATTTGAGTCATTTCGTAACTGCTGTTCTTCATGCATATAATATGGTAGTGCCTGGCAAGCGCATTAGCACATTGCTGCCACACTGCAGCAGAGACTGAGTTTGGAACCCAGCCTGGGTATTAGCTGCACGTTCCCCCACTGTTTGTGTGGAGTTTTCTGTGAGTATTTTCCTTAGACATGCAAGTTAGAATTTCACTAAACACTGTGCATGTGACAATATACTGGAACTTAAGCCTCCTAAAAACCTGAGTTTTATGTTAATTGGTAACTCTAAATTGTTCTTATGAGTTAGTATGTGTACTGTATGTGTATACGCATCACTTGCAATGGACTAACATCCTATTTAAAGTTGATTTCTGGATCTTACTTGATGCTGCTAGGATTGGGTGTTCCTGTATTTTAGAGTAATACATTGTCCTTTGTATAGAACAGCTGCTTCTTTCTTATTTGCAAGTCTTTTTTCTCTTGCTTTTGCTATCTCATCTCATCTTCATACCAAGCTACTGCTTTATTTAAAGTAAACAGTAAGTTGTGCAGCAATGTGTCTGCCCTCAGTTTATCTATCCTGGGCTATGGAGTAAGTGGGGACAGTGCCCTCCATTTAAGATGTATGTGTGTTCAACTTAACAAAGACATTCAAACTGATTCCCATGAGGTAACAGGCAGGTCTGCAGAAGATTAATTGAACTACTATAATACCCACAGCTATGAGTTTAAAATCATCTAAGAAACTTTGTCTTGCACGCTGATAAAATAATGGGAAATTGGATTCACCCCTTAGATTGTTGAAGCAGATAAAGCCTAAACTGCTACAGCTTCTGATTACTGCAGACACTCGAGTACAAGATATGGGGACAAGGTTAGTCCCTGGAGCTGTGAGGCAGCTACTCTGCCAAATGATTTTGTCACATTGCTGAACAGTGTAGAATCTTGTCAGGGACAGTGGAAGAGGCCACAATAGAGCTTAGGGTAAGCAAAAGTAGAAGGCTTATGCCAGAGGACGCAGGGAGACGGGATTGTTGGCTGGGTCTTCCCTACTGCTGTCCTTTAATTTCTTTATAATCTGTGGCATGTGATAGAAAGTAAAATACAAAGAAACTGGCCTGCACAACAGATGGCTATTACATAAAAACATGCCAAATCCAAATTTGTCTGCAGTCTGAAGAATAATGAGATTTAGTGTAATATGGCATGCATATGCAAATCCCCCAAAGATTAAAAACAAAAAAAAGTAAAAGTACGACTTTCTAACTTTTTTGGCCAGCAAAATCATCACACTTCAGACAGTAGATTATGCATTTTTTTGTTTTTACTTTGTTCAGAGGCCAGAAACAAGTCAGCAGAAACTGCATCTTACTTCTTCTTTTTCTTCAGTAATGGGCTTGTAATGGACATTGTGAAAAATCAGAAAAAAAAGGTGTGAACAGTCAAATGAAAGTTGCAACTGTGACATAATCACATCAGCAAGCAGACTGGGAGGTAGGCAGATTCTTCCATTCTATAATGATCGTTTTTTTTCTTCTTTTTTTAAACCACTATTGACCCATACACCAGAAGCAAGACCCAGTAAACCATTGTTAATGGTGACATCTTCTTATCGGGCCTAATTATGAAGACAAATACACATAAGACTGCCAGGACAAACACTTCTTTTATTCCACGACCCATCAGGCGTGCGACGAATACTAGTGGCTTGACTGACCAAATCCACACTATGCTGGGTTTCATTAAAGGAACTGAATAAAGGGGGTGGAGGAACCTCTGTCTTTGTTAACAGAATTAAGTCTTTCTTTGAGCTTTATAACAAAGGCTTATTTTGAAGCACTGGAACACTCTCAGCATAACATAAGTGACCAAAAAAAAACATAAATATTTAGTCCCAGCACGTATTAGTCACTGGCTAGCAGCTTTGTGTGTGCCATTGTCTGATAAGCTAGTGTTTATGAATAGAGATATGTCTTGAAGACTTGTTTACTAGCAAAAAAATAAATAAAAACATTGTATTACTTGTCACAGCCTGGTTCCAGCAAAGTGTGTATGTGTATATGTCTTATTTTAATTCATTTTATACAGATTTCATATAGCTGGTTTATTGAACTCTCCCAATTACATACTTTGTATCAGGACTTCATTATCCTGCAACCTTCACCAAGCGAGTACAGATAAACCACGGATGAATGGCCATTGCCATTTTTCTCTATTTTAAGACCACACACAAATCTCTTAATGCTTGGTGGAGTCCTGCTGATTTTTTCCTGGAGTTCACAATGCCATTGTTAGAAAGCAGTCAAGGTATAAATATTAGACAGTCATTCACCAAAGTTATTACTCCACAGGCTTCCTGGGCCCACAATGTTACCTTTGTTTTTCAAAATTTCAAACTATTATCCATGCAAAAACATATTAAACAAAAGACAATGAAAACTACTACCACATTGTACAGCTTTCATTTGGCACATGTTTTTTTGTGTATGGGGTCCCTGCCTTTATCTCCCTTAGAATTAGTGATTGTACAGGAAGCCTGCAAATCATCATGGAGTCTGTGCAAGCACGAAGGATACTGAGTACATCCATGTAGTCATAACATTGCTAAACATCCAATATACAGTATTTATACTTATAGTGTTTTAATCTTGTGTCTATTTGGCACACTTTATACTAATGAGTACAAAATTGGCAAAGTCTGCTTAAACACAAGAAGGATAGAATTACAGTGCAAGGAATTTTTTCAGAATTAGGTAATATTAAAGGATACGTTTGGTATTGTTTAAGTCAACGTTTTTTTCCTAATCATGGTATACAGTATATTAATTTGCCACATGAAATTATGTGTTCTAATTTGAAGTGATGTCATCCGAGGGAATGATGGACTGGCTGTCCCCGTTTACTTCCAATGTCCAACAAAAAGTTGTACATAATGGTGTTATAAACAAATAAAATGCTCACACAATGACACTATAAATGACAGAAAATAATGCCACTCAAGGGCTTCTTTAGGTCTCCCGGAGTCAAGGCACGAAGAAGCTCCGTCAGTTAATAAGTGATGCCTCCTTCTGGGTGATCCGGAATGGGCGGAGTCAAATGCTTTGACTGGGCAGTTTCTCAACACTGTGGAGGTAAATAAAGGAAGACAGCACAGTTAGCAGCAGCACCTCCTCTTGGCCCAGTGTGGAATTACACACCTGGGGGGAACCCGGAGGGGGACCCTGTAATGTACATGCATGATGGAAGGATTTTCTATAATTAATTAAAATAAAGCTGTTTTTACGGTTTGAAATGCACTTTAGGGCACATCAGTTCAAAAATGAAAGCAAAAGCCTTAAGGCTTACCGAATATGTCCACTTTGAAACGGCAAAGGTTAAAATGAAAAAAAAAAATGCCTTTTGTGTTTCTGAGCCATGTTTGTGAAAACAAAAAGAAACTGCAAGCAATACATTTTATCACAGATTTGTAGTACTGTACTATTTTCTTGAGGTAAGGGTACTTTTCCTGTTTGTCACCTTACAGCAGCCATTGTGGGAGGATTGTTTATATTTTTCACAGATGTGCCATTAATCAGGAGTTGTCCTATGTCTTGACATAACTTCAGGTTGCATGTTTTTCTCCTTTTGACTTTTCAACTCTGTTTCACTTACAGTTATATTCTACAATGGCTTGTAACAAGTGAAATTCTGAACAAACGTGTACTGAATGTCAGAAACAGCAGCAAAGCTGTTAGTATACTATGATATTATCTGATCTGAGTACACATCTGCTATCAAACCATTGTGAATGTATGTATATGACTCAAAATGTGATGCTAAAGTCATATTTGTTTCCTATGTCCTGTGTACTCAAATACATTTTTTATATGGAATGCTTATGGACATACTGAGTCCATGTAAACACAGACAGCAAATGTCTACTCAAATATAATTTGTTTTCCTAAACGGCACCTTATATGCAGTCAAGTTCCACATTGCATTGGTCCTTCTTTCTACAGTAATGATACTATTTTTAATATGTGTTAGCATGAAGCAAATCATACATTATTTGGTCTGCCATGTTGGTGATTTTGCCACCTTTTAGTTCTGTGCTGTCCACCTGTGGCTTGACCCATCCATTATGAGCCATCATCTCTTTTCTCCTTGTGGAAACTGGTGAAGGTTGTGTGCTAATTTCTCCAAGTGTGAAAAAACATTATAATGCCATTCCATGTGATTTTTATCTATGGCTTTACCTAACTGAAATCATGAACTGTGGAGCCCACAGTGTGGAGTGATTGCGTCAGTGGCTACTTTTTACCTGTTATGTTCTGTGTTATTATGTTTTATATATCCTAAGGAACCAGCCTTTTGAACCCTAGTCTACCATAGAGAAAAAAAAATCAAACAGAGAAAACATTTAGTTGTTCTAAATAATTGTCTTTGGGATGTGGGTAGAAACCAGTTTACTACAATTTACAGTTTAGCAGACAGCATCTGGGATAGGAAAATACACTCAAGTTTATGGAACTCTGAGGCAACAATACTAATCACCATAATGCTTAACCTTGTCGACAAACCTCCATTTTATAAAGCTCCTTTAGCTGCAATCCCCATTACAAGTCTCTTTGCAAAGCAAACATGAACACAATACAATGTAACACAAGGTAGGAAGTTGAATACACAATGATCTCTCAAATTACAAAAGAACACAGAAGGGTACAAATTAACTTAAACACAACTGGATTATAATAAATTTGATGCCCCTCTGGGATTAACACTTAAAATGTATGTAAATTATTATGAAGTTGTCATGCCCAGATGCACGGGAGGCATCACAAGGGCTCGGGCGAGTGTAATTAGCCACCAAGCCAGGAGTTGGCGCTGTGGACTAATGCCAGCTTTCTTCCACCCTCTGCAGAACAGAACACTGACAATCCCTCCACCCTGCAAGCCCTGCCTTTTCTGACTGAGACACTTTAAACTTGGAACTGGCCACCTTGCTCCAGTTCCATTCTGAGTTCCTGTCTGAAAAGGTGTACTCCACAACTGTATTACATGCTCATTTATTTTTAACTTTTTCAGTTATACAGGTTTACCAAGCTGATGCCCCAACTCTTTAATATCATTGTGTCTCCTCTTTTACAATGTAGATAACAAGCTTGTTATGTTTGTAAATGACAGTAAACTATTTGCAAACGTGGATACCCGGACTATGCAAAATCATTGCAGATGAATGAACTAGGTTTTTAGGATTGGGTAGACATGTGGCTGATAAAGTTAAATGTAAAAGAACACAAAGTGTTAAAAATAGGAAATAAAAATATTAGTATAATTACACAGTTGGGGACCTGAAATCCAAAGGTACCCTTTATGCAAAGGAATTGGGAGTCATAGTGGACTTGTCAATGACAAGTAATTCAGTAATTAAGATAGCTTATAGAATGTTGGGTCACGAAACACAATGTGAGGAGTACAAATCAGTGAGCATGTACTTAAGCTCTACAACAAACTTGGAATTGTTGGTGCATTTTAATGTGTTCATATTCAAATACATTGTAGCAGCATGAGAGAAAATCGTATATACAATTACTAGACTAATTCCAGGACTTTGAAGAATGAGCTACAAAGAAGCATTTAATGATTTTGATTTGTTTTAGCTGTGATTGGGAGGTGACATGAGGAAGTGTTGGATACTAGCGTGTTTGTCAGCTGTTGCTTTAATGTAAGGTATAGCAATAAGAATGGGACACAGGTTGAAGCCAGTTAATGTAAAAAAGTGCACAAAAACCATGGATGGATAGATGGGATGGGTTACCAAGTAGAGCAGTAGACAGCAGCACTTTGAAAAACTTTAAACTTCAGCTCAATGGTATTTTTATAAAATTTAGGTGAAAAGAGATTGACAAGTTATGATGGACTCAAGTGCATCTTTTTTGTCAAAATCCGGTGCTAACTGCATGTCCTCAATGTAATAACCATTGACATACACACCGGCATCTGTGTTTTCAGATGAAGTGGAGAGAGCTGGAAGTGACAAGGTACTTTTCAGTTGACTTGATTAACTGTCACCGTTGTTTGCCAAAATTTTTAAAATCCCATCATGCTCTATATATACATATATGTCAATTTAAATTTTCATTTCCTTTTATCCATTATCGCATCTTGCATTTTCTGTGTATTAGATTAGCTGCCAGATTCTGTGTATTAGATTAGCTGCCAGCTTGGAGTCTGTTTTCACAAATTTGCCTGTGATACAGATTGAAGCCTTTGGATACCACCAAAAAACATGATTAATTGTAGGTGGATGGGATTCTCAAACAAAAATCTCTCTAGGATAAACATCAAAAAATGTTTCAGCTTCTAACCTCTAAAATGTATTTCAGTAGTCCTGGAGGAAGGTTATTGTGGTGTAGTTTAGGCGGTGTGGGGTAGGGGGTAAGGCTTTGGACTTCAAACCCTGAAGATGTGGGTTCAAATCCTGCTACTGACACTGTGTGTACATGAGCAAGTCACTTGACTTGCCTGTGCTCCAATTGGAAAATCAAAAGCCTAAGCCAAACAAATAAAAGTGAATGTAAACTGCAGAATGCCGTAGTGCTTTACACTGTGGTATCTTAGGTTCCCACATTACTGTCTGCTGGGAGTTTACTGATTCTCCCTGTGCACATGTGAGTCTTCTCTGGTATTCTTGTTTCCTCCTTCATCCCAAAGACAAGCACATCAGAATAAGCGATGACTCTGTTGTGTGCCTGTTTTGTTGGTTTGCTTTGGTTAAATACTATCTGTAAGGCTCCAGCTCTTTGCAAACCTGTATTTCACAGTTATAATGAATAAATGAAGTTGGAGGGACCCTCATGAGTAACATCAGACAGACAAATCCAAAAAGCCGATAGCTATTAATGCAATATGGAAAGATTAGTAGGGTGATCCCCCTCAGAGGCAGGTGTCATGCCTTTTAGCTAGATGGGATTATGTAACTATTTATAGCATTTGGAAATAAAGCTGATATTAATTCGCAATAGCTTATTTTTAGCATTGTTGCATTATATGTGGTACAGCCATGAGGCTGTCTCTAAGAAATGTTCAAATGTAGCCCTGTGATTAACTGCACATCCTGAAACAGCTATTACTAGAATCACTTTTAAATATATTCCCCCCGCCTTATGCTCATTCAGATAAAATCGGAATGATGAATCTGTCAGCCAAAGACATATCAGATGTTTTTATTGTTTTATGACTTCCTATTACCCTGGAAATCTCCGGAACAATTCAATTATAGTATATCATTACCTAACACGCACTGACATTTATTCCTATATTTTTCTGCACAAGGAACACATGGTATATTATAATGTCTGCTATTGTCTTTGACAGCCATTTAATTAGGTGTTATGTTACTGGAATATTTTTAGAAAGCCACACAAACCTGCTATCAATTGTTTGCATGTTTTTATATGAACTATGGCACAGCATTATCCAAGACACTTGTAAGACCAACAAAAATGCAACGATAAAAAAAAAAAACATGTTATATACAACATATACTTTATATATTTATATACAGTAGATTCAGGAGGTATTCAGACCCCATCGCTTTTTGATATAAATTTAATTTTAAGTGGATAAATTTGTCATTTTTGGTCATCAATCTATACTCAATATGTTTCCAGAAAGGTTTGTAAATTTATTAAATATTAAAAACTGAAATCTCTCATTTATACTATGACACTCCAAATGGTGGCCAGGTGAATCCTGTTTGCCTTAATTATCCTTGAACCAGTAACAGCGCACTGCACAATAACGTGCAGTGAATAAACTTGACTTGAGCATTCATAGTTTTCATCCTCTTTCTTTACGTTTATCGTTTGTTTGCTCAGAGATTGATACGCTTGCTGTTTCCTGAGCAGCTCTTCTTTTCTTCACCCTAGCAGCCTGCTGCTTCTCTTCTTCTGTCGGCATATTTTCGCATTAAAACTGATTAAGTAAGCTTTTGTGTTGCAATTACTTAGTACGTTTTTCTTAATTTTTCACTTAAGCTGGCACTTAAGTCTTCAATCTGCCTCAAGAATGATTTAAGATATGAAGAGGTAGGGGAAGTGACCACAAAGGTGGTAGGGAATGAGAACGGCGCAAGTATACATGTGCCGCATGGCCACCCTGCTGCGTACTGCCGAGAGTTGACTCTAAAATAAAATAAAATAAAAATAAAAAGAGTAATAAAAATCATCACCCCAAAAGTGGATAGTAGACGTCATGTAGTATATGTGTAAAAAATTTCAAGTCAATAGGTGAAACGGTTTGCAAGCTACAGGTGATTTAAAATCCTGGACAGACAAACGAACAGCCACGGTAGCGTCTTATACAGTATAAGAAGATTGTGTCTAGAAGGTTAACCCCACTTGTGGCAAATTGAATTGATTGGACATTGTTTAGAAAGGCACACATCTGTGTTTATAAGATCCCATAATTCACGCTGCAAGTCAGGACAAAAACAAGCCGTGAAGTCCAAGGAGTCCTCTGTACATCTCAATGATAAAATTGTGGTGTGGCATACATTAAGACAATGGTATAAAATAATTTCAAAAGCTTTGAGTTTTCCCAGGAGCACAGTGGCTCCAATGACTGTAAGACAGAAGATGTTTGGAACAACCAGGGCTCTTCCTTGAGTTGGCTGGCCATCACACCTAGTAACCAGGCAAGAAACTTCATGATCAGTGAGTTGACCTAAAAACCCATTTGTCGCTTTAACAGAGCTTCACAGGTTGTCTGCTGAGTTGGGAGACCCAGTTGAACAGACAACCATCTAAACAGCTTTCCATCAATGTACAGTAGGTGTTAAACTCTTTGGGCAGAACTCCAAGAACTATTTCTGGTGAAGACCAGGCAGTACTCATCACCTGTCTAATACCATCAATACAATAAAACATGGTCCTGACAGCATCATGCTAAGTGGTTGCTTTTCAGTGGCAGGGACTTGGAGACTGATTAGAATTGAGAGAAGGATGAATGCTATCAAGTACAGAGAAGTACTTGAAGAAAACCTGTGTAGTGTATGCAATCTCAGACTGGGGCAACATGACAATGATGTGAAGCATATAGCCATGACAACACTGGAGTGGCCCAGGCAAAGCACAGACTTGATTTCCATAGAACATTTGTGGAGATGTGAAAATGGCAACTTACAAACACTGTACATTCCACTCTAAGGTAACTTGAGAACATCTGCCAGGAAGAATGTGATAAACTACCCAAGTCCAGGTTAACGTATGACCGTAAGTGACTGTATTCTGCAAGGAACAGAACAGCTTCATTTTATGATAACAGGGCTAAACACTGACAAACATTGGTCCCTGGATATTGCTAATGAATAAATGAATACTTTACTCTGTATAAATGCTGTTCTGCAACACCAAATACATTGTCTTCATATTAAAACATGCCAGCTATGGTTTGAGCACATCTTAGCTTATGCAAAAGTAAGACTCTAAGTGTAAGAGGCACTATACTCTGAATGCTCAATTAGCTTTGTGCCACCCACTCACTGCAAATCTGTTTTCACAACTGAACACCTACTTCTCTTTGCCCTCTGAACTATAATTTTTAAATGCACTATTTGATCACAATTTATATGTTAATATTTATCACATCTACTGCTGGACCTGCATTGTGTTCATTTCATGCCATACCTTATGTCCTGGTGCACAGGTATTCTTATTCATTCAATCAGGACCTTACTTTTTTGGTGTTTTGGCTATGCAACCCTTGCTCTGTAGATGCATATATTTATGTGAGGGCTTACAGGGGGTTGCTAGATTTAGCTGTTCGCCAAATGGACAAAAAAATAAAATATCTCTAATGTCACTATCATCAGATAACCATCTCGGTACTTGCAAAAAGCCATAAATGCTAATTCTTGAAATTACGTTTGGTATACAACAGACTGAATCATTTACATGCACAATACTAGCCAAGAAGTCTGCTGCCAGATTGACAATGGGCCATCATTAACGGGAAGAACACACAGCAAGTCATCCTCGCATTTCAATGCAATGCTTTAGTGTTTGTCACTTATAATCTACCATGTGATGCACTTTTAAATTATGTTGCTTGAGGGATTGCCCTTAACAAAGTCTCTCATTTGAGTGGTCAAATGTATGCACTAGCCTGCCTGATAGGATATCTCGTGTGCAGCCACAAAACTGAAAAATTGGAAAATGATAAAAATTAAAATAACAGTAATTAATTACATTTATATTTGGAGAATGATAAAAAATTTAAATAGTGCTTTCTCACTGCCCAAAGCTCTTTACATAGACAGAGGAGAACAACTTCAACCCTCACCAATGTGTAGCACCCACATGGATGATGTGATGGCAGCCGTTATTGCGCCAATATGCTCAGCACACATTAGCTATTAGGTGGTGAAGGGGTGAGAGAGATAGCCAATTAGAGATGAATGATGATTAGGAGTCAGATTAGATGAGGCCATGATGGACAGTTTAGCCAGGACTTTGGGATAAACCCTACCCTTTTCGAAAGATGCCCAGAAATCTTTAATGACCACAGAACGTCAAGTACTCGGTTTTACATCTCTTCTGAAGCATAGATCCATTTTTGCAACACAGTGTCCCTTGCACTGGGATCTGCGGACAGACAACAGGGTAAGCGTCCCCTGCTGACCTCACCAACATCTCTTCCAGCATCAGTCTTAGCTTTTCCTTGATGTTCTATCATTCCAAGAACTGACTGGGTACTTAGCTGCACGTTGACAAAGCTGAAAAGTCAGAAATGAAATACTAATGTGTTTCTGACCATGATGTTAATGATATAACAATGAAAGTCAGTAAAAGACAAGATTAATAAACATAGCGACAAAAATAAACACAAAAATTAATCAACCATGCACTATTGAAATAGGCCAAGAAAATTTAATTTAAAAGATTGTGTAAGCATTTATTGTTTGTGTAAGAGATTATGCACCAATGTGTATGTGAGGAAACCTACAATTACAACAAATTTATTCATGAACAGGGATTTTTCAGTATTTGTAGTTTATACCCCTACAACAAACACTTGAATGTCTTCTGTCGCTTTAACCAAGTAATGCAGAAAGAAAAAAACTTGCTTGTCACACGATGATGAACACTGAAATTATCATCATCACCAATTTAATGGCCATTTCCAAGATTTACCCAGTTGACCCCAATCCTTCTCCTCCACTTTCTGCAGTCTTGTGCATCCTTTCTATAAGACCCATTCTTTTCACATCATCTGACATCACCTTAAATAAGACTTCTTTGACCTTCCTCTGGGTCTAATCCTTTCTGCCTCCATCTAGGTCAGGGGTCCTCAATCACGGTCCTGGAGAGCCGCAGTGGCTACAGGTTTTTGCTCCAACCCAGTTGCTTAATAAAAAACACTTATTGCTAAAGTAACACTTCTGCTTCACTTTAGTGATTTTGAGCCCTTATTGCTTAATTTTGTCTTAAACAGCTATTTTAATTGCTCCTTATTATCAATAACATGCAAATGACAAGAGAGAGCAGCATTTCTCCATTTAGCTTATTTACATTTACACCTGTGTGTATTTATCTGCACTATTGGGTTTAATTAAATACTTGGAAGAAAAATGAAGAGAAAAAAGTGAAGGATTGAGAATTACTCGTCCATTTTAGCTTTCAAATCATTTGCATGATAGAAAGGGAAAGAAAATCTAGGATATGAGAATGACCTGACATAGCAGAGTTAATTTAATTCCATAGCTTGTTAGCGCTTTATTGGCAAGAATTGCTTTCAGATTAAACAACCAGGTCAGAACAAAAACCTGCAGCCACTGCGGCTCTCCAGGACTGGGATTGAGGACCCCTGATCTAGGTGTACCATCTTCACCCTTTCATTTTCTGATTTTCACTCCATCTGCCTAAAACCACTTTGTCTGATTCTCCACAGCACAACACCTGTCACTTCCATGCCAAATCTTCCTCTAAATTCAGTAGGCCCAGTGTTGATGAATGTCTACATCTTATGCATTTTTGCTTGTTTTAGTGTGGACAGTGATACTTTTGTAAACAGTGTGAGAAACACTGGAATGAAAGGAAGATATTTGTTTTTAAAAAACACCATTTTTAAATGAAAATGCAGTATTTTGAATATAGCCTAAGTTTCATGCCCTTGTAGGTTACTGGTATACAGGGCCTAGCTTTAACCTTTGTCACACATGTGCGACTGGGAGTCAGCTAAAGGGCCTGAATAAGGGTAGTTCCATGACAGACCAGGGGGTGGCGAGGTGCACTGACTTTCTCTCTCAATCCTCTGCAAACCATTCATGGGAAATCACTTCTGCCTCCAGTGCCATTGACTACGACACTTCCAGTCCTGGCACATATGATGATGTCAGGTTTGGTGCCACTGATGATGGCACTTCCGGTCCATATGATGTCACTTCCTGTCTCGGCCTTTAAAGCTGCCATTTTTACATCCTTAAATCAGTTCTATTTTGGACTTGAATCTGAACACAACTAAAAAAACAAGTCCATTTTGCAGCCAGGGCACAATATACGGGTGGCTGCCCCAAACCTTTTGATGTCTCCTGTCTATTCTTGTGACACCTTGTACATTCTGGTACAGCTGAGAGCAGGGCAAGACTAGGTCACAGATCAAACTTGAATAAAAATGCTAGCTAATGATAATAATTACAATTGACACAAGAAGGTGACCCGAAATTTGGCCTAGGAAATACACTATCCTAAAAGTCAAATTCTCAAAGTGACTTAATCTTTGGTACTAAAGCATATTTTGGAGGTATCGAGCATTAGACAGGAACCAGGCCTGGAAGGAATACAGGGCCCACTTATTCACATATTCAGTCAGACACCCACTCACATAGACTTGCTAAATAACTTTCATATACTTTATGCCTTTTAGAGCGGCAAACCAGAGTTTAGGGATAAAAACCCACAGTGACAAGCCATATCTGAAGAAATTGATTCAAAAGAACACAGAATTGTCCCAAACAAGAAAACAAGGAGTTTATTAATTATCTGTGCATTTTTTATAAGGGACATTATCATGCATTTCATTATTTTTCTTAGAATTATTTATGCTACATAGCATTTTCCACAAGGTTTATATTAAATTATAAAGGATTTAATTACAACATTTCAAATGGTTAAACACTCATTTGTACTACTAGTAATCTTGGATGCCCTGCCTAAATATCAGGAATGGAGGCTGAGGCTGACTGACCGAAAGCTCAACTGTAAGGTTGGTTATCTTTGGGAGTCTATAGGCAACATACATATCTTGATAAATGATGCCATAAATCAAATCAGCCTAATGGCAAAAAAATCAGTCAGACTCATGTAAAGTCACAGGATGGTATCTGAATATGACAGGATACATTCTATACTGTATGCAGCGTTAAACCACTAATTAAAAGCTTGTTTGCGCACTGAGATGTAACGTTACATGATAATCTCAAAGGCATTTAATTCACTCATTTTACAGTTAACTGAACAAACCATCTTAATTACAAGGCTAGGTCTGCCAATTTGTCAAGTTACTAGCAAGAAAAAAATAAAATTCTTCGGCCATGAGAGGAAAATAAACCTGTTAAACAAAAGTAGGCTAACTTTGATACCTACAAACAAATACATCTCAATAGATTTTAAGAAATATCACACACATTCTGGATTATTTAAAATGTAAAATTATAAAACTGTGCACTGTTAGCAGTCATTTGAATATATATGATGGTTTTGAATCCTGATGAGATGCTAGATGTAAAAGGCAATACTATGATAGTCTATGACTGATGCTATGACCTTTTTAGAGAGAACCTGGCAAAAACCTGGCATTTTTGAGAATTAAAAGTTGCCTTGTTTCAATGTCAATCAATAACATTAGTTACCTTTTTGAATGCTAATACATACTAAAGATAACAGCATAACAAAGTAAATGAAAAAATAAAATTCTATTGAAAGTATGAGAATTTAAAAATAGTAATAGCTATAAATGCAAATTCATGTTCATAATCTATTAAGTGAACATATGAATAAAACTAAAGCAGAATTGTACTATATAGTAATTTTTAAGACCTGCACATTGCAGTTTTGCCCAAAATATTCATCGTGAAGTATTCACTTAAACAATTTTTTCATTTCTCAGGACATGAGGATGTGGTTATTCATTTCATTGAAAAAGCAGCATATGAAATATTTATGGATTGTATTACATTAGTATAACATAGCATGCCTTATAGGATTCTTGGAATTGTGATTTGTAGAATATAATTAGTTATAAATAAAAAAGCTCTTTAGGTCATGCCACCATACTATACATAAGCCTAAATTATTTATTTTGTAAGTTTTCATTAAGTTCTGGTAGTGCCGGCTTGTGCAATGTGCAGCTTTAATACAAATTCATGCTGGCAGTTTATTTAATTTGATTTAAAACCACATCCTACATATGTTCTTGGTCAGGAATGAGAAAAATAAAAACTGCTCATTAGTTTGAAATGTTTAAAAACTTGTATCTGACGAAATGAAATGTATAGTAATAAAAGTGAAAGTAGCATTTGTTTTAGTTAATAAAATGTACCATGTCTGGATTTTATATTTAACTTAATTACTAACTAACTTGTCAGTCTCCGTCTCAGTTCACAGGTTTTTGGCTGAAATAATTTCTTAAATGTAAAGGAATTCATCCTGTTGGACTTACAATTTAATTACATGACTTGCTTCCATTGTCTCAGAAACAAACCATAGTCAATTCTAGATTACCACAAATGTCAGCAAAACACTTATTGCAGTAATATAATTTGCTGTAATTTGCAAGAATTCATTCAGTTGGTGTTCTTTATATAACTGCTTCTTTGATTAACAATTCTCAGCACCAATTTCTTTATTTATTCTTGACTAGACACTCTACAACAATGACTATTAATTTATCACATTTTTGCATCTGTATGTTCATCAAAAAGACATTAAATAAAATATATTCAGGAAATAACTGAGCAGAATTGTGAAACTGGAGGCAAATAATCTATAGTGATCCATAAAACATTTTAGAAGTTTTCCGCAGAAAAATCATATTTATGCTCAACTGGACATCAACAGCGAAGTAGGAGTCAAGTTTCCAAAAGTTTAATTTACGTCTGTTCTGTCATCTGTGTTCACCAACTGTAAGCAGCCATTGTAAGAAAAAGTCAGCTTTTACAAATAGCTGCAAGGTTGCACTAGAGTTAATCTGTGCCCTGTATTTACCTTGCTTTGAACAGTACTGTCTTCTAAAGTACATTTTCTTTAGGGTGCTCTGTAAAAAGTCTCTATGAAAGACAATAGCTGATCAACTTGCAAGATCTTTAGCTGCTACTCCTTCTGAATGACAGGTGAGGTAAGTGGGCACCTGTTGAAGGATGTGTTCTGCTTATGTTCCACTAAAGTTGTACCAGACAAAGCATACATGCAGGAGAATGCTGGGACCAGCTCTCGTCAAACTGAGGTGCTTATACTTCACAGTTTGTCTTTGAGTACCAGAAAGATCCCTCTTGAAAAGACAGAAATTTGTACAGAGTAAAGGAAGTCTGTTTTTTTTTCTTTTACTATTTCAGCTTGTTTCTACTACAAAACTAACTAGGCGAAGCAACATGCAGTAGCAAATAGTTTGGTCAGTTCTATCAAAAGAAAAAAATAACAATGTGGGTGAAGGGATCAATACATTATGCTCTGAAACAACTAAACTTAAACTTGAAAAATGTAAATTACAGAACAATTCAGTGAAAACATTAGATTTATGAATGCTTAACTTAGCTTTTCATACTCTTTCTCTGTATGTTTACATTCATTTGCTCAGAGGTTGATGCACTTGCTGCTTCCTGAGCAGCTCTTCTTATCTCCACCCTGGCAGCCCTCTTCTTCTCTTCTTTCGTCTGCATTCTTTTCGCGTTAAAACTGCTTCAGTGTTTGTGTTGCAATTACTTAGTATGTTTTCCTTAATTTTTCACTTAAGCTGAAAATTAAGTCTTCAATCTGCCTCAAGAATATTTTAAGATAGGATGAGGTAGGGGAAGTAATGGCGAAGGTGGGAGGAATGAGAACGACGCCTGTACACATGCGCCACACAGCTGCCCTGCTGGTCGCTGCTGAGAGTCGATTCTGCAATAAAATAAAATAAAAATAAAAAGCTATAACCTTGGAACCAAGGAATAACCTTGGAGGTCAATCATCACCGGTAAGCGTATAGTAGACGTCACGTAGTATATGTGTACCCAATTTCAGGTCAATAGGTCAAACGGTTTGCGAGCTTATGGGTGATTTCAAATCCTTGACAGACAAATGAACAGCCACAGTAGCGTATTATATAAGAAGATAAAATTTGAAAGTCAACAGTTTTAATTTTGATTTATATTTTCAATGAATAATGACTTGATAACTAAAAAGTCACGTTTCCTTAAGTTCCATGAATCCATGAGGAAAGATGTCTTTTCCCCTAGTATATTAAGAATTCATCTTCATGAATTACCTGCTTCTCATATACCATTGACAGTTTGATTTTTGATTCTTTGGTTACATTTTTGGATTTTAATGTCATTTGTTTTTTACTTTAATACTGTAAACCATTCTCCTTTGCTTTCTAAATGTAGGCTCTTTTATTTTTACACAAAGTGCTTTGCCTTTTTTTTGAAAAATATGCCGGCATGGGATGCCTGTGATGCAACAGTGTTTACACTCTGCTGAGTTATCAAGTCTAAAAGGCTACAGTTGAATTAATGAGCTCTGAAAGTTGTCACTTGTCTCAAACCTGACAAATAAATTACAAAGGACTCTACAGAAATGAGTGTTAAAAACAGAGTACTTTCAACCGCCTGATGGACAATTGTTTATTTTGTTGTCTGCTACCTTTGCATTCTGTATATCCTGACATTGAGCAGTTGATTTCAAAAGGGATAATTATGTTTAGTTAGAAGATCCTCAATGGCACTGTAAAATTTGCTAAACAAGCAAAAATCAAGTATGAGCCTTCCATTTCATTCTCAAATCATACATTTCCTGTTCCTTATTTAACTATACTGTATGTAGTGTACCAGAATTGAAGTGCCTGTTATGTAGAAGGATCCACGTAAGACTGCTTTTGGGGGAGGATCATCTTTCACCAGTGGGCATGCCTGCATTTCCACAGACCATGCCAAATCATCTCCACTAGTATGTAATAAGTAACTTACGAAGGTAAGGCCTGGTCCTGGCTACTGTCTGCATCTCCATTACAGTCTGAATATGTTTCTGTCTCTGAAATTTTAAATTATTAAAAAATATGTAAGGATGGATTACTGGCTATCACTGATATTAATCTCATTTAAAAGCAACATAGATAAAATTATCAGATGTATCTTGACACAGAATCAGAAGAGACAGAGATTCCTAAGGTTTTATATAGAAAAACGCACAGTCAGACAATGCCAATTTTCAGTGGAATTCTCTCTACCTGCAGCTTGATCTGAGTGATACAGTATTATGGATGTGTTATGGTTTGAATTTATTGCCAATGAAGGGCAAAGAAATAGGATGATTTTTTGATTAAAGCCAACAAAGCAAGCAAATGATATGAAGTGTCAGAGCACCATGACAGCCACTAAAAAACTGGATATATATTATAGAGTGATGCCCTGTCTCATTTTTCAGGATTCCTTAGACATAGATGAGAATCCCTCAGAAACTTGAACAGTAATCACAAAGGACCAAGACACGCTCTCTCTTCTAACTTTAATAAAAACATAAATCAGAAGGAGAAGCCAGAAGCATTTGCACCAGTCTCTAAATCAGATGGAGCATACCCAAAATAAATTAGTTTTTATGTAAAAATAGAATGTCACTAGTTTAACACTTTGTCATGACTAGAGGACAGAAAAACTCAGTATACACATTTAGGTAATGTACCATAAAAAGGTAAGCAAAAAGGCAGCTTTTCTTGCTTGTAAACCATTTGTTTTTCAATTTCTCCCAGACGGCTGCACATTCTCCATCTTTCAAACGTTCTCGAAGGTGGTTATCATTTTGTGGTTGTTAAACTGCTGGGTGATGTCTGTTCAAACAGTAAACGCTCAATGGGAGATGATGTTAGGCAGAAGAGGAGCAACTAAATGAAAGCATCTGAATGACAGACTCTAAGAACATTACAATGACCAGGCTTGCTACATACTTTTCTTATTCTGAAATTCAGTTTTCTTCATATGTAGAATAGGCTTAATGAGTTACTTTAAAAAAAACAGGCTTTGTATTAAAGAAATTATTTTAATTTAGGTCAGTGGGGTGTGACTTGCTTTGTAACCCATGAAACTCACAACCTAACCCGAGTAGAATGCATTTTGTGATAAAGATGTAGACTTAATTCCATACACTGGTAAACAAAGAATGATAATGGACAAATTAATCTTACATATCTGACTTCAAATTAAATCCAGGTGAATGACATGTTAACCACAATATACACTCACCTAAAGGATTATTAGGAACACCTGTTCAATTTCTCATTAATGCAATTATCTAATCAACCAATCAAACGGCAGTTGCTTCAATGCATTTAGGGGTGTGGTCCTGGTCAAGACAATCTCCTGAACTCCAAACTGAATGTCAGAATGGGAAAGAAAGGTATTTAAGCAATTTTGAGCATGGCATGGTTGGTGCCAGACGGACCGGTCTGAGTATTTCACAATCTGCTCAGTTACTGGGATTTTCACACACAACCATTTCTAGCGTTTATAAAGAATGGTTTGAAAAGGGAAAAACATCCAGTATGCGGCAGTCCTATGGGCGAAAATGCCTTGTTGATGCTAGAGGTCAGAGGAGAATGGGCCGACTGATTCAAGCTGATAGAAGAGCAACTTTGACTGAAAAAACCACTCGTTACAACAGAGGTATGCAGCAAAGCATTTGTGAAGCCACAACACGCACAACCTTGAGGCGGATGGGCTACAACAGCAGAAGACCCCACCGGGTACCACTCATCTCCACTACAAATAGGAAAAAGAGGCTACAATTTGCACGAGCTCACCAAAATTGGACAGTTGAAGACTGGAAAAATGTTGCCTGGTCCGATGAGTCTCGATTTCTGTTGAAACATTCAAATGGTAGAGTCAGAATTTGGCGTAAACAGAATGAGAACATGGATCCATTATGCCTTGTTACCACTGTGCAGGCTGATGGTGGTGGTGTAATGGTGTGGGGGATGTTTTCTTGGCACACTTTAGGCCCCTTAGTGCCAATTGGGCATCGTTTAAATGCCACAAGCTACCTGAGCATTGTTTCTGACCATGTCCATCCCTTCATGACCACCATGTACCCATCCTCTGATGGCTACTTCCAGCAGGATAATGCACCATGTCACAAAGCTTGAATCATTTCAAATTGGTTTCTTGAACATGACAATGAGTTCACTGTACTAAAATGGCCCCCACAGTCACCAGATCTCAACCCAATAGAGCATCTTTGGGATGTGGTGGAACGGGAGCTTCGTGCCCTGGATGTGCATCCCACAAATCTCCATCAACTGCAAGATGCTATCCTATCAATATGGGCCAACATTTCTAAAGAATGCTTTCAGCACCTTGTTGAATCAATGCCACGTAGAATTAAGGCAGTTCTGAAGGCGAAAGGGGGTTAAACACCGTATTAGGATGGTGTTCCTAATAATCCTTTAGGTGAGTGTAGTTTAAATTGGTGTTGAGTTTTTATTTTTATAACAACTGTTTTAGAAATAGCATGACAAGATATTAAAATCTAATAGGCTCTTGCATTGTAATAATTAGCCAAACAGGTTCAAGGACGTATGCTTTGCTCCATTTTACTTGGCTAGTCTTCCTTTGATAAACTGACTCTGCGTGACCATAGCCTTTGAATATTTTTTTAATTGAATTTAAACAGGCCTTTCATTCTGCATCTCAGCGTAAACTAATTAATAGTCTTTAAAACCGGACAGTGGGGAGCAGTGCCTAATTAGACAACTTGAAAACACAAGGTTGCCAGTTCAGTTCCCACTGCTGAAACAACAAATATTAAAAGTAGACGTTGAAGCAGTTGCATTATGTGTCTGTATTTTTTAAAGTATCTTGGGATGGTGCTAATTAAAAAAAAGGTGCAGTACAAAATAAAAGTCACTATGCATAAAACGTTGATTAACACATACAGAGTTATGATAGACACTAATATTCAATTTACATCTGTGCTAGCTTTCTTTTGGAAATGCTGTACTGATTGTGTTTTCGATTGTTTTTTTGTTTTAACTCATTTATTGTAAATTGCAAGCTCAAAAAAAACAAATAAAAGACTTTTGTTGTATTTGTATATCTCTGCACCACAAACAGCAGACAATGGCACAAAAAATAGTATGTACTGAATGACTTCCTTAAAGTATCATCTTAAAAAACCAGAATGCTTCAGTAGTTAAAAAATAAATAAATAAAGCTTCATGCAGCAGTGACTAACTGCTAAACCACCACTGATAGACATTGAACTTAGTCACCCAGTTAACCTAATTGTTTCAATGCAGAGCCAAAAAAATAGTTTCTTATATAAACATTGTAAATTATAAATAAAGGCAATTGCAGCAAGTGTTTGAGACATTTTGGAGTACAATATAAAATTATTCACATACTGTATGCAGGTTTAAATCACACCACTTCCTGCAGAGTTATAAGTAATTGTATGCTGTTTAATTTCAGTATAGTGTTTGTAGTACTGGAGACAATGCTTCATAAAATGCACAAACAAAAGACCTGTAATTTCTTTCCTACTTTAATTTTCAAACCAGTTATGAAACTATATATCATTAAAGGATGCCTCAAGAGATTTCATATTATGAAGAATAAATGCTCTGACATTCTGTAACATATAAAGCGTAAGAGTTTAGCTAATTCTTATACAGAATGACTGTGCATCATGCCCCCTAAACTGATAGAGTTCTATGTAATGCACAACGTTCTTTCTCTGTTCAGGCAATCTATAAGTTAAAGTGGGCAAAGTGGACCTGAGTTACTTAAATAGCTGCAATCTCTGAGCAAACTTTATGAAATACTATATAACGTACCCAGCATTGCAAATTTATACTCTTTTAAGTTGAGAAAGCATATATTTATGTGTTTTTTAAATGTAGACTCTTGTTTCATTGCTGGCTGAAATGACAGTGTGCTTGCTGTCATCTACTCAACTTCTCTAAAGACTAGGGAATTTGTTTGTTTTGTGTATAACTAGATTCCATAATGGTGGTAACTCCTTGTTGGGTTGAAATCATGAATGCTTCTTCTTTGTATTTCTGGGTTTAAAAATAGAGGCTTAACTCTCATATTAATAAAGTACAGGGCTTGTTGAATATCTGAATCATTAGTATATTATGTAAGTTGTGCAAAACTACCATTTTAGGTGTTGTTTCTGCTATTCAACTCTATTTATGATGAAACTCTTGAAACTCCATAAATTTGATGTTAAGGGTTAATTGAAATACAAATGCAAAATTTCAGCTGTTTTGGAGTAATGCATGGTTCCACTTATTCACAGTAACAATATGCCAAATTCATTACAATCGGCTGAACCACTTTGCTGTGATAACATGGTTTTGGCTTTCTGCCCCAAATCCCCAAATTACAACCCCATTTCTCAATAGATCTTTTGAAAGGCCTTCAAGTCTAGACTGAAAGTTGTATTTATAGCAATACACACGGTCAGTTTCATGATGTTCAATTCAGCTGTTTTGGAGTGATGCATTGTTTTGCAGACAGACAGACAAGTTTGAAAAGGAACTTAGTGTGCACAATGGATAAATAATATCAAACGAAGATAAAAAAAGAAAGACAGACAAATGGTATTACATTTTAGTTACATAGAATATAAAATATTCAAATTCAGTCTAGATTTATTATAATCCTAATTCAGAAAAAAATTGGGATGATATGGAAAATGCAAATAAAAACAGAGGACGGTGATTTCAAAATTCACTTTGATTTATAATTTATCACAAACAGCATAAAGACAAGATATTTAGTGTTTAGTCTGGTCAGCTTCATTTTATTTTTAAACTAGCAAAATACTCGCGCTTCGCAGCGGAGAAGTATTGTGTTAAAGAAGTTATGAAAAGGAAAAGGAAACATTTTAAATGTAACATAACATGATTGTCAATGTAATTGTCGTAAGCTAATCTTAGTATTGAGAGTGAATTTGATGATTGTAAAGAGTTTAACTTATGATTGTAGGATGTAAGGATCTCTTTGTAAACGACATTTGCAGTTCTGCCCTCGGGCTGTAAAATGACCAAGCTGTCTGTTGAGCTTACTCTTGAGCATGCAACGTACAGTTGACCATGTGAGAAGCAATCTTGTGTCAAGTCAATGCCGACCTTTTTTTGAGTCTGGTCCTGTGGCTTATTTATTGTAATAGAGAAGCAGACCCTTACTAGAAATTAGAGGCGTTTGAATTGGCGCGGACAGCGGCCATGTGGAAAAAGGAAGGGGGACTGGGGGTGGCCCTTGTGTGTCTCTGCCATGAAATAAATCGTCTGTTAACGGAAATAAGGAATGAAACCGCCAAAAGGAGAGGTCAGTTCCGAAAGTTCCTTACAGCATAATGGTGAGAACTGCCAAAAAGAAGACATTATTTTCTAAAGTTCATTACGGGGCACGGCGCGAAATGAAGCATACTTAATGTTTGTAAGTACAGTGTAAAGGATGAGGATGGGAAATTTGGGCTTTCCACTGGGTCACAGAGGTGTGCTGGAGCCAATCCCAGCCAACACAGGGCGCAAGGCAGGAACAAACCCCAGGCAGGGCGCCAGCCCACCACAGGGCTGCTATATTGTCTTCAGGTCAAATATCAGTTACTATCATTTACTAATCACTGCTTTCTGATTTTACTTATATTTTCCATACCATCCCAACCTTTTCTGAGTTGGGGTTGTCATTCAAAGATTCCAGTGGTAAAGCCAGAAGTGATGGTCGACAGTCATGTTCCAACATGACCGTCGACCACTGTGTCAGGTCAAGTTTTTTTCACGCATTTGTTATTATCCTACATACACACTGAAATTTGGACCAATTAGAATTTTCCTAACACTTTTCATTACTATTTTAAAATTGTGTTGGTCCATGTAAATGCGTTATCTACATTATTAAAACCTCATTGGAAAATACTTAAGTTTTATTCAGTTTGTATAACAGATTTTTGTCACAGTTACATTCAGATGTACAGTATGAATTTCAATAAGCAAAGTTTGAGATGTAAGAGCTCCTCAACTATAGAAATCAATGATGGAAATGAACAAGGGAAAAAAGATTATTTCAGTGATCTCAAACTCCAGTCTTGGAGGGCCCCAGTGGCGGCAGATTTTTATTCTAACCCTTTTCTTAATTGTTGAACCGTTTTTTCTGCTAATTAACTCGTTTCCCTTACATTTTAATGGACATGTTTTTAAAGATTTGTTCTCCTGAATTTCTTCATTGTTCCTTTGAATTGCTTAATTTCTTTCCTTAAATGGCACCCAAACAGAAATGAGTAAGCCAACAGAAGATCAAGTTTAAGTCAGGACATCAAACGTCAACCAATTTCACTTAATTAGGTGCCAAATCCATCCATCCATCCATTATCCAACCCGGGGTCTGCTGGAGCCAATCCCAGCCAACACAGGGCACAAGGCAGGAAACAAACCCCGAGCAGGGCTCCAGCCCACCACAGGGCACGCACACACACACACCAAGCACACACTGGGGACAATTTAGAATCGCGAATGCACCTAATCTGCATGTCTTTGGACTGTGGGAGGAAACCATAGGTTATTTAACATCATAAATTACTTACTTTAAAGGGAACGGAAGCAATGCAGGAACGAACAATAAATAGACTCATTCATGCAATTTCAAAATCCAATCTTTAGTAACATCCTACAGTAAAGTGCAGGATTTAGCATTTCTAATGCTTCAATGTTCATCGTCATCATAACACATATGATAATTCAGATAAAACTATGTTTCCTGCTTTTATCCCAGACTTTTCATTACTCTAACACTGTAGTCCTTAATTAATGTTGCATTTACTTCATCAGATCTTGTTATTAATTAAACCCGTTCTTTAATTCCTTGTGTAATAGCAGACATTTCCAAAAATTGTTGATTTTCTCTTTTCTAAGAGCACTGTTCAAATGTCCTGAGGTCCTAAGCAGATGAACATTCCTGAGACCTTCATCTTTCTTTATTTTCAGATATTGTATGATGGACACAGTTTGCTGGTCCTGTTTTGGCTCATTTTGTATCTCATTATTGTTTGGCTGCTAATTAAGGAAAAAAAAAACTAATATGGGGTCTGAGTCTTCAAGAACAAGTTAAATAAAATTATTTCAAAAGAAGTTAATTAGCAACAAAAACAGGTCACCAATTCAGAAAACGGTTAGAATGAAAACCTGCAGCCACTGCAACCCTCCAGGACTGGAGTTTGAGACCACTGGCTTATTTGTACCACAATGCTCTGTAACAATGGAATAAGACACAATCAGAATTTTTAAGCTGTATATATATATATATATTGCACACCAATATCACTTCAGAGGAAGCAGCTGTGTTGATTGTAACATGTCTTAAACTTCATACTGTACAACTTGACCTGATGAATGACATTAAAATTCTGACTTGTAAATGAAATACTAGCTTTCTAATATTCTATAAATACATTAGAAAAATGAAACTTTACCTTTCCAAAAGCATTCAAGGATTCTCCAATGAATCCAGCATTGAAAAATATTTAGCATACTACAATATCTACTCTCAAGTAAAACATTTCATTAAACCTTGGTGAATACACTGTGTGTGTGTATGCATACAGTACATCTTATGAGTGCAGTACATGACATTCCCTACACAAAGCTCTAATTTTAGCTGTAACATATTCTGTGCCAATCTGAAGAAGAAAAACATCAAATCCTTATATCTGTAGGTCAAAATCTACTGTAGCAAAATCAATAGCCTGCTAGCATTTTACAAAGCTAAGAAGTGTGCCAAGATTCATTTGGATTGAGGGATTCATTTTTAAGTTAGTTATTGTGTCCACAGGCTCAAAACTTAACAAATAACCCTAGAGACAGACATCACTCTGACCGTACTCAAAATGTTTTTAGGAATGCCTAAAATGTGTAATTCCAATGAAAACCTGAAATCAAAATGTTTACCCTGTCACAATGCTCTTCATATGTACTGTATGCCTACAATATATTTATGAAAGTAATAAAGGGAAAAAAATTACTGTAGGGCTTGACTGTTCTGAGGTGGTAAAAACAGGAAAATTATGGGGGATGCTAGAAGCATTCATTTTTTTCATCTTTCTTATTGGAGTGAATTTGAGTAATGCTGGTCCTGAGAAAGCTGTACACATCTTTGAAACAACATCTATCAGAATGTTCATCACATATTCCAAATAAAGAATGGGTTCCAGCTAGCATATATGAATAGTGATTGTGGGTCATAATAAAAAAGAATACTGAACTGTTGCTGTAAGCATTTCCATTCAACAATAAAAAATGAGTAACTGCATTATAATTTTAATTTAGAGGCAACATGAAGATTATGGTAACTTTTGGATGTCTCACTGCAAGGTTCAGATGATAAATTCTGTAACGACTCCTTTGTAAATGAGGCAGTCTGAACTCTTAGGAAAATTAAGACATTATAATGCTGTAAGGCTCCACTACCAGTTTATGCCATGATGTCTAAATTCATTAGTCTGGTAATGCTGACATTTTTTTCCTTGATCTTCTGTCCACTGTATTTTCTTGTATGTAATCAGCTGAGCACAGCCTGGATAATTGTTTTGTTTTATTTAATCATCATGCCTCATGTAAAGTACTTTGTAAGCTTAATAAGTAAGAAGTACAAACATTAATACTACACTAATATGCTAATTTAATACTACACTAATATGCTAATAGGTTTGCCAGTTTATCTGACCTTTTGTACGACTGTATTTTTGGCCCAGTGCCTTTTTTTCTCAGATTGCACTTGTTTATTCGTAATAAAAGGAAATCTATCTCTGCAAATGCTTTGCGTATACGTTTCTCATTCCAAGTCAAGCTCCAGGGCTGATTTGTGACTCTAAACCAGCCCAGTGTGCCCTGCTGTTGATGGATGTCCTGTCTAAGGTCGTTCTTAGCATCAAGCAATTACTTCTGGAATAAGCTGCAGTTCTCACCTTGAAAAGTGCTTATAGAAAATGGAAGGATACTGTTTTCTTGCATTATAAGCCATGGTTCGTTTTACTTTAACTTACTACATTTCACACTGCCATTTAGAAAGTAAACATGACCATGGCAAAACAATAAATAAACAATGCAAACAAATGGATGGAAGCTTTTGCTGTCTGTTTTTCACCAACAGGTAGAAGGATATTAATCACAATTTTCTAAGAGTAACATGTTGTTGTTGGTTGAAGGAAGGACAGAAATCAAAATAAATATTTGGCACCCTGTTTACTTGGGAAGGAAACTGAAAATAACAGGTATCTGATAGCGTGAGGTACTAACAAATTAAATATTTAGCCATTGGCTTCAAATCTACAGGCTCTGGACAGCATTCTAGTCACATTGCAGGAGTTCCATATTACAGCTCATCTCCTGAATGAGACACCACTTTCTGGGAGCACCTTGCTTTTAAAGCTCCAGGAACGGAAAGGGCCGGGATCAGTTACAACTGCACTAGTGTCTTCCCTGAGCTGTGGGCAATAAAAGAGATAGGCGAGTCAATAATCATGCCCTCTGGTGTCCCAGGGTGGTAGTGCTTACCTCAGACAAGTCTAGAAGGTGACCCACTGATGTACATGCTAGACAGTGTGCAATGTCAACTGATTTTAAGAATTAATACAAAATATCTTGATCACACAAAATTACACACATCAAAACTATGAAGCAGGTCATTTGTCCATTCATTTTTTCATTTTCAATCCTAATTTTACCAGGGATCACAGGATATCAGTTCAGCTCAAAACTAATCAGTATATTTGGTATTTTTCCTAATGTGAAATATGGTTATTTTCCTATACAGTCGACCCTTGATATACAAACGGCCTGATATGCGAACAACTTGGTTTACGACCAAAATTTTTGTTTTGAATTACGACCAACGTCTTGAGTTACAATCCAAATGCGGTCATGTGTATCCGCTTGTGCGATTGTAAACAAACAGCCAAGAGCATTCATAAGTGTCAGTTGGAGCCCAGATACATGTGTTTGTGGGCATAACTTCGGTCAGTGCAGTGATTTATATAATTTATTTTGATAATTGCTATCAAAATGGCCCCAAAAAATCTGGAAAAGAAGCTAAGGAAGAAAGAAAAGGTAATGAAAGTAAAGAAAGCGATTATAATCGAAACACAGAAGGAAACTGTGTGGAAATATTAGAGTGTCGTTCGTGTAGCTGATCTCACTAATATGTACAGCATGTCGAAATCCACCATCTCAACAATTTTACAAAGAAAAGATTTGTATAAGGAAGCTAGTGTTGCTAAAGGTGTTACTCAAATGAGTAAGTCATGATCAATAGTGTTAGACAAGGCAGAAAAGCTATTATTAGTGTGGATAAACAAAAGGCAGATGGCAGGTGATTGATGACATTGTCACTATAGCAGAGTCCATAGGCTTGCAGGAAGACAGTGGTGATGTTGAGGAACACTCAGAGGAATTGTCTACAGAGGAACTTCAGCAACTTCTGGCTGAGCAACAGAGAATGGCAGCTGAGGAGCTTTCTGAAGAGGAGGGGGAGGATCAACAATCAGTGCAGCAAATCTCATCTTCTGAAATAAAGGATATGCTGAAAAAATGGACAGAGCTACAAACATTTGTAGAGAAGACCCATCCAGACAGAGAAAAAGCTAATTGTTGCATTAACTTGCTTAATGACAGTGTCATTAGACCAGTTTTTATTTTCGAAAAGGTTGAGACCTAGTGAGCCAGAAGCAGGTCCTAGTGGGCTACAGCCTCTCCCAAGCAGAGAAAGGACACCAGAGAGCCAGAGTCCCGATGTTCTTATGGAAGGGGGGGCTCGCCTTCCAAACAATAATCGCGTTCCATTTCATTCTCCTCCTCCTTCCTTCCTGCAAGCCAAAGATGCCAACTTAAATGGTGAGTACAGTATGAAATTGTTGTTTCTGGTAAGCTAGAACTTTATATAACTTTTTGGTTAATACATTAGAAAAATTATTGGTGTTTTTGGTAAATTATGCACATTATACAACCCTTTTTTATTATGAAAAGTTTAAGTAAGTGTTGCTGCGGGAAGTTCAGAACACATTATGGGTATTTCCATTATTTCTTATGGGAAAAATAGTCTTGACTTACAACCAACTTTAGTTCCAATCAGCCCTCACAAATGAATTGAGTTCGTAAGTCAAGGGTCCACTGTATATTCTTACTTTGACTGTGATATAAAATTCATTGTCACGCATGTGTGCATGGGAGAAAGCTTAAGGGCTTTGGTGACGGTAATTACCTGCCGGACCTGGCATTGCCGCTGTGTACTAATGCCTTCCCTTCTCCTTCCAGTGCAGAATGGAAGACTGACAGCCATTCCATCGGTGACATCACTTCTCTGTCTCTCCACCTGGACCCTCCCCTCCCTGATACTTGAACTCATAACCCAGAAATAGGCCATCTTGTTTCAGTTCCTATTTCAAACTCCAGTCTGAAAAGACTACTCTGCATTTACAGCATGTTTTCAATGCTTTTTGCACATTCAATTAGACAAAGCCACCAAGGTTATGCCCCCAATTCATTACCTTCGTTTGCGTCCAGTTTTAGAACATATTAAGATATGCTGTTATATACTTCTTCTTATACACAAGAAGAAATAAGAATAGTTTCATCGGCTTCACGCAATTATAATACCACCAGCAACCATTCTTAACATTATTAATGCATCCTTAACAACAAGCTATGTTCCTAAAGCCTCAACAGTAGTCTTGTATTAGAGAAAACATGTTTAGATCAAAATACTCATGCATTTATCTAATTTCACAAGCACATATATTGTCATTCTCATTTCGCTTCTTATTTTGCCTTAAAAGCTACTTGGAAAGTTTCTTTACATAACAGAAACAACAATATTTTTCATAATCAATGATATTACTTCCACCAAAAGATGAAATGTTACACTTGTAATGCATTGAGATTTAGGTTAATTTGACACTTTTTATCACACACTATTTCACAGGCTTTATAATTAGGCTTGTCTGTCAGTATATTACTTAAGTGATTCAGTTGGAGTTTATCAAATAAAGAAAATGTAATGCAAGTATTCATTTACATGGTGTTCCTCAGAAATTAGTATTCAGACTGATTCTGCTTTCTCTTTATATCCTATATTTAGAGGAAGCATTTTTAAAGAATAAAGTGGACAGTTTTAGTTATAAGCAGATGATATTTAGCTGTACTCATCAATTACTGTAAACATATAATTATTTTCCAATTGTGCATTTGTTAATTGCTTCAGTAAACTTATGGGAAAACTGAAAAATGTAATTCCTATTGTATAAACTTTTGTAACTTAGAAAGCCGGAATATTAGTTGCAGTTTAAAACAGGTTCAACCTTATGTATTTAAAATGGATGGATAAATGACTGAATTACTTATGGATGCTAAGAAAAAAAGGAAATAAAGGTTATTTCTTAAAGTGTATATCATAATAAAATATTCCTAAGCCCATTTAATCCAATTCAGGGTCATGGCAGCATTAAATGCAAGACAGGAACCAAATTTGGATGGATCAGCAAGTCTACCTCTGAAATGTAGGAAAGAGAAAGTGAATTGATTGATTTATTTAAACTAGGACTGACTGTTATAACTGCACAGGCAGTTTACACTACTTTATTTTTTAGCTACCTAGTAATTCAAAGAGCTGCTAAAATAATCATTACTAGAATTAGGAATTATGCTGCTTTAATATTAATTGAATCGTTTAGGCCATGAAGGTGGGTGTGTAGGGTTAGGAGAGTACTCTTGTGAGTACACACCCCATCCAGTGCCGGCTCTGGCTTTAAACAAGGGCTTCACACAATCGTAACGTTGTATTGTTATGTATTCCTTGCATTGTAAGAGGTTCAACAAAGTAATGGGTAGCAAAAGAAACGACACATTGAAAGTAAAAAACTTTAATGGCAAAAACCAAAAATACTTTATAAAATATAAGCATTTATCATGTGATAGAGGGGCATATATTGTATGTATTGTATTAAAAATAACTCCTGCACTGAATCCTCAAGGTGTACTCTTCGCCGTCTGCTCTTACCCATTGCTGACTTTACTGTGCTGTCAATATCTGTATCCCTGTATCCCTTGATGAAACTCTACCAGACTTAGTACTTAAATCTAAAGTGAAAACTCATATTTTCTCCTGGTGCTTTAATCAATAGCATTGACAATTGCATCGTTCGTGACTTTTTTATTTCCTTGTTTTTTCCTTTCAGCATGTGTACTTTAATTTCTCCCAGTGCTTCATGTTAAAAATATATTTGGATGTCCTTGTGTTTTACTCCATCTCATAATATGCATTGCTATACACCATTGTCTTTGTTTTGCAGATGTCTAGTGTTTTGTGAAAGGTGTGGTGTTAAGAATGGTCAACTAAAATAAGAGACTCTCCTAATGTAAAACCTTTTATGAAATATATGCATAAATATATTGGTAATGATGTTTCCTCCTAAGTTTATTGTGGGTGCATTACATTACAACCAGTGTGTACGAATGTGGACTAATCCCTGTCATGCACATAACACTCAAGTTCAATATTAAAAGTAGTCTGTAGCAGTGTTATAAAAAATATAAAAAGAAAAAACTTACAAAGGTATATCTATAAAAGCTGATATATAATTTTATGATAACAATTACAAAACATATTAAATATACATAAAGAAAAACAGTAGGACAATAAGTAACCAAGTGTAACGAATTACTAATACAAATATGCAAATTATAACATTGTAATAATAACCAAAAAAGTAATAATGGGAAGGTTAAGACATTGCTGAATATTCAAACAAGAAGTAAAAGACTTAATTTGAACACATGAAGTTCAAAGTAGATACAGCACATCATACAACAGCTTCAGTTGTATGTGAGATTTTCAGTAGCCAAACGTCAACATTAGGCAGAAGTAAAAGAAATCTGCCAATGCTTGTCATGACCTCCAGTTCTTTCTTCGGGGCTTTTCGGCTTCATAAAACTAATTAAACAAAAACATTTTCTTGCTAGATATCCCATAAATAAAAGGTACTGATAACATTTAAAATGTACCAACAAAATTGTTGTATTACAAAAACTGTCAGTTGTGAATACTAGATATATACTAGACTGAGTGATAATTAATGAGGACAATTTACTCATATTGCAGAACGTCAGTCAGTCAGTCATTTTCCAACCCGCTATATCCTAACACAGGGTCACGGGGGTCTGCTGGAGCCAATCCCAGCCAGTACAGGACACACACACACACAAAGCACACACTAGGGAAAATTTAGGATCGCCAGTACACCTAACCTGCACGTCTTTGGATTGTGGGAGGAAACCCACGCAGACACGGGAAGAACATGCAAACTCCACGCAGGGAGGACCCGGGAAGCGAACCCTGGTCTCCTTACTGCAAGGCCACCATGCTGCCCTTTGCAGAACATTTTATTCAAAATAATGAAAAGTAGGGAAGTATGATCATTAACTATCCAGATCTAATTCAGCATTGCTGATTTAGAATATAGGAAGTCACTGCAAACTGCCGAAATTCTGAAAGACTGGAAAATGGAACATATTATCCCATTATATAAAAAGGGTAATCAGGCAGACCCAAGTAACTGTAGGCCAGTAAGCTTCACGGGCATCAAAGGTAAATTAACGAAAGGAATTATTAAGAATATGATTGAGCAGCACATGGCTCAAACAGGAGTTTTACTGAAGAGTCAGCATGGGCTCAGTATATTACTAATACTATTACTAGTGTATTACTAACATGCTGGAATCTGTGAGGAAGCAAGAAAAGGGTATGATCAAGGTGGTGTACTGTATATGGTATTATTTATTTTGACTTTCAGAAATCATTTGACTACATCCCACAAGAGATGTTGGACTTCAAACTAAAAGAAGTCGGAATCCAGGGTGTTGTGCGTAAATGAGTGCAGAATTGGCTAATGCTGGAAATAGCAGTTCCTTCAAACAACCTCCAGTCTATCAATTCTTTTTCTGGAAAGGGAGCCTAAATGTGTAAACAGATATCTATACTAATAAAAGGCAAAGCCCTCACTCACTCACTCACTCACTCACTCACTGACTCATCACTAATTCTCCAACTTCCCGTGTGGGTGGAAGGCTGAAATTTGGCAGGTTCATTCCTTACAGCTTCCTTACAAAAGTTGGGCAGGTTTTATATCGAAATTCTACGCGTAATGGTCATAACTGGAAGCAGTTTTTCTCCATTTACTGTAATGGAGATGAGCTTCAACGCCGTGGGGGCGGAGTTTCGTGTGACATCATCACGCCTCCCACGTAATCACGCAGTACATAAAACCAGGAAGACCTCAAAAAGCGCAGAAGAAAACATGCATTATATAATTGAGAAGGCAGCGAAACAATAAGAAGCGAGCGAGTGACATATACAACCATATTCATGAGTTCTGCTACTTCGGAAACAAAGCACGATGTAAACCTACACTTTAAATTAAGTTCATAGACAGGCTGCGCTGGCGTTTGTAATTTAGTGCCTGCCCATATAAGGCCGTCCGTCAGCGGCAATCCAATAGCAAACTGCCACGGGTAAATATTCACGGGTGAAGGACTGTGCTTATGGAGAGGAAGATGAGATGGTCAGGGTGGTGTTTGACACAAACTCAGCTAAACTGCGAGAGAAAGTTTTAAGTGCCAGGACTAAGGTAACATTAAATACAGCCATGGACATAGCACGAGATGGCACCAGCACAGCTGGGAACCTTCGATGCATGTACACCGAGTGGCTCACGTGAACTGACGCAGTGCACAGATAAAAGCAACAGTTCCAAAGAGCTGAACAAAACCGAATTACACAATTGAAAAGGCAGCAAAAATATGAAGCATCTGATACAAGCATATTCATAAATCCAGCTACTGCGAAACAAAGCACACGTGGAAAAAGTCAATGTCCCGCTAAAGGAAGACAGTGTAAAAAAAACCCGTGCATGCAGTGTGTCAGGTCTCAGATAAAGAAGAAGACGAGCTGTTTATTGATGCAGTAAGAAACGAATCGATGAATGAAACCTGTCATCTTTACAACGATTGACAAACACGGAATGTAACTTGAACACAACACATCCTACAAATACGAACCTGATTGAAAGAAATAATGATAATCAAATCCTTGATGACAGCAACACTCAGTAACACTCACAAAACAAATACTGTATATTGACAGTCATGTTACGTTATTTTTAAAATGTTCCCTTTTCTTTTCTAGCTTTTTAACACACTACTTCTCGCTGATACGCGGTATATATATATGTATATATATATAACCCGATCTACATACTCCAATAATGGATACTTTATTCGCCATCAGTGATTGTTTTGGTAAAGCCATACTCAGTGTATTCATTAGATGAACGGTAAAAAAGTAAGAGCGAGGGGAGGATGACTTATTGAGGCATGCAGGCTGTAGTGCGTCAACTCTATCTGAATTGCGCGATCACATTTGAAAAATATATCTTTTCAAGTTCTATTTAGTCCATATGTGTCAAACTCAAGGGCAGGCCACATCCGCCCGGCGTAATTATATCCGCCCGCGAGATCATTTTATATACTGTATTATTGTTATTAAAGCCCGGTATATGAAGCGCTGGTAACACAATAAACTACAGATCCCATAATGCAGCGCTTCAGCTGCCTTGCCGAACACTTACCGCGTTAATCAAGTCTACCTTAAGATGCTGCAAGTTATTGCGAAGCTAGCTCACACGATGCTGAAGAGAAAAGTTGATTCTGAAAATAGAGCCTTTAAAAACCGATGGGAGGCTGAGTATATGTTTACTGAACCCGTGTGTCTCATTTGTGGAGCTAATGTGGCTGTAATTACAGAATTTAATCTAAGACGGCACTATGAGACAAAACATCAGGGTAACCTGAATGCAATGCAGAAGATACAGAAAGCAGAATAATTAAATAAGAATCTGACACTTCAGCGGACGTTTTAACCGTGCACAATCACAAAGTGATTTCAAGTGAAGCTGCTTTTATGGGAGACACAAATGCACCAGTGCACCTTGCCCCACTTTCCCTGTTGCCAAGTAATGTTAAACCAAGTCGTCACTACGGTGTTCCCAAATACGCACTTTGCTGATAAACTGAGCGCACTGAGTTTGCACGGCGCTTTGGTGACTTTGAAGAACAAAAAGTCCGTCTACATGCGGCTCGAACCTTGTGCATGTTTGGTAGCACATATCTGTGTGAGAAGCTCTTCTCAGTGATAAAGACTAACAAAACAGCACACAGGAGTCGCCTCACTGATGAGCACCTGCAATCCATCCTGAGAATCTCCACAACACAGAACCTCACACCAAACATAAACGAACTTGTGGCCAAAAAAAGATGCCAGGCGTCCAGCTCTAAAATGACATATGAGCAAAGACAACTGAATGATTTGATTTGTTATTGCTGAAAGGAACACATTTTATTTATATTTCCAGGTTTTGTTATGCAGCATGTTCATATTTGAATTTGTATAATTTTGACAGGATATATTTTTATGGAGAGCAAAATCTTTTGGGATATTTAAAATCTAAGTTTATTTTTTATAAAATATAAAATTACATAAGAGTAAAGAAATTTGAATGTTTGTTCTTTTAATGTTTACTTTATTTCTAACTTGTATAATTTAGACAGGATATATTTTTATGGAGAGCAAAATATTATAAGTTGTTTAAGGTTTGAGTTGATTTATTCAGGAATAATATTCCTGTCTGTTTTACCATTCCTACCAAAGATATTTCTGTCGACTAAATAAAATTCCTTCTATTTAAAATTTAAATAGAACTTGAACAAATACGATAGTTCATAATATCCACGCAGACTTGCACGTAAGAGCGGGTGTCATCCGTTTTAACAAACAGCGTATTGCACTGATACGAAATAGCTGTGTGTGTATATATGTAGATATGTATGTATATGTGTATATATGTTTATATATGTGTGTGTGTATGTATATATATATATATATATGTATTTGTGTGTATATATGTGTGTGTATGTATGTGTGTGTATGTATGTGTGTATGTATATGTATGTGTATATGTATAGATATGTATATATATATGTTTGTGTGTGTGTGTAAATATATATATATATATTTATATTTATATATATATATATATATATATATATATATATATATATATATATATATGACAGCAACACTCATCACTCACAACAGTGACAAAACAATAACATTGACAATCATGTTACGTTATTTTCAAAATGTTTCCTTTTCTTTTTCATTGCTTCTTTAACACACTACTTCTCCGCTGCGAAGCGCGGGTATTTTGCTAGTGTTCAATAAACTGAACAATTGATGCCACATTGACTTCCTTATCACTATTCATAAAGGCTTTTGCTTCCTCACTCCAGTGCATGTTCTTCCCCAAGTACTGAGTGCGCAACTTTAATATTCTCGCCTTCACAAACTGAAATGCTTCAGTTGGTGTCAAGTTGTTTTGCTGTAGTAATCTGCTCAATTCAGTGAATTCACCAACCAAGTCATTGAATATTATTAGTGCAGCTCGAATCTGTGGGTTGACCAGCTGCTTAATGTAGTATTTGCTGATTGGATCATTACATTCTTCGACCTGTTTCTTACAGTATTCGATCAAAACGGGAATATTTCTCATTATAGTTCTTAGTTAAAAATGCCTAGAAAGCCGTCTCACTTCATTCAGTGGCCGAAATAAAACAGAATCATTGTCTAGATCTGCCGCCACTTCTGTGAATTCTGTTTGTTTCACCGACAACCTACTAAACATTGTATACACTGTTTGCAGTAGAGTCTCAATGTCCTGCATTAACTGAACGTGCTTGCAGGCGTCATCAATGACGAGGTCTTCCCGGTGAGCGACACAGTGTTTTTCGAACAAGTGTGGAATATCACAACGAAGTTGAGCACCCACACAATTCTTCCTATTGAGCATGACTGACACTCCATGTGACGTAAACATTGCCAACTTTTGCATGTCTACTGCATTGTCTGAATGGCTTCGACAATTGATCTGCTATCACACACCATCAGATTCACGATACCTGCAAATACTGTATCAAAATTGACATCACCATCATGACAGAATCTAGTGTATAAAATTAACATTTTCATCACAGATATGTCAGTGCTTTCATCAACAACGAGAGTATGGAACATGGTGCTGCCGAGATCGCTGATAATTTCCTGCTGAAGAATATTGTTTATGCATTCTACAAATTCGAAAGCATAATTCTTACTATGCCAGCTGTTCGGAATGGTCACATATTTTGCCATATGTTCATGCAACTCTTGCACTGCTAACATTGACATTTTCATCTGAATGGCCAGCAAGACGCCATCAATCAAAACATTTACCCCATCAGCATTCGCTGTTTTCCGCTGATAACAACGTTCTCATTTGTCAATCTTCTGCAGTTCCATTTAAAAACTGACGCAGACGCAGATTTCTGACAATGCAGCTTTGACCTTTCTGAGATAGGTGATGCACCAAATAGTTCATCTTCCAATTGTCCCGTTGTTTGCCTGTGCTAAATTATCCAGGCATGCGGCTTTCTTGGCAGATGATGTTGTCCCTGTTGTTTCGATAAATGGAGATTTCGCCAAGTGTTGTCATCAGCTTTTTTGCTGGTGTTGGCATTTCTGTCTCAACAAGCCCGCTAAGCAATTCTGGTTTAAATTTAGACGCACATTTTTTCTTTAAAAAATTATTTAACTTTCTATCACTTGTGGACTTGCACTTCGACATTTTTATGTCCGGAAAAACAATGATTGTTTAAGTGTACATATGAGTTATACAGCTGTTGAACGTACATGGTACACACTGTACAAACAAGTTACTTCCTAGTGCGTATCGTACTGAAATGTGATTAACATGCTACAGCATCGACACACGCAGTGTTACAGCTGTTAGCCCGACAATGTTCGAGGTCTTCCTGATGCACGCAGCCTGCAGCCTAAAGGCCCATTTATACTTCGCGCTCAGAACGCGTACGCAAACGCATCATGGCTGCCACGCATTCCCAGCGTTCATTTGAGCAGGTCCTCAGAAATTAGCGCAACACATGCGCGAGTTGCAGTACCAGCAAAAAGTCAGGGGGGTGCAGTGTGCTAAAAGTCGGAACGTGATGTCAGTGTCTGTTTACTATCTACATGTGACAGAAAGCCTCTATGCTGATCCCACGGGATGAATGCTTCGTTGTGCCTATCTACTTTATAAGAGTTATGAAGAAAATAAAGATTTTTGACTAACAAAAATAAAAATTAATATTAGTCTAGCAATGCATGTTGTACATGATTAATTATTGTTTCATTCTAGGATAGGTAAAGCTGCTACTTTCTGATTCTGAACAGAAGTGTACAGTAGTCAAAACAATCTTTTTAATTTGTCTGCATATTATGACTACAGGTTGAGTAGTCATATTTCTACTTTAGTTATTTTGTACTCGGTTGAAACATGCAATATATACATATATATGTGTAACCACATCACAAGAGACTGATATGTTATCAGCTGTTATGAGAAAATCTCTTGCTAATGACTGACAGACTGTCTTGCTCAGTCCTGAAGCTTCATATGACCATGCCAAGGTCTGTGGCTCTTGTGATACTTGTCAGCACTAATTTCTTAGCTAATGTTCCTTGTACAGTTCTTCCTTACTTGCTGTGACTCTTTTCACTAAGTACGGGAGCGAATCTCTACATTAGATCTATCCCTCACATAAAGAGCAAGCAGGTTATCTTGTCTAGCTGATCAAAGTGTACTATAGGAAATTTATATACAGGAATTCTTTTCTTCCTTAACATTTTTATTAGCATGATACCAAATTAATAGATGAAACTCTTGGAAAGAGTAAAGAGTAAGAGAACAAAAGTTAATGTTAGATGATTCACATATGATATAGATTATAAGGAATAAAATACTAGAACATCTAAAGAGCTAACAAAATGATACATTGGAGTAGACTGATACAGTCCAGTTGAGGTATAAGCTCAGTATGTGTTATAATGTGAATGTATTAATTTTCAAAGTACATTTAGTCAACTTTGTGGTGCTAGGAGCCTCAGGTAATCTCAGTGGCACTGGACACACGATAAGGAAGCAACTGTGGATATGGTTCTAGACCATCACAGGGCACCTTTCCTTATATCAGGCAAAATTAAAGTTGGCATGTCTTTGGGAGGTAGGGACAAAACTTGTGCAAAAACCCACCAAGAAATGGGGAGAACATGGAAACTGTACATAGAGAGTAACATGTCTAGATTAATTCAAGCCTCTGGATTTGTAGCAGTGCTAACTACTAGGACAAAGTGCCACTCTGAGGCCAATAAAGTCAAAAAATAATTACAGGGAGTAGAGTACAAGACACAAACGTAAATGAGTATCACCTGGCCAAGATGCTATCATTGAGCAGAAGACAAAAGAGTCACATCTTGCACTTTCTGCACATAGCTTTATCTTTATTGAGATGATTACAATCCTTAATTCTGCTAGTTTCATTTGATCTTCTAGTATTCCTTAATTTTTAATTTTATTCCTTTTTTAGTCATTTTACTATCTATCTATCTATCTATCTATCTATCTATCTATCTATCTATCTATCTATCTATCTATCTATCTATCTATCTATAGTGCCATCCACTATTATTGGCACCCCTTGTAAAAATTAGTAAGGGTTAGAAAAAATCACTGTTTGCTGAAGAACCATCATCTTGCACTAAAAATGAGAAGCATCTGACTTTTAATTCAAACAAATTCATTCAAAGAAAAACCCTCATCATATATATACTGATTTTAAAGTACTAGGTATAGCAAAACAAAACTGGCAATATTGTTTCATTTCCTGACACATGCATTGTGGCCATCTCCTGAATGTGACCCTTGAATTTGCATGTTGATTTCAATTGTGATATGATTCAGATTTTCACAGTTTTGCCTCTGAAACATTTTTGCCACTGTCACCATCTGTGTTGCATCGCTGAATAGCATTATCAGCTTGTGTCTAAACCAAACTAGTGATCTATAATGCTGTTGGCTTGACTACAGGCAGGTGGCATATCTGAATTAATTTTAAAGAAATTGGTTAAAGCAAATGAAAGTTACCATAAAAAAAAACATTTTAAGAACTAACTGCTGGCAAGCTGAGAAGGGATAAAATGGAATATTTCTACAATGCTATCCAAAAATTAAATGCTTTGTGGGAAAGGAAAAAGGCACTGTTAAATATTCATGCTATCGCCTACGTTATCATAGATCTTCATATCATGTTATATTTAGGTGTGTTTGCTTAAAATGTGAAACGCACTTATGTCTGTCTCTCAGTTTGTATGAAACAACTCAACTCCATGGGTACTGATTTAATTGAAATTTGATACTACTATCCTTCAAGCAAATTTGTCAGAAAACATCAGTAACTGATGAGGTATCTTAAATACAGACTGTTGGAAAATGTTTGTAAATTCAAAACCTCCCATTTTGCAGTAGTACTAGCAGTACAAGTCGTAGTAGTATTGTCACATTTATAGAGTATTGTCAGATTTTTACTTGCAGTTTCAACCAGCTAACACTCTCTGGAGCCATACATTTAAAAAGCATTGTAGATTTCTCTAAATTATCCATTTTAAAACAGAAAAACATTCTGTGTATCTTCATGTACTGATTAATTTACTGTTTCAAATTTACTTTGAGAGGGGTTATTTCAACTCATGTATTTTCTATGTTTTCCTACATGTGTGATGGCAAAACAGATTCCCAATACAAGTTATGCAAATGGCGGCCTAAACACATGCACGGACTGGAACATACAGTCAACACTGGCTTACGCAAAACTCTGCAACAGCAACTCACTTCCTCCACTGCTTAAAGTCAGACCAAATAAGTTAAATGATCTTTAAAATGGCTAAAGTAAAAATGCAAGTAAAGAAAGCAAAAAGTCATTTGGCATATGTAGAAGTGAATGGAAGAGGAAATGACTCCCTATAGGCAGTTCTGTAAACTGTTATGTATACTGTGAATAAACCTGTACTGTGCATTTACATTACTCTGAAAACAACTTCTTGGTAGAATTATTTTCCCATTGTAATAATTTGATATTTCACACACACTATAAATGACAAGTAATACACTTCAATGACCTGCTATCGTTCATGGTTAACTACTTTGCAACAAACAATTTTAGCTTTAGACTTCAACAACAACTTTACATCTTTATCAGGCACATCTTTAAAAAGATTTTATGTGTAAGAAATACGAACTACAATTAAAGATAGACCTTCCACAACCAATGACTAACAAAAGGATTTAAATGATGCAATTCTCACATCCTTTGAGGTGGAAGTTAGTGTCTGAAAAATGTGACTTGGCCACTATAAAGTATTTGACCTCAGTTTTAGTTACATGATTTTTAAAAATGTTATTAAAAAGTAAATGTGACAATAAAGATCTCTAATCTGATCTAATCTATCTAAAAACTGTATGTTTTATGTACTCAATTAATGCATGTAATTACATTCTATTCTCATTGTTATTTTTGAATGTGTCTCATTCTTACAAAATTACTAAATAATCAAAAATATGATATTACTGTTGTGGATGAAGTACATAAATAAAAATTGAAAATGCTTGAACTTTCAGATAAGTAAACCAAGTTCCTAGATACACCTGAATATTAATGCATGCTCATTTTCTATTTCCTTTCAAAGGCAATGTTGTCATTTATGCCAGTCATTTCCTTTGCCGTAGTGATGGATCTTAAGTAAAATTTAAACTTTTGCGCCTCAGTATCGGAACCAAAACAATACTGAAGAAAATATAGATAACAACTCCCCCTGCAACCCACTGTATCATCCCTCTGGCCCGTACATGAACACTACCCATCTCTACTACACTCCACTCACCTGGGTTCAAAGGCAACTCGACTGGCACAATATCCCCCAGTTTCGCCAAGGTCTTTCCAAGGATCATAATTTCTTAATTAAGCATTCCCCCTTGAGGTTTCAAGTGCGCCACTGTATGCATATTATAATGAAGAGCAGAGGTGGGTTTATGAGAAGCAGGGTTCCCCTTGGAGTTTCAAAAATGATGATACAACCATATGATAAGTCAAATAGTATGCTAATATAAAAATATTGCTTTAAATTAAGGGGTTTGTGGGGCCCTTGGCAGGTCAGTGTGCAAGGTGCCAGAACACAACCATTAACTGCTGTTTTAAGATTTTGGTAGTGTGATACTTTTTTACAACCTGCATATCACATAACACTAGTTTGCTGTTGTAAGTATAGTGGGGTGTTATGGAAATAGGAGCATGAACAAGGTTCAAGGTCCATGGTTTCTTCATTTAGTCATGTTTATATAGTACAAGAAAATATGAAATTTGCCTTCTGAGTTGCATCTAATAACAGACAGAAAGAAATAAAACAAACAAATAGAGACAAGACAGGTTAAGGTAAGGTACTTTGGTAGTGCATGTTTACATAAAAATGAACAGTCAAACATTTAAGTACATTGAGAAACAAAAATGAAAAATTGATTACAACTTACTGCCGATAGTAGCAACTAAAACTATGGCAAATCAACCAACAATGCTAGAACATATCACATATAAGATTTCAGAATTAAATCCTACATTTCTTATAAGTTAGTGCCTAATGACATAACAATATGTTCAGGGAATAAAAAAATGGAACTACATTACCGGCTGCAGCATGACTGTCTCAAGTTATAGCAATGATGAAAATGGACTTTTTCTTTGGTAAGCAGATGACAGTTAAGTCAAATTAAGTAATGGCTACCTGATTAAAAGGGAAAGGAGTACTCAAGGTGGGAAAAAAGGGGCCACATGAGTTGAAACAGGTGATACTATGGTGTTACTTTGATTAATTTCATAGCAGAAAAACTGGACAGATACATTTGCATGTCTATTTCTAAATTTTGCCTCAGGTTCTGCAGTGCTGGGGTGATGGAATGACTGCTTTGGGGGCAAATGAAGGCTTTTGTGAATCTAAGTAAGAAAGAAAAAATTAATATGGAATAGAAGATGTCCCACAATGTTAAAAACTCAAGCAGAAAGAAGAGTTCAGTAAGAAAAGGGCACTGTGCAGAAATGAGAAAAGCCGCCTAGGAATTATGTCTGCAAAATGATTCAAAAGTTTTAAAAAAAGCTGTGTAAGGAAGCAATAGACAATAATGGATTATATTATGTTAAAGCACTCACCATAATATATGTACTTTACATAAAGTATCCTTTAAAAAAAAAAATACAAAACCTCAGAGTGCATTGGCTTTACTTTCTAATGCTGGAAACAGTCTGCAGCTCATCATTAAGGGGTTGCCAAGCAAACAGGTCCTTCAACTGTATTTGACAATAGGATACACATCTAGCCTAAAACATTTGAAGTATTTAAACAAGAAAAAATTAGACCTTCTGCACAGCTTCATTTTTCACCCACAAAATCAATACATGCTGTACTTTAAAACTGATGCCCATATAATGCCTATGCAGGTCCATGTAACACATTTTTGGACACTGGTGAAAAGTGCTGCGTACCGTTTTAACCCATTTCTTTTAATAATAAAGCCAAGCTTCATCTCATCAACATGTATCTATTGGGTTTCTAACCCACTTATCCAGAGCAGTGTCATGCCGATATTAGAAACACCGGGCACAAGGAGAGAAGAAAGCTTGAATATTCTGCCATCCCATTGCAGGGTATGCCAATAACACTGCAGCATAACTGTACCATAGAAGAAAATTACAAGCCGAAAATTAATTTAAAGAAGAGCAGTGACTTCCAATTGTACATCTGTTCTAAAACATGAAGACAAACCTCTGTAATTACATCTTACACAACTAAAACTATTCTTCTTGGATCATGAGATAATTCAATGGATGTTTCTGAATAATACTACCAATGGCGTCTTTTTCCTTGTGCTACTACAGGGTAATTGATTACCAGAAGAGCAAGATAAATACAGTATATTGCACTGCAAAGTTAAGACGGTGCTATTAACTGTAGTTCAGAGAGACCAAGGAAAGTAACTATCAATCGGTCTCAAAGAGGTTCTGGCTAACCATCAGGTGACTCAGCAAGGGAAGGCAGGGACTCACCAAGGCTGGTGGTGGAAGGAACACTTTCTGGAGCTCCTGAATCCAATAGACACAACCTTTGTGGAGAAGGCAGAGTTGGATGCTGATGGAAGACCAATGCCAATTCCCCTGAGGTCACTGAGGTAGTTAAACTCTGCAGTGGCAAGGCCCCGGGGGTGGAAGAGATCCGCCCAGAAATGCTGAAGGCACTGGACATTGTTAGAATGTCATAACTGAGATGCCTGTTCAATCCTGCATGGTTTTCGGGAGCTATGCCTCTGTAGTGGCTGACCATTTTTAAAAAGGGGCCCAATCAGTCTACATGTGTTTTGTGGACTTACAAAATGTATATGACTGGAATGCTGTGGGAGGTGCGGGGAGAATATGGAGTACTGGGGCCCTTAATAATAGCTATTTGGTTCCCGTATAATCACAGTGAGAGCTGAATCCGCATAGAAAACAACAGCACTGTTTCCAGTGAGTGTGTGACTCTGCCAGGGTTGTGCTTTTTCTCCTATGCTGTTTGTGGTTTTCATGGACAGGATATCAAGACACAGCTGGGGAGGGGAGGTGTTCCAGTTCTGTGACCTTAGATTTGCATCACTGCTTTTTGCAGATGATGTGGTCCTGTTGGCTTCATTGGGCTGCAAACTCCAGCACACAATGAGACGGATTGTGACTGAATGTGAAGCAACTGGTATGAAGATCAGTAGTTCCAAATCTGACGTCATAGTCCTCAGTAGGAAAAAGGTGGACTCTCATCTCCAAATAGTTACTGCCTGAAGGTGTTGGGGTCGTGTTCACAAATGATGGGAAAAATGTTGACAAATTGGGGCAGCGAGTGCAGGTATGTGGTTGCTATACCGATATGTACTGGGGAAGAAGGAGCTGAGTCAGAATGTGAAGCTCTCAATTTATAGTTAATCTACGTCACTACTCTCACCTATGATCATGAGCTTTGGGTGATGACCAAAAGAATGAGGGTGGGTACAAGCTGCCAAAATTAGCTTTCTCCACTGAGTGGCTGGGCTTTCCCTTGGAGACAGGGTGAGAAGTGCTGACATCCAAGAAAGGCTAGGAGTAAAGCCACTGACCTTCTGCATCGAGAGAACCAATTGAGACAGTTCGGGCATTTCATACAAATGCCTCTTGGGTGATTCCCTGTGGAAGTTTTACAGGACTGACCAGCTGGGAGTAAACCCTGGGGAAGACCCAGGGCTCACTGGGAGCATCATATCTCCCAGGTGGCCTGGGAACATTTTGGGATCACATAGTATGAGTTGGCAAGTGTGGCTGGGGAAAAGAACTTTTGGGCTTCACTCCTAAGACTGTTGCCCCCACAACCTGGCTTTGGATAAGCAGTGGAAAATTGAAAATGGATGGATAGACAATTCGATTTTGTTTCAATTGTTTCAGTGAGTCTTTCTAATCAATATTGAATACAGAATTATCTGCAGATCTTCCCCAAATGCCACCACCAGGTTTTAAGACTCTCAGTGTCAGCCTACCTACAGATAGTGTTATGATTTAACTTTGTCCTTCCCTTTATACTGAATGCCACACACTGTATTGACTATGTAATGGACTATTTCCATTTGTACATAAAAAACCTGACATACATATTCATAAAGATAAATAATACATGTGAAACAGTGGCTGCAAGCTGCCATTTTAATAATGAATTCAAGCTAGTCTATAGCATCATATTTAAGGTCATTTGTGATCCATCATTTCAGCCATTTATTTCAAGCAGAACCTCATCACTGTATTTCTGAAAACTCCCATAAGGAGACTTTAAAGCCGTCAGCAAAGAAATATAAAAATGAACAATGGCTAATCAGATTCATACAAAGATCTTCAACAGAAAGACTCTGTTTTCTGCTGTGATTACTGATTTCTACAAGCCTGTCCTGTAGGAGTTATATACTGTACTGAAGATGCAGGCATATGGTAAGCTAAATTAGACAGAGAAGCACCAAAAAAAAGAAAGGTTTGCATATGGTGTTTATTGATTTGGAGAAGGATTATATAATAAGAGTGTAACGAGGTCTGGAGGTGCATGAGAGAGAAAGGAGTACCAGAGAAGTATGTGAGGATTGTCTAGGATATGTATGAGGGAATGAGGACTTGGGTTAAAAGCAGTGTTGGGGTAACAGACAAGATCCCAGTTAGAGTAGGTCTGCACCAGGGATCTTCTTTAAATCCTTACTTCTTTGATCTGGTTATGGATATGTTGAGTCTTGAGATTAAAAGACCAATCCCCATGGTTCCTGCTTTGTTCTGATGAAATTGTGTTGTGTAGCTTCAGAAAAGAAGAAGTAGAGAGGAAGTTGAAAGAATGGAGAAGAGCTTTTTTAAGAAGAGGGATGAAGATATAGGAATAAGACAGGATATATGAGGTTTAATGATGATCAAGATCCAGAAGATTGTCTGATTTTAATATTTAGGATCAGTGGTAGCATGAGATGGAAAACTAGATGCAGATATAACCCATAGAGTATAGTGTGGATGGAACAATGGGTAGAGGGTATCAGGAGTGTGATCAAAGAATAAAAGTGACATATAAAGGGAAGGTTTTTAAGACAGTGATAAGACCAGCAATGATGTATGACGTTGACACATGGGCAGTAAAAGGAACGCAGAAGAATAACTTATATGAGGCAGAAATGAGAATGCTGAGATGGTTGTGAGGAATTACAAAAAAGGGCAGAATAAGAAATGAGACAATCAGATGTATAACAAAAGTGGGAGAGATATCTAAGAAAGTAGAGGAAAGTAGGTTGAAGTGGTATGGACATATGATGAGAATAGACAATGAACATGTGGGCAAAAAAGTGATGGGAATGGTAATACAGGGGAAAGAAAAGCAAGGAAGACCAAAAAAGAGGTGGATGAATAAAGTAAATGAAGTTCTTTTAAAGGAAAATGGCTTGACTAGTGAGGAGGTACAGGACCAAGCTGTTTGGAGAAGGTTGATCAAGCAAATCAACCCCACAGAGAACTTGGAAAAGATGAATTAGAATACATTTTTTTTATTAAATACCACATTTCATTTGGTTACAAATGGGCAAATTGTGTATGTGCCTGGAAGAAATTGTTACCAAGGATGTTACAGGTGCATATTCCTTAACACACAAAATTCTTTTTCATGGGACCAAAGAGATATAAGTAATTTTTATAAGATCTGAACTATGCTACGCATCACACCCTATCAAATCACAAGTGATATTTTCTGCATACAGTCTGACATTTATCTATACTAATAAAAGGCAAAGCCCTCACTGATTGACTGACTGACTCACTCACTCATCACTAATTCTCCAACTTCCCGTGTAGGTAGAAGGCTGAAATTTGGCAGGCTTATTCCTTACAGCTTACTTACAAAAGTTAAGCCTGTTTTATTTCGAAATTCTACACGTGACGGTCATAACGGTTGATAACGGTCGCCATGTTGAACTTTTTTTTATTTATGGCCCCATCTTCACGAAATTTGGTAGGCGGCTTCCCTGCGCTAACCGAAAACGATGTACGTACTTATTTCGATGGTATGTCGCCACTGTCGGCCGCCATATTGAACTTTCCAACGTCATTAATTTTCCAACTTTCCGTGTAGGTAGAAAACTGACCCCATCTTCACGAAATTTGGTAGGTGGCTTCCCTGTGCCGAACCAAAACCGATGTACGTACTTATTTCGGTGGTATGATGCCACTGTCAGCCGCCATATTGAATTTTCCAAACGTCACTAATTCTCCAACTTCCCGAGTAGGTAGAAGGCTGAAATTTCGCAGGCTCATTCCTTACAGCTTACTTACAAAAGTTAAGCAGGTTTCATTTCAAAATTCTCCGCATAACGGTCATAACGGTCAACAACGTCCGCCATGTTGAACTTTCTTATTCATGGCCCCATCTTCACGAAATCTGGTGGGTGGCTTACCTGCGCTAACCGAAACCAATGTACATACTTATTTCGGTGGTATGACGCCACTGTCTGCCACCATATTGAACTTTCCAACGTCACTAATTCTCCAAATTCCCGTGTAGGTAGAAGGCTGAAATTTGGTACTTATTTCGGTGGTATGATGCCACTGTCGGCCGCCATATTGAACTTTCAACAGTCTTTATTACTTATGGGCCCATCTTCAAGAAATTTGGTACGCGGGTTCTCAACGCTAACTGAATCCTACTTACGTACATATATATGTCCATAGCCTGCAGCTCAGTCACGTGTGAGGCGTTGGGTCCCCCATCCCAACGCCTCCCACGTTGTTGGCTGCCTGCCTATATAAGGCCGTCTGTCGCTCCAGTCTCTTCATTCCCTTCCTTGCTTCGCCATGGGATTCGCGTCTCCCTGCTGATAACTACAGCCTTTTTATTTAATCCACCCGCATTAACATGTCTATCGAGGTGATCACCATCGATCAAAGACCTGTCACTTACCGAGTGGTTTCCATACCCAGAGATGGTACCTACCTTTTCCATTCTCTTTGTTACATATTGCACGGCCATATCAGGCTCACTCTTGATATCTGGAGAAACATTGTGTCTTATGTATTGAATGACTGGGACAGGTTCAAGGTGTGGACTGATGACGGTAAAGGAGATAATTATACTACACAGGAGCACTAGAAGAGTGAAGTGCTTAAGCCCTTCACCTATGGTTCTGCATGTGAGTTGATGGCTGCCGCTGAATTGTTCAGTTGTCGCTTTCAAGTGAACCGAAATGGCCAAATATTTCACACCTTTCAACAACCGCCAACATCTTAGATTCACAGGTGATGATTTCAGTAGTGGACACTTTGATGTTTATGAATGTTTAAACTCTCAAAAGCTGGATGTGAAGTTATCGATGAAACTGGTTGTATACTTACAACGCTTGACAGATGCCGAATGTCACTTCAACACAAGTCCTACAAATACTGTCGTAATTGAAACAAACCATGAAACTCAAACCGATTATGACAGCAGCAATCCAAGCTGTGAGATTTGAAACAAGGTTACTGTTCACATGGCCAACTGTACGCTTGCATGCTTAAGAGTAAGCTCAGCGCACAGCTTGGTCATATTACAACCAGAGGGCCGAACTCACAATGTGGTATACAAAGATATCCTTAACAAATAATTATTGGTATATTTTCCCTCAGTTTAAAAAGGTTTAATTTTCTTATTAATAAAAACTTTTAAGGCAGTACTTCGCCACTGCGAAGCGCGGGTATTTTGCTATATATATATATATATAGATATAGATATAATGTGTGTGTGTGTATATGTATATATGTGTATATATATATATATATATATATATATAGATAGATATATAGATATAATGTGTGTATGTGTATATATATATATATATATATATATATATAGTGAATAAGGCTATATAAAGCGCCCGACCCGACACAGATTCACACTGAGACACGTGTAAATTGAATAGAAATCTTTTTATTTTTCTCTTCACCCGTGGGTGCACGTCTTCCCCATGTCCCACAGGCCCAACACAGTCCCAAACACTTAAAACAGTTCAAACACTCTTCCCCTGTGGGGCACGTCTTCCCCGTGAACCCCACAGGTATAACACAGTCCCAAAGCACCTTACTTTACACACAGCAATCCTTCCGCTGGCACCACCACTCCTCCTCCTCTAAGGCAACCTCGTCCTCTTCCTCCCGATTCTGGCCCAGAGTGGTGGTTGCTGGCTCCTTTATGGCCCACCCGGGAGTGCTCCTGTTGCTTGTTCACCTGTTCCCAATTGCACTCTCGTGTGGGCCTGATGATTAAACCGGCTCTGGCTTAATTATTTGTGTCTCGTTCCCTGGCGGCCCTCCTGGGTCCCCACAGGGTTGGGGAGAACTCCATTTCCCATGAAACCCTGCGGGAAACTGAGGCATTATTAACCAGGGAGGCTGCCACCAAGCGTCCCGGGGGAGGTACTGAGAAGTCCATGGCTGCTCCCCCGGACCATATACAGCAGGGTCGTCCTGACTGGGCATGGGACCCAGCTGTCCATTATACCACCCCTCTTCCAGATGAGTCTCATGGGACTCAGCGGCCCGTCCCGCGAGGGCTGGTCTTCTCCATAACGGGGAGTTGGTGTCCTCAGCACTACAGTTCTGCCCTGTGGAAATATAAGCAAATGGTCTGGGGGTGTTGCCTCGACGTCGCCACTTGGACGTCCTCACAGGACAACACCGCCAGATGTGGTCACAGTTGCCGCTGTTGTAGCACACTCGACTCCCTTTGGCTCGACCTTTGCGGGAGTGGAAGCCGGCAGGAAACTCCTGTCCGTTCACCTGCTCAGTTGAGGGGTTCCAAGCATCCTGGGGAAATGTACTGCAGAGTCTCTGGTGGCTTCCCCGGAACATGAGCAAAAGGCCGGGCGTGGAACCCGGCCATCCATTACATTGCCCCTCTCCCAGATGAGACTCATGGGGCTCATCGACCTGTCCCACGAGGGTCAGTCCTCTCCTGTATAGGGAATCGGTGTCCTCTGCTCCATGGCTCCGCCCTGTAGAAATATAAAGCAAATGGTCTGGGGGTGTTGCCCCGACGTCGCCACTTGGACGTCCTCACAGGACAACACCGCCAGATGTGGCCACAGTTGCCGCAGTTGTAGCACACTCGACCCCCTTTGGCTCGACCTTTGCGGGAGTGGAAGCAGGCAGGAAACTCCTGCCCGTTCACCCGCTCAGTTGAGGGTTCCAAGCGTCCTGGGGAAATGTACTGCGGAGTCTCTGGTGGCTTCCCCGGAACATAAGCAAAAGGGCCAGGCGTGGAACCCGGCCATCCATTACAATATATAGATATATAGATATACAGATAGATAGATATAGATTATATATATATATATATATATATATATATATAAAATGTGTGTGTGTATGTATGTACAGTATGTATGTGTATTGTGGAGCCGACCCGGACACAGACAGGCGGACATGCTCTTAATCACCACCACACGTTTATTTACAATAATAACTATTTACAAAAGTCAAGTGCACAAACCCCAAACACAGTCCTGGCCATAATATGCCTTTCTTCGGGCCGCCTCCACTCTCCTCTCTCTTGCCTTGTCCTGCCTCCACCCGACTCCAGAGCTGAATGAATGGAGACGGCCCCTTTTAAACAGTCCCTGGATGAGCCCCAGGTGTTTCCGGCATTCTCCGGGCGCCGTCCTAATTCTTCCCCCCAGCACTTCCTGGTGTGGCAGAAGTGCTGGGGTAACAGGTCCCCAAGGCATTGGGGCACCTCCTGGCGGTGACCACGGGCCCCTACAGGGTGGAGCTTCCATGCCCTGTACTCGTGGCCCCCAGAGCAACCAGGAAGGCGGCCCCCACGTGATCCAGGGTGGGCTTAGACCCACATCCGGTCCCTCACGGCGTCCCGGCCGGGTCGTTGCCCCTGGCATCCCTGACAGTATATATATAGAGAGAGATATATAGATATATATAGATATTAGATATAGATATATATACTGTATATATAATGTGTGTGTATGTATGTATGTATGTGTGTATATATATATATATATATATATATATATATATATGACAGCAACACTCATAACAGTGACAAAACAATTACATTGACAATCATGTTACGTTATTTTCAAAATGTTTCCTTTAATTTTTCATTATTTCTTTAACACACTACTTCTCCGCTGCAAAGTGCGGGTATTTTGCTAGTTGGGCTCCTTAGCAGAACATATCCAAGAATGGCTTACCATTCTAACATTCTGTACTAATGCACCTCCAGTCAGTCAGTCATTTTCCAACCCACGTACACAGCAGAAATCATTTTATGACACTTCTCTGATGGACTGAGCAATTACCACACATTATCTGTTTAACAAGTCACACTAAAATTGTGTTTTCTACCTTACTTTATGCAGTTTCCTTATAGCTCCATGTAGACGGAGTAGAGCTAAAACATAGAAGCAGCAATAAACACTGCCTTACCACACTATCCTCATACTTTGTAAAATATAAATCCATACTACTGTATTTGTTTTTCCATAGTGCCAGTAACCACCCATAACAAGTATGTATGCCTTTGAATGAACGCCAGCCACACCAGCATACCATCTGTTCTGTACAACTGCTCCATTTGTTAGTGTCTCTTATAACCAGTGTGTGGGTGGGTGTTGAAGTTCTATCATTGCCTAGGCCAAGGTAAGAACATAAACATCTGTGATTTGTGACAAAGTGGAGGTTGAAGGAGAAATATGATGAGGAAAACTAGTAAACAGCCAAAACATTGTATTTCGAAAAGTCAAGTAAAGAGGTAAATTACTGCACTGGATTGTCCTCTTCCTCAAAATTGCAAATGCTGTGTAACTAGTGCCAAAGGGAGATATCATGTGTGGTCGTCACAGTCTCCCGGCTTGGAGCAATAAGCCATCATGAATGGCTAAGGACCAGCCACATTTAATTTGAAGCACCGTTTTTTAACTCATGTTTCAAATTTACCATCAATGGTTAATTTAAATTGCATAACCAACTAAAAGACATAGAGGAGTTGCAGATTTTTACACCTAGTCAATGATAACCGTGACACATTATAGTAAATCGATAAAAGTAAAGAGTCATATGGCAAGCCGAATTAACATTTAGAGATATCTCAAAATGGATTTTAAGATATCTGGAAATGCATTTTAGATATCTCAAATTGACTTACAGATATCTAAAAATGCATCTATTTTAAGATATCTAAAAAGCATTTTATGATATCTTAAATAGATTTCAAGATATCTTGAAATGATATGCTGTACATTTTGAAATATCTGAAATGCATTTTAAGATATCTTTAATGCAATTCGAGATATCTTGAAATACGTTCCTGTGCATTTTGAGATATCGCAAATACATTTCGAGATATCTTAAAATAACTTCCTGTGCATTTCAAGATATCTCAAATACATTTTAAGATATCTTATAATAAACAAGTAGTCCCATTGAAATAATAGGCAATTTTACAGGAAATGATTTTGAGATATCTTGAAATGCATTTAAGATATCTTAAAATGCATGAAAGGTCAATTTAAGATATCTGAAAATTCATTTGAGATATCTTGAAATACAGACACAATTATTTTGAGATATCTGAAACTGTATTTGAGATATCTTGAAATACATTTGAGATATCTCAAAATGTATTGCAGATATCTTAAAATGTAAAGGAAATTATTTTAAGATATCTCAAAGCGAGTTTCAGATATCTTAAAAAGTAAATTACATTTTAAGATATCCAAAATTCATTTTGAGATATCTCTAAATGTTAATTTGGCTTGCCATAGAGTCACGCATTTATCCTTTCAAAGCAAATGTGCAGCATGAAAGCTGGTATAAGCTGGTAAAAGGCTGACTTTCTATTACTACAGATATACTTCGTAAATCACAGTCTTGTCATACTATGCTATTGGGCATAGATATGTCCCCACATAAAACACATCAAATGTGCAGGAAAGTGATAAATCTTCACCAAGAAGCATTCTACTAGGAAAATTTATAGAAAACAAAATGTAATTAGACACATTTTTTGCTATCTTTCCCTTTTACTATCATTCCAAAATTGATTTGGGGTTACTGTCATAAATGCACAGTATATATCATACATTATAGAATAAGTAAATTAATTATTAGCCACCTACAGTAAGAGAAAGGTTCCAAGCAGCATAAACTATGTGCTTGGAACATGTATATTTCACGAAGCTATCTGCCCATTGAATATTTCACTTCACATTTTTTACGTACTTAATGAAGTGTAAGTCTGGTATTTTGCTAAAGTTTATTATGAAATAACAGTTCTTTTTCTATCAAGTATTTGGATCAACTAATACCAAAATCTGGCAGATAAGAACCTTAGCAAGAAAAACCTTTTCTAGGTGTAATTTATGGTCACAAGCCCTCTCTGTTTCTACTGCAACAAGCTTAACATTTTGTATGTGACTTCTGGACAACATACTCTAGTGCTTAGTAATGCTGCATGATGGTGAACAAACATATAAACGGTGCAAGTATCTGTGGCCTCTCTCCCTTTTACAATTTCTCCCAGTGAACCCTGCAATTTTATGAAGTTTTGAGACTTACATTAAAAAATCAACTAAAGAGTGAAAACTTTCTTGTCTGTTTAACTGCCTGGACACTGAAAGACAATGTAAGAAAACTCTTAGCTCAGCTTAGATCTATATACAGTCAGTGCAGTGTGACGCCCGGAACACAGACAGAGACGGACTCAGAATGTCCCAAAACACACGCTTTTATTGCACAGTCCTTAACAACACACAGTGCACAAACCAACAAAATAATGTTCACAGATACCCAGTCCTTTACTTTCTTTTTCTTCTCTTTTTGCTTTTGCTGCCTCCGTTCCTCTCTCGCAAGCTCTGTCCTCTGCGACCTGACTCTGGCTCCCTGAATAGAATGAGGAGGCCCCTTTTATAATGCACCCGGATATGCTCCAGATGCACCCTTATGACCTTCCTGCAGCACTACCTGGTGTGGCGGTTGTGCTACATGGGCACCCAGAAGCACTCCGGGTGTACTTGTTTCCTATTCTTGGCACCACTTCCTGGTTTGGCGGAAGTGCTGCAGTCCATGGCTCTGGAACCATCACAGCACCCCTTGTCGGTGGCCATGGTCCCCAACAGGGTTGAGTTTCCAAGCTCTATGGCCCCCATGCAATTTAGGGGGGCTGCCCTCTTGTGTCCCGGGGAAGGTACTACCCCTATCCCAGTCCTTCCCTTCTCCAGGCATCCTGGTAGGGCAAGATCCCTGGTCATCTATCACAGCAGCCATGACAGCTTTAGAACCTTGCTAGAGGTCCGCAAAGAGGCTTAGAACAAAAACTGATCTTTTAGCAGTGCTTACTAAAAGCAGGTGAATTCATCCTAAAATTCACCATGAATCTTTCAGTCTGAGTTTTTTTTTAACTCTGGCATTTTGCAAAAAATAGAGGATGCTTGCTTCTTAAGAAAAAAAACTATCCATAACTGACTGGTGAAACTTGGTGACTAGTTAAGTCTATGGCAGGCTGTGCTTTTCAGACTGTTAAAGTTTAAGCTTCTTTATGAAAATGTGCCACTGCAGATGTGCACATAGCACCAACCAGTAATACCTTACATAATTGTATACCACACATGTGGCCTTTGTGAAATCCAGTGGGTATACTGTAACATGAAAGCACAACAACTGAATTAGCCAGTGCGAAGGGGCCTTGGTGTGGATAATACTACAAATTGAATTAATTCCAAGATACAACTGCCATCAGAATATTGTCATAACCAGTCCCTAGTGAAATTCTTGCTGTTTATTTGGATCTGCTCTATTTTTGTAAATAATGTATGTCTATCTCTTTGCTGCCGGAACTATGTGAAAAATTCCTTAATCAAATGGGACACTTATGTCTCTTTAGGCAAACACAATTTCAGTATTTTTCTACAGTGAAAGAGTAATGAATGCTGACAGGACCATATCATTTGTAGTCCAATATAAACCAACAAATCAAAGAGAAGCTTTCCCTTAATAGATTTTGATTAATTTATAGATAAATTATTCCTCTGCTCTTAATTCCCAGGACGTTACTGCCCTCTTACATCAGCCTCTGCTCAATTCTATCATGTGATACAGCTGCAACACCAACATCCTGTTTTATCTCCTTGAAGAGAATGTTGGGAGTCTTTATACAGTCCTAGGTGAAGACATAGATCAGCTTATAGGCATTTCATTGATGGTTTCAGTCATTGTAATTGCAAGGAAAATGCCTTAATGTCCGCAAAAGACCAGGGGCCTCATGTATAAATGGTGCGTACGCACAGAAATGTTGCGTAAGAACTTGTCCACGTTCAAATCGCGATGTATAAAACCTACACTTGCCGTAAAGCCACGCACTTTTCCACGGTACCTCATGCCTTGTCTTACGCAAGTTCTCCGCCGGTTTTGCAGACTGGCGGCACCCAGCGTCAAAGCAGTGCTACTGTTCCTGTGTGGTTACTCATTATTTTCATGACGCGGCTTTATAAATACACTGAAACTAACCGCATATTGTTTATTATTGTAACGCATCTGATTGTAATTAACTTGTAACAATATAATGGTCCAGGGAATAGCCATAGTATTCCAAATACCATAACTGCTTTAGCGTTGTTACTCTCACTGCACCTTCTTCTTTCAGCTGCTCCCGTTAGGAGTTGCCACAGCGGATCATCTTTTTCCATATTACTCTAACTGCAGCACTCAAAGTATTTATATCACTGTATCTGAGTGTGAATCACAGCAGCAGCTGTTCGGAAAGAGAATGATCGGTATACAGCATCAGGCACACGCTACCTCAGCCACAGAAAAACGTTTTAAAGCCTTTCCTGTACGGACCTCGCGGTTCAGAAACAGTTTCATCCCAAGAACTATAAACGCACTCAATCACTGCTCCTTGTAGAACTGTTTGTACTTACAAGTACAATCACCTCACTGTAAACTTGAACTACAGTTATAATATTGCACAACCTGAGCCACTTTATAAAGTGCGTATTTACATATGATGACAATATCATTTTTAAGATGAAATGCAGCAAAATATGTTTATTATATTATACAGGTAAAACTTTAACTTCATTTAAATAATCTATATTCTTCACTGGGACTGGCGTGAAGGATAGAATAATTAAACATGTACTACGAAGATATTTCAATGTTCCTTAAACTTTTTAAAGAATCAGTGCTCTAAGTTTACAGGTGGCTTAACATCTATTACTGAGCTGATTGTGTGGCAATCGGTTACTTGGAGAAAGAAAAGCAAGAACTGCATTGGCGGCCACGCCAATACATTTTGAATATAAAACAGAAAGAGAAAATAACGACACAGCTAAAAATGCAGCGGCAAATTTCGACAAAAGTTAAATGCTTGTGTCATGAGCACGAGGCGGCTAGTGTCTGCAACGGACGTGGCCATTCGCCGTGCATAAGCTACCTCACTGACATTGGTGGGCGAAGGAGCCACCGATTCTTTTTCTGCCCAGTGCCACCACAAACCTAGAGCCGCCCCTGAGTACTGCTGCAATAAATAATTTCATCGATGGTCGTGCACAATCGCTGCGCTGTAAAACCCATGTTTAAGAACGTGCTTTAACTCTTAATGATATCACGTATACATCTGTAGTATTTAGAGAGCTGTAATATCACGAATGTAATGGATTCTGTGTACAGTCGGAGGAAGAGAGCCGGTTTAAGAAGCAAGTAGTGATTCACACACATAGATCACATAGAAGATCAAATACAAAACAAAGCATTTAACATGCTACTTTAATTACGATGTGATTTGAGAAACTGGTTAAGTAAATGATTTTAAGATGACGTTTATGATATTCTGCTTTAATGACAAAATAAACTATGTGATTAAAGTGGAAATTTCGAGATTGAAGTTGACATTTCGTGCTTTTTTTCCCCACTGTGCCATTTTTTTCTCTGTACCCTAAAAAGCTTTCATATGACACTCAGACGGTAGGCTACGACTCGCCTTTTCACGGCGACTGATATCTGAGCTTTCAAGTTTCTCCGACACGCTATGTCACTCGATCAACTTCCTTTTGTTGATTATACCACGGTTTAATTAAACAAATAGTATATTTTTCCTTTGCCTCCACTTGGTATTCGCTGAAATCGTTATATTTTCCCCCGTGCTTTTCCCATTGTCTTTTCACGGAAGGCTGAGCTTAAGGGGGATTTATATTGATTTGCATATTCAAAGAGGCGTAATTCTGGGAGGAGTTGGGGTGTTACATAAAGCGCGTGCACGAGCGTTAGTTTTCACGCTGATCAGGATTTATATAGCGGAAGAACGTGGAAGTTGGAGTACGCACAGATTCCTGCATCTGGATTTTTCTGTGCGTAAGCACATTTCGGCTTTTGTGCTTACGCCATGTTATAGTGCGAGTTCTACGCACGGCGTTATACATGAGGCCCCAGGTTTTAACTATCGTGTAACACTTTTTTCAATATTTGACATAACATACCAGGCATATTAAGACGGTTGTGGTGAGTGCCCTCTTCTACGCGGTGGTGTGCTGGGGAGGCAGCATAAAGAAGAAGGACGCCTCACACCTGGACAAACTGGTGAGAAAGGCAGTCTCTATTGTAAGCACAGAGCTGGACAGTTTGACATCTGTGACAGAGTGACGGCCATTGAACAGGCTCCTGTCAATCATGGAGAATCCATTGCATCCACTGAACAGTGTCATCTCCAGGCAGAGGAGTAGCTTCAGTGACAGACTGCTGTCACTGTCCTGCTCCAATGACAGACTGAGGAGATGGTTCCTCCCCCACACTTGCCGACTCTTCAATTCCACCCGGGGGGGGGTAAACGTTAACATTATTCAAAGTTATTGTCTGTTTTTACCTGCATTTTTATTACTCTTTAATTTAATATTGTTTTTTGTATCAGTATGCTGCTGCTGGATTATGTGAATTTCCCCCTGGGGATTAATAAAGTATCTATCTATCTATCTATTAGGACTTAATATAACTTGGTTTCTGAACTATTTTCAAATAAAACTAGGCATTATATTCACAAACATCCCAAGGATTCTCTTAAACCTCACTTGTAAAAATGCTATAACATGGTGAGAAAACATATCTGTTTGCAGCAATTGGGACTAGGAAGTGTCAGATCACAAACTGGCCACCTATTATAACCTCACTAGTCTTAACTATCTTTATACTCTTTATAATGTTATCCTCAATTAGGTCCTTATGTTAGCAATAAGAAGATTTTTGCACATAGCCAGTTTCCTAAAACGTTTTCATCATTAAAGGTCAGCCATCCACGGTCTCCAATAACCTGAAAACACAGTGCTGCAGTGGTTGTCGTATGAAATGTGGTTAATATTAAGCACTGTTAAAGTAATGCGGGAAACTCAGAAAGGACATCTAGTTGCCTGAAATCAATAATATATTTTAAAACGTAAATCCTTCTAAGTGTAATAAAAGATAAAATTGTGAAACCTATTGCACCCAACAATATTTAGCCAAGCTCTTCTAGTTTTGGGAGTATACACATAGCATTATTTCTTGTCTATGTCCTTCTAATGAGACCATGATATATTTTCCCCAGAGGGACCCTTTTCTCATAGGTGCTATTATTTTCTTGGTATATCTTTTTAAATAAAGTGACCTAAAATCACTATAATTTCTCATCTGTAAATAAAATCCAAATTCTCTGACACAAATCAGTCTTGAAAACAGCTTGTGAGCCCACTTTCTGTATTCGTTTTGACTGTAAATAGTGAATTCCAAAACATTCTGCACTAGTGGGCTATCGAGTAAACCTTGATTAATATCTTTCTAGCCTTTCTTATGATCATAAGGGGCTTGAGCAGCACAGAATAACTAAAAAGGGTGCAAAGCAACAACATAAGACAAATAAAGGATTATGTTGACAAGTTTAAAGAAGGGACACTCCAGCATTTATTTCCATTTTTTATCAGTATGCTGCTGCTGGAGTATGTGAATTTCCCCTTGGGATTAATAAGGTAGCTATCTACAGTATCTATCATTACTGACTTTATCCAATCTAAACAAGAAATCAAGCACCTTCTGATCAGCCTTGCCACGTGTCTCATGCCAGCTAGGACCAGCTACTTTTCATTTATATTACACCTTTCAGGATTAGGGTAGCTGACTCTTTAGTATTTAACAGACTGTTGCCTTTCCACACTCATTACAAAAGTTCATTACTAGATGGAAACAGTTCTGCAACTACAGTCGTAAAATGATTTCTTTCTGATCTAAAGTACCTTTTACTTTTTTACTTTCTTCATTCCTTCAGTCTTTATTTCTATAATAATGACTACACTAACCACCTTCACATCATTTAACTATAATTCTAGACAGAAAGCTAACAAACGTGAATGGTCTGTAAGACTTCTATCACATTCTTCACATATCAAAGACTTCAAAACAATAGGAAAATACTCTGCTGGTGTCGCAGTGGCTGTTATATCACACAGAAACTGCACAATGGTTGTAAAAAGTGGAATAGCTGTTTGACGGTTGAAAGGATAAGATGTGTGTGTGTGTGTGTCTGTTTTCACTTTTATTTTAACTGCAAATCCTAATTCTTGACTTTTTGTGCTCATTCTCGGTTTGTCCACACTTTTCCATGCCACACTAAATTTCTTTCTGTTTAGCCTGTTTATTTAATATCCAATTATGTTAGATCGTCCTGCAAAGATTGATTGATTAATTGTCAACATTTTATTTTTGGGATATTTCACATGAACTTAGTTCTCCATCAATACACTTGCACAGGCATCATTGCACAAAAACACTGCTTATACAGCAAACTTTTTCTTTACATGCCATCTTACCAAAGAACTTCAAATGTACAATATAAAAAAAAAAAATTAAGGCTATGTGTGGATTAAAGCATCAATCTTCCAATTTTGGAGTTTAATAACCAAATGTCTGTAAGATTTAAGTTTCAAACATTTTAAGCAAGCCATTGTCCTTTGAAAGATAAGGCAGAACGTATTTTTTTTTAAATTAGGCTAACTACAACTTTTCTGCTTTAGTGTGAGGGGGACTCATTTAATGTAAATCTCTAGCCAATTGCTTGATTATGTCATTCAACATTTATTTGTGATATGATGCACATTGCATCGAACATGTGAGCAAAACTAAGTCATTACTAATGCAATCAATTTGTCACCTAGAGCTTCTCTCTACTTTCTACACTCTCTACAGAGTTCAGTATTAGAGAAAACTGCAGTATCATCTAAAACCTCAAACCATTAAAATGTACCCCTCAGTTGGGAGCATTGGTTTTAAATTACTTCATAAGCACTACGCCATGGAACTTCATTGCCAATTGTACCTGGTGAAGATTCCCTGCTACAATTTATTTCCCTCTTTAACCACATATATTTCTACTTTTAGACTTCTCTACTTCTTAAACTCTCCCAGAAAAGGAAGTTTTTGCTAAGTACAGTTGGTGCAAAACTGGTTCTAACCTCCTGTTGGAAATCTGCTGGCATATTATCTTTTAATCTCTAGAAATTGTCCTATTTTGATCTGATGCTCCTTGATGCTGTCTTCTATAAGGAGTAACAAGTCATCCAGATCCAATATTGTTAACTGGGAAGTGCTGGTCTGTTTGGAACAGACCCGGGTGGCCAGTAGCTGATGTCTTTTCTCTGATCTTGAATCCCTGGGCTCTTTGGGGTGCCTCGGGGGTCGGTGTTTCACCTGATATCACACAAGCTTTGTCTTTTTTAGAGCCAGGATAGCATACGTTGAGTGGTTGACGGTCTGTGCTGATAGGGGATTTTGTTTTAATTTTTTTATGTATAAATCATTTTACTTAGTTATATAGTTGGTTTTGGAACTTGGTTGAATATACATTTTTCTAATAATGTTATATCAATAATTAAGATTTAATAAAAATAAACATTAAGCTGTCCCTCTTTTCAGGTTTTCATGTTTTCCTAAGGGATGGTGTTAGTGAAATAAGAAAGCGGCTTTAACCTTGTCTATATTTATCCACCGATCAGTATCTGGATGAAAAGCCGCCTGGTAGTTTTTCCTCTAGGGTCCATTAAATCCACCCCTGGCTTTCTGAACATGCCTGCAGTGATGACACGGCATTCTAATTGAAAGCAAAGCAATGACACCAAGATCTTTTTATATCACATAATTGGCCATTGCTGCAGATAAAGGTGAAGCTGAAGCACAGAAGTTACTGTAAATCATACAGCAGGCAATTAGAATTCCTCTCAGTTTTTTGAATTAAGTTTTCAATGCACAAGAAGCCTTTTTTTAGAAAACCAGGTGACCCCGTTAAACCTTAATGATGTTAAATAAAAATAGTGCAAATTTATTATATTGTTAGTAATTTATAACAATCACATAAACCTTTTGTTTTATTTTTTGTGAACTGAAACTTTACTTGTCATATGCCAAATGTACCCGATTAATTTCTCATTTTTGCTGGGGCTTTTTAAAGTCTTCAGTTAATTATGCTTTTCCTCAGTGGACATTATATTCTTTGCAGAATAGCACAGAACTTGGATGATGTGGGAGTTCGCCTTTCTAAAACATGTGTTGTAATAAGCATCTAATAAAAGTATTCAGTGCAGGGGACTGTGATTTAAATAACAATTCTTCTAATATACTATAACTGTTTTTTTTATTAAATTACATTCAGGTAAGTCAAAGTTGTAGGGCTATAAAGTAAAATAGTGTAACATCCAACAGTTGTTTATGTGTCCATAGCAGATAGTCTAGTGGCATTAGGACCTGACAGGAAAAATTCTGAGCGGGTGTACGGCAACTGCAAATTAAGCAGCCAGAAGCCACTGAGAGAGGATCCCTAAGGAAAGCAAAAAAATAAAGCTGCCTACCTGCTACGGGTGGCAAGTGTGCCAGAGATGCTTAGGATTTGCGATGAGGCAAGGAGGCTGGAATGGCAGGAACTAAGCAGGAGGAGCGGCAAAGAAATAGATCCTGGTGGCTACTGTGACATTCATTTTCTACTTTGTACTGCATATTTGGAGAAGTAACACCAGAGGAAAGCAGTGTCTCATTGTACTCATATATTAATATTTTACTTTCTTTCCTTCTTAAACATTGTTAATGATGTTTGATGTTTTTTTTCAAGTCAGGCACTTTGAAGACATTTTAGGAAACTAAACAGTGCTTAATAAACAGCCCTTATTTACTAGTGAATCATATACAAGTAAGGAAGTCTCTTACCTCTACTGAATCTCCAAGCCATTAAAACATTAAAACAGATACAACAAGTATGATGAATGAAACGCCACATCACAGTCTGTACTCCAAAAATTTATATATTCTGAGTAGCCAGGTGTCTTTATCTTTTACTTTTTCAATATTAAATGAAAAGATAAATTACTGTCAAATTTTACATCCTTTCATTTTCTGAATTAACTTATTCAAACTGAGAGAGTTTTGGAGATGGAGCCTCTCTACCACACAACCATTGAATTCTTTTATTTAACAAAATATTGGTTGGAAGTATTTCAAGAAACACTGCTGGTGCTCCTTCATACTGAAGGCAATATGCTATATAATGCCTCACTGGGACTGGGACAGTTCTTTTTATCTTTACCAAGTCAGATGTTTTCTTTCATTTTTATAATATTAGGCATGGGTGTTTGGGAGGGGGGGTATTCTTGTTGTTTATTTATCTCAATATTTCTTGAGCTTCTATAAAAGCTACGTTTCCCCTTGGGACAAACTCAGTAATTAATATCTATCTATCTATCTATCTATCAGACCCCCAGAATTGTCTCCTAGGCTTAGTGGGGGAGCTTCTGTTCCTCACCGATCCTTTCCAGTGTGTTTTCTGATGATATGCTCTCCTGATAGAATTGCTCATGGCAAATTGTTGTAGGAAGAAGCCTTCAAAAAAGAACAATCAGTAATTTGACCCTTGTGAATGTTAGACATAATTCCAAGAGAACCTTGCCATTTTATGGGTAACCGGGTAATTGGGTGAGCACCCATGTAGCCCTGTTGAGCTCAGCCTGAAAAAGCTGCATGGAGGCACAATGTACACAGTCTGTTGACAAACAAGAGTGGAATGGACCCAGACATACTAAATGTTGGGAAGGGAAACTAGTTCTTGGGACATGAAATACCATTTTATTAGTAGAAATGAAACTAGAACTTGTGAGAAATACTAGCTACATATAGCTGATCTCATATCTACTTGCAGCATTTGCTCTACAACCAAAACAATTTATTTCTTATATAGCCCAAAATCATACAAAGAAAGACCCAATGGGCTTTAACAACCCCTGATTTTTGACGTTCAAACGTTGTATTTCCAAGAAGTAAAAATGTCCAAAAAAAAAAAAACAGTGTAGAGAAAAATGGGAAAGGCAATTCAGAGAGGGACCCCCTTCCAGGTAGGTTCTACTCCTTCCAATGAATCAAACCCCTTGATTAAGAATAGCCTCTCTCATGTACCTCTGTCTGTGTGCCATACAGTTAAAGTATTTTCCAGTAATGACAATAGGTTTGCCTTAATGTCACTTCAATTTACATAATAAGAACTTAAACCTCTCTTGTCAACAGAAACACATAGTTGTTATAGTGTTAGGTGTTGCATGAACTTGCAGTTCTTAGTGGGTTTCATGGGTAGAATCTATAACAAACACCATATTCAAATATAAGGCTTAAGTTAATTATTAACTTTGAAGTTCTATCATCTTATCTTAGACCATAAGCTCTTGAAACTTAGGTAAAGAAAGGTGCTCAGCTGTTCACTAATCACCAACAGAATTAGATGAAGAGGCTATTCACTGGACAGACCAGCAAGACCCTAATGAGTATTGAAGGTGAGCTGGGAATGACTAGTCATTGGATCTTTTTAGAATTAATTCCAGAGGTGTTTTTCATGCATCTTGAAACAGATCAGGGCAAGAGTTAAAATGAACTTTTTTTCAAGACTTCAGTAAAACAGGCTACTGCAAGGAGATGTGGCCATGATGTTGCTTGTGCCTGTCATGGTGATAATTCATGGACATTCTGATGGACATCAAGTACTGAAGCTGTCATGCTGAAGGAAGACGAATCAGTGCAATGTTAGTAGGAGGAGCTCCAAATTTGATTGAGAGGTGCAGACAAGTAAGAAATATGTAGTAGCTGCTGCAGTGACCAAAGTGAAGGCCCATGTATGAGTAGAGCTTAGTAAGAGTATAGAGAACAACTTTCCAATGGCCTCAAGGAGGTTCTGGCAAACCATTTAATAACTCAGGAAACAAACTTACCTTTTCTTAATAAGAGTGGGGAAACTTTGACTTTTACTGGGGATATCGTTGAGAGGTGGAAGGAGCACTTTGAAGAATTCCAAAACTCATTGAATAGTAGGCAGGGGCAATGGTTGTGGTTGGGTCTATCTCTTATGTTTAAGATGATAAAAAATATTTAAAGAAGAAAAGAAGGTAAGAATGTTAATGTTTGTTTGAAGTGTAAACTCTTTTTTAGTTTTTTTTTTAAAATTTGAACTTTTCCATACCTGGGGTTTGAACTAATCTTAATCACATTTATTGTTAGTAGACGGGAATTTCTGCAAAAGACAAGCTTGGAAAAAAGAAACATTCTGCTGCAAAATGGCAATGCAGCAAGGTTATATTTTAACAAAGGTCAAAGTTGATTTGTCATTTTTTCTGCAATTTTCACATATATAAAAACAAACTACTGGATATGTTTCAATTATAAACATATACTGAAGGGCTTAAGTAATCCCAATGTTACTGCCGCTGGGCAGGAGGGGGTGTTGCTGCTAACCATGTCTATGTTTTCCTTTATGGTATGGAGCCACCACCAGGAAATGATGCCTGATCCTGCCCCCACCAAGCACTGAAGGTGCCACTCTTGCTGGGAGCGGGCAGATATAAGCAGGGAGATTACAGATAATGGTTGTCATTTGGACCCAGAAAAAAGACAGAGGCAGAGCTCTTTTGATAGACTCTAATCAAACTGCACAAAAGAAGTGTACTATTTACCTTTTGTTTCCTTACCAGATCCCATTTTTGCTTTGTTAATAATTAAATGGTGAATTGCCGGGATGGCACCCCAACAATTATTATGTCTCAGCCATCCTTTGCTTCTCATTTGATCTGGACTGTCCAAATGACAATGGACTGAGAGAGGCTAGGGATGTTCACCTTGGCCCAAACAAGTTTTAAAAAGTCAGCAGTTTCAAGCAGTGGAAAGGATGAAGCAAGAAGAAGCAGTAGCAGGAAGCAGAAAGAGCAGTCACCAAGACTGAGATGTCTGAGCTGCACTAATGTGACTGTTTGTCACACACTGTTGGCCAGTATCTTCTAAGACAGCCGCTGAAACATGCAAGTTTTATGGTATCATATCCATTTGCTTTGCTAGGCACATTAAAAATACTAAGAATGCTAAAAACTATAATACCTGAATAAAGTATCTAAGATGTTAGAAACTTTTCCACCACTTGCTTTGCTGATCTTTCTTGCTGCCTGGGGTTTACAGATTTAGGGGAGGGGGCACACACAGTCACATGAGCAGTCAGCTCTGGGTGAAGTCAGACCAGAGTTCCAGAAGTAAATTGTCTCCTTCCCAGGCAGATGGGACAACATTCTAAGTGGAGCACATCTCTGTGGGTCTGCATAACAAAATTAGGATTGGATCACTCCAAGACCCTTTCATGAATAAATGTGATATTTTGGCTATTGTACCACTTCAAGGCTGCTTGGAAGTCAAGAAGAGCACATCGGAACTTACAGACTAGTGTGTGGTTCCCATTTTTAAAGAGGTGGGGCAAGAAACTATGTTTTAGTCACCAAGATATCACACCTTTCATTTTGCCTAGGAAATCCTACACCAGTATGCTGAAACAGACACTCTGTAGAGTAGAAAATTAAAACTAAGATTCATTAGAAGCAATGTGGCGTCCATCCTGGCTGTGAAACAATGGAAGAAAACATTGTCATTGTACAGATACTGTACTGCTAAGATTTACTTTACATCAGGACAGCCAAAACCATATAAACACCTTGCCCATCGCCAAAAAGTATTAACACTATCTGCTACTTAAAGTAGGAGGTGTTGCAAAAAGCCTAATGGTGCCCTGAGATCCACAGCAGATACAGACATCTTTCCTTAATCTGTAATCTATCAGAGATAGAAGCCAAACAGTGAGAAAGTGAGTAAATGATGAAAATAAAGTATATAACAAAATTAACATTCCAACAACTTTACAGTAATACATCAAAAGTCTAGAACAGGCTTTTCTTTTAACAATTCAGTCATGCATTCCTGAAGTATGAGACCTCAGTACATTTGAAAGAATGCTGCAAACTCAAGCTTTAAAATAACTCATTCTGAAACTGCAGTGCAAGTTCATACAACACCTAACACTATAACAACTATGTGTTTCTGTTGACAAGAGAGGTTTAAGTTCTTATTTAGTAAATATATAACTGCTCATTAATTACTTTAAAATGTTTCTGGCTATATTTCCTAAGTTTAATTAAATTTTAGTTATGTAATTTTGTTTTTGGAGATACAAACAGCAATAAATTATCAGAATTCATTTTAAGATTAATTATAAACATTTTGAAGCGTCCAAGCTAATAATATGGTATATATACTACTTCTCACAGTTTTACACTAATGGTTTACACGTGCATGAGACTAATTCACTCAGCCATCCCTCAATTATTATCACAAAAGTATAAAACATCTGAATGGGTCAAAAAAGACTGAAGATAAAGCTGAGTAAAGAAAGATAGCAGGATCTGGGTAATTTGATCAAGAGCTGAGGAGAAGATGCAAAGCTGCCGAGATGTTTGCTAGGGAGCAAGAGGAATGGCGCTCCAGGGACCACTTTGACCCTGCTGAGTGAAGGAGAAACAGTGATTGTGAGCTTAAGGACCTGAAGATGCCAAAGGAGGCAGCAAGCCATGTAGTCAGGCCTTGAGCATCCCAGCAGGTATAGTGATGTTGGTGGCAAGGACAACAGCCAACGTCTCAGCCCTGCTGAATATGCCTATCAGGTGAACAGGGGAGGCAAATAAGAGAGAGCATTAGGGGAACCAAAGGTAGGAGATGATCCTGTCAGTGATTTTATACCTGGTTTTAAATATTTAATGGATCTATTTATTTATTACTTTTTACCTTTACCACGTCTTTTATTATGGATCATTTATTGAAAACTTTATTGAAGTTCACCGCACCTTTGGACTCAGTTTTATGTATTACAAAGCACTATGTACTTTGCATTATAAGTTGTTGTTTGAGTCCTCATTGTCCGAGTCTATCTCGATTATGACTTTCAACATCCCAGGAGAAGGAAGATGCCAAGGCTGTGGGTGCCTGTGCCATCACAGTACTTACTATGAAATGCAGATTTATCATTTTTCTAGATGAAACAAAATTCCAATGAAATGAATTCAAATTTGAATTCATTAACTTCTTAAAATACCTTGGTAAACTGGAGTGACACTATTCTATTGGTGCCTTTAAAGTACCATTTAGCTTCTTCAGTACTGTTGTCAATGGTATATAGTAAGTTAAAATTGACATTTTGCTTCACACCATTTTCAACTTTCAATAATGTCGATAATTTACTGTATCTTAAGAATGTCCTAGTGGTCTGTCCATTCTGTACACTTGCTTTTTGTACATCTGGAATCTACTGAATATTCTAACAATCAAATATACTCTATTTTTACCTTTAATCTATACTTTTGTCATCTTTAAATATCCCTAAAACCCCATATCTACCTGCTCTGCCAAACAGCATGTAATATTTATTGGCGCACCTACAGTACCTTTCACATCAGTGATTGTATCAGTCATAACATTTGCAGAATCTGGTCATAAGAACCAACTATACATGACACCTTATAGGGTGAAAATCTGGAACAGACTTCTCTGTTACTTTGTGATATAACACTACTTTTTATAGGGGAAAAAAACCTTTTTTAAGAAATTTACCAAGATTTGTAAGCGATGTTTATTTCTCTAATTTCTTCGATGATGCTTACAGTAAAAAGCAACAGGTGTTGTAATCCAACAAGACAACATCCTATATCATAACCCCAATCAGATTCAGGCAGTCAATAGTAACTTCCAAAGTCGATAGACTTGAAGATAGCCAAGACTTCAAGAACTGCCAAGCTACTGCAACTGGATTTCACAAGTAGGGATACGTGAAAAAATTTGGACCACCTACAAAAGATAATCTCTGCAACTGTAGTAAAAAGCACACCAGGAATTGTTTAACAAAACAGGATGCAAAAGAAGCACTGCTCATGTCTGTACTTTTCAGTTCAAGACATACTGTGGTGAAATATTTAATTTTGTCAGTATAAGTTACCTAAGGTTTCCGCCTGTTTAAATTGATATTACATTTACAAATCCAGCCAATTTGCATCAGTACGATCACTGCACTGTTATATGGTGAAAAGGAGACAGATAGCCAATGGGAGACTGGGGATGATTAGGGAGACTGGGGATGATTAGGGGGACAGAATGATAGGCTTTAGCCAAGACATCAGGATACACCCTACTTTTTAAGAAGGACACCCAGGGATCTTTAATGACCACAGAGAGTCAGGACCTCAGATTTACATCTCATCTGAAAGACTGCACCATTTTTACAGCACAGAGTCCCCATCACTGCACTGGGGCATTGGTATCCATATTCAGATCATGGGGTGAATGCCCCCTGTTGGCCTCACCAAAACCTCTTCTAACAGCAACCCAAGCTTTTCCCTGGTTATTTCCCATTCAAGTAGTGGATTAGCCCGAACATGCTTAGCTTCAGGGGGATGACCTGTTCTGAAGTCCATGTGGTATGGCTGCTCGTTACAGCTGCTGTATGCATTTGAATTTCCTGATGGGATTAATGTTTATCTAGTCCCTGTAATCTAATCTATCTAATGAATTACAAACTTTAAATTAAAAATTCCTTCACAATGATTTTTGTATCTTGAGAACAGTACCGAACCATTTCAGTGAAATTGGACTCTATATCTGTAATTATTCCTCAATTTGTTTAAATGATGCTGCTTCAGTATCAGTGTTGAAATTTTTTTAAGACCCACCTTTACTCTATTGACATTTGACACTGGAATTCTTATATTCAATGAATGTCTCCCTTCTTGTTTACCCTCTACAAAATGGTCTTTCAGTGTAATACCAGTTTCTTGCCATCTACAGTTCTAAGAGAACTCCTAAATTATAGGTTGTAATGATAATGGAGATGAGTCAGAATACAGGAGATTGGTGGAGGACTTTGTCTTTTGGTGCAGGGAAAACCACATGCAACTTAACATCAATACGGAGCCAATGAAATCAGTCATCATTCACAGGGAGAAAGTGGAGGTGGTGCAGAGCTAAAAGTACCTGGGGATTTATATGAATATGAAATTGGACTGGTCTGACAAAACAACGGTGCTGCATAAGAACGGCCGGAGAAGACTGTGCCTTTTGATGTGTGCAGCAAACTGCTGGAAATGTTTTACCAGTCCATTGAAGCCAATGTGTTGTTCCATGCAACGGTCTACTGGGGAAGCATTTTGAGGTTAGGCGATTCAAAATGTCTGAAAACTTTTAGAAAAGCCAGCTCTGTCACAGAAGTAAACTTCCACACTCCGCAGGCTTTTGTGGAAAAGATGATGATTATCCAACTGGGTGCCATCATGAACAATTATGAGGGTGCTTTCTTTAAGTAGTTTAGCCACAGGCACATTCCTCCATGGTGTAAGAAGAAGCACCTCTGGGGATGTTTTCTGCCTGCTGCCATTAGGCAGTTCAGTGCTTCCAACTGACATCCCTTCCTTTCTCTACAGCCAGTAGCTACGTATATGAAGATTTAACATGGACTCAATATTCTAAGGATATTTGAGCATAAAATGTATTGTATTATATGTTTTTATTCTACTGTCTTATATTGTACTTTATGTCAGTATTTTTGTATTCTATGTTTTTGCTGCGGTATGCATTTGAATTTCCTCTTGGAGATAAGTAAAGTATATCTAATCTAATCATCTTTCACTTTTTACTTTGCCTTATGTTTTAGTTTTATTGATTTTAAAAGTTGCATTACAAAAAGAAAGTTATAAGGCAGTAGGAAATATTATTAAAATCGGGTTTTATATTCTTCTCCTAGACTCTTTGACCAACCTTTCTGTTGACGATACTATCATGTGATGTCAGAGCACTTCAGTTGTGCTGTAGAGAAATTGTTTCGTAAAACAGTTTTTGTACAACTGCTCTCTATGAATGACACAATATCAAATAAAGAGTGACTGGCAGGCTCTTCTCTCTTTTTACTTGTATCATTTCAAGTTAAATGTGTTCAAATTAAATTATTTAGACTTGAGAAAGAGTTGCAAATCTATTTATTGTATTAGCCTAACACTCATTAAAAAATATCAGTTGTGCACATTAATATATCCCACATACAATAAAATGTACAAAGTATCAATAAAAATGTGAGCTAAGATAAAAAAAGCATGGTCATTTGGAATATTTCATGGCACTACATTTTAAAAGTACACAGCTACTTTTACTATGAACATAGTGTAATTAGTCAAAATAAAGTACATTATTTTTAACAAAACGGTGAAACTTCTCAGCTTTTTAGATACAATGCATTTTTAGCTTAATTTTCAGCAGACATTTCATGTAAACACATTTTTGATGAGAGTGGGATATTTTTAGCATGCAGACCGGCAAAGACATGATGTGTAATACATTTAGATTTTTTTCTTCCATAAATCAATGTTACATACTTAACTTGCATTAATCAGGGGGATTTATAGAGAACAAGACACTATCTATGTCAACAAAGATTTGCAGATTTCAAACAGGGGCAGGAAAATTGTATATCTCGCTCAATGAAGGTTTGCATAATCTCGTTCAATATTTTGTTCCTACTTTCACAGTCTTCTATGTGGTCTTCTGATGCAACAATGATGTTATCATTTATTTCTTGACAAAATGGGAATTATTTTAAGCTTCAGATGTATCTCTGACTTATAAGTCTCCTTTGGTGGGATTTGGGGGTTTTCAAAATTCATTTTGTAAAAATAAAATGCTTGCCATTATTGCCATAGTACAGTACTATAATCACTTACCTTACAATTTGCCATGGCTTTCATCATTGCTTAGTTGCTTTTGATTAATCTGTACTGTACTTTATATAGTATGGGAAATAAGAAAAGATTAATTCATGTCTTCATTGCTTTTATGCATCTATTACATTCAGCACTTCACAGACTTGAGTGAATAGATGCTGCCATGTGTATATCAAAGGCTTTTTAACTTCACGTGCCACTCTATCATTATGAAATTAGAAAGAGTATATTTTCAATATGAGGTGACTGTGTGATGTGTGGATGAGATGGTAGTACTCAAGCAATGATTTATGGTCTGCAAAAGGTCCCCTTCACAACACATCTGCTATTTGTTTACTTGCTTCTGATGTGAGGCATATGGTTGACATTTTCACCTGAGTGGTTGCAGAATTTTTAAATTCTCAAAGCTGACTGACAATTGGCAGCATTGTAGGTGAGAAGTGCGTCCCATTTCCAGCTTTAGTGAGATTAACGTAGATCCACCACAGCCTTCTCATCTACAAGAGCAAACATTCAGCCATCTGTGCCATATCTGATTCAAGCCTCACCATTCTTACTGCAAAACCTTCTTGAACTTGTGTAACATATTTTAAATAGTATTTGAATGGTAACAGGTTTTCTACATGACCTATAAATAAACCAACATTTTTATAATTTTTTTTACATGCATTTAATTACTAAAACAATCCAAATGGATAAGAAGCATCTCTTTACTAATTCAGGCAGAGAATTAGTTAGATCCTTTGTGTTTTGTCTTTTTTTTCAATTGTTTTTAATTTTATTATCCTTTCCACTTTAAAGAATTTAAAGCCAGTAAATTTTATGAGACATATGGAAATGTGTAAAATGCTGCCACCCCATCTATGGATTGTTGTTGCCTTGAGGTCACTTATTGTGCATTCCATACTAGCAATAACAATGACAAAGGGTTATTGTCAAATTCTATTTACTTAGGGTTGAAAGGAGGAAAACACTTTTATCAGTATTATGACTGTTCCTTTAGACTCTTCAGGGTACATGTAACTTCTCAATATCAAACCCCTACTAAACTCTGATTATATGTTTAAGCTCATATCTCTGCTTATTATCAATAGAGAGTTGCACACAATGGTGTCAAACTGCTGCAAGCTCAGCTCATGCCGCATCATGCCTTCTTTGTTGTGTGGTTGAATCCCTGCTCATCTAAGAACTCATACTCCTAATTAATAAGGTAATTATTGATATAGTGTTTAAGAAATCATTTTAAATTACTTCCTGGATATATACACTTCGTAACAAGTGAGCAAAGCCTAACCATACGCTGGAGATTAGAAACAAGAAAATATACAAAGAGTTTAAACAGAACATTGTCAGAAAAAGGAAGGTTGTACAACACTAAATGATAAGAACAAAATCCACAGACCATTAGGATTTTAGACATTGGTTCAAGAACTGTAAAAATATAAATACAAAATAATGTCCTGTTATGGAATGAAACAAACACACCAAACCTGAAGCATCGAGTAAATATTACATGCTTCCTTTGTTTAGGTGGTGTTGTCAGAAAAATTTCTTTTTGCTAGTACACAGTAGTGTAAGCTTCAAAGAACAACAGAAAACTGTGAGTTGTCATCTTAAACTATTTTCCATCATTGAATTCTGTTTATCACTCCATTTTCTCCAGTATTTCTGTAAAAGACTCACACTTGTTGATATTTCATTACATTATAACTGATTACCATTGCCTTGGGCTTCATTAGGGTACACACCTCTACATCCTTGGTGGAGTGTGCAGAATGTGTGATGTTTGGTAACTATTAGCATTTGAATAAATGTCATCGTATCACAAATTAAGACTTTTGAAACTGTGAAAAGAAAATTTGTATTGCTGCTTGTGCCTTTTTAAAAGACCACTTCTTTTATGTGCTATTGTGCCATTGACTCCTGCTCATGCCTTAATGTTGGTATTTATCTATTCTGTTTGTGATGTCCTTATTTTCTTTTGCTGATTTTAGCTTCTGCATGAATTGGGTGAAGTGGCTTTCTCGCTTGCTTTCTGTCAATAGATAGATAGATAGATAGATAGATAGATAGATAGATAGATAGATAGATAGATAGATAGATAGATAGATAGATAGATAGCAATACAGAAGGACCTGCTTTGATGTGATGCCAATAGTTTTTCTTAGTACCTCATGATGCCGCTGATACTTTGTACATGGTGATCTTTGCAATTTACATTCTAGAAGACTTCGCTCACCCACCCCCGGGTTTTGTTTACCGGATATACAATTAAAAAAAGATTGTTAGTTTCATGGGAATTGTTACATATGCATTATTTTCACTTTTATTTTAAAACTTTTGTAAAAACAATACTTTATTTCTTTCCCCAGGCGTGGTTACGTCTCTTTCTCGCAGGACGTATAATGCTGCTCGCATTGTGAAGGGGGTGCGGCTGAACGCACGCTAAGGAGATGCTGCCAGATCATCTGTTGTCTTTCTGCTGCTGGCGAGCTGCCCTGCTTGTCTCACTGCCCAATCATTTCAAAGCCTGTACAGCAGTACTTTTGCCACTTTGCATCTCTGTCACTCGCGTTGTGAAGGGGGTGGGGTGGTGAGGAGGGTTAGTTTGGCTGAACACACGCTAAGGAGAAGCATTCTGATCATCGGCAGGCTTTTTGCTGCTGGCGAGCTGTGTGTTTTGCTTGTCTCTTGTCATTGTTTTAAGAGCTGGGAGCACATGAAGCGTGTCTGCCAAAAGCAATCCAATAACTGCTACGTTAGATGGCCGTGGACTTGTTTTAAATGATGTCTCACTGCCTTGTCTCACGTGACGTTGTAAACACAATACTTGTCCTTTAATTCCGGCCCCGGGCGTGGTTAAATCTCTTTTTTAGGAAGTATAATGCTGCTCGCATTGTCAAGAAGGGGCGGGGGGGTGTTTTGAATGCATGCTAAGGAGGTGCCGTAGCGCAGCTATCAGTCATCCGTGCTGTACTCTGCCTCCCTCAATCGGACTTAACAGTCACTTAAAGCAATAAAGGCTTCAACCTGGCTCGGATGCTACAACACTTTTGAATTTTACTGCTCTAATATTCTTTACCTTTCTCTGCATGTGTATTGCGCCATCGTTTGTTTGAGCCTTTCGAACTCCACTGCTTTCATAATCTCTTATCTGCCTTTTTTCTTCTCCAATGCTTTTGGGTCTCTTTTCTCCGCACTGCTCTTTCTTCTTCTTTCATTGACATTTCACCTAGAACGCAATGTCCTTATGCACTTTATATGTGCTGAGACCACACGATCTGTGTGTTCTATGTGCTTTACATGACTGAGTGTTATTTGATATTGTTTGTGTCTCGCGGCTCTTTTAAGTGTCTTCCGAGAACTTCCGAGAAGATCATGTATCGTCACTCTGCTTTTCCTTTCCAGGATTTTTTTTTTTATAATAGAGAGACATGACGGGCTTTCAGAAAGTAAGAAGACACCACCAGTTAAGAGTGTTTTAGAAATAGGGAAAGTAGTAGAAAAAACTGGAACTAGAGGGCACACTAAGGAATTGTCAATAAGCAGGTAAAAAGTGACACAAAACTCAAAATCTAATTATAAGCATGGTTTACAACTCATGAGAAAAAACAAGAATGAAGAAACACAGAGTAGTAGATTATTTCAGTGATGAAGTGATGAGTGAGTGTAAATGGACTGCTTAAATACTAAAGATAAAATTAGTACAGAGGTACTGGCAAAACTTAACAACATGATATAAGTTAAATTGGACTTCTGCCTCATTTCCTGGAAATAGGTAAGATTTGCAAATGTGTATGTCTGTATTAACTACATCATTTACACAATACCAAAGCAAATTTTAGGTTTTATTTGTAGGTTTTATTAGTATCAACTTAGTATCAACAAATGTTGGTGTTGATAAAAATTAATTACAGTTGTAGTAAATAGCAGAAAGTGATGCATCACTTTACTTTACTGCTAAAATCTAAAAAAAAAAGACCAAACATAAGAAGTACAGGACATAGAGCAAACCTATCCACTTCAGCCTAAAACAAAAATTAGAGTCGTTCTTAATGGAGCAACTGCTAATTACCCTAAAAAATAAAATTATCAAATTTCTCAAAATCTAAATGCCCTAAGAAATGTAATAAGGTTAAACAAAAAAAGAACAAAGAGAAAAAAATAATCAAAAAAATAAACTAGTATCCATTTTTTTACTGTCTAGAGTGTCTTAGTTGCCAGTAGTAGCAAAGATGTATTTGAATTTTGCAGAAAAAATCAATATGTATAGGGCTGATTGACAACAAAAAGCTAAGAGCAAAATACTGTACCTCTAACAGCCCCTTCTGTGCAGTGCAGAGTTATTACCGCTCTAGGGTAGGGAGAGGTTAGATGCCAGCTGAGTCCATATTATCTGAGTAATAATGTTTTCAGATACAGAATTCACAATCTTGTGCCAAATAATATTATTTTTTGCACTAGGTTGCAGCTACCACACACACACATACACAAAATGGTCAGATTAATATAATGAAGAGTGAAAGGCAGTCTACAGTAGAATACGTGAAACAGAAGAATCTGCTACAGCCTCCGACTCATAACGTAGTTTCATCCTCTTCATTTCACTTTGCACCTCTCTAATCTACCTTGCTAATTATGTTGGACCTCTTAAAGCTTCAAACTACTCTAATCTACTCTTGAATATCTCTCTCTACATGGTTCATTTTATGCTCTCTCTTCTTCTGGACAATTCTCGATGAATCAAACAACTCAAAAGATTAATTCTGGCTTGATCAAGTCAGCTACCTTTCTGCAACAGCCTAAACTTTACTCTATAAAACCTTTTTGTCCATTATTGTTTTATTGTAAAGGGTTTTGGGGTGATCCTACCCTAACTTGTCTGCAAACCTTTCTTGTTTTATGTGGTTAGCTGCTGTTACAGAGGTCAAAACACAAAGTAAAACAAAAATAACATTTTAGAAAACCATGGTTCCTTGCATGTACTGTCCAAAGAACATTTTTAACAATTTAACAATCTAAGAAAGATATAAAGATAATTAAAACACATTTTAACATTCTTAACATAACATTATTGTCTATAATCCTTCTTAACATTTTAATGCACAAGAAATATAATAAAATCACATTTCCCTGCATTTATTATTCCTCAATCTAGGATGCACAGGTGCCTTTATTACTTTTTTCTTCAAATACAGTTGAACAATTTTTGAAACCTCATCTGTGACTAATTTTAGAACTTCTAATAATGTATCTTTATCACCATAGCTACCACTAGCTGGCACACCAAACCTTTTATATAAATCTGCTTTAAACTAACACATTCCAACGATGATAAAAGGAACATGATGAGCACAGTGCACAAGCTGATCCCAAATTTAACACTAGAATTACCAGAGCCTACGAGAAAACTTATAAATCGGGCCCACCTTAAATCCGTTCGCACCTCTCCATCAGTGTCTTTTGTCCTGTAAATGTGCCGATTAAGACAAGCAGCAAGCAGCCTGCTATTCCATCCCCCCACCGTCGCAGAACATTCACAAAGTTCTCCCAGCTCATGCCTTGTTTGATTATCTGGGAGTGAACTGCTGGTGTTTTAAAGTGGAAATAATACATTGTTATTTGGAACACATGCATTTCATGTGTGTTCCGTTTCTACAGTAATCTGTGTAAACACATTGTTAAAACAGAAACTTTTTCATATTTTAGTAATAAATGCTACAAAATGTAGGCATAAACTTGATAAATGAAGGTTGCTAGATGTTGAGAGCAGGCGCTGATAGCACGTTGCTGCACCCACCACAAAACAAACCAGCTGGATTGGGACCCGAGTGCATATTGAGGTATCAGGTTCTTCTCTTTCTGGGCACTAACAGATAAAATAAAGTTAAAATTATTAAGATCTCAGTCATACCTTCACACTTCTTGACATTTCAAACTACTACATAGAAGTCACTTAATTAGACTAAAAGTACAACATTTCACATGAAATGCAAAGTAATGATACTCTCATACCAGCTAAAATGTATTTGACTGGATGACATTTTTACTGATATAAGGTAAAGTAAAAAGGTTACTAAGTGCTTTAAGGAAATATATTCAGTCTACTAAAGGAACAAGAATTCTTAAAAACAGAATTATGAAGATGCTGAATGTAATACTGTTATTTAAAGTATGTTTATTATAACTGAGTGGAATAAATGTGCTACAATGTATAATTATTTACCTTGGTTATATTTGCAACAGTAAAAGAACCTAATGACCATATAACTGAAAACTTGTGCAGTGTTCTGTTTAATTTCATACCATATCATCTGTCTTCCTTTCACTTTAAAAACCTTTAAAATATGGCCATACTTTGGCGAAGTACTGCATTTCCATAATTTTGCAAAAGAAAGATGCAATTCCACTCTTCCATCTTATGCTGTATGCCTCTGGACCATTAAACACCTGATTACTGAACTGAAAATTACAAGCTCCAAAAATTATTATTTCATACCAATCACAATGTTTGCAGCAGGCATTTCTAAGTGTCTGACATCGATCACATAAATGAGTTTGCAAATCAGTAGTGGCTGTCTGCCTCACTCTGACACGAACAACAAGCACACAGACACCAGCCACTCATCTAGAAATTCAATAAATCAATGCTTTGTCAGTATTATCTATATGCACACAAGCTACCATTTTTTTTTTTACTAAATACTGCTAATGCTCCACACTCCCAATTAGTCAATAAGCCTGTAAATTGAAATAGAGTTCCAAATTTATTTTTTTATTTTAATACACTGACTTTAATTTGTGTAATGCAATTCTAAAAAGATATGAGACACCACACCAGGTAAGACAATAAAAAAAATCAAATCCAGGAATAAGCCAAGAAATGCTTTTGCCAACAGCACCTGGCAGAGCATTTACAAGGTGTCTAAACTGCAACAAAGAAGCATACTATTTTTAATCATTACTTCCTTCATTCAGTATGTTCTTTATATGATTCATATTTGTAGAGTATGGCACAACTGCCCAGTTATGAGCATAGCTGCCTTACAACTCCAGGGACTAGGGTAAAATCCTAGCTCAGACACTGAATCTATGGAGTTTAACTTTTCTCCCTTTCTGTGTATATTTCAGACTCCATTCACAATTCAAAAAGATCTAGATTACATAAATTGTGAATTGTAAATTAATCCAGTAAGAGTGACTGTAGATCTAAAACTGCACACAGTTTACTTAAGATACTCTGGTTCACCCTATCTTGGAATAGGCAGTTTCAGAAAATGCACAGCTGGCTAGAATAACACATTTATACATCCAGATGTAAAGAAATTATCTTCACTTAAGTTGTCATCTGAAAAGAGTTAAATGTATGGATAGGATCACTAAAATAATATTTGAATTTAATAAAGTGTGAAACGGTTTGTGGGAAAAGAGCTAAATACACAGTTGGGACTATAGGGAGACAATTAAAATAGTAGAACTCTGGGTTGCAGGCAATATGTACTATCAAATCCCACCAGAGGGATACTAAAAACTCTATGTATTACTTTAAGGTCGGAAAAGTAAGCAAGATATAAATTTAAATATCTGGACTATGAAATACCAGTATGAGGAAAGATGGTCTTCATGGGTAGAGGAAATGAGGATTTACTGTATTTTCATTTTTTTTCTTTATTGATATTTGCATTTGTACTTACTATTTCTTTGCATCTTTTCTCCACGGTGTGAGGATCCTGCAGAGTACTAATGCATTATAAAAATGTATAATTCTTTTTAAATGCTATATTTATGCATTTATGCAAAACACTGAAACATGGGCAGTCAGGCCAAACCTCTGTAGCCCTGGGCACAAGTTATATTATCCAATTTACAAAAAGTGGAGAGCTAGTTTAAAACTGTTCATTAACTTAATTTGCAATTCTTTAGAATTTGGGAGGAAAACAGACGTTTTGACACAAAAAAAGAACGATAGAGCCCTAAACTGACCCCATATTTTTAAAGATGAGAGGTTGTAGTGCTTAACACTATATAACTTTCTTCTTACATTCAGTCCCAAAGACTCAGCTGAGACTCTTTATGCACAAATGAAGCACTAGGACCAGGGTTTCAGAAGGATCTGTGAGGGTCAGATAAAAATTAACATTTATATTTACTATACAGCCCGGTACTGATTGTTTAGAGTAGATTGGTAGTAGAAAGTAGTAGAAAACGTAGTACTACTAGATTTGTTTTAATTTGCACAAGAGGATTGTATTTCATAATTATAGTGCGTGGCCAATACTTATTACATAAAAAGGAGTGTTGTTTTTAGATTGTTTACTTTAAAGTTTAATAATAATTTGTATATGTCATATATGTATGAGACAATCAAATCTCAATAAATAAAGTATATTATATTCATTGCATGCAAAGTTGTGTTTATGTGATTATTTCTGGGGAAGGGGATCTACAGCTTTCATCAGATTTTTAAAGTGGTCCGTGACTCAAAAAAGGGTTAGAATCACTGCACTAGAGGGTTGATGTTCAAGGTTTTAAGGAAATGTCATGGCACGTTAAGAAAAACATCAAGCAATAGATAGTCAGGTTATGGAAGTCAGTTAGATCCCTGAATGTGAAACCCTTCCAAGCAGATGGAAATCATCCAAGGATTTTGCTCACACCTTTGAAAGTCAACCTGGAAATATACAGGCAATCACCTCTGATCAAAATCAAGAAGAAATCATCAATCCTAGTTATTTAACAAACATTAAAAAGTTAAAATCTAAAAAGTAGTCACTCCAAATACATTGTTTTGTAGATCTAGAAGATTTATAATTTTGCAACCCCAATTCTGCTAATACAGAGATTTCACTGATAAAGCTAGAGCTAAGTTCTCAATTTAAACTTTGTGTGGTGGATGGATTGGTGTTCCAGCCAGGATGGACCAGGTAGCCAGTATAACAGATAGTCAGGCAGGGAGCGGTCATTTTGGGGCACAGTGGTAATTGGTGCACTGGGACTGGAATCCCAGCAGAAAAGGATGGGAATCCTTTAACTAGCTCAGGGCTTGAGGCTCAGTTATGCCCTCAACATGCCATATTAATATTCTGGTCAATAACATACAGTATGTCTACAACCATGATCATGGTCTCTGGGAAGCAACTGAAAGAATTAAATTGCTAGTGAGAAAAAAAAATGTTTTTACAAAGTATTGATGGGCTGAACATTTGTAATAGGGTGTCCAACAACATGGTAGGCTGTCAGAACTGAATTGCTATTTTATCACATTGAATTGATTTGGGTATGCAGCTAGGAAGCCTGGTGCTTACCCAAGAGGCTGTACAAGATATGCTGAAGGAATTATCCTTTGAGGGCCTGAGAATTTTCTAGTAGGAGCTGAAGGCTGTCTCTGGGCATAGAGTACTTTGATCTGGTCAGAAAAACATGCTGCCACCATAACCCTTCACAGAAAAAAGACGGAAAACATATCAGTGAAATGTCCACTGTTTATATGGTCACTAAATATATATACTGTGACCACTAGAGGCACTTTAGGCCCCTAAACCCCAAACACAACAGGACAGCCACAAATCTTGGGTTTAAATAAACCACATTATTTTGATGAAACACCTTTAAAGGCTTCTTTACACAGCAATGTTGATACTCTGTTCCTCCTCCAGTTCTCTCCAGGTGAGTTTTGCCGTCTTCCTCTTGTGACTCCAGCTCCCCTGGGTGAGGCAGAGAAGATTCCACCACCACAACACAGTACTCAGGAAATACTTCTGGATCAGGTGAAACTTTCTTAAAACAATAAAGCCTCCTCTCTGTTGCTGTCCTTAGAGACTCCCAAGAAACTAAGGAGGGCCTCCCCCACATCGAGACTACAGCTCTCATTCTCTTCTTTGGATGTAAAAATAGGAGATCCACCAAAGGGATGATAACATTCACTGTTTTGGGAAAGCACATGCCCATGGGAGGCAATCTCATTTCACTCTTCCATTATATAATACTATCCTGATCGGGAAAGGGAATGCCCACCACCCCAACTAGGATGTCCATTCATCATTTGGAATCTTCAGCAATAAGGGCCCCTAAACTGGGCAAGGAACCATCCATTCTGATCAGGATGCCAGCCGCTCCATGGCCTTTTTTACAGTATAGGCAAAAATTTCCATAAATGAAAAATACAAGTTTCCCTCTTGTTGTGTGAAATTTTGCATACAAGTTGATAAATATGTTGTATGTTTTTATTTGTAACTTAGGCAAAACAATGTGAGAAGCAACATTGTTTACCCACTAGGACTAAGTCAGGATACTGAATATTATGACAGGGTTCTGAGAAGCGCTTCAAACAAGTTTGACTAATTTTTCTCTGCTGAAGTCTCTTAGTCAACTCCCTCAGGAAAGCCAGGCTGCCTAACTGCCAAGCTTTACCTTAACATACGGTTTTGGGGGATGGCAGGTGTGGAGGTGTTCTATCCCCCCATTGGTCTGAAATATGGCTGTTTGGAATTGGCTTGTATCAGAAGCGTTTAAGTACAATGACACCCTATTGGCTCTAGGGGTTGGACAGAAAATCTATAGATTTGCATGTTTTTACCCCTCTCTCTCTCTTACAAACATCAATGAAGAAGCATCTCTCTGTCACACCATGAACTGAAAAGGACAACACAATGAAGAGCACAGGTTGGCAGCCATATTGAGACAGGCATGTGTACTGTTCCAAAGAAAGCTGACCAAAAAAGAGGACTTAACTAGAGACATTTTATTTAACTAACCAGTCTGTATGCCACCTGAAACAACACATTACCACTTATCAGGTGGAATGGTTGCCAATATTCAAATGTACTTTACATATTGTTATTATTTATTAATTTTATCAATAATACATTATTTAAGTTGTAACTTAACTCCTGCTTGTCTTTTACTACAACTAATCGCCTGAGGTTATAAATGTAGAAGGGAAGGTGAGAAGTTATATGGAAGAGTACCATATAAACAGTGGTAAGTCTGGGAGATTTGAGGCATTCTGACAAAGGCTACATATTAATAATACAATAGGGGAAAGTACAGTAATATATTACTCTACCAAGACAAAACACCACTTTAAAAAATAAAAATAAAACAGTGAGCTAAATAGGCAATAAGTAAGTCAAGCTAATGCCATACATAGGCGAAAATTGTGCCTTGTATAATGTCACAGAATACAAAATGTACATATATAGCAAGCACTTTTAAATAAAAATTAAATGTCCTTTTCATAATAGACTGATACAATCAGTGATTAACATTTTCTCATTTTATGGGTTACTGGATATTATGTCTTTTGGGCTTCATTCAAAGTAATTACAAAATGTAATGCACCAAGAGTACTTTATTCAGTAATTAATCATCCATTTTGCTTTACTGTTCAAATATCCTCTCCTTACACCTCATCAATTACTGAATGTTCATTTCAAGCATAGCTTTTCTGCAATTATCTGCTTTTAATATTGTCATTTTAAGTAAAACAAATAATAACATAAAATAGGAGAGCCACTTATTTTACACAAAATTGTTAAAAGCTTACAACACATCAAGAATGATCCAGAAGTAAAGTTAAAGTTAGGAAGTCTTCAGCTGAATGAGTTTTCTTGATAAAACGATTGTCAAAGTAAAGCTAACAGAACTGCACAAAAGAGACAAGTTCTGCTTTTGAGAGAGGATTACATAAAACCGTAAAATTAAATGTCAGACCCCAGAATGATTATAGCAACTTTTTAATGCTACAAAAAAGAAAAGCAACTTAAATGATATCAAGTTCCCAGTTTAAAAAGGTGTAGCATGAACATAATTTCCATACAATTGGGATCAGTTAACAGCTTTTACAGATGTTAACAGATGCCAGCTCTGCCAGCCATGGCACACCAGTCACCAAAAAAGTGCTGCTTCACAGATGACACTAGCCACTCACTGGAGGAAGCCTTGTCAATTAAAAAAAATACAAGAAATTTTTATTTCATTTTATTCACTTTCGGGTATCATTTTCAATGGGCATTTTCAAATCCAAGACATATTCAATACAACTATACAACTCAAACATATAATAAAATATTGTTGTTTTATGAATAAGAAGTACTTAATTAATCAGAAGTCACTAGTGTCATTAGAAAATCATTCCAATCATTAGGAGTAGTAAATGAGAAGAAGATAACGGTAAAATGCAAATAAGGAAATCCAGACACTAGGGTTAAAGCAGCTGCCAGAATAAAGGCTGATATTATTGATGGAAAAGGTCAAGAGGTTATGTAAATAGAATCTTCGAATAATTGATTGGTAAATAAGCTGAAACCAATGCAATTGTCATCTTGTCTTTAAGGAAAGCCAATAATTTAGTTAAAAAAGGACACAATGGTGTACTTGAAATGGGCATTAGTGATAAACCTTCTGACAATATACCAAATAGCATTCAGTCTTTTAAGACAGTTTTGGGGTCCATTATACAAATTTGAAAGGACACATGTTTTTACCAGACTGTGTTTGACATCAGAAGTAAAGATAGCCTTGTCATAATACAGTAACTAAATACTTAAATATATTCATAAAACACTGCAATTTGTTTTTATTGTATTGTTATGATACAATAAATAAGTTAGTACATAAATAGACTAAACTACATTTTGATTGGATTGTACTAGTGTGGGTATTAAAAGCAAAAGAGATGCCGAGCCTTATTTGTAACTATTTAATATTAAATAGCGAATCTGAAGAACACATCCTTCACAGTGATAGTGGGCACCACTATAATGACAGAGACAGGTGAATTACTGTCAGATACAATGGAGGACCACGAAACCCTAGTGTCAAAGGTTATTATGGACTCGCACAGGAGGTGAGTGCCCACAAATACACTCACCTAAAGGATTATTAGGAACACCATACTAATACGGTGTTTGATCCCTTTCGCCTTCAGAACTGCCTTAATCCTACGTGGCATTGATTCAACAAGGTGCTGAAAGCATTCTTTAGAAATGTTGGCCCATATTGATAGGATAGCATCTTGCAGTTGATGGAGATTTGTGGGATGCACATCCAGGGCACGAAGCTCCCGGTCCACTACATCCCAAAGATGCTCTATTGGGTTGAGATCTGGTGACTGTGGGGGCCATTTTAGTACAGTGAACTCATTGTAATGTTCAAGAAACCAATCTGAAATGATTCAAGCTTTGTGACATGGTGCATTATCCTGCTGGAAGTAGCCATCAGAGGATAGGTACATGGTGGTCATGAAGGGATGGACATGGTCAGAAACAATGCTCAGGTAGCCCGTGGCATTTAAACGATGCCCAATTGGCACTAAGGGGCCTAAAGTGTGCCAAGAAAACATCCCCCACACCATTACACCACCACCACCAGCCTGCACAGTGGTAACAAGGCATGATGGATCCATGTTCTCATTCTGTTTACGCCAAATTCTGACTCTACCATTTGAATGTCTCAACAGAAATCGAGACTCATCAGACCAGGCAACATTTTTCCAGTCTTCAACTGTCCAATTTTGGTGAGCTCGTGCAAATTGTAGCCTCTTTTTCCTATTTGTAGTGGAGATGAGTGGTACCCGGTGGGGTCTTCTGCTGTTGTAGCCCATCCGCCTCAAGGTTGTGCGTGCTGTGGCTTCACAAATGCTTTGCTGCATACCTCGGTTGTAACAAGTAGTTATTTCAGTCAAAGTTGCTCTTCTATCAGCTTGAATCAGTCGGCCCATTCTCCTCTGACCTCTAGCATCAACAAGGCATTTTAAGCCACAGGACTGCCGCATACTGAATGTTTTTGCCTTTTCACACCATTCTTTGTAAACCCTAGAAATGGTTGTGCGTGAAAATCCCAGTAATTGAGCAGATTGTGCAATACTCAGACCGGCCCGTCTGGCACCAACAACCATGCCACGCTCAAAATTGCTTAAATCACCTTTCTTTCCCATTCTGACATTCAGTTTGGAGTTCAGGAGATTGTCTTGACCAGGACCACACCCCTAAATGCACTGAAGCAACTGCCATGTGATTGGTTGATTAGATAATTGCCTTAATGAGAGATTGAACAGGTGTTCCTAATAATCATTTAGGTAAGTGTATACAGTTAGAGAAATAATGACCAGGAGATATAGTTAAAAAAAAAAAAATGAAAAGAACAGGCAGGGGATTGAATATAAGAACACAGGAAACCACTTGGTAAAATGAAACTCTTAACTCTGTTATTGCTATGAGATTTTGGCTTTAGAAATGTATTTCTCTTAGAACACATTTTTCTAAGCAAAAGTATACATGTAAATACAGGTTTCCTTATTTCTGGAACATTTCTGTATTGTTACTTTTGCATTATACTGTTTCCCGATCAACACGATTATTTATTTCTCTTTTGTTTTGCATATGAGTGCAGCCATGTTATCATTCCTGTTACCAGCTGTCTGTCAAAGAATGTGGTTTCGAACAATGCCACATCTTACATACATCTTAAATACTGGTGTAACAATTCATTCATATCCATGATAGTGCAAAAAGAAACAGTGCAAATTTCTTTCTTAAATTTCTGAATTCTCATCTTACTGTTTGCCCTTTGAGTTTGATTGCTGCTTAGTGATTAGGCTTTGGTGCAAAAACTTTTCATCTTCATGGTTTGACTACGTTTTATCTCCTACTCTTCTTTTAGCCTTTGGACAAAATAATTATGTTTTAACCAAGGTGTGTTTCCCGGTTAATGTTTATTTTTCTTTAAAGTGTCATTTCTGTTTATTTTATGTACATATTGTTTAATTGTTATGTATTGTGCATTGATACATTGAAGCTATATTCCTTGTGTTTTGTGAGTGGAAGCCCATATGACAGGGCCACCATGATGTCACTACTGAGGGACCAGACTAATGCTGAGGTTGTGAAGGTGAATCCCTCAAAGAGTCGTTGAAAATTCTGGAGCATTTGTGAGTTCTGCTCTAATTTTCTGGTTACTGTGATTTTTTTTTTCTTGTTTTTGATTGATTCTTCTCTGTGTTGTGTTACCTATTTAGGTATACCCTTTCTGCCTATTTTTTAAATCTTTTTTTCCCTATTCTGCTCTCTTTTTGTCTCTCTAGCCATCCATCCATTACCCAACTCGCTATATCCTAACTACAGGGTCATGGGGGTCTGCTGGATCCAGCCAACTCAGAGCGCAAGGCAGGAAACAAACCTCAGCCAGGGCATCAGCCCACCACAGTTTTTGTCTCTCTATTATTTTAAAAAAGGTTTTCCATCGTGTCCACGTTGTTCACCACTCCCCTCCAACCCACTTGCCCAATCATTACTCCTACTGCACACATCCTCTCTCCATCCCACCCCATGACACTCTCAGTGCTAACTCACCCTTCAGCACAGTCAGTTATGGCAGGCAGAAAAGCAAATTTATTTATTGAAGAACATCAAATTTTAGATGTGCTAATTAATATGAGAAAGAGGCTGCGGGTCGAAAGGGGCAGGAAACCTCCTCGCTCATGCGCCAGCCTCCATTGGAATTGGTATCTCTGGCCACGCTTTGGAGCGCACCTTGCTTCCGCTTAGGTAGCAATACATGTTTGTTTATTGATTTTTAAAGTTTGTCCTGTTTCACTACAGCGGACAGCTAGTAGGATCTAAAAAGATCAGGTGTAATTACATAAAGGAGAGGGGGATTTAGAGAGAACAACTAATGAAACACACTTTGAAAGCCTACTGGTCAACTCAGACGGAGTTAAAGAGCAACTAAAACAATACATATTGTAGCTATATAGCACACTGTATGCAGGCAAGTGAGTTAATGCTTAAACTACTGTATGTAATGCACTTGGGAAACCAAATTTGGCATATTGTGCATATTTATGAACTCCATATTATAAGAATAATACAATGCATAACTATATCCTGATGGAAGCTGCTTAGACTGATTTCAGGACTTCGGAATTGAGGTACAGGGAAAGATTGAAGGGGCTGAACCTATAACATTTCAAATCACCTAGGAGGACACACTTTAAAAGCATTTAAAATTATGAACAGACATTTCTGAACCAGGACATACATGAAATCTGATAAAGACATACATATTACAAAATGTTACACAGAAGACTGGAAGTAGAAGAAGCAGATTAGCTAAAAGGTTTATGTGAAAGCTTCATATGGGAGATCTTCAGATCTTGACTTGCCGAATCAATAAAAATTGAGCAGATATGTTGGTTAGAACACTGGGACGTGTCCAGGGAGGAATGCCGGGAAATACCTGGAACTCATCCGGGATGAGATAAAAGGGGCCGTCTCCCTTCATTCGAGCCAGAGTCGGGAGGAGGAGGACTAAGCTTGAGGAAGAGGAGTGGTGGTCAAGGTAAAGGATTGTGTTTGTTGTGCTTTGGGACTGTGTTTGGGCTGTGTGGCACGGGGAAGACGTGTCCCACAGCTGAAGAAAAATAAAAGTCTTTGTACTTTTTATACGTGCCTCCGTGTCTATCTGTGTCGGGTCAGGCACCTATATAGCGCCTTTCACAATATATATATATATATATATATATATATATATATACAGTATATATATATATATATATATACAGTATATATTGTCAGGGATGCCAGGGGCTATGACCCGGCCGGGACGCCAGGAGGGACCGGAAGAGGGTCAGAGCCCGGCCTGGATCACGTGGGGTGCGCCTTCCGGGTTGTTTTGGGAGCCACGGGTCAAGGGCTTGGAAGCTCTTCCCTGTAGGGGCCCGTGGCCACCGCCAGGAGGCGCCCAATGCCTTGGGATTTGTTTCCCCAGCACTCCTGCCACACCAGGAAGTGCTGGGGAAGACTGAGACGGTGCCGGGAGCAGCCGGGAGGACAGCCGACACTTCCGCCACGCTGGGGTGGCCAGAAGATTGCCGGGAGCACCTGGGGCTCATCCGGGTCCTTCATAAAAGGGGGCCGTCTCCCGTCATTCAGGGCTGGAGTCGGGTGGAGGTAGGACGAAGCTGTGAAGAGTGGAGGCGGCCCGAAGAAAGGCATTGTGGCCAGGACATTGGGAGTTTGGGGTTTGTGCACGTGATTAGGTCTTTGTGACCAATGAACTGGGGTCTTGGTGACCAAATATTATTGTAAATAATTTGTAAATAAACGTGTGGTGGTGTCAAAACAACATGTCCGCCTGTCTGTGCCCGGGTACCGTTCACATCTGGCGTAGTCGGCAGGATGCTCCGCCTGTTACAAGGCGGAGACCTGTACAAAAAAATATTGTTGTGGACGGCCCGGTGCAGCAGGGGACCCCACCCACGTACCGCGGGTGCTGCGTGCACACAGCCCCGCGGGGTACAGGAACCCCACGGACCGCCAGGGGTCCGCAGGAGGGCCGTTATTCCCTGAAGCGGGCGGGCGGCGTGCATTGGAAGAGTGCAGCGGTCTCCAACGAGCGCCGTTGCTGGAGGCGCCCGGGACGGCATGGCGTCCGGAGAGGCCACGCCGAGGACGTTTCCTCGGTATGACGGGACCTGGGAGGTGAGTTCCCTGCCTATCGGCAGCGGCCCTTGGGGCCGGGCGTGTTTTGTTTTCCAGGCAGGGACCTCCAGGATCCGCGTCAGTGGCGGGCGCATGCTGGTTTGCGGGCTCCGGCAGCACAGCGGCAGCCGCGAGGGCTGCGAAGGAGGAGACGCTGCAGCTCGAGAGGCGCTGGCAACAGCAAGGCTGCCGGCAAGCACGCCGCCGCAGAAAGGGAGCCAAGCTGGCGCGGACGGAAGTCCCTCCCCTGACAGGCCCGCGATTGGGCGGTGTGTCTTGCGTGCCCGCCGATGACTGTAGAGAGGCGGGACCAGGGAATGTCCATCACGGGCAGGGGGGTGACCCGATTGGGCCGGAGGAGAAGGCCCACAGGAAGTGGCGGCGTCCGGAGGCCGACAGTCAGGTAGGCTCAGCGTCGGTTAACTTCCTGTCTTTGCCGGCTGCTTTGGCGGAGCTGGAGCGTCCCTTCAGCCCGCCGGGCAGCGTGTGTTACAGGTGCTATGTGCCCTCCGGGCTGAGGTGCTGGTACTGGAGAAGAAGGCGCTGCGCGCTGAGAACGTTACTATCGACAGCGGACGGCGCGACGCTGGAATCTCCAGCGGAGAGGTACAGCGGAGGCGGTGAGTACAGCCGACTCCGTAAAGCATATGGGAGGGCTGCTGAAAAAGGCTGTGAAGACAATGATCAGTTCGAGTAAGCAGCCCTCCGACAGGAGGTGCGGCGCCGCGACTGCATGCGCGGGCGAGGGAGTCCGTGAGGGCGCTGAAGGGACACGGGCTGCTAAGTGCCCCGGGTCCTAGCGCCCTCCGCCCCGAGTTGGCTGCGGTCTTGCGCCGCACTATAGGGACGCAGACAGGACAGAGGCGCCTTTTATTCCATAAGGAGTCTCAAACCGTCAGGGCGTCCCAGAGTGAAGGGAGGAATAAAGGGCTGGGTGCCGATTCCTCCGATAAGGTGAGACGCGTTGCTGGGTGCACGCGTGTGGCTGGCTGCCCTCTGGGAGAGCAGAGGGAATCCCTGAGGCCGGGCGGAGAGAGCGGGCGGTGCCGGCGACTCCATCGTCGAGAGGGACACGGAAGCCGCGGAGAGGGTGCCGATCAGGCAAGTGCCGGGGTGCCGGTTGGAGGGGGGAACGCTGCCCGTGCGTGGCACGAGCTGGGTGCTTTGGCAGCGGTTCTGCCCCTGTGTTCTCTTTGTAGGGGCGGACCCGGCGAGTTGAAGGAACCCTTGGCGGAACAGCCCTCTGATGTCGGGCCGTCTGCAGAAGGATCTCTCTGTCGGTGCGCAGGTGCGCTCGCAGCTAGAGGAGCCAACGGGGGAACGAGTGGCTCAGAACAAAGGGGTGGAGGTCCCGGAGGGGGTGCCTACCGAGGAGGCCCGGGGTGCCGGTAAAGGGGAGCACAACCTGTGCGAGCACAGGGATGCACCATGGGTTGGTGTCGGATTGTGTCTCCGCCCTGTCCCTGCTAGGAGTGCGGGCCGGACCCGGCTATCCTCGAGTGGGACCCGTTTGAGCTCTGCTGCCCTCGCGGGACGGGTCGCTCTTACCCACGAGTGGTCTTCGCTGGCTGTGGGGCACTGTCAGGGATGCCAGGGGCTATGACCCGGCCGGGACGCCAGGAGGGACCGGAAGAGGGTCAGAGCCCGGCCTGGATCACGTGGGGTGCGCCTTCCGGGTTGTTTTGGGAGCCACGGGTCAAGGGCTTGGAAGCTCTTCCCTGTAGGGGCCCGTGGCCACCGCCAGGAGGCGCCCAATGCCTTGGGATTTGTTTCCCCAGCACTCCTGCCACACCAGGAAGTGCTGGGGAAGACTGAGACGGTGCCCGGGGAGCAGCCGGGAGGACAGCCGACACTTCCGCCACGCTGGGGCGTGGCCAGAAGATTGCCGGGAGCACCTGGGGCTCATCCGGGTCCTTCATAAAAGGGGGCCGTCTCCCGTCATTCAGGGCTGGAGTCGGGTGGAGGTAGGACGAAGCTGTGAAGAGTGGAGGCGGCCCGAAGAAAGGCATTGTGGCCAGGACATTGGGAGTTTGGGGTTTGTGCACGTGATTAGGTCTTTGTGACCAATGAACTGGGGTCTTGGTGACCAAATATTATTGTAAATAATTTGTAAATAAGCGTGTGGTGGTGTCAAAACAACATGTCCGCCTGTCTGTGCCCGGGTACCGTTCACAATATATATATATATATATATATATATATATATATATATATTGTCATGCATGAGCGCATGGGGAGCAGCTTAAGGACCCGATGTGCATCGCAACAAGTCATGCCAGGGGACAAAGGCGTGGTACTAACCTCTCTCTCTCTCTTTTCATAGAAAGGACAAAGCGCTGCCACCATAATCCATCCCAGACAAACAAAGCGTCATCACTTTCGGGTTCCTTTCTCTCATCGGGTCCCTCATTGATGACATTCATTACCCATCCACCACCACGCCTTCCCAGCATTCCACGTCCCTAAATTCCGGTCCACCTATTTAAAATGTCCATCCACCCATTTGTCTGATATAATTTTTCTGTTTTTGGGAATTCATTTGACCTTTGTTACAGTATGCGGGACCCAAAAACCCCAAACCTTTATGCTGTGTGCTTGTTATTATTATTACAATATATATATATAGCTGCATGTTTTGTTTGGGATAAAAAATAACCCGGAGACTCCCTAACAGTTTTACTATATTCATGAACTTGGAGAGGTGTCAGCTAACTCTTACAAATTTCCCAGTTCAGAGGAAATGGACCCACCTATGCTTGCTGCCCTATTTGCTTTCATAAGAAGACACTGACAATATATTAGCTATATCACTGGCATATGAGTCCTATTAATCTTTGTCTTGAGAAAATACCTCCAGATAGACAATGGCTTTGGCGAAAACTTCAAGTCTTGTCCTCCTTTGCTGAGGTGTTTCACTTGTAGGTTGTTGAGCCACAGCATTTGCTTTGTTTCGACATTGTATCTCTTCCTCTCTGTCATTAGCATGACATTGTTGTTGCTTGGTTGCGTTTACTGCACACAGTTCTTTCGTAGTGAGATGTGAGGTGCGTGCAAAAGTGCATGCATGCGCGATCTAGTAGCTGTGGCTGAGCGTGAGCATAGGCATTTAAAGAACACTTCACAGTGACATACTAATTATTGATTATAATTGCACCACACAACACATTTCAAATTTTTCACAGTTTAAGGAAGCCGAGAAAACAAGCTAACATCCTAACTTTTTTACATCTTCACCAAAGAAAAATCAGTGGTGCAAGTAAAGAGGTATTTACAGATAGGCAAACAGAGTGACCTGCATTAAGACTGTCCATCTTTTTAAATTTATTTTTTAGTACAGACACATCATTACTAAACAATGACACCTTTTTTTGCATATAATATGCAAAATTTTTAGAAACAAAAATCCTTCACGTTAATTTATAACTTTATTTTATAAAATTTGTAAGTTAAATTTTTGTTCCAGTAAAATATTGCTCATATAAGGTGATTATATTTTTTTTTATTTTAAAATTTTTGATTTTACTAAACAGCACATGTTTTTAAATAAAGAAAAAAAGAAAGAAAGAAAGAAAGAAAGAAAGAAATACCCAGTCTTTTTTCAGTGTTGTCAGGAAGTTAACACAGCCTATTAAAAACACCCCTTTGTGTACTAGTGCATATTAAGAAAAACTCAACCTTTCCAATAAAAAGAATAGCGTTACACTGTTTTTAATAATTCAAATCAGTTTGTGACTGCAGCTGGGAAAACAGAAGGAAGATTAATAAACACAGGCAAGTATTTGTTTCTTATCTGTCACTGTTAATAAATTGTTGATGGTATCAAATCTTACTGACAAAAGCAAACAGAAGCAGAAATTATATAATAATGCATTTTCAAGGTGAATAATAAATGACTATTTCCAATATGTGCTGACGGCAGAAGATCAAGGAAACCAACAGCACTCAGTCAGATCCTTAAACAGAACTGCTAACTTCATGAAAATGATTTATGCGACAATTAACACCGAAGCAGATTCAGTCTTGGGAAATCTGCTCCTTGAATATAAAATGTGTTCAGTTTGTTGTTATCCGTATTGATTGAAATGGTGCTCAGAGATTAACCCTTTACACCCAAATATTATGATATTTCTAACCAAAGACCTTGGGTAACGCAGTGGTTAGGGCTGCTACTTTTGTTTAAATCCTAGTATCTCTTTTTTGTATGTACAGCTTGAACAGTATCCTGCTTATGCTTGTTAGTCCATTGGGTAACTGACTGTCAAAACTAGCCCACTGTGTGCCCTACAATGGCCTTGAAAATACCACAATAGGCTATGGCTCCCTGCAATCATAAATTGGAGTAACTGCATCAAGAGATGAATAGATAGATTGATAATCATTGTGATGATTGCAATTGCACTCAGTACTGTAGGTCCAGGTCACTAGATCCATTATCTTGAGTTTTAAATACTGTTTTATCATGACTGTAAGAACATGACATGTCTACACACCTCCAATAGAAATTCCAAAGAATGCATACTGCAGTTTGGCTTATACAGAGTGAAAAGAAAAACAAATGTCCATACCTTTCTTCGGCAGGCTTTTTTATTTTTTTAAATGCTACTTTAAAAATGTTGAAAGATATTAAACTTTTACTTATGGGGTTAAAAGCATATAGTGGCAGTAGCATCTTTATTAAAAATGGACTCTCTGTCTATAAAATGCTGACATTCAGAGAAATGTCAAAATCAACTTAACAAAACTTGCCATTGAGCTGTCTATCATGTCTCTCTCATTGCTGTCTCCAATACATCCAACACTTATTTACAAAGCAATTTCATTTATATTTCATGATCAGCTTCTCGTTGAAGGTTACATTTCATACACAGTTTTCTGCTACTGCATGTGACATTGTAGAGTGCTTTGTTTTTCTTCAAAAAAAAAATAAAAACACCCTAAAGCTGTACAGATCAGTTTTTCCCACTGAAGCATTGCTCTGACCAAATGTTTACCATTGAAATGAGTTTCCCAGAAGAAAGGGTGTCTGCTGCTAACCACTTGAGTTTTAACAGTTCACTTCCAAACGCAGTCCTCACCTCTGTGGCTAATGTCAAATGAAGTGATGCTTCAGTATCTTCTATTCCTGTAATGAGTCTCTGGCGGCAATGCTGCAGGCAACAAGCAGTGCGACACATAGTAACTATTTGCAGTGAAGATGCATTGAACATTAATTGACGTCCAGCCAATGCTTTTCAAATTTTATTTTTGCCTGGAGAACTGTAGAACTAAAAAAAGGCCATAAAATACTACTCTACAAGTATTATGGTTACCAGATCCTCTGCAGTAACGACGGTAATAATACAGTTATGGTATTTTTGTCTGACAGCATCTTATTGCAACAGATACTAAAATACATTATGGTGTCTAATGTAGAACTAAAATATTTTTCTAGCAGCATGCACTTCCATATGCTGCCTTCTACGTTAAAGGCTATTGCATTTTTAGATTAAATTATTAGATGCCCATTTTGAAAACAATCTGTCATTTCCAAATTCTGATGAGACCTTACCCCTGCCAGCAGAAGCAAGTGACAAAATGTTTCAATATTACTGACACAAATACTTCCCTGGTCTTTTCAACGTCTGCCTTTGCTCTTCACCCAAGCCTGCCCTTCCTGCTTGTATTTGATTTGTTGAACATGAATTTATTGTATGGATTATTTTATACTCAGATATTTAGAGTTTTAGAATTATTTGTTTTCTTCTGTTGGTACTCAGGAAAGACATGTAACCCTGTAAAACCCTTCGCAGCACAATAGCGTGGTGGTTACTGTTCTTGCCTAAAATCTCCTGTTTTTGGATTTCAAGGTTGTTGGTTCTCCCCATTTCCGTGTGAGTTTTCTCGCAGCATACCTACGACACTACCTTTGGTTGATTGAACTTCTGCTTTGTCCAGGCTAAGCTGAAGATTCGTGCAGAAATAAACAAAGGGGTACAATACTTTGTACCTGCCTAATGATTACAAAAACCTGTTTTGTTATAATTGCCATTTTTTTTTAGTTTTTTCCACAAGTGCATATTGTGAATAACTGCAATTATTATAACTGCATTGTGTACTACTTTTCTTTTGAATGTACAACACTGTGACCACTGGGGATATTACTTCCATCTCACATATCGTTGAGGCCATGAGGGCTATCTGCAGATTTTCTGGGATCTCTCAAAATTTTGGGTTTGAAGTAGAACTACTGTAACTTCTGTAACTTAGCTCCTGATAACCTTCAGCCTCAATGAATGGTTTTGGGATTTTGCAGATGAAGACATCCTTAACCAAATGTAAGCTGCCTAAGAAGTTAATTTCCAGCTTGTAATGACAGGACCCTATTCAGACAATGATGTCACCCACTGACAGCCCTCACATTGTACTCTTTGGTACGGTGATTCTAAACTTGAAGGTAATTATGGATGGTGAATGAGAAACCACATTGAAGAACACTGTGGTTGGCCACATGATAGGACAGAAGACCATGTAATGTATTCCAGCATAATTTTCTGTACAGGTATGCCTTTTGGAGGAATTGAAGGCTGACCTACACGGCTTAGTAAGAGAGATATGTATTATGGAAGGCAAAAGTAATTTAATCACATAAACAGCTATGGTACCATTGTGTCCATCACACGCTGCCCTGCTTGCATTTTGCATTTTTTCTATATTCAGAATCACCAATAAATAAAGGCTGGTGAGATTTGCTACATTTGACAATTTTGAATTTGTTGTGAATCTTTCATAAAAAAAACCCTTAATGCTTACTTAATAAATAACTCCAGTTAATTTCACCATGCACATTTACATTGAAGCTTTTTAGCCGTTTTTTTTATTTTAGACAAGGATATATTCATACCTTGTCACAAAGAATGACAAATAGGAATGAGGACACCCAGTGGCCAAATCGAAAAGTACAAAAATTGCAATAAAAGCAATTTTGGCTTTTTTGCTAAAATGCTTGATTTATCCTCTCACACCCCAGATTGTATAGTCTATTGACGTTGTTTAAGGGGACATTGATCAACCTGAGCATTTTACATATTGCCCAACCCTGATTTAAGAGTTAAATGCATTTTAGCCATGTATAGGCCAATGCCAGCCACTAAAGTGGAAACTAAGCTGCCTTTTGGTGCAACTCCTTTGGCCTAGCTGGTGGGAATTAGGCCTGCGTCCCTGGCTTTTTTGAAGGCCTCACACCACGGTGGCTATTCTGTGTGATTATTCACAACATGTATGGTATATATTTGCCTCTTAATTTTTTACAGAATACAATAATGTTTGAGAAGGACAATAAGTTAGCTGTGGTCAAATCAAAAAGTAAATAATTGGAAGATGCTTCATTAAAAAATTATTTTAAAAAAGACAAAAAAAGTTTTTAATGCTTTTTACTGATAAAGTAAGAAGCACAGACCTTAAATCTGCCTCCAGAATATTATGAAATATTCCTCATTACCATATAGCCAATGGCATTTTTTATGTTCAATTACAACAGAAACACATGTATGGTTGAATAAACTCAGGAAGGGAACACAGAAAGCTATTCATCGCTGATGGAGCATAGTAGCTTCAGGTTGACATACCACCCAGCATCATAAGCAAGGGCAAATTCAAGGGTGCAAATAGATTCCACTATTAGCCTGATTTCTTCCTTTTACTATTACTGCACTTCATCAGTCATTGCAGAAATAGGTACACTTAGTACTGAATATATACCAGAGCTACACTACATGTTAATATTGTGACCAATTCATGCACACTAGTGTGTTTCATCTCTGGCAGATTTATCAGTATTTTGCTATTTTTGTGCAGGTAATTTGCACTGAACAGGTTCACACTGAGAGGCAATTACATAGCTACCCTGCAGGAGCTTGTTGCCATAACTTTTTTTCATTAACTATACTCAAACTATATAGCATATAAATTAGTTTAACGACTATATTTTTAAAGCTGTTCAAATCTAAAATAGACTAGTCACATCAAAAAGGCAGAATGCAGTTCTGTGGCCTAAAATTCCTTATGAGATCTCAGATTTACAAAATGTCATAAACGCGAAGCACAAACTAATAGATCGCTGAGAACTGCCAGTCTGGACTCTCCACAATAAACTCTATACGATACATAAATCCAGAGAATTTTCACAATGAAATCCTAAACCCACTGCGGTTCTCAATGGCAGAGTAGAGTTATAAGACTCCTGAACCTGTATATTAAAATGGATGGACAGTGTTTGGCCAGTCACAATAAACAGAAGCAGCTCGGGTGGACTAGAGCACAATCCGCTGCCTTTTTACCTCTAGCCAACTCCTTTGATTAGTCTGCTGACTAAAATAGAGCAAAATAGAGAAAGCAACTGTCAGTCAGTCAGTCATTTCCCAAACCGCTATATCCTAACACAGGGTCACGGGGGTCTGCTGGAGCCAATCCCAGCCAAGCAAGAACAAATTATGGGCAGGGCACCAAGGGCAAGCAAGGAAATAAATCTTGAAAATTCATTTTTCAAAATATTAAAGTCTAATGAACAGAAAAAAACGGCAAAAAAAATTCTTACGGGTCAAAATGTGTTTTCTAATTCTTAACAAAAAGGACACGTTTTAAAGCATACAATGTCCTGACTCCTGTCAGCATGATAACACCTGTTTCTGCCTTCTTTATCCTATGTAGTATTCAATCTATGGAAGATGCTAGGGCTTGTGACATTTAAAGATCTCTATACTGATCATGTGTTCACATCTTTTGTACTATTAACCTCAAATTTGATCTGCCTGTGACACGCTTTTTCTTTTATACACAAATCAGAATAATAATAGCAAACAAGCCAATTTCCATTATCTTTCACATGTGTCTATCCCTGAGGTGATACTAGCCACTGTGGATGAAGTTTCATACAGCATCTCCAGAGGAAAACAAAAATATTCAAGGAACTTGATCTTAAGAAATGAAGAGAAATGTCTAAATCAAAATTATTTGAAAAGGAATAGAATGTAATCATCCATTAATTAATTTTAGGTCAATATGAACCAATCATGCAATAATTCAACTCAAAATTGCTCACCAGTTACATTGCTCAGCTGGAAAAATCTCAATCTACATTTTGTAACTCGGTTGGAAAGTGATCTTCTACATTATCTCAAATTGGAAAAAATCAAATTTTCTTTATGATGATGCTTTTTTTTTAGAACTTGGCAAGGACTCATTAATAATTTTAGATGAGGCTCTCTAGTCTTGCTTATTGAGTGGGGGTTTATGGCTGATTTAAAAGAACACCATAATGTCTTCTTATTTGCATTTGTTTGATTGAGTTCTGTTTCCAAATAAAGGAAATATGAAAAAAAACAGTAAATCGTAAGTCAGTGCAATGATGTCTGTTTTATCTTAAGAATTTAATTTCAACATATAAAGATAATCTACCCATTTTCTGAATGCACAGATTCTATTGCTTTGTCACAACACATCACAGTCCATCACAAGAGTACTGTAATTCAGAAATCAACCATGGGACAAGACAGTGCAGGACAGGAACCCACTGCATACAGATTTAATTCTTATTTGGTATTCCACGTCCATATTTGAAATTCAATATTCCCACTCACAGCAAAGGGGTGAAATGATTATCAGATTCATTCCTTGCTGACGAAAGCCTTCTAGGAGACACTCTATTAGGCATCCTGAAATCCACCCATTTGTCTATTGTCTGAAACTGCTTATTCAATTAAAATGTCAAAAAGAGACAAAGTCTATGCCAGGCAGTTTAAAATCAATGCTATATAAGATACTAGTTAATTGCTGAGTAGACTCTTGCACGCACACACATACTTGCAAAAAATGCTTTATGGTACAGGTTTAAAAAAAAAGGATAATTCCTCTTCAGAACATGTTCCAGGTACACAAAGATGCATACCATATATACTCGCGGATAAGTTCTCTCGCGGATAATTCGGGACTTGATTTTACAGTATAATTTCTGGCATTTTATAATGTAGGCCGTATAAGTCGAATGCAGAAAACTCATGCTATTGGTACAAGAGATTATGATATGCTAACACCCACCTGAGAGAGTAGCCATGGAGCACACTGCCTTTTTCTTCTATGTGCGCTGTATCAGCGGGTGCTCCTAACCTCTCTCTCTCTATTGTGCCTACGTGACCACACGGTAATACCCAAACTATTCTGAAGCAATGTTTGCACTGATTTGTGTTTTTTGTATCTCACACCCTCATACACCTTTATTATAAGAGCATCCCCTTATCTAGGATGGAGCGTTCGATCAGAAGAAAATATGAAGGTGGTTTTAAATTAATTGTCATTGAAGTAGCGAAAGAAATTGGTAAATGTGCTGCTGCAACAAAATTCGATGCGTCTGAGGAACTGATGCGAGAGTGGAAGAAAAAAGAAGGAGTAAAAAAAAAAATTTTGAACAGACGTATAAGTTGGGGTCTGATTTTATGATTGATTTTTAAGAGCCAACTTATACGTGAGCATATACGGTAATTAGCTACATAAGAAACAATTCCATAAAGACAATAATCCACATTCTTTTTGAACCCACTTAATCCAGTCTGGGATTAATGAGAAGTAAGAACATATACCAGGAGCAAATTAGAAACCAGCCTCAGTCAAGGTGCCAGTCCTACATAAGGCACACCCACACTCACTTATATGGGCTAGGTTTAAGCCACTAGTTATTTTAATGTGGGAGGAAACCAGAGTATCCAAAGAAAATCCCACACAAACATAGACAGAATGTTTAAGCTATAAATGTACAGTGACTGAGCCAGAATTTTTACCCAGTCTCTTGGAGCTGTGGGACAGTACCAATGACTACTGTGTTGCCCATAAAGACAATAATTCAACGACTTTTTAAGTTTTTGAAGAAATTTGTATTTTCCTGGAGGATCTTACAAAACTTAAACAATAATATGTATACTGAGATCTACTTTTGGGCAGTGGAGACTCTAAAATCAGTTTAAGCAACCAAAGGTACAAGTTGGGGGTTTCATTCAGAATCCAATGCTAATCTGTGTGATAACTACAATTATTTAGGTGTTCACACGGGACATTACAAAGGTTTATGTACAGTACTTTCAAAATAGATGGCAGATTTTTCTGAAAGTGGCAAAGGTGTAAGGACGTGGGTTAAGAAATAGGCCTGGTCACTGTGTGAAGATGATATGTTCCCCATTTCCTGGTACTCTGGTTTTCTTTTACATTCTAATATTCAAATCATCAGAAACCCTAAATTGAGAACTCATCCATCTAGAACTGGATTCCAGTGCTGCCAGGAGTACAAAAATGGAGGACTTTAATTTCAGTATACAGTGTAATTACATTTTTTAAACCATGAAGATTATGTTACTCTACCCTGGAGGGTGCTCTTGAAAGAGTTAAATTAATAAATACAAATCATAAATGAAAATGATAAATTTCATATAAGTATCACTTTGTATCATATTAGAAAGTGGCAGCTACTTGAATTACAGTGTCTCTTTAATTTTTCCAACTGCCATAGCAATTCTCTCTGCTTCAGTGATTCCCAGTGTAGCATTACCTAAAGTAACGCAATTTCCATGGTGAATCACTGAAAATGCACGGCCTGACCATTTTTATACAGCTGCTTTACTTTGTCGTATGTTAATAACATAAGCGTTTCCTTTCAAATTAAACAGTCTGTGTAGAAATCGCTACATAGAAACCAAAATGGGTTCTGAAAGTATTTAACAATAAATACATTTAAGAAAATAATTATAATGTATAAAAATGTGATTGCAGCATTCCTGCAAGATAATTGTTATACCCTCAGTATTGTTTTCATTAAATTCATAAATGTTCCTTAAGGTTTAACGAAAAGCCAAATAAATAATACAAATATAAGCAGGATGTGTCTGTACATTGTGCAGCCATAAATGTAATTAGAAAAATTACCATTTTTTAGGAGTAAAAAATAAAGATACATTTTGCACTTACTTTACTAAATTAAATTCAATTACCACAGATTTATTTAAGTGCTACAGCAAGCTTGGCTCAGGACAACTGCTCATTATAGAGAATTATAGCCCTTCAGTTTGGCATAGAAAAAGAATGCTAGACTACTTGAGTTAATGTCCTAATGCAAGTAGATCAGTTTACAGCAGGAGTATTAGAGACTCCTCTGAAAGTACTCCAGGATTCAGCATTAAATAATTCCACACAGTACTTAACAGATGCTTCAGCAACTTGTAATTAAAAAGCAGCAAATCAGTTTATTTTTATTCTTATAGATTTGGCAACTGACAAGATAACAGTATAATTATTTACAAATTTGGGTTTGACCACTTAGTTATTTCTAATTTTTGGTGATCTAATAAATAATCGCTTGTCAGGATTTTCTGTTGGTTATCAAGGCATACCTTGATTATTTGGTGGTATATCTCGACATATTCCTTATGCATCCATACATCCATTAAATTTTCTATCTTTCTGTCTGTCTATAATTTTGACTTTTCCAAGTACTAATTCCTTTTGTAGTTTGTCAACTTTTCTGATACAGAGATTATTATTATTATTATTATAACTAATCATGTGCACTTGAACAGCAGCACCTGGCTTTAAATTCCTCCTTGTACTGACAAAAGGTGACAGTAAAGATTTTTAAGAGGGTTTAGGAATGGGATCCTGAAAAACCAGTAAAGCATTAGAACCTGGAATGTTAAACCATGTACCAAAATTCTAATTGCTAAACTCATAAAATGAGACGTTCCTGCAGAAAAACACTGTGCCAGAGTGTTTCAAAGGTACACCACCCTCTTATTCAGGGCTATAAAAAAATCTTTTAAGGAAACCAAATAGAATACAAGATTGTATGATATGGAGTAAAAAAGAAGAAAGAGAGAAGTAGTAAAAACTAAATACAATGTTGTATAAATGTTTAATATCGTAGAAAATGATTCACACAGTAATAGGATGTGTAAGCAGACAACAATTAATTAAACTAAATATATTTTTTAATTAAAAAATGAGCCAAAGAAAGGGAACCGGTAGAGCTCACCTTTGTTATTCAAAACTAGATAAGGTCAAATGAAACTGAAATGGAAATTTTAATGGCAGGCGAAGCTACAGAGCTGAAAAAAATAGGCTGAGCTAGAGCTGATAAATTATATGCATAAGCAAAAGAATATCACAAAAAAGAAAAAAGACAATGGCCTCACCAAGGATTGTAACTGTAGAAGATAACTTCTGCAAATAAAGTAAATATAAAAAAACCTTTATAAAATGGCAATGACGATGATACAGTTTGAACATATTCTGTTGTATTTGTGTATGTACAAACCAAATCCGAAGTAAAATATTAAAACAAAATTAAATTCGGCCAGGTACCAAATTTGTAGGTATGCCACAAATATGTTATTAAATGCAAAGTTACACATGAAATAAAGTAAAAATGCTGCTGAATCATAACACTTTTTAATCAACATTAATGTACTGTAGTAAGAATTTACTTAATTTTGCACACATGGCTTCTGCATGTTTGCCAGTTTCCTGTTGAACAAACAACAAAAAAAATAAAATCTGTTGTGTGTTGTTTGCAATGTGATATAAGATATTCTCTCATTTTAGGACTTGGTGAAGACTCAGTGATCAGTACTTACTGTATGTTTTGTAGAATTGACTTATTTTTTATCATAAGTACCTGTATATACTGTATGTAGGTGATAAATGTATTTATTTAGTATGCATTTAATTATCTCTTATTTTATTTTCTCCAGTATTGTCAGTCTGCATATTACACTGTCCCTTTCTTTGTCACAATGGCAGCATCTCTGAGTTTTATTTTTCTACAAGGTTAAAGGGTTTGTTTTGGGATCTGAACATTCCCACTTTCATGCTACCAGAGTCTGAAGCAGCTGTCACTTCAACTTTAGTCAAACCTGACCTCACAGCAAACTTTTGTGTGAAAGCGGTCAACCCCAAGCTCACTTTTTTATGCATGCCAAAGTTGTTGGCACTCAACCACTATATGTGTAAAAAGAAGTCCATCTTTTTTTCATGTCATATTAATTATGTAAAAACACTTTTAGCTTTCTCATGGTCTAATTTCAATCAACCATCTCCATGGGGCTAAGCTGGTAGGTCATTTTTTAAAAGCAGCTTTGTTTATTTCATCAGATGGCATACCCAGTGTTTTATTTAAATGTGTATCGTGTTATTATTAGGTTTATAACTATGTAAAATTACACTGACAGTCTGATAATATTCAAGTCTGATAATATTCACAAATGTGATTCAGGAGAATAATTACATCCAATATATACATTTATTTTAGATAGAAACACTTGACTTTTTATTATCTACTATAACAGATATTGGCTTTGTATCCCATATCAACATCTACCTAAAAACAACTTAAAAGCGTAAACCGTACATAGGCATACAAATCTGAACAACTGTCAAACTCATACAATGTACTGTATATGCATCTGAAAGAAAATGTATTACAGTGTGTCTCATTGGTTTACTCTGGAGATTCAAAATGACAGCCTAATCTCCATCAATTAATAGTCAGTGCAGCTTAGAGCCTGAGGAGCTCTGTGTCAAACCACGAGTGCCAGATCCTGCTTTTACAGCCCTCTCTGACTGTCAGAGTGTCATTTAAAGAAGAAGTTCATTCTTTTTGATACATGCGCTCATTATAAAATTTATCAGGGCCTTTGTCAATACCCTATTCATTTTATATTTGTTCCTAAGATTTACGTTTCCTTCAAAATACTCATTAATTCACCCAGAATAAGTAAAAATCACTAATCCTGAATATCTAACAAATGTTTAAATTATTTTTCAATTAAAGGCTTTTTAAAATGTTTCAAAATTATGAAGAAAAGTCCTAATTCTATCAAGGAAAGACAGTTACATCCTTGTCATACTCATCTAGTTGAGATGAAGCAGTGTCTTTTATTCTAGGTCTTTAAAAGAGAACATACAGAGCAAAGACACAGTTCATTTAAAGTCACCGTTTGTTATACGTATCATAACATTCACACTGGAAGCAACTTATTGATATATCATTACTTATTATTTATACCTTTCTTCTTCTAAAATCTTTTTCATTTCAGAAATGCTGGTTGCAATGGGCACAGAATCCTAATGTGGATAGGCCATCTGTATGACAATTTTGAAACAGTTCATGTGAACCCCCAGTTCACTAGGAATGTGCAAGATGTGATTATAAAGTATGTAAGGTATCATCAGGTGGAAATAGGTGGGGCATATTTTAAGCTTATTAAAGTTTTTTTTTCATCAAAAACAAAGAAAAACAGATGGGTCTATTGAAACAGGCCTGGCTATCGTCAATAATGAAGTAAGAGTTTTTATAATGAGCCTAAAAGTCAAAGAGGGTCAATTTGCACTTTAATTTGCCCAGAAGTCAAACAGCTTTCACATTTGACTGGTCAGGCTCTTGGATGCACATTCACAGAGAAAAAGATTAGAGGAAGGAATAAGATCAATTATATTGCTAAGATGGGGTCTTCTTGAGCAGATCTAATTCTAGTCTCTTTTCTTAAAATTTCTGCAGCATGTAAAATGTAAATCTACATCCTAATTCTGAAGCCTTGATTTTTTTGGCTTATCTGAATGATAACATTTATATGGTTGAATGCAACCACTTCAGCAGAAGAGTTCGCTTAAAGGTCACTTTCATAATTTGTTTTTGGATGGTGTATAGTGAACATGTAGATTTGCAGCAGATTCGACACCTCTGAGATTCAATAAAAAAAAAGCTGCAGTCTAATGGCAAAAACTCAGCCAGGATTATCCATTACACTTCACTTTTGGGGATTTAATGTTCAAAGATGGAAAGGCCATTAGACTCAAAAAAACGTATGTTAAGGGCAGCTTTACAATAAATTGTTAAACGGATTCAAGGAATTTGGAGAGTAACTTATGTTCACAAGCTTGCAGCTTGAAGGTTCTTGGTGTGAATCACAACTTGTTCGCTGTTTATTTGGAGTCTATGTATTCTTCCCATGTTACCTGGGATTTCTTCTAAAACACTGATCAATTTAATTAGATTGATTACAGCGTTTCCTTGTATGGCTAGGTATAATGTCAATAAATTGAATTGAAATTAAATTAGCATTTCTAAAGCTACCCCATATGAATGAATAGGGGGTGTACCTGAGTGTTTCTTGGTCAGTGTAAAAAGTGTGTTACAAGACAGGAATTATTACAAGAGATAATGCAGGATGAGAATTATAATTTGTAGCCAAACCAGGTTGAAACATGAAGATCAAAAAGAAATAGGTGTGAATACAGAACAGGTTCAAACTAAACCTCAAAGTCAACGCCAGAAAAGAGATGAAATACAGTATACAAAATCTAATACTTACCTACTTAAATTGCAAACTAACTATCTCAAAAGATTACTGAAGCTTATCCATCTGAGAGATACCAAAACATGGAACCACCACTATATTTGCATAACTTCTGTTTACATCACAAATACATTGATCGTTGTGACATCTCTTCCATGTCACATAAACAAAAAAAGTAACACGAAAAATAAAAAATACATTTTGTGAAAACAAATAAATGGTTAGAAACCTTCAAAAATAATTTTAACCCGATAAAAAAATAAGAAAGGCAACAAACAAACTTGCAAAAACATATATTTACTATAATATGCTGTCAAAACTCTCAAGTGGATTCAATAATAAATAAGAATGTTTTGAAAGATAAAAGGTGTTGGTAACAGACTTCTGGCACGGCAGGCCCTGAGATCAGATACCAAAATTCAGGTGGAGTTGAATGGGGTGTAGACATATCAATATATGGAATCCCACCAGACTGGCATGGTTAAATAACACTTGCATGATGTACAAGAAGACCTAGAATAGAATCTTCTTTCTGAAAAGATTTAGATCCTTTAATGTGCATGACAAGCTGCTAGTGATATTCTACCAGTTCATGATGCCTGAAGTATGTTTCTGTGCTTTGGCCTTCTGGGGGAGCAATACCATGTCAGGGCTTGAATAAGCTAACCAGAAGCACCAGGGCATTACAGAACTGACCCTGGACTCACTGGAGGCAACATCTATCTATCTATCTATTGTAATTTTAAATATGCATAATGTATTCAAGACACAAGCTGCTGCATTATTGTCTACAAAGGTAAATACTCTGTGTAAGGTAGATTTCCTATTTTTGTTTTATTGCTTTTAGTAACCTTGTAAATCAGAAAAGTATTCAATAAAATGCAAAATGCATAAAATGGAACAGATATTAAGTTAAAAAAACCATTTGTTAATTTGCTTAACAGCAAATTTTAATCTTTGTAATATAATTTTTAATATTTGTTTTACATGGTGCTTTTCAGTGTGCATCCCAAGGGGTGGTAAGAAATACAACACAGCAGAACAAAGCATGAATAAACATTTTACAACGGCATAAAAACTTTATTTTAAAAGGTAAAGAGTAGTCTTTGACTCGGGGACATAAACAGTGTAGGAGAAACAACAATAGAACTAGAGAACTTTCATATTTGGGGTGAATTCATTTGCGTTTTGCTTACACGTAAATATACAATTAGCCAGGGAAATAACAATGGAAACTAATCAGTCTCAAACAGCCACTACTTTATATACATCCATTTATTACAAGTAATAGCAAGAAGCATTTTGGAAAGCCATTCCTACTACAGTGTACTGCATGTAAATAACAGCGGATATAAACTGGAGAGCATTCCTTTGATGTGACTGATTATTCAAAAGGTGGTAAACTGGAAATGAACATATGTCAAAAATAAACCAAATAAACTTTAAAACACATTAACAATCTTTTTTTCTTACTTATTTCACTCTGAAGTTAGCTTTACCAATTCAGGGAAGCAAGGGTTGAAATAGGAAGTTGTCTTGACACCAGCCTATTATAGGAAGCACACAAAGTAGCATAAACATAAACTGAGCAATTGAGAGATGGAAGATGATGGGAGATCATGTCTTTGGACTGTGTGAGGAACTGGGAAGTCAAAGCAAGAAAGTCTGAACTTATATTGGAGATCAAGCATAACAGTATGCACCAATGTGTACTCTGTTGTTTACAAGAGAGCAGTTATATATTTGCTGGCATCCTTGCTCCCATTTTAATTCCATCAAGAATAGCTTTGTCGGTAATTATCATAACTGTTTACAATAAAAGACCCACAGGGAAAATGCTGGGTACACTTGGTGACTTAAAACTAACAGGAATTAGAGAGGAGGGTTATGTGATAGCACAACCATTGCAGAGATCAAAACTGCAATTTAAATTGAAATTCTAATTAAACCTTCTGCCTACATATTTATGCAAAGCGATGTGTCTGGGGATTTCAATGAGCCATCGTGTTACATTTTCAAATAGAAGCAGAAAGTGTGATACTACTCATTCAGCAAAGGAAGTTTAAAAAATCACAGTTTTCAAACTTTAAATTAGGTTGCCTGAATTTGTTAAATTTCACTACGGAACAGACTTTAACAAAACCAAAAACACCAACGTGTACACAGGTTAATACTAGTTCGGTGTAGTATAATCATCTAATCAGTGACAGTACAGTGAAGCAACAAGACATTTCACATTAGTAGCAGACACAATGGAATTACATGTTATTTATAAATATAAGCATGTTTAACACTGTGCATACAATATTCTTTATCTATTAACTGTTTCAAACTCTATACAACAGCACAAGGTCTTAGGATGTGTAAGAAAGTCAAAGGTTTAAGAAGAACAGGTTCATTAAATGTGACACAGAAGGCACCTCAGGAAATCAGACACTCTAAGGGTTACTTGTTGCACCTTTATAAGCGAGATATAAATATCAAAACCAATTGATGATGCCTTGTGATATTTTTCAAGGATATCAGGCTTATTTGCCTGACGATTTCATGATGAAGATACAAGAGCACACATAGGTTAAGTGACTCTCTAAGTGTCCCACAGCACGTTGGAAGAAGTAGCTAAAAAAGTAACCTTGAGATATATCTTGCGTACTTAGACATTACCTTTATTCAAGCTGGCTAACAAGATCAGAATAGAATTGTTTAAATATATCATTCAACATTGAATCTTGGGCAGGTTAAGTGACTTCCTCCCAGTCAAACAGTGAATCAAATGTGGGGACTGAAATGAGAATAGTTAAAACTGTAATGCCTTATCTAATACTCCACACTGCCTGTCTTCTTATTAAACAACTAGACACAAGTGCAGCTTTTTTTTATAACTAAAGACTATATTTTAAAACATTTACGTTTGTGGATTACAAGTACTGGACCCTTGGTCACTGTTCTTTAGATGGTCTTCATTTCCCTTGCCAAATCATTTTTACCATTAACAAATGTTTACCATTTTTATAGTATTAAGTATGGTTACTTTTCCATGTTGGATCATACACACATTTATTTTACACTCTGATTTAATTATTAAAACTAACCATACAGGCATTGTTACTTACTTAATAGCTCAGCACAGTAAGGTTAAATGGGGTTAGAAAAAACAAATATTTTTAATCATTTAATAGGTGAAATTGTCCAGATAGTAATGCAATTCAGTCAACCAAAGTATAAATTTGTTGGGCTGCTATAGACGAAGGTGAAAATTTTGACTCATTTGGTGTTAAATTAATGCTTATATTGGAGATTCTAAATTGTCCCTAGTGTGTGCTTGGTGTGTGTGTGTGTGTGCACCCTGCAGTGGCCCTGCCCAGGGTTTGTTTCCTTCCTTGCACCCTGTGTTGGCTGGGATTGGCTCTAGCAGACCCCCCGAGAACCTGTAGTTAGGATATAGAGGGTTGGATAATGGATGGATGGACTAATGCTTATATTAATTTAACATATTAATATGTGTGTTTCATACTGTGCCACATTTGTTACTGTAATGTAGTACTTTCTGGCAATTCTTTTTCTGGCATTCTCTAACTCTGTAACTAATGCAAACTGCACAGGAAACAATCATCAAAAGCACTATTATAGATCATCTTCTTTATCTATTTTCTAAAAACATGCCCTCCATTTCAGAGCTGCGGGAAACCTTAGTCTAGTCCAACAACATCAGTCACCAGTGCTTCACAGGGAACACTGAATTCCACCGAGCCAGTTTAGAGCTGCAGTTTTTCTAATGCTGTGTGCACTTATGGGTTGAATCCTGAGTGCCACAGACTCACAGAATGTGAAAAGTCCACAAATGGCAAATGGCAGTGGATTTCAGCCATGGTGTTTGGAGTTATACGATTGCAGTGCTAGACTTTGCACTGGTGTCCTATCAAACAAAGCTTTAGATGTGGATACATGAGTGCAAAACACTACACAAAGAATTATTCAGTAAAGTGTGAGTATTTTTTAGAGGACTGAAATAACTGAAAATCTCTTTAAGCACCTTTCTTTATTGAAAATTGTACTGAATTTATGGCAAGAATTAATTCTATTTCTGGGCCACATTTTATCTAGCATCATAAATCTTTCCAACGGTCAGTGCCATACCTGAATAAAGCTTTTATCTGATAAATGCATTATGGAAAGACCACCCAGTGATATGGACCCATGCAAGTTACATTGTTAGGATGAGCTGAATCTCAGTTATTTCTCCTGTGTAATTTCAAATTTATATTGTACATTTTGCAAAATGTTTATGAGTCAAGGCTATTGCAAAATACACATACAGCATATAGATTTTAATTAATATAATTGTACTGTTTAAATTATAAATGAAACATCTCTACTGGGTGCAACAATTTACTTTCTCAGACTAAATTTAAAATCAGGGTTGGGTGATAGTAATGCAAAAAATCAATGGCTTGCACAGTAAGGACAATATGATCTGAACAGAACTTTGATTAGCATGAGGTGTAGTGGTGTGGCTATAAAATTGGATTCAAAGTTAGAAAGCCCCAGCCTACTGTGGATGATATTGAAGAAATAGCTTTCTGTTGTGATCTATCTGTAAGGATAACTCTGGAATAAGGATAATTCTATTAATATTTGTTCTTTATATACGATTCCTTTCTAATGTTTTACACCATAAAAGCAGATATATAAAATAAATATTTAAAAGCAGGCAGATAACCTCATTCTAACCTCATCCTAACTTAAAAGTCATACGGCAGATAAATGTAAAACTGTTTTTCATTCTTGCATATCCATCCATCCATTATCCAACCCGCTGAATCCGAACACAGGGTCCCAGGGGTCTGCTGGAGCCAATCCCAGCCAACACAGTGCACAAGGCAGGAACTAATCCCAGGCAGGGTGCCAACCCATCCCACATTCTTGAATATTAATTTGTAATTTATTACTGCAATTAATTATGCAAATCTTTAACATTAATGTCAATAAAACAAATACATCATGAAAAGAGGCCTACATTGTAAAATAAGTTTATGAATGTTAAATTATGTAGAGCAAATACATCATTTGAGATGTATTAATAATACTCTTAAATTTTTCATTGTAATAGGAACATATTGTCCATGTCATTGTAACACTTCAGTGCTAAGTCATTACCTATTCTGTGCATAAATTATTCCTCCCTAATATTTTTCAGTATTAAATCTGACGTGATATTCACATCAGTTACACAGTACAGAGAAGTCTCATTTAGTAAATCAAATCCAAAATGCAACACACAGTCTGTTTCCTGGTGGTTTTCAGTCTGTCAGTTGCATACTAAATTACAGTCTAGCAGAACTGACAGCCCGACATAGCATTTGTCAGATTTTATCTTTACAAAGCACTGAGCAAATATTAATTTTTGCAAATTCATCTAGCCTTGAGGTGTTTACATGCTACTGATTCATTAACAGAAAATAAATAGTAAATTTTGCCAGTGTAAAAAATGGACTTTTGCCAGTTAATCTGAAGTACAAAGAAAGTGATGGTATTAACAGAGTGTCTCATAGGGAAAGAACTTGGTGGTGTGTTTGTTATGAATTCCTTGGCTCTGATAAAGGTCAGTGTATTGAGTGTGATGTAGAAATGATACAAAAAAGTTCGGGTGAAACAGCATCCAAGGTTTATTTAGGCGCGACTTTAAAAAAGACCAAACATAACTAACCACACATCTCATATACTGTAGGTAGGATTAAATACAGAGAAACATTAACCTCAGGAAAACCTGACAACAAAAAGACATTACTAGCTTCAAAATAGGCAATATACTATAAAAGACTTCCAAACACTCATTCACTTAGGTATTGGTGAGGGTCATAGTATTAACAGGGTGAGCAGGTCAGATCAAAGCTTCCTTACCCAAAGTAACAGTTTCCAGCTACTCGTGACGAATCTTCCTAATGCCTGTCTAGCACAGAGATATAAGTTACTCATGCGTATCCTGGGTTTGCCCATAAGTCCGCTCCCACTACTCTCATTCCAAACATCTCAACTGCCTCCTCCAAATATGTAGGAGTAGCAACTTGGTGGTGAGGTTGTCCTTGTTATTGATGTTCCTCAGCCTGTCACAGGCAGTGAGATAAGCATGCTGGCAGCCAAGACTACAGCTCATTTTTTAAACACAATGTCAGTCTTTTTAGTTACTATACAAAGCTTGTGATCACAAATGATGGGAAAGCAGCAAATTTGCCAGAAACTAGCAAATTAGGACTTTCATCAGAAGCATTATGTTTCAGCTTCATCCTCTGGTACAGGAGTCAATTAGATACATAACTGCTTTTAATCAAGTAGGTACTTAACCTCCTCTACATGGAGCAGCTACTGCACTATGACCTGCAAACAAAATATACACCATTATTTCAGATTTGCAGGTGTTGATTCACATCTCACCCATTTTAATGGCATGTGAGTTAATGCCAAGAATGCAAATAATGTTCGTGCTTTGCAGATAAATTGACTGAATACAATATAACAGAGAATCTGGAATTCCATGATTATAGTGTATTTCCAATGTGCCTCAAACATGTGCTGTAAACATTAAAGAGTTTTGTAATGTTTTGCTTTGTTGACTAGAGTCTACATTCCACTATACCAGTAGAAACTTCCATAAAGAACCTAACAAGTATGATTCCACTTTTTTCCAACTTTTTGTACACCTTTAAAAAATATGGTTGCTTCAATCTGAAGATAATGTCTCAGCCTTTCACCCAAAATTGGACAGATTGGACAATGAACCTGCACCAACAATAATTAACATGTTCAGCATTTCCAACAGGATCCCAGTACTCCTGAAAACTGGTCATCAGGCAGCTTTTCAGCAAGCTCAGGGATGTCAGTCACAGAAATGGAACTAGGAAGACCAGATGCTTTAGCACTGTTTGATTGAAAGAGGGCATGTGTCAAAAATTAAGTAATTTTTCATTCAGTATTTGTTCTACTACTTGGTAATATTGTCCTTCATGGTCAACAACTCCTACTCCTTGCTGAGAAGAGCTTGGGCAGAATCTACCATATCCTTTATGGGTAATTAAAGGTTTTGATAGAGCCAAATTTAAGGTATTCAAAAATCATTCCCCAAGGCCTCACTAAGATATTACGGATGTCAGAAAGACTTAATTAGTTCTGAGAATCCTTCTATCTGTACCACTCTTTAAGTGAACAGCCTCTGTCATCTCCTCACATGTCCCAGGGATTCCTCCCTGATAAGCACCAGTCCATTTCAGGTCACAAGTCATTTTAGTCTTCTTTAAGACCTATAGAGATCTTAAGCAAAGACCAACCAGACACATCTCTGACTTTTCAAAAACAATTCATAAGAATTGAATGAATAGAGGAGTCTGCTAGACATTCCTATAAACACAGATCCTGGCATTCCAACATAAAGGAATGTCTTTATTTTTGTTACCACATGCGAAGGCACCTGTCTGTGGTTTCTCTATTAAATATAAAGGGTTTAAAACATTATTGGCAAATGTTGTAAACCACTTTGCCCATGTCTTGCCAGATTACCAGCAAAATAAGGTAGCATAATTGTGTAGTTATACTCAGGATTTACATGCAAAGGAGCAAAAACGGTTGGGAGAAATGTACTGTAAAATCTCACGTATAATGCACACAATCTTTACTCATTTTACTTTCCTAAAATTGGGTGCACATTATAAATGAGACCTAATTTTACTTAGGATTTTTTAAAAAGCATGAACAGTTGGAATGTAAGTACTTAAATTCATTATGTGTATAAAGGGTTTGGTTCCACCTGTGGTACCGCTTCAGTGTTGGTTGGAGCTGTGTTACAGTTCTCCGTCCCACTTAAGATGTCAGCACTAACCGCTCAGTCCGCATTGTATACTGCATTGTAGTCAGTAATTTCGACTTGATCCATGGACTTCATTGTACTGGGTAGGTGGTCGTTTTCGTTTAAGTACTGGTAGGTTAATAACTTTAATTCCATCTGCTTCTTTAAGCCCTTAAAATAAAAAAGTTATACTGCAGCAGAAAAGCTGTTAGTAATAAAACATGCAGAAACTAATGCCAATTGGGCAGCAAGTCACCATTTTTGTATTTCTGAGTCAAAGACCCAATTATGGCACAAAAACAAAGCACCATTGCAAGCGTTACCTACTAAAAAAAGGCAAATCATGGGGTCCCACCAAGTTTTCCAGACCTAGAAAAAGAATTAATAGAGTGGGTAACAAATAGGAGGCTACAGTGAATTGGCGTTTAATCCATTGAAATCAGATTTAAAACTTTGCCAGATGTATAATCTGGCAGATTGGAAATGCTGATCAGGCACCTTTGACTTTTGAAATGCCTTATAATATGACTGTAGACGAAAAAGGCACAAAACTGTATCTACATGTACAACTGGACATGGGAAGTCTTACTCTACTGTTATGTTAGTGTGTACTGCAGATGAAAGAAAGTTGCCGCCTTTCATAATTTTTAAGAGAAAAACTCTACCCAAACAAATAAAATTTCCAGGTGGTGTACACATTCATGTTCACTCTAAAGGATGCATGGATGAAGCAGTATCAATTGATTGGATGAAATGTGTTTGGGCAAAACATTCCAGTGGCCTAAGTAAACAACCTTCTATGTTGATGCTCTATTTGTTTTGTGTACATCAAATGTCTTCTATAAAGAGGGAACTTAAGAAACTAAAATCTGATCTTGTCATTATTCCAGGCGGCATGACCTGTGTATGATAACCTTTAGATGTTTCTGTCAATAAGTCAATAAAGGATGCTATCTGCCATAAATTGAATGCATGGTTCAATGACGGTAATCACCCATTTACTGCTGGTGGCCATATGCGTAAACCAACTCTCTCCAAACTTGCCAAATGGATACTTGCAGCTTGGACTGAATTAGATGCTTTGATCATTTAACATGGTTTCCTCATCAAATGTTCTATTTCTAATAATCTAATCTAATAATTGGCAGTGAGGACAAAGTTTTGTGGGAGGATAAAAATGTGTCATCAGATGAAGATAATGATGGCAATATTTATTACAATGGTATCAATGACAACAGCATTGACCCGACAGCATTACATGAGGTTTTCAATAGTGGCACTGATGACGACTGTTCTTCCAGTTAGGTATACAGTACCTATATGTAGACTATTTTGACTGGGTAATAATTGTTATTACCTATAGGTAGATTACTGGTATGTAAAAAAAATTACACAATTTAAAATAAAATCTTGCATATTAAAAAATGTTACCTAATAGGTACTTATCTACTTTTTATTATAAATATTGTTAAAAATGTAATGTAAAATTTTACATAATTTAAATAAAAATGATTATAATAATTGTTTTTATTTTAAATTCAGTCTTCAGTTTGAGAAGTTTCGAGACAGCTCACTGTTTACAAGCAACCTTAAAAATTTTTTAGAGAAGCAAAAAAATATTTAAAGCTGATGACTTAAAACATAAAAGACCCGTCCTATAGTCAAACAATTGCTCCTAACAATAAGTCCCAACTGTGCAGGCAGGCTTTGTGTACTAAAATGAAGATGGCTCTGATGTGTCCAATTATTATTGCAGTACTATTAACTTTACAAAGACCTGTTCTGTATGACAAATTCTTTTTAAATGGAGGCTTCGGTCTAAAGCGTTCCATTGCGTCTTTAGTGTCTATAATGCTAACATGACAGAATTTTTCTTTCTCCTAAAATCATCTTTGCTTAACATCAAATAAAAATGAAAAGTGAAATGAGAGCAGCTGCTTCATTTATTTATTATACGGCACATATTTCTGAGGTTACTATGTTTTTTTGTAAAAATCTCTCTCAAGCTAACTAGATATTACATGTAAATGTAGGAGATACAGGCAACAGCTGATTATATGTCCTTATTTTGCCTTTTAACAGATGTTTCCAAGTTACAAAAGGAGCCAGGATAAATAAATTTTGCCAAGTAAAAAAAGAACTTTGAAGCAAGTTGCACAGAAACAGTTTATGAAATAAAAATAGACTTTTTCTTAAGATGAACCAGTTAAATACAAAAATGTGTGTTGAGTTTAGATCAATCAAGCTGGGAAATTATTTCAACTTCTAGTAAAATAGGTAAAATATTAGAAATTTTGCAAAATTATTAAGCTTCATGTGCCTGTCTGACACTTATTTTTTTAACACACCAAATGTGAAAAGAAGCATTTGTGTTTTTAAATAATGGGCTAGCTTTCGTCATAAATGTTTTTCACCAGTCCAGGGCTGGTTCCTGCATTCCTCCAATGCTGAGAAGATAGCCTCCAACTCTCTCTTAAATTGTACTGGACTCTTCAAGTTAGGAAAACACATGCATGGATGGTTTTAGTTATGGATATATTTGCTGTATGTCAATCCTGCTTTGACTTCTGAGAAGTGTGTGGGTTTTCAGCTGAATTTTGCACATTTTAAGGTTTGCTTCAACAACTACAAAAACATGCAATGCAATTCATATATCCATTCAATTAATTCTTATTAGGCATACTTAATAAACTGCATATAAATTGCAGTGTTTGAAAGTTTAATTGTTCCTGTCTTGCTCCTTCCTTGTGCCCACTAAACCCTGACACCCTCTAAGCCCACAATGGAGAAAGTGGGTTCAAAACATTCGATTGATGGATGTGACCTAATCCCCATTGATTTTTCTGATAAAAGGTTATGTCTACTGTTAACTGATCGAGTGTCTCGTGTCATTCGGTCATTGTGTGGAATTTGTACGCTCTTTCTGTTTGTGTATTAAGTTCTTGTCTACCCTTCCTACCCAAATTAGGTAAAATGGTATTTTGTGTTATGTAATATTAGATACTATTTTATTCTGATTTGTACTTTTTTGTCTTTTAATTATATTATTAATAGTGCCACTATTAGAGCATTTATCATAAAAACCAAAGCAAATTTGCTTTCTTTCCTTGTTCTAAATATTGTGACAAACTGTCATTCTCCCTGAAATGTTTAGCATGACCTGTTTTAATCCTGCTAGCATCTAAGCAGTCTGTCCTTACAGATGTGACACATTAAATGGTTCAATTCATTTGCATAACAATGCTTCCTGATGCCCCTAATTTATTTTCCACTTGAAACTACAATACCTCCGAGCCTGATCATGTCAGTTCTGTTAAGCAAGGAAAGCTGCGACAAATGCAACAGAAAATGATGATTAATATGTACTGACAGTACTTGTGTTTAAAGATGGTTTCTACATTTCATTAAAAATGCAAAAACAGCCTAGGCCAATGTAAGAGGAAGCCTTTTTTCATGTCAAGATTTGTGGCAGATAACCACAGAGGGGGAACAAATTAACATTAATAATGATTAAAAGCAATGGGGACCAGACTCAGTGACAAAGGAAAAGAAATAATTAGATGCAGTAAGAGAGAAAGACCACAATGTGAATTAGTCCAATCTGTTGCTGCAGTTCCAACAGTGAAGTTGGGAAATGTTAAAAATGAAAATTGTAATGAGGAAAATGTCAATGCATGTTTTAAGATTTAAAATAAAAAACAAATCACCAAATGCAACAGAAAGAAAAAAACTCTAATATAGTTTCATTGTTTTACATATAAATTCTACTTTCCCTTTTTTGTTTTTTACACAAAAGTTTATTTTATTGATACTTTGTTTATAATATATACTATTATATATATATACTATTATATATATCCATCCATCCATTTTCTAACCCGCTGAATCCGAATACAGGGTCACGGGGGTCTGCTGGAGCCAATCCCAGCCAACACAGGGCACAAGGCAGGAACCAATCCTGGGCAGGGTGCCAACCCACCGCAGGACACACACAAACACATCCACACACCAAGCACACACTAGGGCCAATTTGGAATCGCCAATCCACCTAACCTGCATGTCTTTGGATAGTGGGAGGAAACCGGAGCTGGAGGAAACCCACGCAGACACGGGAGAACATGCAAACTCCACGCAGGGCGGACCCGGAAGCGAACCCAGGTCTCCTAACTGCGAGGCAGCAGCGCTACCACTGCCGCCCCATTATATATATATATATATATATATATATATATATATATATATATAAAATAATCTACAGTATATAGTTGTGTGTTGCTTCTATCAATATTGTGATAAGACAGTGCCTTCGTCCCAGCTTTCCACACACAAACAAACAGTAAGGAGGTAAAAAGGATACCACCTTTGTAAAAAGGAAATAAACTCAGTGAATTACCCCACGGGAAACAGAAAGTACAGATAAACACAGTTAATTAAACTGGGTTTATCTAAACAGGTCTTACATCTGAAGTGGCCCATTACAAAAGCACCGAATCATCCTTTACCCCCCCCTCAGGTCTCTCTCTCTCTTTGTCTCTCTTATTTTCCCAACCAAGGTCTCTCTTTAGTCCACCAGTTCAGCTTTTACCACCAGCTTTCTTCTTGAATCCATGTACATTTACGATCAGGCTATGAGGAGGCTTTAAACTTCAACAGTGGGTCATTTTTGTGGAAGTTCTAGATTAATACCTGAAGTCTGAGTTGCCCTACATTTACTTTATGGACACCAGGTTCGAATTTTAATCTTATGGTTCATGATATCTCTGCTTACCTGAGTCTTTACTTGTCCTTAACTGGATCTGTCTCTCAAAGTAACTTATCAGCAGCCTGACCATTACAGGGACAGGGCATCCCCAAATTTTCCCTTCTTGGACCATTTGCATCTGACAGGCCAATGTGTTGCCACTGCTGGTATTTCCACCCTATCCTTATTTTTTCTTTAGATAACGAAACAGGCATCCCTGGCAACAGCTAGGCTGCTTGTCCTCTTTTATTCTCAAGAGGCATTGCATGTTTTCACCCAGTCTTCCTCTCTTTCATAGTCATGCTGGTGCCCCTTCAAGTAGCACTTATAAAGGGTATAATGAAACACTCCCACCCAACACCCAGCATGTAAGCGTATCCCATAATGTGTAAGATTAAGTCCAAAGCTACTGTTTCTATCCACAGCTGCCATAATAGGCTCTATGAATTTCAGCAAGACAATATGTGCTTACTAAATGGTAAGATGAATATCATAGTTTTTTTTTACAATAAGGCGGCTTGTCTAGATATCTCAAAACAAGATACAAATGTCATGGCTTTAAAGAAGCATTGAACAATTTCACAGCATAGACTCTTCATAGTTCAAATAAGTATTTGTAATTTATGTTAAACTTAATGAGTGTAACTTACCTTTATGAGAAGAAGAAAAAAGTAAAGGAAAAATAGTTAAGTAAAGGTCTTCAGTTTATTAAAAAACTGCTGTAACTGGAAAATTCTTGTCTGGAATTGAGCCTTCTGTTCTAAAGAAATTTGTTAAACTGATATTTCTTTTCAGACCTAACCAGAGCATCTTACATATGGCTAACATGAATTGTTTTTTTTATCGTCCAAAGTAAATTACCAACAAAATAAATAAGTTATTAAACCCTGTATAGGTTTGTAAGAACTAAATCATTGAAGTTGATGTTAATAGTAAATTTATCTTAGTTTTTGCTTAGTTTGAACTTGAATATAATGAAGCTTTAACATACATAATGGAAGATTCCGTTCCACCCCGAATATGTTAAAGTTAATGGAATGTTCTTAATGTTAGCTCTGTCAGACAATAGTATAGCTTTTGATTGAAGTTAGTCAACTACAGAAAAACTTAGTGTTAGTCATATAGACATTAAAGACTGTCACACACATGCGATTGGGAGGTAGTAAAAGGGCCTGAATAATAGTAGTACCATGCCAGACCAGGGAGTGCTGAGCTGCACTGACTTTCTCTCTCAATCCTCTGCAGACCATCCACGGAAAATCCTGTTAGGTCCCAGCACCACTGATGATGTCACTTCCAGCACTGACGCCTTTGATGACATCACTACCGGTACTGGCACTATTGATGGTGTCACTTCCACCACGATTTATTACCAGATGGGGGGTTGTATTGTGTGTGGCATATGGCCGGTCGTTTATCCCGGACAATACCCTCAGGCTGCCAGATGGAGCCCTCCCTGCCGCATGGAGGTGCCCCAAAGACCACGGGGGCCGATAGAGGACGCTGCAGGTAGAAACAAAGACTATTGGCTTTACGCCAAGAGGAATGACGTGCTTCCGGGGTGAAGAAGAAGACTTTTTATCTGACCCAGAAGTGATAGGAGATCACATGGACTGGGGGATTGGAAACACTTCCGGGTCAGGGACTATAAAGGACTCTGGGAAATCCCAGACGAGTGAGCTGAGCTGGGTGGAAGGATGGCAACACGTCTGGGAGTGGTGGAGTGTTTATTGATTATTGATTTGTATTGGTTTATGAATATTTTGGAGAGGAGGGTGGTTTGTGCACTGTTGTTAATTAATAAAGTCAACTATTGGACTTTTATCTGGTGTGTCTGGCGTATTGTCCGAGGGTTCAAGGGAGCGATAGCACCCCCTATCTGTCACAGTGGCGTAGCCGGCAGGATTCTCTGGCCGTCCGTTTGGCAGAGAACCTGTTTATAAATTTTCTGTGGGCAGAGAACCCCAAGAGGACAACGTCAGGACATGCAGCACAATCGCCAGAACCCACAAGCTTCCAATCCGTCATGGGAAAGAAGAAGCTGAAGCCAAGCAGCAGCACCAGTGGAGGAGAGCCTCTCACCATGACCGACACCCAGTAGGGATTACAGAGCGGCTGTGCAGCGCGGGTGAAGCCTCCGGAGGAAGATAAAAACACAGAGGTATGTGCCGGCATGTTAAATGAACATATTTTTCAAACATCTCATTTAGTACCGTGCACATACCTCGGAGAACATCATCCGGAGGCTCTTTGGGAGGCAGGCAACTCTTCTGAAGATGGCAGTGCGCTCTCAGTCAAGCTGGTGGGGAAAACAAGGGACTTCCGCATGTCAGGTGCCGGCGAGGGACACATGAACCAACCCGCTGCATTGTGGGGAGGAGAAGGTCCGCGTCCTGTTGCTTCTACCTTTGCCCGCAAGAAGACAAACTTGGACATTCCGAAGGGGAAGGGGGAGGCGAGCGAAGCACCGCTCACCCCACAAGAAGGTAAGGAGGGCTGGGAAATGGCTGATTGTTCCGCAGACAAATTAACACAGGCGGATCACAGTCAGCAAAAGATGGCGGCCCGGTCCTCCGATAAAAACTCAAACTCCCAGAAGCCTCGGCAAAGCCCGTCAGAACACGTGCCGACAGCGGACGTGCTCATTAGCTTCCGGCCGGTATGTAAGGAGAATGAGGAAGTGAACCTGCCTCCGGCCGAATTAATTAATTCTTTTGACGTGTGGGCTTTCGAAAAACTAACCGAGCCCATACGTAGTCTTTTGCAGATGCTGGCAGCGATAAAGAAGATCATCGGGGAAAGGTAGATGAGAACCTGCGGCGATTAACCTGGGAGCCTTCCGTATTATATGATTTGGTGGTACAGGCAGGTAATGCCGGTACCATATATAATGAAATAGGGACGCAGTGTGATCCGGGCCCCCATTTAATAAGTAGCAGGTGCCAAGTCACTGCATGCCCTACAGAAGAGCGTGGAACGTTGACCGAGTGGTCGCGGGAAGGGCAGATCGAGCCTGAGCAGCTGGATGGTGCTGTCTTTTGGAGCGATTCGGTCCTGAAGACTCTGACCCGTGTTATAAATGTCAAAAGGGGTGCAGACAGTAAAGGGTCTCTCTCTATCTCAGACTGTGGGAAAGCCTCAGAGTAAAAAGGAGATCCCAATCGAGACAAAGGGGTCTCCTGATAAGGTAAAAAAGGGCACTGAGATTGCAGAGGCAGCTAGGGACTCCTACTCAGTGGGAAAAGGGGCATAGCCAGAGATTCCAAAGTGTTTTCAGTCCTGTCGAGGGATACGAACAAGGGGGAATGCGGCTGTGCTATGAATGCCGCAGGCCGGGCCATGTATGGCAAAATTGTCCTCGGAGGACAGGGGATAGGATGACTCATTTATTCAATGTTCCCCCTAGGTTCTCCCGGGAATATTCAGAAAGTTGCTGAGACCCGACCAACGAAACCTCTTGGAGGAAGACGTCCCTTGCAGGGCTGGCCGCTTCGAGCCATGATTCTTCGCTTTAGGTAATGTGGTCCATGGCCAGCCATTTATCCTGGCCAATACCCCCAGATTGTCAGAGGGAACCTTCCCTGTGACATGGAGATGCCCCAAATTCCAGCATGGCATCATGGACTATGGCGTTTTCCTGTAAAACCCTGCTGGATAACGTCGGAACCACCAGGGGTCGCTCCAGGGAGAACCAGGGACTACTATTTGCCCTACGCCCCGGAAGTACATCCGAGTCACATGGACAGAAGGAATGACATACTTCCGGGGTGAAGAAAGGGACCTTTTTATCTGACCCGGAAGTGATAAGGAATCATAGACTGGGGATTGGAAACATTTCCGGGCCAGGGAATATAAAAGGACTCTGGGAACTCCCAGACGACAAGCTGAGCTGGGTGGAAGGGTGGCAACGCGTCTGGGAGTGGTGGAGAGTTTATTAATTATGTATTGTAGTGATTTAATGAGTATTGCGGATAGGAGGGTGCTTTGTGCACTGTTGAATAATAATAAAGTCAACATTTGGACTTTTACGTCGTGTCTGGTCTCTTGGACAACGGTTCAAGGGAGCAATAGCGCCCCCTATCTGTCACATGTGGTATTGATGCCTCTCTCTCTGACTTTTTAGAACCAAAGAAGAAAAATAATAATCACTTACCTTCAACAATCTGTACCCCTAAAAATGGCTTCACAACTACTTCCTCGTCCATGACATCACTTCCGGCTCCCGATGACGATGCCACCTCCGGTCCTCCACTAATGACGTCACTCCCGGTTCCCGAAGATGACGTCACTTCTGGTTCTTCGCTGATGATGTCACTTCCGGCCCACATTGATGATATCACTTCTAGTCCCTCACCAATGATGTCACTTCCGTCCAGCTCGAATGACGTCATATCCCATTGTACCTCTTTTCCTGTTTAATCATTTCCTGTAGCCATTTTCTTGACCGTATAAAAACGACCATCACAACTGCCATTTTGTCGAATGTCTGAAACTTTAATATCAATTTTGACCAAATACTGCACTCCAACAATATATGGGGCAATTCCCCAACTCTTTGAGATTTGTTTTGTGGACTTATTTATCACAGTACTTATACGTAGTGAATGAGATAACATATAAAAACCTTAAGAAATCTAATAAAGATACCTAGCGTAATACTATAGAAAAGAAGTTTCCCATTCAACTTCATCAACTTTCTTCCTTATTTTGTGTGAAATGTTTGCTTTGAATTTCATTAAAATCTTTAAAATAAAGACACTTGGACTGTAGTCATTTTTTTTTTTTGCACAACAAGCCATACTACTTTCTGGTTGCTGCATTTGAACTATTTTGAACTATCTAGAAAACCCTCATCAAATGCAGCTACAAGGCTGTTCTGAGAGGACAAGGGTCTCCTATTAACAGGTTTTGAAACTTCCATACCAGTTACCTGTCAACGACCTGTAATTTTAACAACTATTGATGGTTAGATGGTTATGAAATAAGTTTTAGGCTATTTCTGCGATGGCAGCTGTAACGATAAATATTAACTTGGACTTTAAAGTCATATTCAGTGTTAAATTAATGTCGCGTATATAGAAGATAGAGGTGAATATGTTAGAAATGATGTGACTCTGCCTCATCTTTGTATAACAAACCCAGAAAGTAATCATTTTATGTCAAAGAAAAATTAAAGCATTGTTAAGTGTCAATAAAAAAAAGAAAAACGTATCAATAGGTTGGTAAAGTTATTTTAAAGTATGTTTGATTGTCTGTCAGGCTCTAAAGAACAAAGTGAATTCTGAAACACTTCGACAATGGCAACTTAAGATTGAGTATCAAGTCAGGTCCTTGGTACAATTTTCAAATGTTTAATCTCTGGAAGATTAATTATCTATGTGATTGTTGGAAACTCTGTCGCTCAAATGTTCAGTTTCCTTTAGTGGTTATGTACAAATGCATTCTACTATTCTTTTCATTTTTTTTTCTTTTTACAGTATGCTCTTCTTTTTAAATGGACTTTATTTAGCTCTGTTTCTATAATTACAACTACATTAAGTAGTTTTCCTCATACATGAAGTTTTGCTTTACTGGATCTACATTCATGACTTTCATCTCTCTGGTAATTTTTCAGACAATGTCTAAAGGTCAGATTATATCCAATTCATCAAACACAAGTTCATAAGGTGACTGACCTCCAAAAGAAGACTTTTAAATACTCTGTGTCGAAGATTTGTGAATGTGCTGCATTGATCATTCATGAAACAGCTCACACTACTGAATGATTTTCTTTTTAAATAATGAACAACTCTTACTAAAATGGTATCATTGCTTTTATAAATATAGATAAGTGGCAGATAGAATTTTAACATTTCAAGTACAAAAGAGGAAAATTTATAAACTCGTTATCAAAATGACTACAACTGATAGATCAAACACTAGTAAAATATATTTAACAATAAGGTATTTAGACTTAGACAGCATTATGCAACACCACTTACCAAAAAATATAAGCAATAAGTATTTATTGAGAGACATGGTATTTAAACACTTTAAGAACAATTTAAACTATTTTAGATTATCCTCCAACATCATCTATTCTGGTTTTCTTGTCACATGCCAATTAATTGTCACTTGTGTGAGTGAGTGAGTGCTACATGTGGATGGCAGCCTGATCCAGGTTTGATTAATGTTTTCTAAGGAGATTAAAGATATACACAACAAATACGCTGCAATTTCAAATGTACACATGATTTATAGAGTTAAAGACAATTTTTTTTCTCAGCATCATAGGGACTAACATGGAAACAAATTACCCTTCTATCACTACTATATGACTGTGAATTCAATTTTATGTTGAAATATTATTTTTTGTGTAATCTCAATATTATTTTTGTTAGAATAATTTTCCATTTAGAGTTATATGCATCACATTGCTACATACAGGATTATTTTCAAAAACAATATAAAAACATCTGTGGCATACACCTTGTCTCACACACTATACAGTCAAAATTCATCATTTTTTTCTACTACAGCTACCACAGGGTGACCTGCTGTTATCATTCTGATTTCTGAAGATATGATGATCTGCTGACAGCCACATCAATGGGTCACCACTTAATCTCATGGAGTGAATGCATAATAGGCTGTGCCTGTCGCACTGCTGTGGTGTTACAGATTCATTAAGACTGCCTGCTAGAATAATTTGTGGCACTCAAACTGATTTGCCTTGCACTAGTGTAAATAACTGTTTAGTCAAAATGAATATAAGTATTTTAATATGGCTATGTTGTCAGACTTCATACTGACATTCAGTACTGGCAAGTGTTCTTGCTATATCAGAAAAGTGCAAAGACTGACAATAATGTCACATTTTGGGAAAAAAAAATCTTTTTTCATGATTTGAAGACTGAGGCCAGTCTGGCTCTAACAGTGTGCTTTGAATCGCTGTCCTGTTGAAATGCAGAAACTAAATTCAGTTTACTTGCATAGGATGCAGGTTTTTGTCAAGCATATCTCAGTAATGTGGTGCATTCACATTATTCTTTCATGCCTGACAAGACTGTCAGTTCCTGCTGCTGGATCTTCCTAATATGAAGCTATCAGCATCATAGCTCACATTGGGGATGTACAGTATGTAGTGTGTAGTGCTCAATTTGCTCCAAACTTTGCTAACAACAGAAAACAAAAAATAACTTGTGATTTTTGATGTTCAACATGAAAAAGAGCAATGAATATGGCACAGAAGCAGAGCTAGCATTTGTGACGGCTGAACTTGAGTCAGTGTAGAAAATGATTTACACATTCCTAGGGCAGCAGACTAAGATAAATGCCAAAAAGATTCATCTGGAAGTACCTCAATATTTATCCTGTACTTGTGTCACAGCTTGCTTCTCTTGGACCTGATGCTCATATTAATGTAGGTGCTGGTATGTCAAGTGGATACTTAAAAGCCATGGAACACCTGAATATTGTAAAGAAAAATTAGTCTTTGGGCCTGATGCCTCATGGGAGGTGTACAAATGCCAGCTTGAAAGACTCACCCAGAACTGCCACTGCCCTGAAACTCACAATGAGTAACAGGTTTGAGCTTCTTAGCTCTGTTTTTGCTGTCATTTCCATTAAAACCCAAGGGAAATGTAATGATCATTTAAGATTTTAACATAACAAATTTTGCTAGGTTACTATTTACTTTACTCCTGGTTAAAACTTACTGTACTCCTGGTGCAAAAGTAACAGATATCAGAAATCACGCAAATAGAATCATCATGAATCACATAGGAAAGAAATATTCCATAAATGTCGGTGCAAATTATATTAGGAGTTTTTTTATGCATGGTGGATGATCTTGAGACAAAACGCATTCTGGTTATATCAGGATTGCTACCTATTTTCAGTTTGGGCATATAAACTTATGTATCTTCTTACCTAAAATCACTGACATATAATGCAATGCACTTTCAGGGAGTTGGGTTTTATAGAAAACTAAGGTGGGTTTTGGGAAAGATCTTCACAGGAACATATTCAAAGAAACAGATTAAATGTCATCCTAAGTGTTACTTTTTCCCGGAATGGCACATGTGAAGAATCTCAATTGCTTTTTTAAACATTAGACCACTTAAATACTAATCATCCCTTTTCAAACTTATACTGCACTTCTCTACATATAATTATAAAAATCTTAAATTTGGAAAGTGTTTTTCTTTTGGCTGCTGCACTAAAAGGTCAAGTGCCTGTTTTATTATTGACTATTATTTAAATACTTTATGTAGTTTAGGTAAAGCCAAAGCCTGATCACACAGTACGTGTAATTCCCCAGCTAATATTTAAAAGGAAGCTCTAGTTTCACTGGGGCCTTGGTAAAGCTTTGTCTTTTTTAATTTCTGCTTGTGCTTTTGCTTGTTTTTTTTTTGGATATTTGGATTTACTGTCTTCAACCACTCCTCCACTTCAAGGTACTATTTATTTGGTTCTGTTTTTGGATTTGTTTTCTTTAGGTTTTTCTCTTTCAGGTGAAATCTATTCATGCTCCTTTGCTACCTTACTGCCCATTGAGTCGAGGTTATTCTTACTAGGGTGAAGTCAATCTACTGGCCTGGACCTGAAGTAAGTGCAGGTCTGGCTTGTGTGCTTTTTTTGTTGAGGCCTGCTTCCCTTTTTGTGCTTTGTTGTGTCAGGAATCAAAGTAGATATACGGTTATGTTCCAGATAATGGCAGTGCGGTAAACTAAATGGTAAGCTGTTTATCCAGTATTTAAATATTGATGATAAATAACTTCCTATAATGAAATTAAGATAAAATCAAATTTTTACTTATTGGTTCTAGTATTCAGTGACATAAGACATTATCTCTTGTGAGAATTTCTGGCTTCATAAATTAGACCTGAAGTTAGTAGTCTTAATGTGGTCATGGATTCTGACCTGAGTAAATTATTTGTGTTAATTATACTGTGTTGTTTTTTTAGTCTTTTGTAAAGCAATTTGAACTACTTTTTTATGTATGAAAGGTGTTATATAAATTAAAGTTATTATTAGTCCATTTGAGTTTATGCCATAATACAACATAATAACTAGGTCTATTCCTTGGGCCTAGGGTTAGGATGAGGTAGAAGTCTATTTAATAGATTGGCGGCTTTCTTAGAATATCACATGTTCCAAGTAGTGTGATCTTTTGTATTTCTTGTATTTTGATGTTACCCAAGATCTGATTCATTTTCTTTCCTAGAGTTCTAGGGCTCCTACCACTATTAGTATTGTGGTGGCTTTTACTCCCCACATTTGTTCAACTTTGATTTCAATGTCTTTATACTTTTGACAGTTTTTTTTCAGTTACTTTTAATTAGGTGTTTCTTTCAGTCAAGATGGACATATTGATGAGTATTCGGCTTGTTTCTTTATTTTATTCTTAATGACAATGTCTGGTCTGTTGGCCTTTATCTCACGATCTGTCTGTATTGGCAGGATTGTGATGTTATCTTTTTTCTGTTATTGTTTGGGGCTCATGCTCTTACCATTTTTCTTTTCTGTATTAACGCTGACTTCTTTGCAAATGTTCCAGTGCTGATATGTGGCAGCCTTACTGTGTCTATATCAGTTATTATTATTACTACTACTACTACTACTACTACCACTGCCATTCTGCAAAATCAGTTCCCTTTTAAGCCAATTAGATCACTTCCACTGTTCATGTGCAGTATGCTCTAGGACGTGTTTTCTTAACATATTATAGAGAAGATTTTTTCCCAATTTGAAACTCATTCTTGTTGTGGATCCTTTCTACAGCATTAGCCATGGTGGCTACATAACCACAAATGGTCTGTATATACTGTGTATATATAAAGTAAGTATTAAATGGATGGAAGATTATTGTTACTGTACTGTAATTGACAGACACCTTTAACCAAAGTAAAAAAACAAGAGGATGACAAAAAACACTGTTCAGAACCATTTTGTCATTTTCATGAATTATGAAGTATAGTATTTAAAGTAATATAGTTTTTTTACTTGTATATACATTCCACCATCTGTCACAGTTTTTCATTTTTAGATAAATGAAAGCTAGGATGTCAGATGCACACTGTGCTAAAAGGCCACCTTGCTCGTGGATTTGCCTTTTAGAGGGGTGTCATCAGTCAAGCTTGTCAGCCTCACCTCTCTCTTAAGGGATATCCCTAGTCCTTAACAGTATGAGCTGTTGAACATTTTAGTCATTAGCTCGCCAGAGGTTATCTTCGTAGTGTGCCTGCCTGCCTGCCAGGTCCCCTTCTGAGATCCACAAGCAGACTATTATCTACATTTGTTACTTTGATGTTACATGTCACAAAGACAAGAGAATTCTTATTCATAAAGGCCATTAATATATCAATACAATAGAAAAACTAAATACCCTAAAATCTCAAAACTCTTTGACTGATTTGATTGAAATTTGGTGATGTTATTGGAAAAAAAAATGATCTTACACTATTTTTTTTATTTGTTGATATTTATTAATATCAGGCTAATTTACATGTCCTGCACTGTGTTGACAGGAGGCTTTATGCAAAAGCAATTGATGTTCCAAGCCAACAGTGCCACTAATCAATAGAGTTAATGAACGACTGAAGAAGGAATGTGTCCTATACAGGAAAAAGACACATGACATGTACAATGAGGTATGAAATGGAAGGAAAATTTTTGGCAAAGCTCAAGGAAGATGCAAAGCCCAATGGTTAGCAAGAGCACTATAAACCTCAATGCTGGGTGCTGTGGCTTTGAGCAGAGGCGTTGCTTCACTAGATGCAAAAAGGGAGAGAGGGAGAAGTAGAGACAAAAGTGGTGTTCTCAGAACCAAGACAAACCTGGGCAAATTTGGTTAGTTTAAGCTTAACAGGTCCTCCACAAGCTACTCCAATGTAATATTCATTTGCATTTATGGACTTTAAAAGGGGAACTCCACCCTTGGTCTATGAAATTGTTGATATTTACATGTGTGTCTGCTTATTTTGAATGGAGATGCATCATTCTCTCCCTGCTCAACAAACGTCTTTATATATAAATTTGCATTTGCAGACTTTAAAGGGGGACCCCCTATACAACTAACTAAAAACACGAAAACAAATACTTGAGTGAACGGCATAAACAAATGAAAATCGTGAACATCTAATAATGATAAGCACATATACTCAAATGACATATTCATATTGGTTCCCCATTACATTTGAAAATAATACACTTTGCTGTAAAATTGTGCTTTGCAAAGACAACCAACATTAGCAATGTCGATAGGAAAAGCAGGAATTGAGCTAATGCAGTCTAATCAGAAGAGGTCCCTAGCGACCGGGCCATATTCCCTAGTAGCCCATTATCTGCCTCTAGCAGTTTCTAGAAAGGTGATTTGATATACTTACAATTTAAACCAAAAAAAATTAAGCATAAAATGTATACTAATAAAAGGCAAAGCCCTCACTGACTGACTGACTGACTCATCACTAATTCTCCAACTTCCCATGTAGGTAGAAGGCTGAAATTTGGTAGGCTCATTCCTTACAGCTTACTTACAAAAGTTAAATAGGTTTCATTTCGAAATGATACGCATAACGGTCATAACTGAATCCTACTTATGTACATATATACGGCCATAGCCTGCAGCTCGATAGCTGTGTGAGGCGGAGGTGCGTCACCCATCACCACGCCTCCCACGTAGTTGGCTGCCTGCCTATATTGTGTCCCCCTTACCCATGCCTCCCACGTAATTGAGTGCCTGCTCATATAAGGTCGTCCGTCACCAGCAATCCAATAGACACGCTGCCGCTACGAGGTGTTTGTCATGCCTAAGACGAATACGATTTTCGCGAGATACAAGTTTAGTGAGAAGTTGCAAGGTATAAACGAGACTTTTGATCACTTTGTAACGGAGTTAAAATTGCTGGTAAAGGACTGTGCTTATGCAAACAAAGATGAGATGGTCAGGGATAGAATAGTGTTTGGCACAAACTCAGCAAAAGTGCGAGAGAAACTTTTAAATGTCGGGTCTGAGCTAACATTAAATAAAGCCATGAACATCGCAAGATCGCATGAGATAGCAAACCTTCGATGCATGTACTCCAAGCGGCTCACGTGAACTGGCTGTGAACACAGTACGCAGACAACAAGCAAAAGCTCCAAAGAGCGCTGAACAAAAAATGCATTACACAATTGAGAAGGCAGCAAAAGAATATGAAGCTAGTGACGCATACAAGCATATTCATAAGTGCAGCTACTGGGAAACAAAGCACACGGTGGAAAAAGTCAATGTCCAGCTAAAGGAAGACAGTGTAAAAAATGTGGTAAATTGAACCACTTCGCTAAATTTGCAGGACTGGGAAAGGTAAACCCGTGCATGCAGTGTGTGATGTCTCAGATAAAGAGGAAGATGAGCTGTTTATTGATGCAGTAAGAAAAGAACAACCCTATGAATCTGAACAAGCCTTTGTAGACATATCAATAGGAAAGCAAGGTGTAAAGCTTAAGTTTAAATTAAGTTCATAGACATGCGGCCGCTAAATATTCGCAGGCAAATCCACAACTTAATACCGGGAATGCCTGTTAAACATCTTAGATTCACGAGTACCGATTTGGGTGGTGATCACTTCAATGAATGAAACCTGTTATCTTTACAACAGTTAACAAACATGGAATATGACTTGAACACAACACATCCTCCAAATACGAACCTGATTGAAAGAAATAATGATAATCAAATCCTTGATGACAGCAACACTCATAACTGACAAAACAATTACATTGACAATCATGTTACGTTATTTTTAAAATGTTTCCTTTTCTTTTTCATAACTTCTTTAACACACTATTTCTCCACTGCGAAGCGCGGGTATTTTGCTAGTCATATATAAAAGCAAAGCTCAAAAATGTAATATTTGAAATATAAAAAGTTTGTGAACCAAAACAAATTATATAGAAAGACAAACAAAGAAAAAAGTTATAACCTGCCAGAACTGGTTTCAAAATTCTTAACAGTCTGTTACAGAATTTGTAGGAATTATAATCTCCAGATCTGTCATCATGAACATCTTCTCTCTTCCATAAGTTAAATAATTATCTAGAATGAAACTATTTCATATGAAAACATACAAATAGCTATAAAAGAAGTGCTGGTGAACCTCATAGAAGAAAAGTTTCTACAATTGCATCTGGAGTAGAAGGACCACTGGAGGTAATAATTTGTTTCTAACGGGAGCTTTTTTGAAAGAAACATAATTAACATGTAATATCTTTACAGTAAAATTCTCTTAAATATCAATCTTATTAATTTTATGACAGAATTCATAATCGACAAGGAGCCAGGGGAAACTGTGTCTTGAAAACAGCAGATAAAATGAAGTGACCAATAAGGCAGACAGGTCCAGGCAGGTAGGTGGGGTGATTCACAGGAAGATAGTGCACATCACTGCAATATTGATTCACCAGTACTTCCCTGGTAACTTCAGCACATTGGCAACAACTGAACACTGGGGATAAATTTCATGTGAGAAAACTAGATGTGGTAATTGTTGTCTGAGACGTTAACAAAATTTGTCTTCACCAGCTTTATATTGTGATGTTTCTCTCTCTTTCTCAATGTGTGCAAAGAGCTCTTTATTTGGTTAAGTTTACAGTCAGGAATTTGTTGCGTCAAGCAGTTGGATACAGGCCTTTAGATACAGAATAACAAAGCATACAAAACAATATTAACAACACTGATGACACAAAATGTGACATGATCTCTCTGAAAGAATTACAAATCAGTGTTATTATATAAACAGTTAATATATTTGGATATCAGTGAGACTAATTTATATTTATTTTGTGATATGTACAGTGCTGTACTTTTTTCATATTTTCAGGAAGTCATTTACATCATAATATAAATTGAAAACATGTAGTAACTCAAAAACATTTTAAAGTATAAATAAGATTACAATATAGAATCAGACAAGATCAGCAAAAAATAATCAGTCACAAGGATGGCAGTTCACTCCTGTAATGGATCAGACTTGTTTTGGTATCCCAGTCAAGCCATTGTACGCTCCTCTGTTCCATTACCTATGTCTTATATTTCCTGGTCAGAGCTGCAGGAAACCTTCTATAGTATTTCATAAGTTTATTAACTAAGTTAGAACACTCTATGTAGCTTCCAACTTTCCCCATCCATTAAGTCTGCGATATGATAAACAAACTAAGAGAAAAGATGCTGTATTTGGCTGACAAGAGCACTAGCATAATACAATATGAATGAGATAAGAAAGTGTTGCTCTTTTATAAAATTCAGTGCCATACAGGTCAAAACCCAGCAAACAAATTTGGAAAGTGCTGAGATCACAAGATATCACAAAAGAGTTTAATGCTTCTGGAATTAATAATAGAATAAGAATATATAGTCCATAACTCTACACTCACACACTGAAAGAGCCTGCTGTAATGCATTTGCTTACCTTTTACTGCTCTCTTGTAAGATGCATTTGTTAATCGGTATTCCTTCTATCCATCCATTTGTTTTCATAACCTGCTCAGTGCATTCTAGTGCTTTGGGGACTCAGAGCCTGTCCTGACAGCATCAAGCACAAGCCTGGATAAAGCAACATTCCACCATAGACCATTCTCTCACATACATCCATTCATATCTGCACAGTTTAAAGACACCAGTTAACCTAAGTAGAATGTCTTTGGAATGAGGGTGTAAAACCAAGGAATCCAGAGGTAAACCCACACAGACATGGGGAGAATGTTCCAGCTTCTCACAGATAGTGAATGAGTCTTGTTTCAAGTCCAGCCTGCTGGTGCTGTGAGACATAAACTCAAACCCCAGTACTACTAGGCCATTATCTGCCTGAAAAATAAGCAATTGAATTAGTTCATTTTCTTAACCCACTTGTTCATACCAGTGGGGAAGAACGTAAGCTTAGAAAAAGATGAAACAGAATGAAACAAAATAATTCATAGGTGGCGTAACAGATCGGCAGTTCGTTGACTAGTTCCATGTGCCATCACTCTATCCGAATTAGTTAAAACAATCAATCTTAACTAATTAAAGTAATTAGAACAAATACTTCTGATTTTAAGTATAGTTCATTCAAACTAAAAAGAAACAAACAATTGTCTTAGAATCCTGAACATTCAATGGGCATGTCAAAGGCATTTATCAGTTCCATACAAATGGCCTACTCAGAACATCTACAGCCCACTGCAAGGTTATACGTTCCACTTTTTTAATTATCAAAGATCTTCCATTTGTTGAGGAAAAAATAAAAGTTTTATTTTAAACAGCTTATTGTCCACCATGTATTGTATCTTTCTGAAGTTACTAGCTTTGATACCGGTGCTATCGGTCTAAGACAGACTGAAATTTAATTAATCAACATAGATGTTTGCAGTACACCATGCAATGCATAAGTCACTGTTATATACCATTTGGTATGGGATTCACTAAAAACAGTGTCAATGTTTATGATGTGCCCTTTATTAGAATGACAAATTCAATGTATTTAATTACTAAAAATGTAATGCATCAGCTTTTGAACTGACACAGACATAGACACTTATGCGTTTACTTAGGTGTATAATTATTCTCCTGGTTACCTGGTGGAGTGGTAGCTCAGAGGCTAGGGATCTTGCTTTATATACTAAGTGACATCTGCCATTTAATTTAGAAACATGAAACATCCAATGAATGTCATGGGTCATGCTGTTCATTTGTCATGCTCTCAATTTGGTACAGGCTACAGCTTTCCACCGTATGAAAAGTATCTGGAGTATATTATGTTGCCTCATAATATTGGGGCATCAGACTATTGCAAAGGACATCATAAACACACCCATAGTGGAAGAAGCCCAGGTAAAAGTCATAAACCAGAAGGACTCACTGGAGGAGTGTCTGGAGATTGACACAACCTACAAAGGCACTAGGAAAAATATTCAAACTGCACAAAGATCCAGTTTATACTTTTTTAGTCAAAATAAAATCCTATGCATTTTCTGAAATGTGTTGTGTCCCTTTTATGTAGCAGCTAGAAACTATGTTTGCTTCTCTGTGTGTCAATTAGGAGCTATTGTAAGAACTTAATTGTATCCTTCATTGGTCAAGTACAGTATTTGTCTGCCACGGTACTTACCTGTTTAGCCTAATAAAAACATTATTGTGTTGTGAGATGGAAATGAGGGAGATGAGAGCCAAAAAAATGTTCTGGTGCCAACCAAGCCACCCTGTTTACTGCCAGGGATCCAAAACAAAGATCAAAAATGAGCGTGCAGTGGCAATATATATCATTTTAACCTCTGTGGCTTCTCAAAATTGTCAGCTATCTCCAGCAGGTCTGTGTCAGGGAGCTTCGACATATGGGGACTGTGTTCCTCAGACTGAGACCCCATTTTTTGGGATCCCTTGAATTTATGTCGTCCCAACTGGAAGGGGCGTGGTTTTGTTGAGCGGGGGTGTTGCAGAGGTCCTCTCACTTGACGGTTTCTTGGAGCTACTGAGGATAAAAGAGATGGTATTGTTAGCGTTGGTGCTCCCTGTTATCCTGGTGGGGTGTTGCATACCTTTTCTGTGCCTGGAAGGTGATCCTCAGGTGCTCATGAGTGACAGTGTGCATATTTGGTAAATAATCAGTAGTAAGATTTGCGTGATCAATAGCTTTCATAACAAAATTAAAACAAAAGTGTTTGGCTTTTAAAAAACGTGTGATAGATATGACAAAGTTTACATTGAACTATTTTGAAAATATTATTTTGACCTGAATAAATTAGAGATACTGTAACTCTAAAGCATTTAGCAACGTAGGAAATGAACTTGATCTGTAAAAATGTTATTATTTATTTATTCAATGTTTCCTTCAATGATTTACATATGTTTTCATTGCAGCCAGTGTTTTTTGAAATGCTATTGTCTGTGATCATGCTGGCAGTTAGTACAGCACTTGTAGTGTACAGCAGTAGATGTATTGCTGCTATGATCAGGGTTAAAATGGTTAAAATGACCAGAAGTTGTGCATCCCTCATCAATCAAACCCAGGGTTATACAAGGGGTCACAGTTACTCATTTTCACAAAATTTTGAAAAATCAAGGACTATAATATAGGCATGTGGAATGTCGTTTTATGCTACTGTATATGAAGGGTGCTGCCCATGAATATGGTAATATTTTTGATATTTGAGTTTTTATCTGTGGTCCTAGTGCTCAAAGAGCCACTCCTACAAGGTTAAAAATGACAAATTTCAAACGTGCATTTGGGGTATTGTTTTAGTCTATTTCAACGTCAACGATTACAGCTATGATATTATTTTTGTTTTGTTACTAGGGACCTAGTCATCTATGGACCTCTTGTCAGAGAATGGAAAATGGCAAATATCTGTTACAACTGAGAATATTTAAACATTTAAACTGAAGCACACATTTTAAATTTTTAGATATATGGTGTGCGAAAGGATTCCACACAACACAGAGAAAGGTTTGGGGCAGCCACCCGTATACTTGAGATAGGCTGCCAAAATGGAAGTTTGTGATTCAAAATAGTTACAAGTCTTAACAGACTTCAGTCCAACATGGAACAGTACAGACAGGTAAACATGGCAGTTTAAAGCCGGGCAGGGGAAGTGATGTCATCGGGGCAGGGACCGGAAGTGGCATCCTTGAGTCCAGGCAAAATTTCCCTTGGTTGGTATGCTGTTAAAAAAGAGGAAGGATCAGTGTACTCTGTTACACCCTGGTCTGGCACGGAATTATCCCTTTGTGAGCCCTACAGCTGCCTCCCATCAGCACGTGTGTGACAGGTGCTACTATTCTACTTTATTATGTACTTCTACCTCATGCAGTAAATCCTTACATTTCTTATGACCACCCTGAATTAGGATGGCTAATTTACGCAAATTTAAAAATTTTCTTCACTGCTTTCAGTTCTGCTTTCTTCTGACAGTGTCTGCTAATGCATAATTTGATTGAAGAGAAAAAATAGACTTTTTAAAGTAATCATGTGTTTTTTTTTTCCAAATGGCCTGCTCTAAAGTAATTATAAGAGATTACCATTATACCATTAAAAGGAATTCTAGAAAAATGCAATTCTTCATATTAGTTTTAGATGTTGGAGTCCTTTTTTGCCAAGGGATAGGAAAGTGATATTTTACCAATAAATAACTGAATATTTTTCATTTAAAGTACTGAAATCCAAGAGAGTTATTGCTTCCTGATGGATGCTATAACTGAAAAGCAAAAATAGATCTGTGATTTTCTTCTCATTGTAGGCAAGTAAATATGCGACTGGTGATTGATTTCTTCTCATGCTCTAAACTAAAAATTTGACCACTCAACTGTTAGCTTGTGTCCTACTCAAACATAGCAATGCCAAAAATTCTGGCCCAATTATGCTTTTCCTGGACAAAATTCTTGATCAACACTGTTTTTTTTTTGAAGAAAACAAAGAATTAAGCTCCACAACTGCTTATTGTGCATTCATTTTTAAATATTCAAACCCATATACATGATCAGTTCATAATTGCAATGCCATGCATGCTTCCACCCAATGCATTATTCCATCATGAATGTCAAGAACACAACAACAAGAAAGAAAAGCTGATAATACCACCTTAGACCATTGTAAATGTAGCTCACTCTTTGAGAAGACACCATTACTTGCCTCTTCCCTTGTAGAATATTGCTTCAAGAAACATAAGTAAAAAGTGAGAAATCACTGTTTATATATGGAAGAAGAGTCTAAATTTACAATCTGGTTTTATTGCAAAAGGCAATATTTAAATTAGCAAAGACTTCAGTAGTGAAGTGATGTCATTGTCTGTAGTATTAATGTGCACATTCATAGATTTTTAATTCTGGGCACAATATTTTGTAATTGCAGTATGTGTTATACACTGTCTTTTTATTAAAAGAAATATGACATATACTTTATTAATGATAATCTAAGTCTACTTTTCCTTATTAATCCAACTAATGCAAATTGTGTCTTAATGCCATTCTACTTCCACCTATGCCTAAGAAGCACGGTCAATGTCACTCTCTTATGATAACCGTACTAATTATAAAAGGTCCCCACCAGACAAATCACTAGACCTTATTAAGGCAATGAAAAGGCACAGCCTTCCTTTATCATCTGCAAAATTAGTTCTGCAGTAACATAATCTTTTAATGACGAAAAGTTGAATTAGGAACTTAGTTGAAGAAAGTCAATTTATGCCGTATCTCTTCATCACTGTTCCCTACTGCGTAGCCTTTAAAATTAAGTCAATGGGGATTTATGTCTAAGGGCTAAACAATAGCCAAATTCAAAGTGTCAGTAAAAGACTTATAGCTATTTCCTATGCTTGCTCACGCAATGTGAGATTTCTGTGGGTGTACATTCCACTCTCTTGAGAAGGTGCTGTCAGAGAAGAATGACATAGGCAGCAAAGAAAGAATCATTGCTGTCAGCACTCTGACAGGCAAACCTGTGAAGAATGCAGATGTGCCCCAAATTGCCTATATCAACAGTATCTTATAATTTCTTCAGACAGTTTCTCTTTGAGTTCCCTCAGTCAAGGGTGTTAGGGGTTTTGGCCTTAAATGTGCAAGATGAATGTTACTTATGTCTAGAAGTGACAGTTTTGAATAAAAAAACAGACGACACACACATGCAAACTACTGCATTGGCTTTTCCAACATCTGCTGCATGTGGGTTTGTAAACTTAACAACAGTTATAGATCTGACCGCATAAAACTTTTGATAGATATCTTTCAATGACTTTTATTGGGACACAGACTTAATAAACATTACTTGCTGCCAAAATGGAATAGTAACAATGAGCACTGAGTTCTCTCATTTCACTTATTCAAATAAATCACTAAATGAGAGATTTATTCACTTCATAGTAATAATGTATCATTACATTTATTGTGTACAACATACTTAGAAATAAATCAGCACAACTTCCTTATTTGTAGCCTAAGGAAGACTTTTTAGTTTGTACCTAGGAACTTCAACATTATTTTACTGATGATGTTCTGTAATATTTGTATTTAGAGTAGATTATCATCCCAGCCTACCAGTGCACAACTTGATCTGCTTCTTCTGATATTAAACAGGGATAAATCACATACATGTAATTCATACTGTAATTTCAAAATAAATACAATGTAGAAAATTTGGAAATTTGACTTTGGCTTTCATGATTATGATTTTAATGAATGATGTTTAACAATTTAGAACAACTACTGAAATAAAAGTATTAGCCCTTCAGTCCAGATCAGGAATTTTTGACTGTCATTAGAGAAGGTACCAGTCCAGCACTCACACATAAGCTCAGCAAGTTCAAAGTTTCTGGTAAACTTGAGTGACAGCAGAGTATCCAAAGGGAGAACCAAATTAGACACAAAAAATGTGTTATTGTGATATTTCCCTCTACTTGCCCTTTAACTATTTTATTTGTGGGGATAAGGGTACTCATCAGATTTGTTCGCAGGTTGGTCTACTGTCGCACCTTAAGATTAACAAACACATACGTTACTTTAAATGTCTCTAGTTAAGTCATCATTCTCTAGCTTTCTTAAGGACAGGCCACATGCCTGTCTCAATATGACTACTCAGCTGAGCTTCTCAGTGTGGTCTTCTTCTCAGTCCATGATGTGTAAGATGCTCCTTCACCATGATGGTGTGAGAGAGGGAGAGGGAGGGATAAAGCAAGCAAATTTATAGATTGTCTGTCCAAACCTTTACACCAAATGGGCGTTCTGGTATAGATTGGCCTCTAATTCATGCCAATCCCAAACAGCCATACTTCAGGCCAATGGTAGCACACAATACTTTTCACACCTGCCCCCAAAACTATTTGTAGAGCTGATGCCTTCCATCTGGGTAGTTTGGCTTTCCTGTGGGGGTTGATTGAGAGAGTCCTGCAGAGAATCACTTGCCAAACTGGTGTTACGTACTTCCTCTAACCCTGTCATAAAATTCACATCCTGACTCCTAAAATCGGTTAGTTACAAATAAAGACATACAAAATATTTATCAACTTATATACCAAATTTCACACCAACAGAGAGAATGTACAAACTCCACATAGACGGCATTAAAAAGGGAACACTATGCCACTCATGTGCAATTGTTACAGTTTAAGTTTAACAAATGAGAGGAAAACATACATTTCATTGGCTAATAACTAAGCTGTTCCAGTATGTTATCCAAATACTTTAAAAAGCTTTCAACTACATCACTTGGTTGGTCATTTCTATTACCCTTTACATAAAGAATTGACTTTGTGGATACCTCCTTGCATGTGCTTCTCTTTAATTTCAATCGGTGCCCTTACTATATAAATAAAGGGATGTTGCTGGATTAACTTTATTGATACCTTTCAAAATTTTGAAGACATGTATTAACTCTCCACATAGTCTTCTGTTGTTAGTGGTTTAATTACCTTAGCCTGACAAATTATGGCCTGTAATCCGGGAATGCACATAGTTGATTTTCTCTGAATAGGTTTTAAAACTGCTTTGTTTTGACATTATGCTATGGTACTTTTTATACAGGGTTCCACCAATTCCAATGAAGCTGGGACGCTGTGTAAAAGAAAATAAAAACAGAATACAATGATTTGCAAATTCTTTTCAACCGATATTCAATAGAATACACTACGAAGACAAGATATCTAATGTTCAAACTGATAAACTTTATTTTTGCTTTGCAAATCTTCACTCATTTTGAGTTTGATGCCTGCAACACGTTCCAAAAAAGCTGGGACAGGGGCAGCAAAAGACTGGGAAAGTTGAGGAATGTTCAAAAAACACCTGTTTTGAACATTCCACAGGTGAACAGGTTAACTGGAAACAGGTGTTTGTCATGATTGGGTATAAAAGGAGCATCCCCAAAAGGCTCAGTCGTTCACAAGCAAGGATGGGGTGAGGTTCACCACTTTGTGAACAACTGCGTGGGCAAATAGTCCAGCAGTTTAAGAACGTTTCTCAACGTACAACTGCAAGGAATCTAGGGATTTCATCATCTACTGTCCATAATATCATCAAAAGATTCAGAGAATCTGGAGAAATCTCTGCACGTAAGCGGCAAGGCCAAATACCAACACTGGATGTCCGTGACCTTCGATCCCTAAGGCGGCACTGCATTAAAAACCGACATCATTCTGTAAAGGATATTATAACCCCAATTCCAATGAAGTTGGGACATTGTGTAAAACGTAAATAAAAACAGAATACAATGATTTGCAAATCCTTTTCAACCTATATTCAATTGAATACACTATGAAGACAAGATATTGAATGTTCAAACTGATAAACTTTATTGTTGTTTTGCAAATCTTCACTCATTTTGAATTTGATGCTTGCAAAACATGCCAAAAAAGCTGGGACAGGGGCATGTTTACCACTGTGTTATATCACCTTTCCTTTTAACAACACTCAATAAGCGTTTGGGAACTGAGGACACTAATTGTTGAAGCTGTGTAGGTGGAATTCTTTCCCATTCTTGTTTGATGTACAACTTCAGTTGCTCAACAGTCCAGGGTCTCCGTTGTCGTATTTTGCGCTTCATAAAGCGCCACACATTTTCAATGGGAGGCAGGTCTGGACTGCAGGCAGGACAGTCTAGTACCCGCACTCTTTTACTACGAAGCCAAAATGTTGTAACACATGCAAAATGTGGCTTCACATTGTCCTGCTGAAATAAGCAGGGACGTCCCTGAAAAAGACATCGCTTGGATGGGAGCATATGTTGCTCCAAAACCTGTATGTACCTTGCAGCATTAATAGTGCCTTCACAGATGTGCAAGTTACCCATGCCATGGGCACTAACACACCCCCAAACCATCACAGATGCTGGCTTTTGAACTTTGCGCTGATAACAATCCGAATGGTCCTTTTCCTCTTTGGCCCGGAGGACACGACGTCCATGATTTCCAAAAACAATTTGAAATGTGGACTCGTCAGACCACAGCACACTTTTCCACTTTGCGTCAGTCCATCTCAGATGAGCTCAGGCCCAGAGAAGCCGGCGGCGTTTCTGGGTGTTGTTGATATATGGCTTTCGCTTTGCATGGTAGAGTTTTAACTTGCACTTGTAGATGTAGCGACGAACTGTGTTAACTGACAATGGTTTTCTGAAGTATTCCTGAGCCCACGTGGTAATATCCTTTACAGAACGATGTCAGTTTTTAATGCAGTGCTGCCTGAGGGATCGAAGGTCACGGGCATCCAGTGTTGGTATTCGGCCTTGCCGCTTACGTGCAGAGATTTCTCCAGATTCTCTGAATCTTTTGATGATATTATAAACAGTAGAGGATAAAATCCCTAGATTCCTTGCAATTGTATGTTGAGAAACGTTCTTAAACTACTGGACTATTTGCCCACGCAGTTGTTCACAAAGTGGTGAACCTCACCCCATCCTTGCTTGTGAACGATTGAACCTTTTGGGAATGCTCCTTTTATACCCAATCATGACGAACACCTGTTTCCAATTCACCTGTTCACCTGTGAAATGTTCAAAACAGGTGTTTTTTTGAACAATCTTCAACTTTCCCAGTCTTTTCCTGCCCCTGTCCCAGCTTTTAAAGAACATGTTGCAGGCATCAAATTCAAAATGAGTGAAGAGTTGCAAAACAACAACAAAGTTTATCAGTTTGAACATTAGATATCTTGTCTTCGTATTGTATTCAATTGAATATAGGTTTAAAAGGATTTGCAAATCATTGTATTCTGTTTTTATTTACGTTTTACACAACGTCCCAACTTCATTGGAATTGGGGTTGTATCACTTTTAGACCAAATGACAAAAAATGTCACTCTGGCAATTATGACTCCATGTCTCCTTTGATAAATGCAATATTCATCAATTTGGTATGATGGTGGAAGAGCCTATGCAAGTAGAACTAGGTACAAGTTAGGAAATAATAGAGTGTTAGTCCATTGCAGGGTCCACTCACACATACACACACTCACATGGGACTAATTCAGAATCATCAATCAACCTGTAGAAAAAGTCTTTGGTGCCTCCATCTTTGTTGGTGTCCCTTACCCACTCACCCACAGCCTCTCTCTTGACTCCATGCTTAATTAGACTCTGAGTGTAATGTGGGCCCATTAGTCCATTGTACCAAATCCCAAGGCCACTTAAGGCTACCTTATTTTTGAAAAGACAACAAGCTTCCAACTTAGCACTAGCTTAAATGCTGCAAATCAATAGCATATTCTTCTTCTTCCATTTAATAGGGAAAGCTGTGCTGTTACAGTGAATGAGTTGGGGCTTATGAGTTTGCCACACAATGGACTGGTATACTGTCCAGGACTTGTTTTTTCCTTGCACTCAAAGTACTGACAAAACAGAGTATGAAAAAAAGAAGCGAAGATGTCAAAATCAACAGAGGAAAAGACGCAAAGGAACATGTGTATTTTTGACAGACTGGATAAAATACTCCAAATCGAATAATACTGAGTTGCAACTGGTAAACTACATCAGAAAAAAAGTCATTCACATATCCCCAATTGTTCCATTCAATTTTGACAGTATAGTAAATAAAAGATCATAATATAAAATGTTTATGTCCAAAATGGAAGCATTTCAATTTCTGCCTTGGTATTTTTTGCTTGCTTTTCTTTTGTTTCCATTCATTCTGTCAAGCTGTGTGAATGTTGTCTTTGTATGACATTTAAAGGGTGTTTTTTATGATAATTGGAAACCGCACACATGCACATTATTTATTACCATTTGCAATTTATCAGTGCAACACCTGGATGCAATCACATTATGCCACAACTTTATGGATTTGAATGTGAGCTGTTACTACACAAGGCATTAGGGAATTCATATTTGCAAATATTTAAGCATTTAATAAATAAGAATCCATTGCAAGTGCAGCTGGGATAATGAAAGGGTGCTTATTGATCAAGCATTTAAGAGAAAGAACACTTCAGCTACAGATCAATGCTTTTAAAATGTAAGCACAAAAATTGATGATCAAGGAAGTTACCCAAGGAAAGATTTCAATATTAACTGTATATCTCAGAGCCTCAGATTATGGTGAGGAGCAAGTGGATACTAAGGTGCTTGCCCATTTTATCCTGCTTCAGGATATAAAACAAGTTAGAACATTAGAACAATTTTGACAAGAATGAACTTTTCAGCCCAACAATGCTTACCAATCCTATTCAGGTTATTTCTTCTTCTTTTATAGTAATAAATGTGTTTAATACATATATTTTGAGTTATTTTCTGGGTTTCTAATGTACTTCTTAGCATTTAAATTTATTCTGAGAATTTTACTTTTTTTCCAGTCTTGTTATTTATTTACATAATGTGGCACGATTCATCATGAATGACTAATGCATTTGTTTCATCACAAGACGTGAAGATATACTGTAAATACAGGAGGAGTTCCATCATAACATATCCCTCAGTTGAATAAAATCTCTAAAAACAGTTAGCTTTAAAACAAACAGGCCCCAGTGTCAGCTTCTGTTTTGATTTATTGAAATCTTTTCTATCTTCAACTCTAACTCTCATGGTGGCCTAAAATTTTGTTCGCCTGATGGGTTTGCCTCTTTCAGTTTTGACCTTGTTTCTCTATCAAGGCTAGTCAATTGTCTTGTCATCATCTCCTGACTGTTTTTAACTTCTGTCACAAATGCTAGCTGACTTGGTACCGCTTACAAAATGTCATCTTGTCCATGCAAATAATTTGATTTCAACCATTTTAATCAAGGCAACACTTTTTTCTCTGTACATCATTAGGTACCTCCTTGATATTTCCTGCAACTGTTGGGATGATTGACTTCTTTAACTTCTTCAACTGTGAATGCTTCAGAATAAAGGAAATTTGCAGTTCCAGTTTGTATATTTTAGTTCTTCCTTACTGTTCCTAATATACTTCATCTCCTCTCCTCTTTGGCCATTCATTTACCACTAAAATACTGAAGGAATCTGTTTGGGTAGTCTTTTGCCTCTTCTGAAATATTTCTAAATGCCTTTTTGCCTGAAAGAGACATCTGGAGTGCATGGGCCGGTCAGGTATTACTTGACAAGCTATAGTGATGACAAATTTGATGAACATACTGTATTAGTTGTGATAAAAAAACTACAAATACAGTATTCGCTGTATTGGCCTAAAAATGACAGAAGTGTCAGATATCATCACACCCAAGCAAGCCAATATCTTAGTGTCATTTATGCCATGTTAGAAATTTAGTCATCAAGGTCTCAAATGAATTATTCAAGCTAAACACATTCAACGCATTGTTTAGACATCTTTCTCTGCCTACTTTTTGTATTTCCTTCCCCTCAATACATGTTCCAGTGTAAAACTATCTAAACACCTGTTAAGTGGGGGAAAATTTAGCAACTTTCGGAATTTCAATTAAATTTTGTCATTCTAATGATGGAGGTGTGTGCCCACAAGAGGAATTGCATAGGTCTTTTTTGTATAGACAAATGCTAAACTAACACATTGAATTGGTGCTTTGACATTACTGGAATTGCTTGACTTAGTTAAGGTTTAACAGTTTGTTTAGCATTCCTATATGATTAGGATAAGGTTTGAGAATACACTGATTTTTTTGTCTGATAACAGCTTTTATAATTATTTACTGATATTATAAAGATACAAAAAACAACAGAGAGTAAACTAGAGAGAGGTTCTGTCTTCATTACATCTGAGGATGACAGAAGCCACTGTGTGCTTCTAGAAGCTCTGTAATGAACTGTCTCACGTGGAGTGAAAGAGCATCTTAAAATTACTGCAGCTACAAGAGTTCAGGTTGTATGATTCATGCAGTACTTCTACTTTTGCTTCTTATGGTATTAGTTATTTATATCACTAGGGATGCTCCGATCAGGTTTTTTAAGGCAGATACTGATCACCGATACTTGATTGGCATATTCCAATACTGATTCGAATTTTTTTTTCTTAATCCCTTTAAAAAACTTTTTACACTAAGCTCCTGCATAACCAGATGCATGGAAATCTTATGCCCTATATTAAAATGTATTTTTATAGTTAAACTAAAGACCACAGGTGTTAACTGTTCATTTTTTATTAACAAAATGAAATTCTCTAGGCTTATTGTCCAGTGACTATAAAATACTAACATAAATGCAATTTTCTTAAAACATACTTTAATAAAATAAGAACAAAAATATTTCTTCATAATACACATTACATATAAGAAAATAAAATGCTTCTCATAAATACAAGCTGTCATATTGTTTTATTTTTCTGTAATGTGGAAGGAAAAAAAGGAAGTTTTCACAATTTCTCTAACAAGAAAAAAATATATATGTATACAGTATATTCTGACACAATCAATTAATTGATATTGGCATTTAAACACTACTTAAATGTAAATATACTTGCACTTATAGGTTTTCATCTTTTTAAATCATTAATTGTACTACAGCTTTTTGCTATTAAATATACATTTACTATATTTATACAGGCCGGTCTTTTTCCTTCAGTGTATCAGCCAGAAATTTGTCATTCTTGATGTATAATTATAAAACATGGATTACCATTTTAATTATGTACTACTTGTTTCTTACTAAAACTTATGTTGTATGACACACACCAACAAATAATAAACACCGTTCACATCTTTAAATAAAGCCTATTGTTTACTAAGCAGCAATTTCAAATTCGTCTTTTCTTTTTCCGGTTAAAAGTGTAAGCTTCGGCATTTTAAACAAGGTTGCTGTCCAAATCCAACCAGTGTCCATTTTAATTTAGAATCCTTAAGCTTTTCTTTCTATTTATCTATTCTGAACTAATTTCTGATTAGTTTTTTTCTGTTTATTACTGAACTTACTTTAATATAAAAGCTAATTTACCAATCACCTCTCATTCACTGATAAAACAAGCCTCCACTCACTGCTGTTTGTTTACACTGCAGGACTTTTGCTGCAAAAGAAAAAAAAATGGACACACGCTGGCTCAACTATTGTATTAGCTTATGTAGAGCAGCACAGCAACTAAATTACTGTAAAGCTCGGAAAAGCAGGGGCTGAAAATATTGGTTTTGGTGATCAGCCTTTTTACCAGTTACCAATCAAATCTTTTTTGGCTGATTCTGATCGGTGGCCAATCATTCTGAGCATCCCTATATATTACATTAAATAAATTAGCAATTTTCCTTCACTTCTATTGCTCCTGTGTTTTTTTTACATGAAGGTGTTATACTATAATTTGGAATACTGTATATGCTTCCATATAACAAAAAACCTAACATTTTGGGTCAATGTGAAAAGAAAAATATTTTCCACAATAGTACAACATCTGAAGGCCTTCATAAAGGCACAGATGGTGGGTGACATTAAATTTCACTAAACACCAAAAACTACATCTCAGTTACTTTAGATATCTCTTCATTAATAACATTTCACCATTACCTGCCAGTATCACAAGGACGTGGAATCACCCAAGGACAAAAGAGAACTTCAAATAGTGCTTGAGAGGGCTTGCTACTTTTCAAAGTTTGAGCCCACTCTCTTTCTGATGTTAACAATTGCCTGCCTGCCTGCCTGCCTGCCTGCCCGCCCGCCCGCCCATTAAACTCATTAAATCATTATATTCAACCTTCTTGCTGTTGTGCATCTTAGAGGGGATGATGGTTAGGCTTCAGAAGAATGACCTCATGACCAATAGCTAATTGGGGAAAGACATTCCTACTGAAGAGAAAGTATTTAAGAAGTCACAGCCAAAATAAAATAACAGCCTCAGTCAAGGTAAGAACATCTACAGTAGATACACATAGAAAAGGCCATCTGTGATGCAAGGGTAAAACAATCTGAATAGAATGATAATATGAGATTACAGTACTCTTAACCATTTACTTTCTTGTCATAAGTTAATGGAGTAATTTATATCCCTTTTCCCTTTTTCATATAGAGCATACTCCATTTTCTTTAATCTATGCTATGACATGAGGTACTGTCCAGTGTGAAGGTCTAGAGAGGGGATGGATTTAGAGAACCAATTAGGAAAACCCCATCCAATTTAAAATATACTTGTCAGGGAATCTGGGTGGGCACTGTGAAAAAGGAAGGGATAGAACTGCACACACATACAAACACCAAAAAAATCCATGTCAAGGAAAGAAATAGAGGGACCATCTCCTCTATTCACAAAACAATGTTGAATATCCTGGTTTATGTACAAAACTATTCATATTTTGCTAGAAAATGCTTAAATGTAACCCCTATTTTCGTGGAGTAGAAGTCAAAATATACCCTGCATGCAGGTTCAAAAAGGTCACATGCTGGCCTAAAATGAAATTAGATAGCTAGATGAAAAAAATAAATGCTACTGGAGCAAGTAGCAGCAGTTAATGAATTCATGAATCTGTGGTTAGAATAGTGATTTTGGGGGCAAAGGTGACATGAGCAGGGAACTATTATATTTTCTTCTAATTTTATAAAGGAAAGAAATAACTTATGAAGACTACTTATATGTTTACTAATACTATGTTGTGGCTATTACACTGTCATCCAACAGTTTTATCTCCTTATACTGTCAACATGTTTTAATAAGAAAAGAAATGATCTGTTCATTTATCAGAAAAGTATAAATACTTAATACTTTACAACAGCAATATCTATGAATGCATGCATGCAAAGGCTTAAAGCTTTTCATGGCCTATCAAATTATTTACTCTTTTATCCCCAAAAGGGTTGTGGGGTGTTGGAGCCTATTCCAACAGTATACAAGACTACAAAGGAATCAGCACTGGGTGGGTGGTCAGTCAGTTGCATAGTATAACTCTGCACACAAACATATCCACACTCAATCATCGTACACCCTAAGATACACGTGGCAGGAAGTTGAAGTGATGACACAGCAGTAGGGGTGACTGGAAGATTATGACCCTCCAAATAATAACATCAAATGTTACTCCATATACAGTATCCTAAAAAATCAACAATATACCTCTGCTTATTTCTGAGTTCATTTGTCAATTTCCAAAAACAAAACATGGTAATAATATTATATCACAAGCTCAGAACTTGTGGTAAATGAAAATCAAGTGTGTTTATTATACATACAGAAGAACCCAGGGATAGAATCACAGACTAGCCTATAGTATGTGGAGTCTACACATTTTGTATGTGTCTATTTGGAATTTCACCTGACTACTTCCATTTTCTTTTCACATGCCAGATACCTACACGCTAGGTTATTGAACAAATCTAAATCTAAGTGTGAATGCGGTATGCTCTGAAATTGAATGGTGCAACATCCAGAGTTGATTTGCCCTTAGACCCTTATTCAGATAAACAGATTAGAAACTGAATAGCTAGATCAACATAAATATGTATATTATGAACATGCATTATTAACAAATGAATAGTTGTAGTTATGTCTTGGCCGTATTATTGTAGTCTTATAACATGTACAAGTCCTTCACAGCACTAAACAATACATTCAGTTTATTATGTTTTGAAAGACACATGAATGCCTTTCTAAATGTGAAACTAAAACTAAATTTCTTACGTTTTATGATCTACTATAGTTTCTGCAAGAAAAAGGGAAAGAATTTACAAATGTTATAGTAATCAAACATCACTCACATATAATTATTATACTTTTAACTTTTACAACAGACAAGCAAAAAAGTTGGAAGCTACTCAAACTTAACTTGTTTCACCCAGAGGTTATAATGTCAAAGTGGCACGACCCTTGTCAATAGCTGTGATATCTCCAGTGGGCTTACAAAATGACATTAAAAAATCCCAGTTGAAAAATATGGGATTTTTATACTTATTTTAAAGTCCTTTCTTTCTGTACTTCTGGCCTTCAATAAAGTGTGGAACATTATGGATATGACAACTTACCAGTCAACACTGTAACAGCATGCTTTCCATTCTATAAAACCTGAACTCTGGAAATATTTTATCTGTTTATTTTTTCTTAAAATGTTCTGAAGAAGTATGCAGTGTTAGTAGGGACTTCTTTACAAACTTTGATTCAGTGCTTTTTATGTGTTTTTTGATACCAAGTAACTACTGATACATATTCATGGCTCCGCCCTATGATGGACTTGTTTCCCATCCAGAGTTACTCCCTTGTGCCTGATGCTGCCATATCATGTGTGAATGACGGCAGGCACTGTAGCACCCCAAACATGACTGCACAGACACAAGTCCTGGATTCAAGTAAGTGATTTATTAGTCAAAATACCATTCCAGGGCATTCAAATGTTGCACAAGCCCAACACAATTCTTCCTTTCTTTTTTCTCCTTTATTTATCTATCCACATCCCCACAGTGAGTGTTTCCTTCCTTCCTCCCAGCTCTGACTCAGAGGAGGAGGTCGGATGGGGTCCATTTCTGGCGGATCCGGTGACAATGCATAGCTCAAAGGAAGCACTTCCAGGTCTGGCGGAAGTCCTGAAAATTAGGGATTGCAAATCCCTTCAACGCCCCCTGGTGGTAACATATGGAACCTAACAGGGCTTTTCCATGGGATTACACTTCCCAATACGGGTATTTGCAGAGGTACCGTAACCAAGAGGCGCTGCCACCTGGCGTCCTAGGGGAAATATAACCCAACTCGGCTGTCTTTCCCTCTACTTCCATTATACTGGCCTCTTAGCCAGGTAAGGATCCTTGTTCATGCCCTGCCAGGATGACAGTCCCTGGATGCCATCTCTTATACAGGTCATATTGTTAATCGATCGAACCCCCAGTGCAGTGCCTGACCTGAAGCCATTTCATTCTTTATCTTCACAGTTTCAGCAATTACAAAGGCTCAGGTATAGTAATAAATATAAGCTAAAGGACTAAAAATACATTTTCTCTGTGTCAAAATATTATTTTCTTATGTATGTCTAAGGATTTCATATTCATTATATAATATACTGTACAATGCTAAACAACTAAACACAAAGAGCATTAACTTGCTAACAGATTTTTGGTTCAGAAATACTTTTGCAAAACATTTTTTTAGAGTTTTATGCAAACCAGTCAGCAAAGTGTGGCATATGCATTGCATCGGTGTTAGTAAAGGCTACGACCTATATCTTCTCCTTTTTGATCTTGGATTTTGGACTTCATTTTGTTCAGTTGCTTTTTTGGTTTTCTTGTCTCTGATTTTTGCTTGTTTTAAGGACTGACCTTTTTGATGAGCTTTCAACTCTTTTTCTCCTGGTCTATGCCAAATTTAGTTCAAATGTTTAACTGGCTTTTTCTCACCTGCCAACCATAATTAACAGAGCAATTAAAGTCTAGCACCACAGTGCTACTGTTCGTCGACAACCATTCCTTTGTGACTGGAAAAAGTAGATCTTCCATACAGGTTTAAGAGTGCAATGCCTAAATATATGTGAACATTTCACATTTATACAGCATGTACATTGTCCATTCCATTCAAACTAAGTTGGTGCTGAGGTGTTACCCATTGCACGGCTGCGCTTGGGTCCTAATTTGGGATCCTGAGGTGGTTTGTTGTGTGGTAGGTACGGCAATGTGCTGCATCAGTGCATGCTCTCAACCTCCTCCTCCTCCTACATTGCAATAGTGAGACGACACAATTTTTACAATAAATATCTGGTTTAATTATCACACAAAAAGCAGGCTATATTTAAATTTTTCAATAGTCAAATACGAGTAGTAAATGACAACCTGAGAATGTGTGGTAATTGATTTGCTAATTTTGTAAATGTTCACTAGCCCTCTAGATTACAGTTTGGTTTAGACTTACAAATGTACTGGATTGAACTGCCAGTCTAGCACTCTCCAGTCACACTCTTTAGTATGGGGAGTTCCACAGTGGTACCAACAAGCCTTTGTTTGGTGTACAGAAGTTCTAGAAGTAGTACAATGGGCTACCTGTACGTGTCCCTGGCCCCAGTCTTAAAAGCTCTTTCAATCACTACACTGCCAAGCTCGGAGTTGGTTGGCATCTAGTGAAAATAGCTCAACTGGCAGGAGAAAGGAAGGACAGAACAGAGAATTGCAGAGAAGACTGATTTGTCATGAGACCAGTGTAAAGTGTTCAATAGTGGGTAGCTGGATCAGCTATCCCATGGTGTAGTCAATTATCTTTGTTGCATGAGAGGTCAGAGAGCTTAGGTTTTGTAGTTTTTACGCTTTACATATAATGCCCATTTCCTTTTCCTTTTATTCACTGATTTTTGTTAATTAGTGGACTTGTTTTAAGCTCTTCCGCAAGTGAACACAGTACTGGACTTACTGTAAATGAACACATGTCTACATCACTGATGGTCAAAAGAAATAAAACAAATACAGTACAGTGTTACTGTAAAATACAGTCAAAATACAGTGTTGACCTGCAATTTTTAAATTTACCATGTGGTCTGTGATGTCTGTTACATCATTATTAATTTTTAATTTGTCTTTTATTTTAGGTTAGGGACTGCCTGGTTCACACACATTAGATTTGGTAAATGTATGTAGGAATGTATGTTCAAGCAAAAAAAAAAAAATACACCAAAATTTTGAATAACAGCTCTGTAAAAGAGTTCTTCTATCATAGGTTATTTCCATCCATCCATTATCCAACCCGCTATATCCTAACTACAGGGTCCCTGGGGTTTGTTGGAGCCAATCCCAGTGAACACAGGGCACAAGGCAGGAAACAAACTGCAGGCAGGGTGCCAGCCCACCGCAGAGCACACACACACAAACACACACACACCAAGCACACACTGGGGACAATTTAAAATCGCCAATGCACCTAAACTGCATGTCTTTGGACTGTGGGAGGAAACCATAGGTTATTTAACATCATAAATTATTTACTTTAAAGGGAACAGAAGCAATGCAGGAGAGAACACTAAATAAGACTCATTCATGTAATTCCAAAATCCAATCTTTAGTAACATCCTACAGTAAAGTGCAGAATTTAGCATTTCTAATGCTGGAATGTTCATCTTCATTTCCAAAAGTTTGGATATTAATTAACACATATGATAATTCAAATAAAACTATGTTTCCTACTTTTATCCCCGACTTTTCATTACTCTAACACTGCAGTCCTTGAATAATGTTGCATTTACTTAATCAGATTTAAGCCTATAAAACTCAGTCCTCTTTCCTGTCTTTGCAATATTACAGACCACGTAACATGCTAGTAAATCTTGAGAAAAAAAAAGCCTATAAAATGATGGTGCTGAACTGTAAGCATAGTTCAAGTATCAAGTGCTGGCATAAGAGACTGGGGATTTTATGAGGGCAACAAATAAACTTGCTAGCTGTAAACTAAAACAGTAAAACTGCATATGCATATGAGTCATTTACTTCTTTCACTTGGGGACATAACTTTAACTGAAAATTTTTTTCATTTGCAAAAAAAAAATTAAATTGTGTTTGCACTGTATTTATTATAAATTGCTGCCAAAGAGACTATAACGTATAAGACATTAATTTATTCATTTTATAAGTCGTTCATTCATTTTAGGATTGCAATGTGCTGGCCCATACCCTAGTAGAATATGATACAAAGTGGGAAGAAGCCTTGTATCTGGTATTCAAACATCACAGAGCATACTGCTGCACATACCCAGACTCACAAATTAAAAAATAAATACATAAATAAAATGATATCTTAATAGAAATGTGTACCCAATATGCCATGTTAACCGCATACCTATTTAATCAGTTAGCCCTTAGAACAATCCAGATGGCGATTACGCTATGGAATATAATTTATACATGCGGTACCTGGAAATGTCAACAGCTTCTTTATGAGTATACTCATAAATGTAGGGAGGACTTTATCTGTGACAAATCCAAGATGATGGATAAATCTTGCCTTTCTGCTTTATGTCATTTTTTTCATTTAAGCAAATGCCTTCATAAGAAAAAGAGATTAAAGAAGATTAAGCATTCACCAGTGAGATTTTCAATAATATGCTATGTAATTAAAATAGTAGGGAAAATTAAAAGAAAGCTGTTTATCTGACATAAAAGTGCAAAGTGCTTAAATTAATATTGATATATTTGACAAGAAAATACACAAATTCTTTGTCTCTGAAATTATGTGTACATTCAAGGCATATCAAACTACTGTATAACAGAAAAATGACAAAAAGTGAGCAATCTTGAAATTGCATAATGGATCACATCTGAAATTTGTATTGTGCAGACCAGGCTGTTGTGACAGTTTTATTCTTCAAAGTATCCATCCATTCAATTCCAGTCTCCTGGAGTATGGACACTCAGCAGAGTTGGGTGCAAAATAGGTGTCCAGAAGAAAGATAATGACAAAATGCTTTATCCTTCCTGCAGTGCCAGCAGACACATTTATTCATAAACTAAGCTGCTAACAGGATGATATTAGGAAACCATGTGTTAAGTCATGTGGCCTCCTTTCAGCTAAATGTCTTTGGAGTTAATGACATAGGTTACACTTCAGAGCTTGTAAATATATATATTTACAAATAGATATCCATCCGTTATCCAACCCGCTATATCCTAATTACAGGGTCACGGGGGTCTGCTGGAGACAATCCCAGCCAACACAGAGTGCAAGGCAGGAAACAAACCCCGGGCAGGGTGCAAGCCCACCACAGGGCGCGCACACATTAGGGACAATTTAAGATCGCCGATGCACCTAATCTGCATGTCTTTGGACTGTGGGAGGAAATTAGAGCATCCAGAGGAAACCCACGCAGACATGGGGAGAACATGCAAACTCCAAGCAGGGAAGACCCAGGAAGCAAACCTGGGTCTCCGAACTGTGAGGCAGCAGTGCTACCCACTGCGCCATCACGCTGCCCAACAAATATATATATATCTATATATATATAATCCAACGTCTGTATGTCTGTATGTCTGTCTGATTTTCATGAGAGAACTACCTAATGTATTAAGATCGGCTTTTTTTCTATAATTTGCTTGAACTTTCCAGTTGATTTTGTGGTACCGATTTATTTGCACAAATCCGAGAGAGACACAGAGGGCTGAAGGGAGGGGGCGGGGCCCTCCTCATTCACACACCAGCCTCGGGGCATATCTTACATCTGCTTAGCTAGCGAACGAGAGAACTACTTAATGGATTTAGATCAGGCTTTTTTCTAGAATTTGCTTTAACATTCCGGTTGATTTTGCAACTTCTCTCATCGTGCTAAGACTCATAGTTCACTTGCCATAGTGAGTTATTCGCGCTAACCCAAAACAGAGGCTGCGGGCCGAGGGGAGGGAGAGGCATGACATCAGGAGTAGGGAGCCGGGCAGTGCCCTCCTCACTGTCCTGTTTCACTATTATGTGGGTGGAGCCGCGGGGGATGGCTAGTAGGTATATATATTTTATAAATGCAATTTGATAACCCTAAATTTTTTTACCAAACCAGTTTGAATTCCTTATCTTTCCATACAAAATAAATTATCTGAAAGTTTAGGTACATCTATTAATCCACTCCCTACTAAAGCACCTTATTCTTGTTTCCAGTTGTAGACCAGAGTCTATTCTGGCAGCAGTGGGCACAAGGCAGGAAATAATACTGGACAGTGACCAGTCCATCACAGGACGCACTCATTCATACAGCTACACAAATTTATACAGGACCAACGCAAAGCTGCTAATGGACTTCTTTGGGAAACAACAAAATTAACTTAAAAAATCTAATTTAATATACCTAAGATTTATAAAAAAATTGATTTACTTTCCATGCATCAACTGTAATGTTTGTGCACTAATGTACTGCTTACTTGCTGCCTTGTTGTGGCATCTGTTATCGCTTATAAAAACTGAGGCTTGTCATAAATCAGCGGCTCTTTTTATTACTAAGGCTGTTTATATGCAGCAGCAGCTGGGGCCTGAGAATAACTGGTGATATCTTAACTATATCGTATCTCAAGATAGTTTCAGCTCCACATACAGTGCAACTGTTGACTTTTCTCCTGAAATCTGAGGTCTCTTGCACACAAATGACATAACATCCATCTCATGCACAGCCATCCATGCATTTTGTGTGTTTTTTCCCATTCCAAGAGTGTGAGGAGATGGAAAGTTTGCCTGCAGCAATGTTCATTACACATATCCATGTTAATTAACACAATTAATCAGACAGTATATCTTTGGGATGTGATTGGAAATTTGAGACCCACTAGATGTATTGAAGAATGCACACCAAATGGATATGTAGCATGTATATGCTAATAGGAAGGGATTTAAAATTCAATTCATATCACTATAGACTTTCAGATTTATTCAGTTTATTCTTGCATAGCACTTTTCCCAGAAGATGGGTTAAATGTGCTTGCACAGATTTAAAACTAGAGTAAGTAAGAGAAAAGTACAAAGCCAAACAATATTTACAAGCAAGCTGTATACAAATCTGTTGAATACACATTAAAACAAATTAAAAATGCCTCAATATGTAGCAGAGCTCAAATTGAATGAGCTTCCTGTGATGAAGAAACACCTCGAAGTCAGGAGCCCAACTAGTCACTAAAGCTGAAGGAACTCTCTTTTTGCGCATCTAATGAAGATGGTTGCTTTTTGTACTCTGTCAGGTTCAGACCTGAGTTTCCTGGCAGTCCAATTGGGCCTTTTTGTGAAGGAAGCCCTGCCTGATTAAAGAGTAGATGGTTATATTTGTATCACTGCATAAATATGCTGAGAAAAGATAGCTTGAGAAGAAACTTGAAATGTAGGGTGAAATTCTGTAATGGAAGAGTGAACCGGAGCTCACTGCTCATTGAACAAGCATGCTACAAAGAACAGATACTCTCGAGCTTAAGAGTCTGATTAGTTACTTTTCATTATTACTGTTCATTTATTTAGTAGATGCCTTTATCCAAAGTGATTTACAAAGTGAGGAATAATACATGTAAGAATGAATGTGCAAGCATCAAAGCAACAGAGTACAAGATAAAATTGCATGCACAAGTGAGCAGAACGACTAAATAATTATACCTATAACTACACTAAGGCATAAATCAGTATCCTAAACTCTTTGTCAGTACAATAACAGCTGTCCTATAGGACTGAAGCTAAGCAGATCCAGAATATTTAATGAAAAGTTGTGTTTTCAAAAGACACCTAAACATAAATAAATTGGGTGCCATAAGAATAGATAAAGGGAGATCACTCCACAGTTACTTAAGCTGACAGGGCTCTTCTTTGGCTCAGTTCAAGTCAGAAAGCAGGTCACACTTAATTTACTGATGGCCCTGGATTTTGTCAGACCATTTGATGAGGGACTGATGATGAATTACAGAATTATCTCACAATTTCCCAGCACAATTTCAGATTCCTTATTGAACCACAAAACTATTGGGAGGTTGATGTATTTTTCCAGCAAATCAATGTGGAGCACACCAGAATAAACACGAGATGTCAAATAAATACTTGTGCTGGCTACAATGTTTTATGAGTCTGTCCTGTCCTGTGTGTGTGTGGTTCGGAAAACCCATTTTCTTTTGTTCCTTGAGGACACCAGGCTCTTCTTCATGCTTTATCATCTTATAAAAGTGATTGGGGTGTTCTCTGTTTGTGAACATTGTATGCATCATTCTTATTTGGCTGCCAAATCTCACACATAAACCCAACCCAAGGATTTGGCCTAATGCAGAGTCTTACAATTAAATTGCTGAGGATGTCACACAATATGACTGATGGTCACAGGCATGACCGACAATTCTCAATGTCTCACAAAGGTTACGTAATTGTAAACTACAATTGAAAATTGCTGGAAAAGCTGTGTAGTGTGGCAGTAATTCTTGCATTGTACATTGGTGTAAACCTGAGTTCATGCCCCAGGGGTACAGCAGGAGTACACTGTGAAGAGAGCACCACTCAAAAAAAGAGAAGCCAGTTGCATATACAATTTGCATTTACTTCCCACATAGTAAATTTAGGAAATTTCAGTTTAATAAGTACAAACTAAAATTTAGGAATTTAAGATAAATTGAGCATACCAAGCATATGTTTAGTTAGAAATGCAGTACAATTTCTAGTCTTCATCCTAATAACCTTCTGGGGTTCATGATTAAGTCAAAGTATCACTGACAGGATCAACTGGCACATTTATCCCCTACAGCTATATAATCATGAAATGGTTGCCAATTCGTCTGTTTCCACCAATTCTACAGCCTTCCAACAACACTGATATCTCACGGTCAGTGAAACATTGGCACCAATTAGCACAGCAAGGCATCACAAGGAAATACAATAAAGAATTGGAAAGGCTTAGCAACAGTTGTTACTTGTTTGTTGCAATGTTACAGTGTATACAGGATGATTATACAGGATGAACTACTCCAGTAAATACATGAAATACTAAAGTAATGGGCTCTCCTGACTGGATATAGTGTTGAGATAAATGGGATATGCCTTATGCTAGAAGGCAAATTACTGAAACTTTGGACCTCTACCACTCATTTAAAAGTCTTAGTTTCTTTTGGGATTTTATGAAGGACTACATCTTGTCAGTGCATTGTATACTCTGGACTCAAGGCATTAACATTCTGTTTGCCTTAGTGGGCTGACGGCAGTATGTTGACTGGATTATATTTTAGGAAGAGAACCTTGAAAACAACCTCAAAAGCAAATAATAAACTGTCCTTAAGGTAGGATTTTAAATCAGCTGAAGGTTACAAGCAGAATGATTTGTACGGCCTGTGTGAAAAGAATTGTAGAAGTCAAGTCCACATAAAGAAAATGCACAAACTAAATTCTCTGTATCCTGTAAAATGTGAAACAACTTACTTAAATGCTATCACTGGATTACTGTAAATTGCAGGAATAAGACAGTTATCAAGCTTAGTTTCTAATTGTATGAAGTTCTGTCTTCTTTTGTAAATTAAATGTAAAGTGCTTTGACAAACCATTCGCCATGAACAAGATTATGTAGAAATGATTTATTTTAGTCAAACAAACCACTGATGGATTAATAAGAGTAAGAGAAACTAGTAATGTAAAAAAATGAGATGGCTACAGAATTAAAGTGCAAAGAGAAAAATTGAGTGAGTGAGGAGTGTGTGATTCATTTGAAGAACTGCAGTACTTTTTTCTTTGAGACTGTTACATTTGGCATGATTTATAACTTCTTACACTGGCTAGAATAAAGCAGACCACAACCTGGATTATGGTGGCTGTTCTATGAATACTTTTCCATTTCTTGTGTAAGTGAAACATTTTTGTTTGATTGTTTTTCATAATATCTGGTTTCTCCATTTCTGTAGAAGATCTGGAGAAAACCTTTTTCTCCACATCTGATATAGCTTCCTACATTTAATTTATCACTGGGTTAGGGTTAGGGTCATAGCCTGTAATTTCTTTACCATTTTCTTTTATTTAAGCAGTTCAAGTGCCTCTCTTTCATCTTGTACCGTACTTCTCTGAGCTATTATTATATTCCCATTGAATTATCTTTTGGGGAGGAGGGTGGATTTGAAACACATCCTGCATAAAGATACAGTGTCTTTATCCATTCACTTAAAACCTAAAAAGGTAAACTATATGCAAATGTGAGTCTCTTTTCCCAGCTAGGGAAAGAATAGGCAGAATGGCACGTTGAATAAGCAGACTAAGCAAATAGTGCAGCTCTGGACTACCATTTCATTAGAGGATGGAGTTCAAATATGTGCAAGAGAGGCAATAAGGAATAAAAAAAAATCCACTTTCTGCAAAAAAAAAAAAAAATCTGGAAAGTGGAGTGGTCCTGACTAGACAGCAAGGCATGCAGATTGTCAGCACACTCACATATTGTACTTCCGCACGGCTGGCTCTGCACCAGGTCCTTGTCTCGGCCGCGCTCATAAGTTCAACCCCCACATTGGTAGCATTTTAAGACTCTAAGCCTTCTGCTGTAACAAGACTCCGATTCTTGTCTTACTAAAAGCCACTTGGAGGAATTGGCAGCAAAGAAAGCAGAGCAATAAAGGTCACAATCTGCATTTTCTTTAAGGGAGAAAAAGACTTGAGTGTGTCAGAATAAAAAAAAAAACAGTTCAGATATTTTGAAGGAAGGCAAGAAAACCTCATGAACAGAGAATTTGTACTGTATTTTAAAAAGATATTTTACTTTACCAGTTAAAGGAGAAAAGAAAGTTTAAACATGATTTCATTTAGACATTAAAATTAGTTTTATTTCTGTTTTTTTACCTCATTTTCTAGTAGTGCTAAGGAAAATTATTTGTTATTAATTACCAAATTATATTAAAACAAACTGTAACCATGCACTAATTTACAGAGCACACTTTTCCTTTGGTATGGTTGTTATGTGTATTAGGACTAAAATAATTTCAATAAAAATGCTGATTACGTTTTGCAGAGCTTAATATGTTCTCAGAAGTGTAGTGCTGAGACATTTAAAAGCAATACAAGAATAAAAAAAAATACAATTATATTAAAATAGTAATTAAAGCAAAAGAAAAAATGACTTGAAAAGAATAAATGTTTTACAAAGTTGAAACTTTAATGAAAACTTAAGGAAGCACATAAAATTGATGCTGACAAGGATAAAAATATTTCTATTGTTCGGCAAAGTAAATGAAATGTGGTTAAAGTTGCCACCATATTACCCATTAATGGGTCTAAACACTTCGCAAGTTTCCTTAAGTACCACATTAGCAAAAATTTGAATGGCTGTCTGTGTTGCCTCTTGGAATACCAAATTAAACCCTTCACCTCCTAACAGCAAGCCAGAGTCTTCCTTCAATATTATTAGATATGTAGTTGTTTTGTTTTTTTTTATTTAAACCTTGTGCATTATAGCTAATCAAGCAAACAAGAGTACACTAAACATTCATATACAAATATTAAGAGGGCTCTCTTGTCTGGTCCTTAACTCTGTGTCTGTCACACAGACACCCATTTTTGCTTAATTAGAATCACTTTTATTTTGTCCAAATGCCTCACAAATAGTGTCCTCAAATGCAACAATAATACCATAGCCACAGCAGAACTTTAGCGCGCTTCTGCAGGCATCAATATTATTTTTAATTTCAGAGATGCAGTTATCTTTCCATATGTTGCTGCACAAACTATAACCTCTTGCTTTCTTGAACCTTTTCCTCCTTCTTGTTACAAATGCATCACAGATACTGCTAGGAAGCAGTAACAATTTGTAACCTGTTAAAGGATCACCTCCTCAGCCAAGGATTAGCTGCAAAGCTTGTGTATGCCAGAGAGTGCTGTTCCCTAGCAGCCACAGCCTTATATCTACTAGGGTCCCATGTCTCTGTGTAAAAGGCCAGAAAGGCTAGACTGCTCTCAGTAACTGTCTAATGGGCTCCATGATGTAACAGGGTGCTTTTGCTACATTTACCAATCAGCCACAACACTAAAATCACTGACAGGTAAAGGGAATATCATTGATTATCTTGTTAAAATTTTACCTTTCAAAGGATGGGAAATATTAGGCAGCAAGTGAACAGTCAGTTCTCAAAATGTTAGAAGTAGAAAAAATGTGCAGACATAAGGATCTGAGCGACTTTGACAAGGGCCAAATTGTTATGGCTAGATGACTGGGTCAAAGCATCTCCAAAGTTCTTGTGGGTGATCCCATTATGCAGTGGTTAGTACCTACCAAATGTGATCAAAGGAAGGGCAACCAGTGAAGAAACAATAGGATCATGAGAGATTAAGGCTCATTGATACATATGAGAAACAAAGGCTAGCCCATCTGGTCCAATCCCAGAGAAGAGCTACAACAACACAGGTTCTGAAAAAACGTAAAGATGGCCATGATATAAATACACAGTGCTTTGCAGCCTGCTGCTTATGGAGTTGCACAGCTGCAGACCAGGCAGAATTCCTATACTGACCCCTGTCAACTGCCAGAAGCCCCTACAATCGGCATGCGAGTCTCAGAACTGGACCACAGAGCAATGGAAGAAGTTGGTCTGGTCTAATGAACCACATTTTCTTTTAAATCATGTTGCTGGCCAGGTGTATGTGCATTATTTACTTGGGGAAGAAATGGCAGCAGGATGCACTATGGGAAGAAAGCAAGCCCTCAGGGGCAGTATGATGCTGTAGGTAATATTCTGGTGGAATGTCTTATGTCCTGGCATTCATGTGGATGTTACTTTGACACTATTTTTGTTGCAGACCATGTACAACTCTTCATGGTAATGGTTTTCCCTATGGCAGTAGCCTCCATCAGCAGGATAATGCACCCTGTCACACTGCAAAAATTGCTCAAGAATGGTTTGAAGAACATGACAAAAAGTTCATGGAGTTGACTGGGACTCCAAATTTCCCAGATCTAAATCCTCCTGAGCATTTGTGGGATGTGCTAGAAAAATAAGTCTGCTCCATGGAGGCCCACCTCACAACTTACAGGACTTAAAGGACCTTCTGCTAACATCTTGGCATCTGATACCATAAGACACCTTAGGAAGTCTCGTGGAGTCCATGCCTCGACAGGTTAGAGCTCTTTTGGCAGCACGAGGGGGACCTTTACAATATTAGGTAGGTGATGTTAATGTCATGGTTGATCTGAGTATTCTCAAAGGAGAAAGAACTGAGAAGATACCAGACTCAAGAAAAATGCAACTATAAATTAGTTCCAAAATGCAGGGCAAAGTATAAAGAAACGTCTCACCTCACTCATTTAATTCCAAAATCGCAGGTAAACCCAATTTTAAGGTTCCTACTACACGCAATTTGTCTAATTCACAAATTAGAATTAACACCAGGTATCCTTTCTTCTGGGCAACATTGGAATTTCTGTTTAGGGATGTCCAGTTTCCTGTAGTTCTGCATCAGGCATCAGGATTATACTTCTTTACCTTCTCAATGATGTGTTGAAAAGAAGTGCATTCCTCGACAGTAGCAGATGCAAATTTTGTTACTTATCATGAGAATGAGTAATTAATTATACAAAAATGTCTATTGTAGAGTAGCTTGTATAGCATTTGGAAGAATATTTAGTCCTACAAAAATTCAGCACCTAGTTTACAATACAGGTATATATTAACAGATTAATGCTGTGTTCACTGCATGTTGCTACCCATCACTTTTGATTGGAACCTGAACTCCTCCATCTTTTACATGGTATAGAAAAACAAATGTCTTAGCCTACTAAGCTAAAAGAACCTTCCTGTAGCCCTGGAGGGCACTATTGCTTTTCTTCAATGCACCACTCTAGTAGTAGAGTGTTACTCTTTATGTCTTAAATGTAATCTGTTAACTGAATAAGTACTTGTTTGAAGTATTTGTTTTCATGATTTTGGCACAGAAGATCCTCAATCTGGTGTTTAGTTAGCCATACATATAGAGTAACCTGGAGATTGGAATGTGCTAGAATTGCTTGTCCCATATCACCATAACATTTCAACATTATTATGGGCATGGTCAAGCTATTTTCTTAAGTATATTTCCCCTTCTTATTGTAAGCATGGTTTTACTTGAAAATCACTTAAAATTCACTCTGGTACAGAAGGAGCGGTGGGAGACCTCACACATATTTTGTCCATTTGGGTGCTATAATGCACTTTCCATTCAATTCAGTTACCTGTCTCTGTCAAGCAGTCTGTTTAAGGTTTAACCACTACATACATATGGTGAAATTGGCACTGCCTTCACTGTACTATTTTCTTTAATTTTATGTTCCCAAAGATTGTGAATTAACTAGGTTTAAGATTTCCTGAAATACACACAATATAGCTGCTGCTATGCTTTGTCTTTACAAGGAGGTCTGGAAGAAATGGCAATGACTTCAAATACTGAGGCGCTTCTATTACTGCAGTAGCCTTTTAAAACTGTTGAGAAGACTTCTAAAAATTTGTGTTTCATCATACAGAATCTGGTGTTTCCAGAAAACTCACATTATATGGACTTGACGAAAATGCTTTTTACATCTATTCCTTTTTCTTTTCTTACCATCTTTCACAATGAAAACTCCCAAGCATGTTTCAGATATTCAAAGTGAATAGGGGTGACAAGACATATGATGCTTTCATGACATGGACTGTGTGCTATTGCTTAATTCCCACTTCCCCTTTCAGCCAATGTTTGCTAAACTTTAAAAACTTAGTCACCTCACCCCTTCCTCTTGTATACTTCTACTTCTTGGTATGTAAACATATCCAGTTCCAAAGGCATATATTTAGGGTATTCTGTAGTGTAGATAATACCATCAGAGTAAAAGTTCTCAGTTTGATTTAGTCTCTTTAACTTTAACATCTAAAGGGCTGCAACTCCTAGCACTTGGGACAGTTTTCAATTTTATGAGATGTACTTATAAATTATTGGTTAAAGGCCTGCATATCTTTCATTCGAGCCTTTGATAGTTTGATTGCTAACCATGGACTTGCCTACTTGCAGTGGTAGCGCTGCTTCCTCGCAGTAAGGAGACCTGGGTACGCTTCCCGGGTACTCCCTGCGTGGAGTTTGCATGTTCTCCCCATGTCTGCATGGGTTTCCTCTGGGTACTCCAGTTTCTTCCCACAGTCCAAAGACAAGCAGGTTAGGTGCATTGGCGATCTTAAATTGTCCCTAATGTGTGCGCGCCCTGTGGTGGGCTGGCACCCCGCCCGGGGTTTGTTTCCTGCCTTGCACTCTTTGTTGGCTAGGATTGACTCCAGCAGACCCCCGTGACCCTGTGTTAGGATATAGCGTGTTGGAAAATGACTGAGTGACTGACTTGACTACTGCTGGTTGTAGAAACAAACTTACCTCAGAAAAGTTTATTTATTTCCTGGATGGACTTATTCAAACAGCTGAGATTTGCAACATTATGTTTAAGTTAGGGACCAAACTCGGAGTACATACCCATCCAATGAAGGGCATACACATACACAGTCCATACCTGGGCAAATTACACTTTCCAGTCAATCTTACCTGCAGTTCTCTCGGATGTGAAAGGAATATTCACAGACTCACAAAGAGTAGATGCCAACTCCACAGACAGATAGTGATTAGGCCAATAACTTTGGAGCTGTGAGGCAACATCCATGCTAAACATTTCTTAGGCAAACGATGTACAAATAGAACAATTTCTTCTGGCAAAGTAATTTTTACCTTTACAGGGCACTAAGCTGGCATGATATCAGTGGTGCCAGTACACCTCACGCTTATGAGTTTACTCTCACCTGCATGCGGTTCATTTGCGATCACAAGGCATGTCCTCTAGCGACAACTCTTTTATTCATTTACTATTTATGCACCAATGCTTCATTTAACAGCCATATGCACGTCTGCCTCCATATGCTATATTCTTTGAAAAATATGGTGCATTGATGTAGTAAATGTTATTTTAATTAGCATTTTCTATTTCCACAATTAAACAGTTCCTTAATAAATGGACTACCTCTGCCCTGGGCTAGACATTAAAACTACATGTCTGATTTTTGCTCTGGATTCAGATTCTCAAGTTCTGTTCTCTGGAGCAGGCTCAACTAGATCTCTATTTATTGTTAGCCAAGGAATTATCACATATTGTTATAATGCATTATCTTGTCACAACTGTGAAAGGAACTATATAAATAAAGATGGATTAATTGATGGACCAGAAAAATATTCATTATGAGTGCTAATATGATTTTAATATAACTTTTTTTTTTTACAGACAAACCTCTGAAGCACAGCAGAGTATGTGGAATCACATATTAAAGTAAAGAACACAATAATAGTTATGGCCTTTAGCAACAACAATTAACTAAGCAACATCTTTCAACCTTGTCATTAAGTCTTGATTCAGCCTCTCCTCCTATACTCAGATGCAGAACGTGTTGCGAAGAGCGCTCTATGCACTTCTTATTATCTTGTGGCTTTTGAAGATGAGAAGTAAACAAGTCTACACAGCACTGTGATCAGTGACATTTCAGAATGGAAGCTTTGTGAAAAACTGAACATATTGTACAGAAAGGCTACCAGTATTAATTACTGTATTTACAGAATTTATTTTCCCTTAAAACATGAGCTGGCAGCATTACCAAACGGAATTAAGAACAATTTCCTATTGTTCATGGTGAAGAGAAACTCCTTTATCTAAGCAGGCTACATACTGTCCACAAAGTCAGCAGCAGGTGCCCAGAAGACATAATTCCCATTTTGAAAGTGTACCCTTGGATTCACAAATTCTTGTTTTTTTAGACAGACTGGAAAAGATATGACCAATACAGAATAAGAGATAGTGGTCTGTTTAAAAAATAAAGTATGAATCAAAGATTGTTACAACTGAAAAGAGCATTTTTATAGAAGAAGCAGTTGTGTGGAAAGAATAGCACATCTGTTATAAACCATAAGTATCCCAGAATCCTTTAACACTCTAACTTCTTAAAAGAGTAATATTTCCATGACTTGGAGAGGAAGTATGCAATTCCATGAAGCAGATGTTGACTTTGGTGGACCAGACAAAATGGCTTTTAAATGTAGTGCTTAATGAACAAGTAATCATTGAAAGTGTACATTAAAACTTTAGATTAGATCATTTTGATATCTGGCATCCATCTAGGGCTAGTTCTTACATGGGGCTCGTACATAATGACCTTGCAGATAGAATAACTTCATTTATTTAAATGGAAAAAGAAACCTTGATCAAGAAAACCTCAACATGTGAACATGGCACATTTACTTGAACATTTATAGACAAATGGAGACCATTCAATCCATCATGCTCATTTTGTTATGTAACAACTACATTGTCCCAATATCTTATTCAGATACTTTTAAAAAGTTTTCAAGAATTCTTCTTCATCAACATGACTCCTCAGTCTGCTCCCGAGTCTCATGACCATTATGTGAAGAAGAGTTTTCTGGCTTCACTCTTAAATACATTTCCCTTTAATTTCCAAGGTGTCCTTAAGTGAATTTCTATTTAACTGAAAGAAACAGTTGTGTCGATGCCTTTCAAAATTTGATGACCTGAGTTCTCTCTGCTCAAGTTTAAAGAAATTTAATCCTCTTACTCTATCAGAGTAGGGCATGCCCTTGGTCTTTCATCTCTGCACTGTCTCCATGAACTACTAAATTGTTTTGTAATGTGGTGACAGAAACCTTACACAAAATTACACATGTGGACTCAATATCGCATTATAAAGTTTGAACATAACATCTCTTGAATTATTTTCAACAGTTGTTACAATATGAAATGCACAAAGTGATTACACTGAGAATGACAAGAAAGGCTTTTGTTTTAATGCTGCTGCTTTCTCTAAATCTGTCTTCCAGATGATCCTTCCTTCATTTATTTAACTTTGTTCTTTAAGCAGATACCAGACATCAAAGTGTTGAGGTTATAAATCAGGCTTTTGAATAATCATGAACGTACACAAATCTAGGAAGCAGGGACAGTATATTCAATGTATTCACTGTGTGTATACTATATTTGTGTGTGTTTATATGGACAATTATCATGATAGTTTGAGAATATTGTTTTATCGTATGCAATATAAACCAATACATTCATATAGCTTCATATTTTATTTGTTTTAGTTACTTTGGCTCTCTGCCTAAATGATAAGAATGTGGTATCAACTTCAAAATCCTTTTCAGAGGCTGTTTGTCTCTTGTAGGTATTTTAGAAGTTAAACATTTTGTCATAGGGATAGTCCATCAAGTAGGTAATGAAATAGAAACGTACCTTAATACATCTTGATTGAATTAGCCTCATCTCACAATTTAGGCTCAAATGGTTCCAATAATGTAAAGTTTTTCTTTTAAACTCAAGATGGGCTGAGGCAATCTATGATTATATTCTGTGAAGGCTAGGGGCTCAACTGAGACCCAATCCCCAAACACAAATGCACAACACAGCCCCTGGTTCAAATAAAAAGTGTTGATTTATTATAATAATACCTTTTTTGTACAACAATTCAACAAGTGTCTCTTTTTCCTTCTTTCTTTCTCTCTCCCTTTCTTCTCTTTGCACTGTTACTCCTCCAAGCAAGTATTGCCTGTCTCCGCTGTGTCTCCGACTTGCTTGGACAAGGCAGTGAGGCCCCTTTTATGGACGACCCAGGAGTACTTCTAGTGCCAGCGCTTTGCCCATTGGAAGCACTTCTGGGCCACACGGAAGTTCCACACGGTAGGGAGAGTAACTTCCTGTAGCACCCCCTAGTGGCAGCCACACACCCCAATAGGGCTGCGCTACCGGACTACAAATCCCAGCATTCCCTGTGGGTGTCTAAATGGGTTCTGGTATCCAGGGCTGCTGTCATCTAGTGTATTGTTTTGGGGAGCAATAAGCAGGACACCAAATCAACTCTGGCTGGGACACCGGTCCCAGCATGCTGCCCCTCACAGTGCACAATTATTATATTAAAGTAGCCTTGATAACATCACAAAAACATTAATGAATCCCTTTAGTGCAATAGATACCCTGCAAACCCCCAGATGCCTTTCTAAGATTATCTGTAAAGAAATGTGCTGAATATAAAGAAGCACCAACTAATGCAAACTGTTTATGTAATGGGCAAGCATTTGGTGAGGTGAGTTGACTTTGTAATGCATGGTTTTAACTAATTGCATGTAAAAATAGTTTTTATAAACCTATATCTCTCATAGAGATAGTCATCAGAAAATAACAAGAAATTGGTCCTGTCCTTTAAAAATCTTGCTACTGGCAATTCAAAAGCCTGATGCACAATCCAAGCTTTTTCATCCACCAGATTTTCAAGTAATGGGCACAACAAGGATAATCACAATTGTTGAGTGAAAATTGACTTTTTAATTATTGACACTAACCACAAACAGTCAGTCAGTCAGTCATTTTCCCACCTGCTATATCCTAACACAGGGTCACGGGGGTCTGCTGGAGTCAATCCCAGCCAACACTGGGGGCAAGGCAGGAACAAATCCCTGGGCAGGGAGCCAGCCCACCGCAGAACCACAAACATTTGTAGGCAAATTATCAAAACAGGTACCAGGCCAAAATTTCCAGTTGTTATAATGATTGTTCTTATTTTACTGGCAGATACTTGATCAGAAAAAATGGTGTCTGTGCACTATTTTACTACAGAAATAAGCAAGAATATGAACTTTTGCTTTATAATGTAATCGATTTAATACACATACAAGTAGATTTTAGAAATATTTTACTCTGTATTACTGGATAATACTATATACCTTTAATATTGTCATGACATATCTCTCTAATATGACAAAATGTTTTAATCCTAAATACTCAATTAAATGCACTTCATTTTACACCATCCTAAACATCTTAAAGTTTCTTATTTGTCTTGTACATTACATTACTATGGTATGAATGAGTCAGCAGTACTTATTTTTATAAGTTTACTGAATTAGAATTAGTACTTTCAGCAGTTCACTTTTAGCCAAATGGAGCACATCTTTATAATATATTTTTATTAATATTTTATACATCTTATCTTTTGCCTCTTACTAAAAAACAAATATGAGGAGAAATGACACCATTTAAATGTGATGTATTATTAATTCTTGGCATTTCAATGGACAGCTTTTATTGCTTACAAAATTTGCAATCGATATATCAGATTAATTTAAACAATAGTGTAGCAAAGAATGCTGCCCAGTTATATATTGTCCAGACCTTTCTCTGACTGATTCAAAGTTTTCTTGGTACAGAGCAGGCTAAAAGGATGTACGTAGTTGCTACAGATACCAATCAATAGAACCCTAATCATTTGAACATTAGAAACATTTAGATGAGGACAAGACATTTAGTCAACCAAAGCTCGCCAGTACCTATCCACATTCCTCCAAAATAACATCAGGTCAAGAGGTACAGGTCCTTAAAGTCCTTCACTCTACTACATTACTTGCTAGCTGATTCCATATGTCTATGATTCTCTGTGTTAAGAAAAACTTCCTAATGTTTGCGCGAAATTTACCCTTAACAAGTTTCCAACTGTGTCCCCGTTTTCTTGATGATCTCATTTTAAAACAACAGTTTTGATCCACTGTACTAATTCCCTTCAAAATTTTAAATTCTTCAATCATGTCATCTCTTAATCTCCTGTTGCTTAAAATAAAAAGGCTCAGCTCTTTTAATCTTTCCTCATAACTCATCCCGTAGAGTCCTAGAATCAACCTAGTTGCTCTTCTTTGGACTTTGTCTAACACTGTCATGTTTTTTTTAAAGCCCAAAGACCAATACTGTACACAGTACTCCATATGAGGCCTCATCAGTGTATTATAAAACTCAAGCATAAACTCCTTTAAATAGGACTCTACACATCATGCTATATAAACTATCATTCTTTTAGCCTTCTTAATGGCGTCTGAACACTGGAGGTTAATATTGATTAGTCCATTAAACCTCCTAAGTCCTTCTCATAAGCAGAACTTTTAATTTTCAGAATTCTTTTGTGAAACTGAAAATGGCTGAAAGAAGCTAAGTCAGCTCACTTTGTGAAATACCCACCAGGTCTGTATCAATTTGTTTGTATTTCCTCCTTAGTTTTGACCAGTTGTATGCTACTTTGAAAACACAGGCATTTTATCTAAAACAGTGGTTCAGTACAGGGGCTCTCTTTGGCTACCATTTTTGTTCCGACCATTTTAACAGCCACCGAGTCACTTTACTGCTAAACCCAATGTCACATCATGTGACTTCTAGTCGTGGAGTATGTCAGATTTGGAGACTGCATTTGTGATCTTGTTGCTGGACCACATCAATTTAAACAACTGAAAATCATCGGCCATGTCACATTTAGTGATGCAGCACAGTTGTCCTTGCCCCTTTCTCTGATACCCAAATTGCATGCTGCCTGATGGAGTCTGTACTGTTCGAAGGGTTAACAGGTAGGCGTTCAGTTGCAATCTCTATTCCTTTTTTTTCCTTTTCTCATTCTGTTGTGGTATGTCAAACACGAGATAGCAGTCAGATGAGATTCTCTTTTGTTTTTGATGTCTAAATCCCCCGTGTTTCATATTTCTTATCATTACATTATATGCATTGCACTTCCTCTTGAGCTTTCACTGGTTGCCGCTCTAATGCACAAAGAGATTGCACCTATGGCTAGAGTTATCAGAGCTAGTCATGACTCCCATGTAACATATAGAAATGATTGCTACATCCTAATAAACATTTTGTCAACCCAGCTTCCTAGTTTCTGAATAGGCACCAAAACACAGAAACTAGGAAATCACTGTTTTCGTAATTAAAGTCAGGGCCCAATTAAAAACAAAAGTATGTTGGAATGAAAACCTGCAGCCACAGTGGGTCCACAGGACTGTTCTAAAAGAACAAGTATTTCAGGAAAAGTGCATCTGTAATATATAGTAAGGTATGTATGTATTAAATGTGCTTTTCATTTTTAAAAAGACACGACACGACATGTTCTTAATAAACTGTTTATCAGTAAAGTTTACAAAGAGAGCTGTGATGCTGAATGTGCTGTGATATTTCAGTAAGCCACCTTATATCAACCTACTTCTCTGTTTTTCCTGCTGTTAGACTGGCAATTAGAGGATGAGTCTTCTGTGAATTCCATGTGCCTGAATGTGATAGACATAAGTGTTTCTAATTCAATTAGCTAATTGTTTGGGATTGTTAACAATTAGGAATTAACAAGGGCAGCATGGAGAAAAACTGTAAACGTGAGTCATTTGTGAGAAGCCTTTGGGATGTGCACCTTTTGTAGCATGAATTTTCTTTGTTTTGTGTAAATGCCATGTAACTATAAACTACTGTAGAACTTATAGATGTAAGGTCTTCATTTCAGCAAATATTCATCATATAACATTTAACAGTTCTATAGGGTTAATATATACTACATAAAACATAAAAATAACTCTAATTAAAAATGAAAATAAATGATTTGATTAAAATAATGTAGAAGGTGAGATGAGAACAGCTGCTCTAATTATCTGATAGAAATTTCAAACATATGAGCCTACCTCTTTCTGCCATAATATCTGAAGCAGGAACCAACCGTGGTGTGGACAGAAGTCTGTTCCAGGCTTGTACACATTCACTCACAACAAATCGGTTTAAACATTGACGGTTAACCGAAGAAAAATGTCTTTTCAATGTAGGATGTTAAGCAGAGTACCAAGATAAAAACCCTCAAGAACAGAGAAAATGTGCAAAGTTTCAGCACAGGAAATGTTCAATGTGACATCCACCATGGCATTATTATTTCTATTATTACACAAAATGAAAATATGCCCTAGCTAAGCCCGTAAAGCAAATGGTCTTGACTAACTTTCTGTAATCATCTGATATGACATCTAAATAGACAAATGTACTGCACAAATGTCAGGGCCTCACTGTTACCAATAAGATCTAACTACACTGACAGAGGAGATTAGAGTTCTAAGTTAGTGTCCTGAGAAAATGTCATGTCTATTTCAGTTTTACTAAAGAGTCAAACAATGCGTTATTTGAATTTTATTTTATAAGAACACAAGAACAAACCTCAAGAACAAGGCTCACTGAACATTCCTGTTCAGCATTTGTAAAATATCATTAGGCAACTTATTCAAAGTTATCTATAATTCCCTGAAGAAAGAAATACTATATGTCAGTGTAAACACCATCCTTGAATATCTTCATTCTGTTCTCCACATCAAATAATGACCTTATTTAACACTAGCTGTGACAGCCCATGTTGTAAAAAGCCTGGGGTCCTAGACACTATTGAAAATTGTCAGAAAAAAAATAAAATGTAGTGATCTCAAGTAATTGAAAGGAACTACTCTGGTCATCTCTCTCCTAGGAGGATTCGTTTTGCCGACGTACTTGCATTACTTGTGCAAAAGTAAAAAAGATACCATTTTGCCGATGTTCGCGGCTAAGTGACTTTGTCTTTCTTTGGAGGTTTTGTTTTGCTGATGTGCTGGCCCTGCTTGTGTTATTAGTGGCTAAGCAAGTTTTCTGTTTCCTCTGAGGTGGAGCCTTTACCTCGACTCCACCTCTCACTTTCAGGCTGGACAGACAGACACACCCACTTCCATGCATAGACGTTTATATATAAGATAGAATGACATGGTGAGGCAATGGTTAATGCTACTGCCTCTTGAATCCAGCATCCTGGGTTTAAATCCCACACCCATTTTGTATCTGTTTCGATTTTGCATATTCTCCAGTATCTGAGGATTTTCTCCAGATACTCCATGTTTCCTTCCATATCCCAAAGATGTGTCCCTTTGACAGATTTGCAATTCTAAACTGTTAGTATACGCTCTGATCCTTTGATTGCTGTGTTTACTTACCTTCCTGTACAAACCAGCACTGCAAAGCACCTCCTAAGTGTAGAGTCAAAGTACCATCATTTACACATATAATTAAAAATGGAGAACAGGCAGATTAAGTGGATGAACTTTAAGGTCTACTGCCTTAACCATTAGGCCACACTGCAACCTCATTTGAAAAATATAGCAGAGATGTGCACAGCACCTGCAGTGACTTCTGTTTTCCCTTTCCATTTGAACTGAGGTTAATACTGCTATTTGAATAAATCTAATTATACATTGAGAGTTGTTAGACTCTAATTCAGCAGTGCTCACCATGAAAAACATTAGCTAGCATAGCTGATGGCAAACAGCTTCACAATGGTCATAAAATATTTATGCAGAATACTATGTCATTCTCCTGCTGTTTGGTGACGGTCATGAGGGAAATTGACACTTTTTGCACTTAATTAAAATAAAAATATTTTTAAACTAATGAAGCTAATGACAGAGTAACTAGATGCAGATATTTTGACTGCCATGCGGCTCCAGTGACATGGGTTTCCAGTCAGCTTGTCTGTGGAGTGAAAGGCCTGTGCCCAGTATCTTCAAACCCCCACCTCCCCCCCAAAAACATGGCCAATAGATTGACTGCCATCCATAAACTGGGTCAGCATTAGAAGATTTGTGTGTGTGTGAGAGAGAGAGAGTGTGAATATCCTTCAATGGAGAGGTGATCCTTCTAAAGTTTTCTTATCTTTGTATTCAATGCTTTTAAAACAGACTTCAGCTCACAACCCAATAATGAATGACTGAAACATTGACATAAATATTACCTTTTTATTAATATGGAAAAAATGTATACTGCTAATTAAATGACTAATAAATCCTGAACAAGAAAAGCCGGCATTACAACAACACAGCTGTGTCCTGACTCTGTCAAGAGAAACAAGGCCAGGCGGCATAATATATTTCACAGCATTACATGTTTAACATGTTAAGTCAGACTTGTTACGGCATAAATAGAGGCATCTAAAAATATTCACCTGCATAATTATAAAAGCATTGGGATTTTAGTGTATTGAACATGCTGGACCCATTTATTAAAACAGTGTAATTAAAGGTAGTCACGGAATACAGTCACACAAATTCATACTTATAATTCAAAATCCCCAAAACAATTAACATGCACCTATAGAAAAATACAGGCAAGCAAGTGGAGAACATCCACACTAATAATCAGCACAGATAATGGGATAAAAGTTTAAATTTAAAACCTGTGCAAACACTGGGAAACTGTTCAAACTGAAACACAGGATGGAAAATTTAATTAAAAATGGACACAGACTAGAAAAAAATGTTCAAATGAAAAACACAGGATAAATGTACAAACTAAAAACATGTAGAGAAATCTAAACTAAAAACATGGAGAGAATGTTCAAACACATTGCCACACAGAGAATGCCTCAGTTCTTAGTACAAAATAAAAAAGTGAATTGTTTCATGCTCTGTTAAATAAAGCTGATATCTTTATTTTCATCAGCAACTTTATGTCATGCAAGAGACTCATTTCCAGTGAATTGCATCAAGAAAGTCATTAGTCTAATAAATAACCCGCACTATTTACAAAATAATATGTCTTTTCTTACAGGATAAAGGAAGATTTGTTGTTTCAAGGCCAAATATGCGTTTAGTTAAAAGAGATCCATCACATTTGTATTTGTGCTTAGTTAAAAGAGTTTGGTCTCAGGTGTATTTACATTTTCGCAAATACAATTATATGTTATAGCAATTTCAATTAGCCGATTTAAGTAAAATGCAACCAGCTAACACTTCAATGTACAGTACTTAATATGGAATTTGTTTCTTTTCAGTTATTACATAATTAGCATACTGTACATATTCAACAAAAGTCTGTTAACTCTTTCTACTTACTGAAGGCTCAATAACATTGTGTAATACCACAAATAAACTAAAGGCACCCCATTGCTATATATAAATGAGCTGATCACGCAAAAGACCACAGACACACGGAATAACACATGTGGTGGAGTGGTTAAGGCTTTGGACTTGGAACACTTGCACTGTGTGACCCTGAACAAGTTACTGCACATCACCTGCCTGTAGTCCAATAAACAAAGAAAATGTAACTAATTGTATCTCAAATGTTTAAAGTCACCTTGGATAAAAGCCTCAGTCAAACAAATACACGTAAATGGAATAATTTACCAAGTAGTGTGGTAGAGAGTAGGACTTTAGTGGATCTTTAAATCTTGATGTGATGTTATTTTAAATAATCAAGTCGAATAGGATGGACAAGCTTTATGGGCTGAATGACTTGTTCTAATGTTCTAATTATATCACCTAACCTGATTTTCGTTACTGGCTATACTTGGATGACAATATTTAAGACATTTAAGATTTATAAAGTAAACTCACAAGTGATACATCTCAAATTTTAACCTTGTGCTGCTCAGTAAAATTCTTCAGGTTATATCAAAGGTATTATGGCAGCTGTAGCATCTAGCATCTCTAGGGACTTATTCACATTTTCGAAATCTGTCCTGACAGTGTTACTTGTGAGCTCCTCTTAGCCACGGTACATTACACAAACAGCCCATTGGGCAATAAGCAATATCCACTTCACAGTGAGCCAATCTGTAATCAATAAGAACATCAATCATCAAATTAAACAAAATTACAAAACACTCTCCCGAAGGGTATTAAAATAGTCATCTACTATACATCTCTTCAGTTTGCTACATTTAATTGGTCTGTTAAAAAAGGTTGCTACTCTCCCCTGTCTTATAACAAGAGAATCCCAAAAATACCAACTTAATGAAGCTAATATTATAAGACTTTGACTGTTCAACCATTTTTCTAAATCAGTTATTCTACTTAAAGGCTTTAGGGAGTCAAAACCCAATCCAAGCTGCATCAGGGACAAGGTAATGAATGAACCTTGTATAGACATTAGTTCTATGGCATATTCATTGCTTTTTCATACAGGCTAATTCAATTCAGGGTCATAGAGTGCCAAAGCCTGTCCATGCATCATTAAGAGCAAAGCAGGAATAAATCAAACACTGGGTGTTCTTCCATCGCAGGGAACACTCACACGCACACATCCATACTCACTCCAACTAAGCCACTTGATTATATGAATTAAAAGAAACATATTGTAATATCTGGGGAAAAAACCCATGCAGACATGGGAATAAAATGCAATCAAGATTTACAAATAATGTAAGTGAACATACACTCTAACTTTAGATTCACTAACCTAATTAGATGCGGGGGTATGCACTGCTGTCTTACAATTCGATGGCCTAGCAAATGACTTTGTGGAGATTGTATGTTTTCACATTGTCCATATGGGTTTTGTTCCATTTGTGTCATTTTCCACATCTCAATGATAGGATATTACATTACATGGCTCATATAAGTAAGTGCGTGAATGAACATGAAAGCACCTTGAAACTAAATTCCATCTAAGGTTGGTTCATGTCTTAAACCCAATGCTGCTGTAACAGACTCAGGTTCCCTGTGCCCGTCTTGTGGAATAAGTGGAAGACAAATTAAAGATGATTGGTTTAGTCTAAACAGCAAACCATGTGGAAAAAATCTTCTCGAAGACGGGGAACAATGGGAGCTTGAAAAAAAATGAAGACTGCAATAATCAAAAGGAAGAAATAAGTGGATAGGACTGGCGAGCTTTGTTGAGCTGAATGGCCTGTTCTCGTCTAAAATGTTCTAATGTCCTAAAACTCTTTTTGAGCTCATGAGAAAAGAATGTATGATACCATTTACAGAGCACTGTCTCAAAAACGTAACTATTTTAAAAGCTCAGACCATCCAAAATAGTTACTTAAGAAAAGCAGTAACTGAATTAGACTAAAGACAATTACACTGTATGTGTTTAAAAGTGTTTTGTCATTGAGCTGCTAAATTTTGCACTTAATCCACAAGCAAACTGAACTATTATAAGACTCTCAAAAAATATCAATTCTTATGTTCTTTATTTGAAAATGCCCAGGATCTAGTCATTGATCTGCATGCCAGATAAATTGTTGGGACTAAAGATCAATGTTCTGGGATTCAAAATCATTGAGCACATCTACTTTTAATTATGAGAATTGACTAATGCACTAAATACGAAATTCTTAATTCACTTTTAATCCTAGCAAATTGCCTGTAAACACATTGCTACTTTTACATTCACTCTAATCCACCTCATTTATTTTGCACACAAAAATGTCTTGATATGCCTATAAAATGAGATCTAGTGGGTTAAGTGGCTTACTTCAGGTCAGACATTGGGTTAGCTGAAGACAATCACCCGCCACACTTGTCGTTTCAACCCGGAGCCTTAGGAAACATTCACTTATTCATTCATTTTGTTGCTAAGCAGAGCATACATGCAGTTCATTTTATACCAAAGAATTATTTAACAAAATTATGGGATGCTAGTGTTAACAAAGTGATGTACTAACTGATTTTCTTGATCCTCTTTCTACAAAAGTGAATCTCTTTTTGGGGTGATTTGGTGGAATTTATTGCACAGTACATAACCAAGCGTTATGCTGTTATTTAATTAATTTTATATGTTGTTGCTGTCCTTGTTTAATCAGCTGAATATGTCTGCTTTCATGTCAGAGTGAAAGTCAAGGTCAGGGACTGCTTAATCAAGAAATTCATGATGGAAAAGAAAAAAAGTGTTATCTTAAGTATCCTTCTCAAGGTGTTTACATGAACAGTGCTTGCTATTCACCTTCATGGTCTTATGTGTTTGAACAGAAAGCATCAATTCGATATTCTTTGCCAGTCAAAGTTACTTTCACCGTTATGCCCTTCAAAGCGGCCATAAAAAAAGCAACATAAATTGCTCTCCTGTCTATCAAATTTACAGCTTGATCACAGATTGACTTGTGATTCTGTGGCAAAAAAATTTATTGTTGGGTTTATTGTAATTTAACGTAAGGATTTATGTCATTTCTATTTTTTGTACTCCTTTTAGGGTAACAATGAGGAAATTAGACAATGGTGTACATCCACAACCTTACACAGATGAAAGGGTTTTAAAGTGTGCTGATTTTTAAAAATGGGATATGACAGATGGGTCTTGTTAAGACTTTGTAGAAATTGTCTAGTGATGGGGTGGGGGTTGTGGGGAATTTCACAGTTCCTGCTCAGAGAAAATGGTGCACCAAAGATCCACTATGAGGCAGTGTAGCAGGTACAGTTTTTCCAATTAGTCTTACTAGATGTTATAGAATAGCACTCTGTAGTCTTGTCAATCTATAGCTTTTCTACAATAAAGCAAAGGTTATTATTTCTCAATATTTAAATCTTCCCAGGCACTTATTAACCCTACCAAAAAACACAATTTTATGTATTGATTGCATTAAATGTGGACCTGCTAACACAGTCTATTTATGAGGAGTTACGTTTCAAGTCGGGTGTTCTTCATCAGAAATTACATTTCATTTCTGACATCAGTTTCTGTCTACTAGTGTTTTCAATTATTTGCCCCTCCAGAAATCCCTTAGTACCTTTTACTTGGACATACCAAGAGTAATCTTTAAAGGGCGAGGACCTCCACCCCTTTGCAGGGGAGTCCTTCCTGAGTACTCTTGTTGCTCCTGCTCCCAAGCTCCGCAGGAGTAACACTTGGCCCCCTCAAACGCTGGCCACACACTCCTCTCCCGGGGCTCGCATTCCCATCTGACTGCTTCTTCCCTGTCTGCACCTACTTGCTGCCTCACTCCTGCCCTTTTCTCTCCATCTGTTAACCTCCGCACCATTCTTTCTTTCTTTCTTTCTTTCTTTCTTTCATTCTATTTCCTTTTTCATCTCCCTTCTCTGCTGTGCATGCTCCTTTCTATTTGTCCTCTCTAATTGGGTGCAGGTGTGACAAGTTGCTCCACCCAAGGCACAACTGAGGCACCTGGCCAATCCACCCGCCTCCGCATGTGTATGCTGTTCAATCGGCCAAGCACCCCAATTGCACTTGCGCACACCCGGACCCATTCACAGCCTGCCTACTACCCAGGACCTAATTATTTATTTAAAAGGTGCTCTATGCCACGGTCCACCTATGACAATTAGGTATTTTGATTTTGTTCTTTCTGTGTTTTGTTTATTCAGTATTGTGTTGTTTATTAATTAGTGTACTTTTCTTTGTTGTGTTAATGTATGTATTAGTTTTCTGTGTCTCCTGCCCTGTTCCCTTTATGTGGAGCCTCAGGTGGTGAAGTCACCTAATGCTGCAGCTGGGGAACTGCCCCCTGCACTGTTTAGGGAGAAGCAGCCATTAATATGGCTTCTTTGGTACATTATGTTGTTTCCTGTCTTGTGGTTTTTGCTTTCTCATTTTGTTATTGGATTTCCTGTTTTTGACCACTGCCTTATTTGAAGATGCTGTTTTTTATTTTTTAATTTTGGATTTGTTTATTTTTAGGTTTGCCTCTGTTTTTGAGAAATCCTCTTCAGAGTTCTCATTTTGATCCTCTTAGAAACAAACATGAATGACCTTGGAGTACAGCAACACATGTTCACATTTCCTTCATTGTAAAATTTATTTAAACATTGTAGGCTCTTTAGGATTAAGGTAGAAAAATACTTTTGTAACATTTAGATCAAATGGTTTGAAATAGCAATCACTCCGGAAAGAACTTCACAGAATTACAGTTCCACTTTTTATCGTATTGTGTGAATGGCACTAGTAGTGGTAATCTAAAGGCATATACTGTATTATTCTTTTGGCTAATTCTCTGCTACAACAGGGCTCTCTGTTACACACATCTTACAGATGAACTGCAGCTAGCTGTGTGCCAGTACCTAGTGCCCACTGAGGTAGACATGATTACTGTAGCACACAGAGACTTTACTATTTATTGTGTTACATAATACAACGGAAAAGACATTTATTTGAATTCAATGCTCACTCAGAACAAAATTTGCTTACAGCACAGATTAGCTGTGTGATTAAACATGCTACTCCAGGAATGAAAAAGAGGACGACAATGTTTACCTACATTTATTCCAAACAACTTGACAGTTTCAGCAGAAAATGGGAGCATTACAGCTGAATGACACGTTTTCAGCCAACTAGCTACTGAATTTAAAAGATAAAAGAGACAGAAAAATAAGACCAATGGCATGGAATAATCAGCCAGGAATAAAGTGGAAAAATTTAGGAAATATATGGTAACTCTTTGAATTCCATGGCAAGATTTTAAGGGTTAGGCTGGCAGGTTTATTAAAATGAGGTCGGCCAGTGATAGCACTTCCACTTTCTACACAAGCATGAGCTAAAGAGGTTTATGAGGTGACAAAAAAATAAAAATATTTGCCAAGTAATAAAAGGTCTGTGTCCTTTAGCATTTCTCTGTGCTAAATTGATGTCACTTTGTCACATAAACTCATAATGAAAAGAGAGGAGCTGCTCCTAATTGCCCACAGTAGCAGGAGTGCTTAAGTACAAACAAAGGCAAACACTGAGTCACCTGAAGTATAATTTTTTTGGCAGCAAGGATTTTAAATTCAAAACAAATCAGTATTAGGCTAGTGCTAAGATATATCAATTTGCCAATGATATGTCCATACTCAAACTATGTGATATAATACATTATTCTGCAATACAGTACATGCAATATTATTAGTATAAATGAAGTGACATGGTTGTGAAAATTTACTATATTAGTGTTTTGTAAGATCTTTTGTTCTGGGACATTATTTTGTTTAAAAAGATTAAGACAACTGTTGATTTAAACTTTTTAATGGAAATTTACTGGTAAACATGATCTAATTAGTCAGTACAATAAAAACTTTGTAGAAACTTTTAAAATGCTGAAAGCAATTTTTCAGTCCAAAGATTGTCTATTACATGGAGATTTTATTCTACTAACGTGCTGGTGCTTCACGGCTCCAGTGTCCAGTGATCGAATCCCATACATTGTCCCAATATCTGTGTGGGTATTTTTGCTAATACTATGTTTTCTCACCCACATCTCCAGGGGTATTGTCCAAGTTCCAACCTTAATTCAGTTATTACTGGGACTAAATCAAACATTACACTAGGGAGTAATTATGTGTGTACATAAGGAATCATGAGCTTCTTTGTATTTTACCTCACAACTACAAGTATAGGTCCCAGAAGAGGACTGCTACCCATGTAAAATCACTGCCTTATCCTTCACCTTTTCCAGACCCTGGTACATATAAATCCACTAATTTTTCACATTTATGATCAGCGAGGGATGGGCCGGCATCGCTGACAGGATGGACCCTGCTCCTTTGTCCAGCCAAGAGGTTTTGATAAAGGAAAGTCAGCATGACAGTGGTGTTACGTCCCTTCAGTGCCAGGACTTGGTTACAGAAGGATTCTGCATCAGTAGCTACACCAGGTCTGGCCTCCCAGCAGCCATGAAAGGACACACTGGATGAGCTTGGGAGCCTGGAAAGAATGAACAGTGGGTTACTGTCTGCTATGAGCAGAGAGTGCCCCAGTACTCTGGGTGGCAGCATCCCATTTGGCAAACCCCAGTATGGATGACAGTAGGGCAGCATGGAATTTGTGGACCCATGGGGCTGCCATGTCTGGTTCTGTGGGGGCCGCCAAAAGGAGGTATTGGATATAGATAGCATAAGGACTGGACTGCTGTGTGGTCCTTGTCAGAATTGAGTGCCCACAGGTCTCATATTTTGACTTCAAGTCTAATATTTCTGCTGAAGTCTGAAGGATATACAGTACTGGTACATGTCCATAAGTACTTTCTTCTTAATCCTATATCCAACAACTGGAATAAATGTAATTTTCCAACATGGGACCCCATCTATGTTGTTATCTTTTTTACAACATACATGTCAGGTTAACTGATCATTCTAAATCGATCTGACATGGACATGTGTGTGAAAGGGCTCAGTGATAGACTAGTGCTCCATCCAAAACTGTTTGTTGCCATATTCTGGTGCTGCCAAGACAGGTTCCATCCCTGCAACACGAATTTGATTAAGCATATTTGAGAATGTTATGTGATCAACTGGAGACTAGAAAACGAGACAGACTTCATTCCACACATATAGGCAAATCTTCAGGAAATTAGTATTTTTGGAAAGCACGGTTTTCAACAGCCACTCCAACAACATATTTAGTGTTTTCTTTAATTCTTCTGTAGATGTTGCATATATACTAGTATTATTTTCTCACACCAAACTGTGAATCCTTACCCAGGTGATACTAAAGAACAAAAGCAAAATAGCAAAAATAAACACCTTTATTTACTTATGCATAAAACAATAGCCTCACTGTTTACAGTAGGTGCTTATGATGTACTGGCATTATATTACATTATTGTCTTAATCCTTACATGGTTAAAATAGGCTCTAGCTCCCCAGAATTCTTAAAATGAACAGATGAATTAAAATGCACAACCCTGTAGAATTGTTACTGCTGCCAAAATACTTCTGAAACTGAGATTTTTTTTTTTTTTGCCACAGAATATATTCTAAGTGTGAATGCATATTAATGGACAATGCTAGTTTTGCCATACAATAATATCATAACATTTCATCAGAAAGCAACTTGCTGTATATTGTGACACAATGACAGCTCATGCTTTGGGTAAGTTTTTTAATTACAAGTGCTTTATGGTGATTAAATTGGGCCTGTGCAAGTCACAATATAGCAAATTAATGATTTATGTTCCAAAACACCAAACATACAGCAAAAATAACCCGGCTATAAAACAATTGCATTTTACATAGGTGTTCATATAGTAAATGATAATAATTAAAAATGGTTAATATTTTCCTTATACTTAAATTTAATCAACAGCAGCATTGTGTTGCCAACTCCTTGTATTTATTCTGACGTACTGCTAGTTATGCCAAGGTATATGAACTGTGTATAGCTTCTAAATATTCATTGACTAACTCAATGGTGTATTTTCCCTTCTGCGAGTTGCACAATCAAGTGGTAGTTTGGGGCAAATATTTACTAACCTAGATAACTGTAATCAAAGGTGCAATTTCAAAATACTCATTTGCAATATACCTGTATATTGACAGAAGTCAAAGTGGCTGTGCTTTCTAAAACTATTATCAAGAATTTAGTACATTAGCATAAAGTTCACATTTGATATTTCACCTCATGAGTTAGTTGAACATTTCTACAGAGCAACAGCAGTTGCTTTCAAATATTTTGCTTAATTGGAAAATAAATCAGGTATACCTGCAATATTGTCAGATTTTGCTGCAAGGGTTCAAGAGTTTTAGGTTGACAGATTCATTGTTGACTCCACAGAGGTATAAAAGTCAGGTCACCTTTAAATCACTAAGCGTGGAACATTTGGGAAAGAGGCTCGAAGAAGAAATGTGTTTTGACAATGAGTGACAGCATTTGCCTCCAAGGATACACAGAAGTGTACTTTCTGGGATGGCGTTTCTTTTCATCTGCAGAACAAAGAGCTTAGCTGTCAAGGATTTTTTTAGGTTTTTGGTTTTTTTTCTGTGATTCTTATACTTGTTATAAATTTCCTAGAACTTGACAGAAGTAGTCAATGGATGCCATTCAGTTATAGTTATGAGTCAATTGGGCAATTGTGTTATACGCAGAACAGTCTAATACACTCTCTATTCTCTTTTAAAATGAAAATCCTGCCTTTTTATTCAGTTCGACTGTATTATTCAATGGGAAAGCTGTGGAAGCTTTCACAAAGTATTTATAAAAACATTCTAAACTGAAACCTCACAGCTTAGTGGAAGGACAAGCAAGAGTCAAAAATGTGACAAATGTGGTTATGTATTAAACCTATTAAAAATTAATTGATATGATGAATTAGTCATTATATTAAACAAATGTAATAGGTTTAAAGGCTACAATAATGGGAAAAAAGGATAGTTAAAAATACACAAACAACAAAGACTGCAACACCAGCCAGAATCTTACCAAACTGCTTCAAGTGTAAGGTAATTACAAAACCTTTGGTCAAATACCTTGTGCTACAAAGTTCAAGGAATTAGGAAGCAAAAAGAGAATTGACCTGACAATACCCGATTAAAAAGTAGAGCTGAACAGAATATAAGTGACGTAACATGAGATGAAAAATTTTACCAGACTAAATAAACTGCTGAGTTAATAAATGAGTAATGGTTGAGAAGAAGATGAAGTATGTAAAATTGTAAACAGACAGTGTAGGATTAAGCACAAGAGGCCATACAATTATAAAAAAAAAGAGATGAGAAAGATGTGGAATCAAAAGGAGTTGTGAATCTGAAAGGCACAGAACAGTGAGTGAAGAACACATAAACGAAACACCAATTGGAGCACACAGCTTGAGGATCTAAGACAGGGGTGGACAATGTCGGTCCAGGATGGCCACAGTGGCTGCAGTGTTTTGAATTAACCCAGTTTCATGACGAGAAGTCAGATTTGTTGATGAAACACTTACTGCTCAAGTGACATTTTGATGCTTCATTTTAGCATCCACCTCAATAAACATGCTATTCTTGATAAGTTTCAGCCAGTTTTCAGAACAAATCACAGCACAGAAACTGCACTTGTTAAAGTAGTAATTGACTTGCGGGTAAATGCAGACAGAGGCTGTTGATTTGTTCTCATCCTCTTAGATCTGAGTGCCGCATTTGATATCATTGATCACAATATTCTTAGAAATCGCCTTAGTCAGTGGGTGGGCCTCTCTGGCAGTGTCTGAAATTGGTTTGAATCTTACCTGGCAGGGAGAAAATTCTTTGTTAGTTCGACGACGCATGATATTCTATATGGTGCTCCTCAAGGTTCTATCCTGGGTCCACTGCTCTTTTCGATTTACATGCTTCCGTTAGGTCAGATTATCTCAAGGCACAACGTCAGCTACCATAGCTATGCTGATGACACGCAGCTATATTTATCAATAGCACCTGATGACATGATCTGTTGATTTACTAACACAATGACTTACTTGTGTTTCTGAATGGATGAGTAGTCATTTTCTCAAACTAAATAAAGAGAAAACTGAAATGTTAGTGATTGGCAATAATGGATATAATGAGATTATTAGAAATAAACTTGAAGCATTAGGATTAAAAGCCAAGACAGAGGTTGACTGTTGACTGTGACCTGAATTTTAAATCAGATATTAATCAGATCACTAGGACAGCATTGTTTCACTTAGGAAATACAGCAAAAGGTAGACCTCTTATATTTGTTTTCAGTGGACTAGATTACTGTAACGCACTCCTCTCTGGGCTACCCAAAAAAGACACAAATCGATTGCAACTAGTGCAGAATGCAGCTGCTAGAATCCTAACTAGGAAAAGAAAATCCGAGCACATCTCTCCAGTTTTGATGTCACTACATTGGTTACCTGTGTCATTCAGAATTGACTTTAAAATATTGCTTATGATTTACAAAGCCTTAAATAATCTCGCTCTATCTTATATATCAGAATGTCTGACACCTTACACTCCAAATCGTAACCTTAGATCTTCAAATGAGTGTCTGCTTATAATTCCAAGAGCTAAACTTAAAAGAAGTGGTGAGGCAGCCTTCTGCTGTTATGCACCTAATATCTGGACTAGCCTGCCAATAGGAATTCGCCAAGCTAATACAGTGGAGCACTTTAAAAAACTGCTAAAAACACATTACTTTAACATGGTTTTCTCATAACTTCATTTTAGTTTAATCCTGATGCTCTGTATATTTAATTAATTATCATTACTATTTATTGTGACTCCAAAATCAATACTAACCCCTACTCTCTCTTCTGTTCTTTTTCCGGTTTTCTGCACCAACACCATCTAATCAAAGCACCATGATGTCCCTTCATTGATGGATTAAAGGCCTGAAGTCCATGTGACCGTCATCATCAAGTCCTTCCATGAGAACCCTGAATACAACGAGGACTGATCACTTATGTTAGGTAAAATGCCTAGAGGGGGCTGGGCAGTCTCATGGCCTGGAACCCCTGCAGATTTTATTTTTTCTCCAGCCGTCTGGAGTTTTTTTTTTGTTTTTTCTGTCCTCCATGGCTATCGGACCTTACTTTTATTCTATGTTAATTAGTGTTCTCTTACTTTAATTTTTACTTTGTCTTTTTTCTCTTTCTTCATCATGTAAAGCACTTTGAGCTACATTATTTCTATGAAAATGTTCTATGTTCTATTATAGTTGTCTCTCTTCATAAGGTTCCCCGCCATTAACTGGTTTTTTCAGTCTTAAACAGCTGCATTTGTTGTTTTCAATGGCTTCTTTTTAGCAATAAGATGCAAATACCAAAGGAGCCAGAAGTTCTCCACCTAATTTATTTCCAGTTATACGTGTGTGGATTCATCATGCACTATTCGGTTTAATAAAACACTTAAGGGAAGAATGCAACAGACTGAAAATGATCTGTTTTAGACTTCAAATCATTTTGATGATATCCTTAGAAAGAAAAAAAATCTATGATATAAGAACCTACCATTGCAGACTAGCAAGCCGTAAAATTAAATACAGTCTGAAATTGACAAGGATTGGTTTCTAATTAAGCAGCCTGCAGCCAATGTGAACCTCCAGGATCGACATTGCCCACCCTGATCTAGGAAAAGGACACCACAAGGGTGAATATGGTAAAGGAAGCAATGGACAATCAATTAAGACCAAAAGGATAAAAAAGTTTAATGGATGGAAGGGCTAGAATGGAGGCATGGGGGAAAGCCATCCAGTGAAGTATCTACAGCAAGTTTTATTTTTATGTTCCTGGATACTTCCAACATGGATAAAACCAGTGAATGGGTAAAAGTCTTCCTATGGGAAATGGAATTTAGAAAAGGTAGGGGAACTATCCAGTTTTAGTTAAGTGGATTTTATTCTTGTCGTCATTAAAGTAACTCTGCAAAAATTCAATTGACAGGAATTTGTGTCAATGTTAAGTGATATCTTCTAGTAACTTTGAATACAAACCTTCAGCTATCTTTGTTTTTAAAATCACTTTTTGCAGAAAAGAGAGGCTTTTCATGGTCTATATGGTGTAATGTACTGTGGAGTGATTGATAGGTGGTGTGCTCCAGTAGAGGGTATTATGTGCCTAATATATATGCCATGGCAGGACTATACAGAGAATTGGAAATATTGCATACTTTGGTTTTAACAGGTTTACCAAAAATAAACTGATTTTTTAAACACAATTAACTTTTAACTTGAGGTAAGCTTAAGCATTTTTTCACCCTGCCTGAAATGGGAAAACCGCCTTTTGTTTGAGAAAGACAATCCTTCAAAACAGTAGGATGGTGCCATAGAGCTGAGTATAAAGGGAAATTAGAACATGACAGTTACCTGGTGAAGGAAAAAGCAGCCTGATGGTTTTTGGGAAAGCAAGGCGGCTATCCTGAAAAGGCTTACCATGAAGTTCTCTCACCAGCTCTCTAAGTTGTTGTATTATGTCAATCAGCCTCTAATTATTATTTAGAAAACACCTTTACCTAAGCTGGCTTTCAAAAACCAAAATATACATCCAGCAATTTCATTGGCTGGTAAGAAAGTTCCAGTTACCAAGTAAGAAAACACAATCTTAGGTTGAGCACCTCATGCAAACTAGTCGACTTAGTCTTAGAACCACAAATAAAAGCTGGCAACATAAAAGTTACTGTTAGTTAAGAACTGATAAAGTTGGAATAAGCCTTAGATATTCATAAGAGATCAGAAGTATAGAGAGCTCCATCTGTCTAGAAGCAAAAGGAAACCACTGGATAGAGCAACATAGAGGGGTTATTTGAGTGTAGAAAGGCAGTGAATATCTATATTCTGAAGTAGTGTTGATTACTTGGAGACCTTGGACAGTAATAGCTGGGAAATCTGCCAATAGAGAGTTGCAATATTTTAACCAAGAGAGTGCTGGAAGCCAAACTAAGAGTTTAATGGCTTAGGCAGTAAAGGAGCATAAATAAAGCCTTGTGAAGGCTGCAAATAGGTAATCAACAGGGCATGGTTAGTGAAGCAGTTTATTAAATAAATTAGAGAGCAAGACAGAGAGAGAGAGACTCATCCAAGATTATCTCACTGTAGCATCCAGAAGATCTGTTTGGAGAGAAATAAAAGGTAGGTAAATGATATAACATTTGTAAATTATTATGATTGCCTTTATTGATGCCCAAGATATTGGGCACCACCTATAGGCGGTATTGACAGAACTGTTTAAATGCTTAGAGAAAATGTGTAACTCTCAATGTCCATGCCTAATTGTAATCATTCTGTGAAGCCAGAAGATGGATGACACAGCAACTGCTTAGTACTCAGACACATTTGACAAAAAAAATGGTGCCTTACACTGATAAATTGTTTAAGAATCACAACTAAGTGTTGATTTTCCAGACTGAATTGCATATCCTGGCCTCAGAGGCACAGCTGAGGCTTTTGCTTACTGTGACCTTTGCAGTCTTTGGGTTAATGCATTTACACTTCAGAGAAAGCAGCCAATGCACGCCTCTGAGCCATGAACTTCAAAGCAATCTTCATTTGAACAAACGCTTTTAAGTGAGCCCATGGTAAATCACCAAACTGAATTTCAACGCACACTGTTCCTCCCAATTGCCTCTCTTACTCAGCTGACTACTGCAACATTGGCACATTCAAACTTCCACTTTAAAATATGGAAGGTTATTTCTACCATGAAAAGACACTAAAATCAGTAAATAATTATTAAGGGTTTAATTATTAAATGGGAAGACAATGAAATTATAATGTAAACCTAAAATGTAAGTTTCCACATTTATTGTTGACAAGTTTGGTTTTGATCTCACCCTATATTTCCACACTGTTTGCAAAATCCTGTGGGTTTTATACAGTAGCCTGGCCCACGGGAACACAGACATATACAATAAATTACTTTTTTCATAGGTTTAGACTTTCACTTGTACATCATAAATCCCCAAAGACTTGAAACAAATAAAAATAACTTCTCTTGTATTAGTTCTATAGGCATCTTTTTGCACTGATAAATAACTTATTGTCATTCATTGTTTAAAGTCACTTATTGCAGTACATTTATTGTTGTGTTATTATACTTAACTTATTATACAAAAAACAAGGCCCTCTTTTCTAGTCTAGATTCCTTACATGAAGTTTCAAGGTAAGTTGTACTTACTATTTACAGTGACGTGTTGCATGTCATTCGTCACATGCAAGTAAGAATTTTACTGTACTCAATACATGATGATAAATACCCTACAAACCTATGAATAGTGTGTTCACTCTACAAACAGAAAAGATAAAGAAGTAGGCTACATGTTAATTTCCAATTTGTTTTACATATTTGGTTCTGGCTGCTACTGCTTGGTTGTACGTGCTGTCCAGAAGGCAGAAATGAAACAGGACATGCATGTAAGATGGTGTAATGTAACTGAAGAAAACATTACTACTAAATCTGATATTCATGCATCCTCCCGAAAATGATGATGTGTTTCTCTAACTCCCCTGAATTCATCTTTCAAATGAGACACCTTCCATGCACTCTACCTTATTGATCTTCAGCATGACCATACTAACATCATACATTAAAACATTTTCACACTAGATTAAACATTCAGTCAGGTTGCGTTTTATCGTTTGAAGTGGATGAACTCATTCCTTCCAAGCAATCAGCCATTGCGGAGCATTCTGATGTCCAATTGATAAGAAGTTGAAGTGGCTCATTAAAATAATAACTTTCTTATTACTGGTAGTGGACATCCAAAAACAGTGACACCCTAAGCAAATAACACTGAATTCTGAAAGGGTACTGCTACTTTAATATAATACTGACTAACTTGATGATTAGGAAATGATAGATTAAACAACCAGAACAAACGGAAAAGCAGAAATCAAATTATAAGGATATTTATGATGAAAATTTTAAAAACAAAAATTAAAAAAAAAACTAAATTATCTTCATATTTCACATATAAATGCTTGCTATCTTACAATAAAATTTAGCAACCCTAGTTTTTAAATATTTGGCATCAAGCCTTTAATCTTTTACTGTCATTTGTCATGGTCTACTCCAAATATTGTTCATTCCCTTTATTAGGATACCTTTAATGGAGTGCATGCCACCTAAAAAGATGAAATAATAGGAAAATGAAAGAAGAAAGGTTAGAAGCTAAAATATATTTCTAAATTCTTTACAAATGTAAATTTCACAATACTGCTATTTTCTAAATGCAGAATTACACAAGAAAAAATGACCATCAAATTGAATGAGAACAATAAGAGGTAAAATGACTCACTTAATATGAAACTGTTTGGAAGAAAAACCTGCAACTGCAGGTCTCAACGGACTAGGATTGGAATGCCAACTGCTCTAGAGGTTTATTTTCTACAGGAATGTTGCTGACTGGTGCTTTTTTCCTCCTCTTCTTTGTTAACTGACCAAATTAGAATTATAATATTTATGGGATTTTATATTGTTAAAATGTATGTTAATTTTTGAGATCCATTCTGTTTTACTGTGCATTTAACTTATTTGTATGTTTATGTATGTGAATGCTGTGCAGTTTAATAATCAATTATTAGTGCATCATATCTGTAAATATACTCGGTAAGGAACACTGTACAAAAATAATATAAACTAAACTGAACTGAATAGCCTTGATTGAATAATTGCTTAGCAAATTGAACAATTTAATTAGCATTTAATCTTATTTGTTAGACTTATCGAAATACATTAAACCTCCAAATTTAGTCTTCTCATGAAGCGGAACCAGAAAATTAGTCTCTCAGACTGAAAGATAACCACTGTGCTACTGCAGAGAGTAAAGAGCTCTCTAGGTAACAATCACATTGAATTAAAACAGAAATTAGGTGACCAGATGCAAATGGAAGACCTAAAATAGCTGAAATCATATGTCAGTAGAACATACAATGTAAGTATAAGGACTGAAGAAAAAATGTAAATTGTCTAAAAAAAGATTGTGCTTGAACATTACCAATCTTTCTTAACCTCTTATTTTGAACATTTCAAGGAGTACACTAATTTTTGCACTTAAGCCACTGGCTGTAATCCAAAGAATAATTGGATGAATGTCATTAGAGTTTGATCGACAACAGGTCATCATAAAGAAATTCAACAAAGCAGTTGTCAACAAAGAAAACAAAGATATCTGACCATGACTTAAAAACCCAATTGACTGCTAAAAAGTCATTTTAATTACAAATAGTTTTAAATACAATATTTGGAGATGAAGAACTTGTTGCTTTTGAGAAATTAAACAACAAAAATAATTAAAACACATTCATGGAATTCCTGGTAAGGAAAATTTCTTACATTGATCTAATACATCCTTTCTACATCCTGAAATAAAACATTTAACTTTGACATAAATGGGCAACAGCAGAATCACACCCATCACACAGACATACATGAATACTTCCATTTAGTCTGCTAAAGACAAGGCTGTAAGCTTTCACCACCCACATTTCAAATTAAGCGGAAAAGAAAAATCAGGCCAGTGCAATATGTCAGCCACATTTCATTTGATTTTGCTGTGAAGGTAAAGAGCAGATTCAATGATCTTGATATGATTGATAGGAAACCTGAAAAACTTACAGAAGAAATAAATGATATCAATATAGAAGCTGCAGAAAAGTATGTTCTAGTCTCCAGAACAGAAAAGGAGGACAAGTAGATGTCTAATGAGGCTCTCAAAACAGCCCAAGGCAAAGAATGCAGGAGATCAGGTTTTCCAAACACCACACTGAATTTCAAAGAAAAGCACAGACAAGGAAAGTTCCTAAACCAGTATCATGAAGAATGTTAAGAAAATAAAGAATCAAAAGAGAGCATAATTAATTTATCTAAGGTCATATTATAAAAATTCTGTAAGTAGGAGAACCAAAGACAAGGATTTGCAGCATGTATTATTACTGCTTGCAGTGTATGGGTTGATTAAAATAAAACTGTATTATAACCTTATGTCATAGATGCTTAGGCAAATTTTCATGAGATACATAAATATTTGATATTTATACAGCAAATTAAAAATGTACTACAGGTATTTTTTACAGAAACCTTGAACTTAGAACCTGATTCTCAGGGCCTAGTAGCACAACAACACAATCATTTTTTCCTAATATAGTACTCTTCATATTACTCAGATGACTTGAAGATCTGAATGGACTACCCAATACAAAAACACAAACAAGAAACAATACATTAATTGTTCTGACAACAATGAAACATGACCATATATATATTCGGAGAGTTCAACTTACAGTATAGGCTATAAGACATATTGATACATTGGCATGGAAGGTAAAAGAGTCTAACTATGGTCTGCATCCACGACCTCACTCCTGACACACCCATTGATGTTAATGACAATGTGACTGGTGTTCATCTCACTCACGATACACTCCATTGTGTCACCATTATCAAAAGCTGAATTAATACCTGTTCATTTATTAAATAAAGAAGAAATATCAACAGAATGGAGACAGAGAGACAGAAAGAGTTACAAATCAAAATGTTAGTGAGACTGTTATAAATTTCACTAAATTACATATTACTGTGAGTAGATTATGTAATGCCATGCTTATAGCTGGCATTGTGCAAGCGATGTCATGGAATGAATGTGTTGTGAATGATGCCACTGATTGGGCGTGTTGCAAGCAATGTTTGTAGGCAACATCATAGATATTGTGGACTACAGTTAGACAGTATTTGGGTAGGGCTCAATTAATCTAATTTTATAGAGTTTCTGCTATTCAACATTAAGTCCTGATGTAAAAGATTATCTTTAAAACTGACTAGCTGAAAATGAATGGAAGTCTAAATGAGGCAGAATGAACATCCACAATCTTAATGAATCTGTATTTATAAGACATATTCTTCTTATTCCATCAAATGACCCCTTCCTTTTGAAATGGCTGCAGTTCTCTTTGAGTTTATGCTTTCTGGCCAAACATCGCTGATCAAATCATTTCTGTCAGGGGCTACAGCATATCACTTGGTCAGATGAATGTAAACAAAAAAATAAAGTTATGTATTGAAATCATATTTGGGGAATGCTAGTGTACAACTAAAAATGAAATTTAAGCATTAAACAATAGAAGTAAAAAAGTCTCAATACACATTAAGGACTGTAAGTCAAGAGATTAAAACACAAGTCTAAGGTCATTATACTGGTATAAAGATACCAAAGCCTAATTAAATGAAACATAACTCGAAATCTTACATTATGACTTACTTTCATTTTACATAATGGACAATTCTACCTTTCTAAATATTGTTAATTATTTACACAGTTAATACAAAAAAATAATCAAATACACAAGATCAGTGTGTACAATACACTTTCTTTCTTGCAAAAACCACTCACAATCTGTTTCATCCCACCAATTACCTTTATGGTACTACAAAGATGTAAATAAAAATACAGAACTGTTTATGTATGTTAAAAGAATCAGTCCTACCTTTTTCTTGTTTGAAGGACAGATGTAAAAATTGGTGACAACAATTGTTGTACCAGGCATCAAGTTCAGTTTGGCATATGTTGTCCCATAGTCTGTAGATCTAAAAAGAAAATATTGCATTTGTTAGGTATTTCATGAGAAAATGGGAGAGTCAATTTAGTCTCATTATTAAACAGTATACCTGACTGACACCTTTATACAAAGAATAGAAATTAGAATGAGGAACATTTGTCTGCATATATTTTTGCACAGTTGGAGCACAAGCAGATTAAGTGGCTGCCTTGGTTGACAATTTGATTCAAGGTTGAAAACAAAACAAACAGTCTTGCTGTGTATTACTATCAGTGCAGTAAAACATGTTATCAAAGCTCAATAGATGGAGACACAATTAAAGTCACTGAAATCAACATCTGTCATTTTTTCTACTGCTCCTCCCTGTTAACACTTTTCATTAAACTTTGCATTAAAATTCTTACAATTATGAACATTTCATTGCACCATGGTGATCTAGAAGTCAGGGATGGTCTGTCTTCTTGATTATAATGGATATACAGGATTGCTCGATTACTTCTGATTTTACACCCACTTGGCTTACAGCACTGGGGCGGTTACGCCTGTAATACACAGCATTATATATATATATGTGGTTGTATATTGGAACCTTCGAATTCTGGCATCTTCATGTGAATATCTCCTACTATGCTTCTTCTACTGCTGCTATTGCCGCTCATCTATACCAGCCCACCCGTCTCATCTTCTCTGCTGTGCTGCTTCTCTGCTATTATCAGATAAGTATTGCTCTATTCTATGCTAAAATACCTCCATGACAAACTCCTTCATATTAAACAGTTTGTCCAGAGCAAATGAGCAGCCTAGAATGTTGCAGGTTAAGTTGCCACCACTTCTGGACTGCAAATGAAAAGTTCAACGGCAGCATTCGTTCAGGAATATGCTGCCCTATTCATGGCTTTGGAAATAGGAGTGTGATTGTGCCAAATTTGCAGTTTGTTAAAATAAACTCTGATCATGGATATGTCCAAATGAATCTTTGTCAGCTAATATTGCATTGTTTAAAGATCTCTTAATGGTAAAACACTGGTGCTTTCAGAATTCATTACAGACACCAACCTTGACAAGCAACTCCTAACAGAAACCTGACAAAAGCCAAATGATTTTAAATCTCTAATGGAGGCAACACCATACATTTACCTTGCAGAGCCTCGCAGCTCAAAAGAAGGTGGTGGAGTCACAGTAATTGTGATAGCGGAACTAAATATCAAAAGAATCCCAATTGACTGCCCAGTCTTTAAAGTATCTTAGCTTTTAAGCTAAAAACAAAATCAGGTCCTGTCTTGCTCATTGTTCTCTATCTTCCCCCAAAATGCAATGCGTCTGTTTTATCTTATCTGACTGAACAATTAACTAACTTAAATTCCCTCTCGCAGAGAGTCATTCTTCTTGGCGACATCAATACTGACATTACTACATGTACTGTAAGCTGAGTAATTAATTCCTGTCCTTACTGGACTGTTTTGATTTGGTGTAACATGTTGATTTTCCTACTCACTCTGGTGGTCATATGTTGGACCTGATCAACTCATCTGGCTTATCTGTCGGCAACACTTATAGCATGATTTGGGACTCTCTTATCATAAAGCAGTACTTTCACTGTCTTATTACCTCTCCCTCCTCTTACCTGTAAATGTCAAAGTTTTTCCAGAAACCTTAAAAATATCTGTCCTTCTATCCTTGCTAGTTCCATATCTGATCTTTTTCTGTCTTCACCTATTTCATCAATCTTGTTGACCACTATAATACAGCCCTTCTTTCAGCACTAGATAAAACAGCTCCTTTAAAGCATAAGGAGGTTTCCTTTAAGTGCTCAGCTCCATTTATAATTCAGAATTACAGTCCATGAAAGCAGCTGCCTGACACCCTGAGAGAATGTCACATAACACTGGCTTCATGGTGCACATCCAGACTTTCTCTGACCATCAAATGGCTTACAGGGATGCACTAACTGCAGCCAAGAATACGCATTATGACAGAGTAAAGGAAAGTAGACATGATAACCCAAGTGTTTTCTACTCTGTAGTTAATAAACTACTTAACCTGCATCTGGCCCAATTACCTCTTCTACTGAAGTCTGTGAAAAATTCCTTTATTTTTTCCGTAATAAAATTAAAGATGCAAATAAATCAACTAACATAAATTCATCATCCATTTATATCTTTCTATGTCTACCCACTCCATCCAGCTATTTTTCTTTTTTTAACATGTTATTGGTTTTATTAAAAGCAAATAACATTCCATACAAGCAAGTCAAATTTTACAGAACTAAGCTCAAGTTAAATCAACCTTCACCCATAAGAAAGACAGCTAGGCCAGCACAGTAAAACTTTAATAGTAGGTAAAATAAATAAATACATAAATAAGTAAATAAATAAATAAATTAGATAATTAGTTAATTAAAATAAAAAAGGGAAGAGAACCTGCTTCTTCAATTTAAATGCTTATTCTAAAAAGTTATTGATTAGACCCTGCCAGGTCTAAAAATGTTTTGCACAGATCCTCTAAGTGAGAATTAGATTTTTTTTACCCACTGACTTAAATAGGTGGGCTAGGATTCTCCTAGTTGAGGAAGATAAACCTACATGCTGATATAGTGAAGTAAAGGCAATTACAGTTTTTTTGTCCTTCTCCACTTTAAACCCATCTGGGAGTACACCAAACACAGCTGTCTGTGGATTAGGAGGGATTATGACTCCAAGGCTGTCTGAAAGGCTTTTTTAAAAATTTTGGTCCAAATTCATGGTAATTTGGTGCAGGCCCAAAACATGTGGCCCAGTGAGACTGGAACTTGATTGCAGCGTTCACAGGTTGGATCTTGCCCTGGAAACACTTTGGACAGTTTTAAATTAGAGAGATGTGCTCAACAGATGTTTGTTTTTTGTTTGCTACTGGGATCTTCAGAGCAGCTCTCTATTAAGTTTTTTACATTGATTTCATATATGAAATTGGAATTAAGCTAGCACATCAGGTTTTTGAGATACACATCATTGCCGTTTTGACAATTTTGAATATCAATACGATATATCAACACAATATCTAGAGTTTGAATTCTGTCCCAACAAAATTGTTTGAATGTGTTTATTCTGAAAACACACCAGAAGACAATACCAGAGACACTTTAAAACATGTTTATGTCCATTTACCTCAATATAAATGCGAGGTCAGTGTGCTAAAAATTGTCTGAGGCACTCGCTTTTGCGCTTGTACTGCACATCCGTCTCTCTTTACATCATCATGCTCAGAGTACATTTTCCCTGATATTAGTTTTCCATTACCTTTGTATCTTGATGAAATCTTTCCCCATGCTCATCTCTGACATTGCTTTGGTGGAAAAAAGTCGAGATGAGAATGTAAAAAATGCGTCTTCAGTGACATTCTGGTTCCCGTAAGCTCATACACTTTCAGCATGTTCTCCACAAGCTCAGCATAATTCTCTGCTCTGTGACTGTCAAGAGAATTCTGGACAACCTACACAAATGAGGGTGCTGATTCAGTGGGCTTCAGTTTCCTTTTGAACTCATCGTCAAGCATCAGTTTACAGATTTCAGGGCCAACAAAAACACCTTACTTAATTTTGCCTTCACTTTTCTCGACACCAAACTTATTTCTTAAATGTTGAAATGCATCGCCTTTACTGTCCAGTCACCCTAGTTGTCCAAGACCTGGAACATCATAACTAAAAAATGGGACATGCTGGATGAAAATGGTTTTTAGATATGGAGTCAGCAAGTAAAAATTTGTTAAAGTACAGTTGAAAGAATCCCAGTAGCAAAATGCTGGTTGACCAGTGTAATTGTATGCTTTGCGAGTATGAAGCTTGACTGAATTTTGTGCATACTTTTCACTCCTTTTCTGAGATGTTCAGTGAGAGATCTTTTTCCCACTGTACTCTGGCATCCTCAAGGTTGATCAATATTTTTTCCGGAAATTTAGTAGGTGGGAGGTGAAGAAAACTGGGCAAGTTTTGTTTAGCAAAATTTTTAATTTGGAGGTAGTAAAAGAAATGTGTTGCTGGAAATTTAAATTTGGAGTGTAACTGTTCGTAGGATGTGAAGACGTCATCTATATAAAGATCTATAAGTGATTTAATCCAGAATGTTTTCCAAACATTACAAACTGCATACATTTGAGAGGGTGGAAAAAGGTGGTTATCATGCAGAGGTGCCACAGATAAAAGCTTCTCTATCCTGAAAATGTTTTACAGGTCACATCTGTATTTGTTAATGACATGGGGCCTCATGCATAATGCCGTGCATAGAATTCATACTAAAACATGGCATAAGGACAAAAGCGGAAATGTTTGTACGCACAAAAAAACTCCAGATGCATAAGTCTGTGAGTTTGCCAACTTCCATATTCTTAATAGTAGAATAGAATAGAAATGCATGTGCCACTCCCCAAACTCCTCCCAGAATTATGAGTCTTTGAATATGAAAATCAATATAAATAGCCTTTAAACTCAGCATTCTGTGAAAAGGCAATGACAAAAGCACAGGAGGAAATAGAAGAGTTTCAGCAAATACCAAGTGGAGGCAAGGAAAACCGTACTAATTGTTGGTTTAAACAGTGGTATAAACAACAAAAGGAAGTTGATTAAGTGACATAGAGTGTTGGAGAAACTCAAAAGCTCAAGTTCACAAAGTCGCACAGTGCCTGAAATAAAAAAGAAGTTGTCAGATATCAAAGTCGCAGTGAAAAGGTGAGTCATAGCCCACTGTCTGAGTGTCATATGAAAGCTTATTAGGGTACAGAGAAAAACAAATAGGCACATACTGTGAAAAAAGCATGAAATGTCGACTTTAATCTCAGAATTTCCACTTTAATCACATAGTTTATTTTGTCATTAAAATAGGACATCATAAACTTCATCTTAAAATCGTTTAATTTACTAGTTTCTCAAATCCCATCGTAACTAAAGTAGCACGTTAAATGCTTTGTTTTGTATTTGATTTTCTATGTGATCTATGTGTGCGAATCACTACATGCTTCTTCATCCGACAGGACACAGAATCCATTACATTCGTGATATTACAGTTCTCTGAATAATTTAAATTCTGAGATGTAAACTTGATATCATTTTCATGTTATTAAACATGGGAACATGGTGGCGCAGTGATTGTTCATGCCTCACGCAAGATACTTGCTGTGCCATGTGCGACCTTTGATGAAATAATTTATTGCAGCAGTACTGTCTCTTTCAAATGTACTAATCAATTCCTGTCCTTACTTTTCTTTCTCCAAATACCCAATCACCACACAATCAGCTCTGTAATAGACGTTAAGCCATTTGTAAGCTTAGGATACCGACTCTTCAAAACTTTTAAGGAACATTGAAATATCTTCGTAGTACATGCTTTATTATTCTATTCATCTGTCCTTCCAGTGTTGCGCCAGCACCAACAAGAATACAGCACAAGGCAGGAACAATCTGTGAACGGAGCGCCAGCTGCTTGCTAGTGCAGCAGCACCGTGTCCTCACATGTTTAATTATTAACAATATAGATTATTTAAATGAAGTTAAAGTTTTATCTGTATAATATAATAAACATATTTTGCTGCATTTCATCTTAAAAATGATATTGTCATCTTATGTAATTATGCGCTTTACAAAGTGGCTCAGGTTGTGAAATATTATAACTGTATCGCAAGTTTACAGTGAGGTAATTGTACTTATACATATAAAGTGTTCTACAAGGAGCACTTGATGGACTGATTGAGTGCGTTTATAGTTCTTGGGATGAAACTGTTTCTGAACCATGAGGAAAGGCTCTGCAGTGTTTGCCGTATGAGAGCAGTTCAATAGACAGCATGGCTAAGGCAGCGTGTGCTTGATGCTGTATACCGATAATTCTCTTTTCATTCAGCTGTGGTAGAGCTGTGATTCCCCACTCAGATACGGTGATATAAATACTCCGAGTGGTGCCGTGAGAGTAATATGGAAAAAGATGATCGGTTGTGGCAACAGAAGCAGTTGAAAGAAGAACAAGAAGGTGCAGTTAGAATAACAATGCTAAAGCAGCTATGGTATTTAGAATAGTTTGACCATTCTGTGGACCAATATATTGTCACAGTTTAATTACAATCAGATGCATTAAACTAATAAACATTATGAGATTAATTTCAGTGTATTTATAAAGCCGCGTCAGGGATATGGATCTAAAAAAGAAAGGGAAACCACACTGGAACAGTAGCACTGCTTTGACGCTGGGTGCCGCCAGTTTGCAAAACAGAGTACAGAACTTGCATAATCCAGGGTTTTAGCTAGCATGAAAATGTGCGTGGCTTTATGCCAAGTTTAGGTTTTATACATCGTGATTTGAACGTGGAAACGGGAGTACACAAAATTATTGTACATGAGGCCTCTGGTTTGTAAGATGAGTCTCACTACCTGTGTACTAGACCCCATCCCCACCACACTTCTTAAATCCTGCCTTTGTGCCATAATTCCAACTGCTACAACAATAATAAATGCATCCCTTGACACTGGCTTTGTGGCAACTACTTTTAAAATCACTTCTCCATCCCCAGTGTTTAAATAAACACTGATACTGACAATCTTAACAATTTTCAGCCTATTTCTCACTTACCTTTTCTGTCAAAGCTCCGAGTGTGTTGCAGCCTCCCAACTCACCAATTACTTAACTTCTAATAATTTGATGGGACCCTTTCAGTCTGGCTTCAGGGCACAGCACAGCTGTGAAACTGCTCTGATTTGGTTAACCAATAATTTGCTTATGGCAGCAGACTCTGGACAAACCAACAAATGAATTCTGTAAGATCTTAATGCACCATTTGACACTGTCAGACATGACATTCTACTGTCCAGAATTGAGAACATGCTGGGTATCTCTGGCACTGCCCCCCAGTGGTTTACGTCCAATCTGACTGATAGGCAAGAGTTTGTTAGTCTTGGCAACAGCAAGTCCAGTTCAGTGCCAGTCACAAGAGTTCCTTGGCCCTTTGCTATTTTGTATCTATATGCTTCCCCTTAGCCATATAGCTATGGACTGGATTATTATTTTATGCAGAAGATTATCAACTCTAGTTCAATATTAAAAGTTAAACTTCACCAAGGCTTTCTCAGCTCACAACTTGCCTCAGTGAAATTAAAACGTGGATGGAGCAGAACTCTTAAAATTAAATTGCAACAAAACTGAGCTGTAAATTGTCACTAAAGTGCAATTTAAGAAAATGAGCTCCTTCTCAGTCATTCTTGACGGTGATCTCATTAGATCTTCTTCTAATGCAAGGAATCTTTGTGTTATTTTTGATTCCTCCCTTCCTTATTCCGCCCACATACTGTAAACAACATTAAGTAATTTTCCTATTTTCACCTTGGTAACATATTCCATGTTCACTCATTTCTCTTCTTTTCTAATGCTGAGAGACTTCTCCTTGCTTTTATCACATCTTGCATCGATTATTGTAACTCCTTACTGGCAGGCGCCACATCTAATCTTATATCACAGCTCCAGTTGATTCAAAACTCTGCTGTAAGAGATCTAACATGAACCAACAACAGTGAGCACATAAGACCCATCCTGATTCACCTTCACTGGCTCCCTGTGTCTTACAGAATTGAGTATAAAATTCTATTATTAACCCAGAAAGCTTTAAATGGCCTTATACCAGACTATATCAGTGACCTTCTCTATCACTACAGTATATTCCTATTGACCCACTAAGGTCCTCTGATTCTGCCAGTCTTGTTGTGCCCCTCACTAACCTGCACTCTATGGGTGACAAGGTGACTGTACAGTGCCCAGACTTTGGAATGACCTCCCTATATTAATTAGATCAGCTGACTCCATTTATTATTTTAAAAAGCAACTTAAAACTCATCTGTTCAGGAAGGCTTTTAACATAGCCTGACATTCTGCCTCCTCTTTCAGTCTTCCTCACTCTCAGAGTATAATTTGTGTGTGTTACATCACAAATGAGGTTATTTGCTCTGCTTTTCTTTGAGTACTGAATTTAGTATATTACCCTGGTTTATTGTCTTTTATTCTGTTTAATGTTTTTGCAAATCATGTATCTATCTAGTTTAGTTTTTTCTTTTTATGAAACATTGTTATCCAATGTTACATTATTACATTATTATTATTATTATTATAGGAATGAACAAACTCTACACAAGAGTTTAGGTCATCTCTACACTTGCTATGCAGATCTATCACAACCACTTAAACAAACATACATAACTGGGATGTGGGGAAAATTTTCACACAAATCTCAGCTGAATGTATACACTAAATACCACAGATTTGCCTAAAGCTTTGAATGCCACTCAATTGAAAAAACAAGAATGAAAGAAATGTTTATGAATACATCAAAATATTGTTCATGCGTCTGAAGCAGTCAATTCAATTTCAACTATTGTATGAAACGCTTTCAAGTCTGAGATAATTAAAACTGTGTTCTTGAAGAATTACATTTGAACATCTGCAATAAAGATTTTGTTTGATTCACCCTGGTGAACTATAATATCTTAAATGTCTACAAATTATAAAAATAATTACTCTGCTCCTTATAAAATAATATGCACTATTAAAGAAAGGAAAAGGTGATGATAAATAGGAACATTTTTGGAGGTATAAATAAGGTTTTATTTTACCTTTTTATTTTTATGACTCCTTTCTATTTTTTCTTTAGTATAACAAGTAGACGTTCAAAATAACTTAGTAAGCCCCAAAACAGGGAAAAGTGCCAAAACTGGATCATAGAGGAGCCTAAGTTAATATTCTACCTACAGAAGATAAGGACTGCTTATAAGTTATGTGGTACAATTATTATGACTGTGTAATGTTCTGTTTTCATCACCTGGATTAAGATATCTATTCCTCTGCAAAATTTATTGACAGACGGCAGGGAGGCTTTCAAACCTCAAAATACAGTCAACACGCTCCATTCTTCCCTCACTCGTGAACAAGACCCCGAGATACTTGAACTCCTCCACTTGGGGCAGGATCTCTCCCCCAACCCTGAGAGGGCACTCCACCCTTTTCCGGCTGAGGACCATGCTCTCAGATTTGGAGGTGCTGATTCTCATCCCAGCCGCTTCACACTCAGCTGCGAACCGATCCAGAGAGAGCTGAAGATCACGGCCTGATGAAGCAAACAGGACAACATCATCTGCAAAAAGCAGTGAGCCGCTTCTCTAGTCCCACAATTATTGCATGTATGATAGGTTAATGAGTGGCAACAAACTGACTCAGCATGGTGTGTGCCAGGAGGTGCCCTACAGTGGACTGGACTGGTTGACTTTTGCATTGTACCCAGTGCTTCCAGAATAGACTCCTCTTTGTCCCTAAACTGGATTAAACAAAGTCACTAATGGGTGGATGGATAAATTTGAAAATGGATGAGCATACTTAAAATATTTTACATGTTTAATGTAAACTAAAAAAAAATAACATTATGGGATGTTCATCATTTTATGTTTTTTTTTTCCATTACAGCATATTTTTAGATAGAAAGCAGGAACTAAAAGTGGATGGAATTCCCAGAGCAAATTCAATTCCTGCTTATAGATACAGTTCTTCATGTGAGACACACCACCAGTTGCACAATTTAACCTAACGTGTGCATTTGTCGGATGTGAAATAAACCCGAAAATCTCAACAAAACCCACATTAAGCATTTTCAAACTAAACATGGACACTGCTTGTTGTGAGGCCAGATAAGAACTGTGCCACCATGTTGCCTCTGGATAAGGTTAAATTGTTTAGTATGGAATAAAAAAAAACACAGCTTGCCTTTCTAATCAATATGCAAACTCCTTTGTAAAGTGAGTTTATCCTTGCATTTAAAGAGAAAGGTGTAATGTGCAATGCCCTTTGCAAAAAAGCCTTTGTTTGTTTTGTCATTTTTAAGGCCGTGCAAAAAAGACATTTAATGTCTCATCTACTCCTAATAACTAGCTTGCAACACGCCTGGCTGAAAGTGCTAATTATTCTGTGGGAAAACTTTCTATGGAGGAAAAGTATTTTAATTAAGTGATTATCATCTGAATATAGTTTCTTGTTCTCATTTAATTATTCAGCAACTGCAGTCTTTATATACTTATTGTTCCACAGCTCATTTAATACACATCTAAGTCTAAAATGGTGTGACATATCATAATAATATGATTAAAATAAAGAAGTAGTTTAACATTGAACAATTCCATTATAGTAACAAATTTGTCAAATTTGGCACAGTAATATTGAGAGTAGTAAAATCCAGTCAAATTTACTTCTGGATTTGTTTCTTAGCCTGAGTTTACTTTGCATTACTAAAATCTACTTTGGCTGTGTGGAATACAGATCTTGTTAAGAAGAAAAGCTCTACTAAAGAGACTTAATGTAGATTTCAATGTTAATGAATAAATTACATATTAGATTACAGATCAGATTATCTCATTTAAAAAATCAGCAAGCATATTTTGAGGAAGAAAGCAGTGCAATCAGCAGTTTAGTTGGTACTGATTGCATACACCAAATTTGTAATCTGTGGGTAATTGGCAAGTATGCATTTATACAATTTATTTGCTTTACTGAATAAGCAAAATCGCTGCAGATATTAAAGCTTTTTGATAGTCTCCAAAATGTGAAAATCTCTATTGTTCTCAATTTAAAAAAAAATTAAAAACAGTATTTCTACACTTTGGTTTCTGCCATTTGACTTTAGTAGGGTGTCCAGAAGCCTTTCAATATGTTTCCTAAAGGTGTCCATGGAAGCATCATGTATTCAGCTATTCCTGAGAGGCACAACTTAGTATGCAATTAAGCAATAATTACAAGTTATCCATGAAATGGAAATGAGGACTTAGTGGTTGAAGGTTTAATTGGCACCATCATAAGAGCAAATAGTCTTTTTGAAAAAGATGATCACCCAAATTGATACTCTTTTCTCAGTTTGAGCAGAAGAACAGTTCCAACATGAAACTCTATAATGTGCACCTGGTGACATGGGCAGGTAACATGTACAAGTAATGTAACATACATCAGTCTTGGTGGCCATAACCTATCAAGGCAGTATTGGCCATAAAGCAGCAGCATATTTTTTAGTTCCCTTCTGCAAAAATGTCCAAACATAAATTAAGGACAAAAGTCTTCTACAAAGTGCATATGAGAGGACATTGTTTGAATGGCCAATTTTCAAGTATTAAGATAATTAAAAAAAATGTGCTAATGTACACAACAACTAGCTCATTGTTAAATATTGAACAATAATTGCAAAACTGCAAGTATACTGCTTTTCAGTTCTTCATCCACCACCTTATTTTCAGGTATATGTATATTCAGTTTATGGGCAACAGACATATTAAAATTTCTACTGTTAGAACCTAACCTATGAGAATGTAGTCTTCATTCATCCAGTATTGTTTGTTGCTATAGTGTGTAGTTATCATATCTTCTAGACAAAGTTATACCTATTTTTCTGTTCTTGGTCTCCCAGAATGCCTCAGTGTCACCAGGAGATTTGGATAAGTAATCCCAACTGAACAGTTTTACAGTTTGATACCAATGTTCAAATATCTTACAAAATGCACTATTCAGCATGCTATTCTAAAATGAAAAGTTTTTTTTTTCTTATGGAATAGACCATTCAATTAATTTGCGCTTCACACTTACAAATTAATCAAGATTTAAAGGTTCTCAAATTACTGTTATCTGCTTCACAACTTTATAATTTATTCCATATATTTATGGTTCTTTGTGTCAAGTAAAACTTCTTGCTATGGTGTGAAATTTACCCTTAACCAGTTTCCACCTCTGCCCACATATTCTTGGGAAGTAACCTATTTTAAAAAGTGGAAGGGTTCATTCATCTCACTGGAACACTTGATAATCTTGAGCTTAAACATAAACTATGCTTGCTTGAAATGAAAATATTCAAATTCTTTAATCTTTTTCACAAATGATAACCCACAGTCACTGTATAAATATAATAGCTTGTCTCTCAATTTTCTCTAGTGCTTTATTGTCCATCTTGTAATATGGACACCATAACTGCTTAAAATATTCAAGATGACACCTACTAATTGTATTGGATTGTTTAAGAATGAGTTCCTTTATCATGTGCTCAACACAGGGTTCTATTAGGCTTCTCGATTGCTTCTGCATACCTGGATGTGAACAGTAAACCTTATCTGCCACATATCTATCCAGGTTTGAATTTTGTCTAAGCTGATCTACAATAGACTTTCTGGCTTCATGGTATATACCACCCTACTTAGTTTAATGTCACCTGCCATGTAACAGGCTTGTCAGTTAGATTTTTATTAAGATAATTTCTATAAATGAAAAAGTGCTGCACCACCAGAATTGATCCCTAAGGGACTCAACTTTTAATATCACCTAAATCAGAAAATGTTCCTTAGACAATAAATCATTTCTTTCTGTGTTTAAGCAAATTTTACCATGATAGGTATACTAGACTTTGTCGTACAGTGTGATCACTAGCCTCTCATAGGGTATCTTAACAAATACTTTCTTAAAATAAAGATAAATGCTATCGTATGTGCCATTCTAATCTAGTGCCTTTGCTACTTCATCATAGGGTCTTAGGATTTTAGTAAAACTCAATCTCCACCACGTAAATAACATGTAGATAATTCACTGATCTATATATATAATTCACTAAGGGCAAGCAAGACACATGCAAGACAGAGAGCCACTCAGCAACTGTAAGACCATGAGACATGCTTGACAGAGCCCCGCCCGCCAACTGTAACCCTCCTCCAGAGCAAGCAAGATGCACGCAAGACAGAGAGCCCCACCCGCCAACTGTAAGAAGACCATGGGATACGCACAACAGGGCCAGGCCCGCCAACTCCTCTGATGGCCAATGAAGAGCATTGCAAGAAGTACAGTACATACTGCGATAGGTAAGCCAATGTTATGTTCTTGGACGGGAATTCGGCAGTATCTTCTTGAAAAGCAGCATAAAACTGAATGTGATGACTGTGCATGGGGTTTGCGAGTTGACACTGAAAGGAAATGTAATGAGTTTGTAAGTGCTTCTTGAAAGCACGAGTTGTTTTGAAGCATTGCTGGCAATGTTCACATTGCATAATTCGTTCAGTGGAGTGTGATTTTAACTCTGTGTTGAGATATCTCTGCAGTCAGAACGTTTTCAAACAAAGTGCATTGAAAGACCTGTGTGGAATGCGTTTGTTCAGTGGAGTGTGTGTTTAAATGTGCTTTGAGATATTTTTGGAGCGTGAAGTTTTTCGAGCAAATGTTGCATTGAAATTCCGGTGTGAAATGCGTTTGTAAATGTTCTTCAGTAAGGGGATAGTGGGAAGGTGAAGTCACATCAGCATGGGTGCAGACAAATGTTTGTGTTGAATCGATTTGCACATGGCTGAGGAGATCCGTCTCTGTAATGGCACTAGACTTTCTGTTACCAGCATTCACCACAATGTACTGGAGTGTAAGACTATCACATCTGCTACCTCTCTGACCCCACTAATTTTCCTAACCCGATCAGATTCAAATTTGTCTTTTACTTTTACACAATTTCCTGTTAGATTGGCGTTTGCAATTACAATTAATAAGGCACAGGGCCAAACTTTCAAAAAGATATGCCTGTATCTGTCAAAACCTGTTTTCAGTCATGGACAATTGTATGTTGCTCTCTCCAGAGTTCCATCTTTTCATTCACTGACAGTTGTATCCTCAAACCCTCCCCATTTGGACAACTGTGTTTTTCAGGAAGTGTTCACACATCAATAAATAATTATGCGGGGTATGCTACGCCGCAGGTTGGGTAGTACTTAATATTCTGTATGTTGCTGTGTTTAATGAAAAAAATGATATTTGACAATTTTGGTGTTTTTTTTGATAAGATGTGCTCTGTTCAGCATGTTACTGACAGCAGAAAATCTATCCATCCATTTTCGAAAATTACTTAGTCAAATCTATAATCAAAGACCGCCTAAGTCCATGTATGGTACACTGGATGCAAAGTAGGACCCTTTATCTTAGCTGGGATGTAAATCCATTGCAAGGCACATTCATGCATACATCCACACTTGTGTCAGTTTGTAAATGTTGTGAAGGAAATGATCCTTTACACAGATATCATGTCAGAGGGTTGTAGAGGTGACAAGAGAAGTTGCATATTTGCATGCTTCTTCAGTAGTTTCGAAGTCACTGATATAGTACTTTATGATATAGGCAACAAATTATTCAGCATAAATTTGTCAACAAAAACACTGCTGCTGCTCCTTTTAATCTTTTTGCTTTATAATCATTCTGGTATGTGTTCAGACCAAAGTCAGCCAGTCATTCTCCAACCTGCTATATCCTAACAGGGGTCTGCTGGAGCCAATCCCAGCACACAAGGCAGGAACAAACCCCGGGCAGGGTGGCAGCCTACGTCAGGGCACACACACGCACACACCAAGCACAGACTAGGGACAATTTAGGATCGCCAATGCACCTAACCTGCATGTCTTTGGACTATGGGAGGAAACCCACACAGATACAAGGAGAACATGCAAACTCCACGCAGGGAGGACCCGGGAAGCAAACCCAGGTCTCCTTACTGCGAGGCAGCAGCGTTATCACTGCGCCACCGTGCCGCCCTCAGACCAAAGTGTGTGTGTATATTTATTTATTTATTTAAAGAGCTTCTGTAAAAAGCCAAATCAATCACTCAATCTATCTATCTATCTATGGGTGCAGATCTGTGACTCTTGGACACCAACACTGATATTTAAAGTGATATTTTCTTAGAATTAAAAACAGGGTAATAACTCAAGGACTTTAAGAGGTTGCTACAGTGCATGCTTTAGTCACTTATTGCTATGTAACACAAACAAAGCTATAGTGAAAAATGTATTATGCAGTGGTAGGTGGCTAACACATGTCCTTTAGGCAGCCCCAATTCTTGTCTGTTGTCACTGGTTGTCACTGGTGCTTTGTAGGTCTTATTAAGACCACAGAAAATATTTGTTAAGGTCTTGTTACACAGGAGAGGCAACTAACAGATGCATGTGTGTGGGAGAAGTGTCAACAATATGTGCATTCCACAAAAATAGTATATCTTACAACATTGATTTAAGATCCATTTTCCCTACCTAGTGGTTCTTCAAAATAGGATGAAACCCAACTATTAAGGGTCATTTTATTCATGTAAACGATTGTTTGAGTCTAATAATCACCTTATTTGCAGCTGTTTCACATTTTTTGCTGTCTGACATCATTATTGTAAGGAAAGTAATGAGGCAAGTATCCATCCATTTTCTAACCCGCTGAATCCGAACACAGGGTCATGGGGGTCTGCTGGAGCCAATCCCAGCCAACACAGGGCAAGAACCAATCCTGGGCAGGGTGCCAACCCACCGCAGGACACACACAAACACACCCACACACCAGGGCCAATTTAGAATCGCCAATCCACCCAACCTGCATGTGTTTGGACTGTGGGAAGAAACCGGAGTGCCCACACAGACACGGGGAGAATATCCAAACTCCACGGAGGAAGGACCCGGGAAGCGAACCCGGGTCTCCTAACTGCGAGGCAGCAGCACTACTACTGCGCCACCGTGCCGCCTGAGGCAAGTATAATCACCAAAATGAAAAAAGTAACTATAATGTATCATTTTACATTCCAAAAATTGGGATAACCCCACATGCTAAATACCACTTTACACTGAAAAAATTAATATACTTCTCACTCCTTAACGTATTGAGCATGTCTTAAGGCTTAGAAGTCATGCATTCATTTGTGACATCTAGTCATAAAATTGTAACTTTAAGAGTCAGATGTCACATTTTATTGTATACTTTGACAGATCTAAGTGCCATTAAAACTAAACTATTTCATTAACAAAAGTATAATTGTCCACCCTATGTGCTTTACTCAATACCTTTTCAAAGTTTCATTCTGTTAATTCTAAGAATGGCCAGAAAAGTGCTCTGCCTGCCTTTGAAATGAACAGACTGAATGAACAATGAATGCAAGACAGGATTATGTTATAGTGCGACGGCATTAACACAATTAATAGCTTGTGAAGCAAATGTGTAGAATTACCATGGGAAGTGGGAGATATTTAGATCTGTCACATAAGTCTATTAATGATGACAGTGTGCTAAGGTGAAGCGAGAAGCTAATGTGTACAGAATTTCTCCTGCTATTAATTAACGCATAAAGCACCTGGCAAGGGGCCAAAAGAGTCAACTGTGAAGAAACAATAAAATGTGCAAACCATCCGGGTGTTTCGCTACAACAAAATAGCAATGCATAGTAATAAAAAAGAAAAACAAATATGAACAAATATAAACCATCCTAGCAAAAAAAGTTGTTTTAAGACTTCAAAAGGATTAAAAAACTCTTGTCCTCGTGCAATTACAATGACAAAATAACAGTTATTCTATTAAGGCAAAAATTCAATTTACTTGCTGCTAGAAACTTTTTTTTATTATTATTTAATTTTTGCAAGAATGAAGTCTAGCCATTAATCATGACTTGACAGTATCTCATAAACAATATATTTTTTCAAATGTAATGTATAAACCTAAATTGTAAAATTAAATAAAATATTCAAAAACCAGCAGGAAGCTATTGATCCACAGTAAAAGGCCATTTTTTAAAATCTGTTTTACTTATCTACTGACAACAATTTTATCTTACTAGTCAAACTGCCAGCATAAACAGCTCAATAAGAAAAGCATGAAAAATAACACCAAAATCTAGTAGGGATGCAGACTTGTGATATGTTGATTGTTAATACCAAGTGGAGTATAGCTGACTGACATATTCTAAACTGTAAAAGCTTTTATTTGAGTAGTCTAAATAACAAGCAAGGATCAGTACCTAGGCAAGCAATCATTGATTTGCCTAAGTTTAGAACATTAAACAGAATTTGTAAATTGAAATTAACAAAGCAAGACTCATGAATGTCGAAGACTTAGTTAGTGAGCCATAGTTCAATCATCTTTGACACTGTGTCCCCCTGAGTCTGTTATGAAGCTTCCCCCACTTCTCTATATCCTATACCATTTCCTCCTGGTTCTTCCCCTTGTTCCTGTCTCTCTTGCTTCCTTTATCATCATATCCTTGGACCTCTTTCTTGTGCTTCCTGCTCCTTTTTGTCTTTGAGTAGTCCATTCCCTATACATGTCCCACCCACCTTATCATCTCAATGCACCTATTTAACTCAATAATTAATTTGACCAGTCTTTTTTTCTTAAATCCTTATTACAAAATTGTTCTTGGCCATCTAATTTCCATATCCCATGTAAAGTATCTTTGGTCAAGCATGTCCATTCTTCTCTTAATTGCTTGGGTAAATATTCAGCTTTCAACTCCATAAAAAGTAACCTGCACAGATAGTGCATTGTAGACTGTTAATTCTATCTACAGTTTGATGTCTCTGTGCCTCTTTCTAACTTAACAAATACTGCTCCTACTAAACCTAATCTCTTTGTCACGTCCATCTCACAGCCGCCTTTCACCTCAATCTCATCTCCAAAATATGTGAATCTCTCTACTGTACTCTTCCAACTCTTGACCTGTATATTCCAATCTGTTGATTTCTTCTTGTTCACCAATCTTCATTTATTTTGTTTTGGCTATGCTTAAATTTAATCCCAGCTTCTGTGATTCTGATCCAAATAATCTCAATAGTTCCACTAATGCTGTAATATTCACTGCCAAAAGTGTTGTGTTTTCCCTCTTAGACTCCTTTCCCTAAATTACTGAAATTCACGTGCAGCAAGTAGTTTTTACATCCTGAAACAGGAACACAGATGATACTGCAGTGGCATCTTAAATACCATTCATAACTGTGATGTCGCACACCACCACCAGCCACATAATTGATAATGGGTGTCACTACCAACAGCAAAAATACCTTAAAGGAAGCTGAACAGATAAATGGCGCTGGAATGATGTTAGAAAAGAATTAGTAACAATCCTTTAAATCAGATGAAAAAAAAGTCAATCTGAATTTTATTTTGGAATACCAAACTGAGAATTATGACAATTTAGTGGCTTACCTTATCCATTTCCATACCATTTTTTCATTTATACTCTGAGTTCCTGAAATGTTGTAGACCTTATTAATTTCAATAAATGCTAATATAGGCCACTGTACAATTATGTGTGCTGGTTAACATAGTTAGTGTGTACAGTACTGTGATGCAATCCAGCAAAGAAGAAGGACCTCTTTTGCAAATACTGGCCATATGATTGAATATAGATACTGCAAGAGAATCATTTGCTTCTTTACTTTTATGGTACCCAGGGCAGGTAACCCTGTACGTGTATTGCTACTAAATCCCCTTTTATGAACATAAGAAGACTGACAAACAGGAAGAGACTATGAAGTCCATCACGTCTGTTTAAGTGTTTATGTTTAATTGATTCAACACAGAACTTCCATTTCATCACAAATTATTTATCTTTTTTTTTTAAAGTTATTTCATCCAAGTTTGGATCATAAGATAATCAGGGCCATTCCCAGCAACACTAATAGCAAGACAGGAACCAACACTAGATGAGGTGCCAGTTCATCATAAAGGTGCACACTCAAAGCAAGTTGCAGCTGCAAATCAGACTGATCTGCTTGCCATACCATATAAGAGGAAAATTAAAGAATCTATGCAAATGCAATCTAATTTACACAAATTCCTGATACATTTATTGTACCTCTGGTGAATCTGAAGATGTTTATTTGTATCTTTAATGGGATTGGCAAAAAAAAAAAAAAATTGTTCATTACGATTCTCCTTAGATAAGGAAAAAATCCAGCAGGCATTCTTTGAACCCTGCTAGTTGCTCTTTTTTAAGTAGCTGCCAGGAACACATTGTAACCCCATGCTTAAAGTTACTGAGCCCTAGTTTCTACATAAGGAACAAATTATTTTGACAGTGCAGCTTTTACACTCGCCATTCATTTTATATAGCATACCATCACAGGTTACAGATCAGGTCATTTTCAAACTATAAAACAGGTAGGCCATCTTGGGATTTTTATACCATTGTGTTGAAAACAGAAGGCTACCTTCTAAGAAATATAAAGGTAATGTGGTAACTTAGCAGAAATCCTAGCTTTGACCTTTACTGGTTATTTACAGGGTAATTAATATATTTTTATGGTTGGGTATTAGCCTAGTCACTAAAAAGAAGCATATTCCCGAGGGAAAATTTGCTCATATAAAAAAGCAACTTTTTTTTTACTAGATTAGGCACACAATATTAATGAATCAGTACATCACCCACATAGCAGCAGTTGGCTGTGACATTAGTGTATGTAACTGTTAAAAACAAACAAGCATCCCCTGAGTCCTGAGTAATTGCTGGCACTTTATTTTGACATGTATGCTTTATTGTGAAATTTTTCCCATCAACTTTGACTAAAGCAAAAAATGCAAGCCTAAGTATTAGGAGAATTAGTTATATGTTGCACAGTACTACCCAGGCTGCAGACTATTACACGGTGTGTTAACAAGCAAATAAAATCACAATGCTGATTTCAATTAAAAAAACCCTTAAGTACAATAAAAAATAAAAGGGAATTATAAGTGAGAAGATGCTCTGTATTGTGGCTTAATGTTTAGCAATACTACTTTACAGCTCTAGAGTCCTCTCTTTGAATCCTATGTTGAATTACTGTCTGAGTGGAACACTACTGAAGTCCTGGGCTGGAATGCTAAGTTTGGTCACTAGCAGTGTTGGGTTTACACATTTTCCTTTTGTCTCCATAATTTTTTCTCTGGGTACTCCAGTTTTCCCCTCAAATATCAAACACATGCATATTAGGCTAACTGGCCAATCTAAATTGGTCTAGTGTGTTTGAATGTTTGTGTGGGAGCTCCAGCAATCACTTCAGGGTTTGTTCCTACCTTACATTCTGGTTCTGCTGGGATAGGCTCTGGCAAAAAAAGGGGTTTTGACTTAACCATTACCATTCATGGTGCCTGTCATAATTAAAAAAACATTGTATCATTTTTGTTCTGCCTGATTAGAAAAGACAGAATTCTGTCAGTAAAATACTGGGAGACAAGAGGGAAATGAGAGTCTGAAATGAGTTGAGGTCAAAACCATAAAAAAGCAACAAAATCTAAAGACCAAAAAGCCAAATATAAATTTTAGTCAAGGCTAACTATATTCAGAATCCAATAAACCCTCAGCTTGCAGAATGTGGATAGAATGACACCATCCTAACCTTATTGGCAGTAACCCAGAGTCTTTCTTGGGCTCTGAATTCTATGTAAAAACAGTTATCCGATATATAGTGCATACAGTGTTTAGCCCAAAGGGTGCTTGAGACAGTATTCTACCACAATTTACTGGATAAAATATTATCATGCTGCAAAACAAAAAATCATGAATATTTCTGTGCATTCTGCCACTCTATGGTAACTCATCTATATTCAGCAATGGGGTGTAGCATCCAACCAAAAAATGCAATAGTGCGCAAATGAGAAGCTCTAAAACCAGTTTTAGAAAAAACTGAAATTAGTTGAAGTAAGCGATAGTAAAGACAATTTGAATTAATATACAGATGTAGACACAGATAGTGAAACTGATGCATATGGTACCATGTGATAAAACTGCCTGGTGACTTCAGTTGCGTAAAGCTGCAGCAGGGTGCAGTATCTACATGACAAAAAGGCAGAATGATTGCAATTAAGTGAAAGGACAAGGAAGGCATCAGCCCCCTAAGCACTACGCACTTGCAGCAACTGCTGGTGTTCACGTCAGGGAAACGTGGAAGTCACTAAGCCTTGCATTTTGGTAGCCTACAATAACACAGTGAATGGTATCAATCATGCGGATCAGGCACTGACATTCTCCCCCCTCATGTGCAAGCAACAGAAAAAAAGTATTATAAACACGCTTCTACTGTACCGGTTTACAACATCAAGCTGTGCATCGGTGACTGATTCAAAAAATATCACACAAAGTATGTGTAGTAAATCTGTATCAACATAGCTATATTGATTACAATTACATTTATGTTGACATTTGGGTATTTAAATGTTTCTGTTACACATAATAAAACAAATTGAATTCATTTTTCCTGGGGAAAACATAACACTAAGGAGGTTAAATAATGGAGAGCTGCTGACTTCATTACATGCAATTTCTGGTAACAACAAGGTAGCATTTAGAATCACTGGTAACAATGATTATATGCAAAATGATGGCAACTACTGACAAATAAAATTGTTATAGATTTTTTTTTCTGTTTATCCTCTGTCTTTTTATGTCTAAATTTCTTTTTTTTGGGATGTGGATATGCGTAGAATTCAATTAAAAAAAAAAGTAAAGAAAGTATACTTAAGAATGTTACTGCGGTGCATCTTATTATATAAAGTCTTACTGGTATTTCTGAATGGATGAATAGTAATTTTCTCAAACTAAATAAAGAGAAAACTGAAATTTTAGTAATTGGCAATAATGGATTCAATGAGGTTATCAGAAATAAACTTGATGCACTAGGATTAAAAGTTAAGACGGAAGTAAAAAATTTAGGGGTAACCGTTGACTGTAATCTGAATTTTAAATCGCATATTCATCAGACCACTAGGACAGCATTTTTTCACTTAAGAAACATAGCAAAAGTTAGACCTCTTATATCACTGAAAGATGCTGAGAAATTAATTCACGCTTTTGTTTTCAGTAGACTAGATTACTGTAACGCACTCCTCTCAGGACTACCCAAAAAAGACATCAATCACTTGCAACAAGTGCAGAATGCAGCTGCTAGAATCCTAACTAGGAAAAGAAAATCCGAACACATTTCTCCAGTTTTGATGTCACTACACTGGTTGCCTGTGTCATTCAGGATTGACTTTAAAATACTGCTTATGGTTTATAAAGCCTTAAATAATCTCGCTCCATCTTATATATCGGAATGCCTGACACGTTATATTCCAAATCGTAACCTTAGATCTTCAAATGAGTGTCTCCTTATAATTCCAAAAGCTAAACTTAAAAGAAGTGGTGAGGCGGCCTTCTGCTGTTATGCACCTAAAATCTGGAATAGCCTGCCAATAGGAATTTGCCAGGCAAATACAGTAGAGCACTTTAAAACACTGCTGAAAACACATTACTTTAACATGGCCTTTTATAACTTCACTTTAACTTAATACTGATACTCTGTATGTTCAATTCTTCATAATAACTATTCACAGTGGCTCCAAAATCCATACTGACCCCTACTCTCTCTTCTGTTTCTTTTTCCGGTTTCTTTGTGGTGGCAGACTGCGCCACCACCACCTACTCAAAGCATCATGATGCACCAACATTGATGGACTGAAAGCCAGAAGTCTACGTGATCATCATCATCAGGTCCTTCCATGAAAACCCTAAATACAAAGAGGACTGTTTGACTAATGTTAGGTAGATTGCCCAGAGGGGACTGGGCGGTCTCTTGGTCTGGAACCCCTACAGATTTTATTTTTTTCTCTAGCCTTTGGAGTTTTTTTTTGTTTTTTCTGTCCACCCTGGCCATCGGACATTACTTATTCTATGTTAATTGATGTTGACTTATGTTTATTTTTTATTGTGTCTTCTATTTTTCTATTCATTTTGTAAAGCACTTTGAGCTACATTTTTTTGTATGAATATGTGCTATATAAATAAATGTTGATTGATTATTTTTTATGGCTCCTGCCATTTTGTTTACTGTTGATATACAGTGGTGTGAAAAACTATTTGCCCCCTTCCTGATTTCTTATTCTTTTGCATGTTTGTCACACAAAATGTTTCTGATCATCAAACACATTTAACCATTAGTCAAATATAACACAAGTAAACACAAAATGCAGTTTTTAAATGATGGTTTTTATTATTTAGGGAGAAAAAAAATCCAAACCTACATTTAAACCTACAACCATCATTTAAAAACTGCATTTTGTGTTTACTTGTGTTATATTTGACTAATGGTTAAATGTGTTTGATGATCAGAAACATTTTGTGTGACAAACATGCAAAAGAATAAGAAATCAGGAAGGGGGCAAATAATTTTTCACACCACTGTATCTTTGTTACCCAAGAATCACCAGGAGTGTGTGCCACAAGACGTTGTCCACACAACATTTTAAAGGTTGTGATGAGTTCCTGGTCATCTTAGACTCGATTAAACTCAGAGAGTTAGCATATGTGTTTCTTTAATTTGTCCTTAATGTACTAGTCTCTAAAACAATTTCTGTTTTGGTTTACATAAAAGATATAACTGATAGTTTTGTGAAAAGGAAAAAAATACTGACTAGATTAAAGTTAACGTCTCATTTTCTGATCCTTTCCATTACAAATTCCTCTTCCATCCACTGAGGCATAATACATAATTGCAATAAAAATAGTAATAAACTGAAATTAAGTTTAAAACATACAAATAAATGTAGAAATATGTTTTATGTAATGTTAAATGTTATTGTTTTTAATTTTATATTCATTTGTTTAGTTTTGGGTGTCATCATTAAACCATTTTGAAACGTGGTTGCTTGGATGTGTATCGCTACAGAGTGTCACTAAGTGTATGTGTGTGTGTGTGTGAATGTGATATCACAGGACAGTCACATGCTTACTGCCGTCACCTTTTTTGAACACAGAATCATATTCTGGACAAAATTATCCTCTCTGGGAATTTCTGGTTAAAGCTTTTTGACTTTTGGTTTTGACTCAGTTTTGTTATCACTTCAAGCTTATTTGGCCCTCCTGTTTTGCTTGCTGATTTCTCAGATGTTGGTGAATTAACCCTTGTTAATGAATTTCCCCAAAATAGGACCCCTGTCTTACTTGTGCAACTACTTAATGTTATGTAGTGTACTTTATTAACAAATTGAAACAGTTACTACAGAGCCTCATACAGTTAATATCAATAGACAGAGATGGTACTGAATGGTAAAATGCAACTTCTTACTCTCTCTTTTTTTTTTAAAGTATACGTTGACTGGTTTGCTCAATAAAGGCACAACACAGATAGAGACCATTTGTATCTTAACAGATAAATCCATACATTCAATTCAACTACTCAATTAAAATGCTGGGCTGACTGATAAAGACAGGGGACATCAGTGTCTGAACCAAGGAAGTAATTACCAAAGGTCGCAACTACAGGGTCAAAGCAATACTTAAAGACAAAAGACAGTCCTGAATCAAGTTGTAAAGTGATTTCTACTTTTTTTGTTGAAGCAAATTTCCCTTATTATTTTTAAACATTCTCCTTGAAAACAAAGTTCATTCAATTAATCATTTGATGATCTTAAGTATAATGGATGCCTTTAACATCTTTATGTTTTTTCTAAGTAATGGCATACAAGGATATAGTGCAGTAGCTGGTCATGTGATGAAGTGGAACAAAATGTATGCGAAAAATAAAATAACATAATAATGCAGAGTAAAAAATGAAGTTACTGTAATTGAATGAAAAAGTCATTTATTCCAAAATCTTTACAAATACAGTAATTATGCTTCTATTATGGTACTACTGGCTGCTAAATATTTCTCTTTTTTTGATAATTTTTTTTGTTCTTTATTTCGTCTTATACAATTTCTTGTATTAGGAATTTGTTAGTTTTCTCTTGGGGTCAGAGCGCAGGATCAGCCATTGTACAGCACCCCTAGAGCAATTACAGGTTAAGGGTCTTGCTCAAGCACCCAGCAGAGTAGGATCTCTTTTGGTAGTGACTGGGATTTGAACTGGCAACCTTCTGGATACCAGCACAGATCCTTAGCCTCAGAGCCACCCTGAAATGTAAGGGAATTCTTTACAGGCATTCTGGAAATTTAGATTTTGATGGCATTTGATATGATGACATTGAGACTCCTGCACAATACACTCCTGTTTGCCATAAGCACTACTACAACTGAATATTTTAATATTGATGTTATCTAGCTGAATGTTATCTACTGTATATTATAAAGATTGTATTACAGTCATGTGTAAGTCCTGTCTTAGCTTCTTTATTTTCCCTGACACAGCATTGCACTATAACAAACCCTGGTATCGTCTCAGTCTCAGTCTCAGGTACTGCCTTGATGGGCTTTAGCTCTCTTATGTAAGCTACAGTTGAATTTATTCCTAACTGCAATATAACCACAGTAGGCATCACACACTAAGTGTAGTAAATGAAGAGGAAAAAGGATTTAAGAACAGCGCTGCAAGTTATGACTACCTGGCTACAATTAGAGATGGCTTACAGCAGGCAAAGCAAAGATAAATTATTTGAATATGTAGTTGTGACAGTCACAGTGGGATAATTTATTTTCTTTTGAAGTTTGAGAATTCCAGCCGTTTTGCATTTTCCAGAATATATATTTTTTTCTTAACTCTCTCCTTTGAAGTCCCTAGCAAATAATTTACAAAAATATACTTAACATGAAGCCATTGTATTTGAACACAATAATCCAGGAGTTTCTACGCTGCCAACTAAATGAAAGTAAGTACTAAACATGACACTTTCATTAAAAAGATCATTAGGATTCCAACACTAATCAAGCTGAACTCCAAGAGCAATCCATGTTAAAAATAAAAAATCCATTCAACATCTACCAGTACATTTTGGAAATTAAAAGAAGGTGTATCTACATTGATTCTAGCATTTCTTTTTCTCACAGAATTGAACATCCAGCTACCAGTTCTCCTTTTACAAGAGCCCAAGGAACTGAAGTCTACCCCAGCAATTTGGGCTTCAAGGCAGAAGTAAATTCTGAAAAGAAAGCCAGTCCATCACATGTGGCACATGTTCTAGCAGTCATACTGGGCTTCCTGAGAAAATCCACATGAATATAGACATAACATGAATACTCCGAATACATAGTAACCAGCTTAGGAATTTAAGTCAGGTCTCAGCAACTGTGGAATAGCACTGTTCAAGGAAAGTGGAACTCTGGAGCCTAAGCTGGCATCATTGAACCCAAGGCAGGTAACAACACTGGAAAGGACATCAGTCCATCACAAGTTAAAATCATGCAGTCATCCATGGGACGAATTAAGAGTAATCAATCTGTCTAATCTACCAGAGAAAAATGCATCTGGTTTGGGGAGAACATGCAAATTTCAACTACATAGAAACTGGGCTAGAAAATAAAACCTAGTGTCCTTGGCTATGAGAAAGAACAACTTACTATGCCTCTCAAAATATTCATTATTATTATTATTATTATTAGATAGACAGACCTACAGACAGACCGACAGACAGGCAGGTAGGCAGGCAGACAGACAGACAGATGTAAAAGGCTCACATTGATTTATCTTTACTGTACACAATCACTCTCCTGAGTTTTTTAATCTATTAAACAAGTGTATATACAGTAATGGGGATCATTTTTGATGGTTGGTATCTCAAGGAGCTCCACTGCCTATATGTAGAGTTGGGCACTTTCTTCCTGATGAACCTCAAACTTCTACTTTCTAAGCCACAATAGCTAAAGCAGACATAATTTAATGCAAGAGATTGCTTGGAATTTTGAATGCAAGAAGAGCCAAGTTTTGGGACAATAAATATGAAGAACATGTTTCTGTTTAGTTGAGTTATAGTCACTTTTATACATTTCCTAAATGTAATGTATTCTTTGAGAAATTCAATACTTTAACAAAATCATTAAAATGTAGGCTAAGAAGAATAGTATCTGGAAAGGTTGCCCATCAGGATTAGACCATGATTCCAGCACCTGACAAAATAAACCAACTACACTGTATTTTACGCATTCTGAAGTAGCAAAAATTGAATTTTGAAATAAATATTGCAGTGACAACTATTTTGAAATTGGATTTTAGAAAAATTATCCTATGATCTGATATGTATACAAGTCAATTGGTTACCTTCAACCCTGGGCTCTAATATGGCATTTAAAATTCAGAATAACTAAAATAATTAAATAGTACAACATTCATCTATTTTCCAAAAAAAGAAATAATTATAATTTTTGGGTTCAGAGGTAACCATAGCCTATTAAGCCAGCAAATTGTGTAAGACAGGATCCAATGATCACACACACACACACCACCACCACCACAGCACACACTAACATTAAGTCATTTCAGAGTCACAAATAACCCTGAACTACAAGACTTTGGGATGCAAAATAAAGCTAGTTATCACAAAAGTTCCAAAATGGAACTAGTGATGTTTAAACAGAAATGAGGTATTAACGGGTTAAGGAGATTCTTCTTCACATTTTCCCTTAAAAATGTCCCGGTAATCATATTTTCATTAGATCCTCTCCTTTTACAAGTTTTGGAGGGATTAAACTGATCAAACAACAGTTAAAATGGGTTGACAGATGGAGAACAGTAAAATAATTTCAACATAGTTGAAGGTGCAAAGAAATAAAGTTAACATTAGACAATTTTTTATCAGAGACTTGAAAAACACTGTAAACCTCCTGACTTGCAAACGCTGAGCCAGAGTGACATTTTAACGCTGTCAAGTGGACTAGGTACTCCATTGTGTAGAAAGCTCTATAATCAAGAAGACTGAGACTGAATTTAACTAACCTCTTCTCCCCTAAAGCTGAACTGATACTCAGTTCTGAATACTATCATAAATAATGATATATATAATTTTCATTATATAGGATTATAACCATGAGGAAGAACCAATACATTACTATACTGAAATTAAACTATTTATATTTGATTATTCTAACTCTTTTCACATTGTATTCTTGCAGCTGCATACAGAAGAAATTACATAAGTACTGTAGTTATTTGAAATTTTTTATTTTATTTTTTTTCTTTTGTTTATGTTAATGGTTTTTCTTTATCACTTTAATATGAGGCCTGCTGTGCTTTCTGTTAGTTGCAGATTTCTTCTACTCAAGCTCTTAAGCCAATAAGGTATGAATTTGTTTACTGAAATAAATTTTTTTTGTTATTTATAATACTAAGATATGCAGAATTCCATTCCCTTTTGTCACCGCAGTCAATGTTAATCTTTAATTTACCAGCAGCAAATGTTAACATAAGAAGGAAATTTATTAATAGCAAACTATTCTGTGTAGGGCAGCACGGTGGCGCAGTGGTAGCGCTGCTGCCTCGCAGTTAGGAGGCCCGGGTTTGCTTCCCGGGTCCTCCCTGCGTGGAGTTTGCATGTTCTCCCCGTGTCTGCGTGGGTTTCCTCCCACAGTCCAAAGACATGCAGGTTAGGTGGATTGGCGATTCTAAATTGGCCCTAGTGTGTGCTTGGTGTGTTTGTGTGCATCATGTGCTGGGTTGGCACCCTGCCTGGGATTGGTTCCTGCCTTGTGCCCTGTGTTGGCTGGGATTGGCTCCAGCAGACCCCCGTGACCATGTGTTTGGATTCAGCAGGTTGGAAAATAGATGGATGGATATTCTGTGTATGTACTGTAATAATTAATATCATAGTACTCTTGCAAATACAATTAAAATTGATTTATATATACTGTATATACATACTGTAAAACAATGAGAATTATTATCCACAGAAAGCCACCTTTGGGGCTTAAGGTGGGATATCCCCATTTATTGCATTTATTATGCAAAAAAATATCTTTTCTGTAAAAAGGCTGGTGAAATGTCGCCCTCTGGTGGTGTCAGTAAGAAATGCTTGGCATATCTCAGTGTTCTTGTCAATGGTGATGGGAGATTGGTGATTTGTTCTTCATGAGCGACTCATTCCAATGAATCATGGGAATCAATTCAAAAGCACAAATGAATCAATACAGCATAACTCAACGTAAGGGCTAACGGCAGCCTCTTTTGTTTAGATGTTTAAAGTGCAAGTGTGATGTCATCAGCTTCTTTCATTTAGGTATGTAAAGCACATGTGCTAATACCACCTGTCTGAATCATGATTCTTGTTCACATCACTTATTAATCTTTCCATTTAGAACTAAATCATTTTCGGCAAAAGAAACTCTTGCGTTCATTATTCTCTTGTTTATCACACAAGTACAATATGGTAAGAACGCATTTATATTAGAACTAGCCTTGGTAAGACAGGTAATAGAATCATTTAAAAATATTTGCTATCACTTGCTTTATGTGTACTTTCTATGCCTTTTCTCTGTATTCACGTGTGAATGAACCTCTCTTCAAGCGTGCTCTTTTAAGCCTGCTTCTCAGACTGTCATTATCTGTGCGGAGCCTTTCTTGCCTCTTGTCTGGTTTTATTCTTTCCGTCTTTGAAGGTGACTCTCTCAGCGTGCGCCTTTACTCCTCCTTGTGCATCTCACGTTTACATTTCCTCTTTTGTCACTTCACCAAAGCCAAAGTGACCAATCACAACAATGACACAGACTTTCAGCATTTTATTATATAGTAGACTGATGTTTTGTTTTGTACAATTTGTTTTTGCAATTGTTGCAAACAGAATGTATAAACATTAAACACATATGGGTCTCTTTGTGTTTTCAACAAAATAGTCACACAAAACTGGACCTTATTAAAATATTCTAATTCACAGCAATCATTTGCTTTCAGGTTTTCTTTAGTGCACACTTTTGGCAGCTCATTGAATGCACTAAGCATGTATTATCCATCAAGTTTTCAAGTCTGAACTGAATCATTACCCAAGAACAAGTTGCAGGTTTCTTGTTTACTTGATTTACAAACATGTCACAGGATTCTCGTTCATTTCATTCATGAACTGAATTATTACCTGAGAACAAGTCACAAGTCTTATTCTCTTGATTTTCAAATGAGTCACACAAATCTCAGTCGTTTGATTTTGTGAAGTGAATCACTAAATAAATATCTAAGAGTCACATAATTCTTGTCCATTTTTGATTCTGAAACTTATTACCTTTAATTATGCATTTTCACTATTTTTCACTTCAAGCTTTGTTCTTTCAAAGAGGTTAATATTATATAATACTAGCAAAATACCGCGCTTCGCAGCGGCGAAGTACTGCCTTAAAATTTTTATTAAGAAGAAAATTAAACCTTTTTAAACTGAGGGAAAATATACCAATAATTAATTGTTTAGGATCTCTTTGTATACCACATTGTGAGTTCGGCCCTCCGGTTGTAATATGACCAAGCTGTGTGCTGAGCTTACTCTTGAGCATGCAATGTACAGTTGGCCATGTGAACAGTAATCTTGTTTCAAATCTCAAATCTTCTGTCATAATCGGTTTGAGTTTCATGGTTTGTTTCAATTACGACAGTATTTGTAGGACTTGTGTTGAAGAGACATTTGGCAACTGTCAAGCGTTGTAAGTATACAACCTGTTTCATCGATAACTTTACATCCAGCTTTTGAGAGTTTAAACATTCATAAACATCAAAGTGTGACTACTGAAATCGTCACCTGTCAATCTAAGATGTTTAAGAGGCATTGGCGGTTGTCAAAAGGTGTAAAATATTTGGCCATTTCGGTACGACAACCGAACAATTCACCGGCAGCCATCAACTCACATGCAGATGCATAGGTGAAGGGCTTAAGCATTTCACTCTTCTAGTGCTCCTGTGTAGAATAATTATCTCCTGTACCGTTATCAGTCCACACCTTGAACCTGTCCCAGTCATCTATACTAATAAAAGGCAAAGCCCTCACTCACTCACTCACTCACTCACTCACTCACTCACTCACTGACTCATCACTAATTCTCCAACTTCCCGTGTAGGTAGAAGGCTGAAATTTGGCAGGCTTATTCCTTACAGCTTACTTACAAAAGTTGGGCAGGTTTCATTTCGAAATTCTACGCATAAGGGTCATAACTGGAAGCTATTTTTCCCCATATAATGTAATGGAGTCTTGAGTTGGAGATGGCGTGGGGGAGTTTCGTGTGACATCATCACGCCTCCTACGTAAGTGCGTAGAGAACAAGGAAGAACTCCAAACAGCAATGAGCACAAAACGCCATTTCACAATTGAGAAGGCAGAAAAACATTATGAAGCAAATGATGCATACAAGCATATTCATAAGTACAGCTACTGCAGAAACAAAGCACGCATGAACCGTAAGTTTATATTAAATTAAGTTCATAGACAGGCTGCCACTAGCGTTTGTAATTTAGTGCCTGCCCATATAAGGCCGTCCATCAGCGGCAATCCAATACAAACACTGCCGGTAAATGTTCACGGGTGAAGGACTGTGCTTATGCAGAGGAAGATGAGATGGTCAGGGTGGTGTTTGGCACAAACTCATTGAAACTACGAGAGAAACTTTTAAGTGCCGGGTCTTAGCTGACATTACACGAGATGGCACCAGTACAGCTGGGAACCTTCGATGCAAGAACACCAAGCGGCTCACGTGAACTGACGCAATGCGCAGACAAAAGCAACAGTTCCAAAGAGTGCTGAACAAAACCGAATTACACAATTGAGAAGGCAGCAAAAAATATGAAGCCTTATACATACAATCATATTCATAAGTGCAGCTACTGCGAAACAAAGCACACGTGGAAAAAGTGAATGTCCTGCTAAAGGAAGACAGTGTAAAAAAACCCGTGCATGCAGTTTGTCACATCACAGATAAAAAGGAAGGCGAGCTGTTTATTGATGCAGTAAGGAACTAATCGATGAATGAAACCTCTTATCTTTACAGCGATTGACAAACACGGAATGTAACTTGAACACATCCTATAAATACGAGCCTGATTGAAAGAAATAATGATAATCAAATCCTTGATGACAGCAACATTCAATAACACTCACAAAACAATTACTGTATATTGACAATCATGTTACGTTATTTTTAAAATGTTCCCTTTTCTTTTCATAACTTCTACTTCTCCACTGCGTACGGGTATATATATATAAATGTATATATATACCCGATCTACAATACATACTTTAGCATAGACAAGCCACACGCTGTGCGCAATTGTAGAGTCTTAAGCCTCTAACGCCGACATTCGAGGTTCGATTCGAGAGGGTGTACTGACTATGTATGCAGCGCTACCGATTCATTTTACCTTCGATCTCCTTGGTTTGGGACGTATGAAAAATATTAGGTTAACGAGAATCATGTTACGTTATTTTTAAAATTTTCCCTTTCTTAGCACAAGCACAGCTGAGAAGCTTCGATGCATGTACTCCATAACGCGTTAAAAATAAGCATTTAATCACACTTTCAATTCCAAGCAAGCGGGAACTTTTGTCAATGCATGATTTCCTGGTACATCCATTACGCTGATGCACACATCACAGCTACAAAAATGTTAGAGTCGGAATAAAGCGCGTTCCTACGACTGATCATTTCGACTACCAGCGAAGCCTTGATAAAAGCATGGTTTTGTGCACACTGAAAAGCAAGCAAAATTAGATGCATTACAGAAAGCGGACTTTGTGGCTCTTACTGGGGATCATTGGACTTCCGTGACCGTTAGTAATTCTAAATACATCTAATTACAAAATGTTCAATGATCACACTGTTTTAGCCTAATGTACAAAATAATTTTGGCTAATGTTACTCAGAGTTTAAAGAGTAAGCTGGTCAAATTACCTTTTATGTTTCTGACTTATTTTTTAAGAAGAAAAACTGCACTTTATGTTGAAATTTTGGTTATTATTATTTAAAGACAATACTATTCTGAAAATGTACTTAAAGTACTTAAACTACCACTTTATTTTTAAGTCTGCCCAATTTTAACCAGGGATGATATTTTTGTTTCTGTTTTGAATTCAAATGCAGTTTAAAAGCTTTTTTCAGAAATTAAAACAGCTTCAGTTTACAATATTCATGTCCATGTCTATTATTTGATTCTGTAAGCCCACTAAAACCGTTTTAAATTAAAAAAAAAATTTGCGATTTGGGGCAAATTTACGTGTCGATTACATACGATTAATCAAGATTAATTCTTACACAGCCTCTAATTAATTGGATTAATTTTTTAATCGAGTCCCACCCCTAATATATATATGTAGATATATATATGTAGATTTGTATATATATGTGTATATACAGTATATATGTAGATATGTATATGTTGTATATACAGTATGTATATATGTGTGTATATATATACAGTATGTGTATATATGTATATGTATATATATGTATGTGTGTATATGTATATATATAACTGTATATATATATGTGTATAGATGTGTATATATATATATTTATATATATGTTTATATGTATATATATGTTTATATACGTGTCTGTATATATATGCCAGCAACACTCATGACAATGACAAAACAATTACATTGTCAATCATGTTACGTTATTATTAAAATGTTTCCTTTTCATTTTACTTCTCCGCTGCCAATCGCAGGTATTTTGCTATATATATAATATAAATAGATAGATATGACAACACCACTCATATCAATGACAAAACAATTACATTAACAATCATCTTACGTTATTTTTAAAATGTTTGCTTTTCTTTTTCATAACTTCTTTAACACACTACTTCTCCGCTGCGAAGCGCGGGTATTCTGCTATATGTATATATACATATATACAGTATATATATATATATATATATACACACACATATATATGTATATATAATGAAAGCTGTTATCTTTACAATGGTTGACAAACATGGAATGTAGCTTGAACACAACACGTCCTCCAAATACGAACCTGATTAAAAGAAACAATGATAATCAAATCCTTGATGACAGCAACACTCATAACAGTCACAAAACAATTACATTGACAATCAGGTTATGTTATTTTTAAAATGGTTCCTTTTCTTTTTCATAACTTCTTTAACACAGTACTTCTCCGCTGCAAAGCGCAGGTATTTTGCTATATATATATATGTATGTATGTGTGTGTGTGTGTGTATGTATATACTGTATATATATGTATCTGTGTGTATATACAGTATATCTATATATGTGTGTCTATGTATGTGTGTATATGTATGTGTGTATATATGTAGATATGTATATATATATATATGTGGATGTATGTGTGTGTGTGTGTCTGTGTGTGTATATATATATATATATATATATGACAGCAACACTCATAATAGTGACAAAACAATAACAATTACATTGTCAATCACGTTACGTTATTTTTAAAATGTTTCCTTTTCTTTTTCATTACTTCTTTAACACACTACTTCTCCGCTGAAGCGCGGGTATTCTGCTATATATATATATAGATAGATAGATATATATATATATAGATAGATATGAGAACAACATATATACATGGAAACCACTCAGTAAGTGACAGTTCTTTGATCGATGCTGATCACCTCGATAGACATGTTAATGGGGGTACGGTTGGAATGATAAAGGAAATGGGTACCTGAACAATGTAAAGTAACTCAAAAATACCTACACAATAACTACAATCGTAATAAATGAACAATAAAACAGCGGAGAAGCCGTGGATTAAATAAAAAGGCTGTAGTTATCAGCAGGGAGACGCGAATCCCGTGGCGAAGCAAGGAAGGGAATGTAGAGACTGGAGCGACGGCCGGCCTTATATAGGCAGGCAGCCAACAACGTGGGAGGCATTGGGATGGGGGACCCAACACCACCTCACACGGTGACCGAGCTGCAGGCTATGGACGTATATATGTACGTAAGTAGGATTCAGTTAGCGTTGGGTACCAAATTTCTTGAAGATTGACCCGTCAGTAACAAAGACCTTGAAAAGTTCAATATGGCGGCCGACAGTGGCATCATATCACCGAAATAAGTACCAAATTTCAGCCTTCTACCTACACGGGAAGTTGGAGAATTAGTGACGTTGGAAAGTTCAATATGGCGACTGACAGTGGCGTCATACCACCGAAATAAGTACGTACATTGGTTACGGTTAGCTCAGGGAAGCCGCCTACCAAATTTTGTGAAGATGGGGCCATGAATAAGAAAGTTCAACATGGCGGATGTTATTGACCATTATGACCGTTACGCGTAGAATTTCGAAATGAAACCTGCTTAACTTCTGTAAGTAAGCTGTAAGGAATGAGCCTGCCAAATTTCAGCCTTCTACCTACACGGGAAGTTGGAAAATTAGTGACGTTGGAAAGTTCAATATGGTGGCCGACAGTGGCGTCATACCATCGAAATAAGTATGTACATTGGTTTCGGTTAGTGCAGGGAAGCTGCCTACCAAATTTCGTGAAGATGGGGCCATAAATAAGAAAGTTCAACATGGCGAACGTTGTCGACCGTTATGACCGTTACGTGTAGAATTTCGAAATGAAACCTGCTTAACGTTTGTAAGTAAGCTGTAAGGAATAAGCCTGCCAAATTTCAGCCTTCTACCTGCACGGGAAGTTAGAGAATTAGTGATGAGTGAGTGAGTGAGTGAGTGAGTCAGTGAGGGCTTTGCCTTTTATTAGTATAGATGAAATTACAGCATGTTTAATATATAAATTAAGAAATTAATACATCATTCATTTTCAGTTTATTTAAGGGCGATCAATGGATGGATCAAACGAATCAAATTAATCAAGTGAATCGATCCTGTTAATCGGGTAGATTTAAAGAATCAAATCAGCAAAGTGAGCTGAAATGCCCTTCACTACAGTTCAGTCAGCGCCCATTCCTTTATTCTGATTGGCAGAAATAGATTTAGCTGGAGCTGGAGCTAGAAGCGGGACATAGGTGATGACAACTCTTTTCCAGCTATAGCTCCTCCAGCCTAGAAGGGAAACAGATACTGTGAGAATAGACATTCTCACCCCTTAGTACACTGTCAGGTTCCCTTAAAATTAGTCAAGAGTGAAAATCTGCATGCATGATGATACAGTATATATATCAATATCCATTATTTTATTCATTTAATTCAATTCAGGGTTGTGGGGAGCTGGAACTTACACTGCCAGTACTGGGCTCAAGACAGGAACCAATTCTAAACAGCACAACAGTCTATTGGAGGGCTCATTTATGCGCACTCCTACTCATAGTTCTAAGGATGATTGTGTGACTGAATTCAAATTTAATTAAAAAAGGCAATAATAATTACAGTGTAACATTTTGATATGCACATGGAAGTGTCCTACTGCATGACTAGAGGACATAACATTGAGTTTACAACAAGAAATTTATGAATATTAAACCAGAAATAATCAATGATCAGTTTATGTATCCATTTTATGTACTGTATATAGTTGTAGTTTGATCTATATATAGTCCTCTTTGTAATATTTTGATACATATTGTGTCACACACATACAAATGAGAGACACCCTCAGGGCTTATTATATCCTATGCATCCTGGGTTAAGGGTTGGTGCACTCACTCACTGCCTCTCATAGACCAGAAGATTGACAGAATGAGGACCTCTGGCATCACTTCCAGTTGTGGAGTCATTTAAGCCACCTCTGCCTGCCGGGAGTATTCAAAAAGGCCATCCCCAGCAGAATTCAATACTCTGCTTTTTGACTTGCATCAGTAAAGTTGTTAATAGCCTGGCTGTGTATTATGCAACTCATTTGTTTCAATCGATTACCAATTCCATAGGTATCCACCTTTGGTGTCCCAACTTTTCATCTTAGTCTGGAACATTATATTTCCAATTGTAACATTAATATTACATAATTTGCCAAACAATCAAGATAATCTTTGTACAACTTAGGTAAAACAAGAAGCAGCCACCAGTGTCCATTCATTGTATTCCTGTGATTTAAAGGTCTGAATTTACATGACTTACTGAAGGCAGATAAAATGTGCTTTCCTAAAACAAATGGATCAAATGCACTGTAAATGAGAACAAATAAAAGAAATCCAAATGATTTTAAGGTTTGAAGGATATAAGGCTAACGATTTTGACTTATTTCAATAATTTACTTTTAGATTGTTCTACAGCTGAGGTATCCCATTTCTGTAGGCTGCAGTTTGTTGACGTTTTTGCTCATGCCATTGCTTTAACAAGAAGCCATTTTACACTTTAAATCGGACTCCTTCCTTGATTCACCTTTTCATTTTCATTTCCATATATCTGCATATCAATCAGCACAACAATCAACTGTGCATTTCTAATATGTTTTAGTTTTTAAAACAGTACAGAGTTCCATGTGGCTGGTTCATTAGAGCTGGGTCACAAACTAGTTGTACAAAATGTGGATAATTTATAAGCTTATCAGCCTTTTCTGATTATGATTTATTGTGTCTATTAAGCAGAAATAAAAAATAAATTTGACTAAGGAATCCTAAAGGGACTAGATACTATTCAGCATAACATTAATCATATGCACAATCGATACAAAACACTGTAAGCCATGGCATTCAACTTAGTCTATGGAAGGCTGCAGTAGAAGCAGGATTTTATTATAGCCAGCTTTTAAATCAATTTCATGTGCCTTACTGAACTCCAGCACTAGACCAGCTCAACACTTGTCCTTTCCAGCCTCCCAAATCCATACTCTACAAGACTTTTGGCAGTGAGGTTTCATTCTACTCCCGAATGTAGCTACCTCCAGGTACAGATGGATTTCTATCATTCTCAAGAATGGGTCTTTATTGCCTTTGTGCCAACAGGCCACACTACCCTCTAGTGGCACCTAAGTCCCTGCACTTCTTCCCCCAGCATTCCCTTTAAAAGGACAGAACATATTGACAATTCACAGACTAAACAAACCATGTACAAAGAATAGTTTGGCTCTATGGATACCTTGCAAAGATACAATGCCATTTAGTCGACAGGAGATGTTGCTATCACTGGCAGCTTCTCCTTCGCACTGATTTTTTTAGAAAAAGATCAGACATTCCTATCAGATGTTGCTGCTCTCTAATGTTTAAACGAATTATAACATTACTCCATTCAGGTATATGCTCCATCTTTTTATTGCTGGTGCTGTTGCTTGTTGCATTTCCAGGGTATGAGACACACATGCAAGTTTATCATTCTCCACAATGCCCTTCTTTTTGCATGGATTTAAAAGTTTGAGCTTCACTCTCTCTTTCTGTATCTCTGCCAGGGTAATTTAGATCCCTTTACATGTCCTAAACAGCCTTACTAAGATTCATACCTCTAGTTAATTGTAAAGACTGACATTTATACCAGGAAAACAGTGAGTCAGATTAACAATAAAGAGTTTCTGATTAAGATTATGATTTTAATTAAAATTAACAGGGATTGTGGACTGTCTTGGATTAAGCTCAGTAGCTGTCTGCAAACTAGAAGAAAGAGTGAAACGTGAAGCTTAATTTTGAATGAACCACAATGAAAAGATTTATTTTTATCTAAATAAAAGTTGGGAAAGAACAAAAAATAGCAACCTCTGTGCCACTCCAGGAACCAAGTTTGATGCACTGTAAGCAGGTTTTGAATTCACATTTAATGAAAGCTCATATATAAAGAGCGGTACTTGCAGCATAACACTATAATAATTTACATATTTGGCGACTTACAAAATTTATGATACAATTGGCTTAATTTCTTTTGGTTTTTCGAATGGAGCACAGTCGGGTCAAGTGACTTGCTGATGGTAACAGTAGTGGGATTTGAACCAACAATGTCTGGGTTGGAAGTCCAAAGCCTTAACCACTACATTACACTCCCATAATTAACAAGAAGAATAAAATGCTAAAATAAAAAAGGCATTACAATGTTTAACACATCTCTTCTATAGTAAATGGTACTCAGAAAAAATGCAAATTAAATTCATAGAGCACAACTGGAGTAGATGGAGTAGAAAACGAATGGATGAAATTTACTCATCCATTTACAAAACAAACCAATGGCAATGAGATTCACTATTAAGGGACTCCATCTCGTCCATTATGGGGTGTGCGGAAGCACAGCTTTGCTGATGCCATTCCAAAACATTATCAACATGTCTATATGTATAGTACTCAGACTGGGGAAGAAAATTGGAGTTTGCAGACACCTCCTTTAAAGCATATGAAAATTGTAAGTGTAATACATGGGGCTCAAATTCTGACAACTTAGCCACCTATGTTGAACTTGTTTAGAATTATTTTCACATGGGCGAATGAATCAAGAAATCGAAATCTTGTTGCTTTACATTCATTGCTTTTAGCCTTAAAGCATTTACAGTTAACCTCTGTTTCTTATAATGGATCAAGCAATGTCATTAGAACCAACTTCATGATTTATAATAGGCAAAGTATGCTTACAGTATTCCCTACATTGATTTACTACCTCTTTTAATGATATATGAGGTGTGTTCACTGAGGCCAGGAAGACCAACCAGCTTGTACATAATTACTGCTATTTTTATCATTAGTATTAACACTGCGAATAATGATTAGGGCCAGCAAAAGCTGAAATATCACGGGAGTTTAGTAGAAACTGCCAGCTTCTACTGGTGTAGGCTTCTTAACATGTTTTTTGACTTAGAGAAAATTAGGATTTTAGAGAAGTTTTCCATTTTTTATGATGTACTGTGTTTAAAATAAGCAAGACACTAACGAGGAAAAACATTTTTAAATCACTTATTTAACACCAATTTATCTTTCGTACTATTTGAGTTAAGTAATTTATATATAATCTAAAAAAAATCTTATTTCATTCCCTCTGTCGTGGATGCTGAATTTATTCAGACCCCTTCACTTACACAGAGTAACTTGGATGTCATGGGTTGCTTTTTGTCCCGACATATACTATGAATTGTGGGACTTCATATGCACAAGTTTGTGCCTTTCTAAACTTTGTCCAATCAGTTTAGTTTGCCAAGTTGTAGACACATCTCAAGAATAATTAAAGCAAACAGGATGCATCTGACCATAACTTGGAATGCTACAGCAAAGGGTCTGAATACTTCTATGAATGAGAGATTTCAGCATTTGATTTTTAAAACATTTGCAAATGCTATCAAATGACAAATTTCCAAAGACACTCTGGCACTTGGTTGGATGCTAGCCTGTTTTCAGCCTATTTTAGAGGCCTCGTACCTTGTTGGGTTCTGGGAATATCAACAGCAGTGATTTATAGTTCAGGAATGCAATTTAAAAGGCAAATTGAGGCTTGTCACTGTCTTGCTTCAGTGGTTATAACAGAGTTTACTTGAAAATGAGCACCAGCAGCAGTGTTATAAACTTCCTCACTCAAAATTTCACCCTTACATGCTTTTTTCTTTAAACTTGTTTATTCCACCATTACACAGTATTGCCACAGTGATACCCCGAATCTTCAGGCAGACTCTCTCTCTCTCATTTAGGAAGCAGATGATCTGGAAGATGTCATGTGACACCAGCAAGCCCCACCCATCACTCCACCTGTTCCCCCTACCAAAACACTAATAACATTTGTGGATGCTCACCCTGTTGTCTAATAACCTAATGAAAAATTGAGAAAGATCAATTTTGAAGGCTGTAAATACGTTATGGCAATATATTTTCCTCAATACCTGCAATTAAAGCAAGTTGTCCCATGTGGGTCTCTGTTGATGTTATGATGATGTTTTACATTTCATTTTTTGTGGCTTTTCATGTTTTTCTTGGCTCTGTTTCACCCATTTAGGGTTTTCAATCTTGGACAATATGCATTTTAATGCAGTTCAATATTTAAGTTTGTTAAAAAAATTTTTAATTGTTTTTTGTTTGCCATGGTCACTGTCATTCATTGCTGTGCTGTTTAAGAAATGAACTGAAAGTGTAAGGCATTTGGCATTAATGTTGACATGGAATTAAGGGTCAGCAGTGATGCTCAGTCACTCCCTAAAGACTGCATATAAATCCTTAAGTTTTTAGCTTAGTAAAGTTCTTGTTTTCGATCCCCAGGTTAATAGGTATGTTTCTTCAAATTAAATTTTTGCTTTATTTGCTTTTATGGGCTTTCTTGTTTCAAATTTTGCCTTGACTTTCAGTTATGTTTCTCCTCCTGATCCTTCTCTTTGTTCCCATCTAGCAGTACAGTTGGTTTCTTTGTTTCTTCCCAAACTAGGTATATCACAGTCCTGATGAAGGTTACACACCTGAAACATTGTGTTTACTTTGCAGAGTGGAAATAACTTCTATTTTTTTTGCAGATGCATGCTGACACAGCCCTTCATAAACTGCACAGTATATTTACATATACAGTACTTATATAAACCTTATGGTTTAGAAACTAAATGTTGTAGAAACACCACATTTTCCTCTCTTCCCTACTCTATATTCCATAATGAAAAATGGTGTTAAATGAATTTTATTCCTGTATCCAGAATTCAATCTGTCCCTTTCTGATCCAAGGTCATACTTGTTCTGTTACAAGAATGCATTTTGAAAATCTCTTAAGCAATATCTTACGCTTTTTTGATTCTAGATGATTACTGGATACAGTTTGATCACTATAATTTATCTTGTGGTCATATTTTTGAATCCCAGTACTTGTCTTGTTTATTACTGATTTGACAGTGGCTTCCTAAACTTTCAGCCACAATATTTTTTTCAAAAAAAATTACTAAAGCTAAAACTATTCAGGAATATGTTCCCTTCCCTTCACTCCATAGTAGACTTAAATTAATATGTTCTTTTACAAGGTCCCTGTTTGGACTAACACAATGTCTGAATCTATCTCAGGACCAGACTAAGACATTGAATACGTAGTATCATGAGGTAGCTTAAGAAGGGATGCTATATCCGTAACTTTAAAAAAAATACAAAGGCTCATTTTTAATCTTTCCTCTAACTTCATACTTGTCCTGTACTATAAACAATCGGAATATTTCTAAACAAAAAATTATTTAGCAACACGTATATAATGTACCTGTGAGTGGACATGCTGTGATTTTTTTGTTTTCTGGGAAATAATCTGGTGTGCACAAGCAAACCAGATACTGTCATGTTCATACCAAATCTTATAATATAAAAACTAAACACATTTTGATATTTCTGCATGTAACAGAAGAAGAAACAAAGAGTAGCTCAACAGGATAGTCATATATAAAAGGCAAGGATAAGACATTGACAAAATTATTAAAAGGGGGTAGTATTTACACTTTATTTACACTGGAGCAGCAATCTGTATTTGATATACTGTCTTCCACTTTCTGGACATTAAAGTATGTAGTTTCTATAAAAGTATGAAGTGATCTGAGCAAAGACTAAATTGAATTGCCACCCTCTTTTTGCATTTGATTTAATGAAGGGTTATCAATTAGCGTTCCCCCTATCCATATAGCCAGCATTGTTTGCAAAGTGAAAGAATATACCCTCTTTCTATGGAGGAATATTTCAGACAAAATTATATAAATAAATACACACATAACTAAATGTATTGTGAAATGTGACAGTACATACATAAAAATACAATGATATGTAGGTATGAACAATTAAATATATCATGAAATGTGTTTGTTATTTGCTTTTTTCTTTATTCATTTATTTACTTATTTCTTTGTCACTGCACATAACATGAAATGGAAACTGTCATTATCTCCCATGAAAGATGAGAGAGTGGTAAAATCTGTTTGGTAAATTGTTGGCAGAGTGCATATAAATCTTTGGCCATCGAGCACTACATTTATAGACAGAAATCACTCATCATAAGGAGACTTCTGAGAGGATAAGGAATTCAGGGCTTCCTGAATTAAAGTATCCACTTCGTGCAGTAATTCTAGCCAACTACTTCTGGCACTCATGTCAGCCATGGATGTGCACAGTCACAACTTTGAGATTTCGCTTGGCTTGCCATGGGAATTCTGTGGCTCACAGACATGTGCAAAGTTGCAACTGTGAGCATTCACTCTAATGATGATTCATCATTCAAAACACAGTATTTGCTAGAGAACACTGTCTCAACTGTCTCCAAGGTGAAAATAAAAGTTTTCATTTAAAGCCATATGTCATATTGCATGTGGTGTCACTGAAATATATTAATGAAGAAATAATTAAACAAACACATAAAAATAAGCAACAAAAATATAACTCATGATGCATTGAATTATTTATACTCACATATAAGTTTTTTTTATTTATTTATTGTCACGTTTCCTAATACATTTATTTATTTACTTAATTTTGTTTGAAAAATTCTACCATAACTTTCCACTAAAAACCAACAAGGGGCGAATTTAATTTAGATAAGTTATTTTCTACCTTATGTAGACAACATAACAAAAATGAAAGCAATTTTAGGAAATCTTGTGGGCATTGCAGATATCTTAACAAACATTTCAGAAATCTTTAAGTGAACAGGATGTCATTAAAAAGTATATGATATATGCTAAAATCTTGAACTAGACATATTGTTATGTATATATAATTAATTTTAAGCTATCTTAAGATAATTCAAGACATGCTAAAATTCAGTTTGAGGGATCTCTATGCATATACTGGGATAGCCTCTGACTCCACACAACTCTACATTGTTATAAGAAGGTGAATGACTGAATTTATTATTTGTGAAATTTATTAAATAAATTAATAAAGCACATGGATACAATTAAATGTCATGTATATAAGCAGTGTGCATCAATTGTTTCACTGTTAGAACTTTTTATAGTTAACACTTTCTCATAGCACCAGTGCAGAGGTGTATGCTACCACATACATATACTGACTTGGTAAGTATTACATACATGGAGTCATGACTGTGACTTTTTTTTTTCTTTTTAACATTTTAATGAATTTATTAAAAGCAAATAACATTGGAAATCAAATGAGAAAGAGAGCTAGGCCAACAGAGTAAAACATTAATAGTAGGATAAATAAATAAGTAAGTAAGCAAATAAATAAATGAGGGAAGAGAATCCGCTTCTTCAGTTTAAATGCTTATTTTAAAATGTTATTGATTAGGTCCTGCCAGGTTTAAAAAAATGTTTTGCACAGATCCTCTAAGTGACAATTAGATTTTTTCCAATTTCAAATAGTATATAACATCAGTAACCCACTGACTTAAAACATGTGAATTAGGATTCTTCCAGTTGAGCAAGACAAGTCTACGTGCTAGCAGTGAAGTAAAGGCAATTACAGTTTGTTTGTTCTTTTACACTTTAAGCTCATCTGGGAGTACACTAAACACAGCTGTTAATAGATTAGGAAGGATTGTGAGACCAAGGCTGTCTGAAAGGCATTTAAAGATTTTGGTCCAAAATGATGTCAATTTGATGCATATATGGCTATGACTTTGAATGCTCTGCTTGGTGGTCAGCAAAATATTTTTAACCTACTGTATTAGAGCTGCCTTACAGCCAACAGCATACAATGATAACAGATACCAAACACTGTATGGATGGATTCATAAATATCAGGTATATATATATTCATAACAAAGATATTTCTGGGTATAGAAGCACATGAAATAGCCACAACAAGAAAAATAATAAAAAAGAGAACAATGAATGGTCAAGCTATCCAAAAGGGAATATGAGGATCTAAAACAAAAACAAGCCCATTGGGGCTGCACTTTTTTATTTCCCATTTTTCTTTATTTCCCTGTAATTTTTCATACTTCATGTCCGTTATAAGATAAATTACTGTGATAAGGCCATTGTATTGACGTTATTATATCTTCTGACAAAAAATGTGTACAGGAAGTGTTCTATAACAATATAAATACTGTAAATACATAAAGACTAAAAAAAAAAATAAAACCTTAAAGAATCGCTCCCTCACATTTGGGGTGTCATCTTTATGGTGCCTAAGAAGAGGATCCATCTTGGTAGGCATCTTCTTTCAAATCTCACAAAGTTGTATGGAAGGCTAGCTGTTGTAGGACTCCGAGACAGCACTGTCACCTGAGGTCCCGGTTATAAACTCTGCTGGGTTTGACATGCTATCTGAACACTGAAGTTCCCCTGCCTTTGAAAAACTTTGCACACATTCAACATAAAATGTAGAAGTTCAAAACATTTAATAAGTCCAGTTTAAAGTCCCCTAACTACTATAAAAATCATATTAAATATAGATGTACTGTCAGATATGAGTGCTTAGGGAATCACTACAAGACTACAAAAACAGTAATACTACCTCTGAATGAGAGGTGGTGCTGTCGGTAACAACTGTTCCTCATTTGCCTTCAGGATTGATCACTCACAACAGAACAGATGTCACTTCCTCCCCAGGCAACCCGGATGACATGTCTCTTCCTTCCAAGAAAATATATATAAAGCATCATCAATGGATATCAGTATTCAGTAATGAAAACCATGTCTGTGTGGCTTAGCAAGCAGGGCTGATTTCATTCTGATTAATGATCTATATGGTCTATACTTTCGTGAACAATTCCTGGTTAACTGTTTATTTTTCTTCCATTATACAGGACATACCATCGTGTACCCCAATCCTTTTCTGTGTCTCTTCACATTCATTTTTTCACTATATTGTGATACAGTACCTGCCAAATAATACAAAGAGTACATGACAAATGTTTCACCCTAGGCGCTGACATAATGGGAAGCAAAGATGTCGTGTACTCTTTGTATTATTTGGCAGGTACTTTGTCACATATCTATGATCTGCTTCTTGCGACTGAGAGGACGTGGCAGATGTTAGCTGACTGGCCAACCAACCACAAGCGTTATCTGGTAGGCAACTATTTAAATAATCAGATAGAGATTCATACCTATGAATACATATCTATGTATATCTATATATAGACAGAAATATAGATAGGCATACCTGTATATAGATATTTATTTATATATATATACAGAGACAGAGAGAGATGGAGAAAATTGCCTTTGTGATAAGTGTACAATTGTTACTGCTGTCATTCATATATAAATACAGTATTTACTGTAAAATATAAGGATGTGTTCTCAAAGGCTTTTCTAACTTCTGTTAATTAGCAGGCTATGGGTGACAATATCTAACTTTATTCAGTGATGTTCTTTGCCTTTGATCCCTTTGTTAATTAGTTTGTCTGTCTTATTTTCTTGCATTTACTTTTTCATGGTCACTTATCTTCATTTTGATAATTAAAGACTTGAGTAGCCACATTAGTAATTCAGCTTTTACTTTACATATTATGCAGGTATATGCACTAATTCAAAGCTATTAACATTCATTCTTTTTCATAGAGAGGTTTAGTTTAATACAAAGTGAAGGTGAATAAAGCACTTTGCTGGAGCTTAGTAAATGGAATGTTAAATTACAGACCTTTTTAATCCAATGTAACAATTTAAGGTGACAGGGAGCTAAATCTCACATTTTTGAACTCTTGCCATGATGCATGAACTCAAGCGTCCTCAAGTGTGCTTAAAGAGGAATGGGGCTCTTGATCAATAGTTTGCATTCTGATTGAAATGTTTCCCCTGTGAATCCAACCCAACAACTAACAACATATTAGTGTTTTAAGCTGTCAAAACTGATAGTGTGGCTTTTATGACAAGATGTACAAGTTTGCCTTTGGGAACTGTCCACAGAGTAATTGTGCTGTATTTCACAAAAAATGTGAAAAGGTTTTCCTTTAGGTTTATTTCTATCAACCATGTGCACATCACTTTGTTCACTGTTTTATTATTTTCTGTTGCAAAAATACACATAATGCATATATTTTATATATATATATTACATATATATATATATATATATATATATATATATATATATATATAAATAAAATCCTGTGATATTATGTCACTATAATACACTTTCATAGTGAATTTGTTCAGTTCAATGATAGTACTATATAGAGTAGAATCTGAGAGGAGTCATCAGTTTATGGGGTTTGTTTCATCTTTATGTGGTGCACGATAATTACAGATGTAATTTTTAATTGTGAAGAAAATGTACTCAACTAAGTCAATTCTAAAATATAATTAAGGCTTTTAGTGCTTAGGTAACAGTCAGGTCTATCTTAGTCCAGCTACGATCAATACAGTGAAATTTAGCCCTTTATCATCATAAGATGTAAGCACAATGGTTCTAGAGACACATTGCACCATTGCCAAAGGATATCACTGAAAAGAGATGCTCATGTCTGTTAGTCTGGAGTGGGTTACAATCTAATATGTGCAGATTTCGGCTCCAGTCATTTTAGTAGTTGTTATTTGGCCAAAAGCTCTCCAAAAGCAAGGTGTTGCAAAGAATAATCATACAACATCCCTTGACGTTTCTTGGTCGGAATATAGCATAACTGTATCCCCAGGAAAAAAGACAAAGGAGAGAAGTAAATTGCTCATCAAAGAAATGGTGAGTAGTTTATCAAAATAGACCTGGATGATCTTTAAAAATATTGCTCTAAAGACAAATAAATCAAAAGCTGATCTTTGCTGTCAATACCTGGCAGTTGTATCTAAAGATAAATTGACATTTTATTTAATAATTATAAATAGATATCAACATTTAGTGTTACTTGAACACCAAGGATGCCTTCTACCTCGTATTAAGTTGGGGGTAAAAATCTGAAAAGAAGTATGTAATAAATTGTAATGAATGAAAAAATAAGATGGAGTAAACATTTTCTTACATCACCAGGGCATCATTTAGCAAGACCACTACTAAGAAGCTACCAGTAGAAGGAATGATTCACAACACACCTTAGAGACATTGCAAAAAAGGAATTGCAAAGGTTTGCAGAGGCAACCAGTGCAGTATAGAATAAGAGAATGGAAAAGGCAATGCAAGAGAGAAAAACGGAAAAAGATACCTTGGTGAGAACATTCAATGTTTTCCAAGAACATTAATGAGAAGATGAGCCCAACTACTAAGAATGATGGGGATAGTGTGTAGAGACACCACAAGGACACAATCTCCTGTAATTCTTCATACCTACAGAAAGTACCAATGAGAGTATTCGCAATTTCGTAAACTCAATACTGGAATGTATGTACTGTACATACTACTTTTCGGATTACAATATTATAGTACTTGCGACTGGGAGCCCGATCGAATCGGGCTACAAATTCAACGTTTTACTTTCTCTGCAAATAATTATTTGTTTTGTTAAGTCCTTGAAATGATTTTGTTATCATGGCACTGATTTGTGTCTTTCAACCCGTGCTGCATTTGAGGCTGCTCGAGCTTCTTCAGTCACTTGTGCACGGCTGACACAATGTCTGTCAGCGTTAGTAGCATTCTGTAGCGCATGTTCTTCATCTGTCCTTTGTGTCCGATTTGCACGATGTCTTTCAGAGTTAGTAGCATTTGTAGCCGTACGCTGCTCATCCGTTTGTTGTGCTCGTTGTGCACGTGTGGTCGCATTAGCAAGTCTACGTTCCGCACCAGTCATGTGACTTCGTTTTCTATGCATCCTTCCCGCGGCCACTGCTCTTGTGGCTGCTCGAGGTATTGCTGCGAACACCATACATACGGATAGTATCAAATTATATATAAGGATTCCTTGAGGGACAACAAGCATAATGCCACGTGCACCTTCCTAAGACTCGCAGTTGACTTACTATGGGAATTCAAGAGTGTTACACACAAATAGAGCTGTGCTTTGTACCTATTTAACATCAATACATTGATATTAGTATGTATGATATCATTACATGGTATTTTTCATAATGCAAGATACTGATACATTGACAGTGGTTTTATGATCCTGAGTGAAAGGAGGAAATCATAAGATTAGAAAAAGTTGTAACATATGGAGAAGTCTTTTCCTCATTGTCTTACCTGAGACAAAAGGTTATTTGATGGTTTTTGAAGAAAAAGAGTATGAAACACTGATGCCATTAATCTTTGCTTAACAAAATGGCAACAACATTGACAGAAGATAGTTTATCCAATATCTTTATATATAATATGCTACTGTGGCTGTCTGTTTGTCTGTCCAGGATTTTAAATCACCTGTAGCTTGCAAACCGTTTAAACTATTGACCTGACATTTCGTACACATATACTACGTGATGTCTACTATCCACTTTTGGGTGATGATTGACCTCCAAGGTTATTCCTCTTTGTATTTTTATTTTATTTTATTTTAGAATCAACTCTCTGCAGTGGCCAGCAGGCCGGCCGTGTGGCACATGCATATGGGCACCGTTCTCATCCCTATCACCTTTGCCGTCACTTCCTCTACCTCTTCATATCTTAAATCCGTCTTGAGGCACTTTGAAGACTTAAGTGCCAGCTTAAGTGAAAAATTAAAGAAAACAGTCTAAGTAATTGCAACACAAACACTGACTAAAACTATCAGTTTTAACGTGAAAAGATGACAACGAAAGAAGAAAAGAAGCGGGCTGCTAGGGTGGAGAAAAGAACAGCTACACAGAAATCAGCAAGCGCATCAACCTCTGAGCAAATGAATGCTAAACGTACAGCGAAACAGTAGGAAAACTGAACGCTCAAGTCAAGTGTATTCACTGAGTGTTATCGTGCAGTGCACTGTTACTGGTAAATCATAATCACTAACTTCAATGTCATAACCAAAATATTTTAACCAGAAGAGTGCAAAAAATAATTTTGGACCTCTGTTTCTTCATTTTGCAACAAAGTTTGGATGCTGTTGAATACTTTATAATAAGGTTGTCGTAATAGTCATGAATTACAAGACATGTGCATTACGCACCTAAATACCTCATATCAAATCAGCAACCATCTCAAAATCTTGTAGACAAAGAAAGTCAAATACACAAAATACAAACAAATATACAAATGACAGTACTAATAAAATATATATTTTAAAATGGTGGGATAATCACATTATTGATGTAACAGTTTTTATTAATTTTTTTTATCAGTTCCCCTGAACTGCTTCAAGAATATATTTATTTAGGGTTTTTGTGGAAACAACATGTACTGTATTTTGTTTTATGTTTATGATTTTGGTTTATTATTATATTATGTTTATTATGTTGGTTTTGAGAAAGTAAAAAACGTACACAGTTATGCTACAATGTCATCTTTGTTTTGTAAATAGGCGCTGCTATTTTGTGAACTGCGGAGGTCACAACATCTAATCATGTTAATGTGACAGGTTTACAATTTGATAATGGAAGCCGTGTTCTTATCTGATTTTGAAGATAATCCTTGTATTAATGTGTGGTTCTTTTGGTGATATTTAACTTCATAGCTTTAGAACTCTGCTGTTATTTTGGGTACCACAATTTTAAGTTGGCGATTCAGTCCTGACAATTGACTGGCTTGACTTTTGGTTCTAATTTTGCATTGTTTTCTGATTAGTTCCATCTCCTGATCTTTGCCATTACACACTTTTACTGTACTTTCTTGCTTAAGTCAGTACAACTTAAATAATAATGGTACAAGAAAGAATAAACAATACATGAAAAATTGTGATTTTTTTTTACATATACCTGATAGTGTCCATCCATTCTCTTCAAGGGTTACCTAGACATTTTGAGTCCTGTTAGTCACCAGTCAATTTAAAGCTCATATCTCTACTTAATTTGATTACAAGTATTAGAGAGCTTGGTGTGTATTAACATTCACTACTGATTAGCAGGACCTTGGTTTTTTATCCTTGGGTATCCCCTATAGAGCTTCAGAGAAGGCAAGCATGCAGATCTGATCCCTGGAATAATGCAAAAAAGTCAGTGTCCCTCTAGACTGTCTGTTGCCAAATACAAGGAAAAAAGGGATGAGAGTCAATTGATTCTCTGTCTTACTTTTGGAAAGAAGATTTCAAATATGCTAGAGAGATGTGTGTGAATCGACACTGACCATTTCTAAAGACAAGATGTTCTGTATAATTAAAGGCAAGCCAGTTGTTTACCATTGCCATTAATCATTTTGTCAAGACATGGCATTTTACTGACAGGATGTAGTTTGTACTAAATGAAGTCCATTAGAAATAAAGACAATGGTCATTTATACCAGCGCTTATTCAAGCTTTTTAGAAGTCCTTGTGGAATCTATGGCAACTTGTTTTAGTTACTTTGTTTACTGATTTAATAAGACTTTTACTTTTATTCACATTCAGTGTAACATGCTCAAATATCTATTCACAAAAAATAGAAACATGACACAGGTGGAGTGATGTGTGTTTAAATAGTTATAAACTGTATATAGATTAGTGTAAAATACACTTTTAGAGTTAGTTGGATTTAATTATCCATCCATACATCCATTATCCAACCCGCTATATCTTAACTACAGGGTCACAGAGGTCCGCTGGAGCCAATCCCAGCCAACACAGGGCTCAAGGCAGGAAACAAACCCCGGGCAGGGCGTCAGCCCACCGCAGTGGATTTAATTATTTTGATTTAAATGCCTGTGCATTCTTTGCCTCTTAGAATAACTTGATTACTAGAAAGAATTTGTAAAGAATCTGTAAATTTCTGTTCTACATTTCAGTAAGATAGGCAAGCAGAAGTCATATTATTAGAGGGAATATCAATTTATTTTTGTTTCTTAATCTTGAGTGTTTGAGTATGTAATAATTTTTTGTGTGTTACATTAGGGCTGTTGAAAGACGGAAGGATTGGCCGGTGGGGCAATAAAATAACTTTGTGCCTAGCCGGTATGAAATAATGGACGAACCAGCAGAAGCCGGGAGTCAGGAGCAGTTTAATACCCCATATGTTAGGTGGCAGTGGTCCTTACAATGGGATCTAGTTGGGATGCCTGCAGGGGTGCTTAGGATATGGAGTCCAGAAGTGTAGGTAGGGCTGTCAGAGTCTCTATGTTCCAATAGAGGGTACTGTCGGGGTAGGACCAACCTACTTTCATTATGTCCCAGAAATGCTTCCCAGAAGAACGTGGTGTGGCCCCAGAAGCATTCCTGGGTCTGCTGCCACACATGGACAGGTCAGAGTTGGAAGGCAGTGGGCAGCACTCGGCAGAGGAGAAATGAAGGAAGGATTGGTGATTTATTGCTCATTTACTGTACTATTGTGGCTTACATTTGAAGAGTATTGTGGAAAGTGTCGTGGGAGAGAATGAAAAGCCTTTATTTCATACTAATAATGTGTGGTGTATTGTTGGGTCTGTGGTTTGGGGATCTCTGATACCCCTTTGTGGTTACAGTAGCTAAATAACAGTTAGTGAGACCTTGGTTCAATTCTTAGCCTAAACAGTTAGTTCATTTTCATTGTTTAGATATGCACTAATGTTTCTTCCTGCACACCAAACAATTTTATTTGGTTTATTGGCATCTCCAAATTGACCTACTATGAGTGTGTAAGTGACTGTGCATTAAAATAACAAGTGGAAAAAAGTGTCTGGAAAAGTAAATCAGACAAAGTCAGAATAAAGTTTTAACGTGCAAACAATTCAAGGCACTGACTCCAGGAACTCACTAAGCTTGTCCTTACTGTCATATTAGTTAACTCCAATTCAAAGTCAGTAACAGACCCCATTCTATTAGCATTGGGCACAAAGCAGAAAATATACCTAGATGTGGCACCAGTCCATCACAGGATGCACTCAAACTCTTGCACAAGGCCAGTGTACAGTTGACAGTCAACCTAACCCACATGTCTTAGTGATGTGGGTGGGAAGCTGGAGAGCAAGAAGAAAATGTCTTTATAACCTGTTAAAGAAAATCTCAAAAAGAAGGAGCAACAAGGCACCCATTTAATATTTTCAAGTTAACAACAACACATCAAAGACATTTCACAAATGCTATTACAGGATATAACTTGATAGTACAGTAGTCCTCAAACTACAGATTCTTGCAGGATCACCTATCGTATACTATGGACTATGGATTCTCTTCAAATAAAACAAAGCTGTAAAGACCGTCATACATTTAGGCCCTCAACTGCCTGATGGTATGCTTAACACAACTACTCACTAACAACATATTCCAACATGCTTGTTTCTTACCTCCAACATCTTCTCACCAGTATTTCTGACCTATCATTCTCCCAATAATGAGCTTTGTAGCACCCCTACAGCATGCTGGGTAAACATGCTACCTTTCTGGTGGTGTACTACATAATTATGTGGCATAATGGCCTATAGTTTTGGCAGCCATGTTTAATCGGCCAGTTCACATATGTTATCAGTGCCACTGATCTCTCTATCAGAGCATATAAAGATCTAACTGTTGTCCTGAATAATGCTAAACCGTTTACATCTACCAGTCTCGACCAGGTTCCCTTTGCTCCTCCTGAATCTAAGGTTCATCATCAGCATATGCTGTCTTAGAGAAGCTACAGCTGTGATCCTTGTTTAACTGTTAAACACCCTGACTGTCTGCCATCTTCCTACAACTTGAGTAACGAGAAGAGAACCTGCAAATGTATAAAAAAAAGTCATCAGCCTTCTGCTCTCACTTAACTTGTAAGGGTGTTCTCCCCTTGAAACTGCAAGATTCCCTTTCTTATTCTAATCTCTGTCAGAACCATAATCTACAGTACATTAGGAAATTCTGCTGTGACTTACAGCTTTGATAGTTTTTTGACAACAAACCCAAACCACCACAATTACTATTATGTGTACAGAGAACAATTAAATTCTTTCTTGTTACCACTTTCCATCACCATTATCACCTTACCTTGAAACTTGTCTCCATCATCACATCCTGCCAATTCAGAAGTATTGTTTTTGCCTTCATATAGCACTTTTTCTCATTTAATTTATTTACAGCCCACATTCTTGACATCACTGAACTATGTGAGTGCATTGCAAATGAAATGGAACACATTCCTACAAGAAGAATGTGGCCACAGGGACTTCAAGTTGCTCAAAATACTCCATCGACCTCCTAACAGTATCTTTAGTTGTGGTCCACATCACCCACCCATCCTGGGCAATGTATAGCCTACTGGTTCTGAACCATCAGATCAATTAATTAATCTAAGTAATTCCTCTATTAAGTGCAGTTAATTATTTTGCAATATTAATAGTATGCATTAAATGCATTATACTGTAATACAGAATAATTAATTTTTGTGGCCTGCAGAAATGCTTGTCACTAGCAATTAAATAATTATTTTCATGAAATATGTGCTGCTGCATCTGGATAATACTTTGCAGTCCCACAGGTCTGTCATTATATATTCCTCCTATTCAATTTCAGTCTTCCCTGGAACTTTTACTCATTCACTTACTTGTAGTTTGTTATTCATGTTTTATTGCATACATGTCAAAACTAACATAAAGAGATGGAACTCCATTTAGGGTTGTGACCAGCATTGTATCCAGTACTGCCACTGCTTCTACAGATCAACATGCGCATCAAGTTATTATCACCAAACTGAAATTTTAAAGTTTATTCCATTTTATGAGGGATTTTAGTTTTAGGAACATTAGCTCATTGTGTTGCATAAGGGTTTAGGGTTGAATGATATACCAATACTAAAAAAGTACTGAGAAACCCAATTTTTAAAATGGTACAGTATCGACATTACATTAAATTTGGTGCTGGAAGTAAACAATAGTTTCCAGGCTCTTCTTGCTCAGCCTTTTATTAACGTCATTGGAACTCCAAGCGAAATCTTCCATTCCCCAAACTACTTGATATAATATAGCTATTGCATCTACCTTGAATTACCACATACACCCCAAGACTCTTAGACGAAACACCTCCCACCTTCTTGCTACTTGGAAGAATTTGTGAATTGTGGCAAAACAATAACAGCAAAAGGAAGGCATGCATTTGTACAGTGGAGTAAAGAGGCATGCATATTTGAGAGCTCGTGGAACAAAGCCAGTGTGTGACTGAAGTCAAAATTTTGGTATATGTCCATTACTTCAAGGCTTTACACAATAGCTCTTCATTAAAGTTAAGGTTTGAATTCAACAGTACTTAAACAATATCAACTCAATGTTCTATAGTCTTATCATTTAATTAAGCATTTTACTTTTTATAAAAAAAAGATTTATCAGCTTCAGCAGTTATGGAGTTCATATAAATTCCCCCTTAAACATATGGGTTTTAAAAGCAAAGCACATTTTCAGTAACAAATCAAAAAAGGAAATGATCACATAACTATCTTCAGCAATATTAAAAAAAGTTAATATTTTAATTATTTAAATCTTAAAGTAAGTATTAAAAGGTTAAAGAAACTTTCTTTTTCTCTTATCTTCTTATATATGTATATATAAGAACATATGGCTTATATATATAAGGTATATAGGCTATTCAGCCTATATACATCAGACTTCCAATAAGATTCGGAGTCCTGCAACGTGCAAAAGTTCGCCGACCACACTGCTATTGTGGGCTGCATCAGGAGTGGGCAGGAGGAGGAGTATAGAAAGCTAATTAAGGACTTTGTTAAATGGTGTGACTCAAACCACTTACACCTGAACACCAGCAAGACCAAGGAACTGGTAGTGGACTTTAGGAGGCCCAGGCCCCTCATGGACCCCGTGATCATCAGAGGAAACTGTGTGCAGAGGGTGCAGACCTATAAATACCTGGGAGTGCAGCTGGATGATAAATCGGACTGGACTGCCAATATTGATGCTCTGTGCTGAATATACTTCCTTAGAAGGTTGGCGTCCTTCAACATCTGCAATAAGATACTGCAGATGTTCTACCAGACGGTTGTGGTGATTGCCCTCTTCTATGCGGTGGTGTGCTAGGGAGGCAGCATAAAGAAGAAGGACACCTCACACCTGGACAAACTTGTGAGGAAGGCAGGCTCTATTGTAGGAATGAAGCTGGGCAGTTTAACATCTGTGGCAAAGCGACAGGCGCTGAGCAGGCCCCTGTCAATCATGGAGAATCCACTGTATCCACTGAACTGTGTCATCTCCAGACAGAGGAGCAGCTACAGCGAGAGACTGCTGTTACTGTCCTGCTCCACTGACAGACTGAGGAGATCGTTCCTCCTCCACACTATGCGACTCTACAATTCTACCCGGGGGGGTAAACGCTAACATTATTCAAAGTTATTGTCTGTTTTTACCTGCATTTTTATTACTCTTTAATTTAGTATTGTTTTTTGTATCAGTATGCTGCTGCTGGATTATGTGAATTTCCCCTTAGGATTAATAAAGTATCTATCTATCTATCTATCTATCTATCTATCTATCTATCTATCTATCTATCTATCTATCTATCTATCTGTCTGTCTAAAGGCATACAGTTCTCTGACTGTGTGTAGCAATTTACATTGTATTTGACCAGATAACTTACTAGTTGTGTAGAAATGTAGCAATGTAGTGACTTAAAGAAATGCACACCATTTTATGTATGTGTGAAAATGTTCTCTTCATTTTGTATGAACTGTTTTTATTTAGAATTTCACAACATTTTAAAAAAAGAGGACACCCTGATAATGAATTATTTGTGTCATACTTAATGTCTGGACTGTTGTGTTTCAGAAACTGTGGAATTTTGGAAACCTCCATGTAATGCAGCTACTGTCAGTGCTACAACACAGCATACAGTAGCTAACTTAAGTGACAAAAGTTAATTTTCTCCACTGGGAGCTCCCATTTGGAAACGGTGATCACAAGAAATTTCACAATGGGAAACTTGTATTTCACGTATGTTTTTTACGTGTTAATAAAATGTCAAATGTAAAAATAAGAAAAATTAATAAAACGTTGATTGATATCTGTTTAGCATATAAAATATCATGGATTATAATGAGAAAATAGATTCTTTACTAAAGGTACCCTGTTGCATTGGCGTCTTGCAAATCTCAGAATCTCAGCAGCATATTGCTGAGATAGACAGGAGGCAAATTTACAGCATCTTCATTAATTAAAGAGGAAAAAGTCTCCTATGTTGTTATAACAGATAAACTGGTCTGTAGTGTTAAGAGGGTTACCCCAATGGAATGTACTATGTGTTTACTATGTGCTTCTGGGAATTCAGAACTTAAGGAAGAGTTTATATTGACAGTGTTAGACAGCACCTAATCATGTTTGTTGAGGCCTACATGGTTAGTACAACAATGCTAATAATACAATGAAAGGCAGCACTTGGACTCAAGATTTGCCAAGCTCATTTAGCTCAGTTGACTGAACTTTCTTTTTTGCTGTTCTCGGCTCATAACATCTATGAGAAGATAGCCATTGCACTAGTACTATAAAATAAAGACATCTGAAATACCAGCAGTCATTTCCATATAACTGCTCAGTTTACTGCAAAAGCATGCTCATGCTTGGGCACTGAGTGAGGCAGAATTTCAGAATCAAGACTGGGGTGTGTAATGACTGTGAGGAAAGAAAGAAGTCCAAAGATTTTAGTCAGGAGAAGAAGCCACCAGAAAGTCAAGAATTTTAATGTGCATAACCTCAGGAGAAAACCTTACATGCAAAAGCACAACTGTCAATTTTTGTATTGGATATTTAAAATTGATTAATCAAACACCAAAATTACAAATATCAAACAAATATCCAGTGGCAGCCATTTTTTTGCAGCATTCTACTGGATTTCAACATATGAAACTATTTTAATTTTCAAACTCAAATCCAAATAAACAGCACAGCAGCTGAGACAATTTCAAACTATAATTCTTATTGTGTACTTCTCATACACTGAGCTCTCAACAACTGCAAAGTGCCTCAGACTCTCCTTTTCCTGGAATGAGATTTCAATTTATGAAAACAAGTCAACAGATTTTTATTGCTAGACATGAGCTATACTAATTGCAATTTTAAATCAATAGCACAACTGGTATATTAGATTGCTTTTAAAAAGTTGTTGGCTACACTCATCTCAGCCTAAAACACTAATAGCACATCACTATATATTTTAAACTAAAACATGCAAAAAAAGACATCATAAATGAATGCATGGTAATCAAGTAATGGAAATCACCGGAAAATATTGCTGATAAATGTACTCTGTAGGTATCATTGTATAGAATCATTTGAGACAGCAAAGACTTTAATGGGCGGAAAAGCTTACAGTTATGCATTAACAGACACAAGGCTTTTGAATCACTTTGACATTAGGCAAGGACAGTCTGCAGATGTTAAAAACTTAAGTTAATACGTTAATCTGTAAACAGCAAAGCAGAACACCGATGAACAAGCTACAGCAAAATTCTTGTGTTTGTGCCACACACTCTTAAGTACATGTGTGTTAAATAAGAAAAAAAACAGGTGTTGCAGAAGCTCTTGGGAGATAAGTTAACTTATTTATATTTTTCAAATATTTGTTAATTTGAAATATGCACTTAGAGAAATACAGCATGTGTGTTGTCATATAATTTTGAAATTTTTTTTTATTTTTATTATTATTTTTTTTTTTTTGCTAAGAGGATGGCCTTGATGTTACCAATTTTTAGGTGTTGCTTGCACCAGGAACTGTGGGTTCTTTTTGCACTTGTCATTACAATTCTCGGTGTGGACCTTTTTTGTTGTAGATTTGAAACCAAAATTTTTGCAAGGGCCAGTATTCTTAGATAGAAAATTATTACTTTATTATTTATATTATTATTACTTACCAATGCACACTACACATTATTAGGAAATTACATATTCTAAATGTACATCACATACTGCGTGCATTATGCAGCAAAACGGGTTATCTTTTAAAAAATAATGCTAACTGTTACACTAGCTTATCCTTTTGGACAACTGAGCACTGCTTCATTCCAATTACTAAATAGTTATCAGAAATTTACTGTAGTATTTTAAAGGAAATTAACGATGATTAATAATTACTATTAATTGTATAGATTAATAGTAATGCTAGTTTAAAAATCAACTTACTACTTTAAGAAAGTGATCTTGTATGCACAGTTTTTGGGATACAGTTTACTCCACATAATGAAGCTTTTTTGTCTTATGCTCTTGAGACTAAACACCTCTTCTAAATGTGAACAAGGACATACAGTACCTTTTATATCAAGTGTGCTGAGGCTACCACTACATCGGGAACTTTCCAACTGCATCTTCCACTGCACCGTTATCTCCACACTGTCACTGGACTAAATGCACACTTCTACAGTGCATACTTAATTCTTGTGCCACAGAAACGACACTAACATCACGTTATTTAATAAAATACTATTTGCTTAAAAATTTTGCATGCAGTTTTATTTTATTTGGTTACTGTGAACTCAGATTTTGAAAACAGACATTTAATTGTACTTTTTAATGACCCGCCTTGAAAATGTAATGAAGTAGGATTGATACTAAACAAATATACAAGAGTATTTGCATTTAAAAATACTTTAAAAAGTACAATTTCCTACAAGATCTACTTAACATCCAGTAACAAAAGTAAATGTAATTCTTTACTTTTCATTACTGATTTCTGTTAACATTGCTTATCATTTATTATTTGTGTTCTGTCCTGATAAACGTGCCTTCATTTTGTGGGTGGTGCCATAGGAGGCTGGGCCACACTGACATCACGACTGATGGATACTCCTGGACACTTATTTTTATTCAGGAGTAAGACCCTACAGTCAAGTATTAAAGTTGTTTGAAGTTGCTTGTAAATAGTGTTTTCTTGTGAATTTAATAGTTTTTGGATTGCATTCTCTGACTTGTTTTCTTGGAACTGCTTTTTGGGCAACTGCTATTGAGCATTCTGCTTATATTTTTCTATTTTGATAAATACATCTTTAATTTATAAAGATTGTTGGTTGTCCTTTTGTACATAAGCCTTAGGGTTATAGTCATCCTCTCCTTTTTGGGGCTTTTTGCTTTATTTCAGGACTTTTATTTTGCCAGCTTTCCTTGTTTAAGGCCTGCTACATTGGTGGCCAGACGTCAGCTGTAAGGAGTAGGTCAACTGGTGTGACCCTCTCCTGGGCTAGCCAATGACTGTCTTGGCCTGCCTACAGTGTGGCTATATTTTGAATGCCTCACACTCATGAAATTAAGCTTTGAAATTCATTAAACATATGTTGAGATTCCAAAATATACGTATCTGTACACCCGGACAGTGAGAAAATGCAAGACACTGATCTTTATATCATTGCGGTAATGTAGTCACATGTCGCTTGCTCCTGACTGAACTGCCAAGCAATGACCTGACAACAAAAGCACAAAATTGTGTTACAAAAACACAATGCATTCTATTTCTAACATTGTTAAAAATGCATTTAAACAATAAAGAATTGTGACTAATGAATTACTTGTCCTCAAAAACCCATAAAAAAATTTAGAAGGATATTTTTTTAAAAGCCAATGAATATTGTAAAAAATCTAAAACAAAATTCGGATCATTGCAGGGTGAAACCAAAGGCACAAGTGTATAAAATAAACAAGTTTTATTTCTGCCAAGCAAAGACAACGATCATCTTATGAAGTCCAAAATTAATTTTCAACAATCATGTAGTATAAACAGCAGTATCAACTAAACATTATCTAACCATAGTTGGCGATCAAGCATAAAGATAAAATATTAGTAATGTATACAGGTGGAAATGTAAGAAAGATGCCCACTCTGAGAATGATAAGTGTTGTGATTTGATGCACAAAAGTATATATCTTTATATAAAGTATATATCTTTATGTATATCTTTAATGGTCTTGGATATTAAAGAATTTGAGTACATGATTATTTTTCTGCATTGTGAAATGGAGTCTCACACATGATGGAAATTGGACAAGGCTTCTACAGAGAACATAAGGGGAGGCCATGTGGAATAGTGGGTCCTTGACTAAGCAGCACAAGGTTCATATTTAAGTTAATAAATAAATAATTTAATAGATGGCTTGATCTCCTCAGGTAGATGTACAAGCTCTCGCAGCTGCGGGAGGTAGGTGGTTTGATTGAGACGGAGTGTACCTGCATGTGAGGGTGTGGTTGATCTTATTTGCTCCATTGGCTTTTTGGGGTTCACAATCGAGGCACTGTGCCCATGGAGGCACATGAGGGGGAGCAAGTATGGCAGAAGAAGAGGTGAAGGAAATGAAAGGAAAGAAAGAATGGAGGGTAGATAACACAAAAGAGAAGGTAGGAATGCTGGAGAACGGGTGCAAGAGTGTAAGAAAGAGAGAGAAAGCAAGCAGCCAGGAGGAGAGCACCTGGGAGAGCATGTGGCTGAAGAGAATCACTCCCATTGAGTATTTTGGTAGAATGGGAAGTGACACATGCCTCATTTCCACATAAATCTAGGAAGGCAGAGGGAGTCAGAGAGGCTCAGATGGGGAGCCCTGTTGGAGCCATGGATGGCTGCAGGGACCCGAGCCATGGTAACGTAAGGTTCAGATGGAGCAGCCTAATGGGAGTGATGGAGCAGTAGGGACCTGAACCTTCATTCTGCAATTTCTGATCAGTATAAGGGGAGGAGATGCCTGGGTTCAAGTGATGCACCAAGGATTTTAAAGGACAGTTCCTTGCCATTATATTTTAACGACATTTTTATGGATATTTATTTGATTGAGTTTTAACCTCCACAATCACTTTGACTTTTTAGGATTACTTATTTATTTATGGAGTTAAGGCGCTGCACTATTTATTTGGATTACTGTTGTTTTGACTTTGTTTTAATAAAAGCACTTTTAGCACCTACCCCTTGTCTGCAATGTATGTATCCTCATTCCCTGACTCATCTTGGTTACGGTATCCCTAAAGGCCACAGAAGCATGGAGCCAACCCACACCATCACAGGCCAGGATCTTCCCAGTTCATCTTACTACCAACTACCACCATAAGACTTGGCCAGACTAGACCATATAAATGGGAAAGCTGGATTAATTAAAGTTAAAAATATTATCTTAAATATTCTAAAATGCCTCAAAAATCGAGAAACTGAGAAAAACTGTAGCTTGTGATCCATAAGGCAACATGGATTCTTTATAAATGAAAAATATTTATTTATAATCAAAGACATAACAAAAAAGCTCTGAAGAGCAAAAATGATGAGCTTAAAAGGCAATCTTAAGCAAACAAGTCCCAATACACAAAAGAAATGGCAAATCCCAAAGACAGAACAAATAAATCTCAAAAGCCAGAAAATCCAAAGAAATACTATAACTCATGAAAACTCCAAACAGACTGTAACAAAACGCTGCCTGAGCGTCTTTCCAAGAATGAATGTCCAAGAATTAATTTTTCATTTTTAGTTTCAAAGCTATCTCTTCACAATCATGGTAAATGACAAATAATCATTCAAAAATTACAAAGCAACAATAGAACAAATAAACCCAAGTTGATGCTTAACATTCTGGTACATTTTCTTTAAAATAAAGTAAATCTTAATTACTGCTGTTACAACGTCGACATTCTGTTTGTATGTAGGTGCCAGCATGAAGGTCTGTGTTGGTTTCTAAAAGTCTTTCTGGCTAGATCTGTTTTTTAATATTATTTTGTCTCGCATTTTAGTTTTAGTGCGAGGCTTAATAGTCTTTCCAATTTTGATCTCTGATTGTTATTTTGATGACATACATTTGTCTTTTTTTTGTCCCTGTGGCCTGCCAGTTATACCAGAGGTAATCAGGATATGCAACTAACACATACACACTTAAAAATTAATGCTTTAAAAAAATTCAAGTAGAAATAAAAAAATGTTGCATTTCAACAAAGATTACTTCAAAACAAAGAATTAATACACTGCAGTAATAAAAAGTAATGATAACATATATAAGGCTAAACAGTTAAACACTGTAACAAAAAAAAAAAAAAATTGCAGATTATCTCAGTACACAAGAATTCTACAATTCATGCAAATAAAGCAACCGTTTCACTGACTTCAAAGCCAAGATATCAGGTTGGAGTGATGGCAGTTTGAGTCTTAAACTTGGTTTTCACATTCTGCTGACTGCATCACTTTGATTTTAATGCAACAAGCACAGAAAAAAAAACTAATCTAAATTCTTTTTATGTCTCAATGTTTTTCATCATTTTAAATTTATTTTACTGTTGCAAAGGTTTGGTTGACATTATGCTGTCACTTTGTTCATATCCACCTTCTTTTTAAGTTCCCAAAACTAAATCCTTTTAAATACAGCCTCAGTGTTGTTTCCTTGTTACAGACACATAATGTATAGCATACTTATTCAGTTCCCTATAATTTTATAACTAAGCTTCTCATACTTTTCTTTCTTTCTTTAAAAAAAGAGAGCATCTATCTATCTATCTATCTATCTATCTATCATATTCTCAAACCTGCTTAATCCACTTAAGAGTTACATGGGGCCACAATTAGGTGCAAAGGAGGAAAGAGCCCTAGACACAGCACTACTCCATCACAGGGTCTGAAACCAACACTCAGTGGTCACAACAGTACCAATTACCACAACTCACATGTCATTTTTGGATGTAGGAGGAAAACCAATGTACCAGAAAAACCCATGAAGACATGAGAAAAAAATAAACTCCACAAAAATAGCAACCAAACATGGGATTCAAATTCAGGACGCTGGATCGGTGAGGTAGCAGCAGCAACCTCTCTCACTATAAAAATATTTCTCTCCTATATATGGCCCCCTGATATATAATATAATATAATATAATATAATATAATATAATATAATATAATTACTGGATTTCACAAAAATAATTTACTGTTTACTGTCCATATTTGGTTTTTAATTTGTGATTTTCTGTCAAGTGGTTCAGAAAATAAATTGATAGACAGACTTTACTTTTATTTGGGCAAAATCCTGCCTTTAAAATAACTTTTCAATAGGAGGAGAAGCAAGACTAATTTGCAATGAAATTCTCAGCTTCACTGAATGTGATAACAGTTTAAATTGCATCTTCCTAAATGACAAAAAGCCATCGACATTCCTCTAAGCATGCAGATAAAATGAACCTGAGGATATGAAAGACAATAATTAGAAGTATTTTGTTATCTTTGTAACACAGTACAGCAAAACAGCTTTACTGATCATCCATCCATTTTCAGTTCTTAATTTTCATTTTCCTCAGTTTGGTAATCAGCAGTTCTGATTATCACCTCTTGAATACAAATACGTAGTTTGCAGTCGAGTCTGGTCAAATCACAATCTGGTTCCAACAGTAAGAAAACATTTACTTAATAAAGCATTAAAATTTTGCTTGTTTTATAATGTTGTGTGCGGACAGGACATCTGTTATTGTGAAAATAATAACATTTATGGCAAATATCCTATTAAGTCTGACTTTTTAAAATTATTTATTTTTAATAGGTGCATGTTCTATATTTGAATAAATGCAAGTGTTATTGGCTTTAAAACATTTTGGACTTTTCAGTAAATAGAATTCAGAAGTGGAACCCGAATTAGGAGTACTAGACAAGGGGATGTTTCCATGTAAGGGTGTAGAAGAGCTGCATGTATGTTCAGATATGTGAGTTCAAACATCCATTGATTTCATTTATACATATGCAAGACAGTCTAGAAAAATACAGGCACATGCATTTTATTTATGAATGTGTGTGCATTTTATAAACAACAGGATATGAAACAGATCATTATTTAGTTTACAATATTAACAGAAAATCTGTTTACAACCACCAAACAATACAGCTGCCTGGCTTTGGATGCAGAATAGGAAACTGGTACACTTTGACAGACCTCTACACCAACACAAGGAATAACATGTAAACAGCAAACCCTCATGAATCAAATCAAATTTGAACCAACATCCCATAGCTGTAATAAGCTGTACCATAACACCTCCATCCTATATCATAATATAACTGTAGTTAATGTTCCTTAAAATTATCAAATACTATATGACAGTGTTAAACTATCTGCCCATTAGGGGTCAAGTTTATTATTGTATAACTTGCTGAAAAGTGAATAACAAAATGTGCAAATTTTAATAGCAAGAGTAAGAAACTAAGAATGTGAAAGGCACTGTCATTTCACAGAAAGGGATGAAACCGAAGATAACTCAAGACTCTACAGTTATACCAATTTATATTTAGTTGGTACGCATAAAAGACACAAGGATTATGAGCCTTATGTAAAATGCAGAGACATGTTCGTGATGCTGATTTACATTCATAACAAGTGATGAGTGAAACAGGTAAGTTTCAGTTTGCATGCAGTTTTGTAAAACTGACGCTAAAATTTGTTTCGTAGTGGATTTAGCCACTGCACAACTCGCTCACAACTCTCAAAAACGTTTTTAAGGTTTTGTTGTTGGAGTGGAAAACAACAAATATTTCTCCCTAAAGCCCTGCTCACACTTACGTGTTTACAACTTCTCTGCATTTGTGTAATGCAGGTAAATTGCTAGCATACCAGCCAAATTAACTCTATTTAGGGCTCTTGTTCACATCAACCTGGAGGAACACAATGCATTTTTTTAAAAATGTGATATGCTGCATATTTTCCATTCAAAGACATACTTGAAGGCACCATTGTGTAACATTTCTGTGTTTTCTCCACAGGAAAGTCTAATTATGTCTAATTACAATATATGGACTCCAAATCCTCCCCTTCCCCTCTGCCATTATCCAGCAACAACACTTTCCTGTTTCTTGATTCCTGCAAATAAGGTTGAGGATATGCATTCTGGAGCCATAAGTTTCTGTTCTGTTTTTGATGCACCTTCAGCATTGCAATGGCAGATGTTATCATAATTAGTGAGTGGGGATTCTAAAACACATGACAAGAAATGAGGCTGGTGATTTTGTTTTCACTAGAGATGTTTATTTAAATACTATTTGACAAAATTAAACCATGGAAATGCTTCCAGACAAGATAAATGTTGCTGGAAAAGGAACGTGGTTTGTTTCGTGAACTGTTTTGCACTAAAATGTTTTGCTCATTTCTAACTGTAACTACACCTCTTCCAATCTAAAGTTTGCCATAAAGATGAGACCCTATGTCTGTTGATGCCAGATGCTGTTTATTATTATTATTATTATTATTATGTGGTACAAAAACCCAGTAAAATCCCAGGATTTTGCTTAATCAGATCTGCTAGGGTGATGCACAAAAGCTAACCACATAAGGATGAGCATAACTGGTTAGAACTGTGGCCTCTTGTCTTCATAAAAAATGATGCCTATAAATGATGTATCAAGGTCATTTCCAGGAGGCACCATTGACAACCTCCAACCTAGAGAGACATTTCTGAGTACCAAAAGCCTAGTAGGCCTTGCCTGAGGGTCTGTTCTTGATATCCCAAGACTGAATTATCAAATCACATAATACACTAGTAAACTAGTTTAGATCATATTGAGCAGTACAACAGAAAGGAATCAATTTCATTATTGTGGCTAAAGATTACCTTTACTACTTTGCTTGCCTCATGGATTAGTACAAAACCCCAGAGTTATGTTAATAAAGATGAACGTGGAATGATGTTTAAGCCTTGACAGAGTTGATATAAAAAATCAATATGAAATTAAGACAAGGTGTAGTCTTGGGCATGTGTAAGCCATTTCTGCGACCAGACTTTAGTTCTTCTATTCTCATTGTTAGCATTGCTTTAAAATATATCTGCTATAAGCAGAAGTGAGAATGTGAAGGGAACAACCAAATTATACTCAGGCACTTCAAATAAGAAAGTGAGGCATGGGTTTTTAACAGACACAGTTTAAAGAGAATCTGTTTTTGCCATAATATATAAAATCTCATTTTGTAAGAAAGCCTATTGTATATTAATGATATTACTCTTTTAATTTTCTCATCCAAAATTACGAAGCATTTCTGCCAGTCAGAAAACAAGTATGTTGCTTAGAGTTAATGCACTATAAGTAAAAATAAGCATAATGTTTAATTGATTTAATTCAGTTATTTAATTAAACACTTTTTGCTGGATGTTTAATGAAACCAGTCATAGTTAAATTATTCTGCGGATCTTACTATATGCAAAATTCTTTGAAGACAGAAGAACAGCATTGCTACACCTGGCCAATAAGGTATCACAAGTGTTGTGGTTTAATCTCCGGCTTTAGTTTTTTTTCCCATTAAATTTCTTTATTTTTTGGTTTTCTTTATGTTTTTTATCTTGTTGTTCAATGGTTATCTGTGTGCTCATTAAGAATTTCAATTCAGCGTGTTCTTTACCCCTTGATTCTTATCTTTTGACCCTAAGGAGATGTCCCTCCTCTGAAGCTACTGCTGAAGAACTACCCTCAGTTCTATATAAGACTTGAACTGTCTCAGCACCAATGCTATAGCATTAGTTTTTCTCCTTTTGCTGTTAGGATCATTTTTGGATTTTTTAAGCTCTCTTCTTTTGATTATTCTGGTATTTGAACTCTGGCTTAAGTTTCAGGTTTTGATATTTGGGTTATGGATTTGGCTTTGTTCTACTTTGATTTGCCTCTTGGGCATTCTTCTGTTTCATTTTTGCATTTGTTTTGCTTTTGAATATATTGTATTTATAAACTCTAGCTAACTTATGAAAAATTATGGTTTACTTGAGAATGAGCCAGGTATTTCATGGTTCCCCTCTCCGTTTTGAGTGATTATAAGCTATTATAAGCTGTGTCCCCTTTTTAGGTGTGTAGGCCAGGCCACATATTAGCTCAATGGTTAGAAATGCTGCTTCACCAACTCAGCATGTTGAGCTCAAGTCACATACTCGGTCATCATCTCTGCAGAGTTTGCACATTCTCTCTGTATGCATTGGTTTTAAACCCACATCGCCAATGTTATTTTAACTACAGATTCTAAATTGACTCCCCGTGTGTGTGTATGAGTGTGCCTGATGATTAATTGAAAATCTGTACAGAGCTGTCTCCTGCCTACAGGTTTGGATTAAAAAGAATGCTAAGTTGTATTAATTTTAAGCTTAACTTTCAATTAGTAATCTTTCTTTCACAAAACTTGTATTTATTTGGACCCCTAAATAATAGAAAAAGAAAACAGGTGTTGGTCAAAGAAGCATTATCATCAGCAGCAGTTTACTGGCTATTTTCCAGGTTTACCTCCTAAATCTTTTTCTTCTGGTTTCCACCTAACTTTCAAAATGCCCACCACAACACCTCTCAAGGTACATTCTTCAAATTCACAAAACGTATAATGCAACTTCTTTCCCTTTGCCAGTTTCTTTTCTAGTATTTGCATGATAACACATTTCACATCCTTTGTTTTCTTCCAAGGCATCAAACAAGACTGCCTGTCATTTACTTTCACCTGATTCCTGATTCTCTAGCACTCTTTCGACCACCTTCATTACCTGCTTCAAAAGCTTTGCTTGTGTGTTATAACCTACACTCCAGGCTCTTTCTTTGTTTACTGGAATGAGCTCACTTCTCCAATTTGCAGGAATCCTTTCTTCACACATAATAATTCTGAAGTTGGTGTATCAAACATTCAACTTCAGAACTTTCTGCAGCCTTTAACATTTCCCGCATCACTCCAAAGTAGGATGGTACCATGATTACTGCCACTGTCTCACAACTACAATGACCAGGGTTGAATCCCACTACAAGCCTGAACTGGATTAAGCTGGCCTGAGAATAGCATGTTCTGTTCTGCTTCACTAAGAACTTTTCTTCCAGCTAATGTAAAAAATTAATCACATTTATTTTTAAATATTTTACAGGCAAAGAAAGACAAAATAGTGCAAGGAATATTTAGAATTACATGATAAAAGTATTGTTTAGAAACCTTCTATTAAAATGCATAATATAATGAGGATCTACAAAAGCAGATAAGAGTTCAGATAATCTTTCCATTGGCATGCAAGATGAAATTTATGAGATATACGGCTATGGGCTCTAGAATAATATTACTTCTTCATCTTCCATATTTTTGCTGATTAATCTCATTAACACAGACTCTTTTTTTCTATGGGCAATTTAGAAAATCAGTACACACTTCACCACATCCATTAAAATCTTTTCTATTAATAGAGAATGTCAAAATAATAATTGCGAGCATTTATCTAAATGAAAACCCTAACAGGGAAAACAGAAGAAAATCCTTTAGGGAAGAAGGGGTTTCTTAGCTTAATAGAACATGAACCTCTCCATTTGTCTTTTTGTAGTTTGTTTGCAAACACTTTCAGCTAACAAGAAAAGGTATTTACTGATAGTTTTGCATTTTAATCAACCTACACTACAGTAGTGGATCAGTTAGAGTGATTAATTTCCTCAACTGAGTAATGAATTTGTTCAGAATGCTGACTTAAATGTAATTTCTTTTGTCAACAAATGTACTAATTTTCGAAAAACTATAGTCTCCATTTCTATTAAGCAACAATTAATTTAATGAAAGAAACAATATTAAATAACAGACTGTTTTCAATATTTTTTCCAGTAGTAAAATGTGTTTTTAAATTACATAATCATATTGTAATCATACAATTATAATTGAAAAAAAAAAACAAATGGTCATCCACTTCAGAACTCAGTCTTGCCTTGTGTCGGGATAGGTTTCAGCCTCTATGCTACAATGAAATAAATTCATTGGTTGTTCATAGCTATAAGACAAAAATATGTCACACAATCGTTTTCTTCTCAATGTGTTTTTATCATTTGATGTTAATACCTTGATTTTTTGTCTTGAAATTTGCAAATCAACACCTGAAAATGTCAATTTCTTGAATTCATAAAAGAAAATAAGCAAAATAATATCAATAATTATAATAATAAATAAGCAAAAGTGTTTTAGGATGACAAGAAGAACAGAAAAATGTAATTCTTCCCTAAACACCTAACAATTCTTTCCTAGACAAAAAAATATAATCTTCAAGTGAAGGTGTGGATAGAGTTGGATGAATCCATGAAGAATTGAACTTCAAAGACACTCCAGTAAACACTCGTCTCAGAAGAAGTTCTTTTCGAAGACTCAGTCAAAAGTATATTGGACATTGCCGAGACTATTACCAGCAAGGATGGGGAAAAGATGACCTTAACTTGGAATATCATTGAGAGGTGGGAAGAGTATTATGAGGAGCTCCTAAACTTAACAGGTCCATTACTATGGCTGATTATTATGGATATTAAAAGCTGTATAGCAGCAAAATTGCAGAATAAGAGACAACCTTAACTGCACTGGATATTATGGTATTTTGGCTAACCTTTACCTTTAAGGCTGCCTGATGTGTGGGGGCAGTGCCCAAGGACTGTGTCACGGATGCCAGGGGTGACGACCCGGCCGGGACGCCTTGGAAGACCGGAAGTGGGCGTGCGCCCATCTGGGATCACGTGGGTGCTGCCTTCCTGGTTGCTTTGGGGGCCACGGGTTCAGGGCATGGAAGCTCCACCCTGTAGGGGCCCGTGGTCACCGCCAGGAGGCGCCCCAATGCCTTGGGGACCTGTTGCCCCAGCACTTCCGCCACACCAGGAAGTGCTGGGGGGAAGATTTAGGACGGCACCCGGAGAGCTGCCGGGAGGACAGCCGGCACTTCCGCCATGCTGGGGCGTGGCCAAGGGAGGAATGCCGGGAACACCTGGTGCTCATCCGGGAACTGGATAAAAGGGGCCATCTCCATTCATTCAGGGCTGGAGTTGGGAGGCAGAAGGACAAAGCACAGGATAGCTGTGGAGGCGGTCCGAAGAGAGGCATTGTGGCCAAGGCTGAGTATTTGGGGTGTTTTTGTGCACGTGACTGGGTCTTAGTGACAATTGGCTGGGGTCTGTGTGACCAGTTTAATAATTGTAAATAGTGTAAATTTACATATATATTAATATCTAACATATCTGCTTCCAACATGTAATACTTTATATTTACCTACATTTAGTTGTTTTTGCCACAAATCTCCCCAAGCCTGCATGCTGTCCAGGTCCCTTTGTAACAATTTAGCTGATTCTGCTTTACTTGCCCTTCTGTATAGTTTGGTATCATCTGGAAACTTAACCAGCTTAACAATTACATTTTTGTCTATATCATTTATATTTATTGAATTGTGCAGAGGCCCCAGTACTAATTCCTGAGGTTCAACACTTTTAACAACATCTAATTCTGATCAAGTTACCCTCACCATAACCCTTTGCTTCCCATTTTGGAGCCAATGTTGTACCCACCAACAGATCACACCCTTGAATCCCCACTGTAATATATTACAAGTCTGAACTATTGGGGATTCCGTAGTAATAAGGAATTATGGGTACTGGGGAGCTGTTAGGAAGTAGATTATAACACTAATATGGTGTAACGTGTAACGTGTACTCAGAAACAATCTTAGAAAAAAAGACCTGTTAAAGTTTATCACTTTGAACCTGTCTCCATCTTCATCCTTTTTATGAGTACAATATTATCCATCCAACCATTATCCAACCAGCTATATCCTAACTACAGGGTCATGGGGGTCTGCTGGAGCCAATCCCAGCCCACCACAGGGCGTACAATATTATTGCATACAAATAAATCACTAACCATTCATCTGGTAGTTTATCAAAGTTTTTTGGAAAATCAAGACAAATGATATCATAAACACATCCCTTATCATATGCTTCTGTGGCTTCAATATACAATTCCAGCATATTAGAAAAAACATAACCTGCCTTATAGGAACTCATGTTTAGTATTTGCTAATACTCCTTTTCTATACATGTGCTGCTTAATCTTTTCCTTAATAATTATGTGATTATATTTGCAGTTATCCAATGAGATAATACCTTCAGTCTTTATAAACTTTATTTTTTGTTATTTTACAATATTAATGGTATTTTAGAATTTACTACTGGTTATGAGTTATGTTATTGTAGTGTATGTCAGTTCTGTATAATGAAAACTAGGGGTCCCCTTGTGCTGGGTGAAAAGACTAACTCCTTGAATTTGAAATCAGGAGAGAGAGTGAAGTTGGGGTAATAAAGCTAAGGTCATAACTTAGATGCCAGGAATCTCAATAACTAAGCAAAGAATTTGGAATAGGAATTTCAGTATTAGAAAGGAGCAGAGGTGGGTAGTAACAAGTTACATTTACTCCGCTACATTTACTTGAGTAACTTTTAAAAAAAATAGTACTTCTAAGAGTAGTTTTGCTGCACCATACTTTTTACTTTTACTTGAGTACATTTGTGAAGAAGAAATGCTACTCTTACTCCGCTACATTGGACAACACTCGACTCGTTACTTTTTTCCATTTATACATCTATATATATAATTCACTAAGGCAAGACACCCATGGAAAGGCAAGACAACCATGGAAAGCACGCCGGAAGGGGCATGGATTCACTAAGCCGTCGACAAGTGAGACACCTATGATGCATGCAGGAAGAAGCCACGCCCACCAACTCCAAGACCATTGGATACGACGACAACTCACAGAACCACGCCCACCAACTCGGACGCGACGACACAGAAAAACCAGCGTCATTTATATTCGTCTGTCGTAGAGGTCACATGCAGCTCCGACCCACGTTGACTGTTAATAGAGGCATGTTTCTCGCGGAGGTGAATCGCCATATGCGGCGTGTAAAACTGTTTGCAAAGGGTATCCCATGGGATCCTTAAAACGTTCCTTTACAACTGAGGTTAAAACACAACGAAGTGAGCAGTCTTTAAAAAACGAGTTTTCGGTTACGACGCACGACCGTGTGCACTATAGCAAACTGTTTTACACACTACATACAGCAATTCGCATCCGCGACAAACATGCGTCTTCTTAGATGCTTCTGCACTTTGTACACAAACCTCTCCCACCTTGCTACCACCGTGGTCAGGTGTCTTGGTGGATTATATATAGAAAGGCAGCCAAAACCGCACAGAGCAATGAAAAGTCTACGTGAGTCACAGGTGCATCTGTACTGTACAAAGACGACAACGACTCAAGTGATGAGTTGGAGGTGGGCACATGAGCAGGCAGTGTATACTGAACGAGAAATCAGCAGACTAGCATGACGGAGGGAGCGGAGTGGACGTCCTTCTCCTCTCCTCCCGTTCCACCCTCCACGCCTGAGCGCCGCACGGACGATTGTGTGTAGGTTCGTTCCGTGCATTGGTTAAAACCAAATGAAGGAAGCAGTCTTTAAAAACCAATGAGCCCTGTGCCTCTGTTTCATTACCGTCTCACCTGCTTCACCAATGCAGGCCCTGCAACAGTCGAGACGCTCTCTCGGCAGCTGACCTTCTCTGTGCCTGACCGGTTCACACAGAGGCACGACATGACCAGGCGGTGTGTATGCTTCGAGAACGAGGGTGGACGCGACAGGACTATCTAAGAAGAGGCATGTTTGTCACGGATTTAAATCGCTGTATGCAGCGTGTAAAACAATTTGTTGCGAATGTGAATCGCTGTATGCAGCGTGTAAAACGCTGTATTGTATGTTGCCCTCTCCAGTGTTGCATCTTTTCATTCACCTACAGTCGTATACACAATGAAGTGAGCAGTCTTTAAAAACCGAGTTTTCGGTTACAAAGCACGGCCGCGTGCACCATAGCAAACTGTTTTACACGCTGCATACAGCAATTCGCATCCGCAACAAACATGCGTCTTCTTAGATGCTTCTGCACTTTGTACACACCCCCCTCCCACCTCGCTGCTACCGTGGTCAGGTGTCTTGGTGGATTATATATAGAAAGGCAGCCAAAACTACACAGAGCAATGAAAAGTCTACGTGAGTCACAGCTGGATCTGGACTGTACAAAGACGACAACGACTCGAGTGACGAGTTGGAGGTGGGCACATGAGCAGGCAGTGCATACTGGACGAGAAATCAGCAGATTAGCATGACGGAGGGAGCGAGTGGACGTTCTTCTCCTCTCCTCCTGTTCCACCCTCCGCACCTGAGCGCCGCACGGACGATTGTGTGTTGGTTCGTTCCATGCATTGTTACAATGTTGCTTTTCTTGCTGATTTATTACATTACCGATTTTTTAAATGTTAATTTTCTCCATGTGCTTAAAAATTATTAAAAAACCGGCCTGATTATGCGGCGTATGGTACGCCGCGGATTGGCTAGTTAAACTATATTTTTGCAAGAGAGAAGGGGCCAGTGGATCTGCTGCATGACTGTTTCACCAATGAGACGTAGCCGTGCAGTCATATGACCACACTCAAACTTCCTGTGTGTTGCAGCTTGTGAGAGACTTTTTAGTCATGTGGGGCTCCTGTTCAGTACTAAATGGTCACAGCTTCACTGCAAGAACCAGATTGTCATTCCCAAGCCTGCCTTTCATGTCTTTTTCTTTTCTTTTCTCCTTTTCTTTGATTCCCCCTTCGTTTTTTGTGCTGACCCGTATATACACACTCTTGTCTCCGTGGGCCTTAATCACATGCTGCAGGAAGCCAATAAATCAATTGAGAATGATCGGACTCGCACATACAGGTGCGACTTGCTCCACCTACCTCATTAACTCCCTGCAGTCATGCAATTGCGCCCACGGAGAGTGACATGGTTTTATGGATTTGAAACTGCCCTTTTTTTTTTTGAAGCCGCAGATCTGCTACATCACAAAGTGCATATGCAGTATTATACTGTCAGTGTTCAGGATATCTCGTCACTGTAAATAGTTTGCACTGTTCATGTTAACTACTGTAGGTATCAACTTCAAAAGCTTTCTTGTGAAAAACTGAGATTTGGAACTTTGTGTTATTTGTGCATCTTTATTTTGTAAAGATGTGATTTATTTTTACTCATTTTTTTATTTTATTATTTGGAAATAGAATTTGCACATTATTTTATATTTTTGTCTGTCTTATTACAACATTTCTGAAAAATAAATCATTTATTATGTTCAAACAGTTACTCAGTACTTGAGTAGTCTTATCACCAAGTACTTTTTTTTACTCTTACTTGAGTAAGTTTTTGGTGGACTTCTTTTTACTTCTACTTGAGTAATATTATTTTGAAGTAACGCTACTCTTACTTTAGTACAATTTTTGGCTACTCTACCCACCTCTGGAAAGGAGTGAGAAGATCAGTATCCACAAATGTTTTTTTAACTGAGCCAAAACAAAAAACCTAAATTGTAGTCAGACACAGAAGCAGTAGTAGAAGAGTGAGTCTTTCAGGCTGAATTTGCAAACTTGGACAACTAAGAACTGCATGATGCTCACTGTTATACCATGTCACACACGTGCGCATGGGAGGCAGCTAAAGGGCTTGAGTGAAGGCAGTTCGGAGGCATGGCACTCTGTGGCAGAGTGCACTGACTCTTTTTCTCCCTTGCCTGTAGACCATTCCCGGGGGATTTCACCTGGCTCTCTTGACATCACTTCCGGGACTGAGCCAATGGAAGTCGGCCACACCAGCTCCAGTCCCTCTGATGTCATGTCCGGATATGAACCAATGGTGGAAGACCACGTGCCGGTTCCATATGACCTCACTTTCTGTCTCCCCCTTTAAAACCTGCCCCTTTTCCTTTGTTTCCTCAGTCTTGTTTTGGACTCAGTTGAATGCACTTCAGTGCTGATTATTTGATAAAACAACTTTTGCAGCCAGGATACCACATTATACGGGTGGCTGCCCCAACCCTTTATCTATCCATGTCTCGTTCTTGTGACAACCATCACAGTAATGACATCATATAAGTCACACTCCTGGTCAATCAGACTAGGAACTGCCTGACAACCAAGACAGCCCAAGTCACAAAATGAGGGAGAATGCAAAAAAAAAAAAATGGAGCCACGGTAGAATGTAATTCATTTTTAATGCTATTAAAAACATATGTAAAACCACTAAAATGATGTCTCAGTGATTTTTAAAGGCCATGGAAAAAGTATAAAAAATAAAACCCAGATTGATGGCTACCTTTGCTTTGTAGTTCAACTCTTGTCTCTTTGCTCTCTTTGGATTCCTCATTACAATAAGTGTTTTTTTATTTATATCCTGGTTTCTGGACATTGGCTTAGTTTAAGATTTAATTTTAGAATTATTGACTGGTGCTGCAGCTTCTCAAACAGCATGATGCCTTTTCAGATTTGCTTGTAGAAGTTACTTAATTTCTTGTAATCAAATCTTACATTCATATAGCTGAGAAGATGTCTAGCACTATGCACCAAACATGGAGACACGTGGCTTGAAGATCTGTTTCTAAATTTCCATTCAAATATAACCTACAGCTGTTTACTGGGTTCAGGCCCATTAGTGAAACTGCAAAATGGTGCAACTAAAGGCAAATAATGCCAGGTTGACATAAAAGCGTCATACATGTGCCCACACTTGTTAAAGGTATATTTGAAAAGACATGTATTATCTTATGCCCTCTTACTTTATTTGGTGAAGTGAATGAGTGTGGTTAAGTGCATTAAAATGGCTTGTGTCACGCATGTACACCTGAGGACCATATTCTGGGCTTGAATTCATTCTGGGACAACAGCTCTGAAAAGGCACTAAAGGAAAAAGCCTAGCCTATCCACAGTCCCCACAAGATCTCCTTTCTGGTCCCATAAAAAGGGGCAGTAACCCAGATATAACTAAGCAGGTATCGTGGACAGAGTTCCCGTTGGTGCTATCCATTCATATGTTGAGATGCTGCTTGAAGCTGGCTTGAAGCTAGCTTTATTTTGGTGCCAAAATTTGTTGTATTTTTCTTTTTGTACTGATTAAACAGGATAGCTTGGTTGGTGATCCAACATTTTAGTGTCCCTTGGTCTCTTCACCTAGTCACACTTGTAATAGACTAGCACACTCTCAAGTACTGTGCCTTGCATTGTCACCAATGCTGCTGACATGGAATAAAATCTTTATTAAGAAAAGTTAAAAAAAATAGGAGAATGAAATGATGAGCTATCATCAATATGACAATTAGCATGCAAAAATGTGAACATTTGAGCCTTCATGAATATAACATTGTTACAGACAGCCGGGGTCTTCGCCCGGCTGGGACGCCTCTTCGCTGAGAGAACCAGGGGAGCAAGCATGGGCAGAACATTACCTCCCCTGGGACAGTAGATAGGTTGCAGCGGTGCCTTGAACACCTTGAACACCTGATCCGGGGGTGCCACCATGGGGTGCTGCAGCTGCTCCTGAGCCTGTATGGGCGATCCTTTCACCACACCCGGAAGTGCTGCGAGAAGTAGGTCTTCAAGCACCTGGAGCACTTCCGGGTAACATATAAAAGGAGCCAGCAGACAATACTCGGGTAGCCAGAGTCAGGATAAGGGAGACGAAGCTTGCCGAGGAAGAGTGGAGGAGAACTGCTTCTGTCTGTGTCGGGGTGAGTGGCTGCTACGCCCTCTACACTTGTCACAACATCTAATCCTAAAGTTTAATACATAGACATATTAGCTGTATGTTAAATAAAACAACTGTTTGACAAACAAAATTGAAACCTGTGATCTTGAAGGACTTAATTAGTATTCTGTACATATATGGCTTTTGCAAGCATCAATAACACATAACAAATGCAGACACTTATGACTTGAAATCTTTTTGGCAGCAATAAAAATGTAAAAAACAGTATGGGCACTATTTGTGTACAAATGTTTAATCAAAGCGAAAGACAAGCAATTGCCCTACTAAATGGTACTTTATTCCTTTCATTACTATGAATAGCTGCCCACACTGCAGGCAAGACTGATAAAAGCATCCCAACACAAATTAGATTCAAATAAGTAACGGAATGTTTTACTCAAAGAATATTTTTTTAAAACATACTCTGCTTGAACTGCAAGCCTGTATATTGCTTTTACATTTAGATGAATTCATTTCACCATCTGCCTGACTCTTCAATGTTTTTGATGTTCTGTCACTTAAATTCTGACAATCTCAGCTAATTCCTTTTAAGTTTGTTATTTTGTCACCTTGGAGACAAAGGAACACCTGTTTCAATCTGCCACACACCAGGGATTGGCGAGGAGATTCTCTATTGAGTAGTACAATGGCTTCAGCCACAAAGAAAAAACAACAATATAGTGGGACTATCAAAAAGAAACAAAACAACCTTGAGTAAACCTAAAGAACTTGAGCTAAGGCATAGAGGTGTATGTGCAAAAAATGCATCTTCACAACTGGCCACTGCTTGAACTGTGACTCTGAGCAAGCCATCATACTTCTGAAAAGAGGTCCTTTCACTAAAGAAGTTGCAGCAGGTTATCAGTTGATACTTAGTAGGCAGTTGCCTACTAAACTCTACAGTAAAGACGAATGATCTGTTTGAAGGAAGTGCATATCATCATTCAGACTCAATTGTCTACTCTGTAATGAACAAACATAGCATATAATTTAAATGATCAAGTAGTGTGGTAAGACTTTAGAGACCTTCAAAACTTGACTAGATTTTATTTTGGAGAAATTAGATGAATTTCATTGGAAAACTTGTAGGTCTAAATGACCTGTTCTCATCAAGATTATTCTAAAGTTTAAAATTTCTTTACTTTATATGTATCACAATTTGGGTGCCACAGTGACCAGTGCTGTTACTGCATAGCTCCAGGGTACCACAGTAGGTCCAGGTCCAGACCTAGGCACTTTGTGCATGTTCTCTTTCTCCTTATGTGTGGGTGGGCTTTTCTCAAGGAAATTCAATGTTACTCCAAAGGACATACTGTATATGTTAGGGTTAATTGGTAACTGTAAATTTTTCTCATTTAAGCCTTTGTGTGTTTGTGCCCTGAGATGGACTGGTGTCAGGGTTGCATCGCAACCTTGTATTATATTGATGTTTGATAATGGATGGATGAATGCATGGAAGGATTGCTGTAAAACATTTGTTAGTGACAGAATACAACTTAACACATACTAACATACACTAATGAAGTGACACTGCTGCCCCTCATTAAAGAGTCTTTCTAATACATTTTTATAAAAAAAAATATATTGCAGTTGACATATATATCTTTCATTTCTAAGGTATAATAGACAACATATTAGAAGTAGGACTTATATTTTCATTCTGCACTGCCCTGGCATTAAAATGAAAGATGTGAATTCATTGTGGTGTTATCCCATGACATTTTGGTGGTGTTTAATCATTTTATAGTTTGGTTTAGTTTATCAGCACACAATCTTAAAAGAGAATACTCGCACTTTACAGACTGTTAAACTCAAAAGGGCAGATAGTACATCCTAGGCATTGTGATATTTTGGTTAGTATAGAAAATTTAATTGGAAAAACAGGGAGACGTGTATACATGATGAGCTGAAACACTCTACTTAATGCTTGTTTCTAAAAAAATGCCACCATTATTTGGTTCTTTGTTTATTGATAATTTGTGTAATCACACAGTAATTGCAACATGAAAGTGGGATGTGATACACTGCTAAACATTACACTTACCTTCAATCTATTTATCAAGTTCATTATCAGAAAACAGATGCAGATAATACATTAAGGGTGTAAAAGTAATTACTGTACTGTGCACTGTATTTTTTATGTACTGTAAATAGATATCATTAGTACAATAAACAAAATAAAAAAGAAACTATGCCCAGTCAAATCCTAATCTGACTAAGCTCAATTGATCGTAATTCTGAGCATACTGCACTGCTGCTAATGACTCCTCACAACATAAGTCTTATTACTCAGTTTTCCACACTAATGTGACAGCTGTCAAACATGTTATCATTTCTTTCTAGGTTATATTGATAATGTTTCATTCAATAACATAATAACAAGACACGTCTCTCCCTATACTGACATCTTCAATTTTAAGTGACATTTCAAAGACGAGAAAGGTCTCTGAAGAACAGCAAACCTCAACACAAGCCTTGAAACTCAATAAAGTGATATTCAGCTCTGTTATTGAAGATGCCTCTAGAAATCCATTATCAAAATAAGTTACAACCAACCATACAATAGGGCATATCCAAATGAATAGTGTGGATATCATTTAAAGCTATTTGAATTTCAGTTAGCTGTAATATTTAAAATAAATAATGAATAAATATAGTGAACTACCATGGGGCACTCTGGACGCCCCTACCTGACACAGACTGGCAGAAACACAAGTTCCAGGCACAGTCCATGTTTATTCATGTGGGAAGCGCTTTTTGGTCGCTCCCCACAACACAGCACAGTACAACACTAAGCACAATACACACAGTCCTTTCTTTTCATTATTTTCTCTTGTTCCACCTCCACTCATCCCTAGCAAGCTTCGTCCTCTTCCTCTTGACTCTGACCTCGAATGAAGGTGGGTGGCTTCTTTTATGCTGCACCTGGGAGTACTCCAGGTGGCTTGTTAGCAAGGTCTGGAATTACTCCCAGGTGAGGTGAAAGCCCCACATAGCAGCACTCTTCTGTCTCTGTCAGCTCCCTCTAGCAGACGCCACAGAACCCAAAAGGGGTGCATCAAACTCCAACTACCCTGTGGGAATCTATGATGCCACAGCCACCCAGGAGGGCAGCCCTCTTGTGTCCCAGGAAAGGTAATACCTTGTGGATGCTCGCTCTCCCAGTCTTTCCATCTATCTGGGGTTCCGACTGGGTAATGGCCCTGGCCTCTTGTTACTATATATATATATATATATATATATATATATATATATATATATATATATATATATATATGTGGCCGCCGGGCTGGAGCCCGGCGGGGCAGGAGGGCGTGAGGAGGGCTTGTGCCTCCTCCAGACCGCGAGGCGTCCGTCCTGGTTCTGTTGGGGGCCACGGGTTGAGGGCATGGAAGCCCTTCCCTGTAGGGGCCCGTGGTCACCGCCAGGCGGCGCCCGATGCGGTTTATCCCGTGCGGTTGCGGTCGGGCAGGAGCCCGGCGGGGCGCTTGAGGACGGAGGAGGCGAGTGCCTCCTCCAGACAGAGTGGGGCGTCCGTCCTGGTTAGGCAAGGGCCTCGGGTACACGGCTTTGAAGCCCAGCCCTGTAGGGACCCGTGGCCACCGCCAGGCGGCGCCCGGTGCCTAATATCCGGGAGCCGGCACTTCCGCCACACCAGGAAGTGCCGGGGGGAAGACTTTGTGTGGCGACCGGAGAGCTGCCAGGAAGGCAGCCGACACTTCCGCCACGCTGGGCGTGGCCAAGGAGCAGATGGCGGAAGCACCTGGGGCTCATCCGGGAGCCTTATTTAAGGGGCCGCCTCCCTCCAGTCATTGGTGGAAGTCGGGAGGCAGAAGGACTGAGCTGGAGAGCGAGGACAGGAGGCGGCCAGGAAGCAAGGCACAGGACTGTGGGCCCTGGACTTGGGGGAATCAGTGCAGAAGGCACTGGGGTTTTGTGAGTGCACGTGACTGTTTATATTGTTGTAAATAGAGTAAATAAAGTGTGTTGGGTGCAAAATATGATGTCCGTCTGTCTGTGCCGGGGCCAGCGTTCACAGTGGCGTAGTCGGCAGGATGCTCCGCCTGGGACAAGGCGGGGACCTGGGTTCAAACAATCAATTTCTGTGAACGGCCCGCGCGCAGCGGACCCACACACTGCAGCGGAGCGCCCGCACAACCAGCGGAGCGTTCGCCAGAAACCGCCACGGACAGCGGAATGGCTTTCCCGGTGCGGAGGAGGACCCGACATCGCCGGGCGCAGCGGGCTCCGAAAGTCGCGCTGCCGGGACGGACAGCCAGGCCGGCGTTGCTTCGCTGAAGGCCACGCCGAGGCATGACGGGATTCGGGAGGTGAGTGCCCTGCCCTGCAATCATCGGCCCTTCGGGGTCGGACTTACCTTTGTTTCGACAGGGAGGGACGAACCGGATCGCGTCCGTGGCGAGGCACGCCGGGCCACGGGCTGTCGGCAGCGCGCGACGGAGGCAGCGAAGAGGCTGCGGATTCGAGCCGCTGCGGCTCAAGGAATCGCCGCAGTCACAACGCGGCGAAGAGGCACGTCTCCGCACTCGGAGCAGGGGAGGCAAGATGGCGCGGGCCGGATGTCCCGCCGCTGACAGGCACGGATTGGCGGTGTGTCTTGCGTGCCCGCCGATGATTGGATAGAGGCGGGCCCAAGGAATGCCAGTCTCGTGCCAAACCGAGACCCGATTGGGCCAGAGGGAGTGGCCCAGAGGAGGCAGGCGTCGCGTGGAGCTGATGGACAGGTAAGCCCACCGACGTCTGTCTCTCTCTCCACCAGCGGCTCGGCGTGCGTCGGAGGAGTCCTTCGCCCGCCAAGCCGTCCTTAGAGGAGCTGCTCGTGTTCTCGCCGCCAGTGTGAGCAGCTGATGGAGATGGCGGTCGCGTCGAGAAAGACACCGAGTGAGACGGAGGATCGGGCGCGGCGCTGGAACCGGAGGCAGGCAGAACACGGCGGGAGTGGTGAGTGTTGCCGTTCCCGTAGAGCAAGTGGGGAGGTTTGCCGAACATGGCTGTGACCGTTACGGACGATCAGCTCAAGTAAGCAACCTCCCGACAGCAGACGCCGGTGCAGACGGCTAGCGCGGCGAGGAGCTCGAATATGCAGGGGCTGGTAGGATCGGGGCTGCTGAGTGCCCTGGGTCCTGCGCCCTGCGCCCAAGCCTGCAGCTGTCTCCTGTCGCTCTGCCTGGGCGCAGACGGGCTGGATTTGAGCTTTGCTGTGCTCAGACCCAGACCGTCAGCGTCCAAGAAAGAAGGAGGAACCGAAGGGTGAATGCCGGTTCCTCCGATAGGAGAGGACGCGTGCTGGGTGCGCGTCCGAGAAGGGCCGCCCTCTGTGCGGGCAGAGGAGATCCCCTGGGCGGATGGGCGAGCTGCCTGCGAGAGCGGTGCCGAGGCCGACGAGCGGACGGGCATGGAACCTGCGGCGGAGGACTTCAGCAGGCAAGTTGGGGGCTGTCGGAGGGGGGCAGGAGCACGGTCGATACGGAGACCGACGGGCGCCGGGATGAGTGTCCTGGCTGTGCTTCTGGCCCTCTTTTCCTTTATTTTCAGGCCCGAAGCCCGGCGAGCGCTGAGGCCGGCGTCGGCGGGACCTGCCCGCCTGGAGCGGGCGCCCGCGGAGTGCTCCACGCCGGGAGGCCTACAGTGACCCCGCTGGGGGGAACGGCGGGCGAGAGCGGCGCAGACCACAGGGGCGTTTGCGCGGCGAGGGTGCCGAAGACAGATGTCCCAGGGTGCCGTGTTGGACCCTGGGGACATAGTAGGACCCTCGCTGGGGACGTGCTGCCCTTTCGGGTTGTGCCGTTCGGACCCACGTGTCCTCGCTAGCGTGGGGCACTGTGGCCCCGGCGGGCTGGAGCCCGGCGGGGCGCAGGAGGACGTGAGGAGGGCTTGTGCCTCCTCCAGACCGCGAGGGGGCGTCCGTCCTGGTTCTGTTGGGGGCCACGGGTTGAGGGCATGGAAGCCCTTCCCTGTAGGGGCCCGTGGTCACCGCCAGGCGGCGCCCCGATGCCGGTTTATCCCGTGCGGTTGCCGGTCGGGGCAGGAGCCCGGCCGGGACGCCTTGGAGGACCGGAGGAGGGCGAGTGCCTCCTCCAGACAGAGTGGGGGCGTCCGTCCTGGTTAGGCAAGGGGCCTCGGGTACAGGGCTTTGAAGCCCAGCCCTGTAGGGACCCGTGGCCACCGCCAGGCGGCGCCCCGGTGCCTAATTATCCCGGGAGCCCGGCACTTCCGCCACACCAGGAAGTGCCGGGGAAGACTTTGTGTGGCGCCGGAGAGCTGCCAGGAAGGCAGCCGACACTTCCGCCACGCTGGGGCGTGGCCAAGGAGCAGATGGCGGAAGCACCTGGGGCTCATCCGGGAGCCTTATTTAAGGGGCCGCCTCCCTCCAGTCATTGGTGGAAGTCGGGAGGCAGAAGGACTGAGCTGGAGAGCGAGGACAGGAGGCGGCCAGGAAGCAAGGCACAGGACTGTGGGCCCTGGACTTGGGGGAATCAGTGCAGAAGGCACTGGGGTTTTGTGAGTGCACGTGACTGTTTATATTGTTGTAAATAGAGTAAATAAAGTGTGTTGGGTGCAAAATATGATGTCCGTCTGTCTGTGCCGGGGCCAGCGTTCACAATATATATATATCACATTCAAATGATTGAAACAAGGAACACTGAACTATCTGCCATACATTTTTGTTCCATGTCAAATCTACATAAGCAAAGGCCCAATATACTTCAACACACTTCATAGAAGCTGATTTTATTTATTTTAATACATTGTTAACTTTTTGCCTAATGCTCAGTGCCACATTACATGATCTTATATACAGTGGTGTGAAAAACTATTTGCCCCCTTCCTGATTTCTTATTCTTTTGCATGTTTGTCACACAAAATGTTTCTGATCATCAAACACATTTAACCATTAGTCAAATATAGCACAAGTAAACACAAAATGCAGTTTTTAAATGATGGTTTTTATTATTTAGGGAGAAAAAAAATCCAAACCTACATGGCCCTGTGTGAAAAAGTAATTGCCCCTTGTTAAAAATAACCTAACTGTGGTGTATCACACCTGAGTTCAATTTCCGTAGCCACCCCCAGGCCTGATTACTGCCACACCTGTTTCAATCAAGAAATCACTTAAATAGGAGCTGCCTTACACAGAGAAGTAGACCAAAAGCACCTCAAAAGCTAGACATCATGCCAAGATCCAAAGAAATTCAGGAACAAATAAGAACAGAAGTAATTGAGATCTATCAGTCTGGTAAAGGTTATAAAGCCATTTGTAAAGCTTTGGGACTCCAGCGAACCACAGTGAGAGCCATTATCCACAAATGGCAAAAACATGGAACAGTGGTGAACCTTCCCAGGAGTGGCCGGCCGACCAAAATTACCCCAAGAGCGCAGAGACGACTCATCCGAGAGGTCACAAAGACCCCAGGACAACGTCTAAAGAACTGCAGGCCTCATTTGCCTCAATTAAGGTCAGTGTTCACGACTCCACCATAAGAAAGAGACTGGGCAAAAACGGCCTGCATGGCAGATTTCCAAGACGCAAACCACTGTTAAGCAAAAAGAACATTAGGGCTCGTTTCAGTTTTGCTAAGAAACATCTCAATGATTGCCAAGACTTTTGGGAAAATACCTTGTGGACTGATGAGACAAAAGTTGAACTTTTTGGAAGGCAAATGTCCCATTACATCTGGCGTAAAAGGAACACAGCATTTCAAAAAAAGAACATCATACCAACAGTAAAATATGGTGGTGGTAGTGTGATGGTTTGGGGTTGTTTTGCTGCTTCAGGACCTGGAAGGCTTGCTATAATAGATGTAACCATGAATTCTACCGTCTACCAAAAAATCCTGAAGGAGAATGTCCGGCCATCTGTTCGTCAACTCAAGCTGAAGCGATCTTGGGTGCTACAATAGGACAATGACCCAAAACACACCAGCAAATCCACTTCTGAATGGCTGAAGAAAAACAAAATGAAGACTTTGGAATGGCCTAGTCAAAGTCCTGACCTGAATCCAATTGAGATGCTATGGCATGACCTTAAAAAGGCGGTTCATGCTAGAAAGCCCACAAATAAAGCTGAATTACAACAATTCTGCAAAGATGAGTGGGCCAAAATTCCTCAGAGCTGTAAAGACTCATTGCAAGTTATCGCAAACGCTTGATTGCAGTTATTGCTGCTAAGGGTAGCCCAACCAGTTATTAGGTTCAGGGGGCAATTACCTTTTCACACAGGGCCATGTAGGTTTGGATTTTTTTTCCCCCTAAATAATAAAAACCATCATTTAAAAACTGCATTTTGTGTTTACTTGTGTTATATTTGACTAATGGTTAAATGTGTTTGATGATCAGAAACATTTTGTGTGACAAACATGCAAAAGAATAAGAAGTCATAAAGGGGGCAAATAGTTTTTCACACCACTGTATCCTTAATCAGTTTTTTTAATGTAAATAACTAGATTAAATGCAAAATATATTATACTAGCTGCCTCCCGCTGCTTTGTCTGCGTAGAAGTAAAACAGGACAGTGAGGAGGGCCCTGCCTGGTTCCCTACTCCCGACATCACACTTCCACCTCCCCTCGGCCCGCAGCCTCTGTCTTGGATTAGCGCAAATAAATCGCTACTGCAAGAGAACTATGATTCTTAGCAAAATTAACCGGAATGTTCAAGCAAATTCTAGAAAAAAACCTGATCTAAATCTGTTAAGTAATTGTCTCGTTTGCTAGCTAAGCAGATATAAGATACACTCCCCGAGGATGGCGTGTGAGTGAGGAGGACCCCGGCCCCCCTCTCCTTGGACCGCTGCATCTCTCTCAGATTCATGCAAATAAATCGGTATTACAAGTGAACTATGATAATTAGCGCAATGACAGAGGTCACAAAATCAACCAGAATGCTCAAGCAAATTATAGAAAAAAACCTGATCTAATTACGTTAAGCAGTTCTGTTGTGAAAAATGGACAGACATACAGACAGAAAGACAGAGACAGACAGATTTTATATATACTGTACTGTATAGAGATGATCTATTCCATCAAATATTCTTTCCATAGTACTCCCAGAGATATCTCTGGACATTTGTTGGTCATTTTTTTCTGTGAAAATGCTGATTTGTATAGATAAGAATTTGTATAGTAGATTGTATTAGTCATGCTTAATTTGAGTTTTAAGATAACAGGAGCCTGGTCAAATATAATAATTATGTCACATTTGCTGTTAGTGAGTTATTATTAATATAAAAGTAGCCGTCACATGAGTAACTGTGATGCACTAGTATGAAAAGCCATATTGTCTTGATTATTAATGGAGAAATTGCCATGGGTCTAACATGATGTCATATTTAATAATATGTGAAATTATTGAGGCTGTTTTAGGCGTTGCAATTCTAGATGACCTATCTATAGCAAGGTTAAAATAGTGGATAATTCAAATCTCTAGTCTAATAACATTACCAGAACCTGCACTGCAGGGAAAAATTCCCAAAATTAACTGTTAATGCATGTTAAGGGCTGCACAAAATAATATTCTTTTTGCTGTTGTTTCACTGTCTTGCTTTATATTTCTAACAATTAGCATTTTGTGTGAAAACTGAATGTTAAATTTCTATAAAGAATGAGTTTCAACTGGTTATTTAAAAGAAGAAAGCAGCCTTCTGATAGTAACCATATATAAAAGTGTGCAATGACTCTGGGACATTGTAAGTCCAGAGTTTTTAGGAATACATTTTTACATTATTAAGTCCTTCTGATTTGTTATAATTTATAATTTACAAATGTGCTTTTCTATAACTTCTTACAGTTTTTTGGAAAGATAAAGTGCTGTTTGTGTGCCGAGTTAGTGGAGGAATTCTGAGATTTGTTTGTAAGTGGTTGCACAGGAGTGCTTTGCTGAGACTCCTACCCTGTTGATCATGTAGCTGTCATTTCTGGCACAGTTTACAAGCGACATTACTCAATGTGAAGCTGCCAGTTCATTATGGTATGTCTGATGCTTTTGTTATTTTTCAGCCAGAATTCCATCCCTGGATTAGGTTCAAATTCTTGTTTAATGACACTTTTGTTCAATTTTGATTCTTTTGTTTATGTAAATATTATTTTTTCAACTAAGTTTCTGTGTATCTGTGCATCTTTTGTTATGTACCATGTATTTTGTAGGTGGCATGACCACCTGACCATCACTGCCAGAAACTCCCCTCAGCCCTATAATGACAAGGATTTCATTCAGTTCCCTGTAGTTCATTTGAATGCACTAGGAAGGCATTGAGTTTATTTGTGTTTTTCTTGTGCTTGTGTTATGTGATGTCTCTGGATTTTTTGATCACCTACTCTGTTTTCTTGACCATTCTCTTGATTAATGTATCAGGACTTTGTTTGCATTAGACTTCCTTATTATCTTGGCAAATCATTTTGCTTTTTGTGCTCTGATGACCTTCATTGTAACTGAAGTGCATTTTTTAAGAATATATCTTTCATTTTATACAGATTCTACATTGCCCTCTGTGTTACTAGCTGTGGTATTCTGTTGGGATTTTCACCTTTACTGGGCATTTTTGTAACTGCTCAGGATTTATGTGCTTTGGGACTCATGGAACCATGGATTTAGCTGTATAAGCTTCAAATATTGGAGACAAGCACAGATAGAATTTACCACATGAGACTCCATAAACAGGACAATTTATAGAAGCATGAACATCCATTCTCCCTCCAGGGAGAACGTCTGGGGGAACAGATACAGGTTTTAGACTTATTAGCCAGAATAAATGGGGCACAGACACTAAGAAAGATATATAAATGCAGACAATGAACTGGCTAGAAAGAAAGTAAATGAAACAGAGTTGACCCGGGAGCTGACCAGAGAGAAGGAAGGCCTTATTGTACTGTAATATTAAGTGCTGCTTGAGGATGTGAACATCTAAAACTTTCAGGTTGTATGGTTTAGATTGCCACATTTCTATTTTGCTTTTGGTAATGCCACTTGCTATCTGATAATAATATTTAAAGATTAAATATTATTAAGCCCACTTTTCTACTTGTAAGCTTCATTCTATTTTAGTTTTTTTTCCCATTCTTTAAGTTTTTTAAGTTCTTTTTCTCATCTTGGTCAACCAAAGGCATAGGAAATAAGCTACAGTGACAGTCACACCTGGGTGAAGTCTGAACCTGGTAGACCATAGCCCTAGGTGCAAGTGAATTGCAACTGTGAGTTGTATAACCCTAAAGGTTGGTAAGTGTCATAGACAAACAGAAGTACTGACAGAGGTGTATCATATAATCTACAGTAAAATAATCTGTGCACTTAATAAATTGGGATTTATGCTTTAACAAGAGGTTTCCCTAAAAGTCTTTCCCATGATAAAACATATCCCAATGTGTACGCACATTGTCCTCTGTGCTGAAGGAAACATTACCAGAACTGTAAGAATGGAAAATAATATTTAGTATATTTTGAATAATTTAACAATAATTACACTAAAGACCTGCTGTTGGAGGAGTGGTATGTTGAGCATCTACGCTTAACAAAAAATGAGATCAAAACCATGCTTTAACCATGCTTTAAATAATTTAAATAAAAAATGTCTGAAGTATTCACAATATATAGGAGGATCCCACCACCCTTTCACATTGAAAGCTTTCAAGGAAAGAGGGAGAGGCCCACATTTCCTGGAGGAGAAGTAGTGTTCATGCCTTATATGAAAATGTAGGGACAGCTAGGAAACAGCCTGATACTGCTCAGTGCCTCAGAAGGGCAACAGGCATTGGACAACTACAGTATACGATATGTGGAACAGAGAAACAGCTATGATGCCTGTATACTGACCCGCAGGGTAAAAACTGGAAAAAGAGCATCTGATGTTCCCAGCATATACTTCTCTCTACATAAATCTTTCAAACACCATGCATGTCCCTGGCTGCCAAGTCTTGACAATGTGTAAACTACATTATCTTAGAACTTCAACAAAAGCTAAAAAAGCTAAAAACAGAAAGTTCAGTGCTAGATACAACAGGGATCAGTAGCCTTAAGAATCTCGCAGGGTTTTTATTGCAAATTCTGCACTCTGTTAACTGGCCATGAAATGATACAAACATACTGTACATACATCATATCCAGTCTATAGATAATCAGATGCAAGGAAAGTAGAGAACTGAAGTCAGGCAGAACGAAATATGAAAATGTTTGCAATTCACTGTGAAGTGTTTCAACAAGCATTTAGCTCATTTGCTTTGTGAGTCTGGCCATGGCATATCATACTCCAAACACCTAATAAAACAATAGAAGAACAAATATTCTAGACAAAATATATTTGTTCGTTACTAATTTTTAATCTGAATATTTTTCTGTTGAATATTTTGATGCAAACAATTACTTAACATAATATAACAAAACAGCGAAATGACTATTAAAGTGTAGACAAACACAGCATGTAAAATGTATGCTCTTTTTATTTTCAATAAGATTTTATTCATAAAACCATGTTGACCGTATATATACATTTCAATCACAGTTTACCTGTATTTCCAGATTCATTGGTTTACTGCAACCCTAATAAAAAATGATAAAGATAAAATCTATCCCAGCAACTCCAGTGCAGATCAAAAACCAGCTCTGGATGGGACGGCAGTCTATTGCATGGCAAGAATCACAAAAATACACATCCATTCTCACTCACACCAAGCTAGTTTAGTCAGCATTTAACAATAATATGTATGTCTTTGGGACAAAGGAGGGAACCCACCACAATAAGATAGAAAATGCTAACTCGAAATAGACAGTGGCAGTGAATTCTGGGTGAGAATTTAAACCCTGGAGATGTGAAGCAACAATAGTAACCACTGTCTTACTTAACACAACCTGAACAAAATACATTTTTTATTTATTCAGTTAATTTAATGTGGAAGTTGTTACATGTTTGTTATATGACCACTAGGGTGCGCCTTAAATCCTCAAACACCTGACACAACTCCCACAGACAATGTCCCAGGATACAATAAAATTATTTTTATTTTACAACAGTACCTATACAGGCTCAGTCCTGCCCAGTATAATATAATAATATAATATAATAAGCACTTTTCCTTTCTCCTTCCACTAATTAGTGAGAACTGTCCTCTTTCTCCTGACTTTTGAAGCACGATGGCTCTTTTTATGTTGGGCCTGGAAGTACTTCTTGTGCCATGGCATTGCACAGTGGGTCACACGGAAGCTGAACAAAACAGGGAGATCATATCCTGGTAGTGAATTGTAAGTCCCAGGCAACGCTGTAGGTGTCCAAACTGGGACCATGCCAGAGCAATACTGCCATCTTTTGTGCTGGGGGATGAATTGCTCTTGAAAAAGTGTCTCTCCCAATTCATCCCTTATCTTTTTACTCCATCTGGGATAAGAACCAAAAACCATCCCATCTGGTTTGCAACTCCATCCATGTTGTCTTTTATTATGGCCTACCGGCCAGGCAAGGAATCACTGTCCAACCAATATGGGATGTCAGTCCACCCTTTATGGCAATCACAGTGGCCATATTGTTTATGATCACCAAAAAATAGCAAAATGGGTGAGGCCTTTGGAAAAACTCACAAAGATAGGCCAAAACTGTCATATGCCTGCCACAATAAAGGTCTGACTCAGACAAACCTGACCATAGGTAAATTGGTTTTTAAAGTTCAAAGAGAGATTCAGATATCTGAAAAAAATGTCTTACAAGAAAAAGAAATGTAAAAGTCTGCCTTGCATAAGTCCAACTAAAATCTTTATGCAAAAACAGGATACATTCACAAAAACATATAATTATAAGAAAATGCTCAAAAGAATAAAAAGGAGTTTCCTGAAAAGTGTACACTATCCAGAAATCAAAATCCAACACCACAGGCAAAGATAATCAAAAAACAGCAAAAACAAAGAAATATTCACAAGATGCTCAGAAAAAAATCACTCAATGAACTGCTTCCCAGTCTGGTTTAAAAGTGGTCCCACTACTTGGGGATTCCACAAACAAAATACAAAGGAACATCAGACAATGCAATTAAACTTAAACATATGCCAGGGAACAGACCCTGGTTATAACATAACAGTTTTTAGTCACATGACATGGCAGTGAAGTGGCATATTGTGTCATTTGTTCTATCTACACTATAAAAATGGCAGCGCACAGCTCCTGGTAACTGTGTATTGGATCCTTTATCTAGAAAGTCTTCCTTTTTTATCTTCCAGCAACATTTTAAAAATTAAGGTTTTATAATGTAATTTAAGAATTATATTATGTAACATTCTCAACTTGCTTAATTCAGTTCAGAGTTGTAGTAACACAACACTCTGGCCACAAGGTAAGAAGCTGATCTAGAACAGGGCAGCAGTCCACTGTCGTCAATAAAAAACAGTTAAATGAGTTATTAATAAAAGCACCGGAGGCAATAATACAGTTCAGATCAAACCTGCAGTCAGTCATGTGGTTTGGTGAGAAAAAAATGAATGCATTTGATAAACTTTGTGCCAGTGTAATGAAAAGTTCAGAACCTCATAAAATGTATGTCTGCAGCTGCTGTCGGCCGTGAGTCTGGTGTTAACGAATCGACCAGTTGGCTGGAGACATATGAGGCTGCCCATCTGCCCTTTAACGGTCAACATCAACTCGCCTGTGCTATTCTCCCATACACCAATGCCCTCAAGGATCAAGTAGCGTATGAAGCAGGAATCTCGGACAGATTATTACAAGCTTCTGTGTCCTTCACAATCTCCAATACCATACTCCAGGGTGCAGAACAGGTGATGCTTAGACCGCGCCAGTCTCAGGGTCTTCTGATAGCAGCAACTACATTTTTTTTGAGATGTTAGCACAAAAGATCAAAGGATTCTAGTGACTGACTAGTGTAAAAAAATGTTTACCAATTGTAAATATTACCAATTGAATTGTTGTATACTGCATTTTATGGCTTATTTCATGGTTAATGTGTTATGAAACCAGTGTTTTGTTATAAAGCATTCCACGAAGAAAAGTGTATTTTGAGGATTCTTTAGCAAAAGATTAGTTTTTGGTGGTTGCTTGAACCTAACCCCCTATTTTCCATAAGATCAATGAATTAACAATTGCAGTGTCAACTTTCCTAAAATTTCTAGGGATTGAAAGCCCTGCGAAAGCAAAGAATTGACTCAATTTACAATAATATACAGTTTATCCTAACTTTAAATAGAATAATAATAATTTAATGATTTTCATGTATTATAGTGTTAATTGTGAATTGATAAGTAAGTATTGTTACATTAGCAAAGTAATGAGAGTTCAACAGGCTGCTCCTTAAAACCGTAGAGGATGGGGCAAAGACCGCGATGTTTTCAATCTTGGTCTCGATCTCAGTTTCAGAACTGTTGCATGGCTAATTTAAACTTTAATATACTTACACACATTTTTTGAAAGGATGCTTTATTTGAAAAGGCCTGCAAACATTTAATGTAATTGTGCAATTATAAAATAGTCTGTTTCACTTTAGAAAAATGACAGGTAAATAGTAAAGTTGTAGCCTACTCAACATATTCATTTACAAAATTTGAGCAGTATTCATGCTTAGATTACAATTATAGTGGATTCAGAAAGTATTTGAACACCTTCACTTTCAGCACACTTTTTTGTATTGTAGAATTAACGTTTACCTTATTCTTCTTGGCAGATCTTCTAAAGCTCTGTTAGATTAGATGGTAAGCACCTGTAAATTGCCATCTTCAGGTCTCTTCACAGATGTTTTATGAGGCTTAAGTTTGGGCTTTGGGTGGACCACTCAAGGACACTCAGAACCTTGTCCCAAAAACACTGCAGCATTCTCTTGGTTGTATGATTTGGGTCATTGTCACACTGAAAGGGGAACTGGTGCTGCATTCTAATGTCACGTGCACTAGGTTTTCTTCAGGGACCTCTCTGTAATTTTCTGCATTTATCCTTCCCTCAATCAATTTTGACCAATCACCTTCTCCCTGCTGCTGAGAAACACCCTCATAACAAGATGTTACAACCATCCTGCTGCACTGAACGTATTAGGCAGCTGATGAGCACTGTCTGGTCTTCGTCAAACAAAGTGATTGGAGTTCTGCCATAAACACCAGATTGATGGGGTACAGCTTAGATGGTCATACTTCAGACAGGTTCTCCCATCTTAGCAGAGGGCTTCTGCAAGCTCTTTTACTATTGGGCTCTTAGTTACTTCCCTGACCAAGGCCCTTCTTGTCAGTTACACAGTTTAGCTAGGAATATTCTAGGAACAGTGTTAGTACAGAGACCACTGTGCTCCTGGGAACACTTAGACATGGTTTAATATTCTTGTCCTAGTCTATGCCTCACTACAACTTGAGACAGCTTGATTTGAGAAAAACCTATAGAGAGTTCCTCACACTTCTTGGCTTGGTTGTTGCCTTTACATGCAGTCTGAATTGTGGAACCTTATATAAATAGGTCTGTAGGACCTTATATAAATAGGTGTGTGCTTTTCAAAATGAAGTCCGAAGAAATTCATTTTGCCTCAGGTGGACTCCAGTTAAGCCCCAGACACATTTCAACTTAAAATTAAAGCAAGCAGGATTCACCTGACCACAACTGAAGTGCCACAGCAAAGGGTCTGAATACTTATAAAAATTAGAGGTTATGTTTTTGATTTTTTAATAAATTTGGAAACCTTTCTGAAAGCATGTTTTTGGTTATTATTAGTTATTATGTGTAGACTAATGTAGAAAAATGGCGCATTTAACTAATTTAAAGTAAATATTTTCTGTATCCACTGTATACAATCTTTTCCTATAGAATCTCCATTTGATTTCATGAAATTCATGTAAGATGAATATTACATTATTATAGTAGTATATTTACAAACAACGTTCTTCAATTATTCTATTTAATCTGTTTCTATCTATTAATTTCTTTTTTAGCAATTCATTATGGTAGGGGATAATCATTCTATGAATATAATATGCAGGTAGACAATTGCTTAAACCAGTTCTGAGTCACAGGGAGCCTAATCATGTCTCAGCAGCATTAAATGTTTGTGAACAAGCCCAAACTCTTGCATTCACAACAGCTTAAAGTAATCATTTTTACTAAACAAGGGGACTATGAAATGCAGCAGAAAACAGAAAGTAGCAAACAAAACATAAAAAACACAATTTAGACATGTGGAGAACATGTAAACTGCACAAAGGCAGTGATTAGGTTGGGGAAATAGCTCAGAACTGTGTGCAGGCAGCAACTGGGAATTGGATTAGAACCTTCTCTGCTTAAGCTGTGATAGAACAGCAGTAATTGCTGCACCGAATCTGTTAAAAACAAACTGGCTGATTTCCTTACTGCTCATTAAACCTGTAGCACCTCCCTGCTGAGAATTGGAAAAAAATGTTTATGAAAGGATGCCTATTGTGAAATACAGCTCAATGGGGGGCAAATAGCATGATCAGATTTCAACAATAATCACTGGACCACCATGCCACCCCAACCCTGTGTAAATGTTCTCCCCAAAATGTACAAATCTGACACACACACAATTATAACTAATTATACCTCTAATCACTACTCATGGGAATAAAATTAAAATTGTTTTCCTTCATCAGGCACATTGATTCTCTTGTCATTATCTGTTTATGCTTTCTTGACAAGGACAATAAGCACTTTACATTTCTTGAGCTTTTGGAACAACACTGAAGTCATCATATTTCCCACTGTGGTAAATACCCTTCCTGTAGCATATACACAAAAATAATTCCATTATTAGGGAAAGCACTTCTCATTGGTATCCCATTAGAGAAGATAGTCCACTTCTCTTTCAGAAATGTCATACTCTTTTTAAGATTATGAATTCTTAGCTTGTTTTGCAAGTAACTGACTATTAAACAGTGGGAGACTGCACAAGGAATTGTGTACATATCAAGCTTTCAACATGAGTGCATTTAAATGAGCAGTACTACTGATATATGTAATAGCACGAAGTACTCAAGCACTGTTTTGTAATACACTATAAGAAAACTGCTATTTACTTTTTAACAGAGTCTTTGAATTTGCAAGCTGATAGTTAAACTTTGACTTAGGTTTTAGCCTTAGGACTTGAGCAAGATGTTATCAGGCATCATACTGGATGCTGTTTTGATAATTGAAATAAGTGCCATACTCTGTGTGCCCCTTTTTTGTATTTGCAAAGTAAACAGAGTTCAATTGTTTGAAAAGAAAAATGATTTAACTTACTATAGCTTTTGTTATGAGTCCATATTTTGGTAATAGGTGGTTAATGGTGCATTTTCATGGATCCAGTGTCAGAGGTTTATTCTCATGCCTGGCTGATGTCTCTGTAGAGCTTTCACTTTGTCCCCATCTATACATGTATTCTTAACTTTGTCATTCTAAATTTTGTAACTAATGGTGTGTTCATTCATTTAAATCACTGATTTTATGTAGAATTTGTGTTTTTGAGCAGCAGAGATTTCTTTTCAATACTAATAATGGGAAGAATAATCAGAAGGAGCATGGTTTAGTACATTAAAAAGACAAAGTTTTTTAATTAAGACATACAACTAGAACACCAAACTGTCTTGGAACTGCCAAAAAATTATGTTAAGAAAGAATTGTTATACAAAGGTAAGTATATCCCCTTTAGTGGGGACTGTTCTAAAATAAGGGATGCCTGCTATGACGTTACATGCTCCATATGGTGCATGCACTTGAGAGTAACAGTATTCGTAGCTAGAGCTGATCTGAATGATGAAACTGAAAGCAACATCAATAAGAAACACACAAAATGAAAATATAAACAGAACAACGAAGAGAAAAAATTAATTTCTTTACAGTAGTTTCATTAATTAAGCATGCCCAGAACATGAAAGTTGCCAGGACAGACAGGACCTTCCCACAAAACTAAGTTGAATTAAGGGAGTTTGAGGATATTAAGTTGTGTGTTATGTTTAAAACACAAACCCTTTCTCCCAAAATTTGTATTCCTGTTTCAGGCAGTTCCTATAATTATTACTATATTTTTCTTTAAAATGCTTGATTTCATTAATAGCTCATTTATATAGAAGGATTTCATTTAAAAAATATACAGTACTTCCATGCAAATTACATTTTAGTGATACTGCAGGAAATCACTCAATGCAAAATTTTACAGTAGAAAATGGATTATACTGTACAATAATATAAAATCAAGTATATTAATGTGTATAATATTATGTAAACAAATTCAGTCAAAAGAACAATTTAATTTGAAACTAAACACAGTGGATCAAATGAAGTAAGCAAGCTGTACAGATAGACTGAATAGTACAGTGGTGGCTGAATGCCTCTGTCCATGTTGGCCTTCACAGATCTATTGTGGTAAGGGTGCTTTCATTTCTTTCTATTCATCAGTCTGGGCGTACCTTGGTAAGGTAGACAGCTGTCAGCTATCTGCTCTTATACATTTCTTTGAATGTGTGTGTCTTCTTGTGTGCATATGTGTACATTTAAATAAATTACGTATCTCAAAAACTAATCCTGCAAAAATTTGGCAAGTTACTTTTACCTGTACTACTGGGTGAATATTATAATTTGAAACAATGGAAAGATGCTAGTGCTGAATACACACCGGCCTAAATGAGTCTAGAAAGAAAATTGTGTGAGAATTCATCTCTTTATGCTTTTCTATATGCTCTAGTTAGTTATAATTATAAACAGTTTACTAGTATTCAGATAGTGCTTCACTCAATCAACATACAGAACAGATCTGCTGTAGCTCTATTACCTGATAACTTTACTTCCCTCACTTACAAAAAAAATGTAGGTTTTTTTGGAAAATTCAAGGAATCTCAGCCTTCACATATCTTTATATTAATAATATGATTTCTTCAAAAGACTTATTTTTCCATTTACAAGTTAGGCTTATATAAAATATTTGGCCTAACTTCCCTAATCCACTTTTAATGCTTTTACTTGAAAACACTTAAAAAAATATTGTTACATTGCTAAATGTCAGAGCATTTTCTGCAATACTGGAAAAGAGACCTGACTCACTATTTCAAGCAAGGAGAGAATCTTGAAAATCCACAACATTTTTTTTTCTTTAATGTGTGTAATACACACTGTAATCCAACTGAAAATCATACACAAGACATACTCCTCACAAATTAAAATAATCTTAAATATATTAGCGATTGGACCCTAATTATGAATGATGCCAGGCAGCTCTAGCCTCGCCCAGGCATATGTTTTGGGGCTGTGCAATATGAAAGTCAGTTGGGGGATTTTTTATTTTCTTATCTATCAGATAGTGCAGGATTTACAAATTGTCTTACTGGAGTGTTTGGAGTTATTTCAAATAAACTTAGAATATCTGGTAATAAACTAACCATTACTTCATACACTACATTGTTATTCAGCTCAGCTGGAAGAAGTCAAATGCACCCTCAATAACTCAATGACAAATGATATTTTATATTATCTAAAACAAGAATAAATCAAATTTTATTTATGTGAAACTGTGCAGATATTCCTTAGAAATTTACAAGAATTTATTAATAATAGAAGTTGGTTGGGCTCCTACTTGAATCTTTATAAAATGTCTATTGTTTTAAAGGGTATCAAGTTGTATAAAACAGTGAGTCTCATTTTTTTATTACTAATTACTGAAGCTCTCAGTTTTGGGCGAGGATGGGGGATTTAGTGCTGCTTATGTTGATATATCGTAATTGTTTCAGTGATATACAGTATAGGATCGTTTGTATTTCTAATTTAACAGATTTTCTTTAATGTTTCAATTATGTTTTACTGAAACACACTCTTGATTGGCATATCAAAAAACAACTTTTGAAATGCACAGATTTAGAACAAATAAAACTTAAATAAAAGTACAAAAATATAGAAAACCAAGAAACTGAGCAGAATGTACAGTATATAAACTTATAAATAACTCTGGAAAATAAAAGTAGTGCAAAAACAGGAAGACCATTTACAAAGAGTTGTGCTTTGGAGTTGCAAACAGGAGTCTTGACTAATGAATAAGCGGGAGATGAGAGTCTTCAATTTAAAAGTATAACCCAGTGTGAAGAGACTTCCTGTTTGTTGACTACTTTTGTTTTCTTGATTTATTTATTTAACAATATTTTAGCAAACAAATCATGCATTTTGTACATTCTGATCATATGACTAAACACCTTGACATGTGGATTATGTGGCATGAGTAACATCAGAGTTTTTCATGGACTTGTTATTCTGTTTGCTATTGTCCCGTGTTGGTAGCCATTGGGTTGTATTCTATCAGTAACTTTGCCATGTTCTTTCTCCACAAAAACATGAGAATACATTTTTTCCCAGCCACCATTATTAACTGCATGGGGTAAGTAACATATAAAAATATATATCATTCTTGGGTGGAGAATTCCTTCAATATATGTTTTTCTTATTGCCTACGGAGGCAGAGCTACTCAATCATGCAGCTAGTGTACTAGCCCCAGTTAGTGTTTACATTTTGGCATTGGGATTCTTCCTGTATTAGTTTTACACTTAATTCTTTGAGGGTTTTCTAGAATTGACCACTAACTCATGATTTAAAGTACTGTTTGTGGTTTTGTAATCTTTGGAATGTTGCCCTTTAGCAAACCTATTTTTGCTCCTATTTTGCTTTTTGACAATCCTTTTGAATCAACTTAAATAAATAAATGTTAAAGAAACTTTCTTTTGCTTCTTGATCATTGGTTCTTACATATTTTAATCTTTATGTTGTGGACATTTACCATTTTTCACCTTAAAAAAGCCATTGACTCATTTTGGACTTGTGAAGGCTGTAAGACTCCCTTTAGAGTTTGGGGATAGGCTGCTTAGGGTGAAGCCTGCCTGGTGGGTTCAGATGCACAAAGAGGGTAAATCTGGCTTTTTTTCATAGTTTTTGAGTCCTGTATTATAATTTTGAGCTTGACTGCAGCAGGAATCATAGCATGTTAAAGACTACAAGCGATTTCATTTAAAAAATGTGTACAATTCCCTACATAATCTACTTAAGTATATTAATGACACTAAATGTAGTTCTTTAATTTAAACCTTTGCTTAGGAGGGGTGGAATTGCATTAGAGCACTTGAAGATGTAAAGCATCTTCTAATGGCAGTTGGTGTATGAAATTGCTATATAAAATAAAAGTTAGCTTGTTTTAACGGTACATATATTATTTTCTTCTGACAGCTTCGAGAGTAATTTTCTGCCTACAGAATCTGCATACTCTGTATGGCTGACAATTCAAAAAAGCGAAAGGTAGAATTGATGCAAACCTCCAAGCAGCAATCCCATTGTTAATATTACAGCTACTTGTATATCAAATAATACAAGAGGATGCTTGAATCAAGATACAGATATAAAGTGAGTCAGTTATAAATTACTTGTTGGTTCCATTTTGCAATTTAGTTATGCAGATCTTTCATTTCATTATCCACCCTTAAGGAAAGAAAGGCTATGACACTTCCTCTAAATATTTGTAGTGATACATTAACTAACCATTAGCTTTTATTAACATGTCAGCAGCAGACAATGTGATTCAGATTTGCTATATGAAACAAATTGAATTGCCTTGCCTAGGATTTAATATAGATAAGCACATGTAGCTTCATTAAATTGGTAATGCTGCCATTACACTGATGATGTTATGTCTTGATGTGACATAAATAAAGGAAAAGCAATGTTTGGAAATAAATCACAATTGGTGATGTCAGTTATGCAAAGCAATAATCATCTCTGAATATAGCATATAAATTACAAAACAAAGTATAAAACAAAAAAAAATTGCCCAGGACTATTAAGAAAGTAGTTTATGAAAATAACCACCATAAATAGACTGCTTGTAACCTAGTATGATGATTCCACAGTTTTTCTCTGGGCACTTTTATTAAAAGTGTGCACAGCAGGTGATGCAGTGTTGTGGACTTATGTGAGCTGAAAATTAAATTGTTCTGAGCTGGGTGAGGTGTGGCACATCTGATAACAGCTGACTCCTTTATGCAGATTCTGCTTCTGAAAGTTCTAGTGGAGCACAGAACACTTGGGGAGTTTGTTGCTGTTACTGATGGATAGCAGAAGTATCTCTGTATAATACCCATGATTGCAAGACTATGTCAGTCATGACCAGGACTGGTAAATGGAGAAATTTGGGTAGCAGTGGCAGCAGATTGTTGGAGGGGCATGCACAACGCTGAGACTGACGGTTAGTGTGCTCTGTGGCCATGAACACAGGAGTGAACATTGATGACATGCCATAAGGCCACCGTATTAAAGCACAAGTTACACTTTGTCTTCCAAGCTAGAACACTGAATGGAATTACAGGGAGCAATGGCATGTTCAGGAGCTGCAACACCAGAGCTATTTTACCAGTGTAAATAGTTTGAGTTATAAACAAACAAACAAATAAATGTTTAATTATAAATTAAATTAAGATGTGAATTTCCATTCTATAACTTATCTATCCTTCCACTCATTTATTAATGTATTTAATAATGTATTTTCATTGTAACTTTTTGTAAGAAGATTATAATCACATCCATAATGATGGCAATCATATTGCATTAACCACTGAAAAAAAGCTACACTAAAGTAGGTCATTAAAATGTTCCAGATGACCAGACGCAGAAAAATTTTAATAAAAATTAAAATCAAACCTACTTTATTTGCTTTGCATTTAAAAATCAGATACAAAGAATGTTTCTGCACATTTTTAAAGCAGGTTGTAAAGTACATACATTTTTCAAAAATAAGTTGATGATGCCCAAACTGCAACTACATTTTGGATGTCCTCACTGCTACTTCTTGAAATATGTATTCTAGACCATTCAAAAGGCTTGCCTCTTTCATTTTCAAATATGATCCTGACAACTACACTACATCCATTTACTTTTGCTGCCTTACTTCGATATATTAATATTACTATCAATGGAACATGCCTGATGTACATATTCAGATACAAGGTATTATCACAATTCATCCACTCACTAATAGCCTGAATAAATCTCTTATATCCTAATTTTTTTTCAGTACACAATCAATTCATTCGGGTGTCTGATTTTTAGTGGAATCACTAACTCTGAATATAATATTAATATCTTAATAAATAATTATTATAATAATATAATATTATAATTAATAATATAATACAATAAATGTCTTCATAAAAATTAAAACAATTTTAAAAAACAGTCATAATGGTAAAGCATAACATAACACTCTCAATCCCCAATAATCCAATTCAGGGTCATTGTGGGCCAAAGCCTTTTCTTTGCAAGGAAGCAAAAAGACCAGGATATGTGCTAGTCCTTCAACTTACCCGTTTTCTCACACACATATACACACTCACATGAGCCCCAATGGCTCTTCAGAGCAATGCTATTGAGGAAACATGTTTGGTTCGAAAAAGACTTATTCTCAAGAAGGATCCAGAAAGAACCTTTATGGAGATCCACAACAGGCTCCATAATTTAAATAACCATGGACAGATGGCAACAGATTTGCGAAATACCAAGGGGTCGTGATTTTACAAGGACTGTTCTGCCCCACATCTGGTTAGTTGAGACTGTTATTTGTTGAACTGTGCTCACCCTTCATCTTGTCATTTATTAACACACCAGTCAGTCACGTCCCACACTCACAGTGGTACTATAAAAGTCTATGAAACTCGCATAATGCAAGTAGGTCCCATAATAAACATTTGAATACAATACACACCATGTCCCTCATGTAGGCACCCCTTTATCTCTTGTTTTAGTCACGTCCAAAATGTATCCTTAGGGTATATATATATATCCCTGGGTCTGGTTAGTTGTGGTACAGTGTAATGGGCTAGAACTCAGTATTATAAAGAAAATAACATTTCGGTGTGTTGCTTAGTGTAATGGGCTATAAACCAGTGTTTTAAAGAAAAGGCAGAATTTCTGGAAAATTCTGCTACAGGTTATTGCTGATGGCTATCTACAGGACATAAATATTTACCTGTCTTGCTAAAGAGTCACCTGCTTTGAATAGTCAGACTGCTTTGATTTAGTATCGCTTCTACATACAATGTGGGGATACAGAACTGTCTGCTTCTTGGAAAACTGGTTTCTAATCAAGTACTCAAAGTAAATGTGTTTACACTATTTGTTATGCAGAGGAAATTGGCTTGCACCATTGTTTTCACTGATTGCCATGTTGATCTATGCAGAAATTGAAGTATATACAGTATATATTTCTAGGTAAAGGAGAATAAAGAGAACAGAGAAGTATGGTCTGAGACTCGGGACTGCTGTCTGTTTCTTTTATGCTTTACACCATATCGCAGTGGCTACACCCTGTAGCAACAGTGGCTTGGCTCTAGTTTGTTTATTCCTGCAGCTAGGTCACTCCAGGTCCCTTGTATGCATTCATTTTCTTTTAGTTCATCGTTTGTTTCTTTTCTTATATTATCATGTTGAAACACTAGCTCGGTCATTGTTGTATTCCCTTTTTTACTGTGCTTTTCCAAGTGCTTTTCATCGATGGTCGCCTCCTTGCTGTTTTGATCTTTCTTCCATGCCCATTGTACAGCCTGAGTTGTCTTACACAGCTCTTCAAGTTCTTCTTTCAGGTTAGCTAACTTTATTTCCTGCTCAGCTTTCATTTTCTTAAATCTTTTCCTCTGTTCCTGTTCAAGCTTCTTTCTCATCTGATTTTTACTCTTGTGTTGTTTTTTTTGCCATTTCCTTTTTCAGCACCACTTCTGCCATCTTGATTTCATTATCATACTTCTCTTTCCGCTTTATCCAACTGCAACTTTTCTTGCTTGTGCTTTTCTTTAATCTGCTCTACTTGTTTTCTCCATTTTTCATTATCTTTTTTTAGTTTCTCCATATTTTTCTTTCATTATCTCAAAGTTCATGTTTCAGCTTTTCTTCTGTGCTGATTAATTTTTCTTTGAGTTGTCACATTTCTTCAGCAGTCTGCTATGTATTGCTTTGTAAATCATTCTTTATTGTCTTTGATTGTACACCTGTAAATGCCTGTATGTTTCTTTTGTATATATTTCAGTTTACAACAAAGTACGTCCAGTAAAAGTCTTCAAGATAGCTCGCTAACCCCTTGTCGTTTTTTATGTGGATGTGCTGAGTTGTTTAAGCTCTCTGCGGCCGCATTGCACGGACAGTGCGGAGTGAGGCAGAAAAAGGACTCTTGATGCATATGTACAGTAACACACGCTAAGTCCTTGTTTAGTGCTCTGCCAGGTAGCCTACAATACATTAAAGATTTCAGGTTTCTTCTACATATTAGGAGGTTTTTTCAAACCACAAAGAACTAACTTCATATGCAATGAACCCTTCCCAGAATGAAATGGTGCTTTGCCAAAGAATAGTTCTACGAATAATCACACAACCCAGTAAAGAACCATAATGTGCCATTAAACAACCAGGGCACTACCAGTGCCGTTCTTGCCCTCCTTGATCACATTAACAACAATGTATTCAAATCAAAAATAGTTTTCAAATATTACTAGTACTGTGGTGGGCTGGCTCTCTGCCCTGGGTTTGCTTCCTGCCATGCGCCCTGTGTTGCCTGGGATTGGCTCCAGCAGACCACCATGAACCTGTAGGTAGTATATAGTTGGTTGGATAATGGATGATGGATGGATATTACTAGTAATCTGAGTTTCTCTTAAATGGAAGAAATTAAACAACAGCTTGAAAGTAATCAACATTTAATAATACTACCTTCACAAAAAAGCCATATTGTTAAGAGATAAAGGTCAGCAGGTCAAGTCTTACAAAGCAAGAAGCTTCCAGGAAAATCTGGATATTAGGAATATAAGTGATGCCTACGTGCCTTGACTCCATTTGACATTCTTAGTTAAGATAGCTTGTTAGTGTAATTACTTGTACCTAAATGCTTTTTTTCCAAAACTGCAGTCATCTGCTTGTGGATGACTTAGTTAATGGCTACATCTTTTTAAATTAATTACAAATATTAACATACATTTGACACTTGTCAACACTTGAAAGAAAATTACATTTACTGAATGCACACAACTTTATGAATAACATTGTGGACATTTATTTATTACTGGAGTGGGTTATTTTTAGTCTATAGTTTTTGTCAAATGCAAACTAAGAAACCAGAACATTATAAACAGAAAATATTGCTTGTGGTTACCTCTGATATTTCAGTTAAAGGTCACAAAGAACATTTTCTGCTTCATATTGGGGTTTCTTTAATTTTGCAGAGCAAACTGTCATGATGGAAGAATATTCTATTACTGCTAGATGAAATCATTCTATTTTATGTTCATTTTTACTTCTTTCAAAATTCACTATTGCAGCAACATCTAAAATTAAATTGATCAAAGGCAATAATACAAGCAATCTTGTGTTTAATACTTAATTGGGATGTCATGTTAACAATAACACTCAACATATTCAGGCTGGTATTGTTCAGCTTTCACTGTGGCTTTCTTGCTTTGTGACTTGTTAGGTGGTTGTAATTTCTCCTTATAAATAGTCAGCAAAACAATAAAAATAAAAAACTGCAAACCCAACTGACAGAAAACAAATTAAGTTACCCTTTCAACCACAAGTAATCCTGCTAATGCCCTAATTTAATTAATTTAATACCCTATGGCATTCAGGGATTCATGACATTTTAAAACATACTTTCAAGAAAGCTGAAGCCCTAATGATAAAATTAATTGAATCAAGGTAAATAATTCTCAAGCAGTCATTATCCTTCAATAATAAAGCCTTGTTTTCTTCTTTCTTTTTAAATATTGCAGTTACCACCAAATAAATAACATCAACTTTAAACAGGATACTGACAAAATAATTTGTGTTTGACTTAATTGTTAGAAATGAATCACTAGCACAAAATGGATCAACAATGATATTATATGAGTAACTTCACAAAAAAAGGCATTTAATTTTACTTAAAGTAAGAAAAAAATCTAATTTACTTTATGAGAAAACAATTCAGTACAATGTGGTAGGTATTCATTAATATTATTCTTAATTAATTGAGCATGCTGGACCCTCGGGATGAATCTGTATCTATCAGTGTTTATCACATATCTCCTGATCTTTTGCTCTCTGGTTGGGTGGTGGAGGGGAAGTTAGACCTAAACTGAATGCGTTATATGTCTCCTTGATTTCTAATTTATTTGTTGTTTGAATTCTAAGTTATCTGTTGCAATGTCATGATTATATATAGTGCTAATAACATTTGCAAAAACTGGGGCAAACATCAGGTCAGACAAAAAGGGAGAAAGCTTGAATGTATGCACTGTAAATAAATAAGTTTCATAGCAAATAAAAATTTTGTCAAGAATAGCTTGTTAGGTGTAATTATTTAGGCCTAAGTATATTTTAATGCCCACTTTTCCAAGTGTAGCGAGATCCTGTCAAGCTTCTTATCTACATCTATGCATGCTTAATGTGGCATTATCTTTCTTATACTGCATAATGCTTTTACAGCATTTGCTTTGCAACAATAAGTCATTTATCCACATATTACCAAACCTGTTTAATTCATTTCAGAATCATATCCTGGAAGCATTAGGCATAAGTCAGGATTCAACCGAGGTTAAACCATCGCAGAGCATATTTACTCATATGGGCCACATTTTTGTTCACAGTTAGACTAATGTGTTTATCTTTTGGTGCTGAATTACCTAGAGAAAAACATTAGTAGTAATAGTAGTAGTAGTAGTAGTTGTGACACACAGACACAGGGATAATGTGAAAACTCCACAAGAGACTGCAAACCATGGGTTCTAGGTCTATGATGGTGCTAATCAATGAAACTTAAAGTACATTACATCAGTTATTTATTTCCATAGTATAAAAACGAACTGCATTTTACCAACTCTCCATGATCCCTCATTCTTTTCTTTGGTACTCTTTAAACCCCCTTTTCAGTACCTGCTCTAAAAATGATACGGTAATGGATCACCCTTTGTTTTTTACACAGCTGGTAAGAAAAAAGTGGGTGTGTTATCTCTGAGATGAACTACTTCCCCACACAGGATTGCTTTTTGACTTGCAACTGATGATGCCAGAATATGAATGACTGCTCTGGAACAATCACACTTACTGTAGGTAGTTTCAGTAACAAAATAAACTCAATGATATAGCAGATCTGTTTATCCCAGTAGCACCATTTCCAAGTCAGAAACCAACTCTGAAAGGGATGTCAATGTCTCAGAAGAAAATACCCACTTGTATAGTTATTGATTTTCCTGTATACAAAACAAAGGATGTTTATGTTGACATTGTTCGAAGAACAAAAGAAGCTTGACCATATTAAATTGTCCGACCAGCATAGGCTATGTTCTTCTGTAATGAAACAGGTGGTTGCAGTATTTGACAGAATGGATGGATAGAATCTTTTCTTCACTCACAATGAAGTTGCAAGTCTATTGGTCTTTCAGATAATATGGAGTAATTAAAATATAAAAATAAAAAGCTTCTTCACAATACCCTGCATAAAGTTGTAAAAATTCAAGTAACCAAAAAAACGACCCAGGTTCAAGAATCTATTGCTAATATCTGTAAGCATGGACAATGATAATTATAGTCAGGGAAGGGCCAGAGTGCTTCTTAAAGGCCCATGTCTACAATAAATGCCACCAGGATAACCTGATAACTAAAGTCTACAAAATACTCTCGCATTATATCTATACTAATTAAAGGCAAAGCCCTCACTGACTGACTCACTCACTGACTCATCACTAATTCTCCAAGTTCCTGTGTAGGTAGAAGGCTGAAATTTGGCAGGCTCATTCCTTACAGCTTCCTTACAAAAGTTGGGCAGGTTTCATTTCGAATTCTATGCGTAATGGTCATAACTGGAAGCTATTTTTCTCCATTTACTGTAATGGAGTTGAGCTCGAAAGCCGTGGGGGGCGGAGTTTCGTGTGACATCATCACGCCTACCACGTAATCACGTGAACTGACTGTTAACACAGTCTGTAGAAAACCAGGAAGAGCTTCAAAAAGCACTGAAGAAAACATGCATTATATAATTGAGAAGGCAGCGAAACAATAAGAAGCGAGCGAGTGACATATACAACCATATTCATGAGTGCTGCTACTTCGGAAACAAAGCACGGTGTAAACCTAAAGTTTATATTAAGTTCATAGACAGGCTGCCGCTGGCGTTTATCATGCCCACGGGTAATCCGGAATACAAGTTTAATGAGACGACGCAGGATATAAATGAGAGTTTTGATCACTTTGTAACTAAGTTAAAATTGCACGTGAAGGGCTGTGCTTATGCAAACTCCAAGAGACTGTGTTTGTGGGGGGTTGACAGTTAAGGCGGGTGGGGGAGTCACGTCATCTCCCCTCCCATTCACCTCACTTCGCTCTGAGCTGAGCTCAGCAGCTAACGCAGTAGTGATGGGAAGTTCGGATCATTTTACCGACTCGGACCTTTGAGTCTCGTTCAGCAAAATGAACAAATCTTTTTTCTAGTCAATTCGTTCAATTTTTTTTCCGGCTCAGACTGCATAGGTTAACCTTATGGGGCTGTCACGTAGGCCTAATGATCGAACGACTCAAACCCAAAGACTCGAGCGATGAATTAATCAATTCTGTTTCCGGCTCAGACTGAGTTGGTTAAGCTTATGGGGCTGTCACGTGATGAACGAACGACTCGAAAAACCCGAAGACTCGAAACAGGTGAATCAATTCCAATACAGAAACTATAGGAAGTTGTGCAAATGCGCATGCGCGTCTGAACGAATCACTCCCACGAGACGACTCATTCTTCCCGAGTCACATTAAAGATTCGTTCAAAATGAACGAATCGTTCAAGAAGGACCCATCACTATAACGCAGTGTTACGGAAGCGACTTTGTGACTCTGCCACCAAAGACTCACAGAAAAATCCACAAGTTAATACACACGCTGTCTCTACAGTTTCTCCACACTGAATCCTCCAGGCACTACTTACAAAAGGTTACATTGACAATCGTGTTACGTTATTTTTAAAATGCTTCCTTTTCTTAGCACAAGCACAGCTGAGAAGCTTCGATGCATGTGCTCCATAACACGTTAAAAAATCACGCATTTAATCACACTTTGCAATACAAGCAAAGGGGAACTTCTGTCAATGCATGATTTCCTGGTACACCGATTACATTGATCAGCGCTTCCTGATTCATTTTACCCTTGCACCCCCTTGGTTTGAGAAGAAGTATGAAAAAATATGAGGTTAACACAGAAAAACAAATCACCAATTGAAGCTTTATGAATAATCGATTCGCCATCAATAATTGTTTCGGTAAAGCCATACTCAGTGTAATCCTCCTTCCATTTTATAATTTTTCCGCCACTAGCCATGATTAAATGAACAGTAAAAAAGTAAGAGCGAAGCGAGGGTGACTTATTCATCAGGCAGGCGACAGCTCAATAGCTCAAATTTGGATATAAGTAGTTTCTATTTAGTCACCAGAAATATCTTTGTTAGGAATGGAAGTTGAATTTAGTCTTTAAATTTCTATGGTGAAGAAAAAGTTATGCAATGATGACTAAATTTAACTATATAAAGTCAAAACTTTTATACATAAAGTCATTTCTGAATATATAAAGTCAAAACTTGAATATATAAAGTAAGCGCTGGAATATATAAAGTCAAAACTTAAATATATAAATTCAGCACTGGAATATATAAAGTCAAAAACTTAAATATATAAAGTCAGCGCTGGAATATATAAAGTAAGCGCTGCAATATATAAAGTCAAAACTTCGAAATATAAAGTCAGCGTCAGAATATTCATCCATTTCCCAACCCGTTGAATCCGACCACAGGGTCACGGGGATCTGCTGGAGCCAATCCTAGCCAACACTGGGCGCAAGGCAGGAACCAATCCTGGGCAGGGCACATGCATCATTACATTAAACGAACAGTTTTTTTTTAATTTATTTTTCTGAATACGTTTTTGTTACCTTAGTTCAGTTCAGAGTCGTTTCAATCAATAGATTTTGACTTTCACTTAATATATTCAGGAGTGAGTTTATATACTCCGATGCTGACTTTATATATTCAGGTTTTGACTTTATATATTCCAGCGCTCCAGGCTGTGATTTGTGAAGCACCTGGGGAACAGTCTGCACAGTCTCTCCAGGCTCAGTCACTGTAGCCCACAGCCCCTTCAGAGTTAACATAGGTCTCTTGTTGACCTCCCTCACTAGCTGCCTTCTTCCATGATCACTCAGGTTTTGTGGATGACCTACACTAGTCAGATTTACAGCTGTGCCATAGTCTTTATATTTCTTAATGACTGATTTAACTGGACCTCAAGGGATATTCATTGAAGTTAATATTCTCTTATATTCATTCCATGCAAGTTTGTGCATTTCAATCATCATTTCATGGAGCTGCTCCGAGTATTCTTTTGTCTCCATTGTGTAGATTAAGCCACCTTACCAACTCATCACAAGCTGCACTTCCAAATAAGGTGCAACTATCCTAAAGTCAGTTGAAACTCCTTGACCCCAAACAGGTGGTCTCCACTGAACTAATTATGTGACTTGTAAAGCCAATTGGTCGCATCGGTGATAATTTAGATATGTTATATTGAAGATAGCAAAATACCCGCGCTTCACAGCGGAGAAGTCGTGTGTTAAAGAAGTTATGAAAAAGAAAAGGAAACATTTTAAAAATAACGTAACATGATTGTCAAAGTAATTGTTCTGTCATTGTTATGAGTGTTGCTGTCATCAAGGATTTGATTATCATTATTTCTTTCAATCAGGTTCGTATTTGGAGGACGTGTTGTGTTCAAGTTACATTCCGTGTTTGTCAACCGTTGTAAAGATAACAGGTTTCATTCATCGAAGTGTTCACTACCCAAATCACTATGCGAGTATTTAGCGGCAGCGTCTCTATTAAGTTGTGGATTTGCCTGTGAGTATTTAGCGACAGCGACATACATATCTTCATATACTGTATATATACACATATATACATATATCTATATACATATCTACATATATCTATATACATATATACACATATACACATATACATATATATACAAACCTATCTACATTATATATATATATATATATATACCTATCTACATTATATATACACACATATACATACATACATACACACATATATATATAGCTGACTACCCATTGGCTTTGGTCACTGAGTGCAAGGGAAAAAAAATAAAATGTAGTCTATAAGTTATTAAACAGTAAAACATTAACGTTTTAAGAAGTAAAGTTACATTGACCACTACTGTAGTGGTTTTGGGTAAACTACATTTTAAAGATGGTATAACACAACAGGTAAGTAGTACTAACAGCAGCTAAAATGTATATGGATCATCTCTCGGTAGTTGATCCCTTTTGAAAGGCGCTATACGAAAGCTGTGGTATACAAATTACATTTTCTATGTGAACGTCCAAATTTCTGCCTGTGGTAGTGTGCCTTACCGGCATTACCAGCAATTAAAGAAAATTAGTTTTGTGTCCTCGGCAGTGTGAAGAGAGACGTCTTCGCTGACGATATGAGCGCCTTTTGGGGACCGTCACGGTGGGTTTCGTGTAAACTGGTGAGACGTCCCTGCCATTAACCAGCCGGGATGGCACTCTCGGTCCTCCACTCCTGTGTGTGTCTTCCGCTACCTCATAATCATATACATGCAAAAGAAAGTGTGACGCGCCTTAATATTAGTTTGCCGCGGTCTAGAAATGGGATCCCGTGTTTGCAGTTCTCTGGGCTATAGCTCAGGGAAGGAGGAAAAAATGAAAAGTATTTACTTTCACTTAAGGCAGAAGTGCAGTCAGCGTCTGAAAGGCCGGCACACGAGAGCTACATGTGCACACGCCGGCTGCCCAACTTTTATAGTATTTTTGCAGTGCAGGAAATGCCAATTTTTGCAGACACATTCACGTGATCAAAAGTCTCCGTGCTCTTTAGAGGTCTTGCTTGTTCTCTGCGTACTGCATTCATAGTCAGTTCACGTGAGCCGCTCGGAGTACATGCATCGAAGCTTCTGAGCTGTGCCTGTGCTATCTCATGCGATCTCGCGATGTCCACGGCTTTATTTAATGTGAGCTAAGACCCGGCACTTAAAAGTTTCTCTCGCAGTTTCGCTGAGTTTGTGTCAAACACCACCCTGACCATCTCATCTTCGTCTGAATATTTAGTTGCAGAGTGTTTCTACTGGATTGCCGCTGAGGGACGGCCTTATATGGGCAGGCACTCAATTACGTCGGAGGCGTGATGATACGAGACGCAGGACGCAACTCCGCCTCACACGCCGACCGAGCTGCCCGCTATGGCCGTATACAGCATACGAAAGTAGGTTCCAGTTGTGACTGTTACGCGTAGAATTTTGAAATAACACCTGCCATCTTTTGTAAGTAAGCTGTAAGGAATGAGCCTGCCAAATTTCAGCCTTCCACCTACACGGGAAGTTGGAGAATTAGTAATGAGTGAGTAAGTCAGTGAGTAAGTGAGTGAGTCAGTGAGTGAGTGAGTGAGTGAGTCAGTCAGGGCTTTGCCTTTTATTAGTATAGATGGGGGTGGCACGGTGGTGTAGTGGTAGTACTGCTGCCTCGCAGTTAGGAGACCCGAGTTCATTTCCTGGGTCCTCCCTGTGTGGAGTTTGCATGTTCTCCTCGTGTCTGCATGGGTTTCTTCCCAAAGACATGCAGGTTAGGTGCATCGGTGATCCTAAATTGTCCCTAATGTGTGCGTGCCCTGCGGTGGGCTGGCGCCCTGCCTGGGGTTTGTTTCCTGCCTTGTGTGCTGGGATTGGCTCCAGCAGACCCCCGTAACCCTGTAGTTAGGATATATAGCGGGTTGGATAATGGATGGATGGATATTTGATATTAATTTAGACAACATTTGCAGAGATCTGTTTTCACTTTAACATTAAAGAGTATTTTTCTGTTGATCAGTGTGTAGAAAGCCAAATTAAATCAACACTGATTCAATGTTGTGAAAAAATAAAATGTGAAAATATCCATGGGGGTGAATACTTAGCATAGCACAGGCCTTCACCCCATTGTAAGGACCATTCATACATACTGTACACACAAATATTTTAACTCATACAGGACCAATTAACCTAAGTTTGACTTCTTTAGAGCTGCAAATGTTCATCAGTGAGTCTTGTTTTGATAAATCTTTATGTGAAAAAGGCTCAGGGGATTATCATTAAAGAAAATGGAAACCATTTTCACTTGGTGCCATGGCCCACCTGCCAAGTTGCTTTGCCTGTCTAAGGTAAAGTCATCCCTGATAGAGGATCATAGGAATCGTGGGAAAGAGGAGTCCTTTCATCAGATTAGTGCTATTTCAGCTGTGGAATGGCCAAATGGGGGAGGTGGCTTGATAGCTGAGGTCTCCAGGACTCTAAACAAATCCAAATCATATTATGTAATATCACCTAATGTTAAATTCTGCTCTGTACTTCTAAAATTTTTATTTTTATACTGTATTGAGGATTTATTCGGTTCTGTGTATTATATTGTATTGTATTGACCCCCTTCTTTTTGATACCCACTGCACGCCCAACCTACCTGGAAAGGCATCTCTTTTTGAACTGCCTTTCCCAAGGTTTCTTCCATTTTTTCCCTACAAGGGTTTTTTTGAGAGTTTTTCCTTGTCTTCTTAGAGAGTCAAGGTTGGGGAACTGTCAAGAGGCAGGTTAAAGCCCATTGTGGCACTTCTTGTGTGATTTTGGGCTATACAAAATATAAATTGTTTTGTATTTTCCAGGTGTATAACAGATTTAAAACAAAAAAGGAAATGACATCATTTGATTTTAGGTATCCTCGTCTTTCTGCTCTGCACTGTTAGTAGTTTTATTTTGGATAATAAGTGATCAGGTAATTTAACAAACAGTAATAATCTACGAACTTAACTCTGAAATATAGACCAAAACATTTCATTTTCTTGCAGTAATATGTTTTTGGTGAAAATACATGCAAGTTTGTCACCTTTTTCCTAATTGGTACCCTCATTGGTAACCTATCCATCTTTTAAGCCCCTATTTAAAACACACTAGAAACAAAAAGAATAGACCCTCACAACTCTACGCCTTTCAGTTTTTCTCTTCTTGTTCTTTATATTGTAAGGGGTACCGTAGCATGTTAAATTAAATTAGTGCATGTCTGCTCACTACAAAAAGCCGTCGGCTGCGGCACTGGTCGAGAGCTACTGAGAAGTTCAAACAGAGGTCATGATGTCTGAATCTTTATAGCCTGCATTAGGAAAAATGCACACATCTCTGAGATAACAGGTAAAAGTGTGACCCACAATTAATCGGAACACCAGACTGGAGTACAGAAATGTAAGAAAACATCAGGGCACTTCAGGGAATTTCTAGTAGGATAATGCAATGCACTCGAGGCACTTCTTCAAACTTCTGTTACCTTTAAGCCATAATTTACTGAACACAAGCACATTGCAGTAATGTCAGAAAACACCCACCACTACAATTTCCTTGATGCTTCTTAACATTTCAACTTGGACAAGTTTTCGAGAAGTAAGCCAAAGTAATTTTCAATTAAAAAAATGTAATTCTAAGTAAGAGTTTAAGCTTAATCAAAACATTTGTCTTGGGAAGGATCACACACATTTAAAAAGACATAGTGCTCTGCCTGGCCTAAATGGCTACATGATAGCTAAATTTCACCTTGTCCAAAGTTCTGTGCCCACATATGGTATACTGGGCTTCCTGAAGGATTGAATCTGTTCACCTTCACTGTCAAGCAAACTTGAGAGGTAAACATTCATGTCCACTGCTGAAGGGCACCACCAATTGCAGCCCTAACAATGCAGTTGTGGAATAAAGTCCTTCACAAAAGCCTGAAGACTAACTTTTCAAATTTTTTTTCACTTTGTTTTATTACCTTTGGTTAGGATTATTGGGAACACCTCTTTCAATGCTTTCTTTGTGCTTTAATTCAATTTTTGATTTTGATTTATACAATTGTAATAAGCCCAAGCTTATCATTCCAGTACCCAGGGCACAATCATTTACTCACTAATGGGACCATATTAGTCATCATGCAACCCAATATAAATGTCTTTAAGACATAAGAAATTAAACTGAATAAACAAAAGAAGATTTATACAGAGATGGAAACATGCACAGACTTTACATAAGCAGCACAAAGTAAGGCTCCAGCCTCTGTAAAGAGTCACTAAGTCATTATAATAAACACTGTGGAGGTGGTGCTGAGCAGCAGAGTGGGGATTAAGTGACAGAGAAAGAGAGAGCCCAGCTGACATCAGGATCAAGGAAGGTTGTACTTTGCATTGCTTACAATCTGTACCTGCACAAACCGTTAAAGGAGTTCTCCTTTATCTTACACTTTAGGGAAGCTGCTTCCGAGGGTCCTTGTAAACAAGATGTCACTGGTTTGCATCTGAACACTGGCAGTTGACCAGGGATAGATTGTGGCATGATGCCTTGACAACACATTTGACATAGTTGGCAGAATTGGCACTCTGGCCAAGTACAGTGTGGTGGCGGTGTTGCACAGTATGGTACATGTTGAATGAGAGAGGGAGAGCTCAGCTGATATCACCCAGAAACACTGTGCTTTATATTGCTTAGATTCAGTCCCTGAGAAAACAGTTCATTGGAATTCTCCTTTATCTAACACTTTATGGAAGCTACCTCTAATGTCATGGGTTTGCAGCTGTCCGCCATTCCTTAGCACAGTGCAAAATATGTGACCTAAGATGCCTCGATGAGTGATTCCACAACAACACACTTGCCACAGTTGACAAAATTGGCGTAAAAACATGTGGACGCAGTGGTGCGCAGAAGGGTGGGAGATGAATAAGAAAGAGAGCGCTCAGTCAACCTAGGAAAGCACTATGCTTTGTATTGCTTAGAATCAGATCCTATGTAAACAGTTAATGGTATTCTTCTTTAGCTAACAGTTAAGGCAGTGTTCCTCAAACTTTAAGTATTTGCATCCTGAGTTTTCATAACAGTTTTAATTGCGCCCCCTAACATTTTTTTGAAATCCTAATAAAATGTATTCCTATATTTTTTGTAGCCGATACACCGCTACAAGTTTTATTATACCTGCTTAACTTTTATTGACATTTATCTAACTCTATATTTATTTTTCTAGTATCAGAATGTAGTTTAAGTTAATTTGTTTTGGTTTCAATAGATGTATTTTTCATATTTTCGATTCTTGTTTTCTTTCTTTTATATCTTTGCACCCCCTTTTCTGTTACTTCGCGCCCCCCCCCAGGGGTTGAGAACTGCCGAGTTAAGGGATGCTGCTCTGATGGCCTTTGTAATCCAGATGTTGTGGGTTTGTGGCTCACCACTGGTAGTTACCGCAGTAAGCACAGGCGGCTGCAGTAACCACTGAACCATACAGCCTTCTCTTCTGAAAATTTAATTTAGATGTTACCTTGAGGGACAAAGCAGTAGACTAATTGAATATGCAATTAGATGTTATGTAATATTTAGTTGTTTACTTAAGGGACCTTTTATTAAATAAAAATTACTTGATAACGTTAGATAACGTTTTCAAAACTACCTAATCCAATTCATCGTTGCAACAGGCCAGTCTCAATCCAGAAGTACAAGTCGCAAGTCAGAAAACCAGTCCATATCTCTGAGAATGTGGGAAGAAAACCGGAGTACCCATAAAGCCAAGGGAAGAACATGAAATCTCCACAAGCTTAATGGCTGGACATGGGATACAAAGATTGGATGATTGATCCATAAAGCTATATAGTCATTTACAGCTACAGTATATGTATTTGTGTATAGGCTTTTGTCAGGTTCAGAAATTGAAATACAACATTTGCAGCACTGACACAACAAGGTTGGTTTTAGAAATAATTTATACTGACTTGGTGAAACAAGAGGGTTTTGTAGGTTTACTTAACACTGACAGATTACATGTTTGTGATTATTTCAGAGTTTTACTTTGTACACTAGGGATCTCCTTTTGAGATTAGGGACTAATAACAGGGATAAAAAGACTGTTTGCAGTAAGCCAGTGAGATTGATATATGTAATAGGAAAAGGAATACACATTTAACTGTGTCATAAATCCTATAAAAATACAAAGTACAAATAAAGAGCGGCAGATTTCCTGTCTTTCTTCCCATCATTTTTTTTTTTAGAAAAATCAAGGTTTACATACATCTAAACATCAAGGACAATTACAATTTCACATACAGGTAATAATTGTGAATCTCTCTGATAGGGATTATTACCATGAACTAAAGACCTACAGTACTGTGAGACAGTCACCATTAAAAACCTCACCATTACACCCCAACAATTTTAATCTGGCATGAAGGTCTATAGTCAGTTAAGGATGTGATGTCCTGAATTATCTTCAGATTTATTTTCCTGCGCATGGCTAGCGTACAGTATTAATTAAGATATGCAGTAAAACCTGTCATGTTGATTTATAGAAAATGTCAGGAATGCATGGTTTGCTATCGTGTACTTTTCTTTTAAAGTGTTATACATTTTTGTAGTTAATTTAGTTAATTTAAATATTTACCGCAGTTTCTGTTAAATATGTTAAGTGTTTAATTGTTTTTGAAGTGGGACAAGACCCTTAATTAAACTACAACCCACAGATGTTGTGATTAGACTTCCTAAAGCAGGGGTCACCAACTCCGGTCCTAGAGGACCACTGTTGCTGCAGGTTTTCATTCTAACCCTTTTTAATTGAGTGCCCTGTTTCTGCTGCTAATTAACTTGTGGTGAATTCATTTTAATTGAGTTGATTTTTTAAAGGTTTGTTCCCCTGAATTTCTTCATAGTTCCCCTGAATTGCTTCATTTCTTTCCTTAAATGGCACCCAAATTGATATGAAATGTGAAGTGAGGGATCCAAGAAACAACCAACTAAGTCAGGGCCTCAAACTCCAACCAATTTCACTCCAACCTGCTGTTAAATGAGGTGCCAATTCTTGTTGTTAATTAAACTTGTTCTTTAATTCCGTGGCTTGTTGCTGCTCGCGATTTTCCCTTTTTGAGAGCACTGATCAAATGTTTTCGTGACCTGACCAGACCAACAACCCCGAGACCTTCATCGTTCTTTATTTTTAGATATTGTATGACGGACACCAGTTGTTTTGCCTCATTTTGTATCTCATTATTGTTTGGCTGCTAATTAAGGAAAAACAAACAATTAAGGGGTCTAAGTCTTCAAGAGCAAGTTAATTAAAATTAGTTCAAAAGAAGTTAATTAGCAGCAAAAACAGGTCACTCATTAAGAAAAGGGCTAGAATGACCGGAGTTAGCGACCCTTGTCCTAAAGAGTACCTGGGGTCTGGAATTTAGATTTACATCTCAGCTAGACTTTTGTAGAGGCATTGGATTACTTCCCTTGTGAATTTGCTTCCTTAGCTTTTTTTTTGCAGTTTTTCATTTTGGGTCTTTGGACTTTTTGCTTTGGTATTTTGCATTTTTGACATTTGACTTGTGTATTGATGTCATTTTTGGATCTGGTGGTAGGATTGTTGTTCACATGGAGCTTTCCTGTGCCTTTCTGTTAAAAATGTATTTTTGACCCTTGTTTATTTTTGTTCTAATTTGCTCTTTAGTTCTTTATTGAATCATATTTATATATTCTGAATTTTCTTAGTCTTTTACTTAATTTTGATTTCTTATTTAATTGAATAAAATAAGAAATTGATTAATTCTTTTGTTATTTGAGCCAGGTTTTTTGGGGGGTTTTCCTCTCCATTTGGTATTTCTGACTTTGCTTTTCTCAGACTTCGGACCTAAAACATAAGACATCAAAGATTTTCTTCACTATCTTGGCCCTGTATTACCAAAAGTGTGATGAGTAACTTTCTAAGTTAAAGAAAAAATGCACCTAAAATGATATTTTCATATGTTAATTACCCAATGTATTTTATAGTAATGGCTGAGAAAAAATCTATTTTCATACAGAAATGAAAGAAAACGTTTCTGAGGCAATACCAACTAATAATGATCAATGATGTACAATGGCAAAGAATGTGAAAACCAAACATGGAAGAAAGAAAACAAATTCTTGTTATTTGTGTCTTGTACAGTATAATCCATGTGTCAGGTATGCAGTCGGAAGCTCAAAATGTGCAAAACACATGCTTTTTAGCTAAAATATTGTTAAATAGATGCTTCCGTTAAAAGTCAATACACATCATAAACAGGAAACTAAAGCCACATGGAATCGACTTTTTGAATCGAACATCCATCTGTCCAACTACTTGTTAGTGAAGATTCCTGTCCGCTTCCCTTTTCATGGATTCATTGCTACAACTCACTGACATATTGGCTGCAGACATATTGAGTGTGCAATGCAATGAAAAGGATAACATGCAGAGATGGTCTCTGCCTTGCACCTCATGCTGTCACACTAGGCTCTGTCCCTCTGAAATCCTGATTTGGAATAACTGGGTTATATAAAAGAATGGATGGATGGATGAATGAATGGCAATTGATTGCAGGAAGAGACCTTTGTACAATTACTTGTGGATTACAGAAAAACCTCAATATGCAAACTACTGTACTTTGCATTGATTTTCTTTGATTTAAAGTAATAGTGTCTACTTTTTTTTCTTTTTAAGCAAACTTAGAGCTTCTTTAGCATGTTACTTGTCCTCTGACTTCTTGTAATGCAGAACTATTTAATGTAAAAACCGTTTGTACTTTCCTCTTTTTTTTCTTATCCATGCTGGTGTAAACTTCTGTCTCTGTTGAGCTCAACCAGATAATCAGTTGTGAAAGCTTGGGGGTGCCATACCTCAACATGAACACACCAAGACAGGTCCCAGGTTCAAATAAATGGGTGTTTATTATATAATTGCCTCACAAAAAAGTACCATGCACAAGTTATTTATCCTCCAAACACCTCTCCTGTCTCCACTGCACTGCCCTCCTCCAGTTGATTGTTTGTTGTTTCTCCTCCCAGCTCCAACTCGTCTGGACAAGGGAGTGCAGTCCCTTTTATTGAAGACCTGGGAGTACTTCCAGTGCCTAGGCTGTTGCCCATTGGAAGCACTTTTGGGTCACACTGAAGTCCCACATAATAGGGAGTACCACTCCGTACAGCACCCTGTTGTGATACCCACAGACCCCAGCAGGGCTTTGCTGCCCGACTACATCTCCCGGCATTCCCTGTTGGTTTCCAAATAGGCACCAATATCGAGGGCCACTGCCATCTAGTGACTGGGGGGGAATAAACATTCCCCAGAGATAATCCTTCCCTGTCTTCCTCATGTCCGGTCGGGATGGCTGTCCATTGTCTGGGGCTTCCTGCCCAGGTAAGGAACCATCTTCTTTACTGGCCAGGATGACCATCCAACCATTAAGGAAGCCTTGTCCAGGTATGACATCCTTCTCTTTCTCGGCTGGGATACCTTTCTGTTCACTTGTGGCTTTCTGTCCCGGTAGATGTGTGCCACCTACACAGTCTTTATTGTATGTTGCACTTTTTTTTAAGTAAGCATCATTTCAATAAGGCAAAAAATATCTCATTAACACAATGGCACATCACCAATAACCTCCAAGACTAATGCTTTAGAATGTAAAAGAAATGGCTGCCGGCTTATTCTCAAGCTTAGACTCATTATCTGACACTCAGCAAGCACCTTAACCTGGTTGTGCTCCAACCAGAAGAACAAAATATATGAACAATTGTACATGATTTATAGATTGTTTTAAATGAAAGCACCAGATAAATAAATAAAAACACAATAAATGTCACAGTTTATAGGTAGTGTGTCTAAGGTGTTAGACATTGAAACACAATTTGTTCCCTTGATTCACTGCATAACCCTGAGCGAGGCGCTGACCCCGCCTGTGCTCCAGTTTTAAAAATGTATATGGAAACAATTTTATGATAGCTGTTTACTTGTATCGTCACCTGCTATGTGATCACTATAGGAAAGCAGCTAAATAAAATAAAGAATTTGTCTTTTAGCTGATGTTGTGTTCATTGGGCGATGTGTCAGGTTAAATTGTTTCTTTTGAACTCAGATGGTAAAGTTTCATTGTCTACCCTGATCACAGAACCTTCCCTGTGTGTTTCCAGTATTAATTTTAAAATGGTTTCTTACACCAGATTTCAAATGTTGCTATTCCAGCCTACAGTACAAAGGCCTTTCCTCATCATATCACTTAAACTTCCATGTTCTGAAAGTCTTTGAAGTATTGAATTAATGTCCCAGTGGCATTGTTGTTGATTTTCTTTTTTGTCTGAGTTATCTAACAAGGTTACCCTGATCTAGACAGTGACTGGACATAATGATAGACCTTACATTTCAAACTAAACAACTTCAACATTTTTAATCTCTTTTTACAAGTTTTGGTTAACAGAATCACTGCAATTTAATTTGCAGATTTCTTTAAAGGTCTTTAGTGTTACATGCAATCTTACCAAAACAGGTGTTCATATTCTTAATATCTCTGTCAGTTTATCTTCAAAATTCTTGTTTTAACCCTTAAAGTAAAAAAAACCCAAGGCAGGAGTCAACACTGGGTGGGATTCCAGTCTATCCCAACCACACTAACCCAAAGCAGGCCAAATTAGAATACCCAATTAAACAAACTTAAAGTTATGAGGGGAAAGCTCTACACACACACACTGAGGACAAGAAAATATCATTAATAGCTGGGCCAGAGTTCAAACAGGACCCTCAACCTGTGAGTCTGCAGTGCTAACAACTGCATCGTTATTAGAACCAAATCTGGAGCCACATGAAGGTCTATTACTGTATTTTGACTGCCGCTATTGAACTCTGTGCCTTTGAAAGATTAATTTTCAAAGGTATGCATATAATACAGGGTGACTCAAAATTATGTTAACACTAATGGATTATTTTGATCTTGACCACACCTTTCCAGGTCAATGGATAGGTCATGGTGGACCACTGCCATTTGACACCCTGTGATTTCTGGTTATGGGGTATGGTGAAGGAGCATGTGTATAGCAGGAAAGTTTGTGATATCAATGACCTGAAGGATAGAACTGTGGTATCATCTATTCCCCGCGAAATGTGTGTCCGGACCTTAAATGGTACTGTTGCTCATTGATTTTTGTGTGTTGAACATGGTGGCGAACAGGTTGAGACATTCCTCTAAATCGGTGGTAACCAAACTTGGTCCTGGGGACCCCCTGTGGCTGCAGGTTTTTGTTCCAAACAGCTTCTGTTTTTAATTGAACTCCTGGGCTAGTTAAGTGATGTGTTATTTCCCAAGTTCTGTGTTTAGGGAACAATAAAGAAAGTTTTCTAAAAAAAATATATATTAAAATGTACCAAGCAGTTATATAGGAATAATGTATTTTTTTCTTTTTAACAATATTTTCATCTTAATTTTCATTATACTTTTCTAGGTGTTCTAATTGTTTAATGAATCCATTATTTACTAATTAGTGGGTCTGACTCTAAAGTAGTTGCAGCCTTTGATTATTCAGTGTTGTTTGCCTGGGTGTCTGATCTGTTCGTTTTAAATTGTCATTATTAAGATACAAAGAAGGGGGAAAAACTGCACAGAGAAAGGACAAAGTATAATGAAATCAACAAAAGAGAGTTAAGCATTTAAATCGATAGCAAAAGCAGAAATATTTATACATGTATTATAAATATAAAAAAAACATGCTGCTGTGCTTTTCTGAATGTCAAATAAAAGAAAAAAAAATACCAGCTAATTAAATGAGCTCAGTGTTATCAGGTGTTGTCACTCATTAGGAATCCGGTTGGAACAAAAATCTGCAGTCATAGTGTTCCCCCAGGACCGAGTTTGGGAAACACTGCTTAAATCATCTTGCATATATGAAGTATGTTTTGTGAATAAATTGTTCCCGCCATTCAAATATTAACATAATTTTGACTCACCCTGTATTTGTTTAATTTAAATATTTAATGTAACATTTCTCTTTTTCTTAAAATTTACTAGGGGGCTTTGCCCCCTGCTCGCTTCGCTCGCCAACCCCCGTGTTTGGTTTTCCGGATACACACTTGTAAGATTTTTTTTTTTCTTTGAATTGTTGCTATTTCATTAGTTTCACTTTTATTTCAGAACTTCTGTAAAACCAATATTTGGAATCTTTCCTGTCCCAATATGCTGAATCTTTAAAATGAGGCCTGTGAGACTTGTGTTTAATGACTTTGTACCATAATTCACGATAGGTTTCTCTGTTTGGAATTTCAGCACAGACAAAACGATCCATATCATCAGCAGTTAATATTTGTTTTTGCAAAGTAACCAATAAATGCATGTGAGTTAAACCCTGTTTTTGAAATTCTCTAACTTAAACTAATTTCCTTTTGTTTGCGTCAATGCGATCTGTGCTATCTTTTTTTTGATACTGTGGCGACCGACGTAATAAAGTGGCACAAAAGTTCTACTTTAACAATCGCCGACTGCGTAACCCCAAACTCAACTTTCTAGCATCCTCTCCAACACCTCCTCCCACGTGTCTTGCCTCCGCCTTACTGCATCAATCAGTACCTAGCTATTAGTCTTCTGTGCTGTACTCTGCTCTCCTGTTGCTATTTCATTAGTTTCACTTTTATTTCAGAACTTCTGTAAAAACAATATTTGGAATCTTTCGTGTCTCAGTATGCTGAATCTTTTAAATGAGGTCTGTGAGACTTGTGTTTAATGACTTTGTGCCATAATTTAGGATAGGTTTCTCTGTTTGGAATTTCAGCACAGACAAGACGATCCACATCATCAACAGTTAATATTTTTTTGCAAAGTAACCAATAGATGCATTTGAGTTAAACCCCGTTTCTGAAATTCTTTGACTTAAACTAATTTCCTTTTGTTTTTTGTCAGTGCGATATATGCTATCTTTTTTTTTTTTTTTTTGATACTGTAGCGACTGACGTAATAAAGTGTCACAAAAGTTCTACTTTAACAATCGCAGACAACGTAACCCCAAACAAAACTTTATAGCACCCTCTCTAACCCCTCTTCCCACAGGTGTCGCCTCGCCCTTACCGCATCGATCGGGATCCAGCTATCAGTATGCTGCGCTGTACTCTGCCCTCCCTCGAGCGGACCTAACAGTCACAAACAAAAAAGGCTTCGGCTTGACTAAGACACTACAATACTTTCGCCTGTTACTGCTTTCACATTCTGTACCTTTCTCTGCATATGTATCGCGCCTTGGTTGTCTTTTCTCCGTGCTGCTCTTTCCTCTTTGCTAAAGGCACATAACTGAATGTTTTGCTGGCTATCCGTGGTCATATTTGATAAGAAGGGCGTGTCTTGCAAGAGAATCTTATGTTCCACGGCCCCGCGAGAGGCTCCGTTGTCAGTCTTTTTTGTCTCGCGGGTCTTTAAAATGTCTTTCGAGAACTTCCGAGAAGATCACGTCTCGTCGCCTGGCTTTTACATTCCAGGATTTTCTTTTATATACAGTATAGAGAGACTGCCTATAAAAGATACAATATCATTCATTATTGAAAAATTATACCGTGGAGTGGTTACATATAAGGGATCTTGGGAAGTGATTCACCCCAAGCACAATGCCCATCTCCACTTTGTAATGGACAAAGTGAGAACAGAAATAGATGGATGGATTAGTACATGTGAACCCTTTTTAAAAACTTCTTAAAAATATTCTCTGATTTATTAAGCAGGTTCAAAATGTGAAAAAATGTCTAAAGGCAGAAGAAAAGGTAAAAAAAAAAAAAGAATGAGGTTTCAAATCCTGGATAAATATATACTTATTAGTACAATTTATGCTGAATAAGATGCTCTACATCTGACCACTGGAGAAAATCTGCAATTTACAACATTGTTAAAGAAGTATGTTTTTAGGTCCTGACACTGCGATAATACCTACTACTATTTTTTTATATTTCCTTTAGTAAGCCCATAAGCTAAGTTTGGCCATGCATTACATGGCATACACATTTACCCAAGCATACATTGCACAATCAGGTAAAAATTTCACTGTACTCTAAATCGCTATAAATCTATTATAGAGACTTACACATCTCTCTATTAGTCTTTTTCCAACATATACAGTAAGCATATTATTGATCAGATCTCACTTTCTGTTCGGAGAAAAATGTTCTGAGATTTTTCAAATAAAGACCTAAGTTTTTATGTAGGTAGTTATGAACATTAATCATGGCACCGTAGAATTTCCCTGTACTATGTACCAGTGACAATATGGACCTTACAAAACCTATAATTGGTTGCATATGTGCTTACATTCGTAGTTAAGGCAGGTTAAGTGGCTAAATCAGGGTTATAGAGTATAGTGAGTAAGAGGAAGGGACTAAATCAACAACTATACAGTTGACAAGAAAAACAAAGTGTACAATCAGATACTAGATATATGGGCAATGAAAAATAAAATACTAGACTTAGTTTAAACTGAAATTGATCTGTTTTAAGGTGGGTCAGATTTTAACTTCATATACAAACAGACTACTAGCACAAGCAGAACTTAAAATAATTTAACTTGTAAAATCCCAATGTGAACTCCACCACATTGTAATTCTATCACTATCTCCACCAGACAGCCAATGAAGTCACATTACCTTTCACATTTTGTTACTTGTGCCTTTATTCTGAATTTGTCAAACGCTGTATTGAGGGAAATGCTCTCAGAAAGTTTGCTCTCCTGATCAAATCTAAACTGTTTTCTTATTCATAGACAATTGGCATAGAGTTTAATGGATTATAAACTGCAGACATAAAGCTTTAAAAGCTTATTGCATTGGAAAAATAAGGCTGTTATTGTGCCGTTTCATGCAATCAACACTCCCTTATATGATTTATATTCACAGGGGGAAAAATATCCTCTTGAATGTCTTGCTTGAAAATTTACAAGGGTTGTTAAATAAAGCCTTTCGGGGAACTTTCAGAATATTGTGACTGTGCTATGTTTTTTTTATCTAAAAAAAAGAATAAATGGTATTTCTGTCAAAGAGAACTTAGCTTTTAAAGTTTCTGATTCATATAGTGTACTGAAATTTCCATTTATTTCGTGGAAGGGTATAAAAGCAGCCGAGAAAAGTCCTTTCTAAGAACCTTTCTTTCTAAAAGGAAAATTTGCATTTTTTTCCATGTGTTCATCCTGTTACAGTTAAATATTAATTGGTGTGCAGCTAAAGAGGAGGGAAATTCTTGTGTGGCCTCGCAGTTTAAAATTAGAACAAAACACAGTAAAGCCATTAAAGCTAATTTACTGCTGTTGAATCTCATTTATAGAAACCCAACAGATAATCTGAAGCAGCTGTTTCTTACATTTCCATTCGTATTTGTCTTTTCTAACCTCACTCAAGCCCTATGATGCATTGCAGAGGCTAGACTAAAACTCTGAACAAAATGTAATTTCCTTTCGTCCATGGATGTTGGCGAATAAATGCCCATTCTTCCGTAATAGAATTCAAGGCTCCAGTCTAGTCTTTGAATTCTAGGCATGCCTTTAAAAGGATGCCAGTAGTAGAAAAGATTTGTCAACATGCATCTAATATATACAGCAAATATGATAAACAACTAAAAAGAAAGGATGAAGAGATTTAGAGAGTTTTACACACACACACACACACACACACATATGCAGTATACTGTATATATATAATATATATATGAATGAACACTAAGCATATACACTATACAGTATATAGACCCAGACACATACATTTAATATGAAGTTACAATGCAAAATAACGGTGTTGCTTCTCACAAAATATTGCTAACTGAAGCATGGGAACTCATAATCTCTTGTTTAAGTTTCAAGTAGCATTCATTATAGCACCTTGGGATTTGTAGAAGTTAGAAAACAGATAAATGTTAAATCTCACTGTTCACAGTAGATCAAGAACCATATTCAATTTAAAGGAGTTTATGAAAGGATGCATGAGCATACATCTTCACAATGAAAAAATAGGTGAAAGTTAATTTCACTCTGCAATAGGAAAAGTAAATTCAGAAACAAAGGATTTTGGCTGTTGAGATTGTATTAGGTGCTTAACTGAAGTTCATGAAGCTTGCAAGCATTTGGGAAGGGTTAGATAAAGACAAGGAAGATACAAGAAATGCACAGATAAGGGCACTGCCATTGCAGAAGAAAATGGAAAGATTGAAAGTATTGTGTAGTGTATATGAGAGACAACTAGAATTTTGAAATGCTGTGTAGATACAACTGTTATATTGGAATTGCAGAAGTGTTTCTGACATAATATGTTCTTTTATGGAAGTATATACATTTTATGAATTAAAACATTTAATGAGAACAGATCACTCAGCTCAACAAAGTTCACCAATCCTATTCACCAAATTTCTCCAAAGTAACATCAAGTCAAGTTTTGCAGGTCTGTAGAGTCCAACTCTCTTCCACACTACTTGATAATTTATTTCATGTGTTTATGATTCTCGGTGCAAGAAAAACTCTGTGCAAAATTTATGCTTAAAAACATTACAGCCATGTCCTCGTGTTCCTGTTACACTCATTTTCAAGTTAACAGTCGCAATCCTCTGTACTAATCCATTAATAATTTAAAAAAAATTCAATTATACCACATCTTACCCTACATTTGCTTAAACTGAAAAATTTCAACTACCTTAATCTTTCCCTTTAACTCATACCCTGCAGTTCTGGAATCAGCTTAGTCACTCTTCTTTGGAATTTTTCTAGCACTGTTATGTCTTTTGTAGACTCTCACCATATGGTAAGTATAAGTGTAACACAACACAAGTGAAGAGGGAAACCGTAAGAAAACTCAAACTGTTGTATTTTTAAATTTTATTTCTTTTGGTGGTCTTTTTGCGTGCCTTGAGTGCAACACATCTTGTTCCAGCTAGGTTCCTGACTTTCGTTTTGTCCTTCTGACCTCAATTTTCATCTTACTTTTTGGCTTTGTTCTTTTGGCACTTTTTAATCTAGGCTTAAAAGTAAATTCTAAATAGAAAATTTCAAAAAAATCCATACAAAAGAAAAAATAGAAAACAATTAATGTTAGGTAAGTATTGAAAAATACAAAATACTGAACTCAAAATTTCCAAAAATCCATAAACCAACTACCTAGTCAGGGATTTCATCCCACACCATTTTAGCCAAACATTTAAAGGACTGGCATGCAACACAGTACAGAGAGCTTCAGGCGGTAGTTTTAATTAAGGAAATACAGTATATGTATGTACCATGTGTCACACACGTGTGCATGGGAGGCAGCTAAAGGGCTTGAGTAAGGACAGTTCCGAGACACACTGGGATGTGGCAGAGTGCACTGACTCTTTTTCTCCCTTGCCTGTAGACCATTCACGGGAGATCCCACCTAGTCCTCTTGACGTCACTTCCGGGACCGAGCCAATGGAAGGAGACCTTGCCGGCTCCGGCCCCTGTGATGTCACGTCTGGACTCGAACCAATGGCAGAAGACCTTCATGAGCCCGACCCATTCGACTTCACTTCCTGTCTTCCCCTTTAAAAGCTTCCACCTATTCCCTCAGTTCTGTTTTGGACTTGGTTTTGTGCACATCAGTGCTGTTTACTATATTGCGACTTGGCAGCCAGGAAACCTTTCCATGACTCTGTGTCGAGTTTGTGACACATGTTGCATTTGAAGTAAAGACGTGATGTGCATTTTTTGTATGTTGTTTGTTAAGCATTTCCCAGATTAAAAGAACAGTTTGCAATTATGTGTACCTGCCAGTGGCGTTAAGTTCTATTCAATCTTTTGACATTGTGTAGTTTGGCGGTGTAAACATTTAGAACATTTCAGTTTCAATAAAATATATAAAATACATGTAAAAGTTCTGAATATGTGTTCTGTTCCTATCTACTTGATAATTAGATTAGTAAAAAAATAATTGTGATGCACTGTAATCACTGCCACCGGCCACCCTCCATGTGAAGACAACCCAGAAGCCTGCATGCTGAGACACCATGCCCACAGAGACAGTGAACAGGCGGTAACAGCGGCCACTGCAAGCAGCAACAGACATTTTATGTTGATTTAATTATAAAACTATTGCTTTGTATGCTTTTCAGAAAACTGAGTTTTTTGGAAAAAAATATTCAGCCTTGGGCCAAAATTGAAAAAAAAATAGCCCTTAAAGAGTTAAAATACAATACTATGTAATAATTTATAATGTCTAATATTTTAAAAGAATTCTAATGATTTAATGGTTTTGAACGCTATTACAGTGGTCAAATGTTATTAAATCTTCTTTATCGCTTGACTGACATAATCTATTTTTTAAGATATAGGTAACATTAATTTTCTTAAAATTAACATATTGCAAATATAACACAGCATAAATGGTGTGTCCTATTATCAGAAAAAAAGCTTTTCACAATCACAGCCTACCATACCAGCTGTATTTGCATAACATAAAATGTATGACAAAAAAATCACAGAGGCCAAGAGCAGTTACAGAATACATATGCAGGGATCAAGTACCTGCAGATACTTAGAAAAATATGGATTTCAGCAGCTTGTATAACAACTAAATAACAGACATTGTCTTCCTTCAAGAAATTATTTTGTATACACTGAAATCCCTGTATTTTATAAAGAAATTAATAGTCTTACATAGAAGCCTTACTTTTCAACCACAACTGATATGTGGACCAGTACATCTGCCTCAGCATGCATGGCAGTAACTGTCCAGTTTATTACACAATCCGTGGACATGCAAAGCTGGTGTTTGGGCTGTGTCAAGCTTAAATCGGAGCACACAGGAAAAAGCTTAAAGGAAGCCTTAGAGGAAGTTATTCAGGATGAACGGCAGCTAGACATGACAAAATGTCTAGGATCATAACTGATAATGCCTCATCAAACAAAAAAGAATTTCATGAAGATCTTCCATGGGTCCCCTGCTTTGGGTACAATTTGCACCCAATAAAGAAGAAAGAAAACCCTGCATTATTCTACTTCTGTAATATTATTATTATTCAAAGCTGATTTGAGGTATGATTCCAATTTTGGAATATATACAGCTTCCTCTGTGTTTTTTTATAAAGTTTTTTTGAACCTTTGTGAAATGTATGCATAGAAACATCAGTGTGGATATAATCAACTGAAGTAAGATATTCTACAATATGCTCGGTAAGTTGAAGTTGAATTTGAACCCTGGTTCGGTGTGCACCTAGCTTGTGATATAGGTGCGTTGTTAAAAGCAAACCAGCTTCATTACTTGCTGAGTCTCTTACTCTTCTCTCTAAGGCTATGTTGTTATTTTGGTATATGTAAAGGTTGACGTTATTAAGAAAAGGCATTTAAGTGAGTTTATTATCTAATATAGCAAAAAGAACAAAAGTAAGTTTGCTTGCTGCTTTTGTTGTTATGCTTAGGCTAAGTTTCCTGTTGACAGACTAGCCAGACTTAAAAGGTAACATTTGGTCATGCTAAGGGTTCAGAACGGAGTAGACGTGATGGGGTACCATGCAGCAGAGTACTTTAAACACCTAAGAAAAAGTCACATACACGTAAGATAACAGAACTGATGAATTGTCAGTTAGTCTAGCGGACCAGGACAATTGTGACCATTTAGGATATCAATGTTCTGCCATGTACTGTTACCAACTTGATGTAACCAATGATGCTAAAGGTTTTCGGATTATGTAATGAATTCTTTGGAAGTGTGATCTAATCAGTGAGTTGTATAAATAAAGTGCAATTCCAGCACCTCCTTTGTAATACTTGCTAATTACGTGCTTGCGCTCCTGTAAGGATTACCCCTTGTAGGACTTAGAAAATAATGAAGATTGATTGACGTTACTCTGGCCTACATTCATTGCCTCAATTATACGGGGAGAGCAGGATACCCAGTGGAGGTGCCAGCAAATTTCTTCCAGATCCTGTTGATTGGAATACACAGTATTGCCTGAAATTATCTGAATTCTGGCACCCACTTTACTAATTAGCTTAGTGTGATGATATGGATGGTGACGCTCATTTTTTTTTTCAACATCAGTTTTGAATTCCCCTGGTTATATCTATATTTTATATTTTAAAAAATGTTTTAAATAATGTTGAAAATGAATTACATTCCCCTACTAGCCATAGTGTTCTCTTATGGGTGTTACCATTTTTTGCTAATGGTTGCGATTCAGTTACCTGGCAGTACGTACAGAAGTGTGTGAAGCCTGATGTCAGCAATGTAACTACATAAAGATCAACATGTTCATTACCCTATTGTCTGAGATTTCAGATTCCTCTTCAGGAAAAGTTTTCATAATCATTCTTCTTAGTTTATTCCAGTTACACATTCTTCTGTTTCTTGACTTCATTTAATGCCTGGTTCATTTGGCTCTGATTGCATGTCCCCTTTTGTCTATGATATCCTGCATTGTACAGCAAGAATATCTGAATGCGCTGGTCACATGTATTTGCCTTAAATGGGGAAGTCACACAGCCACTTTTAGTTGGGACAGTGACAGAGGCACTTATTCACAAAGATCCCTGTTAATGACCTCCTGGCGGAGTGAGTAAAGCACAGTGAGTGTTTTACACGATTGGACAGATAAAGAAAATATAAAAAAAGATGACTGTATACCAGGTGCCTCTTGCTAAAAGCTGCTCTGACTATCAAATAAAGGAAAAAAAGCAAAAAGAACCTTGACAAGCTATTTGGAAGGCAGCCAATGCAGAGCTGAATCCACCACTGACTAGTATATCCACAATTAACTTTCAAGAATGAGAAGATATTTTGCTTGTATCTTTAATTACTTTCACTTTGATGAAGATCAAACATTATTATTCTGTTTATTATGTGTCTAGTCTGTAAGATGTCTCCTAAGGCCTAGTATAATGCAGACATCGAAAGCTCCAAGGTAAGTGACACTTGCATTAATTTGTACGCAGTACACATGTCATGACTAACCTGCAAATAATGCATATAGAAAAATTAAAAAAAAAATAAAAACTTGACACATAATTCAGGCAATTAACCTTTATAACTCACAATTATCTTGTAAATGTGCATTTGTGAATGTGCTGTGATGATAATTAAAACCATACACAAGCAATCACAATGCTATAGACGTTCATTGGCTGGTACAGCAGTATCCCTCCTGACGCGTCAAGACCCTCCCACCTGTACTTAAGAGCAACTAGCTGTGCTACGCAAATCAGCAATTAACAATTCGATGATTAATTATTATGAATTATTACATGCTTGAGTTGTCATTTAGCTGGTCTAGCAGCATTTCCCTGCTTGATCAAGTGTGTTGTTATTTCCCAGTTTCTCCACAATGTTACGTTTGCATCAGTCAAAGTTGTCATCAATATATGCATGCTTTTGCATCAAGTGTTCTTTTATAAATTCTGCTATTTTAATGGGAAGTTCTGTATGCCCATGTCGAGCCTCTTTTTGTGCATATGTTAGCTTTATAAATGATGCCCCTGGACAGGATGGCAGACCATTACAGGGCCAACTCGAGAAAACAGCAACTCTCAGAGTTATATGGCAGCCAGGTTGGAGCTCTTAATCCTAACCAGCACATCTTTGGAATGTGATAGGAAAAACCACACAGACATTTGGAGAATGTACAATCTATAAATACTACATCCAAAAATCCACGTCAGATGGTAATACTACAAATATATTAAAGGCAGGCACTTGTGTAATTGATAATTACACTTTACACCTCAGAGAACAGGAGCAGTTACTGTATGGTGATATAATTTGAACAAGTCAGACATGTTAATTTAGCCATCTCCAGCAAAACTAGAGCAAAGGTTTGTTCTCTGTTTACCACTACAGTAATCCCTTGCTATATCGCGCTTCGACTTTCGCGGCTTCACTCTATCGTGGATTTTGTATGTAAGCATATCTAAATATATAACGCGGATTTTTCGCTGCTTCACGGGTTTCTGCGGACAATTCACATCTGGTACATGCTTCCTCTGTTGGTTTGACCAGTTGATTTCAAACAATGGACGCTATTGGCGGATGGCTGAGAAGTTACCCAATCAGAGCATGCAGTTAAGTTCCTGTGTGCTGATTGGCTCAGCGACAGAGCGCCGAATTCAATTCTGCTGCGTTAACCAGGAAGTCTTGTCTCGCTCATTGTGCATCAACGTGTTTCGCTGTGTAAAGAGTTAACTGTTGTGTTTATCTTTGTGCATTGTCAAGCCCTTCGTTATGGCTCCAAAACGATCTGCTCCTGCTGCTGCTTCAGGGGCCGTGCCCAGGCGCCAACGGAAGATGCTAACGATTGCCGAGAAGGTAAAAGTTTTGGATATATTGAAGTAAGGGAACAGCTACACCGCTGCAGGACACCATTACGGCATCAATGAGTCCACGATTATTTTTATTTAAAAAGGAAGAAAAGAATATAAGATATACGGCCACAGTGTCCTTTAACCAGGGTGCAAAACGACTTGTAAGTGGATGGAATCTGCTTTAGGGATTTGGATTGAAGACTGCCGGAAGAAGAACAACGGCAGTGCTACACAATCGCCTGAAGAGGCTCCTTTAGAAGCGCTGTAACACTCTCCTTTATTGTGCAGTAAAATTAAACTCATTGTTACAGGACAAGTCGTCGTGTCATTGTTGGTGAGTACCCATAACTAATTTTCTACGTATTTAGTACATGTACGTATGTTTATTGTAACTGTACACACATTTTATATCATTTTTCTTGCATTGTAGGTATTTATTGTCGGTGGCCTGTCTGTCTTAATGGCTGTAACATATGTGATATCAGAGACGCTCTACAGTATCTTTAAAATAACATTTTGGTTTTATGTACAGCATTTACATATTATAGATTTTTCACTTATTTTTATATTAACTAATCAATAACAATATGTTTAAAACTGTTTTACATATTAAATAAGACTCAATGATATATGATACGTATGTTTGTGAGTAGTATATAAACAGTGTGTTTATATACATAATTTCAACGAATCTTACCTAATAACTAAGAGAATATAAAGGGTTTATGCTGTATAACTGTATGGGGAATATTTACAAACAGTGTGGGAGAGTTTATAAGGGCTTAAAATATATAAAAATAACCACATAAACATATGGTTTCTACTTCGCGGATTTTCACCTATTGCGGGGGGTTCAGGAACGCAGCCCCCACGATCGAGGAGGGATTACTGTAGTTATTTTTTGCCTGCGTTAACTGTATTTACCTTCAATTGCATTACTGTATACAAATATTATGTTGAAAACTATGTGCAAGTTCACCATATATATATAGTGGCTGGCTGATGGCTCGGACCCTTACCTAGTCGTTACGCCTGGAGAAGGGAAGGACTGGAAGGGAAACAGTATCTCCACTGGGACATGAGAGGGCAGCCGCCCTGGTTAGCATCAGGGCCATGAGAACAGAGCTTGGAAGCTCAAACCTGTGGGGGCCCATGGCCAATGCCAGGAGGCGCCTGGACATTTATGAAACCCTGGACTGCAGCACTTCCACCACACCAGGGAGTGCTGCAGGGAAAAAAGGGTACACCTGAAGCACATCCAGGTGCAACATAAAATGGCTGCCTCACTCCATTCAAGGAGCTGGAGTTGGGAGGCAAAGGACAGAGCTTGCAGGAGAGGAGTGGAGGCAGCAGTAAAGAAAGAAGAAAAGAGAAGACTGAGTTATTGTGGGTGATCAGGGCATTGTATGCTGTGAAAGAAAAAGAAATAAAAATGAGTGTGCTTTTGGGAGTTGTGTCTCGGTGTCTGTCTGTGTCCGGGCTGATCTTTCACAATATATACACATGAGTTCTCCACCAGTAAAAGTCCTTTTTTAAACAGAAAATGGATTGATGCATAGAAAAGCATATCTACCCATAACACACATACACACTAAATTTTAAAAATAAACCACAGCTGTCAACAGAAATCATGAAAAGGCACAAAGAGATCAATAAATGTTTCATTACACTTATTACACTGAATGTCATTTATGTATAAAGCAAGACATCATGAACCCTTATGTACACAAATGTTGTGTGTCACATTTCAGAAAACATGATCTGTTAGAGGAGAGTAACATATTCAGATGTTGAAGTTAAATTTACAGTTTTGATCTGTTCTTAAGGTGACTGGTACATCACTGTCCTCTTCACTCCCCTCCTACCTTTTCTGTAACTTCCTTTGTTCCCACCACAGACCTGATGGCTGCCCCGTACACAATTCTTTGCAAGGCATCCAACAGGCCTGACTGTAGGTCCTAACTGTCATCTTTGTACGATGAAAGTTCCTGAGACATTTTTACACATGGTTTGGGACTGCCCAGGGATTTATGATTTCTGCCCTGTTATTTTCAACTTTCTGTCCTCCATTCTTTTTACTAATATTCCTCTAGTGACTAGTTCCTCTAGTCCCCTCCCTTTCTCTTCGTCTTGTCCAACAGAAATTATTCTCTTTAAGAACAGCTGCTGCAAAAAAACAATGTTACCTCTCCCTGGAAATTCTGTGACTCTCTCTGCTTTACCTTTTTGAAATCTTTTTCCTATAATTTACTTTAACTTAAACTCTTTGCAGCATGGATTATCTTTGTACAATGAAAACTCCTGACATATTTTACACATGTCCTAGGATTGCCCAATGGTTCATACTTTCTAGTCTTCTATTTCCAACTTTCTGTTCTCTCCCCTTTCTGCTGATATTTCTCTAGTACCTCAATATATTTCTTTTGTTAGACCGTTCTTCTCTTTTTCTTGCTGTTACAGAGTAAAGATTATTCGGTTTAGAAACAACTGATTAAAAAACAATGTTAGCCTTTTGCTGGAAATCCCTTGACTCTCTCTCTCTGCTTTACGTTTTGGAAATCTTCTTTCTTTACTTTTTTCTAACTGAAACTCTCAGCAGCATGGATCAGTGGGTCATTTGGCCACAATATTAAAAGATGGGAGCGAGTGGTGATGCTGGTTCAAGATCAGATGATAAGAACACAGTTGCACTGACCTTAGTCTTAATATACACTTCTTTCATTTTTAAATACCCTTCTTTTTCCTTCTCTATGCAGAATATTCGCAGGTGGTGTCCCTCTCTCTGGGTAGCTCATGCAATCTCAGTCTGTTTCAATTATTTCTTTTCAAGGCTGAGTTGATTTTGGTGGGGGATGCCAAAGGGAGGTTTGCATTTTGCTTGTTATAATTCTTCTCAAAAATATTGTTGTTTAATATCATTTTCATATTGGAAATTTAAAGGTTTTAATGTTAATAAAGATTTGATTACAAAAAACTGGTACCCCAGAAAAAGTAGCACATGTAATCCAGACATGTTTCAGATAATTAATTTATACCATTAATTGCACAACTAATACAAGAAATTAAATAAGGTACAGTAAATACACCATTTTTACAAGTTCGCATCTCAGTATTAATGTGTGTTTTAATTGTGTAGTCTTATTTTTAAGAACAGTAAGATTGGTATCGAAGTCAATGGCTGCTGTATCACAGGCCCAGAGTCCAGGGTTCTAATCCTAGCCTGGCCAATGTCTGTTTGGAGTCTGTGCATAGTTGTCTGTCTCTGTGAAGGTCCATCTGTTTATTTGGGTTCCTCTCATACCCCAAAGAAATGAAGATTAGGTTTATTAGTGCCTTTAAACTGGACATATATGAATGAATATGATTTGTGCACAACTGAAAAGGACTGGCGTCTCATCCACAGCTTGTTCCATCTTGTGCTAGAATCTCTAAAGTGAAGACATTTCAATAAAGAGCTCCATCCTCTGACTCATTAGTAGAATTAAGGTTCGTAAGTTAACATTTTCAAATGGAATTCATGCACATTTTGCACTGTTTTCATTTCAATCAGAAATTAATATCTAAAGAAAAAGGTGCATGTATCTAAATCATCTGCCAAGAGACAGAAATGTTAAGATAAAAATGTGTGTATTAAATTCAGTTTTAAAAAAATAATTACATTTGCACCTCTCCAGCTAGCAAGATTCAAACTAATAAGGTCATATAATGAGCTCTGCTTAACCCTCTGCCATGACCTTGACTCATCTTTATATTCAGTGTAAAGATAAACACCTTTTCAGTCCCAGATATGATGGAATTACTGATTGCTGAAAAAAAGACCCCAACAGACATTCCCATGTGGGCAGTAAAGCACAGCCGTAATTTGAACTTCCAATGAGTTGAATGAGTTTGCCAAATAATTAGGCTAAAGGAATCCAGATCCCCAAGGATGACTACTGCTCTGTCAAAGGTGAGTGGGAGAGAGAAAACTCATCTGCCACAGTCATTAAACAGAGAAAACACAAGTACCGAAAATTAAATTGTATCTCCACAGTTCAAGAATGAGTAAAAGCAGTTAAATGTATATATACAATACATTAATAACATATAACATAAGTAAGTTTAATTTATTTAAATATCGTACATTAGTCATTTATGTATACAGATCTTTTTTCACAACCACATAGAATACAGAGCAATCACAGTGTACTGATGATGCAAAATTATGGCCAGTGCTTTAAAAGCAACATTACTGAATACAATTTTTCCTTGTCCATGGTTTTAATTTTGTTTGTAAAACAGGCAAGGCCTCTTTTTTAATACATTATATAACAGAATTACTTGGCTAATTTATTTAAAGTTCATGCATATAATATCAATTATACAGTGCCGCCTTGCCCATATCCCTTCTGTACTCTGTTCAGATGGCATGTAGATATTAATTGCAGCAGTCCACAATAATGGGGTATAGCAGGTCATAATTAAGTATTTCATGCTATATACTTTCGAAAGACTAGCATGGTGGCACAGTGGTTAGTACTACTACTACTACCATTCAAATCCCCAGAGTCCTGGGGCCTCATGCAGAACGCTGTGCGTAGAATTCGCAGTATACCATAGTGAAGTGGGCATATGCACAAAAAAATCCAGATGCATAAATTTGTGCATTTGCCAACTTCCACGTTCTTCCGCTACATAAATCTTGGTCAGCATGAAAAGTAAAGCACGTGCACACGCCTGCTGTCCTGCCCCGCCTCCTCCCAGAATTATGCCTCTTTGAATATGCAAATCAATATAAATAGCCCTTAAGCTCAGCGTTCTGTGAAAAGGGGGAAATAAAAGAATTTCAGCGAATACCAAGTGGAGGCAAGGAAGAACATACTATTTGTTGGTTTAAACAGTGGCATAAACAACAAAAGGAAGTTGATTGAGTGACACAGAGTGTTAGAGAAACACGAAAGCTCAAGTTGACAAAGTCGCAAAGTCGCACAGTGCCCGAAATAAAAAAGATGTCAGATATCAAAGTTGATGTGAAAATGCGAGTCGTAGCATACTGTCTGAGTGTCATATGAAAGCTTATTAGGGTACAGAGAAAAAAAATAGGCACATAGTAGGGAAAAAAGCACGAAATGTCAACTTTAATCTTTAAATTTCCACTTTAATCACATAGTTTATTTTGTCATTAAAGTAGAACATCATAAACTTCATCTTAAAATCATTTAATTTATTAGTTTCTCTAATCCCATCATGGCTAAAGTAGTACGTTAAATGTTTGTTTTGTATTTGATCATCTATGTGCTCTATGTGTGTGAATCACTATGTGCTTCCGGGCCTTCACTTCCTCCGACAGGACACAGAATCCATTACATTTGTGATATTACAGCTCTCTGAATAATTAAGATACTGAGATGTATACGTGATATCATTTTCTTGATGATAGGAGTTAAAGCATGTTATTAAACATGGCAACATGGTGGCACAGTGATTGTTTATGCCTCACGCAAGATGCTTGCTGCGCCATGCGCGACCTTCAATGAAATAATTTATTGCAGCAGTACTGTCTCTTTCTAACGCACTAACCCCCAATTCCTGTCCTTACTTTTCTTTCTCCAAATAAGTAATCGCCACATAATAAGCTCTGTAATAGATGTTAAGCCATCTGTAAGCTTAGAACGCCGATTCTTCAAAATTTTTAAGGAACTTTGAAATATCTTCGTAGTAAATGTTTAATTATTCTATCCTTCCAGTGTCACGCCAGCCCCAGCAAGCATACAGCGCAAGGCAGGAACAATCTGCGAACGGAGCGCCAGATCCTTGCTAGCGCAGCAACACCGTGTCCTCACATGTTTAATCATTAACAATCTAGATTATTTAAATGAAGTTAAAGTTATACCTGTATAATATAATAAACATATTTTGCTGCATTTCATCTTAAAAATGATATTGTCATCAAATGTAAATACACATTTTATAAAGTGTTGCAGGTTGTGCAATATTATAACTATCACAAGTTTACAGTGAGGTGATTGTACTAATAAGTACAAATAGCTCTACAAGGAGCACTTGATGGACTGATTGCATGCGTTTATAGTTCTTGGGAAGAAATTGTTTCTGAACCATGAGGTCAGTACAAGAAAGGCTCTGAAGCGTTTGCCGTGTGAGAGCAGTTCGAATAGGTTGAGGCAGCATGTGCTTGATGCTGTATGCCAATAATTCTCTTTCTGATCAGCTGCTGTAGATCTGTGATTCCATACTCAGATGCAGTGATATTAATACTACGAGTGGTGCAGTTAGAGTGATATTGAAAAAGATGATCCGCTGTGGCAACCCCTAACAGGAGCAGCTGAAAGTTGAAGAAGAAATTGCAGTGAGAGTAACAACGCTAAAGCAGCTATGGTATTTGGAATACTTTGGCTATTCCCTGGACCATTATATTGTTAGAAGTTAATTATAATCAGATGCCTTAAACTAATAAACAATGGCAAGTTAGTTTCAGTGTATATGATAAAGCCACATCAGGGATGTGGATCTAAAAAAGAAAGGGTAACCCCATAGGAACAGTAGCACTGTTTGCAAAACCAAGCGGAGAACTTGTATACGCCAGGGTTGGAGTTACCGTGAAAATGTGTGTGGCTTCATGCCAAGTTTAGGTTTTATACATTGCGATTTCAGTGTGGAAACGTTTGTACACAACATTTTTGTGCATATGCACCGTTTATACATGAGGCCCCTGGTCTGCAGGACACATTCCGTTTTGAATTTGCATGTTTCCCCTAAATACACTTCGGTGTCCTCTGGGTACTCCAGTTTTCTACAGAAAATTAAAAAATATTTTTATTGTTGAACATAATTTGGCCTGATACAAATGAGTTTGGATGTATGCACGAGTGTGCAAAAATGAAGGACAGGGTTGGTTCCAGCTTTATGCCCAATGCTGTCAGGAAACATTGACCTTAACGGTGCATGGTATAGAAACTGAATTGAGGATGGATGAGTTCCCCATATGCTGAGCTACTCTGTTTTCATTAGACACTAGGCCAAATGCTACAGGTTTCACAGAATATGTGGTAAGTATAAGAATAAACTCCAGATACATTCCCTGTTTTTGACAATGCACATATCCTTTAATGTAATCCTTTTTCTTACTCAGGAATTAAGTATTTTGTTAAAAAAATGCACATACAGTACATATTAAAGTAATCTTTCTTCTTGCATAGAGGTTACCGGGAATCTAACAAGACTAACCTAGTAGATATGGTTGCATAGAAAGAACAAGTAAAGTCTGGAGTTTGTGAAAGGAAAACGTGAACATGGGGGAAATATGACAAGGAACCAGATGTAGACCTAGGGATAATGTGTCATGCAAGAAATACTCATAAAATTTTTCTTTTTTAATGGTGTAATTATTTAATCTGATTTTTAGCTATAAGGTACATTTTACCATTGATATTATGATCGACCTTTACATGCCTGCACTACATGGTTCTTAAATTGTACAGATGTCCAGCTTGTTCATTATTAAGCAGCAGTGTAGCTTGAAACACAAATTTTGACAAACACAATAATATATCTTTCTAAATGAAACATAAACGCTGCATTTTTATTTCAGTATACACAGTTGTATTAATGCATTAGTGAGCATCTGACATTAGGATCTAATGGTTTGTGTTAGTTGTTCATTCACTTTTAGTAGACATTAAATCAGAATTGCCAATCTACATGTGTTTTATTATTATTATGGTGACCGGAAAGAAGCGCACAGGAAAAAAGTGCACAAGAAATATCTGCACAGAAAAAAAGTGCACAGTCATATTAACGCACGGGAAATAACTGCACTCTGGGAAAAATGCATACACTGGAAAAACCGCACGTGGATAAATGTGCACATGGAAAAATGCGCAAGTGGCAAAGGCATATATGCAAAGAAGAAAAAAATGTTATATTATACATCGCAATAAACAAAATTGTATAATTGTTCACTAAACGTATTTATAAGCTTGTATGTTTTAATTTGTGCTAATTGGGGTGGTGGGCTATTGGATGGTCCATAAAACAAAACAGTCATTAATCCTTTTATCACTGTCATTGCTATGCCTAAATTACCATTTCTAGGAAAGTATTATTCTTTACACTTGTTTTCAGAATTTATATTATACCTTCTTATTCCACTGGTAGGCAAATTAGGGTTTTATAGTTTTAATTATGGCAAGTAAGTAAAGGTCATCCTATAAATAGGCCACACAGTTAGAGTTTTCTTTAAACTTCACTAACTTTATATTTTATTATAATAAAAAACGTCTAGCAGTATAGATAGTGTATATTTTATATTTGTAATAGTTATTTGTCGCCGCTGTGTGCTTTTTTCCGTGTGCACACTTTACCGTATGCGTATTCTTCCACGTGCGCATTTTACCGTGTGCGGTTATTTCCCGTGCGCTTAAATGACTGTGCGCTTTTTTCTGTGTGGATATTTCCTATGCACTTCCTTCCGAGATTCTATTATTATATAACACTCCACTTTGTACTTTAAGCAGAACTCAGGTATCTTTGATGTACTTCAGTAGCTTATCTGCTCATTCACATAGTGCAGAAGGGCAGCTGAGATACACAGTTTGCAGTGTAATTACAAATATTAAGTGTGGGAAATGTGGCCATTATAAGGGAGTTATTCTTCCAATGGAATTTAAACAACTGCAACTGTTCTGTTAATTTTAGACTGCAAAGTCTATTAATTACTCTTATTACTAAATAAAATGCAGTTTATGGCTTTCCATGCCTTAACCTCACTAATGTTGCTAATTAATAGACCGGATTTCATCTCTTTCTTATATGTGTTTTAATTTAATCATTTTAGAGTCCTTTAAATATTATTTTGTAAGTTTGTGAATTAATAATGTATTTGTTTTTCATTTCTACACGTGTTTTATTTTTATGTATGTTTTGTTATGTTTATAATTATGTATGGTCTCTTTAAATGTGGCTATGTTCCATGTTGTTTGTGTGTGGAGCCTCAAGAGGCAGGGCCACCCTGGCGTCACCACTCTAGATCGTTCACTCTGGCTGTTTAGGTGAAAGCCAAAGGAGAGCTCAGGCATGGTGCCTTCAAAGTTGTAAAGAAGTTCTTGTAAGTATTACATTTTTCTATGGCGGATTATTTAGCTTGCTACTTTATTTGTGCTTGGTATTTAAGGATTCTGATTATGGATTGTGATTGAGACCTTTTTGCTGTAGATTGCCTTGTAGACCCATTCTTTTGTCTCAGTTTTGTTATCTGATCATTTTTCTATTTTTGGATTTATGAAGATTTTTTTGTGGATTGTCAAGCCAAAGATTTTGCAATGGTCTCCTTTCCCTTGGGAGATATCAGAGTTACCTCAGAGACCTACACTCCTTTTTGCAATTTTGTGTGTTGCAATCATAACAATCTACCCAGTTGATTTTATAGAACAAATCAATTGTTTAATGCTTTCAGTAATATAAATCTTTTTGTCATCTGCTTCTTAATGATACTCTCCAAGTAAGACTGATTGACTATGAGTATTTATTTGTTTTGACATAACAGTAATATTGTTTTATATAAAATACAAAGTCAGATCTTTGTTTAGTTATTGAATCATGGCTTAGCAAGACAGACATCATTTTTCTGAAACTGTTTTATAGATACGGTATATCGACCCTTGAGTTGTTTACAATATAATGGAACGCAAACAGCACAAATCAGAAGAACCAGGATTCATCAGTGCACTCAATTTTTTTCCAGTCCCCCAGTTTTCAGTATTTTCATTTTTTTTATTGGTTTTTGCTTACAAAGTGAAATTTGGTTACATAATGGATTTCCATATCCCATCTATGATAAGCCCCATGACCCTGTAGTTAGGATATAGTGGGTTGGATAATGGATGGATGGATGGAACTATGATAAGGCAAGACTACCTATACATCATGAAATGCATCTTTCAACACCACTGTTGATTAACTGTTTTTTTTCTCTGTAAAATTACTGTCAGCCCCTTTAATCAATTACAGAACTGCCATCAGCAAAATGTTTTTAGGGAGATACCACACGTTTGAGTTTGAAAACCTAGTCAATCAATAGTCTGTCTCCAGTTGTATGATTATTATTATTTCATCGTTTTTGTTCTTATCATTGCCACCAGTGAAGTACAAATAAACCTACCAACAATACTTTCTTTTTCATGATAGGATGTTCTCTTTGGTTACACAATAAGCACTTCAAACTAACTGATATTGCAAAGGTGGCAACTGACTGAATATTCTGATAAATTCATGCCGTGTCAAGGGAAGATACAAAGCAATGATCCCCAGACAGAGCCAGAATTCAACACTTATACAGATAAAAAAAGATAAAATTTTGCCAAAAATGCATACAAAGCGAGACACATGGCAGACTTGCATTGGATAATTCTTTTTAGTTTGTCCACTGCCAATGGACTTGTGTGCAAGGACATTGTAATCCGTTATCCATCTGGTATTGTGTGATAAAAAAAAAAAATCTAGGTCCCATTATGTATAATTGTATCCATGCCTAGACATCTGCAACAAACTTACATTGGGTCTAATGATCAGTAATGGAGTTCTCAGTGAAATAAATTTCTTTTCACTTCCAGCAAAATTTGAGTCATTCATACCAGAAGAAAGGCATTAACATCATGTGTAGAAATGTTCATATGCATCAGTTCTGCATGCATCTAAATGCCATTTAATACAGCATTTAAATTAATATCACTACTGAAAAACAAAATCTCTGGAAGTGTGCATATTCTTAAAGGGGATTGCTAGATAATGGTTTGGAGGTTTGGAGGGGGTTTTGGCAGCAGCAACTTTCTGTGTAGTGAGTTTTCCTGTGACATAAAGGGTGGTATGTTTTAGTGTGTCTTCATACAGAAAATATGCAAAAAATACAGAAAAAATGTTTTGCACTCCTCTGCGGCGATATGAACAGGATTGATTTTACAGGTGTGGTACAGAATATAAGCTTTAAACAGCTTCTTGAAAGAACAAAGGTAAACATAAAAGTGTGATTGAGGCTCTAGGGATCGATATTCTTTGTTTTATAATTAAACTCAAAACCCTTAAAAACCACAACCCCACATTTTGAAATTGCAAAATCATCTGTGAAATAAATTTTAGTGTGTCACAGAATTGCATATGAACTGAAACTTGCCTGTTTCGGGCATCACTTACTGTGTCTGTTACTATCATGAACGTGTAAATTCAATATTCTCTTAGCCACACCTTTAAAGCAAAATTTACAAAATAAAGCCTGGCATTATTTAAACCAGGGGTCCCCAACTCTGGTCCTGCAGGGCCCCAGTGGCTGCAGGTTTTCATTCTAATCTGTTACTTAATTAGTGACGTGTTTTTTGTTGATAATTAATTTCTATGGAATTAATTTTATTTGACTTGTTTTTTTACTCTTTGTTCCCCTGAATTGCTTCATTTCTTTCCTTAAACAGAAATTAAAATGTGAAGTGAGTGAGCCAACAGAAGTCCAACTAAGTCAGGGTCTCAAACTCCAACCAATTGTTGGTGCTGATTGTTATTGTTAATTAAACCCATTCGTTAATTCCATGACTTGTGTCTGCTCTCATTACGCAATAGTACTCATTTCCGGAATTTTTGATTTTCTTTTTTTAAGAGCAGTGCTAAAATGTTTCGCAGATCAGCATTCCTGACACCTTCACCTTTCTTTATTTTCAGATATTGTGTGATGGCCACAGTTTGCTGCTCATGTTTTGGTTCATTTTGTTGCTCATTTTTTGACTGCTAAATAAGGAAAAAAAAAACAATTAAGGGGGCTGAGTCTTCAAGAGCAAGTCAATTAAAATGAATTCAAAAGAAGTTAATTAGCAGCAAAAACAGGTCACTAATTAAGAAAAAGTTTACAATGAAAACCTGCAGCCACTGGCGCCCTCCAGGACCGGAGTTGGGGACCCCTGAATTAAACATATTTCTGAAAACAGAAAACAACATTAGAGAATAACTAAGTATCTACAGTTACACATGGAACAGCACTCAGCAGTTGAAGCACAAAGAAATAAGCATTACAAGCTGCAACAAGTTTCCAAGTTTGAAATAAACTATGATAAAAAAAATACTGTCATCTACAATGTTTGAAGAGAGCCCCATCAGCCTATCTTAAAATGGGGCTAGTAAATCGATTTTGACAATAGCCTAGGGCCATGACTACCCTAACATAAGATGACAAGGTGACTTAAGACATGAAAAACAGGCTTTTCTTACTCTTCTGGGAAACTTGATTAAAGTGCTGAAGGTCACAGTCTAGGGCACTTCAGTTTTTACAGTGTCAACAGCAGAAAAATGTCTTTCTCTGACTAGAAAAATATTTGATTATTTACTTCAAATTTGGAGGAATACAGTGTACCTTTAAATGATTTGAAAAACAAGTGATGTGAACTCCACCTTTGCTAAAACTCCTTTTAAGATTTAACAGCTGGAAGGCACTTCAAATCTTTTAAATTCTCTACTGGGCAACTCTGCAGACCAACGCTTCATATTATGTAATTGGTATTATATACTTTTCCACAGATAATTTGACATAGAGAAAAATCCAGTTATGTCCTTGAGTCAGAAACTTTGCTGCAAGCAATTGAATTATTCCAACATTGAGTACAAGTGACTTGCTGTGAAATGAGCCATCTGTTCCCTTTTGTACTATATCTGATCATGGAGACTTACACTTGTGACCGATGATGCACACTTGCAATACTGTTACAAGAATTATGATTACAGTTCTTTTCTTGAAAGGTAACCCCATTTCTCTCTCTGAAAGTTTTAATGGTAGTGTGCAGTGTTTGTTCTTAGTTATTGTAAGTTCTCCCTCTTGTTACATCAGATCCATCTTACATTGTCCTTCAATTGCTATTTGTCACATTCTGCTAAGTCCAGGTGATCACTCATTGCCATCTGATGATATTGAAAGGCTGCAGAAAACCATCATACTGTATAAAGTGATATTTTTACAAACTGAACATCTTCTGCCACTATTTTCTTTATATTAGATACAGAAAATATTAATAATATAACTTCATGTATATTTTAAAACAGAAAATGAGGGACAAATAATAAGATTTCCAGTATAATCCACCTCTAACAATGTGATCCTGACAATGCCACTTAAAATGTAGTACTGCAGTTATATATAAAAAGCAAATAGTTTTAATGTGATACTCCATAATTCTACAGGCAACACCATCCTTTACTTTGTTTATATTTTTAACACCATAATCCGACTATTCCACACTTTATTTTGCTGTATAACACTGTGATAGTGGGTGGCAACTCTCCACACCTAGAACAACTCAAGTAAGCATAAGTTTAAATGGGGTTCATAAAGCATACCAATGATCTCAGGGTGGAATGCACAATAGGGAAAGCACAAAATACAAAATAAATAAAGATAAATAATACATCTTTGGACTTCTTGAAACACGTTTTAAACACTGTTAATCAATCAGTCACTAGCTCTCCTCCGACCATTTTCTTTTTGAGAGATGCATCAACACCCAAAGCTATGGGTATCCTTCCTGTCAGGACATCTTGTAGTTCTTAACTGATAATTCACAAGGGCAAGCGAGGACACAACAACAGAATTCAAGGTGCCAAAAGTGCATATTTATTTAAAAACGTGTCATTGTGCAAAACTGACAAGGCATAAATCAATCAATCGTAAGACAGGGTCATGAGGAGTGCACTTAATAGGTGCAATAAGTAAATAACTAAAACACAATTAAAATCAGTTGGAAAAACAAATGTTCAAAGTCCTTTTCTCCAGATCAGCCATCTGTCCCACAACACACCTTGGCCCTGCTGCCTCCATCACTGCATGACTGACAAACCTGCTTGCAATTCTTTGTTTGATCCATCCATTTCAACCTCACGCCAGTTGCCACAGATACTCTAGCCTGCAGCTCCTCTTGATGCCATCATGTCTCCTCAGTGCACCATCTGCAAACTCAACTGTTCCTCCAAACTCGTACTCCTGGGCTTACATTCTCTCTGTCACCTCCATTCAGCACCCACAGCTAGAGCTCTCCCTATTCCAGCGTTTCCCCTGCTCCCTGCTTTTGTAAAAGGCACATCACTCTAAAGAAGATGTGACCTTTTCATCCCCTTTCTTTATCTCTCTCTTTTTACCGTTTTTCCAAACACTCCCAACCACCATTACAAACCATAAGCTTTCCATTTGTTTTGTGTTTCTTTCATTTTCTTCCTATTTCGTTTTGCCGTTTCTTTCCTTTTTCTCTCCCCGTAGCACTTACCTCCTCACTTCTTCTATACTCACACCACCTTAACTGCCGACTGCGGCCTCAGCTCAAACCTGTCAATTAATGCCTCAATGAGGAAAATGCTCTTTTAACAAGACTGCACATTGTAGGAATTTTTGATTGATTAGTAATCAATAAGATGGCCACCCAGGAGGATGTCCTAATAATGCAGGATTTGAAAAAGAAATTTTAACTTGGTTAATTATTAGTTTTGCATTTGGTAATAAGGGTAATTAATCTAATAATTTGGCACGTCTCCTACTTTATTTACCTTACCTTTCTCTGTTGTAGGAGGGCTCTCCAGCCTTTAGACTTATATCAAGGTAACTGAGACCCACTTGATTTAATAAACAGAATAATACAATTTATTAATAAACACAAGGATTATAGAAATGTGATAACTGCATATATATGTTGACTTATAAGACTGGGTGCAGACAGACAAAAATATAACATATTGGCTGACTGTTTAGTGGTATTTAGAGTTCTGCTTTATCTTGGCATAGATAAATAGTTTAACGATACCAAGTCTTGATGATGATGTCCGATGTTGTGTGAAGTTGCTGCTTTGTTGTTGCAACGGGTTCAAGTAGAAGACTCTTCTTGCGTTGGAGTGCTCAATTTCTCTTTGCCACATGTCAGTGGTGTGCTGCTGCTTCCTCAGCTTCCTTTCTGCTGTTTGGCCCTTTGCTGTGCGATCTGCATCTTAGTTAAAGCATTACTCTTTCTGGCGCTAGATTGTAGATGCTGAAGTTCCCTGCTTGAAGTGATGGCTGCTTCTTAACCTTCAGAGTGGCTCACTGTTTAGCTTGGCAAAATGGATCTCAGCTCTCAGGTTCACAAAGAGAAGAGCTTGGCAGGTTCAGCTCTCCAAGAGAGTGAATCATAACTATGAGGGTCATTTAGCATATTTTCCCATCCCAGAGGGTGCCTAGTGAGAATCCACAGGGAGTTCAGTGAGTATCCAGTGAATATCCCTGAAAGAGATAGTCTTCAAGATGGTGCAGAGTTTTAAAGGCAGTTAAACATTCTCCTGATTTGATTAAAGACACTTCCAGATACAAAATTAATGTCTTAATAGGTGGATTCTTCTGTCCATTTCAATTGTCATACCATAAATTTTAGGTCTTTGATCTTGGTCCATTTCGCATCTTCTGGCTCAAGAGGTCTGCAAAGGGGCCCCTGGAGAGATGTCAGTGCAACTTTGATTTACACCTTTGTTATCAGATGAAGTCCAGACAGATCCTGGTACAAGTTGGAGTTCAGTCACTTATTTGGGAATGCAAGTGGAGGTTTTGTGTAGCTGGACCCCTGAATCCCAGTTAAGTCTGCTTTCTTAACAGGCCTGGTGTGCCAAGAAAGCCTAGCAGAATGGGCAATGCCAACTTTGTCCTACAACGTGTGCACTAACGTGCACATTTTTCATAGTCTCGGCCCCGGTTAATATGCAAAGTGAGAGCTACAGTAAATTAATTTAAAACCCTACTTAGTGACACGGTGTGTAACACTTTGTTTTTCACACTTCAGATCTTAGCCATTCTTCACTCCGGACAGTTGAACGATTATCAACTATCTTTCTGACTTAAAAGACTTTTAACATCCCATCCTAGTGCCATATCAAGTCTCACCTTTGCTGCAAGTACATACAGCAAGATATCCATGTAACAGCTCCTGGTGTCCCCACATCTCTGAGCCTTATTTTGTATTTATGAGATGAAACCCTCCATGGCAGATACCAGGCTGCAATCTGAATTAGAAGAGCATAATGCTCCAATAAATTATCCTCAGGTACCATATGTCCTCTAGCCAGCAAAAGGTGTTGACATATCTGAAAATACCTTTCTCACTATATTTTTTCAAAACAAAGGGCCAGAGATCTTGGGGAATATTGTATGCACCCAATAAGCCCATCTCCATCTTTCTCTCTCTCTCACAGCAATGCTGTCTATTGTCTAATGCCATTTTGGAGCCTGCGGTACATATACAGAGCAAAACATCCTTAGAGGCTTCTACATTGGCATCTGCTGAACCTGTTTATTGGCAGTGTGTTTCTGTTTCTTGTGTGGAGGCTGCCTGGCAGAGTTTAATCATGCCCTATGCAAATAAAGCTTTGTTCTTGTAATGTCATTTTGGAATCTGTTTCTATAGGGCTTGTGGCCTATGGACACGAGTATGTGTGCATTCCTGGGATGTTGTCACATGGTCATAGTCATCATCTTTAAAAGAGTAAACCATGTGATCAGAAAGTACCTGTAAATTGTTTTGAAATAAAGAAAAAGTAGCCTCATTTTTATTTTTGATTTAGATTCCACTGTGTCTTGAATTCAAGCATCACTAAACCTACTACTGATCACTATTGATATTTTGATGATGCTCGCTGCCTGACTTTGACTATTCTTCATGCTAACCTTTGGAAAGTATACTCTCCAACTCTCCCTCCAAAAGCATGCCTTAAAATTTAATAATCAAAGCTCAGGAAGTAAACCAGCAAAAACATTTTAAAACTATTTTAACTAACCAATAAACACTATTAAAACAGCAACAACAATGTTGGTTAGTGGTCAGATATTAGGGAAGCTGCTTTGCTGTTGTCAAAAGAAGAAATTAAACAATCCATTGCATCTATTAACAAGCCAAAATGAAACTTAATATTTGGCAGACAATTCACTCACTACCTTTGTTGTTTGACATTAACACCTTGAAAAGATGCATTTTAGGGATTTAAATACTTCCTAATAGCTATTTTAGCATGAAAGACCAATTTATTTCCGTTTCTAATATTTTATTTCGGAAGAGGAATGGGATAATATTCAGGTTTAATTCTAAGATGGGATTTTGTTTGAAGAGTTTTATGTTGCTAAGTGAATTATAATTGTCTATTACTGGGCTATGTTTTTGTACATTCTAATGCCTTTCCCTGCATGAATAGAATTTGGTTTCTTGCTAAGATGTTAGAATAAGAGATTCTGAAAATGGTTGGACAAGACATATCTTATAATTTATTATAATATATATTTTATCAGAATTCAGATTACTCTTAAAACATTTAGAAACATCTTACATTAAATGCACAGTATGAAATACGCGTCCTAGACATGGAAAATATTCCACATAAATGAACACTGATAACATAAAATTTCCTGCAAATTAACTTGCTTTATTTCAGAAGCTGTGAGGTTGTGGCTAGTTTTGCGAGAAGCAGTTCAATATGAGTCGGACTACAAGCTTCAACAGTTCAGAAAACCCTGTCAATTTAAGTTTACAGTATAGATTTGTTTTTTGCCCTTGGATATGAAACTTCAATTATAGAAAGACAAAAACATCCTGCAAAAAGTCATTTAGCTAAATTAAAACCACATAAACTATAATAAAAAGGAAACGAAATTTGTTAATGAGGTTAAATAAAATAGTTCTTTGAATAAGAGCCCTTAAGAGCCTCAATGCATTATAATTATATTTGATTATACTGCTTGGTGTTTCAATAAAGATTTTAGCATTGATTTTTCTCTTTTCCAATGGGAGTGTTTTAGGAACAATTTCTAATTCATAACCACATTCTCAATCAATAGCATCATTTTAATGAAACAGTCAGCAAAGACAGTAAAGACTTATGATGACACTCCTCCTAACTCTGTTGGGAGCCAGCTTTTCTAGTTGCTGTTTAGTTCTACAATCTGATGAGATTATTAAATAGGTTAGGAAACAGTTCCATTATTACTAAACACATGAGACTTGGAAATAAATGGATGTCTCTGTCAATGGGAATACAAAACAACTACTAAGGCTCGATTCAAATTGGAAGAATGTGAAAAACTAAGTCTGCTGTCACCACTAGCAAGAGGCTCAATGGCTGAAAATCTCATGTGATTCCTGTTTGTCAGACAGTGCTACGCAGACCACATTATATATGACATTGCTATGGGGCTATGTTGCAGGATTTAATCAATAGCATATTAAGACAAGAAAACACTTAGTATTTTGCATTTTTTTTTACAAAATATGCAAGTGAAAAGATATGCTTCATATATGTATATAGCAGATGTTGCAGAATAGTTTATAATAAATTATAAAGCAACTTTGGCTCAGTTTTATGTGTTTTCATACATATATCTTCAGAACCATCTGAGGAGGCTGCATTGGGACCCACATTTTGGGGAGCCCTGCACCAGTGAAATACTGCATCCTGATACATAATCTGCAATTTCTTCTCACAAATACACAAATATATAAATAAAACACATATTAATAAAGTAGCACACACAAAAATTACTTTTACCAATAACCCCAATCCTTTTTATGCTGGTCTCACCTACAACATTCTGCCACAGAAGATGACCCCCTGGCCTCCAATACACCCCAGAAATGCCCCCTTCTTTTCACTGGTCTTGCCCTGGTCCCCACTTACACTTTGTGATGGCCTGATGTATTTTTAAATTGAGGAGAGAATAGCATTCTTTGAGACAGGTTGTTGTCTCAAATGAAGAAACAGCCTTAATTTTATATAGGGTCTTTCAATAGAAAACATAATTGTAAAGGTCTTTTTAAACATAGATTTTTTTTACAACTGGAGCCCAAGCAGGTAGGGTGACTTACTAAAGGATAGTGAGAATGAGATATGTATTTAATTTGCAACCTTTGGTTTAAATATAGTGGACCAGTCACTATGCCAGGCATGTCTCTTGGCATAAGTGAGATAAGTGAACATTTGGTGTCCCTAAAGTGGCCTAAAAATGTATGTAAAAGTTAGGCTATAAATGGCCCCAAAAAAGTAACCAGACCCTCTGTTATGTGTTAACTAATCAACTACACACACATATATATATATATATATATATATAATATATATCCAGCCATCCATTATCCAACCCGCTATATCCTAACTACAGGGTCACGGGGGTCTGCTGGAGCCAATCCCAGCCAACACAGGACGCAAGGCAGGAAACAAACCCTGAGCAGGGCGCCAACCCACCGCAGGGCACACACACACACACACACCCCAAGCACACACTAGGGACAATTTAGAATCATCAATGCACCTAACCTGGTTGTCTTTGAACTGTGGGTGGAAACCGGAGAACCTGGAGGAAATCCACGCAGACATGAGGAGAACATGCAAACTCCATGCAGGGAGGACCCGGGAAGTGAAGTCGGGTCTCCTAGTGGCTGAGCCACTCGGAAGGCGTCAGTGCAGTCCTCCGTTAGAGAAAGATATTGTATTTAAACAGATGGTATATAGAAGACTATATGGAGCGTGGGAGGAAGACAGTTTGGTCCTTAGTTATTGTAGATAGAAAATCATTTGCTTGAGTATTTTACTACTTTCAACTATCTATTTTAAATACCAATAAATGATAAAATGTAGTAAAATGTAAAAGTAAAAAAGCAAAACTTAATAAAAGGTAAATAAAATTTTTTATTAACAGTTCATTAAAATCAATATTATGAATTTTTTTATCCTCTAATTTACATTATATAAACATTGCTTTTTTGCATTTCTGTTCACAGGAAGTGGGGTGATGATTAGTGAGCACCAGTATAGTTTCATGCTGGGAAAGAGTACTGCAGATGCGATGTTTGCTCTGAGGGTGTTGATGGAGAAGTATTGAGAAGGCCAGAAGGAGCTGCATTGTGTCTTTGTGGACCTGGAGAAAGCATATGACAGGGTGCCTCGAGAGGAGCTGTGGTATGTATGAGGAAGTCGGGATTGGCAGAGAAGTATGTAAGAGTTGTACAGGATATGTATGAGGGAAGTGAGACAGTGGTGAGGTCAGCAGTAGGAGTAATGGATGTGTTTAAGGTTGAGGTGGGATTACATCAGGGATCAGCTCTGAGCCCTTTTTTTTTTATTTGCAATGGTGATGAACAGGTTGACAGAAGAGATTAGTCAGGTGAGAGAGGCAAGATTGTGTTGGTTTAGACATGTGCAAAGGTTAGGTGCTGGGTATATTGGATGCTAAGGATACAACTGCCAGGCAAGAGGAAAAGAGGAAGGCCTAAGAGAAGGTTTATGGTTGTGGTGAGAGAGGACATGCAGGTGATGGATGTGACATAGCAAGATACAGAGGACAGGAAGATACTGAAAAAGATGTTCTGCTGTGGTGACTCCTAAATGGAGCAACCAAAAGAAGAACAAGAAGTAGAAGATGCTACTAGTCTAAGATTTTTAATGACACTGGTCTGCACAAACATTCTGAAATTGGATTATATACAAATTTAGGTGTGCTACATCTGTTTCTAAAATTAAAAATTCTCTACCACAAACCATTTCCACAAGATATTGGATTCTGTGAAAAACACTCTTTTGAAAATAATTGTTGATTTTTTTTATAAGTTTGTTTTATGGTGTCAGTGTTATTAATGCTCAGAATATTATTTGAACAATACTCTGAGCTGAAAAGTTGCAGTCTTTCTTCCTTAGTTGAGGTGGAAACAACCCAAAGGCAAGCATTTGCTACACATTATTTGCTCTCCATTTATCTTTTCTTTTTTCTTTTTTTATTTCTTCAAAATAGCCAAGAATTTATATTAAGAGATTAATTTTATTGTCCAGATGAGAAAAAAATGTGTCGTTGTTCTGGATTATAAAATCTGCATTTTGTGAAACTGCAGACTGCTTACATTACTGCAAGACTTAATTTTGCTCAAACGAGCTATGATGAACTAAAGGACAACTTAACTACAAAGGAGTTTACAGGACCCTTAATGCAAAGAAAATAAAGGGTAATTTATATTGAAAGTATCCTCAGTTATATATTCTTCCTGTACTGTACCAGTAATTTATAACATTAATGAATAAGTTTCAGTCAGTTTATAAGTAAATAGTAGAAAGAACAGAAAACAATCATATGCCACTGGATGAAAACCGTTAGTTTACAACTTAATGGTAAAATGGATTTTCACAGTATTCATGGAGCCATCCATTAGAACTAGCCAATCAAATCTGTGTTAATGACACATGTCCCATGTCCTGGAGTCTCCCACGTGTAATTCAAGCATAAAAATGACCCTTCTGAACAACTTGAAATGAAACAATATAGGTGGTGACACGTCAATAAGAAGGAGAAAGTGACAATATCATCTAAATGTTAACACATGTAGACTTATATATCAAACCAATTGATAAATTAAAATACCACCCAGGACAACATCTGCACTTGACATTGCTGATTTTTCAGTAAGCTTTTTTCTAAGGCTATTTATATTTGGACTTTGCTATCAGTTTTATTCTATTAAACTTTCTTCTATTGATAGTATTATACTTTAATAAATACTATGTTACTTGTACATTTCTATACTTTGTCTTTGTATTTAGAGTGATTGAAGTGATAAAGTAAATTTTAGGACATACACACACGAAGTGTAATTTGCAAGCAACATGTTTTAAATTGTATATTGTATGTATTGGTTGCATACAGAAAACTGTGAGGAACTAGTTCAGGAGCTTCTCTCTTCCAAACTAGCACTTGGGTAAAACATGTCTTTAAAAATCTATTTCCTACGTTCTGATTTGGATTTCCTCCTTGTGAATATTTGAGTGGTCTCTGAGAAACATAAGGAGAGCTTCCACCTGGAAATTCCTCAATGGAAAGACATTTCAGTGGAATGTGGAGTGAGTCTATGTTAGCAGACTTCTGTTGGTGATCTCACCATGAAACACCTACAGAAGTTCATGATAAGAGGAAAACAACTACCAAGTGTCTATTTTTGGTAAGTAATAATTGTATATGTTACCGGCAATGTATGAAAGGTAGGCATTGTATAGAATGCCTAGGCAATATAAAGAATGCCGAAAATTGGACGTCAAAGTATGAAACAGTTAATTTTTCACACATTTCCTAGGCATTCTAAGCAATGCCAAAAGACAAACCGGCAAAAAATAAAATACTTCCAATAATGACGTTTCTAATGTCACGTGGCAAGGCACGTGACTTTCGACGCTCGCCTCAGATGGAGAATTCCCCATTTGCATTTCAGTCTTCGTTCGGAAGTTAGTGCAATTTAAAATAAAACTCTTTCCTTCCTTGTTGCAACAAGTAGGTTTATATTTTATTTTCTCTTGTTTTCCTCAATAAGAAAGTCCTATACTTTTATTTTGTATTTTTTTCATTTTCATATACGTCTTTTCAATAAAAGCCTTTTCTTGACTCTCTTTTAATACTTTGCATAAATAGCATTTGTCATTCTATATAGTGCCTAGGTATTACATACAATGCCTAGGAAAAGTATATATAATATTAAAATAATTCGGATATTTCATACTTTGCCCAAAAACGCCAGGCATTCTATACAATGCCAGTGTTTCATACATTGCTGGTAACATATACAAAAGAGTTAAATGTGTATTTTAGAATTTATTCAAGTCTAAATAATTAATTCTAAGAATATATTTTTTTCTCTAAAATAGTCTTTTGTTTTTCATTTTAAACATTCATCCCTAAAAAACTGGATGTAATAGAGGAATTCTGCTGCCAGATTTAGGTTCAGAACACTAAATCACCAAAAAACAAAAACTTAAAATTTTTGATGGGAGTGAAAAAACCTTTTTTGCAGACGGGTATGTTGTATAATTTTGTCAATGTACTGTTTAAGGCTCCTTATTTTTAAACATTTTAGTAATTTTACAACTTTTGATATTTTTCTGATACTTTGTCAATTTTCTTTTCTAAATTGAAAAAAAAAACAAAAAACAAAAGTATAGAAAGACGGTACAGGGAGATTCACTTGAAAGAGCCCCTGAATATTCTGTAATAACTCTAGCTAGTACTAAGCAATCTGAACGAAGCAATGTGCAATGTGCTCCTCAGTATATGGCACATCGAACAAACCGGGATGCTCCTGTGTCGAAGCGATGAGGTAGTTGCCGGACAGTTGTCACAACTTTTAACGTCCGTTTGCAACTTCTGGGTGCATACTGCATGTACACCTTCCCTCAGTCACTCGACTTCTCATCAGGATGGTGGTGTACAGAATTGAGAATTGAGAAGTGCGTCTTCATGGTGTGAACCTATTGGTCACCAATTCTTTTAAGTGATGTCAGAATCAACTGGATGATCGTGAGTTAACAGAAAATTACTTCCAGCAAGATGGAGCAACGTGTCACACATTGGCAAAGCGCACGGCAGAAATTGAGTACTTAATCGGCAACCAGGTAATTTCAAAGGGGCTTTGGCCACCACGAACACCGGATCTGACACGACCAGACTTCTTCCTTTGGGGTATGCTCAAAGAAAAAGTCTATTGGAACAAACCTTGCACTGTGGAAGATTTGAAGAAAAACATCCAACGTGAAATTACTGCTATTCCGAGACGCTTGCAAATATGTTCAGGAACATGGAGTGCTGCTTCAAAATGTGTCTGAGAGAAAATGGAAACCACTCCCAGCACTGCATGTAATGCAATCGATTACACATAGGACAAGGTATATAGCGTATTTTTTTGGTTCAGATTGTATCATTCTAACGGGAGTTACAACAGAATATTCGGGGTCTCTTTCAAGTGAATCTCCCTGTAGATCTCATACAGTATGTGTTGTGTTCCATGTACAAGATAAATAACAACACTATTTCCAATAAAACAAATGCATGGACTCCATAAACAAACCTGCTGAACTGCAGAAGTTACTGGACGTTTAATGAATATATCAAGACTACGTCAGTAGAATTCTTGTTCTGTTAGGTTTTGTTTTTTCTGTTTTCTTTTGTTTTTTTTTTTCTTCTGGAGTTTTTTCTTTCTTGAGATTAATTTTAATGTTATTTTTTGTATAAATTCTGCAAACATTATCTATTTTATTGTAAATTATGTTACTTTTTTGAAAGTTAATTAAAAAAATACACCAAGACTTATGACTGTAGGTTAATGCTTGTCATTTTCAGTCCTGAGGGCCCCCCATGGCTGTTAGTTTGTATTCCATCCAACCAATTACACAATCAATGCTCGTTCTTGTTTTTAATTGATCTCATTGGGTAATTACTATACTGTAAATTTATTTAATCCGGGGCACCGGTATGATGCAGGGAAGCTGCCATCCTGGGGGATGCAGTGTCCCAAAGCAGCTGTCTTCGCCCATCCTTCCATTCATTCTTTGGCCATCCCGGCCATCCATCACACTGTTTCAACATTTTAAAATATATTATTGTTAGACATTAATAAAAAAAAAAGTTTAGAAAAATTCACCTACAGTATATGCTAGATATTATTTTCTACAGTAATCTGGAGAAAGTTATTTTTAAAACAAGCAAAATTCAATGAGCATAATGATCTTAAATTATGAAACAGTACTGTAACAAAATGTCAGTGAGATGCTCAGGTGTAAGGTCATAAATATGAAAAACACTGCAAAGAGAACGAAGGAGTATTAACGTCAAGAAGAAAGGCACAAATGTGAAATGCACAGAAGAAACATTTAAGCAGAGTTTAGATGCTGAAAATTAGATGTAGAGAAACATAAGGATTAAGGAATGGGTGAGTGAAAACAGTTTGACTAAAAACACTTTCTGTATTATCTGATGGCTTCAGATGTTTAACAAACTAGTGGCTCTCTCAAGTGTGCTGTTGTGCTGGTTGGTTAACAATACAAGATGGTGTACCAAGAAAAGCAGGAGTGGCTTATGGAGAACTGGAAGTTCATAAAATAAAGTTGTGCGATCTGTGCTAAATACTGAATTGAAAAATGTGAATAAATATAGAAATCACTTTCTGTTTTTTAAATGCTTAGAAGGCGCCACAAAATAATGTTTTTATTTTGCTATACAGAGCATTTTTGAATTGATTAACTGTCTGATGTATACAAATTAACAATCATTACAGTGTCAAACAAAAATGTGATCACACTCCATTAGTTGTTAAGCGGATTCAAAGGGAAAATAGTTGGCTGGCGGACTAATAAGTTTGGTCTAGGGTGCAAAATAACGTAGCACTGGCACTGGATAGAACTGTCCCATCCTACTACTGGTCAGTGTCAGTGTGGAATTTGCATGCTCTTCCCAGTGAGGGCTACCTTCTGAAAACTCTGTTTTTCTCCCACATCCCCAAAAGATGTACATGTTACCTCATTTGGTGCTTCCAAATTGGCCCTGGGTGGATGACTGTTACCTGCCTTCTGCCCATTTCTGTCAAGATAGGCTCTGGACCCTACATAACGCTGAATTGAATAAGGAGCTTTTGAAAATGTCATATTCAATACCAGCAACATAGTATTGTAAGCTTGATTCTTCAAATGATTTTCTAATTCTCTTTTCCATCTACAAATTCAAGATAACAGTTAATAAGCATAAACTAAAAACATACTGACTGATACATGAGTAAAAAATGGGTTGTTTGTTTCATTGATCATATTTTTGGATCCACAGAAAAAAATAAATGCTGTACTGGTGCCACTGACCACATGGAGCAAGTTTGGTAGTGCCAGAGGAGGTAATGTTTGGGTGATTTCCCAATACATGGCATCATATAACTTTTGAGACATATTAAAGTGTAAACTTTCAGACACATTATAAAGTTAATAGTGTAATAGCCAATCATTTCTTCAAGACATGCAATGGTACGATATAATGTTTAATCAATATTCAATGTGCAATGTAAGAACAGTCCTACATAAAATGTGTTCAGCTTCTCCTGTTGTGCTAGTTAATGTACATTGTCATTAAGAGAACAAATAAATAAAAAAAAAGATCTGGAGATTACGGTGACGTGTCATATTCAAGCAGTATTTGTTCCAATGGATAAGAAACTGCTGTTTTTCCAATATTTTAAATGTAGGTTTCTGAGATGTTTATATATATTATTGCATACCATATACACAATATAAAACATGTTGCATGCTAATTATACTTTATGTGTTTATATCTTTTGTTGGTATTGTATTATTGTCAACTATTTTGAGGAGACATGAAAGTAAAAAGTTCACCACACTATGTACACATAAATTTGAAGTTGACTTGAACTTGAGATTGTACAGTATATCAGCCGTTGTCAGCACAAACTAAAAACAGACTGATTGATGCGTGAGTAAATAAATGGTCTGTTCATTTCAATGATCAAATTTTTGGATCCACATAAAAGCAATAAATTCTGTATTGGTACCATTTGATATATATGACAAGGAGCAAGATAGTTTCTGTTATTCTTTGAAAGAAACTCAACATAAATTGAATGACAAATTTTATTACCTACAATAATGTTTACTACAATAGCTGTAGTGTACTCTATAGCTCCAGTTGTCCTTACAAGTAAGGAGATTGTGTAGTTACTTACCAAGAGGAAAACTTCTGAGTATAACTACAATGTTTACTGTGTTCTCATAGCAAATGAAATGCTGACATTTAACATATGCATTTTTAAATATCTGCATCCTTCGAAATGCTTTATGCAATTTCAAACAATATTTAAGTATGTCCTAAATCCACAAACTTGTTTTCAAGATTTGTGGAAACCTTTTAGTGTGATATCAACCTTTGAGCTCTGGTTCAGTGCATCCTGACTCCCACTTAGCTCTCCACTTGTCCTTATCGCACATTTTTAGTGGGTCACCACCAGCCCTGACACCAGTCACTACTCGACCACAGATAGTTCCAAGTTCAATTAAACAAGAGTATGTTTTTAGGCTTTAATCCAGCAAACATTGATCAAATAGCACACCCATATTTTCCATGTCCTTCCTGTCATCCTTCTTGAGCATCTTCTCACTCCCTCCCAACTCTGTATCCCTCCTGTGATTCCTCCATCATTTCACCTTTGCTGGGTTAGGGGATCCTCCTAAAAACCTGTTGGGAGGCCAGACGATATTCTTTGATACTTGCAACTGTTATAATCACTGAATGCGTCAGATAAGTCATAGGCACCATGTGACATGTAAGGACCAGGAGTGAATTTTGTCACTCAGAAGAGATCATTAGGACTCAAGAGACAAACAAGTTGTTCTTCAACAAATATGGGTAATGCCTGACCCCTACCTGTATGCCTATGAACATTACTCCCATTTTCAGAACTGGGGGATTCCTGTAGCTTTAGGTTTCCAATCACTTTCACGATCATTGAATAATCTTACTTTTAACTGATCAGTGATGACAACACTGAATGCTGAAGGGAAGGAATGACTTCAGTGCCATATTCTCTTATCTACTCAATTGAAATATTTTAAGACACAAAACAAAATTATTTAGGATTATTTTTAAAATATTTATAGGCTATAAGTACTCCAAAGTCATGTACTTCCAGGCTGTGGAAAATGCAAGTTCTCCATCTGTTATGGACTATATAAAGGACTGCTGTAAACTCAGCAAGTCAGCCAGAGTCTGATTATTATTATAGTATTGTGTATTCACTTGCCTGTTAATTATGGTGGAGGTGCTTAAAGGTACTATTACAGGAAGAAAAGAATTAAAGGATCTACCTGTTGCTTTTAACCTATGTCCAGAGTGTCCGTTTGTTGGGTTTGAAGGGGCAACAGCGACCCCTAGCTACTTACAACAGGCGTGGTAGTTAATGTCTAACAATACCTAATATTTAAGGACGGGAAGCTGTGTAACCTATCATTGCTATGGCATATTTATCACCCTACTAGATTAGACAAGAACTTTTATTAACTGCTCTGGTTATATGTGATTGGAAGGGGCAGAGTTAACAAGAGCATTATTTTAGTTTGTATGAGCTTATAAGATCAATTCTTCAAGAAAAAAGCCTGGACTGGAAGGCAGGTTTGAGAAGGTAGTTTTGCAACTTACAGTAATTGCCTGTATGTCTCTTGTTTCTTGTTTGTCTTAAACTGCATTTGTGCATCCTTTGAACATGAAGAAAGTAATGACTGGAACAAAGCAGGATTGGGCTGGAAAGTGGACTGGGCCATGCCTAAATGGATGCATTGGGAACTACACATGGATTTATTTGAGAGAGGTAACAAAAAGACACAGGAGTCCTTTAAATTAAGGCTGATATATAGGCTTACTCTCTGTCTCTGCCGTTTTGTAATCTGAGAAGAGAATTAGCCAGGCGGCCTGTTTCTGCCACCCCATTCAAAGACCATGTGGGATCAAATGCCAAGGCAAACAAGAAACCAATCAACAGAGAGCCATATGGTAGTCTATTATCAGGTTATATTATTTTAACCGTTACTTGTTTGTACTCTGATTATGATTTAGACATATTATTGATAACACATGATGAATACACATTTGTAACTTTTTCTCCTTCCAGTTTTGGTACTCCATATAGTAATATGGGGTAATAAAATGTAAAAAAGTGAAGGGATACACTACAGTAGCAGTCAACCCTGAAATGATTGAGAAGTGTATGGTATTTGGGGCATTCTGATAAAGTCCACATAATAAAGATTATTTAGAGGAATAGGGTCACCCTAGAACCCTACCATGACAAAACACCATCTCAGTGTGTTACCAAACTATATTGCAGTAGTGTTTCACTTCCTATCATACAGCAAGTGGTAACAGTAAATGTTTTGGAAGCAGGATTGTCCATGGAGGCCACTCTTCAAGGATTGTGTGTGGAAAAGGTTAACTCCATACCCTCACTTAGAGCAGAACACTCTCTCAAGCTGATGACAAAATATACCTGCATTTTCATTTCAAAGTTCTTCCTAATCAAAGTCAGGGACTGTTCTGTTTTCAGCTGTGAAATGTAACTGCCAAACATCAAAAGTCTGTCAGATTATCTTCTGAATACTTTGAGAATTTGTACTGATTTTAATATAGTATTAAATGTGAACTTTAACTAGTCATTTACAGCACTGAAACTTGTGTTTTAGGCAAGGTTTATTCACACTGCAAACCCCTAAATGAAAAATAAATGACATGTAAATGTCTGGTACAAGGATGACAATTCTCTGCAGTGTGAAATTTATCTTAACATTTCTTGTGATATATTTGTTGCAGTCAATTTCTGCCAATTAAGACAAATGTCTTTCACCTTAAGTGTTCTTAATTAACACTGGGATGAACTCTGGGATGTTAAGAAGTTGCAAATTTCAGTCTCTGCATTTTTGCATTATAGCCTTCCTGACTGAAACTTTTCTTTTTTTTTTAATTTGCTTGTTCCCAGTTTTCTGATGACACCCAAACATGCCAGAATGGCAGCTCTTACTGACTGAATGATCTCCTTGTTTGCTAGTGTTAAAGTGTCTCTGTCTGGTACAAGCTTTCAGAAGACCTCTATTCCAAATCAGAGAGAGAAGTGACATTACTGAATGGAGAGCAAAAGGAATGTTGGCAAGCAACACTTCATAAGCAGCTGATCCTCCTATTTTCACAGCCTGAAAAAAGGAGGTGGATTTTAAGCAAGAACGCTTTCAAACAATTAGGGAATGTATGGTAATACACTTAAAAGATAGAATATTTGAAGAATAAAACATATCTAGTCAGCAGAAAAAAAGATTTTGCTGCAGGAGGCTTTCTTTACTGATGAATGAAAAGTCACTCTGGAATTATCAAGACAAGAGAAACAATATTGTGAAATAATATTTAATTAAGTTATTTCAAATACACAGATGTGATCCTTATAAAGCTCATGTGAAACATAAAGAACGATTGTCACATTGTTTAGAAACTTTAAGCCCTGGCTACTCAGCTCAGACGTTAATTTAGGCCAACATATTTGTCTAATGGAACTTCTTGTTTAATTAGGCTTTTTGTTATCAAGTTCAAAATAATCTTTTATAAAGAATAGTTACCCTGGATGCTATTTAAGAATTTTAGTTTGCAGAACTGTACACTGACTCTTTGATTTGCCTGTCTAAATGATCTCAGAAAAAGACAATTCTGTTCTAATAAGCTGACAAAGAAGGAGAAGCCACTCATTCATTATTACTCACACCCAAGGCTGTAGAATGCAAATAAACTCACAGCTTTTACGTATATAAAGAAATATGGCACAATACTAATGAACTGTCCCCATGTAAACTTACAAGAATACTGAGTTTTAATAACTCCTATTTCTCAGGTCATGTATAGAAAAGTCAGTTTAATAATGCAATCCTGTTGCAAATAAGAATTTATTCTCTCAGTAGAAGACAACGATAATGAACAACTACTTCAGTCAGACAAAGGCTTTCATAAAAAATCCATTCATATAGACTCTATGATATACTGCCCTAAATTTATCTGTTTCTGAAAAATGAAGCCTATTTAACAAAAGTATGACTATTTTTACTTCTCCAATGTTTCTAGAAAGTCAAAAAACATTTTTCAAGTTCTCGTCAGCTGGGGTGCTTTAAGGTTGAAATATGCTCTTATTTTCAAGAGCATTAGCATATTTTCTTTAAAATGCTTAAATGCATGAAGGCTTTGGAAACAGATAAGCTAAGTGTCTGTCATAAGCCAAAAGCCAATTTTAGCCCAGCATGGTTAGTCTCCTTAATCTTTATTAATAGGTATTGGAAATGGCAAAAAAGAGAAAAAAAATAATGTGTCAAAGGTTTCTGTTCTGTTGTTTTGTATTAGTGAAGATTGAAAAAATCCAATAGGAATCAGCGCCTAACTCCTCTAACAAGAGCACCACCATTATGAGATAGCCAGGATTTCATCTCAGGCTAAGATGTGTTTCCTTTTACTTAGTCTTTTGATTGTCTCATTTAACATTAATCTATACTAATAAAAGGCAAAGCCCTCACTGACTGACTGACTCACCGACTCACTCATTCACTCACTCACTAACTCACTGACTCATCACTAATTCTCCAACTTCCTGTGTAGGTAGAAGGCTGGAATTTGGCAGGCTCATTCCTTACAACTTCCTTACAAAAGTTGGTAAGGTTTCATTTCGAAATTCTACGCGTAATGTTCACAACTGGAAGCTATTTTTCTCCATATACTGTAATGGAGTTGAGCTCGAAAGCCGTGGGGGGCGGAGTTTCGTGTGACATCATCACGCCTCCCACGTAATCACGTGAACTGACTGTCAATGCAGTACGTAGAAAACCAGGAAGAGCTCCAAAAAGCGCTGAAGAAAACATGCATTATATAATTGAGAAGGCAGCGAAACAATAAGAAGTGAGCGAGTGACATATACAACCATATTCATGAGTGCTGCTACTTCAGAAACAAACCACGGTGTAAACCTAAAGTTTAAATTAAGTTTATAGACAGGCTGCCGCTGGCGTTTGTAATGCCCACGGGTAATGCGGGATACAGGTTTAATGAGAGGACGCAGGATATAAACGAGAGTTTTGATCACTTTGTAACTAAGTTAAAATTGCACGTGAAGGGCTGTGCTTATGCAAATTCCGAGAGACTGTGTTTGTGGGGGATTGACAGTTAAGGCGGGTGGGGGAGTCACGTCATCATTTCCCCTCCCATTCACCTCATTTCGCTCTGAGCTGAGCTCCGCAGCTAACGCAGTCTTACGGAAGTGACTTTGTGACGCTGCTACCAAATACTCACAGAAAAATCCACACGTTAATACATACGCTGTCTCTATAGAGTTTCTCCACACTGAATCCTCCAGGCACTACTTACAAAAGGTTACATTGACAATCGTGTTACGTTATTTTTAAAATGTTTCCTTTTCTTAGCACAAGCACAGCTGAGAAGCTTCGATGCATGTGCTCCATAACGTGTTATAAAATAATGCATTTAATCACACTTTCAATTCCAAGCAAAGCGGAACTTCTGTCAATGCATGATTTCCTGGTACACCGATTACATTGATCAGCGCTTCCCGATTCATTTTACCCTTGCACCCCCTTGGTTTGAGAAGAAGTATGAAAAAATATGAGGTTAACACAGAAAAACAGATCACCAATTGAATCTTTATGAATAATCGATTCACCATCAATAATTGTTTTGGTAAAGCCATATTCTCTGTAATTCTCCTTCCATTTTATAAATTTTCCGCCACTAGCCATGATTAAATGAACGGTAAAAAAGTAAGAGCAAAGCGAGGGTGACTTATTCAGGCAGGCAGGTGACAGCTCAATAGCTGGAATTTGGATATAAGTAGGTTCTATTTAGTCGCCAGAAATATCTTTGGTAGGAATGGAAGTTGAATTTAGTCTTTACATTTCTATGGTAAAGAAAAAGTTATGCAATGATGACTAAATTTAACTATATAAAGTCAAAACTTGTATATATAAAGTCATTCCCGAATATATAAAGTCAAAACTTGATTATATATAGTCACTGTCAGAATAAATAAAGTCAAAACTTGAATATATAAAGTCAACGTCGGTATATATAAAGTCAAAACTTGTTTATGAATATATAAATTCAAAACTTGAATATATAAAGTAAGCGCTGGAATATATAAAGTCAAAACTTCAATATATAAAGTCAGCGTCGGAATATACAAAGTCAGCGCTGGAATATCCATCCATTTCCCAACCCGTTGAATCCGACCACAGGGTCACGGGGGTCTGCTGGAGCCAATCCCAGCCAATACTGGGCGCAAGGCAGGAACCAATCCTGGGCAGGGCACATGCATCATTTTCAAAACATTAACCGAACAGTGTTTTTTTAATTTACTTTTCTGAATACGTTTTTGTTAACTTAGTTCAGTTCAGAGTCGTTTCAATCAATATATTTTGACTTTGACTTTGACTTTCCTTTGATATATTCAGGAATGAGTTTATATACTCCGATGTTGACTTTATATAATCAGGAATGACTTTATAAATTCTGACGCTGACTTTATATATTCAGGTTTTGACTTTATATATTCCAGCGCTGACTTTATATATACCGATGCTGACTTTATATATTCAGGAATGACTTTATATATTCAAGTTTTGACTTTATATATTCCAGCGCTTCAAGTTTTGACTTTATATATTCTGACGCAACTTTATATATTCAGAAAATCAATGTATTTGCCTGTTTGGTACCCCATAGTATATGTGTGTGTGTATATATGTACACATGTGTATATATATATATATATATATATATATATATATATATATATATATATATATATATATATATATATATATATATATATATATATATGCCAGCAACACTCATGACAATGACAAAACAATTACATTGTCAATCATGTTACGTTATTATTAAAATGTTTCCTTTTCTTTTACTTCTTCGCTGCCAAGCACGGTATTTTGATATATATATATATATATATATATATATATATATAGAGAGAGAGAGAGAGATATATATATATATATAAATATGACAACAACACTCATATCAATGACAAAACAATTACATTAACAATCATGTTACGTTATTTTAAAAATTTTTCCTTTTCTTTTTCATAACTTCTTTTACACACTACTTCTCCGCTGTGAAGCGCGGGTATTCTGCTAGTATTTAATATATGGAATTGCATTACATTAATGATGTATTTATTGATTTTTAATGCTATGTAACATTATGTTGAGCCTAAGGGGATGGGGCCTCCTGATGCAGCAGCTGAAGAGCTGAGCTGGGCGACCACACTGGTTTTGTTGCTGGCCTCGGGTAGGTGGCTTGGGCCAGGCGGCTCCCTGGTTCCTGAAGAACCCCGGAGCCCAGCACTTCCGCCACACCAGGAAGTGCTGGGGGGAAGAAGAATGGGGACACCCGGAGGGCTTCCGGGTGCGCAGACAGCACATCCGCCACACGGGGGCGTGTCTAAGGAGGAGTGTCAGGAAGCATCTGAAGCCCATCCGGGGTGGTATAAAAGGGGACGCAGACAGGGCTGGATTGAGCTTTCGTTGTGCTCAGACCCAGACCGTCAGGGCGTCCAAGAGAGGAAGGAGGAGCCGAAGGGTGTATGCCGGTTCCTCCAACAGGTACGGACGTGTTGCTGGGTGCGCACGTCCGGTGAAGGGCCGTCCTCTGCGAAGGCAGAGGGAGAATCCTGGGCGGGTGGAGGAGCCACCTGCGAGAGCAGTCCTGACAATGAAGAACGGATGGGCACGGAACCCACGGTAGAGGCACCGAACAGGCAAGTCGGGGGCTACTGATTTGAGGGGGGAGTGCTGCAGGTGTAGAGTAAAGAAGGACGCCCGGTGCGGGTGTCCAGGCAGCGCTTCTGGCCCTCCCTTTTCTTTATTCACAGGTCTGAAGCCCCGACGAGCCGTTGGACCTGCCCCGTTGGGAACCTGCCCTCCTGGAACGGGACTGCTCCTTGGGAGGATTCTCCACCGGTGACCGGATGGTGCCCCGGCTGGCAGGGACTGTAGAAGCGAGAGCGGTGCAGACCAGAGGGACGAGAAGGCTTCGGAGTGGGTGCCAAAGTGGTGTGTCCCAGGGTGCTGTGGTGGGCCCTGGGTACAGAGTAGGACCCACTCCGGGAATGTGCTGCCCTCTTGGGATGTGTCTTCGATGGAAGTGGGGCACTGTCACAGGCGGCTGGGGGTGGAGCTCAGCCGGGACGCCCGAGGGGACCGGAGGAGGGCTGGTGCCTCCTCCCGACCCCGAGGGGACGACCACACTGGTTTTGTTGGTGGCCTCGGGTAGGGGGCTTGGAAGCCCAACCCTGTAGGGGCCCGTGGCCACCGCCCAGGCAGCGCCCCGGTGCCTGAAGAACCCTGGAGCCCAGCACTTCCGCCACACCAGGAAGTGCTGGGGGGAAGAAGAATGGGGACACCCGGAGGGCTTCCGGGTGCGCAGCCAGCACTCCCGCCACACGGGGGCGTGTCTAAGGAGGAGTGTCGGGAAGCAGCTGAAGCCCATCTGGGGTGGTATAAAAGGGGCCGCCTCCCTGCATTCGAGAGTGGAAGTCGGGTGGAAGAGGACGGAGCTGGAGAGAGGACTGGAGGTGGCCAGAAGAAGGGCAAGAAAGACTGTGAGAGGCCCGGACTTTGGGGAAATTGGTGCTGGAGTCACTGGGACGTGCACTAAACTGTTTGTATATATTGTATAAAGTGTGGTGAATAAATGAGTGTGCTGGGTGATAAACCGTTGTTCATCAGTCTGTGTCCGGGTCCCGTTCCACAACATATCTACACATATACACACATACATATACACACATACATATACATACACATACATATATATATATATACATACATACACACACACATACTGTATATAAACATATATATACATATACACATACATATCTACATATATACATATACACACATATATATATATATATACAGTGTATACACATACATCCACATATATACATATATATACTGTATATATGTGTGTGTGTGTGTATATATATATGTATATATTGAAATACTTTTACTGTCAAATAATGCAAAGAGTACGCTACACGTGTTTCGCCCTAATTCTGGGCTCATCAGGCGTACACACTCACTGCACACCCTCTCGGGAATCGAAACTCGGACATCAGCGCTAAAGGCGAAGCCTCTTGCGTTGTGCCACGGCATGTGGTTTGTTTATTTGACAGTATGTTGATCGGGATATATATATATATATATCCATCCATTTTCTAACCCGCTGAATCCGAATACAGGGTCACGGGGGTCTGCTGGAGCCAATCCCAGCCAACACAGGGCACAAGGCAGGAACCAATCCTGGGCAGGGTGCCAACCCACCGCAGGACATATATATATATATATATATATATATATATATATATATATATATATATATATATATATATATATATATATATATATATATATATATATATAAACTGCTCAAAAAATTAAAGGAACACTTTGAAAACACATCAGATCTCAATGGAAAAAGAAATACTCCTGGATATCTATACTGGTATAGACTTGGTAATGTGTTAGGAACGAAAGGATGCCACATCATTTGATGTAAATGAAAATGATCAACCTACAGAGCCCTGAATTCAAAGATGCCCCAAAAATCAGAGTGAAAAAATTATGTGGCAGGCTAGTCCATTTTGCCAAAATTTAATTGCAGTAACTCAAAATTGTACGCAGCACTTTGTATGGCCCCTGTGTTCTTGTATACATGCCTGACAACATCGGTACATGCTTCTAATGAGATGACAGATGGTATTGTGGGGGATCTCCTCCCAGATCTGGACCAGGGCATCACTGAGCTCCTGGACAGTCTGAGGTGCAACCTGGTGGCATTGGATGGACCAAAACATAATGTCCCAGAGGTGTTCTATTGGATTTAGGTCAGGAAAGTGTGGTGGCCAGTCAATGGTATCAATTCCTTCATCCTCCAGGAACTGCCTGCATACTCTCACCACATGAGGCCAGGAATTGTCGTGCACCAGGAGCCACTGTACCAGCATAGGGTCTGACAATGGGTCCAAGGATTTCATCCTGATACCTAATGGCAGCTAAGGTGCCTTTGTCAAGCCTGTAGTGGTCTGTGTGACCCTCCATGGATATGCCTCCCCAGACAATCATTAACCCACCACCAAACTGCTCATGCTGAAAAAGGCAGCATAATGTTCTCCATGGCTTCTCCAGACCCTTTCACTTCTGTCACGTGCTCAGAGTGAACCTGCTCTCATCTGTAAAAAGCACAGGGCACCAGTGGTGCATCTGCCAATTCTGGTATTCTATGGCGAATGCAAATCGAGCTGCATGCTGCTGGGCAGTGAGCTCAGGGCCCATTAGAGGACATGGGGCCCTTGGGTCACCCTCATGAAGTCTTTCTGGTTGTTTGGTCAGAGACATTCACACCAGTGGCCTGCTGGAGGTCATTTTGTAGGGCTCTGGTAGTGCTCATCCTGTTCCTCCTTGCCCAAAGGAGCAGATACTGGTCCTGCTGATGGGTTATGGACCTTCTATGGCCCTCTCCAGCTCTCCTAGAGTAACTGCTTGTCTCCTAGAATCTCCTCCATGCCCTTGAGACTGTGCAGGGAGACACAGCAAACCTTCTGGCAATGACACGTATTGATGTGCCATCCTGGAGAAGTTGGACTACCTGTGCAACCTCTGTAGGGTCCAGATATCGCCTCATGCTACCAGTAGTGACACTGACTGTAGCCAAATGCAAAACTAGTGAAGAAACAGTCAGAAAAGATGAGGAGGGAAAAATGTCAGTGGCCTCCACCTGTTAAACCATTCCTGTTTTGGGGGTCATCTCATTGTTGCCCCTCTAGTGCATCTGTTGTTAATTTCATTAACACCACAGCAGCTGAAACTGATTAACAACCCCCTCTGCTACTTAACTGACCAGATTAATATCCCATAAGTTTCATTGACTTTATGCTATACACTGATTAAAAAGTGTTCCTTTAATTCTTTTGAGCAGTAAATATATATATATATATATCAAAATACCCGCCCTTTGCAGCGGAGAAGTAGTGTGTTAAAGAAGTTATGAAAAAGAAAAGGGAACATTTTAAAAATAACGTAACATGATTGTCAATGTAATTGTTTTGTGACTGTTAATGAGTGTTGCTGTCATTAAGGATTTGATTATCATTATTTCTTTCAATCAGGTTCGTATTAGGAGGATGTGTTATGTACACTTGTTTGTCAACTGGTATATATGTACATAAGTAGGTTCCAGTTATGACCGTTACGCGTAGAATTTCGAAATGAAACCTGCCTAACTTTTGTAAGTAAGCTGTAAGGAATGAGCCTGCCAAATTTCAGCCTTCTACCTACAAGGGAAGTTGGAGAATTAGTGATGAGTGAGTGAGTGAGTGAGTGAGTGAGTCAGTCAGTCAGTCAGTCAGTGAGGGCTTTGCCTTTTATTAGTATAGATAGATGTTGAATACTGTGACCGCTAGGGGGCACACTAGCTCCCCAGACCCAACACAAACAGATGCAAGGCACAAGTCCCAGCATAACTCAGGATTTATTTACTTAGGATACTCTTCCCAAATATTTTATTCTAATGCAGTAATATCTTTTCTTCCGCCTCTCTCTCTCTCTCTTTCTGCCTTCACTCCTCGTCCTCTGGCAAGCTTTAATCTCTCCCTTCCAACTCTGGCTCTTGGAATTAAGGCAGCTGGCTTCTTTTATGCTTATATTTTTATGGCCCATTAGCATGGCCTGGAAGCACTTCCGGGTGAGGTGTGAGATTGAGAAAGTAGGGCTCTGCAGACCCTGCAGTACCCCCCAAACCCAACAGGATTCTGCCAAACTCCAACTCCCATGGAACCCTATGGAAATCTGAGGCACTGCTGTAACCCAGCAAGGCTACAAACTAGCGATCCAGGGCAGATAATGCCCTGAGCACACTCTCCCCATTGGTCCTTTCATTATGGATGCATCCCTGCTGGGTAACGGCCATCCTCCACAACATATATACTGTAATTGAAAGTCTGTTGAATATATATGTTCATATCTTAGCATTATATATTTTTTCATGTTTTTATAGAAAATGTTAGAATGAAAATTTATGCATTGATTCTGATGGTAATATTCAACATTTCATAATCCACATTTTTTCTTGTGTACAGTAAATAACCTTTATGGTACTGTTATGGGGGGCGATTAAAAATGACTAACATCAAACTACATGGTAGACCATTAGGGACCACATATTTATTGCAAGCAACTAAGAAAAATGTTTTAAATAGCATGGCTTTAAGTTCTAGGTGGTTTCTCGGGGAATGTGTCCTTAGAAAAGTGATAAGCAGATATAAAACTCCTGGAAAGATAAAACTATGTGTGTGTGTTTGTGAAAAGCAGAAGGATGACATTGTATTGATGCAGCGGAAAGTAAACAGTACTTCAGTAATGGCCAATTATTTATGATTCTTTCCACAAAAGACATTAAGCCTGGAGGTTGCAAAAATAGTTCATAAGTTGTTAGACTAGAAGGTTGTGGAGGAGCAGTAATGCTCTCCTGACTGCAAGTGATCATGTCCCTAATGAGAAAGGTACAGATTTGTACATTAGGCCATCTGATTTCTTCTTGGCCTTGTAAATGTGTAGGCCAGAAAGGAAGCTTTGATATGCTGTTATTTTTATTGGCAAATGCTTGGTTCTTTCTGCGATGATTACTGTTTGTATTCTGCCTACTTTGTCTTATCTCAAATTGTTATTAATTCCCCATTATCAAAATATGCAGTCCTGAACAGCACTAAACTCAATGTCACAGTCAGTAAAAATTTGCTTTCACTTAGTCACATCATTCTCAAAGTAATGAATATGCAAATAGCTATTAGCAATAACATAGAGGGAAGAACTTCCTTATCAATCAAACAATCAATCAATCATCCAGTTTTTATTTTACTCTATGTGGCAACTTTTATTGTTGGAGCTATCAAAATATACTTCACAGTGTAAATTTATAGGCATATTGTGCAGAAACAATAAAAAATATGGCGGCATATCATAGAATTAATCCATATAAATCAATTGTAACTAAGTAGAAGCTTTACTTCATATCTAACTGGGGAGGTAGGGTTGGAGGTTCCGTCATCTATTCACATCAAAAGGTAGCATAAATTGCACTCTCTAGTGCCCTCTTGTCTATTTTTCTCACTGCCAAATATATTTTCCTTCCAAGAAAGCCACTGTCCTGACTTTATGAGACTGTGATAGGAGGACAGATGTTACTTTTGGGGCAATCCTTAGAATCACTTACAAAGTCAGAAACATTCCATTATTGACCATTCTTCTGGTGTTTCCTGGTGACTCTTGCATCCTGTACCCAAATTCTAAAAAAGTGTCCAGGCAGCCATGATACCTTCTGAACTACTTTTACACAATAATAGACATCAAGGTCCCAGCCATCTAATGGAGTGCCACCTAATGGACTGTTTTATGACAACATGTTTATGGCTCTGGTTTGCAAGGGCTATCCAGTTCAGGGACACACTCTGATGATCCATGCTGTCAAATGCAAGTGCTGTCCAGTCATGAGTTCATTCATTCACTCATTTTCCACTCCTTATCTGAGACCAGGTCACGGGGGCAACAGTCTTAGCAGTGAGGCCTATATGTCCTTTTCCCCAGCCGCACCATCCAACTCATATTGTAGGAACACAAGGCATTCCCACAGGGAGGCAACAATATGACATACTCAAACCACTTGAATTGGCTCCTCTCGATATAGCTCTAATCCGAGAGAGTCCCGGATGACTATTTTTTTCACCCTGTCTCAAAGGTAGAGCCAAGCCACCCTGAGGAGAAAGCTCTTTTTAACAGCTAGTGCCCACAGTCTCATTCTTTCAGTCATTACCCAAAGCTCATGACCATTGGTAAGGGTAGGGACATAGCTGACTGGTAAATCGAGAACTAGAGCTTCAACTTTTGGCTTAGCTCCTTCTTTAACACTACAGATTCATACTGCATAACTGTGCTTGCCAGCATTATCCATCTGCTAATCTCACCATCCCTTTTCCTCTCACTTGTGAACAAAATCCTAAGGTACTTAAACTCATCCATTTGAGGCAATAACTCGCCTCCAACTTGGAGAGGACAGGCCACCTTTTTCATACCGAGAAGCATGGCCTCAGATTTGGAGGTGCTGATCCTCATCCCTGCTATTACACACTCCAATGCAAAGCCAACAGGACCATTTCATCTTCAAAAAGCAGTGATGCAATTCTAAGTCTACTGAACTGGACATCCTCCTGTCCCCAGCTATCCCTCAATATCATGTCCATGAAAATTACAAACAGGATAGGAGATAAAGCACAGCCCTGGCAGCTTCCCACAACTACTGGGAACAGCACTGATGTTTTTAGTCATCAGTTCCTTTACCTAAAAATTGTCCATGCAGGATTACTCTCTATTACCTGTCAAATTCGGGCTCCCTTGCTTAGCAGCCCTTTTCCATCAGCACAATCTATTGCAGTTCATGTAAAATATTCTGCAATTTACAAAACAGGACATTAAATTCAATGAAGAATAATTCAGCTCTCAAAATTAAATTGACCTTACAGAACCACTCATAATATTTTATGTAAGTAATCCTGATATAACAAGCAATGATTTCATGACTTAATGAATCTAAGTCATTCAGAAGATTGTTAAAGAAACCGTTAACAAACTAAGTATCTATATTTGCTGGGTAGGAACGAAACCCTTCCTCTTTGTAAATATTCTCTTTTTGAAACCATCAGATCATTTAAAAACTTATGTCACTTTTGTTATCTTTATTACCCAGCAGTCTCTTTTCTCTCCAAGTGGGCTCATTTTCTTACCAGCCCTGACGTAACTGCTAACCAGCAGGTGTGCAAAATATCCATGTAGAGTATGGAGAGCTTTAGTGCTCAAGCTGTTCAGAAAGATTTCACAGCAGAAAAAGTATAAATAATCGAACTCTCTGTGCTGTATGCCAGTTGGGGTCTGCAGATGCCAGATTCATGGCTGTGTAGGTTGGGTGAGGCTCAGCCTATTTATAATCAGGGTTTAAATGTGAAAACCTGAAAGTGTTCTAATATCCTTATCAAAACAAGAATTAGAAAAAAACAGTGATTTTTGTACAAAGACAGTTTTTCTTTTTTAGGACTTCTGTTCTTTGCTTGGAGCAAAATGGCACATAGCTTAGCACAACACGCCGTGTGTGACAGTTGGCAAACCCATTTTGTTCAGCAATACTGCATCTGTTGACTATTCTTAGCATGGGGTGGTTGTGACATTTTCAACAATAAGACTCTTTTTTTTTCTAAATATAAAAGATATGGAATAACATGCAGTTTAGAAGGAAACAATTTTTGTACATACACTGGTTTGGGGTATTTTAACTAAGGAAAAATATTTAGACTCCAGTATACATTTCCTTGTATTAAATGTTTCAATTCTATTTAGTTTATTGTTACTTATTTCATAGTTGTTAATAATAAAAGCTTTAATAAACCAAATGATAAAATAAGAAAAATGATAATCGTCTCTTCTACCTGGGGTACATTATTTTATTCGAAAAGACATTAGGTTAGTGCAAGGATTGCCAACAAGAAAGACCAGGAACTGATGACCCACAGCCCTTCCAACAGCAGAAGGTTCAGTGTGAAACATGTGCCTGAATTAGTCACACCAGACAACCAGGTAAAGTAATGAAAACTTTTCAGATTCCACTTCTCACTTCTACTCAGCACATAAAATACAGTAACATCCTGAGCTCTTTGAAATTATTGCATGGAATCTATAACTAATACATACTATTTTTTTTTAATTCTGTATATTGCATATTTCCCAAGGTGGCAAAGAACTGCCCAAAATGCTTTGAAGTTTAATTTACTCACATTAGAGAGTTCAGAAAAGAAATAGAATCACAGCAAATGATTCTGAACAAAGACTAAAGAGAAATTCTGCTTGGGCCTTGAAGCAAAAAGTACTGTGCATATCCATACTTGCAGATTGGTTACAAGTCACCTGTAAATGTGGAATCAAGATTAACCTGGACAAAAGGTAAGTATTGTAATTGTAACCATAGAACAGGCAGTAATCTAAGGCAGTAAAGCCAAGTAAAAACTGGCATGTTTTCTTTTCCCGGTATTCGGTGTGTCAGATATGCCAGGGGCAACGACCCGGCCGGGATGCCGTGAGGGACTGGACGTGGGTCTGTGCCCACCCTGGATCACGTGGGGGCCGCCATTCTGGCTGCTTTGGGGGCCACGGGTTGAGGGCATGGAAGCCCCACCCTTTAGGGGCCCGTGGTCACCGCCAGGAGGCGCCCCAATGCCTTGGGGACCTGTTACCTCAGCACTTCCGCCACACCAGGAAGTGCTGGGGGGAAGATTTAAGAGGACACCCGGAGAGCTACCAGGAGAACAACCGGCACTTCCGCCACGCTGGGGCGTGGCCAACGAAGGAGTGTCGGGAATCACCTGGAGCTCATCCAGGAGAATATAAAAGGGGCCATCTCCCTTCATTCAGGGCTGGAGTCGGGTGGAAGAAGGACAAGGCACTAGAGAGAGTGGAGGCGGCCCGAAGAAAGGCATTGTGTGGCCAGGACTGTGTGTGTTGGGGGTTTGTGCACGGGACTGGGTCTTAGTGACCATAAATATTGTAAATATTTGTAAATAATAAACGTGTGGTGATGAGTAACAACATGTCCACCTGTCTGTGTCCGGGTCGGCTCCACAGGTGATATAACTTCACTTGAACTTGGCCAAGCACATTGCAGCCACTTGTGATGCTGGAAAGAATGAAGACATCTACAACAGACTATTTTCCTCTTGATGAAACAAATACTTGTTGACACATTTAGATTTGTTGGAGTGTCCAGAAGGGGTTGGCCTTGGCACCAGTTGTGGTTTGTAATACGGGACACCACCATCCCCCCAATATTTTAAAAACTCTGCTTAAATTAATTAGGTGATTTGAAATAATCATGAAATAAATTTGGGTATTTGCACAATGTGCCTGGTATCAATGCATGTCAACATCCATTAAAAATTGGTTGTGACTATTTGTATAATTTCTATATGAATACAAAAAAAAAATCAGTGTGAATGCCTATATTGCTAGAGTGAAGGACGCCGCCCAAATGACAGTCTACGTGAGTCCTTGGTCGTAACCTTAGATCTTCAAATAAGTGTCTGCTTAGAATTCCAAGAGCTAAACTTAAAAAAAGTGGTGAGGCAGCCTTCTGCTGTTATGCACCGAAAATCTGGAACAGCTTAACAATAGAAATTTGCCAGGTTAATACAGTGGAGCTCTTTAAAAAAACTGCTAAAAACCCATTATTTTAAAATGGCTTTCTCATAGCTTCATTTTAGTGTAACCCTAATATTCTGTATATGCATTGAATTATCGTACTAATCCCTACTTTCTCTGTTGTTCTTTTTCCTGTTTTCTGTGGTGGCGATCGGACCTTACTTTATCCTTACTTTATTCTTTGTTACTTAGTATTGCCTAAGCTTATTTTTATATTTTTCTTTTTTCTTTCTTCATCTTGTAAAGCACATTGAGCTACATCAATTGTATGAAAATGTGCTATTTAAGTAAACTTTATTGTTGTTGTTAATATTTTGGCAAGCAGGTAACCCGAGGCTCCCCTTTAATTGGCTGTTTTCAGATTTTTTCTGGGGACGCAGTGCTCTGCCCTCTAGACACTAGCATATTTACTGGCAGCAAATTAGAATTGTTTTAGGTTTTTTTCAATCTAATGTGATTGGACAATTGTCGACGCACTGTTTTATGTTAACGTCCAAAGTTCACAGTTCACACCCGCCATTAACATAACTAGAAATGATAGAGGGCGATTTTAGTAAGATGGCAACTTCAACCAGGTCTTCAGAAATCAAAGAAAATTTGGTTATTTCTTTAATGAACACCGCTTCATAAATTGTTCACTTGAAGAAAAAAGAACAGCTTAACACACTAACTTATTCTCACTCTTGTTATTACACACGGAGTTGGATAACTGGATGTGGTGTAAGTAATGCACTTTTTTGCTTTCCCCATTTGCTGTTTCAAGGTGTCTGTACTAAAGTGTTGTGGACAATGACGGGAGTACGAGACCTAAAACATTTTTCTGAAAAATGTAAGTGGCATGAAAGTAGCCACATTGATCTAGACCTATGTTTTCAACCAGTGTGCCACAGCACAGTGGAACATCGTGAGAGCTACCCAGGTATGCTGGGCCATGCGACATAATAGTGTAGCACACTTGGATCTGAAGCTGAGAGGGATAAGTTCCATCAGCAATCGAGCCCTGTCTGAGGAGAATAGGACTACTTGAAGAAGCTGGCAAAAAAGCAGCTCCAAGATCACCACATAGAGCACTTCGTACACGTCTCCTGACTGCTAGAGTCCATCCGACCTGGGTGTGTTGTCTCCAGTGAGACTCACAGGGCTGATGGATTGTGGGCATACATGTTGCCTCTGAGGCAGAGAGGGTCAGCAAACAGGCAAAACAGCTTGAAGATGCCACCAAAATGTTCACTAAGTGCCATGTCTGAGAATGCTGATTTTGGGTCTCCTTTTGTTATCAGCTTCTACAGTAGTCCTGCCCTATCAGGTCAGTTGAGAGCATGTATGAGATGTACATATATATATCTGATATATTGTGTATATGTGTTTGTGGTTAGTAAGATTGTGGTGTGCTTTGGGGTGATTTTGCTTACAAAAGGTGTGTGACCACAGAGAAAAGGTTGGGAAACACTGATATAGACAATAGTATGAGGCTAATTTGTTTTTTGGCAAGCTGAAAGAAATGTTTTAATTTAGGCAGAAAGGTTCAGGCCTGAAGGAAAGGAGTGCAAAATTTATGTTCAAGGAAATATATTCAGCAAAAAAAGAAACGTCCTCTGACTTTCAACTGTTTTTACTTTCAGTAAACTTAATGTGTAAATATTTGTATGAACAGTAAAAGAGTCAACACCATAAGACATAAACTAAAAATGTTTCACAATGTGTCCCTGAATGAAGGGAGGCTCAAAATCAAAAGTACCCGTCAGTATCTGGTGTGGCCACCAGCTGCTTGAGGTACTGCAGTGCATCTCCTCCTCATGGACTGGACCAGATTTGTCAGTTCTTGCTGTGAGATGTTACCCCACTTTTCCACCAAGGCACCTGCAAGTTCCTGGACATTTCTGGGGGGAATGGCCCTAGCCCTCACCCAATGATCCAACAGGTCCCAGATGTGCTCAATTCCTTCGACGATAAACACGAATCCGTCCATCACCCCTGGTGAGACAAAACTGTGACTCATCAGTGAAGAGCACTTTTTGCCACTCCTGTCTGGTCCAGTGAAGGTGGGTTTGTGCCCATAGGCGGTGTTGTTGCTGGTGATGTCTGGTAAGGACCTGCCTTACAACAGGCCTACAAGCCCTCAGTCCAGCCTCTCTCAGCCTATTGCAGACAGTCTGAGCACTGATGGAGGGATTGTGTGTTCCTGGTGTGACTCGGGCAGTTGTTGTGGCCATCCTGTACCTGTCATGCAGGTGTGATATTCGGATGTACTGATCCTGTGCAGGTGTTGTTACACGTGGTCTTCCACTGCGAGGATGATCTGCTGTCCTTCCTGTCTCCCTGTAGCGCTGTCTTAGGCGTCTCACAGTGTGGACATGGCAATTTATTGCCCTAGTATTCTGATCGTAAAGGCAGAATAAGATTTAGGTTGGACTTGTCCTGTGGGAGTAGTACAAGACAGGTTAGGGGGAGAGTTATATCTTAAGATGTGGGGGGTCTGTGGATCTTACAATGTGAATCTGTGCCCAGTTGAAGTAAGCCTGGTAAACATGCATAGGACTGGGTAGACTGGGAACAAGTTAAGAATAAAATTAGGGTGGGAATGACTCTGTGGGTGTACCAAATGATAAACTGGGATGCAAGACTTGAGACAGATAAGATGACTAGTGACTGTATGATGCAGATTTATGGAATGCAGTGGGAATGGCCAAGAACTGGGCACTCTATTAACAGAGGCAGAATAAGATTTGGATTTGACTTATTCCATGGATATGTTATAGGACAGACAGAGAAGTGCACGTTACTGGAAGATTATGGAGGTGGGGGTGTGGACATTATGGTGTTGGTTTTGGAAGAATGGGGAACTGGGAAAGTGGGCAAAGGATTGGGCAATTTAGAGACTGGAGAAATATAAAATTTGGGTGGCATATGCACATGTTCCTTTCATGTCATGGGAAGTACAAGGGGACTGAGGATATCACGGACTGAAGTTTTGGAACACAGTAGAAATGTGAAAGCTGGCATCACATTTCACAACATGATGGAAAGGATATAATATATTTTAGCCTGGATTTGTCCTATGTGTCTTCTACTGGACAGGCCAAGATGTACATTAGCACTATGATGAGGACCGCGAAAGCATGTGGAATGACTAGATAGATATGAAAGGCATTATATAATAAATTGATGTGAAAGGCACTAGATAATAATTAGACAGGCGTGAAAGGCACAATGTAATAGATAAGTGCTGCTTCAGTTTGATCCTGCAAAAACTGCATCCCCATCTAATTTTTTTACCAGCCGTCACTGTTTCGCACCCATACAGGCATAGAAGCTGTGGCATCCTTGCCAGCTGAAATTTTTGTCTCCTCTCCTCCCAGGTCATCCGACTTAAGTATTCTTACAGTCTTAAAGTTTTATAAATAACTTTGCAACTTCTTTTTTGTAATCCTGTTGGTTTATCTATTATTCATTTAAATCATTGTGAGTTGCTTTTATGTATGACATTGTCCAAAATAAATATATATTGTTGTTGTTATGTTGTTATAACACATAAGAGGCCGTGCAAGACTTGAGAGACAGAAACTTATTTGACTCAACACTACTGTGTTTATGCAAGGATTGAATTATGTTTCAATACCCAATACTGGCCCATCATGTCACAAAACAGGCTAGCAACTGAAAATAAGTTTACCGACAGAAGAGTAAGAGACAGACACATGTAACATAATAACTCTAACTTCAAATTTTATTGATCTTTATGCAATAATTGATCATTTATGTTTTGATTGTTTACTTTTAGTGATCTCTTCAGTTTTGTGAGGTATGTAATGTGAACATACATAAATACATTCCTGAGCCCGCGTAGTTCAGTTCAAGGCTATAAAGGACAAGGGTCATTTTCACAGCATTGATTGGGAGGTATGAACCCACCCTAATGTAATAATCTGATGGATGCTGAGTAAAATAAAGAGAGACTGAAACCAGGAAATGAAACTACAAAGAATATGGGAGAAACAAAAACTGTTCCAGACTGGGGCTGAAACCAAGAATCAAGGGAATCAAGCAGAGGCATGATAGTAGCATGTAGTCAAAGATACAGGTAGAGAAGTCCTAACACTAAAGACTTCTTGGATGTGCCTTTTAGTTTCCTCTAAAAATAAGAGCCAGAATGCAAAACAGAGCAGAGGCAACGTTTGGGATAGGCAATAGGTCTGAATACCAAAGACAGAGAGAGAATTACAAGTACTCATCCTCCAATTCAAAGTCGTAAGAAAACTAGCAAAAAAATCCTTTCACAATTTTGATTTGTTTTTGCCTAACTAAACTACAAAATATGTTTGTTTTGTAAGAGAATGTAATACACAGATTCAGTCTATGCCATTATTAAACTGATGGACCCAAAGCCATGTAGCCACAGAGTCACAGCACCTGAAAACAACATGGGTGCAGCCATGAAGAATGAGCACAAAATTAAGGTCTGAATGTAGTTTCATAACGGCATTACTTTACTGTAGAAAATATGCTCAAATTCAACCGGCACAAATACATAAAATACATAAATGAGAACAGGATAAAAGGAAACCACCTTATAACACCTGGACACTGTGCCAGCCAAACACAGGGCACACATGTATGTGCACACACCCTCAGTCACATTTGGGCTATTTAATCAATTCTAATTAGTGACAAGTGAAACAATTCACACAAAATTGAATTTTCAGTGAAACTCAGTGTTATTCTTTGAAGAAAAGAAAAAAACTGCAACTCCCTTCCAGTAAAATTTGTGTCACTGACACAAGAAGAAAGGCCCTTAGTTCCTGTCTGGAGGTTTTTTCATGCATTCATTACAGGTGTGTCCGCTTTTCATTTAGTATTTAAATAATGATCTCTAGTGAAATATAAATCACAAGAAGTGTGCATGTCCTCAACCTGGATAAGGCTGTTGGTGTATAATGGAAGGTGCAATTTGGCAGCAGTGACATTCTATGTACTGAGCTTCTCTGTGGAGAAAACATAGTAATAGTAGCATAGAAAACATAGTAATTGTACAATGGTGCAATTTTGTGTGGAATATATCCACAGTGGCTCATGTTTTCATGAGACACAGTGATACTAATAAGGAGCATAGATGGTCAAAACATTCTGTGCTTTACAGAAAGCTACAAAAGAACTCAGGTAATCACTGAAAGTGTGAATGAGAATTTATGGAGCAGGATTCCTTATGTCCAAAAAAAAAAAAACGTTTCATACCGCAAAAAACTCTGAAGTGAGTTTCACAATTCTGAAACTGTCTGCAAAACAGACAGTGTCACAAAACTTTCTTTTTCATTCATTTCTAATGCCACAATTACCTTCTGACATTCCAGATTTGCACCCACATTCCCTAGAATACCAGTAGGAAAGCCATGCGGACATAAGAAACTTACAGAAATGTACAGAAACTATAAATAAGATTATACCCAGGTGCAGGATACATACCTTAAACCCTCCATCTGTGAGGCATCACTACTGTCCACTGTGTCACTGTGCTACCCAAATATCATGAATAATCCTATTTTATTATTTATGTGTCTTGAAAAAAGAACTCCAGTCTTACGTGTCTCCAATACTATTCAACTTTCTAGTAAAAGATATAGTTGTTGTTTAGAAAAGACAGTACAAGAACAAATTATAATTCAATATAAATGTCTATCAGCATCATAGATTTGTGGACTACAAGCTGGACCTGATATATCTAAATATTAATGACTTTAATTATAAACAAGAGGTCCAAGAGCAGGTCTGACCTCATCTTACTGTCATCTGCAGCCTGTTATTGACAGCAGCAGTTCTCCATTACTCAGGACAGAAGGTACAGTATTATGTGTGTTTGGGGAGGTTGTTGTTTATTGTAACTAATATGTATATGTAAAATATATATGTTGACTTCTGTAAAATTTTAATTTCCTCTTGGGGATAAATAAACTATAATCCACCTATCTAATCTCAATTATTTATAAGACTTTTGTGTGGAAGAAAGTTTGGTCTGTATTTGATGTTTCAGAGAAAAGTATGGGAAGACATCTGGGAAAACACTATCAATGTTTCAAAATTTCATTCCGGGCTTTGGAATTTAATGTTATTTTTTTGTATATATTTCAATTCTATGTTAGTGTGCATAATCAGTGTACAGTGTGTAACCATTGGCATAAAAGTTTGCAGAAGATTTCACCTATTCACCTCGCTGTCAGTTTAACAGCAATTCTCACATCTGGTAAGGGAATCTGGCAGAAACTCCGGCTGTTGTGCTGAAGCTCTTCAACCTAATAATAGCAGAATGGGAATTGTAATTCACCTCTTTTGCCAGTATGGGATCAACAGGAATTAGACATTTTCAGGTGATTTGCATTTTACAATGACAAGTGAACATAGGGGAACAAGCTTTTTAAAATTCCACTGATAAGCAGGTACTATCAGATAAAAACACTTGCAGTAGATCCCTGCAGTACTCATTATACCACAGAATTCTCTTTCAGGCCAGAGGTTATTTGTTGGCACATGAAATATTACAAACAGTATGTGTGTGTGTTTGTTTCAAGAAAAAAAAAACTCCAGGCATCAGCAGCATTGCAAATAGTGCAGCTAACAGCAATGTTTTTGTAGGGGAAAAAACACATTGCCTCCCCAATATTGCCACCCAGCCAATCACAGTCACTGTTCTGTGGAATAAGAAGAAATAAGTCAAGAGAAAAGATAAACAGAGCTGAGGTCCTCTACAACAAAACATGGTAAAGGCTTTGGATGATTACTTTAAATTAAGTGAAATATACATTTGTAAAATGTCCTCCAACAAATATCATAGATTCCTGATATACCGCTTTCAGTGCTGAAAGATTTTAAAGGTCTTGGTGTATTTTGTAGGTCACATTTTATGGGTGTACTACAATGGAGCCTGTATATGTTTTAAATACGTAAAAACATAGCAAGAGAAAAGAACTTAGATGAGATGGTGTTTCCACTAGAATATGCTACCTTAGTAGATGTTCATCCCAAATTACCTCTTGACAATATACTGAAAGAATTATAAAAAAAGACATGTTTATAGATCACTCAAGAGCAATGCTGAATTTAGGTCTGGAAGTCTAAATCTAATGGCTTTGTACTGCCTTTACCCTAAACCTCTTCTACGCGGTGGTGTGCTGGGGAGGCAGCATAAAGAAGAGGGACGCCTTATGTCTGGACAAACTGGTGAGGAAGGCAGGCTGTATTGTAGGCACGGAGCTGGACAGTTTGACATCCATGACTGAGCAACAGGTGCTGAGCAGGCTCCTGTCAATCATGGAGAATCCACTGCATCCAACAGTATCATCTCCAGACAGAGAAGCAGCTTCAGCGACAGACTGCTGTCACTATCCTGCTCCACTGACAGACTGAGGAGATCGTTCCTCCCCCAAACAATGTGACTCTTTAATTCCCCACGTGGGGGTAAACGTTAACACTACACAAGATTATAGACTATAGAGTATATTGTATTGTATTGACCCCCTACTTTTGACACCCACTGCACGCCCAACCTACCTGGAAAGGGGTCTCTCTTTGAACTGCCTTTCCCGAGGTTTCTTCCGTTTTTCCCTACAAGGTTTTATTGGGAGTTTTTCCTTGTCTTCTCAGAGAGTCAAGGCTGGGGGGCTGTCAAAAGGCAGGGCCTGTTAAAGCCCATTGCGGCACTTCCTGTGTGATTTTGGGCTATACAAAAATAAACTGTATTGTATTGTATTGTAGACTGTTATACCTGCATTTTTATCACTGTTTAATTTAATATTGTTTTTTTATCAGTATACTGCTGCTGGAGTATTTGAATTTCCCCTTGGAAATAAATCTAAAATAATTTAATATAATTTATAAATAAATTATCTATCTATCTATCTATCTATCCCACACAAGACAATAATGAATCAAATCATGCATTAATACCTCCATATAAAAATCATTATTACAATGAGATCATATATTTGTAGCATTCACAATTTTAGAACACCTTGAAGAAAGTATGGTTTGTCATTATATGCATTGGTATAGTTAAGAAAAATTAATTTCTGGCTCAACTACTAAAAACAAAAAAATCAATTAGGCATAGAACTTTAGTACTGTATTATCTGGATTTGAGTTAGAGTCAAAACAAAGACAAGATCATATCAAAAATGAAGTAAAAGCTTTTTTTTTTTTTACAGATGAATCCACAACAGTATACTGGTGAAAAGTAGCAAAATAATGTAAACAAAAAAAGTCAATACCAAAATGTTGCAGTTTTATTTTAATAGAACAGAATCAGAACACCTGACAATCTAAAAGTTCTTACAAGAGCTGCTTAAGAGCAGGGGAAATGGAGGTTGTGAATTGACCCTTGGTAAAAATATTGATTTTTCATTTAAACAATTCATATCCATTCTTAAAGTCTCAAGTGAATTTGTCCTGCTCAATTACAATAGATTTTTGTTGATCTCCATTTTTTTGGGGTCCAATCCAGATGATGGCACTAATACGCCTGTTAAGGCTTTCTACAGAAAAAGTACTTTATTACTTCACATAAAATGGTGCGTCCTCTTTAAATGAAATCAACGTATTAGAAACTTAAATTATATGTATAGACTTACTATGGTTTCAAACAGAGAAATTATTGTTGAAACACAACAAATTTGAGAAATTATTTATCCTGACGTCACCCATAAATGTAATCTCAGTCGACATCCAAACAAGTAGAGCCTAAACAATCCGCACAGAAGACTGTGATTAGCTCCAAAGTTCCATTTAATTTGCCTCATGCCCTGAAAATAAAAACAGCAGTTTTAACTGTAAAAGATAAGAGACCCTACAATGCACATCACCCAGCAAAGTAAGTGAACAACTGTTGGAATTTTCAGAGCAGCTTGCAATACAAAAGTGAGTGAGTGCTCACAGCAGCTGACTTGAAGTAACTCCATAACAGTGGCGTTCTCAGTCACAATAGCCAGTTCTTTATCTTTTATGTTCCATTTATTCAACATCGCTGTCAATAAGCATCAGCTCTAGATCCTCCTTTTAAAATGCTTCCTTTATATCTCAGGACTGTCATGACCCATTTTCAAGACTGATTTAACATAACTGCTACACATAAGCCACTGAAGATATATGTAACTTGTAGAATTATAGAAAGACACAAGTCTCACCACTGTGTCTTTAATTTTGACTATTTCAACATTATTTTAAATGTCCAATAGGGGAATACATTTGGCTAAAGGTTTAGTTGAAGGGTGTCTACATGAAGATTCATAACACACAAATAGGTTATTGAATAACATGCATGATTTAAGAAGCAATATTTGATTATTTTATATTATTCACAAGATGATATAGATTTTATATACTAGTTGCCATTGCATTGTATTAAGACAAGGAACACCCCCCACCCCCCCAATATTTTAGAGCAAAGATATTTTATTCCAAATCTTCCAACTACTGATGTCAACTGTTAATTAATAATGAAGTATTTCTTCTTAAATGTTTAAATGTTATTCCATGTTTATGTATATGTTATGAAGTTACTATGTAAACACCCTTCAAATAAAGTGTTACTGAAATTTGTCACATGCATTAATGTTCTCTATCCATTTTTAAGTAATTTATAAAAAAGTCACCACTTTAAATACTGTAGATCAGTGTACGTTAATTCAGTCAAGATAAAATTATTGGCGAATCGAATTGAGGCATTGTGAATCAGAATCGAAGCGGGACATGAGTACCGGTATCCAGTCCTAATCGTGAATGCCACAAACACACCCATATGACCATGCCCAATAGGTTTTTCATTCCATTAAACACATTTTGTATTTTAGAGTTATGGCATTTTTACATTTGTTTGCTTGCAATCATATATTTTTGCATGACTTTAAGAGAGCTGGAATGTAAAGACCTTTGAGTAATGACACAAAGGAGAGGACCCCATCGGGTCCACTACCTCTCGTCAGACGATCCAACGAGTACTACAGTCGTCTGCTAGGATTGAATAACTGGCTACAGGGTTTCTGCAAGAAGAAGGATGTCGGTTTCATAAACAATTGGAATCTCTTTTTGGAAAGGCCGCGTCTCTTCAAGCGTGATGGCCTGCATCCGAACAGTTTCGGCGCCCGTGTCCTCTCTGAAAACATATCGAAGGTAATTCGTTTTTCTTGACTATCTATCTCTGCTCTTAACCCCTTCCGAAATGATACTGTTGTGCCAGGACATGATAAGTGTTTAACAGAATCTTCCATTAAAGTGCACAACATTAATACTGTAATAAGCAATCTCAATGCACGTAGAAAATCTAGGAAATATGGCATAAACTCCAATAATCTAATTAAAATTACTATTTTAGAGGAACAATGTATTAAAACTATAAAAACAGATCACAGATTAAATAAAAAATACACACAGAGCGGCGCTAATAAAAATAATTTAGTTCCTATTCCAAATATCAAAAACGCACATAGTATTCATCTTGGCACCTCCGAAACATTAAATATGGCACTATTGAATGTTAGAGCTTTAACTAACAAAACATTTTTTATCAACGATCTTATTAGTGATAAAAAAATAGATTTTATTGCACTAAGTGAAACATGGCTTAGCTCAGACTGCGCGTCTGCGGTATAGACCTCCTAAATATAACATGTCTTTTTTTGAGGAATTCTCTGACTTAATGTCAATTTTAATTACTAACTATGACACACTCCTAATAGTTGGCGACTTTAATTTTCATATAGATAATCAGTGTGATCTAAAAGTAAAAGAATTTATGAACCTCCTGGATTCTTTTGATTTGAGACAACTCATAAATCAGCCTACACATAAAGCAGGTCATACATTAGACTTAGTGATTACTAAAGGACTGAAAGTTGATATAAAACAGATCATTGATATTGGTCTATCAGACCATTTTCTTCTACTTTTTAATATAGAAATAATGATAAAAAACACTCATGAGAAGCATATTGTTAAAAAACGCTTCTTTGATTCGGCAGCAGCTTTAAAACTTACAAACATTTTAAGCAATCAGTCCGTTTATAGTGCCAGCTATAATAGCGAGGACAATGTAAATAGTAAGGTGGAAAGATTTAATTCTAAAGTGAGAGCTGCTGTTGACATAGTTGCACCTGAAAAGACAGTGAAAAAATCTTCTAGCATTGTTATACCATGGAAGACCCAAAGAGTGTCTGATTTAAAGAGAACATGCCGCAGAGCTGAGCGTCAATGGAGGAAGACTAAACTTACTATCCACTATGAAATATTAAAAGTCAAAATAACAGAATACAATAACACTGTCCGTCTTGAGAGACGCTGCTATTTCTCAAGATTATAAATAACAATGCTAGTAATCCCAGAGTCTTATTTTCAACAATTGATCGCCTACTAAACCCAGGTAACTCAAAGGAATGCCTCCTAAGTGCTTCCAGTGAAACCTGTGAGGCTATCGCTGTATTTTCAATCAAAAATTAATGATATTAGAAATAACATAGTATATCCCTCCAACACTAAGGATCCTCCTAAACCCCAGCATCCTGTTATAAACAAATTAAACTCTTTCACTAGGATAGATTTACCTGATTTACAAAAATAATCTCTCAATTAAAACCCTCCACCTGTCCTTGACCCAATACCAACAAGGTTTTTCAAAGAAGTATCAGGCGCTAATTGATAATGTTCTGACATAGTAAATTCGTCATTAGATACGGGGTCTTCCCAGACTGTCTTAAGACTGCTGTAGTTAAACCCCTACTTAAGAAACATAATCTTGACCCTCGCTCTTGAAAATTTTAGACCCATCTCTAACCTGCCTTCTTAAGTAAAGTTCTAGAGAAGGCAGTCATTATGCAGTTAAATGACCACCTCAATAAACATGCTATTCTTGATAAATTTCAGTCAGGTTTTAGAACAAATCACAGCACAGAAACTGCACTCGTTAAAGTAGTAAATGACTTGCGGTGAAATGCAGACAGAGGCCATTTATCTGTTCTCATCCTCTTAGATCTGAGTGCTGCATTTGACACCATTGATCACAATATTCTTAGAAATCGCCTTAGTCAATGGGTGGGCCTCTCTGGCAGTGTCTTAAATTGGTTTGAATCCTACCTGACAGGGAGAAAATTTTTGTTAGTTGTGGGAATTACAACTCAAGACACATGATATCCAATATGGTGTTCCACAAGGCTCTATCCTGGGTCCGCTGTTATTCTCAATCTACATGCTTCCGTTAGGTCAGATTATCTCAGGGCACAACGTGAGCTACCACAGCTATGCTGATGACACACAGCTGTACTTATCAATAGCACCTGATGACCCGATTCTATTGATTCACTAACACAATGTCTGACTAGTATCTCAGAATGGATGAATAGTAATTTTCTCAAGTTAAATAAAGAGAAACTGAAATTTTAGTGATCAGCAATAATGGATACAATGAGGCTATTAGAAATAAACTGGATACATTAGGATTAAAAGTCAAGACGGAGGTAAAAAGCTTAGGGGTGATTGTTGACTGTAATCTGAATTTTAAATCACATATTAATCAGATCATTAGGACAGCATTTTTCACTTAAGAAACATAAGTAAAGTATCACTGAAAGATGCTGAGAAATTAGTTCACGCGCTTGTTTTCAGTCGACTAGATTACTGTAACGCACTCCTCTCAGGACTACCCAAAAAGATATAAATCTTTGCAACTAGTGCAGAATGCAGCTGCTAGAATCCTAACTAGGAAAAGAAAATCGAACACATTTCTCCAGTTTTAATGTCACTACACTGGTTACCTGTGTCATTCAGGATTGACTTTAAAATTCTGCTTATGGTTTATAAAGCCTTAAATAATCTCGCCCATCTTATATATCGGAATGTCTGACACCTTATATTCCAAATCGTAACCTCAGATCCTCAAATGAGTGTCTCCTTAGAATTCCAAGAACAAAACTTAAAAGAAGTGGTGAGGCGGCCTTCTGCTGCTATGCACCTAAAATCTGGAATAGCCTGCCAATAGGAATTCGCCAGGCTGATACAGTGGAGCACTTTAAAACACTGCTGAAAACACATTACTTTAACATGGTCTTTCTATAACTTCAATTTAACGTAATCCTGATACTCTGTATGTTCAATTCATCATAATAACTATTCATGGTGGCTCTAAAATCGTACTGACCCCTACTCTCTTTCTGTTTCTTTTCCGGTTTTTTTGTGGTGGTGGCCTGCGCCACCTCCACCTACTCAAAGCTTAATGAGGCTCCAACAATGATGGATGGATTAAAAGGCAGAACTCTACGTGACCATCTTCATCAAGCCCTTCCGTGAGAACCCTAAATCCAAAGAGGACTGTTTCATTTATGTTAGGTAGAATGCCCAGAGGGGACTGGGCGGTATCATGGTCTGGAATCCCAGCAGATTTTATTTTTTCTCCAGCCGCCTGGAGTTTTTGTTTTTCTGTCCCCTGGCCATTGAACCTTACTCTTATTCGATGTTAATTAATGTTGATTTATTTTGTTTTCTTATTGTGTCTTTTATTTTTCTATTCTTTATTATGTAAAGCACTTTGAGCTACTGTTTGTATGAAAATGTGCTATATAAATAAATGTTGTTGTTGTTGTAAAGACCTCACAATCAACATGACCATGCAACATGATGGAACTCTACCTCTAACATGATTAGCCTTGCTTGGTAAAAATGTTGAACTGGATAGTAATATGTACTTTATAAAGAAGCAGCAGCACACACTAAAACTTCAAATCTGCATTGCATTGAAGTCCTGCCCAAGACCAAGCATTTTAGGAAACTGATAAGTGAATCATTTTGTTAAAGCAGTCTTTTATGTGGCAGCACTTTTCAATGAATGACTAATACAAAACGTCAGGCTCTCAGCGAATGAAACGTTTTGAGACTGACAGTAGGAGCTGCTGTTTTGTCACTTTTTACATGTACTGTAGTTATATATATTTTTTATGATGGTTTATGCACTTAAAAAAAAAAAACAAGTGACTTCCATTGTAATGTTTTGCAAATCCCGTATGTCATCTTTGTCATTTTTTAATATAAAGAAGGACTCCTGGAGCTCATACTAAATGAGGTTTTACGAATAGTTATTAGTTTTAAATATGTAGATCTGAAGTCATCTCACACATCTTAATATCATTAAAGTGGTGTCTTACATGGTCATTTATCAAGGATTTATGAAGAATAAGACCAAACTACTATCAATTACACAATTATTATTTTTCCTTTTTTGGATGATCATTACTACAGAAGATGTCACATGAATACCTGTGACCCAAGCCTCACATAGGCAAATAATTTTTAAAGAAATCTTTTCACTTTTATTAAAAATGATTTTTTTTCAATGCACATATTAAAGTTCAAAATAAACATAGCAACTCTGAAGTATCAATACTAAAAGGATCAGTATTGTTTTACAAAAACCTCAAATGAAATGCTTAAGAACCTTTATTTTATTGCATATTCTTTTGAAGAATTGAAAACTTTCCCAATCCATTTCCCAAATTGTTTCTTTCCATTGCAGAGACTCATGGAGCCGGATCCTGCCTGGCTCTGAAATGAGTCCCGGATGTCACTTAAGTCCAATGTAGGGCACACTTATGCAGGCACCGCTATATGCATATTACAGACCATAATTAACCCAACATTCACATGTTTGGCATGAAACAGAAATATAAGTGCCACAAAGAAAACCCATGGGAAAGCATACAATATTTATGTAGACAGAGAGCTATAAACCAGCCATGCTAACCACTAAACCACATTAAGGATTAATCAGTGTAACAGTTATGTTATGTTGTGTTATAAACCAGTAGCTATTTAGGCTCAAAAATTATCTTAAAATACTGAAGTAGTGAATAGAAGGGTAGACAAAATAAATAAGAAAATAAATTTTCCCAGAATAAAAAATAATAATTTTCAGTTTAAAGAAAGATTGCAGTCATAGCCTCATTTGCATTAAGATACCCCAGGAAAAACTACCCAAAAATATGAAACAAGAAAAAATGTTATTACGTGTAACCGAAACATGTAAATACTAAAACATCAAAATAAATGCAGTAGCAAAGGTATGTCTAGCATCCACTTCTGCAATGAGGCACATCCCTTCTGTGGTGTTTTGAAATGGTCACCAACACATAGCTCAATTTTGCAAATGAAACAGCGAAAGTGTATTTCTTTGTGCACTTTTCTAAAAATGCTTCTGTTGCTTGCACATGAGAAGGTAGAATGTCAGTGCCAGACCCACACACTAAACAAGCTCCATGTGTTACTCTAGGCTGCCACAGAACAAGGCTTAGTGACTAGCTCATTTTCCCAGACACGAACATTGACAGCTGCTACACTGTGAACTGTGCTTAGGGAGCTAACATCTTGCTTGTCCTTGCACTCAATCACAATTATTTTGCCCTTTTGTAATGCAGCTGATTCTCACAACATGCTGAAGCTTCAAATGACCAAATTCACCTGGCAAATCACGACAGTTTAGCTGTACAGTGCCGTATCATACATTGGTTTCACTCTCCGTGTCAATGTCTGATGACCAAATCACATTGTCATCACTATTGCTTGATTCAGTTTCAATCTGTTCTAAAACTGCCTTAACAGCCTTTCATTTGCCATTGTGTCTTTAGTTGGACTCCACCCCACTCACGAATATTGACGAGTCTCCATAGAGTGGAAAACACATAGAAATATTCATGTTATTTTGCAGCATGCACTAGATAGCAGCAGAAAACAGTTACTCAAACTTTAAAATGTAAAGCGGATCTTTACATGTCATCTGTGTCTGAATCGTGGTTTACTGTAATTACGTTGAGGCCCCAGTAATGAAATGGGTTAACATCAAGGAGGTTAAACAATATAGCATCATTTACACTTTGTTAATTAGTCTTATTTTAGTAATATATTTCACAGTACTTTATTAAGCAATTTAGAACAGTGCATCAAAACAAAAAATAAAGTACAATATGTAGATGTTAAGTGTTCTTCTGTATCAGTTGTGTAGCCATCAGTTTTTACTTTGTGTTAAATTATAGCAGGAATCATGACTAAAATAGAGCAGCAATAGGCATAAAGAAGGAACACAACCTTGACTGTGTAACAGCCTGTCGAAACTAAATCATTACGAAACCACATATTATAGAAAAATGGAATGTAAACAAACAACCAACAATATACTGTAATTTTAATAATGACTATTCCTGCATCAGATAATGTAGGAAATAAAGGGAATATCAGTAACACAAGTAAAATAATTACCTGAAAGAAGACACAGTATGAAAAATATGTAAAGCACAACTAAAAGATCAAATAGTAAACTGGAAATAAAGCCAAAACTTTGCTGCTGATATCATTTAATTCCCGTAAAGGACAGGTGTATCTTCAGAATAAATTAAGTCTTCATTCACTTTATAATCCTCTTGATGCAAGGTTTTTAGGAAACTGAAACCAATTTGGATGTTAGTTTTCCATTTTGCTTTGTTTTAATAGTATCAGAAATCAATCGCATCTTTGTCTGATGTCATTTTGCTTTATGCGATTGCCTTTATTTTGTGGTGCATTTCTTACAATGTTGCTATGCTAATTGGGTTCGTTGTGGCTTTTAACATTAGTAGTGAGACAGTATAAAGGTTGAGCTTTATACTTCCTCCTTATCCAAATGTGAAGAATTTTTCCCTTGACATTTAACTCTCTGTTTTTCAACTTTTGGCACACTAAGAAAGATATAGTCATTTAACTTGATGAAACCCCAGCCTGACTTTGTCTGTTTTTGTCTTACGTTGTCTCGACTGGTAATCGATTCAGGTTATTTCTGGAATTCTTTAACAGAACATTTTTGTACCTTTGTGCTCTGCAACAACCACAATTGTTGATCTCCTCTAGATTATTATGTCCCGTTGTCTTTTTGTGATTCTACAGATTTTCACTCAATCTGACTATTTTTGGTTTGTTACTTTTGTCTAGTGATTTGGATACTTTTGTCGACTTTGTATTCTGACCTCCTACCTGTCTTTAGGATCACAAAAAGTATACAAAATTAAAATATTATTGTCTTTGCTTTTTCATCTCATTCTGCCATCCTTTATGGGACATGTGTCTGAGGGGATGTCATTTCAGAGTATGGCTGACACACACACCTACTTATACATTTGCCAATTATCCTAATCAATTAACATTTAGGAAGCTGGAGAGAAAACCTAGAGAAAAACCCATACCGACAAGGAAAGACAGTGACAAGGCTGGGACTCACTGTATCCTTTGCTTATTTTTGACTCCACCTACCTATATTTTTGGCTTTATCAATCCTCACAAATTTACAAAAATTAAGAATAATGGGAAGAGAAAGGTTCAGCTGTCTCTCTGAGGCTGATTCTCCAGTTCCTGCCAATGATTCCAACAGCTGAAATGAATTTTGCATTATGTGTTACTCCTAATCAAATTGAAATATTTAGATTATTTGTGACTGAGCTGGCCTCAGATCAACAACCTAGAGGGAAATCAAGCAAACTCTCCTATACCCTACTATGGTTTTTAAACTTTAAGTAGGACATTAAAAAAGCATATAGTGCTTCAAATACAAAGTAGCAAATTACTAAAGACAGGTGAATGAAAGATTTGGATGATAACACTGGCACAATAGAGGTCATTGCTGGCAGCGTTGCTTCAGTTTCATTCTGAAATCATTTTAATGAACAACTGAAAATTGCAGTACACTAGAATAGGTTTGAACTTAAAAAATATTATCCTATACAACTGAGAAAGCAAAAAAGAAAAAGAAAAAGAGGTTGATAATGCCATTTAAATAATGGGTTTAAACTCTAAAAATATTATCCTACACAACTGAGAAACTAAAAAAAGAAAAAGAAGGTCATAATGCCATTTAAAAATCACATAATTTTAAATAAAACATGATCTATAATCATAGAACAAGAATGGGTCATAGGACATGGTGTTGTCTGAAATATGTGTCTATATCTGTTAAAAGAGGAATATAAAATAAGGGGAGGCAATAGATCATAATTTTATATCTCAGAGCCGTCTCTCTATTTATTTCCAATTGAATGAAATAAACAAGGTCATTGCGTGTTTGTACTAAATCAAATTATAGGAGTAGAGCTAAAGCTTTTACCAGCAGACAGTGACAAATGAGTAATGAGGATACCTAAAGAGATTTTCATACTGTGGCCAATGCTACAATGCTCTTACATGGGTGTGGCTTCTTTGTGGTTTGTAAATCAGACCAGGTTATTCTCATTGCTGTTGGCAGTTCATTCTCAGCTACACTCAGAGTTGATGCTATGAATGGGCTATGTATTTTAGCTCCACTAAATAGAAAAAAAAATTGGCAGCACATATAGTAAGTTAAAGCCACATAGAAAGAACAATTTAAACTGCTCCACTGAATTCTTTTCATGCAAGATAACAAATGAATTATGCTTATGCTATTTTCCAAAAGTCAATTGTTACAATATGCAGTTTTACCATGATAAATATCACTTGTAGCACTTTGAACTTGTGAATAAAATTTACTAGCTCATTTGTTATATACTGTATATATATACAGCAAAGGTCTGTGATACGGTTTGCATATTTATAGCTGGAGATCCACAAAGGGAGAAAATAAATCACATATCATAAAGTGGTTTTTATTTCTGAGCTTTCAGCTCCTGCCAGGAGCCGTCATCAGAGGATAATGATTAGACATACAAGAATCAAAGGCAATATATAGCAAAATAAGGCGGGGGTAGGATGAGTGTCGGAGGGGGGTTTGGGGCAGGTAATGAGGTAGGGATGGGAGGGGTATTAGTTGTAAAGTTTTATTTATTTTAAGGATGTTCTTCTTAAGTTTGCATATGCTGGGTTTATGTCCAAATGTCTGTTGTGAAAGCTGGCCCGGACACAGACAGACGGACGTCGTTCTTGCACCCAACACACTGTTTATTTACAATATATACAATTAATAAAGTCACGTGCACCACAAACCCCAGTGCCTCTTGCACCAATTCCCCAATGTCCAGGCCTCACAGTCCTTGTGCCTTCCTGGCTGCCTCCAGTCCTCTCTCCACCTCTGTCCACTTCCACCCGACATCCACCATCGACTGAAGGGAGGCGGCCCCTTAAATAGGAACCCGGATGGGCTCCAGCTGCTTCCGGCATTCCTCCGTAGCCACGCCCAGTGTGGCGGAAGTGCCGGCTGCGCACCCGGAAGCCGTCCGGGTGTCCCTGTCATCTTCCCCCCAGCACTTCCTGGTGTGGCGGAAGTGCTGGGCTCCAGGGATATCCAGGCACCGGGGCGCCGCCTGGCGGTGGTCATGGGTCCCTACAGGGCTGGGCTTCCAAGCCCTTTACCCGAGGCCCCCAACATAACCAGGGCGGATGCCCCCTCGCGGTCTGGAGGAGGCACAAACCCTCCTCCGGTCCTCCTGGGCATCCCGGCCGGGCACCACACTGTTAATGGCGTTTTCATTTAATAGCCAAGATTCAGCCAGCTCTCTGGCACTTTTAGTACTAACCTTAAATCTTACTTATACATTTTCCCAGTTAAATGTATGTCCAGTTGATTTTGTATGCGTATAAATCAGTGATCGTGAGTCCTTCCTTCTGATTGCAGGGAATTTGTGTTGATGTGGTTGTAGATTTCGTTCAGTAATCACTCTGCATCTCATAAACGGAGCTGTATTAAAACTTGGCACACACTTCCTTTTCATCACTGAGTGTCAGAAGGTGCAGCATGTATCCTGTCCAAGTAAGGCATCAGAATAGCACACAGGCCTTCGAACAATCTGCGCACTTTTAATGCCAAAAACAAGAAATCGGCATTGGAAACATGAAACACAGTCTATAGCATTCCATGCAGTTCTTGCCCAGCGGTATATATAGGACAAACGTCAAAAAAGAATTGCAACACGTATACAGGAGCATCGCAACGCTGCCAGAAGGAAGGACTCATGATCGCTGATTTACTGTATACGCATACAAAATCTACTGGACATACATGTACATTGTCCCAGTTAAATGTAAGATTTAAGGCCAGTACTAAAAGTGCCAGAGAGCTAGCTGAATCTTGGCTATCAAACGAAAAAGCCATTAACAGACATTTGGACATAAACCCAGCATATGTAAACTTAAGAAGAACATCCTCATAATAAATAAAACTTTACGACCAATACCCCTCCCAACCCCACCTCATTACATGCCCCTGTATACTGTATATATATGTTTTTCCTTACTGAGTTAAATAGTGTATTGGCAAGGTGGTTAACAACTCCTTCCATGCATTTATACTTGGTTTTGTCATGGTGTACTATATACTTTGTTTTTTTTATTTGTGCCTATTGAAATAATTGTTTCCTTTATCTCTAAATCTACTCAACTGAAGTAAATATGAGCTTTGTGGCATATTATGTTGCATTTACAAATTGTATTTTTCCTAATAAAGAGTTGCTATATGTGTACTAGTGCATTGGTTAATGTTCCACCTTCATGAGTCCAGTGTTGGGACTTTGCATCCTATTTCCAGTTCTTGTCCATGTGGAGAAAACCATGTGGGTACTCCAGCTTTCCTCTAACTTACAAAAATACATACAAATTAAGTTAAATGGCAGATTTCCCATTTGGTGTGTGCATGAGCAGGACTTGGATAGACTAAAGTACTGTCCTGCACTTTTTCCTGCTGTGTATCCAGTTCTGTCGGAATAAACTCCAGCCTCTCAAGACCCTGAATCAGATTTAAGTGGGGTATGTATCAGATATGATGTGGTATGTATGCATACATAATTGAATACATAACTAAGTAAATAGATATATGGAGCTTTTGCTCAATGTCAGCAGTCTTGAACCATACTGTAGCTACACCTCCCGAGTTAAATTGAAGGACAACACTGAACAAGTATTTAATTTTTTACAAATAATCATGAATAAGACAGTGTCCTCACCCACATAAAAAGAACTTTTTACTTCTGTGTGTTAAACCAGTTTTTTCAGGCTGTGTGAAACGGAAAGTATTTAATGACAGTTTCAAACATTTACTAAAGCCAACACATGAGAGGAAGCCCAAGAAACTCTTTGATTATTGAAATAAAGGGATTTTGCACAATGAAAGAAACAGTAACTTTTAAATTAGAAATATCCTGAGGTAAGGCTTTATAGTGCTTATCAAAGTACCTTCGTTTTTCTTCCTCAGTCTACAAAGTGCTTCTCTGCAGCACAAAAATCATATTTATTCCAGCCAGAATTTTCCCCAAGGTGTTTTACCTCACACAACAATTAAACCCAACATTTACCGTTAGCCTTTCAATTCCTTATTATTTTTTAGAATTGGATACTGCAATGCACAGATATACATATGCAGGTGTGTGCTAAATTTATAAAGATATCTTTTTGAGAAAATTCTTGTTCTTGACACATACTGGAATTTAATTTCATTACTTTGCACCAATTTGCTTTGGTTTATTTATGACTACTCTGTTTGGTTAATGTGTGCTACCAAGAAAGTAATGCCAAAAGCCGAAATGGGGGTCAGCACACTGTTTTGGTGGCTAGTAAATCTAACTCCTGTTTGTTTATTTATGTATTTATTTAAAGTAAATTAATTAAATTCAGTTTGAATTCTGTCAATTAATTAAATTGAGTTTGGGGAGGCCATAAAGAACGACTTCTGGACGGCTTCGAGGAGATTCTGGTCCACCATCCGGCATCACAGGAGGAGGAAGCAGTGCAGGGTCAACGCTGATTATGGTGGGGATGGTGCACTGCTGACCTCGACTCAGAATGTTGTGGGTCAGTGGGGGGAGTACTTCGAAGACCTTCTCAATCCCACTAACATGCCTTCCAATGAGAAAGCAGAGCCTGGGGCCTCAGAGGTGGGCTCTCCCATCTCTGGGACTGAGGTGGTCAAAAAACTGGGGGTAGATGAGATACGCCCGGAGTTCCTCAAGGCTCTGGATGTTGTAGGACTGTCTTGGTTGACACGCCTCTGCAACATCACATGGACATCAGAAACAGTGCCTCTGGATTAGCAGAACGGGGTGGTGGACCCCCTCTTTAAGGAAAGGGGACCGGAGGGTGTGTTCCAACTACAAAGGGATCACACTCCTCAGCCTCCCTGGTAAAGTCTATTCGGGGGTCCTGAAGAGGAGGGTCTGTTAGATAGTCGAACCACTGATTCAGGAGGCACAGTGTGGTTTTCATCCTAGTCGCGGAACAGTGGACCAGCTCTACACCTTTGGCAGGGTCCTGGAGGGTGCATGGGAGTTTGCCCAACCAGTCTACATGTGTTTTGTGGACTTGAAAAAGGCGTTCGACCGTGTCCTTTGGGGAATCCTGTGTGGGGTGCTCCGAGAGTATGGGGTACCGGACCCCCTGATAAGGGCTGTTCGATCCCGGTACAACTGGTGTCAGTGCTTGGTCCGCATTGCAAGCGGTAAGTCGAACCTGTTTGTGGTGAGAGTTGGACTCCGCCAGGGCTGCCCTTTGTCTCCGATTCTGTTCATAACTTTTATGGACAGAATTTCTAGGTGCAGCCAGGGTGCTGAGGGGGTCCGATTTGGTGGGCTCAGGATTGGGTCACTGCTTTTTGCAGATCATGTTGTCCTGTTTGCTTCATCAGGCAGTGATCTTCAGCTCTCTCTGGATCGAATCGGAGCCAAATGTGAACCGACTGGGATGGGAATCAGCACCTCCAAATCCGAGACCATGGTCCTCAGCCGGAAAAGGGTGGAGTGCCCTCTCAGGGTTGGGAGCAAGATCCTGCCCCAAGTGGAGGAGCTCAAGTATATCGGGGTCTTGTGAGGGAAGAATGGAGCGTGAGATCAGTGCCGCGTCCGCAGTGATGCGGGCTCTGCATCGGCCTGTCATGGTGAAAAAGGAGCTGAGCCGTAAGGCAGAGCTCTCAATTTACCAGTCGATCTACGTTCCTACCCTCACCTATGGTCATGAGCTGTGGGTAGTGACCGAAAGAATGAGATCGCAAATACAATCGGCTGAAATGAGTATCCTGTGCAGGGTGTCAGGGCTTTCCCTTAAAGATAGGGTGAGAAGTTCAGTCATCCGGGAGGGGCTCAGAGTAGAGCCACTGCTCCTCCGCATCGAGAGGAGTCAGATGAGGTGGCTCGAGCATCTGATCAGGATGCCTCCTGGACGCCTCCCTGGTGAGGTGTTCCGTGCATGTCTAATCGGGAGGAGGCCCTGGGGAAGACCCAGGACGCACTGCAGGGACTATGTCTCTCAGCTGGCCTGGGAACACCTCGGGATTCTCCCGGAAGAGCTAGAAGAAGTGGCCCAGGAGAGGGGAGCATGGGCATCTCTGCTCAAGCTGCTGCCCCCGCAACCCGATTTCGGATAAGCGGAAGAGGATGGATGGATGGTGAAATTAATTAAATTCATATAATTTAATTTATTGAAATTAATTTAAATTTAATTTTATTACATTGGATATTCATAGCTAGTCCTTGAAGACCATTTTTGACAACAGATAACTTTTATGATAATTACTAGCAAAATACCCGCACTTCACAGCAGAGAAGTAGTGTGTTAAAGAAGTTATGAAAAAGAAAAGGAAACATTTTATAAATAATGTAACATGATTGTCAATGTAATTATTTTGTCACTGTTATGAGTGTTGCTGTCATATATATATATATATATATATATATATATATATATATATATATATAGCAAAATACCCACGCTTAGCAGCGGCAAAGTTAAAATTTTTATTAAGAAGAAAATGAAACCTTTTTAAACTGAAGGAAAATATGCCAATAATTATTTGTTAAGGATCTCTTTGTATACCACATTGTCAGTTCAGCTCTCTGGTTATAATATGACGAAGCTGTGCGCTGAGCTTACTCTTGAGCATGCAACTTACAGTTGGCCATGTGAACAGTAATCTTGTCTCAAATCTGACAGCTTGGATTGCTGCTGTCATAATCGGTTTGAGTTTTATGGTTTGTTTCAATTACAACAGTATTTGCAGGACTTGTTGTGTTGAAGTGACATTTGGCATCTGTCAAGCGTTGTAAGCACACAGCCGGTTTCATCGATAAAATCACATCCAGCTTTTGAGAGTTTAAACATTCATAAACATCAAAGTGTCCAATACTGAAATCGTCACCTGTGAATCTAAAATGTTTAAGAGGCATTGGCAGTTGTTGAAAGTTGTAAAATGGCTATTTCGGTACAGTTGAAAGCAACAACCGAACAATTCAGCGGCAGCCATCAACTCACATGCAGATGCATGGGTGAAGGGCTTAAGCATTTAACTCTTATAGTGCTCCTGTGTAGTATAATTATCTCCTGTACCGTCATCAGTCCACACCTTGAACCTGTCCCAGTCATTCAATACATAAGACACAATGTTCCTCCGGATATCAAAAAGTGAGCCTGATATGGCCGTGCAATATGTAACAAAGAGAATGGAAAAGACAGGTGCCATCTCCGGGCATGGAAACCACTCGGTAAGTGACAGTTCTTAGATCAATAGTAATCACCTCAATAGACATGGTAATGGGGGTTGGAATGATAAAGGAAATGGGTACCTGAGAAATGTAAAGTAAGTCTAAAATACCTATACAATAACTATAATTGTAATAAACAAACAATAAAACAGTGGAAAAGCCGTGGATTAAATAAAAAGGCTGTAGTTATCAGTAGGGAGACGTGAATCTTGTGGTGAAGCAAGGAAGGGAATGTAGAGACCGGAGCGATGGACAGTCTTATATAGGCAGGCAGCCAACAACGCCAACGCCACCTCACACGGTGACCGAGCTGCAGGCTATGGACGTATATATGTACGTAAGTAGGATTCAGTTAGTGTTGGGAACCCGTGTGCCAAATTTCTTGAAGATGGGCCCATAAGTAACAAAGACTGTTGAAAAGTTCAATATGGCGGCTGACAGTGGCATCATAACACCGAAATAAGAACGTACATTGGTTTCGGTTATTGCAGGGAAGCTGCCTACCAAATTTCGAGAAGATGGGGCTATAAATAAGAAAGTTCAACATGGTGGACTTTTTGACCGTTATGACCATTACGTGTAGAATTTCGAAATGAAACCTGCTTAACTTTTGTAAGTAAGCTGTAAGAAATGAGCCTGCCAAATTTCAGAATTCTACCTACACAGGAAGTTGGAGAATTAGTGACGTTGGAAAGTTCAATATGGCGGCTGACAGTTGCATCATACTACCGAAATAAGTACGTACATTGGTTTTGGTTAGCTCAGGGAAGCCACCTATCAAATTTCGTGAAGATGGGGCCGTAAATAAGAAAGTTCAACATGGCGGACGTTGTTGACCGTTATGACTGTTACGCATAGAATTTTGAAATGAAACCTGCTAAACTTTTGTAAGTAAGCTGTAAGGAATGCGCCTGCCAAATTTCAGCCTTCTACCTACACGGGAAGTTGGAGAATTAGTGACGTTGGAAAATTCAATATGGCGGCTGACAGTGGTGTCATACCAACGAAATAAGTACGTACATCGGTTTTGGTTAGCGCAGAGAAGCCACCTACCAAATTTCAAGAAGATGGGGTCAGCCGTCTACCTACACGGGAAGTCGGAAAATTGGTGACGTTGGAAAGTTCAATATGGCGGCCGACAGTGGCGTCATACCATCGAAATAAGTAAGTACATCAGTTTCGGTTAGCGCAGGGAAGCCGCCTTTCAAATTTGGTGAAGATGGGGCCATAAATAAGAAAGTTCAACATTGACCGTTACATATAGAATTTCGAAATGAAACCTGCTTAACTTTTGTAAGTAAGCTGCAAGGAATAAGCCTGCCAAATTTCAGCTTTCTACCTACATGGGAAGTTGGAGAATTAGTGATGAGTCAGTGAGTCAGTCAGTGAGTCAGTCAGTGAGGGCTTTGCCTTTTATTAGTATAGATATGGAAAAAAGCATCACATACTGGCATGAGCAACCCACTGGAGACAGATCCATTACCACTGTGGCCCAAATCCTGCCTAATCAGTCCAACTGCTTTATTTACTTGTTTTGAAACCCTGTATAATTGGAAGTGCACGATGAAGAGCATTTCTTTTATTTTCCTTTTGATGTCATCGGATAATAAACAGAATGGCACAGTTAACACACTAAATTTTCTCAGTTCGTGGAGTTGTCATTCCTGTACCCCACCAGAATATAAAAAGATTTACCTACAAAATCAAATAATTCTGTATTAAACGTTAGTGTCATTACTTTTTAAAATACATTTTACATTAATTTCAAGAGTAAAAGGTGAGTAAAATACAAAAGACATGATCTGTTTTACTCAACATTGACCTTAGTTATATGGCAGTGGGTTCTGCTACACAGTCATATGATAGGCCACAACAAACTTCTTTATATCTTTGCAGATTGCAACTGTATTAGTCTTATCGACCTCAGTGCATAGAGGTTTCTTCACTGTACTGGAAACTGCAGAATGGGATCATCTGGCAGACAAGACTGGAATCGCTAATGAAAGATAACTATAATACAGTATTTATATTGGTCTTGGGAGAAGATAATGGAAAAAAGAGGAAGTAATGGCTACACAGAGCTACTTGTAATGCGCATACATATATAACCAAGAGGTACATGGCCTCAAGAATGTTTGGATATTGTACCACAGCATTCCAAAATGTTTCAATGGGCAATTTTTTTTTACGAAATCTACACAGTATGTAATCAAAGGTTATATCTTTATTGACTAACTATTTTTCAAGCCTTTAATCATTTTGAAATTGTAGCATACAATTTTTGTCCAAAATGGGGTTAAGATAAAATAAGATGTAGGCTATTTTTATTGTTTAATGTTTTTCAAAGAGATGAAATTTATTACCAAAATATAGGACTACTACAAGAGAGTCACAGTAGGAGGATAAGATGTTATTATGCAGGATTCAAAAATACAGCGTAACTAAAAAACAAATATAGAATTGCGACACCATTGTGACAGTGTGACTCCTGCTCCATGCTTCCTCTTCTCATTTGGGGAGCCTCTTGAACGGACACCGTCGATAGTTATGACTGAGATGAGCTGTACAAATGAGGACACTACAAGAAGCAATGGAAAAATGCAAAGTGCGCAAATGCTTTTATTAAAAATAAATCAAAATCAAAGTGTTCCAAAAGTGCAGTGCTCCAAACTATCAATAGATAAATAATCGATAAAAAAAGTGTTCTTGTGGAGGTTAAAATTAATAAATAGAAAAATCAATTAAAAATGAGGTTAAAACAACACAGTGCAGGAAACTCATTATAAAAACCAACAAGCCCTGGTGCCTTTCTTTAAAACTTACCAACTCTCTGGCTTATCCTATCCAAACCTCAGAGCCCAGAGAGACGTCGACCAGCAGGTGCAGACTCCCGTCTCACATGGCCCATGCCTCCCGCTGCCAATCCCACGACGTCCACAGGCAACCCCAAGCCCTGCTCCACCCGAACCACTGCCAATCCAGGCACCACCCTGTTTGGGCACTCTGTACTTCCCTGACTGCCAATTCAGGCTCCACCCAGCAAAAGCACCCCTGAGCATGATGGTCGCTCCTGCTCCCAAAACGCTCAATAGGAGTGACTCACAGCCCCCACCTGAGCGATGACCATTTGCTCCTCCTAGGGCTTCACTCCCATCCGCTTGCTTACACTCTGTTCACCGGCTTGTTTCTTCTCTCTCTCTTTCTCCTGTCTGCTTTTTCTTTCCACCTCTGTTAGTTTTTCTTGTCTTTTTTCCCCCCTCCTCGCACTCACAGTTCCCTGTTTAAAATAGGGACATAGCAGAGCTGTGTTGACTAGCGGCTCCTACTGCCAATTAGTGTCATGGACCATCTCACCTGTACAGTTAGTGTAGGGCCACTCGCTCCCACATCGTGCCCGGAAACCACTCTCGCCATGCTACCATGCCCCCTCCTACCAAGACGCAAGTGTGGTGATTATTTATTTAAAAAGATGACAATCTGCTGCTCACCTCACCTCACTTTAAGGCACACCTACCCCCTTAAAAGCTGCTAGATGCATGGAAAGGCTTCATGCCTCATCCAACCCCATGCAACTAGTGACATACTGTAGGTCTGCGACACGGCCCTACACTGCACTATAAGCAATATATAATAAAAGCATTAAAACAAGCCCTACTCAAATCAATCCAAGCCTCCTTGCTAAAACAGGACATTAAAAGAATAAGAACTTTAAAAAGACAATAAAATGTCCATTAAAAAGGTCAGTCTTTAAAATCTCCTCCAGCTTGGCTCTGTGGGTTCTTTAAAAGTCTGACACCTAACAAACAGAAAAATATGAATTCTTGCAAATTCAACTTCCCTATAAAGTGCAAAGTTTGCTACTCAATACCTTTTGGCAACTTACACCAATCAAACGTTTGCAACTCAATACCTTTTGGCAACTTACACCAATCAAAAGTTTGCTACTCAATACCTTTTGGCAACTTAAACCAATCAAAATATGCAAAACCATGTGTGTCAGTCTGGATCATTACAGAACTTAACAAAACCTTTATCTTACAAAGCTGCACATTCCAGTATTCTAGGATACTATTCATCAGAGCTTATCTTACAAAAATCTCAAACTGGCCATCACCCAAATCAAAACCTTATTACACAGCTATACAGGTGTGCTTTCTTAACAAAATATGACCAGATGTAAGGGCACCACTAAAGTGAAATGGCCACAAAATATGATATCAGTGCAAGGAAGAAAGACAGAAAACCTAGGAAAAAACATACAGCATTACTAATGCTAAAGGATAGATTACTCAGCGGTTGCCAGGAATGCCTCATTCTCTATTTAGAGTAAAATAGGAGACATAGAGGTCTGGTAGGAGGCCAGGCAACATCTCCAGACATCTTCAAGTTGAGACATCTTGTGACGTACTATTTGGAACAGTGACCCACCACTCAGTAAGGGCTATGTGTCACAGGATCAACAGGGAGCTCAAGCCTGGCATCTCTGTAACAAAATGAACCACCCAAGCACTGAAAGGACTGGCTGTAAACAACTCTCGGCTAATGAGTCTGGAGTGGGCAGAAAAGACTGGTCAAGGGCCAACAGTGCCGCAGAAATGGGAGCTGATGAGGGAAAGTGATTTTGTCAGGTACTTAAAAGGCGGATCAGGGGGTAAGAAGGAATGCCCTGTGCCATAAAAGGACCAGAAAGGCATGTAGCAGTTTGTCACTTTTGCGTTCACTTTGTAATTAAGATTTCTCTCTGTCCTGAGACCTCTGTTTGAATGTTATTAGTTATTATTAGTGTTAAGTAAGGGTGCCTACTACTCATTTGTTTTATTCCAAATGTGGAGACATGCCAAATAGATGCTTATAAGGTTTAAAGCCTTTTCTCTGCAGAACTCTGTCTATTTGGTTTGACTGTATATATTAGTAAAATTATGTCTGAAGAATTGATTTTCTCTCTTGTTCTTTAGATAATTTGTGTAAGTAATATTTTCATAGTAGCTTTAATCTTAATTTTTACTCTGCTGTGCTATCTTTCAGCTCTTGATGAAAATCAATTGTTATGTTCAGTCAATTTATTCTTATATATGACTGGCTGACAAAAGCAATGCACACTACCCAGAAACTCAGAAATATTTTAGCTTATATTTGTATAATTGTTTCAATCTTTTTTTAGTGCAGCAGTATGCCTTGTTACCCAGTCTTGGTTTGCATCTTATTATTTTTTACTTAATAAAACACTTCGTCATAGTAATCTCTATTGAATGTATGAAATAGATAATTTGGAGATTCATCTCATACTGGAGGTCATTCTGGTCTTAAACAGAGATGTATTGAAAATGGAAATGGAAAAGTATTATTATATATAAAGAGTGTGTGATATTGGCAAACAATTTTATCCCGATATTTTCTGGGACTTTGACGATAATGACAATTAGACGATATTTTGCACCTTTAAAAATGTCTTTGTAAAGGTCTTATCGATCTAGCTTGGTCTTGATAATAGGATATTAATTGTTTCTTGCTAATGATATTAACGGAAACAACAGTTAATTTACTTAACTTATTTACTTAAAACTGAAGTAAAAAACACAAAAACATTAAAGTCACCAGCCAAAGTATTACTGAGATCAAACAGTGCAAATATGAATAAACCATTTCAAAGTGGCCTAGAGGGTTAACACAAAAAATTACACTAAGACCGAAAAAATATTATGAGAGCATTTTAAACAGACACTTACCCTTAATGTAAACAACATATGAATCTAAAGGGAATAAAATACTAATCAAAATTGAAATACAGGGCATGAACATTACAGTGCTCTGCTGTAAGGTGAATTGTGTAGCATACAAGCGAGAACTAAAGTATAACATACTGAACTATTGTGTGAAAATCCAAAGTCTGTCAAATACTGCACAGAAAAAAAACTAAAGCATTTATAAATACTGTATGTTCTGTCATATATTGCACAAAGATTAAAAAAAAAACAAAACTGTAACATTTTTAAGCAAATTACTAACTTCAAGTTCTGTTCAATATTGCACAAAGATAGCAGAAAAAATAAAACAACTGTAAAATTCTACTAAGGAAACTTCAAGTTGTGTGACAGAAACACCAGTCTGTAAACAGCATCTGGCTTCAGAGCAGCATGGTTACATGTTACAACATTTCCTCCGGTGCTGAAAGCCCTCTAAGAGGGGCCGCTTGAGGCAGGGATGCATGGGCACATTTTTGCAAATTTCCCCAATTTGGGTAAATGTATTTCTTGTGGTTTCCACCACTAAGGTGGATTTACATCACTGTATACCTCAGGTATCATCAAGTAGCTCTTGATCTCTTTTTCAATATGCAGTGTGCTTCTCTGAATTCCTGTTTTTTTATTAATTAGCCATTAAAAGGTTTTTTTTTTTCTTTTTTTGCTTCCTCTCTTGTGTTATCACAACAGTGCAAGGAGGCTGGGATCCATATGAGAGTTTTAAATAATGAAAGAAACAAAAGACGGCTTGCGAAATAAAATGTGCTGTTTCTTCTCATCTGCACAAATGTCACTACTGCACACTGTGTTCTCATTTTCTCCATCCCAGTCCAGACAAAATAAGCACACCTTCCAGCATCTTCCACCATTTCTTCTGGGACCTCATCCTCCAGCTGAGGAGTTTCTTTAGCATTCTGCGCTGCACCTTCTGAAAGCAGAGTGCTCAGTAGCTATCTGTCACCGGACGGATCTTTACAGTATTATTGTTTCGTAATGTTAAAAAAAAATTACATGAAAAGGCCGCCCTGACCAAAGCACTGCCTTGTTGCTGGCCTTGGATGAGGCAGTATTTTTTAATGCATTAAACAGGCCACAAAAATGCAACATGCAAGGGCACTATCCAATAACATTCTCTCTTCTCCTTTCCCTTCTGCAGGAAGGAAGACTGACGGATTCCCATCCATGAAATCACTTCTGGGGTCATCCAAATTGGACCCACCTTATCCTCCCAGAATACATCTTAACGGAAATCTGTGCCATCTTCACCAATCTAATTGAACTCATAATGACTCAACTTACAATGCATTTCTTTTACGCCATTTGCGTACTTTCAATATCTAGGATTAGCCACACTATGCCCCAGATCTCTTTGTTTGTTTGTTTGATTACTATCTTATATATATATATATATATATATATATATATATATATATATATATAGATATATGTCTACACATGAAAGTGTGTGTGTCTGTCTGTCCGGCTCTGAAGTGAGAGGTGGAGTTGGGGTAAGAGCTCCACCTCCGAGGATACACAAGTGAGGCCAGCCCGGCTGCTAAACAAAACCTCCGAAGAAAGAGTCACTCGCTTAGCCACTAATACAGAAGCAAGGCAAGCACATTGACAAAGCGGTATCCATTTTACTTTTCCTCCCACTGCTAATACTCAAGCGAGGTGAGCATGCCAGCAAAACTAAAGCTCAGAAGAAAGACAGTCGCTTAGCTGCTAATGCACAAGCAATGCAAGCATGTCAGCAAAACAAAACCTCCTAGGAGAGAGATGCCCAGAGTAGTTCCTTTCAATTACCTAACATCTCTTCATTTCAATTTTTTTTCTGACGATTTCAATAGTTTCTAGGACCCCATGCTTTTTATACCACAGGCTTACACAGCTATATCTATCTATCTATCTATCTATATATTGTGTATATATATATATATATATATATATATATATATAGTCACAAACTCCACACAGAGATATAGCAAGGTTTGGGGCAGCCACCCGTATTATTGGTATCCTGGCTGCAAAGTCGAAAAATGAATACAGCACTGATGTGCACAAAACCGAGTCCAAAACAGAACTGAGTGAATAGGGAAAGGGTGGAGGCTTTTAAAGGGTAAGACAGGAAGTGAAATCAAAGGGGTCGGGCTTATGAAGGTCTTCAGCCATAGGCTCGAGCCCGGGTGTGACCTCACAGGGACTGGTGCCGGCAAGGTCTTCTTCCATAGGCTCGGACGCAGGTGAAATCTCCCATGAATGATCTTCATGAAAGGGTGAAAAAGAGTCAGTGCTCTCTGCCACATCCCGGTACGATTCAGAACTGCCCTTCTTCAAGCCCTTTAGCTGCCTCCCATGCGCATGTGTGTGACTATATATATATATATTCAGTGAAAGCACAAGGAGGTTGATGTTTAAATATCTGTTCTATTCTATTCTATCACATAATTAACTTATATCTTTCTGCGCCAGACAACACAGAATCAGTGGATTGATTAAGGGCATTTTGCAGATGAAAGGACCTGAAAAAAAGTCGTGACAAGAGTTGTGTTTCAGGAATGCATTAATAATTTTTTCTTTGTTTTACATTTGCTTATCATTTCCTGTTAAGAGGGTGATATTTGTGTCTATGCCATTTTGCATGTTTATTAATGCAAGTGCCATGGCTGTGCAATTAAAGTAGTGCCTGAAATTTATTGCAAAATGAGGACAGGACAATATGAAAAAAGTTTGTTTTTGCTAATGGTTTTGTTTAGAATCTTCTGTTTTAAATTGGTTTGGGTTAACAACTTTGAGTTTAGTGATCTGAAAACATGACAGTCTGTTGACTTTTGATATGTTGACACTGGCCATGTTTGTAATGTCCTTATGAATCTCTACAACTCAATTAGTAAATTATATTTGCTTGGACTTAATTCAACAGCATAGGAAAGCTGTGCAAGATGTGATGACACCATAAGGTATACGTTTGAGAAGAGTAAAGTTATTGCAAAAAACATAACGACAGCTAGGCAATATCATGTGTCCAATCTTCCTGCCGCAGCATGGCTTTTAAATCTCTAAGATTAGATTAGATTATTTATTTATAAAAGGACATTTAAAACAAGAGAGGTTGTGCCAAAGTGCTGTACAAAGAAGCATTAAAATAAACACAACACAAACAATCATGCAGAAGGGTGTCTTTATTACTGTATCTGCATCACTAAATAAAATATTAACTTACAATTTAACATTTTAGGTACTAGGTATTGAAGTTTAGCATACACCATCAGTCCCTCATCACTCCATAGTTCACATATTAGAGAGAGGTAAGGAGCACACGCTGATACAGCGCATTGCCACACCCACCACATGATAAACCAACTCAGGATCCCAGATTAGGACCCGAGTGCAACCATGCAATGGGTGACACCTCAGCACCAGCACCACTAGTTCAGATGGAATGGAACAGTGTAATGTTTTTTATGGTGGCTGTAGTGCCAATTATGTCACCAACCCGCAGATTTTTCCCTTCAGGTTGGAGGGCCTACATGCAGGGCTGGACACAGATTAACGTCATACTCAGGACAGAGCAATTGCAGGTTAAGGGCCTTGCTCAAGGGCCCAACGAAGTAGAGTCACTTTTGGCATTTGCGGGATTCGAACCAGCAACCTAACGATTGCCAGTGCAAATCCTTAGCCTTGGAGCCTCCACTCCACCCGCACATATTAGGTAAAAGATAAAATACATCTCATCAGCAACAAGACTGAGGATATGACATTATTCTTTTCTTCTTTAATAATCTATATACAATAAATGCAGAGATAGTGATCATGGACCCTCTGCCTCTGCTGTGATTCGGTGCTAAATTAGATCTCGACAGCAAAACTGATAAGATGCTGAAGGATGTACTGTATTTAGTTCACTCTGTCCAGTAATTAAGAGAAAAGATTCTAGTTGGTCTGTATAATAAAGCCAAGTACAAATACATTTATGGAGGAATTTTCTTGAACAACATTATTAAAGCTAACTAATTCCTTAACTATTTAACTCCCCCTGATTTACACAACCCAAAACACACATAGTAATGCCTAATATTACACTGAATTCCATACAACAACATTAACCTGATTCAATGTGGCTAATACCAATGACAAGACTGGGTTTTAATATGCCAGCAGAACAAATGATCAATTTCTTCTGTATTTTATTGTGAAACAGATTCCCCTAAATAGGTTAGATGTTAACTGCTCACTTTATGGAAGTAAATAACACTTCACAAGCGTTGCTAAATATGCAGTCAATTTATGGCCACCTATGCACCTCACTTTGTGGTATGAATTGAACATGGGCATTACATTGACTATCCACTGAGAATATCAATAGTTTGAACACTCTTTCCTTTCTTCCTGTCTGTCTGTAACTGCAATATGAATGGAAATGAAACAACTACTGTATTAGGAAAAAGAAAAACACATATTTAAAAAAGCCTATAACATTTTGTATACTGTTTACCCAAGGAAAAATCAATCAAGTTCAAAAAGACAAAGTCAAAACCATAAGTGCATGTATTTTGTTTGCAATACATCTTTAAAACACAGGACTTTGTGTGCCACTTGACTTTCCATTTTTAGAGTTCATATTAATCTATGGTCACAACAGATTTCCTCACTGATAAATATCTTTATTTTACTTTTTGCACACAACTGGAATGGTTTTACTGCAGATACAAGAATCATTCTGTAACATCTTGCTAGTTGCCACTTGGTCACACTCTCTGTTTAGATCCCTCCTTTTTCATCTTCTGTTAGAGCTCTGGTCCTGCCATCTTCCCGGTCCTTTTATTTTGAAACGTACTTGACTGACAGTCAAGTGATAAAGCACCAAAACTCCTGGCTTTGACTCTGTCACACACACGTGAATATGGGGCAGCCAACCGGCCCGACAATGCAGGAATACAACAATCGAAGGGAATGGACACGGAATGATTATGCTTCTCTCTCTTATTCTCCAGGAGAACCGAAGATGATTAAACATACCTTTTGGAACTCGACCGCAGCTACATGTATCCACAATATGTAATCCACTTCCGGCTTTCAAAACACAACGCCAGTGGATGACTTCACTTCCAGTCCACTCCCGATGACCTCACTTCCGCCTTCCGTCTGTGTTATCATCTCTGGTCCTTTACCTTCATCACAAATGTCATTTCCTGTCCGTCTGCTATAAAAGTCCCCCTGGTTTACTCAATCAATGTCTACTGAAGTCTGTTATGTGCTTGTTTTATGGTGCAGAAGGACGAATCAAAGTGACCTACAGTACATGGGAGGGCGTCCCAAACCTTTATATGAGTCTTTTGTGTTTTTGTTTTTCACAGACTCTCACCTTGATCACTTTCTGTGTGAAGTCTGCACCCTTTTTGGCAAGTACAGTACTATGAATTTTATTTCATATTCTACAAAATTAAACTTAAAGATAGATGGAGACTCTGAATTGGCCCAGTATGTTTGAGTGTGCCTTGCGATTCAGTGGAAATCAGAGGTTCTTTATGCCTTCCACTCCATGCTGCCAAGACAAATAAATACCAGTCCCTGTCACTTCAAAGTGAACAAAACATTTTGAAGATGAATGTATGGATCACTCATTATACATACATCTAAAAAACATTTCTTATTTATTACCTGAAGAAAGCATTTTCTCAGAATTTACTTGAAGGCAACCAGTAAGTAGGAAATAAAGAATTGATCAGAGCTGAGAGTGCTTGAATAAATGAAAAAGACAATTGGGACAGTGTTTAGGAGGTAATCATAAGGATTGTGGAGGTTTTAGGTTCTTCACATATGTGAGAACTCTGGTCTTCTCAAACAACTCAAAGAGGTATATTTTAGGTCAAATGAAGACTGTAACTGAATTTTTATATGCAAGCTTAGCTGTATGCATCTGGATGGATGGTGTCTTGAGTCTAATGCTGGGCTATGATCATATGTGACCTTGTACAGTAAAGAAATTTGCAGGTTTAGTAAACGGATGAATGAAGAAACTGATTCTTAACCTTGTGGCATACTGATTACTCCTGTTTCTACAATTTGCCTTATCTGTGACCATCTTTATTGTCAAGAAGTAAAGCACACCTCCACCTTTTTGTTTGCTTAGTTCAAAGTATATATCACTTTGATTGTCATGCTTAAAGGATTCCCTCTCAAAACTAAAAATGATGATACCAAGAATTTGCACACTAGAAGATTACTCAAAAATATTTTTTCATAAGGTCTTTTATGTATTTTCCAATGTTCAGACACTACTTTAGGTATGTGACCACCTTATATAACATTGATATTTCAAATATGTACACCTTATTTAGGTTCTGAATTATGTTTATTGTTGTGACAGTGTCATTACCTAATCACCACTTTGGGGTCTGCTCTGTACACAATAAGACACCATTTTGTGTAGTTGGCATAGGTGCCACCACCTTGTTTATTGTTGTTACGGCTGTTGCTAGACATGTATGGTGAGGCTGCATCATCATGCTAGATTCCTTTTCCTTTAGAAGATGGTAGCGCCCAGCTCAGAGTATCCTATTTCAGTTTTGACCTAAAATAATCACAAGCACCAATCAATTTTCCTAGTAAAATTAGGGATAAGAAAACTCAAGTTACAAAAGAGAACTTTTACCAATTTTATTTTATTTCAGATTGGTTTGTGCAATGGCTTTGATGTTTGTTCTTTTGTGTGATTCTCTGGTTTCCTGATCATCAGGACTACGTTGCAGTCTTGCCCTTTTAAACTTAATTCTTTTGTATGACATTTTGATTCTCTGATGATCCTGACAACTGTCTATAGGTTCCAGAATTTATCCATCAATAAATAATGAAAAACACTGAGTGAATCCTTTTATAAATCAATAAATATGTAAGGGAATCTTCTTAGAGTCTAATAGCTGCTAATATGTTAAAGGCAATTGACAATTAAAAAAGTCAAAGCTGTTAGCTTGTCAGTCAACAGAATTTGATAGAAGAGTTTTAAGGGGTCATACATCTCTTGCAACTCTAGTCTGTTATTTGACTGCAGTAAAAAAGTTGGCAAAAAGTGGACATCTTTGAATTATGTGGTAAATTGCTATGTTCATATTTTGTTTTATTTAATTTTATTTATGCCTCCCCATATGTACAAATATACAGTCTATATTTTTTTTTTTTACTTTTTTACTCCAGCTGTCTGTATTTCTGTATCAGCTTCCAGGAAGAATGTAGAAGGAAATTAAAAAGTTGTTCCAGATGGTAATTCATTTATTTCTGCAAATGCAGAAATAGTTACTAGAATAAAAATCTGTTTTGTCCACATGGCATAACAATACGGGTACACTAGGGAGGGTGGTTATGATTCCAAAATGCAATCCACAGATCTGTTTCCCCTTCTTTAAACATTGCTTATATGCTAAAAAAAATTCAGAGAAAGTTAAGTTTGGAAGTGCTGACAGCAGTGTTTCTTAAGCCAGGTACACTTAAATTAAGATTGCAATTTGCTTGGGTAGATTTTAATCACATAATGGATACGGATACAATGTTTTTTCAAAATCCTGTAAGAAAAGTAAACTACAGGGATTGAGAGAAAAGTACAAATGCATGGATTGAGGTTGTGATGGATGGCCAGCGTTCTTACCCAGCCGAGATGCCCACGGGATAGAAGGACAAGGGGAGACAGCTTACACAGGGCTTTGTCTCACGCAGGATGGTAGATGGCAGAAAGCCTGGGCTCAGATCCCCACATGGGTGTCCACAAGGCATGCTGGAATTGCAGTCTTGTTGGGTCTCCTGGTGGCCACCGGGGAGAACTGCGGGGTTTGGGAGTCTCTACTCTATAGGGCCTCACTCAGAAGTGCTTCGGAACTGCACCATCATGTCACTTGAAGCACTCCAAGGGATTAGAAAAAAGAAGTTGACAGCTTCAGTTCCCGTAAGCCACAGTTGAGAAGAAGGCAGATGAAAATTGCAAGGAGGAGTGGAAGAGGCAGTGATTAGTGGCAGATAAAGAAAGAAAAGAGTTGTGCTTGTGCTTAATTGCTTATACTTGTGGATATGAAGAAAACAGTTGCTTAAGAAGAGTTACTGACAATAAAATACTCTTTTTGCCTTTTATACTTGAGTCCGAGCCTATTTGTGTTGGGTGTTTGGGGAGCTGGAGCACCCTTGTGGTGTCCACAAGTGGCATAGTCAGCAGGATTTCCATCTGTTTGCTTGGTAGAAACCTGTTTTAAAAAAAAAATCTTGCAGGCAAACACCAACACAAACAACACATCGGCAAAAAGAAGGTCACTGAAGTACCTTCCTGTCCATAATGGGAAGGATAAAAACCAGATCGGCCAAAAAGGCACTGAGGAGCACAGCATCGTCATCGGCAGTGGTACCGATGAGGGGAGCAACAATGCCAATCAGGTGAAGAAAGTACCAGATGACAGGGTCCAACCAGTGGTTTCTGCTGGACTCGGGGACTCAACGCTTTGTAAATGGTTTATTTGTACTCCATATTAGGCACCTCATAGATGGTGAATGCCTGGATGCCTATCTGTTGCCACTGAATGCTCCAGGGAGAGACAACAACGGCATGAGCCCAGATGTACACATACACAGTCTGTTTGCTTTGCCAATATTAATCTGAGACTGATCACTTGCTGATTACTTCCAAAGCTGAATGATGAATAAGAGCAATATTAAATTAAATAGGAATGCTGATAAACAAAGAACTGCCAATGATAAATTGACAACTATTTACATTATTATTTTATTTGCCTCTTTAACTGACCTCAACAATAACATTCTGAAACATTTTTAATCCAATTCATGGTTGTGGGGCACCAGAACCAATCTCGGTAGCACTTTGTCCAAGGTAGGACAATGCACTAATCCATCACAGGGCCCACTCACACACACACACACATAAGATCAATTTAGAATCATTAACTCATCAAACCTGGAATCTTTTGGGAATGTGGAGAAACTGAAATGATGGAAAATCAACATAGAAAATTGTGCAATAACTGGGTGCAGGATCTGAGCCCAGGATTATGGACCCATGAGAAGGAAAGACTAACAACAGTGCCCCCATATCATCCTTCATGTTGTGACAGATATTGGCCACCATTATCTGGACAGGACACCACCCTAAAGGAAGGACAGGGGGAGATGACTTATGAGCTGTTATTGTGCAGCTCCCCTGGGGTGCAACGGTGCCTTGGAGTCCCAAAGGGCTATAAGGTACTGGTTGGCTCAGCCCTTTTGGGTTTTGGGGATGCCACCAGGGGGAGCTATGGGAACTGCAGATGCCTACTTTGGGCTTCCGCCACACCTGTGAGTAATTCCAGACCTCCCTAATGAGCTCCTAGGAATACTCCTGGATGCTGCTCAAAAGGAGCCAGCTGCCTCACAGAGACAAGCCAGAGTCAGGTGGAAGAGGATGAAGCTTGCCAGAGGAGGTGTGAAGGCAGAACAAGGAAGAGAAAAGGAAGAAAAAGGACCGTTATTGGTTCTTATATTGTGCTAGCTTGTGGGGAGCAAGCAAAAAGTGCTTCCCATGTGAATAAACGTGTGCTGTGCTTGTAACTTGTGTCTCTGCCTGTCTGTGACGGGTTAGGGTGGATGGAATGCCCTTACAATGTGTATGTTTTCTTTTGAAATTGTTTTACAAATGATATGAACTAAAATAGAATTTGAAATGTTGCTTATTGGGGGCGGTACCTTGGTGCCATGGTAATGCTGCTTCTTTGCAGTAAGGAGATGGTGGTTTGTGTCCCAGGTCTTCTCTGTGTGGAGCTTGCATGTTCTCCATGTGTCTGTTTGGGTTTCATCTGCATGTTCCAGTTTACTCCCACTGTCCAAAGACATGCAGGTTAGGTGAATTGGTAATACTAAATTGGTTATAGTGTGTGTTTGGTGTGTGTGTGTATTCACCCTGTGATGGACTGGCACCCTTTGCAGGGACTGTTCCTGCCTTGCATTCTGTGCTAGCTGGCATAGGCTCCATCCCCACCCAACAAGTTACCCTGGTCTGGACTGCGGTTAGAAAATGACTTGACATTCTGTTTATTGTGTAATTTATTATACAAAATTACATTTGTTCTTCATAAACACAGGGAGCTGCAGAGATTCATTTGTACATCAATAATTAATTGAAAATTACACTTTTAAGATATTCAAATTACTAAAGGCTATAGTGCTTGGGGAAAAGAAGCCTTAATTTAATATGTACCTTCCTAAAAGCGCTACAGTTTTCCTTTTTTACTGGATCAAGCAATGCCATTATGTCCACTATCTGATGGGAACAGAGCACATTTACAATCAAGATGCACTTTCTTTCCATTTGTGTTGGTGCTCCTGCCTGAAGCCCCTCCAGGACACCACACAGTCACAAAGTGTATTGGCATTGCTCTTATTGCTTTGGAATGCTTCTAGTGTAGGAAATGTCAAGGGAATCTTAAAATAAAATGCTTACAATGCTGGGTCTGATCAGGTCCTCAGGTTGTGATAGCCATATTGTAAAAAGGGCTAGAGATCCAATCACTGTCTTAGTTGGGTACAAGGAAACTGCTAATTCTACAAACAGACTATGAACTTTTCTCTATGTGACACATACTATTCTGGTGAATTAGAAATTAGCTCTCTTCAGAGAGCTGTTCACCATTACATTTTTCAGAGTTTCAAATGATAGTTTGCATGGGGGTAGCAGACAATGTGAGGTCGAGTACATTTCAAAGCAAAAACAATACGTCCTTCAATACATCATAAAGTACAAGAATCGAATATTTTGGAATACACCTAACTGTTATGTATGAGTAAGCATGACCTCAACCAACAGGATCTGTATCCCTTTTGTCTACCTGTCACTTCGCACAAAGAGTCTTTGTCACTTCAGAGAACTCCTTCATTCCCACATAAACTTTTAAATATCACATTTTCCTGTATATTGGTAGTTTTCTTATCCCACAGATTAACATAATTTCTTTGTATAGTATTTAAAATTGCCTTTGGATGTTCAAGTCTAGCTGGTTCAGTTTAACTGTTTCTACAGTGTAAAATAAGTACATGTAAGAGGGTTTACTTTTCTACTTAAAGAGATAATAAACATTTCATACTACAAACGACAGAGCCTGGAACATGAACATGCTTTTTATGATTAAACTGGAAAGGAACCATAAACAAAATATTCCAAATATTCAGAGCCTGTCTATAAAAAACGAAATGCAAGGCTGCAAAAATGAGAGGTGTGCAACGTGGCAAACGCATATAGGATCCAAGACGATGACACCTAATTAATCACTTTGCAGAAATCCAGGCTGCAAATCTGTGGAGTAGCTGAGCATTTTATCTGCCTGTGCTTTCCTAACATGCACAATCTGCCCTGCAGGGATGGCGTATGAAACAGGACTCCTTCAATTTGCTGGCATCATCGTGAAGCTGGATGAATGAGCTTGAGGGATTTAAAAATGAGACCGGAAGTATAGAAAGCTTCTTTAAGTTAGAAAAAATGAAAATGTGAAAAAAGGATCATGGCAGCTGAGAGGGGTTATAAAAATGAAATATCTATTAAATTAGCTGTTTTACTATCATTTGTTTAATTAATTTATTGTCACTTTACACCTTCAGCACAGGTTGTCCTTGTGAGCAAACATGAATTTCCATTATTTGGTAAAGAGTTGAGCAATGCTAGCAAAAAAAGGAAAAATGAACAGCTGAGAAACTGATTTAGGGAGCCCGATTATGTGGTACCAGCCAGGGTCCGGCAGAAGAAGAAGGGATTATAAAAACTATCATAAGTTTACTTCAAGACTGTCAGGCTCACAAAGGATCACTGCACTCACTGAGGCGGAAGCATACAGTGTGTAGCCCCCCATTTCCCACCAACTCAGACAAAATTGGGTCAGCGGGAGGCTGTGACAAATGCTACTCTATAAAGCATAGATGAGACCATGTTCTTTAAAATTAAAATCTAAACCATGGCAAGCTACTAATGAGGCAAGCATGTTGATTAAAGTAAAAAATAAAGTTCTTAAAAAAATCTACAGTCTGCCCTACCTGAAGGAGGTCATATATTTAGTAGCAAATGGAACAGTGGCCAAATTTAAAGAAAGAATGAAAAAAGCAGTAAATCAAAAACAAGAAATATAAATATGAGCAATGTCGCTATATGAATCTCAGAAATCCATGGATAGTGTCAATGATCAAAACACAATACTGCAAAAATCACAGAACCAAAGGGGACAGTTACTATTAGTTACTATTGAATAGGCAAGGCTGGTAATGCTCAAGTAACCCACTGTCTGAGACTACCATCATTATGCCCACTGCTCCTGCATCATGTGATCAGATAATAGTAGTTGCTATGTACAAGACGAACACTGGAGGGGCTGGACCTATGGATAGGACTGGTCCGGGATCAAGTGACATGTTAACCTAGTGTAGGCTGTTGTTTTACTGAAATAAAAAAAAAATCTAATAGCTTAATAAAAGTTACCGTATATATTCGCGTATATGTAGGGTCTTGAAACTTGAAAAATCGATCATAAAATCAGACCCGACTTATACGCCCGTTCAAAAATACATTTTTTTTTTACATGTTCCTGCTTCCTCCAATCTCGCACCACTTTCTCAGATACATCGAATTTTATTGCAGCAGTGCAGAGACCAATTTCTTTCGCCACTTCAACGACTTTTAATTTAAAACTAGCTTCATATTTTCTTCTAATCGAACACTCCATCGTAGATAAGGGATGCTCTTATGATAAAGGTGTATGAGGGTGCGAGATACAAAAAACACAAAACAGTACCAACGTCACTTTGGAACAGTTTGTGTATCACCATGTGGTTACGTAGGCACAATACATAGAAAATAGGCAGTGTGCTCCGTGGGTGTTAGCATATCATAATCTCTTGGACCAATAGCGTGAGTTTTGCACATTTGTGTTAGACGACCAACATTATAAAATACCAGAAATTATATAGTAAAATCAAGCCCCGACTTATCCCTGGGAGAACTTAAACATGAGTATATATGGTATTTTTAAGCTCTTAAGAACAGACAAGATGTTGCACTGCAAACCTTAGCAAGTTTTTTTTTTGCTAGACTATAAGGCAGTGATTGTCAGTTGCTGTTCCTGAAATTAAACCCTGTTAAGTTAAAATGATGATAAAGCATAAAAAAGTGAAGAAAGCAACCAGGAGAAGAAATGAAAAAATTTGCCAAAAATAAATTGTTAACAAAAATCCATCTGATCATTATTCAAACCCAAAACTTTTCTTAAAAATCAAACTCTGGCATATCAGTCCATCCATGTCTTTCACACCAGAAACTAGAAGTCATTAAACCAAAACAAATGCAGTAACAGTAACTACGATTGCACATAGAATTCCTTTAATGTATCTGCAAACTCAGGAGGTTGACATTTTGTCACACTGCAATGATGAAGTCAGTGGCAAGCACCTCTGGGTGACATTGTGTAGCAACGCTGAAGCAACTTCTGCCCAAAATGGCATCACCCCTCAAAAACAAGATAGTATTGGGAAAAGATGACCATTCTAAAACAAATATACTAGCTGGAAAATAATGACAGAAATGGGAACTAATGGAGGTTTTTTAAATTCTCAAAAGCATTGTTAATTTTTCAAGTAAATAATAAATCACTAACTGCAGGACACTTAAGACAGAAGCTGTAAAGGTGTTTGTTGGATTGTGGAAATAACTACTGACTTCTAGATAACCAAATCAGCCTGATGGGATAAAGGGACCCTGAGTGGTCTTAAATTCATTCAACCTGTATATCATTATTGTCACATTTTCTCCACAAAAAATGCATTTATTCTCTAATGTAGTGTTTAACATTTTCCTTTTATTTCATTTATCACAACACCTATCAGAAATTAGGTAAATTGCAGGGTTTTTACAAGGAAATGCAGAGAATCTCCATTAAAGTCATATTTTGCAAATAGAGAACGTTTTTTAAAAAAAAGATGAGAACAAGCTTCTGATAAGCTAATCATTACAATGGATTAGAGTGGTATAAATTAAAAGTCTACAGAAAACAATTGAGCTATCTAACACTCCATGCAGATACACGCTGTGGGGGTCATTCTGAAGCCTCAAGTCAAGTGAAAAATAGGAAAAGTGAGAAAGCTGCAAATCTAAAAAATGCATTAGGATAAAAAGGTTGGCAGCAATGTGTGCACTGCGACCATCCATTAGCAAGGTGTTTGGCTTTGCTTTAGAGTAGTGCTCAATTATATCTTATTTCATCTGGAAAATTTAAAACAATTGTAAAGATTCCCAGGGCTGTGTGTTTGACTTGCAGATGAATTAGGGTGTAAAGAAACTTCAATGACATGTAAAAAGCAATATCAAAAAATGGTATCACAAATTTTACACAGATACACAGATGAAGAGCATTAGCTATAATAAAGCTTTTTCATCCATCCATTTTCCAACCCGCTATATCCTAACTACAGGGTCACGGGGGTCTGCTGGAGCCAATCCCAGCCAACACTTGGGCGTAAGGCAGGAAACAAACCCCAGGCAGGACACCAGCCCACCGCAGGGCACACACACAAACACACCCACACACCAAGCATACACTAGAGACAATTTCGAATCACCAATGCACCTAACCTGCATGTCTTTAGACTGTGGGAGGAAACCGGAGTACCCGGAGCAAACCCACGCAGACACGGGGAGAACATGCAAACTCCACGCAGGGAGGACCCGGTAAGCGAACCCGGGTCTCCTAACTGCGTGGCAGCAGCGCTACCCACTGTGCTACCATGCTGCCCATAAAACTTTTTCAATCTGTAAATTCAAAATGAAATCCTTTGTTCTCTGAATGCACAGTTTTTCTTTTGGTGTCGGCACAGAAGGCATTGTATGCTCTAACCAACTCATATCTCCTTTAGAGAAAGCTATTAAGGCAGCCATGGTGGAAGTTCAAAGGGTCACTGTATTACTTGAAATAGTGTGTGGTTCCCCTCAGTTTTTTTTGTTGGAGTCAAACCTTCAGGAAAAAACAAGCTTGTCCCCAAGGCAGGAGTTTTTGGTTCAAATTAAGTATGAGACAAATCTCTGCAGCCAGCCTAAAGCTGTACAGGACATGTTGTTAATGCCAGGGGGTCTGCTATATTAGCTTGCAGTTATATGTAGTAATAATTTTAAACTAATAGATGTAAATGCCAGATTTGCATTTTCATAATATAAAGAAAGAGCTGAAAAGATGTGATACTGAGTAAACAGATTTAGCTATTGAAATTGTTTTGCATTTTGCATTTCATCCTGGATGAATGCTTTTTTCTACACTGACCTTCAAGTCACAGCTACCAGAATGCTCCATAATATGAATATTAATGTCCTTGAAATGGAGACGGCTGAAACTACAGACACGTCAGAAGCAAGTTCTAACACTAGCTTTACAGGGCTGGCAACAATCTGTAATATTTTTTCTTTAAGGGCATTTAATATGGTGCCACTGAATTGGAAAACTCTAAGAGCATAAGGTCAGTAAATAAATGTATAATCTGTTTCATGCATTAGCTGTAAAATCCATTCAGTAAATTAGTTTATTGATGCACATATCTAAATGTTGAATCAATGAAATACTAAACATGTTAGAAAAAAAAACAGGCTACAGTACTCACAGGTCATTTCAATTGTCTTTATTATTTCTTATGCTCTATACTTTACAAAGCATAATATGTGCTTGATCATTTGTACTTTAAATACAACTTTGCTCAGACCTGACGTTTGGCACATAGGTACTTCTAACCTCATCTCAGATCTTTGACATATAACTCTTGACCTTGCATCACTAGGTTGGCAGGGACGATTTGGGGTTGAAACAAATGGCATGAAATCACAGCGTAATCTAATAACACAGAAGCATCGCCATACAGGTTGTGATGGCAGTGTGATGGTTGGTACGTTGGCCTTTCAAACAAAAAATCCAGGTTTAATTTAATCTCATTGCACTTACCTTTTTCTTTAATCAAGTATTTGCCTAACTAGCTTTGCCATGGCCCCAGGCTAGCCTGGGTGTGGTCATAGGTCAACGCTATACTCCCATCAAAACCTGCTAAACGCTCTCATTTCCCTGTCATATTTGAAGCTGCATACATCAGGTATTTGACATGAATTTTTAGCTTTTTCCTCCTGGGGAGGGCAAAAGTGTGTGTGGTTCAACAAAAACAACATTTATCTCCATAGCACATTTTCATACAGACAATGTAGATCTAAGTGCTTTACGAAATTGGAGCAAGTGTTCATGACCCCTCAGTGCCCTCAAATCTCACATCAAATTGGAATTACAAATCAAGTTTTAATCTACGCATAATCAATTTGTCCCACTTTACAAAATTTTGGAAATAATTCCTGAGCAAAGCCAGTAAACAGAGTTCTAGCTTCAGAATAATGAGTGGCATGAAGTTTTACACAGTGAATAACTGACAAAGAAACTGCACTATGCAAGTTCTGATGGTAGTGTGATGGATAGTAGGATGGCTATTGAAACTAAAACAAATTAACTTAAACTACATTTTGATACTAGAAAAATAAATATAGAGTTAGATAAATGTCGATAAAAGTTGAGTAGGTATAATGAAATATGCATCTATGATATATCATTAATTAAAAAAGAACAAATTGGTATTAGTGGGCTCCTTTGAAAAAACGTTAGGGGGGTGCGATTACAACTGTTATGAAAACTCGGGTCGCAAATACATAAAGGTTGAGAAATGCTTTCATACGGTATGTTCTATTACAGACTATAATAATGAAGATTTTCAATCCCTAGCCTGTCTTTTTTAAAATTTAACAATTTAATGAATGACGAAGAATTTTGATCGCAGTGAGAGGTCAAGAGTTGCCCTGTTGCATCATGGGATGAGCTCAAGAATTTTCATGAAACATTTTCAACTTTCTGTTTGTTCTGTTCAAATGAAGTTGGCAATATATATATAGTTTCATGACTATCAAGAACTGTACCATGCAAACAGAAGTTAATATCAAGCAACACAAAGCTCCCTTATAAATGCTTTTTCCTAATGCTTATAGACTGCAACAGCTATTTTTAAATTTCAAATGTCAATACTATATAAAGATAAATTAGAAATGAATTCTCAAGATTAAATTAAAACAAAAACAGCAGCAAATATTGAAACTTTTCATTAAGGTTCATCACCTCCCAAATTACTAAAGCACTAAGAAATACTGTAACTTGAGTACTGTAGCTTTAGCAAAGTAATGGTTGGGTGGACAAGCATTCTTTTTTCCAAGCATGTCCTCTTTTGGAGGCCAGAAGGAATTTATAAAATTCCTAAAACTGTCCAGAGTTTTGTTTGCTTGCTATCCACACTGTGTCCGTAAACATGCAGTATTCCTATTTGATCCATGCACTACTGTTAGCTGTTTTGAACTGACATGCAACTATGGCCAGGTCAACCATCATGGTATCTTGGGTGTGCACCCTGGAGCCCTGCTTGCAAAGGGTCCTTAGCATATGCAAGAAAAAATACCTAGTAACAGGAAAAGTCCAGATTTTCACTGACAGGCACTCATAACAACCCATTTTCTGGCACCCTTACCTACCACACTTTGGTCCTCACAATTATAAACCTGTCTAATCAAACCCTAATTAAAACATTCTGCAACTGTTACATGAAAGTAACCCTGTATCAATGTAGTTAGGTATAAACCAGTGCTGCAGTTCTTAGCCAGTGTTGTATATAAGCAGCTGTCAGCTGATACATGGGAAAAAAAAAAAAAGCAAATGAGTCTCGAGTGATTCTTAGAAAGGACTGCTAGTTACACAGTAGCCAAACTCGAATCTCCATGCAAGGCTGCCAGGTTTGAGACTACCCGGGAACAAAGAACTACGATCAACGGGTATTTACTAAATACAGTGTGTCTTAACTGGTGAGTAATGTCTTTCTCACCTGACAAAGCAGTCTGAAAAGTGCAGGACAGGAATGTAGGACAGGGTGATGGGGTGATAACCTCAGGCAACACTTGGGTAAGAAGGGCATTTTCATGCAACAATTTAATGTTTTAACAATTATAATAATACAAAAAATGAGAGTTAATTATTAATCTTAACAATTCCAAACACATCTGGCTCCTAATTTATATACTAAATTTAAAGGTTTGAAATATTGCATAACACACTTTGCAAAGTGAGTGTCCATGAAACTAACCAGCACATGCACATTTTGAGGTTACATGTCAGTGCTTGATATTGCCATTTATTTTCCTGATTTTCACATACCGTTTGGTTTATATTGATTATGTCTATATTGATTATGTCTCAGTCAGATGCACCTATGTCAGTTAAAAGTCTTTTAAGGTTGCAACCAAGATGCTTAGATCAAAAGGGCAGGGCAGAGTGTGAAAGTGAAAAGACACAGAAGTGGGCAGGATGAACAAAACAGCCGAGTTTCATTTCACATTCAGCCTCACAATCACAAAACTAAATTAAAATATTTTTGACGAGTCAAATGGGAGGTGGTACGTCAAGAAAAAAAGGTTGAGAACCCTCTGGCTTAGACATATCACGTGACTTTCGCTCACATATGCAACAATAGTCTGCTATAGGTATAATAAGTCTGCTATTAGCCAAAATCAAGCCATGTCACTGCTGTTCGAAGAAACCAAGATTCAAGACCATACTCCGCTTTGCAGCACTGGGTTTATATTAGTGAGAGACCCTGACCAGGTGGGGCCTTGGATTAAAAAAGTTTGGGAATCTTTTATCTAGCAGAACATTAATACAAAGCTCCCTTTTATATGATTTTTCTTAAAGCTATTTTAAAAGTTCACATCAATAGCACTACACAAAGGTAAGCTAGAAAATAATACTCACTATTAAATTAAAAACAATGGTAATATGGAAAACAATTGATAACTTGATATCAAGGCTTTTCACCTCTAAAATTGCCAATTACAAGAAAATTAAGGGATTTCTTTAAAGTAAAGCATGTAAGGCATTTTGACTCAGTAAACGGCTAGGAGCAGGGACAGAGTAGAGTTATAATTGAACACCAGATCATAAGTACAAAAAAATGTACAAATGAAAAGTGTACATTTATAGATGTGTTAAAATCTAAATGTCCATGTTTTTCTGAGATGGGCTGGCGAACAGTCCAAGCATTGCTCCTGCCTTGCATCCTGTGCTTGCTGGGATAGGCTGCAGCTTTCTCACAATCCTGTTCAGGATAAAGTGGATTTAGAAAATGGGTGGATATTTCTTTATCTGTAATGCTGGTAGGTATGTGTAAGTAACAAATAAAAGTGCTAGCAATTTAGCAGTTCAGTAGTGAATGAAAAGAGCTTTTATAGCCTTAAGAAATAATGTTTAACTTGCTTCATTATGTTTCAAATTTTTAAACTAAAATTGATCATTTTTCCAAACAATTAACATTCCTAACTCATGATGGAAAAAACTCTAAGTTTAAAATAGGGCTATAATTTAGTTTTTGTATTTTTATGCCATTAATAGAAGAGCCCATGCTTTACAGAAGAAGTACAGTTTAACACATTATATCAATGTATTTTTGTATTGCTTTATTAATAAATGTATTTGCTTTTCTCTTTGTTCATTCATTTTGTTTTAAGAACAGACAAAATATCTGAAGGAGAAAGTGGATTTTTGTCTGAAAACTTTTGGACGGCAAGCATGAGATTGCTAGGTGCAAAGCCATGACACGTGATTCAAGCAAGATTATCCACCGGGATTATAATGTATTCTTGCCTAAACATTTCTTCCACTTTGGCACTCCTCATTATGCTGCAAAATTGAATTGCAAGTATTTAGGAGATTAGAGAAAAACATCAGTGAAACACCTGGAGACAGAAAAAAAAAACAAAACACAAAGACTAGGTGGTGGGGATGTGCAAACTCCACACAGAAAATGTCTGCCCTCAGCTGAAATTCTAAGAGAGTCTGTTGAATCACCAATGAGACATCAGTGGTAACTACCGGTTCACTGTAGTACATAAGATTATTCTAGTACATTATCTGGCTATAGTACATATTTATTGGAAATGATCATTTGAACTTGGCAATTGTCTTCTTAGTTCAAATAAAAAAGAAACATAAATGTTCATCCATCCATCAATTTGCTGAGTCTGCTTATTCCAATCCAGTGTCAAGTGGAGGCTGCAGAATCTCAGGCACAATGCAAGAACCAGCTCTGGACAGGTGCCAGTCCTTTACAGGGCACATTCACTCCCACTCAGTCAACAATTATCCAAAGAACATGCATTTGGGAAATACAAGGAATCCTGAGTACCCATTGTGAAATAGCAAGATTGTGCAAACTTCACACAGGAAGGTAATGTGCTGGGATTTAAACCCAGTTTGTTGATTCTGGGAGCGAGGGGCGCTACCTACTTTGTCACCCAAACCATATTTTATTATACTTGGTGATTCTAAAGGTAGGAATAATAGGCATTTTATATCTTCTAAATGTAAAATAATGTTGCAGAGAAAAAGGGAATGAATAAACAAAATAACACTGCAGTGACGGTATTGGATAAAGTTACAAAAAATGAAAGTCATATTAAAAAGCTGTTTCTCCTTACTCCATGTTCCATTACCACAGAGGAATTCTGATTAAGGTAAAATAAGATGATAAGAAACGGTGCCAAATATGGATATGGTTTTTATTAAACTGTAGACAGTGGACACACTACATGGCAAGTGAGGTCAGTTTTGTTGAAGAAACACAATATTATCTAAATTAGATGCTGAGTTTATTTCAGCTATCAGAAAATTGTAATGAAAATCTCTATCAATGATTATAGAGCACTACAAACTTCTTTTCTGAGTTTGTTTGCATGATGTCTAATAACAATGGTATCTAATTTTATAAAGAGACTAGATGTCCCCTGGAGCTCTGCCCACATAGTAGTGACACAGGACAAACTGTAAAAATCAATGAAAAAAAATATCATTTGTTTTGAGAAGAATTTATATTGATAGCTTTCGTATCCGAGGGCCCTCTTGATATACAATATTTTTGGTTTTGCAATCAGGGGCAAGGACATATAGGTTTCTTCGGGAACTAACCTGGAAGAAAGCGATGTAAAGCTGACCATGTGAGAAGCACGGTGAGCTAAGATCAACCCCTGCCAACTTGAGTGTCTGTCCCTGGGCCTTGTTAATTGACATTGATTGACTTTAAAATTCTGCTTATGGTTTATAAAGCCTTAAATAATCTCGCTCCATCTTATATATCGGAATGTCTGACACCTTATATTACAAATCGTAACCTTAGATCCTCAAATGAGTGTCTCCTTAGAATTCCAAGAACAAAACTTAAAAGAAGTGGTGAGGCGGCCTTCTGCTGCTATGCACCTAAAATCTGGAATAGCCTGCCAATAGGAATTCGCCAGGCTAATACAGTAGAGCACTTTAAAACACTGCTGAAAACACATTACTTTAACATGGCCTTTTCATAACTTCACTTTAACTTAATTTAACTTAATCCTGATACTCTGTATGTTCAATTCTTCATAATAACTATTCATGGTGGCTCTAAAATCCGTACTGACCCCTACTCTCTCTTCTGTTTCTTTTTCTGGTTTCTTTGTGGTGGTGGCCTGTGCCACCTCCACAAACTGAAAGCAAACAATGATGGATGGATTAAAAGGCAGAAGTCTACGTGACCATCATCAACAAGTCCTTCCGTGAGAACCCTAAATCCAAAGAGAACTGTTTAATTTATGTTAGGTAGAATGCCCAGAGGGGACTGGGCAGTTTAATGGTCTGGAATCCCTACAGATTTAATTTTTTTCTCCAGTCGTCTGGAGTTTTTTTTTTTTTTCTTTCTGTCCACCCTGGCCATTGAACCTTACTCTTATTCTATGTTAATTAATGTTGACTTATTTTATTTTCTTATTGTGTCTTTTATTTTTCTATTCTTTATTATGTAGAGCACTTTGAGCTACTGTTTGTATGAAAATGTGCTATACTGTATAAATAAATGTTGTTGTTGTTGTTGTTGTTGACATTGCAAAGCAAACTTTCACCGGAAACTGTAATCTCTTCAATTGAAAGGGCATGTCCGTCGTGATTAGAAGAATGCAAAGGATTAAAACCCTCTCACCAATGCCACATCAGACCGACTCAAACGGAGGCTGGCACATGAGTGAGGAGAGCCTCACCTGCTTCACCCCTCCCCTTAGCCCGCAGCCTCTCTTTGGGATTCGGGCAAATAAATCGCTACCACAAGCAAACTATGATACTCAGTGCAATGAGAGAAATCACAGAATTAACCAGAATGTTCAAGCAAATTATAGAAAACAAAACAATCTAAATCTGTTAGGTAGTTCTCTTGTGCTGTTGATACATACTTTTGTGTAAAAACACTGCTTGATTATTGTCTGCATCATTAATTTTCGTCAGAAATGGTGAGAATAGAGCTTCAGTAGAAATATGAGGCATCCAACAGCCTAACAATTCTTACATACTACAAACTAAAAAATTAAAATATTGCTTTTAAGCAGCTCTCCACAGCAGAAACACAGTTTGCAGCCAGAAGAAACAAAGTACCCTTCGAAAGTTAAGTAAGTTAAGATGTTTAAGAAAAAAAATCAAAACTTAGTGTCAGTAGGCTTTGCACTCTAGAAACCAAGTTACCTGAAATGGCAGCACATCGTCATCGCAAAACAGACTTAAGTTTCGAGTTTGGTATTTTTTCATCTAGCTGTTTTAGCCCTAGACCGTCCTGAAGAAACTGTAACACACAGACACACAGACAGATAGATACACACCAATCATCTTGATATTGATGTTTAGGGAATCGGGGGACCCTAAAACGTCAAGATCCATCGAAAACTGGAGATCGAAATTTTTGAAGATTCTAAATCTTTTGCTCCTCCCCCATAGACAAAAGTTTATGTTGTGGGATGGCGCAAAGCAAAAATTACACTGGGCACTAAATCAGCTTAAATGAAGCAATGTTGTATCGTGGAACATTAAACAGTTCAGGACAAGGATTATTACAATCTGTGCTCACATCACATTGATGCTCCGCTTAATACTGTAGGAGAAATGAGTCCAATAACTGTGTTATGATCGACAATGCTTTTATCTTTTTTTATTTTTTACTTCACATAACCCATTTCTGGTATTACTAAAATCTTGTTATTTTGTTATACCATATTGGGTACCTCCATTTTTTTGCTATTCAGTGTTGTGTGTTCATTGGGAATTTTACCTAGAAGGCACTAGGAGATGTGCCACATATGATGTCACTGAAGTGACCATGTAAAGGCCACTATGCGCATCTCTTATTTTTCCAAAATCTGGATATTTACAGTTTTCAGTACATTATTCTTTTGATGTTATTCTGGTGATCAAAGATTTAACTTTTTGATTTTCTGGTTTAGAGTTTAGAATTTGTTTGAAAGATCGTTTCGACTTCCCAATTACTAGTTGGCACAACTTCTTATGACTACCAACTCCTTATCATTAAAAGGCCTCTACGCCCCCAGCAGAAAGAGCAATTTAGAGTGTTGATTGGAAGGGCATTCACAGAGTACATAGCCATGTTCAGCTTTAGGTAAACAGAGCAACTTCTGTGCTCTTATTGTATATGGTACGTCTTTACTTTGTATTTAACATTTGTGATTTTGACAGAAATGTTTCACTAATCATAGCCAAAACTGAAAAGCTAATTGACTGATCCCCACACAGAAATTCCAGAAGCACTGCATGTTTATATCTGGAACTTCTTGCTTGCATAATCTTCAGTTTGATGACAGGACAGCAGTAGAAGGTCTGATGAAATAGCAGAAGTGGTGTGCACTGGTACATATTCTTGAAGTTGTCCATAGCATGATCACCATCTGGTGCTTACTGACTAATTTAAAATCCTAGAGACAAACACCTGCAGCTGGTCATCTATATACATGATTTGCTTAGCTTAATTTATAATGTAAGATATATTTAGATAATTGGAAAATACAGAATTACCTCATATCTACAACTAAGCCCAATTTAAAGCATCAAGATATGCATTGATAAGACAGTGCCTTAAGGGCAAACCTCCATACTGATAATAATGCACAGAAGGCCACAAATGTTCCAAAACATGGTGGCATTATTAAACATACCATGGGTATGAATACATACAGTGGAGAGTTCAATGTATGAAGAAAAAAGGTAAACGAATAAACATGTTGCTGTACTAAGTCTAAGTAACATGTGTGGGATTCCTCTGTATCTGGTAAGGTGGTTTACCCATTTAACTACTAGAGCACCAGACTATTAACGCTCTTTTTCTCACTCCTCATGTCTGTTTCACCACTCTTCCTCTTTCTAAACTCAGTCCTCTCCTCTTCCAAAAAGCTGCGTGTTTCCATACTCTCCTCCCAACTCAAAATTTGACAAGCTTTTAACCATGATGCAGCTTTTAAATAAATCACACAGTCACAGTTTTGTAAGAACTGGAGTTTAGTGGGGATTATGAGTGACAGAGAAACAGGCAGTGAGATGTAAGGCATAAAATGGTCTGGAAGAAGCAAAGTGTAAGCAGAAGTGAGTAATCAGTAACCAAGAATTGCTCAGAACTAAATCCCCAGAGCCATTTCAAAACTGGAATCAAAGTAAATATATATATGAGAGGGATGTTCAAAAAGTTTCCGCACTTTTATATTTTCGTTGGAAACAGTGAAGGCGGGAGGAATAGTAACTGGGCAGTAAAAAGTTGGTACGATGCTGGGAAAATTGCTTTGCAAGCGAAAGTGATTGCGGTATGTAGAAAAGTGATGTAATTTGCTTTTGAAAATCTTAATAAAATAGAGTTAAAAAAAAGTGGAAACTTTTTGAATGTCCCCTCATACAAGTGTGTATATATACAGTATATATATATATATATATATAACATTAGTTGTCAGTTATAATCATCAAAATTAAAAGAAATAAACATTTGAAATACATCAGTCTGTGTGTAATGAATGAATCTAATATACAAGTTTTACTTTTTGAATGGAAATACTGAAATAAATCAACTTTTCATAATATTCTAATTTTATGACCGGCACCTGTATATATATATATATATATATATATATATATATATATATATATATATATATATATATATATATATATATTGTCAGAAACTCGAGACAGTCATGAAAAGGTTTGGTGCAGCCACCCGTATAATTGTGATGTCAAGAGGACCAGGTGGGATCTCCCGTGAATGGTCTGCAGGCAAGGGAGAAAAAGAGTCAGTGCACTCTGTCACATCCAGGTATGTATCGGAGCAGCCCTTACTCAAGCTCTTTAGCTGCCTCCCATGTGCACGTGTTTTCTCCTAACTGTAGTAATCTTTATCTGATGGTGCTGAGTGCTCCAATGTTAAATATAGTCTGCTTCTTGAACAGAAGCAATTGCAGAGGCACCTAAGCACATTAATGCCAAATAATGCCATCACTTTAAACAAAATCATATCAGTTACAAGAAAAATATATTCAAAACTTCCAAAGATGTGAAAAACCATAATGCACTGTTCTAGAACTCAGATTTATTACAGTCACTTCCAAGTAAGCCATGAAATAGATTCCATAATTAGATTAAATTTTCCATTTCCTCGAAAGACACCAGGCTGGGATTTCTTCTTGTGATTTCTGTACTCCTGAACCATCAGTTGACCTTAAAGGGCCAGGACTACAAGCTACCTGCACTGTCAGTGGGGAAGCACCGTACCCAGAATTCCCATTTGGAACTAGGAGCCCTACAGGGATAAGGTATTGTCATTGTGGCCTGAGTGTGAATTTCATTTTGATCTTCCAAAATAGTTTTTTATTAGATTTAGATATTTTCACCCTGTGTTAAATAAATGTATTTATTTATTTAACACTTAAAAAACAACATCAAGGCTGATCAAAGTGCTGTACAATAAAACCCAACATATCAGACTCACAATAATCAAAGGGTAAATTAGAATAGTTGTTTAATACATATAATATGCCATCAAACATTGACCACTGTCTCACCAGTCTTGCATTTATGTTCAGAAATGAAAACTGCCCCACTAATAAACCATAAATACTATTTATCTGATACTGACCATCACCTGGAAGTCTCTTAATATTCTCAAACCCATTTCAATTCAGGATTTTGGTCAAAGCCTATACCAATAGTATTGGGTACAAAGCAGAAACTAGCCCTGATCACAACACCCATCCGTTGCAAGACTTTCTCAAACTCATAAACCTACACAAGGCTGATTTGGAATCATCAATCGACCTAACACGTAAGTGTATATGGATGTGAGTACCTGGATACAAGTACACACAAACACAAGGAGGCATGCAGGTTCCACAAGGGCAACAACCAGATTTGAATTTCATGGCCAGGATATCAGACCCATAAGGCAGCATTGCTAACAATTGCACCATCATACCACTGTGCTACAGATATTTCTTTATTTAGTTGGCACACATGCAAACTGTCAGCTGTGGGTGGTCAAATCCATATTCTCTTTTTATTACATCCTTCATTTTACAGTTTGCTAAAGCACATCATCAAATTCAATTTCACTGTCTCAGTGATACAGAAAAAATAAATTATATGACCATCATGCCAAGATTACATTTATTCTGAAATCCTAAAGTGGACATAAATCTTTGATGATTTAATCTGTCTCTAGTGTTTAAATTAAAAAAAAAGCTAGAGCTATCACAGCCAGAGATATTTTTTACAGACACAAGATCACCATCTCTTTGGCATGTAGCAGGATGAGTTCAGTTGATTGCTTGGGCAGTGACAGCGTGTTCTATGAATAACTCAGGTAGATCACTGCTTCAGTGACTTTGTGCCCCACGAAAGGGAGATGGCAGATGAAGCAGATTTTGTATGACAGAAAGGCCAATCCATTTGAATTTATTTTTTTAAACTCTTTTACACACTGGCTATAAATTTCTACAAAGTAGTTTCATTACAGTTCTGACATTATGTGAGTTTAATTGCATTTTTTCATTGTAGTGAAAATAATGTTTAAAACTATGTGCTCTTAAAGAATGCCATTTTTTGTGAAGGTGACCTGCAGTGCATCTTGAGGTTCAACAAGCAGGCAATGTAATGGAGGGTACATTAGGGGCCCGAGGCTAACACCATGTCCGTTTCAACTCTGTCGCAAAACAGCTTCCCACTGGGAGTTGACACTGACATTCACAGCTGGGCACATAAATGTTTATATAAGCATGTGAAGATGTCCAATTTGGGAGTTGACATTGGATTTGTGCTCAAGACATTGTGATGGACAAGGTAATTTTACAACAGAGTTTCGTACAATTATATTCTATTGATCCACTTTCTTATTTCTTTTTATATGATACCACACAAGGTGTAATACTAAAACACTAAGTTTTAAACCCACTCCTGATTTTAAGCAAAATGTATAAATCAAATGAAGAAAATGGCTTTCAAATTGGTTAAGAAAACTATTTCATTTTGACTCTTGTTAGATTATTAACCTCTGCCCCCACTGGCTAAGTAAGTGGAAAGGCAGATGAAAGAATGTTTATAGAAAAATTTTATACATTATCTTCATAAAAATCAAAAATTACTGTTATTACTATAACATTTAAACCGCATTCCAAAGAATCTTAAGAACACATTATTAGAATTTTAAGATGTCTTTCGACACCATCACTTCTGGATCCAAGACTCTGTTTACAGTATTCTTTAAGCTATAGAGTAGTGTTTGTAGATTTAAAAAAATGTTGCAGAAAAACACTCCAAACAGAAAATTTACTGGCAGAAAATTCAGTTTTGCTGGTTGGTCAACATCAAAATGAAAAAGTGCATCTATACTAATAAAAGGCAAAGCCCTCACTGACTGACACATTCATCACTAATTCTCCAACTTCCTGTGTAGGTAGAACGCTAAAATTTGGCTGGCTCATTCCTTACAGTTTACTTACAAAAGTTAAGCAGGTTTCATTTCGAAATTCTACACGTAATGGTCATAATGGTCGACCATGTTTGCCATTTTGAACTTTCTTATTTATGGCCCCATCTTCATGAAATTTGGTAGGCGGCTTCCCTGCGCTAACCAAAACCGATGTACATACCTATTTAAGTGGTATGACGCCACTGTCGGCCGCCATATTGAACTTTCCAGCATCACTAATTCTCCAACTTCCCGTGTAGGTAGAAGGCTGAAATTTGGCAGGCTCATTCCTTACAGCTTACTTACAAAAGTTAAGCAGGTTTCATTTCGAAATTCTACGCGTAACAGTCATAACGGTCGACAACATTCGCCATGTTGAACTTTCTTATTTATGGCCCCATCTTAACGAAATTTGGTAGGCGGCTTCCCTGCGCTAACCGAAACCGATGTACGTACTTATTTCGGTGGTATGACGCCACTGTCAGCCACCATATTGAACTTTCCAACGTCACTAATTCTCCAACTTCCCGTGTAGGTAGAAGGCTGAAATTTGGCAGGCTCATTCCTTACAGCTTACTTACAAAAGTTAAGCAGGTTTCATTTCGAAATTATACGTGTAACTTTCATAACTGGAACCTACTTATGTACATATATACCGGCCATAGCCTGCAGCTCGGTCGCCGTGTGAGGCTGAGTTGCGTCCCTCATTGTCACGCCTCCCACGTAATTGAGTGCGTGCCCATATAAGGCCGTCCGTCAGCGGCAATCCAATAGAAACACTCTGCCACTAATTATTTGCGGGTGAAGGACTGTGCTTATGCAGACAAAGATGAGATGGTCAGGGTGGTGTATGGCACAAACTCAGCGAAACTGCGAGGGAAACTTTTAAGTGTCGGGTCTTAGCTAACATTAAATAAAGCTGTGGACATCGCACAAGATAGCACAAGCACAGCTGAGAACCTTCGATGCATATACTCCGAGCGACTTACGTGAACTGACTGTGAACGCAGTACACAGACAAAAAGCAACAGCTCCAAAGAGCGCTGAACAAAAAACGCATTACACAATTGAGAAGGCAGCAAAAGAATATGAAGCGAGTGACGCATACAAGCATATTCATAAGTGCAGCTACAGCGGAAACAAAGCACATGGTGGAAAAGGTCAATGTCCAGTTAACAGTCATAACAGTCAACAACATCCGCCATGTTGGACTTTCTTATTTATGGCCCCATCTTCACGAAATTTGGTAGGCGGCTTCTTTGTGCTAACCGAAACCAATGTATGTACTTATTTCAGTGGTATGATGCCACTGTCGGCCGCCATATTGAACTTTCCAACGGTCTTTGTTACTTATGGACCCATCTTCAAGAAATTTGGTATGCGGGTTCCCAACTCTAACTGAATCCTACTTACGTACATGTATACGTCCATAGCCTGCAGTTCGGTCACCATGTGAGGCGGTGTTGGGTTCCCCATCCCAAAGCCTCACACATTATTGGCTGCCTGCCTATATAAGGCCGTCCATTGCTCCGATCTCTACATTCCCTTTCTTGCTTCGCCATGGGATTCACGTCTCCCTGCTGATAACTACAGCCTTTTTATTTAATCCACGGCTTCCCCGCTGTTTTATGGTTCGTTTATTATGATTATAATTATTGTGTAGGTATTTTAGACTTACTTTACATTGTTCAGGTACCCATTTCTTTTATCGTTCCCACCATACCCCTATTAACATGTCTATCAAGATGATCACCATCGATCAAAGAACTGTCACTTACCAAGTGGTTTTCGTGCCCAGAGATGGCACCTGCCTTTTCCATTCTCTTTGTTACATATTGCACGGCCATATCAGGCTCACTATTGATATCCGGCGGAACATTGTGTCTTATGAATTGAATGACTGGGACAGGTTCAGGGTGTGGATTAATGACAGTACAGGAGATAATTATACTACTCAGGAGCACTATAAGAGTGAAATGCTTCAGCCTTTCACCTATGGTTCTGCATGTGAGTTGATGGCTGCCGCTGAATTGTTCGGTTGTCGCTTTCAAGTGTACCGAAATGGCCAAATATTTTACACCTTTTGAAACCGCCAATGCCTCTTAAACATCTTAAGATTCACAGGTGACGATTTCAGTAGTGGACACTTTGATGTTTATGAATGTTTAAATTCTCAAAAGCGGGATGTGAAGTTATCGATGAAACCGGTTGTATGCTTACAACGCTTGACAGATGCCGAATGTCACTTCAACACAAGTCCTGCAAATACTGTCGTAATTGAAACAAACCATGAAACTCAAACTGGTTATGACAGCAGCAATCCAAGCTGTGAGATTTGAAACAAGATTACTTTTCACATGGCCATCTGTACGTTGCATGCTCAAGAGTAAGCTCAGCGCACAGCTTGGTCATATTACAACCGGAGGGCTGAACTGACAATGTGGTATACAAAGAGATCCTTAACAAATAATTATTGGTATATTTTCCCTCAGTTTAAAACGGGTTAATTTTCTTCTTAATAATAATTTTAAGGCAGTACTTCGCCGCTGCGAAGTGCGGGTATTTTGCTAGTCTCAAATATTAGTCAGTTGATTCTTCTGCTCAATATACTTTCTGTTTACACTCCTCCAGTGCTGCACAACTTCCACACGCAGTTTCCCCTGTACATCCTCGTTCTAAGTAGTAGTAATAATGGAAATTTTGGATATAAATATTATTTCACCGTGAGGCAGATCCTATACAAATGTGTAGCTTTGATTTGAATGTTACACATTGATTTGTAATCATGTACCATTAGTTTTTTCAGGATTTACATCAAAAGCAACATAGACTGAATCTTGGTTTCTATCAACTTATTGCATACAGAGTTGACTTTTAGACCCATGGAATAAAACTAAGAGTTTTAAGCAATGTACAGAAAAGAACAGGGTAAAAGAAATAATATCACCGACTATGTACACTCTATGTTCTGTGTGTGAGTGACGATTTACTGAACTGCACAAGCGTTTAAACTGACCAAGGCAAGTCATCATTCCTGGCTTGTGTTGTACATAGGAAGAGGGCTGGTACACCGTACTGAGACTTTCCTGTTTCTGTTTTGCAAAATGGGGTGTGGCATCATGCTATCATCTGACCTCAGAAAGAACACAGCAGTTGTCTGCAATATTGCACGTATTTTACACACAAAGTGGGATGCACCCCGTCCTCATTTTTGAAATATATGTACAAAAAGTGATTTGAGTGCACTCAAAAATTGAATCTGGCTAGATTTTGTATTTTTATCACATCACAATGAGTAAGGAGAAGCCTACAGAATATGGAGTAGTCTGTGTGTGCTTTTCCTAACTTTCCTTCGTCTACTTCAATGGTCATCTACATGAGGTGTTCATCTGCATAAACTGCAAGCTCCATTTCTCTTTTCAGTGCTAATCCGAAAAAAGATGGGTGCTTAAGAATATGCTGTTCACTACAGTATTATTACCAACAAATATCGACAAACAGAAAAAGATTGGTTGACTAATTTTCTTTTTTTTTTATAATGTCATGAAATTTCAATCCAATCAGTTGAAATTTGAGATTTTGGGGTATTTAATTTTTCTATGGGCGGTACGGAGGCGCAGTGGGTAGCACTGCTGCCTTGCAGTTAGGTGACCCGGGTTCGACTCCAGGGTTCTCCCCGTGTCTGCATGGGTTTCCTCCCACAGTCCAAAGACATGCAGGTTAGGCGCATTGGCGATTCTAAATTGTTCCGTGTGTGTGCTTGGTGTGTGGTACCCTGCCCGGGGTATTTTTCCTGCCTTGTGCCCTGTGTTGGCTGGGACTAGCTCCAGCAGACCCCCATGACCCTGTAGTTAGGATTTAGCGGGTTGGATAATGGATGGATAGTTTTTCTGTTGTAGGGTGGAGTTTTATCCCTAAATACTGATATATTGAAATATCATTTCTTAGTGGATACTGCTCTAGGTGTACAATCCTGCCATATTTCAACATTTTAACTGAACTGTTTTTGTTGATAAGTGAATCAGTCCATCAGGCAATCAGACAGTAAGTCAGTCTACTTTTCATTATAGACAGACAGACAGACAGACAGACAGATAGATAGATAGATAGATAGATAGATAGATAGATAGATAGATAGATAAGCACACCTCAGTCTTCCATATGGTTAATGCCGCTGTTAATACCTGAAACAAAGTGACTGTAATCAAAATGACATAGATAGACCATAAACAGTGTACAGAATAGATGCCTCTAAAATAGATTAAGATTAGAGGGCTTTATATATTTGTTAAGTTTTTAAAAAGTTTTATTAATTTATGAGTGACACATTCATTTACATATAATTTATGGACATTACACAAATGTATAGTTGATCATTTTTAACTTATACAGTGCCTACAAAATATCAAGTTGGTGTTCTCCTTTGCTATACCAACAAACTGAATACACAGGCAAACATGCTCAAAAAGACACTGAAAGTGCAGCATTGAGATGCTGAGTCATGTTAAGTCCAATGAGGTCCAAATATTGTTCCAAATTACAGTATCTCAAAAAAGAATTTGCTCCTTGGAAATTTTCACATTTTATTGATATAAAACATTTAATCATAGTTAATTAAATGTATCTTTTTTGGCACTGATCAAATGTAAAAGACTCATTGAAGTTCAATGTGAAAACATACTGTACCCCTATAAAGTAATCAAATTTAATTACAAATATCAAACAAAATATAATTGATCACATAAATATTCACCCCTTTCAAGTCAGTTTAGTAGATGCACCTTTGATAGCTATTACAGCCTTTAGTCTGTGTACACAGGTCTCTGTCGGCTTTGCACATTTGTAAACTGCAAATTTTCCCCATTCTTCTTCGCAGGACTACTCAAGCTCTGTCAGGTTGTGTGTAGATTGTGAATGAACAGCCTTTTTCAACTCCATCCACAATCTGAATTGAGATCTGGGATCTGACTCAGCCACTGCAGTACATTCATGTTGTTCCTGTGCAGTTTTGGGTGTATGTTTGGGATTGTTGTCTTACTGGAAAATAAATCTTCTCCCAACGTGCAACTGTCTTGTAGGCTCCATCAGGTCTTGCTCCAGGATTTCCCTGTATTTTGCTGCATTCATCTTATCATTAAAACTCTCAAGCTTTTAAGGGTCTGTTGCAAAGAAACATTCCCAAAGTATGAGACTGGCACCTCATACTTTATGGTGGGGATGGAGCGTTGTTTATAATGTGCAGTGTTTGGCCTACGCCAAACATGGCATTTAGTCTGATGGCTAAAATGCTTAATTTTGGTATCATCAAACCATAGAACTTTCTTCCATGTAACTTCGGACAAACTCATGTCATGTGCATTTTGCTCTTTGCCACTCACATAAAGCTGTCACAGGTTAAACACCCAAACAACAGTTGTTGTCTGCACAGTCTCTCCAACCAATCACATCTACTGGAGTACTTAATTCCTTCAGAGGTGTTACCGGTCTCTTGTTGGCATCCCTCATTTGTCTAATTCTTGCAAGATTACTCAATTTTTGAAGATTGCCTGCTCCAGGCAGATATACAGTTGTACCATACTCTCTCTATTTCTTAATGACTGATTTAACTAATTTAACTATTTTAACCTTAAGGATGCTGCTGCAATTGTGACCCACTGGGTTGGCCACTTTGAGCAACTGTTAGAGCTGAACCTCTTGCTAGGACGTTTGACATCTCTGGATCCACGGTTCTTGAGACTGATCCTCCAATTAGCTGTGGACCACATAGTCTCACTGAGATTGCACAGGTGGAGAACCAGCTGCAGGTAGGGAAAGCTACAGGGACCTTATTATCCAGGGTGAACTTCTTCAGGCTGGAGGTAAGACTGGCAATCTTTGTTTCAATTTGGGAGACTTACCTCATCATAACTGACTGGAAAAAATTACTTGTCATCCCTATCTGGAAAGGGAAGGGCAATCGCCTGGATTGCAGCAACTACAAGGGGATAACAGTGATCTTGGTGCCAGGTAAGGTCTTTGCAAGGGTCATGCTCAATGGGATCTGTGATCACTTGCACACCTACCAGAGAAATCATCCCGGCACTGAAGGTTTTCATGAAGTGCAAATGCGAATATCGGCAGAGTTTCTTTACAGTTTTTGTCAATTTTCATAAAGCGTTCGACACAGTTGATCAAGCTGGCCTGTGAGACTTCGCGGGATCTCCAAGAAGTTGCTGGATAAGATGGTCAGCTTGTACACTGGTACTATGAGTGTTGTGCAGAATGGAGAAAGAACCTCTGTGCTTTTCCCAGTTAATTCTGGGGTTCATCGGGGTGTCTTCTTGTTCCTACTCTGGTCAATGCTTGCATGGGCTGGATGTCAAGCAGGGTCATGGGGTGGCTGTGGGGCATCTACTGATGAAGAAAGATTCACTAATATTGACTTTGCCGACAATGCTGTGATCTTTGCAGAGTCAATAGAGGTTCTGATCAGGGCTCTCGATAGACTGAGCAAGGGGTCTGAGTGTCTGGGCTTGCAAGTATCCAAGATAAAAACCAAGGTGATGCCCGCATAACACTTGGCTGCGGCAGATAGATAGTCATTTCCAGGGGGTAGGACTGAACCACGTGTCTGCCTGGTGGGCTGCCAACCAGGATCACAAGCTGTTTCATCATGTGATGGGTGCAGCAACACGCTGCAGCAATGCATACTCCCCAGCCTGACCTGACTTGATCTCTTTTAACTGGACTTCAGGGGGTATTCTGTGATTTGGATATTTTCTTGTCTCCATCCTGTGACTTCTGCTTTTCAATCTTCTTTTTACCGTGTTACTTGAAGTGTTTGTTTTGTCTTCACTGTTTAGGTTTGGCCATGAAACTGACTCAACACAATCCAGCTTAGGGACATTAATACTACAATCAATTGAAAATAAAATGCTATACAATGCTATTTTAAGACGTAAACTTTTTTATAGCTGCTGTAGCCTGTCTATTTCATGACAAACATGCTCAAATGGATTGTAAACTGGCAAATGCACTGAAGAAAAAATCAGTTGAAAGTTCTTGGAGGTATTTTTGGACCTTCCTGATCTTGTGGCATTGGGCATTAGCTACAGAAAGAAAAGTGCAACTGGCAGATTGAAATCCAGCTTTAATTATCACATACATTGGAATACCTACAATGTATAGTGTAGCTGTTCTATGGTATACAAATGCTTCTCTGTTCATATTAAAGAACCCAATGTAGACCAAAAAATAAACTGCAATGTTACACATTCACTAGCAGGCTGCATTTTGACACATTACAGATACATTCATTGCCCACCCATAAGCATGAATATGCAGAACATGGGATGTGTTATTACAGTCCTCTAGTGTCCAATTTGTGTTTGTTTGTCATTATAATAAGATCTTGCTTTTTGCTAATAAAAATGGACCCCTTTTGAGTTGTTGGCTACAGTGCTACATGCAGTGTGGTCCACAGAAGTAGGTCGGCTGACTATAGCCTTTGGTATTCTTTACAAGTCACGTCAGCCTCCATTGGCACCTTTCCTCAATGACCTATTTTTAAGCAAAAGGCTCTTCAAAACTGAATGGTGTTTGCTAGCTGACCCAATCTCAACACTTGTAACATTGCTATAAAAGAATATCCCATCTAGTTTGTATATCCCCCAAATTAATACTGTATGACTCTGTGCCATGATTTTGAGTATTTTTGCCACAAAGTAAAATGTTCTCATAGACCTTGAATAATGGAGATTTCAGTCTGTGTCATGTAAATTATGTTTTTGCTTTCATTTGCATTTTTAAAATTTTAAAGAGTATTTCAAATAATAGTTAGGGCTCTGTCTCTGTTTAAACATTTTCCCTTCTTTTCTATGGAGTGTTTCAGCCTTAATATTGTTTTTCAACAAATTTTGTCACGTCTCTTGTTCTTCCACTGTGCCTATCTTACGTGAAAGATGTATAGGCACCAACTATTTTATTATTTTCACTTAGCTCTGTTTGTACTGTATAACTCCATTGATATCACTGTCTTAAGATAATACAGTTCCTTTTTTTTTGGAAATTTTATTAATTTTATTGCAATCATTCCATTCAAATCAATCAATTTTTACAAAAAGTAGGATTAAGAACAAGTCGACCCCCACCCCTGAGAGAGAGAGCATGGCCAACGGAGTGAAACTTAAGGCTTGTAAACATACCTAAATTGATGAGTTTGATAAGGCAATAGAGATGAAAGGAGAAGAAAAAGAAATGCAGAAATAATTGCTTCCTCTGTGCTTTAAGAACTTATTCTAAAATCTTATTGATTAGATCCTGCCATGTTTTGAAAAAAATCTGTACAGATCCTCTAACTGATTTTTTCCAATTTCAAATAGTATAAAACATCAGTTTCCCACTGACTTAAAACAGGTGAGTGAGGATTCTTCCAGTTTACCAAAATCAGTCTGCGTGCCAAAAGTGTAGTGAATGCAATCACAGTTTGTTTGTCCTTCACTTTAAACCCATCTGGAAGAACCCCAAACACAGCTGCTAATGGGTTAGGAGGGATTGTGAGACCAAGGCTGTCTGAAAGGTAATTAAACATTTTGGTCCAGAATGAGGTTCATTTGGTGCAGGCCCAGAACATGTGACCCAGTGAGGCTGGGACTTGATTGCAGCGTTCGCAGGTTGGATCTTGCCCAGAAAACATTTTGGAGAGTTTTAGTCGAGACAGATGTGCTCGATATATAATTTTGAGTTGTATAATTGTATGCTTTGTGCATATGGAGCTCGAGTGAATTCTCTGCATTGCTATTTTCCACTCCTTTTCTGATATATTAATTAAGATCTGTTTCCCAGTGTCCTCTTGGATCTTTGAAAGGGAGGGACATAAAATAATTTTATATATTGCAGAGATGGTGTCTGAGTCCTTGAGACTGAGCAATATTTTTTCCAGCATGGACAAGGGTGCAAGATGAGGCAAAAATACAGTTCCTTTTAAGAGTAACTAGCAAAGAGTGTTTTCTAAATAAAAACATTTGCAGAACCTGCAAAAATTAAAATTCTTATGTTCATGCTATGTCATCATCCAGTTACTGTGATTGGAGGTTAAATTCTGAAGTTAGAGCTTTTTCCCTTTGAGGTGTAAAAACTCTTCAAAATAATTGATTTTGTTTTGGCCTTGAATTTATTTTTCAGGTTTTCAGAATTGGTTTTGTGAAGCATGTACTTACGTTGTTTTTGTGTGTTATAGTCAGTATAAGCATGTTTTTGCACTACTTTGAAAGACTTATGCATATATGCCTTTTGTTGAATTTTTAGTTTACATTTACTACAAGTCAGTACATTTCTCATTACTTCACTGATAGAATTCATTCTTCACTGAGTGCAAAAAGCTGGTCAAGGTCAATCACAATAATTTATAAAAATCTGTGGGACCCAACAACGATACATCGGTTTTTCATTTTTGCTTCAAGTGATGTCAGTGTGATTTTTTTTCTTTTTTTATCTTTTTAGTACATTATACAGATATATAAATTGTTGTTCAAATATGCTTTCAGTAAAAGTGAGCCACAATATGCAGTACAAAGTAGAAAAATGTAAATTATTCACCTGTGCATTTGAATGTTTTGGATGTTAATTTCTGGTAAGGGGGAAGAGCATTTCCTAATCTAATGTATGAAATTTGTAAGGTCAGGTCTTTAGATACTGATAGAAGAAGGAACGAAAAGAAGCCACCAGGTGGATGACAATAAGGATCACTGGAAAAGATCTAAGGATCCTGGAAAAACCACAAAAGAGTTCTAAGCCATCTGCTAAGGTAGTATGAAGGAGGTAGTCTAACACACAGAGTGATGCAGTGAGTCAAGTGATTCAAACATAGAGACACATGCTGCATGTATGCAAAGCCTGGTGCATGTCCAGAGTCACTACAGTATATACAGTACCTTCATCTTTCCTCTATAGAAGGGGAGGAAAATGCAGCTTGTCCAAATGTAGTTTGTGCACGTTTGTTACTGACTTCTGTGTGCTTTATGAAATGCTGAATAGATGCCATCAGACATTTCCTTCGATGATAAGGTGAAGCTCTTAGGAATCAGCTGTCTCTTTCAATTCTGATTAAGGTGCATCTCCCTTTCCCAGGATCTGGAAACAGTAATTTCATTTTGTGACATTCAGCACCAGCCTGGACATGAAGGCATGTTTTTAAAAGATGTTCCTGTCAGATCAAAGTAACTGGAGGCAGTTGCCTTAATTTCTATCTCAAAGACTAGGCGATCCAGATAACTATGGCATATAATCCTGAGACGCACATATATCTCGGCCACTAAGTGTCAAAACTAAAATGCAAAACAAGACAAACACAAACAAAAAATATGGTGCCATCTTATTTACTAATTTTCATATGGTTCCATTTTTTTTTCTCTTTCAAGTGCCATTTTGTCATGTCCTGAAATAGCATTAACTAGGGTCAAGCAGTATGACAAAAATCCTGAAATTCGTAACACCACAAATAATACCAGAAGCCTAAAAATATACTGTAATGATTCATAAGTATGCCATACACAAAATTCAAGTATACAAATATCTGTGGGGGCACATATAGATTTCATCTACAAGTTCAACAAAGAATTTATCTACTAGCAAAATTAAAGTTATCTGAAGTGAGCAGTCAAACCCTGCTTCGTTGAGTTACCAGCAAAACAAAGCATTGATGCAGTGTGAAATTACAGTTTGGCCTAACTCAATGTAGTTGATCTGAAGATAAAATAGCTCAATCATCAAAATGTGTACTCTGGCAAACCAACAGAGAAGGTCCTCAAAATCTCACATCACAGACCTCTTAGACTAGCTTTCAATATTATTTTAGAATCTTCTGATAACATTTGTGACTAACTCTTAAAGGAAAGGTCAAAATCTTAGAAACTCTCCCAAACACAAAAGGAAAAACAGATTTGTTAATTTCATTTAATTTAATTTAGTAATGAATAATTAATGTAAACAAGACATCAACAATATTTAAACAGAGGAACAGCAAATTATTCATAAAACAAAATTAATAATCCAACAAAGAGAGAGAGAAAAACAATGGATGATAACAAAAGGACCAAAGAAATACACAAACAGTAATTTAAAAGGAGAAACCAAAACTCATATTCTAATGGCCTGTAATCTTATTCCAATGTGTTTAAATAAAATGATTTAAACTAAGCAAATCAAATACCACATTTTTATTCATAAACATAATGATGTAATTAAGGTTACTGTGGATTTGGCCCTGGGATTTGTACCTATGCTTCTGTTAGTTTTTGTACAATGCCATTTATATTATTCTAGTTCTTTGCTAGTTTAATTTATTCCTCTATGTGTCCTGCAGATTATACAGTATTATGCACTTTGATGGTAAAGGTGATTTATTTAATTTCCTTGAAGCACCTGGGGCCTCATGTATAAACAGTGCATATGCACAAAAATATTGTGTATGCCCATTTCCACGTTCATAACACGATGTATAAAAACTAAACTTGGTGTAAAGCCAAGCAAAATCTCTTGCCAGCTTAATCCATTGCGTACGCAAGTTTTCGGCTTGGTTGTGCAAACTGGTGGCACCCAGCAACCATCCAGTGCTACCGTTCCTGTGGGGTTTTCCTTTCTTTTTTAGATCCACATCCCTGGCACAGCCTTATCAAATACACTGAAATTAACCACAGTATCGTTTATAAATTTAAGGCATCTGATTGTAATCAACCTGTAACAATATAATGGTCCATGGAATGGTCAAACTATTCCAAATACCATAGCTGCTTTAGCATTGTTACTCTCAGTGTACCACTCAGAGTATTTTAACCCACTGTATCTGCATGTGGAATCACAGGTATACAGCAGTTGATTGGAAAGAGGATTATCGGAATACAGCATCGAGCACACGCTGCATCAGCCGATGCGCACAGTCTATTTCAACTTTACCCATACGGCAAACACTTCAGAGCCATTCCTTTAGGGACCTCTCGGTTCAGAAACAGTTTCATCTAAAGAGCTCTAAACGCACTCAATCAGTCCATCAAGTGCCCCTTGTAGAACTGTTTGTACTTACTGTATAAGTACAATCACCTCACTATAAACTTGCACTACAGCTGGAATATTGCACAACCTGAGCCACTTTATGAACCTTTTGCACTATCTGCACTATATGTACATGTATATTGTAGTTATGCTCTCATATCATAAATGTTTCAATGTTTTTTTATCATATTATTATTATTGTTATTAGTAGTAGTAGTGTTATTTTATCATTTTATATGAAAATATGTTTATGGAGGATTTGCATATTGAATCTCATTGTACCATAAAATAAAAATAAAAGATTTCAATTCAATTCAGTACAAGAGAGCACAGATTTACAGATGATAACGACTGGCTTATAAGTTGATTTAAATTTTCTAGCGCTATCTTCTTGGAGCTCTTGATATCATTTTTAAGATGAAATGCAGTAAAGTATGTTTATTACATTATACAGGTACATTTTTAACTTAATTTAAATAATGCATGCTGTAAATAATTAAACGTGTGGGCACGGTGGAGCAGCAGTAACGATGAGCTGGCACCCTATTCAATGATTGTTCCTGTTTTGCACTGTATGTTTGCTGGGAGTGGCACGACCCTGGATGGACAGATAGATGAAATAATTAAACATTTACTACAAAGATATTTCAATGTTCCTTAAAAGTTCTGAACAATCAACTTTCTAAGCTTACAGATGGCTTGACATTTATTACAGAGCTGATTGTGTGGCGATTGATTACTTGGAGAAAGAAAAGGAAGGGCAGGAATTGGGGGTTAGAACATTTGAAAGAGACAGTACTGCTGGAATAAATTATTTCATCAAGGGTTGCACATAGTGCAGCAACCAACTTGCGGGAAGCAGGAACAATCTTTGGACGGGGCGTCAGCTCATCACTACCACTGCGCCACCGTGTCCCAATGCTTAATTCATGCTTTAATTAATTTCATCATGAAAATGATATTAAGTGTATATCTTTATATTTAAATTGTTCAGAGAGCTATAATATCATGAATGTAATGTATTCTGTGTCCTGTCAGTGTAAGAGAAAGCCCATTTAAGAAGCACGTATGATTCACACACATAGAGTACATAGATGAGCACATAGAAGAACACATAGAATACAAAGTTACTGAAATCTAACAAGCTACTTTAGTTATGATGGGATTTTTAGAAACTAGTAAGTTAAACAATTTTAAGATGAAGTTTATGACAACCTGAAATTAAAGTTGACATTTCAACCTTTTTTCCACTGTGTCCATTTTATTTTTCTTTTCTCTGTACCCTAATAAGCTTCCATATGACATTCAGTGAATTACGACTCGCATTTGCACGGCGACTTTGATATCTGACCACTTCTTTCTAATTTCGGGCACTGTGCGACTTTCTGAACTTGAACTTTCGAGTTTCTCCGCCACTCTATGTCATTCGATCAACTTCCTTTTGTTGTTTATACCACTGCTTAAGCCCACAAATAGTAAATATTTTCCTTGCCTCCACTTGGTATTCACTGAAATTCTTCTTTTTCCCCATGCTTTTGCCATTGTCATTTCACAGAATGCTGAACTTAAGGGGCTATTTATAATGATTTGCATTTTCAAAGAGGCGTAATTCTGGGAGGAGTTGGGGTGGGGTGACAGGCGGCTGCATGTGTGTTACATTTCATGCTGACTGGGATTTATGTAGTGGAAGAATGTGGAAGTTGGCATACGCCCAGATTTATTCATCTGAATATTTTAGTGCATATGCACATTTCTGGTTTTGTCTGTATGCCATGTTTTAGTGTGAATTCTATGTGCAGCATTATATATGAGGCCCCTTCTGAGTATATAATGTTCTTTAAGCTACTATATCTTTGCAGTATCATTAATTTTTAAAGTTTCTTATCTGTCTTCTATATTGCCTTTTGCTTTTGTGAATTCTTTTGTGGTCTTTGACCTTCAGGTTTGCCTTTTTTAGTTATTCTTCTTTTGGCATTGTAATTATGTTTTTGATTTTTGGATTTGAAATTTTTAATTTTATTCTCTAGGCTTTGTATTTTTGTTTTTTAAACTTAGTTCTTTTTTCCCTTTTTTTCATTTTGTATATTGTTTAGAATGTTACACTCTTTGGTTCTTGATTTTGAAATTTGTATTTTTGAATTTGAAACTTTTTGAATTCTTCTTTTTTTTCTAAGTTGCTCAGTCTTAAACTTCACCAAAGTTTATGAAAACTAGATAGCAATTTAACGATACAGTCATGAGCTTGATGTGACTTAATATTAGTGTTTTTTCTTGCTAGAATAATTGTGGATATCAGAATTAAGTGCAATTAGTTGAAATTTGTGTAGAGAGAAAAAAAATATTACCTCCAAATGCAAAACCTAAATATAACACATCTAATAATTCACTCTATATTCCCAGAGTTAGTGAGATTTCTCTACATATAGCCTATAATTTAATGTACTCAGTACAGCTCAGTACTTTCAATATTAATTTATTTACTAAATCAAAACCACCAATATTCCTGCGACTGCCTGAGACAGCAAAAAATTTAAATCTTTTTTGTTTTTTTCTAATGCATTGCAGGTGCAATTCTTGCATTCCTCACTTGAACTTCTATTGCCTGTTTGGTTCTGACTTTACTAGATCTTTATCTTTTCTTTAAAATTCAATACAATCACCCTTAAAATAGCCTGTAGAGCCAGAATAAGGCACTAGTGTAAATAATCATGTTTCCAACATTCATCTCCAGCCAGACAAGAATATACAAACTGCACTCAACTTTTCTTGATTATTTTGCTATACATCTCATCTGCTTTTGAATAACTTTCTTTTATACTTTGTGGGAATAGAGGAGTAAAGACCCTGTGATATACATTAAGCAATGTACAGTATATATGTATTTCACTGAGGTAAACCATTAAATGACCAATAGAGCTGGGTATTGGCACTGATGTCCCAATTCAATTTGATTCGATTCTGATTCACAATGCCCTGATTCGATTCAATATTGATTTTATCCTGACTGAAATAGCATGCTCTGATATATTTGAAGTGGTGGTTATTATAAACTAATCAAATATTGCTTCTTAAATAATAAATGTTATTCAATAACCTATTCATGTGTTACAAAACTCCATGTAGACACCCTTCAACTAAATTGTTAGCTAAATTTACTCCCCTACTGGACATTTAAAATAATCTTGAATTAGTCAAAATTAAAGATATAGTGGGAAGATTTGTGTCTTTTTATAATTCTACAAGTTACACATATCTTCAGCATATCTTATAGCAGTCACGTTAATCAGTCTTGAAGATGTAACCTGACAGTCCTAAGACATAAAGGAAAACTTTTAAAATGAGGATTTAGAGCTAATACTTGACAGCTGCACTGAATGAATGGTAAAGTGTAACGAAATCTTCCAGGGGTTTGCTAAATGCAGTGCTTAGCACACCTGTAACATATTTCACTGCAAATCACCCATACAGCTCCACTTATGCTAGATACTACAGGACAGTTTAAGTGATCAAGTTCAGTTTGCTTTCTTAACCACCTATGTTTTGATACTGTGACATCTCTTGCGATTCATATATCCATGCTCATTAACACTTGTGGCAATGATCTTTATGTGTGTGTCGTCAATTAATCCAACATGAATGCAGCTTGCTTTAATACCACATCACATAGCAGTGGTGAGGAAATGTACAAACCTATGTATTATCTCACACTTTGTAAGAGAGTTTAAAGTTTGAAGCAAAATGTAAGAAGTGGTTCATTGTGACATTCCCAAATCTTTGCTAATGCAAAGCTGAATTTTTTCCGTGGCTAAAAAACGTAACATTACGTTTTCCATTCCATCTTTGTCAAATTAATGTCTCTTTATGAATTCATTGTTGTCTAGTGTTTCCAAAACATTATGTTTTTCCTGGAATATTTGTGCTAATCTCTGACTCAAACCTGTCTTCTGGCAGCTCGTGGTGAGTTAGGAAAACTCACAAGCTCTTCTAAATCCTGGTGAATTTAGGAGTAGTTTCGTAATTTAAGACGTTTATAAAATGCTATAAAATGCTATTATTCCTTCCACTAAGCATACAACCAAATTTGTCTCATTCTGTGATTTTTGAAGCAGTTACCACAAGAAAGAGAGAGACAGAGAATATAGTTTATATTCTAATACTGTATGATGCATATATTAATTTTCAAAAATATCCCACTATAATGCACTCACATTAAAAGAAAAAGAATTTAAAAATAAAGAAATAAATGATCACTTAATTTGATCTTAACTTTCACTGGCATGCTGAGCCTTCTCTTGTTATGGATATTTGATCAATTTATTGTGCTTTTTTCTGGTTTACAGAGGTACTCGTTATAGTTTACAGTGCTCAGGGGCAAATTCATGGTTGCCATTAATAGAAAAACAGTAAAATATTTCTTTATCATAGTGTATGGTAATATATTCATTCACACAACAAGTGAATGATCACAGAAACTCACTACTCTGATTTAATTTCTAATTGAGGAAATATTTGATACAATCTAATAAACAGTGTCTGAAAAGAAACCATCTTCCATATGCTGCCACTTTCAAGTTTATGAAAAAATAATTCTTACCGCCAAAGAGAACTTTCCAAAACCTTCCCTGTATCTGTATGGTAGTATTTAGTCAGGATAAGAATGACCTAAAAATGAAAAAAAAATATATATATATTAATATAGTGAGTTTTAGAAAGTTAAGAAAATCACCTTATTGTAGAAAATCAAAATATATCAAGGCTTACATATATACCTTATAAGAAATATGAAAGCAGTATTTTTATACAGGTTGCTCATTTTCTTTCTGTATTTGCTGTCATGTAGTTTCAAATAAATCAGATGTTTTGTTTTCATCTCCTTCATTGTTAACTGAACATTTTAATGTTTAGTTAACAGGAAATCTACGTTTGTATATATGCAACCAATGACATTGATTACTTTTTACCTTGATATGAGAAATATGATAATAAATGTTGTTAAGATTATCTTCTTTATTGTCACGGTTTAGCTTTTTAAAATATGAATAAGTGCTCTGAGCTTATACTGTATGAAGAGCACTACACAAAAATGAGCTGAACCGATGTAAAATATGGTATCATAATCGGTAGGAAAAAAATGATGCATGCCTTTAGAAAACAAACCCCTGTTAACTTCTGAGTATCAACTTAACCATTGGTTAAGCTCTTCTTGCTTACTCATATGATTAAATGTTTGTTCTCCCTTCAGTTACTACTGTAGGTTGTTAAAACCTATTCACTTTATGGAATTTCATACCACTTTGGGTTGGATTTCATACCAACCTTGGGCACAGTTACAGTTCATAGAAACAATTCAATTCATACTATTCATAGAAATTATTTATGCATCCTTCCATTCAGTTTTTAAACCCAATCGCTTAGGTGCAGGGATATGACAGGTTGATATCTACCTATGGTAAATAACATCTGGCACAGTAACTACCAATGAATAAGGTGTCAATGCTTTGCTAGGCACACACACATGCACATACACAGACGCATTCTTTGAAAGATGACAAATAATTTAATATTAATGTCTTCCCTGAGATGTCTTTTGCTCTCAGTTGAGCCAGAGGAAGCAACAGAAATACACCCTCAAGACCTACCTTACAAAAATAGCACTAACATTAGCTGGGAGACCCTTGCAATGGAATGTACTCTTTGCGACATAGATAAACAATGACAATGGAAAGAGAGGGAAGAAAACCCAGATTTCCAAACAGAACTGCAATCTGAGATCTCAAAGGTATCCTTGACAGGGATCATTCTGTTTTCAAGGGATGTCCGATGACGATTGAAGGTTAACATTTTTCTTCCTGTTTTTCATTTAATATCTTGCCTGATTCGAATTGTTGTGTGTTTACAGGTACAGCAGAAAGAGTAAATAATGCATTTTTCCCAAATGAGAAAATGATTTCCTCAATGGCTGAAAATGCCTTGCAAGAGAAGTAGCAAATTCAGAATTACTGGCTCCCACCCGAGAGATAATAAAAGCAAGGCAGAGATGGCAAATGATGACTTCAGAGATGTTTCAAAGATGGAACAAATGGATCTTAGTTAAAATTCAGGTCAATGTTAAGGAATATGCATTGTCTTATCATTTGGAGGTGATAGAAATAGTTGACAGAAATCAAAATAACTAAGCCAAGTATCCCAGGCTGAGCTGGCAATTATGCAAGAAGCAGATCTGTCTTTACATGATACTCAAGTGGGAACTACTCAAATTTACAAAAACTTTACGGCATACGGAAGCTACATGAATGGAAAAAATGTGAAATCATAAGACTAGTGTGCAGAAATCTGAATATATAATTGAAACGGACAATAGAAAAGAAAACAGCTCATGTAACTTTTTACACTACTTGTAAACTGCAACACGCACCAGCATGAGTTAACTTTAAAAAAGAGTCCACTAAATACATTGTCAGTTATAAGATTTTTACTTCTTCCTCTCTTCTTTACTTATTGGCGATAAAGCTATATACTCAGACAGCAATATTAAAGCTTAATGGCACATAAATTTGTCTTTCTTTCAGCAGAGCGGTGCTCTGTACCACTGGGAAATTAATAAAAAATGCATGGAGATGTGGAAAGAAACTAAATGTGAAACTAAACTGAAATTTAATAGATTTAGCATAGAGCTCTCATTTCCTGTGGTGCGCGTCAGGAGATTTCTATTATCTCTGGGTTTTTTAGCCAGCTAATTGATAACTGTCTATAAATACTTATTTTAAAGCTATCAATTTATCTGTTTGATGTTGCTTTTGATTTAAACCAAAAACCAACTTTTCATGAAACATTTGTCCAAAAACAACAGTAAATGAAAAAAAAATTAAGGAGCGCAATTAAAAAATAATAAATAAATTGACATCTTCCCAAATTAAACTGCAAAGATGCCAGGCCAGTTTTCAAAACAGTTTCAGGAGTAAAGCTCAAGCCTCTGCATTCACATTGCTGACAGACAGATGTGCTTGATTTGTTGCAGCTTAGCAGCTGCCGCAGCTGTTGTAAGAAGTCAGCATTGGATGGAATCCATTGTGGTCTGGACACTACCACTGCTCTACTTCACATTCCAAATGATTTGATACTGCATGCTCCAGTCATTCTCTGAAACCACAACATCCTCCTGAAGCAGTATGTTAGCTTGGCTTCTTCTCAATTTGTTCCTACTCCTTGATTTCTTCGAAGGAAATTAATTCTCTGCATTCTTCCTCCTGTGGTATTGCCCACGGTCTTGTGATTTTTCCTTTCTTTTTGTGACTATCTGCTTGCTTCCTATTAGCTACCTGTTTCTTAACAATATCTGTTTATACATGAAAATACGGATGCACCTTAACTATGAACAAGCTGACCGTCTGTCTCAGTGATGTGAAAGTGCTATTACTGGCAAAGTCTCATCAATCCACCCACTTATCTATTTTCTGAAACCACGTTTTCCATCCTAGGCTCATGACAGTATCGAGCTGAAGTTGCACTACTGCTTCACACAATAAAGTCATCATTTTCCAATTGTAAAAAATAACCTTTCCTATTTAGGCTCATGGATGACCAAAGCCTATTCTGGAAGCATCAGAAACAGGAACCAACACCAGATGTGGTATTAGTTAATCACAGGGCATAATAACATATGAACCCACATTCATTCAGTACACAGTTACCTATTCAACTAAAGTACACATTTGGAATGTGGGTGTTAAGTCAAAGTAGCCAGAAGGAAATGTTTAAATGAATAATCCAAGTTTTGAACCCAGCACTCTGAAGTTGTAAGGCATCAACACCAACTCAGTAAAATAGATCTGAAAGCCAATTCTTGGAAAAGTGCCAAAAGCAGGGAGGTCATTTAGAAAGTCTCTCAACCCAATGTGATGCTAAGGATACACAAAGTGCCAATTATGGGAATGGAATTTATTACAGACAAAAGCAAGTAACTGGAGGAAACAACACAGGGAGAAACCAGTGTCAGAGTAATAATAGATATATCAATCACCTAACACTTCTTGTTCTTTCTTTTCATAAGTTGTTGGGGAGTACTTGATCCACCCATGTGTATTCCCTAAATTCTACCTCAAGCACAGATTAAATCCCTGCAACTTCCTCTCCTATCTCAATCTCTCTTCCTCTGGGTCAGTAGCCACCCATCTATCTACTACTTCAGTGATTCAACTGTTCTCATAGGTCTGCATTACTCCAGTTTCTGATAGGAAGGTCTTTATAAAACTCCTCCTAAGGTCAAGCCTGGTCTGGTCTGATTAACTTTCAGGTTCAGGCCACCTCTGTTTTTACTTAGCACTTGAAACCAGAGATTCAACCAAAGCTCATCTGATAAATACACAGTGTTGTTATCAATGTAAGCAGAAATTTAGAAGAGTTCATATTAGATAATACATGTTATACCAATGACCCTACAGCAGTATTGTAAACTTTTAAGTGATGTTTTACTTGGTGTTTATACTTTCTATCATTATGATGGTGCCATCACCACATCACCATTTTGGATTTCTGTTTTGTTTGCAGGTAGCAACATTTTGTTCAACCTTCTTATGGGCACGAAATATATTTTTGTATAAAGATAATAAAAAGCACACTTGAATGAAGGGCAGTACAGTGTTAGCACTGCTGCCTTGCTGTAAGAAGACCAGGGTTCACATCCATGTCTGTGATGGTTTCCTCCTGGTGCTCTGGTTTCCTCCCACAGTCCCAAGACATGCAGGTCAGGTAGACTGGTGATTCTAAATTTTCCCTATCATGTAGCTGGAGTGTGTATATGTCTGTGTATGCCCTGTGATAGACTGGCACACTCCCCAGGGATTCTTCCTGGCTTGCGCCCATTGCTAGTGCCCCCAAGACACTGTTCTGAAAATGACTTGAATGAAAATAAGCAAACAATATAATAAAGAGTTACAAAAATAAGGGGGTAGGGCACCCCAAAGATAGTATACAAATTATAAAGGAGCAAAAGAAAAAAAAAACACAATAGTTTGTAACATACATCCATCCATTATCCAACCCGCTATATCCTAACTACAGGGTCACGGGTCTGCTGGAGCCAATCCCTGCCGACACAGGGCACAACATTCATAAAAGAAAGAGAGTGAGCTTACACTTTTACACAGGCAGTATACAAATGATAAGAAAAAAAATTAAATCCCAAGGAAAAAAAGGGAAACTTATTAACTACAATGAAATATAATGAATAAGAACAGAAACACTGAATATGAAGATATCTATGTGGAGACTAGTACTTCATAGGATATGAAATTGCTATATTGTAAAACAGAGCGTGAAACCTTAAAATACAGCTGGTTTAAATTATTAATAACTAGGGGGCTTTGCCCTCTGCTCGCTTTGCTCACCAACCCCCCCGCCTACACTACACACCAGCAACTTCACATCTCTGTTACTCACGTATGTGGATTTCAGTTTTACCAAACAACAAAACTTTTAATTCTCGCGGATAGGGCTCTTCATTGGGAAGAAACACTACTTTTCCCTGAATGGCAACATGAATTAGACGATCTACAAGTCTCCAACTTAAAGTTTAAATCCGAACAATATATTTAATCTCTTTTCGCTGTTCTGTTTATTTTACCGAGTAATAATTTCCGATTTGTTTACGCTAATGCGATCTTTACTATTCTTTTTTTTGAGACTTTCGAATTTTCGTACTTCCATTATCTCTAACCTGCTCTGCAAGTGTACTGCGCCAATGTTTTTGAATTCTTTACGATGTTTTGCTTTGTCATCTACTCTTTGTCTTTTGTTTCCAACCCCAGGCGTAGTTAAATCTCTTGGCACAATGACTCATCTCGCTGGACGTGAAAGTTCTCTGAGAAAATCACGTCTCATCTCCTTCCAAGATTTTTTTTTTATAATAGAGAGATATCTTTATTGTGGCTTACAGTTTATTGAAAAGAATACATCAATGTGTTAACTCACTGAAAGTACCTATGCAACAGTAGAAGACCAAGTTATCCAAAAGTGTCATACCGCATATTTGTCAACATATAGCATTGAATCACATAAGGATTACAAAACAGGAATACTAAACCAGAAAGATACAAACTTTGTTAAGTGCGAGTGTCAAAACTGCTTACCTAACATAGCACCTTTCATAATATATTGGAGAAGTAGTTTGTTCCCTGTTTTATATTTACATGGATCAATAAATATACAATTCTCCAGTATTTCTTCTAGATTGATTTTAAAGTTCTTTTATTATAATAGTTTTGCAGATATTTCGGCTTGATTGTACTTTCCTGAAATAAAATTAATAATAAAAAAAAAATATCACTTTTATAGTGTGATCACTTCATGTGAAACTTCTTTACCCATAACACCCACACAGATCACCTGACCATTCCCACCTCCTTTCACAATTTACAACCTATTTAAGGCACTTTCTTTAGTAACCTTCTTCTCTGCAACATTTGCAAATATGTATTTAATAATGTGTCCACATCTGGGACATTAAGTATAAGCATTTGAATATAACAAAAAGTGATTCCTATCTGTACAAAGAAACATATTCTATTACATTATATCTCTTCATTCTACACTGACAAGGTAGGTGACCTGCAAATGTTTTCATTGAGCATGCCAGAGCAGTTACAATCATAGACTTTCAGTTCAATTGATCACAGCCATATTGATCCTTTAGTCCATTATGTTTCAAAGACACCTTTTAAAAACACAAGAAATCAGTCACATTCTCAAACTTGGCTTACAAATTCCAGTACGGAACATCAGTTTTATTTTTTTTTTCTAATGGCTACCATTCAGACTCACTTCACATTCTTCATCTACCATGGGTTTTTGCTCCCTTACTTAACCTACCAAAAATATCTTTCCTATTACTTCATTTTAGGCACACACTTGGTAAAACCTCTGAAATGTAAACATGTTGTTTTTTATTGTGTTTTTATTAATGTCATGTAAATGATCCGTTATCTATTTTTACCTTTTTAGAGACACAGCCTTGCTCTAATTCCTGTGATAACATTCCCCCAAAGTCACACGTTTGCTTCAGTATATCATACTGCAATGATGTTTAAGGTGCAAGGTAACTATGATGTTGTGATGTCACTACATCAGCACATTACAGAGATGGTAAACACACTGAGCTACTGGAGCTAGAGTTTGATCTGCAGTTGGGGAACAAGTCGTGATAAATACTAAGAGTGAAGACACTTTTGATATTATTTGTAATTTTGACTGTTTCATTGACTTGTGCTAACTACAGGTAATTTTTAAACAATATTAGGTCTTTTGCTGTTTGAAATGAGTAAAAGGAAGATGTCAGTAAACTTACCAAGTCAGCTGTGACAGCTTTCATTTTTTTGTGTGCTTTGAATACATAATGCATTTTTAACTGAATGATTTTAATTTAACAAGTCCCTCCAAATTTAAATTTTCTATTTTTTGGCTTCTCTGCCTTTTGGTAACCAGCCTGTTCTGTTTCATTCAGAAAGAAACTGGGCCTCATTCGAAATTCCTGTCACATACTTGTGCCAGCTGCTGGATTCAATATGCATTTCTGTTTTCAGAATCAGCCTATATAAAAAAAAACACATGGATGCAACCGGGTTATGGCCAAAAAGCCCTGTCATTGATGAGATGCCAGCAATGGCAACTGTTCAAGTTACCAGTGACCACTAACACTGCAAAATTCTCTGTGATGAATGAATTTATGAGCTCTGATGTGCAGACAAAGAGAATGATTACATGAAATTAATATAATAACAAATTGGAATTGGGAAATAAAGTAACTGAATATTTCCTTAGTATTAGAAGAATGAATTACTTTAAACTGGTGAAAGAGGGTGGGTGTCGTCAATGGAGTTGTGCCCTGTCCAAAGGTGGAACCTGCCTGTTCCCACAGCTGCTGTACCAGCCTCCAGCTCCCCATGTTACTGAATTAGAATAAGCTGTTTTTAAAAATGGATGGATGAATGGATGGATAGGAAGCACTGACTTATGAAACTATGAAACCTAGAGATCTGGAATTAAATGACTTGTAGTGCCAAAGTGAGGGTCAAAGGGTGACCTGATCAAAAAACAGAAAACATTATCAAATGACCTCATCCTATGCAGAAGTAAATTAATTTACTGTTCTTAGTGGGCTAAAGCAGCAGCATGAAGCAAAATCTGTTAAATGGTGTGGCTGACCTGAATTTAAGGCTCAAGACATACATCCTGGGTTAGGCTGATAAAAAATGCATTAAGACTGAAAATATTATGTAGTATTTAACTCTGGTTTATGCCTCCACCTTACATCTTTTATTAGGAAAAACCTTATTTGCCATAGGCTTTAGATTATTATGCAAGCAGGCCACATTTATTATTGCAATGTGAGCGATATCTGACAACTGATAATTATAACTGTAAATTGGAATTTATAAATACTGTTCCCCAATAATACAGCTCCCTAAGCACAGGCCTCTTCTGTGTCTCTTTGTTTAAATCCAGGATATTAAGTTATGGCAGTGAGAAGGCAATAAAGGTCAAACTTCTTTTTCTCTCTCTCTCTCTCTCCCACACAGCACATGCAATTTATTTTCAAAAGCCTTCTATATAAATTTATTCAAAAGATAGGCTGGAAGGACACAAACATAGTAACATCCTCTTAAATAAATAAATAAATAGATTGCAAAAATAAAACAGCACACCCAAAAATGAATGCACAAGTAGTGTTTATCTTGACCGTAGAGATTAGCAGAAAATTATAGAGTTCGCATCAGGCAGCATGTAACTGAAGCAGCCTTCATTACTAACATTTCTCACAGGGATAGAAGGTGATCATTAGTCTGCAGTCATTCAAGCCACCTAACCATTAGGATATCAAACTAACTTTCTTATTCATGGCTTTAATTTCTGGTGAAATATTTAGCAATTTGATGAATTTACACAATCACTAGTTTTATTTAAAATGTCAAATATTTTTAGAGAACTGTTTTATACTTATTATTTTTTTCAACACAGAACATTCTAAGCAGGAGGCTGCTTCAAACGTATTTTTTAAGTCATTATCTTTGCTTCTTTGCATAATGAAAGATCACATAGTCAAAGCCACTTTTGATCTCTGTTGATGACCAGCTTTGAAGTCTTTTTACTGGTCTTTTAAAATTAGACAAGGGTTTTGTTACAAAGGAAGGTACAACGGTGCAGGGGTGCCCTTAGTGAACCCACATTTGATGAGTTAGACCTAGCAATGGACTACCTGAGTGTAGGTTAATGAAAGATCTACAGCATTCTGCATCTGCTTTATACTCATCAAAAGGAACATAATTAATTTCTTTAAAGTTTTTTTTTCCTATTATTATAGCTTGATTTACTTTCTAGGTCTGAGTTTTTGGAGTTAACCTTAACACTATAGGTTAATTGTTGTACTTTCACAGTTTTTTGTGAATTACATTGTTTGTAATAGCTATTATAATGAAAACTATCACACAGTATGTGCCTGATCAAACACACTTAATCAATTAAGGTTGCGTTGGGGCTGGAGACTATCTTGGCAGCAGTGGGGACAATGTAGGAAACAATCAAGGACAGGGTGCCAATCAATCACAAGGCACACACCCAGACTAGTGTATCTTTGTGTATGTAGGAGAAACACCAAAGCTTCTGAACTAAAATCTACACAAATCCATAGAGAACATGCAAACACCACACAGACAGTGACAATGCCTGGATTTTAACTCAATTTCTGGAGCTATAAAGTACTATGAAGTACTAGCCATTGTGCCACCACTCCCCAGCTTGTGATTATTGGAAATTCAACACAGGCCTAGAATACAGTCATGATCAAAGTTATAAAACGTATTTAATAACCATCTACACTTTACCAAACTTATGTAACAGAATGATTTATTCCCAATAGTATCAAGTCTGTTGAGTTTTCAATATTGTACAGTTTAGTGTTAATCTTATACAGATTATTGTATAATTAATCATTAAAGTATAGAGTGATGTAAACCAGCAAGTCAGCATAGATGTACTGCAATCACTCAACAGAGCTCTGTATAAAAGTGGGAGTTTATGTGACATTGTGTTTAATGATGATGGATTTTGTTATGCAGTTGTGGCTATTGTTATTTGTTTTATTATTTTAGTAATGTTCCTAAATGATTGCTTTTACTATTAAGCTCACTAGGAAAGCCAAAACACCTTTTTCAAGGTTAGTGTAACTTTCCCTGTACTGTACTTGTTTTTGAACAAAATTTAACTAAAATTAGTAATTTATTATTTTAACACTTACTTAATGAAGTGTATTTAAAATTAATTCTACTTTAGAGTTATTCAGTCGGAGCCAATGGACTGAGTATCTATCTATCTATCTATCTATCTATCTATCTATCTATCTATCATTTTTCAAATCATTTGTTTTATAGTCAAACTTCCAGGATTGTGCTAGACATTCTAGTCTTTGAGGGTATAACATAGTCCATTCTGTAGTTTGAGCCTCTTTACATAAATACTATACATCCAATTCATTAGTGAAAACTGTTAAACTGGGCATTGCTCTTTGAATTAGGCACCTGGACTGGGTTACATTCGCTATCTTTGGTGATATAATATGGTCCATTCTTTAGTCTGAGTATCCAGAATTGTGCCCCTCACACCAGTCTGTTTACCCAGCTTGCACCTCATTTATTAGACTCTGCAATTAGATACTTTTTAATGGCTGACATAACTAGACAGAGTTTCTAGATTAATCCCATTCACTACCATGCTCCTTTTTACTTGTCTGTGTTTCCTCAATTGCTCCATTCTTTTGAGATATATTTTGTTTAATATTTCATTGTTCTCCTTAAAAGTTAGCATAGGCATGTTATTTGGCATGTGTAAATAAATACAATAATCATACTGTAAATGTATTTCATATAATATATAAACAAGACGTTTTGAGGTAATCATTGACCTGGAGTCTGGCTTTATGGCATCTTGATTAGCACATGCACGTAAGAATTTCACTGTACTCTACATGTTACAATAATAACTCTAGAAATCTATTGAATCCTAATAAATAAAAGTGATTTTGCTTGACCCCACAGTCTTGAAATGGATTAAGCAAGTTAGATAGTGGGTGGGTAAACCAATGGATGATATTTTTTTTTGGAAAAAAATCTACAAGTCACAACTTCACATGGATTGTCTTTAACATACTATGTTATGTACAGTATGTGTAAAGATGTGGAAAATATTTTTGTTTTAATAACTGCAATTTTATGACAGATTTCAAACTTCACTTAATCACATGGTTACTAGCTTAACATTTCTGTGTGCCTCTTTGAAAGCATTTGAAACAAAAGTGGCCCAGTATTATTTACTCTCTTTAGTTATCTGTTACTGTATCTATCAGGATGTGTCATGTGCTATGCTGCAAGTGTATGTGTTTGTCAAATTAACCGTATAATTTGACTATTATACACTTGGTGGACTTTGCAGAACTCACAAGTAATTCAATTTAAATGTTTGCCTTTGAAAAAAATGCAAAGACTAAAGTGATTTAACCCTTTGACACCCCACCCACCAAACTGCTGGTTTCATTACATGCTTCACCACACAAAGCACCAATTTTGCCTGTTGAATTCACTTCTATAAAAAGCTTGGGCTGGTAAATCTCAACTGGAGTTAAATGGTTGACTGGCCCTATTTTAAATTACACTGAAAGACTAATAGCTGTAAAAGTTATGCTTTGTTCTTAAGTTTTAACCTCTATTTTATAACAGTTATGTCACCACCTTTACAGTGGGATACAGTGCTGCTGAGTGCTCTCCAAGAAAGGATCAGGTCAAGAGTTACAGAGGAGTAGATATGCTTCATTCATATTCTGTTAACTGATGGGAAATTCATGTTCCCAAATTGGAAATTTCACATAAACCCTCTACAAAGTTGTTGTTCTGAGTCAGCAAATTCGGAGAAAACAATGCTAACTGAATTCTCTGAGTTGTGATGTAACACAGAAGTTTCACGTCAGTCAACAATGAAAAATATAACCTGGTCAGCCAGAAATAGCATTTTTATGGATCAATTGCAATTTGAGTGATGCAAGAGACCAACATGCAGGCCAAGCAAGAAATCAAGAGCGACACGCATGTCTCCCAAAAATCCGTCTAGAAACTTGCATGTTCACACATAAGTGAGAATGTGAAAAGTTTCAATCGAGACTGTGAATGCAGCATCAGCCCCATAGTAATTCAGATAAAGCTTGGACAAAACAGGAAGGAAAAAAGGTCAATATCCACAGCAAACAATAGCCAGGAAGAGAACACCCAGAATTTATAGTCAGAAAATCTTTAAAAATCCTGAAATCTTGCCCTAGTGATGACCTAAGTAGAGTGAACAAGTAGTTTGAATATTCCCAGTGGGGAAAAAAAAAAACAAAAACTTGGGGCAAGTTCTGCATGGCACCACTTCATAACTGTGAGATTCTTTTACTTCTGAACAGGAATGAGAAAATAGGTTTTGTCAGTTAGTTATATATTTCTGAAAAATCTCTAATTCTATGCTTGTCTGTACCCAAAAAATATACAGCTAAAAGAAATCTTTTTTTTTAAATTTAGTACAATAAAGGCACTGATAAACAACATACTTCTTGTGTGAAAAGTGGAATATTGGAGCTGTGGTTAATGCACGTCTCCTGGGTTCAAATTATAATCTGAGCAATGTCTATGTAGAGCCTTGCCCATTCTGTTTATGTATGTTTATGTATGCGTGTTCCTCTTTATATACTTTGGTTATCTTCAGGGCATCTGTCATGATTTGAAATCATCTGAGCCTCCCTCCATGACTGATTTCCTAACCCAAATTTATCTTATGGCACACTTCATCATCCACATCTGGAAACATTAGAATGGAGTCAGAGATTTACTGTAGTTGGTTTATTTATTTTAAGTTGCCCTAAGGATCACAAATTAAGCTTAAACACCAGAGAAGAACTCTTTTTATGTGCTCTCTACCTACTTGTACTTTCAAAAACAGAAATCTGATAAAGTCATGAGAGTGGAAATCTGAAATGTAGATGCTAAACAACTGAAGAATTCAAAAGTTAAGAAAATTCAGTTACATGTATAATTTTCCCTTTCCAGCAAAGCATAAATATACACGTTAATCTAACTGTCATTCCTTTTCTTAAGCACTAAAGGCAAATGATAGTTCTGTGTGACCATTAGCCAAGCCTCATATCAGATGCATAGACTTCCTCGACATCAGATTTATTACTTATATGAGTCTCAGCATATATCCTTTAAGTCACATTTATCCTCTAACTGATCTATTGACAGTGTAGGACTCAGTTACAAGATGGTTGGCTCAACTTCCATCTGGACTTATTTAGGCTGGCTGTTGGCCCCTTGAACCCCATAAGTTCACTAATTTCATTGAAGGCATTAGGGCACTTTTTTAGGGCTGAATGCCCATCCTGTTGGCAGTCTACTTTATTGCTTCTCTACATTTTGTGGAGAAATGTTGATTGTAACCGAATGCCTGGTAACAGCTTCTCATTAAAAATAAAAACAAATACACTGAACTATTACTTGATCTCAAAGTGTCACTGGAACCATTTTTGATTCTAGTTAACATTAATGAATATGTGTCAATACAGGAACAGAAAATGTAAACTGCAATTTAGGAAATAATGTACCATACCTCTTATCATTAATTAGAAGCGCACAAATAAAAGAGAAGGAGACGCTATTGATCTTGATTCACTAAAGCAGACTCATCTGGCAATCTTTTGAACGGCTATTAAGCCTGTCAGCATGTTAAGCCATTGATGAACTAAAGAGCTCATGTACTCACGCACAGCATCCAGCTCTTATTAAGCAAAGTGTTACTGGATACAGATTCTTACAAAATGTTAATTGGATTTCAATAAGACTTTGCTGTAAAAGATGTTTAGCACCTCTGCAGTTCCACTTTCAAATGACATTCCTTCTCTGAAAGAAAACACTGCCATTCTATGATTTCTTTCTTTCTTTTTTGACATGATGGTAGAGTACTTAGCATTGCTGCCTCACAGATTCAGGGGCCTCTTGTAAGCAGTGATATTCCAACAATTTATTTTACTTAGAATATTATGTGAAACTAACTGCAGATCACATTTTTATTCAAGACATGCCATCATTCTTTAAAAACAAATTATATCAACCATTCAGATTGCCATTCACAGAGCTCCAATGATATTGCCCACCAGGGTGTAGCGTTAGAGTTTCCAGGGATCCAACAAAAATGTTATATCCTGCTTTTCAGCTCCGTTAGAAGAAGATCAATTTATCATGACTAGTTGTCGAGCTACTGATAATTTTTGCTATTATAACTTTTTCACGTACACGATTAGCTACAAATCAAGCAAGCATAGAAGAGGTAATTAGCATAGGAAGAATGGTGGTTGTTATTTTTTTTTTGGTAACAAGAGTAAATCTGACTGCAATTCAGTTTTCTCTATATTTGTACCTAACAGAAATAACAATATATTTGCACATCACTTGACCAGTGGGACTGACTATTACAGACTACTGCTACTGTATAATTAGCCATATGTTAAAGCCCATCACTATGACCAGTCATCCAGCATACATTTTATCAAGGAAAGGACAAAAGCTAAACCGGTCAAGCTGAAATATATTTAATAAAAAATATATGTATCTAATCTTCCAATGGCTATATTACTAAGTAATAGAATTAATTTAAAAGTATTTGATAACTGATATATCTCGTCTTATGTATATTCTCACCATTTGTCCTTTGCCATTTCTCAGTATCCTTGTGTGCCTCAACCACTTGTGCCCAGTGCTTCCTCTCTCTATTGCAATTATGCAAAGCCTACGTCTCAGACTCTGCCATTTTGAGACACTTTGCTCAACTTTTGTTTGGTTTTTGAGTACCACCAATGGAAGATGGGCCCCCATTACCCGTAATGAAAACACTTGTATTCGTGTGACTACTTCCAGTCTTTGAAGATGACTCAAGTTACTGCCATGTTAGTTTTTAGCACCATAAAAGTGTAAAAAAAAAATGTCACGATCAGGAATTGAACTTCAGACTAATAATGCAAAATGTCATTAACTCTGCCACTGAGACCCAAAGCAAACCTGACCAATCAGATTGTTTGAAAGGACCAGGCAAACACACACACACACACACACTCACACAAGACAGAGGCATTTTATTATATACTAGAGGTGTTTTCTAACCTGCTCTAATATGTAAGGTCATATGGGGTTAAAGCTTCTCCCAGCACCATCAGGCAAAACAGAACCCACTATGGGCGACAAGACGTTGGTTGATAATAAGGTATAATTAGTCACTCATATTAGGCACCCCCACCCTTCTTAAGCTATTTGTGCTCTTTCTAACCTAGACATATTTAGGATAGGAGAGAAAAGGAGTAGGCAGAAAAAACAGATGCAGACACAGGAAGAACATATAAAAAGTAGAAATGCTACCAATAGACTAGTTAACATCACATTAAACACTGTCACAATCTTTCATGCCTACTAACTTTAAAACCTCAGAGTTACTCTGTCATTCCAATGTTCACATGTGCAACGTTGTTGTGTAGTAATGAGCAAAACAAAAGAGTTATGTTTTTCCATACAGTTTCATGTAATTGCCTCTAAAGTTCACTTCACGTTCAATTTTACAATTGCAAAACTGAAAAAAGTAGTCTTTTTATGCATTTGTTTGGCCTATAAAGTGAGGTATATTTATCTATTTAGCTCCACAAGCTGTCACATGCTTTGTGAACTGCCTACTTGCATATTCACACCGACCATTATACCTCACCCCACTCACTTGGGGTCAGAGGCATCAAAATCTGCACTAACTTTGCCCTTCTCCATAAGCCAATCCAACATAAGATACTTCTGGAGTTTTGTCGGAAGCTACATATCCAGGACAATGGACTTTAGTAATGGGGAAGTGCTTTCAAAGTGCTTACACTCTACAGCAAAATAAATTGTTTTGCAAATTTCTTTGCAATGTGGAACTTTTTGCTGTGAATTTAGTTGGACACAAATCATTTCGCTCATCCCCATTAGTGTGACTCTGAAAGTGACCGACTTGAGGGGTATGCAGAGCAACGTTCTTACTCTTCTTTTCTGCCCTCAACCAAGAAAAATCTGAGCTGCTAGAAGACATGTGATTTCTCCACAAGCCTCTTCCTGATGGCAGACCAAAAAAATCCAATGCAAGGACAAATAACTGTCAGTTCTGGGCCAGGAGAGGAACAACACACATTAGTGCAATTTTAAACACTTGATTTTCTATGCAAATCAATGATATGTAATGATTAAAGAAATACTTCACCCAAAAATATATATTTTATATGTTACCTACCACATGTACTTTGTACTGATGGCGAAGAAAAACTTTCAATCTCATGTTTTCATGCAGAGCAGAGAAAACAAAGTTTCTCCTATAAACAGGGTCACTTAGTGATGAGCGCTGGACAGTAGCAAAGGAGCCTTATTCCAAAATGGATTAAATTATTTTTTTTCCTCAGAATTCTACACACAACACCCCATAATGACAACGTGAAAAAAGTTTACTTGAGATTTTTGAAAATTTTTTCAAAATAAAAAAATTGAGAAAGCACATGTACATAAGTATTCACAGCCTTTGCCATGAAGCTCAAAACTGAGCTCAGGTGCATCCTGTTTTTCCTGATCATCCTTGAGATGTTTTTGCAGCTAAATTGGAGTCCATCTGTGGTAAATTCAGTTGATTGGACATGATTTGGAAAGGCACACACCTGTCTATATAAGGTCTCACAGTTGATGGTTCTTGTCAGAGCACAAACCAAGCATGAAGTCAAAGAAATTGTCTGTAGACCTCCGAGACAGGATTGTCTTCAGGTACAAATCTGGGGAAGGTTACAGAAACATTTCTGTAACAAAACAAAAGTCTCTGGTCTGATGAGACAAAGATTGAACTCTTTGGTGTGAATGCCAGGTGTCACATTTGGAGGAAACCAGGCACCGCTCAACACCAGGCCAATACCATCCCTACAGGGAAGCATGGTGGTGGCAGCATCATGCTGTGGGGATGTTTTTCAGCGGCAGGAACTGGAAGACTAGTCAGGATAAAGGGAAAGATGACTGCAGTAATGTACAGAGACATCCTGGATAAAAACCTGCTCCAGAGCGCTCTTGACCTCAGACTGGGGCGACAGTTCATCTTTCAGCTGGACAACGACCCTAAGCACACAGCCAAGATATCAAAGGAGTGGCTTCAGGACAACTCTGTGAATATCCTTGAGTGGCCCAGCCAGAGCCCAGACTTGAATCTGATTGAACATCTCTGGCGAGATCTTAAAATGGCTGTGCACCGACACTTCCCATCCAACCTGATGGAGCTTGAGAGGTGCTGCAAAGAGGAATGGACGAAACTGGCCAAGGATAGGTGTGCCAAGCTTGTGGCATCATATTCAAAAAGACTTGAGGCTGTAATTGCTGCCAAAGGTGCATCGACAAAGTATTGAGCAAAGGCTGTGAATACTTATCTACATGTGATTTTTCATTTTTTTTATTTTTAATAAATTTGCAAAAACCTCAAGTAAACTTTTTTCACGTTGTCATTATGGGGTGTTGTTGTAGAATTCTGAGGAAAAAATGAATTTAATCCATTTTGGAATAAGGCTGTAACATAACAAAATGTGGAAAAAGTGATGCGCTGTGAATACTTTCCGGATGCACTGTATCCTTGCATTTTCTGCAGTCTTTCAGGGAACATCATTTATTTGAGAGGCATGAGATAAAGACTTAGACTGATATTCTGCTTATTTTGCATCAAATGGTGATATCTCATATACCTCAATATAAAAATCACCATAAAGATTGAAATTCAGTACAATATATACTGTACAATACACCTGTTATAACTTCTCACAATAATAATGAAATATTATCAAAGCAAACTTTTTTTACTCCCAAAATTTAACAGTTTCGAGAAAAGCCATGCCTCAAAGAAACATCCACGTGCTTTTCCATCCATTTTTGTTTTATGTCACCTCAACTTATTTTACTTTATTTCATTGCATGTTACGTAAACACTCTGTTTTGCTGGCATCAGAGTCTGCCAGTCAGTAAACGTCTCTCTCTGTGATTGTTTTATGTAACGAAAGACAGCTTGATTTATTACTCACAGATCGCAATATATGTACATGTGTATATTGTAATAAAATAAAATGAAACAAAAAATAAAAATCATTTGTAATGGATCCCAACTTTGTTTTTGTATATACTTTTCTGACTCTTGGAAAGTCACAGAATAAAGCACAGAGGGTGACAGTATAACTAAAAACATTATTGGTTTTCAAAATATTAAGAAATCTAGTTCTACAGTCTAATGACATATGCGTGTTTTAAAATAAATAATGAAACAGAAACTACTCCAAATAATGAGTAAAATCTTTAACGTTCTTTTGACAGCTCAAGTTTAAAAACTTCTAAAAAAGTTATCAACCAGTTTTTGAAACACAATTAAAAATAAACAAATCTAACCATTAACAGAACCTGTAGTAAAATAATGTGCATACAAAGAGATATTGCATTTCCAAACACTGCCATATTCCTTTTATAATGAAGTGAATGAACACTCACTAGAAAGGTAATATATAACTAAAAAAAAATGATAAATATCATATAGACATTAGCTAATCTTTTATAACAGATTTTTTTCGTATGCTTTTCTTTATTTTTATGTTCGATCATTGATAGTCACATTACAAGTTAAACATTTCAAGGTGGCAAACAGTGGAAAGATAAAGTACAGCGAGTAGACAAGGGCAAAATAGAACATGAAACAGAATGAGACAACTCAAAACCATCACTTTAAATTTTTCAGGGCAGACTTTCTGAGAAGAATCCAGCTACAGCAAGGACGGTTTTTAGTCTCTGGACAGATCCACGCACCTCCAACACTGTGAACACCACAAAGAGAAGCTTACAGTATACCACAAGCACAAGCACAAGCAATCCTTCTGAAAGGATGGAAACAATTTGCCAGTTTATGTCAAAGCTGTCCTCACATAAACTTTGAACCACCATTATTATTTGATACTATTCTTGACACAAAAACCTACCTTTATTTTTTTATCTTTAATTATTTTTTAATTTCCCCATAGAATTCAGAATGTGTATCTAATCTAATTTAAAATAATATAATCTAGTCTACTCAAATCAAATCAAGTTAGACAGTTTCATATTGCAGGTAATAATTCAACACCAAATAATAAGTTACATTATTATATGAATTGTACGACCCATATAACACTGTATGGTCATGTGTAAGTACATGTTCAGTTCTAAGGCTTGATAAGGTCTGAGATTGCTGGAGAGTGGGCGGGGTCTAAAGAGAAACAAGGGGTGTCATCTTACGGGCTTCAGAGTGTCTCAGGTCGTTGAATGAGCCTGAAGCTTTAGAGTGTCTCATTTGCAGCTGTCATTTGGAAGCTCAATTCACCTTTGAAACAAAAAATATAAACTCAAAATGGAAATAAAATGGCCGGTAATGCAGTTTAATTATTATATGAAAAAGAAAAACTACAAAGATTGTTGTATTTATTTTTGTCCGTAAAACGTCAGTACAGAAAGTGTCTCACTTCTGGTGTGAAGTGAATTACTGGTTTGTGTTGTTAGTTGAATACTGATGAAATGTTCACAAGCTTCAAGGTTACAGCCTAAAAAATAAAATCAAAAACGCATGTAGTTACTCCATAAACAATTACACAGATAAAATAGATTAAAAAAAGATTTGATCTTAGTCACCTTTTTTATTTTTGTGATCTAAAAATGAATATCCCATTCCGCTCCTCCATGTGCCCACTATTTAGATGTTTCTTTTTTATCAGGCTTATCTAATTGCCATTGTTTGGATTTCCAGGAGACATCAAATCAACTGGAAATCACTCTTATTATGATATACAGCTATAAGTTTTATTAACCTCAAAGGTAACATAAAAAAACACAGTTTTGCAGGTTGACACGTAACAAAATGTGAAGGCTTATTTGTTGTGCTGTGTGTACTAGTCACCCTTATTCTAGACCTGTTCCTCCTAGACTAACACTCTAATATGGACTCGATTAGATTTGATTGTACTTTAGTGCCCCTAAGTTCAATCAGTTCCTTTGTTTCCATGGTGAAATATTCTATGTCTTATCTAAAGTTCTTGGTTCGCAGTGAGCTGGAGTCTACCTTGTGACAAGGCAGGTACCTATCATGGATTACTTTTTTACCTATCAAGGATAGCCTTTTACACAATCATGCACACCCATAGCCGTGAATACCAAGCCATTTTACAGTTAAAAATTAAGATGCTCACCTTTGGGGTGTGGGTGGAATACTTAAATATCTAAAGAAAAACAGAGAAGACAGGTTTCATATTCTGTATGTGCAAGAAAACAAAATGTTTTCTAGTCTTTAGTGCAACTGAGTACATTGCTTAACCTGTTTATGCACCCATTGGTATATTCTGGTCATGTAAAGCACTTTGGGAAGATATTTGTCATGCAGAGTGCTATTTGAAATATAAAGTGATCTGGTCAGCTAGTACAACATAAAAGCTCTTTGATGCAATAATTCTTTCTAGGGAGGCGTTTTCTTGCCTCCGTAAAATGCTACAGTTACAGTATGTTAAAAAGGTCCACAAGTGCTTGGTAAGCATAATGCAGAGAGTCACCGATTACTGTCTTGTTTTTTTGACAAAATGTCTTACTGATTCGTTAGAAAGAATCTTGCAACAATTCGGCCTGCTCACAGCTGCCGTCTCTGTGATAGAGATGAAAGATGTTCTTGGTGTGTTGATGTGGCCCTGGAGGAAGCTAATGACTCTTAGAATGGGAGCTACCAAGCCAACAATTATTTACAGATTCCAAAGAATAAAAGCAGCAGTCCCGGTCATGTGGGTCCTATGAGTCAGAGCTGGATTATTTATAATACAAACCAATTCAAGGCTATTATTAAAGGCCTAAACAAGTCCGTCACACTGTATTTCTCTCTGCCATGTTCAGGCACATCCTGACGCTCTTTGCCTAGAATGACAGAGAGATTATAAAGTATTGGCTTATCTACAGTTCAAAGACACTATTGGCTTTGCAATATGTTTCTTTAAACCCCTATTTGGTTTAAATTTCCCTGACATATTTATAAAAAAAAATACGAGAAGAAGGAAAAAAGGAATAATGAAAGACTCGATATTGTCATTATACACTTTTTCAATTAAACTACACTGGTTGCTGGATTAAAGTAATAAAAGCAAATTTATTTGTATTATTTATTTACCCACTTCACCAATTTAAACAATTTAAATATCTTACAATGCATGTGACAACTGAATGTTTTAAACTTTTTTGTTGTCGCTATCAACATCTAAAAGGCACAGTTGAGTAGCCTTTTACATTCTTGACTCACAGGATTTGAGCCTAGCTCCATTACTAACTGAGTTTTCCCAGAATGTATATATTTATACCCAATTTTTATGTTTTGACTTTGCTTTCTTCATGCAAACCAATGACATGTTAACTTTTGACCATGAACTGGCCTGGTCATAGTGAGTATGGATTTGTGAATGGATGTCCTTTGAATAGGATGGGTTTCTGATCAGGGCTGGCACTGACCTTCCATCTGCTGCTGCAGGAATATTCACTGGCCTCTAGAGAGTCATTAGAGAGTTATTATTGATGTATTGGATTTTAGTGGTCTGCTACCTTCCTGCCATTATGAGACACATTTCAATTCCTGGCTATAATCACAGTGAAGTTGTCAAGGCCTCCATGTGAACTGTTTTTCCTCCAGGTTTCCTTTTCAACATACTACAAATGTTAGTATGAAGTTGATGGGAAACTGTAAATTGGTTCAAACTGCTAGTTTATATCGGAATAGTACCCTATCCATGGTTAGTTGTACCAGTATTAATCCTGGCTCCTTGCAACCCTATAAACTGATTAAGCAGATGTCAAAAAGGATGTATGGATGTGTATGAAAGCTGGCACAAGATGCAGCCTGAAACAGTGCACAAGTAAACTCTATCTCTGGGTAAGTGCTATAGAGAAATGTTCCTGGAAAAAAATTAAACGATGATGCATCAAGTATGTAAAAAGTTCAGATGAGAGTCTCAGGCAAAGGAAACTTTTTCCCCATTGAATGTGCAATACTTATCTCAGGGTGATGTTGCTCTCACCCCGAAATGCAATGAATGTCACAAGGTTAAATTTCCGCCTAGATCATGATTAACTAGTTCTGTTTACCTTTTATTTCAGAGTGCTATCTGGGATCCTCAACTAAAGACCATAATCTAAGACTTGGTAGTGTTTTGTTTTACCTTATGTTTAAGCAAGTTTGTATCTTTATGTGTATGCATTGTATAATTAGTAAACTACATTTTAGTTGAACCTGTACTCTGTGAAGAGTGATATACAAAATAAACTATTGAACTGGCTAACTATTCTCTGGATTTATTGGGATTGGCATTTTTTCACATATTATTACATCCCATCAATTTCCTGGGATAATAACATTCAGTTCTTAATTGGAACAAATTCAAAGGCAGAGGCTCTAGGTTTCTGAATAAATGGTCGATGACTGCCAAAATCTGAAGTCTTTTGTTTTTTTTTTAAACCAAATACTTTGTCTTGATATAACACATTTATTCAGGTCATTTTTTCACCTTGTATGCTACATCTTTTACTGGTTCTGGAGGTTTATAGCGCTTTCCTTTTGGTCATAAAATGGAGCATAGTCCCTTTTCCCCTAGTTTTATATAAGTAGGTTATATATCTTATGTTACTGAACAAAAAAATCAGGCAAGTTTTCTAGTTAATATTGTCAGACTACTTGATTACTTATATAAAGTTCATGAATATCTGCACTTACAGTTAGTTCTCTTAATGCCTGCTTGGGTTATGGTTAGCTGTTGTGATTCTGTGTGTTTTTCTGCTGTAAGATCACTGGTTCTTTCTACAAAAAACAGAGGTGGTAGATTTTCAGGTCTTTATGTTAGGTTTCAAGCTGGGGAATTCATAATTTGATTTTATTTGGATATTTTTCTTCACATATACTCACTAACTTTTATCTTATAGGTTAGTTTCTTGGCATGTCCCACATGTGCGAAAGGAGCTACCAGTTCTCTAGTGATAGAAAGGAGAATGTTGTTGCTGCACTATGTGGTTGACTGTTGACTCATTGTGTGGCCTCTACGTACAGTTTATAACAATCAAGGCTTACTCAGTCCTGTTCTTCACACAAGTTCCTTGTTTCACATAGCATTGATTTGCCTCTTGAACAAGATTGTCTGTCTTTCCTCACTTTCAGTGTTCACTCTATCTTACCTAAATAAAACATTATAGTTAGGGTTCCCAGACTGTATAAGGACAGATGACTCTGATGGTGTTCATTATTAGTTACTTCACACATGACAGAAAAATTCCCACTTTTAATAAAAATACTTGTGCAATTGGTTGTGTTTGGACCCAAAGTTATTTTTTTCTGAGAAATGCATTTTTCTATTCCTTAACTTTTAAAAGATCTGTCTGATTCTTTATCTACACTCTTAAAAATACAGTTCTTCATTGTAATCTATAAGAGAACCATTTTTGACTCTCAAAAAAAAGTTCCAAAAACAACCTTTATTTATTTAGATCCTCAACAGACTCCATAAATAGACGATAGATAGATCTGTGAAATACCAGTGGGTTTACAGTATTCAGTAATGTAGACTCAGTTCAGGTTTTTCTTGATCTATTAATATTCTGATAGGTAGCCTACCATGAATTAATGATTTCTGTACTGTGTGCAAATTAAGAACCTTTCCAAAGTGAAGACAATTAATTTTATATGCAAATAACCAATCCCAGAGTAAAGTGGGTTTTTTGTCAGACAATGGTTCAATGAAGAATTACATAGCCCAGTAAATAGCCATTTTATAATGTTTATTTTTAAGAGTGTTCACATGTGACTAAGCACTAGTATTATTATATTTTATTAATTACTAAAGGCTGTCTTTCATTAAGTACTGTAAATCAATTTTGAGATAAGCACTAATGAAAAGTCCATATAATTAAATGGGCTGATGCTGTTCTAAAATAGCAGTTCATTTTTTTGGAAAGTAAATTACAAAGATCATCTTGAAATTAATATATATATATAATATATATACTGTATATATATATATATATATATTCAGTAGATCCCCGCAAAGTCACGGTTCAGGGTTTGCGGACTCAGTCGTTCACGGATTTTTCCTTAGAACCTAATTATTAATTGTTAGCAGAAAGCGCAAATATCCTCCACAATTTTTTATGGCTTTTTTCATGGCAATACTGTGCAGTAGAGAGAACAGGAAGCAACCGCTGAGTGAAACGCGGTTTGGGATGGTGAAAGCAGCCAATCCACGAGCATTATTCATTTCTCCTTGCTGCTAATTTACTGCTGCCCTGTGACGCGTCTCCAGCTCAGTGTCCTCGTGTTTTCCATTTTGTTATTGTATTCATTTTGTTATTCTTAAACGCACAAGATGTTGCCGAAACACCCTGCACCTTCTAAGGCTTCTGGCACTTAGCCTAAGCACCAGAAGAAGTTTAAAACACTCCACGAGAAGGTTGAACTACTGGTAACAAAAGTTATGCTGCAGTAGCGTGCCACTATGGCATTAATGAAAGCACCGTATGCTACATAAAGAAGAACGAAGCAGCGATCTGGAGTACCGCATCTGTAAATTTCAGTGATAGTACCAAAAAGGTAATGACCGTAAGGAATAAAAATATTATCAGGATGGAATCTGCCTTGGCATTGTGGATCACCGACTGCAGGAAGAAGAATATCCCCTTGGACGGTAACATCATCCGTGAGAAAGCACGAAAATTGTACCAGCAGTTCACTACAGCAGACAATGTAGCAACTTCCCATCACAATGTTCCTGAAACCTATAAAGAAAAGAGAGCACGAAACCCCACCAGAAGAAGACCCGTCCAAAGATACGACTCCTCCTGAAGCGCCTGGAGAAGAGGCGCCACCCGAGGAGTTTTAAATGCTCTTCATCGTACTGCACAGCTACTTCAACATCATCATCAGTATCATCATTGGTGAGTACCCATACATTTTACTGTATTTAATTAAACCTACCTCTGTTATCTCATCACTTCCAGTTCTGGTTCCCAAACTGATGTCACTTCTGGTTCTGGCGCCCAGACTGACGCCACTTCCGGTTCCAGTGCACAGACTGATATCACTTCCGGTTCCAGCCAAATTACATCACTTCCGTATCTGATCAGGTAGACCGCGTTGCATTCAAAAAAAATTTTTTTAAACGTTAGTCTATATATATATATATATATATATACAGTAATCCCTCGCTATATCGCGGTTCGACATTCGCGGCTTCACTCTATCGCGGATTTTATATGTAAGCATATCTAAATATATAACGCGGATTTTTCACTGCTTCACGGGTTTCTGCGGACAATTTACTTCTGGTACATGCTTCCTCAGTTGGTTTGCCCAGTTGATTTCATACAAGGGACGCTATTGGCGGATGGCTGAGAAGTTACCCAATCAGAGCACGCAGTTAAGTTCCTGTGTGCTGATTGGCTCAGCGATGGAGTGCCGAATTCGATTCCGCTGCGTTAACCAGGCAGCCTCGTCTCGCTCATTCTGCATCAATGTGTTTCGCTGTGTAAAGAGTTAACTGTTGTGTTTATCTTTGTGCATTGTCAAGCCCTTCGTTATGGCTCCAAAACGATCTGCTCCTACAACTGCTTCAGGGGCCGTGCCCAGGCGCCAATGGAAGATGCTAACGATTGCCGAAAAGGTAAAAGTTTTGGATATGTTGAAGTAAGGGAACAGCTACACCGCTTCACTGTATTAATGAGTCCACGATTCTTTTTATTTAAAAAGGAGGAAAAGAATATAAGATATACGGCCACAGTGTCATTTAACCAGGGTGCAAAACGACTTGTAAGTGGATGGAATCTGCTTTAGGGATTTGGATTGAAGACTCCTGGAAGAAGAACAACAGCGGTGCTACACAATCGCCTGAAGAGGCTCCTTTAAAAGAGCTGTAACGCTCTCCTTTATTGTGCAGTAAAATTAAACTCATTGTTATAGGACAAGTCGTCATGTCATTGTTGGTGAGTACCCATAACTAATTTTCTATGTACTTAGTACATGTATGTACGTTTATTGTAACTGTACACACATTTAACAATTTTTCTTGCCTGTCGGTGGCCTGTCTATCTTAATGGCTGTAACATATGTGATATCAGAGACGCTCTACAGTATCTTTAAGATATTTTTGTTTTATGAACAGCATTTACATTTTATAGATTTTTCACTTATTTTTATATTAACTAATCAATAACAATATGTTTAAAACTGTTTTACGTATTAAATAAAACTCCTCAATGATATATGATACGTATGTTTGTGAGTAGTATATAAACAGTGTGTTTACATACATAATTTCAATGAATCTTACCTAATAACTAAGAGAATATAAAAGGTTTATGCTGCATAACTGTGCAGGGAATATTTACAAATAGTGTGGGAGAGTTTATAAGGGCTTAAAATATATAAAAATAACTACACAAACATATGGTTTCTACTTCGCAGATTTTCACCTATGGCTGGGGGTTCTGGAACGCCACTCTCGTGATCGAGGAGGGATTACTGTATAGCATTTTTAATGTAGGTAGATTATTTCGACCTGGTCGTTTTAAAAGTAGCTCGCAAGCCGAAAAAGTGTGGGCACCCCTGAACTAGATACATGTACTTATATGACGGCATGAACTGCTTGTAGATAAAGTTAGTCTTTTATTGGTGTCAACATATTGCAGTAGTTTAATTAAAAATAAGTGTCTGTCGTTCTAAAACCGTTCACATGTGAGATGCCCATGCACAAGTGTCATCAATGGATAAACCTGTCTGGGAATCGATTCCCTGATTACATATTTGTAAGTGGCAAATGTATGTGAACCTCTAGGATTAGCAGTTAGTTTGAAGGTGAAATTAGAGTCAGGTGTTTTCAATCAGTGGGATGACAATCAGGTGTGAGTGGGCACCCTGTGATATTTAAAGAACAGGGATCTATCAAAGTCTGCTCTTCGCAACACGTTTGTGGAAATGTATCATGGCATGAACAAAGGAGATTTCTGAGGACCTCAGAAAAAGAGTTGTTGATGCTCATCAGGCTGGAAAAGGTTACAAAACCATCTCTGAAGAGTTTGGACTTCACCAATCCACAGTCAGACAGATTGTGTACAAATGGAGGAAATTCAAGACCTTTGTTACCCTCCCCAGGAGTGGTCGACCAACAAAGATCACTCCAAGAGCAAGGCGTGTAATAGTTGGCGAGGTCACAAAGGACCCCAGGGTAACTTCTAAGCAACTGAAGGCCTCTCTTACATTGGCTAATGTTCATGTTCATGAGTCCACCATCAGGAGAGCACTTAACAACAATGGTGTGCATAGCAGGGTTGCAAGGACAAAGCCACTGCCCTCCAAAAAAAACATTGCTGCTTGTCTGCAGTTTGCTAAAGATCACGTGGACAAACCAGAAGGCTATTGGAAGAATGTTTTGTGGACGGATGAGACCAAAATAGAACTTTTTGGTTTAAATGAAAAGCGTTTGGAGAAAGGAAAACATTGCATTCCAGCATAAGAACTCTATCCTATCTGTGAAACATGGTGGTGGTAGTATCATGGTTTAGGACTGTTTTGCTGAATCTGGGCCAGGACGGCTTGCCTTCATTGATGGAACAATGAATTCTGAATTATATCAGAGAATTCTAAAGGAAAATGTCAGGACATCTGTCCATGAACTGAATCTCAGGAGAAGGTGGGTCATACAGCAAAACAACGACTCTAAGCACACAGGTCGTTCTATCAAAGAATGGTTAAAGAAGAAAAAAGTTAATGTTTTGAAATGGCCAAGTCAAAGTCCTGATCTTAATCCAATCGAAATGTTGTGGAAGGACCTGAAGCGAGCAGTTAATGTGAGGAAACCCACCAACATCCCAGAGTTGAAGCTGTTCTGTACAGAGGAATGGGCTAAAATTCCTCCAAGCCAGTGTGCAGGACTGATCAAATGTTACCGGGAACATTTAGTTGCACTTATTGCTGCAAAGGGGGTTACACCAGATACTGAAAGCAAAGGTTGACATACTTTTGCCACTCACAAATATTTAATATTCGATCATTTTCCTTAATAAATAAATGGCCAATTATAATATTTTTGTCTTATTTGTTTAACTGGTTTCTCTTTATCTACTTTTAAGACTTGAGTGATAATCTGGTGATGCTTTAGGTCATGTTTATGCAGAAATATAGAAAACTAGCCAACCCGCGGTGTAACATACGCCGCATAATCAGGCCACTTTTTAAATGATTTTTAAGCACAGATGAAAAAATAAACATTTGAAAAATCCGTAATTTAATAAACCACCAAGAAAAGTAACATTGCAACAATGCACGCTATGAACCAACATACAATTGTCCGTGACTGAAAACCGGAGGAGCGCCGTCGCGCTTTCTCCTTCCAAAGTGAAGGATGGGGTTGAACGGCGCTCATTCAGTACGCATTGCCCACTTATGTGCCCACCCCCAACTCCCTACCTGAGTCGCTTTCGTCTGTGTACAGTCCACACGCACCTGTAAGTCACATTGACTGTTAATTTTACAAACACCGTCTCAGTCGGTTTCCACGTTGATTTTTCATTGTTCTCTGTGGTTCCAGCTGCTTTTTTTATATATATAATCCACTAAGTCACCCGACCATGGGGGGCTTTACAAAGGGCAGGGACGTAATCAGTGCGAGCGTATGACCCGCACGTACTGGGAATTTCTTGTTCGTGGGGAACAATTGGAAGCCATGGTCTCCATCATGAATGGGGTTCAACGGCTTACCTATGCCGGGTAGACACATGTTGATCCATTCAGTGTAGCGCGCGTGAGGTACTGGACATACAAGTGCATCACAGACCAGTTAATGCTCAATCTCACGTGGCTGAAAGCCACTTGTCCCTCTAAGAATTTGGACGCCGACCGCTGTTGGGTCGTGTAACTATTTAGCAGGCGGGAGTCTCGTTTGTTTTCGGAAATAAGCATCCAAATCGCTTCACTAAGTAAGAACTGCCATGCACCACCACCCACAGAATCGAGAAAGAGCTGTCAATCCTCTCCTTGTCCGGGCCGGGTGAGGTTTCCTGTGTTGAGTCAAATGAAGCGAAAGGCTCCACATCTGGTGGTGCCCTTCTGTCAATTCCTTTAAGTTTCAGCTTTGTAACCATACTCCCCCCCTGACCCAAAGACTTTGGTTACCCGGTTGGCTTCCCGGCGGGTCATGGGAATGACGGCGCCGAATCGCCTGTTGCGGGGCCTGCATTGGTGAAGCAGGTGAGACAGTAATGAAACAGAGGCACAGGGCTTATTGGTTTTTAAAGACTGCTTCCTTCATTGGGTTTTAACCAATGCACGGAACGAACCAACACACAATCGTCCGTGTGGCGCTCAGGGTGGAACGGGAGGAGAGGAGAAGGACATCCACTCCGCTCCCTCCGTCATGCTAGTCTGCTGATTTCTCGTTCAGTATACACTGCCTGCTCATGTGCCCACCTCCAACTCGTCACTCGAGTCATTGTCGTCTTTGTACAGTCCAGATGCACCTGTGATTCATGTAGACTTTTCATTGCTCTGTGTGGTTTTGGCTGCCTTTCTATATATAATCCACCAAGACACCCGACCATGGTGGGAGGGGGGTGTGTACAAAGTGCAGGAGTATCTAAGAAGACGCATGTTTGTCGCGGATGCGAATTGCTGTATGTAGCGTGTAAAACAGTTTGCTATAGTGCACACGGTCGTGCGTCGTAACCGAAAACTCGTTTTTTAAAGACTGCTCACTTCATTGTGTTTTAACCTCAGTTGTAAAGGAACGTTTTAAGGATCCCATGGGATACCCCTCACAAACAGTTTTACACGCCGCATATGGCGATTCACCTCCTGAGAAACATGCCTCTATTAACAGTCAACGTGGGTCGGAGCTGCATGTGACCTCTACGACAGACGAATATAAATGACGCTGGTTTTTCTGTGTCGTCGCATCCGAGTTGGTGGGCGTGGTTCTGTGAGTTGTCGTCGTATCCAATGGTCTTGGAGTTAGTGGGCGTGGCTCCTTCCTGCGTGCGCCATAGGTGTCTCACTTGTCGGCGGCTTAGTGAATCCACGCCCCTTCCGGCGTGCTTTCCATGGTTTTCTTGCCTTAGTGAACTATATATATAGATTCTAAAGGGTTCACAAACTATCAAGCACAACTTAATACACTGTATTAAAATATGTAGTCATAAAAAGATTAAAGTGCAGCTGGTCATCAGACAAAACTGGTTTCTCATTGTTTTCACTGTCAGGTCCAATGGATAAATATACACACAGACAATTTTCCACTTCCACTGCTACTACAAAAACACAGTATATTGATAATGAACATCTATAGCAATTTGCCACACTGTGCATAATGCTTTTCGAAACTCATGCAGTGAAAAAATTAAGGGAAAATTATTTGTTTTAGTTAACTCATGTCTTTGACACTTTGGGTTCTTGTACTTTAAAGATAATGATCAATGCCTACTTTGAAAGTTTTAGTGGTTCATCTAAAATCAATTTAATACCTTACACTATTTAAAGCGTAGTTGCTATACTGTATATTGTCTTACACTATACGATTACATATCCACCAACCTGATAACCAGATTTCCTTGCAATCCTCCTGATAAACTGAATAAACTATTTATTCATTATTGAGCAGACCCTCAAAGTCATATGTTCAGCTAAATATTATTTCCAAGAATGTCTTTTGGGCCGTGAGGGAATACTGAATTCTACACACACAACCTTTATCTTGAATTTTCTAAAGTAGCCTTATCCTTTATAGATTTGTGAACGCTTTAACAGTAACATTTTCTTTTACTTTATGTTGACTTATTTCATTTGCATTTAAATTCCATCATAGCTTTGTGCTCATATAGTAAGTAACACAACCAAAACTTTGTCACAGTATGTTATGCCAGATACGTTTTTCAGAAACTCTGATTGTACAACATGCAACCTCAGATTTCTAGTGTACTGCTAGATTTTTTTTTAAACAGAATCCTATTACAACTATATTCCATTCTTTCATCTTAACATTGCCCTGCGGGATGTACTTACTGTACATGACATGTCTTCATCAAAAGAAAGAAGAGAAGGCACAGCTCACTTGCAAAAAATGTATGCATTTTGAATATGCAGCTGCATTTAACTCTGTTACTCAGTTTTTGTGCGTCATTACAGCTACAATGTTGGACAACTTTAATCTTTATATACGCAAGGATACTATTTTTTGTAATTTAAAACTTCCTTTTTTTGTTTATTTATTGTTATTGTTTGTTGACTTTTTATTTTATTGCTATTAAAAATAATTTCTAAGGGTGATTTAAAATATGTATGAATTAACCCAAAAATGTAATTGTAAACACTAAAATATAGCGTTGATGGTCATGTGACCAAGACAGTGACATTTGCCCCCACTACTATACAGTGTATCTTATTTCTTGGGGGAAACACTGAGTGAATTAAATTTACCCTCTGCACATGCAGAATTAAATGTATATATATAATGTCTGTAAAGTTCTTGTCACTTGATTACACATACGTACATCCTTAACTTATCCCTCAGTAGATGATGCTGGCCATACCAGGCAATATTTTTTGCATAATAATACAATACCATAGTGAAATAATACAATTAATTTTGCAAAATAAAGCAGCACTTTTGCAAAACAACACACCATTTTTGTGAAATAATGCAATACTTTTGCATAATAACGCAATAAATATTTGCTTTGGAATGGTGGAAATAAGCTCCCGTACTCCTCAACTAAAATTACATCTAAATTTATGGAAGCAAACCATATATTTTTATTGCTAGAAGTGCACAATGATAATTAAAATATGAATTCTATAAGGCTCCTATGTTCTTTATTTAGATTTTGTTTTTAAAAAAATATTTCATGTATATAAACTCAGTAGAAAGCCTTACATGCAAACTGCAACTGCAGTTTTTTTCTATTAAATGTCAAATGTTGACTGATTGAGTGATACAATTCTAAGCAAAGAACAACTATGACAGAAGGATCTGGTGCCATCACTTTGTTACTAACTTCCTACTAGATTTCAGAGTATTAAAACATTTTCATTTACAAATCAAAATTAAAACAATAAACCAGCACAGTAGCTACAGTGGTTTCAAACTATAATTATTATTGTAATTATTAAACTGTGCCCTTCAACAGCTGCAAAGTGCCTTACGTTCTCACTCCATGGAATGAGTTTTAAATTTAAAGTCAACATATATTTTTTGCTACCTGTGCACTATACAAATTACAATTTTAAATCAATCAAGGCTGATTTTACACTTAGGTTGCTGTTACACTAATAGTGCACATCACTGAAGTAACCTGTATATTTCAAATACTAAAGCATAAAACTAAATGACGTCATGACTAAGAATGCTTGGTAGACCTAAGCAAGTAATCAGAATCCTCTCTAAATATTAGCTGACTATGTCTTCTGTAGTTGTTTTTATAAAGTATACATTTAAGACAACCAAGACTTTAGGAGAGAAAAACCGCTAACAGTTTTGTAAATAAATTGCATTAGCAGACAAAAGGTTTTTGAATTATGTTGAACTTACACAGATTCAATCTGCACAGAACAAGCATAGAGAAGTACATTTTAAAAACTCAAACCATGGTTGATATGTTATTTCTAATTGGCAAGGTAGAACACCAATGAATAAGCTTCAGTAAAAATCTTGTGTTTGTGCTGCATACCCTTAAATACATTAGTGCTGGTTAAAAAAAAACAAAACAAAGCAAAACATGTGGACAGGTAATGCAGGAGTCGCCGAGAGATAAGCAGAACTGCTTATATTTTGTCGAAAGCTGTTCAGTTGAAATATGTTCTTGGGTGAATGCAGAATAAGTGTCATTAGTAAAATAATAAAGGCGTTTTTCTGGTAAACCACTCATATAACCATGTGTTAGGTGCCTCATACACCACAAAAGACAAGGGCTATTGACTCATTATTAAAATTTTCAGTGTGGAAACTTTTGAAACTTATAGATTTTGGAATTCATTCTTATAAAGAAAATCAATGGTAAATATCATCTTTTTAAAATGATGCTGCCTGTTATTCTCGCTTATCCATTTGGATAACCGGGCATGGCTTTGTTTACAATAATAGTGATTATCATACATTTAATGTAGTATTTTTCAGTACAATTAACTATATTATTTTATATTATTTATCATTTATGATGGGTTTTGAACAAGCCGCTAATATGTAGGTAACTCCACAGTTTATGGGGTAGAGTTTAAACTGCATAATGAAAATGGTTTGTTTTATGCCCTTGAGGCTGCACAGCTCTTCTAAATGTGACAACTGATTTGCTGTGTTGTCCAATCTCTCTTTTCACTGAGTTTCACTGATGCCACTACACTGAGAACTTTCCGCTCCATCTTCCACTGCACAGGTACCTCCACATGCACAAGATACATAAAGCCACTGCCGGGGTGATTTAAGGTGGGAATGTCTATAGTGCATAATCAGTTCTTCACCGATAGGATGAATCATTACACTGTGATATACTGAGATGTACCCGCTTACTGAGCCAGAGAAAACAAGACAACCCCATGGCCATTATGTCATTAACTAAAATACATTGTGCTTCAAGATCATGGCTTGCAACCCCTTAAATGTTTGCATGTAATTTTATTTTAATTGGCTACATTTTGCATTTTGAACATAGCCATTTGGATCTGTACTAAATTACTTTTTTAAATAGTAAAATATTTACTTTAAAAATACTTAACACAATCTACACAAGTACAGTAACAAAGGTAAATCTAATTCATTACTTTCCACTACATCCTCCTCCTCCTCCTGCATCATCCTTTAAAAATGTAGGGAAAATAAAGATGACATCAGTTGAAGGACTAGCACATTGGGAGACATACTGATGTTGTCAGCCAAGTGTTTTTTCATCTTTTTATAATTTTTTTTTTCCTAACCCTGACCTAACAGCAGTTTTCTTACATAGGACTTCAACCCTTCATGTACCTCTTTTGTCTTACTTTTGATATTACAGTAGATGACACTGTTGCCTGAAAAAAACTCAAAGGGACTTATCATAAATTGTGGTAATGTAAATCAATATGAATCCTTATTACAAATTTTCTAATTTGCTTATAATGACTCTGGCTCGATGATGGCAAAATAAAGACCATAAGAACAATTCCCAGAACTGCTGCATTGCAATGTGTCTGATCACCAGATACTTTGAACTGAAGATTGAGCATGTATACTGTAAAAAAAAATCAACATCTTGGAAAATAATAATACATATAAATATAGCCAAAATATTGATATTGTGCACTTTTTAGTATTCATCAGGATTATTATAATGTTTAAAATAAAGATTGATTGAATGAAAAAGAATAATTTTAATTTATACATATATTTTAGGGTAAATGGTTTACAAGTCCCAGTTATTGGTTACACAGATTAACAATCAATCAATCAATCTTTCTCCTTTTGCAGTTATGATGTTAAATATCTCACATTGTAATCTATAAAGCAACATATGTACATAAACGTACAAGAATCAGTTTATGTTATTATTGAGCATTAGCTCTAAACTAAAGAAAACTCTCATAAAAGATCTTCTCTTTCACACCAGATGGGATTGAGGGTTCATTAGTATTTATGAACATACCAATCTCAGACTTAGGAGTTATTGGAAAACTGTGGGAACTTATATATGCAAATGTAAAACATTTTATTGACAAGCTGTTAGCACTTTAAAAGCTGATAAAGTTTATCTGCTTCTTTACAATATGTACAAAGTCAGCAGTCAGAGAGGTCAATGAATTGGTCATCGCTCTTCTTCATTTATATACTTTAAGGAGATGAAGGCATCACTAATGACCAATTGAAGTATACTTACAACACAGAGCAAGCAGTACTATTGACGCTGACATTAATGAAGAATAATTTACAAAGGACTAAAAACCACTTAATGGTGTAACGCATTAATTAAAGTTAGTGAACAATTAAATAAAGCATTAAAAAGTGAAAGTAAGGCATTAACAAAACAATTTGAAGGGAAACTGGTCTGTCTAGAATCCATAATGAATTTAGGTAGCAAAGAGCAAGCAACTTACTCATAAGCAAATTAATGCTACAAAAAAGAAGTTCAAAAATTCTACAAATCAACAGTAATTAAAATATAGGTAGGATAAATGTATCTATTTTTAAACTAGTTTTATATCATTTTGCTTTCTTTAAAACAAAAATATATTAAAATGGCTGAATAGTTTGCCTTCAGTTTCAGTAGTTATGCAACATATCTACTGCCTCAAGAAAATTAGTACCAATAATCTGTGATTAAATGCACTACTTTAAATTGACTTTTGTGGTCACAAACATGTCTCAGAAATTCGGAAGGAATGTTTTCTTGAATTGAAACTTTGCTGGTTCAAAGTCGCTATTGCTGAAGATATGGTAGATTGAGAACAAATGAAGGCAGCATTTTTAAGTGAGTAAATGTAATTAGTAACATTCACTGTTTCTTTTTGGTCAATATTTAATGAAACACATAATATAATAGGGTAATTTTGAATTGTGATTCATAGCAATTTTAAATCAACACTTAATTATTTTTATTACTCTTTATAACATTACTGAATTCTGCCTCTGGTGTTGTCTTATGTGATATGGAATTCTGCAGCAACCTCTATTTATCCATAATTCAACCCCTACCACAGATCCATTCCATGGTCCATGACTGAAATAACTTGAACGCCCGAAGTTTTTTTAGATTTGTCGATTATGTTTTTTATCACAGTAGCAAATGGCAATCTAAGTAAGTGTAAAAGTATTTAAATCATGACATAAATCTTGTTTTCCTTACTGTAAGAATTATTGCCTTATCAAAAAAAATCTATTTATGATTATATAGCTTACTTTAAGAAATCTTGTCAAGTAAATTTTGCTTACCCCATTGGAAGATCTTTTTGCTATATAACTGCCATTTCAAGTTTTTTTTTTTGTCTAGCTTTTCCATATACATTTTTTTGCAGTGTGAAAGGCTGTGATTTATTGTAAATGTGGCATTTTTTGAGTGACTATTAAACAATTGTCTACTGAACAAAGACAGCAGTTCACATCTTTGAAGGAGCATAACTTCAACAACAATAGCAGGTGTGGGACAAAATGGGAACTGCCCATTCTGCTAGGATTTAGCAGCACACCAGGCCTGTGAGGCAGCAGATTTACATTCAAAACTAAGTGACCGAACTCCAGCTTGTATCAAAATCTGCCTGAACTTCATCTGATAACAAAGTTGTAAATTAGAGTTAGGTCCCCCCTCTGCAAACTACTTGAACCAGAAATCATGACAGGGACTGAAGCTAGAACAAACACCTACAACTCAAGGAGTGACAACTCTGTTGGACTGAAGAACTCGCCTATGGGGAGACACTGATTTTGTAACTGGGAGTCCCTTTTGGGAATATTAGACACTCTCTGGCTTAGATTGCTCTCCCAAGAGGACTCTCAGGAAATTCGTAGGGTATTCCCTAGTACACTCCACTCAGGATCACTCCTGAGCACATTCTCCAAAAATGACTGAAAATCTCTGAAACAATCTTTTTCCTTGAAACTAAAAGCTGATAAGCCACTCTTTCCCTCTTTGGGGAGCTGAACTTTACAAACTGTTCTGTTTGAGAACTTGAGACTTACAGTGGTGCTTGAACGTTTGTGAACCCTTTAGAATTTTCTATATTTCTGCATAAATATGACCCAAAGCATTATCAGATTTTCACTCAAGTCCTAAAAGTAGATAAAGAGAAACCAGTTAAACAAATGAGACAAAAATATTATACTTGGTCATTTATTTATTGAGAAAAATGATTGAATATTACATATTTTTGTGGCAAAAGTATGTGAACCTCTAGGATTAGCAGTTAGTTTGAAGGTTTAATTAGAATCAGGTGTTTTCAATCAATGGGAAGACAATCAGGTGTGAGTGGGCACCCTGTGTTATTTAAAGAACAGGATCTATCAAAGTCTGCTCTTCACAACACATGTTTGTGGAAGTGCATCATAGCACGAATAAAGGAGATTTCTGAGGACCTCAGAAAAAGAGTTGTTGATGCTCATCAGGCTGGAAAAGGTTACAAAACCATCTCTAAAGATTTTGGACTCCACCAATCCAAAGTCAGACAGATTGTGTACAAATGGAGGAAATTCAAGACCATTGTTACCCTCCCCAGGAGTGGTCGACCAACAAAGATCACTCTAAGAGCAAGGCGTGTAATAGTCAGCGAGGTCACAAAGGACCCCAGGGTAACTTCTAAGCAAATGAAAGCCTCTCTCACATTCGCTAATGCTCATGTTCATGAGTCCACCATCAGGAGAACACTGAACAACAATGGTGTGAATGGCAGGGTTGCAAGGACAAAGCCACTGCTCTTCAAAAAAAAATTGCTGCTCGTCTGCAGTTTGCTAAAGATCATGTGGACAAACCAGAAGGCTATTGGAAGAATGTTTTGTGGACGGATGAGACCAAAATAGAACTTTTTGGTTTAAATGAAAAGCGTTATGCTTGGAGAAAGAATAATACTGCATTCCAGCATAAGAACCTTATCCCATCTGTGAAACATGGTGGTGGTAGGATCATGGTTTGGGCCTGTTTTGCTGCATCTGGGACAGGACGGCTTGCCTTCATTGATGGAACAATGAATTTTGAATTATATCAGAGAATTCTAAAGAAAAATGTCAGGGCATCTGTCCATGAACTGAATCTCAAGAAAAGGTGGGTCATGCAGAAAGACAACGACCCTAAGCACACAAGTTGTTCTACCAAAGAATGGCCAAGTCAAAGTCCTGACCTTAATCCAATCAAAATGTTGTGGAAGGACCTGAAGCGAGCAGTTAATGTGAGGAAACCCACCAACATCCCAGAGTTGAAGCTGTTCTGTATGGAGGAATGGGCTAAAATACCTCCAAGCCGGTGTGCAGGAATGATCAAAAGTTACCGGAAACGTTTAGTTGCAGTTATTGCTGCAAAGGGGGGTCACACCAGATTCTGAAAGCAAAGGTTCACATACTTTTGCCACTCACAAATATGTAATATTCGATCATTTTCCTTAATAAATAAATGACCAAGTATAATATTTTTGTCTCATTTGTTTAACTGGTTTCTCTTTATCTTAGGACTTGAGTGAAAATCTGATGATGTTTTGGGTCATATTTATGCAGAAATATAGAAAATTCTAAAGGGCTCACAAACTTTCAAGCACCACTGTAAGCTTAACACTGAGCCAATCTGAACGCTGAAAAGCAACCATCACTTCAAGAAGTGCCAGAAAGAGTGATGCCAGAAAAGGCAGATACCGTCAAAGGTAAGGTAAATAAAGTTGGAGCCTTGTCAAATTATTTAATCAACTACTGGTCTTAAGAATTGATTAACTAAGTTACATCTCTCCTCCTTTCATTCTCTGTCATTTTCTTCTCTTGTTGCATGTTTGTCTGTCTCTCTCTTTTGTTATTATAGTTTTCATCTGCATCTGTTCCTGTGTTATTTGCAAGATCACTTTCTTCATCAGATGAAGTGCGTGAGTGGAAACAAAGTAAACATTGTTATTTTTTGTTGTTTTTATATATGCTTACCTATTTTTTTAGCTGGATGGCAGGTGGAGGAATAGCCTTGTTGGGACTTGATGTGTTTACGTAATCTATATTGCCCTTTTAAAACATCAAAACTGCATTATATAATGTATGTTTTGTTTATATGAGGCATTATATCAAGAAGTACCATCATTTTGTTAAATACAATTTTTGTCATGTTTGTGAGCCCACCATTTTATTACAGCCAGGATGACCATTGCCTAATCCACCACTGGATCTGCCACTGCAGAAGATACATGCAAGTGCAAAACAGAGAATGGCACAAGTTGGTAACTTTGATTTGTAATGTTTTAGCATAGCTGCACTTCTGTGTGCTCCATCTCACATGATTTGTCCCTGTAGACCTTGACGGAACATGGGAGTGACTTTACAAATTAAACTGGGTGCTAACAATTTAGTTGCCCAGATCATGCACCTTCATTATTCTTTTTTTTGTGCAGCTGTACAGTATTGAGCTACAGTCCTATGATTTAAAATAGGAGGAGTAAGCTATTTGAACTAATGGTCATGGGTACATTATCTTATAAGGTTGGCTCAAGTGTATGACATAAAAATACAAACATTTTTCATATCAGCAGGTGTGATCATAAATTTGAAAACTGAACCTCTTCATAATGTATATGCTTCCAAAAGAATTCTGGCATCTACATGTGGTGATCCAAGTGAAGATAAATGTATTACTATTACACAAAGTACACATGATAAGTGACAGGCCCTTCAGAAATATATGGAGAATTAACTAATGACTAAACAGCCTTTTTTGCAAATACAGTGTGTTTTTGTTTTTGTTAATGTTCTGAAAATGGCAGATACTGAGGTTAGAAGGTGGATCGGAAAATGAAACAGGAACTGAAAATCAAAACAGTGGGAGTCAGAAGCTAAAAACTTTAAAAAGAACCAACCACCAAAATTGGAACCCAAAAATCTTTGTTGATAAAATACCACGTAAAAGTTGTATCTCCCTAACGTGACTTGATAGCTAGCTACTGGACATATTTGCGTTCTAGAATCCAAAAACATGGAAACAAGAAACTGTACAGGGCCATCTTACATTGCATCCCATTGCTGACATCACCTGTCATGACTGTCAGGAAATCACAAGGTAGGAACAAGAGACACTGCCAGTGTAAACAATCCCCAAAACTGTGGCGCCTGTATCCCAATACAGAATACAGAATAAAGAAAACTGCAGCTTGGAAATGTAACAAAATCAATGCAGAAATAAAACTACAATGCAAATACAATTGAAAAATGAATGCAAAAACTCAGAATAAAAAGCAAAATGTAAAAAAAAAACACAAATTATAACATTTCGCAGAGGAAACAGAAAATCATATAATTTATTACTCACTTTCTTTTTTTAAAGATATGTTGGTGCTTCACATGATTTCAAACTATATGCCTATCTTTTTCTAGTTTTAAGTACCTGAAACTGAAGTCACTTAGATGAGTGATGAAACGTATCGAAAAAGTCTATGTCCAGATGAGCAGAATCAACTTTCTAGAATTACCTTACCTGGATTATTGAGCATGCATCATGAGATATCTGAAATTTACTTCATGGGTATTTTGCACTCAAGATAATGTATGACTTGCTTTTATAATGAACTTACCTTCAAGAAACATTTTCCTTAAAATAACACATAAAAAAAGGATGTTGGAATGTAAAACACAAAGGGACTTAAGAGTTTACTGTCTTTAATCTACTAAACGATCAGGATCAGATTTCTGTTTGACCTGCTCATGGCCATCCTCTGAGATTTCCATTTATCTCTCTCAGCTGTCTAGCTGCATAGACTTTCTTCATATTTTGACCAAAGCTGGTGAGACTTTTAAAAGTCATGTTTGAGGACAGATTTTCTTAGTATTATCATTTTAATTATTATAAGCACCAATTACTCAAATGCTGGACCTTCACAAATACATTAAAAAGAATACTATTAATTAGATATTTAGAATCAAAAACACCTGTATAAATAAATGCTGATGGATACTGTATTAAAAATATTACTTATTTTAATGTTATGTCCCCTTTTTAATTATATATAAGATATTTTATTTTTCCCAACACAGAAAATGAATTCATCCATTAATTTTCTTTAACTAATTATCTAACACAAGAACACAGAATATTAATGTCTATAGTGGCAGGAAGAAGAAGAAAAAGTTAGCAAGGGCTACCACTGAAGAGAGGGACTCGTATCACATTTGGGAAACACCTGGAAAGCAGGTATAGAGTATAGAAACTTCAAAAATAAAAGCCAAAAAAGGATCAAACATTTTTTTTTGCGTGTTCACACTTTCAGTTTCAGCCTTTCCCAGCATAAAGTGCAAACCAATGATGACCAGAAAAATGTACACTGCTTCGAGAATTTCAGAAAAAGATAGAAGTCTTATATCTGGTAAACTTCTATCACATTGTATGTCACAAGGTAGGTGAGTAGCATTTTAAATCTGCATTGTTGTATTTTGAAAGATGATGATGCCAGAGTGGATCACAAAGATCTGTTGCCGATTGAGACAGATAAGAGACACTGACATGTTTTTAAATAAGGACTCAAGTTGAAGGCAGAAAGTGGATTATGCACATATACAGTATGTCCACCCAGACAAAATTTATTATCAAAACTAACATTACAACAGTCAAGTTTTACTGAATATATTGACAGTTACTATCACTTGCATGCATCATTATGCAGAATAAAACAAAGTGGGTTCAATCCACAACTTTCCCTGGCCAACACTGAAGGACTGTTCTCAAAGCATCCGACTAATGAATGAGTACCCACTTCTTCAGGGTACCAAATCCATTTAACTTTATTCAAGTAGAAGATGCTTTTATCCAAAGCAACTTGCGGAAAAAAGTCAACATAATCAAGTAAATCAGTCTGTTTTGGAACAATCATTAAAGGATATGGATACAAAATTGATTATGACAATTGAAAAGCTTTAAACCAAACAGAGCACAAAACCAAATAATCTTTCCTTAGTCACAAGAACCTATCAAAGCCATTACTAATGAAACAGATATTCACAGAACAAGAGAGTCTTCAAACATTTCTTAAACTTTATGAAGAATACACCAGATTGGATGGAGGTGGGCAGCTCATTCCTCCAGCTCGGAGCTGCTCATGAAAAGAGCATGCATTGAGATCTGAGGTCACTAGCAAACCTGAGTGGACAAGGAGGAGTATATCCTTATACATAAGTGCTGACCACGCTATAGGCATGCATCAAGACTCCAACAAAAGAATCCAATCTATTACTGTAAACTAGCTTGAAGACAACCTGACCCACTTTTACACTGTCGAGGTAGTGGTATTCTTTGGTCCTCTTGTAGTCATATTGTCACACCATCCAAGTCAATGGATAAAATAAAGAAAAATATCACCATATGCCAGCTGTGGCTATTTGCTTAAAGCATCTTCCCAGTGTTCAGCTGAGATCACTGCCCCATCTGGTCTAAATAAATTGTGGGGAACTTTGCACCCATAATGGCTACATTTTTACCACTCATTTACTGTATCATATTCAGAAAATTGTTATGTTATCATGGTAGAGGTCATAGATCATATACAAAGTGGATAAGGTAGGCACAATAGCAAAAGCAAAACAAAGTGGTGTACTGCCTGCACTGGGTAGTAGCATTTTAAATGAAAAGGGAATCACAAGATGTTGCAAAGTCAATATAAAAAGTAAAAGGTTGAAAACATGAAGAAGTGAAATAAATAAACAAAGCTCAGGGTGTGAATCAAAGATACACTCCAGGATTCTGTAGCAAAAAGGGGTCAAATAATCAGATCCAAATTGAGCTGATGTTAAATGAAATCAAAGAACAGATGAATTTATACCCGGAATATACTAATAAGAATGACCACTAAAAGCATTTTTAACAGGAATTTGAAATGTTAGATGAACAGAGGAGTGCACAAGGTTTCCTTTATACAGTCGTATTGATCACATCACGTAATGCACACTTCTGTTTGTCTTGACTGGTGACTGCAAAGCAGCCATCAACAAAAATGGTGCTCATAACAAAACAATGGATTTGGATTCTTTGGTCCTCAAAACCATGGAAATGATGTTTGAATAAAAAAAAGTAAAATACCAAGAAATACGTAGTAAGGAAAAACTGAAGCTGGATCAAGACAAGTGGACATTTTCAAAGACGCTTTCCCTTTTGTTGTTCTAATGATTCTAATTTATGCAGCTTTGCAGTAATGTTTGTTGAGAATTATCATAAACCTGACTGCAGTTTAATGTGCATATTAGGCTGGTGACTCTATGACAGAGTATGGGTGTGTATCTTGTAGTTTATTGGCACCCTATACAGAGGTTGTTTCACATCCATGCCCGATTCTACTGGGACACACGGTTCTTAATTATTTTGAGCAGATTTGACAATGTATAGAAGAATTAATAGCATTAACTTTTTTATATAGTCTTGATTGCTTTGAAATGGTGCCATCTAAAATATGAATACACTGGCACACCTTTGGTGGCCTTTATGAACATACTGTAATAACATTCATGTTGAAGCAGTTCACAACTTAACAAGTTTAAATTTAAATGACAAATTAAATACTATTGTTTTGCCGCTAAGAGAGAGACTTAAAATTCCAGGGAAAACTCATGGGGAGGATATTCTAATTTCACATAGAAGATTTACAGCAGTATTATATTGTTTTCTGGTCAGCCAAATCTCCAAAACACTTCAGTCTGGCACTTCCGCTAAGAGTCAAGACAATAGCACTTCTTCTTAACATAGTCTGACAAGAAATTTCATAACCCTCCAAGCCTGCAGTGAAAGATACAACTTACAAGGTGTCACACAGCACTAAAATGGCTGTGGAGTGAAGTGAAAAAAAAAGCATTGCCTGCAGCGAGTCAAATCTGCCAAAAAAGCTTTCCTTCACTGCAGCTGCACAGGGACAGAGAAAAGTAACTAAACATGACTGTGCCCTTGAAATGAATGCAGACTGCTCAACTTGGCATTAAGGAAGTGTGGGGATCTCTTCTCTACAACTCTGTATCATGCATAAGACTTCACGTTGAAACTTGTACAATACAACAAGCAAAATAAATAGCTAACTCTGACTGAAATCAGTATTCAAGACACAACGCCATTTGAACCTAAGGAATACAACAGATGTACTTGCTCCTATGGTTACAGCAAGTTTAAATTAACTCAGTGTTTGAAATGTCACAGCAGATGGTAGGTTCCACAAATCCAGCACTGATCCCGAGTGTAAGATCTTGGATAACGCAGACGTGAAGAAATGGTTGCTGTGTTGTTTACAGTCTGAATTGTACTTCGGAGACTTGATCCAGGCTCATGTTGAAGGAAGTGATAGCTTCCCAGCAAAACGGAGAAACACTGATGCCAGCAACCATGGTTTGCATTTTAGGAGATATGAAGTAAATTAAATTGTTTGGAACCAAAAAGAAGACTGTTAAATGAAATAGGGCTGTTTAATTTTGTTTTTAACTTCCTGCCTGTACAATAATTCTTTTCCTTCGTCAATTGTTGTTGGGGAATGATTATTATTTTAAACAGAAATGTAAGATGTTTGTGGAGATGGGATCAGAGGACATCCACAAAAGCACAAAGTCACTGGTCTGTGCCACCTCTAACATTTGCATTTCACCCCAAACTTCAATGTAAGGCAGCAAGGCATTTTGCATACTCATGTAAGTTAGGTCTGGACTCTGATATTTTTTCCATAAACCTGCAAAGACCTGCAAGGAGGACTGCCAAAGTCCCATTTATTCAGTTATTTTCTGCAGCTAATACTTCCTAATGACCTCAACTGGTATGGCTATGATCAATTTTTAATGTGTCATGCTTATGCTTTTAAATAAGCCCCCCTAGTGATGGGGGAATAACATGAGTGTGCGACAACTCCGTCCCCATTTTCTGTCTGGCAGTGCGGCCAGAGGCAGATCGGGGCTGGTGGAGGGACAAGTGACAAACAGCTAAACTGTGTTGTAAATACTCTAATAAATGGGTGAAGAAAACATAGTTTTCAATAAAAAGACAGGCTATATTTTATTATCATATTAATATTTTTGAAGCTGAAAATATATTTTTGTACTTTGATCAATTATTATACATTTTGAGATTAGATTTGCACTTCTTAGTCCTTACTGCTGCAAAAAGTGACAACCTGTTTTATTTAAATTTTTGTTGAAATAGTAAAGGGGAAGCGTGGTCTTAAGGTAGCAGATGGCACACCACTGATAACTTCGTAATTACCATCATTTACATCGGGAATTTACCTAGCTGGGTTGCATGGTGGTGCAATGGTTAATGCCAACTGGAGGACCCATCACACTGGATTTGAATCCAGTGCCCAGTTTCTGCCAGCATAAAGTTTAAAAATTCTCTCTGTGCTTATCTGGATATTTCTCTAGATACTCCAATTAACCCCACCACCTTGAAAATGTGAGTTTAAAATTAATTGGTGACTTTAAATGTGTGGATGTGTGCATGAGCTGGCCCTGTCATGGACTGGCTCCTCATTCAGGGATGGTGTCTGCCTTGCGTTTGATGCTTCCAGGACAGGCTCTGGTCCCTTTCAAACATGATTCAGATTTAATGCAGACAGAGACCTAACATGCACATCTATGACAGAGCACCCAGAAAAAAAAGCCTTGAAACATGGAGAGCATCCACACAAACAGTGACGGAGAAGTTAGGCAGCAACACTGACTTGTAAATGTGTATGCTATTCGGAGATAGTATATTGAATTAAATTTAATATTCTGGAAGGTAATTAATAATATCTTATATATAAATGTCTACACGTGGAAGTATATGTGTCTGTCCGTTGTGGAAGTGAGAGGTGGTGCCGGAATTAGGGCTCCACTTCCGAGGATACACAAGTGAGGCCAGCAAAATGAAACTTCAGAAGAAAGAATCACTCGCTTAGCGGCTAATACACAAGCGAGGTCAGCACGTCGGCAAAACGAAACCTCAGAAGAAAGACAGTCACTTCGCTACTAATACACAAGTGATGCAAGCACGTCAGCAAAATGAAACCTCCTAGGAGAGAGATGCCCAGAGTAGTTCCTTTCGATTTTACCTGACATCTCTACATTTCAATTTTTCTTCTGACGATTTCAATAGTTTCTATGACCCCGTGCTGTAACTTACACAGCTAAAGATACAGTATAATAAACTTAACTGTTATATGTCTGAATGAAAATATCATTTTTGTATTGCACAGAAGAGGTGCCTTTAGTTTTTTGACCACTTAATTTTAAGGTTCATTTCTTTCAGAATTAATAGTCATTAATGTCAAAGAAAAAGAAAACATCAGTGTTTTATCTGCATTTGTGGCTGATTTCATCTGTGATTACAGATGCACTTTTTATATTTTCATTTCCTTTTATAGTCTAGGAAAATTATACATTATTGACTTGGCATGATTTTTTTATTAATTGATTATATTAATTAATATATGATTTCCTATTCTATTCTAGATAGTAACATATTTTACTTTGCAATTTTTGTTTGTTAATAAATACAGAACATTATTACAAAGTAAATACAATTCTCAAAAGTTCTCTTGTGTAAATCATTTGAGAGCTAAGGGGTGACAGTAATCTTTTGTTTTAATTCCCATCTTGGTCACTATCTATCCAGAGTTATCATGCAGAAATCATTTCACGTTGCTCTGGACAGATCTTTAGGTATTAAAATGTAACTTTCAGGCATTGATCACCAATAAGATAGTGCCAGTAATGTTAATAATGGAATTTGTTTAGTGTGTTGTGAATATTAAAATTGTCATAAGATGAAAGGATTCTGAACTGCTTCTTGTTTGCTGGGAGACTGAACATGAGACCCTGTGTATAATCTGTGAGTTGTTGGTCCTTGGCGTGCATGAAACATTATACCAAAGAAACAACACATTATCAAAATGAAAGAGGGTCTGTCAGAATTGAAGGGAGAGGTGATCTTATCAGCAGCTGTTGTACTTAATCCGTCCAGTCATAATTTGGCTCCAGTGTGGTGTCTGTGGACATTTTTCATACTTTCACTCTACATAAAAGAACACTAAATATGCCCCATTTGGACTACATTTTCCAAGGTTTAAGGCTATGTGTTCTATAAAATTCTCAGCTTTAGCTTGGCACACAAAACCATGTTTTGTCTACAGTTTGGATAGAATGTTACTATAAAAGGTTCTTGCTTTACTTACTGTATCTTAATGCTGCAATAATCATCTTTTACTACATTATTTTTAGGGTCAATGAAAAAAGCATCGCTGTCACCCATAAAGTGTTTTATGAAGTAATTAAAGATTAAAGATACAAATTCCTCAAGATTAGCATTTCATAAATCAATTTATTTTAGTGGATATTCTTGCAAGTGCAGATGATATGCTTGCTGTTATTTATGCTATGAATTATTACCTGGAACAAGGTAACTGAAAGCTGGAATTTAGTAGCATGAATAATATATTGCATAAGATGACAAAGCAATACTATTAAGAAAAGAGCCTCACAGAGGTAAATCCCTACGTTTATTATGTATTGTGATGTGGCAAGACCAGATAAAGTATTCACCTCAGTAATAATATCCTTGGATTTAAAAAATAAAAAGAAATGGAATATTCAAAGGAGTAGGTTTGATTTGAATTAGTTAATGAATTAGTTAACCTGAGAAATTTCTCAAAGATTCAAAGAGTTCATAAACCATGGAACAGGAAATGCATGGGGTATGCTATTTATTGTAGCACAAAGGGTTTGCTAATGAAAAGCTTCTTTTGATGCTTGCTGTGTCAGGTACAGTATACTTGAAGGCTTCTGGTGTTTGTTAATGCTGCATTTTGTTTTGCCTTCTCCTTGACTTAATTGTGCCGATAATTTTGTAAAGTGCTTTGTGATTGCATATGTGATTAATAACTGTGAATTAAAAAAAATACTGATTGAAAAGCTGACAGGCAGCATATGGGGCAACACCAGAACAAAATATGGAAATACATTTGTTTCTATGTAAAAAGTAATACTTAATCTTAGCACCTGATTCACTCTGTTATAAAGAAATGATAAAAACCCACACTTTGGCAGTGGCACCAATGTGCCTTTAAATGAATATGTGCATACTCAAAAAAGCCACTGATTTTTTCTGATTCCTAATAACATGCAAAAAGATAACCTTTTGGCAATGAAAACAGATAAATAAATAAATAAATAAATTTGCTGGTCAGCAAAGTACAAAAGCAAAAGTAAATATGAGGTATCTGGATGTCATTGAAGCACGAGTCCCATGTAACGAATTCAAATTTAAACGATTATGGGCAAGTGTTTGCTATTTTTCTCTGAAGCTGATCATGTTGCCATTAGAAATCCCCACAATGACAGCTTCATAGTGCCATCTCACCACAGATCTGTAACTGAATTGGTGATATTTCTGAAATTTAAATGCAAAGTGGCTTTGTCTTTCTGTTCTTGCTACCAGTATACAAAGGAATCTCTGCTGTAATTAAAAGATCCTCGTCATTGAACATATCTATTGATTACAGGGTTTATAGAGTTTACAGGATCATTATTGTCACATGTACAAAGTACAGTGAAATTGTTACTTGTATGTGCTAATCAGCATGCAACAGTTTAATGACTATAAGAACCGTACATCAACAATACTACCTTCCTTATCTGAATAATCTCAAAACATTTGCCAATAACAGTGTCTTTATGATCCTGGAAATCATAGTCTAGTGCTGAATTTCAATATTGGAGGATTATTTTTGGAGTGGTGATGTATAATTAAGCTCACTTTGAACTTTCTCTCAATAACGCTTACTTCAGTATACCTTTGATTAACATAAAGTGACTTGCCTGCTTATACCACTGGTAATGACTTTTTGCAGGGCCAGAACATTAAATAATGCTGACTGAGGCTAGGTACATATATACTTATTAGGCATGAGATGATACACTTAATTCAAATTCAATAGCTATACAGGCTTCGGGATGCAGTGCATTCTCTGAACATTAGACACAAAAATAAATAATATATTTTAGGAAAAAATGTGAAACAATGAAAAAAATATCTCTAAAACAATTAGACCCAAAATAGGCATTAAAAACAATACAAGTGATTAACATGAAACTGAATGTGAAATTTAACTTGGCAGGACCGCTCTTCCCGTACCCTTCTCTAAATACCCTGGCTGTTTCAAACTGTCCTGTTAGATAAAAGACAACTGCCCTTTTTAACTAAACACTCAAGGTACAACCATAAGAAATATTAAACAGATATTGTAACTGACACCTTAAACAGAGGCCAGAAACAATCAGAATTTTACAAAATGACATAATCAGTATATATGCAATTCAATTTGAATGCACACTGACCTGTAAGAAATATTGGGGGATGGGGACAAAAAAATTGTAGGCTAGAAAATAGATAATAATTCATCAGCAACAACAACAATAATAATGATATTAATCAACAAAGTGGCATAGCATAGGAGACACAGACATGACAAAGTAAAATTAAATGATAAATATGGTAATAGGACTGCAACAGTAGACTTTGAATGCTAAAGACTGATTGAGTTTAAACTATAAGCATTGTCTCAAATTGGCTTACATTTAAACTACCGTTATAATTTCACAAATGATGTCCTCTGTTGTTCACCACCATCAATGACTTGATGATTATACTCTTCCCATTTGCTCCTGACATGTTAAAAAAAAGTTCTCCGTAGCCAGATTTTGGTGGGAAAACTCACACCAGCTCCAGATCGTCATATTGCACTCTTTCCATACATTACTGAGGATACAGTCCTCCTCCTAGTTTTATCCTATATTTTTTTTGTTCTTTATTTCACCTTATACAATTTCTCGTATTAAGAATTTGTTAGTTTTCAAATACTCCTTGGGGTCAGAGCACAGGGTCAGCCATTGTACAGCTCTCCTGAAGCAATTGAAGGTTAAGGGCCTTGCTCATAGGCCCAGCAAAGTAGGATCTCTTTTGGCAGTGATGGGGATTCGAACTGGCAACCGTCGGGATACCAGCGCAGATCCTTAGCCTCAGAGCCACCACTCTGTCCTAGGGTTAGCTATCGAACAGATCTATCACGTTTTCTTTCAACCTAGGACATCTAGACATCAGCTTGTCGCAAGTCCTCCTTAATACAGTCAAATTAGCGCTTAATTGTAGGGCTATTTTAGCCACTGAGTTGTCTTTGCTCCGTAATACATGACTGTACTGTACTGTTGAAACTGAGCTCCATGCATCTTCTCATTGATCAGCATTACACCCATGATCTTGTGGACATCTTCATTCATGATATGGTCGAACCAGATGAGGCCAAGGACCCACTGTGGTATTCACATCTTGATCACATGGAGTGTTTGTTTCTTCTTAATAGAGGCTGGCCAGCATTCAGCCCTGTACCTGGCCACCGGTCAAACGACTGATATGTATATCTTTGACTTAAGGTGTTTCAGGATCGTACAGTCACATAGTACTTTGTGACTTGATGCCATTTCATTCATGCAGCATTGACTCAGGCTTGGCATCTGGTAGTGTGTCACTATCTCGGTACACAAGCAAGCAAAGATACTTGAACTTGGAGACATTCTTCTGTTCTTGTCCATCATAGTGGATGGTGCCGTCTGTCTGCATGTATTCCATCTTGTTGATGTTCAGTTGTAGACCTTTTTCTTCAAGTCAGATCTCCCATCGCTTTATGTTGTCCTTGAGAGCCTGTTGAATAATGGCTAAATGTTTAAAGATAATCAATATAAGTAGATTTCATTGAATTTTGTGATTATGTTAGGCTACTCAGCTTATTTCAAGGGCCTAAATGTAATCTATGTGGTTATCGTTTATGGAGCTGTACTAGTAAATTTATAATTGTGCTGTCACCATGAATGTTAGCAACCTGGTAGACAGGCAGGTTAAATAGGCAGCCACTCTAAATGGCATTTGAAGATATTTTTTACTGATGTAACATAGGCTCAGACTTTTTTAACAGAAATGTGAAATGCCTGTAATGTCATGTAATAACATGCCTCAAATTCTAAAACGTGTATTTTTCCAGAGAGAGTCCTGTAGGCAGATTTAGCAGTGATAATTCACCTCAAAGCATCTTTGAGCACTGCCCTTCATGAGCTGACCAAGTTGCAGATGTCATGCACTGTAAACAGTTTGAAGTCAGCTGGTATTCAAGCTTTTTTATTAGGAATGACACTGAGGCATAGTCATACCGTATTTGTATCACTTGCAAAATTAAATTGAGCAGTTAAATATATGAGCCAAAAAATGGAATTAGCTTCAGTAGACTGTAGCACCATATAGAATCAAATGCAGATGGTGTGAATTTCTCAACTCGATTTTAACATTGCAACCTTTCTCTAGAATTGTTCCAGGATTACCTCCATCCCCGCCAGACAGTGCCTAAGGTGAAATGTAATAATCAGGAAAACGAATGCCACCGCCAAGTATTCATCTATGCCTTCAAAATGTTTCTTGGATGGTTAAGGTGTGGTAAGGCATTGGGAAGAGCATTATGTGATGTTAGAAGCTTTTAGATTGATAATATTTCTTACAGTATTTAATGTTAGTATATAGATAAGGCACTGAACATGTAATTGGTTAGGTTCACATTTTTGCGCATTATTATTGTGGAATATTGAAAATAAAGAAAAACATTTTTTTCCCACATCCCAAAGACACAGGCATTAGTTTAACTGGTCTTGTGTGAAGTGTCCATGATCATGGACTGGTATCCCATTTTGGTTCGACACCCAGAGCTGCAAAGATTCTCAGTTGGATTACATGAGTACACAAAATGAGAAGAAGAATATTTGGATGAGTTACTTAAAAACTAAGCTTTAAGCTAACTAAAATAGTTTGACAAAGTGAATGATCTTTTTTTTCATTAGGGATCACTTATAATCAGACAGTTGTTTATAATCTATTGTTTATTCACCATGAAAAAAATAACAGGTCTGCTCCAGTGGGAATGTGATAAAACCAGCATACATTCTGTTTCACAATAGCTTACATATTAAGTTACCTATTAAGCAATTGGATTTTTGTGTAGTGTAAGAACTTAAAATGGTAACCATTAAAAGCATTCTTATGCTACTATACATCTGCAAAGAAAATATGTGCATGTAATGAACAGCATTCCATGTTGGAATTTTCTTTTAGATTAAATGGCTCAGTGTACATCTTATTACTTAGCACATTTTATTTTTTCATTTCTTTAAGAATGAAAACAATAAAAGTTGTGCTTAGAAGCATATTACATAAAGGTCATTGATTCTAAAACAAACATTCCCAAGGAAAGACCTATTTAAGGCAGCAGGAAGAAATAAAACCTGCAATTGAGAATGCAATGAAAATGTCACTGCTGAGCACGAAGCACTGTTTTATTTGATTCTGGCTTCCTTCAAAGGTTAACTGAATAAAAAATATACAACAGTGTTGGTATCGGACATTCTGCTACAGCTGCTCTTGTCCTGTGGTGAATATTTCCTTACTTAGTCTTCTTCTTTGTAAAATATATATTTGGGTGACACCCCTCTATATAGGACACATTACAAGATCTGAATGTGTTATAACTGCTTACAATTTTTTTTTTACAGTTGAAACACAGGAAGGTTAAGCATCTTGCTCAGAGTTACATATTGACGTAACAGTGTGGACTGAACTGGCAACCTTGTAGACTAAAGTCCAGTGAGTTATCTAATACACCCCACTGCCTACATAGACCAAATATACTGACCTAACAATAAACCAACAACCTATTATATGTACTGGTCTTAAAAAAAAAACAAAAAAAAAACAGATACATGGCAAAGTAGTTCATGGAACTAAAAGATTCAGATATGGGATGAATGTGATGAGGCATGTGGTCTGCGGGAGATGTGAGACAGCAGTGCTAACCCTGCAGCCAAAGACTTATTGCGTAATAAAAATAAGCAAGGCAATTACATTTGAAGTAATAATGAGAATTAAAAGCATGCAAAGTTTTATGCAAAAACAGTAATAATATCCATCCATCCATTATCCAACCCGCTATATCCTAACTACTGGGTCACAGGGGTCAGCTGGAGCCAGTCCCAGCCAACACAGGAAACAAACCCTGGGCAGGGCGCCAGCCCACCGCAGGGCATGCACACACATACACCAAGCACACACTAGGGACAATTTAGAATCACCAATGCACCTAACCTGCATGTTTTTGGACTGTAGGAGGAAACCCACGGTGACACGGGCAGAACATGCAAACTCCACGCAGGGAGGACCTGGAAAGCGAACCCGGGTCTCCTAACTGTGAGGCAGCAGCACTACCCACTGCACCACCGTGCCATCCAGTAATAATATCATACACTTAAATTAATAAAAATGTGATTATTACATGTGCAATGCTTTTGCGTAAATATTCTGTTCATGAATGTGAAATTTATTTTGATTTAATTCAACAATTGCCAATTCATTTAAAAATGACAATTATTCGCCTCCCCCTCCAGCCCCCCCACTGGTTTGATAGGAACAATCCATCCTGTAAACAAATGTGTTATTATTGTTAATCCAAAAATGTTTTCTGTAGGCTAATTTTTTTTTTTACAATTTTTTATTATCCTTAAAAACACTCATTTTTTAAGTGACCTACAGTAAATTACCTTGCTGTGCTATTAAAAGTCATTTGAAGTTCTTTATATTTCCAAACATTCTTCTTATTGAAAGAGATTCTACTTGAAAGTGTAATTCTAACAATTCATTAATTGTTTTCTCTGATACGTATAAAAATAAGACAACGTCCATTAAAGTGCAAACTGACTGGCTGGCTGGTCACTTGAGACAGCACACATGCACAGGAAGTCTTACATTGATTCTGAAGCATTGTTAACTCCTTATATTTGAAAATGTAATATGACTAAACTTTCAACTAGCAAAGCAATTCATGAGGAAAAATGCAATGCACTTAGGATGATAACTGCAGTCACTGAGGCACTACAGTGTTTTTATAAGGCATAAAGATAAGTTTGACATTAAATGTGTTTGCATGGGCAATGATGCAGGGCAACTTTGACTTTATCTAGTATTTTTTTTTATATAAACAAAGATATTAAAAAAAATGTTTAGAAAATTAACACTAGTGTCAGTAAGTCTTATAAAGGGGCCATATTTCAAAAATGGGTAAATCTTTCACTAAATAATGTCTGTGTGTTGTAGTTGCATTTGCTGTGTATTCTGAAGTGTGGTTTGTTGAATTGAACACCACATGATAAAAGACAAATTAATAAGTACATGCATAATTTAGTCAAGTAATAAAGTATTAGATAGGCAGATTAATTCAATATATAAAACAAGTAATAAGATTTGTTTTGTTTGATTTGTCACGGTTAATTAGTTACGGTGGGTTGTGCATCCAAGTGTAAGGCATCAGCAAAGGTTTCATGGCTGCCCTCTGGTGGTTCTCCTATTGTCATACACTTTGTCATTAGTGACAAAACTGCTGCCTGATTAGAACAATTGCATTGAATGCTTGAGACAATGTGGAAGCACTAAATGAGAACATTTGTATCTTCGGTTGCATTGCATTTTATTTGAAAAAAAAAAACGTGGCTACTATGTAATCCAGTAAACTAAAACTGAACTACACATTCTCCCTAATGATAAGTCTGTATGGATGTGCATCAATACAGCACAAACCAGTGTTAAATGTTCAACATCTTTAGGGAAAAAATCTATTCCTGCTGTTATTAGATGGCACTGAATTTTGTTCATCATTCACACCAGCTGTAATGTATTAAATAGATTTTTTTTGAGGATACTGTCCATATTAGTTGCTTTTAAAGTCAATACCCAATTGATTCGCTGATTGACTGTTTGAAAACTGAAAGGTAAATACTAATGTGTGTGTGTTTTCCATAACATAAAGGAGGACATATTGCAATTTAGTGTTGAGTTAACACACTCATTTAAAGCCTAATGACTATGGTTTCTAATTACTGTAAAACAAATGGAAACTCATAGGAAGCATGTTACACGTCTGAAATTATAATATGATTAAGTAAAGCTAAAGCTGACAAGCCAACACAACAGGTAGAGCTGTCACCTCACTAAGCCTCAACATTAGTTCATGCCCTGGGTTAGGGAATCTTCTGTGTGGAGCATACACCCTCCTAAGAAATGTGGTGAAAAACTAAATTGTGGGTATACCTTTGTGTTAGATGTGATGGAATAACATCCTGTTCAAAAGTAGGGGTGCTCCCAAGTTCAGCCAGATGCTGCATTTGATAAGAAGGTGCAGAAAATGCATGGATGCATATGTAAAGTTAGTATCCACTGTGAAAAGAAGTTCTGCAATGATCACATAAGAGACAGTATGAATCTAGATAAGAGAAAATGTATGTGGGAAACTATTTACTGACAGAGAGGACTAAACTGTAGTCACCTTTGGAAAAAGTAATATCAGTTTATATCAAAATGTACACTTTTGGGATATTTCAGTCTTGTATAAAAGTTATTTTGGAAAAATTCTTTCCCATTTTGTGTTTGATGCTGCTGGGATAGACAGAAGCACCCCACAACCTTCAGCTGGAGTAAAAGGAATACATACAGTGGGTCAGTTAGTTCTTATTGGTAGTCCTGAGCTCCATTTAAACAGTTCCATAGCTGCAAACAACTAAAGGCTGAACTTGGTTTTGTTTTTGGGGAAAGAAAAATGTACCAATGTGATTCAGTCAAAGAAAAACAGATGAAATTTAATTCTATGGTAAACCAATTAACAGCATAAATTAGCTTCTAAATAAAGTCATGGTTAGAATAAACATTACCAAGCACAGTCGGTCATTAGGATGGACTTCTGTACAACGTGAACTGCCATAGACTACCTGTCAGGATCAAACCCTTTCACCTTCACCTTCTGTCACAACATGCCGTATAACATATGAAAGTTTAGTAAAAGAACATTGTCTTTTAATATGATTGGACCACAAGGTAAGAACTCATAGTGCTGAAAATCATTTCTGCCTCAGCAATAGTCTAACTCTAAGGGTGATACTCTACAATAGAAAACTATTTATGCAAGGGAAAAGCAAATCTGTTGAATGAATGTGAAACTGCACCAGAGGAGGCTCTAGAAACCTTAAAGATATTTAAGGATTATAAATACTTTAAGCTGACAGACATCTAAAAAATCATTACCAGAGGTTATTGGTTCAAAAGTTACTCTTAGTGTGACCCTATAAAAATCATTTCAATTTTCCTGTGTTCCAGTTTCACAAATATATGTAAACAAGTGTAATATATACTAATTTTATAGGTTGTATACAGATTTATAAAGGCACCATATAAAATAAATACATTAACTGATATGTATTGTGCTGCTTCAGATGTGGGTAGAAATTACAGCAGATAACCACACAAAAGTGCAGTATGGGAATTAGAAAGCTAACATAAGTAAATCCCGATAATGATCATTAAACTCGCTGCTATTTGCTAGTTGCTGTAAATGAGATAGCAATATGCTATCTGCCTCTATTTGCTGCTATAAAAGAACTACATTATAAAATGTATACAGCTGTTTTAATTTAAAAAGAATTTAGGAATGAATCCTATGAAAACATCTAGAAGCCATCCTGCAGCTAATCTCAGATGGTTGATTGTGATAAAGCCGCCCCACAGCGTCCACACAAGCAGGCTTTTTTTTACTACAGAATAAATTCATTGATAAAGGACAGTTTTATTCCAGCTCTCTCAAATAATCACACTTTCTTTAGCTATGTTAGCATTAAAGAAACATTTTCATGTAAATGCTGGCTAAATTTAGATACCCTTATATTTTGCATGTACACTAATAATACTAGACCAAATCACTTTCAAACTCAACAGGGCTAGGCTATTAAATTATGAAAACTATTATCACAATCATTCATATCCTCTTTTACAGTATTTGAATATATGATGACAATTGAATCAGTGTTTTGTATGCTTTTTTAAATAACTCTAGTACTGATTCCTATAATCTTAACTACAGCATATTTACAATTCAATTCAAATTCTGCTAGGTAACAATTCACTTTTGGGTAGTACGTTGAGACGATACTTTAAAGAGATGGAAATTCCCACAAGGGAGGCCGAGATCCATAGGTGCATGTTCCTTTTGTATAGGCCTTTGTTTAGCACGTGTGGCCCTGTTCTCCACTCTCTCTAAATGCATTCCTGTAGCTTAAAAAAATACTAACTGGCAAGCAGAAGGGAAATGTCTCTGTGTACACACAATCCAAATAAACTCCTCTATCAAATGGTTATAGTATATTTAAATTAATTTCTGGCTGTCCTGAATGAGTACTCTATGTACTTTGCAACATTGTAGCTTCTGTACCACATATTGTATAAGTATTGTTCATGGTTGAAGAGAAATGGGTAGGCAGGGGTACTGGGGATAAATAAGTCAGATTAGGGTTATAATAAAACATTTCAGTTTATGATATTGACTATACCTGCATAGTTGGTACTTTTGAATCAATCTGATGTCTGTACTTCCCCCATGTTTATGTTTTTGTGTAATGCACTGATAAATAAAAACCACCACAGGGCACAAAAAACACACACACACCCACACACCAAGCACACACTAGGGACAATTTAGGATCGCCAATGCACCTAACCTGCATGTCAGGGTGAGTCAAAATTATGTTAACACTAATGGTACTGCTATGTTTATACTTACAGTATATACAACTTTTGTGGACAATTTATGTGCCACATATGGTACAGGTTGAGACATTCTTATAAATCATCCTGCACATATGAAGTCTGTTTTGTGAATTCATTTTTTCCACCATTCAAATGTTAACATAATTTTGACTCACCCTGTATATACAGTATATATATATGTATAAAAGAGCTGTTAACAGATATCTCTTTCTGCTCTTTTGGTGCTGAATCAACATGTCATAGCTTAACCTAAATTCATTACACTCACGTGAGTTCACCTATTCTACTGTAGCTTCCATTCAATGTCCCTTTACTTAGTAGCATTAGTCAGTGTTCATATAGTTTTATTCCAGTGGCATTTAATTTACATATCATAATAATATTACCTATTGCCTTCATTTTGTGAACCCACTTTATCCATTACAAGATCACTGGAAGCAGCACTACAAGGGTTGTGCAAAAATAATTGAGAGTATTAATTTTACAATCAATCATCAAGATATGAATACTACATGGCAATCAAATCACCATCCTTTGTTAAATTTTCTCTACTTTTTTTTTTTTTTTACTGTTTTAGAAAGTAGACACCCCAACTTGCCTATGAAACCAACTGCATCAAATCCTCTAGGATGAAGGCTAAAAAACAATGAGAAACTACTTAAGAAAATTTATGTTAGGTAGAATGTCCACTGGAGACTGGACTTTTTTTGCCTTTCTCTGCAGATTTTGGTTTCTTCTGCAGCTTATTTGGAGTTAATTTAATTTTTTTATGTCCTCGCTGGCCATTTGACCTTATTATCGGGTTAATCTTTACAAACTCAAAAAATTAATCTCAATATAAGGACTCTTCTTTTCTATTAATTATATATCTATTTTATGTAAGTGCATATGTATTTATTTTTTAATGTTATTTATTTATTATTCTTATCTAATTTACATTTTTTTTTCATGCAAGTATTGCTTTGACATATTATAAAGCACTTTGAGCTACATCCTGAAATGTACTATATAAATAAATGTTCTTGTTACTTCTCTCCAAATCCCATCCCTACTGATTCTTATTTGAAGCACTGCTAGAAGTGCATGGATCTCTTTATGTTAAAACTCTCTTCCAGCATTCTATAAACAGATGGACAACATGTACTATTTTAGTCTCTGCCAATATTCCTCTGATGGTCACACATTGATTCTCTCTGATAAGCTCATCAATTATTTTTGTTTTTGATCTTGGCAGAAGCAGTTTGAAGGTAACTACTGCAGGGTTAATTCGCATTGTTTTTGTTTCATTCTTTAAAGTACTTTACCTGTTGCCTGACACTGCTAGAATCGGTGTAGTAGCCATTAGATTCACATTGAATGTTAGTGACAGCTAATTCCTCCTTCACAAGACTTGTAGTAACCATGCACTCATCTAAATGACAACGACAGCTAAGGCAGGCAATATTATGTTTAATTCAATATTAAAACAACAGATGGAACTACTCTCAGTTTTGTCAAGAATTTTTTAAAGATTCCAGTATGCTCATAACCTCTATTAAAACCCTTACAACCAAGCCTGGAATGACACCAAAACACTTAAAGACATAGTCATTCTTCTAAAACAATCTCTGAATGATTTTAAACTGATTCACACGTGCTACTGTACCTTTATTATGCAAGCACCCAATACTTATGATTTTGTGAAGTTAGTCATTTCAAATATTCAATATTCAAATATTTCAAATATTCAATCAATTTCATTGGCACTTAGCATATAATGACCTGAGTAAAGCTGTACTGTCTTTAAACTTATTTGGTACAGATTAGGCTGCAGATTTTCAAATGAACTCCATATTAACAAATTTTATGGAATAAGAACCTGAATAAGAACTACAGAGTTCTATAAAGTCATGTGGAGTTTAAACTTAATCATATTCATTACAAGCTTATGATATTTGAGATTTGTTTTTCAAACTTGAGTATGATATCTTATTACAATAAAACAAAAACTGTTCAAGCTGTATGTTACAGAAAAATAACAATGATGTGAACAACAAGATCTACAAATCAGTTTAAATTTCACTCAGATATAAAATGGCCTTAAAGCTAAAATCCATTGACAGTTTTGAAACATTTACAAGATTTTCCTCTTTATGAATTCTGACAGGAAACAACACATGGCGTGTGAAAGATCTTTTCCTTCATTAATATCTAATTATTTTTCTTCTGCAAAAATCTAATTATTTTTGAGAGGTGATGAGCCAGCTCTGTTACTTCATCTTACTTAATATAGTGTCAATTGAGTCAATTAGTAATAACACACACATGCACATACCCAAGGTGGTTGTGAAGGTTATTGGCAGAAAAGTTTATTACATTGGAAAGCAAAAAGATATGAAACTCATTCATCATATAACATGATCTTCAAAAGTACTTCAACACAAAATAATTCACACACAGGGCAATAGGTGTTAAAAAGTGTTCTAGACAGCATAAAGAAGGTAGAAATAAAATAATAATCCTTAATTTTGGGGCTCTTTCATAAGCAGTTATGAATAGTCTATAAGCCTTGTTCTAATGGATATACAGTAAAAACATGTTTTGAATTCAGCTTCCACAGCATTTTTACTTGACTTTTTAAACTTTTTTATTCAGAATCAATATAGTTAATTGGTAAATTTTGCTAATTATCTAGATGAAAGCACAAAAAGCCCATAATGAAGGGAATCCTGCCACTTTATCTCATCATTTTCTGTAATCATCCTTGAAGTTGTACTTGACAGCAGCCTGACCTTTTAATAATCTGGTTCAATAAAATTTCAATTAATCACCTATAAAATATCTCCAGAGTCTAACCCGACAACTCTAGATAGATCTTCGAAATATTATCACTGGCTTTTGTCACCTCACAATTTAGACTACCACTGTTTCCTTTGAATGGACTTTCTGTGCGAAAAAACAAATATTGCTTCAACATATTACCATTTTAGTTGCCTTGTCAACACAAGCTTCCTATTAGATACCAAATTGTCTCGACAGACTTATAGAGCACTAGATTCAACATTCCAGAATTCCTGTCCATGCTGTTCACACCATGTAAAACTGTTACACATTGGTAATCTTATGAGGGTAGGCTGTCTTACTGTTGTAAAACCCTGTTATATGACTTTTAGCAAGCAGTCTTTCAGCTTTGTGGGTGTCTCCTCTTTGTAAAGCGTGGTTTTAGGGGCCAACATTTAAATCAACCTCAATGATCATCCCCCACATCCCTCTCTAACTCTTTTACTTGCAATTCTGCTCTTCACAGTGTTAGTACTGATAATAATGTGCTATCTAGAACTCATTTATGATTATGCACAACTTGTTCCGATTCAGCAATATAAGCCCTGTGCCATGCCGTTTACTCTCTGTGCCAAGTGAATTTTACCCCCACACCTACTCTAAATGACGACAAGGGAATCTTGCTAGCATTGCCATCCAGAAACGCCTCAACCCTCTCTGCTCCCCCAGTGTGCCAGAGGTCCTTGTACTCAACTTCAATATTTCTTGTCCTAAACAGAAATATTTTGTTTCTCGTTTTCCCAGTGCATGTGTTTGAGATATTATAAGAAGAGTACAAGGACAGTACAGTTTGGACCATTGGACTACATGTTGGTGTAAAGGATATTTGATATGGACAGTTGGAGGTTCTTAAGGCGGATTTCACAGCACTAGTTCAAGCTATGAAGGGGAGGACCTCACATGCAAGAATCATTATTTCGGGTCCCCTGTCTCTCGCTAGAAGGCTGGATGAATCCAGAAAAGGCGTCTGCAAACAACAGAACATCGATTTTGTGGACAACTGGAATCTTTTCTGGGAAAGACCTTCAGGAGAGAGGGTCTGCATCCTAACAGATTGAGGCACCTGGGTCTTCTCTGAAAACATTTTAAAGTTAACAAGTCTTTCCTGACTACGTAATTTTAATCCTAATTTTTTCAAAAATTCCTTGCTAGGATATGATAATTCTGTAGTAAGTTCACCTTCAAATGTGCACTCTATTAGCACTATAATAACTACCCATAGCCTAACTATAACACCCAGACAAAATAGTGTAAATGCAAACAATTGAACTACCATTTCACCTTTAGATTTGCACTTTATTAGAACTATAACAATTACCATTTCAAGCTCAATCAATCAATCAATCAATCAACATTTATTTATATAGCACATTTTCATACAAAAAAAGGTAGCTCAAAGTGCTTTACAAAATGAAGAATAGAAAAATAGAAGACACAATAAAAAATAAACATAAGTCAACATTAATTAACATGGAATAAGTAAGGTCCAATGGCCAGGGTGGACAGAAAAAACAAAAAAAAAAACTCCAAAAGCTGGAGAAAAAAAATAAAATCTGTAGGGATTCCAGACCAAGAGACCGCCCAGTCCCCTCTGGGCAAAAGCTGTCATACTGCTCCGATTCAGCTTGGCTCTTCTGAGACCTTAAATATGGCTTTGCTAAATATTACAGTATTAACCAGCAAGTCTTTATACATTAATGATCATATCAGTGATAAGCAAATTAACGTTCTTACACTTAGTGAAACGTGGTTCAGCTCAGATGGTGTAGCAGTGTTAATTAAAGCAGCTCCTCCGAATTACAGCTTTGCTCATTCAGTTCACCAAGGCCAAAAAGGCTGCGGCTTAGTTAATATTTACTCAAGCCAATAAAATTGTAAAGATGCCAGTTTTGGTACTTTCATGTCTTTTGAGTGTCTTGCAATTGTTATTCAAGGAGTGTCCCAGTCTCTCATATTGACTGATTATAGAGCTCTTAAATATAATGTGTCTTTTATTGAGGAATTCTTAGACTTAGTATCTATAATAATAACTAACGATGACTGGTTCCTAATTGTAGGCAATTTCTATTTTCATGTGGATAACCAACGTGATACGAAAGCAATAGAATTCCTGAACTTACTGCACTCCTTTAATCTCAGTCAGCATATCAGTCAACCCACAAATAAGGGAGGATGCACACTGAATTTAGTGGTTTCAAAAGGGTTAAAAGTTGACTTGAGGCAGGTCGTGGTTATCGGTATATCAGACCATTTTTGCATAATATTTAATGTAGAAACATATTGTTAAAAAACGTTACTTTGATACATCTGCTGCTTCAGTGTTAATATTGCAATATTGCTAATATTGTAAACAATCAGTCTAATTGTAGTGCTTACCTCAATAGGGCTGTGTTAACAGTAAGGTGGAAAACTTTAACGTGAAGTTTAGAGCTGTAGCTGACATAGTGGTCCCTTAAAAGACTGTTAGAAATCCTACAGCAATATTATACTTTGGAAGACACAAAGAGTGTCTTATTTAAATTGAAGATGCCAGAGAGCTGAGCGTAAATGGTGAAAAAATAAACTGACAGACCACTCAGAAATATTGAAGGCTAAAATAACTGTAATAATGTAGTCCACCTTGAGAGGCAGTCCTATTTGTCTACAATCATGATAATCAGGGTAATCCAAAAGTTTTATTCTCAGCTATTGATCATCTTCGAAACCCAGCTCACTCAATGGAATGCCTCCTAAAAACTACTAGTGAAAGTTGTGAGGCTTTTGCTGTATTTTTAAAACACAAAATAAATGATATTAAAAATAACACAGTACATCCACCGATAGTTAATCTGAATGAATCCCATCATTCCCTTGTGTTTTATCTTGGTAGAGTAATATACATATTGCTCTACTTTTCCCTATTGTATTATTAATATGTAACCTTAGAATGCCTAATCTCACAGACTTACCACTGTTTATAAGGTATTATTGTATATAACTTATCCCCACCTTCTCTTCTATATCTATAACCTCAGGCAATTAGATGTAGTAAAAAGACAAGCAGGAGTTACACATAAAAATAATGTATTATTGATAATATTAATAAATAATAACAAAATGCAAAGTACATTTGAATATTGGCAATCATACAGCCTGATAAAATGGTGATGTGTAATTCAGGTGGCACACAGACTTGTAGCTACTTAATGTTAGTTAAGGCATCATTGTGCTGTTCTTGTCAGTTCATGGTGTGATGGTCTTCATCAGTTGTTAACAAGAGAAAGATACTTCTACATCATCACAGGTTAGCAAGAGAGATAATGTGAGGTTAAGCATGTACATTTATAGATGTTCTGTCCAACCCCTACAGCCAATAGGACATCATGGTACTTAAAGGCCTCTGAGACAAGCCAATTCCAAACAGCCATACCTCAGACAAATGGGGGAAATAGAACATCTTAACACCTGCAAACCCCCAAACCATATGTTAAAGTACACCTTAGCCTACTTGCGGGGGTAGAAAGACTTTAGCAGTGAAATACTCATCAAACTGGTTTAAGACACATCCCCCAAATCCTGTCATAAAATTACAAATAGACTTAGTCGAAAAATTGCAAACACGAATGCCTCTCACCAAAGTAACACTAAATTATATTGCTTTGCCTAAATTATAAATAAAGACATACAAACATTTATCAAGTTATATGCAAAATCGTACATCACAACACCTTGTAAACGAGTTAAATTCTTTCATTGAAACAGATCTACTGAACTACGTAGAATAATTTTTCAGCTGAAATCTCCACCTGTGTCCTTGACCCACTACCAAAAGGCTTTTTCAAAGAAGCGTCAGATGTGCTAATTAATAGTGTACTTGACATAGTGAAGTCATCATTAAACACAGGGGTCTTCCCTGGCTGTCTAAAAACTGCAGTTGTTAAAACCCTGCTCAAGAAAAAATAATATCAACTCATCTGTCTTTTATAATTTTAGACCAATTTCTAATCTGCCTTTCTTAAGTAAAATTCTAGAAAAGGCAGTTTTTAAGCAGCTAAATGATTATTTGAATAAACATTCTATTCTTGACAAGTTCCAATCAGGGTTAGAGCAAATCATAGTACAGAAACTGAACTAGTTAAAAGTAGTAAATGATTTGCAGGTTAATGTGGACAGAATCTGTATATCTTATCTTGTTCTCCTAGACCTGAGTGCAGCATGTAACACAATAGTCCATAGTATTCTTATAAATCATCTTAGACAATGAGTGGGCCTCTCCTGCAGCATCTTAAATTGTTTCAGTCTTACTTAACAAGTAGAAAATTCTTTGCTAGTTGTGGTGATTGCACTTCGGAGACCCATGATATTGTACATGGTGCACCACAAGGATCTATTCTTGTTCTGCTGCTTTTGTCAATCTACACTTTTTCATTAGGTCAGATTATCTCAAAGCACAAGGTGAGTTACCACAGCTATGCAGATAACACACAGCTTTATTTATCTATAATGCCTGATGACTCTGATGATCTCTTGGCTCTCTGATCCCATGTAGAATATGGAATATAGAAAAGTTAGACCTCTTACAAATTTACCAGACACTGAAAAATTAGTAGATACTTGTTTTTAGTTGACTATATTACTGTAATGCATTCCTAACAGGACTACCTAAGAAAGACGTCAATTTGCTGTAATTAGTGCAGAATGCAGCACCCAGAATCTTAACTAGAAAAAGAAAATCTGAGCACATCTCACCAGTTTTAGCTTCATTATATTGGTTATTCATGTCATTCAGAATTGACTTTAAAATACTACTAATGATTTGCAAAGCCTTAAATAATATTGTTTCAACTGTATTTTTTGAATTGGCTGTCCCCCCACACCCCAAGTCGTAACCTTAGATTTTTGATTGGAGGTCTGCTAATAATTCGAATAAGCCAAGCTTAAAAGAAGTGGTGAAGAAAAAAAATCTACAACACTTTACTAATAGAGGAACAATTTGCCAGCCTAGAACTATAGATCATTTTAAAAATCAATTATTTTAATGTTAGGTAGCATAACCAGTGGGGTTTGGGTGGTCTTTTTGGCCTTTGTTACTGATTTGTTAATATTCATTTCATATAACTATCTTTTTGTCATCTTGTAAAGAACTTTGAGCTACACTGCCTGAAATGAAAATGTGCTATGTAAATAAATGTTGTTGATGTCTATTAAGTCACAATACTAGCTTGCTAAGACTTATCTGGTAGATTAAGTTAGTCTCTATCTTACTGTTACCATGTTTTTCACCTTTAAGTTACACTTCACTCAACAGTGATATATTCATATATGTTAGTTTCTCATTTAGTTTGTTGTGATGGCCTAGGAAAGTTTTAAATCTCATGCTTTTGTGGAGTATAAACATAGCAAAGTTTCTGATAGAACAGGACCAAATGGTGACCAATGCTGAACAACAGCAAACTATATCAAAAATGTCCACAAAAAAAATCATGTTACTTGTGTTCATACAGGATCACACTTTTGAATTATAGATCTGTTTCACCCCTTCATTCATTGGTGAAGATTCCTGTCTTCGGTTCAATAGCGCAGTCCCTTTTGAAGCTGCTTCCTGTTTGTGGACTACTTTCATTTTCCACAGACATGTGAATTATGCAACATGAGTATTGTGATACTTGTTTCATGGACATTTTTGATATTGTTTGCTGCTGTCCGGAATTGGTCACAATTGGGTCCCATTCTATAAGAAACTTTGTTATGTCCTTTCTTCACGAAAACATGAAATAATTTTTTTTTTCTTGGCCATCACTACAAAGTACATGGGGTATCTAACATATAAAAAAAGATAACTTTTGGCTGGAGTATTCCATTAAAAGTATACTAAAGTTGTGTTTGCTTCAAATGGCATTATATAAAAACACAATCAAAGGATTGATACAATGTTCCAGTGAATACAAAACTTTACAGATCTTTATATATAATTGAAAGATCAGATTAAAAAATAGCCCTCCTATTTATTACACAACAAAGCTGGCTCTGCTACAAATGCTTGACATTAATTTTCACATTCTTAGTGGAATCTGTCTGTGCAATATGTTTTTTTCCTGTACACCTGTGTTTGTGAATTCTTGCAATTGGTTATTATAACATGAGTAAAAATGTCATCATCATTACAAAGGAACTGTCGTAAGATTTTAAAAAGAAGAAGGTGAACAATTGCAAAGCATTAAAATTCCCATTCATCAATTTTGCTAAATTAGTTATTCAGGAGCCTATTCTGGAAGCAGTGGATGGAAAACTGGTACTAAGCCTACATGAGACACACATATCCAGTTCATACAACTACTTAAAGCCAAGTTACAATTTCCAAATAACCAATTTACAAGTCTTTGAGATGTATAGGTAACCAGGATATCCAAAGAAAACACAAATGAAGTATGTATTGACTCTGCACAGGGTGCAGTCCAGCCAGGATTTGACACCGGGTCCCAGGAGTGATAATAAAAATGCTTTAAGATACAAAAAGTTCATTAGAAAATAAATGTAGAAAACATTGTATAACCGTGAATCTGCATCCTATACAGTATGAGGTCATCTAATGATAAGGACACTGGACATAAAGGAGATCAGGACCTATATGAACTCTAAAGAAACTACATTCTTCCAGTGATAAGGTGGATTGAACTGTGTACACAGAAACAATGTCTGCGTGTTTAACCAATATGAGCTTTCTTCAAGAAGGCCAGAAGGAAAGCAATGAATTGAATAAGCGTACAAAAAGTATCACTACAGGAATCTGAGTGCCTCAAATGTAAGTGTACTGCCAGTAGCTTTGCATCAATATATACTGCAGACGCCATGAGAAAAAGCAGTTAAGGGGTCATCATGGAGGGTAAGGCACACTGCTATAAATGGACAGACTGTTTTCTGTTAAAGCTCCAAAATCTTGAGTGAAAAACCAAACCTAGTCACTCTATACAAGAAGTGTGTGTATTTTCTCTCTCTGTTCTTCTGGGTTTTCTACATACAGCCTTGCTTCTCTTCTGCATCTCAAAGACATGCACCAAAACTGGTCTGGTAGGTATGAGTGTGCATGAGACTGTAGCCTGTGATGGATTCATTTACACTCAGACCTTGATTCAGATGATTCCAGACTCCAGTGACTACTGAAAATAGAAGGAAATAATGGGTGTAAAGATTATGTAGCTTTCTGCTTGAACTGTTTCCTGTGTACCCAAAGGGGGCAGGATGACCAGTTTATTTATTAAAGAAGTATAAGCATACTGCATAGAGCTCTTAACAAGCATAGCACAATGTAAAATACACCTCTGTGACCTACAATTATTGAACATGATTTCATCATGTTTGCTGAATTTGTTAGAAAGCAAAGGACATTCCCTAGAGCTACAGTATTATCAATCCACATTAGAAGAGAACTAGCAGAGAAGCATGGAGCAGCATTAAGGAGTGAGTTCAACAAAGGGGAAGCAATGTGCCTTTTACTAGAAAACTGACTACAGGGATGAAGGTCAGCAAGCAGCATAAAAACCTTACATTCCCACTTCAACCTCATATAGTCAGACCAATACTAATTGCTAATGTCCAAAGTGGGTGTTTGGTTTTAATGCCACCTCTTACTGACTACATTTCCATGAGGTATATAAAATAAGTTTACCAGGGCAAAATAAATCTGTAATGATTATGAGCCTTTGTCACTCACACCATCATCATAAAGGTCATTTTACACATTAGTGCTGCTATGGTAAATGTATATTTTCAAGATAAAATTTTATCACATTTTTACCAATATGTATCATAGGTAAATGATCAGGACCAGAACACATTAATTAATTTGTATAATTTGTAAATGTAAAGGGCGGCATGGTGGCGCAGTGGGTAGCGCTGCTGCCTCACAGTTAGGAGACCCAGATTCGTTTTCTGGGTCCTCCTTGCATGGAGTATGCATGTTTTCCCCATGTCTGTGTGGGTTTCCTCTGGGTGCTCCGGTTTCCTCCCGCAGTCCAAAGATATACAGGTTAGGTGCATTGGTGATTTAAAATTGTCCCTAGTGTGTGCATGCCCTGCGGTGGGCTGGCGCCCTGCCTAGGGTTTGTTTCCTGTGTTGGTTGGGATTGGCTCCAGCAGACCCTGTAGTTAGGATATAGCAGGTTGGATAATGGATGTAACTGTAAATAAAGATGAATGTACATATTATACAGTAGATATTTAATAATTGCATATGACACATCCCTAAATTAAATGTCACCTAGGATTCAATTGTTACATTTTATAGACAGTTAATTCATCCATAAAAGTACAGCACATTGTAGAAACTCAATGACTAAAGCAGGCATTGTAGGGGAATACAAGAAGACAGCATGAATGTAATTGTTCACTAACGGCTAGAAAATCTTCCAGAGTGTTTCTAGCTGTGCAAGGATATCCCAAGAACATAAAATAGTTTACAAATGAGGGAACCATTCAATCTATCTAGCTCCTTTGATTCACTGTTAGGTTAACTGAGGCAATATTTCACCAGCTTGCAGTGTATCCACTTCAACAAAATGACTGGAAAGTTTCCCTGACTCCTCTGCTATTCCTGTACAAACTACTAATCAGGATCCTGAAATGCAAATTTCTCTTTGAACTGGAATCAGTTTGTCAGATTCAATGTGTCTAAAGCTTTAAGTATTTTGAATGTCTGAATTGGGGTTTTTCAATGTTTTTTCAGCTCATTAAATCTGGAAGGGAAGGCAGGAAGCTTTACTGGTACTATAGTGGAGCTTACAAGACTTACCGTCGCTTTCAAACCAATCATTGCCACATTCCTCCGCCATTAGACCGATGAAGGCAAGCAAGTCACTTACAAGTGTTATTAAACACTCAAAACTGCTAAGTGAGAAATGAAACAAACTCCACTTCCTAATACTCTGAGCCCCCAGTGATGCCACTATATGTCACAGATTATGTCCTTTTCAGCTGCCCTTATTCCAGGCCTCCTTATCAACTCTTGTCAGTTGTTATGAACCCACCAATTATTTTCTTTCCCTGATCATCTTTACACTTTTTACAGATTTGCCTGCTTGTAAGTGTTAAATCTACTACTTTTATTTTATGGTTGGGGTGCAGTAACTTTTCGGATAATACATAATAGATCTATTTTCTTTTTATTGTATATCATCTTTCACAAAAGACAAAATGAGTGATATATTCTGCACGACTCATCATGTGCCTCACCCAGGCAAAAGAAGACGAACAAGACACTGTGATTTTGCCTTTCCAGTCAGTTGGTGGGTGGTGTAGCCAGAAATGGAAAGACCAAAAAGGAAGTGGAATGGGAAGGATGCTTTTTGATATTCTGAATGTCAGCTTGCAAAAAAATTGGACCAAGCACAAGTATGGAGCAAGGAATATCAAGCAAGGCTCAGCATCCTGTATTAGGTTTTAAAGCTTTCCTGTCTTTCCTGTTAGTCTTTTCAAGTGTGGGAATTGAGTGGCACTTACTGGTAATTTTATTAAATAAAAATTAAATTGAGAATCTGCATTTAGTCCTTCTGTCAGTGTCTTTAATACTTTTAAATATGGCAGAATGCAAATTATGACCTTTTCTAGAAGAATAAACCTGAACAAACCAGTTACATTTCCTTTGGGAGAATGATTTTTCTTGCAATCACTGATAAAAGAACAAAAATGATTTTTTGGGGTAAAAATAATTTTAAGAAGAAAAAATATATAAAATGGAGTGTTATCGTCTAAAACAAATAAAAGAGCTAACCAAAGGATGAATACAAAGTATAAAGTAAGTGATAAGATTAAAAAACCTGCTCTTTCTGTAGAATTTTCTCAAATTCTAGAACTCCCTGTCTCACTTCCCTCCTTCTTATCTTTCATGACCCTCTCCCACTACCTCTCGCCAGTTGAACTTTTGCTCCACACTCTCAAAATGACTATAAGCTCAATGAGCAATCATGAAGCTCAGTGACACTGCGAGCCAGAATGACTGCAGTCAGTGATGGTCATTTTATTTTTATTAGAGGCATTCCAAGATATACCACTCTTTAGCATCCTCAGTGTTCCTTCACCTCTGATCTTTTAGTAATTATCAATTCAAGTATCTGAGGTGTAATGCTTGTGCAAGGTGAAAGCAATTCAGAGATAATGGAATCAGAGGCTGGCATGCAAAAGTCAAAACTCATCAGAAACACAAAAATAAGCCTAGGAAGTGTAACCACAATTGTAGCCATAAAATGGAGTGGTAAGTCAGAAGCTAAAAAAGGTTCTTTCTTATTGCCAGATAAAAAGTCTCTGTTTGCATTACAGCCCCTTTCTAGAATGCAATCTTTGCAACTTAACTGATAATATGATTGATACCAGACCATGTAACATCATATCACTGTCTGTAGAAGGTACAAGCTTGACCCCAAGCTCGAACAGAGGCCTATAACTCAAGGACGAGTAAGACTGATGGAGAGAACTTTGTCCCAATGGTCAACCAAAAGCAAACAAGGAACCAATGGCAAGACCGCTATTCTTTCCTTTAAAAACCTTAAACACACCATAACTCATCTCTCCTCTCATTAAGATTACAGCTCAGCCCAGCCATAACTTTGGTTGTCCATAGCCAGAACCCATAGCTTATAGGGTGTGGCTGTAATGGAGGATGAAACATTCCCTTTTCTCTGAAGGGCAACTGTGCTGGATTGGAAGGGTGGAAGACTTATCTTAATTAGGGCAAGGACAAGGGTGCCATTAGTCCTAAGTTTGCTGAGGAATAGCAAGTGTACGAGCTGAGAGAGGCCAACATGATGGATCACGTGTTCATCTTGCTGAAACAACAGCTTAACGATCACCATTTATTCATGTGACACAATTTTGCTGGCAACTGAGGACACTGTGTAAAAACCTCAAAGAGAAACTGCAGTATTACCCACGACCAGAAGATATGATCAAGGAGAAGAAGGAGACAAGGTCCTAAAGAAAGAAAGAAAGCATGCCTTATGCTGACCAGCCATATCCTTGCTGTTTCCTCATTTGACAGTTTTAAGAGAAATATAATACATTCTCAGTGAGTAGTGGAATACTAAAGTCTTCTTTTAATAAATTACAATTTGATCGATTGAATAAAATTAAGTGAATGTGTGATAGACTACAAAATGCAAGAGTATGTAGATGAAGCACAACAGTGGATGACTGTGTGATACTGAGCTAATTAATTAACTTTAGTAAAACAAAACTCTTTAACCATGGAAGGAATTTCTGCTCCAACAGAGAGATTCATATTTATTGTACTTGCAGTGCAAAGATAAGATCTTCCTTTTAAATACATTGGTGAAATGTCAACTTCTGGTGGTTATGGTGAGAACTGCACAGAACTGTTGTCTCTCAAAGCTCTTCCAGGTCAAGTAACATCTGTTCTTTTATTCTGAATAGCAAGAAATGGCAGAGCTGGAGGATGAGCTGGAAACAGACTGGAAGTGATGACAACTGTTTTCCGACTGGTGCTCCTCCATTCAAGAGTACAAGAAAAGATGATCCAACCCCTTAATACACCCCTGTATTCCTTTAAAATTAGGCCAGGTAAAAGACTCACCAGTCCTGTGTATGTGGCACTTCAGATTCTATATTATAATATGAAAACACTGCACTATTAGCTAACAGAAATATTCTCTTTTTAAGGGTGGGAACAGATGTACAAACTTACAAGGCAAAAGAAGTACGAGCGATTCTGAAAGAAGCATAACTACATTTGAACACCAGTCTCACTCAGGTGAAATGGTGGGTTGCATTTTTATTGCCTTGTTTCACCACATTAATCTTAGAATATCTGCTAATCAGAAAGCCTTTACCACACTGGATTCAAAAAAGAGCAAAAGGGACTCAATGCAATGAAAATGAAAAATTCAATGTGACAGATCACTTTTAAATATTTCGTTTTGATCCAGTTCATCACTATCCCTGGTTGCTGCCTATATCCATTTTAATGGCAGCTGAGCTACTCTCTTATTTAACAGTGAGCTTCTCTGTAACTGTTAACTGTAATTATTGTCAGGAGATTCTCTCAGGCATAGGCTATGCTGAATATTCCAAGATAACAATAAAGCTCTTGTTTTTTATGGCAGTTAGAACAGGTCACCAGGTCCAGTTGACATACTGCCTTGCGTTCCTGTCATATAACTGGTCAACTGTATATCATATTATTCACTGCTGTGAAGAATACAGTCCTTTGTGCTTAATAAGGAAAAGCCATTAAGATACAGGCACTGTTTCACAACTGGATAAAGTATTAAAGTTGTAAAACTAGTTTATGAGCAATTTTAATTTACTTAGAAAAAGTTAAACATGAAAAAGAAATGACGACTGGGGTTTCTGCACTATATTAAACAACAACAGAGGTGTTTCATACCTAAAAACTGAAAGTATAAAATAGTTAAATAGAGACTGATCCTGCCATTTTAAAATGTTAAAATAAGTAGCCTTTACTGAACAAGAAACTAGGTTAACTAAAGGTTGTTTGGAAGGTAAAACAGATACCCAAATAGCGAACAGCAGAATTCAGTGATGGCTACGTCTGATAAAGAGTGGCAGTGGTAAAGTGACGTGTTCCTCCAGAAATCAGTATAAGTGTTAGGGAGTTGTTGAGAGAATATAAATATGACAAATAAATAGGACACAAACAGACCCTTTCAAAGAATTGTGAAGTACCGGTAAGTGTTTTGCCTAATTAGATTTTCTTCCTCCCTGTAAGTTTTTCACAGTGAACATGTGGAAGTTTTTTTGTGGGATGTGTAAGTAAAACTAAGGGCACAAATTTGATACCTCCATCATTTATTACACTTAGTCCACGCTGCTACGTTTTCATTTACTTACATGCATACATTATCTCCATTTTCGCCTTTCATTCACACAACCCCAGTGTTTTCAGCCCCAGAAAAGAAGACTTTTTACAGGGTTCTCCAGAGCCCTCTACATCTCAAAACACAGCCTTAGCATTGTGGCGAGGACAGACAAAAACATAGTTTTTCAAGAATGCAGACACACTTATTGTTTGCACTTATTATGCAGCCCTCCCCTGATTGGATCCTGCTCATTCCAACATCTCATTCCCTGATTGGCCATCCTTCAAAAAAGAAAAACCTATTCCAACACAACAGACAGAAGAGTTACTTTCCATGGCGCTTGCTGTGTTGCTTACCTGTAATAATCTAAATTATATTTTCTACATTTTGAATGCTGCATGCATGTGCAAAAGGCAAATAATTTACTGGTTGCTACTGTCATATCCTCTTTAATAAAACCCCTGTGTGTGTGTCCAGGTGTCCGTGTGTGTGTCTTCTGGTGATGTGCGCATGCGCAGGGCCACAAGGCATGTTTTCAGTCTCTTCCTGTGCATTCCCTGTGTGTGCAGAGAGAGACAGAAACACACAGGTGCGTGCGTGAGAGAGACACACACACACACAGGCGCACACGAGACACACACACACACAGGCGCGAGCAAGACAGACACACATGCAGGTGCGCGCAAGACAGACACACACACATACACAGGCGCACGCGAGACAGACACACACACAGACAGGCGCACGCGAGACAGACACACACACACACAGGCGCACGCGAGACAGACACACACACACAGGCACGCACATGCATTGTTGCAATGTTACTTTTCTTGGTTGTTTATTAAATTACGGATTTTTCAAATGTTCATTTTTTTCCCGTGCTTAAAACTCATTAAAACAAAGTGTTTTTAGCGAGCTGGTCGTAAGGCTATAGCACGAACTCTTGCAGTGTTAGTTTTCTCTGTTGTTGAAGGTTTTCTTAGTATTATTCAATGTTTTTACATTTAGTTTACTATTATCCTGTGCATTGAATGGTATAACTAACTATATTTGTGCTTAAAAATCTTTAAAAAAATATATATTTATATACAGTTCATACGGTCTGGAACGGATTAATTGTATTTACATACAATCCTATGGGGAAAATTACTTCCATTCACGACCAAATCGGGTTACAACCAGAGTTTTGGAACGAATTATGGTCGTGAACTGAGGTTCCACTGTATTACTGTCAGACAAAATTACAGGCACTTTACGGAAATACAAACCAGTATTACTGAGAGAGAAAATTAAAGGCACACAATACAGTGACGCATATTAAAGCCACATACAAGGTCCCTTGCCATTTAATATAGACTGTTCCTGTTGATGCGCTACTGTTCTAACACCCGTTATTGTAACGGGCTTAATGTTTAGTTTTGCAATAAATCCTGTTGTCGGCAGAGTTACCTTCCCTTCAAAGATTTTTTTTATTGATGCGCACATGTCCAATGTAAGTGAAGTCATATACATTTTCAGTCATTTTAGTGTGGAGATATTTTTGTAAATGATGTGAAAACAACAGTGTGAACAGAGATCATTTTATATTTAGAAAATACTTTTTTTTAAATGAAAATGTAGCAGTGTGGACATAGTCTTAGATGTGCAAGATGATCAAACTTGCAGTCTTGAGGAGTTAAAAGACTTGATGTAAATTCTACACAATTAAAGAAATACTTTGGTTAATGATCAGGCCTAGTTTAGGTAGTTCATGCTCATATTTTGGAGTTTAACATCACAGTGAAGCTGGTGGCAAGTGAGCTGAAAAAAATCAGAAAAAAATGTGACTGATGTCTATTACTCTGGAAAAAGGTTACAAGGCAGTTGTCTGAGGCACGACTGATCTGTAGTTAGGAGCATGTTGTCGAAAAGGAGAATCTTTTGAATAGTAGTAAGGGCTGTCTTGTTAAAGTCACTCTAGGAACAGAGCTTAACATTTTCCATTAAGGCATTTTCCATTAAAATCCCTGAAGCAATATGAAGAGGTTAATAGACCTCTCTCTCTTTAGTTTAATGTTTGTGACTCTACTCCACTATCCCTTTAAAGGAAGGATCTATGGCATCATAGAAAATAAGAAACCATTGAAGAGATCAGAAAATGGTGAAGCAGGGCAGAAGGGAATAAAACAGGAATTGTGTAGCTACAAAATTTTTCAAAATATTTTATTTGAGTTGTAGATTGGCCACTGTGAATGGATGAGGTGGTTCATGGTAGTCCTCCATATCCAGAGTATCACCAAGGAGGCAGACTTTAACAGAAACAGCAGTAGGGCCAAGCTGTCTTCTGTATAGAACATTAAAGACAAGATGTCCCTTATAAGACACTCTCCATACCTCACATACAGTAAACCACTTACCAACTACCTGACCACCCATCAGTTAAGCAACACTGTAGCTTAAAGTGCCATGCCATCAGATGTCCAACTGTTCAACCTGGAGGCCATTCAACTGTTAACTCACATACAGTCATCTACTTCACCTGTAACCAAGACTCCCTTATGTAAGCATGCGAACAAGTAATTCGGTGTTACTCACCATCCAGAGATGAGATCTGTCTGGTTATTTTTAAATGTTTATAGCTCACTACCCATCCCCTGAGGCTTCACCAGCATAGAAGTGGAACAGGACAGCAAGGAGGGCCCTGCCTGGCTCTCCCTGATGTCATGCTTCCCACTCCCCTCGGCCTGCAGCCTGTGTCTCAGATTAGCACAAATATATTGCTCCTGCAGGCTAACTATGATTCTTACTGCAATGACAGAAGTCGCAAAATCAACCGGACTGTTCAGACATACATTGGATTTTATATATATATATAGAAATATTTTTATTTGATTTTATTTATTTTTTATTTGATACTGTTGCACCTTTACTGATATTTGTTTTGCTTTGTTACACTACATTATTGTGCTGCGCCATGGTTTTGTAATGCTTGGGTAGAACAAGCAACAAGTTTTTTGTTATTGTACTGAAAGTTATATTGTCAGAGATTTGAACTGAATGAATCAAAATATGAGCAGTACATCCTCTGAGGAACTATATGTACTTTGTACAACTGTGAACACTTCTACCGAAGCTCTAGAATTTTTCTACGTTTTCTCCAGGAACACCACCTTAGAGCTCTCTGTAATAATCTCTGGTGACTCTATAGCCCTTCTTGAGCTATCTATCCCATTTAAATGCTGGATCTCCACACCAGCCACTCAGCTGCCTGTTCTCTACATGAAGCAGCACAGTGCAAAACCTTAGAGGATGTGTGGGAGACCAGCTTCCTGCTAGTCCTACCCAAACTGCATCCTGGGGCCACCTTGCCATGAGCTGTTTATAGTTTAAGGAGGGACCCCTGATGCCTCCTTCACTCATCCCCAGGTCTCGCACTTCTAGCAAAGAGTAAACCTCTATTTGATTGCGTGCCCTTTAGTATCCTGGGAGAATGTGGCCTACAACTGGTCAGATTGTAGTTGTCTCTCTCTTTCCTTTGTGTTGGGTTCACACGCTAGTAGGAACTGAATATCTTCTGCCTACAGTGTGATTCACTTGTTTTTCTTTGAAGATGTCTGTGAGATTTTAAGGTGCCCTGTTTCAACCTTGAGGTGCCCTAGTTCTGGGCAACAGCATTCCATGCCAGTCAGAAATGCACCGTTTTTGATCCATTTGAGCAACTTGGCAGTGCTTTCTTCAGTTCACGTCTTTAAATGTCCTTATTTTTTTATTTTGTTCAGTATGCTCTGAGCCACAAACCAAAGAAAGTAAAACATTTGCTGACTTTTAATGATTCGTACTGTATGAACCTGACTTGTAGTGATGTGTATTAGGTGCCACACAGTGACCTAAAGTGAGACATACTGATCCTTTTTTCACAGACACCTAATAGACATGTAAAGGAGAGGATTCTGCCCTTGACACTAAGCTACAACGCCAGCATGGTTTCTTAAAAATCATCTATCTCTGACTTATGGTACTCTCTCACTTAATAACAAATGCATGAGACCACAAATCCCTTTGCTCGGCTGGCAATCTGTGCATGAAAGCAGGAGGAAAACTTGCAGTACACTTGTTTTGAAGCAGATCACTTAGGCAGCCTGCCGAGCACTGCTGCATAACTTCACAGCGGAAGAGGGACAAAGCAGCTTTGCATAGCCATAAGCCAAAATAAACATAAAAGAAACTATAAAGCAGAATAATTCAAACACTACTGATTAATTCATTTCCCTAATTCCAATAAAAGTCCAAACAGTGTCAAAACCTCTCCCAGCAGCAACAGGTAAAAATGACAAAATATGGATGGGATGCACTCATCATACTTCACTAAATTTCTTGACACACGTCTTTGAAATTAGAGGAGAAACAACAGCACACACAGCAATCCTATACGCATTTTGGAAGAAAAAGGACACTTCATATAGACAGCGGCAGAGTGACACCAACCTCTGAAATGATTTTTCAGTTATGCTGAAGGTTAAAAGTAGGGTATTTGTAAGATACACAATGCATGTGTAAGGCCTCATCTTGAATGTTTCATTAAGTTTTGGTTTCTATATTATATAAAGAAAAAATTAAAACAGCACTACAGAAGGTTTACAAAAGAGTATGAACTGTAAACACAGAGGGAAGGAGTTGAAGAACAAACTCGAAGCAACCTTCCAGAGGACTGTGTTTGTGACTATAGATTAAAAGTGGCAAATGTCATCAAGCTCAGACACCTAATAGACAGCAACAATAAATCATGGCACTAATAAACCATGTAAAATATCACCAACAAAAAAGTTAACGGATTGCAACATTCATTAAAATAACTTATTAATTTTAACAAACAGATTCATAGTGTAACAGTGTAACACTGACATAGACATCCAGTGCTGAATAGGTGTGGCTAAAGATTTCTGATCTACCAGAATATTCCTTTATCTCAACAGACTACAAGGACTATTAAGCAAGAAGTCGAAGCCGGTGATGGAGCAATGCTTTTGAACTGCAGGGGCAAGCTTGTTAGTTGCCCCCAAAAGCACACCCAGCTCTTTTAATGTATGCTTAGCGCATAATGCACACAAATTTTAAGGACTTAACATATAACAGCTGTTATGACATCAGGGGTTAACATCTGATTTTTGAGTTTTAAGCCTGGAAGAGGATGTTGAGTTAGCATTGTCAGCACGGGTAAATTGTGATGAGCCGCTGACCCTGCCATTTTCATCAGTTGCTGAACATTCATCTCTGTCTTGTTATTAGAGTTTTCAACTGCATCTGTCACATTGTTTACTGTGTTATTTGCGTGGTCACTTTCTTCGTCAGATGATCTGTTTCTCTTTGCCTCATCACTTTGCTCTGTTTTTTACACTTTGTCATTATGCATTTGACTAGGTTTTGATGCTAGCTGGTTTGAAGCAAATATGCGTGTTAACGAAACCAAAGTTAAAGTAAAAAGAATTCTTTCTTTGACATGTGCTTATCTGTTTCCTAGAGGGATAGATAGCAAGAGGGGGAATAGCCTTGTGGTGACATAATGTGTTTAAGCAGCCAAAATATACTCTTTTAAACTTCAAAACTGCATTCTGCTTTATATATATATATATATATGTATCCACATAAATACCGTTAGTGTAGGGCTGTGTCAGAATGCATCTGCAAAGGAAACAAAAAAATATTATTTTTACAAAGAAAAGAAGATAAAACTGTTCATTGTGGGAGATTATTGCTGAGTGCATTGTGTGGTGTTTGGGACTGAAACCTGTGTATAGTGGCGACTAATAAACATGTGTCTTTTTATAAAGATGTGGTCTCTGACTGGTGGTGTCCAGGCAAATCTCACAATGGCGCCCAACGTGGGGCCTTCCGCTTGGTACAAAGCGGGGGACCCTACAAATAAAATTTTTGTGAGCTGCCCGGGACTTCAGTCGGCCACGCACACGCACTGCAGGGAGGCGGTCCGCACATGCACCGCGGATATTCTGCAAATCACCCTGAGGCCATCAGAGATTCTCCGAAGTGCCATCTTCCACCTGAGGGGGGTGAGGGAGGCCAGCCAAGGCAGAGGAGAAAGGGATTCCCCAGCGTTCGTCATGGCCGGAGGTACTGTGGTAGTCACAACCACTGAAGCATCCGGAGGAGCCTACCTGGAACCGCGTCACTGGCTGGGGGATGCCGATCATGTCAGCGAAGCCGGAACAGCATCGCTAGAGGAGGGGGAGGATCCGCCACGTTTCCAGAAGCTGAGGCAGAGTAGCTGCTACGAGTCTCACAGACCCCTTGGAAGAAAGCAGAAGATGGCGACAGACCGAAAGTCTCTACCAGTGACAGGCAAGGGATTGGAAGGTGTGTGCCGTGTTCCCGTCAGTGACTGGTTGACGATGGGACCAGTGAATGTCAATCTTGAGCAAGGGGAGGGTCCGGAGTACCCCGGAAGAAAGCTCCAGGAAGCAAAGCCGGTGAGTAGGCCCGATTTTAAGGTAAGTCCTCCACTGGCTAATGCTGTCATGTTTTTTGCCACACTTTAAATTGGGCTTATTTTAAAACCTACATATATATATTTGGTATCAATCTTTTCAAAATTTATCGAACTTTAATGTGATGTTGTTAGATTTTCTGATTCTTATTCTGTTTTTAAATTATAAGCTAAAAAATATCACAAAGTCCTGCGAGACAAGACTTTGTGCCAAAAGATTTAACCACGCCCAGGACCGGAAATAAAAGACAAAGAGTAGGACAGCTGATGTACAGGCTTTTAAATGTTCAAAGTGCCATGCAAGATGCACATCACAGCAACAGCAGCTGATCGAGCAAAGAGGAGGTAAAAAACTATATTTGTTTTCCATTGTATCATCGTTTAAGAGGGGGTTTCAGAGGAGCAACTGCGTCTCCTTGGAGTGCATTCAGCCCTTGTCTTCACAACGTGAGCGGCAGAAATGTGAAGTGGCTGGCATGTAGTGCAGGCCTGGGGGGTTGGTAATTGAAGTGAGTAGGGGGGAACACCCCACTGTGTATGTGTATATATATATATATATATATATATATATATATAGTGGATGACCAGCCCTGGCACAGACAGGCAGACACCGATGGTTGAAACGCCACACATGTTTTATTTACAATTATTTACAATAGATATAGTCCCGGACACAACCCAGTGTCCTTCCAACAATCACCCTTACGTCCAGGCCTTTCAAAAGTCCTGTCTTCATTGTCTCCACTCTTCTCCACTAAGCTTCGTCCACTTCCACCCGACTCCGGCTAATAACTGGAGGGATGTGGCCCCTTTTATCTCCACCCGGACGTGCTCCAGGTTCCTCCTGATGAGCTTCCTGTGGCACTTCCTGGTGTGGCAGAAGTGCCACATGAGCACCCAGAAGCATTCAAAGTGTCCCTGGTAATACTTCCACCAGCACTTCTGGGTGTGGTGGAAGTGCTGACATCCAGGGCTCCTCAGTCATCTGGGCACCCTCTGGTGGTGGCCACGGGCCCCTATAGGGTTGAGCTTCCATGCTCAATTCCTGTGGCCCCCACACAAACCAGGGCGGCTGCCCTCTCATGGTCTGGGGGAGGCATAGTCCCTTTCTCTGTCCTTCATGGCACCTCAGTTTTTCTTCAAATTTAATCAGTTAATCAGTAAATGGTGAAAAGTTAAGCAGTAAACTTCCAGAGGTTTACATTTTAAGCTTAGGTTAGTAAAACCTGAAAAAAACTAAATTTCAGAATATTATAAATGGGCCTTCTTCAGGGAACAGCTTATAGGTTACAACCTACAGGTGTTCTGCAGCAGTTAAAGTAAATTAAGCCTTTTAAGTTGAAGCAAACAATTTGCACAGGTGTCCCAACTTCTGTTGATTACTTAAAAATCCTCTTAAAGCTGGAACAGACTGTGTTACTATACCCTCTGTAGTACTACAAGAAAACAAAAATTAACAAATGAAATGAGACGGAGCATAATTACCCTTAGAAGTGCAAGCCTTTCATTTAGAGAAATTGCAAAAAAAAATAAATCAAAGTGTGAGTGAGTGCAGTGGTGTCCTACACAGTCCAAAGGCAATTGGAAATTGAAGAAACTCTAATAGGGGAGTTTCTGGCAGACCCAAAGTCACAACCCAATCAGAAGTCAACTTTCTGAGGGTAATCAGCTTGCATGATAAGTGCTTGGCAACACAACAGCTTCAAGTACAGCTTAACAGTGGTCTAAAAAAAGCAAATCTCGGTTTCTGATGTGAACAGGAGACTTAGTGCTGCAGGTTTGACAGGGTGAGTGGCAGTAAGAAAGCCATTCCTTAATGGACAAAATAGGGCCTTGTAATACCATGTGTGGACTACTGCAGACTGGAAGAAAGTCTTATAGACGATGAACTAAAATTTGAAATCTTTGGTTCCTCACACAGGGTGTTTGTAATCCGTCGAGATGGTGAAAATATGGTTTCTCAGTGTGTGACATAAACTGTCAAACATGGAGGAGGAAGTGTAATGGTCTGCAGTTCCTTTGCTGGAGGCAGAGTTGGAGACTTGCACAGAGTGACTGGCATTCTGAATCAAAAGGTTTTATCGCAGTTTAACTGCTATATCTGCAAAAGGTGGCAAATTTGATGAATAAAAACTTTGAATAAAACTTTGTATATTTAATGATTACTTGATGTATTATTTTTACTTGCCATGCTTTATTTGTTGTGTGTCTTGATTTCATTAAACATTAAGACATTAAACTGTGTGCATTTCCACAAAAATTGAAAAAACTTGCTCTAAAACTTTTGACCGGTAGTTATATATAAAGTGAATTCAGAAAGTATTCAGACCACTTCACTCTATTCACACTGTAAGAGCCATTTTCCTACTTCTATAAGATTCAGGAATATTCTACAAGATGACAATGCACATACATGGGAGGTTCCCATAAACCCCGTAAGTTAAACTGTATTGGTATATTCTTGCCATTTCTAACAGCTTTTAGTAAACATTAAAGTTCAGTTAGTGTCTAGCCTTGCCTTGTGTAAGGTACAGAGGCATTTGGTTTTTAACCTTGTTCATGCTCATGGTCGTGCTTGCGCATGTGACCATGCCTGGGGACATGCCTATGTGCCAACCGGCCTATGGGCCTTTTGACTGCGAAGTAACTCGTAAAACAGCACTTCTTTAAGTGTTGAACCGTATGCTTAAGGCTTACAGAAGAAGAAATTAAGAACCTTTAAGTGTAGAAAGAAGAAACTAAGAATCTTTAAGTATATAAAAAATTAAGAACCTTTAAGTATAGAAAGAAGAAGTAAAGAACTTTTAAGTATAGAAATAACTAAAGTTTCTCAAGAAAAGCTAAGTTTATAGATGATACATTTTTTCTTTTTTTTTTTTGCCTTTTATTCTATGTGTGTAACTATTTTTCCTTTAATTCTTGTGTGGGTTATTTGCTTTTAACCGTCACTAAATATTTAAAAATTAACTTTTGGACTGTGAGATTTCTTTGACACATGTTTTACCCGTGCCTGACTTTACCTTATGCACCAGTGGCTACACACACTTCATTGTGCTATAGATTTAATTTTAAATTACTAAATTTACAATTTTTGACAGTTTATCAGAAAGTTAAACAGACTTTTGTGTTACCAGTGGCTTTTTTTCTGTCATGTTTGTTGGCCCTTTTTAAGCTGGGGCCCAGACAGAAAGCCCCCCTCGCTGGCTCTGACACTAGTTATAAGTCTAGGTTGCTTAAGAGTCGGCACAGATCTGTTATAGAATGCTAAAGCTGATAAGTAATTTAAATTCTTTTATGAACTGTGTTTCATAAATATTCTTTTTGGGTTTGTCTTACTCTAAGGAGTCGCAAATGGTGTTACTGTTTCAAGTTGACTGGATGAGATCAAAGCAATGCTATCAGAAAAAGAAAAAAGCAGAAATTTGATTAATAATGTTCGCACATCGAGTAGTGAAAAGTACAGCTTGACAAACTCACTGCAGACAATTAGCACGAGGCATTACTAACTAATTCAATCAGTAAATGTGCAGGTAGCAATTAAACTTAAAAACTGTAATAAATGTACAAAAAGGCACCCCCTACTTTGGAAGAATCTTACCAAGTATGATTAGTAGATAGTCAATGAAATGATCATGGTTTTTAGTGGAAAACCACATATTTAGCTTTGAACTTTTGCCGTTAATTGAAGTCCTTCTAGGATTGGTGAGCTTCACCAGCAAAGCAACGTAAGATCATGTGAACTGTGTGTTTTATTTCCATTAATAACTTTACAAGAGTTAACATATAAACATCACAAAAACACGGGCAGAAACTTTATAATTATGGCTTTGCAATGTGTGTCTCATCAAATAATTTTACATGTTCAGAATTAGGTGCATTACACAAAAAGCATATCTTGTTACTAAGTCAGTTTGAGCTGAGTTTGCCAGCAGCTCCATTCATATGGTAATGATATGAATATGAATCATGTCCTTTGTGGAGGGGCAATGGTGTATGCAAAACGTCACCACCTACTGCAACCAGCACAGAATGTCAGACAGGTTAAGGTGCAATTCATTTATTTGAGGTAAACATTTCATTTTGGGAGATGGTACACCAGACAGATGTAGTTGATGTCAGCACAAATCACTCATCAGGTCCTAAGGACTGACAAATTGTTCCATTTTGAGTAAAAAAAAATGGATCCATCAGAGGAGAAACTTGCTGACGACTGCTTCTATTTGTTATGATTGCACTGGTGGATATGCAGATTGTGTAATGTGTGTTTGTTCAGAAGTTGGCTAATATAAGTTCTCTCTAAAGCATGTGTCTCATCCTCTTCTGTAGGAATACAAATGCCAATTTAGTCTGTGCGTATACACACATTGCAGATCTTACTAGTAAATTGGCTAATGTAAACTCTCTCAGAAGCATTTCTGCATTGCTTTAGATGGAAAAGTGAGCTTAGTCTGTGTGAATCTGCATTTAGCTCATGACACTTATTAGTTTGGAAGTTCACAAAGATAAACTCTCAATTCAGAGTAATGCTGTAGTTTACAAAAATGTGGGACTCACTCACTTTAATTGAAATAGTAATGCTAATGCCATTTAATACGTGTGTGGCTTTCATTATGATTGATATTTTAAATTATTGACAACTCTTGAAGTTTTTAAAGCAAATCTTTTCACTCTCTGTATGCCATGCTTGACTTTACCCAAGTTGTGCCCTCATGAGGCATGCCTGTGAACCACACACTCAAGTATCCGTAATGTGTAAGGATAGCTTATACTGCAAACGTCTCATACTGTATATAATATATATGAGCACTTAGATTTGAAAAACCCTTAAAGAGTTAAAAATATAAAACCATCATAGTCACAAACCAAGTCAATTCCCAAATAATGGTTTAAATAAGTTGGTAGAAAACAAAATTTGCCAAAAGAAAAGTACAATCATAAACTGGTTCTTTTGAAATATTCTCTTGTCAAGAAATAATATAACCTAAATATAATCCAGTACTTCCCTTTATCTTTCTTTGATACGCAAAGCATAAAAACCCCATTCATTAAGATATCTAGGGAGCCCAAAAGCAAAATCCGTTGACACTACAGGCCCAGGAGGGAAACAAAAGAAAGACACTTTTTCCTCCCCTTCTGCAATTATCATGTCAGTCTCTGCCATTATTTTAGCACCGCCAAATGAAACGTTTGGCAGATAAGTGCTATAAAGCTATCCTTATTGTCTGAAATGACATGAAGACTGTGCTACTTATCATCCGAAAATCAAATCATAATGAAAAGTGAAGAAGATTTTCATGTGCTAATGTCAGGAATGCTATTCCAATTACCTAATCAGTGCAAAATAAGTTGTACTGGATAATACACACCAGCGGCACAAAAAACAGACAACAAGGAGATTCTGATCAGGAGATTCTCAGGGAATACGCTGATTAAAAGGTTAAAAGCTTAAATCCTATTTGGGAACGGGAAAATGACTTGAAGAACGTCCTGTAACAGGAGCTGACATTGAAAATTGCAATGTTCTCTGGCTTAGGACTAGGTGAAGCCAAATGGCTTCATATGCAAGGCAAGATGAATTTCCCTCGGAAACAATAAAGATTGCTCCTGCCAAAACGGAGGTGCAGCTGCAGTTCATGAGCTCTCCATTCACAGAAGCAACAAACAGCTTCTTTTATCATAAAAGGATGCAAACAAAGCCTGCTGCTGAGAATTCGCTGGGCATCATAGCTATGTTAACAATACAGAAATAAAGGCACTCCAGTAACACATGAGGAATCTGGGAAAAAAATCCACAATGAACAATTTTCACATTTTATTACTAAAATATGCACAATATTGTCATTCTGTTCCCTAATGTTCTGCTATTGCACAGGCACATGGAGATGCGAGAGTTTAATGTTATACTACATATGAAATAAATTGGCATACTGTCCAGAGTTGCTTCCTGCTTTGCACCCTATTCCATAAACATGGACTGACTTACTATACTGTCTAATAAATGAGCGAATGGGTTATAATATAGGTATGAGGATGGAAATGCTTTTGAGGAGCACTTCGTAATATGATAGTCTAACCCAAGGAATAACAGGAGGTATTAAGGCAGAGTGTAAAAATATTTTTGGAAATCAACTTGGTGAGATGTTATTAATGTAGCACCACAATATTCACAAAACTCCTAGTCCATACAAAGTTGTTACTAATATTAACTTTTATTAAAATTATAAATGATTAGAACATTCATTCATCTGCTTCTGAACTCATTACAGTGCCATTCCTGGAAACAGCAGGCATAAGGTAATCTTTGATGAAATACTGGTCTATCATCTGGCACACTAATACAAGACTATCTTAACTTTTATACAAAGCCTATCAAGCAAACAAATATCAAGCATCTGGACTATGGGAAAATATTGGTTACTTAAGTGAAATGTCATGAGAGCATACAGAAGACTTCCCAAAATGTCAATGAAAAGTAACATCAAAAAGCTGTCAAGCATCAACATTATCAGGTGCACCTCCATCCTAATAACATAATTGACTTATGACATAAAGTGTAATATGGGTCCATGCAGGGTTAAGATTAGTTTTTATATATCTCTGTGATAATTTATTTTTTAGTTGTATAATTGAAACCTAAATTTGTGTAACCATCTAAAAACACCAGAGATTCTGGTTCAACTCACACTCCAGTCACCATCGTTTTAACTGGTAACTTTAAAGTGGCCTGATGCAAGTGAGTTTGTCCTGTGATAGAATGGCATCCTGTCAAAGTTTGATTCCTGCTTAATGGCACAATGACTTGAATGGAAGAAGGTGGTCCACAAATTGCTAGAATGGATGGATAGATGGACATTTGATTATTGTTTTGTTTGTTAATCCCACATGGCACTGAAAAAAAATCTGTGTAATCATCTTCAGAGACATTAGCAATGCTAAATGGAATTTTCATAAATAAAAAAAACTCACTCCAGTCTTTTCACACTTTTACTACCTTAATCTGAATATGTCAAAACAAGGTACAGTAGAATGTAAATACTTCCTGTATCATTATTTGATAGCTATAAGATATCATTCTTGTCTCAGATTGGCAGGTTATGAAAACATGCTCATAGTACACAACTATGTATAAAAATATTCAAGGAAAATAATCTTCAATATTTTGAGCTTTGAAAAATATATGTTAACTGGTGGGCTCATCTTTTGTTTCTGCACATCCAGAGCTATGCAGACTTCAAGACATGCTTCTTTTGAGATGACTGTAGACAATAATGAATTATATTCCTCAAGGACTTCAAGCATACCACGCAAAGTCTGTGATTGACTCAGTCAGTGATAATCCTATAGTACCTATATTTTTCTGTAAATCTGTAGAGTATTCTAAAAGATTTGAAAGCATTACACATTATTAAAGTCAGTATTTACCAGGATATACAAAATTCACAATGTTTCTGAATGCTTCCTGATAGAACCCATGTTCTTAATTAACTTCCAGATTTTGGTAATCTCTCTGTATTGCAGGATTATTTTAAAATAGCTGAGGTCAGTATGTACAACAATAAGTTTTAAAAGTGTCTCTGCCGAATCTGCAACAGCTTTTAAAGTATAGCCATGGAGTATTCATCCTTTTCACTACATAACTGCTTTGATACGTTAAGTAAGTGTACGACTCTCATCTTTAGGTGGCAAGGTGGGCAGGTGCCAGTGACTCTTTTAGAACTAACTCATAATTCAGGATTCATCGTTTTAAAACCCCTAGTTAAAATAATTAACAGTATTTGTCAAGAAATTGGTGCAGCAAGAGGAGGGGAATTTAAAGTAACACAGAGAAAAGGTGTTAAACATGTCCCCAAATAACAAAATACCAGAAAACTAAAGAATGTGTGAAGTTCCTTGAAAATTTCAAGGTATGGCAAAACAACAACAACAACATTTATTTGTATAGCACGTTTTCATACAAATGATGTAGCTCAAAGTACTTTACAAGATGAAGAAAGAAAAAGGAAAAATAAAAAAATAAGATTAGGCAATACTAAGTAATAAAGAATAAAGTAAGGTCTAATGGCCAGGAGGATAGAAGAAACAACAAAAAAAACTCCAGAGGGCTGGAGAAAAAAAAAACAAAATCTATAGGGGGTTCCGAGGCCGCAAGACCATCCAGCCCCCACTGGGTATTCTACCTAACATAACTGATCTCAATCTGTCCTCATGGTTTTCAGGCTTCATGTGGAAGAATTAGATGCTGAAGGTCATGGGGACATCTGGCCTTCAATCCATCAATGTATGGACTGCATGGTGCCTTAATCAGGTGGTGATGGCACAGAAATTTGGAAAAAGAATAAAAAAAAGGTGAACCTTACTTCTGTGCTGCTAATTCCATTGTTGAGAAACTTCAGTTACAAATCATTGCTTCATTGTAGTGGTAGTGATGTTAATGCACATTCAAGAAGTATACATATTTAAACACCTCAATGTTCATCATTTAATTATCTGATTACAGCTGATTTCAATTTGACTTATGAGGCACTCGTAAAACAAAGCGTGTGTTGACTGCACAGGGTGGCAGCAGTTTAAAGTAAGATAGAATCAGAAGAGTTGTAATAACAAGCCAAAGTTGTAACCAGGAGGGCAGGAAATAAAAAAACAAAGGCTAGGATGTGAGACAGAAATGAAGATCGAGAAACACAGTCAGTCAATAACCAGAATATTCAATGTAGCCTAAGCCAAATTACAAGACGAAAATCAAAGTCAAAAAACAGAAAAGAAATTTTTTAACCAGAGATATCTTTTTAAATAATCCACATGCTTGGATAACTAGGTAGTATATGATGCTGACCTTTATAGAGTCACATTAATGACATGACACATCTCACACTCTGCGTCATCCTGCCTAGCAACAGTTTGGCAATCCTGAATCCCCAGCAGCAAAATGGCACTGCGGGAACATGTATTTAAAAATAAAAACAACTTTAAAAATGTTCTAAATAATAAAACTAACTATCCATTCATTTTCCTGACCTCTAAATCCCAATATCTCCATTATTTTTAAAGGCTAATGAAATGGCAGTAAAAAATATTTTTAAAAAGTCCAGATCATGACAGGAAAAATGAAGTCATAAATCATTTTCCAAGACAAAATTTTAAATTGAGAGATGCAGCAAGACAGTCAAAAACCAGAAAATTTCACCAAGCCAAAGCCTAACATGAATTGAAGTCGATGAACAAAAAACAATGTGTAGCCAGACAGAACTTTACCAGTGATGATGTTAAAGTATTGTGCTTTAAAATAATCAACAACTCAGAGAGTAAAGGAGTGCATGATACTGACCTATATACCATTGCAATAGTTATTGCAGTAATTACAAACAGCTAAGAATGACTGAGCAGATACTAAAAATAAAATGGCACATGAGGAAGAAATGTTTAAAAATGTACCTCTTCAAAAATGCACTAAATCCAAAAACAGAGAAGATCATTAAATCTCTTCATTTCTAAAACACCCCAAATGTTACCTCCACTATTTTTAGATGGCAAGGAAAAAACAGTAAAAATCTACTATATAACAGAATGCTGAGATGTGTGTGTGTCTCTTCCTACATGCAGTAGCAGTCTGATCGATCAGTTTGACTTTGCTGTGATTGGTCAATTTGGCTTTGGTGACACGATAGAAATAGGAAGTGCAAATGTGAGACACATGAGGAGAAGTAAAGGCATAGGAGTCTTGCTGAGAGTCGCTTTCAAAGATGAGAAATATAAAAGTGGACAGGAGGCAAAATGACAGAGAATAAGAAGTACCTCTGTTTGACAGGTAACATAGCTAGTAAATGCATAAACTCAAAAGACAAAGTCCAGATCATCATGGTACTTAATAAGGGATTTACAGAAATAAAACTAAAGAATTGTATGCTTTATTTCCCAAGAAGGGGAAGGCCAAAAACATCTAAACACCTTGACCACACAATAATGTAGTCATTTACTTTACTAGTATTCAAAAATAAGTGCAAAAATATAAAATTACAAAATTCAAAACCAAACAACAAAACTCAAAAATCTAAATTTCAAAAATAATAGTCAACATTCAAGAAAAGAACAATAGTACTGAAAAAGATCAATTATCCATGAGGAAATTAATGAATTAAATAAACTAACATCTAAGCCAAAATGTACTTAACCATAAACTTCAATCCTAATAATCAAAAATCACAATTTAAACCATAAAGGGGAAAACATGAAGAGAATCTAAATCAACTAAATATCACAAACTTGACAGAGAAGGGATGCAAAAGAACAATGCAGCAAAACACAACCAATGGCACAGCAAAGGTGCTTCATATAGGACTCTCAGGTAAATGCTGACTGAATCAAGGCAGCACCCGACAGTCTTAATTTTAAGTGGCAATTCTAGTAAAAGAAATGTAACAGCCACTTTAGGGTTTGGCGCAAGGACTTTGAGATGACGTTTATGTCAAAATGAAGCAACAGAATCAGAACAATGAAATCAAATAATGTGCATCGAAACACAATAAATATTGAAAACTTTTAGTCAGAAAAATTTCAAAGAAAAGTAAAAAAAAAAACAGTAATTATTCAGAGAAAACACACTAGTCTTTTGATAGAGCAAATCCACATTATTGGACAATGAAAGAATTGCACTGCTAGCTTTTACATAGTTGCTCTTGTGACATCACATGCCACACTAGAAAGCAAACTTAGCATCTTGACATTTGGACCACAAAATTATGCAGTTCTGAAAAAAATCAAAATGCAAATACTGATACTGCAGATATCAAAGAATTGCTCCTATGGTAAAAATGGAGTTAGGTTTTAGCATGCAACTTGCTCTCGGAGAGGGTCAGCCCTCTGTCCTCACCCTTCAAGGCTCGGTAATGACCCTTCTGCAGGTTCAACTACAGAAACCTTGTTATGATTCTTACTTCTTCCATATTCAAATTCAATAATTTTCTAGGTGCATCACCAGATGCCACTAAGGGCCAATCCTAGGGCCTGCCTGAACTATTCAGTTTGTAGTAGCACCAGAAGGTGTGTACAAAGTGATGGAACTTAATCAGCTCTATCGTATGACCAGCGATTAATGGAAATTCCTTGTTCATGGGGCACAACAGAAAGCCCAAGTCATAAATAGGTTTCAACAGCTTACCCACACCTCTTGCTGCTGGGTAGACACACATTGGTCCATTTAGTATAGCACAGATGGAGCCCCAGACATCTAATGGTATAACAGACCTGTTATTAGTCAATCTCACGTTTCACTGATGCAACATAGGCCCATAAATGTTTTTTTTCTCTTGTGTGCAAATACAGCTCTGAATGTCTGTCCCCACCCCATCCTGCAGCCCACAGTATGGACCTTCTCACTGAATATGCACAATTAGAGTGCAAGGAATTATGAAATGTGTTATGCTTTTATAATAGAGGGTAAGTGAGTCTGCGGGAGCAGAATCCATGGATAGCAAGGATTTACTGCTTAATTAAATCAAATAGCATATAACAAAATTAACATCAAAAATAAACAATGTGGAATACTATAGCCAATTTCTAGGTCAGAGAAAAATTGCAATATGCAGAGAAAAAAATCTGAAGGAATAAAAAAATTAAAAAATAAACCAATCATAACAGGAATGGTTGCGAGACACGGATGCTATCCAGTGACCTGAGACGAAGACAGGACTCCTTTAGTACTGTGTCTCTTCGGAGAACCCTTGGGTACCGCTGGTGTGACTTTGTGTTGAAGGAGCGGTTGCTCACGGAGTCCTGGAATGAGGCACATTACCTACATTGTGAGGGAGCGTCAGTTACGGAACTATGACCATGTGGTGCGATTCCCAGAGGGTGATCCACCTCACAGGATCCACATTGTTGACAAGGGTACACCCACATAACACCAGGCTGTGGAAAATGGAAATATTTCCCCCCTTTGTGAACTGGACTGCTTGTCTGCCTGGGGGGATGCCAAGCAGGATCCCAAGCTGTTTCATCGTATGGTGGGTGTAGCAGCACGCTGTACCAGTGCCGGCTCCCTAACCTGACCTGACCTTACATGAAAACAGGGATAAGGTGTTAAGAACACCTTAAAAAAAAATAAACTCCTGACATGCCTTATATTTATTGTCAGGGATTTTTTGTTCCCCACTAACAGATTGGAGTTGACTGCACAATTCTGTGTGTTTTGTGGTGCTATGAAAGCCAATAGTTGTTCTAGAAGTAACATCATTCATAGATAGCCAGGGTCATTTTCAAGAAAATAATGGTATTTATGTGGAGTTTGTCCACCATTGCATCTATAACAGCCTCCACTCTGCAGGGAAGGCTTTCTACAAGACTTTGGAAGGGTGTCTGGGGGAATTCATGCCTGTCTAGCTAAAAGAGCATTAGTGAGGCCAGGCATTGATGTTGGATGAGAACACCTGCCTGCCATTCGCCATTCTAATTCATTCAAAGATGTGCAGTAGAGTTGAGATCAGAGCTTTGTGTAGGACAATTGAGTTTCTCCACACAAAACTTGTCAGATCATGTCTTTATGGACTTGGTTTTGTGCAGAGGTCCACAGTTATGCTGGACCCTTCCTTAAACTGTTGTAACAAAGTTGGAAGCACACAATTGTCTAAATGGTCGTTATATGCTGTAGCATTAAGAGAACCCTTTGATGGAACCAAGGGCCCAAGCCCAAACCCAGAGAAACAGCTCTAGATCAGTATTCCTGCTCCACCAAATATTACAGTGGGCACTATGCAGTTTGAAGGGTAGCATTCTCCTGGCATTTGCCAAATTCAGTTTAGTCCATCAAAAAGCCAGATAGTGAAGCAAGATTCATTATTCCAAAGAACACGTTTCCACTGCACTAGAGTCCAATGATGGCAGGCTTTACACCATTCCAGCCAACTCTTGGCATTGCACATGGTGATCTTAGACATGTGTGCAGCTAGTCGGCCATGGAAACCGATTTCATTCAGCTCCTGATGCACAGTTATTTTACTGATGTGACTTTCCAGAGGCAGTTTGAAACTGTTTTGTAAGTGATGAATAGGTCAGTTTTACGTGCTATGTGCTTTAGTATTTAGTGGCCCTGCTCTGTGAGTTTGTGTCTCCTAGATGTTTGCACTTCACTATAAATGCACTTACAACTAGTACAACAGTACCACAATACCACTTTTCAATTCCCTGCACTCTTCAATATGGCCCATTCTACTGCCAGTGTTCAATTGCATGATTATGTGTTGATTTTATGCAGCCTGTTAACAACGGGTAAGTGAAAAACGTGAATTCTGTCATTTGGAGATGCTTCTTCATATTTTTGGGCATACAGTGTATTTTTCAGTGGGTGGAGGTATTACAAGCAAAAATCTGAAAAATAACATTGGTAAATATTTTATTGGCCATGCAGCCTGGCAAATAATACTGACATCATTAACAGAAAAAAGTACCGGATCTAGTTGGCTTTTTTTGTGCTCATTTGCCCATTATACAGTAAGTGTACATTAAGCAGATTATTACCAAGAGACACGTAGCATACTAAGGGGATAAAATTATACTATCAGAAAATACCTCAATTAGCTTATTGAAGTGTTAGTGAATGAATCATCTTATTTGATCAATTAATATAAAATTCCAAAAGTGTAGATGAATCAAAGTGTTGAACACATCACAATTGCTTTACTGTACTTTTAAATAACCAGTCATTCTGACTTAATTAATTTTAGATAGTAGTGTGGGCTGCTATTATATTATTTTGAATGCAAACTTAAGGCATAAATTTTCAGTATTTTCAGACAACAAATTACTCTCACAGGGTCTTTAAAACCTTAGTGTCTGTTTTAAATTGAGATTCAAATCACACTAAAATGTGCTTGAAGTTACCAAATGATCATGCTAATTTTTTAAAACATAAAAAAAATCAAAAACAATTAGTGCCAAATTTTGCAAACAAGAATTACATTTTGCTCTTAGCCTTTACCAATAACCAGTGTATGCAGACATTTAGGCTCATAAGATAGAGAAGATATAATTATGTCAGTTCAGAAACAGAAATTTATAAATCTGATTGGCTTCCTTAATTTACAGGCCCTGGCACTAATATCATTAATTGCTGAGGAATACACTTACAGGTTTTCTATTCATATTTCAAGACATAATCTAAAATAGTTCAAATTGGTACATATACTGATTAAATTTTGTATCTGATTAAAATACATTGTCATTTACTGTAGGAAATAATTCATTTATGACATAATCCCTCCATTGTTCATTTACAGAAATCCTGTTGGCTTTATACAATGAGCTATGTAAAGCTGACTTTCAAAAACATTCAACCATTAAATTTCTGAATTTGTCTTTTCTAATCGAGGATTGCAGAAATTAAAGTTTATCATAAAAAAGACTCAACTACAACACACTACTACACAGAAATATTGAGTGTTACTTATTAGACTAACAGCATGACCTTGGACTGCTAAAGCAAACTGCCGTCTCTAAAGTAAAGCCATGCACTCACAAGAAGGTCATGCAGACTCAACATTCAGTTCATTTCAGTTCAGTTCAATTTATTATCATAAAGTGTATTTCCACTTATAAGCTGCGTGACCTACACATTATTACAAATGTAGTATAATTAAATTAAAACCAAGAAATGCAATGATGAACACAAAATATCATGCAGTATCTATAAAGAGATACTTAGAGTGCATACAAAAACACATACACATATGCTGTAACGCATATACATATGCCGTATACAGTAAATATAATGCTTTTTTGACTTTATTGAAATAATATAAACATGGTATTTGTAAAGTTACTAATTACTCCACCGTACTTCTTCTGCAGCCCCTTTCAGAAATAGCATTACAAAATATGAAATTTGTTTTTCATTATTCTTACAAAGAGAAGATAGGGGATGTTTGGAATCTATTCACTTTCAACTAAACTCATTAGATAGATAGATAGATAGATAGATAGATAGATAGATAGATAGATAGATAGATAGATAGATAGATACTTTATTAATCCCAAGGGAAAATTCATATAATCCAGCAGCAGTATACTGATACAAAAAAAAATTAAAGAGTAATAAAAATGCACGTAAAAACAGACAATAACTTTGAATAATGTTAATGTTTACTCCTCCGGGTGGAATTGAAGAGTTGCATAGTGTGGGGGAGGAACGATCTCCTCAGTCTGTCAGTGGAGCAAGACAGTAACAGCAGTCTGTCACTGAAGCTACTCCACTGCCTGGAGATGACACTGTTCAGTGGATGCAATGAATCCTCCATGATTGACAGGAGTTTGCTTAGCGCCTGTCGCTCTGCCACAGATGTTAAACTGTCCAACTTCATTCCTACAATAGAGCCTGCCTTCTTAACAAGTTTGTCCAGGTGTGAGGTGTCCTTCATCTTTGTGCTGCCTCCCCAGCACACCACCGCGTAGCAGAGGGCACTCGCCACAACCGTCTGGTAGAACATCTGCAGCATCTTATTGCAGATGTTGAAGGACGCCAACCTTCTAAGGAAGTATAGTCGGCTCTGACCTTTCTTACACAGAGCATCAGTATTGGCAATTATTTTCATTAATTGAATTATATAATTCACATACTGTATAATCCCTCCTTCTCCTCCAGGAGGTGCTTTCTTAGAGCTCATTTAGCCACAGGCTCATTGCTCATTCCACTATTGTGTGCTAAGAAGAGCCTCTGGGGGTCTTTTTTGCCCACTGTTATCAGGCAATTAAAAAAATCAGTTGTGACTGCAGTTGTATATGAAAAATACATTTTATACTGTACTCTTGACACATAATATATCAACATATATGCTGCTTATTAATATGTTTTATCTGGATGAAAATATACCACTAAATAAATAGATTTCAAATTGCTTATTTTGATGGGACATCTCAATGCATCTATTTTAACAGAAAGTGTCAGTTCTTTTGAATTATGTGTGAAAATGTGTGTGAAAAAAATTGTGTCAAAAATAAAATGTTGGAAAAAAGCAATTTAACTAAAACAAAACTGAGAACAGATGCTGAGATTACTAATATTTGTTTAGATGATTCACTGAGGCATTGAAATGATATGTAAAATACGCAGTTTTAAATAAAAAATCCATAATAACACATGTATTTGTAGAATGTATCCACGTAGATGATTCTGAAGGAGCATGGGATGAAGCTGTAGGAATCTATCTAAGTTTTGCTATAAACCAAGCATTTTGTAGTGCTGTATATTATTTATGTTTTGAAACGAATAAGGAAATTTCATTATCTCAAAAGAGCAGTGTGGAAACCTCCAGCAGGGTCTGATTGTGGATTCTTTAGGTGGAGAGCAATTTTGTAACACGCCATAGTATTATGAATGAGGTTTTTTGTGAAAGAAGTTTTTTGTAAGCATTAAAAATGCAGTAATACGAAAAGAATAAAATATCAAGAGGCTAGAGCATGTTTTAAAGTGATTGATACTGTATATTCTGACTTGTATGTACTAAATACATATTTTCTCCAAGAAGACATATTGCGATAATGATCTAAAAAAAAGACACATTGACTAAACTTACAAAACTGAATGCTGTGTGATCACAGCCATTTTACAAGTTTTGGCAGGATTATTATAACGTAACATATCATCCTCTTCTTCTTCTTTCGGCTGCTCCCGTTAGGGATTGCCACAGCAGATAATTTTTTTCTATATCTTCTTGTCCTCTACATCTTGCATGTCCTCCTTTACCACATCTATAAACCTCCTCTTAGGCCATCCTCTTTTCCTCGTGCCTGGCAGCTCTATCCTTAACACCCTTCTCCTAACATACCCAGCATCTCTCCTCTGCAATGTCTAAACCAACACAATGTCACCTCTCTGATTTTGTCTCCCAACTGTCTAACCTGAGCTGACTCTTTAATGTACTCACTTCTAATTCTGTCCATCCTCGTCACCCCCAATGCAAATCTTAGCATCTTTAACTCTGTCACCTCCAGTTCTGTCTCCTGCTTTCTGGTCAGTGCCACCGTCTCCAACCCATATAACAAAGCTAACCTCGCTACCAACCTATAGACCTTCCCTTTCACTCTTGCTGATAACCATCTGTCATAAATTACTCCAGACACTCTTCTCCACCCATTCCATCCTGCCTGCACTCTCTTTTTCACCTCTCTTCCACAATCCCCATTACTCTGTACTGTTGATCCCAAGTATTTTGCCATGCTTGGGTCACAGATTTGCACAGAAACACAGGAGTTGTAGAAAACAGGAACTTTATTCAAACAATGCAAACAAACATTTGTCTCTTTTTCAAAAGTTTAAACGTGTTCCATGACAAGTCAGAGATGACAGTTCTGCCAGGACAAGAAAATGTCAGGGAGAGAGAGAGAGAAAAGCAAACAATCAATTCCAAAACTGACACGTGCTGTAAATGCTTTTAAGTATGTAGAGTACTGTGCGAGAGGTTTATCACGTGACAGAGCGCAAATAAGGTAAATGGCAATGTGAAGGTAGTCTGTCAACGTTTTCAGGGGTTTTCCCAGGAGCGTCTGTAATCTCTAAGGGTGCGATCAGCCCCCCAGCTCACACCCCCTCCCTCAGCTTTATTCACATTTTCGTGAATCAAGTGACTCTCCAAACCAGGTTCAAACAGACGTGACAATACGTCTGCATTAACGTGCTCAAAGCCAGGTCAATGCCTGACTGTAAGGAGAGTGGGCCAGCTGCAAAAGAATTTCCCTATGTACTTCAGGAACAACTAGTTGTTCAATAAATTCCCCCATTAAATAATCTGAAATCACTCTGAAAAGGCAACTGTCTTTTTCTAGAAAGTGTGGAGTTTTCAAGCCCCCGGATTCACGCTCTTGGTAATAGGAGTCATTAGCTCAACAAGTCTGCTTAAATGCATATTCTAATGAGCTATCAGCATGCTGCAAGTGCACAAAATCCGACTGCTCGCTAGGCATTTGCAATCTGTGAAGATGTAGAAGGGCCTCCTTGCCACTCTGGCAAATTGAGGGGATGCCTCCGTCAGTCTCACTGGAGAGATCGGGCTCAATATCTAGTTGGGGCTCTAGATTTTACCCGACTGCCACCAGGTCTTTTTCTTCTTTCCCCGAACTAAGTTCAACAGGGGACTCAATGAATGGTGCCCAACATTCAGTAATTAGTCTAGGAAAAAGGGCTTTCCTTCTGCCTATCAGTAGCGGCCAGGGGCAGGAGTCCGAAACAGCAGATCAAACTTTAAAGTGACGACCCTTATAAGTCAAAGGAAGAAGCAATGTCTCATAGTCTTTAACATCTCCATGTACACAATGTATTGTTACAGTCTCATTGTTACTAAGGCTTTCGTCGTCAAGGCAGTCCCATCTGACAACACAAAGGAGTCCAATAATGCCGAGATCATGCAGGCCCCCAACTTCACCGAGATCAATAAGCCATCTTTATTTTCTGATGAATAGGGAATACGGGAGCAACAAACCTCGGCCAATCCAATTTCCATCAATTGAGCTGGAGACAGGGGACATACCCTCGCCAAGTGACCGAGTTGATCACACCAGAAACATCTTCATTCAGCACCACTGCCAAAATATCCGCGGCTATGTCCACGGCCTCCTCCTGCTTCTCCAGATACAGGCACCTCATCAATAACTGGACCCCATGGAGGCCTTCCTGACAACATCCGATTGTCAGGTCCTGAAGCCCATTGATGTTCTATCCTCTGGTCAAAGCGATGAGTATTCCCTGGGCGCTCTCTCGTAGGTTGTAAAGCAGCATACAGGGCACCAAATCCACAGCTTTTTCTCCAAGCGGTCTGAGAACCTTCTAAGCATTTGGCCATACTTGTTAACGATTCAACATAATGATGAAGAAACTCATCTCAGAGAACTGCAGGTATCCCAGCCAGTACAATATTCATGAGAATTTTTTCCACAGCTCGTTCCATCTCGTCTCCCTCAAACCAGCAATGTACTTTATGAATGCACGGATGGGACCGTCAATGTTCAGTCTCCAGTCATTAAGTGCAAAACCTTTAGCCAGAAAGGTCTTACGTAAAACAACCTGCCGCTCCACGAAATTATAATCGCAGAGCTTATCGCGAGGCATATTCCTTAAGGAAAGTAAGGCATCCCCAGACAAAAAAGGGGTGATGATAACGGCTCAGTTTTGTTTGTCCGATCCAAACAAAATTGCCATTTGCTCAATAGCTAAAAGAAACATTTCTGGGTCATCGGAAGGACCCATCTTCATCAGCACATTCTTAGAACTTTCAGGAAGAGGAGGAACTGGAGGAAGCAGGACATTCTGAGTGATTTGAAATAACTCCTCGGCATCCATCTGTGTAATCACTTCTGGTACCACTTATCACACTTGGGTCACAGATCTGCACAGAAACACAGTTGTAGAAAACAGGAACTTTATTCAAACACTGCAAAAAAACATTTGCCTCTTTTTCAAAAGTTTAAACGTGCTACATGACAAGTCATAGATGACAGTTCTGCCAGAAGCAGAGAATGTCAGAGAGCGAGAGAGGGAGAAAAGCAAACAGTCAATTCCAAAACTGACAGGTTTTGTACATGCTTTTAAGTATGCACAGTACCGTGCGAGAGGTTTATCACGCGACAGAGCGCAAATAAGGCAAGGAGCAATCTGAAGGTAGTCTTTCAACGTTTTCAGGGGTTTTCCCAGGAGCATCTGTAATCTCTAGGGGTGTGATCTGCCCCCCAGCTCACAATTTAAACTCATCCACCTTCACCAACTCTACTCTCTGCATCCTCACCATTCCACTGACCTCCCTCTCATTCACACACGTATTCTGTCTTGCTCCTACTGACCTTCATTCCTCTCCTCTCTAGAGTATATCTCCACTTCTCCAGGGTCTCCTCAACCTGCTCTCTACTCTCACTACAAATCACAGTGTCATCAGCAAACATTATAGTCCAAGGGGACTCCTGTCTAATCTCATTTGTCAACCTGTCCATCACCACTGCAAATAAGAAAGGGCTCAGAGCCAATCCTAATCCCACCTCCACGTTGAATGGATCTGTCACTCCTATCTCAGAACTCACCACTGTCACACTTCCCTCATACATACCCTGTATCTGCCACTTCCGACTTCTTCATACAATACCACAACTCCTTTCGAGGCACCATGTCATATGCTTTCACCAGGTCCACAAAGACACAATGCAACTCCTTCTGGCCTTCCCTATACTTACAAATATATATAACACATCATCCTCAAACCTGCTTAATCTAAATCAGAATGATGTGGAATCAAAGCATATCCTGGCCACATTGAGCGGGTGTCAGAGGATCACTGGGCCACTTGGCCATGGCAAATTAAACTAATATGCATATATCTGAGGATGTGGATGGAGATGGAGAATACCTAGATTAAAATCTTTGTAGCTAACAACCAGGCATGCGATTTCAAACTGAAATGTTGGATCTGCGTGGAAGCAGCTCTACCCACTACACCAACATGCAATGCCAGGATGAATATAGAGACATGTGAAAAATCTGTGGGAATGTGTTTGTTGCTATAGAATGTTGGGTACAAAATTTACGGTGTACGTGAATTAAAAGTAGTATTAAAACACAGATAATACAATTAAACTAACTACTGTCAGCATTAGATTGATGACATTTATAAATTTACGAAGAATATAATCTAATTTTTACAGACTCAATATTCACAGCAATGCATGCTATGCTGATTCAATACTCTTGAACACTAAGTATGACTTTCTTGACTGCACTGACTTTACTTTTTCCTGACATTCATTGTAAATCCAAAATGCACATACTGAATAGGCTGACCAAATTAGTCTAATGGGATTGCAAAATTGTTCCATTTTTTAAGGCCTAATGTATTACTTGGAAATGAAGACTTCAAGAAACACTGGTGATCAGCTGGGCAAGTCTTAACTAGAAAAAGAGTGCTGCAATTTTATGATTTTAAGTAACATGGACTTTGACACCCCTGGAGACATTCTTATTTGTTATTCAAAAGTAAAGGAATAAAAGTTGCCTGATTGCTGTGCAGTACACCATCCAACTTGCTGTACATTCATATCATATGTATGTTAATGCCTTATTGTTTATCATGATACCTAAGAGTGGTGACATGTTGCAAGTTTGTTGGACTTGCAAGTAAATATACTAATACTATTACTAATGTGACAGCACTCCATGCTGTGTGTTTAAATCTACCTATAGTTTATTATTGACTTTTACCCATAAATCCCCATGAAGTGCTAATATGCATTTTTATTAACTACAATTTTCTATTTTTTTACTCTGTAGGGTAACTTTCTTTACCATGATTAATTGCCTATAATTAGCACTGTGAAACTTTACATTTGCTAAGTTATCAATGTCTATATGAATACATTGTCACACAGACATTTGAGTAGAGGGCATTCTGAGGCATTCTTGTGCATTGTAATTGTAATTTGCTCCCATATATTTAGAATATATTCAGAATGAATTATTGGTAGCTTGAAAATTTTATTTGTTTATGGCTAGCCAACATGATACTTTAATAACCTTGTAATTTTTATTTGTATCGAATTACACGGTATTATTAATATTATTAATTTTCATATTTCTTTTCTTATACAGCAGACACCCAACATTGTAAAGCAAGGTAGACTAAAGCCAGTTCTGGGGGCCCCTCCAGGATTTGGGGCCCTGAAGCTTAGGCTTCATTAGTTTCATAGTAGATCCACCCCTGCTCAAAAGCCCCCAGTAGAGCTGTTATTTCTTTATTATCAAAATAAGATTTACTTAACCACTGGTAGTGGTATTAATTGAGGATATCTTACGAAAACACAAAGCTTCACTGAAGTACTACCTCCAAGAACAGTCTTCCATAAATAAATAAAATACATTAAATGGCACACTAAACACCTAAACGCACCATTGGCAGAATGAGCTTAGAGACACCACTTAGTAAATGAACTGTTAAGTGAATCGATATATTTAAATATCAATCTGAGGGCAGCACATTGGTATAGAGATTGGTGTTGTTTCACATATCAAGAGGTCAAGGTTTCATTTCCTTGCTAGTTCGCTATCCATTTCGCATACACACTTCCTCAGTATGTCTACTTGGGTATTTCTCGGAGTACTCCAGAATGTCCCTCACGTATCAAGGGTGTGTGTAGAGTTTACTGGGTACTCTAAAATTATAGTGGGTGTGTGTGAGTGACCAGGCCTTGCAGTGAAATGGTGCCCATTCGGGGTTGGCCCATGCCTTGCACTCAGTGTTTCAGAGTGCAACAACACTGTAATCAAAAAGCCAAGTGTAGAAATCATGCAGCTAGAAGACAGATTTTTTGTTAAAAGTCATCATTAAACATTTCCGCTTATTTCAATTGTCATATATAATATTTCTACCCATTCACTTAAGTTTATACTAATAATACTTTTCAAATTAGAATAAACAAAACAAATGGACTGAGTCACAGTCCCTTGTTCATGATGTCAACTCTAATTTCAACAGTGGTACAGAACAGTAGGAGTCTGTTATGCATCATCCACCATCAAAGCAGACAGAGAGTCACTAGGGTGTTGTATGATAGACAGCAAAAAATAAACACAACAGTAATAAATCACTAGGGTTTTTATAGTAACAAAAATGTCTGCATACGAAATACCTGACTTCTCAGATATTTCAATACTCACATACTTTGTATAGGTCTCTGGATGTGGGTCTCAGTGAATATCCCCTCACATACAGAAATATAAAATGATGAGCTTTTTTCTTGTGTCTATATTCTATATACAGTACTTATAAAAGTATTCACCTCATTGGACATTTTCACATTTTGTTTTTAAACTCATTGAATCGCAGTGGATTTAATTTGGCCTTTTCAAAACTGAACAACAGAAAAAGACTCTTTAAAGTCAAAATCAAAACAGATCTCTGCAAAGTGGTTTAAATTAATTTATATCCACCTTAATAAAAGGAAAATTGTCTGTGTATCTTTTCTTTTTGTTTCCTACGTAATTTGCTATTTTTTTTTAAAGAGTTTCTGTAAAAAGCAAAATTACTAAATCTATCTATCTATCTATCTATGCAGTTATATCTCTGCTATATACTGTTTGGTATGGGATTTGTAAAAGCAGTGCTAATGTTTATAATGTGTCATCTATTGGAATGAAAAATGCAATGTATTTTATTTCTATATGCATTACAAAATGCATCCCAATAGATGTTGCACTACAAATGTTAGTATATCTGCGTTGATAGTAAAATACTGGGGTGTCTGCGAGATCCCTGTTTATTAGCCACAATGCTAATAAAATAATGAAAAATTAAGAAAAAATTAACAGTTTAGCCAGTTGTGGCTATGTTTTGTTGATCTTGCTATAGTGCTTCTGCATGTCATGGGTGTGACCCAGAATGCAGATATCTGGCCATGGCAGTGTTTGTATGGATCTGGCACTGGAAGAGTTGGGGCTCCCAGAGACCTCTAGAGTGCCCCTCCTAGGACTCCTTCTCCACTCTTGAGCTAGAAGAGGAAGAGTAGTTAGCATGGGTGCTGTCTCACAACCATTCCTTGCTATGTTATCATGCTTTAAGGCCCCAACTCAATCCCACAGCATGTGCATGTGACAATGTATATGTATATATTAACCTGTAAGCTACACTGTATGTTAAAATGTTCAACATTTTTGTTGAAAAGCAACATCAATATACATTTTTCATTGATCGATTCTATGCATATTACAGTTTCCCAGAGCCACCAGTCTGATTTGTTCTTAGGTTAGACTTTACAGGCTAACCTACAGTACACAGGTCCGGCCCAACCCAAGCTTAGTTTCATCAGTTCTAACCTAAAGCATGACACTGGGTTGGCTAACTCAGGTTAAGTAGGACATAATTGTATGATGGTCTTATCCAGACACAACTAACTGCACCTCCTGAAACAATAATAAAAAGAATTTGCAGAATGTTGCGAGTTTCAACTATTGAAACCAAAATTGCTTGAGAAAATGTTTTCACTTGAACAAGATTGTCCTAATGTGTGGTACTGTTACAAATAAATTTGTCAGAACCAAACCATAATTAACCATACCTTGGTAATATATTCAAGTATTTCATACCATGAATAAATCCTAAACAAAATGATGATACTATAAAACTGATGAACAGTAGAGTAAGGAATTGCATGTTTCATTATAAAAAACACAAGATGTGAGCAATTTTAAAAAGGTCTAGTTAAAGTCAGGAAGATACCTGAGGAAATACTAGAATTCAGTCAAAACTCTCAAAAGTCACAGCAGTTTCTCCATAAAAATTCATGAGATTTTCTGACAAAAATGTTGTTATTGGTTAGGTTAAATAAAAAAAGAATCATTTTGTTTAGAAGTCTCTCCATTCCTTGAAGTTGTATGGATGGTGTATGTTATTTACGTATAGGCCTTGTATGCAATGTCCCAAATCCTTCCAGCTACTATCAGCATTTACTTTCAAGAACGTCCTCATGCCTCTCCTCGAGTTTACAATCCGGCCCAGCGTCTCATCATATCCCTGCTCTTTAGCGGTCCTTTGGATCATGGGCATTACGAGGTTCTCATGCCTCTCAAATAACCATGTGATTACCTTCTGGTGACATCTTTTGACTCTGTCGGTATGTGCACACAGCGTGCACACCCACTTGCTCGCCACACTAATGTGACGTCACCTGCCCACTCTCCTCTTCCTGAAAAACATTTAAAGACACACTCCCCTGAACAAACGCATTCCACACAGGACTTTCAATGCACCTTTTGTTGCAAAAGCTTCAGAGTGCACAGGTATCTGAACGCACATTTGAAAAAACACAACACTAACCGAATGATGCAATGTGAACATTGCCAACAATGCTTCGAGACAACTCGCGGTCTCAAAAAACACTTACGAACTCATTCCACTCTCACCTTCAATTGCACATTTTGTAACAAGGACTTTACAGGTGAGATGGATCTCCACAACCATTTGCAGATCCATTCAACGCAAACATTTATATGCAAAATTTGCGACAAACACTTTCACGCACGCAGATACCTTACTAACCATCTCAAAACACATTCCCTGATGAATTCTTTTCAGTGTCAACACTGCTCCAAAATCTTCACATGCCAGAAATATCTCAAAGCACATTTACACACCCACTCCACTGAACAAACGCATTCCAAAAAGATCTTTGAATGCACGATTTGTTCAAAAACGTTCCGAGTGCAGAGATTTCTCAACATGCATTTAAAAACACACTCCACTGAACGAATTATGCAATGTGAACATTGCCAGCAATGCTTCGACACAACTCATTCCAATTCCCTTCAGTGTTGACACAGCACTAAATCGTTCATGCACAAACATCGTATTCACTTTTCTGCAGCTTTTCAAGAAGATACCGCCATTCACGTCCAGGAACATAACATTGGCCTACCTACCGCACTATGTACTTCTTGCAACGCTCTTCATTGGCCAGCAGAGGTCAACAAATCCGGACATTACACTAGGTGTTGTCATGCCGGCAAGGTGTCTTTGCCACCACTATCAAAGCCCCCTCTTTTATTTGAAGACCTCTTGACTGGCAAGAACCCGCTGTCCCGAAATTACTGTGATCATATCAGGGAATAAAACTCTGCTTTAGCTTTCGCGTCAATGGGCGCACACATCGCTCAACCATCTGGACAAGGACCGTATGCTTTCAGAATCCACGGTCAAATTTATCACCAGGGGCCTCATGTATAAACGGTGCGTACGCACAGAAATGTTGCGTAAGAACTTTTCCACGTTCAAATCGCGATGTATAAAACCTACACTTGGCGTAAAGCCACGCACTTTTCCACGGTACCTCATGCCTGCCTTGTCGTACGCAAGTTCTCCGCTCGGTTTTGCAAACTGGCGGCACCCAGCGTCAAAGCAATGGTACTGTTCTGTGTTATTACTCATTATTTTCATGACGCGGCTTTATAAATACACAGAAACTAACCGCATATTGTTTATTAGTGTAATGCATCTGATTGTAATTAACTCGTAACAATATAATGGTCCAGGGAACAGCCATAGTATTCCAAATACCATAACTGCTTTAGCGTTGTTACTCTCACTTCTACTTCTTCTTCTTCTTCTTCTTTCAGCTCCTCCCGTTAGAAGTTGCCACAGCGGATCATCTTTTTCCATATTACTCTCACTGCACGACTCGGAGTATTTATATCACTGTATCTGAGTGTGAATCACAGCAGCAGCTGATCGGAAAGAGAATTATCGGTATACAGCTTTAAGGACACGCTGTCTCAGCCACTGCAAAACGTTTTAAAGCCTTTCCTGTACGGACCTCGCGGTTCAGAAACAGTTTAATCCCAAGAACTTTAAATGCACTCAATCAATTGCTCCTTGTAGAACGGTTTGTACTTATAAGTACAATCACCCCACTGTAAACTTGCACTACAGTTATAATATCTCACAACCTGGGCCACTTTATAAAGCGTATTTACATATGATGACGATATCATTTTTAAGGTGAAATGCAGCAAAATATGTTTGTTAAATTATACACATAAAACTTTAACTTCATTTAAATAATCTATATTCTTCACTGGGAGTGTCGTGAAGGATAGAATAATTAAACATGTACTACGAAGATATTTCAATGTTCTTTAAACGTTTTGAAGAATCGGCGCTAAGCTTACAGATGGCTTAACTTCTATTACAGAGCTGATTTGTGGCGATCGGTTACTTGGGGAAAGAAAAGCAAGGACTCTTGGGCGCTACCAATATATATTGAATATAAAACAGAAAGAGAAAATAACAACACAGCTAAAAACGCAGCGACAAATTTGACAAAAGATAAATGCTTGTCATGAGCACGAGGCTCATGAAACACATGTTTAATAATGTGCTTTAGCTCCTATCATCATGAAAATGACATCACGTATACATCTCAGTATTTTAGTTATTCAGAGAGCTGTAATATCACAAATGTAATGGACTCTGTGTCCAGTTGGAGGAAGAGAGCCAGTTTAAGAAGCAAGTAGTGATTCACACACATAGATCACATACGAGTAGAAGATCAAATACAAAACAAAGCATTTAACGTGCTACTTTAATTACGATGTAATTTTGAGAAACTGGTTAATTAAACGATTTTAAGATGAAGTTTATAATGTTCTACTAAATGACAAAATAAACTACGTGATTAAAGTGGAAAATTCGAGATTAAAGTTGACATTTCGTGCTTTTTCCCCACCGTGTGCCTTTTTTCTCTGTACCCTAATAAGCTTTCATATGACACTCAGACAGTGGGCTTACAACTCGTCTTTTCACGGCAACTTTGATATGTGACTTCTTTTTATTTCCGCACTGTGCATTTTGTGAATGTGAGCTTTCAAGTTTCTCCAACACGCTATGTCACTCGATCAACTTCATTTTGTTGATTATACCACGGTTTATTTGAACAAATAGTATGTTTTTCCTTTGCCTCCACTTGGTATTCGCTGAAATTCTTATATTTTCCCCGTGCTTTTCCCATTGTCTTTTCACAGAAGGCTGCGCTTAAGGGCGATTTATATTGATTTGCATATTCAAATAGGGGTAATTCTGGGAGGATTTGGGGCGTTACAAAATGCGTGCACGAAGTTAGTTTTCACGCTGATCGGGATTTATGTAGCGGAAGAACGTGGAAGTTGGAGTACGCACAGATTCCTGCATCTGGATTTTTCTGTGCGTAAGCACATTTCGGCTTTTGTGCTTACGCCATGTTATAGTGCGAGTTCTACGCACGGCATTATACATGAGGCCCCAGGTCTCTCCTTTATATTACAATCCTGCCACGTCACCACAATAGGGTCATCTGTATATCTTCGATTCTGCTGAGGCTACCAGTCAACGTTTGCAAAAGGAATGTAATAGCGCTTGCAGTGACATTTTGTTGCTTGAACTAGACAACATGATACGCCAGGTTAATCCCTTCGCAAAGTCTTACATGCAAATGCATGATATTATCACTCACGTTTACTCTGTTACTGCTGTACGAATGGTGTTCATGAAAAATCCAGGTCTGGATATGAGAAGGTAAAACGCTCCGTCCTGTCAAACTGATGTTGCTGCTTTGTAGGTCAAGACGGGGAACCTCCTGCACACGGCGACATTTGCATATATCCAAGGGGAGATGCTTGCAAGCGTATCTCTGTTCTCAATATGAACTGTGACCCCATGGTTTTTCCATTGCTATTCCCTTTTGGAGATTCAGCCTGGCACATACAATTAACCCATGTTGAGTAAAAGCGAACCGCGAAAAGAACTTCAGTCACACAGCTCCAATTTTATGCTTTCAGGCTTGCCATGAGATCTTCATTTAGTGTCTTGCATTCCAGTGGCAAACTCTTCCAGCAATACATCGTCGACGCATATGTCAGAACAGAAGGCGCGTGTCTACATTACCTTCGCTCACATCAACAAGATTGGTCCACCAGTTTTCAGTCATGGACGATTGTGTGTTGGTTCGTTCTGTGCATTGTTACAATGTTGCATTTCTTGCTGATTTATTACATTACCGATTTTTCAAATGTTAATTTTCTCCCTGTGCTTAAAAATCATTTAAAAACCGGCCTGATTATGCGGTGTATGGTACGCCGCGGGTTAGCTAGTTATATTATATTATATTATATTATATTATATTATATTATATTATATTATATTATGTCATGTTGTTTTCTAAACTGCCTAATTCAGGCCAGGATTGTGGAGCCTATCTCAGCTAGCACGGGGTGGACACACCACCACACACATACACACACTAGGGCCAATGTAGTATTGCTAATTCACCTAATCTGTATGTCTTTGGACTGAGGGAGGAAACAAAAGCACCCAGAGGAAACCCATGCAGACACGAGAGAACATTCAAATTCCATGCAGGGAGGATTCAGGATGTGAAACCTGGTCTCTTTACTTGCAAGTCATTAGCACTACCACAGCTCCACCATATATTATATTATAATATCATTAGGCACATTGATTATTCAATTCTTATCCAATGGCTTTACTAATTATGATTCTGCCTTACTGTTTATCATTTCCTGCACTGTATTATTCTGTTATTCTCATATACTTTAGCCTACATGTATAATATGTAATTAAAGCCACTTGCACATACAGTATTACTGCTAATTGTAAATAGCAATGAAAAGTTTTGTATCTATTTCTAAACAGATTTTCCCACATCTCCTTAGAGCTTTCTTTAGCAAGTTCAAGCACATTAGCTTAAAAGCTGTGGATCTGAAATTGGCCACCATGCCATCACATCTGGTTCATGAATGTCACTAGTTGTACCATGAGTCACACAATAATTATCTCATCAAAAACAACTTCAAAATCTAATGTGACATAAATATAAATACAATAATTCATAATTATGGCACAATAATACGTGTATCCCTCAGTGTGGCTGACAGTGGCTGTGTAGCCTGAAACATAGCATGAATACATCATTATGGTCTATAAGCTTAATTTCATTTTTTGGTTATACTGTAAGACTGACATACAAATACAAATACATAAAAATAAATACCAATTTAGCTTTCTATTGATATAGAAACATTTATTCGATTAGACAATATATCTGTTTAACTTTTGTTCTTGTTTGAAAGGTTTTTATTTGTCCTCTCTCCTGAAGTGATATGTTTGAGTATTTTTGAAAATTTTGAGCTTTAAAAGCCTGAGCCTCATTTTGGACCATGTAGGCTAAAAACGTCTGCTATTTTAGTTTAGGGCTAAGCTGCCTGGGGTGAGGCTTGCTCCTGAGGCCCAGACCTAGCGCTGTCCTGGTCTGGTGTTTGATTCTTTTGAAGCCTGCCAACCTTTTTTTTCCCCAATTGTGGTGTTGTTGAAACACAACACAAGACGAAAAGAGGAAGCAGAGATATTAGGGTTGTAAAATGGCTATTTGAAGACCTTGTCCTAATGAAGATGTACTAAATCCTCCTGTAGATTCTGCTCTCATGAACTTTATATTCTGTTCTGCCATTTCTGGGAAATGCAGATAAAGTTTAAATGAAAAGCATAAGATTAAATAGCAGCAATAAAGAGAACACTGTGTTTTCCACAAAATACAACAGTTCAATTTTATTTGCTAGCAGTCTCACGCTTCCTACGATACTTTGGGAGAAGCAATAAGAGAAGAAAGACAGATCTATTTTCAACTGAGATCTGTTTAATTAGGATAGAATATGATTTATATAAAATTAATTCTAAAAATTGTCTCAAAGCTTTAAAAGAAAGGAAAACCCTCTGACAATCTAAGCTCACCTGAGTACTACTAAGGCACTCTTATTGACCATAAAAAATCACATTGTGTCATCAAAAGAGTTTTGTTTAGATGTTTTTGTTTAGAATTGCAAAAAAATGCCTGAAATGTGCCCTTTCTTTATATTCTTTGTTTTAACATTTTTGTCAAGGTAGGGCAAGGGGCATTTGTAAATTGTTTTGATTTTGGCAAGGCCACATTTCTTTTAAAACAAATTCCCAGGTAGTGTGCATCTATTGTAATTCTAAGGTTTTGGAAGGTGCAAACTGCAATTTTGAACATTTTCACTTTAATCATATGATTTTTAAAATCATATTTTGTTTATATTTTTGGGCTGCAATTTTTTTATTTGTTTTTTTTTTGAATTTGCTAAATGAACATAAAAATATAGAAATGTTTCAGCTGAATCAATTACTTGCTACAATGGATGTAGAGGAGGAGAAGTCAAAAGTGGAGTATACATATACTGCTCAAAAGAATTAAAGGAACACTTTTTAATCAGAGTATAGCATAAAGTCAATGAAACTTATGGGATATTAATCTGGTCAGTTAAGTAGCAGAGGGGGTTGTTAATCAGTTTCAGCTGCTGTGGTGTTAATGAAATTAACAACAGATGCACTAGAGGGGCAACAATGAGATGACCCCCAAAACAGGAATGGTTTAACAGGTGGAGGCCACTGACATTTTTCCCTCCTCATCTTTTCTGACTGTTTCTTCACTAGTTTTGCATTTGGCTACAGTCAGTGTCACTACTGGTAGCACGAGGCGATACCTGGACCCTACAGAGGTTGCACAGGTAGTCCAACTTCTCCAGGAAGGCACATCAATACGTGTCATTGCCAGAAGGTTTGCTGTGTCTCCCTGCACAGTCTCAAGGGCATGGAGGAGATTCTAGGAGACAAGCAGTTACTCTAGGAGAGCTGGAGAGGGCCATAGAAGGTCCATAACCCATCAGCAGGACCAGTATCTGCTCCTTTGGGCAAGGAGGAACAGGATGAGCACTGCCAGAGCCCTACAAAATGAACTCCAGCAGGCCACTGGTGTGAATGTCTCTGACCAAACAACCAGAAAGACTTCATGAGGGTGACCCAAGGGCCCCATGTCCTCTAATGGGCCCAGAGCTCACTGCCCAGCAGCATGCAGCTTGATTGGCATTCGCCATAGAATACCAGAATTGGCAGATGCACCACTGGTGCCCTGTGCTTTTTACAGATGAGAGCAGGTTCACCCTGAGCACGTGATAGAAGTGAAAGGGTCTGGAGAAGCCATGAAGAACATTATGCTGCCTGTAACATCATTCAGCATGAGCAGTTTGGTGGTGGGTTAATGATTGTCTGGGGAGGCATATCCATGGAGGGTCACACAGACCGCTACAGGCTTGACAAAGGCACCTTGGCTGCCATTAGGTATCAGGATGAAATCCTTGGACCCATTGTCAGACCCTATGCTGGTACAGTGGCTCCTGGTGCACGACAATTCCTGGCCTCATGTGGTGAGAGTATGCAGGCAGTTCCTGGAGGATGAAGGAATTGATACCATTGACTGGCCACCACACTTTCCTGACCTAAATCCAATAGAACACCTCTGGGACATTATGTTTTGGTCCATCCAATGCCACCAGGTTGCACCTCAGACTGTCCAGGAGCTCAGTGATGCCCTGGTCCAGATCTGGGAGGAGATCCCCCACAACACCATCTGTCATCTCATTAGAAGCATGCACCGATGATGTCAGGCATGTATATAAGAACACAGGTCCCATACAAAGTGCTGCGTACAATTTTGAGTTGCTGCAATTAAATTTTGGCAAAATGGACTAGCCTGCCACATAATTTTTTCACTCTGATTTTTGGGGCGTCTTTGAATTCAGGGCTCTGTAGGTTGATCATTTTCATTTCCATCAAACGATGTGGCATCCTTTCGTTCCTAACACATTACCCAGTCTATATCAGTATAGATATCCAGGAGGATTTCTTTTTCCCATTGAGATCTGATGTGTTTTCAAAGTGTTCCTTTAATTTTTTGAGCAGTTTATTAAAAAGTTTGAACTATGAACAGATGTGACTTTTAATTTGGAACTCAACAAATTTCAGCTCTGAAAATATTATTTATTTTCATTCCATGATGCCAATAGTTGACAGGGCATTTACTGTAAAGGAACTCGTGCCATGGTTATCTTATTCTTGAATGCAACATCAAAATATGTCTGCAGTTATTAAACCTTTCTGAATCTTCTTATTTATAATCATTTTCTTCATCCTCCCTTAGGAAAAAAATAAGATGAATAAGCAGTTTAACAGAGGTTTCTGAGCATTAGATGATTTGAAGGAAAATCTGATTTTACAAAGCAAGGTAAACATGTAATTTCCACACTGCTGCTGATTAAGATGCTAATGAGCCTAACACTAATGGAACAGGTAGCTATTCTGGGCAGGAAATTCAACTCTGACATTTGTGCATCCATAATATTTGACTAAGGAATAATTATTTCTTTCCAAAGTATGTGCTAATCATCATTAAGAGCTATCATGTTGATGTGAGTGTCACAACAGAGTCAGTGACTTGATCGCAAAAATAAAGTAAACGTGAGAAACTCAGTGCATATGCTTGCTTCTTTTAGCTTGATGGTCACATATTTGAAAACCGTTGAGAATATGTGAGTTGTGAAGTAATATTAGGTATTCTTTGGCATTCGTTGTGCTCAAGGAAATAATGACTTAGTAAAAAAAAAACATGGAGTACTCAGATACAGACACAACAATTTTGTAAAATCACTCCAGTGTTTGTGAGTATTGCAAAAAGCTTGAATTTCCACAGATTGAAAATAAAGCAATGTTTACTAATGCATCGGTTGTGATGTGAAATTTTGCATACAAGTTGATAAATATTTTGTATGTCTTTATTTGCAACTTAGGCAAAGCAATGTAATATTAGTGTTGTATTAGTGAGAAGCATTCATGTCCCCCTCCACCCATCCTCCACTCATGGACTAAGTCAGGAAAGTGAATTTTACGACAGAATTGGGGGAAGTTTGGTAAATGTTTCTCTAATGTCTCTCAACCCCCATAGGAAAGCCGGGCTGCTTAACTGCCAATCTTTACCTTAACATATGGTTTTGGGGGCAGGTGTGAAGGTGTTCTATTCCCTCATTGGTCTGAAGTATGGCTGTTTGGAACTGGCTTGTATCAAAAGCCTTTAAGTACCACAACGCCGTATTGGCTGTAGGGGTTGGACAGAAAACCTATAAATTTGCTAGCTTTACTTCACCCTATATCTCTCTTACCAAACTGATGGACCATCACACACCATGAACTGAAAATGACAAAACAATGAAGAGCACAGCTCGGTAGCCATATTGAGACAGGCATGTGGCCTGGTCTGAATAAAGATGACCACAAATGATGCCTTAACTAGAGACATTCAGTCTGTGTGTCGCCTGAAACTACACATCACCATTTATCTGGTTGTATGTTTGGCAATATTCAAATGTACTTTGCATATTGTTATTATTTATGAATACAAGTAAAATTCCATTACAATGAATATCTTTACAACGAAATTTTCATTACAACGAAGTGTTTTTATGGTCCTGAATGTTTCCCATGCCTGTGTCTGCGTGGGTTTCCTCCGGGCGCTCCGGTTTCCTCCCACAATCCAAAGACATGCAGGTTAGGTGGATTGGCGATTCTAAATTGGCCCTAGTTTGTGCTTGGTGTGTGGGTGTGTTTGTGTGTGTCCTGTGGTGGGTTGGCACCCTGCCCAGGATTGGTTCCTGCCTTGTGCCCTGTGTTGGCTGGGATTGGCTCCAGCAGACCCCCGTGACCCTGTATTCGGATTCAGCGGGTTAGAAAATGGATGGATGGATGGATGGATGAATGTTTCCCCATATGACGCAAGTCTACAGAAATCTTGTTACTACGACGTACTTTCAGCAGATACTTTCATTACAATGAAGTGCCCAAAAGACCTTGAAATGCCTGAATGAATCATCCACAGAGCAGCTAGTTCTGTGGCCACAGCTCAGTTGTGCACAACGATCCCCAAACAGAAACATTATAATATTTTTTTCTTTTTTCGAACTTTCCTCCTACTTTTTTTTTTTTGCCTTTTTTGTTTCCTGCGGTTTTCAGTGATACCTTTTGATTATTGCTCGTTAACATTTCAAAAACAGCCATTGGAATTTAACTCATTGTCACCCTCCAATAGGAACGGCAGATATGAAAAAACAATAACAGATCATATTAGAAAAAATTGAGGCAAAAAGAAAAAAAAACGTTGCCAGTGGATTCGAAATTTCATCATTGATGCTGTCAATTTTCTTAAAAGACCGAGCAAAAAAAAGAAGAAAAATCTTGGGTTGCAAACATATGCGAACTGCTGCATTTGAAGACATCGAAAAATAAGTTTTTATGTGGTTCAGTGATGCTGGTTCAAGAAACATTCCTATTAATGCAGCACTCATTCAAGAAAATGTGTGGTTTGTAAACTCTCTTGGGACCTCAACCAACCAGACAGCACATCGAAGAGCGTCCCAAAGTCCGATCTCCATGCCTATGAAAGACTGTTTATCTGTTGCCGGGGCAACAGCAGACTCAAAGCTATGCTGTGTCTCTCAGCCTTGCTGCGTCTCTCCAGCAAAACAAAAAGAAAAGATCTCGATGGGTGGTGCAAGGTACATTGTTAAATGCAGGTAACAAGATTACTTGATCACTGATCTGGCCACGACCCTGGCTGACTGCTGTGTCTGTGTATAGCAGAGTGGCAGATCACGCTACAAGAAACAAGTGTGCCGTTTCTGTTTCAAGCTGAATAAAGCTGGTTTTGCTAAAGTACTGAGACTCAGCCTCATGTTTTGGGGTGCAAGACAGGGACTTATAGCGCGACCCCGATCTTTTATGATTTGGTTCTGTGTCGCTTCACTGCAGCGATATGAGCCTGATTTTGCCCTGCCCCGGAAACGGACAAACAATCTTCCACAGACACTGCAATCATGCTTTGGGACGCACTTCAGCGTGTTGTTCCCGTTGGGTGGGTGTCTCAAAAGAGTTCAGAAACCTCACAATATGAAGAAGAAAAGGATGATTCGGCTCCTGATTGATAACTGTGCAGCCCACAACATGCTTCCGCATTTAGATAATGTTCGCATTGAATTCCTCCCACCCAATAGCACAGCAGTGCTTCAGCCATTGGATTTGGGCATCATTCACACCCTGAAAGTGTATTATCGGAAGGAAATGCTGAGAAAAATTCTTGTCAGCATAATTTGTAGGCAGGAGGAGATTAAAATTAACATGAAAGAAGCTATTGAAATGATTGAAAATGCCTGGGCGCAAGTTAAAGAAAGCACTGTAGTAACAAATATAGAATCTCATTACAACTAAATTTTCATTATAACAAAATATTTTTTAGGTCCCTGAGAGTTCGTTGTAATAGGATTTTACCTGTATTATCAATAATACATTGTTTAAATTGTAACTTAACTCCTACTTGTCTTTAACTATACCTAATTGCCTGAGGTTATAAATGTAGAAGGGAAGGTGACAAGAAGTTATATTCTACAATACCTTAGAAACAGTGGTAAGTCTGTGAGATTTGAGGCATTCTGACATAGACTACATATTAATAATACAAAAGGGGAAAGTAGAGTAATATATTACTCTACCAAGACAAAACAGCATCGTACAGTACTTATAAGAAATAAAATAGCTTTGGATTCAAATTTAACTATATGAGTATGTTTTCTTCATTACAAACTTTTCATTAAAGGGAGCACAGATACATAAATAGTTCACATTAAAAGCTAATTTATAAAATACGACTGATAAGCACTGCCTAAATATGTTTTCAAGTCAGAAAATGCAATTTAATATGGGAAACATAACTATATTTCAGTTAGAAAGTCATTCTTTGCATGATTTTCTAAATTCCTTCTTCACTCTGCATAGTCCTGCCTGGATTTTTGGGCAAAAGCCCTGATTTTTTTCCCACATCTCAAACATATGTGTTTTAGGTTGATTGGTAACTCTAGTCAACAATTGATTGGTAACAATTTTTCCTAGTGAGTATTGCAGTGGCTGCAAGCCAAGCAGGTCAACCCAGACTTCTCTGTCCCCAGCTACAGATTTCAGCTCTTGTTGGTGACATGAATCATAATTCTGCCTATGATCGATTTGTTAGAACTGTCATAAAGTATGTTTTGGGGGATTCAGCCCCCTGTATTCACCCCTGGCTGATTATGGCTATGAAGGACTGATTATTTAATTTTACTAAATACAGCCTAGGCAGCCTAAATCTCGTATCTAAACACCACTTGTCTCCAGTGTTGGCTTTGTTTCTTGAATAGTCAATGTATGTAGGATTATCTGAAACCTCTCTTAGTGGGCAGAGTGGTGGCTCTGAGGCTAAGGATTTGTGCCATCAATCAGAATCCTGCAAACGGTTCTGTTTGGACCTTGAGCAAGGCCCTTACCCTGCAATTGCTTTGTCCTGGGTATGACGTTAACCTGCCTCGAGTCCAGCAAGCAGGTCCTCCAATTTGCAAGAGAAAATTGGTGGTTGGTGGCAGAATTGGCACTCCAGCCACTGTAAAAAAAAAACTCACACTGTTCCAGTGTGGTGCTGAGGTGTGACCCGTTTGCGCATCTGAACTTGGGTCCCAAGCCAGATGGTTTGTCGTACAGTGGGTCAGCGCATGCTCCCAACCTCTCTCTTAATGGATCATTCTGTTGAACTAAATAAAGGTTCACATTGACTATCTCTGTACTTGCATTTCTAAAAGATATGCATTTGTAACAAGAGGTATAAGGAAATGCATTTCTGGGTGTAATATCAATAGGGCAAAATTTTACACAATTAATTACCGGAAAACCAAATGTCATGCAACATTAAAATGCAGCCTCATTGCATCACTTATCTTCATGCATATATAGCAGGAACATACAATACATTTTTAAACCCAATTATCCTAGTTCAAGGTTGTGGGGGGCTGTAAAATATCCTGCGAGTACTCTGGGTAAGATAGGAATAATTAAGTATGCTAGTTCATCATAGGGCCTAGACATGCAGGCTCTCGCACACACACACTCACTTACGTTGAGACCAATTTAGAACTTCCAGTTTGTCTAATCTGCATGTGTTTTGGGATATGGGACAGAAACAGTATGGAAGGAAAAACAGAAGCAGATATGTTGAGATCGGGCACAGAATTAGAACCTGGGGAAAGTATTTGTGAGGCAGCAGTGCCAATTTTGTTGTGTCTTCAGTATGTTTCTTACTTTAATGTTCCATCTATCATTATGAAAACATTGTCCGCTTTTACAGCACTTTTCTTTCCTTTTCAGAGAATGCATAATGCTTTTGGAGTGGGTATTTATTTTTTGTATTATATATTTGCACTTTAAAGTGAAAATACTCCACTGGTTAAATTGTTCTTACTTTGTTTTGTTAGTAATTACTAAAATTGTTTGTGCAGTTCTTATTTCAACCTATATCACATTATTGCTTCTTTAATTGCCTTTTTTGATTTTGTATTTAGAACATCATCATCCCTATATTTGACCCTTCCACAAAAACAGAGGTCTATGAAATGCACAATAAAGAAACAGGAATATACTCTGTTTCCTACATTCTATAGGGAAGTCCAAATCTAATTATGCAATTTTCATTATGCTATAACTTATTAAGTTTATTACATAGAAAATCACCCGAAATATCCCAGACCATCGAGAAGTGTGCGAACTGATGACATGAAGAATCGTCTTCATGCCAAAGTGGAAAAGTCATCCAGATGATCTGGATCTGCATAGTTAGATCTGGACCACCCTGTATGATTCAAAGACTGTAACTTCAATAGAACATTTGTAAATATAGTCATTTAAAGTCACATTATCATTTTAAGCTGAAATTTTAAACAGAATATCTCACAACAACAACACACTCTGATGACAGTTGAAGAAAATACATTTACTTACCTGATACTCTTAAAAATCTTTTAGTTGATTTATTTATTTATTCTGAATATCCCAAAGCATTTCTTTTGAAATGCTGTGCGTGATATTCAGAGGCTTTTGAGAATCACAATCATAATGTAAATGGCACCAATGCCTATCATTGGCACAAATGTCTAATACGCTACTATAAATGATGTAGCTTTTTGCTTTAATCTCAAGCTTACAGACTGAAAATTGCTTATCTGGTTTTGTTATGTGAAATGTGTCCAGAAATGTTTGAAATCAAGTGCAGCACACCAGCAAACAACTTACAAAATAAACAATCCATTAAAATGCCTTTAATTCAAATTACTTTATATACAGAGTACAACAGTGATTTTGATGTGTTACTTGCTTTCAGATTGATTACTTGGGAACTCGCCATCAGCTTATGTTGCTCAGCAAAGTGCACATCAGTTTTTGTGCACTTTTTGAAGCCAATAAAAGCTCCTTCTGTTAAAACTTGCAATGTTGGTATTTGTCCAAGATTATTAGCTGTGTTCTGATAATAATAGTGCTCAACTAGTTTATCTGGATTCTTCCTTTAGTAATTGTTGCTGTAAACTTAAGGGGGAAAAAATTGCATAGTGTACAGTTCATTAATGATATATAATCTGAGTTTAAGTAGATGTCCATTTCCTACGCTCTAAGGTGAAAATGGCAGAAAATTACATTTTGGCAATTAAAACATCTGTTTATTAGTTTTAGATTAAGTCAGTGACCACAAGTATTTATTTTAATTTTGGATTGATGTAAGTTTTGATCCCACACCACCTGTTTTAGGTATGTAATTTTAAGAAACCAGTACCTCATTGTTGAAGTATTACATATCTGGCAGTGTTAAAAACTGTGGGCGGAACGGCAAAAGAGTTGAGTAAATCAAAAGGTATGCTGAGGTCACAGCAATTGATTAAGAGAGAATTAGATTTGATTTATATTTCCAGTATACTACAACATGTATGTTTGAATTTGCACATTATGACCTGTTGGAGACATCCTGTACCCAAATAACCAGAACACATCTACTTTCTAAACACAAAAAGGCTCTTTTATTTGGCACAATAGCTTTTATAGGGCTCCAGATACTCACCACAATGACCGAGAACAGCCAATAGTTTTCTCCCCTTTCAACTTCTATTCCTGTTCATTCAGTTGAGTCAGAGTTAGAAGCAGAGGACAACAATACTTGCCTAAAATGCTGAGGTTCCTTTTCAAGCCGGACCCAAGAAATCTTCCAGTACTGTAAGATGACAGGGAAGCCTCCATCCAGTAGCTCGCACTAGTGGCACATAAGAAACCCAAACAGGATGTCCAGATACAGGCTCCACCAGAGGGACAGCATATTGGGAGAACAGATTGCCTGGGCAGAAGTCTCCCTCTGTCCCTCCATTATAATGGCTTCCTGACTGAAAAAGGGAACATCACAAATCCCAGCCAGGATACCCTTCCATCCATGCTGTCCATCAACTATTATGGCTTCCCACCAGGTAAGGGAACATTACCTATCGTGACGAGGATTCCAGCCCATCTCTGACTTCTATTCTAATGTACAGTGGATAACTTGTTCTAAAACTCTGGTCATAAACCGATTTAGTCGTGAACTGAAGTAATTTCCCCCATAGGATTGTATGTAAATACAATTAATCCATTCCAGACCGTACGAACTGTATGCAAATATATATTTTTTAAAGATTTTTAAGCACAAATATAGTTAACTATACCACAGAATGCACAGCGTAATAGTGAACTAAATGTAAAAACATTGAATAACACTGAGAAAACATTGAACAACAGAGAAAACTAACACTGCAAGAGTTTGCACTATAGCGCTACAAACTGCTTGCTAAAAACACTTTTTTTAATGAGTTTTAAGCACGGGGAAAAAAATGAACATTTGAAAAATCCTTAATTTAATAAACCACCAAGAAAAGTAACATTGCAAAAATGCATGCTACGAACCGATCGCTGTAAACAGAAGTGGAGGTTAAAATCCAATAGAAAAATGTCTTTATTAAATACAACAAGGTTGAAACAATGCTCAGATCTGTCTCTTTAAAAACAAGCCTTATGTGTCCAGCCGTCTCTCTTTCTCAATCTTGTGTGTGTGTGTCTCTCTCTCTCTCGCTCGTGTGTGTGTGTGTCTCTCCCTCTCTCGCTCGTGTGTGTGTGTGTGTGTGTCTCTCTCGCTGCACAGGGAATGCACAGGGAGAGACTGAACACGTGCGGAAATCATCGGTGTGCACTAACCGAAAGGGAAACTGGCTTGTTCGTATACTGAGTCTGTGGTTGTGAACAGATGCAAAAGTTTGGCGAACGTTTTGGTCGTAATCCGATTTGTACTGTTCCGAGATGTTCGTGAACCGAGGTTCCACTGTATATCCAAATATATACAACATTTGTGTAAATGTATTTAAATAATGGAGTATAGTACTGTGTAAATTTATGAATAATTCAATGTAGGGTCACAATAAGTTCATGCTTGAATCAACAAATCAGAAAACAGCGCTGAAAAAAGCACTTGTCCAGAAAAGGAGAAACAAAAACACAGCCAATCCTACAATAACACCTCCACAAACTGAAACATGCTAATTTAATTCAATTTAACTTAATTTAACCTATTTTAATTATACTTTACAGTGCAATAAGAAATATTTTTGGTAGTCTTTCATGTACAGAAATTCTGAAATGCAAAGACAATACGGAAATGGTATAGCAGACAAAGATTACTAGATGAAGTTATGTCAACAAACAAATGCAATTAATATTAATAAATACACAACAGTAATAGATTAAAAATAAAAGTTGAGATCCCCAGTGAGATATCACTCAGGTGAAAAGGCTGACTGTGAACCCAAGGTCTGTTAGTCACATGGAGAGGCAGGCCATGAACCCAGAGCCTTCAAGTTGATTCCTAATGTGGAAATGATTTTATTCATTGTTTATTGTATTCTAGAAATATCTGGGAAAAAATATCCAGTATATTAGAAGTGAATTTTAACAATGTGTTAGGGTTTGTCGTCAAATAAGTGTTATACATGAGCTTGGCTTGCATTAGCAGTTTTAGTGGCTTTGTTCCAGATTTTGGACATTAAACTTGAAGAACTCTCATAGTTACTCTGCCACACATCACCCGGGCAAATAATTTTTCCAGATGTTGTGAATATTGCCTCCACCATAAAGAAATCCTTCAAACACTCTCTTAGCCAAAGAGTAAGATGTATGGGCCATCAGAGGGGGCTTTTTGCACAGACAGGCCATTCTTTTCTTTCACAAATATCCCTGCCTCCTGCAGAACTCAATCTACAATGTATTATTTCTCTCCCAAGGTACCCAAAATATGAACATTATAGAGGAAATATAAAATATAAACTATATTCTTTTCAGGTTTTCTACTATTCTTTAAGAGTCCAACAGTTGATAAATGTCCATCCATCCATAGTTTAAAGGAGCAATTCATTACAGTATCCACTTAATGCAAGTGGGCAGGGGCCTATCCACGCACAGATGGGCGTGAAGCAGGAACCAGCCTTGATGGCCAAATTGTCTTAAGGCAGAAGACACAAGGAAACTGGCAAGTGTCAATGAAGGTAAATATTCTCAGGTATTAAACAAATTAACTGAAAATTAACAGCAATGGAAATATTCATTACAAAAGTGACATCAGTTAAACAATAATAACACTTATAAATAGATAGATAGATAGATAGATAGATAGATAGATAGATAGATAGATAGATAGATAGATAGATAGATAGATAGATACTTTATTAATCCCAAGGAAATTAAGCCTTCATTCAATTACACACTGTGGAGGTGATATAAATTAAATGCAAGAGAACAAATAAGAAACAATATTGGTGGGGCTCTACCATATTCATTAGGATGAAATGCTGTGGAGGCTGCTTTACACTTAAGATGCAGTTCTTTATTACTAAAGAATTCCCAAGACTGAAATTAGGATTAGTAATTAAATGCGGCTACTGTCAAGGATGATTCTTGGTCCACCAGGAATATGAAAATGAGCCTGATAACAACAAATACGAGCTCAAGAAGATCCAAGTTTAAGAGAAAAATATATGAAGGGAGCATAAAAAGAATATTATTTTATATGTACTGTATCTAGTTGTATGAAGTTTGCTAAAATCTCCAAACTGCCATGACATAGCTGCTAAGAACTTCCATGTCTGATGTAGATTCACAAGTCAATATCTTATAGAGCTGGAAATTACAAATTGAATGAAGTAGTGTGACTCTCCTGTCCTGGTGAAATATCAACTTTATTATGTTATGATTCAAGTCAAAATTTTAATGACTTTTCAATTCACTTCCCTAAAATCCAGTAGTTAGCTAATGTCTCAAGAATCCATCATCACGGAATCAAACCAGGCAGCCAGTCATTATCTCTGTTGAGCTTTCACATTACCCTGATGGGTATTCCTCTGACACCACAGCTTTCCCCTTAATGTCAGATTCATCGGTAATTATAAAGTGGTCTTGTGTGGTAAGGGTGGTCTGCACATGGACATGGTCTATGATAAACTACTGCAAATAAAGGAAAAAGCAAATAACAACCCACACAATCAAATCAAACTTCACAAAACCATAATTCTACCCCCCCAAGAAAGAAAGAAAGAGAGGTGAGCCAGCCAACAAAGCAAATCTTTGAAGCAGCAAGGAAGGAAGAGTATCCTTTTCCCTGATATAGAAGATTATTATAAAATGTTATTAATTAGATCCTGCCATATTTAAAAAAAAGTTTTGAACAGATCCTAAGAGCAAGAATTACATTTTTTTCAATTTCAGATAGTACAGAACATCAGTTGCCCAATGACTTAAAAGTTGTGGGTGGAATTCTTCCAGTTGTGCTAGAAGTGAGGTAAAGGCAATTACAGTTTGTTTGTCCTTCTCCACTTTAAGACCATCTGGGAGGGTAAAATGATTGTCTTTACCATCTTTACTCTGGAAAAAATGCATATGCAAAAATTAGACAAAAACAAACTTTAAATGGGAGGTTTTGCTTGTATTTAGCAAAAAAATCCGCCAAAGGAATAAACAAAAGTTAATTGACAAGAATTTTTAAATTAAGGTAAATAACCATAATTATAAATTTTTGGATAAGTCAATAATTCTGACAATAAAGAGAACTAGATTTAATATCATAATTTCAATACTCTTCACTTTTAAATCTAGTATTGAATATTTGTAATATTGATACAGTTGGAGCTCCAAAGTATCTTTTGTTAGAGATCAAACAAGAAAAATAACACAAAATGCAGCAGAAGGTGGGTAGGGTGTTGATAGAGGAATTGTTGCGACTACATATTCCTTCGCATGTAATATAAGCTTTTACTATTGTTTTGGCTAGATTTTTCCTTCAGTAAACTGTTACCTACAGTGAAGATGTTGAGTGTAGCAGCTTGATGACCCTCAAATATTGACTCGGTATTGTTTTCACAACAACAAGCAAATTGGGACTGACAGACTATGTTGAGACAAGCGGTTTGTTATTGTCAAGATCTCGCTGAAGGGCACTTTGCTTCATTTTATTTAATTGCGACTGTTAGAAATACCATATAACATATATTATAGAAATAATTGTATAAGAAATGTTTTGATATTGTTTTATTTAATTTTTGGATACACTACTGTAATGATTTTGTCAAGCATTAATTATACAATATGCTTGTTTGTTTCATTTAGTTTTTGGAGTTAATAAATAAATAAAACAACTGCTACAATTCCTGCTGGCACCAGTGAGACTGAAAGATCATCTCAGAACCTTTCTCTTTTTTTCTTTTGAGTTTAAGGGTGTGCTCTTGCAGTAAAACTCCTTATTTTTGAATACTTAATACCTAATTTTTTGATACTTATTTAAATGTATACTTACTTACAGAGAAAGAATTAAATTGTGATTGTGTGCATAAATAAAAATTACTACAAACCATTCTTTAGCTAAAATTGCTAGACTTATTATAAATAGAAAACATAAAGAAAATCAAAGATAGATAGAAAGAAAAATCAAGGTTAAAAATAAACTGTGAAGAGGAAGCACTCGCAACTCTCAAATTGCACAATGGGTACATTAATATTTTCTTTTACCTCCAGCTGGAATAGGTATGGGCGTTAGTGCACTTGGCCATCCTGCAACCCACTGTGATCGGCAATCTGCACCATAATACCTCACACAGCAAAAGGGCTAAACTACAAATAATTGCCTGAAAATATAACAGGGGAATATTGATTTATTCCAGTAAAAGCAGAGAGAAAGTAGAACAATGCACTGCTGCTATGCAGTACCTTCAATAAGAAAGTCTCATATACAGAGGGGAGAGCAATCATTTGTTGGAAAGAAGTTTCCAGCAAGCATCTGAAAATATCAACAGTAGGTATCCTCCTGAGTTTCTCCTGAGGGCAGATCCCACGTTTCATGGATTATGTCCTGAAAGTGATGGTTCTTTGTTAAATTTGGTGGGATCAGTCTTTTTTTCTTTTTCATCTTAGTATACTTCTCAATTAAAATTGCAGAAACATGCACTTAATTGTGCCTTTAGAATTTTATTTTTGGTAACTTACATTGACTACATAAAATGATCATTGGAATACGCAAGTAAGACTATCATTGCTTTCAGTACATAAGATAATATTGACTCTATGAGCCTAATATTTATTTTTAGAGTAATAATGTTATTTCATCTCCCTTTGTTTCCAATTACTGTAGATGTCAGAAGATGTCCCTGTTTATAAAAGCTATACTGCCGAACTGAAATCAAACACTTGTCAGCAATGTTAATAAAAATAAAAAATTTAGGAAAGACTACAAACAGACATGTTTACTTGATGTTAGCAAAACTGAAGAGCTGCATTCTGGGACCAAATCCACCAGCTCTAAAGTCAGTCAGTCAGTCATTGTCCAACCTGCTATATATCCTAACACAGTGTCACGGGGGGTCTGCTGGAGCCAATCCCAGCCAACACAGGGTGCAAGGCAGGAACAAACCCCGGGCAGGGCGCCAACCCACTGCAGGGCGCACACGCACACACACACCTACACACCAAGCACAATTTAGGATCACCAATGCACCTAACCTGCATGTCTTTGGACTGTGGGAGGAAACCCATGCAGACATGGGAAGAACATGCAAACTCCATGCAGGGAGGACCCGGGAAGCGAACCCAGGTGTCCTTACTGTGAGGCAGCAGCGCTACCACCGTGCCACCATGCCGCCCAGCTCTAAAGTACATTTGAGAATTCATCTGTTTCATGTGTATGCTACAAAAGATAAACTATTTACAAGATAATGTTACGTCTGTTCTAAATGACAGTCAGACAGTGAGGTTACTATCACACCCCCTTCCCTCACTTGTCCGGCACAAGGAAGCTGAGCATTAACTTAGACGAGCAGTAGTCTCAGAGGTGGAAATGGTTATATTTGTCTGAGTTCTTCTCGGTTGTGTTTGTTTAAATGTCAAATGAAATTAATTGTACAGTATGTTTATATTATTATTACAAAATGAAATGCAGGAATTCCTACTGGATAAATCAAATAAAAAGTTGTGTATTACACAGACAGATATAATCAAAACAAAATTATTGGCACCCCTGGAATTTTCCCAGAAAATGCACCATTTCTCCCAGAAAATTGTTGCAATTACAAATTATTTGGTATACACATGTTTATTTCCTTTATGTGCATTGGAACAACACAAAAAAACAGAGAAAAAAAGCCAAATCTGACATCATGTCACACAGAACTCAAAAACCGGATTGGACAAAATTGTTGGCACACTCAACTTAATATTTGATTGCACGCCCTTTGGAAAAAATAAGTGAAATTAAGTGCTTCCTATAACCATCAACAAGCTTGTTACAACTCTCAACTAGAATTTCCGACCACTCTTCTTTTGTAATTTTTCTCTTCCGTCCACATCCACGGAGATTAGCTACAGTGCCTTGTGTTGTGAACTTCTTGATTATGTTGCACACCGTGGACAAAGGAACATGAAGATCTCTAGAGATGGACTTGTAGCCTTGAGATTGTTGATATTTTTCCACACTTTTTGTTCTCAAGTCCTCAGACAATTCTCTGCTCTTCTTTCTGTTCTCCATGCTTAGTGTGGCACACTCAGACACACAACAGAAAGGTTGAGTCAACTTTTCTCCATTTTAACTGGCTTCAGGTGTGATTGCAATATTGCCAGCACCTGTTTCTTGCCACAGGTGAGTTCAAACGAGCATCATGTGCTTGAAATAAAACAATTTACTCACAATTTTGAAAAGGTGCCAATAATTTTGTCCGGCTTATTTTTGGAGTTCTGTGTGACTTTTGGCTTTTGGATTTGGCTTTTTTCTCCAGTTTTTGTGTTGTTCCAATGCACATAAAGGAAATAAACATGTGTATACCAAAACATTTGGAATTGCAACAATTTTCTGGGAGAAATGGTGCATTTTCTGGGAAAATTCCAGGGGTGCCGATAATTTCGGCCATGACTGTAAGGTTGATTATAAACATTTATATCTCACCTGAGTAGTGAAATCAGTTGCATATTTTTAATCTTTTTCTCATATTTAGATTCCTTATAATTTATTTTCGTTTAAGTTTACTGTTACTTTTGTTGCAAGTATTGTCACCTACATGTGAATCACTTTGCAGGAATGCCATATTGTTGCTATATAGGCCCTAATTGGTGACATGGCAGCCACGTCAACGGGCAGTGCAACATCAGCGCTAACCATATCATGGTGCTGTTACTATACTATGCATAATTTTATTTAGGGAACTAACCTTAATGCAAAACATTTTCGAGCATGTGTCATGTGACTCTTAAACCGCATGCCCCAGTTGAACTTGCCTGCTAGTTTCTAGTAATTTAATTAACATTAATTGGAATCACTGATGTGTCTGTCACACCTAAAATCCTCAAGCAAGTGCAAATCATTATCTTACCATTCCTGCAAAAGAGGAAGCCAATCAGCAGATATAAGGAAACCAGGTGCCTAAACCTTAAAAGTAGGCATATTCCTTATTATAGTTAATGAGGAGACCTCATGAACTGAATATCATTTCTACTGTATATCATTTCTTAGCTTAATTTCCTTGCTTACCACCACCCTCCTGTCTGATCTGTCAAGCAAAGAAAAACAACAGGAAAGATGATTTTCAATTGCTCTGCACGACTGCACAGCTGGAGGCTGGAATTTCTGACTCCCTAGGTCTGAGCTTTGGAAACAGGGAAAATAACTTGGAAGCAGACCAGGAATCTAAGGCAGACAAAGTAAAGGACTTTCTGGCAGGTGAGCATTACTGAAGAAAACCTTTGTGTAGCTTTTATTGTAAAAGGAAAAAACAAGCTTACTTTTGGAGAGGATTACACTATATTGTGTCCATTTCATGGAAGAAAAAATTCTGTATTAATTCCAAAGAAGTAAACATGGATATAGTGCAGTTTCACACATGCCTTTTGCTTTCCAGCTCTTGATGTGATTCAGAGGAATTTGCTGTAACCCCTCACAAAAAAAAAAAACAAACTTCATTTAAGTAAGAAAACAAATGCATGTATCCCAAGTGTGCAAAAATACATGTAAACTATATAAACTATTGCAATATGCCCTCATTCTACAGGTCTCTGAGTTATGCACCTGTAAAATATAGAATGAAGCAGTAAAAAAGGGAATGCCTCAGTTATGGGCAAACAAGTAAATTTAAAATGAAATCTCCATTTATGATTTCATCAGTGAAAAGCAGATTCAATGGAGTAAAAAAAAGGTAAACAGATTTCATTATTAGCTCTTAATATCTTGTAACTTAAACACCAGATGATGCCTGGAGAGAAAGCTTACCTCAATTATCACTGCATTTAGTTATTTTTATGAAGCAGATGAAACAGATAACCTCTATACACAGTTTGCAGGATAAACAGTAGAAACTAACTTCCTTCTGTGCAAAAACCAACTTAGAGCCATATGTTCAAAATCACGATAAATTAAAAGAGTTATCTTCATGTCTGGAACATTGCCAACACTGCTTTGCTCATTCTTAAATTATTCCCAGTCAGTTTTGAGCATGCTGAGCAGTAAATGTTTGTTATTTGTCACTCTGCAGATTTCTTTAACTGGTGCACTATACTATATGTTATCTTTTCCTACAATATGGTAAAAAGATTTTCAACAGCATCAGTTCAGTTAATCCAACTTAATAGTGAAACATACAAGAGAGTCAGTGAAAATCAAGGAAAGGGATAATCATGACAAAAACAGAAAATGGGTTGTGAGAATCTGAAAGAAACTACACAGTCATGGAGAAGAACTTGAACACTGTGAAAAGATTTAAGAACTGGCTGTACGCTTAACTAGATGGACTGATTGATCTCCTCTCATTTGTAAAGGTTCTTCTTTTGTAGAATTGGTATCTTCCTGCTAGTCTTAAATTGCTTATTTAGATTGCAGTGTGACTGAAAGAAGCATATAACACAAGTATAAAGAAACTGCAGAAACAAACAAGACCACTCTGGCCATCAGGCTCATTTGGGATGTGAAAAGAAAAGAAAAGAAAAGAAAAGAAAAAAGCACAAACAGCCTGATTGACTTGACTTGGCCTGGCCTCTATTTACTTGTATCTTCTGCACCAGATATGCTGGAAGGCCCAAACTTTGAAGGGGTTCATCTTTACCTCTCAGCACCATTATACATTAATAGATAACATCTCATCTTCTTTTCTTAAAATGAAAAATATAATTGATCTGCAAAGCCTTGAAGCAAAACTGTTCAGATTGTTATCAATTAAAACAGAATAGAACAACTACATATGAGGGCAAACAATAAATAATATATAAATAAATAAAGTTAGTTTTAGCTTTTTTAAAGTTATCCCAGATTAAGATGTTTTATCGCTTTTTTCTTTTTTTTTAATCGGGCACACTTATAGTTTTGATCCTCTGTAAATTCAAGCTAGCCAGTGCTAAATCCAAAGCAGCTGTTCTGCAGAATGTGTCGCAATGTGCTAATGAAGGTTGTGCTGTACCCACTATGTGTCAGAGCTTGAAGAAATCCACGCTGTGGGCATATTGCAGGTCTGTTAAGGAAAGTAGCAGGCATGAAATTCAAAAGAATGACTGACTCCGACACACGGGGACTTCTCTTGTTGCAGAGCAATGAACCAAATGAAAAGAAATACGCAGGTGTTGCTTACGTGGGATCATCTTGGAATCAACGTAGATTAAAGAGGTCACAGGATAATCTTTATTTGGGTTACTTCTATTTTGTGAGTTGCAAATGTAATAACTTTGCTACAGTTGCAATCAGACAATTTTACACCAGTTTTTTAGGCTGGGCAATTTTATATAATATTATTATTTTTATTATTATAGTTTATTTGTCTGGAGTTTTAGCTCAATCTAATTTACAGCATCAGAATACATTACTTCTATCCATTCACCGTGTAAATGTATTCAAGTTCAGGGAATACATGTACACACTCAAACCAGATCAGTTTACAGTCACCAATTAACCCAGGGTTCATGTCATTGTGATTTGGAAATATAATCAATGTGCCAGGACAAAAAATCCCAGAAGATAAAGTAAACCGGCAAGCTTTCAGCTGACAGAGACCAGGTTGGGTTTTGACCTCAGCTGCATTTTACAAAGGGTTGCCAGGAAGGAAATTGTGGCACAAGGCCTGAGAAGGACCCAAGACACAGGGAATAGGAGGCTTAGACAGTAACAATGCAAGTCACCACACCAATGTGAGAGAAAGGGCACCCATCTATATATATAAAATGTTATGGTTTTCTGTCTGTCACGTAAAACTCATAAACCCCCTGGGCCTTGAAACTTGATTTTGGTCTCAATTGACAGATTATACTATAATACAAGTAACATAAAAGTGACACGGCCATGCATCATGACTGACAGAAAAACACAGTGGTGGACGACTGATCGGTCGCTGCATGTAGCAGTCATACACTCCTAGTAAATCAGAAAGTCATTCACAACCAAAGAATTGGAGGTGTGGGCTTTCTTCAACATGTTATTGGGATTTGGGTCCATCAAGCACGCAGCATGTCTATCAAGAAAAAAACCTTGCACATTAACTAGATTTTTTGATAAGGGCAAAAGACAGTGATGTAAGTACAGGAGAGACAGTGTCGTAATCCATCATGAAATATACAATATTTCCCCAGACTTTTAAAGGCCAGATGACATAATAAGGCATAATTGTCTATACTGTGATAGTGAGAAAGAGAAAGAGAGAGAGAGAGAGACAAAGGCGTGGCGGTCAAACAGGAGGCCAGTATTACAGCCAATGTTAAGTTTGCATTGTTCCTTTGCCAAGAGGATGCCTTAGAAGCCCAACCCTTGAAGGTAAACTCAATATTTAGGGTTCTGGGACACCAGGGCCTTCTAGAGGAAGAGATAACCTAGGTTTTCTGTCGGAGAAACAATACTGTTGCAAAAGGGACTCCAAGTATTTGTTAAACTGCTAAATGAATTTTGATAAGTTTGACCTCATTGGTATTATTTGAGAGTACATAATCCCATATATAGTTTTAAAGCTGGCGGATTAAGGGGCATGGTCATGGTGACACGGGGAGTCTGAAGTGGGATGCATCACTTCTGAGGTCAGAAGTCCACCACCCCAGTCACTGAGCCACAATACAATTTACTGTTTCCTAACAAACAGTCATTTTCAAGGGGTTGTTTTCAACAGCAGCATCTTTATGGCTCATATGTGTCATTTAATCAGGCATTTCAAAATGACACAGACAAACTAATCAAAATGAAAGTGGGGATATACTGAGGTAATGTAATCAACCTGAACTGTGAAGCAGTAGGCCATTAGGCTGCAGTTAAATAAGCATGAAGAAGAGCAAAAAGAAGAAATACAAGGATCCGTGAGTAGGAAACCTAAGAATCTAAAACCTTAACCATATGCAAATTGAAAGGCATTCTACAATGAATCAAAGATCTAGTTATATCATTGGGCTTGAAGTTGGGAGGTGGCAGTCGGGTTCAACATATGAAAGGAAGGAAGGAATCCCAGAGGAAACAAAGAAAAAGTGTACAATAGTGGGTAGTGGACTAGCTACCCCATAGGGCAGTCAGGAAGCTTTCTTGTTCAAATACAACAGTTGTTCAATTGTTTTAGCTTCATGTTTGCGTACCTTTTGCTCTGTCTTTAATCATTCCTTTTTTTGTTAATATAGTAAATTCCCCTTTCCACTGTGAGGTTATCTGGTCTTTTTTAAGTTCAGGGTCAGCTTTTTCATGTGTTTGAGTTGCATGTGAAAAACAAAAATTACTAGAGGAAAAAAGTGAACATGCAAGCCCTACAAAGTGTATATAGTACTGTATATACACTGTATATATTTTTTGTAATTGCAATATTAGGGAATAAGACAAACTTGAGACACATAATGACTATTGTTTCCAATTCTCTTTTTGTATAATAGATCTTTTTCTAAAATGTAGGACATATATATTTTTTTTATTAAAAAAATACAGTCATTGGGTTAAAATGTTAATTAACTTGAAAAGGAAGAACTGTGTCAATGCTATTCCTCTATTTTTTCCCGTATAACTGCCTGCCAGCAAGGTGGATTGTATCCCATTGCACTAATCGAGGCATGTGCATCCGTCAGTGTAGACAGACAACCTGACGTGGGCTATTAAGGACCTTGGCAAACAAAGCAGCACACCCGCTGAGTGATTGTTTAAAGGGTAACCGCTCCCTTAACTGAGCTTGTTATCCAAACCACAGTTCTTGTCTTTCATTGCTCTTATACATTTAAACCTTTCCAAATGCTATGAAGAATATTTATAAATATCTATAGGCCTGGATTAAATAAAGGAATCTGTAAAGCAGAATGGGAATTTTGCAGGAAGTGGAAACAGACAAGAAACTGTTATGGTCATGTTAATGTCAGTAGTACAGTTTATGTGCTTTACTGTTAATCAGTCTTCCTGTATACCAGTACTACACTTTCTTCTAAATTCTATGTACTACTAAGTACATAAGGATATCGCTGAAGAGATCATTATGTTTGTGTACATTATTGGACATTAGCACACAGAATCCTCACTGCCTGCCGAAACATATCTGGCTCTGATACGTTCACCACTAAAGTGAGAATTAGTTACTCTATAAGATCTATTTGTGATGAAGAGGGGAACCACTTAAGAGACAGTGCTAAGGAGTACATCAGGTAAGCTCATTTAGATTTTCTATTAAATAAAACTGTTATGCATTTTAATACTTTCTTGTTTATTCATATTGCAGCAGCATATTGTAAGTGATCGGTGGTGCTGATCATCAAAATTCGCCAAAGTGTTTTCGACGGCAAACTTGCTGTGTTCTCAAAACAATCCAAACTCAAATCAAGACCTTTAAGGAGCTCTCCCCTTCCTTCTCCCCTCATCAAAATACACAAGAGACCCTGTGAAATATTAATAATAAGGAGAGATTCATTACTGTTTAGAAATCAGGATCCAAACATTTTACATCTTCCATTCTGCTCCACAAATTAGTAGTTTAGAGGAGCAGATTTCTGATTTTGTAATCAACGAAATAATATGACTAATCTTGGTTGCCTTCTTAATATCTGTGCACTGACATTTACAACAGCGGTTGGGTGGAGCTGAGAGATGTGATTGAAAGATGTGCAAATGGAGCTTTAATATTTGTAGTGACTAAAGAAAAGAAATTTCAGGGTGTAAATAGGTCTGTGCAAGAGGTGACGTCACCACAGACCCAAGAACAAATAACAAGATGTTGAATTGAATACACAATGTGTAACACTCTGGAGCACTTTCTGCTTACTGCCTTACACCCGGTGCTTCTTCAGAGACAGCTGAAATTGGATTAAGAGGGGTTAGTAAATGGATGGAGGTCTGAATGAATACATGATTATACGTGCCACATTGCTGTGTCAAAACATCAGGCAATTGTTTTAATCCTGGTCCTGTCATTGTCTAAGTCTGTCTTTGTGTGTGTTTTCTATTCTCTTCCTCTGTGTACCTTACTCTGTTTCTCAAAGACGTGCACATCAGGCTAATTGGCATGTCTGCTTTGGCCTGGTATGTCAGAATATAGCTGTGTTAGTGGATTAGGTAAAAACATCCAAAATAAAAACAGTGAATGAAATTCAAATCATAGCATTAGGTTACAGTACTCTGAGTGAAAACTGTACTAAAAACTGCTCCCTTCAATGATTGTATTCTGAAATGCCAATGACATCACAATGATTTCTAATGTCTGTCTAGCTGTTTTGAATAAAACAGTAAACTCTCAATCCACAGTAATCAGGGTCACTTTGCTGTTATTCACACTACTATACAATCTAAAGCTACCTCAAACTCATTTAGCCTATCCTACAGTGCCAGTTCATCGTAAGGCCTACTTACGTTCACATAAAATAACCTTGATGGAAAAAAAACATATTAATATTACTCAAAGGCAAACTCCAAAAGACACAAGAAAAATATGCCAATGCCACACGGAGAACAAAAAGGAGTATGATTTCATCTCATGGATTTACAAGGCACCAGTACTAATCATTGTACTTACCATCAAACTATTGACTTGATCATTGTTATGTATAGCTGGAGGACATACTTTCAGGCTATCAAAGGACACACATTAAGAATGACAGACATTCACTCTGATGTTTATGTTCAATAAGGCACAAATAAATACTCTGGATAACATCTATACAGATTCATGTCTTTTTGTATTGATGCATAAATATTTATTTTATTGACTTCAAGACCTCATTGCAATGTATACATTATAAATCAGTAACATATACAGTACTGCTTCTTATTCAGATCAAATCTATTTTCTTCATCTTGTATGGTGCTCTCTAGTAGATGTGTGCCACAATAATATTCTATTCTATTGCAGTATATGAAATTGGCAATGTTAAATTGGCCTTAGTGTTTGCTTGGGTGTTTGCCCTGTGATGGACTGCCACCCTATCCAGACATTGTTCCCACCTTGCACTCAGTGACTGCTGGGATTGGCTGCAGCTGCCCTGCATCCCTGCCCAGGATAAGTTGGTTAGGAAAATAGCATTGATGGATATTTTAAAGGTGGAACAGATTACTTTAAGGGCAATTAGAAATCATTGGAAATGTAGATTATGACACAACTCAATAATGTTGCAATTAAGAGTTGCCAATTCAACACTCAAAATCACTAAACAGACAAAGATCAAAAATGAATGTAAAACATTTGCATAAGAGTTAAATTCCTTTTGCAAAAGCCTTCAAGGATAGAAAAGTCAGTCTTGTCATTGACGATCAATGATTCCTACTTAGAAATGAAAAATCCTAGAACTAAACACAAAAGTTTAAATTAGCCTGACTGTTGTATCATCACATTATGATGGCATATTGCATCACAGGTATACCCAGTTGTATGGTTATGAGATACCAATCAACCTGACTGCACATTTGGAACTGTTCTTGAAAACACAATTTCTGTACACAAAGGAATATAATAATGGAGATACTAATGGAGATAATACATGGAGATCTGGCACCAACACCCTTATGGCCACAGCTCTGTGCAGCCACTTTAGCAATGGAGACATGGAAAATGGCCCATTCAGATTCACTTCCAGAAAAAGGGTGAAATGACCTCTCCAGTTTGCAGAAGAGGAATTTAATTATATCAGGGTCTTTGTCGTGAATAAGGAAAGAGGGGAGTGGGAGATGAACAGACTGGATTGGAGTGGCATATGCGGACACTGTACCAGCCAGTTGTGGTAAAGACAGAACTGAGCCAAAAGGCAAAGCTCATGATTTACCAGTCCATTTACATTCCTGCCCTCACATGTGGTCACAAGCTGTGAGTTGTGACTGAAAGAACGAGAGTGAGGATTCAAGCAGAAGAAATTATCTTCCTTTTGCAGAGTACAGTATGTTGGCTCAGCCTTAGAGATAAGGTAAGGAGTGCAGACATTCAGGGGAAGCTCGAAGCAGAATCGCTGCTCCGCCGCATCAAAAGGAGCCAGTTGAGGTGGTTTGGGGATCTGATCAGTACTCTGAACTACCATCCTGGGAAGATGTTTCAAGCAACATTAAACAGAAAGAGACCTTAGGGCAGACCCAGGGAATCTGGTATCTCGGTAGCCTAGGTCCTCTACTCAGGAGCCCTAAGTACTTGGAGTTGACTTAATGGGCAGTCATTATTATTTGAGTCAGATAACCCTTCCACAACCCTAATTTCATTTAGCCATAGAGTAACTGGGAGGAGCTCTGAAGCTAGACTCTATTGGCACCCTTTACAGTTAATTCCACCTTCATGTTTGGGCCTTCAGGCTGCAGATATACATTATATACTTGGATCCAGGACACACTGAAGAAATTAAATCTTCCAGCTGCCCTAGAAACATTTTAGTTTCCCCCAGGAGGATATGGCATGGAAAAGGAATGTCTGAGCATCCCTGCTCAGACTGTTACCCCCACTACCTGGGCAAATAGTAGAAAATGGATGGATGGATTTGAGGATCTGGCCTTTGTATGGCAGTTATACTACCTTGTGCACCACAATGTGACATGACTGTTGTTCTAGTGACACTAGGAAATCAGTAATAGTAAAATATGTATGTTAAAAAAAAACTATACAATTTTCAATTGTATCATAAGTACCATTTATTATCCACATAACTACAAACACACCTGCATAAATCAGACTCAGCAGTTTGGTATCAGTTTCACACAAGGATTATAAAAGTAAACAGGCAAAATAATCTTCCTCATTCTAGAACCACACAGCTGATACATAATGCTGTCCATCTGTAGCAAAACAGAACTAACTTGCCAAATCAAGAGAGGAGGACATTAAAAACATTTATGCAAGCTTATCAAAATATGTATATTTCATTTTCCTGAGTTATTAATGATGTACAGTAGTTTGGAAGAAACTGAAAAGAAATATCTAGTGACCAGGGGCCTCATACATAATACCATGTGTAGAATTCACACTATAACATGGCGTAAGCACAAAAGCGGAAATGTTAGTACGCACAAAAAAATCCAGATGCATAACTCTGTGTGAACGCCAACTTCCACGTTCTTCCGGTACATGAATCCCAGTCAGCATGAAAAGTAACGCACGTGCACCCGCCTGCTGTCCCACCCCAACTCTTCCCAGAATTACACCTCTTTGAATATGCAAATCAATATAAATAGCCCTTAAGCTCAGCCTTCTGTGAAAAGACAATGGCAAAAGCACGGGGGAAAAAAGAAGAATTTCAGCGAATACCAAGTGGAGGCAAAGAAAAACGTACTATTTGTTGGTTTAAAAAGGGGTATAAACAACACAAGGGAGTTGATCAAGTGACATGGTGTGTTGGAGAAACTAGAAAGCTCAAGTTTACACAGTGCCCGAAATAAAAAAGAAGTTGTCAGATATCAAAGTTGCCGTGAAAAGGCGAGTCATAGCCCACTGTCTGAGTGTCATATGAAGGCTTATTAGGGTACAGAAAAAAAAATAGGCACACAGTGGGAAAAAAGCACGAAATGTCAACTTTAATCTCGAAATTTCCACTTTAATCACATACATTTATTTTGTCATTAAAGTAGAACATCATAAACTTCACCAAAATTGTTTCATTTACTAGTTTCTCAAATCCCATCGTAACTAAAGTAGCACGTTAAATGCTTTGCTTTGTATTTGATCTTCTATTTGCTCTATGTGTGTGAATCACTACATGCTTCTGGGCTTTCTCTTCCTCTGACAGGACACAGAATCCATTACATTTGTGATATTACTGCTCTCTGAATAATTAAAATATGGAGATGTATACGTTGTGACAGATAGGGGGTGCTGCCGTCCCCTTGAACCCTCGGACCAGATTCCAGACACCAGATAAAAGTCCAAATAATGGTTTAATTAATGCAATAATGTGCACAAAACACCCTCCACTCCACAATACTCATAAATTATAACAATATACAATAACAATAATCAATCCTCCAGACGTGTTGTTCCCTACCTCCCAACTCAGCTCGCCCATCTGGGATCTCCCACTGACCTTTATATTCCCTGACCCGGAAGTGCTTCCAATACCCCCGTCCATGTGATTCTTATCATTTCCGGGTCAGATTAAAACTCTTCTTTTCTTCAGTCCGGAAGTACTTTATTTTTTCTCGTATATCGAACATACAAGTCCTTGATCCTCCCTAGAGCGTCCTCTGGTGGCCCCCATGGTATCCAGCAGGGCTGTGAAGGAAAACTCCAATGTCCATGATGCCCTGCTGGAATTCAGGGCACCTCCATGCTGCAGGGAGGGCTCCATCTGGCGGCCGGGGGTATTGGCTGGGATGAATGGCCGGCTAAATACCACAATGTGATATAATTTTCATGATGATAGGAGTTAAAGCATGTTATTAAACATGGGAACACGGTGGCGCAGTGATTGTTCATGTCTCACGCAAGATACTTGCTGCGCTGTGCGCGACCTTCGATGAAATAATTTATTGCAGCAGTACTGTCTCTTTCAAACATTCTAACCCCCAATTCCTGTCCTTACTTTTCTTTCTCCAAATACCCAATCACACAATCAGCTCTGTAATAGATGTTAAGCCATCTGTAAGCTTAGAACGCCGATTCTTCAAAACTTTTAAGGAACATTGAAATATCTTTGTAGTACATGTTTAATTATCCTATCCATCTATCCTTCTAGTGTCGCGCCAGCCCCAGCAATAATACAGTGCGAGGCAGGAACAATCCGTGAACGAAGTGCCAGATCCTTCCTAGTGCTGCGCCACCGTGTCCTCACATGTTTAATTATTAACAATATAGATTATTTAAATTAAGTTAAAGGTTTATCTGTATAATATAATAAAGATATTTTGCTGCATTTCATTTTAAAAATGATATCGCCATCATATGTAAATACGCGCTTTATAAAGTGGCTCAGGTTGTGCAATATTATAACTGTGGTGCAAGTTTACAGTGAGGTGATTGTACTTATAAGTACAGACAGTTCTACAAGGAGCACTTGGTGGACTGATTGAGTGAGTTTATAATTCTTGGGATGAAACACGAGGTCCATACAGAAAAGGCTCTGAAGCGTTTGCCGTGTAAGAGCAGTTCAATAGACAGCATTGACTGAGGCAGCGTGTGCTATATGCTGTATACCGATAATTCACTTTCCAATCAACTGCTGTAAATCTGTGATTCCCCTCACAGATACAGTAATATAAATATTCAGAGTGGTGCAGTGAGAGTAATATGGAAAAAGATGATCTGCTGTGGCAATCCCTAACAAGAGCAGCTGAAAGAAGAAAAAGAAGGTGCTGTGAGAGTAACAACGCTAAAGCAGCTATGGTATTTTGAATACTTTGGCTATTCCCTGGACCATTATATTGTTACAGGTTAATTACAATCAGATGCATTAAACTAATAAACAGTATGCAGTTAGTTTCAGTGTATTTATAAAGCCACATCAGGGATGTGGATCTAAAAAAGAAAGGGTAACCACACAGGAACAGTAGCACTGCTTTGACGCTGGGTGCCACCAGTCTGCAAAACCAAACAGAGAACTTGTGTACACCAGGGTTGGAGCTACTGTGAAAATGTGCGTGGCTTTATGCCAAGTGTAGTTTTTATACATCACAATTTGAGTGTGGAAACGTTCACACGCAACATTTTTGTGTGTACGCACCATTTATACATGAGTCCCTTGACCTAGGAGACATTTTATGATAAAATGTATTTTGAATAAATGCTGGAACATTTACAGTATATTATGCTTTTATTCATGTAAAAATTATTATACCCCCAAATGTGAGTTTTGTACATGTTCTCCATGTCTGATGGGCTTCTCTAAAGGTACTCCAGTTCCCAGGAAGATCAGCTGGAAGTTTTACATTAACAGGGAATTTTAAACTCTAACACCCTTTCAGCGTAAGGCTGAATCACATACTCGAGGACACCAGTGAAAATTAAGAGGAAGAGCATCTAAAACTGAAGCCAGGAAGAACTTCTTTACGCAAAGAATTGGGGGATACTGGAATAAACTACCAAGACATTTAGTTGAAGCAAATCTTGACAACCTTTAAGAAGAATCTGGATGAGATAGTAGGTCATTTTAACTATTAGCTAAACAAAGTGGCTTGATGGACTTAATGGTCTCCTCGTGTTTGTCAAGTTTCTTATGTTCAAAGCTGGCCCAGCCTGCCTGGTTGTTATTTAATGTCTAAATGTGTCCTGGATTAGTTCCTGCCTTACACTAAATGTCACCTGGATAAGTCCTGGCCTCAGCAACCCCAAACTGGATTAAGTTTTCCCAGTAATGAATGTGCAAATGATGATGGATCGCTTTGTAATTTTATTTTAAATTCATATTCGGAAGTACAATCTAGTCATTTTAGTATTGGAATACATTTGTAAAAAGTTGAATTGCCTTCAAAATTCTTTTTTACTCCTTATCCTGAAAATCATTACATTGTAAACTTTAAATTGTGCCCTTTCCACATTTAATATCTGTAAATGCTTATCTTAATATCACATATAACCCAACAGGCCTATGGAAACCAATTAACACACAATCAGAGCTCCAGCTAGAATCTGGACAGCAACAAAAGAAGTTGAGAAAATGACTAACGTGTTTATTTTTCATGACATATTATTTCCCACATTAGAGATGCGGTACATCAAGTCACACATTGTATACCAAGAATTCCAACTCTCTGAAAGCTGCACTCACTGGTGGTTTCTTGCTCCCAGCCTTAATTTCTAATTTGTCCCTTATTCCCTGTCACTTTTCTGATTTTGAGTTTGGTGTGTCTATCGTGCCTCTCTCCTCAGTCTGACGAGCTTCAGTAACTTTTGATCCTGTAGGGATCTTTTTTAAAAGGTTGTTTTGGATGGAATGAGCGGGAGCTTTACTACATACCTTGTGTGTTAATACGTGATTTAAACCCATTTTCAACCCTGCTGTTTTCCTCTTAAATTTCAATAAAATTCTGAACACAAAGAAAGATTTATTGCTTGCACCCATGAATCATTTCTTCATGTCTGCCTTATTAACATTACAATGGTGTAATAAAATGTGTCTCTAAACTGACACAATGCAATTTTTAAGTATCTAGAAATATTTTTACATTATATTGAAAAATGAACCACAGCTTTCTAATGCAATGCAAGTTATACATCTGACTGTATTCATTCTCTAATTGGACAGAATATTGATAATGTAAAAGTTGTTTTAATTATCATATATTAAGGAAATTATACTGTAAGTATAATGAGTATGCATTTGCAGCAAACCCCCACACTCAAAATGATACCAAAAAGGTCAAATCATACCACATTCACATCAATAAGGCAAAAAGTATTTAAAAAATAGCACAATAACAGCATAACATTCTCAAACCTACTTAATTTAATTCAGTCAGGTTGGCTTGTGCAATTGCTTACAAGTAAATATGTAACTGAAGGACAAATGATGAGAACATGAAGTACAAAATAACAAAAACAAAAAAAATCATTAACCATAGTTAAGTAATACTTTAATGGTTCTAGAACTCCATCCATCCAGTGGGTTAATGTGCCCATCATCCACCTCAAAGTACCTTTAAAATACATCATGCTATGTTAATGTTGAACTAGATGGATGTAATTGTGCAGTATCTGACACTTACTATAGAGTGAATGATGATTGAGATCTCCTATAAATATTCATTGACTCAGCCCATTCTCACCTCCCATCTCTCTCATCCTTTTTCTCTGTTATCTTTACCTCAACATCAGCATCATCCTCCTACCAGCTGTACCTCCAGTTCAACTTACCGCCAGACTCATGCAGACCAGTGCTACAAAACAGTTTTAAATGATTTCCATCCAATGCTCTGGTCAGAATCAAAGGAAGTCCTAATTTTAGAACAACAATGTCATGATAGTGCTCCCTCTGGTGGATCCTGGTGTAATTATACCTCTGAGTCTTAATTTAATCTTAAAAAGTTGATCATCACTTGAAGCCCATTTCACACTCCTTAACAGAAGGAACACAATTCCTCTCCTTTAATTCAGAAGCCATCATCAGGCAGAAGAGTAATTCCTTCCTGTTAACCCACCCTAACTTCAACCAAAAATGGGTAACCTGGCCTCAGACAGTCCTACCATATGCAATGTCATTTGCCTTCTAGTGGCCAATGGAGCACTGTATAGCTCATTCTCTGCTGCATATTATCCTTCCAAAGACTTTTAGCAATGAGTAGAGCTTACTACTCCTTTGGACTCTTGCAGTCCTATATTGGTAAGTGAGGCCACTTTCTGTTGCCTGGCTGTCTGTCTCTCTCCTCGTGAAGTTATGTAGAACATTTGACTAATATACAAATTTCTGATGATGCATCAGCTCTTTAGTGCTATGATGTTATATTAATTAATTTTTTATGCAATTTTCTATTGGAATTATTTACATCATTTTTAGGGGTTTGGATCTTATAATTTATTTACATTTTACTACAAAGCCATTTTTTATTTTATTTTCGGGCACTGCCATTTTACATTGTTTTGCATCTGTTATTTCTAATGGAACATTTTCGGAATTCTCCATGTGTTCAACATCGGTGAAGGCCGATGAGGTATCAGAGATTGTGGACATAAACCCTTATTAGCATTTTTAAAAGATTATTCATTTGATATCCTGGTTCTTGAATTCGTTCTCTTCTTTGTGAGCTTTGTCTGCAATGTGGCTCTGAAGAATGACTATATGGTTTTGACCTCAGCTTGCATTGACCATGCATATCTCCTGATCTTTCTATTTCCTCTGAGTCAAATGCACCAGCTGCACACCCCATCACAATACACACATGAAAGCTCAGTTTTAATTAAATAAAGTTAATAGACACTCTGTAGTCATTAGAGGTATAAATTCATGTTTCCACGAACACTGTAAGTTGTTGAAAACACTCCACAAGGATTGCAATGTGTTTCTAATTTTACTTGGCAATTAATGAACACTAAATGGTCAAGGATGTCTTCTGGGAACATTCGTCTACCTACTCATTTTCTAAACCATCATCCATATCCTAATCCCCCATAATCCAGTTCAAGCTTGCAAAGAGCCAGAAATCTCAACAACACTCTCTGGCTCTCCTAAGGAAGCTTTGCCACCTTTTTGAGCCAAAGGTTTCAAATTTTGATTCATAAGTTCAGAGCACATACATGCATTGTTCAGCACCTTGATCCTAATGCTTTTCTGTGTAAGTGAATTTTTAAGGTTTGTTTCCACTTTGGAGGAATAGATTTTTGTCACCAAGTTTTCCGCTTATGACAACACATCTCCAGTCTGTAGAAGGATCTACTTGGGTTTCTGTGTGTTGGAAGCTGGTACCAGTGATGAAATTCCCCTGATTATGAATGGACACCAGTTTGATGTAAATTTCATCTAATGCTCTTCCACGGCTGAGCATCTATGTTCTATACCTAATGTTGCCCCGTTTCTTATGCTTCTTTAGAGGAGATTGGACAGCACATCTTGACACTTCTGTCTGCCATGAACTTTTGCTTAGGAGGGTCCTTGATGAGACAGGATGAACACCTTGTGCCTTGTTGCTATGCTTACTTTTGCCATTATGTAAGAATTGATGATATGAAGTCTACACTGTCATATCTGCCACACCCTCACCTTTAAGTTAGTCCTTTTTCCAATATGAATTCCTCCACACTAACGTCTGTTTAACATAAACAGTTTCTTTCAATCAACTCCATTATGTCATAGATCATTAGAAACTTTTTAATGTTTGCTCAATCAGGCATTATAAGTCATCACGTTTTTATCTGAAAACTGGTTTATCACTTAATATGTTGCTTTATTTAGGGCAATAAAATAAATTATTTTTTTTGCAAAACGAGTGTTTGGAAATCTGAATTTTTTTCTTTGCTAATGATACAATAATGTGTAAGACAAAAAAAATTCCTATGACAAAGTGTACAGTATATACTATAAGAATCTAGGGTGCCTACCACTTTTGCACAGCACTATATATGAGTATATATGCCAATCAGCCACAATATTAAAACCAACTGCCTAATATTGTGTGGAGATCATGCAGCCAAAACAGCTCAGACTCATCGAGGTATGGACTCCACAAGAACCTCTGAATATGTCCTGTGGTTTCTGGCACCAAGACAATAGCAGCAGATGCTTTAAGTAAGTTGTGAGGAGGGGCTTCCATGGATCGCATTTGTTTTTCCAGCTCATCCCACAGATGCTCAATTGGACTGAGATCTGGGAAATTTGGAGACCTAGTCAACACCTTGAACGTTTTATCATGTTCCTCAAACCATTTCTAAACAATTGTTACAGTGTGTCATAGCACATTATCCTGCTTAAAGAAGCCACTGCCATTAGTGAACACCTTTACCATGAAGGAGTGTAACTGGTCTGCATCAGTTTTTAGGTAGGTGATATGTGTCAAAGTAGCATCCATATGAATGCTAGGACCCAAGGTTTCCCAACAGAACAGTGCCCAGAGCAATCCACCAGTTTTCCTTCTTCCCATAGTGTATCCTGCTGCCATCTTATTCCCATAAAAACAATACAGACACACTCAGCCGTACACATGCCTTAAAAAAACGTGACTCATTAGAACAGGCCACCTTCTTTCATTGCTCCATGGTGTAGTTCAGATGCTCACGTACCCATTGTAGGTGCTTTCAGTGGTGGACTGGGGTCAAAATGAGTCAACATAGGTCATAGCCCCATACATAGCAAGCTGCAATGCACTGCGTGTTCTGGCACATTTCTCTCAAGGCCAACATTAAGTCTTTCAGCAATTTGTGCTGCAGTATCACTTCTGTGAGATCGGACCAGACAGACTTGCCTTCTCTCCCCATGTGGATCAATGAGCCTTGGGCACACATGACTCTGTTACTGGTTAACCGGTTGCCCTTCGTTGGACAAATTTTAGTACTTACTAGCCACTGTATACCGGGAAACACCCCAGAAGACCTGCCATTTCAGAGCTCTGATCCAGTCATCTAGCCATCACAATTTGGTACTTGTCATCCTTACACTTGTCCATTTTTCTTGCTTCCAAAACATCACCTTCAAGAACTGACTGTTCACTTGCTAACTAATATATCTCACCGCTTGACATTGCAACAAGATAATGGATGTTATTCCCATCACCTTTCAGCCGTTTTAATGTTGTGGCTGATCAGTGTATATTCAAATGCACATGCAATATTAGTCAGAGCAACAGGTTTCCTGTAAGAGCGAAATGATTGCCTGTAATTATTTTCTCCATTTTTTTTTCTCACTCTAAAGGAATGTAGGGGAAATTTTACCTTAGAAAATCAGAATCCCATCAGAGCGATTTAATGAGATCTGTGCCTCCAGTGAAGAGCAACACCTATAATTTGATTCCCATAGTGTCTGTAAAAACAGCACACCTGCTAAATGAATCAGACTTTTATTGTTAGAACTGACTTTCTCAATTTGTTACAATATACTGTATTTTTAAAATAAGGTTGCCATTATCCAAAACCTGTTCTTCACTTAAGTGTCATTATCTAAAAATAAGAACATGACCAGCAACACCAGGGAATTCACTTGAAGCATGTGAATGTGTTGCGGTCAGATGTTGTGGAGTTATTCATTTTAGAGCTCAGCAAATGAGCAGCAGAGTCATCAAGATGATTAGACTTCAGATTTGAAGTCAATGTAGTTAGGCCAGCTGAGGGGTTATAACCATTTATCTCAGAATTTAAATCGAGGGTAAAGACTTGTTATTTTGGTACAGCTTATCTTTGTTGAAGGTACTGTTTTCAGCCTTCTATATCGCTTTACAATGACTGTGGTAATCTTAAATATAATATTTCTTTACATTTAAATGCTGCCTCTTCATTTCATTTTTTGGCATATCTGCCAGTGTGATGATATTATCATTCTTGGCACTGCACCAAGCCTTGGCATGTACAGTGCTAGAATTCACAACCAGACTTCACTATATATTGACTAAATCAACACTGTTTGCGTCCACTAAAAAATATTGTTTAACACCGGATGACCAGTTGAATTATTTGTAATCTGAAACTTTGTTTTTTCTCTTTTCAACTTTCATCTTAACATGAATAAAATCACAATTAAATTTTTTTATTTGGATTAAGAACATATACTGTATACTGAAATGCTACACACAAAATATCTATACTACTTTATATATTCATACAGCAAGTTTTTTTTTGTGTGACATTGTGTCCCTGGATTTTATTGCATGTTACTTGTATTTACCTATACTACATTTCTAAATTCCAATGACCCTCTAGTGGATTACGTAAATTCAGAAACTGATGAATATGTGTGGCAGTGTAATCCTGCTAATGGAAATGGAGTGTATTAAAATGAATGAAGACAATTGAATATGATGTAATGTTAATGAATTAGAAGACCCAGAAGGTGAAGATTTTCCATTCGGTTGAATTCATTCATCAATAAAAAAAATTAATGTAAAGTTAAATTAAAATGCGAATCACCGGTTACCATATATGAGTATACACCTACAGTATATGGACATTTGTATACAGTATATTTAAAATCAATAGTTCTACAGTCGTTCTGCATCTAGATTCTAAACGTTGACAAGTAAGGTAAGATAGGTTCTATTGGTAGTTGTGGAGAAGTAAACAAAAAACGCAGTTAATATAGTTCCATCCATTATATAACCCTCTATATCCTAACTACAGGGTCATGGGGGTCTGCTGGAGCCAATCTCAGCCAACACAGGGCGCAAGGCAGGAAACAAACCCCGCACACACACACCACGGACAATTTAGAAATTGCCAATGCACCTAACCTGCATGTCTTTGTACAGTGGGAGGAAACCCACACAGACACGGGGAGAAGATGCAAACTCAACGCAAGGAGGACCCTTGAAGCGAACCCAGGTCTCCTAACTGCGAGGCAGCAGCGCTACCCACTGCACTACTGTGTTGCCCCGATATAGTTCCAATAGAAAATAAATCTTTGTGACCAATGACCATTTGGAAACAATAATTTCAAAGTCTAGCTCAACTATATTAATTGTCTACCTAGACTCACACTGGGAAACTCAAAGTAGCTGTGCATGATATGATGATGGATTCCATCACTTGTGACGTGTTCATTATATATCCACTATGTCTGTTTGTTCAATAGTCAGGAGGAAGGACAGTAATATGGAAGGACAGCTTACAAACAGCTAAGCCTCAGCCATTTAATATTCTCCTTATATCCCAGTATTTAATTTAACTGAACTGTGAGGTAAAAGCAAAGGAGGAGAAGTGTATTTATGGTGAACAACACATGGTGTATGAATGTTAAAATGAAGACTCCTACACAATGTGTGGGATTCAAACTCAGGACACCCTTCTTGTGAGGCAATACAGCTGCTATCCACTGTGCTGTAATAGAATTTCAAATTAAATATTGTAGAAAATCATCATTATTTACACAAGTTATTAAACTGCTCCGTTTACTCAAATCTTTAAAAAATCATTGGATAGACTGACCTTGTTCTCTGTTTTGAGTACTCGTTAAGTGTCATCTGCAAATGTGATTTTTATTGTTTTATATTTTTTTCTATAAGTTTAATATTTTTAATTGTAGTAACATGGTCTTGTATGTAAGTCAATCACTCAATCAAACTATTTTTATGTATAAAGTGACCCTTCATAGAACATACAATCCAAGGGTAATTAATAAGGTACTGTAAATTGGAACATGCAGCAATTCAAAGAACCAAATAAAATACAATTTGGTTGTATGGGATGAAATATATGTTATACTATATAAGCTGTAGCATATTATTCACTTGATAATACAAAGTAGCGAGTAGAGCAATGCAGTAAATACATCAAAGACAACAGACTTCACATAAATAGAAATTAAATTCTTATTTCTGGGAAAACTGAACTTCTCAGAAAGGTTCTAAAAAGAAACTTTCAATTGATGATACAACTGGCAAATCAGACTAGAAAAAAATACTCAAGCAAGGAATTTTAATGAAAAGCAAGAAATGGTTTCTAATTAAATTTCGGTCTTACCATCTGATTCTTTTAAATGAAATATTTTTAAATAAACAGGAACTCGCTTATGCTTCATACATGGTTTTTATGATTTTTTCCACTTCTCTTTTTTTTGAATAAGTTTGCCTTTTCAACATCCAAATATGAACCTGTCATAAAGCTCACTGAAAAAAGCAGTAAGGCGAATATGAGTGACATTAAAATGCTATGTGTTATGTTTCTAAAGAAATGAAATGTGCTAAAATTACAGTCCCATGAAAAGACTTCATATTTTTCTAATTAAGGTTATGTTTTGTTGAGTCAGATGCAATGCATACAGAGGACATTATTAGATTTAATATTTGAATTTAAATGTTAAAGCTCAGTCTAAGAGTTATTCAAGCTGAATTAGGTCAGAGAGATAAAAAAGTACAAAATTAGATTGCAGTAAACGGTAAATGTGGCGGTTCGTGCAGTCCTCCCGGAGGATTCAACCCGGTGGGCCATTGTGTCAGCCGTCCTGGTGTCAGCGGATCCCTCCACCTAATCCCTTCCAGGCCCCTGGGAGCAGTTCCTGTTGTTAATTGAAACACCAACACTCTTGGGTTAATCGGAGTGTTGAAAGGACACTCTGATCTTCAGGGCTCATCTTGACTTTGGAAATGATTCTACGAGAAAGTCCAGAAGTACAGTATATCTCAGGTGACATTTTAAAAGGAGGTGGTAGGTGTATCTGTGCTCTTACTGGCAGGGAGGTTATATGACCAAAGACTATCTGGTGCATGTGGAGGAGTTATTAAAGAAATAATCCATCAAAAAAAAAATGTTTTTTAAATGCTACTTACCCCATGTAGTTTATAATAATGGGCAAGTAAAATGTTTGACCAACGTTGAACAACAGCAAACACTATCAAAACATCCATGAATAAATCTCATGTTACTGTGTTGCATAATCCACATATCAAGCCATCCAGTCATATGCTCACAGTGTCCGACACACATGCATTTTTACTACAGTATTTTTAAATAATTAACTTCTAGAAAATACTCTCATTAATGAAAATGGATGGTGAGATGTGAATGAGCATCACAACTGTAGACCCACCTCTTGTCATTACACTTATATTCATATTCACAACTGGATTACATTGGTATTATTTAGCAGCAGGCTGTGAATCTGCATATGTGAATTACCAAGTGCAGTCTTCATGAAAACATGGGAGCCCTTTTGCACAGATCTCACTACAAATGAAATGAGGTATGTAACATATAAAAAACATGTACCATTTTTAGGTGGAGTATTCCTTTAAGTTGGTATACCACAACACCAACAAAAAGAGGAAATATTCCATGGTTGGTTGCCCTAGAGGAGTACTTGCTCTTTCTGTCTGGTAATTAGATATTTCGTGTTTAGCCTCTGTTATTCAAAACTTTGTTTAGATTACTTGAATTGGCACGGAGAAGTTTCAAAGGACAAAATAAAATCACTGTTTAATGAAGAACCACTGAATGAACTAAACAAGACTATTTTCAGATGAATTCTTAGCCAGCCAGTTTGTAGGTTAAAGTGAGAATCAAGAGGGGTAATATCTATGTTCCTTTAGTGAGAGAAATTCAATGACTCGACTGTCACTGGAGGCTAGTTAGAGTAAGGCTGATCTCTGTATTTAGGCCGTCTCCTAGCATTCCTTCAGCCAGTACATTGGTCTTCCTGTGCTTTACATTATTATAGCTTCCTGTGCTTAAGGCTTTTGTTATGGCCCTAAAGGTAAAAGCAGAGCAGGAAAGGATAATAAAAAAGTGAAAAAAACACAAAATGAAATGAGCAAAAGGAGCACACTTGCTTAGAATGAGTAAATGAATGAGGAATGTTTCTTTTCAAGAAAAATGACTGGGAGAAGAGGCACTGACAAAGGACAAGCACAGTCTTGTTCAAGGACCAAGCAGGGAGTCAAAATGCAAAAATAACACAGAAAGACTTCAGAATCAGAATAACTTTATTGCTAGTATGTGAAACGCACCAGAATTGACTTTGGTTAGGTGTAAACATGAAATACATGATTTGATAAACTTTCATTGGCAGTGCCTTCTACCTTTGTATCCAGCGATGATTGTTAGCGCTAAAAATATATCAGGTTTTATACTGGGAAATACACTGTGAAAAATGTTGTTCTTCTGAAAGTACTGAGGTGCTCATGATGCTATAGCTGTTATCTTGTTCAGGTGCTTTTGGAACAAACAGAGTGGCTTAAAAGATGAAAGCTTATAGAGGGCTGCAATTGCTTGCTTGAAATGTACAGAAGCAAAGAACTTGATTAGAGTTTCTCCTAGCAGGGCCCAAGAAATGCTTTCAGTAAAATAATGAAAACCAAACGCATGAATCTTCTTACAGTGGGATGCAAAAGTTTGGGCAACCTTGTTAATAGTCATTATTTTCCTGTATAAATCGTTGGTTGTTACGATAAAAAATGTCAGTTAAATATATCATATAGGAGACACACACAGTGATATTTGAGAAGTGAAATGAAGTTTATTGGATTTACAGAAAGTGTGCAATAATTGTTCAAACAAAATCAGGCAGGTGCATAAATTTGGGCACCACAAAAAAGAAATGAAATCAATATTTAGTAGATCCGCCTTTTGCAGAAATTACAGCCTCTAAACGCTTCCTGTAGGTTCCAATGAGAGTCTGGATTGTGGTTGAAGGTATTTTGGACCATTCCTCTTTACAAAACATCTCTAGTTCATTCAGGTTTGATGGCTTCCGAGCATGGACAGCTCTCTTTAACTCACACCACAGATTTTCAATTATATTCAGGTCTGGGGACTGAGATGGCCATTCCAGAACGTTGTACTTGTTCCTCTGCATGAATGCCTTAGTGGATTTTGAGCAGTGTTTGGTCGTTGTCTTGTTGAAAGATCTAGCCCCGGCGCAGCTTCAGCTTTGTCACTGATTCCTGGACATTGGTCTCAGAATCTGCTGATACTGAGTGGAATCCATGCGTCCCTCAACTTTGACAAGATTCCCAGTCCCTGCACTGGCCACACAGCCCCACAGCATGATGGAACCACCACCATATTTTACTGTAGGTAGCAGGTGGTTTTCTTGGAATGCTGTGTTCTTTTTCCTCCATGCATAACGCCCTTGTTATGCCCAAATAACTCAATTTTAGTTTCATCAGTCCACAGCACCTTATTCCAAAATGAAGCTGGCTTGTCCAAATGTGCTTGAGCATACCTCAAGCGGCTCTGTTTGTGCTGTGGGCGGAGAAAAGGCTTCCTCTGCATCACTCTCGCATACAGCATCTCCTTGTGTAAAGTGCTACAATGGTTGAACGATGCACAGTGACTCCATCTGCTGCAAGATGATGTTGTAGGTCTTTGGTGCTGGTCTGTGGGTTGACTCTGACTGTTCTCACCATTCGTCGCTTCTGTCTATCCGAAATCTTTCTTGGTCTGCCACTTCGAGCCTTAACTTGAACTGAGCCTGTGGTCTTCCATTTCCTCAATATGTTCCTAACTGTGGAAACAGACAGCTTAAATCTCTGGGACAGCTTTCTGTATCCTTCCCCTAAACCATGATGGTGAAAAATCTTTGTCTTCAGGTCATTTGAGAGTTGTTTTGTGACCCCCATGTTGCTACTCTTCAGAGAAAATTAAAGGAGGAGGGAAACTTACAATTGACCCCCTTAAATACTCTTTCTCATTATAGGATTCACCTGTGTATGTAGGTCAGGGGTCACTGAGCTTACCAAGCCAATTTGAGTTCCAATAATTAGTTCTAAAAGTTTTGGAATAAATAAAATGACAATGGTGCCCAAATTTATGCACCTGCCTGATTTTGTTTGAACAATTATTGCACACTTTCTGTAAATCCAATAAACTTCATTTCACTTCTCAAATATCACTGTGTGTGTCTCCTATATGATATATTTAACTGACATTTTTTATTATAACAACCAATGATTTATACAGGAAAATAATGACTATTAACAAGGTTGCCCAAACGTTTGCATCCCACTGTATATAATACACTGCCATGGCTGTCCGTTTGTCCGTCCAGTATTTTAAATCACCTGTAGCTCGCAAGCCGTTTGGCCTATTGACCTGAAATTTGGTACTCATATACTATGTGACGTCTACTATCTGCTGTCAGGGTGATGATTGCCCTCCAAGATTATTCCTCTTTTTATTTTATTTTATTGTAGAATCAACTCCCAGCGGTGGTCAGCAGGGCAGCCGTGTGGTGCATGCGTACGGGCGCCGTTCTCATCCCTACCACCTTCGCCGTCACTTCCCCTACCTCTTCATATCTTAAATCATTCTTGAGGCAAATTGAAGACTTGAGTGTCAGTGTAAGTGAAAAATTTAAGAAAACGTACTTAGTAATTGCACCACAAACACTGACTTAATTGGTTTTAACGCAAAAAGATGCCGACGAAAGAAGAGAAGCAGCGGGCTGCTAGGATAGAGAAAAGAAGAGCTGATCAGGAAGCAGCAAGCACATCAACCTTTGAGCAAATGAATGCTAAACGTACAGAGAAAGAGTAGGAAAACTATGAATGCTCAAGCCGAGTGTATTCACTGTACATTATCGTGGTATTATACTGGTGTATAATAAAATTCAAAAACCATAACATTGTAATAATAAGTACAAATATAATACATTCTATGTTGTATATGAAAGAATAATTTCATAAGCAAGTAACGTATATGTGTGCAAAGGCCATAAAATACAGAACACACTGACCTGTTGAATATTGACTGAAATCAACTGCTACTTACAGGCCTCCTTGTAAACTAAAGAAAGGCAGGGATTTGCAATAGCAGTTTGATGCTAAGCTAGGATGTTAGGCTCTGGTTGCCACCATCTTACAGTGTATAGGAGTAGAATAATGATGTAAAATCATGTGACTTCCTTGACAGGCATAGCAGTGGTAACCACTATGGCATTGCCAATGGCAAAACAACATAAACTGAATGGCAGTGCATATGCCAAACAAAATGGCACAGCAATTATTGTACAAAAAATAATTCATCCATTCCATTACCATTAATTACCCAAACCGCTATATCCTAACACAGGGTCATGGGAGTCTGCTGGAGCCAATCCCAGTCAACACCCACCGCAGGGCACACACACACACACACATCCACGCACCATGCACACACTAGGGACAATTTAGGCTCACCAATGCATCTAACCTGCATGATAATGCTCTTAGTAATTTAAAATAAAACCAGACACAATAAAACAAACTAAAATAAACAGATGTCCTGCAGTAACTTTGACACGTTTTCCTCTGGACATTCTGGCTTAGTTTTTTGACTTCTGGTTTGTCAAATTTATATTTTTGATTTTTTTTTTAATTTTTAGCTACACCTTTAAATCTCTCAGACTCTAACTTTTGAATAACTGGCTTAATAAAGCTTTTGCATATATTTATAGAAGTTTCCCTCCAAACATTGACTTGCCCTGAAATTACCTTCAAACAGTGGATGACTTTAATGTGCTTGCTTATTACTTTTTTTATTTATTATATATACAACCCCAATTCCAAAACAGTTGTGACGCTTTGTAAAATGTAAAAAAAAACTGAATGCAATGATTTACAAATCTCATAAACCCATATTTTAGTCACAATAAAACACAGAAAACATATAAAATGTTGAAAGTGAGACATTTTACTGTTTCATGAAAAATATAACTTCTTTTGAATTTGATGGCAGCAGCACATCTCAAAAAAATTGGGACCTGGTCAACAAAGGGCTGGAAAAGTACTTGGTAGTAAAAAGAAACAGCTAGAGGAACATTTTGAAACTAATTAGTTTAACTGGCAACAGATCAGTAACATGATTGGATATAAAAAGAGCATCTCAGAAAGGCGGAGTCTCCCAGAAGATAGACAGAGGTTCACAAATCTGCAAAAAACTGCTACAAATTGTGGAACAATTTCAGAATAATGTCCCTCAATGTAAAATTGCGAAGACTTGAATAGCTCATCATCTACGGTATGTAATATCATCAAAAGATTCTGAAAATCTGGAGAAATCTCTATGCGCAAGGGTCAAGGCCGAAAATCAATATTGGATGCCCGTGATCTTCAGGCCCTCAGGTGGCACTGCATTAAAAACAGGCCTGATTCTGTCATGGAAATCGGCTGTATGGACCCAGAAACACGTTTAGAAATCATTGTCTGTGAACACAGTTTGCCGTGCCTTCCACAAATGCAGGTTAAAGCTCTATCAAAGAAGAAGCCATATGTGAACGTAATCCAGAAACGGCATCATCTCTCTGGGCCAAAGCTCATTTAAAATGGACTGAGACAAAATGGATAACTGTTCTGTGGTCAGACGAATCGAAATTTGACATTCTTTTTGGAAAACATAGACACCACATCCACCGGACTAAAGAGGAGAGGGACCATCTGGCTTGTTATCAGCACTCAGTTGAAAAGCCTGCATCTCTGATGGTATGGGGGTGCATGCCTACAGAATTGGCAGCTTGCACATCTGGAAAGGCACCATTAATGCTGAAATGTATATACATGTTTTAGAGAGGCATATGCTTCCATCCAGACAACATCTTTTTCAGGGACGGCCTTTCATATTTCATCATGACAATGCTAAGCTGCATACTGCATCTATTACAACAGCATGGCTTCATAGTAGAAGTCTCTGAGTGCCGAACTCTCTTGCCTGCAATCCAAACCTTTAACCATATAAAAACATTTGGTGCATCATGAAATGAAAAATATGACAAAGAAGACCCAGGCCTGTTGAGCAGCTAGAATCCTATACCAGACAAGAATGTAGCAACAGTCTTCTCCCAAAAGTCCAGCAACTGGTCTCCTCAGTTCCCAAACATTTGAGGTCTGTTGTTAAAAAAAGAGGGGATGCTACACAGTGGTAAACATGGCCTTGTCCAACTCTTTTAAAACGTGTTGCTGCCATAAAATTCAAACTTATTTTCTTTAAATGGTACATTTTCTCATTTTAAACAATTGATTTGTTTTCTCTGTTCTATTGTGAACACAATATTTGCAAATCATTGTTTTCTGTTTTTATTTACAAATTTTTTGGAATTGGGATTGTATTTCTGTATCAGTTTTCATCACAAATTTTCATTAATCCCTAATACCTTAATAACATACTGTACAAAAACAAGTGGGAAATGTCAGTAAAATCATTTTATCTGATAATAACCCAAAATATTTAGCATTGTGTTCAGTATTCTTACTAACTACCTGCATGTAACTACATCTCCTTTCTTCTGTCAAGTCATTTCCAATAATAATCCAACTATGAGCACAAAAAAACGCATAGCAAGCCTAATGTAGAATGAAATGAACAATTTAAAGGTTACAATTTTATATTTCTACATTAACCCCATGTCAAGGCCTTGCAAGCATCTATTTTTTCCCTTTTATTGTAGGAGAGCAGCCCTGGGCACATGGCCAGAACAAACTTTGGACAGAATGTCAGGACACATCCACTAGGAGTCACTAAAGCCAGGCCAGTTTAATATTGTCAACAAACCTGCCTTGTACATATTTATGTTGTACAAGGAAATCAGAGTTCACATGAAGAAATGGTGAGAAAACAGAAATTCCCAATGCAGAGTGACTATAGTGAAATCTATGTCCCTGGAGCTGGGGGGCAGCAATGATAACCACTGTGCCACCATTACATTCTCTGTGCAAACATGAAAAAATGAAAGTAAAACAGGAAACAAATAAAATGTATCTATGGTTTGCAACTGTATGAAAGCCTGTATTTAATAAAGGGATTCTTGTTTACATCGTTCCGTTAAGAAAGAAAAAAGAGAAAGCAGATTTGCAGGAAACTGTTACAAAGACACTAATTGGAGCGCTACTGATTTTGAATAGCCTAAGCAAAATAGTTGGTCGTATTTGAATTCCCACGGGTTCATGTATAAATGTTCTATTGCTAAGCATTTTTCCTGCTGAGAGACTGAAGCCAGTACCTGTAAGGAAAAGCAAGTACAGGATTTTTTTGTTTTACATTTAAAGACACAAAAACACTGTTTTCTTCCTCTTCCTTGATGTAGTGTTACATTAAATTTCTGTGACCCCTGCTAAGTCCCTAAAAAACAACTTTCAGTCACTTCATTGCCTAATCAAGATATCACCAGTGCAAATATTTCTGTTACCGTGCCAGGCAGGAAGGGTAATTATTTTTTGAAGAGACAATGAACAGTCTGGGCTAATTTGAACATAATTAAGCCAAAGTGGAACTTTTTGCTTGAGTGTTACAAGATAATGAAATTGGACAGTTTCTGACAGTAAATGATTGTAATAAAAACAATCAGGAGCAATTATGACTTAAGTAATAAACAAGCACATCTTGGTGTATGTTCTTGTTAGACACAGCAATTCATTTAAAGAAAATCCCTGAAGATGTCAGTTTATTATGTTACTTTGGAGATATGTATCAGTATATATTTGCAATACAGTAATAAATAAATTAAATATATATATATATATATATATATATGCACATGTTTATGGTACAGTATTTGTTCTTATGATTGACTAAATTCCAACCTTGGCATTGTCTCTAGATCTACTGGTGTAAGCGCAAAATGGTCCAATAAAGTTTGCAAGAAAAGAAGAGTGAGAAAATCAACTGTGTAGGATGGCTGAGGACATTAATTATATTGTTTGCCTTTCTAAGGTAGTGAGTACTGTTTACTGTATATCCTGCAAGCGGGGTGCCAACAATATTCTGTGCCATCTTCAACCCCTTCTGAAGTACTTTACATTCTTGAGCTGAGCAGGTGTCGTATCACTATTTACCCAGCAAGGATGGACTCCACTGTGTGAATGATGTCACAATTTATATATAAGGTTTATATATGATTTTCATAGGCATGCAGTTGTCCACACATTTGCTGATGAATCCCATAATGACATCACCCAGAGTCCAGGAGACTCTAGATATGTCCCAATTTAAATAGTCATAACAGTCCTGCAATTTTTCCTCTGCTTCTTTAGTTCAGCACTGATAAACTTTTCTTACTGGCTCCTTGTGTTTCAGTCCCTGCTTATATGCCAGCACCAGGAGTACTAGTGGGTGATTCGATCCCACAAAGTAGGAGCAAAGTATAGAGTGGTAAGCATCTTTTATGCAGAAAAGATCCAAAAATCCTACTCATTCAGTATGCTATGTAGACTGCTTTTAATAACAATATTTTACTATTCAAATCATTTACTATGCTGTTATTAGTGTAGCAAATGCTAGAGCCAAATTTCCCCAAAAATATATCTGTACATTTCTGCAGTATAAAAGAAATAAAGACTTAGTTTTTGCTGCTTAACTCTAGCACTTTTCACTCTTACTCTTTTCTATTCTTAAAAGAATATTTATTTTTGATCTTCAGGATTGGAAAAAAAGAAGCAAATCGAACTTCAAAATATCCAGATATGTCTACATGTATGGAATTTGTATTCTACTGTTTTTGTTAATACTCTAGAGTAAACTTGGTAAGGCCAACATTTCCAGATAAAATTCAGTCACTGGACCTTGTGCAGTAGTACTGTATGTTTCATGCAGCATTCGAAAATGAAACCAATAGAAATAACTTTGAACCACTGAAATAATTACTGTTGAAAAACTGTTTAAACACTTCATTTCGAACTAACGTGAACAGACTGAAAAATTATACTTATTCTGAAAAAGACAATTAAAATCAGATTGAGAGATAAATGACTAAGAATAGGAATTTTATAATAACTAGAAGCAGTCAATTGGCAATCATCATGTCAGAGTTTCAAAAATCAAAGTCATAAAGTACAAAGCACCAAATATTGCAATGCAAAATATAATGAAGTTTCATAAAGCTGCCATGTTTTATAGTTGTTGTAAACAACATGCTAATGTTTGTGTTCCAAGAACCACAAGAAGGAGCCACCAATTCAAAACAGTGTGGCGTGGAAATTCTAAATAATAAATAACATTAACTTTTGATAAAATAATGTTTTATTAAAGCAATGACTCATGCTTCTAATGACAATTTTAGCTGCCAGAAAAGTGGATTGTCTTTATAAGGCATGAAAGATAAGTAAATGTTTTCTGTAAAAAATTTTCTGGTGCAAAACATAGTGGAGGGGCAAGAAACGCTCATAGCCCCGAATGAAGCACATTAAAGTCATAGGATCATTTGTGGTGTGTTGTGATGGGATTTTCTAAAATATTGAAAATCAACCACTTATATTATAAAAACTATAAGTAATCCTAAACTTAAGAATAACATGAAACTATTCTTGTCACAATTTTTGGTGTAGGTTTCATCTTACTTTCAGTAATACTATGCATGTATTGACCATCAACGTAATAGCGTAGGTTTCTAGTGACAAACTGACACCCATTATTTGTCATTTGAAAAGCATAGAAACTGACAAGTATTGGTCACTTCAACACTAATCTTATTTTTTTTGTGATGAGATATACATTAAGCCCCAAAATGTTCAAGGATGAGCTCCCCGAAATGTAACAACATAATTTACACATTAGCAGTAGGAAATACTGATGAAGCAATCTGGATAAATTACACATTCTCTGGTAAATGTTGCAAAGATCCTTCAAAACTTAGACATCACTAAATGATAAATATGACAAATTTAACAATATAGTATTAGTGTTACATATTTTACATTGGGAATCATAGCTGTGCATTGATTAGTACTGCTGCCTCACACACCCAGCATCTGGAGTTCTAATTCTGTACCTGCTCTCTGTGCTGTATGTGGATTTTGTGTGGGCATTTCCCTGGGTCCTCTGGTTCACATATGTAATAAACTAACTGGCAGTCTGAAAAGGCCTGCTGTGGGTGAGTGTGGATGTTGTGACCGCTGCTGCTGCCACTTTAGAAGCCCCTTCTTAAACAGCGTTTCAATGGAGAAGAAACACACTCTTTCACTATCTCTTTGCAGGAACAGCTGCCGGCTTGCTGGCTTGTGGTGTGGGGCTACGAACATTTAAAAGATTGAGCTGCGGCCATCCAGAGGTCTCTCACTCTCCTGTCTTTTTCCCCCCCCAGACTCCCTCTGCTCCGTCCTTTGCTGCCTGCTTGCTAAATCCTCTTGATGAAGAAGACTTTGTGTTCTTTTGAGCAGAAGTGTGGCCAGTACGTCACGTTTGACAGCTGTTCCTTGTGAGGCTGGTTTGCCACTGTGTTTGTAACTAGCAGAACAGCAACAAAGTTTCTACTCCTTGAACTCTCCTGTGCAACTTTGTGACCCAGGCTTGACAGTGTGCGCATAAGTGAACCCTGCGATGGACTGGCAGACCATACTAGGTTGGTTCCTGTATAGTGCCTGAACATGCCAAGCTATGTCTCCAGCCCCCTACATCCCCAAATTGGATTAAATAGATGTGGAATTGTAGATTACATTTTACAATAAAGCTCATTAATTATACATTAATAAATTTAACTTTCTATCCAGTACATTCCCAGATTTTGGTACTTTATTCCTATTTTGCCTTTGGATTCATTACAAGGCATTTTTATTATATCCCAAGAAAATGTGAAAATAATTCCTCATTCTTGGCTGCTAATTAAAAAAAAACACTACAGTTAAAATTAATTGCAATGCAGATAACATGCAGTTATGAAAGACTTCACTCATCAGAGGCTGGTTAATTATCAAGTAATTATCGTTTTCCTCACAAGTGGACTGCAGGTGCGATAAACTGTTCCACACTTACAGAGTAATTACAACTGAAGATGGCAAACTTAACAAGTGACACACACTAGTCTTGAACCTCTCTTCCCTGCCGAGTTGTCACATCTCCACTTTGGAATACCTTACCAGATTAAAAGGAGCCTTGCAGCTTTAAGATTAAACAACATGAAAAGGTTGTGTACCTAATTTGTAGTATTCATGTGGGATTTTCATGAATATAAATAGTGGTATAAAGTAAAAATTAAATTTAGTTCTTCAAGAGGCTTTGATCAACAATATTAAGACACTGCAGGGCAGCAGATTTTAATGAGTTTGAATAGTAAGTAATATTCTAAACACAACATGTAAGCGTACCAGTATAAGTAAAGTGAACCAGACCAGGAGGTGAGCAAAGCTTGCTAATGAAGACCATAGGGTTTAAACCACTTTGAGACATGCACATCAGATATTTTACATTTTTTTCCAAATGTATATCAGATTTTTTGTCACTACTGCTAAACTGTAATCTTCGAGGAGGTATAGGGCAAACACAAAATGGCTAAATATACATCTAAAACAATAAAAAATAGAAATGGAAATCTTGTTCCAGTATTCCAAGAATTAAACACGTAGCGAAAGTTTACAAAAGCTGACATAGAGTTATGATGAATAACACAAAACAGAAAACTCCCAAGGCATAACAAAGATGCTTCTTCAGTCATTCATCATCACCTCCATTGAAGTATTTTTCAGATTTCCTCTAAGATCTCATCTCTTTGTCAACTCCTGTTTTGTATTCTGTATGCTCAAAGTAGCTCATATCAAAACATAACAAATGTTAATTTCATGCGTTTTTTTTCCTGTCACTTCACAAAATTATACAATACCACTCTATTTTTAATTACTCGATCTGGGTGTCTTAATGGTAAAATACTTTTTAACTTTTTTTTTATTATTAAGTATCAGACATTATCACATTCATAAATACTATTTGCAAAACATATTCATTTACACAATTTGGCTGCAATGTTTATGTTATTTAGTCAAAAGAGCTTAAAATTAATTGAGTTAATCATATTCATTTTATCAAATACTAGCCAAAGTACCTGGCATTGCAAGGGTATATTTGTAGAATGAGTTGAGGAAAGATAGCAAAGGTTATGTGTTTTTTAAATGGTGACACTGTTGTAATAGCTTGCTCTCCCATCCTTCATTCACACTGCCCATATATCTCTGCTCTTGTGAGTTCAGAATTTATTTTTCTGATTTGATTCCAGAATTGTGGTAACTCTTTGCTGAGTTGTAAGTACAAACTCTGTCATGTTTAACTGGTTCTGTTAGTTCACAGTGGACAGTTCAGAATCCCTAAATTATGAAGAAAAGCAGACAAATCTGGAGTTAAACAATTATCCTTTGTGCTGCTCTGCACTCCCACTCTTGATCAAGCCTCACCAAACATTCCCCAGCAAAGGTGCACAATACTGTTTTTCATATTACAGTAGATAGAAGCAGCATGCAGTGTTGCCCGCAAAAGTAATGTTAAGCTTTCGCAATTTTGTCTGCTAGTCAGACTTGAGTCCGTTCGGATGTTTCACTTACTCTGAGCTAACAGGTGGCACTGGTATGGAAACTGCAGCATAGAGGGAGGAGAAAAAAACACACATAGGACCCCAGGGTCAAAATTTTGGGTTCCAAGGTAGTCAACCTGGACCATACAGTCTGGAACAACTATGCACCCTTTATCTCTTTCTTGTATAGATCAGTTAAGGGAAATTCTGCCTGGCCCCGATGATGGTATTTCCGGGTCTGGTCCTCGATGACATAACTTCCGGCATTGGGGCTGACAACATCACTTCTGGTTCTGGTTCAGATGACATCATTTCCTCTGCCTGACTTTAAAACCTCCATTTTGTCTCTCATGAATCAGTTCTGTTATGGACTCTGTAATGAATCACTTCTTTGTTTTGGCACTGAACCTCCAGTATACAGGGTGGCTATCACAAACCTTTTTGTGATGTGGGAACACGAAATTAACCTAACATTTTCTAGTTTTGCACCCAGCAAAACAAGTACGTAATATTTTTCAAGTAGATATCAAAGTAGAGTTGTGCAACTCTCTTGTCAAGAGAAGGTTGAAAAACAGATTCCTTGTAACTGGATAAGACAGCGCTAATAAAACAAAATGACCACAGCAGGAAATTATGGGGCCTTTAAAATAAATGGAAAAATGAAGATGTGGTTGTTGGTGCTCTCTTTTATTTCTGATATAGATAGTGTGAGGGATGGCTGGCATCTTTACCTGACCAGGACCCTTCCTTAAAGGAAGGATGAGGGAGATGGCTTTTGAAGGGTGTTATCTTTTCTGAACTGCTACTTGGCAGCCCCAACGGGTTGCAACGACACTTCGGATTCCTATAGGGTTGTATGAGAATTGGTATTTGTCAGCTTAGCCCTTTTGGGTTTTGTGGATACTGCCTGGGGGAGCTGTGGAAGCTGCACTGCCCTACTTTGGGCTTTCACCACACCTGTGTGAGTGATTCCAGACCTCGCTGATGAGCCAACAGAAGCACTCCCAGGTATAGCATAAAAGGAGCTGCCTGCTACCACTCAAAAAGCCAGAGTTGGGGGGAGGTGAATGAAGCTTGCTGGAGGAGGAGTGGAAGTGGAAAGATGGACAGAGAGAAGACAAAGAGCTGTATTGTGATTTGATGCTTATGGTACTATACTGTAGCGGGAACGATTAAAAAGTTTTTCCCCTTGAAAATAAAACATGTGTGTTGCAAAGACTTGTGCCTAGTGTCTGTATGTGTTGGGGTTCGGTGGCTGAAGCACCCCCAGGTGGCCTAGATAGACATTTTAATAATAACGTAACATGATTGACAATGTAATTGTGTTGTCATTTTCATGAGTGTTGCTGGCATATATACACTGCTCACAAAAATTTAAGGAACACTTTAAAGAAACACATTAGATACATCAGATCTCAATATGAAGTTGGATATCTATACAAATAACGACAGGGCAATGTCTTAGGAACAAAAGGATGCCAAGTCTTTTATTGGAAATAAAAGTTTTCTGCCTACAGAGGGCTCAATTGTGTAGACACCCTAAAATCAGAGTGAAATGAAGATGTGGCAGGCTAGCCTATTTTTTCAAAAACTTAATTTCTGCTACTCAAAATGCTTTTCAGTATCTTGTGTGGCCTCCACGAGCTTGTATGCATGCTTGACAACGTCGGGGCATGCTCCTAATGAGACGACGGATGGTGTCTTGTGGCATTTCCTCCCAGATCTGTATGAGGGCATCCCTGAGCTGTTGTACAGTCTGAGGAGCAACCTGGCGCCTAATGGACCGAAACATAATGTCCCACAGATGTTCTATTGGGTTTAAGTCAGGGGATCGTGAAGGCCATTCAATTGTTTCAATTCCTTCATCCTCCAGGTACTGCCTGCATACTCTTGCCACATGAGGCCGGGCATTGTCGTGCATTAGGAGGAAACCAGGACCTACTGCACCAGCGTAGGGTCTGACAATGGGTTCAAGGATTTCATCTCGATACCTTATGGCAGTCAGAGCACCATTTCCTACGCAGTAGATGTCTGTGCGTCCCTCCATGGATATGCCTCCCCAGACCATCACTGACCCACCACCAAACCTGTCATGTTGAACGCGTTGCAGGCAGCATATCGTTCTCCTTGTCTTCTCCAGACTCTTTCACGCCTATCACAGCTGCTCAGGGTGAACCTGCTCTCGTCTGTAAAAGTACAGGGCCAGTGGCGGACTTGCCAATTCTGGTGTTCTTGAGCAAATGCCAGTCGAGCTCCACGGTGCTGGCAGTGAGCACAGGGCCCACTACAGGACGTCGGGCCCTCAGGCCATCTTCATGAAGTCTGTTCCTGATTGTTTGGGTAGAGACATTCACACCAGTGGCCCTCTGGAGGTCATTCTGTAGGGCACGAGCAGTGCTCAGCCTGTTCCGCCTTGCACAAAGGAGCAGGTATCGGTCCTGCTGATGGGTTGAGGACCTTCTATGGCCCTGTCCAGCTCTCCAGAATAACAGCCAGTCTCCTGAAATCTCCTCCATGTTCTGGAGATTGTGCTGGGAGACACATTTAACCTTCTTGCTGCAGCACGTGTGGATGTGCCATCCTGGAGAAGTTGGACAACCTGTGCAACTTCTGTAGGGTTAAGGAATCGCCTCATACTGCCAGTAGAGATGATTACTCAAGCCAAAACTAGCACGAGTGGAAAACCAGCCAAAAAGATCAAGACGGAGAAACTTGAAATGACCTTCATATGTAAAACCAGTCCTGTTTTGAGGGTTTTCTAATTGTTGCCACTTTAGTGCACCTGTCGTTAAGTCCATGAACACCAATACAGCTGAAAGTGATTAACAATGACCTCAGCTGCTTAACCAACCAGAAAATTATCAGACAGGTTTAATTGATTTCATGCCAGGCCCAATAAAAAAAAGTGTTCCTTTAATTTTTGTGAGCAGTATATATATATATATATATATTGTCACACACGTGCGCATGGGAGGCAGCTAAAGGGCTTGAGTGAAGGCAGTTCGGAGGCATGCCGGGGTGTGGCGGAGTGTACTGACTCTTTTTCTCCCTTGCCTGTAGACCATTCCCGGGGAATTCCACCTGGCTCTCCTAACATCACTTCCGGGACCGAGCTAATGAAAGTCGACCACACCAGCTCCAGTCCCTCTGTTGTCACGTCCGGCTATGATCCAATTGTGGAAGACCACGTGCTTGATCCATATGACCTCACTTCCTGTCTACCCCTTTAAAACTTGCCCCTTTTCCCTTTTTCCTCAGTCTTGCTTTGGACTCAGTTGTATGCACTTCAGTGCTGATTATTTTGCTGAAACGACTTTTGCAGCCAGGATACCGCATTACACGGGTGGCTGCCCCAAACCTTTATCTGTTCATGTCTCGTTCTTGTGATAATATATATATATATATATATATATATATATATATATATATATATATATATACATATATATATACACATATACAAATATAGACAAATATATACATACATATATACAAATATATATATACACACATACATACACACATATATATACATATATACATATACATATCTACATATATACTGTATATACACATATATATACAAATCTACATATATATATATCTACATATATATATTAGGGGTGGGACTCGATTAAAAAAATTTATCTAATTAATTAGAGGCTGTATAATAATTAATCTTGATTAATCGTATGTAATCACACTTAAAAATTTGCCCCAATCGCAAATGTTTTTTTTAAATTTAAAAGGGTTTTAGTGGGCGACAGAATCAAATAATAGACATGGACATGAATATTGTAAACTCAAGCTCTTTTAATTTCTGAAAAAAAAAAATGCTTTTAAACTGCATTTCAATTCAAAACAGAAACAAAAATATCATCCCTGGCTAAAATTGGGCAGACTTAAAAATAAAGTGGTATTTTAAGTACTTTAAGTACATTTTCAGAATGGTATTGTCTTTAAACAATAATAACCAAAATTTCAACATAAAGTGCAGTTTTTCTTCTTAAAAAAATAAGGCAGAAACATAAAAGGTAATTTGACCAGCTTCATCTTTAAACTCTGAGTAACCTTAGCCAAAATTATTTTGTACATTAGGCTAAAACAGTGTGATCATTGAACATTTTGTAATTAGATGTAATCAGAATTACTAACGGTCACGGAAGTCCAATGATCCCCAGTAAGAGCCACAAAGTCCACTTTCTGTAATGCATCTAATTTTGCTTGCTTTTCAGTGTGCACAAAACCATGTTTTTATCAAGGCTTCCGTTGGGTAGTCTTTTGAAATGAAATTTGCCTCCGATCAGTCTTAGGAACGCACTTTATTCCGACTCTAACATTTTTGTAGCTCTGATGTGTGCATCAATGTCATCGATGTACCAGGAAATCATGCATTAACAAAAGTTCCCCTTTGCTTGGAATTGAAAGTGTGATTAAATGCGTTATTTTTTTAATGCGTTATGGAGTACGTGCATCGAAGCTTCTCATCTGTCCTTGTGCTAAGAAAAGGAAACATTTTAAAAATAACATAACATGATTCTGCGTTAACCGCATATTTTTTCATACATCTCAAACCAAGGGGATGCGAAGGTAAAATGAATCGGCAAGCACGCATACATATTCAGTGTATCCCCTCTCGGGAATCGAACCTGTCGGCGCTTGCCTCTACCATCGCACCACGGCATGTGGCTTGTCTATTTGAGAGTATGTAGATCGTGGTATATATATACATACATATATATCATATATATATATATATATATATATATATATATATATATATATATATATATATATATATATATATATATATATATATATATTATATATATATATATATATATATATATATATATATATCCGCGTTTCGCAGCAGAGAAGTAGTGTGTTAAGGAAGTTATGAAAAAGAAAAGGGAACATTTAAAAAATAACGTTACATGATTGTCAATATACAGTGATTGTTTTGTGAGTGTTGCTGTCATCAAGGATTTGATTATCATTATTTCTTTCAATCAGGTTCGTATTTGTAGGATGTGTTGTGTTCAAGTTACATTCCGTGTTTGTCAATCGTTGTAAAGATATCAGGTTTCATTCATCGATTCATTTCTTACTGCATCAATAAACAGCTCGTCTTCCTCTTTATCTGAGACCTGACACACTGCATGCACGGGTTTTTTTTACGCTGTCTTCCTTTAGCGGGACATTGACTTTTTCCACCGTGTGCTTTGTTTCCACAGTAGCTGCACTTATGAATATGCTTGTATTTATCAGACGCTTCATATTTTTTTGCTGCCTTCTCAATTGTGTAATTCGTTTTTTGTTCAACACTCTTTGGAACTGTTGCTTTTTGTCTGTGCACTGTGTCAGTTCACGTGAGCTGCTCGGTGTACATGCATCGAAGTTTCCCAGCTGTGCAGGTGCCATCTCATGTGATGTCCACGGCTGTATTTAATGTTAGCTAAGACCCGGCACTTAAAAGTTTCTCTCGCAGTTTCGCTGAATTTGTGCCAAACACCACCCTGACCATCTCATCTTCCTCTGCATAAGCACAGTCCTTCACCCGTGAATATTTAGCAGCAGTGTTTCTATTGGATTGCGCTGACGGACGGCCTTATATGGGCAGGCACTAAATTACGTGGGGGCGTAACTCCTCCCACAGGCATCGAGCAGAAGTCTATTATAGTATATGGACTAAAAAATAGGTTCCACTTATGACCATTACATGTAGAATTTCGAAATGAAACCTGCCCAACTTTTGTAAGGAAGCTGTAAGGAATGAGCCTGCCAAATTTCAGCCTTCTACCTACACGGGAAGTTGGAGAATTAGTGATGAGTCAGTGAGTCAGTGAGCGAGTGAGTGAGTCAGTGAGGGCTTTGCCTTTTATTAGTATAGATTGTTGTACTGAATACTGAATGGTAAAAAGGTAGAAAAGAAAGCTCCAAGCTGACATTAATGTATAGACATCCATATCCAATTGCATGGACAGATACAGAAGTGAACAATAGAACCACCATCAAGAATGAGCAGAACGTTGTAAGGATCAAATGAAAATAATAGAAAATTCTCATAGCCATTTAACCTAATTCATAGTTGCGAGTTAAGATAAGGACCAGCCCTGAAAGGGTACAATTTCAAAGTCGTGAAGAAACGTAACCTAATGTGCAATGTGATGTGAGATGAAAACTGGAGTAGCTGAAAGAAAAGACACAGGAAAACGTGCAGACTACTCAAGGAGTTTGACCTCAAGACACTGAATCCATGAGGCAAGAGGATTAAACATTAGCTCAGCATGCTGCCTTCAACTTTAATATTTAATATATAATAATACTTTTAAAGGTTACACCTGTATTGATTGCTACAAAAAAGATAATAGTGAAGTGAATACAATTATTTTAGGATGTTAAATTGTATATCTGAAGAATTTTGCTTATGTTATTTGAATAAACTTCTCTAAAATTTTGATTGATTAACTGAGTGCTGTATATTTCAGTGTGTTGAATACAAGACTAGCAGAATTATAATTAAGTTTTATCTTGTAACACACATGTAAGGCAACATCTGCAATACCATGTGCAATTTCCATATCACAACGAAATGACAATCTTAGATAAGGTCTAAAGTCTATGAGTCAGGGAGCTTGATGAAGCAAACAAATACTAAGGCAGATATGATAAAGGTATTTGTAATTATAGAGGAAATAAGTAAAACAGATGAAGGTTACTCATTTTTTATAGATACAGTAAGATTCTTTCAAAGGACATATGAGAACAGCTACACACTCATTAAAAGTACATTTCGCACAAAGAATGAAATAGTATTTCTTCTATGGATATTTGTAACTGCGCTGAATCAGAGTGTTAGTAATCTGTTAAAAATTAAACCCACTGGGACCTTAAATCTAACCTCAGCTTTTTTGCTAACATTAGAAAATAGTGATTTGACATTTGTTTTATTCTTTTTAAGACTGCCCCTTTACCACAGGCACCAGATAAGCAGATCCATCTGTTCCATACTCTAGATCTTCTTTTTTTCAGGGATGGCCCCAAGGCAGTTGCCAACTTAGGCAGGGCATTTAATTTTTTGCTCATAAAGAGTAATCACTGATTTTGAGATTAAAACAACTAAAACTGACCCTGTCAGAATAGCCAAGGTATTCACAATTACTTACTTTCTACTTTATCAATATATTCCTTCTGCATTTTCCCTTCAATATGAATCAATTGTTTTTCCAGTTTAAAAAAATTGGACTGGTTCTTGTCTTTTGGAACTTTTACTGTTAAAAGACATATGGCCACACTTAACTGACTGACTAATTTAGCTATAATGACTCCCTCAAAACCAATACTGCTGGATCTGTCCTACAGTATATGAGTTTAATTCTTTCTTTTAGTATGTTCCGAAATATCTGATCATGATTTTTTTATGTAATATATGGGACACCACATACATCTTTATTACATAAATGTATCAGGCTGCATGCACAGTGAGGTGGAGAAAGCCACTGGACTGGAAAGCCACACCACACAATTAGGAGTCACATCTGCATCTGCCTAATGTGCTACCCATTTTGATTAGTAGTAGACCTGGTGGTTGTGATTCCAGTGGTCTGTGTTTGATTCCTATTGCTTATAAGATTGGCAGTAGATCCATCTCACAAGCTTAGAGAGCCAGATCTTTCGTTGGGCTAATAGAGTAATTTAATTGAGTGGTAAATAATCCAATGTTCTGGGTTTGCATTTCACCTCTGCCATCTTATACAGTGCAAATAGGGAGCGTGACACGGAACAAATTTCTCATCAGAGACAGGATACAAATTACATCCATCACACCACAGGTCAGAGTAATGGCATCCACGGCCAATCTCAGCACCCGGCAACATTAGTCATAAGGAAGGAACCAACCCTAAAAGAGGTAGCAGTCCAAAGCAGGACAAACCCATGCGCACAAAGTTTTACAAGGCTCATTTAGATTGCCTAATTTATCAAACATTGCATTTTGATGTGGTAGAAAAACTAACTTTCTGGAGAAAAACTCACCATGACATAGGAAAAAGAAGAATTGAAACAAATAGAGGATTCAGAAACTATGAAGTACTAGAGCCAGCCATAACAACGCCCTATAACAGCTTCAGAAAAATGAAAATGGACCTTTGTGCAGCATCATGTTTACTTTCAAGTTTTAACACATTCTACAGCCATCCTGCATTGAATTTCTCATTTATCCACTTTAGTTCTTCACACTAACCTTTAACAGGAAAGCATCCCTCACAGATTAGGAAATAAACAGTATCTCCCTCTCACCACATTTACGAAAAGTATGAGAGTCAAGTATAAATATTTTAAGCCAGGAAAATGTCTGATTTTAGTAGAAACATACTGAACCAAAAAAAACGATAATCATGAAAGATACATTCCTCTGGAAGAATTACAGCTACTGTATAAACACAGAGCTCTTAAGATGAATAGTAAAGAAAGCACTGTATGCCAAAAGTCTTCCTCACTACAAGCACTCTGAACCTGCTTCCACATCAGCTAAAGATGCTATCAGCTGCAAACTCTCATCATGAAGGGAGTGTTATCATACTGGCATAAAATATGACATAAATTATTAGCATTCCTATCATTAAAATAACACCAGATAAAATTCATTAAATGCTGTAACAGAATTTATCCTAGAACTGCTGTAAAGAATAATGTGACCTCATGTGACAAGGAGTGTTAATTCCAAATGTTTTATAACATGAAAACCACATTGGAGGTGTTCACTATTCTCACTAGGTTGTCTGCCACATTTTTGCTAACCTAAGAATGCAGGTTCTACAGTCCACCAACTATATATATATATATATATATATTGTGGAGGACTGCCGCTTCGTGCTCTGGCCCTCACCCCCAGGCCGCCAGGAGGAGCTCTCCCGACAGAAGGATCGTGCCCGAGTTCCAGCAGGGCCTTATGGACTATGTAGTGTTTTTACACAGCCCTGCTGGATACCTTGGGGGCCACCAGGAGTCGCTGTGGGGGGCTTATGGGCTCTTTTGTGCCTTATGACCGGGAGTACGTCCACGGTCATGTGACGGGAAGGAACGACGTGCTCCCGGGTTGAAGTAAAGGACTGATTGCCCTGACCCAGAAGGAATAAGGAACTGTGGACTGTTGGAACAGGAACACCTCTGGATCAGGGGCTATAAAAGGGCGGTGGCTCAGTCCAGACAACGAGCTGTGCTGGGTGGGAGAGGAGCAGAGTGTCTGGGTGAGGAGGAGAGAGAATATTGTGTTTATTTGTTGGTTTAAATATTTATGAGTAGTGTGGAAGGTGCTTGGTGCACTGTGAACCATAACAAAAAGTCTTGGACTTTTACCTGGTGTCTGGAGTTGTACCTGAGGGTTCAAGGGAGCACTAGCGCCCCCTACTGCCACAATATATATACAGTATATTTATATATAGTGGAAGATGACCCGGACACAGACAGGTGGACACGTTCAAATCACCCAACACACGTTTATTATACAATATTTACACTAATAAAGTGCACCACAAACCCCTAAAGTCCCCAAAGTCCAGGCCAACTCCTCAAATGCCTTTTCCTTCTTCAGGACGCCTCCTTGCCTCCTCCAAGACCTTGTCCTTCCTTCTCTCCCGACTCCAGCCATCGAAAGGGAGGGAGGCAGGCCCTTTTTATAGTCATCTGGATGTGCTCCAGGTGCCTCCCAACAATCTTTCACCGGCACTCCCCAGTGTGGCGGAAGTGCCGGCTGCGTATCTGGAAGCACTCCGGGTGTCCCTGATCCTCTTCCCCCCAGCACTTACAGGTGTAGCAGAAGTGCTGAGGTTCATGGCTCCCAAGGCATTGGGGCGCCCCCTGGCCCCCTACAGGTTGAGCTTCAAAGCTCTGTACCCGTGGTCCCCGTAGCCACCAGGGCGATCACCCCCACTTAGCCGGGTCACCCCCCCAGCCACCTGTAACAATATATATATATATATATATGTGTGTGTGTATAGGGTGGTCCAGATCTAATTATGCAATTTTCATTACACTATAACTTATTAAGTTTATTACATAGAAAACCACCCGAAAAATCCCAGACCATCGAAAAGTATGCGAACTGACGACATGAAGAATCGTCTTCGCGCCAAATTGGAATCGTCCCCACATAAAGTAAAGTCATCTAGACGATCTGGATCTGCATAATTAGATCTGGACCACCCTGTATATATATATATATATATATATATATATATATATATATATATATATATATATATATATATATATAAATTTATTTTAAGTATTACATTGCAAATGTAAATTGTTCTATACATTAATTACAATTTACCTTCAACAATGCAGATTGGGAGGAATTTTTGTAGGTTTTTTGTCTGTATGGTTTACCAAAGTTTGACGGAAAAAATGAAAATCTTCTAATTTAATGTAATTATGGGTATAATACTGGACATTTTGTAAATGGAAATTACTATGAAAATAGGACTATAAAACTCCAATTCTGAAAACTGTAAAACCTACATATTAATATTAACATTTGATAAAGAAATTTCGACAGATATAGATCTATCTATCTATCTATCTATCTATCTATCTATCTATCTATCTATCTATCTATCTATCTATCTATCTAAGTTTAAAGAAATATTTCTTTTGACTTGCAGAACAAAGGAACAATAGGGGAATCCTTTGTCAACACTCTGGGTTTGGGGCTGGCAGGAATGCTCAAGGTAGAATTAAAAATCAATCAAGTCCCATCACAATATAATTTATTGCACTGTAAGCTACAAATAATTCATTGTTTACCTCCTTGTCTGAGTGACTAGATTTGAAATGATTTGATATGCGGCCTACGTAATCTAATCTGGAGAGCTTGAAAATGTGATTATACAAAAGTTTATTGAATCATTTAAAAAGCTTAAGCTCTGACCCTCATTTACTGTCTGCATTTTCATGCAGTATTGCCAGGGAGATTTAATTTCAGTAAGATCAGCTGATTGGCAGCTTTGTATCCCAAACTCCACCTCTAGTTAGAGGATATAAAGCACTTTATTTCCAATATTTTTTGTTAGTTGTTAGAATTAATTTCATTTTATACATTAATGTACATTTTTACTCTGAATTCATAGTTTCAATATATACAGTGTTGTGATGTGAAATTTTGTATACAACTTGATAAATATTTTGTATGCCTTTATTTGTAACATAGGCAAAGCAATGTAATATTAGTGTTACATTAGTGAGAAGCATTCATGTTTACCCCCCATTTAGGAATGAGTCTCTTTGAATTTTACGACAGGGTTGGGGAAGTGCCTCATACAAGTTTGGCTAATATTTCTCTGCTAAAATCTCTCAGTCAACCCCCACAGGAAAACCAGGCTGCCTAACTGCCAAGCTTTACCTTAACATACTGTTTTGGGGGCAGGTGTGACGATGTTCTCTGCCCCATTGGTCTGAAGTAAGGCTATTTGAAATTGGCTTGTATCAGAAGCCTTTAAGTACCATGACACCCTATTGGCTCTAGGGGTTGGACAGAAACCATATAAATTTGCTTGAATACCTCACCCTCTCTCTCTTACCAAACTGATGACAGACCATCTCACACCATGAACTGACAAGAACAACACAATGAAGAGCACAGCCATATTGAGACAGGCATGCGGCCTATTCTGAAGAAAGCTGACCACAAATGATGCCTTAACTAAAGATATTTAAAGTAACTACAAGTCTGTGTGCCGCCTGAAACTACACATCACCATTTATCAGGTTGTATGGTTGCCAATATTCAAATGTACTTTGCATATTGTTATTATTTATGAATATTATCAATAATACATTATTTTAAATTGTAACTTAACTCCTGCTTGTGTTTTACTGCACCTAATTGCCTGAGGTTATAAATGCAGAAGGGAAGGTGAGGAGAAGTTATATGGTACAATACCTTATAAACAGTGGTAAGTCTGGGAGATTTGAGGCATTCTGACAAAGGCTACATATTAATAATACTAAAGGAGAAATTAAAAGTAATATATTTCTCTACCAAGACAAAACATACAGTATATGTTAACAGTGTGCACATACTTAAATAATTCCAAATAATTCCAGCCAAGCATGGATAGAATGAGCTACTATGACTTGTAAGGTCAGTTTGAAGGCTTGCACTGTGATAAAGATTTTACCAGTCAGTTTTATGGTGATAAGAGAGACAAATAGGAAAACATTCTCTTAAGATAACGTGGGAGGAAAGCCTCCAGTAAATGGATCACATTTAGTACCGTACACTGTTAAGATTATTGCTCTTTCATCGACAATAAATTGACACTCTTCATTAGTTTTTATTATGAACTGTAAGTCAACTGAAAAAAAGAAAAAGCTTAGAGATTAATGAAAGAATTTTATTTAAACTGGCTATCATCTGAACATCAAAAGTTACCTTTATGTAGTTGATAGATAGATAGATAGATAGATAGATAGATAGATAGATAGATAGATAGATAGATAGATAGATAGATAGATAGATAACACAGCAATCGCTTAGGAAAAAGAAAGCTATAAGACAAAATAGAATATAAAATAGAATAGATACTAAGTTACATAAAGTCAACATTTAATTGTGACAAACACTAAATACACAGCAAAAAATATATACTTTATGTGATATGTTAATGATAAATAAATACCTGTCAAAGTTTGAAGTCACCCAGAAATTTTCATGTTTTTGATTATAGTGAGAATAAAGCAAAATGACCCTTTTATTGGCTAACTAAAATGATTACAGTATGCAAGCTTTCGAGGCAACTCAGAACCCCTTCTTTAGGTAGTTTCTGTATTACATCTTGCCCGAACAAGCAAGAGGGGCGTGAGTTGCCTCGAAAACTTTCATATTGTAATCTTTTTTAATTAGCCAATAAAAGGTGTCATTTGCTTGACTTCTCACTACATTCATAATGGCTAACACGGTACAACACCCTAGTACTACCTGTTTTTGATTGGAATTGATACCTTTTTTTATAATCAAGATACCATTAAATTGATTTAAAAATGAAGGCAAGGCATTACTAGTGTGTAATGGCTATTACTGCTTGAAATGACAGATTTTTTATTTTTTATTCACATATGGCTACAATTCCTCATTTCAGCAGTAATTACTTCAGTGTCCTAATGGTCAACTCCCTTAACTTAGCCTTAATTCGTCATGTTTACATGATAATAGTTTATTAGAGAAATCTTTCTAAATGCATTAGCAAACTAAAACAGCTTTCTCAAGAAACATATCAGTCTATTTTTTTTTTTTTTTGCAGGATAATGGCTGTTCCAAGTATCAGATTGCCAAGAAACTGAAGATTTCATACAAATGTGTTGATTACTGTCTTGAGAGAAGAGAAGGAGCAGAATTTAATCAGAAGGAGAAGAAGGGGAAGGCCCAGATGCCAACTGCTTTAGAGAAGAAGGGCATTGGAGCCTGTAGTTTGAGAAACAAATGCCTTACAGGTCCTTTAAAAGTGCTTATTTAGTTTAAGAACACTTTTAAAAATGTACTGTAAAACATATCTGCCCTTAAGGATTAACAAATAGTAGGAAATGATCAAGACTTTTTACATGGTTGGTATGTATTAGTAGGGTGTTAACCTATTATGGATTCAATGAGAAGTCAAGCAAAATGACACCTTTTATTGGCTAACTAAAACGTTTACAATATGCGAGATTTCGAGGCAACTCAGGGCCCTTCAGGATCTAATACAGAAACTGGAGCTCCCTGTGTTTATATAGACACTAAAACAGATACAACATTGGAAAACCTTTTAAGTTAGACATTTTAAATTTAAAAAATTAATAGGCTAAGATTCATTAAGCAGAAAAAGAGAACAGTGTATAGTCAAGATTATTTGGTAAGATAACTGTCTAACAAAGTCTTTTGAAGTTTTTTATAAGTTTCTGCTTACAATATGGATCTGTAGTCAGGCTATCATTACATGGTGGGTATAAATACAAGTCAGTTGCCACATATTATTTATGCTAGCAGGCTAAATAACTACATTATACAATATAAACTCCTATCTAGTGCAATTGGTCACTACTGATAACTACATTATCTGTATCTGACACAAAATGTATACTTAATAAAGAAGACATTCCAGTCAGAATTAATGTGGACACTGGTCTGAAGTATAATGTAAAAAACATACAGTATACAGTTTAAAAGAAAATATACATGTAATGTACAAATACACATTCTTCTGCTTCTTTATACCAATAGGAATAATAGATTTCACTCCTATAGAGATGATTTTCAGTCAGTAACTTTTGTCAGTTATCTAAGAGTCTACTATATTATCTACTATAATCTGATGTAAACCAGTAACTACATTTCTGGACCTTACAAAAAACAATTTGACTCAAATTTCCATTAAAATGTATGGCTTAGATTTCATCATCAAATGCATTTTAAAGTGTGACGTAATCATTTTTAAGACACTAATTTCAACCATATGTAGGGAGCCACTGTACTCTATTTAGTGTAAACGTATGACAGATTGAAGACAAGCAGCAGAAAATAATCAGCTGTAATTTCATCACTCTGCTTAAAGTGCCTAATCAAAATAACAGCACTGTGTACAACGAATATTATGTCCTCTAAAGGGTAAAATTTACAACTGTGAGAATGCCTGACATCTTCTCAACAAAACTTTTATATACGATGCCATAAAATCTTTTTATCTCACCATCTTAGTGGATTTGGCAGAAAGAAATTTTATATCTACGTTAAGTATAGTCTTGTTGTGGCATGACAAACCAGACAATTTGTAGCTGTTCATATAAAAGCTGCAGCCACTCCAAAGTATAGCATTGCAGACAACTTGTAGAGTGTGGCTAAGGTTATCTCATTTCCTGTGTGTTTTAATTATTTGCTGTAGAATGACTGGAACCATTTTTAATAACAGTATATCATGACCAACTGTCTGGATTCCAACCTGCATTTTAACATATGCTTTGTATGAGTAGCAAAAAAAGCAGAAGCTCTTGGGACCACCTAAGCTAAAAGGATTTTGCTCCACAGACAGCTGCAAAAACCATGTGGTGCTTTACTTCTGACCACAAATTCCAAAAGGCAATGAGCCACAGCCAGCTGCTCAATTCTGCTAAGCCTGTTTGTGAAGTTTAATGCTTACTCCGACTTTGCCAAAAGAACTGCCCACTGCCACCCACTGCAAACAGATCCTAGGCTTACATGTAATGGTTAAGCTTTAATGGCAGGGGTTTGCAATATTTTTGGTGCCTTAAATTAACTGCAAAGATACAAGCATAACATTTCTGAAATGTGAGACAGGGAAGGAAACAATTGATGTAGAGGCTTGAATGCTACCTATAGATCCCCTGGGTAAATATAAGTTCAAGTTTATGATCAAAATACCTATACAAAAAAAAATTATATGAGTGAATCTTGAGAACTGAACAATAAAGTGACCCCAGAATTTATTTGTGGCCTGAAATAAAAAAAAAAATCCTTCTACTCTGAGCAGGAGATGTGAATTAATGAATAATGATACAACGGATCACCAATAATTAAACCAAAACACACAAACAGAAATTCAAACTTGTTGGCAAACAAAGACACACATTAACCAAGAGAAACCAAACTGTTAAACACACCATAAAGTGACTCAAAGAAAATAAAATAAGCATAAATTAAAGATGTGGCATTTACTCATTTGTCTGTCAAAGAGGCGTTGATGTCAACAAAGGGAGCGACAAAAGTAATATAGGACAAAGTGAAACCCAAAAGAGAATAAAGAGCAGTGACAAGAACATAGTGGACAAAACAGTACATACAGTAACCTGACAGTGCCAATAGGATGATTCATATAAGCTTATCATCTGCTACCAGTAAAGTAGGCTAAAGGCTGTACTGTATTCCTATTCAAACAGATTATCAAAAGTGACTAAAAGTGGATCCAGAAGATAGCATCAAACTCTCAACAAGAAATTCTGGATCAAGAAGGAATCCTTGAGACAATTCTTTTATACACTTTTGAGGTGGGATCTGGTGTTAAATTATTCTGCTTTTCCCCAAACCACAAGGAACCACGTGGAGTGAAACCTAGCGTTTTTGAGTTTTGTTTGAATTGTGCTTTTTATTTGTCGCAAAGATGCTTTGAGTTTACATTTCCTCTGTTAGTGATCCAAATTTACAGCTGGCACTAACCTGTGTTGTGAATGACATTCTCATATCCTCTGATGAAGGGAGTTCCATGATAATTATAATGTTAGATTTAAGCACAACATTTGAAACAATTTACCATTCTCTTTTATTACATACGCTGGAAATTAACATTGGTTTAGTTCCTATTTATCCAATCAATTTCAGTACAAGCAGAAATGTGCTGACAGCACTCACTTACACGTTAAATACGGCATCCCGCAGGGCTCAGTGCTGGGATCTTTACTATTTTCACTTGTAACAGACAGCCGGCAGCTCAACCCGGCTGGGATGTCCCAGAAGTGGAAGGATGGGGGAAGGTAGCTTTTTTAGGGCAATGCTTCCCCCAAGGCGCTAAACGGCAGCTTCCCTGCTTTGCAACAGTGCCCTGGATTCCCACAGGGCACCATGAGACTTGTAGTTCGGTATCTCAGCCCTATTGGGTGCCGTGCGTGCCGCCAGGGAGTGCTGTGAATGAACCAGGGGACATGAGCTCTCCTGACCCAGAAGTGCTGGCAGGTCATGTGGACGGAAGAGCTAAAGCACTTCCGGGTTGGACAATATATAAAGGACCACCATAAGCACAGTCAGCGAGCCAGAGTTAGGTGGAAGGTGGACAAAGCTTGCTGGGAGGTGTAGCTAAAAAACAAAACAAAAAAAAAAAGCTGTCGTCTGTTACACACTTTAAATGTTTCCATTGGCATTATCATTGAAAAGCATAACTTTAATGTTCAGTTGTATGCAGACAATACCCAACTATACATTTCTTTTAGACCAAGTAACATTTTCTCGAATGGTATCCTCAATTAGTTGTGTCATTGAGTTAAAGGAGTAGATGAATAAGAGCTATTTGTCTCTGAATACAGAAAAAAAACATAAATGTTACTGGGTGTAATGAGGCAGATTGCAACAATATTCTGTCACTTTCTAGCTCATTTGGAATCACCATTACATTTAATGAATCAGCATGAAATTCATGTAATTTAAAACACACATTATAAAACTATTCAAAACATGTTGTTTTCTATCTTAAATGTTGAAAAAATTAAGAAATGTACAGGACACTGAGAAATTATTTCATGTATTTATTTCTAGTAGGACTGACTACTGGCTGTTTAAACTGTTCTTTATGCAGCTTATTGCTAATTCATAGTGCTGCTGCAAGGATTATTCCATGAACGAGAAAGTACAAATATATAACTCCAGTTCTCAAGTCCTTACACTGGCTCCCAGTTAAGCTTAGCGCTGACATCCTCTTTTTGCAAATAAAGCTTTAAATAGCTGAATTTTACAAATTAGAATGAACTTTCAAATCTCAAAGATCTGAGAAAGAACAAAATAACACTGGGAAGTTGAACTTTTAGCTAAAGGGCCCCAAAGGTGTGGAATAATCTGCCTGCTAATATAAGAGATGTCCCTTCAGTCTCAGCCTTTAAATCCCAGGTGAAAACTCAATACTTCAGTTTTGCATACCCTGACTAGAGCTGCTGATTAGCAGTGCGTACTGCATTCCTGTTTGTTAGTTATTTGTACAGAAACATAAGTACTACAGTATTCATAAACTGTTATTAACACTTCACTATTCTGTTTCTCTTCTCAGCATCCTTATGTGGCACTTGGTGCCACTACTCTACTGTCAGGATGACAGGATAATTGAGCATTAAAATCATTGGATCGTAAGATTTATTAGATTGTGGCCCTCTACCATAAAATTAATAGGATGGACAACTAGTTGGCTGAGCTCTCCAGGACTGTGACTTTGTCTTTGATTGTCTCTCTCACAATTGATTGTGGCTCCCCGATAGTGCTGTTTTCTCCAAGAAGCTTTAATTTTCCTCTTCTCTGTTGTCAACTGGCCATAGTTCAACAATTAATTAATGGACAGGTATTGCTGGTTTGCATGTATGTTAATCAGTTTCTACTTTGTTTTAACAAATCTGTGTCTCTGTGTACTTATTCTTTATACAATAATTTGGCAAATGAATACTTGCTTTTCGCAGTCCACTGTGGCAACCCCTAACGGGAGCAGCCGAAAAAAGAAGAAGAATACTTGCTTTTTGCTTGTGACCTTGTCATAGTGCTCTGCACCTGCACTCAGAACAGTGCTATTCAACAATAAACCAATTTAAATTAATTTGAACAGACTTATGTGTGCTGGCCAATCAGTACCATTAAAAAGGCTATAACAATGTTATATTCAGTGATTGGTTGCAGGCTTTGTTGTTATGCTGATGTCAAATGAGCTCCATAGTTCTTGCTTTTGCTATGTGAATTTGTTTTGTGTAAATTTAAGCAAAAAGTGTACTGGATTAAAAACACATATTGATGGAGTTCTAGTAAATTTTGAAACTTTGATACAGAACAAAGTGCTGGATGGAAGTGAACATCAAAGAAACTGATGTCTCATGCAGTGTAAATAACAGGAAAAATAAATGTAAACAATGTAAAAAAAAAAAAAAGAAAAAACTTTGAACTGAAGCAATTTACCATATGGATACGTTCAGAAATGGACATTGCTCATGTTTGAGTAAGAGACCCCTGCATGTTAAAACACAGGGAATCAGAGTGTTGGCTTCATTCAGGTTTCTGGTTTTAGTTCTTGGTTCTAAAAGTAACATGGCATTAGATATACTGCCATCTTTGATGAACAAGCAGAATAAAATTCTAGAAATGTAGCACTTCACACCACCATTTACGGGACAGAGTACTGTATAGCTGCTTATCTTCTTCTTGTTTTAAATATTTTGTGTTGCGGTAAACTGTCATGTTCTGAGCATGTATGTGCACCATTAATCTATGATTACGCATAGCACAACTTTTTCAGATTGCATTCACTAGCTGATGTGTCACCGTCTTACACTATCAAATACTTGGTTGTGAACAATAATATAAACAACAACTGATGCAATAGGGAGCACCCAGCAATGGTCTCACCAAACAAGCAGAAATGCTCTCTGCACAGGATGATTATTTGTTATGTTGATATACAGTATAAAGGGGCTTTAAAAAGGCACACATACAGGGTAGTTTACTCAATTATGCCTGCGTTTTTTATCAAGAAGAAGTTAAAAGTTGGCTAATTCTTAGTTGTCTATGAGAAGAAATAAGAGATTTAAAATTTTAGGCCATTAAAAATAATAGTATTTTACAATGACAGTCTATCATAGGCAATTATCAAAAGTGTGGAGCTATAAGAGTGGATGAGCAACATTTCCGATTACTCTCAAAGACCATTAAAAGCTCATCATTGTCATCATTGTACTTATTAAATGTAATGCTGTTAACCCCGAGATGCTAGGGTTGACAAGGTCTACTGCCTCCCTTCTGTGTAATCTGCAGTGATTCTATGACTCACCTACTGCATATTAATGACATGCCTGCAAAAAGCAGACGTTAATTGTAGACATTACTAAATGTACTGGAAACAATTATGGAAGGAGACAAAATCCTAGTTATATAAAGGAAAGAAAACACTAGGAAACGCTCCATGAATTACAAGAACTCTTCGTGGCTATTGCAGCTATTAGAAGAAGCCATGCTCATAAAATGCCTATTGGGGTGCTGACAATCATTTTACTAATTTATTCCTGTTCTAAATAACATTGAGGCTAATGGCTTTCTGATAGTACAGGGTGATTCAAACAGAATGGAATACTTTCAAAAATATATTACTTGTGAACTACAGTAAGTGCCATACGAATGTGTAGTCTAAGCCAAAATTGTAGCCTCGTAATGGTAGCCTTACGAATGCTTTACACACGTGGACAAATTTGTTGCTACCCATTCATGAAAAAAATGAACCCACAATTGCTTCTGAAATAACTTGAAACTAGCAACATTATTTGTCAATCATCATTGTTTATTTCATATTTAACAAAATACTTCAGAATTTTGAATCAACAGAATATTCAAATAATACCACAAATTAAATTGGCATGGACAAAAATAACAGGACTCTTAATCTCATATATTGTTGAAAAATCTTTAAAGGCAATTGCTGGAAAGAAGTGATTCCTGGAGCTCTCAGTGAGACTATCAACAGGTAGTTTAGTCCACTCTTCCTGAGCAAATTTCTCAAGCTGTGTCAGGTTTGAAGGATGCCTTCTCCAGACTGCATATTTCAGTTCTTTCCATAGATAAGATTCAGATTCCATCATCGAAGGCCACTTCAGAATAGTTCAATGTTTTGTTCTTAGTCATTCTTGGGTGCTTTTAGCTGTGCGTTTTGGGTCATTATCCTGTTGCAGGATCCATAAACGGTGACTGAGATGGAGCTTTCTGATTCTGGGCAGAAAGTTTTGCTCCAGAATCTCTTAAAAGTCTTGAGATTACATTGTTCCATGCACAGACTCAAGGCACCCCAAGCCAAGCAGCAAAGCAGCCTCAAAACATAACCAGGCCTCCTCTATGTTTTTCAGTACGTATGGTGTTCTTTTCTTTGAAAGCTTTATTTATATTTTTTATCTATGGACATTGAGTTGGTGTGACTTGCCAAAAAGCTCCAGTTTTTGTCATCTGTCCAAAGGAAATTCTCCTTTTTTTTTTGGTTAGTCAATATGAATTTTAGAAAATTCCAGTCCTCCTAGGTGTCCTTCCATTGAGCCTACTGCCACTTAAAAAGCGGCAGATGGTGTGATCAGACACTGAAGGACCTTGAAGTTGGAGCTCAGCTTGAATCTCTTTGGAAGTTGTCCTTGGCTTTATGTCTACCATTCTCACTGTCTTTCTGCCCATTCTGGGATTGCTTTTCTTCGTATCCCTGCATCCAGGGAGGTTGGCTACAGACCCTATTTGCAATTGTTGTCACAGAAACATCAAACTGACCTGGAGATGGTCTTACAGCCTTTGCTTTTAACATGCTTGTCTATAATTTTCCTTTTGATCTCCTCAGGCAACTTTCTCCTTTGCTTTCTCTGGTCCATGTTCAGTGTGAGACACACGATGACACCAAACAGCAGAGTGACTACATTTCTCTACTCCGATAGGCTGAATAACTGATTGCACACTTGAAGACGTAATTAAAGAAAACAGCTAGTTTGAAAAATTATTCTAATCCAATTATTTATGATCTTTTCTAGGGGTACCAACAAATGTGGCCAGGCCATTTTAGAATATATTTGTAGAATAAACAATACTTGATCGCTTTTCACAGCTGCTTTGCTTTACTCAATGACAAATCAAAGGCATGCAAGTATTCCTGGGACAACTGCTTTTCATGAAATCACTTTTCGGGAGGCATACAGTACTTTCTCAATCCACTGTTTGGGTACAAATTTGTCTGCATTTGTATATGAAGCCCTTATGATAAATGGCATTTCAGTCCGCTACTCCCAGTCCCTTTGTAGAATATCACGGTTGACGGTTGACATGGCAGCTATGATAAATTCCTTCATTTCCAAGACCGGTAAAAAATGAACAGTAACTTAATTTAATATATACTACACACTCATATACTTACTTATTGAGTAATATATTTTTGAAAGTGTTAATTGTTTTAATCACCTTGTCACCAATTTAAAAAAATTCTTAATTGATAGTGTTACCAAAGACAGTTATTAACATTATGGCCCTTTACAAAACTCTAAAGAAGGAAGCTGAATTAGTGTTGCACACAGAACAATTGGTCAAGAAAGCAATTTTTTGGAAGTTTAAAAATTTTATAATACTGTGTTCTTAAAAAAGGAAAAGTTAATATTTGCTAAACAGCAACAAGGTCTAAAGTGCAATGTGAAACAATGCAGAAGATGTTAGGTTCACGGGTGGCTTATAATGCAATGAATAAATTCAATCAAATATTGGAATTGCTTTAACCAGAAATAAATGCCTTTTTAACCAAGAGTATATAAAATGAAAAAAAAAATATGCATGCTTAATTTTTCTTTTTTTATTAAAATTTCTTTTTTACATGCTAAAACTTGTCACTTATTACATGATTTATAATGTTTACCACCATGGATTATATGAAGATGCTGGAGTACTGATCATTTATCATCTATTGTAATTGAAATGGTTACTGCTAATTGAAAGAAAGTGGTGCATGATTTAGATTTATGCTTTGAGTCTGTGTCTTTGAATATGACATTACAAAAAATATTAAAAAATTGTCAAGAATTTCTCCATGGAGTCATGACTAATTCAAGGCCACCGTCTAGGGGTCTGCAATTAGATGGTTAAGTTCAAGCCTATTCGGGAATCAGAGCTTGAAATATTTCATTAAGAGCTACAGCGAGTCTTCCTTTGCTTAGATTTCATTTGTATTCTGTTCTTCTCTGCTACAATAATTAGCAGATAGTTGAAAATGTCACTGTTTGTGAGCAATTTCTTATACAGGCCAAGTATTTCAAACCCAATTTGAAAAGATCTGAAGAATTTTATCCATTCCTGACTGCGTATTAATTCACTGATAAGAAAAACAAGTGGTTTAAGTAAATACCCTTTAATCAAAAATAACAAATCCTCCCTGCTGAATAAAAACAAAAATCTATTTTGACACATTTTTTTCTCTTTTTAAAGTATGCATGACATACAGTACCCCTTACTTGATTAGATGAATATAAATTAAAGTTAATGCCAATATTGACAGTGGCTTACATTCTTAATCCATGGGTTCTGTGTTCAGTAGGTCAGAACAACGGTGTACAGTTCAGAATGGTTGAGTTAAAATATGCACCTCACCTACTAAAGGTGGAGAGTTCTGAGCAGCAAGTGTTTATGTGAAAAAGACTAGGTCGCTGAAGTGATATTGACTATCCTGAGTAATCTGGCAGTACAGAGTAACTGCCAGTTTGAGTTAAATAGTTAAAAAAACTTATAGCATCACATATTATAATGGAAAATATGGGGCCACTAGAGGAACCAATAAGAAAATGCAGATTCGTCACATGGAGAAAAAAGTAATGGGAATGCTTGAGCTGGCTACCTGAATTGAGAAACAACTTACCCTCCCCATAAGTTAATAAAGAACAGGAAAGTAGTTATGGGATTTTGATATACTATACAAGGGCCCAACAGAGTAGGATTCCTTCATGTAGTAACGGGATTTGAACCGACAACCTTTCCAATGCCAGTGTAGATCCTTAGCATAATTATTTACAACTCTATTTATTTACTAGTACACAAAGTGACATATATAGTCAGACGTGATGGGCCCGTGCCCAACTCTAAATCTTAGTTAAACATAAGGAGATCAAAATATCTCTTAACACAACAGGTATGTGCTATCTGACTCTAGTTTTCTGAAGAATTTAATGCAACATAATGGTATATGTCACACTGTGCCACCACCATCTAACATGGCAAACATAAAACTGCTAAGTCTTATTTGAGTCACGTCAAATAATTATTTTGTGACTTGTTCTCAGCAAGGTACTTTCAATCACCCTTCTATTTTCTGTACCGCTCCTTTCTATTAGAGCCTGACTCCATCATGGAAGCTCTAGATCAGACACCAGGGCACCTTCATTGTCAGTGTATAGATCTCTATTAACCTAACACTCACAAATCTTTAGTAAATAGGAAGAACTCTAAATCTATGTAATAAGTGTAAAAATATGTAAAAAGGTAAAGACCGATTCATGTTGAACCCAGAAAAATCTGAGTTGTAGGCTGTAAGTGTTGCACCTTGCTGCCCCATGAAAAGAACACCTCAAGAAAAAAAAATCTTTAAGCAAATCTAAATCACCAAGGAAGTTAAACTCTTTCCATTGGATGAGAAAGCCAGTCCACTGCAGATCACATTCATAAATATACTTGCCAATTTAATATCACCAATCAAGCTAACAGGCATGTCTTTAGGCAAAGGGATAGGTAATCATTAGTATCCGGAGAAAATCCACTTGGATATGGGGAGAATATGCAAACTCCACATTAACAATGCCTGGAACCCTGGACTCTGAAGCTACATAGGCACTGGTGCTAGTTTTAAGGTTACAAAATTAATTTTAAAGAATCTGATAAAATGTATTAAATCGTTTGTGCCATTTTTACTCTAAGCTCCTTCAAGTAGCCTCTTTTGATGGTAAACCAATAGCTCACATAGCATTCAACATATTACACACAAGCTATTGCATCTGCTTAGCTTTGGTGCTGTTTCTGCTCAATTTCCTCAAGATGTGCTTATGAAGACAATAATTTTATTGTTGCTATTGTTAACGTAATTTCATTGTTTAAACTACATGCCAGCTTTCTCATACTCTCCGCCACCTGCTTGTCCAGCTGCATGTATCTCTCACGTTTTATTGGTAAAGGACAATTACTATGATAGACTTTAGACTAAATGCTCAGCTTAACTGCTCGTGTGGAAATGTGGAGATGATTCAGCACTTGTAATTCTAACAGGCTGACACAGTAACATAGAAGTCAGTGTGTAAACTTGAATGGTCAGGTTAAGAAAAAGGATAGCTGTTTCTTTATTAATAACCTATTCTTATATTCATCATCAGGTTACGGTTTTATTTTCTGAATACTAACTGATTGATCTTACCAGTATCTACCAGTGCATCATTGCTTTTTAGGCTGGGAATTTGGGAGTTGCTGAAAGCACTAGAATCCTGTTCTAATGGCTCAATAGCTGGGTTCAGCTCTATGCTCTCTTTTGAATTCAGAGGCCTCTTAAATCTGAACCGTCAACAGTTATGTACTGAGATGAGCTGGGCAAATGAGAACACACAAAACGGGTAGGTGAAAAAAGTGTCTAGTGCTTTTATTACAATCCTTCAAAAACAAACCAGAGTTCAAAAGGTGTATTGATTCAAATCTTTAATAAATAATCCATAAAATCCATAGTGCTGAATGAGGGTTAAAATGAATTCAATAAATATTCCATAAATATTCCTTTTTAAAAAAACTTGAGCTCCAATGCTTCCTTCCAAAAAGTCAATGTCTCCACGGCTTATCCTCTACAGATCCTGCACCAATAGGTTCAATCAACCATCAGCTCCTGGCTCGGTTCTCCATTGCCAGGCCTTAGGCATCCCTGGGGTAATGCACCGAGTCACACACACTTCTCCCGCCGCCAGTCTTTCGGTGTCCACAGGAAACACTGCATAATGGGTCGCTCCTACTCTCCTGAACTGATCAATAGGAGTGCCGCTCTTCAGTCCCAGGCTACTTGCCCTGAGGCTTGTTACCGAACATATGCCTTTCGCTCATCTTTACCAGCTCTCCTCTCCCACTCCTGCTTTTCGCTCTTTCTTTGTTTTCCTTCATGTCAACCAACAATCTGACCTTGTTGCTCTCATTTCACTTATTTCCCTTCTCTTTCTGTTTCTGTCTCCATCTGCCTTGCAAGCTCCTTTTATATCAGCTTGACTGGCCGCAGCCATGACCCTCTGCCCACCCTGAGGCGTGAATGCGAAACCCAACTGACCTGCTTGCTTTTGGACGTGAATATACGATCAGCCAAGCACTTAAATCAACACCGGACCAACACTATTAGGCACATACAGTACTTGTGTCCATTCTGAGCCTGCATGCTCTTGGGACATGAATAATTATTCAAATTCTGCTCTATGCCATGGACCAATTATCACAAAGGGTTAACAATGAACCACCAAATTCCATCCTGTACACCTGCCTTAGTGATGCTCTATCACCAATAGGCATAAAAAAATGAAGTATACTGCATATACATTCCAAAGAAGTCTGTCATTGCTGGCTGGCATTTTAATTTAAGGTGGACTCTATTAGTAGGCTTTGTTATTTTGATATAAAATGAACTGGATAACAAGGTTAAAAAATGAGTGACTGATTACTTCAGTTATATCAACCTATGCATTATCAGACCTTCTTAATCTAGTTCAAGGTTTCAAGGGATGAAGCCATTCTAGTAACAACTGGCTGTCTTAACATATGCAAAAATGTAGCATTAGGGAAGGAGATGGAGTTACGATGAACCCACGTCATGCCTAAAGAAGGGTAGTGGAATGAACAAACTTCAGTATCTCAAAGTGTGAGATTATTGTTGAGTGCTGACTACACTGAGAAAACTGTCAGAGACTGACACTTCAGACTAGCTGCTCTGAATTCAACATAAAATAGCGTGCAACCTAGTCTAAGGTCGAAAAAAATAAAGACACCGGAAAAGAATAGCAAGCAATCAAAGTAAATCCCAGCACCATGATTTGAGCTGCCAAAGGACAAAATATTTACTTAATTTATTTTTCTCCCCCCATCACTGAGATAAAAATCCAATCCTACTTCTAACTACTCTGTAGAAGCTGGCAAGAATAGAACAGGCAGACAACTGGCAGAAAACACCTCCTTTTGATCAATAAAAAGCATCAGCAGAGGTGAGGCAGTCTTTTTGTAACCAAGTGTATTTTCTTGATCTATTTTTTTTTGTTCTGCTGCCCGTCTTTGTCCAAATGTGAGAGAGTTCGGCATTGCTGATTACAAGCAGGTTCGGCAATTACTCTGTGATAACGTTTCATTTGGTGGTTTTGTTAACATGACATCTTTTTGTTTTCCATATAATAGAAGAGACCTGCTAGTTGTGGTCATCAGGCTGCCAGTCTCAAATTTGTTTCTGTTTACTTAGTCAAACATGCAACCCTATACAATTAAAACAAGGTTATCAAATACAACAAACTGGCATTTAGTTGTTTTTTTGTGATCATATTTTTACAAATTTAGAGCAAATTAAGAGAAAAAAAATGGAAACTCTTCTGCAAATGCTAGAAAACAATTGTATCACATATGAACATATGATGTTTTTGTTATGTTGTAGCTGGCATAAAGATCTTTTAAAACAAATGATAATCATATTAATACTTTATGCAACTTTATCACACTGGCTGTTAACAAATGGCTAGAAGTGGAAGAAAAAAAAATGGTGTACACTATATAGGAAGGTTAGTAATGATGGGAGGGTGGGAACTGGTGATACTTGATTTCTACTATATAAATGACTTTCATTGAGAACATACCCTGATGGACTAAGTGAACGCCTGTGAATCTAATGGGATTTTTTTTATTGCAAAATAATTTTAACAAACTTAATAATTGTTATTTTAGAATATATCAGAAGGGTACTACTCAGATACTTTGCCCCCAAATAGGGGTGGCACAGATACAGTGAACTATAAGAGGGTTTAAACTATACATTTAAAATGGAAAATCAATTAAAAGCATAAGGCAAGGAAGTAAACAGTCACCAGCAAGGCTTAAATGCCATCAATATTTATAATACAATGCAAAAGTAGGGTTTAAATTGTGAATCCAATTTTCAAATTGGTTTAATCCATTTCAGGGAAATAAGGGTCGAGAGCCCATCAGAACAGTACTGAAGTCAGAAAGGAATCAGAAGAACACCATTTCACACTGACACGTGCCAGCATCCATAAAGGGACAGTTCAGAAGATTACATGAACCCACATTGATACCACGAGAATGTTTAAACCCCTCACAGGCAATGTCCAGGCTGGGAGTCAGACTATGTTCATACCAAGTTACTGTAATAACAGAAAACTCACTGTATATACAATTTTATGTGCATTATTCACAACTATAATAATAAGATCAACTGTGAACTGGATTAATTGAGTTCAAGAAAGTTATAATAACAATTTTGGATGATTATAACAAACGGAGACATTAATTAGAACTGGGATTGAGCAAATTATAAATAGAGGTGTTTGGCTACCAATCTGTCTATTGTATGTTCATACGAGTTGCTGTTATTGAGAATACACAGTATCTAGTAGTGGTAATATAGTCATGAATACAGAGTATAGTGAAATTCTTACTTGCACATTCAACCAACATGCAATATGTTATCACTGCTGAAACAAAAGTACCAAAGATAAAGAAATTGCAAATGTACTGTATAATAGAACTTCTAGCACATGGCAGAAAGCTATATTTGATAACTTTGATGGACCCTCTAAATACTCAAATTATTAGCATTTTAGTATATAATCATACATATCCTATACCTTTTTATGTTATGCATTTGGCCTCTGATCCCATTTGTCACATGTGACACTTAAATGCCCTATGCACATTTCTTCATATGTTAACTATATTAACATTCCCTTTTTTTTCTCCTTCTCTTGGACTTTTTCTTTTCTTTCATCCAGCAGAGGTTATTTTTCTGAGTACAGTATTGCAAAATTATCTCTAGCTTCTTTCTGGAAATCTCATGATTCTCTCTCTCTATAAATTTCTGGAAATCCTCTGTCTTTAACCTGGTTTGATTTGAACGTTCTGCAGCATGGACACATTGGATTGTTTGGATACAATAATACAAAAAAAGCACCCTACTATGCATTTGGTTCAGAGATGATTACTCTTATTATAATGTGCTCAAATTCCTCAGCATAAGGTAGCTTTAAAAACATATGGATAAGTGGAAGCAGTAAAAGAAAAAGTAAAATGAAATAGAAATTGTATGGGAAAATAACATACTGTAGTGGTGGTGCCATGCAGAAAGATAGTGTCATGTTTTATCTAGTGTTTTTTCTCTGGGCTATGTATTGTAGCTTCCCAGCTCACCAATTACTTAACGTCTAATAATTTGATGGAACCCTTTCAATCTGGTTTCAGGGTGCGGCACAACTGTGAAACTGCTGTGCTACTGGTAATCAATGATCTTATGGCAGCAGACTCTGGACAAACCAGCATATTAATTCTATTAGACCTCCGTGCAGCATTTGACACTCAGGTCAGATATGACATTCTACTGTCCAGAATGGAGAACATGCTGGGTATCTCTGGCACTGGCCCCAGTGGTTCAAGTCCTATCTGACTGATAGGCAAGAGTTTATTAGTCTTGGCAACAGCAGATCCAGCTCGGCGCCAGTCACACAAGGAGTTCCTCAGGGCTCTGTCCTCAGCCCTCTTCTCTTCTGTATTTATATGCTTCCCTTTGGCCATATTATTCATAGCTATGGACTGGGCTATCATTTTTATGCAGACGATACTCAGCTCTACTTCAATGTTAAAAGTGGAACTTCATCAGAGCTTTCTCAGCTCACAACCTGCCTTAGTGAAATTAAAACCTGGATGGAGCAGAACTCTTTAAAATTAAACTGCAACAAAACTGAACTCCTGCAAATTGGGACTAAAATGCAACTTAATAAAATGAGCTCCTTCCCAGTCAGTCTTGGTGGTGATCTCATCAGACCTGCCTCTACTGCAAAGAATCTTTGTGACATTTTTGATTCCTCCCTTTCTTACTCCACCCACATAAATCACATTAAGAAACTTTCTTACTTTCACCTCCGTAACATATCACATATTTGCTCCTTCCTCTCCTTTTCTAACACTGAGAAACTTGTACATGCTTTTATCATATCCTGTGTCAATTATTGTAATTCCCTACTGGCTGGTGCCCCTTCTAATTTTATATCACAGCTCAACTTATTCAAAACTCGGCTGCAAGAGTCCTTAATCGAACCAGCAGCAGCGAGCACATCACACCCATCCTGCTCCGTCTTCACTGGCTCCGTGTGTCTTACAAAATCAAATATAAAATCCTACTAATAACCTACAAAGCCTTAAATAACTTCGCGCCAAACTACATCAGTGACCTTCTCCATCACTATGTGCCTGCCCGTCCACTAAGGTCCTCTGATTCTGGCAATCTTGTTGTGCCCCACACTAATCTACACTCCATGGGTGACAGGGCCTTCAGCTGTATAGCGCCCAGACTCTGGAATGACCTACCCGTATTTATTTAGATTAGCTGACTCCATAATTTTTTTTAAAAAACAACTCAAAACTCATCTGTTCAGGAAGGCTTTTAGCTCTACTTGATTTCATTCCCTTTCTCTCAGTTTACCTCTCTGTCAAGATGTTCATGTAACCTGTGTGTGTGTGCTAGACCATCAATTATGTTGTCTGTTAGGCTTTTTTTTCTCTGAATTTACTATCTTACTCTTCTTTATTTATTTATTTGGTTTAATACAATGCTATACTGTATACTGTATATCCTGCCGTTCTTTCTTAAACTCTGTGCCTTGAGCATGGAAAAGGCTCTATATAAATAAAATGTGTTATTATTATTAATCTGCATATCTTTGGACTGTGGGAGGAAACCGAAGAACCCGGAGGAAACCCATACAGACATGGAGAGAACATGCAAACTCCTGGGAAGCGAACTCAGGTCTCCTTATTGCAAGGCAGCAGGGCTACCACTGCGCCACCGTTCATTGCAGGACATCTTTTGATATTTTGTAACATTTAAAAGCCTGCTCTCCAATGTTTGGGTCTGCCTGTAGAGTTGCAAGGCCAGTCTGCCTAAGGTGAGGCCCACTCTAGGCAATCTTGGGAAGGCTATAGCCTACTTTTTTGGGTCATTTAGAGGCTTTATGCCATTTCACCATTTCTGTGTACTTTTCGTTATATGAGGTGGGAACTAAGTGAGATTCCACAATAAAACATCTGGCATAGTCAGCAGGATTTGTACTGTGGATCGGTAGAATGTAGTGGCAGTGTTGCACAAGAAAGGAGGGGGTGGAATGAGAGAGAGAGAGCTCAGATGATGTCTCCAGCAAGTGCTCCTCTTGCAGTGCTTACAGGCACTCTCTGCAAACCTGAGAATGGAAATGCTATTGCTCTCGCTTTGGTGAAACTGCTTCTAAGGGCCTTTATAATTCAGATGTTATGGGATGACCTCTGGCTGTTACCACAGGGCCAAAAGTGCAACCTGGGAAGGACTGTGGTGTGATTCTATTACAAAACACGCACATTGATAAAAAATAAGCAAACACGGTAAAGGATTATTTTATTATTTGTAAGTTTTTGATCATTTAAGAGGTTAGTTCAATGCAAAAATCCAAAAATTTTCTTCAAATTATGTAATTTCAACACTACCAAGCTCAAAGGTATATTAATGTAAAAGAAATATTTTAACGTACATTTTGTGGACAATATTTATTCCAAAACCCTCAAAAAAAACCCTACTCATTATTAACAGAAAATGTCAAAGTCCCAAATGCTAAATTCATTATACACTGTGTGCATACAGCAATATGCCCAAAAATCTTGCAATATAATGCAAAATACGTATATGGAGTTCAAAGGTAAGTTTTTAAGATTATTTTTGAAATATGATTAAACTACATCCATCCATCCATCCTCTTCCGCTTATCCGAGGTCGGGTCGCGGGGGCAGCAGCTTAAGCAGAGAGGCCCAGACTTCCCTCTCCCGCCACTTCTTCCAGCTCTTCGGGAGAATCCCAAAGGCGTTCCCAGGCCAGCCGGGAGACATAGTCCCTCCAGCGTGTCCTGGGTCTTCCCCGGGGCCTTCTCCCGGTTGGGCGTGCCGAGAACACCTCGCCAGGGAGACGTCCAGGAGGCATCCTGATCAGATGCCCGAGCCACCTCATCTGACTCCTCTCGATGCGGAGGAGCAGCGGCTCTACTCTGAGCCCCTCCCGGATGACTGAGCTTCTCACCCTATCTTTAAGGGAAAGCCCAGACACCCTGCGGAGGAAACTCATTTCAGCCGCTTGTATTCGCGATCTCGTTCTTTCGGTCACTACCCATAGCTCATGACCATAGGTGAGGGTAGGAGCGTAGATCGACTGGTAAATTGAGAGCTTTGCCTTACGGCTCAGCTCCTTTTTCACCACGACAGACCGATGCAGAGCCGCATCACTGCGGATGCCGACCGATCCGCCTGTCGATCTCACGCTCCATTCTTCCCTCACTCGTGAACAAGACCCCGAGATACTTGAACTCCTCCACTTGGGGCAGGATCTCTCCCCCAACCCTGAGAGGGCTCTCCACCCTTTTCCGGCTGAGGACCATGCTCTCGGATTTGGAGGTGCTGATTCTCATCCCCGCCGCTTCACACTCAGCTGCGAACACATCCAGAGAGCTGAAGATCACGGCCTGATGAAGCAAACAGGACAACATCATCTGCAAAAGCAGTGACCCAATCCTGAGTCCACCAAACGGACCCCTTCAACACCCTGGCTGCGCCTAGAAATTCTGTCCATAAAAGTTATGAACAGAATCGGTGACAAAGGGCAGCCCTGGCGGAGTCCAACTCTCACTGGAAGCGGGCTCGACTTACTGCGGCAATGCGGACCAAGCTCTGACACGGTTGTACAGAGACCGAACAGCTCTTATCAGGGGTCCGGTACCCCATACTCCCGAGCACCCCCACAGGATTCCCGAGGGACACGGTCGAATGCCTTTTCCAAGTCCACAAAACACATGTAGACCGGTCGGGCAAACTCCCATGCACCCTCCAGGACTCTGCTAAGGGTGAAGAGCTGGTCCACTGTTCGCGACCAGGACAAAACCACACTGTTCCTCCTGAATCCGAGGTTGACTATCCGGCGGACCCTCCTCTCCAGAACCCCCGAATAGACTTTTCCAGGGAGGCTGAGGAGTGTGATCCCTCTATAGTTGGAACACACCCTCCGGTCCCCTTTTAAAGAGGGGGACCACCACCCCGGTCTGCCAATCCAGAGGCACTGTCCCCGATGTCCATGCGATGTTGCAGAGACGTGTCAACCAAGACAGTCCTACAACATCCAGAGCCTTAAGGAACTCGGTATCTCATCCACCCCCGGGGCCCTGCCACCAAGGAGTTTTTTGACCACCTCGGTGACTTCAGTCCCAGAGATGGGAGAGCCCACCTCAGAGTCCCCAGGCTCTGCTTCCTCGTTGGAAGGCATGTTAGTGGGATTGAGGAGGTCTTCGAAGTACTCCTCCCACCGACCCACAACGTCCAGAGTCGAGGTCAGCAGCGCACCATCCCCACCATATACGGTGTTGACACTGCACTGCTTCCCCTCCTGAGGCGCCGGACGGTGGACCAGAATCTCCTCGAAGCCGTCCGAAAGTCGTTCTCCATGGCCTCTCCAAACTCCTCCCATGCCCAAGTTTTGCCTCAGCAACAACCAAGCCCGTTCCGCTTGGCCTGCCGGTACCTATCAGCTGCCTCCAGAGACCCACAGGACAAAAAAGTCCTATAGGACTCCTTCTTCAGCTTGACGGCATCCCTCACCGCCGGTGTCCACCAACAGGTTCGGGGAATGCCGCCATGACAGGCACCGACCACCTTGCAGCCACAGCTCCGGTCAGCCGCCTCAACAATAGAGGCACGGAACATGGCCCATTAAACTACATTTCCCTTAATGTAGTGTAACAAACATATTTAGAAATACATTGTGTATAAGACATGCAATATACTGTGTGTTCAGTTCTATATTTCTGAAAGATCTTACACGGCTTATGTTTTTACGTGGAAAAAATAAACACAGGCTTCCCAATCAGTCCAATATTTTGATGTCAGCACATGTAGGATATATTCCACTCTGAAATGTGTACTGTAAGGTTGACATTTTTTGACATTTCAAGCAAAATTGTTTACAAAAGTTACCAATTTGTTAATTGTATATCTATTCAATATTAGTTTCTAGAGACGAGTAAATTTATAGTCAGACGTAGATTTTTATTTAATATTTTATTTATTTTAAAGTCTACTCTCTATATATAAAATCCTAAGCCTAAAATTGCAACGATTTTATGTCACGTTTTTTGTCACGCTTTAAATCGTGCTTTTTTAAGAAACTACATACATTATATATGTTTGGTATCATTCTTTTCCGGATTTATCGAACTTTAATGTCATGTTGTTAGACTTTCAGATTCTTATTCCATTTTTAAATTATAAACTACAAAATATATAGAACTCACGTCCCGTAAGACAAGAATTTGTACCAAGAGATTTAACCATGCCAAGGGCCGGAAATAAAAGACAAAGAGTAGGACAGCTGCTGTGCAGACTTTTAAATGTTTGAAGCACCATGCGAGAAGCAGATCAGCAAAGAGGAGGTAAAAAAAAACTGTATTTGTTTCCCATTCTATCACTGTTTAAGGGGGTGTTTCGGAAGAGCGACCGCGTCTCCTTGGGATGCGTTCAGCCCCCATCTTCACAAGATCAGAAGAAACAAAGATGAACCCCCCACGTACACTGGGAACAGAGCATGGGCACCCACCACATGATGAACAACCTGGACTGGCAACCAAATGCAGTGGGTGACACCTTAGCACCATACTGGAACAGTATGAGGTTTTTATCGGTGGTTTGGAACCATCATCTGAAATTTTCAGGCTTTTGTTGCTTGTATGACTACAGGAAACTTGCTTAATTCAGAATAATCATTAACAAGACAAGTTTGCCTATGGTCTTGTAAAGGAGGGAATATATGCAAAGATCACACTGCTTTGCATTCTTTAGTAAGGGTCTAAAAAAATCGGCTCAACTAGGAAAGATAATTTCTGAAAGATTTTTTTTTGTCCAGGCAAGGTAGATTTTAGGCAAAATTTGGTGAATGCTCAAGTAAGGGTTTTTTTCTTAAGGATCCTTTCTTAAATCCTTCCTCAAGGAGGATTTTGTATGCATTGTCATTCAGTCCCCATTTTAGGACATCTGAGGCTAAATATAACCCATGCATTTTTTATATCTGCTTCATCCTGAGCAAGGTGGCTGGAGCCAATCCCGGCAAGCATTGGGGACAATGCAGGAGCGACTCCCTGGACATGGTGCCAGTCTAAATACTATCCTGATTAGTTAATATAAATGGAGGTCTTGAAACAACAACTTTGAGGTGTTAGAGTAATATTTTTTCTTTCATACCCTCAAAGACTGTACTCTGTACTACTGACTCTATACAGAAATCCCATGACCTTGCAGACTGGCGACTTTAAAATGGCACAGTGTTAGTTCATGTGTGAGTGTGACCTATGATGTACTTATATTCTCTCTGATGTGTGGCATCTTGTACACAGTGCTGCTGAAAAGCCTTGGAGTCCTAGCAGTAATGTGTCTCTTGTATTACATGAAAAAATGGACACAATTAAAAGGGAAAAGCAAGCATGTAGTGTTAAGCGGCGTTCAGCACAGGATGTTTCAATTTCACTACTCTACCAGCGTTTCATAAGCAATAAGACCATTTAAAAGCACATAAGGCTCTAGCAAGCTTGTTTTCAGAAAAAAGCTTTTCATAAAGTAGCTCATGGGAGACTAATTATTAACTGCAAGTGGCAGGGATTTAATGTATTGTGTGCTGATGAGTTTCTCTTTGAAAAGCTGCTGCAATCACACACCTTGCTACTGGTACTTTAACTTATATTTTATTTATTTATTTTTTACATCACTCGAGTGGGTTAAGAAAAAAAAAATGAAATGGAAAACAAATTTCTGCCTTTGAGGGATTTTTATCACCTTGTTATGTTATACTCTCAGAAAATATCTTTAAATGGTATGAAATGTCATTGGCTTTAAGCCATTGTACATTGTAAAGACAAAAACCCTGCAAATAACATGTCTTGGCTTTGTGGTAGTGCCCACCCAATAACACATACCTTCCCCTGAGCCACTTCAGGCATGTCTTTATAAAAATCCTTCTTCAGTGTGACCAAAACTATTTAAAAAATAAATATATAGAAAAATGAAAAAAAAAAAAAAATCCTAAAAAATATTTCTAGTGCTGCAGATATAAACAGATTCTGAATGGTCTCATTACACTCCTCTTCAGCCTGGTATTGCGGCCAGTGCTGTTGTCTGTTGCGATTTAAATTTTATATGTATGCTATTGAATTTTCTGTATGGTCAATTCTGCCCTAAGACACTTTATGTGTGTTGTAAAGCACAATTTTTATATAGCTATAATAATACGATTCTTTCTCAGAATCTGTGTACCAGCAGAGTATGCAAATTACTCAGAGTAACACTGTTAAGTCTATCATTTCAAGCTTTTTTCATTTTTAATAAATTTGTGTCTTTTTTCTTAAAACTACTGTGTAAATTCTATGCTGTGTGGACTATGGCCGGCAGCTTATCCTGGCCAATACCCCCAAGCTGCCAGGTGGAGTCCTCCCTGTAACATGGAGATGCCCCAGGTTCCAGCAGAGCATCATGGACCTTGGAGGTTCCCTTCACAGCCCTGCTGGATACCATGGGGACCGCCAGGGGACGCTGCAGGGAGGCACAGGGACTTCTATTTGCCTTATAACCTGGAAGTACTTCCCAGTTGAGGGGACAGAAGCAATGTTGTACTTTGTATTTCCGGGTTAAAGAAAAGGAGTTTTCACCTGACCCGGAAGTGTTAAGAGTCACATGGACTGAGGGACAGAAACACTTCCATGTCGAGAAGTATAAAAGGACTAGGGGTAACCCCAGCAGGGCAAGCCGGAGTTGGGAGGAAGTGTGACAGAGCTGCTGGGAGGAGTGGAGGATTGATTGTTTATTGTATTGTTTATTGGAGTAGTGTGGAATAGTGGTGCTTGTGCACAGTATTATACTAAAAGATAAAAATATTGGACTTATATCAGGTGTCTGATGTGTCATCAGAGGGTTCAAGAGGTGCCTATATATTGCCTTTATTACAGCAAATTTGAAAGGTAAGCAGGATGTTAGGTCCATACAGAGCGTCCACAATTTTCTGAGTTAACTTCTATGTGTTGGAGGATTTTCCATCCAGATAAAGTATTTACCCCGACTGCTTGATCATCCTTAAGTCTTTCCCGTCTAACTACAGCTGCTCTATGTAGTTTCCTCCATATCTTACTCTGTTTTAATGTAAACTGTCAACAAGTTAAGCAACTACACTCGATTCACATCATATTAATCATGTCATTTTCTGATATTTTAATTTAAACTTCCTGGCGTATGTACAACTTCATATCTACTACATTGCATCCTACATGCACATTTCAAGACATGAAGCTAGGATTGGATCAAAGGACCAAAACAGTAAAAGAAGCATACAAGATGACAAAGGAATTGTTGACAACCAAAATGAGAATTTTAACAAAGAGGATGACTCTGCATTGTACTTTACTCTTCAGATTGTAGAGTATAAGGTGTGGATGAAAATAAGTGTTAACTATTGTAAAAAAAAAATGGAAAAGTGAGTTGAAAGATTAAAACTAATTTTCATAATGATAAAAGCAAAGTCAAGAATATTACAAAGTTGACTTGAAAGAGCATTATGTAGCTATGAACTGTCCTTCATACTGCTGCTGTCACGATCACTGGGCATTATTGTCTATCTGCTGAAATCTAGAAGACTATTAAAAACCAAACTTGGTTTTGGTAATTAAACAATGTGCCTCACAATAAAATATAACAGATGAGCCCAAAGAGACCTATGATAGAATAATCAGCACACAGATGGACACACAAGCACTGCATTGTTACTATGGGTGTTACTGGCAAATCCTGTCCCTGACTCAGTGTGTTACCCTGAGCAAGTCACTTAACCAGCTTGTGCTCTGATCTGAAAAAATACATTTACATAGACATACACATAGTTGTACTGTATTAAGGTACAGAAAGGCACCTGATATAAGGGCAATGGTTTAACAATAGGAGCAATTTTCATTAAGCTATCACATTCTTCCTTGCTTTTTTTGGTGTACTGCATATTAAGGTGAAGTGAACTAAATTCAGTTACCTTTTACAAATAGTATTTCTACATATAGCAACTTGTGTAGTAAATTGTAAATTGGCAATACCATATTGAGAGTGTGAGTAAAGCTAGTGTTGAGCTACCTTCTTGTCAAAGATGCTAGAATAGACTATGACTTCTCACTGTTCAGTAGGTGTTGAAAAAAAAACCTGACACACAGTAGGCTCCTTTGACCATATAATTCAATTTAACATGCTTGAAAATGGATGAGAGGATATTGATATATCATAAGCTGTTGTCGTAGGACATTATAAAAGGGTAAGTTAGCTTTTCTTGACACTGTGATATTCACTCAGACTACTTTCACTATACAAAATCTTCTTAGAATGAAAGAAAGAAAGAAAGGTTATGTTGTGCTATGATGCTGGTTGAAAGCATCTCTGCTGTTTTTACAGATTTTTTTTCATACATTTATTTCAAACAATACTTTTCCATTGCCTTTCATTTTTCACTACAGCTGTAATGTCTTCAAGTTGTGGACAGTGTGGACACTTAATTTTGAGTAATAAGGCCTGGCAAACCAGAGCACCCACCATTACAAAATAAAGGCAAGTTTATCAAAGCAGTTCAGGCATTCCTTTCTTACTATTTTGCAACAAAGTACTCCTTTTGCTTCTATGTCCGTGTTTTGCCAGTTTCAAGCATGTTATGTGTTCACTGCTTTTGTAGTGAGTTAGATTTGTGAAGAAAGAGATTATAAGCTCTACTACAGACCCCATGTTAGCTCTGAGGTGACTGTTTGGTCTGTCATTAAATCTCTTTGGCATTTACTGTTGCTACACGGAGCTAAGCAAATTCAGCAATAAAAGTCTGCCGCAGATTTTTCTTTTCAAAACACCTGAGTCATACATATTTTAACTATTTTTTTGCACTAATGATTTAAAGTAATAAATAAAACAGGAGGGAGCTAAAGTCTGTCATACCCCCTGTCATTTTGATAAATTCTTTCTCATACAGTATCTATTTGTCTGTCTATCATATAGTGCCCTAACCTTGAATATCTTTTTTTTTTTCATTAATTATTTGTTTTCTCAAATTTATGAAATTGAAAAGGCTCATGAACATAATAATGAAAAGCTGTAATTGTCCAGACCTAAAGTAAGACCTGTAAAATCTCTTTCTATACATGTTAAGTATACTGCAGTTTTTGCCAGGGTTTTTCTACAATATTTCAGGTAATGAGAGCATATCAACATGAGTAAGGAGTACATCAGACAATCTGATTTATGTTTTCTGTTTAATAAAACAAATAAATAAAGTGTGTAAGTTATTTACTTTAATGCATTCTTGTTTATCATTACAACTGAGAGTGGCAATGTTTTGAATGTATAGACATGTAGGTAAGAATTCTACTATACTCAATACACTTGACAATATTACTACTACTACTACTACTACTAATATTACTATCAATACTATCATCACTACTACTAATACTACTATTAATATTACTATCACTGTTACTACTATTACTATTACTACTAATACTACCACTACTACTACTAGGAGGCAGGATAAACTATTGTCCTTTCATATTGGTTTTGAGACACAAAATAAGAAACAAGCCACTAGAGTACAACAACAGGCTTAGTCAATTCTGGATAACACATCTGGGTTGAAACTAGTCATGCTTTGATATTTTGTTACTTCCTCTATTTCAAAATGAGAAAGCCACAGGGACTCAGAAAATTATTAAGGGAGTATTGGAGATCAGCCATCATGAGGTCTGACTTCAAGCACTGAAATTTCCTAAATGGCCTTAATTGATGTTAACCCAAAATACTGATAGCTCCACATATAGAGGATTGTACGACAGAGATAAACAGTTATCGCCTATGACGAGCTCACAAGGTGTTCACCATCAAGGAAGGAGGATACTAATGGCAAGACTGCTTAGAGAGAAAAGCTCTCATTGGTGTGGAGTAACAAGCATTAACGACACATAGACTAAGACTGTCGTTTTAAGTGTGAATTCTGCAAAAGTTTTTTTTTACAACAAAATAATTCCCTTTACTTGACCTCCATACCTAACCCTGCCCCTGAAAAAAATAATTGTCTTCTGTTCCAACAGGGACCTTAACTCCTTTTAAAAAACAGTTTCAGTTAACTGGTGAGCAGGTAAAATTAGTGAGCAAGCACCATCTGGAGAAACAATATTAAAAACTTAAAATACTTTCTGCAATCTAAATACATTTTAAACGCTACTGTGTGCTGATTTGAGAGAGATCATTAGGTTTTCTGTTTTTATTAATTTTAGATGAACTGTAAAAAGACATAATTCTTGTGTGTTATTTACAAGCATTAACAAACAATAAATACATGCAACAGGAGTACTCAGGGTTTTGTTTGCCAAAAAACAAGCCCATCAGGCTTACTGGTAATAGCTTGGGCCAAGAATTGATTCAGGTCAGAAATAGACTGATGATACTCAAAGCCTAAAAAACAACATTTATCATGAACTTTTGACAGATCAATTAGACAACATGGAAATCGAACAAGAAAGCTCGGCTGAGAAGAAGGAGTAAAAACCTTTAATGGCTGGTCTGGACAAAGCAGGCAAACCACAGGGATAGGTTTTTTCTACTGTAGGTGGGCTGTTGTGACCTTTTGAGCTAAGATGTATCATAATAGAAGTTCTCTGCTGTGAAACATTTAACTGCAGAGTAAATAATTAAGACATTTAAAAGTAGTAACATAGTAGGCTTGAGAACTTGAGATAACTGTGACTAACAAAACAAGGGACTGTAATGTAACTTAATCATATCAGAAAATACACTTTTAAAGTATTTTATGTTTTATATACAGTTTATTTAAACCCATCTATGTTACCTGTCAAAGACAAGTCATACAATAAATTTTAAAACATTTGATAGGTGATATCTCTACCTTTTTTCGATATTCATGTGTGTCTTTACTTTGTCTTGGATGATGCTTCCTCTCTCTACCACATTCCCAAAAAGCCAGCTTCTCAGACTGTCATGTCGAGCTGCACTGCTCACCTGCTGCCCACATTTTTGACTACTACTAATTGTGGTTGCTGGAATGAAAAAATAGGTGCTGCAGTCCAGCCAGCTGTTTTGAGTATTCATGACTGGTGTAGTACTTATATTGTATTTTGCTTTCTACTTCAGCCTAACACATTAATTTGTTCTGATTTTTTCATCTTTCCAGTCAAATGGGGGAGGATGTAAAGCAGGGTGGGGGACATAGGGTAATATTATACACTTTCATACGAGTGTTTTTATGACACTTGAGGATTAGACAAAGTTAATTTTTGTTCTGTTCCCGATTTTCTTTATGGTGATCACCATGCTGATGATGTCATGGAAATCACAGTTTAAACTTGGTAGCAATCGAGGTTATGCTTTTGGATTTTGTCTTTGTTTTGCCTTCAACATTTGCCTGAGTATTGTTTTGTTCTTTTGTTTCCCAGTAAGCTAGTTATTTCAGTCTCACAATTTGATCCCTTGCTTTCCCAAATCATGTTTCTGCCTTCCTGAATCATCCTTTTTTTTCCACACTCACAATAATCCTTGGATATTTCAATGTCCCTTAACTCATGAACTAGAGCAATGATTCTCAGCTAACCTGGTGGTGTGATGCAATTTACAATGTAAGTTTCCTCGCAACCCACCATTATTAGAAGAAGTGGGCACGCTTGGTGAACCAAGTATAATCGTTAGAGTTTGGGGGATTAAGCACAATCATCAGAGCCATAATCCACCGTGACCTACTGTGCATCCCACTACCATTATAAACAATAGCAATTTGCAAGCTCCAGTTTTGGGGAACAATGGTTAAGAAACACTGAACTAGAGGAGAAGAGGGGATTCTGGCCTACTACATTTTGAGATGGATACAAAGGGACAGAGGCACTGGAGTTATGGTGCTGCTACTGTTCTCTCCATTATAATAGAACACCCATGTGGGATCAGTCATACCCTGCCAGCACTATTTTCGGGGGTTTGCGGACCTTCTGTTGTTGTCACAAATGATCTGAAAGATGAAAAAACAGAAATGACCCACACAACAGAGAGAAAATGAAGCAGAGGACCCCAAGGAATTATAACAGAAAGGCAAGAAAAGAGATTCTCCTAATATTTGGCTACCTGCAACTGTGTTCCTGCCATAACATATACAGTGCATCCGGAAAGTATTCACAGCGCATCACGTTTTCCACATTTTCTTATGTTACAGCCTTATTCCAAAATGGATTAAATAAATTTTTTTCCTCAGAATTCTGCACACAACACCCCATAATGACAACGTGACAAAAGTTTACTTGAGGTTTTTGCAAATTTATTAAAAATAAAAAAATTGAGAAAGCACATGTACATAAGTATTCACCGCCTTTGCCATGAAGCTCAAAATTGAGCTCAGGTGCATCCTGTTTCCCTAATCATTCTTGAGATGTTTCAGCAGCTTAATTGGAGTCCACCTTTGGTAAATTCACTTGATTGGACATGATTTGGAAAGGCACACACCTGTCTATATAAGGTCCCACAGTTGACAGTTCATGTCAGAGCACAAACCAAGCATGAAGTCAAAGGAATTGTCTGTAGACCTCCGAGACAGGATTGTCTCGAGGCACAAATCTGGGGAAGGTTACGGGAAAATTTCTGTTGCTTTAAAGGTCCCAATGAGCACAGTGGCCTCCATCATCCATAAGTGGAAGAAGTTCGAAACCACCAGGGGCCTCATGTATAACGCCATGTGTAGAACTCGCACTATAACATGGCGTAAGCACAAAAGCCGAAATGTGCTTACGCACAGAAAAATCCAGATGCAGGAATCTGTGCGTACTCCAACTTCCACGTTCTTCCGCTACATAAATCACGATCAGTGTGAAAACTAACGCTCGTGCACGCGCATCATGTAACGCCCCAAATCCTCCCAGAATTAAGCCTATTTGAATATGCAAATAAATATAAATCACCCTTAAGCGCAGCCTTCTGTGAAAAGACAATGGGAAAAGCACGGGGGGAAACATAAGAATTTCAGCGAATACCAAGTGGAGGCAAAGGAAAAACATACTATTTGTTCAAATAAGCCGTGGTATAATCAACAAAAGGAAGTTGATCGAGTGGCATAGCGTGTTGGAGAAACTTGAAAGCTCACATTCACAAAATCGCACAGTGCCGGAAATAAAAAGAAGTCACATATCAAAGTCGCCGTGGAAAGCCGAGTTGTAAGCCCACTGTCTGAGTGTCATATGAAAGCTTATTAGGGTACAGAGAAAAAAGCCACACGGTGGGGAAAAAGCACGAAATGTCCACTTCAATCTCGACATTTCCACTTTAATCACGTAGTTTATTTTGTCATTAAAGTAGAACATCATAAAATTCATCTTAAAATTGTTTAATTAACCAGTTTCTAAAATCACATCGTAATTAAAGTAGCACGTTAAATGCTTTGTTTTGTATTTGATCTTCTATGTGCTCTATGTGTGTGAATCACTACTTGCTTCTTAAACTGGCTCTCTTCCTCCAACTGGACACAGAATCCATTACATTTGTGATATTACAGCTCTCTGAATAACTAAAATACTGAGATGTATACGTGATGTCATTTTCATGATGATAGGAGTTAAAGCACATTATTAAACATGTTTCACTTCGATGAAATAATTTATTGCAGCAGTACTCAGGGCGGCTCTAAGCTTGTGGTGGCACTGGGCAGAGGAAGAATGGTGGCTCCTTCGCCGCCAATGTCATGCACGGTGGATGGCCACGTATGTTGCAGACACTAGCCGCCTCGTGCTCATGACACAAGCATTTAACTTTTGCCGAAATTTGTCGCTGCATTTTTAGCTGTGTTGTTATTTAATCTTTCTGTTTTATATTCAATATATATTGGCGTAGCCGTCCTGCAGTCAGTGCTTTTCTTTCCCCAAGTAACCGATCGCCATACAATCAGCTCTGTAATAGGCGTTAAGCCATCTGTAAGCTTAGAGCCGATTCTTCAAAACGTTTAAAGAACATTGAAATATCTTCGTAGTACATGTTTAATTATTCTATCCTTAAAGACACTCCCAGTGAAGAATATAGATTATTTAAATGAAGTTAAAGTTTTATCTGTATAATTTAACAAACATATTTTGCTGCATTTCACCTTAAAAATGATATCGTCATCATATGTAAATACGCTTTATAAAGTGGCTCAGGTTGTGCGATATTATAACTATAGTGCAAGTTTACAGTGGGGTGATTGTACTTATAAGTACAAACAGTTCTACAAGGAGCACTTGATTGGCTGCATTTAAAGTTCTTGGGATTAAACTGTTTCTGAACCGCGAGGTCCGTACAGGAAAGGCTTTGAAACGTTTTGCCGTGGCAGAGACAGCGTGTGCTTAATGCGTATACCGATAATTCTCTTTCCGATCAGCTGCTGCTGTGATTCACACTCAGATACAGTGATATAAATACTCCGAGTGGTGCAGTGAGAGAAATATGGAAAAAGATGATCCGCTGTGGCAACTCCTAACGGGAGGAGCTGAAAGAAGAAGAAGAAGAAGAAGAAGAAGAAGAGAGTAACAACGCTAAAGCAGTTATGGTATTTGGAATACTATGGCTGTTCCCTGGACCATTATATTGTTACGAGTTAATTACAATCAGATGCATTACACTAATAAACAATATGCGGTTAGTTTCTGTGTATTTATAAAGCCGCGTCATGAAAATAATGAGTAATCACACAAGAACAGTAGCACTGCTTTGACGCTGGGTGCCGCCAGTTTGCAAAACCGAGCGAGAACTTGCATACGACAAGGCATGAGGTACCGTGGAAAAGTGCGTGGCTTTACACCAAGTGTAGGTTTTATACATCGCGATTTGAATGTGGAAAAGTTCTTACGCAACATTTCTGTGCGTACGCACCGTTTATACATGAGGCCCCAGAACTCTTCCTAGAGCTGGTCGGCCATCTAAACTGAGCGATTGGGGGAGAAGGGAGGTGACCAAGAACCCGATGGTCACTCTGTCAGAGCTCCAGAGGTTCTCTGTGGAGAGAGGAGAACCTTCCAGAAGGACAACCATCTCCGCAGCAATCCACCAATCAGGCCTGTATGGTAGGGTGGCCAGACGGAAGCCACTCCTTAGTAAAAGGCACATGGCAGCCCACCTGGAGTTTGCCAAAAGGCACCTGAAGGACTCTCAGACCATGAGAAACAAAATTCTCTGGTCTGATGAGACAAAGATTGAACTCTTTGGTGTGAATGCCAGGCATCACGTTTGGAGGAAACCAGGCACCGCTCATCACCAGGCCAATACCATCCCTACAGTGAAGCATGGTGGTGGTAGCATCATGCTGTGGGGATGTTTTTCAGCGGCAGGAACTGGGAGACTAGTCAGGATAAAGGGAAAGATGACTGCAGCAATTTACAGAGACATCCTGGATGAAAACCTGCTCCAGAGCGCTCTTGACCTCAGACTGGGGCGACGGTTCATCTTTCAGCAGGACAACGACCCTAAGCACACAGCCAAGATATCAAAGGAGTGGCTTCAGGACATCTCTGTGAATGTACTTGAGTGGCCCAGCCAGAGCCCAGACTTGAATCCGATTGAACATCTCTGGAGAGATCTTAAAATGGCTGTGCACCGACCCTTCCCATCCAACCTGATGGAGCTTGAGAGGAGCTGCAAAGAGGAATGAGTGAAACTGGCCAAGGATAGGTGTGCCAAGCTTGTAGCATCATATTCAAATAGACTTGATGTAATTGCTGCCAAAGGTGCATAGACAAAGTATTGAGCAAAGGCTGTGAATACTTATGTACATGTGATTTCTCAGTTTTTTTATTTTTAATAAATTTGCAAAAACCTTAAGCAAACTTTTTTCATGTTGTCATTATGGGGTGTTGTGTGTAGAATTCTGAGGAAAAAATGAATTTAATCCATTTTGGAATAAGGCTGTAACATAACAAAATGTGGAAAAAGTGATGCACTGTGAATACTATCTGGATGCAATGTATCAATGCAGGAAAGGAATGAGTAGTGGCAACCCAGAAATAAGTAATGGTGATGGTGCCAGTATAGAGTGAACAGGCAGTCTGGTACTTCCCAGTACAAAACACAGACATGGGAAACTTGGTGATGCCAGTGTGGTTTTATAAAGTGTACCACTAGGGTTTTGAAGGATAGTTGGATAAAACAGAAATAAATCGCCAAGGTAAGCTAGCTGTAGCCATGGCCTTGAGCTGTAAAGCATCATCTAGCCTTCTGTTGAGCTTAGAGTTGGGAGGTAGCTGGCAGTAGGAGGAAAGGACAAGGAATGGGAGAGGAGGGCAATTTCTGGTGAAGGTGACAGAGAATGTAGTTGACAGTGGTCAGTGGACCAGCCTTCCAACATGGTAGTTAGGTTGTTTAATTTTATAGTTTTCTTCATTAGCTAGGCCTGGTGGGTTAGATTTTGTTGTTTTAATAATTTTGTGAACTTCACTAATTTTCTTGTTCCAATTATTTCTTTATTTATTAGTACACTTCCTCCTTTTTTTATATACTGTACCTTGGTATTCTAGGTCATTATTTGGGTTTAGTGTTAATTCTTGAACATCCCCCGAAGTCCACAATTTATAAGAGACAGCAGAAATTTTCCCTACTTTGGAAAATATGGAAAGGACAAATCTTTTCTTTACATTACTGTATTAAAGACTTCTTGCAGAATTCATCCAAATTTTTTTTCTTTTTTTTTTTGCACTGAGGCCTTATGAGGGCTGCTTCTCAAGCCTTAAGCTCCATTACACTTAGAATTGGTTATTTGCTTTAAAATACACTGCATACTGTTAAATCCTTAAGCTTAAACAAATGTGATTAGTACATCAGTTATATTCTGTTTTCAGTGGATGTTCGGCACCTATGGGTCTTCAACAAAATCTGCTTATGTCCGTGTCTGCTGCTGCTATTTCAAAATCCTCAAATCCTGCCCCCAAACCTTTTTTTACCCTTATTTGTGTCTAATTTTGGACACCAGGGATAATCTGCAGAGATCCAGCCTACATTAATGGTTATGCTTATATAAAACCTTTGGTAGTGAACTTGCAGCAACTCTATGTGGAGCACTTTGTAAGTACAATCTCTGAGTGCGCACTAGAAATGAAGGGCTTTCCGGGTTTATAATTCTGCTGTATTTAAAAGAGCAGTAACAAGATGTTTATATTCCTCTACCTTATCTCAGCAGGATGGGTATTATCAAAGTAGTGTACAGCAAAGTAAAGAGCCTCCATGCTATCACCAATCAGTCATCAGAGACCAGAAGATCAGAACTGTATCCAGGTAAATAACAACGTTCACAACATCATAGTTCTATTCTAATATATGTCTGAAAGTATTTAAACAGAAAGAAGCTGCCAGATAGGCTCCTGACTCACAGAAGTCATTGCTGAACAAACCAAGATCAGAAAAGGAATGGATGGAAAGATGTCATGGTGTGTATTCATTTCCTATGCTTCAGTCAAACACTCATTTCAGTAAACATGACAATAATGTACTATATAATGTTAAGCAGAAAAATATTTCTAAAAAGTTGAATAAAAGCTTATTTTGTCTCCACCTGAGCACCACCAAAATCTTGCGTTTTAGGACACTTACAGTGACAAATCTGCCACCATCCAACTTCTTATGAAAACAAACTGCTCTGAAGAATGTGGTCTTCTACTGATTTCAAAAGCCTAAGTGTTTAGTTTTATAATTACAGCTCCCATAAATAAAACTCAAGCTTGGACACAAACTAGATCATATCTCACATTTGATCTTTGAATACCTGGGAATCCAACTCAGATGTGTTTACAAAGAATCAACAAAATGAGGTCAGTTTGTGGCTACTCTGGCTTTCACCAGGACAAACAGAGTAGAAAATACATGTAAAGATGGATAAATATAAATTACTGTTGCACCTGCATATATTTTTTTTTTTATTTGAACAAAAACTACCAGCACATAACTGAAATGGTTGGCACTTGCATTTAGTACACTTCTATAGTTGGCTCAAGCCATAATGACGGTTACATAAAACTTCTATAAATACTGTATATAATGTTGCAGTTTTCTGTCTAAATGCTCATGTTGCTCAATTCCTTTGCAAGTGTAATCTATATTTAAAGTATGAAGAAGCAACTAAAATATGAGATCCCCTGCCAGAATCAACAAAGTACTGTATTCCATACATTTACTCATGTACAGTATCTGCTTCACTGTTTTCTGTTCACACTTCCCATATTGTAGCCTCATTGTTGAAATCTTTGAAGTTCAGTGGGATACGTTTGCATTTTTCTGTTTGATTTTCATTTCCTTGGAGACTGTATTTTTCATAATTGAACAGTACTCCTAATTTGCCTTGCAAGTGTTTAGATTCACTGAATGGAACTGTGTACACAGGGAAGTCAAAGGCAAATAGGTACTGATGTCTGCATCGCCTCTGGAGCTTCCCCTGTAAATGTGACAGCTGCAGCATAGATGGAATCAGACTTTTTGTACTACAGACCATCAATTTGAGCTTCTCTTGTACCATACAACATGTATGATACAGAACAGCAAAGCAAAACAAAGACCCTTGGCATGAGGTGTCATCAGGTCCAGTAAATGCAATTAACACTTCACCAACAGCAATATCATGATCTGTCATGGCTTTATACTTAAATGCCTGACTCTAACCAACTTGTGAAATGTATGTTGTGTGCAATCTAGAAGTGCTATGCCAATGACAGTTGCAGAGGGTTCCAGTTTCCTTATACATAGTACAGGGTAAGTAGGTGGTTTACTGTCACTGCCTTTTCTCTTTACATGTTTGTTTGGAAGTAAAAAAAAGAGTAACTTGAAAGATACATTTTCAAGAAAAGAGGTTCCTGCTGAACAGGGTGTGCTGATGTATGTGAACTGTCCTGAGCAAAGTTCTACTTTGCACTGATGGTTTCAGGGTAAGCATTGTTCTTTCCTGACCCTGTAATGACCTGTACATATTCAGAAAATGGAAGGATGTTATGTTCCTGTCAAAATCTTAATTGTGATAACAACCATTTTAATGCAGTTTTATACAGCATAAAACAGTGCATTGTTAAAAATAATCATAAAACATTCACGATTTATGTGGAATGATTGACATCGGCAGTGCAGTATTATACAGTATTTCTTAGTCTGATCACTTATGTGTAATCTGCATGTTCTTCTGGGGTTTATAATGTTGCAATGTTAGGTTAGTTGTCCTTGTGTGAAGGAGTGCGAATCTGTGGAACCCTATTTCAGTGTTCTGTTTGGTGTCAGACCCTGCAACCCTGCATTGGATTTAGAAGACCAAAGTTTTGAATGAAATATTTCCTATGTATTTTATTTACATTTTCAGCATTATTTAGATTCCAATACTTCAAATAACAAGCACATCTCAGCAAAAGTAAGTTACCTTTATTTTCCAAGGATATCAGCAGAAATTGTTTTTTTGTTCTCTGCTGAGTGACGGAATTTCAGCTAGGCAATCAGCAACAGCTCATTTAGCCTTATAGCTCCATTTCTCTAAGGTATGTCTGTAAGGTTTAATTAACATTTTTTGTTGAAATCTTGCTAGATTTCTCTGATATTTTAAACTACCTTTTTGATCTCTTATGTTTATATACAACAGGTGACTGATGTACAAATCTATAATTTTTATTTTATTTGAAGGAGTGCAAGATTGGGTTTGACGTGGCAAGAAAGAGAAGGCAGAAGAAATGGAAGGGCTACTGCCAAAAGGCAATCGAGAACGTTTTATAGTTAATGCCCTGAATGTGTTCATACAAAAACAGGTTCAGTTCAATGGGGTAGGACAGGTTCTGTTTCAAGAGTTTCCCAGTCTGACAGGTAGCAATTACTTGCATGTGTCTTGCTATTCAGGTCATATATAATAGATGGGTCTCTTTAGGGCTACTGGCATTATAGATCCTGCAAGTATCCCGGGATGTGGCTAAAAAGCCCCTTCTTAACAAGAAAGTCAGACAGCGAGATGGGGCAAGAGTCAAGAGTCGATCTCAAGGTAAGAGACCAGTGCTTAAAAAAAGTGCTGAGGAGGAGGTTTGCAGGAAGTGCTCTCAGTATCATTATTTAAAGATGTCCAATACTTCAAATAACAAGCTCATCTCAGCAAAAGTAAGTTACAATTATTTTCCAAGGATATCAGCAGCACATCATGGTAGCCAGGGACAAACAAGTAAGGGTAGCCAACATATGTAATTTATTTTGTACTAAAATCCTTCTTATTTGTACTTTGGCTTTTTAGTTTTTGCTATTCATTTACGTTCAGGTACAAATTGAGAACGCCTGTTGGCGTTCACCCTAAAACTAAACGTAAAGATTCTCACATTTACAAACTGTTAGACTGAATCTCATAAACAATTCAATAATTTTATAAAAAATGTCATGGACTTATTTTAAAATAATCCATATATTCTATAATAGCACAGAACTTGAGTTCACCATTTGCTACTGAATGTCTTTTGCAGTGAATAAAATTAGTTTTGATGATGTTTTGCTCTGTAACAAGATAATAGTGTGCTCTGTGGCTTAAATCCAATTTTTTTATGAAGTTCTTTGGAAAGAAAGCAAGAAGGAAATAATTTGTTGTCAGAGTGCAATTCTATTTGGAAATATGATGATACTGTTTGTTAACTCCACCAATGCCTGCAGTGCATCAACAAACACAACTTTTTTCAATAAAAGAAACAATTTAAAACTAAGGATACAGTGCTTAGCAAGTGGTTGGTTTTCAGTGAAAAAGTACTCAAATTTAAGTTAATTATAGTCACCTCTAAAAAGTATTTAGCAACCTCAATTCATATGAAGCCTGTCACTGCCATGGCTGACTTAACTCTCCATTCATCAACCTATGTCCTCACTCTCACATTTTCAGTCTCTTCTTTCTCCATGCCATTCATGTTTTCCAAAATAACAAGCCTTGTTCCAAAGCTTGTTTTCTGCTTTTCCGACTACTTTAACTTCCTACTTGTAGCAAAATTTCATTTCATATCTAGTGTTTTTTGTCCTTCATTACTCCACCTTTCCTTTGTTATCTCCCATGGTTTCCCATTGCAATTCAGAACTTACCTTGACCTAGAGCTGTCTCTGCTCCTCACCACCTCCAGTCTTCTGGTCTTTCAGTGTGTTCCTAAACTAAGTCCCATCATAGCCTGCTTTCATACAGGGGTCATTTTCACCTCTTAGCTAAAAGTTTCCTTTCCTACTCTGCTGATCTTCTAGTGGATCCCAACACTTACATTAAAATAAATTATTCAGCAGGAACACAGGGACATGGTTAGAAACGTATTCTACAACATGTATATTGCTTTGTAAAATTTGCTTTGGATAAAGCCATCTAATGAAAACCCACATTAAAAACAATCATGTTGTAGAAAATATGAGCTGTAGCAAACTGATATAAAGTGTTCGCCCCTACAGATGACAGACACGGGCACAAGTCCAGCATTGTGGGAAACTCTTCACAGTCATTTCCCACAAACAAAGCACAGTACAATAAGCACAGTGATAAGCACACAGCAATGCCCTTTTCTTCTACTTCTTTTTCTCTGCCTCCTGGAGTAATGGCAGCTGGCTTTTTATTCTGCATCGGCAGTACTTCCAGTGGCCTTTTAGTGTGGTCCAGAAACACTTCCAGGAGAGATGGGAGCTCAATGAAGCAGGGCTCAGGAGTTCACTGGAGGCACCCATGAGACCCAACAGGGATGAGTAAACAAAACTCTATCTGCCATTAGGCTATGTGGGAATCTGAAATTTGTAATGAGCTGAAGTAGTAGTAGAGAAAGTAGAAGTAATAGTAGTAGTATGGAATAAAAGGAAATTCTTACTTGCAAGTTCAACCATTCCAAACATCTACATTACAACTGACAATGCAGGGATATGAGAAGAAAACAGGAGTGCCACAGCAAGTCCCACAAAGAAACAGAAACAATGGGCAGACTCCACACTGGCAGTCCAGGTGCAAATTCAAAACCAGCAATCTGGAGCTGTGAGGCAGCAGCAGTTAACACTGTGCTACTCCAACAACCAGAATAAATAGGAGCTAATAATAAATACTAAGAATCACATAATCACATAAAATTTATGGGACTTCTGTTAACCTCTCAGAAGCCATTTTAACACTGATTTACAAGTACGCCATATTACAAGTCTAGATAATAATTATTGATAATGGTTTCTATGACTCTTTCTTAAATAATACTAAAAAAGTGAAAATATATAAAAGTGAAAGAATAACTTCTTTTAACAAAATTCATAAATGACTGCCAATATTGCTAAATGTGAATATTTCTTCAAGTATATTTTCCACAGTGGAAAAAATGCCTCCTCAGTTTTAAAGCAGTTCCCTTCATTTTGAGGTACCAAAGAAATTCATTGTATCAAAAAAAAAAAGCTTTGTCCACTGCCAAATAACTCCTCTTCTTTAAACACAGTCTTAACACAAACCAAATGTTTAATCTTAAATTTAAACCAGTCCCTACTGCAAAATTAATACCCTTTGGGATTACAATTGCATAAACCATAGACTATTTTTCTTTTAAAACTGTATGATATTTCTCTTTACATTATAAGATGCCAAAAATCATTACAAAGTGTGTGAAGCAAAAGGGTTCATGCCTAAGTAAACAATATATGATTTTTATTAATAATACAGATCATCAAATGTAATTTGTACTTTGTGATTCATATATTTTTTGTTACCTGAAACCAATAGCAAATGTTATTTAATAGTTTACCTCAATCATTTATTATATGTACAGTGTGAATGTCTATGAACTTCTGCCCCCCTATGCTAAATGAACCCATCATGCACATCACAATGAAATGCAGTAGAAATATACAAAGAGACATTGATAGGATTTTTTTTTCAAATGGCTGAAGATGGTATTCATGGCAGTAAAAACAAGGAACACCATAAGTCAACAAAGTAAGGAAACCTAATGTAATCTGGGTAGTTGATAACTCTAAAAGACATTCTATACTCTGCGGTGGGCTGGCACCCTGCCCGGGGTTTGTTTCCTGCCTTGTGCCTGGTGTTGGCTGGGATTGGCTCCAGGAGACCCCGTGACCCTGTAGTTAGGATATAGCAGGTTGGATAATGGACGGGTGGATGGACATTCTATACGTCCACCAGGTCCACTGTGCTCTAAGCATAGGTAGCTGGTGACAGCTCACTGTTACATGAAAACACAGAATTCTGAGCACCCTAAATACATTCACTTTAGAACAATCTAGCCAAGAACAGGTCATACAGCCTAATAAAGCTCATCAGTCCCTTAATCAGCCACTTAATTCTTCTGAAGTAGCAAACTTCTACATGTCCTCATCAGGTTAACATTGCTATTCATCAAGTCTGACTAACAAGGGCCAAGGTAACCATCTTGCTCAGAACAACTGACCAAATCCTTCACCAGGAAAAATTACAAATTCATTATTCTTCTTATCTCGCCATGATTTTCCCACCACCTTTATAAGTAGTATTTTTTCCCAAGGTCTCACTCTTCTTGATCTCTCCAGTTTTGGCACTCTCCCTGCTTCTCCTCAAACGTTTCAATATTCTTACACGCTTTATCATTTTATGTCTCTTAATCCAGGGATTAACTGCTCTCTTAATACTCAGAATCTAAAGTCTTTCTATGTAGGTGTTTGTGATTCAAAAAGATCATTATTTTTTTACAAGACAAATTTGTAGCCAAAAGTCAATTTTGTATCACAGAAGACTCAAGAAGAAAATTTAATTCAAACTTTTAAAATACAGGTATTCCTAAATGAGGTAGATAAAAGAAAATATTCTTTTTATAAATGTTATGTGCACAAATTAAGTTATTCCATTGAACAATGTTCCAAAGAGCTCTGAATGTGATGCATGGCCATTCTATAAAATGACCAAAAATGATCTCATATGGTTGTATGTATATGTACACCTACCAATGGCTATAATATTGAAATGAACTGTTGTAACAGCAAAATGTGTGATGAATAATGTCAGGAAAGTAACACTTACTAAAAAAATATGATAGGAAACTAGAAACTTAACCCATAACTATTCCCGTTGGTGTATTTTGTACACCAGTCTCAGTTATTTTTGTTCAATGTCCTTTTGTTTGAACCTACAGGCAGCATCTGCCATCTATACCCAGCTTTGATTCACTACAAGTATAGTGTCACACCGGTTTCCGTCTAGTGTCCCCCCAGCCAGTTTTATGAGTGGATGCACAGTCACAAGTTCCATATGGTGCATTTGATACACTGAGGGGGTACTTATGTATGTAAGACAATGATGAGATGCTCTTCTTGCAATGACTGTATCTGCAAAGAACATTCAACAACTGAAGTGAAATGAGATACATGTGCAAATCCTGCAAGTGGTGTGACCGGAGATGAATGAGCACTGGAGAAGTGGATCACGGTTATTTTCATATAGTCCTAGACTATGTCGTACTGTTCAGTAATACTGCATTAAATTACACTGAAACCACATTCAATTTAAAATTATTGCAATATTTTACATTACCTCATAGTGTGCATATAAATAGCCATTTTAACACTGGTGCATTAAGTACACCACGTGAGTACATATGAGATGAGAAATGGTGCAAGTAGTTAAGGGTTAATAAAAATTTAGACAATGAGAATGATAACCACTGGAAAACACTGCTACATATCCATGGAACTTGACACTCTACTTGCCCATATTCTCAACTTCTCATATCAGACAGTGTCACAGGTGGCTGGGTGTGGTCGGCAATCAGCCGCCTACTTAAGGTGCCGCCGCCCTGCAATCAAGGCTGGAGTCGGGTGAGGAGGAGGACAAGGTCGTGGCAGAGGAGGCGAAGAGAGGCCCGAGTGTTTGTGTGTGTGGACAGTGACTTTTTGACTTTGGGGAACTGGGGGTTTGGTGGCGGTGCACTTGACTTTTTGTAATATACTGTAAATAAACGTGGGGTGATGATTGAAACGGTGTCCGCCTGTGTGTGTCCGGGCATATTTCACAGCTAATCCTCCCACCCTGTCTAATAGTGTAGCACACATTCTTCAATCCATTTATTTGTCCCCTAACAGAAGTCTGTTTTTCTGAATCTTTTACACTTTGGAATTCAGTCTCACCATGGTAATGATCACGTTCACTAGTGATGATGAACCCCACTGAATTCAAGTTTGGTGAAACAAAAGAAATGCTTACGAACTTCACTGAACTCCACAAAATGCATAAAAGTCAACAAGGAAGAAGGAACTAAAGTAGTTTAGAGTGCATCATAATAGTGCAATGGTCTTCTAAGTGTCCCTGAGGGCTAGGGAAAAGTCTGGCAACAACTCTGGACCGATTATTGTGACAAATACAGTATGTGACCTGTGCTGTTTCTCAAACAACAAAAGATGCAGGTGGAACAAATACCAGACATAAAATACAACAAATGACCACAATCTAGCAATACGTAAGCAAAATATAGATCATTACATGAGAGAGCACCAGTCTTGGGGAGCCCGTTAGCCATGCTGTGAAGCAGTGGTGCGAGACTAACTCATTCTACTGTTTGAAGTCGGGGCACTTCTTTGTTTGCCATGTATCTATGCAGATGCTTTGCACTTTCTTCTACCATCAAGAATGAAGAAACGCCTTGTAAATAGTAATAAATGGTTTGTTCTTGTCATTTCACAGCATGTCCTGTGTTTTCTGATGAAGGGAGGGGGAAGGGGAAGAGCTCCTTTAAGGTTTGTTTTGAGTTCATTCTTAGGCACATGCTTACATGTAAGCATACATTTGTTGGCAACACTAATACTGCAAGTTTTTTGTTTATTTTTTTAAACCCATGCAGAATGGAAATCTGGCAGTGTTTCTCAACCTTTGTTGAGAACCTTTTGTGGCTATGGGACATATTTTTACCACTTTAAGTTTACTGGTGACCCTCCCCCAGTCCATGGGTTTGAAACAACCACTAGTGGAAGAAACGAATGCAGTTAGAGACTGGGAAAAATACCGTGTGGACTGTTCATTGGAGGAGGAGGGAAAGTGTGAATTCAATTCATCTCAGTAGCTGAAACTGCATTTTTTTCCTTGTGTGCTTGCAACACAGGGATGTTACAGCAGGCATGCATGAAAATTCTGCACGTGGCTGCAGCAGCTGTGATGTCAGGAAGGCCTTACAAACCATCATGGGGAGCTAGAAAAAAAACATTTGCCTAAACTAGCTGCATGGCAAATTTTCTGGAAAAAATTAATCGAACAAGGTCACTGGTGAACACAGCATATTTGCCGATCAGCACTACTACTCATGCCAGATCTGCCTAACTGCTGATTTTGACTGCTGAAGTAGGCCACACCACTTCCACAAACACCCAAAGAATAATGTACAGTAGGTTAATGGAACATGCAATACCAGTATGTGATCCTGTCCCTCCAGGTGTATGTAGTCTGTTGTCAAATCCAGCTTTCTGCAGCTTCTCTTCCACAAGGTTCAGTGTTTGGTCTACTTCTTTTTAAACTCTGCATGTTTTTATGGGGATATGCAATTTGACGGCACTGGACATGGACAAATGTTCTATCTGTATGCTGATGATATTAACATTTGTCCATGGACACGGCCATAAACAAAGTACTTGCTCCAACTCAACTCAAGAAGCTCAGCACCTTTTGCATTAACCTGCTTCCTGTATTCCTATCCCTTTGTCCAATGACAGGGCATTTGAGTGACACTTGCATATACTTATCTTTAAATAAAAAACAAAAGCATTTTTTTCCTATGACCTACAAAATAAGTATGACCATATCTTTCCTCCTAATGTGGTAAAAAAATTTTGTCACTCCTTGCAGCTGGATTGTTGTGCTTCTGTTCCAGTAGTCTTCCTGCTCACAATATGGACATTTGACAACAGTTTATAATGAAGTCCTGAAAGAGTTCTGATCAGATGTAATTACTGTATGGCATTACCCGTCATCTGTTCTGGATTCCTAACTGATATTGAATTATCTTCAGAACACTACCTGACTTTAATCATGTTTTCTTGTTTTTGTATCATTTTGTAAGATACCTCAAATGTTCTGATGCCAGCCTTCTCAATATTCAAAAATTTCTCAGGGAAAACTCCTTCAGTTCTGGGGTTGCTTTGTGGAGTGTTATCATTATCAAGGCTCAAATCACAACCAAAAAGCCTTGATTCTGTTACTCATTTTATCACGCGCTACTGTACATCCGTGTACATTCAGGGCATTTATTTATTTTTTATATGACGACACTAGAGTATATTTTAGGCCATTTCTGTTGTTTGATTAGATCCATATGATAAATGCCTATACTTTACTGATCTTGTAATGCCCTTTGTTATCTTTATTATTTTTTATTAGACATGCAAGTGTCATAGATGGAAACAAATTATGTTTGAAATTTATAAGTTATTTAAGGACATATTAAATTAATACATTGTGAAATCTGTGGTTAGAAGTCATGCAGTTCATTGTCTCTGTGTAAGTTTTACATCAGGTTTTTAAATATTTAAAAAAAAATATATATATATATAAACTACATGTAGTCCTACATTTTGTTCATGGAGGACCTTTCTCATGTTGACCTGTTAAAAAGCACACCACGATTGGTTACATGGCACAACGGTCATTTAGAAATGCCTGACTGATGTGAAACTTTGTTGGCTCATAAAGTGCAATGTTTTGGAAAAGTGGAAAACTCCGTGTTAGCCACATTTTGAGTAGGCCATTCATGATGTTTTCTGAAATCAGACTTTTTAATTTTAATGATTTTTATTGGCCTTACATTCTTGTACATTCTGTTGTACCCTGGCTAACACAAATTGCTTCAATTACCAGAAATTTCCTGAAGTTAACACTGCAACATTCCATTAGTTCTGGACTGGCCATTCTGTAACCTTTCAAACATTAAGTGGTAGATTACACCTTCTTATAATTACTGTATGTTTATCCATTAAATTAATTGGAAATGGCTCGAGTCTTACATTGTATTATTATTATTTTTTCCTAAATAGCAACTTCATTCTCTAATTTTCCAGAACTTATCTTCATTAATAGGGTCTTGGTCTCCCTTAAGCATCTGTTACACCAATCAGAGAAAGAAACTTACCTCTCTCTAAAAGCTCTTGTGTAGGATCTTTAAGAAAGTTGTGTGAAGCTTTAAGCATTAGCATGTGTTACTTTTACTGTATGTATTATCTAAAGCACTAAGAAATATTGTTTGGTAACTTTCCCAAGTCCATAGTATGATTGTGGCTCCCAACATACAGTTGGCACATTTGTGCACATGTGGTATGTCATACTCAAAAAAGAATGCTACTCAGTTAGACAATTGAAATTCTCAAGAAGAGTTTCCTGGTTTGTACACAAAATCTCTTTTCAAGATATTACTGTACTTTTAGTTTGATGCCGGTATAATGTGCATATGCATAGTGCCCTTGCATTCTATTGCTTTTTTCTGGTACTATCTTTATTTACTTTTCACCTTGCTCTTTCCAGTTAGTTTTCTGTAGATATCACCTATAGATTTCAACCCTTGCAATTAATTGTGGTTGATAATAGGCTTCCAATGTCACCCTACCCATGGTCTGTTCCACTGTTTAATCAATACATAATTTTTTTCCATGTTTCTTTTATGTGCGTTTCTTTTGCATAATGTAATGCATATTCCCATTATTCACACTGTAGTATGCAAATTATCTTTGGGTTGACTGTTATGCTTTACTAAGCTAAGTTAACTAATAAAGCAAGGTATTCAAAATGAGTACCCGTGCAAGCAGAACTTCAGTTTTGAGCACTTCTCGGACAGCAGATTCTAGCGATACCTTAAACATCAGTATGCTACAATCACAAACACTTCCTGTAATGGCAGTCATGCATTTATTTAGAAGCTTTCATCATTGCATAGAATGGAACATTTTTTAAATATTATCTAAAATACACTTTAGACACTGCCCTATGGATCATCAACAAACATCCCCAAAAGTAACCATTTCAAATGAGACCCAACTTATGTCAAAACTGAAAACATGCAATGTCATCATCCACAATAATAAAACGATGAGTGTCTGTTTGTGTGTCCATCTGGTTGCTATGTCTCTGTCACTCCAAAAGATGACACAACACAAACATTTTTAGCAATAAAATGAATTGCATTTCTCATTCCATTAGATTGCCCATCACAAACATTAACACTGTTTTTATGAATCCCATACCAAATGGCATAAAACAGAGGCATAAGCATTAAATGAGGCATTGCAAACATTAAGACTGAGGTCTATATTGATTACTAAGATTTCAACCCAACTTAGACGAGTGGCACAATTATTATTAAAATAAAGGCTGATAGACACATTTACTTAATTTTATCCATGTCAAATCTGTTATTGACTATTGCCAACTTGAATGATCCCCAACCATCCATGGTGGCATGTAGCTTTTGTAGAGTGGTAAAGGTTCTGAACCTTTTAATAAACGTGTGTACATTAAAATTATATTTTAATTAATTATCAATACTGTTCTTGTCTGGCCGGGACGCCTCTTCACTGAGAGGACCAGTGGAGTAAGCATGGACAGAACAGTTCCTCCCCCAGGGACACTAGATGGCAGCCCTCATGGGTTGCAGTGGTGCCTCGGACTCCCGCAGGGCTTCATGGGAGATGGAGTTCTGTACAACCCTGTTGGGATCCGGGGGTGCCGCCAGGGGGTGCTGCAGCTGTTCCTGAGCCTGTGTGGGCAGTTCTTCCACCACACCCGGAAGTGCAGCCGGAAGTGAGGCAAAAAGCACCTGGAGCACTTCTGGGTGACTTATATAAGGGGCCAGCAGACACTACTCGAGGAACCAGAGTTGGGTGGAAGGAGGACGAAGCTTGCCGAGGAGGAGTGCAGAAGAAAAGAGAGTAAGAAGTGGAATTATTTCTATTGTGTGCTATTGTGCTTATAAGTGTGCCTCCTGTGTCTGTGTGGGTTGGGTTGGGTGGCTGGTACGCCCCCTAGTGGTTCTGTCACAATACATTTCATTTAACTGTTTAACAAGATATTGTCAGCTTCCAGTGTTTCAGTTAAATGTGGCTTAAACATCCATTGAGTGAAGAGAAATGGTCCCATTTTTTAAGCACAAGATGTACAGTATTTATAAGTGAAGGTGACACATTACTGAGAATTGAACGTATGTGGTGTTAATGGCAAGAAGAAAACCTGAAGTGATATGTACCTGTTAATTACTAGTACTTTGCCTCTTCTCAATCATCTGATGCCAGAAACTGGAACAATTTGATATCACTCCATGCATCAAACCTACCTTTGCAAAATTTAAATGAAAAGAAGTAGTACTAAGGTGTTGTACCGTGTTAGCCATTATGAATGTAGAGAAAAGTCAAGCAAAATGACCCTTTTATTGGCTAACTAAAAAGATTACAATATTCAAGCTTTCGAGGCAACTCAGGCCCTTCTTCAGGCAAGATGTAATACAGAAACTTGAGTTTCCTGTGTTTATATCCACACACTAGGACAAGAAACAACAATGTTAGATATAAACAACTTACATCTTGCCTGAAGAAGGGGCCTGAGTTGCCTCGAAAGCTTGCATATTGTAATGTTTTTAGTCAGCCAATAAAAGGTGTCATTTTGCTTGACTTTTCTCTACAACCAAAAGAAGTAAAAAACATCAATTACAATTGCAGTGGCTAACTGAAAATGTTAGTACTGTTATCTAGATTGCTAAACGTTAGCATAGTATAAAATAAAAATAAATAAAAAAAAAAACAAAAACTTAACAGTATTATTTTTCCACCAACACTAGGACATGACAAGGATGCGACTTAGAGGTAAAACCTTCATGTTCTGCTCCATAAACAGCCTACAATTCTCAGGCAGACTCTTTAGAGAATACTGACGTTTTAAGTATTACAACTTGGCAGTTCCAGAATAAATTAAACATCTTCTAAGATCTACCAAGATACAGTTTAAGTTTCCTGTGCTCCTTTGAACTGGTACTCTCTTAAAGGATCTTTGCACATGGCATGTGTGGGATTAGTTTTATGCAACTGATGCCGATGTCCCTGACAAAAGCCAAAAGTCTGTTTATCGTATTTCATTATTATGCCATTTAAGAATTCAGGAACAAGGACAATGTTTTCCAAACCGCCCTTAGTAATATGACAGATCAAAGCCATTACACCCTAATGGGGTGTCCATTGACTATACAGCAACCCACTGTGTTGCCCTATTTTTACATAATGGCACAATAGTTATTCAGTTCTGCTATATTAGGATTTACTTTGTCTCAAAAGAGTGACTGTAAATCCAAAATCCTAGAATTTAGATATGGCATAATAAAGTTTCTATCTATCTATCTATCTATTCCAGGTGAGCTTAAACTGAACCAGTCAGCAGTAGAAAAATAAAGAATATGTGGGAATTTTTGTGAGCACTGTCTAGCCTCACTTTGTAAAAGGGTGACAATGGTTGATCAATGGTATTCTAACCTCATATTATAAAAATGAATGATACATTTTTTAGTTCTTAACTGATATATATATTTTTTCTATATTTTTTTTCTCTTACTTCATGTTAGATATGATGTTTTCCTTTCTTCTGTCTTTGTGAAGTTGTCTGCAAAGTTACCATGGCAATTAGAGCATTTGAGAAGGCATAAAAATGAAAGCAAATGTTCACAATGACAAATATGCTGCTGCAAACAGGAGTGTGCACTTCCTCAATATAATGTTAAACTAGTGTGTACGGCTACATTACAGAACCCTATTGTGTCCTTTCGGAAAATACTGCATATGTTACCTCCAGGCATTTGCTCAATTACATAGTTGTTTTTTTTAGTTTTCAGTGCTAATAAAGGCACTAATTTTGTTACCAGTAAAGTTAAAGATTTAATATGCATTTTAATAAAAGGCTGTATGGTATTGAGAGAGACTGAAATGTTTCAGTCCTTTTTAATGCATTGATGGTTTTTCCTGCCTTAAAAGGTAAAAAGACTGATATAATAATCTTAAAGAAGGAATAGGGTGATATTTTAGTCAGTTCACACCAATGGTGATAACAAAAAAAGAACATGGTGGACAAAGTCTTCATCGGTGACAAATTATGCACAACGTGCAAGACTACAAGAACAGCCAGAGCAGACTATACTTGCTAAAGAGACTCAGATCTGTTGATATGTGCGGCAAGCTCCTGGAAATATTCAACCAGGCCATAGTAGCCAGTGTGGTGTTCTACGGTGTGGTTTTCTGGGGATAGCAAGCTGAGCATAGAAGAAGCACAATGCCTGAGCAAACTTATCAGGAAAGCTGCTTAATCACAGGGTGAACCCTGGACACGCTGGATGCTGTTGTGGAAAAGAGGATGATGGCAAAATCGGATGCCATCATGAAAAATCCCTTCCATCTCACCAAGAGGCGCTGTCTTGGGGCACTTGTACCCAGAGGCTCATTCAACCATGGTGTGCTAAGAAGCATTTCTGGGGGTCTTTACTGACCACTGCTATCAGGCAGTTCAATGCTTCCACCCAATGTACTTAATAAGTTTAGTTTCATTCATTTATCAATTGATTGATTGATTGGCTGTATTATCTGTCCTGTGAGTCTTGTTTTTAATGTTGCTTGTGCTGTATGAATCTGAATTTCCCCATAGGCTTATAGTACTAGGGTGTTGTACCATGTTAGCCATTATGAATGTAGTGAAAAGTCAAGCAAAATGGCACTTTTTATTGGCTAACTAAAAAGATTACAATATGCAAGCTTTCGAGGCAACTCAGGCCCCATCTCCATAGGCTTAATAAAGTTTATCTAATCTAATTTAATAAAAGATTTGTATAGTTGAAAAAACACTTAATAATGGTTGTTAATGACTTATTATAGATCGTCCTTATAAAGTGTTATTAATATAAGAAATATCATTTAAAGAAATTTCTATTCAGTTCAGTTTATTTTTGTATAGCAGACGCAGAGTGCCGTTTTAAATTCTCAGGTAAAATGCCATTGGAAACTATACTCATTACACAATCAGTACATAAAGACGCAAAATAGCTTGAAACCAATTAGTATAAATAGTTTAACTTTGGCAAGTTGACCAATCAGGGGACAGAAAAAAAAAAACTCCAGTCAGCAGCATCCCAGGAAAAAAAAAAACCTCTGGAGGGTCCACAGTCAGTTATAACAGAAAGTTAAAGACAAAGTCAGACAGAGTCAGAGTCCAGGATATCTTAGACAACTGGCTGCCCACTCCCTTCTGAGCACTGTACAATATACATAATATACATCCATCCATCATCCAACCCACTATATCCTAACTACAGGTTCACGGGGGTCTGCTGGAGCCAATCCCAGCCAACACAGGGCGCAATGCAGGAAACAAACCCTGGGCAGGGCGCCAGCCCACCGCAGGGCACACACACACAGCAAGCACACACTAGGAACAATTTAGAATCGCCAATGCACCTAACCTGCATGTCTTTGGACTGTGGGAGGAAACCGGAGCACCCGGAGAAAACCCACGTAGACACGGGAGAACATGCAAACTCCACACAGGGAGGACCCGGGAAGCGAACCCAGGTCTCCTAACTGCGAAGCAGCAGTGCTACCCACTGCGCCACTGTGCCACCCCTATATATGTATACTATGTATATTAGTATGTATACTAATACTCAGTAAAACAGCATACAATGCTAATCTGTTAATGAGTAATTAATTAAATGGATTATAAAGGGTTATTAAAAAATGTTCTATTGTGGTTTTTATTCATTTGCTAATTATGCTTCTATAATGATTTAATTTAAGTTTAGGATCAAAAATCTTAAACCCAACCCTAACCTAAGAAGTAGTTTATGGTACTGTAATTCTTAACCATTAACCACACAAAGCAATTAGGAAACAGACAGAAGACCATTTAACCAAAGCAAATTAAAGCAGATGATGTTTATTATGATCAATTTACTTTTTTGCTTATTTCTGGATAGAATTACAAATAAGAGTATGACTAAAGGAAATGTAACGTGGAAAGAAACTGGAATGTTGACAAATAAACACAGAAACATGATACAGAAATATAAATATATATAGTAAAGATACGTTGAATCTGTGTTTTAATAGTTGTCTGGGATGGCCCAACTCACACACAAACTCAGTCTCGTCCACTACACTGAAGCCTCCGTAGGGCTTGCTGCTAAGGGCTCAGAGTGGAACTCCGTTACATTTACATTAAAATGCCTCCTCAGTCCACAATTCAGCACAGAACTGCTGTTATAATTAGAATAACAAGAGCAGTGAAACTGTGTGAAACTGCAAATAATAAAAAAGTAAGAATCTTTAAGAGTGATCAGCACTGAAACATAAAAATGAAATGACTGTTTGTTATAACTCCATTCTCTCCAGCAATTGTGACAAAAGCATAATGAACAGTGAAAAAATATTTTCACCTGTCCAAAGGATTTTTTCCTACAGTATATAGAAAAACACTTCTTATAGTTTGGTGAGCATCAAATAAAGGTGACCACTTGTGACGCTTACTCATGGCAAGGCAAAGTGGTGTGTTGGACCCAATGTTAAAATAAAAGTGGCGTAGATGTTCTTGAGAGAATAGTGGTGCTAGAGTAAAAGAGCAGAAACTCAATGGGCTATTTTGAAAAATTGTGCATAACGTTTACAGCAGTGAGGACGCTTATTTTTCAAACGTCACAGCGCACTGGAGAAAATTCATAAGGACTGAATGCTAGCAAATATTATTCAATTTATTTAAAAAGGTGATCAGGCTGATCCAAGTGACTAAAGGCCAGTAAGTTTAACATGCATCATGGGTAAACTGAGATTCAGTAATATGATGGAATTCTAGCAACAAAAACATAAGGCCAGGTGACAGTTATCTGGATTTTCAGAAACTTTTTGATAAGATACTACATGAAAGAATTGAAAGGAACTCGAATTCAAGGCACACTCAGTAGATGGGTGCAAAAAGCACTGGGAAGACAAAAATGTGGTGAAAGGAATTATCTCTGAATTAGGTGATGTTATAAGTGATGTCTCCTAAAGATCAGTGCTTTAGTCGGTGCTTATTCTAATATCTACTTATGTAATAAAACACGAAGGTCTCTGTGTTTTAGTCCCTCAGGGCAATCTAATTGGTCAGTTTAGCTTTGGCGATGTGATGATAGATGAAGTGTAAATGTGAGTTGCGCAAGGAGGAGTAAAGGTTGCATGCTGAGAAAGTTGCCTTCAAAGATAGTTAGTATTAAAGCAGACAGGAAGCAAGAAAGGCATATCAAAAATAATGACAGAGACTGAGGAACATGCTGAAGAGAGGGAGCACTGCAGAACAGAGATTCAGACACAAGTGAATACAGTAACTGCTGAAGGTACATGTAGGGCAAGGGATAGCACATATTTTTAATTTATTCTAATACCTGTCTTTGACAGGTACCCTGGCTAGTTTTTATATATCAAAGAATATATATAAAACAAGCTGGTAAAGTGTGCATATGATACCAAACTAGTTTTTCCTTCAGGTTCCTCAGTTTCCTTCCACATCTCAAAGATGAATGTATTAAGTTAACTGGAACTACTTCAGCAGCCTTGTTTGAATTAGTGTGAGTAAGTGTGTGCCATAATGAAATGGTTTCTCGTTCTGTGTTAGCTCCTGCCTTTAATCAAAAGCTTTGGCCATCTACAATCCCATAATGACTAGGTGGATGACATTTTTGAAATTCTCCTAAACTATGTGCATTTGGAATACATATAATCAGTGGGTTTTGGTGTTGTATTCAAAAAATCTCATTTCAAAAATGGCCAAAAATTGACTGACTGCATTTTGAGTATTCGATAGTCCTACATGGTTTTTCTTTTCTCAATCAAATTTTTGATGATTCCATCTGAAATGAATACACAAAGAATTATAAAAATAAAAGGGCAACTCATAATAAAAACATACATATATTTCTTTGAATGGCAACACTAGCTTTTAAAAAATGTTTATATCTCAAGGACTATCATAAAAACATTTAAATTTTTAACATAATGACAACACAATTGCTCTATTAACACTGCATTCCCTTGGTAATGGTTTCTTTCAGGGTAACACTCACATGTACTTCTCTTAAATAAGAACATTTCAATGTAGCATTTCACAAAGCTACAAAAATAAAAAGCATAGTAAGTACAGTCTTAATGTACTGGCCTCTGAGATTTTTAAAGACCTTGTCTTATTACTGTGTGTGAATGCTCATTCAACCTTGAGACATTCTCTCTCTCTCTCTCTCCCGAATGTTCACCTTATATCCATTTTGTGGAAAGTCTTCCCAAAGCCCGACATGTAACATTTGAAACACTGTCAGGTTCATGGTTTCCTCTTTCCTTGGACAGTATATTTTTCTTATATAGATTTTGGCTCAAAGCTGTCTTTGCTCTTTAGTGAGAAAGCTGAATCTCAAGTTGTGGCCCAGATTTGTTTGATATGCTTTGGTCCATGGCAGCTCTCTAATTGGTAATGAGATGCTCAGATTGAGTTATTGAAGTGATACGACAATGTCAAAATTAGTTAGGGAGTGAATTTGATGACTTGACCTTACAGACAAGTTTCACATGTTATCAAATAAAAAAAGAGTTGGTAAATAATGTAGTTCTCTACTAGTCTACTGCAAACATTTCCCTTAAGGCCTCATCAAAGAGAATTGATCTGTATTTGTTCTTGTTTTGGTAAAGCCTTTGAAAGTGTACAAGTTTTAGAAAAATACTTCATACACATGAGTAAATTCATTTGGAGGCAGGATAGATTGCACATGCATAGCCCTAATTTACTAAGATAAACTGTTCACTGTTCAGTTTTCTATATATTGATATTTTACAGTTTTTAACACTACTAAAAGTGAAATGAGTAGATGTAAATAAAAATGGATGTGGTCAGTATATGCCCTTCTGCATATTTATGACAAAACTAAGATATATGGTGTGAATTTCCTAAAATATATACTCAGCAAAAAAATAAACGTCCTCTGCCTTTCAGCTGTTTTTACTTTCAGTAAACTTAATGTGTAAATATTTGTATGAACACTAAAAGAGTCAACACCATAAGACATAAACTAAAAATGTTTCACAATGTGTCCCTGAATGAAGGGAGGCTCAAAATCAAAAGTACCAGTCAGTATCTGGTGTGGCCTCCAGCTGCTTGAAGTACCGCAGTGCATCTCCTCCTCATGGACTGGACCAGATTTGTCAGTTCTTGCTGTGAGATGTTACCCCACTCTCCCACCAAGGCACCTGCAAGTTTCTGGACATTTCTGGGGGGAATGGCCCTAGCCATCGATCCAAATCGATCCCGCTCCAGGGTACAGGCCTCGGTGTAAATCTCATTCCTTCGACGATAAACACAAATCCGTCCATCACCCCTGGTGAGACAAAACCGTGACTCATCAGTGATGAGCACTTTTTGCCACTCCTGTCTGGTCCAGCGAAGGTGGGTTTGTGCCCATAGGCGGCGTTGTTGCTGGTGATGTCTTATAAGGACCTGCCTTACAACAGGCCTACAAGCCCTCAGTCCAGCCTCTCTCAACCTATTGCGGACAATCTGAGCACTGATGGAGGGATTGTGTGTTCCTGGTGTTACTCGGGCAGTTGTTGTGGCCATCCTGTACCTGTCACGCAGGTGTGATATTCGGATGTACCGATCCTGTGCAGGTGTTGTTACACGTGGTCTTCCACTGCGAGGATGATCAGCTGTCCTTCCTGTCTCCCTGTAGCGCTGTCTTAGGCGTCTCACAGTGCGGACATGGCAATTTATTGCCCTAGCCACATCAGCAGTCCTCATGCCTCCCTGCAGCATGCCTAATGCATGTTCACGCAGATGAGCAGGGACCCTGGGCATCTTTCTTTGGGTGTTTTTCACAGTCGGTAGACAAGTCTCTTTAGTGTCCTGCGTTTTTAGAGCTGTGACCTTAAATGCCTACTTTCTGTAAGCTGTTAAGGTCTTAACGACCATTCCACAGGTGCATGTTAATTAATTGATTATGGTTAATTGAACATGCATGGAAAACATTGTTTAAACCCTTTACAATGAAGGATTTTTAAAACATTATTGTTGAAATACACAGTCCTGAAAAAGGGACGTTTCTTTTTTTGCTGAGTATAGATATGTAAGAATCAATACAACTTAAGTTTATTGTTATTCTACTTTGAAAAGAAAACCAACATATTTTATGCATTTAAGTATAAGAAATATTTAAACTTCACATTTTGTAGCCTAAATTTGCACAATTAATTAATTGTTCAGTTCACCTGTAACTATGTGGATTTGATAATAATTCTTTTACTTATGGTTTGTTTTACTTAAGTAGTTAAAAGGCAGGACCTAATCAATAATGTTTTAGAATAAGCCCTTATATTAGGAGAAAAGACTCCTTTCTGTATGTACTACTCTCAAGAGTCTTGTTCTGGCAGTTGGGTGGGGATTGATTTGAATTTAGTTTTGTTAAGTTTGACTTGAATGTATGGAATGTTATATGCTTTTAATAAATTCAATAATAGATAAAAAAAGAAATTAAAAATTAAAAAGGAAAGAAAATTGTGAAAATGTTCTATACAGAAAAGTAAGTGCCTGCCACAAACAAAAATACATCCTGGTAAATTAATGATTGTGTAAAACAATGTTTATTTATAATTAGAATTCACCTGCTGCAACTTCTGCGCTTGAATATTTTGCTCTGAGTTCAAATGTTGGATTCAACTTAAAATTCACTAAAGCCTTTCTTTCAATGTCCTAAATGTGTATACCAAACGTGATGAGACTTGCCCAGCTTTGAGGAAAACTCATCAAGGTCTTGACTGCGGAGTGCTCTCAACCATAATCATCTTACCAGGGTGTCTGAATTCAGAGGTTTTCACAGTAGGTCAAGAACACAGCACTGACGACTATTCCTGAGTTAACAATAATATACTCAAAGCTCATGTAGTTCAGCCAACTGAAGGGTTCTAAGGTTATGATATTATGATTGGAATGTTCACTCTGAAAAGTGAGAAAACAGGTTACAATAAGGCTTCCAAACAAAGGCTTACCCAAATGCTCTTCTGTCAGATGGTGCCCAAGTGTTACTATGAATATCACAAGCTAATTAAGTAATGGTATAGCTTAGCTAAGTTCACAGTTACACTTCATGTACTCAGTTATGGTTATATCTGTGGAGTTTATACATTTATACACATCATACATGTAGACTTTATACATTTAATTTTTCTATAGGCACTTACAGTACAAGCACACGGAAACTATGTAGCTAATTTCTGAAGAATTACAACATTGATGTGAATACCCAGTAATCTGAAACACGATGGAAACAGTAAAGGTGGAGGAGTAGTAATTGGTCGCTTCTGAGAGTGTGATGTGACTAGTTCTGCCCTTGCAGTTTAGTATAAGAGTTGTCACCCTGTGGTGAAGATGGCTGCGAAACTTATAAATTGCACCAAAGAGGAACAGTGATCTGTCTTATGCTTTTTGTGGGCAGAAGGTGTGCTGGGAGCACAAATTCATCTCCGCATGTGTGCTCGGTATGGGGATAAAGTTCTTTCTCATAGAGTCGTCTGTGAGTGGATTGAAATGTTTGAAAATGGCTGTACTAGTGTGAAGGATACAGAGCACTCTGGATGGGAAGAAGATTATCATGTGATGATGATGTGAAAGCAGCGGTGCATCAGTGGTTACACACTCAACCAAAAACATTTTTTTACTGATGGCATTAAAAAATTAGTACGACGCAGGGAAAATTGCATCACAAAGGAAGGTGACTATGTAGAAAAGTGATATAATTTGTTTTGAAAATCTTAATAAATAGTTAAACAAAGGTGCGGAAACTTTTTGAACGTTTTTCGTATAATATTTAGAAATGTTTTCTTAAGAGTAAACACGTGTAACAGTGGTACGTCTGTATATTATTGGTATATTTTGATTTTCTGAATAGCCACTGAGTTACTATTGTCCTAATAGAAAAAAAAATGGCGACTTAACCATACATATACATTGAAAAAATGCTCAACACCTAACATTTTTGCACTTTGCAAAAATCTGCTATCTTTGTGTCATAAGGAGTTTGGAAAAGATATTCTACACGCTTGCATATATAGAAAAAATGAAGAGTCTGTACTCTGCAGAAGTAAAACCCTAAGGATTTAGAGGAAGAGGATATTATATTCAGAGAGGAGAAATGATCTTACTATTTCTGAATAATGTTGAGTTACACCCTGGGAAGCATAGAAGTTGACATAAACCAGAAGACTAAAAAAATAAGAGCCAGCTGACACATTGAGGATATTAAAGGAGTGAGTCACTTGCTTTTATTAATGACTTGCATAGCTCATACTATAGCTGCTGGAAACAATTATTAATATTTCTTATTTTTACAAAGTGTTGACAATTTGCAGTGCAGGAAGCATATTACGTGCACCTTAAAAGGTGGAGATTACTTGTGCTTTCAAATGACCTTTGCATTCTTACAGTAATGAATTTAGAAAGCACTCCCATCTCATTAAAATTGAAGTAAACAATTTAGGGGTTACTCCTGCTGTCAAACAACTGTGGTCAGTCCTTCAGTGAAGACTCTGTCAATCAATTCTGGTTACTGTATATTTAGATTGTCAATATCCTTCCTGCTGTTTCACGTTACAAATGTAAAATGCATAGGAGCTGCCAAAATGGTTTGAAAGAAGGTGATTAAGACATTTAGAGAACTTTATACAGGTAACATATTTGCATCTTATGAATAATTATGCTTCAGATGTAACTTCCCAGCAACACAATTTTTCCACTATTTTCAAATTCTAAATTTTGTTAAAAGCAATCTACCCAATTTTCCAGACATCCCACCCATTTCCATTCCAGAGGTAATACCAGTCTTGAAAACTCAGACAGCATCTCAGAAATATATAAAAACATCTCCAAAGAATCTTCCCTTCAATGATTTTAGGGTACAGTGGGAAGAATCTTTCAATTTATTTTGTCAAAAAAGGAATGAAAGATAGCCATTCATAGAGTGAACTCTAGCTCCATATGCACAAAGCATTCAATCATTAAATTTAAAATATTTAATCAATCACTTGTTTAAAATTATTTAAAATGTATCCAGGACAAAATGCAACCTATAAGTACTACAATCTAGCTCTAGCCTCATACGGCTAGATGTTTTGGAAGTGCACTAAATTAACATAATTTTGGACAAAACTGATTACATCTTGCCTGAAGAAGGGGCCTGAGTTGCCTCGAAAGCTTGCATATTTTAATCTTTTTAGTTAGCCAATAAAAGGTGTCATTTTTCTTGACTTCTCACTACTATCATAATGGCTAACATGGTTCTACACCTTAGTACTACAGACAAAACCGTTGAAAAACCTATCTTAGTGTCACAATCAGTCCTAACCCATTAACAGCTACTGTATATCTGGTGTACAGAAGGGCTTAAAGTGAAGAAGGACAACTTGATTGTAATTTCCTATACCACACTACTAGCAGACAGACTTATGTTTCCAACTGGAAGAACCCCAACCCACCTTTTATAAGTCAGTCCAAGATTTTTTAAAAACTTCATTTAAAATTTTAGAATACACATTTATTTAGGTTAGAAAATGATGTTTTTCCTTTTTTATTTGTATTTATTTATTTGTTATCATTTGTTTAAGTTCTTTTTATGCTCTTGGTGCTCCTCTCTTTCTTTCGGGTGGAGTTGAAGTCTTGCTTTGTTTGGTTAGCTTTTTGAAGTTATTGGTTGTGTAAGTTCTGCCATTTTTATTTCCTTGATTGTACACTATGTTACTTTCTTGAAATAAAATTAAAAAATGAAAGAACAGGTAAGCAACAACCACTTGTATCGATATTTTTAATGTCTGTTTTGTGTATTGTGAAAGCACCCATGTTAAATTGTGGGAAAAGGTGCATTGAGAGCTGTGGCGGTTTTTTATTTTATTTTTTTAAATAAAGCTATTCCATTGAGCGTACTTTCTGAAGTAAGGGTGCATAAAGTTGTAAGAAATGTCATAGAATTTACTAACATCATTCGATGCTGATTTTATCTTTGTGAGTGGCAAGTAAAAATTGAAATACTTCATGATTGGTAATGCTAGAAACTGTTATAAAAAGGAATTTTAGTGCCAGGTGGAAGCAACATTAAAGCATCAGGAAACATCAAGAAAAATCTTTAATGAGACACACGTTTAAAAAAATGTTAGTACAAAGCAATTTGCCAGGCAAACAGAAGCCTCACGTTAAGACAGGTAGATGCAGACTCTGGGAATATGGTTGGTGCTGATTTTGCCTAAAACCAGTTGTGTGACTTACATGAAAAATTTGTGAAGACTTTAGACATGGGAAAATTCATGTGGAATTATTCATTCATAGGTAATAAAGGGTGTCCCAAAAATGTATTAATACAGTATTTCTTAAGACAATACTGCAACTGATTTCATTTATTTGAACTTGCTGCAGGTCCATCATGCTACACATTCAAGAGGAGATTGGGGATGAGGACCAGTATAACTTCCAGCAGGATGGAGTGCCTCCCCATTATCATCATGGTGCGAGGGCCTATCATCATAAAAATCTGACTAATAAATGAATTGGGCAAACAGTTAGCCCTCACATTCACCAGACCTCATGGCAATGGAGTTTTTTTTTAATGGGTTCATGACATAAATAAGGTTTAGATCACAAAACTGCAACAATCGATAAACTGAAATGAAGGAGGATGCACCCGAATATAAAAAGAAAAGATTAGTAATGTCTGCAAATCCATTGGTTCGCATTATCAGTAGTGCCTGGACCAGGGCAGCCAGTAGTTCAAACACTTGTGATAACTGAATCAACATTTGTCTTCTTTTTTTTGAATTATAAAAATTAGATGTGTTTTAATAAACTATTGATAATCATTCAAAGTGTGTATACATTTTGTGGGACACCGGGTAGTCAGAGGGGACTGGGCAGTCTCATGGTCTGGAATCCCTGCAGATTTTATTTTTTTCTCCAGCCGTCAGGAGTTTTTTTTTGGTTTTTTTCTGTCCACCCTGGCCATCGGACCTTACTCTTATTTTATGTTAATTAATGTTGACTTATTTTATTCTCTTACTGTGTCTTTTATTTTTCTATTCTTCATTATGTAAAGCACTTTGAGCTACATTTTTTGTATGAAAATGTGCTATATAAATAAATGTTGTTGTTGTTGTGGAGCCATATCAGCTCATTATGCGGGTATAAACTTAAAAATATTGTGTTGATACACATAGTTAACATATATTTTTTGCATGTACTATTTTATTTATTGCTTTCATAATGTTAGTGTTGTAAACTGTGTTCTGAGATTTTTCTGGTAAGAAAGAATGAAGTTTCAAGGTAAGCTTGTAATACTTAACTAATCATGGCATTGAAGGATGGTGACACGTTTCATGTGGATTAGCACATATAAGTTAGAGTTTCACTGTACTCTTCACATGTGACAGTAATAACCCTATAAACCTATAAATATACACTTGTATGAGAATTAAAAACACTGATTATTTTACATATACTCAACTAAAGAATATAAAAAAGCACGAGCAAGTACAGTAAATTGATAACATAATATTCAAACTAAAATTTTTTAAATAAGCCCAAACTGCTTTCATTTATTGCCTATGATTCACAGAGTAACATGAGACTGGAATTTTATACATGACCCATTTAGATATCACATATGTGTGACGCCGGCTAATTGATAAATAAGACAAAGATTATGCTTCAAAGCGAGGATCATTTCTAGTTTTCCAGAATGGTTGTACAATCCCTCAGACAGAACATTCAGGTTGTTCTGAATTTAGCAATGTGAAAATTGCTACTGCTATTTTAATCACATCAAACTTTCAACAAACCACAAGCATCAGGTTTCATTTACCATTAAAGCTGGGCAGGATTTGTCATGCTTTTTTTTTTAAAGTGAAATGAAAAAACACTATTCTAGCTTTCAGTGCTGTATGGATTAAGATGTTAAAAGTTGGGACAGAGTAAGTTGTTATGACAAGCATAGCAGCTCACTCATAAAGTTTGCTTTTTGGAAAGATTTGAATAAAATGTTACAGTCAAACATTAACAGAATACCACGGCAAGGCATTCCAAACCATTTTGTCAAAGTATAAATATAACTGGATTCTTGGAGAAATTATTAACTACATGATGAAAAAACTATACTAAAAGATCGTTTTACATGTTGGTCTATGGCTTCTTTACTTTTACATACTATTGATTATATTATGAAGAAATTGGGTGAATAAGATTGGCAAGCTTTGTTGGGCTTGAATAGCCTGTTCTAATTGTTCTAATGCTGTAAAAGATTTGTACCAGAAAAAAGGAAATTTACTATGGAGTGCCATCTATGTAATTAAATAGTACTAGTAATATTGTGTCATGAAGTAATGTAACACTAAGCAAAATGTGCAAAAGGCACAGATTTACTTATATATACTACTAGCCGTCACCCACGGCTCTGCCCGCATAGTAGTGAAACAGGAGAGCGAGGAGGGCACCGCCCGACTCCCTACTCCTGACATCATGCTTCCCCCTCTCCTCGGCACACAGCTTCTGTCTTGGATTAGCGCGAATATATATATATATATATATATATATATATATATATATATATATATATATATATATATATATATATATATATATATATATCACTCCTGCAAGCGAATTCTGATTCTTAGCGAGATGAGAGAAGTCGCAAAATCAACCAGAATGTTCAAGCAAATTATAGAAAAAAAAGCCAGATCTAAATCCGTTAAGTAGTTCTCTCGTTTGCTAGCTAAGCAGAGGTAAGGAATGCCTGAGGCTGGCGCGTGAGTGAGGAGGGCACCGCCCCCCCTAGGCCCACTGCGTGTCTCTCAGATTTGTGCAAATAAATCGGTACCACAAGCGAACTATGATACATAGTGCAATGAGATAAGCTGCAAAATCAAGTGGAATGTTCAAGCATCCATCCATCCATTTTCCAACCTGCTGAATCCGAACACAGGGTCACGGGGGTCTGCTGGAGCCAATCCCAGCCAACACAGGGCACAAGGCAGGAAACAATCCCAGGCAGGGTGCCAACCCACCGCAGATGTTCAAGCAAATTATAGAAAAAAACCTGATCTAAATCCGTTAAGTAGTTCTCTTGTGAAAAGCTGACAGACAGACAGACAGACAGGCAGACAGACAGACATTGGATTTTAAATATTGAGGGATGTAAGTATAAATATACATGTACAGTTTAGCACGGTGGTACGGTTGTTGCCTCTTCTGCTTCACAGCTCTAAGAGCCCGGTCAGACTGGAGATGATTTTCTCTAAGCGCTCAATTTTTGTCAACTTCTGAAAAACTACCTGTCTTCTGTAACTGTGAAATCGAAATTCGATTAGTTGGAGTCATTACAGTTACAGGGGTCAATATTCATGTGTAATAGCTGACATATAACTGTTTCTTGTAGAGAATTCCCACAATCTTCTGTTGGGTGAAATGGCAAAAGAAAACTAACACAAGGATATTACTCAGAGATGGCAATGCCCTCTTAACCTAAAGACTATGGCTAGCTCAACATAAGGCATTCCTCAACAAAATGCCTAAACTCTAGAGAGTAAGTTCTGGCTGACCAAACATAAAGGTTAGTGTCTTCAAACTTAAAACTGATACGGGGCTGGTTAAAATGATGTTCTGAGAGCAAACAAATCTCTACTTAGTGAAACCACCAGACACATCCCTCTGAAAATTCTTAACTATTCTTTTGTGTCATAGCAGATTAAATAAGTTAGAAAATATACATACTGTTGTAAAATTTAGATGTGTTTGTGGGCTACAATTCATAACATTGACAAAACTAACAAAAAAAATCACAAAATGTGAATAGGAAAACATTCTACATGGTCTAAAAACTCAAATTCATGACAGATGTTTGAGCATATTTTCTGCTATTTCTGTGCTTTTTGTCATTGTTTGTATTCCATTTTTGAACTGTTTGGCTGACAAACTTATATTTCTAAGGCAATTCAAGTTGGCTATTGTGTCATTTGATATGCTCGGTGTGGTTACATGCTAGCTTGCGCTGTCATTTGGTCACCTGCCACCACCACACCCCACTATGAAAAAAAACTTACACTAAGGTAAAAGCATCAACTGCCCTGGTTTTGTATAAGAAAGTGAGTTGCTACCCAAGTCACTTTTTTCCTGTACTGCTATTATTGGCATTTTTTCTTCTATTTAAAAATTTCGATCATTACCATTTTGTTCCGTCACTGTTGAAAAAAGAAAAGAACAAAGGAAATGTGCACAAGGAAAAGAAGTAATTTCCAAAAGTTAATAAACATCAGTGTCCAGTACATAAACTTTACATTCAACCTTTACACTATCACGATGATGATGTCAAGTGTTGGGATTGATGGTTGTAGCGTGGTAGGAAGTGTGAGTTGTCACTAAAAACAAAAGGACCTCCAAGATATATTGGTGCCTGCAAAAAACAAATTGGTGGCATGGGAATAACAAAAAATTACAAAAACATTAAAAATAATAACAAAAACACAACCAAAATTTGCAATATATGCAGAATTACATTCTGTACATTCAAAAACCTCTAAATCATGACATATTTAAATACTAGTTACTGTATTTTAAAGCTTTAATTGTTTTTTGTTTTTGTGTGTGTGTGTCTGTCTGATATTTTTTTTCTGCTGTGCCACCCGGATGCATATGCTGGGACTGATGCCAGCTGTTGTTGATAATGGAGTTTACATATTTACTCAGTGTCTCTGTGTGGTTTTTCTTCAGTTCTGTTGATTTTCTGCCATAAGTTTCCTGTGCATGTTAGGTTAACTATTGACTCTAAACTCTCTCTTTGTGAATGGGCCATGGATGGACTGATGTCCCATCTAGGGCTGGTTCTTCTGTTGCTTCTGGATGCTGCTCTGATAGGCTCCAGCCTCCTCAAATACTCAAATGTATTACGTAGGTTTGAAAATATTATGCTATTTTCTTCTTTGGCTGTTTGTGGTAGATTTTGGGGCTCACTAGTAACATTTAGGGTTTTTGTCAGGTTAATGTTATGTTCTACTAGGACTTTGCAATTTTTAAAAATTTCTCAGTCATATCAGCTATCCATATTTTTACATGTTTACCAGTTTTAACATTGCCAGTAAATGTATCACATTAGTGTCCTCCACTAATTTTAATTTGTTAATGCCTAGAAATAAATCCATTCTTTTTAAAGCTTTTAATGTACAAAGAGCATTTTTAACATGTTTTAACACGTTTAATTTCTTCACACTCACTTTGCTAATCTTGATGAGGCTTCATGGTGGCCAATAAAAGAGATGAGCAAATCAAGCCACCCTATCGACAGTAACGTTTTTCAATTCCTTTTGGAAGCCAGTGATCAGATACTGTAAAATCAATCCATTTTGTCTGTCCTGAAGTCCGCGCATCAGGATTTTGTTATTGGCCAGCGCCTGGCTCAACTAAGTCTGGAGGAATATCAGTTCTTCTCCAAGGTGCATAATTATTGCTAAGCTCTTCACCCTCTCACAATACATGAACCTTGCACTCTAGTGCTGGAATTTCATTTTGGCCATTTCTACTCACAATCTCTTTCTTTCAGTCAATAAAACAGCTTGCAGTCATGAGAGAAACGGGATGTAAACTGACCAGTAAATCGAGAGCATATTTTATTCACCTAGCTCTCTCTTCATTACCTAAGTGTGGAACAACATTCCTAAAATTGCAGCCATTACACTCATTTTTTTCATTAATCACATGATCACAATCTCAAGACCCCGAGGAACTTGAAATATTCCACTTGGGGAAGCAGTTTATATATATGAGCGTTGTAAGCCTGTGCTGTAAAAAGCCCGGGGTCATAGAAACTACTGAAATCATCAGAAAAAAACCCTGAAATGTAGAGATGTTAGGTAATAGAAAAGAACTACTCTGGGCATCTCTCACCTAGGAGGATTCATTTTGGCGATGTGCTTGCATCGTTTGTGCATTAGCAGCGGGAGAAAAAGTAAAAGGGATACCGTTTTGTTGATGATAGCGATTAAGCCACTTTGTCTTTCTTCTGAGGTTTCGTTTTGCGGACGTGCTGGCCCTGTTTGTGTTATTAGCAGCTTAGTGAGTTTTCTGTTTCCTCAGAGACAAAGCCCGACTTCGACTCCATTTACCCCGACTCCATTTCTCACTTCTGGGACAGACAGACACACACACACTTCCATGTGTAGAAGTTTATATATATATATATACACACTGTTTAAGATATCATGTTCCATCCACCCCACTTTTCGTTTTGTCATAATCCTCACCAGTAAAAAGGTTGACTTTAACCTGCTGAGTTATTTTTGCATGACTAACAGTTAACGCAATTGGCTTGAGCTACAAAAAGGAAAACAACTCACCATTTTGGCACATTGAGAAAGATTTTTCAGAAAAGGGATATTAGGTTGGGTAACAGTATAAAAATATATGTATTTATATATGAAAACAATGTATCATATGCAAACCTCCCTTGAAGGAAAATATCAAGCAATGCCTCCAATCAGATCTTCAAGTGACTGGGACAAAATGTGTGTCCCTCTGTTGGCTGAACATAATCATCCTATAGAATCTCATAACTCCTAACAGCAAGTGCTTTGGTCTATAGGGTAAATACTTTTCCTGCTTACTTCCCTCACTTGTCACTAGGATGAATGAGCTGTACATAGTAGAACTGTCTTTGCAATCTTAATGCCATGATTCCTAGGTGCCAGATAAAGGTTTCCTTTGGCTCTTAGATTAAACAATAAATGGCTATAACAATTCCTGCCAACCTTCCAGCCTCGGTTCACATGCCAAGAACCTTATCTTCCTGGCTATAACTTTCCAGTTTACATTGTTACCCTTGTTGATTCTCCTCGCCACAGGTCCCTTATGCCTCTTAGTGTTATGGGGTTCTTCTAGTTTCTGATGTATATTAAACAGTATGTAAAGATCGTGAGTTCATTAAAATTTGCCAAATCTAAACATTTCATTAAGCACCAGTTTCAGTACAGTAAACACAGCAGCAAAAATATGGGGAAAACATAAAAAATAAGCTCATTACTAACTTGCTTGGACCATTTCTTAATGTATTATATATTATACACAAGTCATATTCCTATTAATGCTGTTTTAAATGTTCTAATGAAACACAAAATTTAGAAATTTCAGGGTTGCTAGCTGTGAAAGGAAATGGCTACATGAGACAAGGAGCAAGCACATTCAAAGTAAAGCTCAGATTATTCCTATTTTCTTACAGCGTGTAAAGAATAGAATTTCACACATACAGCAAATCCTAGGACTCAAATGACATTTGAATCTTTATTGTGAAGATAGAAGGTGTTAGTGCAATCAGTTCCAGCTGAGAAGAAAAATTACAACCCTCTGCTCCCCACAGAGCCGGTGCTGAGAAGAGTTCAACTTGTGCGAGTATTTCTCCTCATCAATCATTGATTTTTTTCTTAAAGTAAATAAGGTATCAAATCTAAAACCAGTAGCTAGCATCTCTGAGACATCACTTCTTGGTTGCGGGGGTGTTTGCGAGATGGGATGCAGACAATGTTGCACATGTAATACATAAAATAAAAATTCAGTTTTCTGTTGATTCTCTCCTCTTGGGTTTTTTGTCTTTGTGAACATATTCAAAATATTTCCTAGTAAGTCATGCTTAGTGTAAGCCAATAGTAGAAGAAAGAAGGAATCCCAGCTTGGAATGCAATGAGTACAATCAAGGAAGTCTTTAAAAATACATGGCTGCTCATTCATTTGTCTTCTTGTCAAATTCTACTCTTACAAGTTGCTATGGCACCAGTCTGAGCTCAGTCATAACACTTATTAAGTCACCGTTTTTTCACAAAACATAAACCCTTTAACTGCCTTTTTGTTGCCATTATAAAAGCTTCAGATAGCTATAATAAAAAAGCATGGATTATAACTGAGGAAAATAAGAAAATCTGACATGAAAAATGATATGTTTTGTGCTTGGCAGATGAGAGTGCAAGAGAAAGATGCCCAGAATTACCGTGCACTGTGGCTACTTTGATTCAAGAAGCTCTGAATTCATCATCCTCTCATAAGTTGGTACCTGAATTGCAGTCTCCATAGCTTACCACAGGAAAAAGGAGGCAAAAACATTGCTTTTTTTTTCAAGAAAAAAATATATTACATGAAAAAGAGACATATAAATACCAAAACACCAGCATAAATACGATGGAAAAAGAATGTCTAACATCCACTACTGTCCTTGGGTTATATGTTTTGAGACAGTCACCAACGCACAGCCTCTAGCAACATGTTTCTTTGCGGACTTTTCTTTTAAATTTGTTTTCTGTTGCTTGTGCAGGAGGGAGTAGAATGTCAGTGCCTGCCCTGCATGAGGAACACACCCTGTGAGTTATTGCAGGCTACCACAGTGCAAGGCTTAGTGACCTCCACATTTCTGCTGACAGGACAATCGACAGTTCCTGTGTTACGAATAGTGCTTAGGGGGCTAACATCTTGCTAGTCTTTGCTCTTGATCGCAATCATGTTTTGCGACGCAGCTACTTGCACCATCATGTTGAACCTCCAAATAACTGAATTCACTGGGTATATCATGGCTGTTTGGTTGTATAGTGTCGTATCGTGCATCAGTTTCACTTTCTGTGTCAACATCTGATGACCAATTCACATCATCATCACTCTCATTTTATCTGAACAATGGTTCAGTTTCAGTTTGCCTTTGTGTTTATAGTTGGAGGATTCACCCTGCTTATGAAATTGGATGAGTTACCTTAGAGTGGCAAAACACAAAAAAATATTCATGACTGTTTGAAGCCTGATGTTATTTCATCCCCTAGATGGCAGCAGAACACTATCCCGAGAGCCATTTAGGCTTAAAAATTTAAAGCAGATCATTTCACATCACCACGGGTATGACTCGTGGTTAACCTTAAGTGCATAGAATTTCAAGCCTGAGTCACACTTGAGGTTAACACCAAGGAAGTCAAATATGCTGACTGAAGATTTAAATCCATGCCACCAACAATTCACCAATCAAAACACAACTCACAAGAGGCCTCTCTCATAACTCTGATGAGTAAAAATGACAGTTATCATTTCAAAGCACATTTCATATTGCATGTGGTAACACTGAAATAAATAAATGATAAAACAAATAAATATGTAAAGAAATAAGCAACAATATGTGACAGATTTAATTTTTTATGCACAAGTATCATTTTGTTTTTATTTATTTATTTATTGTCACATTTCATTGTTTATTGGTGTATGTATTCATTTAATTTGGTCCAGTATATTCCTCCATAGGATTCACTATAAAAGTAATACTAGTAGCTGTTTTGGATTGGGTACTATAACTTTTCAAACCTCTCAAATGTATCTGAAACTCTTTAACCTCTGAATAAAACCCCAAATAATTTTCTAAATATTTAATGTTTTGCGTTACCCTGAATTGGAATAAATACACTTAATACAGAATGTACATATTAAAATACTGTATGGTTTTAACAATGGTAGAGACAGAACCTGAAATATAGAGCTCAGGGTAGTGTTTCCTGAAAGTATCATAATGCTAAGACCATCATAAGCTCCATCTTAATTTCCGAGTATTTCTCAGACACTATCATAACTAAAGTTGCATGTTATATCCTTCGTAATCTATGTGGCCCCCAACCTAGTCGCTAATTGCTATGTGCTTCTTAAAAGGGCTTCCTTTTGCGCAGTTGCCGGCAGCTGTCACCACAGAGAATACATTAAATTCACATTATGACAGCTCTCTGAACATTTAGCATTTATGTTGAGATATCATTTTTGTAACGAAACCTGTTAAAACATTTATTGTGTTACATTTTACAGCCGAGTTTGTAAGTTCATTTAAGTAAATTATACTGTTAATAATTACAAATGGTTAAGTCCTTTACAAGTTTTGAAGAGTCAATGTCCTGAGGCTCCAACTAGGTTCACTTTTAAGGAGATGTTTTATGTGTTGCAATTGGTTATGCGGATTAGTGGGAAGAAAGAAAAAGGAAGGATAGGAAGTGGGATTCATATGTTTGGATAGAGAGTGTATGGCTGCAATAAAGACAGCTAACCCGGAATAACATCCACTGAGTCCTATGTTTGTGCATTCAACCACCACCTCACTAATCCAGCACTACACATAATTAAAATTAAACCAGTACAGTAGGTTGTTGCTGATACCCATTCAAACCCCCGGCATCTTGGTGTCTTGTTACACCTAACCGATAAGGTTCTCTGCCTTGAATGTGCAGGTGATTTTGCAGTCACTAAGAAGTTTTTATGGATATTGTATCAAACTGTGCATGGTTACTTCACTTAGCCAGTTTCACAGTATCAAAAGAGACGAAAGGGAGTTTGTGGGTAGATGGCTACTGGGTGTTAGTGAGAATCCCCTTCGTTTGCCTGTTGACAATGAAAATAACCCTCAGGTGGCGGCTGAAGATCATGACAATTCAACATCTGCAAACTCGCAGTGTGGTAGAATGCAAGGTAGAGGCATAGCTACTTTATAGAAAACACACTGCCACTGTCTTTGTAAGGTCAGGTTTTTTTTTTTTTTTGCATTGTATTGTACTCAGGTTATTGCATAATTACTTGAGAAATAAATACAACATGTGCCATCTGAGGAAGTGTGAGAATATGGAATATTCTGAATTTACAGTTTCCACCAGGTTGTTCAACTGCTGACTATGTACCTGAAATAGAATAACATAAGTTCTGATGTTCAGCCCTATTATCTTCATTGTATCATTTCCACTCCTCCATTCCATTTCTTAACTTGCTTATGCAGGCTGGGGTCATGAGGAAATTGAAGCCTGTCTCAGCAAACATTGAGCTTAAGGCAGCAATGAGGTGCCAGTCCATTGTAGGGTTCACACTCATGCTCACATACAAGCCTACATTAGGGTCACCTTCACCTAACCTGCCTGTCCCTGGACTGGTAAAGCTCAGGTGAGGAGAATATGCAAATCCCATGTAGTGAACAGCTTGGTCTTATATCATCTCACTATTTTTCTTGCTGTAGAAAATGATAATGCATGCCATCTGAATTATTATTATTTTTTTTTATTAATTTTATTGCAATCCATACAAAGCAATCAAGTTTTTACGAAAAGAAAAATTGAGTTAAGAACAGATCGATCCCCACCCCTGAGAGAGATAACAAGCCAAACGGCGTGAAATTTAAGGTTTGTAAACATACCTAAATTAATAAATTCTCTGTGCTTTATGAGCTTATTTTAAAATATTACTGATTAGATCCTGCCATGTTTTGAAAAAAGTCTGTACGGATCCTCTAACTGAGTATTTGATTTTTCCAATTTCAAATAATATAACACATCGGTTTCCCACTGACTTAAAAGAGGAGAGTTTGGGTTCTTCCAGTTTATCAGAATAAGTCTGCGTGCCAACAGTGTAGTGAATGCAATCACAATTTGTTTGTCCTTCTCCACTTTAAGCCCCTCTGGAAGAACCCCAAACACAGCTGTTAATGGGTTAGGAGGGATTGTGAGTCCAAGGCTGTCTGAAAGGTAATTAAAAATGTTTGTCCACAATAATGTTAATTTGGTGCAGGCCCAGAACATGTGACCCAGTGAGGCTGGGGCTTGGTTGCAACGTTCGCAGGTTGGATCATGCCCTGGAAACAATTTGGAGAGTTTTAGTCGAGACAGATGTGCTCGATATATCATTTTAAGTTGTATAATTGTATGCTTTGCGCATATGGAGCTCGAGTAAATTCTCTGCATTGCTACTTTCCACTCCTTTTCTGATATATTAATTGAGAGATCTTTTTCCCAGTGTCCTCTTGGATCTTTGAAAGGGAGGGACTGTAAAATAATTTTATATATTGCAGAGATGGTGTCTGAGTCCTTGAGATTGAGCAATATTTTTTCCAGCATGGATGAGGGTGCAAGATGAGGAAAATCTGGAAGGTTCTGTTTAACAAAGTTTCTGATTTGAAGATAGTGAAAGAAATGTGTAGCTGGAATGTTAAATTTGGAATGTAATTGTTCATATTACATATGTGCATTGTAAAGTTACTAGCTAATCGCTAAAATTAATTGTTTTCTGGGAAATGAACCCCGGTACTGTTAAAAACAGAGGACCACAGTAAAGTAGTTTACTTTGGGCCACCAGGTGGCACCATTGAGTGAACTGAAAATCCCACTTTAGTCTCATGAACACAAAAAAATTGAAAACCTAGGGATAGAATACTTATTTGTTATGGTTAAGACAGGATTGAGTAGAGAGGGAGGATGGGGCCAATGTGGTTATTTAAGGAATGTGACAAAAAGAGCAAAAACACTGCCATGAATAAAATGTCTAATAGATGAGACATACAGTATAACTATATGCAATTGTATCATGTAAGGCTGAAAAAGGCTAACAGAGATATGACCAGCACCAGGGTTTTATAGCACAGGAGGAAGAATCACAGAATTAGAGAGAGAGGTAATGCATATGAAGTGAAGGAGAGCAGCGGCTGCTCATAAGCTGTATGCACGTATGTGTGCTGTAGAACCTACAAAGGGCAGAGAAAGCAATTGCCTGAGCAGAAGCAAGCATTAATTCTTCACAACACTAGCGGACAGAAAACATACTGCTGGCAGTGATGTCTAACCCTGTTTTCTAAAAGAGGATGTTAATACATGGCCACTAGAGGGCTTATGGTCTCTGAAACAAAGGACTAGGGCTGGGCTTTCCCTTTTAAGAGTGCAGACAGCATTCAGACTACCTGGGAGATTTGGCCCCTTAATCCATCCATTTCACGATACTCTCGTCACATTGTCCATATGTGAAATCATTCAACTGAATGCTCACAACATCCCAGACACACGTGTTTTTCTAAAATATCGTTAAATAAATCACTTCCGTAAAATGGTGTCATGATACGTTGAGATGTTCCCAAGCTCTTGAACTGAAGATCTGCAACAACCGACCCCAATTTGCTGGTCACAAGTTACCACTTACCAATTGGCTAACATTTCATTTCATATCGACAATGCAAAAATCACTGAGAAATGTACAACTGAAGATTAAAAATTAAAGAAAAATTAAAACATTACCAGGAAGAGGCTGTAATTTGAGGTGCTTCAATAAGCAGAAGATCAATTTAACTGTGCGGTTTCACAGCCTGTCGCTAAATAATCCTGTGGTCCTGCAGTTGTGGATATGAATATAAATGTAAAAACAGGTGGCAGGCAAACAATCCAAATGTTCATTCGCGTCTGAGTGCTGAGTTCATGAGAGTTTTTACCAAAAGAGATTTATTTAACAATATTTTAGTAAAAATGCAGGTGGTTTGGTGGTGTGAACAAAAAACTGGATACCCTCATGTGTGGATTATGCAACAAGAGTACCGTGAGATTTTTTTATGGGCAGTTTGATATTTTTTGCTATTGTCCAGTGTTGGTCACCATGGACTTCTGATCTACCAGAGCATTTTTAATATTTGTTTTGCATGAAGATGTGAGACTGAAAATTTATCTGCACAAAGTATTACTTTAAGTTGAACTATATCCTTAGCGGTGCAGGGGCCAAAGAAGCTGTTCAGCAGAGTTCTAACGCAGTGTACTCAAGCAATTGTGTGGCTTCTAATAATAATGATAATAATTCTTTGTATTTATATAGCGCCTTTCTCACTACTCTAAGCGCTCAGCAATTGCAAGTTAAGGGCCTTGCTCAAGGGCCCAACAGAGCAGAGTCCCTTTTGGCATTTACGGGATTCGAACCAGCAACCTTCCGATTGCCAGTGCAGATCCCTAGCCTCAGTGTACATCAAAGATACTCAATTAGTATGTCAGTGTGAGCTATGTTTTATATCTTTATGCAGACATACAAGATTTCAATATTATATTTAGATTTAACATGCACATATACAGTACACCCTTTTCTAATTATTTTTGCTACACTATATGAGCTGTAAAGCTATGTGCTTTTGAAATTTAAACATCCAGAAAGAAACTAGAAAACAAGATTACAACTAAAAGTCAAGCACAAAATCATACAGTCAAGAACTTGTTGGAATATTCTGACTGTAGAGAGACATACAGAGAAGAAGGGGCATACATGTGTCTATATCTGTTATTCGACTCATTTAATAAATATTCCATCTTAATAAAAGATTAAGTGTCTTTGCATCCATCCGGCTGCTATGTCTCTGTCATTTCAAAAGACATTGTTTGTAATAAAATGCATTGCATTTGTCATTCCTGTAGATGGCGTATCACAAACATTAACACTGCCGTTATGAATCCCATAACATTACACACATAAGTCTGTATTGATTACTTACTGTAGATTCCAGCCCATCTTAGATGAGCAACACAGCTAGTGCCTGAATAAGATAAGAGAGCTTGCAGCAGGTCACTCATGGATAGTTAGGACTTAATGGAATTTGCCGGCTTTTTCTTGCCATTGTGTTAAGATGCAATAAATAAACAGGAGGTCTACCTATAGCAATAGGCTTGGATATTGTTGATGCAATTGAGTCTGCTTAAAGGTGTCATTCGCCCTAATTTACGAGCTAATTACTGTACAACTTGAACCTTGTGTAAATCTGTACTGGCATTTTAGTTGCATTTAGAGGTTTTACTAGGATTGCATTATGGGTACAGGACTGTTTTTATGTCAATTGTATTCCCAAGATTGGCTTATCAGAGGCTGTTTTAAGGAGCTCATGAGTTAAAGATTGAAAAAACTGAAGTCAAATGATTTTAATTTGTTCAATGTGGTGACTGGCAGAGAGCCGCAGACATACACTGTACACGCTTTCTTTTTAAGAAGTGTCTGGATGAGATAGTGGAATATCATAGCTATTAGGTATGGACTGAATGGTGTCCTCTTTTTTATCGAATTTCTTATGTTCTTATTATGATTTATATTGTGAAAGAACATCCTTTAAGAATCATCTTTTTTATTATCCATATATGGATTCCCATGATTGTTATAAGTAGATGAGGGGGAGTATACTGTATTGTCAACATGATTTCATATCATGGTTTAAGATGTATTTTACAGCTGTTTATTTATTATTTACTTTCCAACTCCAGATAAAGGATCACAAAACATGTCAGCCCTAAGACATGAATCTAATACCTGAGTATCTCCCGATTTCTGCTTTTAAACACCGTTTAAGTGGAAATTTTCACATTCCTTATTTTAGAAATAATTTACAATTCATATGGACCCAAGTAATCTTTTGTAAATTTTAATTTTGCCAGCTTTTCTGCACATGCTTAGTAATAGAAAATTGAAAGCTATTGTAGCTCAGACTTTAGTTAGTATTTAGTTTGTATAGAGGTTGGTAAACTATTATTAAGTCTAAATGTAATTGTAATTAGTCTTAATGTAATATAATTAGTCTGTTGTTTTCTCTTTTTGCTGTATATAGCAACAACAGGTATATTTTATATACTGTATATAGCAACAACAGGTATATTTTATATACATATATATACATATATATGTATATATAATATATACATATATATGTATATATACATATATATCTATATATATATATATATATATATATATACATATATATATATATATATAAAATTCAACATTGTCTGTATGTCTGTCTGCTTTTCACAAGAGAACTACTTAACGGATTTAGAGCGGGTTTTTTCTAGAATTTGCTTGAATATTCTGGTTGATTTTGCGACCTCTCTCATCACACTAAAGTATTATAGTTCGCTTGCAGTACTGATTTATTTGTGCAAATCTGAGAGAGATGCAGTGGGCCGAGGAGAGGGAGGTGGGGCTCTCTTCACTCATGTGCCAGCATCAGGTCATATCTTACATCTGCTTAGTTAGCAAATAAGAAAACTACTTAACAGATTTAGATCGGCTTTTTTCTAGAATTTGCTTGAATATTCTGGTTGATTTTGCGACTGCTCTCATTGTGCTAAGAATCATAGTTTGCTTGCAGGAGTGATATATTCACACTAATCTGAGACAGAGGCTGCGGGCCAAGAGCAGGGGGAAGCATGACATCAGTAGGAGGGAGCCAAGCAGGGTCCTCCTTGCCGTCCTGTTTCACTTCTACGCAGGCAAAGCTGAGTGGACCGGCTAGTTTATAATAAAAATGGTATGGATATTGTTATCACAATGTGGGAACATCTGAGTGCTGTCTTGGCGCCAAGCCTTTCAACCAAGGCCTCAACCATAAACCAGAAACTCATCCATGACCCTCTTGTACCAGAAATTTATGATGCTGATGCACTGCCTTTTGGGCTGTTTGTTTTAAGAAGATAAATCACCATTAAAAGTCAAGCTAAATTCTGTTTTTCAGTGTTTTCTTCTTCACCAGTTGTTTAGGTATACTGTATGTGGGTGTAACTTTGGGCTACCATTAGGCTGCAAAATAAATAAACTTCTTATACAAGGAGCGTGTGCCACTAACCTCAGGACTGAATCTGAAAATTAAATGGAAGTGACCCAGGGAATGAGGTTAAAGCTACATCTTTCTAGCCAAGCAACTACCTCACAATATATGTAATGGCATTGAAGTGCAGAGAGTCATACCATTGCCTCACAGATACATCATTCAGCTTTGGGTTTAAATCCTGATCTAGTAGAGTTTGTTTTCCCCCCTTATCCTTGTGGGTTTTCTCCAGATACCTTGTCCTTTCTCATGTCCTAGACATATACTGTAGATGTGGATAAGTAGCAACCAACATGCAACATATGGATGGGGGGGGTCTGGAACCTCCTAATAAATGTCATGGACCCACAAAAACCTGAAAATCAAAATTATAAACATTATACATTGCTTACTGCTCTTTACTTAGTTTGTGAGAGAATATGGAAGCAGAGTGCCAAAAGCACTTTAGATGATGAACTGGAAGGCAGCTGTCTATGAACACTTCACAGGCTGGACGAAAAATGAATGTGCTGCAACATGCTGGACAGTGTAGATGTTTGAGCAGCAGCATTCTATCCCAAAGTAAGAAGAGCTCATCCTTAAAATTAGGAAAGTTTGAGAAGGAATATGGAGACTTTCTCTAGAAATGATTAAACCCCATGCAGGGAGTTTTGTTTTCCAAAATGGGGCATCATCTCAGTGAGGAAGAATGTAGCGGCTGATTTTATGATCACGACAAATCTCAGAATAGCAACAGTGCAAACTGGCAGTGTCTTCTTCACAGATTGTGTCAGTTTTGGAGGTCTTTCCTGCGACTTGTAAAAATGAGAAAGTGAAATCATCAGCCTGGCTAGGTTCTTAGAGAGCAGTGTTGCTGTATTTAGTTGTTGAATAAACAGGCCTGTTTGACCCTTCGGTTATCCCAGGGTACTTCACACATGAGCATGAGTGAGTATACCCTATGCTGGACTGGCATTCTGTCCAGTGCTGGTTTCGTCTTTGTGCTTGATTCTGCTAGGAAAGCCTCTGTCCACCACAGCACTGTACTTGAAGAAGTAGATTTAGTAAATATATTATTAAAAGTATCATTCTGCATTGCATAATAAACCCTCTCACTTCTCTCATAGTCTATTTAAATCAAAAATAGTCTGAAACAAGATGTTGATATTATGTCAATGAAGTTTTCATTTTGATCTGATGTGGGTAAAAATAAACCTGTATTAATAATAATGACAATGTCAGATGTCACCGCTGCATTGAATCAGCCCATTCTTTTTCCTCCATTTGCGATTGACTGATCTGTGCTAATATTCACATCAAAGAGTGACATGTAACCTCTTCTTGATGATGTGCGGCTCTCCCACCCACACGCTACTGCTATAAGCTCTGTGCATGTGTGTCCAACGGCCCATCTAATTACAAGAATGGTCACCTTAGCTGACATGGAGCTGATGAGCTAAGCTTTCATCAATGGTAAATGCTGTTTTTTCTTTTATCAAAAGATGAATTTTATAAGACGTCAGAAATATCAGTTCGATTGAAAATTGCATTTCTTTTGTTCTGGGCAGGCGTTTAATGACAAATGCATATTTAAAAGTTGTGAAACCCCAAGCTGTCTCTCTGAATCTGTACAAGTATATTCACACAAACCTGGATAATAATTTGCTCTGGCTTCAGCAGTCTGAAACATAAAAGCACATAATCCTTTTTAGGCATAATTGGAATCCCCCTTGAGATAATTAAGTAGCTTTGGCATTATGGCTAGTGAGAGGGTCTCAAAGTGGACAAAGATGACAAGGGAAAACCTTCCAAAAATCTAATCATGCATGGACTGCCGGGTGTGGGGGTGTTGAGTTAATTTCCTGTAGACATTGTGGTCTCCCAGAGTGTGCATTATGCTTTTTTGCGGCCTCTCAAATGCGCAAGGAGGATGACATGGCACTGCACTGATTACCGCTGCTGCATTACAGGGCTTGGATCCTAATTTCATTCCCAGCTGGGATGGCTATTGTGTTGAATTTGAATGTTATCCCTGTGTGTGCATTGGGATTTTCCAGGGATTCCAGTTTCACCCTACAGTTTACCAACATAGAACTTAATTTACCAATAACTTTGGCTGGCTTATCACAAGTGTGACCTTTCATGGACTGTCATTCAGCTAGAGGCTGCTTGCTGCCTTGATCTGATTATTGTCAGCATAGCTGACCATACCCCAGCTTAGAAACCTTATAGATTGTTCTACTATTTTTGTGAAAAATTCACCCGAAAAGCATAGCACTCCTACACAAGTGATCCACACAAAAAAACTTCCATATGAAAGTATCAGAACCTTCTAAAGATATACATATTGTAGTATGAAAATGGTTGAAATATGAAAGCACTCAGTCAACCTCATTAAATCTCAAACCAAAATAAAGTGGGACTGCTGACCTTTTGACAAAAAAATGGGCAAAAAACAGCAGATGTCAAACTCATTTTACAGTGAATAAAAATTATAAAACCCAACAAGTTCCTAAACTTTCCAGTTTTATGGTTCTTTATGGTTAGCTGTTCATGTCATGCTTCTCTCCTCAGTCTACACTTTTACAGGGTGATCTATGGTTGTCGGTGCTTGCTTTTCTGATATCTGTTTGTTGGCTAACTAAAAAGATTACAATATGCAAGCTTTCGAAGCAACTCAGCCCCTTCTTCAGGCAAGATGTAATCAGTCAGTCAGTATCCAACCCACTATACAGTATCCTAACACAGGGGTCTGCTGGAGCCAATCCCAGTGAGCACAGGGCACAAGGCAGGAACAAATCCCCAGGCAGGATGCCAGCGCACTGCAGGGCACACACACACACCAAGCACACACTAGGGACAATTTAGGATCGCCAGTGCACTTAACCTGCAAGTCTTTGGACTATGGGAGGAAACGGGAGCACCCGGAGGAAACTCACGCAGACACGGGGAGAACATGCAAACTCCACGCAGGGAGGACACGGGAAGGGAACCCAGGTCTTCTTACTGTGAGGCAGCAGCGCTACCACTGTGCCACCCAAGATGTAATCAATTGATTAATTAATTGATTACATTTTGCCTGAAGAACGGGCCTGAGTTGCCTCGAAAGATTGCATATTGTAATCTTTTTAGTTAGCCAACAAAAGGTGTCATTTTGCTTGACTTCTCACTACATTCATAATGGCTAACATGGTACAGCACCCTAGTACTACTGATATATGTATAGAATCTTTCCTCATGACTGTTGTTTTTTTCTGATCATAAACACAGTAATATTTTCTTCCCCAACATGCATGTAGAAAACGGGACCCCTAGCTTTTCTTAGTTCCAGTTTATAAACTGAAAATAGATGAGCACAAACCTTCTAATTATCTTAACTGTTTATCAGCAGCCTTTCACGCCCACTGTAATTTAAACATTTATTTACAGTACTACCATAAGTGAAAGAGTACCGTGATAGGCTAACGATTACAGAGCCTGTAGAAGGGATGAGCTTTCCAATTGGTCAGTTTATACACATTAGAATTTTTGTGCAGCCTGAAATAGGAAAATAATAGACAAGGCAACAAATATCAAACTTAGGGCCTCCTTAAGTTTATACAATCCATCGCAAACCTATACACACTTAAATAGTTTTGGTATTGAAATTGCTATATTAACACTTTATAGATTATACTTAATACGTCCATCCATCCATTATCCAACCCCCTATATCCTAACTTCAAGTATATTAAAACTGTTGATAGTTTTTTAAAATGTGTTCTGATAGTGCTCATTAGACACCATATTAAAATAATATTTGGTTTAAATTGAAACTAGCACTTTTAAAATAGCACACTCTACCCATGTATGTATAGGTTTTCCTCCCACCACCCAAACATTTGCACATTATGGTACCTGGTAATTCTTAAAATAGTCCAGTGTGCATGCGTTATGTAAGCAATGGACTGACATGCCTTCCAGGATTTGTTCCACTATTTTATCCAGTGCTGCCAGGACTGGAATTGGCCCTGGGCAACCCTGAACCAGATAAGCAGGTTAGAAGATGAATCGATAGATGAAGTTTAAATTTGGCAAGAAGCTCCATTTCAATTCATAAAGATAAATGAGGAGAGATTTAATGTTTTATTTGATACATCTGTCATTGCCTTAAGGCTCCTCATAAGGACCCATGTGGCACGAAGACCTCAGAGGCATTATTTGGCAAGACCAAAAACAGGCTCGACTGTACATACAAATAACAACAAAAATCCTCTATGGCTTTCTCCACTTGTCTAACAGGCTCCATCAACCCCTAAGCTATCACATTAGTTTCATGAAGTGCCTCAAAAGGCTTTCCACATTATAAGTAAGGCTTCCTAGGTGGACTCACACCTCTTACTGGCTCCTGGTAGGGTCTCCTAAACCGAATTTCTTTCACATGTGCACTTATTGTTGCTGTAAATACATTTTCATCCCTTAATAAAAGATGTGATTATTTACTAACATCAATATAAATTACATTTTATGCAATGCAAGTGGAAATGCTAGTGGTACAAGTGCAAACAAGTATAATTGTCCTTAAGGTTAGTAACTGAGTTCATCTATAAGTTTGCCCATGCAGTGCATTGTTTCTTTCATTTTCATTAATAAACAGTGTTTTCACTCTTTGAGAACACTTGCTTTTTTTAAGATAAGAACATACTAGTAGCCCTGGGAACCCACTGTGGCTGCAGGTTTTTGTTCCACCCAGATTCATAATCAGTGACAACACCTGATAGATAGATAGATAGATAGATAGATAGATAGATAGATAGATAGATAGATAGATAGATAGATAGATAGATACTTTATTAATCCCAATGGGAAATTCACATAATCCAGCAGCAGTATACTGATACAAAAAACAATATTAAATTAAAGAGCAATAAAAATGCATGTAAAAGCAGGTAATAACTTTAGCATTTACTCCCCCAGGTGGAATTGAAGAGTTGCATAGTGTGGGGGAGGAACGATCTCCTCAGTCTGTCAGTGGAGCAGGATAGTGACAGCAGTCTGTCACTGAAGCTACTCCTCTGCCTGGAGATGACACTGTTCAGTGGATGCAGTGGATTCTCCATGATTGACAGGAGCTTACTTTGCGCCCGCCACTCTGCTACAGATGTTAAACTGTCCTTCATTCCTACAATAGAGCCTGCCTTCCTAACAAGTTTGTGCAGGCGTGAGACGTCCTTCTTCTTTATGCTGCCTTCCCAGCACACCACCGCGTAGAAGAGGGCACTTGCCACAACCATCTGGTAGAACATCTGCAGCATCTTATTGCAGATGTTGAAGGACGCCAACCTTCTAAGGAAGTACAGTATAGTCGGCTCTGTCCTTTCTTACACAGAGCATCAGTATTGGCAGTCCAGTCCAATTTATCATCCAGCTGCACTTTCAGGTATTTATAGGTCTGTACCCTCTGCACACAGTCTCCTCTGATGATCACGGGGTCCATGATGGGCCTGGGCCTCCTAAAATCCACCACCAGTTCCTTGGTCTTGCTGGTGTTAAGGTGTAAGTGGTTTGAGTCACACCATTTAACAAAGTCTTTGATTAGCTTCCTATACTCCTCCTCCTGCCCACATCTGATGCAGCCCACAATAGCAGTGTTGTCAAAGAACTTTTGCACGAGGCAGGACTCCGAATCGTATTGGAAGTCTGATGTATATAGGCTCAACAGAACCGGGAAAAGTACAGTCCCCTGCGGCGCTCCTGTGTTGCTGACCACAATGTCAGACCTGCAGTTCCAGGGACGCACATACTGAGGTCTGTCTGTAAGATAGTCCAGGATCAATGCCAACAGGTGTGAATCTACTCCCATCTCAGTCAGCTTGTCTCTAAGGAGCAGAGGTTGGATGGTGTTGAAGGCGCTATAGAAGTCCAAAAACATACATCTTACAGCACCATTGCCTCTGTCCAAGTGGGAGAGGGATCGGTGAAGCATATAGATGATGGCATCCTCTGCTCCCACCTTCTCCTGGTATGTGAATTGCAGAGGGTCGAGGGCATGACGGACCTGTGGCCTCAGGTGGTGAAGCAGCAGCCGCTCCATGGTCTTCATCACATGTGATGTCAGAGCAACAGGCCGGAAGTCATTCAGCTCACTAGGACGTGATACCTTTGGCACTGGGGTGATACAAGATGTTTTCCAAAGCCTCGGGATTCTCCCCTGTTCCAGGCTCAGGTTGAAGATGCCATGAACTCATTTAATTAGCTGGTATTCTTTCTCGTATTCTACATTCAGAAAAGCATAGCATCATTGGTTTTTAAATTTATAAGACTAGTGGGCTTCGCCCCCTGCTCGCTTTGCTCGCCAACCCCCGTGTTTGGTTTTCCGGATACACACTTTTGAGATTTTTTTTTCTTTGAATTATTGCTATTTTCTTAGTTTCATTTTTATTTCAGAACTTCAGTAAAAACAATATTTGGAATCTTTGGAGTCCCAACATGCTGAATCTTTTAAATGAGGTCAGTGAGACTTGTGTTTAATGACTTTGTACCATAATTCAGGATAGGTTTCTCTGTTTGGAATTTCAGCACAGACAAAACGATCTGCATCATCAGCAGTTAATTTTTTTTTTGCAAAGTAACCAATAAATGCATGTGAGGTAAACAATGTTTTTGAAATTTTCTGACTGAAACTTCAAAGCCTTACAATATTTACATACTTTTGACATATCACCTATGTCCATATATTTGATCTCTATTCGCCTTTTCGTTATTTCTCCGAGTAATAATTTCTCTTTTTTTGCGCTAATGCGATGTTTACTTTCTTTCTTTTGACACTGTCATTTTTTCTGCTTTCATATTCTGTATCTTGCTCTACATGTGTTTCGCGCCTATGTTTTTTTTGAGTCTTTTGAATTCCAGTTTTCATTATCTCTAACCTGCTCTGTATGTTTTTGCCCCCCTTGTTTTTTAACCTCAGGATGTTTTACTTTGTTTTCTACTCTGTCTTTTATTTCTGACCTCGCTTTGTCCTGCTTTTTTTTTCAATGACACCGTTTCCGTGATTATTTTCCCTTTTTCAAGTAATTTCCGTTTGTTTGCGCTATTGCGATCTTTATTTTCTTTTTTTTATACTTTTTTCTACTTTTCCTACTTTCATATTCTTTAACTTTCTCCACATGTGTATTGCGGCAACATTTTTTTTATGAGCCTTTCGAATTCCTCTGCTTTCATAATCTCTAACCTGCTCTGCATGTGTATAGCGCCAATGTTTGTGAACGTCTTTATGAAGTTCTACTTTGTCTTTTACTCTGTCTTTTAATTCTGAGCCCGATTGGACGTGCTTTTTTTCAATTCCACTTGTTCCGGGCTGATAATTACTTTCCTTATTTTCTGAATTTGCACCTAGATTATTCTTTTTCTTTCGTCGACATTTCATCTATAAGGTATTGTCCTTATACGCTTTACATGCTCTGAGAGCCCTGGATCTGTGTGTGCTCAAAGCCTTTACACGACTGGGTGTTTTGCTGCCCGTGGTCTTATTTGATATTGGTTGTAAGTAGGGTGTGTCTTGCAAAAATCTCATGTTCTACGTCATCACGAGACAGTCCTGGGTCAATCTCTTGGCACAAAGTCTCATGTTTAAAGTCCCCGCGAGACGCTCCGTGGCCATTCTCTTTCGTCTCGTGGGTCTTTTAAGTGTCTTCCGTGATCTTAACGTGAAGATCGCATCTCGTCTCCCGTCTTTCTCTCCCAGGATTTTTTTTTTTTATAACAGAGAGACATTTAGAAAATTTTTGCTTTTTCTATAAATTTAAATGCTTAACTCTCTTTTGTTGATTTAATTATATTTTGCCCTTTCTCTGTCCTTTTTTCCTCCTTCGTTGTATCTTAATAATGACAATTAATAACGAGCAGAGAAGACACTCAGGCAAACAACACAGAATAATCAAAGGCTGCAACTACTTTAGCGTCAGACCCACTAATTAGTAAATAATGGATTAAACAAACATTTAGAACACCAGGAAAAGTAGAATGAAAATCAAGATGAAAATACTGCTAAAAAGAAAAAAAAATACATTATTTCTATATAACTGCTTGGTACAATTTTTTTTACTGAACTTAGTTTTCTAATTTCTATACTGTTCCCAAAACACAGAACTTGGAAACAACAATTCAATGAATTAGGCCAGCAGTCTAATTAAAAGCAGGAGCTGGTTGGAACAAAAACCTGCAGCCACAGTGGGTCCCCAGGACTGAGTTTGGGAAGCACTGGTCTAGGAGATATATTTTTTAATGTGTATTGTTTTATGCTTTAATTTATTTCAAGTTATTCATAAAAATACAGGGTGCTAGAACAGTACAATGTTGAGCTCTGCATCTTCCTTAATCCACCATCCAGGATTCAAAGCCCCCTCTCTAGGTCATTGACTATGTTCGATCTACATATATATTTGCTTGGGTTTTTCTCCTGATACTCTATCCTCCCTCCGCATCTCCAAACATGCTCATGTTGGATTAACTTAAAAATTTTCAGATGCCCAAAGTTTTAAAGTTGAATACTATATATGTAAAGATGTTCTACTACTGAGTGACATTCAGCCCCCTAAGAGGTGACAGTCAAACAATATGGGGGTAGTAACCAATACATAAATGATCATTTTTGGACGGAGTACTCCTTAAACCTTCCATTCTTTGATCAGAAAAGATTTTATATTGCTATTCCAGAGTACATGATCTGACTACCAGATGGACTGTTCTTTCATGAATCGTGATATATTCTTTCTGAGGGAGCTTGACAAGTAGGACCCCCTCAATGAAAGTAAACATTTTATCATTTTATTTAATTATTTTTTCATACTTTGTCAATCCCTGAGGGAAATTGTCTTTTCACATGACCTTTGGGGGTCACAGCGCAGGGTTAGCCACTGTACAGCGCTCCTGCAGAAAATTTTCAGGTTAGGGAACCTTGTTCAATCGCCCAATGGTACAGGATCCTTTCTGGCAGTAATGGGATTTGAACCAGCAACTTTCCAGATACCAGCACAGATCCTTAGCCACAGAGTTACCATATCAGTATCAGTTTTTTAGAATTTGATTTTGCTGGATCCTCATAGAAATAAAACACCAATGCAAAAATTCTGTCATTATTATTTCCAAATACAACACACTTACATATTAAACACTGACTCTAATCATACAATGAAAAATATAACCACTTCATATGAATGGATGGGTAAAATATGTTAATACACAGAAGCAGTCTTAAATTCACTTTAGTTTGAATTACTCACACTGTTCTAGTACATTATCTGTGCCCAGTTTCACCTTTACAAACAAATTACTCTGTTTCTCCTTTCATATCTCCAAACACATTCATGTCAGTTTAACTGGTGACTCTAAATTGGACCTGTGTGGGCTGTGTGTGAGTGGACCCTATAAAGAGCTTAAGCTGTGCCCACAGTTGGCTCCTGCTGCCCAGGTATGCTGCAGCAAGATCTGTAGAAGTGGGTTTGAGAATGCATTATGTATTGGATGCACTTATTATATACAGTATTTGTAAATGAGTATGGCACAACTTGATAATGATTCTGCATCAAAAAATCTAAAATGGTGAATAATATGCCGAGATTCACTGTTTTTTGTGGAATCAGTAAAAGGCTAAAATTAATACGTTTAATACGAAAAAGCAGGTGGGGAAATGAATTAAGGAAAAATTGCAGATGCAGGGTAGCTAGTGGGCAGGATCATTTGACACTGGAAGTTAGCAGCAGGAGGATAACTAATAAAGTGTATAAAGAGGACTCGGACTACATGTTTTGTTTAGCCTTCTGGTCTTTGCGGTGTGTGATTTGAATGCTTGTTAGAGTTAGTCTTTGCAGCCATACACTTTATCAAATTCATACTGAATGTCAAGGAAACTACATGATAAAAGCATCAAGGGAGTGCAATGCCAGAAAAGTCTGTCAGCATCAGAAGATTTTCAGTTCTGAGCTCTTAACAACCAAGGAGCTCTACTTGCATCTGTATTAATTAGCAATTATCAGCACAAGTAATGAAATGCCAATGAACTGTACATCATTACTTAATTAGCTGAGAATGAAATGGTAAGAAATGATGCCAGAAAAGCACATGGAATTAGTCATCTGTGCTTTGGTGTACATCATGGCAATTATTGTATACTAGTTGTGTAAGCCCATGCTGTAAAAAGCCCGGGGTCTTAGAAACTATTGAAATCGTCAGAAAATAGATTGAAATGTAGAGATGCCAGGTAATTGAAAGGAACCACTCTGGGCATCTTTCTCCTAGGAGGTTTCATTTTGCCGACATGCTCACATTGCATGTGCATTAGTGGCTAAGGGACAGTCTTTCTTTGGAGGTTTCGTTTTGCCAACGTGCTCACCTCTCTTGTGTATTAGCGGGAGGAGAAGTAAAAGGGATACCGTCCTGCCAATGTGCTCACCTTGCTTCTGTATTAGCCAGTAAGTGAGTGACTCTTTCTTCGGAGTTTTTGTTTAGCCAAAGTGCTGGCTTTGCTTGTGTGTCCTCGGAGGTGGAGCCCTTAGCCTGACCACCTCTCACTTCTGGGACAGACAGACACACACACTTCCACACATAGACGTTTATATACTAAGACTACCTGCATTTTACATTGTAAAAGGCACACATTTATGCAAGGGACAACTAATGAACTGTTAACCATTCCAGGTAAGTTGCTTTTTGAACTGGTAGCAACTGGTTTAACTCAAGTCCTCACCCACTTATCACAGGTGTTACTGTGAAACATCTACACAACTAGGCCTCCAATGTGTGGAGAGAAAAGATGAATCTTTGCATTTGTGCACTTTCCAGAACTCAGCTTTATTAGACTCTGTTTTGGCCAAAAAATAACCATGTGCATTCCAAAATAGAGCCTTAGAAAAGATAAAAGATTTCAGTATTATTATGCATTAAGCTTTGGAAAAATAACAAACACATGCACATGGCATTGCCTGCTGCTGACGTTTTTATGAGAATTTTAAAAACAGGCCCCCTATTGCACATAATTACTGTGGAAACAGCACCATTAAATTTGACATCCCCATTAACTTAACAAGGCTGGGAAAGCAAACCTCTATTAATATAAACAGTACATATGTTATCGACGGGAAGCGGGCAGGTGTTACAGTATATTTAATCTGATTTCCACCGAGCATTGGATACTCCTAGGGAAATGTATTTTCATCATAGTTTGATGGTGATCATAAGTTCACCAGATCTAAAGTGTCTACTGATTCAAAGGGGATTTCAGTGCCGCTATCTGGTTGGGTTTGCATCTTTAGCTACTCAGATGTCTGTTGTCATTCATTAATTGGTTGCTCAATCAACAATTAACTATTATTTTATTGTATAATACATAAACTCCTTAATGAAATTCCAGAAGCTATATTACTTAGTACAGGGCCCTAAAAATATCCTGTCAGCAGTGAATAAAATCTAGGAAGTGGAGAGGACATCTCCATTATCCATTATCAACCGCAATCATACTGGATAAATTAAGAGATGACAGCCACCCTAACATGAATGCCAGTAGAATGTGGGAAAAGCCAGAGTAGCAAGAGAAAAACTATAAAAAGATGTTGAAATATTCCAGAGGTAAGTCACAAGATCTGTAAAGCAGCACTGCCGTACCATATCAACCACAAATAGGTGCTTGCCCATGCCAAGGTGACTTCCCAGGTAGAATACACCATAATTGTTTAAAAATCTCTCCACATAATTGACTTTCTCATAATCACATAGTGAGTCAGCGGAGGTGAACTGAAGCAACAGTCCAACACCTCAGTCATTACTACAATACTTGCAGAAAGAATTGTGCTAATTATATAAAAATTCAGACTCTCATTTTACATCCACTTCTCTTCTCAGATTTAAGGCTTGCAATAAGGAACAGGTTGAACATGGCCTGGCAGAAGCTCCACCAGGGGAATTTACGCAGTGTTCGCAGAAGAGTAAAGATATAAAACCCTACTAGTACGTCTTTTGTTTTTAATCAATATGTTGTGCTACCAACAAGAAAAGCAGGAGCTCGGGAGGCATCCTCTTTAGATGTCAAAATCATCTGAAATGGTAGCTATGATACAGAACTCCAAGGTCCTTCCAAATTGTCACCTTCAATGCTGTAGAGAACCCAATTTTGACAATTTGTACTACTGATCTCCTTGACTACCCCAAATTTCCTGAAGATGAGGATGGAGACTGAGTTTTTTAATCTATAACTTGGTCTAAGAACATTTCTAATGTTTCATCACCACACTCCAGTAAAACAGAAATAGTAGTGACATTGCTCTTTAAATCTGTTGCTCAGTCTCATAAATGCCCATCTTCTCTGTGTTTTAAATAAGGTCCAGATATATTACAGGAGTTTTGCTAAGGCAATTACTCCTTCATCATCTGGAAAAGTATGATTGACTCACATTCGGAAGTACTGATTTCCAATATGACTGCTTTAATTATGAAACATTCCAGAACACAGTTAGATAAGGCCAACAAAACATCATCTTCTGTAAAAAGCCCTCTCTCTAGGTCATTGAAATTCTTTAGGTTTCAAAATATTTGTGTTCTTTCTGAAATGATTTCAAAGCATAATTAAAGAAAAAGTCCAGAGCAGACCAAAGTTTACCACAAACAAATATGACTTAATGCCAAGATAGCAGAAATAACAGGCAGGCATTTCTTAGGGGCTGAACATCACCCAGTAGTGGCCCTAGAACTCCATAATTTTGCAGCACTTCCCTCATGGAACCATAGAGTTCACAATCATTAGCATTTTCTAGATCCACAAAGCGTGTAAAAGAAGGACTGGTAAACTGACAGCAATCCCTTAAATATTGACCAATTGAATATGGCCATGTGAGGTCTTCAATTCAAAAGCTCAACTTTGGTTGAGCAAGCTTCACTGTTGTGCAGAAAAGAATTTTCAGAAATGTTTTTTAACAATATTTTAGCAAAAATGCATGAAGGTTTTGCTTGTGTAATGGATGGCCCGGCATTCCAGCCGGTGTGGTCTCCCTTGCCTTATCTGGCTGGGATACCAACATATAAGGTGGACAAAATGGATGGAGCATCCCATCTGGGATAAGCAGTAGTTCCTTCTCAGATGGTAGGTCTCCCATAGCAGGTTGTTTCTGCACACACTGGGTGACAGCATCCATGATGGTGAGCACTAGTATGGTCATCTGCAGGGCAGCTTGGGAGTTGTGATCCCATAAAACTGCCTTATTGGGTTTCATTGGGGCTCCCAGGGGAAGCTATTAGGAAACAAGGTTTCAGTTTCCAGTCAACCTGGAAGTGCTTCCCATAGATGAAGTTTCAACACTGGAAGTACTTTTTGGGTTGGGTTGAAGAGGAGGCCTTTGACTTCATATAGTGAGTTACAGTCAGGAGAGGAGCTGGACAACACTTGCCTGGGAGAAGCTGAGGAAAGAGAAGTGAAAAGGTTTGCTTTGTTGGGCTGTGCTGACAAGGAAGAAGTCCTTAAAGTACATTATAAAGTAAAGTAACCCAGGACAGTGCCTGTGAGGTTGTGCTTGGGGTTTGGAGGGGTGCTGTATACCCTCTACTGGTCACACTTGCTGTTATTCAAGCTAGGATCCTATTAATGACCGCAGTAACAAGAACTTTGCTTTCTCTGTTCTCCATGAAAATACAAGATAAACAATCTTTCTCGATCATCACTAAACACAAATATATTCCTTTAATTATTTGTTTTTGTGCCAGTTTTTTAGGGGTTGCCAGGACATTCCTAGTCCTTTTTTAAAGGCTGTGTGAATCTACAGAAGGCTAATAATTGAAATCTATGATATATTGAGGGGAGTGCTGCAGCGTTACTGACATTCAGCCCACTAAGAGTTGACGGTCATGTCTCCTTTCTAGGCATTAAATCATACAACAATGGATTAGTAACCAATACATAAAAGATCATTTTTGGATGGCTTATTCCTTAAACATACCATTTTGTGATTAGAAATAAATTTACAGTGCGATTCCAGAGTACATGATTTCAATACCAGATGGACTTTTCTTTCATGAATCTTGAAATATTCTTTCTTAGAGAGCTTGAGGAGTAGAGCCCCTTAAAGAACGTAAACATTTTATTATCGTAACAACATCAGCTCTTTAGAGTTTGACTTGGTGAACCTCATATAAATAAAACACCAATGCAAAAATGCAGTTATAATTATTTCCAAACAGTTCATAAACAACACAAACAGACATATTTAAACAGTGATTCTAAACATAAACTGAGAAATACAACCAGTTGATGTGAGGGAATGCGTAAAATATGTTAATACACAGAAGCAGTCTTAAATTCAGTTTACTTTGAAATACTCGCACTGCACTTGTATGTTATCTGTGCCTGGCTTCACCTTTACAAACAAAGCATTATTGTGGGCTAATATTTACACCTCTGTATAGTCTCTCTATTTAAATGTAAATGTTTAATCTCAGAGCTCTTGTCTTGCCATAAACCTTCTCTTTACTTCTCTAAAGCTTACACTTCCATCCTTTTAACTAATTTGTAAGGCAAGCAATACACAAATGAGATTTTCTTTAATTACAGACAAAGTGGCTTTTTCCCTAAATGGTTCACTCCAAATATAATCCTTGCTCTGAAAGGTAATAAAGTGTTTGTCATACAGTATTTCACAAAAAAGAAATCATTATTTTATGTATGCAAATGAAAAGCAAACTGGTTTAAATCACAAAGCCAGTACAATCTGGATTCCCTTGCCAAATTTTCACTACAGTCTGTTTCCCCTTAATCGAAGGCAGGCTGCCACAAATCCTGCCATATTCTCATCTCATTCATGTTATCCCTCACCCAGTACTCACCACTTCCTAGGTTTTTTGTTAATAGTCTCTGTTTAGTTTTTCAATAATTGTTACCCCAGTCGGGTTTCCTAATCTAAAATATTAACTATAGGTAAGTGCTATTTGGCAAGAACACATAGGCATATAGGTTTGCTTGTGTGTTTTTTGTGCTTACTGTATTGTAATAACTTCCCAGCTAAGATGCGATTTTTGGAAGCTATTCTGCAGTTTTAATTTATTCGGCACTATTTATAAAATCCAACATAGTTTAGCAACTGTCCAACAATGCCTTTGCTATGTCCAGTGTGTCGTCCCCCAAGAGGCGGGTCCACCTGCCAATCACCACCAGATACTGCCCTCCACCCTATAAACCCGGAGGCTCTTCCACAGTTCCTGGCAGTTCATTGTGAATGCACTCTGGTGGTGGTGAGTTCTTCTGACTTTTTTCCTTTGCTTTTTGTGCATGTCTGAGTTTTTGACCTGTTTGCTCCATTTTTGACGTTGCTTTACATTTCTGTTTTGTGAATTGTTTGCCTTGGTATTCCCATGTTGGCAACTCTTTGTTGCTAGTGTGTTCTACGAAGCTTCATGTATTTAAACAGCTTTTGTGAAATAAACCATTCTATTTAATAAAGATTCTGTGCTTGCCTTTATTACTAGCCGGGGTTTGACAGTGATATCCCCCTCTAGTGTGCATTGGAACTTATTGGGGTTAATGTCCTTTAGGACTCCTAGTCTATGACAAAGGTTCTCAGTAAGAGACTATTTATTTTTCTTCAAGCAGCAGAGATTTAGTGTGCTGAGGGCAGATGCGACTTAAACATAAAGAATGACAGGTTAGGGTTAACAACTTTTATGAAACTGGTCTATATCAGAAGTAGGGCCCCAAAGAAAGCCATGCTGAATCCAGTGACCATTTTAACATATACTGTATCCAAAATGTAATTAAAATGGTAATGAGCTAACTAATTAAATTTGCAGACTGTACTGAGTTATGTAAGATTTGCAGTCGGGTAAAGTCCAAATTGTTAAGAAGACAAGAATCTACTCATTTGACATTTGTGGATGGCAGGCCACATCACTGTCATGTTTGAGCAACCAGCCTGCAATGCATGTTTTGTAATATGGCATATTACTCTGATGGAATTACTTATTTGAAATAAAAAAAAAGAGTAGTTGGTATCTAAAGGTCTGATGTGCGCAACAAAAACATTGCTCATTAAAAGACCGGATGAATTCATATTCTGACCTTACTATCTGCATGTTGTAACAGAAATCAAGATTCATCAGAGAAGTGGCCTTTTTTCTGATATTCAGTCATCCGGTTTTGATAATTAATTGCCAGTGTAGTCACATTTTGCTGTTCTTCGATGGAAGGAATGGAACCCAGCATAGTCTTCTGCTGACATAGTTCATCTCCTTGATAGTTTGACACTCTCAAGGTTTGTATGCAGAAATGCACTTCTCCACAGAACTGCTCGAAACAATGCTATATGAGTATCTAAAATGCAGGAATCGTCATGTTGGACACCAAAAATCACACCATTGACAAAATGGCTAATATTATTTGTCTTGCCCATCCTAACATTTTATCAGCTAAACCCCCTGATGATGTCTTTATTCTATATGTGTGTATTGATTTGGATCTACATGACTGGCTGCTTAGAGGGGAAGCCTATCTGAATTAACAAGCAAGTGTACCTAAAAAAGTAGCCACTGAATATAAAGCTAAGGGTACAGCACATTTCACTCAGCTCATTACTTTAGCATCACTGAGAACATGATAGCCAGTCTTCGGTTCTTGATTTCCATTACTTGTTCTCTTTTAAACCTTTCTGGTAATATTGTATGTTTGGTGACTTGCAAAACTATATCATTATTGTTCAGAAATTAAACAGAATCCACTTTTCCACAGTTCTGCCTTTCCCTTAACTCACCTCTAATACTTTCCATGCAACACATTTGATTCCACAGTTAAATCTTAATAAATTTATATTTGGCTTGCAATCCTCTGCCTGTATTTGAACCCTTTGTTCGCCAAACTAGTGCAAGTAGACTTTGTGGAATGTTTCCCACTTTGCTAAAGTCATCAGTTTTACATTTCATTATCTGTCCTAAAGAAATATGCGTTCAAATGGGCTCCCTAAATAACTACAGATCTGTATCTAATTTTTCATTCTGCCTAGAATAGGGTTCTCAAACTCCAGTCCTGGAGGGTCGCAGTGGCTGCAGGTTTTCATTCTAACCCATTTCTTAATTAGTGACCTGTTTTTGCTGCTAATTAACTTATTTTGAATTAATTTTAATTGACTTGCTCATGAAGACTCAGACCCCTTAATTGTTTCTTTTTCCATAATTAGCAGCCAAACAATAATGAGATACAAAATGAACCAAAAACATGACCAGCCAACTATGACCATCATACAATATCTGAAAATAAAGAAAGATGAAGGTTTCATGAGTGTAGATCTGCTCAGGTCTCCAAAGCATTTTAACAGTGATCTTAGAATCTCATTACACAATGACAGTAGCAACAAGACATAGAATTAAAAAACGGGTTTAATTAACAACAAGAATCAGAGCCTAATCAAGCAACTGGTTGGAGTTTGAGGCCCTGACTTAGTTGATCTTTTGTTGGCTCACTTATTTCACATTTCATTTCTGTTTAAGGAAAAAAATGAAGCAACTCAGAGAAATGATAAAGAAATTCCAGGAAGCAAATCTTAAAAAGGAATCTCAATTCAAAAGAAGCAAATTAGCAGCAAAAACAGGTCATTAATTAAGGAGAGGGTTAGAATGAAAACCTGCAGCCACTGCGGCCCTCCAGGACTGGAGTTTGAGATCCCACCCCTAGAAGTACCTGATGAAGATATTTTTTTCTGTTTTTATTCGCCTTAACCCCATCACTCCTATTGCTACAGTTATCCAACAGTTATTACTTGAAAGGGTGCAGCTTATAGTTGACTTTTCCAGTATTTTCTTGGCCTGGATCAAGTAATGTGTCTTCAGCAGTAAACAAATGGCCACATTAAAAGCCTAAATTTCCCTCCATCCTTATATTAGGTCCACATCCAATTTTTCGCATTTGCCTTGTCACTGTACAGCAGCTGCTTATGCTGTATAATATTAAAACCTGGACGCATTGCAGTTTTGCGAAATTCAACTGTGAGAAAACCAAGGTCATTCTGGCAATCAAGGCCCTAGGGAATAAAGTCAAGAACTTTGATTTGTCTGCTAACATTTAACTGTTCTTCTTTTTGCCAACACAAGAATCATTGAAGTGTATTTTGATTAAATCCTTTAATATAAAACTCATTAAATAGCAACACTCAGCTGTCCTAATGCCATTCCACAATCATTATCTCTATACTTGTTCATCAAACTCTTTTACAAATGGGTGACATGCTTTCATATCTTTGTGTTTTGATAGTTGCTATTCCCTGCTTTATGGAGGCTCCCATAATTTATTGATATTATTACAAAACATTTAAATCTCAGCAGCCATCTCCTCACTTCTTAGATTTCTGTAAAATGAAGGATTGAATATAAAGTTGTTCATTTTGAAAGTGCTCACCTACTTGAACTGTGCTGTCCCTCTGGTTCCCTCTCACCTTTACAATTCCTAAAGGTTGACTACCTTGAGAACCAAACTGCAATGTGTGGTCAGTATCATTTATTATATGTGTGGCATTATTATTTTTGCAACACAATCGAAGAAATGTAATAATAATCTCTTATGGATGACAGAGAATGACAAAAACAATGAAATATCACAAAATTATCTTTTTTTGATTTGTTTATATTCTACTAAATGTTATACAAAAAAAATTCACAATAGATTTGTGTGGTGGTTTTATTATTGACAAGCTTAGCCAGTACACTATTTATTATTATCAAATACTGTTCTGGTCTGCAACGGCTAACATTAGAACATTAGCTGTATAAGAACAGGCCATTATGTCCAACAAATCTTGCTAGTCCTATCCACTTAATTCTTCTAAAATAACATCAAGTTGTGTTTTGAAAGTCCCTAAAGTCCTACTGTCTACCACACTACTTGGTAGCTTATTCCAAGCATCTATTGTTCTCTGTGAAAAAGAAATCCTAATATCTGTGCAAAATTTACCCCCATCAAGTTTTTAAATGTGTCCCCATGTTTTTGATGAACTCATTTTAAAATAACAGTCTCGAAGTACTGTACTAATTCCCTTCATAATTTTAAGCACTTCAATCATGTCGTCTCTTCATCTTCTTTTGCTTAAACTGAAAAGGCTCAACACTTTTAATCTTACATGGCGGTAAATTTAATCTGCCACAAATCTGATCAAACCCGTATGCTGTCCAACTCCCTCTGTAATGATTCAACTGATTCCAGATTATCTGCCCATCCACCTATTTTATTGTTATCTGCAAACTTAACCAGCTTGTTACTTATATTCCTATCCTCATCATTTATATGGATTGAAAACAGCAGCGTCCCTAGCACTGACCCCCGTGGAATACCGCTCTTAACATGAGCAGATTCTGAAATGTTTCCTCACACCATAACTCTCTGCTTCCTGTGTCTGAGCCAATTTTGCCCTCATCTACAAACATCACCCTGAACTCCCACTTCGTTTAGTTTGATGCCCAACCTCTCATTTGGCACCTTATCAAATGCTTTCTGAAAGTCCAGATCAATAATATCATATCCTTCACTTTGCTCATATTCTTTTGTTTCTTCCTTATAGAATTCCAGCATGTTATAGTAAAACATGACCCCTCTCTTCTGAACCGTTAATAATCTTCGTCTTATCCTTAATAATTTACCTGTGGTGCACATTAAGCTTTACTGGCCTATAGTTACTTGGATCTGCTTGGTCACTCTTTTTAGATAATGGGATAATATTTTTAACTTTTCTAGTCCTTGCCAATTTTCCCAGTGTACAGTGACTTCCTGAAAGTATACAATCTTTTACTTTTAATTTTTTGGTATCCTTTCTTCTATGTTAATCAGCTCATCTTTCCTATAATGTTAAATAGAAAATTATTTAAGTGAGATTTTCATTTGCTTGCATTCCTGTGTCATTTCTAATCAATGTGTCAGCTTTCTATTTGTATTTTCATTTTTGCATGCCTTGTTTCACTTGAAACCTTGGAATTGTGGTATTTTGCATGTATATATTTAATTTGTAAATTTACTGTAACTTGCTCCTGGCTGGCTAATATTTTGATTCTACTCTTATCAGTGGTGGGTTTCTCACAAGTAAGATATACTGTAGTATTATCATTGTGTGTCACAGGTATGCTGTGTACCTTAGGTAGATGGACACATACTGTGTCTGTTTAAAGGATGTGATTTTTTGCTTAGCTAATTTTTTTTGTCTCAGTCTAAAATTTCCCCTCGTCAAATGTACATCACACTATTCACTTTACATTAGAACATTCAAAATACAGTCTGCTTTTAGTTAATAAACTTCTCATATTGGTCTGACATGAAACTTGCCAATGCAGTCATGGCCCTTGCTTAACCAAATTATCCACATAATAAATTTGTCAGGTTTCCAATTCTCACCTCGGTCAGGGCTCTTTTTACTAACTTCTTAGAACAGGCCTATATCATTATAAGTGATATCCCTTATCAAATTCTTTATCACATTCTTCTTTTGTAATAATGTAGGTTGATAATGCTTTATACAAAGAAATCAAATTTCCAGTGACAATGAAAAATCTGCTTGCAACAGCTTCAAGCTGTGTCTGCTTGGATAATTTTAAAAGTAATATCCGACTTTTTTGTGTATTTTTAAAAAATCCTTTATTATTCCTGTTTAGTCAATAGAGGGAAAAAATCAGCCCTATCAATAATATTCAGCCATACCCTAATAATACTGAGGGAAAAAATCAGCCCTATCAATAATATTCAGCCATACCCTAATAATACTGACACCCATGAATTGTGCTCTAAACATAGCAGCATTTCTGGAAAGATTTTACTTATGCTCTTTGATTCATATAATAGAAAGGGCATAAGAAATCACAGAAAAAAACACCAGTCACTATTCAGTTTAGTTATTTCAATAAAAGTGCTCAATTTCCCCTGTTAACAGCTGTAAAAAAGTTAACTGCTCTATCATGAAGGGTTTTTTGTCAAGTCTATATGATAAAGTTTATTGCAGCTTTATAGGCCTGGAACAGTCCTATAATGTCAGTTTTGGATATTTTATCTACAATGTTGTATCATACAAATATGTGTTTAGCGAGTTGATGTTGAATTTAGTTTTCTTCACATGTGACCCGGCAGTCAAAATCCTAGTGCACGTGTGCGCGTCACCTCCATTGGCAGATTGAAAACTAATTCACTGCTAGAATAAATTTATCCATAATGTCAGAATGTAATAAAAACATATTTGTTCATATACTTTTCTTTGACAAAAACAATGTATCAAAGAAATTAAATAATACATGACTCCTTTCACATCAGCACTCCAATTACTGAAATTATTCAAACTGTATAGGATTTAAAGCACTTAGCAAGAATGTGAGTTAACCAGTGTGGGTGAATCAATGTATAAATGTGTAATGTTCTTTATAACAATATACGCTGACTAATGTTTATTTAGAATAAAGTTATTATAAAAAAAAAACAAGTGAATGATCTAAAATATATCCCAAGACAAGACATAATCATTAATATAATTGATTGCCTAATACATTTTTTGTTTAAGCCAAATGTCGGACTATGGCCTTATTTAGTTTTGACAGAATTACGACTTAAAACGATGGAAGAATAAAACTGTCAGGCTGAACATAGCTATAACAACAGGCATCAGCCACTGTGATATATGGCTCTTAACTACCACATAAGATTAAGATATATTGATGCTGATGTGACAATGATATTTATTTGAACCAGTGAATGCATTTTACTTACAAAAACATAATCATTCTTTGTGACTGGTGCCTGCTAAAACCAAGCATAAGCGGGATGATATTTCATCTACTGTATGAATTTTTCCATATCAAGGTTTTAATATTTTTTCACTATTTTTAAATCATTTCAAACATTCATGCTTTTCAAATTCATGCTGTCAGATATCACTTTATGCTTGATGATACATATTTTTGCAATGTACTTGTACAGGTAAATGGTAAAATAAAGAAAGCACTTGAGTAAATATCCTGTCATTTTGTAACCTGCATAATCAAGACCAAGGTTGTGATGGTGGCTAGAGCCTATCCCAGAGAGCATAGGATGCAAGGCAGGAATAAACCAGTTCATCAAAGGGCAAACACACCCATACACATTCTAGGGAAAATTTAGTGACCCCAGTCCACCTAACCTGCATGTCTTTCGAATGTGAGAGAAAACTAGAGGACCCAGAAGAAACTTACGCAGGCATGGGGAGAACATGCAAGCTCCACAAAGGGCAGGCCAAATAATGCATGCCCTGGTCTGCGTACTGCAAGGCAGAAGTGCTACCAGCGCAACACTTGAGTAAATGTGGGTCACAATGTACACTGAAAGCAGGAACTTCCATACCATTATTGTCAGTGAGATGATTCAACAATTAACATGGAATCATGCTCAAGGGCATACATAAAAATGTTGGATAGACCCACCATAGCTCAAGGCAAAGGTATCAGAAACTTTGAGAGACAGCTAATTGTTATAATAAACTCCTCAACTAAATTAAAGGAACACATCAGATCTCAATGGGAAAGAAAATCATGCTGGATATCTATCTATACTGATACAGACTGGGTAATCTGTTAGGAACGAAAGGATGCCACATCATTTGATGAAAATGAAAATTAACAATCTACAGAGGACTGAATTCAAAGACACTCCGAAAATCAAAGTGAAAAAATTATGTGGCAGGCTAGTCCATTTTGCAGAAATTTCATTGCAGCAACTCAAAATCGTACTCAGTAGTTTCTATGGCCCCCACGTGCTTGTATGCATGCCTGACAATGCAGGGACATGCTCCAAATGAGACGATGGATGATTTCCTGGGGGGGGTCTCCTCTCAGATCTGGACCAGGGCATCACTGAGCTCCTGAACAGTCTGAGGTGCAACCTGGTGACATTGGATGGACCGAAACATAATGTCCCAGAGGTGTTCTATTGGATTTAGGCCAGGTGAGCGTGGGGGCTAGTCAATGGTATCAATTCCTTCATCCTCCAGGAACTGCCTGCATACTCTCGCCACATGAAGCCAGGCATTGTCATGCACCAGGAGGAACTCAGGACCCAATACACCAGTATAGGCTCTGACAATGGGTAAAATGATTTCATCTTGATACCTAATGGCAGTCAAGGTGCCATTACCTAGCCTGTAGAGGTCTCTGCACCCATCCATGGATATGCCGCCCCAGACCATCACTGACCCACTACCAAACTGGTCATGCTGAACGATGTTACAGGCAGCATAATGTTCTCCATGACTTCTCCAGACCCTTTCACTTCTGCCACATGTGCTCAGGGTGAACCTTCTCTCATCTGTGAAAAGCACAGGGTGCCAGTGGTGGACCTGCCAATTCTGGTATTCTATGGCAAATGCCAATCGAGCTCCACGATGCTGAGCAGTGAGAACAGAGCCCACTAGAGTATGTCGGGCCCTCAGGCCACTCTCATGAAGTCTGTTTCTGATTGTTTGGTCAGAGACGTTCACACCAGTGGCTTGCTGGAGGTAACTTTCTAGGGCTCTGGCAGTGCTCATCCTTGCCCAAAGAAGCAGATACTGGTCCTGCTGATGGGTTAAGGATCTTCTATGGTCCTGTCCAGGCTCTCCTAGAGTAACTGCCTGTCTCCTGGAATCTCCTCCATGCCCTTGAGACTGTGCTGGGAGATACAGCAAACCTTCTGGCAATGGCACATATTGATGTGCCATCCTGGATAAGTTCGACTACCTGTGCAACCTCTGTAGGGTCCAGGTATCGCCTCATGCTACCAGTAGTGACACTGATGATAGCCAAATGCAAAACTAGTGAAAAAACAGTCAGAAAAGATGAGGAGGGAAAAATGTCAGCGGCCTCCATCTGTTAAACCATTCCTGTTTTGGAGGTTGTCTCATTGTTGCCCAACCAAAGCAACTGAAACTGATTAACATCCCCCTCTGCTACTTAACTGACCAGATCAATAGCCCAGAAGTTTCACTGAGTTGATGCTACACTCTGATTTAAAAGTGTTCCTTTAATTTTTTGAGCAGTTTATTTTTGAAAGCAACTTCAGTGATGAGAACTTGTAAACTTGCTGATGTTTCATGACAAACAAACGTTAAGGTGATGTTGACATGAAATTCAGTAGGAAAAATATCCCCACTTTGCAGAAACTATATAGTAGCACGCAGACTTGTTTGTGGTTTGATTTAGGATTCAAAGATAAACGACAAGCAACTCTGCATCATTTGACCACAAAGGCTAATTCAAGGCAAGATCAGAATGTTTAGTTAAAAAAAATCATCAAGCACTTGACAGAGAGATACTATGTGTTGTGACCAGACCCCAATAGGAGGAAATTAATGCCATCAAAAACACCTTGCTCACTTTAATGCGTAAATCAAGCCATTTAGCAAATAACAAATTCCAAAACAACAACTTCAATAAAAAACTCAAAAATACAAATTTAAAATACTAAATTCAAAAACCAAATTATCTATACCAGTTGTCTTTGACCTATACATTATTCAATCGATGGTTGTTAATAGGCATTCTGACACTTAAAGATCTCAATATTGATAATGAATTTGCATTAAGGTCCAAATTTAGTCTTCCAGTCACACATTTTCTATTATATACAATCAGAAACTTAGTTAAAAACAAAAAGTTTTAAACATAATAGTTTCCCTCATTCCTGAACTATAATTAACCCTGAGGTGATGCTGGTAAATTTGGATGAAAATTCAGATGGCATCTCCAGGTTCTTCTTCTTTCGAATGCTCCCAAAAGGAGTTACCACAGTGGATCATCTTTTTCCATATCTTTCTGTCCTCTGCATCTTGTTCTGTTACACCCATCACCTGCATGTCTTCTCTCACCACATCCATAAACCTTCGCTTAGGCCTTCCTCTTTTCCTCTTCCCTGGCAGCTCTATCCTTAGCATCCTTCTCCCAATATACCCAGCACCTCTTCTCTGCATATGTCCAAACCAACGCAATCTCACCTCTCTGACTTTGTCTCCCAACCGTCCAACTTGATTTGACCCTATAATGTACTCATTTCTAATCCTATCCATCATCGTCACACCCAATGCAAATCTTAGCATCTTTAACTCTGCCACCTTCAGCTCTGTCTCCTGGTTTCTGGTCAGTGCCACTGTCTCCAACCCATATAACATAGGTGATCTCACTACCCTCCTGTAGACCTTCCCTTTCACTCTTGCTGATACCATCTCCAGGTTAAATAAAAAAAATCTTAGGGAACATACCCCTAAATGGACTTCGGGAATGACAGGAATGGGATCTCTTAATTGAAGTTTAAGAAAAGGAATGAAAGTCAGCTATTCATAAATTACATTTTAGATCAATATGTGTCAAGCACACCATAATTAAAGTAAAATGTTTTCATCATTTAGTCATTTCTCATGTAAAATTGAGTAAAATTGACACAGGATAAGGTCTGATCTGCACAGAATGGAATTCCTCGCCTTTATTGCTAAGTCACACGTTTTGGGAATATCCTACACTTAAACCATTTTTTAGAAAAAATTAATATATAACTCTCGGATAACCTTGGCCTTTAAATCACTCTTAACACCTTAACTGAAAAATTTAGAATAATACCAGATGGAATAAGAGCATGCTATAACAAAAGCAGTTGTAATATCCTACAGCACACTACTTGCATAATGACTAATTTTACTAAGCTGGAAGAATCCCAGTCCACCTTTTTATAAACTCACTAGGAAAGAAATGTACAATATTATTTCAGACTGCCAATAATGTAATTCTGTTTACAAGAATCTAATTTTTTTTCAGAATTTAGCAGGTGCTCATTAATGTAGTTCTAAAGTTAGCATGCTGGACCAGTGCTGTTTACTGTTTAGTCCCATGTAAACAGCCATTATAGATTGGGTTCTTTAGTCGTATAGCTCTCTGTATGAGGAAGGTTTTGAGTGTTCAAAACAATTAAAAAAGGTTAAAGAAAGGATGTTAATTAAGAGTGTGCTTAGTGTGTGGGTGTGTGTGTGTGTGTGTGTGTGCGCGCCATGCGGTGGGATGGCGTCCTGCCCAGGGTTTGTTTCCTGTCTTGCGCCCTGTGTTGGCTGGGATTGGCTCCAGCAGACCCCCGTGACCCTGTAGTTAGGATATAGTGGGTTGGATAATGGATGCATGGATGTTAATTAAGAATAACAAATGGCAGAAGTCCATGCTTTGAAAATGCAAAATTCAGAATAAACCATAAGAATCCAACATTTAAATGGTCAAAGGCTTCATAAACATGTAAGAAGTTGGAAAAGCACAAAAGATAGCCAACCAGCTACTAATGCCACACCAAAGTAGCTGTGGTGGCAGCTGTCTTTAAATGACCACAGCACCTGTTGGGTTCCGCAGGTGCCACCAGGGGGTGCTGCAGTTGGGATTTCTGAGCCCAGCTGGACTAATTTTCAGCCCCACCCGGGAGTGCAACCAGAAACAGGTGATCAAGCATCTGGAGCAATTCCGGGTGGGCCATAAAAGGAGCCAGCAACCACCACTCAGTGGACAGAGTCGGGAGGAGGAGGACAAAGCTTGTGGAGGAGTGTTGGTGGAAGAGAGAGGAGTGTTTTGGTGTTTCATTTGTGTTTTGGGACTGTGTTGTGACTGGAGGACATGGGGAAGACGTGCCCTCCAGCTGAAGAAAATAAAAAGTTTATTTTTATACATGCCTTCTGTGTCCAATCTTTGTCAGGTCAGGCGCAATATTGTGCCTTGTTATGCCATCTAGAAGATTAGAGATTAGAGATGAAACGTTCTAGAATAAAATTTAGGTGTAGTGAGACCCTGTTACGAGTGTTTCTCACAACAAAGAATGGCTGGACAACTGGACATAATTCCATATTGGCACCCTTCTTTCAAAAAAAAAGGACACACTAACTTTAAATGCTGGCTATGTGTTGTGGGTATCGAGGGTCATTACCCCAGCCAGATGGAGAGCTTGAATCCCAGATGAGCTCCTTCAGAGGCATTTTAGGGCATTAAAGATGATGATGTTAGCTAGGAGTTTTGATTGGAGGCCTGAAATAGGCCACAAAATTGAGCTGCTTGCATTAAAGTGTTTAGACTGTCAGCAAGTGCAAAAAGAACCAAAACCAGCAGCAATGCAACTTTATTAATGGTCTGCATCACCTTGGCAGTGGATACATGTTGAGTATGCTCGACTATTCATGGGAATAGCATTCCTGATGGTGGCTGATGCTTGTTCCAAATTTTATGAAGTGTTCAATATCTAATAAACACATTGCTGTTTCCCAAAAATTTGAATTCTTTTTTTTATTTGCATAAAATGCTACGCATGCAACAATGAAACAAAACACCAGTATTTTATATCTAGTTAGTATCAAGAAAAAAAGACAACCCTGGCCCACCAGCAAATGCTTGGCCTAAGAACCTTACCTGGCCAGAAATGAACTGGACAGACTCAAATAATAAAAAATGGAATAAGTCATGATGTTGCTATTAGGCTGTGAGGACTACCAGCGGGTGCACCAGCCACCCAAATACCCGACATGACAAACATAGGCACTAGTACCGTAAAATAGAAGGCTTTATTCCATGGGAAACATTTTCTAGTCGTTTCCCATTAGGACCAATCACAATACGGCACAGAAACACAGCACTTCTCTCTCTCTCTCTCTTTTTCCTTGCTTCATTCCTTCCTTTCTCCTCAGCTCCTCCATAGGCAAGAGTTGTCCTTCTTCTTCCTGACTCTGGCTCCTGGAGTAGTAGCTGTTGGCACCTTTTATAAGGCACCCGGAAGTGCTCCATGTGCTCGTTGACCTCTTTCCACCAGCACTTCCGGGTGTGGCAGAAGTGCTGCATATAAGAGCTCAGCAGTTCTCCAAGTGCCCCCTGGAGGTTGAACTTCCATGCTCCAAACCTATGGGCACTGCTGCACACCAGGGGGGCTGTCCTCTAGTGCTCACGGGGAGGTAATGCACTGGGTAAGCTCTCTCCCCCGGACCTTCCATTATAGGGGCGTCCCAGCAGGGCAAGATCCCTGGCCTTCTGCCACAGCTGGAAAATGTGAGAATTAAGCAATGAGCTGAGCAAAAGGGATACAATGTCAGTTAAAACCACAGAAACCAGTTCATGTCTAGCACTGCACAAAAAGAACTTTTGAACCATTGAGCTTTATAAGATTAACTATTTAATCATAATAATGTGTTTAAATAATATTAAGTATGAAGCTTAGGACAAATGAAAGTAAAAGCAGAACTTAAAGTAAGAAAATGTTACTTATCCAAGGAAATGTACATTTTAATTATATGTCTTAAGGATTATCAGACATAAAAAGAAAAGAACTATTATATCACCTCAGCAGGGAAAGACCTGAGTGGATCAAAAGTTAAGCAAGAAGTCGGAGGTTCTGAACACTTTATAGTAAAAAGATACAGATACAAACTCAGTGAGATTTTAAAGAAAAGACAGATCATCTTGAAGGTAGAGAGGAAGGTTTGAATTTGTGTCATCACTGGTGAATTGTAAGAGCATTACTTTTTTATTATTATAAGATGCATTTAACTTTTTATCTTTGTATTTTATTTTTTGTGCTTTTTTAATGCAATAAACTTTTAATATTAATTTGGTCTAGATTTGTACATTTTTATGGTTTCAGAGTTTCAATTAGTGATGGGGATGTTAACGTAGCGGTTTCATCGAAAGACTAAGATGGGTTAGGGATGTTAAATAAAAGTCTGTGAGACAATAGCCTACAATAAGTAAACCAAACATGTTAAAGTCTCAACACCAGGTTCTAGGACCAGAGATTTAGAACTACAGGTTGGAACTTCAGGGCCCTAAGGTCACCTTTCCCTCCACATCTCTCTCCCCTTAGTCTGGGAAATAAAGTCAGAAAACCTGGATATCCTTCCAGGCCTGGATCTAGGCACTGTGTTCTAGACTAAATTTGTTATGACTAAACCATAGAAGAATGGTACATGATAAAATACCCGAGACAAACCCAAAAATGTATAAACTGTATCGGAAAGAAATTACAGAAGAGACCACAAATGGATTCCCACTAAGGTCATCAAGCAGACTAGGTATTTGTCAAATAAAGTCAAAGTTACTGCTGATATTCTTTATCATTGACATGTTGACCAGCATAGGAAATCTGAATTCTGCATATGAGAGGAGCTGTCTTTACCACCTTTTGATCCTGTGGTTCTGCAACAACCTTCTTCACCAATGAGAGTGCTGGTGTCAAATCAGTCTAATCCAGCTGATTCCCCTGTACTTCTAACAACAATAAAAAGGAAATTGAAATGCCAACTGAAGAGAGATGCTATCCTAAATGCATTCGTAAGCCACCTCAATGACTTAAAAAAGAGACTGTAGTGTTACTGAAAAAATGGGCATTTACCTTAGTTGAGAGGGATTGCATAGATTGCCTTCTCTTAATGACATATTTCCTACAGTAGTTTTTGATTACAGATGCCTGCATATGAGTGGTTCTTGAGTTGTTGTTTAAGTAAAGACAAAGTTCACGTCTATTCTTTTATCTCCCATTCTTCTTCTTCTTTTGGCTGCACCTGTCAGGGGTTGCCACAGTTTTTCCATATCTTTCTGTCCTCTGCATCTTGCTCTGTTAAACCCACATTATTGTCTGTCTTTTATACTTTCATTGTTATCACTCTTTAATTTAACATTGTTCTTTATCAGTATGGTGCTGCTGGAGTATGTGAATTTCCTCTTGGGATTAATAAAGTATCTGTCTGTCTGTCTGTCTATCTATCTGCCTGCATGTTATCCCTCACCACATCCATAAGCCTTCTCTTAAGCCTTTCTCTTTTCCTCTTGCCTGGCAGCTCAATCCTTAACATCCTTTTCCCAATATACCCAGCATCTCTCCTCTGTACATATCTAAACCAACGCAATCTCGCCCCAATACTTTGTCTCCCAACCTTCCAACCTGAGCCGATCCCCTAATGTACTCATTTCTAATCCTGTCCATCATTGTCACACCCAATGCAAATTTTAACACATCCAGCCTTGTCTCCTGCTTTCTGGTCAGTGCCACCGTCTCCAACCCATATAACATAGCTGGTCTCAAAACCGCCCTGTAAACCTTCCCTTACACTCTTGCTGATACCTGTCTGTCACAAATCACTCCTGACACTCTCCTCCACCCATTCCACCCCGCCTACACTCTCTTTTTCTTTTAATCTTAATTTAACTTAATCCTGATACTCTGTATGTTCAATTCATCATAATAACTATTCATGGTGGCTCTAAAATCGGTACTGACCCCTACTCTCTTTTCTGTTTCTTTTTCCGGTTTCTTTGTGGTGGTGGCCTGCGCCACGTCCACCTACTCAAAGCTTCATGATGCTCCAACAATGATGGATGGATTAAAAGGCAGAAGTCTACGTGACCATCATCATCATCAAGCACTTCCGTGAGAATCCTAAATCCAAAGAGGACTGTTTCATTTATGTTAGGTAGAATGCCCAGAGGGGACTGGGTGGTCTCATGGTCTGGAATCCCTACCGATTTTATTTTTTCTCCAGCCGTCTGGAGTTTTTTTGTTTTTCTGTCCCCCCTGGCCATTGAACCTTACTCTTATTCGATGTTAATGTTGATTTATTTTGTTTTATAATTGTGTCTTTCATTTTTCTATTCTTTAATATGTAAAGCACTTTGAGCTACTGTTTGTATGAAAATGTGCTATATAAATAAATGTTGTTGTTGTTGTTGTTTTTCACCTCTCTTCCACAATCCCCGTTACTCTGAATTGTTGATCCCAAGTAATTAAACTCATCCACCTTCACCAACACTACTCCCTGCATCCTCTCCATTCCTCTGCCCTCTCTCTTATTCACACACATGTATTCTGTCTTGTTCTTACTGACCTTCATTCCTCTCCTCTCTAGACCATATCTCCAACTCTCCAGGGTATCCTCAACCTGCTCCCTACTCTCGCTACAGATCACAATGTCATCAACAAACATACCATGTCTGTTAACCTGTCCATCATCATTGCAAATAAGAAAGGGCTCAGAGCCGATCTCTGATGTAATACCGGCTGTATGTTGAATGTATCCGTCACTCCTACTGCAGTTCTCACCACTGTCATACTTCCCTCGTACATATCCTGTACCACTCTTACATACTTCTTTGCCATTCCTGAATTCCTCATACAATACCACAACTCTTCTCGAGGCACCCTGTCATATGCTTTGTCCAGGTCCACAAAGACACAATGCAACTCCTTCTGGCCTTCTCTATACTTCTCCATCAACACCCTCAGAGCAAACATTGCATCTATGGTTCTCTTTCCTGGCATATAACCATACTGCTGCTCACTAATCTCCTCATCCTTTTTTTTAACCTAGCTTCCACTACTCTTTCCCATAACTTCATGCTGTGGCTCATCAATTTTATCCACCTCTAGTTATTACAGCTCAGCACATCCCCCTTATTCTTAAAAATCTGTACCAGTACACTTCCTCTCCACTCCTCAGGCATCCTCCCACATTCCAAGATTCCATTAAACAATCTGGTTAAAAACTCCACTGCCATCTCTCCTAAACACCTCCATGCTTCCAAAGGTATGTCATCTGGACCAATGGCTTTTCAAATCTTCATCCTTTTCATAGCTGTCCTTACTTCCTCTTTGCTAATCCGTTGCACCTCCTGATTCACTATCTCCACATCATCCAACCTTCTCTCTCTTATTCTCTTCATTCATTAGCCTCTCAAAATACTCTTTCCATCTGCTCAACACACCTTCCTCACTTGTGGATATGTTTCCATCTTTATCCTGCTGCAAATCTCGGTCCCTCTGTCTAGCCAATCGGTACTGGTCCTTTTCTCCCTCCTTAGTGTCCAACCTCTCGTACAAGTCATCATACGCCTTTTCTTTAACTTTCGCCACCTCTCTCTTCACCTTGCACCTTATTTCCTTGTATTCTTGTCTACTTTCTGCATCTCTTTGACTATCCCACTTCTTCTTCACCATCCTCCTCCTCTGTATACTCTGCTGTACTTCCCCATTCCACCACAAGGTTTCCTTTTCCTTCTTCCGCTGTCCAGATGCCATGCCAAGCACCCTTCTTGATGTCACTCTTACTACTTCTGCTGTAGTTGCCCAGCTGTCTGGCAACTCTTCACTGCCACCCAGTGCCTGTCTTACATCCTCCCTAAGCTCAACCTTGCAGCCTTCCTTTTTCAACTTCTACCATTTGATCCTTTGCTCTGCCCTCACTCTCCTCCTCTTCTTCTTGATCTCCAACGTCATCCTACTGTAATAAGTGTGGTAGTTTAATATGTCACTGTACTCTGTACAAATATTTTTCATAAATCTGTCTTTTTCTACTCACATGCACGGTTGGCACAGAGCCAGATTTAGCACAGGAGTTCACCACAAAGGAACTGCTAGGCAAGTATTTTAAGACAAGACAAGTTAGGGACAACTGTGAAATGGGCAGTCATACTGATGACCATTGTATACTATTTCTGTGTGTCAAACTCAGCATGAAATTGTATCATCTTTGCCTTGTTTGGAATGGCATGATTCACCTAAGTGGGGGCCTGCACATGAAGAAAGAGTATAAAGCCTTGAAACTTTGCCCAGCACACCTTTCAAGCTGATGGATGGATGGGAGATAACGTTATCCGATCCTGAAAATCCTTCCAACGCAGAGACAAAAATGGCAGACTCTACACATCGGGCCACCACTCCCGAACTGGGTTCTTTGCCATTGGCTTCCTTCATCTGTCATGCAGCGTAAGCCATCATTAAAGAAAGCCAAGTTATTCCTCCTATGTGATTTCTTACCGCCGTATCACTAAGGGAGGGGTATCACCTTTTTATATTATATCTATATAGATTCAGGTTATGTAACACGCCGCAATTAAAAAAGAACTCATTTCAACAAGGGATCTAACGCCCCCTGCTGGATATCCCTACAGACCACCATCCCATGCTGCCTAACTACTGTACACTTTCCCCTGCCACCACTTTGCAGTCTTTAATCTCTTTCAGATCGACTCTTCTGCATAGGATATAATCTACCTGTTTATATCTTCCTCCATTCTTATATGTCACCCTATGTTCCTCCCTCTTCTTAAAATACATATTCCCCACAGCCATGCCCATCCTTTTTGCAAAATCCACTATATATATCATGAACCTCTTCATCAGTAGATCTCAACTCAATTGAACTCTCATGGGAAATAATGGAGAGGTGGCTGAGACAGTAGTGATCCTTTACATCAATAAAATGGCAAATGATGGAATGTGTTATGGACAAATGGTGTCATATCTCCACTACAGTTCCAGAAACTTGAAAAAACAATGCAAAGGTGCTCTGAAGCTGTTTTTCCCTTTGCCCCATCACCCAATTATAATGGGTTATGTGTTTGAGTAACTTTATCAGCTGCTTTTATTCTCTCTCCAATTAGTGCCATACAGTGAAAGAAAGGTGCTTCTCAATGGCACTCACTAAGTCAACCAGTGGATGTTGTGCAAGATTAATTATAAAACTGCATATATTACATTTTCATTACAAGCATAAGACTTGCATCACGCAAAAGGGAGATTAGGATTCTTTACAATTTGTCACATGCAAGCCTTTCTTGTAAGCAGTAAAAGAAGTCTGGTATGAATAATGTATCCATTTTAATGGACGCAACCAGGTCATTCCTGTTGTGCATTGTCATTGATAGCATGCTATTAAATCTCAAAACAAAACAAATCATACAGCCCGCTATTATACACTTATTTTGGGCCTTACAGAGATAAGCAGCTTTGAACAATGCTATATCCGACTGAAAAACTTGGCCCCTGTAAGCAAACTGCAGGAGACAATTCCCTGCCATTTAGTTTCAACAGCTATACAGATGTCTGTAGAACAATAGCAACCTGTGGTATCATTCAGAATTACCAAAAAACATTTCTGACAAATATTTTTTTCATTTTTAAATGTTCCAAATACCTGAAATTTGACATGGCTAGTTGCTAAAATAACAACATAAAAATCTGTGCCACATACATATTCTCTGTTCTTTGCTATACCATTACATTTATTTGACATCAGATCCATTTAGGTCCTTGTTTTTTATATAAATCTTAAAAAAAATTAATTTGTAACGCAGCATTCATTTGTGTTGACATAAGAAAGAGAACGTTCTTTGGTTTGCTTGCTAGTCAACTCAAGGCAGTAACAATTCCAAAAACAGCAATGGATCCCAATATACCCGTTGTAGCTTTGTCTTATGTACATTTAAATTAAAGTTACTTTCTCTTCCATGGCAACCGGTAATAAAATGTTACATCATCTCTGGTGGCTTCTAAACCAAATTCAACATTTGTATGACAGATCTGGGACTACCGTAAAGTTCAATCAATTGGAATGAGACCATCCACAGAGAGCACAAAGTGCTTTAGTGGCATGGATAACATCAGCGTAGAAGAGCTCAGAAATACAGTACAATGTCTGATACTGTAGCAATCAAAAAAGCTACAATTACGGTGGATTACTGTCTCAAGGGAACTTACATGTACATCTATTTTTCCAGATATCAGTTTGCAGTGAAAGTAAGGTGAAATGATCAAAGTTAACTCACATTCATATATAATTGGACACTGCTTATTCAAGTTGGGCAGGAGGGCTTAATAATAGTAATAATAAAATTACTTTAGAAACAATAGCCCATACACCTAATTAGACAATGTCTATTGATAAAACGCAAATGACAGACTTTAACATTAGTTAGGATTTACAAAACCTTGTAAACAGCGAACAGAGAATGTCTAACCTACATGCAACACTTCGATGTAGGTTGCTCAATATAATATACATTTTTTACTGAGTTTAGTATGCAGCATACAATTAGTAATACTATGTAACAAATACACACAAAATTAAACTGATATACTGTACTTATGGCTCAGTTAAGGGAATACAGTATGGTTTTCTAACTTAAGGCATTTTGTTTCATTACTTCCTCACATAAAACCAAACTGAAAATTTGAAAAATATTAAAGAAAAATTGCCTCCACTACATGTTTCTAACCTTTCTGTAAGCAGTAAATGAAAAAATAAGGAGAAGAAACAGCTAAAGGGTTTGGGCACCACAGGTTACTCTTGTGGCCTGAAGGGGGTGTTGCAGCTCCCTAAACCCGACACAAGCAGACACAAGCACAAGTACAGAACTCTTCCCAATTGTTTCCCACACATGCAATGCTCGGTATAAAAGCACAAAGCACTACACAACTCTTCAATACTTTTTCTCTCTCTCTCTCTCTCTCTCAATCTCTCTCTCTCTCTCTCTCTCTGTGCCCCCTCCATCCTCCAGGAAGCTTTGTCTTCTCCCTCCTGTCTCTGGCTCCTAGAGCTGCAGCAGCAGGCTTCTTTTATGTGACACCTGAGAGTACTTCCGGGGGCCCATTAATTTCATCTGGAAGCACTTCCGGGTGAGATGGGAGCCTGACTAAGTAGGACTCCCCAGTCCCTGCAGCACACCCTGGCAGCACCCATTAGACCCAACATGGCTGAGTAGCATGACTCCATCTCCCATGAAGCCTTGAAGGAATCTATGGCGTTGCAGCAACCCAGCAGGTTATACCATCTAGTATTCCAGGGGAGATAATACCCTATGCACGCTCTCTACCCTGGTCCTTCCAAAACACAGGCATTATGGCCGGGTAATGATGTCTCAGTCATCCGCCACACCATGTTTAATGTGTTGTGTTGAAGTAGGTGAAAAACTGAGAAAAAGAAGGTATAAATGTCACTAGTGAAATGCAGGATTCTCATAGCCTGTTAAGAAAGACTTCTTTCCAGGTGGAGATCCTTTCTGGTCAAGAACGATGTTGGTCTTCTTGTGATGAGGAGTTGACAGGAAGTGGCATCAGCAGTCTTCCGGAAAGTTCTCCAATATGCTAGGGCAAAAGGAAACCATGCTAAAGATTGTGTCACCTATGCAAATCCTTTCCCATTTTAATCTTCTGTCAGACCCATAACTGGGCAACATGCCTGATGCTCATGTGCATTATAATATATTCTGGATGTATAATTAGACTTCTTTATCTTATTTTGCTCACATATACTCTATCTGTCTCTGTCTCTGTGTCTTTCTCACTCTGTGCATATATAATTCACAAATCTTCATCAAAGACATTATAATTTATTTCAAAGCTTGGGAACCATGTGCTGTGCACCACCATCTTATGTAGCATGGCACCCAAGATGTCACACATCACACAGTGCCAATTTTGCTGTATTTACACTATGTGACCTATGACATCATGGTAGCCATCCTATATAAAATGGTTGTGCACTGTCTTTCTGTTTAAGCTCTTACTTGTGTGATTCTGTTCTGGTTAGCTGGTTAAAAGCCTTGTTTATCCTTTCTAGGACTAACCAAATGACAAATTGATTAAAAATTATGTAACAAGACCTTATCCTGAGGCTGTTCGTTGTGTTGTGGGTGCAGCAATGTGTTGTATCAGTGCATGTTCCCAACCTTAACAAAGGCCTCTTTTGCTCTTCATACACTTATAAAATGTCAGTAGATGGGTTATTCATCTCTGTGGCACATTGACATGATGGTAAAATGACTTGTTAATATGAAGGATTCACAGGTCTTATACTAAATATATAATATCAAGAGAATTGTGTCTCAGTTAAGCCACCTCAGATCATTCCAAGGTGATGTTTTGTTAGTAGGTCACATTGCAGAGATGAAGAAACACTTTACTGACACTTCAGAAGTGTTATGAGGACCCAAAGATGTGTATGTTAGGGTCTTGTGACATAGGAGTAAATGAGTAATTGATGCATTTTTATAGTAATTAAATTAGTGTTACCATATGCAGTACATATAAATTTACAATGTGTATGTAAATATATCTCCCTGCGTGGAGTTTGCATGTTCTCCCCGTGTCTGCGTGGGTTTCCTCCGGGCACTCCGGTTTCCTCCCACAATCCAAAGACATGCAGGTTAGGTGGATTGGCAATTCTAACATGGCCCTAGTGTGTGCTTGGTGTGTGGGTGTGTTTGTGTGTGTCCTGTGGTGGGTTGGCACCCTGCCCAGGATTGGTTCCTGCCTTGTGCCCTGTGTTGGCTGGGATTGGCTCCAGCAGACCCCCGTGACCCTATTCGGATTCAGCGGGTTAGAATATGGATGGATGGATGGATGTAAATATATATATATGTGCTTTATTTTTGTTAAGCTGCTAATGTACACAACAAATATATGAGGAACCCTGCATGAAGTTTTTGCTCTAATATTACAAGAAGGAGTCAACGATGCCAGACAAAGTTAAGAGAACAGCTACTATACTTATTACAAGACTACATGGTGTCAGATATTACAAAACATTGAACTACATTAATTTTTCAATTTAGGCAACCCAAAATGAAGAGATGACTTGATAAAGTGTTTAAAATTATGAAGGGAATAAGCACAGTACATGCCAGCTGTTAATTTAAAATGAGTTCTTCAACTATAATACAGGGGCACAGATGGAAGCTGTTTATATTTGCATGAAATGTACCCTTACAGGGATTTTTCTATAAAGAGAATCGTAGATATGTTGAATAAATTAGTAATGTGGTTCTTAGTTTACTTTGGAGACTCTCAGCTTTTGTAACATTTAACAAACATTTAGGTGAACTGGGTATGTTGAGCTGACTCATCTATCCTCATCAAAGCATATTTGTTCATTTAAAATATTACATTCCACTTAATCTGCTTCGAGTGCCTCCTAATTTAAACCTTAGGATGCTCCTCCTTTTTAATATATTCCAAAAACAACGTTGACTAATAAAAATGGAGGAAGCTGTGTTGTTTTAAAGGAATGGGGTATTTCATTCAGAAAGTGACAATTGTACCATCTTTTTAAGTTTTTCCTTTTCTCTCTTCTAAAGATGTATGGTAATACAATTACTTGAGTGGTAACAGATTTTTTACTTTATATTTCTTTGTGTTGTAACATTGTGTTTACCATGAAAGATGCTATGTAAAGCAGACACAGACATTTACATTTACGACTTGTATTATGCATGTACACTAAGAGTGCAGCAATAGTTTCTTCTTATTTTAGGAATTAATACCTAAAACATAAAGTCCTTTTTTGTATTTATTTGATCTATAAAACTAAATAGTTAAATTACTTTGCAATTTATTCATATTCCAATGACAAGTGTTGGCGACAACACATTGACTAGCACAAACAAAATGAACAATGCAGCATTTTTTTTTTGTTCTTTATTTCACCTTATACAATGTCTTGTATTAGGAATTTGTTAGTTTTCGCATACCCCCTGGAGTCAGAGTGCAGGGTCAGCCATTGTACAGCACCACTGGAGGTTAAGGGCCCAGCAGAGTAGGATCTCTTTTGGCAGTGACAGGGATTCGAACCAGCAACCTTCAGGATACCAGCGCAGATCCTTTGCCTCAGAGCCACGACTCATTTCCTTCTCAAACTTCTTATCTGTGTTTAAACTATGACAATTCCAGAATGTGTCTACCATGTAATAAGGGGCAGCGGTCTTGTAAGTAAATATCTTCTGGGCATGTGTTGCTTTGGTGTTCCACATGATCTCCATGTTGAGCTACATTTCTTGATGTAACTGACAGGTTATGTGCACCAAAAGGGTCAACAGAATTCTGGTAGAACTATGCATCAGTGTAAAGTCTTACTGACCCATTTTAGGAATAGAATTTAACCGTATCTAAGAATGAGCTGAAAACACATTGAGAATACCCTTGAGACATTTTTTTTTTACAGACTGCAGCTATTTTAGCTGGTGGGTGATTTCTTGGTAGTAATCATAATGTATACAGGATGAAGGCTCATTCGCTACCGTTAATCTCAATCAATGCCCTCCAGCAGTGAAAAAGAAACATTGTCTTTCTTCCCTGATCTCATGTAGGTACAAAATAAAATGAATCTTCCGCTTTTGTTTCTGACTTCAGAACTCTAACCAGTAAGTTTTAATATATATCGAAAAACATCTTTATATTCTATTCCAATCCAGCGCCCAAGGCAAAATAATTTTTTATTTAAAACTGATTTGCCACAAGCCAATAAAATATAAAAGAACTGCACCTCTAGATTTCAGTTGTCTTGTCCTTTTAGGGAAATGCACATAGTTTTTAAACCATTAAAATCAGCACACAAATTGAAGAATCACAGAAAATGTGATTCTGTCAAACAATGGCCTGAGAAACTTTCACCAGGAGTATATCATAGTGTTAAGGTTTATACTAGTAAGTGACACAAAATGTTCACACATGGATGTTCAGTTCACTAAGTAACTCTGCACGTTCATGGGCGCAGCTTCTTGAAATTCAACAGCATCGACTGTTATTGAGTCACAACACACTGTAGACTTCAGACTGCGCTGCTAGTGACATCAAAAGAGGGAGTCCCCTTACTGTGGTTTACGTAAAAGCTTCTACTTCTGCTGTGATGACATTTCTTTGCCAACCTCCATCTTACTGTGTGATCCTAGGCAAGTCATGAACCCTGTACGTGCACTGCAGAAAATGCATGTAAAAGATGATCAAGATCTTGGGGAAAGGCATCTACAAATATTCCATGACAATGATAATGATGATGAAAGACTTAACCCTGTGACTTCAGTTAGAATAAGGTCAACTTCTATGGAGTAAAGTTGCTGTCACAAATAACTCATAATAATTTAAGTCAAATTTACATTTCACACGTGTCCATTACGCTTGCACATGACAGCGATCTTACTCCATAAACCTCTCTCTTGTATGTTTCATGTTTAAGTCAGTTAAGGGAAGTTTGTATCGTTGGTAAAGTTGCTAAAACCTACTCACAAACTGAGGATATTTGAACAGAGACTGGAGAAAAGTAATGAAGGTGGCAGAAAATGATTAAGAAAGAGAAAGTGAGCACTGCTAGGAATACCCTGCTATGATGCCCCTCTCCAAATGTACAATATTTTGGTCACTTGAAGTGTGCCTTCCATCTTCCAACTGTCAGCACCACTTATGCTTCAGACAGAGCATGGAGATGGTGAGATGCTTGTTTTTTTTTGTGTTCGTACGCACCACTGATGTGCTTTCGGGCATTCCTACTTATAACAGAATTAGTCACTGCAAAACATGCTAACAGTCCTCAAAATTCTTCCACAGAGTTTTGCACATATAAATACACATCTGGGGCAATACCTGACAAGGTTTTTCTAAAAAGAGCTACCAAAAAACATTGCAGTGGGTGAGATTTTCTGCTAAAAGATCTGCTTTGCAATTTTATTAGACCTGAAATGATTGCTACAGAAAATTATGAGGATAATGTGTTAATTCTCTAATTTGGCCTCACATCAAGTAATTTTTATTCTCCATGGTCCAAAAGCCAATTAAAAATAGTCACTAAAATCATGTCCAGCTTGAGCAGCATTTCTGATTTACTCAATTTATTTTTGCTCTAGACAGGAGTTTGTCTCAAGACTTTCATCATGATTGCTATTACTTTTTCATTATGCCCACTATGGGAATAGTCTTTATTTTTAAAAATTTCAGTCATTTGATGCTTGTATCATTTTAGTTGCGGCACTGAAAAAAAAAATTAATCATCCTAGACTTTGCAGTCACCAGAAATGAGCCCCAAGGATAAACATTTGAAAATGTTGCAATTTATCTCAGTGAACATGTATTTTCACGTTATCTTTATATTGCATTTTCAACGTAAAAGAAGAACAAAAACCGCTGCAGTTTATTTTAATAAAAGTACCTCATGAGAAGAATTTCTGAATGATGGAAAACATATTCACCTTATAATGCTCAACAGCATTTTTTAAAATAGTTTTTGCACTATTTTAGTCCTTTTCTTTAATAATATCTTGTGAAGTGCTATCAGCTAGTGTATTATTAATAATATAAATATAATAATATCTTTGCACAGATATCAGAGGGGTCTTAGCCATTTTCCAATCCTGTATTTGACACACATGAAGAAGGGTCTCTACTGGTAAAGATTAAATGGCCTACAGCAACTTAGTGGGGAGAAGCAGCCCAAGTTTAGGACGTCAAGTACCTTAAGGTCTTACAATTGTAGACTTCAGTGGTGAAGCAGGATTGAAGTCCTCTAACTACTGCTTAATTTTACAGGTCCACCTGCATCCTCATTCTCTCCTTTGTCACAAGCTCTAGTGACAGAGAATACAATTACAAATATAAAGATACAAAATTAGTTTCCTATGCAGTGTTGATAGTCATCTTTCTCACCTTAATAGACTAAAGAGAACACAGAAGTAGAATGACTGCACGGCTGGATTTAGAGGAGCCATCTGAAGTAGTTTGGGCCTGTAGCGAGTATAGTATGGCCAACTGGAAGAAACCCCTTTGGTACTCCCTGGACATGCTGGAGGAATTATATCCCTCAGAGTCAGCCATAATAAAAACTTCGAAATCAAACATACAAAACAAATCAACAGTTAACTACAGACCAGGGTAGATTCATGAGTTATGACTGGATGCCATCATAAGGGTCAGTAAACAGTTCAGAAAATAAATGTTTGATTGATGTAGAGGCAGCTCCTCATATAAGAATTAAAGCAGAATCTTTCCAAATTTCAAAAGCACAAGGAAATAACTTGTAGACTAAAATAAAACCAATGGCAAGTTACCAAAAACAAAACTGACTATGCTATTACAACTTCTATATAGCATACTTTGATTCTAGCTTGTGGCACTCTTGTAAGGACAGACAATGGCTCTGGCATCATCCTGGACTCTCACTAGTGTTCTAGCTGCTAACAATACATTAAATTATGAAACAATGTCACAATAATTTCATGGTCTTATTAAAGCTACTGCATTTTTGTTTAAAACACAGACATTAGTCTCTGTTTTCACCTCACTGGCTCAACATTGCATTGTGGATGGCGGAAAATGTCAATCACAGGGGGAAATCTTAACCTAACCTGAATGTCTTTACAATATGCAAAGAGTTAAACAAAATATAGGAACTTAAAAAACTAAATTGAATTAACAAATAACATTTTGTTTTTAATCACTTCATGTAAGTAATGTCTATGAAAAATTGAAGGTCATTAGTTTAAATAAACTAATGAATCATCTGTCTTAATTTTTCGCTTAATCTTATTTTACCTGAAGGCTTAGATTGTCTGAAGACAGTGAAATAAAAAAAAACCTAGTGAAATATTATATGCATACACATATTTTGCATCTTGTATTTATGTGAATATTACAAATAATTGATGATAAATGTTCTAGTTTTTCAAATTAACATGATTTTAGTCAAAAGGTGCTTAAAATTTTCTACAGGTTATTTTGCAGTTGTTTATGCAAGCAGATGACAACAGCTAATTTAAAAACTGTGTCCTAAGAAGACGCTAGTTTAAATAAAATAAATGTCATTTACCTTTCAAATTTTTCTTTTATTCCATTTAAGGCAATATTTATTTCCATATGAATACACACAAACTTCTAAAAAAGATATCCTTGTTTTAGCTCTCAGCAATGTCCTTATTTTTTCGGATTTGTTTGTATCTGTCACTAGGTCATAAACCCCGAATGCTTATGTATTAAAAGTACACATGCCAGTCCAATGTACATAAAAAATATTCAAAGGGTACAATAAATACACGCCACTCACTTGAGATATACAAGGGTCTCTAGTTTCAAGTTTATCACAAAAACAACATGCTAGTGGAAACACTTGTCTGTCCTGTATGTGTGTTGATCTCAGAAAAAGTTTCAGTGCCCAGTAACTGACTGTTGGTAAAAATGAGCTGCTCATGCTAAGGATGTCAACAGGAATGCAGCATTGAGGTGCTTACAGGAAGGGAATCTTCGTATTGAGGGATTCAGCAGGAACCAGAAGATACTCTTTAAATTAGGGTATAGGCTAGACTCCCATGTTGGTGAAGTTTTCCTGCTAGGCACCCGAGTGTATTACCAACAGCAGAGTACAAATGCTATTAACTACAAATGTAGAAGTAAATGGTTATTAGTAATTTATTCATCACTTTTATTTTTTCATATAGTAGATAAAATGCATGAAAAAGTAATCATTTTCCTGTGTGCCGGTTTCCAAGTATCTTATGTACACTGCATGGAGAATTAAAACTGTTATAAAAAACAGAACACAAAACTGTTGCCAAGACAGACATCAAAGAGACCCCCACACCCCCACCAATAGCCATATGGAGTTTGGCAGCTGGGTTTACTCTACAAAAAATGATCCTGCCCATACATTAGACCTAAGGGGGAATCTCCTAAACATTCAATTCCTGTAACTTCAAAACATTTTGTCTGGATATTCTCTCCAAAATAGAAAAAAAACTCTCTTGGTGGTCATATACTTTTTTTCAAGGCATTTTTTAATATGACTTTGACTAATTGTGAAAACCGACATCTATTCTTTGTAAAACAAATATTTAGAGACAAAGCAAGCAGGCAGAAGTCATGAAACAATCAGAAGCTGAATAATAGCATATACAGAGCCCGGCAGTTGACGTGACTTGGCCTGCTAATGAGGGTGTGGGACAGTGACATGGTGGGTAATGTTCTTGCCTCCCAGCTCTTGGCATCCTTGTCTCAATTATGAATTTGCATATTAACTTCGGGCATCAGATTACCACTCACGCACCAAAGACACGCTGTTAGGTTGATTGAGAATGCTTAATTGTCCTTCTTGCCATGAAAAGCAATAAGGTGGAATTAGACTGCAACACTCTGCTAGTCTATTGAGGTTTAAACTCTTCTTAAAATGGTTATCTGCAGTTTTATTCATTTTGGAATTTCTTTTAGAACTCGGGAAGCATAAGTTCAGTTATTATGAACAATAATTTATGAGATTTGCAGGGGCAAGTGTACCCCTCTTTCAGATGAAAAGGAATCAGATTCATTTTTAATCTACTGATGCCTATGAAGCAAAGATAACAACACACTTTTCTGCATCTACAGCTGACAGAAAGTTTACACTTCCTTTATTCAAATTTTTGCTTTTTATGATATAAATGCTGATAACAAAACAACCAAACCTTTCTCACCCTTAATAAAACCTTGTAACCAACAATATTTAAGTAAGACACAGATTAATTATTTTTTTGGAAAAATTATTTTAAAAACTTTCAATGTCTTGCTTCTCTTACATGATATGTTGTCACACATGCACTTGAAAGGATTGTCGTCTAGGCTCACCTAAGGTATGTGGTACCACCCAGGGGCAAGAGGGGGTGCCCTTGCTAACAGTCTTGTCTCCTTTTTCCCCTCACAGCCCCTTCAAGCAACAGAGTCAGAGAAGCCAATCAGATTTTCCTGGAAGGTGGAGTCTAATTTGGACCTGACAGTGTGACTGGCAGTGACAATGCCAGATGAAAAGTCTTTAAGCATGCCATCAGATTGGTTTAGATGATTATAGTGCCACTGAGCATGTGTTTTTCAATTCCTGACTTTTTTTTTTGGTCACATTAAATGGGTTTTACCTGGTTGGCACCCCAATTATTTTTATATTCACTCTGCCTCATCATTTACCCCGGTAGAGTGTATAACCTTTTATGAAGGCAACGTCTCTCTGTCAGCTTAGTACACCTGTGTTTTATAATTTTATCCTACTTTTCTTTGCAGATGAGTTCAGGTTCACTCAGACTACCAGGCGTTATTGTGTGTGTAGTCCTTTCTAGGCAAGTCAACAGGTATTCTTTAGAGCTACACTCTGGTTTGATTGCTTAATAAAGGTCAATTAATTTCTTGTAAGTTATTCCATGCTCAAGATGGTTGCGTTCTTTAGATGGCTGTTGTTTGGAAACATGAAATTGTGCCTTTACCTCAACTTTCTGGCAGTGGGCTGCAGGTTTTGTGCTAAAATAAGGTACTATTTTCCCATCTGCTCTTACCAGACTGCCTACACTTGCTAAAGAGAACCAACTCCATAGAATGTTGAGCAATGACCCAAAGACTTTTTGCAATTGAGGCCAACATGTTCTACCTTGATCTCATCATAATATAAGTACTTTTAAACTGTTTTCTTTGGGAGACTGAATTTATGTTCTTGAAAATTTACACTGGCTCAGATGTTCGTTATTTGAAGTGGTTTACCAGCCTACATTGCAATTCAGAAGTGTGGGCAATGACCACAATGCTTGTACACATGCAGGAAGAAGAAACTATACTGCCATACATTTTTAAAGTTTCTAGTGAGCTTTTCTTTCTCACAAACTCTAATAAGGATAAGACATCTTGATTTCTGTGATGTTCTAATGTTGCCATATTTCCTTCCTCTTCTTCTTAGTGAAGTATGTTCACATTGTTCCATGGTGTGGCTTCAGAATTCTTTCAAAACACTTTCCTGGTCTGTACCTTTTAACAAAACTATACCACAGAGCTTGATGATGTTAGCTCCTCATGGAACACAGTAATCTCTGCATTATGTTAGCATTAAAACTTCAGGCAAATCCTAGAGGGACAGCTGATTTTATTTGGTGCTAGTGATGCCAGGTAAATGCATACTTCCTTTGTAAATTATTTGGAAGAAGTCTGATTAAATCCGAATGTATTTACTATTCTCCATCATAAGAGGTTGTTTCCTTTTAGAAGCAAAAGCTCCCTAATTGGAATAAGTTCTTTTAAATTGCGGTGTTTTAAGTAACCAGAAACTATATACAGTAGATATAATGTAAAAGGCAATATCCCTCCCATAGTGATATAGCGGTAAAAATCACATAAGAGAAAATAAATTAGCTTCCTTTAATGACGATTTATGGGTTATAACAGACAAAAGGAAGCCATGACAACATTTTGCGTATAGTTTGTCATTTTTGTCACTGCGCTGAAAGGATTTTCCAGATCCATCCATTGGCTTCGAAGGGTTTGACTGCTTGTCCATGTATTTATACTGTCTGCTCCACGTGCAGGCCCCTCTTTGGCCTCCACACAAGGAAAGGAAAGGATTCAATTTCATCTCAGGAATAGTACAATGCCTTCGCAATTGTCCCCTTCATTCTCCAAACTGCTAAACTAGTGATTTTCTAAATGCAGGCAGACTAGCCCCTGTGTGCCAAACTTGGCCTGTCCATGTAAATTAATCCATAAAACAATTTCTTGCACAGAGCACGATGTCATTAAACTTACATTCGTGTTACAGAGGAATGCATATTTATGCAACCATGTCACTGAAAGACTTTTGGTTTTTATTATTTTCCTAAAAACAATCCATTTGTTGTTATTGATTTTATTAAAGTTCAAAGATGGTGATATAACTTGTATTAACTTTAGCCTTTACATTAAAAATATTACATTTTAGTAAGAATACACCAACTTTATAAGTAGAAAACAGACATTGAATCAAATTCAATTTTCCTGCTTATAGCCACTCTATATTAGGCAAATCAATAAAATCAAACAATATCCATAAAGACATTAGATTGCAGAAATCTAAATACCTTCGTAAATTCAAAAATTAATAGACATACTATATTGAATGAACATAGAGGAAAAGGCGAATTGCAAACATCATGAAATTTTAAAAGTATATATGACAGAACTGGTGTCAAATGTGTTATCTTTTTTAAGTTTAGATATAAAATGTTGTAAATGGAGTTAGTAGTATGCCAGGCTCTGGAGTCAAGATACATCCATCCATCCATCCATTTTCTAACCCGCTGAATCCGAATACAGGGTCACGGGGGTCTGCTGGAGCCAATCCCAGCCAACACAGGGCACAAGGCAGGAACCAATCCGGGGCAGGGTGCCAACCCACCGCAGGTCAAGATACATACATTTGTAAATTAAATAACAGTCACATACCACAAATGATGCCAAAAGATACATCAGAACTAATGAGTTCATTAAATGATAATTGCAGAAAGAGATAAATGCAAATTTTGCTTCTCTCCCCTGCTTTTCCAAAACAGGAATTGCTGTGTAAAAACAAAACTACATTTTTTCTCTGTGAACTCAGCTACACCATGAGTCAATGGTAATACTCGCTACTGGAATCACCCAGACCATGTAGAACAGCAACAGGAAAGCTGTTTGTATGGCCTCTCATAAAACCTGATTCATCTGTCATCAGTTTCCTTAATTAAAACTTATCACAAGTCTTAAACTAGCATGATATGTGTAGAGATACATATCTGTAGTGCAAATTAAATTCCATGTAAAGCAATATTTTCATGAGAAACATTTGCATGCTTCACAATAGTACCTTTGGCGAAAAGACATCCATTACCAAATCTTCTTTGTTTTGCACTTCATTTACTGTATGGCCATTGTTTTCTTTTAGCTTACAGCTTAGGCAGAAGCACAAGGTCAATTTTGGGTGCAACAAGTGAAATGATGTAGGATCAATTACCTGTATGGGAAACTGTCAAAGCAGAAATAAAGACCAAGCTATATCAGGAAATGTTCACTGATCAGGTATTAAAAAGACTGAACGAAGCAGGCAAGTGCAAAATTAGAAACAAAGTCAAGAGCGTCTAAAGCCTTGAAACCAACATCACCAAACGAAAGACTCATAAAACTTTCAAGTGAGTGATTGAGTGCTGAGAAAAATACAATGCTTGGTTAAACACTTGAATGACATTTTAGTGCACAGGTGTAGCTGGCAAATGTCCAGAAATTCTGTTCATAAGGAAAGAGGTACAGACTTGAAGAGAAACAGAAACACATACTGGCAAACTACCATCACAATACCTTATTCTCAACCTCCAGGCAAATCTAAATAAGACTGTGGAAACATAATGTAGACTGTGAGTCATCTGATGCTACAAAGCCCGTGTTATCGAGATCAATATCACTGCCAGGCAGCTGTCAGAATTAAAGCTTGTGTTAAAGAAAAAGGTGTGACTTAAAGTTTTATACATAGGTTAAGCAGAACCATTCTGTGAAGACAGAGCACTTGGAAATGGGATGTTAGAAAAAAGAACAGAATGATCCATAACTTTATGGAATATAAATATTTTTCAATTATTCTATTATCTGTTGGTACCATGGCTAGTAAATCCATAAATATATACAGTGTATGTGTAGACTCGTGGTTGTGGAATAAGTAAATGTAAGTAATGTAATAGAAGGTGAATTCAGAAAATGTATGATAAGTTAAGGCAGAAAGTGAAGCAAAGGAAGAATAGGGGCGGTGTGATGAAGTCCCTCAGGCACTGAACTTTAAATCACAAAATTGCTAGTGTAATTCCTGAATCAGACTAACTCTGGCACTTAACCTTCCTGATATATTTAAGTGTAATGTATACAGTCTTGCAAGTTACCATGGCTAAAGTTATGATGCAAAAATGCTTAATCCAAGTAACAGTCCGTTCTGATAGGTTTCGGTGCAAGGCAGCAACAAGCTTTAAACAGGATGCCACCCTATCACAGGATCTACTCACAAGAACATATTTGGGGAAATGGCAGCAAGACCAGGGTACATGGTGGAAAACCATACAGAAACTCAGACAAAATACAATATCCATGCAGAGAACTGAGTGGGATTCAAACTAGGACATTGGATCTATGAGGGAGTAGCACTAACAACCATGCTACCATGCCTAGGGGTAATATATTTTTAAAAAGTAATGGATTACACATTATTTTGGCTCAGCTGCAGTATGGTAATTACAGACACATCTACAGTGGTGTGAAAAACTATTTGCCTCCTTCCCGATTTCTTATTCTTTTGCATGTTTGTCACACAAAATGTTTCTGATCATCAAACACATTTAACCATTAGTCAAATATAACACAAGTAAACACAAAATGCAGTTTTTAAATGATGGTTTTTATCATTTAGGGAGTAAAAAAATCCAAACCTACATGGCCCTGTGTGAAAAAGTAATTGCCCCCTTGTTAAAAAATAACCTAACTGTGGTGTATCACACCTGAGTTCAATTTCCGTAGCCACCCCCAGGCCTGATTACTGCCACACCTGTTTTAATCAAGAAATCACTTAAATAGGAGCTGCCTGACACAGAGAAGTAGACCAAAAGCACCTCAAAAGCTAGACATCATGCCAAGATCCAAAGAAATTCAGGAACAAATGAGAACAGAAGTAATTGAGATCTATCAGTCTGGTAAAGGTTATAAAGCCATTTCTACAACAACAACAACAACAACAACAACATTTATTTATATAGCACATTTTCATACAAAAAGTAGCTAAAAGTGCTTTACCTATTAAAGAATAGAAAAATGAAAGACACAATTATAAAACAAAATAAATCAACATTAATTAACATCGAATAAGAGTAAGGTTCAATGGCCGGGGGGACAGAAAAAACAAAAAACTCCAGACTCCATTTCTAAAGCTTTGGGACTCCAGCGAACCACAGTGAGAGCCATTATCCACAAATGGCAAAAACATGGAACAGTGGTGAACCTTCCCAGGAGTGGCGCCAACCAAAATTACCCCAAGAGCGCAGAGACGACTCATCCGAGAGGTCACAAAAGACCCCAGGACAACGTCTAAAGAACTGCAGGCCTCACTTGCCTCAATTAAGGTCAGTGTTCACGACTCCACCATAAGAAAGAGACTGGGCAAAAACGGCCTGCATGGCAGATTTCCAAGACGCAAACCACTGTTAAGCAAAAAACATTAGGGCTCGTCTCAATTTTGCTAAGAAACATCTCAATGATTGCCAAGACTTTTGGGAAAATACCTTGTGGACTGATGAGACAAAAGTTGAACTTTTTGGAAGGCAAATGTCCCGTTACATCTGGCGTAAAAGGAACACAGCATTTCAGAAAAAGAACATCATACCAACAGTAAAATTTGGTGGTGGTAGTGTGATGGCCTGGGGTTGTTTTGCTGCTTCAGGACCTGGAAGGCTTGCTGTGATAGATGGAACCATGAATTCTACTGTCTACCAAAAAATCCTGAAGGAGAATGTCCGGCCATCTGTTCGTCAACTCAAGCTGAAGCGATCTTGGGTGCTGCAACAAGACAATGACCCAAAACACACCAGCAAATCCACCTCTGAATGGCTGAAGAAAAACAAAATGAAGACTTTGGAGTGGCCTAGTCAAAGTCCTGACCTGAATCCAATTGAGATGCTATGGCATGACCTTAAAAAGGCGGTTCATGCTAGAAAACCCTTAAATAAAGCTGAATTACAACAATTCTGCAAAGATGAGTGGGTCAAAATTCCTCCAGAGCGCTGTAAAAGACTCATTGCAAGTTATCGCAAATGCTTGATTGCAGTTATTTCTGCTAAGGGTGGCCCAACCAGTTATTAAGTTCATGGGGGCAATTACTTTTTCACACAGGGCCATGTAGGTTTGGATTTTTTCTCCCTAAATAATAAAACCATCATTTAAAAACTGCATTTTGTGTTTACTTGTGTTATATTTGACAAATGGTTAAATGTGTTTGATGATCAGAAACATTTTGTGTGACAAACATGCAAAAGAATAAGAAATCAGGAAGGGGGAAAATAGTTTTTCACACCACTGTACATAAAAGATTCTGTGCAAACATATATGATGAAACATGGGCAATGGCCATTTTCTTTATTAGAGTTTACTATTTTTGTTTTGCGTTTTACTTATATGTATTGCTATATGTATTATTTAGGAGCTCCTGCAGCAAGGAAATCTCGATGGCACACACTTTCATTTCATCCTAGGCTACAGACAGTGTTAAACTGTGCCAAATAGAATTAGTGGCTGAAATGAGGGCAGTAACAGAGCTGACAAGACTGGATGCAATGATATGTCAGCATACACAGACAGAGAGCCCACATGTTAATTATGTACTCTAGATGGCTTAAAAGATTCAGGAGCCCAAGCCCGTAGCAGTTTCACAAGAAAAGTGGGTTGTCTTGCCATAGTTTGAGATTGCTGATAATATATAATGAATAGTGTGCATAATCAGGTGCTTTTAAATTCATTGCAATAGCTAAATGAAAATCTTATATCTGTCATAGAAATGACCCTGTGTGCAATGCACATCTTGGCAAGTAATGAAACACAACAAAGTGAGTTAGAAGAAAATCCAGCTGCTAAGAGCCAGAATAAATGATCCCGAAAGTGGGGATAATTCAGCCTCCCTGGGATAAGGTACTGGTTTAAATTTAGGAAAACATTTGACACTTCTCCTTTAGTGTTCCAATAATGATACCGTCATTGCAACTGTAACTGTTGGAAAATGAACTGAGTATATTCTTTTGTGGTAATGTCATCTATGAAAGGCATAACATTCTAATAATTCCCTTTTTTAGCAATGACATATTTCTACTCCTACAGCAAATTCTGGCAAATCTTTAATTTTATTAACATAAAATTGTAATTATTCCATAATCTTCTATGAAAATACTGTTTATTATTTTAAACTGTAAGAGAAATAATGATCGGAGCGGAAAGGGCGATGGCACTGAGAAAGTGAAGTTAAACAGAAAGCATTGCTGATAGGCCACAGTTGCATCTAGGAATGCTGTGCATTTTGGAAACAGATGAAACGAGCTGACGACTTTTGTTTTACAAATTTTTATCATAAGGGATGAGATTACAGAGAGTTACGATTTCTTTATCCCACTCTGATGTAGCCTTCTGTGTTCACTTCTCTATTTGAAGTAATTTATTAGTCACTGAATGTGATTACAGTGTCGATAGTAAAAGGTTACAAAGATGTTATCATAATTATTAGTTATACAAACTGCCTAGGGGTGATTCTCACCAAAATTGGACAACCAACGCATGTAATAACGTGAAAAACCAGTTCAAATAGGAGAGATGTCAAAACATCCTTGTATGTATGATCATAAATGGTGTGGGCTGTCACTACATGTAGTGGGCATTACTATTAATCATATGACATGTAGAGTTTGGCAAGCAGGGATATTTCCTTCTCCTTATGTGTAGTCTACGTCAGTCAAACAAAACAACATCATTTTAGGTGAATTTACATTTGTAAAGAAAAAAAAAACTTGTTTTGTAGACTGTTGTTTTAATCTCCAGGTACTTTTCCTCATTGCAAAGAAAAATAGCTTTAACAGATCAGACTAGAAACTGCCAAAAGCCATTTCACAACAAAATGGAAATAAATATCCTGTGTTGGAACTGTGTTGAAGCTGCAGTTTCAGATCCAGATCCATTGTGTCAATGTTTGCATGTTGCGGTATTCTATATTAGGGTTTTCCGTTTATGGGCACCAATGTTCTGTGGAATAGGCTTCTGTTCTCATCTAGGGATGGTTCTACATTGCACCCCATACTTCCTGGATGGGCTCTTACTCTACCATCCTGAATTAAATAAGTAGAATAGAAAATGGTAGGAAAGATGAATGGAATCAACTCATTATTTTTACACTAGCCATCCCCGCGGCTTTGCCCGCATAGAAGTGAAACAGGACAATGAGGACGGCCCTGCCCAACTCCCCACTCCTGATGTCATGCTTCCCTGTCCCCTCGGCCTGCAGACTCAGTCTCGAATTAGCATGAATATATTGCTCCTGCAAGTGAACTCTTAGCAAAATGAGAGAAGTCGCAAAATCAAACAGAATGTTCAAGCAAATTCTAGAAAAAACCCAGATCTAAACCTGTTAAGTGGTTCTCTCTTTTGCTAGCTAAGCGGATGTAAGAAATGCCCCGAGGCAGACGCGTGAGTTAGGAGGGCCCCGCCCACCTCCCCTCAGCCCACTGCGTGTCTCTCAGATTCAGTACCGCAAGCGTACTATGGTACTTAGAGCGATGAGATAGGTTGCAAAATCAACCGGAATGTTCAAGCAAATTATGGAAAAAAACCCGATCTAAATCCATTAAGTAGTTCTCTTGTGAAAAGCAGAATGACATACAGACAGGCGGACAGAAAGACATTGGATTTTATATATATAGAGATAGTATTCTTCACTGAGTGCATTGTCAGAGTAAGTAAAAACAAATGCAATTACAAACTTGATGATTAACCACACTTTACACATAAAGAGAGCAATTTTTTAAACACACACAGTTAAACAAATATGAAAGTTTGAAACTGATTGCCGTAAGTGGAACCTGTCCTTTACAATTATAGCTAATTGAACTGTGCTCAGATGACAATGTAGAAAAGGAAAACAAAAACTCTACTCAGCAGCATTCCCTAAGGAAATAAACCCCTGGGGGCTGCACAATTAACTATAACAGCAAAAGGCAAAGACAAAGTTAGTCATAGTCCTGAAGATCTCAGCCAACTGGCCATCTATGCCCTTCTGGGCATTCCACAGTAGAATCTGTGCAGGGCCTTCTAATAAGATAATGGAATCTTTCAATCCTTCGATTCTCTTGGGCAGGGAAGCTGGATGTAAAGCAGTGGCTCCAAGTGTTACAGCAGGGTACCAAGAATTAATGGATGGAGCTCACATTATGGCAGTCACTTAGAACGAGAAAGACAGTCATCAGGGTTATTGGTGTGTATTTTTGCAGTTGAGCCACACAAATTGGGGTAATGGGGGCAAGAGATTGTATTTGGAACCAACTTTGCTAAATCTTGGTTCTCCTCAATCTTCTGTTACTGACATCGGATAGGCAGGTGGTTTCAAAATCAACTTGATAAACTATGCAGGACAATAAAGGATGTTCCATCATCTAGCTAGTGTTGTTGACATGGCCATTTATAAGGTAGGCCTTGGGAGTGTCTTTGAATCACTCACAACTGAAGACAATGGCTCATGAAGAGAGGACTTGTCCTCAGGAAACGGGAGTCAGGCCGAGTTGGCTGTGCAGGATTACACGTCACTACAGGTTGTCTCAATTGCTGTGTGAGTGAGCCCTATGGTCGATTGATGCCTTACGTTTGATGCTGCCAGGGAAGTTTTAATTCACCTTTGAAAGAGAAAAAGGCAGATACACAAAATGTCCTAATAACATAAATATAAGGTGATACATTGACATAATGTGTAGTTCTGCTGCCTTATGGACCCAGTGTCCTAGACCAAAATTTCGTGATTGGAATTTCCTGTGACTGTGTGGGCTTTCCTCCCATAGCCCCAAAGTAACGCAACTTGGAAAAAGTGTTGATTGCAAATTGTCTTTGAGTGTGTCTTATATCCAGGGCAGTTTTTCTCTTTGGGCCCAATGGTTCTGGGATAAACTTCAGCCCTCTGAAACTTTGAATTGGATTAAGTGGGTTTGAGAAATACTTGAAATAATAAAATGTATTGACCCATCTATGCTTCCGTTAAGCACTGGAAATCCTCTTCAGTTTAAATTTGGTGTGTCTTCTGGGTTAGTTTCCATGTTCTCTTTTGCAGCAAACTTATACATACTGTATTTACACTTCCAGTCAGATGGGATGTTTTAGGGAGAAATCATGGCCTTAGATTGTGGAAAAAGCTCAAAATATCACCAGAACGCCATTCAAAACAAAGCCCACCAAAAGTGTATCCTAGCCTGGACTGAAAACTGACAATGGTAAAATAAGGGCCCAAGTATTAAATGTTGTTACACCATATTGCTATTAATTCCAATATAAGATTTCTGAAATATTCAAATTAACAGCTTTCAATATATTTACACACAATATTCAATCATGTGTCACAGAAAATATCAGTTCTGACGTGTCTTAAATTCTTTCTGAGTGTCGCACATTTAAAGAAACTCTTAAGTGTGTATACAGTGTAGCGAGCTCATCACTGTGCACAATTGGGCTTTGGACAGAAGCAACTGAAAAAGCAAAGAAGAAGCTGTGCTGTTTATTTCGGCATGTGGAGCACAAGTTTATACAGAACACTTTGTGCAGTTGGGGTCTCCTTATTACAAGGTCAACATGATGAAGCTAAAGAAAATCCAATAAAGTACTACACTGATTTCTGAACTTACAGGGTATGAGCTGAGGGAAAATTGAAGTAAATGAATAATTTCAGCCAAAACAATCAGGAGACTCAATAGAAGTTATTGACAATAAAAATAAAATGGCAAGCACGTTAGGATCGGAAGCTTGTAAAACACAGATTTTATCAAACATTGTATACGAGCATTACAGCATATATCATCAGTAAGCTCAATGCTGTTTTGTAAAAAAAAACTCAGTACAGACCTGCTGTGAGCAGAAAGGTTTCATTGAAAGTTAAGACTAGAAAAAGATCATTTCATACAACCTTTCACACATTTCTCGATTCTCCTCAGTCTAATTCAGGATCTTGTGAATTGGAGCGTATTCTGACGGAAGGTGAATTATAGGAACCGGTCCTGGTTTATATTTTGGCAATGTATAGAATTTGGAGATCGAATAGTCTCCCCTTTAAACATTGCCTATTGATAATGCTATCACCAGGGGTGAGGCATCACAATTTTAACCGAGTAAGCCAACATTACTGTTCTTCACTTTGTGCCACAGGGTGTCCATCATTGTTGATAATCACACATGGTAATAAAGAACGAAAGTGCATCATTTAATATAGAAAAGCACAGATGGACAAATTGGTGGCAAAGAAAAAATCACCCTCACTAATCTGGCATTACTTAGGGTTCAAAGCAAATGAGTGTGGTGAGCCTTAAGATTTAACAAAACTTACTTGGAGATTAAGCAGAAAGGCTGTTCCTGTGAAAGATTCACCAACGACAAACCTGCATGGTTATTTGGACATACACCATCCAAGTTTAGGCAATGCTGATGGTTCAAGTGCTAAAGGCTTGTCTCACCGGTCCCTAATTATTGGCACATTTAGATTTGGAAAAAGCACAAAATATAGTTGGAGATGAGCACATTGTACCACAACTGTTTATCATTAATTATGTGAATATGTGTTAGTAAGGTATGCTTGCTTTATGCATTCTCTCCAAAGTGTTGTTTTAAATTACAGTATTTTTCTTATGCCAGCCTTCAACTTTTTCAAACTCACTGGTTGAGACAATGATTAGTTATAGCCTAAAATTAAATTAAGTGGTATCCCTTTTGGTTGTAATAATTTTTTTGGAGCAATGATGGTGATATGGGACCTATCAGTTGCACCACTTAGAAAAGTCCCCTCTCCTTTCAATGCCACCCACAATTCCACAGACTCGCCACCCTCATGGGAAAGCTAATCGAATAACACAAACACTTCTCAAACACACTGGCTTACCAATGGTTTGTTTATTCCAAAAGTATTGGATAAAACAGTAAAGCCAGCACTAGTGTCAAAATACTATAAAACTACTTCAATATGCTTCTCGATGGGTATACATTTAGTTCTCAGCAGAAGCTGCATTCTCCTGTAAATACGAAGTTTCATGGTCATTGAATGATCAAACAGGATTTTATCTCCCCACTCCTGACTACGACCAGGATCATTAGAACATCCTCTGCCTCTGTCAAATCGTCAGCAACCTTTCGCCCATCAGTAATCTCCATTACAGTTGTCCACTGTAATGTGCGGGTACAGGAAGTCTATGTAAACTCCACGCAGTCCGGGCCAGGATTCAAAGTCATTCTAAACACCAATGTAAACCATTACACCACAGTACTACACTGACCACAACAAAATATCCTTAAGTCTTATCAGCTTTTCTATGTACATTTTTACAGAAAAGAACGTCAACACAAGACAAAGAATTAACTAGATGAAGAATGAAAAGAGAAGTACGTCACAGTGCGCAAAAAAGAGGACTAATGGGATACAACTCAAAAGTATCATACTGAAAGCAGGAAAACATTTCAGCACAAACACAAAGTGAGTGGAGTTGATTCTCGACACCCTCACAGTATTTATTAACAGAAGCTGTGTGACACTGGCACAGACACCATTCCGACAGCTCTTATCCATCTGCAGCTCACTTGTGCAGTTCTATTAGTCATTGCAGACATGCCATTGACAGGTTCCTTTAATACATGATAAAGTAATTGGGGAGCGCCCAAGCAAAATGTGATTGTCAAAAGGGTACTTCCATTTGGTGGCATATTAACAGCATTACACTACCATCACTAAAAGTTTGACCACTCATCCATTTTCTATACTGTTGTCACAGTTTGTTCTGCCTGCTCCAATGAAACATGTGAGGAGCACCTAGGCCTCACTGTTAAGGAATTTGGAAACTTCTAATGCTTCAGAGCTTGCTGCACTTTATTTCTAGAAGAAACCACTGTCCTGTTTAAACTGGACATGCCCCTAAAGGTCAGCAATATGTTCTAAAAGGCCAGAGACACCCATGAAGGTCCAGGAAGCCAGATCTGGCTTAGGTATAGGGCAAGAAGTCTACTACTGTTTACCAAGAGAGACTAAACTCTCTGGAATAAGCTATCCATCAAAGTGAGCTTTCTTTTCTTTTATGATCAGTAGGAAGTTTACAACTGGATAACTAAGAATGGTGTTAGTCTTTTCTAATTTTGAGCAGTGAAGAGTAACAAAAAAAAAATGCTCCAATGGCTAGGACTGAGATTTATATTTCAAGCCCGATGTCTTGGTTGGTAGAGCACTCCTTATTGTCCCACTGCTTGTTCCAATTTAGTGACACAAGATAAGTGATAGATGTTTCTTCCATTTCACATCCAACATGTGTAATTCAACATTATGATCTATTAACTGTACAGAAAGACCTCCGTATGGTGTATAGACACTCAGTTACCCAAAGAAGAACTCCATCTGTTCATTCCTCCATTTGTAGCTCTATGCAACAATTATTAATCTAAAATAAGTCTGCATAGAACTCCACCTATAACACTGACAGCATTTTAGGAACCAACCTTGCATGCAAGGCAAGTTTAAAGCAGGGCACAGAGATGTAAAGACCCACAAAAACACCTATAGAAGGCTCTTTGAAAAGAACTACTCAGTCATTTACATTAGGTCAATTTAAAGACACCAATTAACTTGTGACCTATGAGACAACTTTTATTTTGAAATAATCAGTTTGTGATTCAAATTGTGTTCCATTAGGTTGCTGGACTTAGATTTCTATCAGTTAATTAAGTTACTTCTATTCTGTGAGGAGGAGAAGGTTGAGAGCATGCACTGATACATTGTGTTGCTGTACCCACCACACTGCAAACCACCTATTCTGTGACAATTGCAATAAACAAGGACCATCTATAACCCTCTGTTGTCAGCAATGTCATTGGATGTAGATGTAGAATGTAGAATAGCATTATTCTCTTTTTCAATGTCATAACGTTAAAGTTCACATTTTATTGAGGCTTGAGGAGACCAGAATACATGGAGAAACCAATGACAATGCAGAAGAATATGCATAACAAACAAAGACTGTGACCTAACCAGGAATAAAACTCAGTCCTCTGGAGTGATGATACAGTAGTGCCACCTACTGAACCTCTAAGTCACTTTCTCTCTATCTGTCTCAATGTTAGCCCACCCACTCTGGCTAGATCCAATGAGTGCTATTTCTTATAGTTCTATAACCTGGGATCCAATGAGCTTTCTTCTGAATAGGAAAAAATGAACCATTTAGCTAGATCTACATATGAAACATAAGATGGGAGAATACCATTCAGACTCTATCTGCTTGCCCAGTGTTGTAAAGACTATTATACTACCTGTGCTGCTACAGCAGCCCGTGTTAATATTGTTATTAAACTGTTTGGTACGTTCCTACCTCCACCCCCATTTAATTTATACATTTGGTATGTCCCTAGCTCCCTTTTTGCTATTGGTGCTTTGGTTTTACGTTAGTTTCCACCATATTGTATTTAGGTTAAGGAAATTATCGTCCTTTTACCTTCAATTTATCAATGGTTTTACGTCCTAATACTTGTATTACTTATGGCAAGAAATCTACATTAAAGTATACAGACTCTCAGCCTTGACTTCTTGGTGAGTAAACTATCTGTCCACGTTCACTACAACCAATTGGGCGACGCACACTCCGTACAGATTGGGTCTTGGGAGAGAAGCCTTGCTAATAAGGCGTTCGGGGACAGAATACTACCAGCTAGTAGATGTACTAAGCTTGCTCTATGTAATGTTTCACAGGTTTGAGATGACATTACAGCAAAAAATTCTGTAAATGATTGTGCAGCATAAAGCCCTTACCTGGTCAGCCTGTGTTTGGTTCACCGTGCTTAGAAACAATTCTGTGGGGAGTGTGCAGCAAGCGATGCTCATTCACTATGTACTCAACCTCAGGAAAAGTCATTTCAGAGTTAATTAGCCAAAGCACTGTATGCTCCCTGTGCTACAACGGCCCCTTCAAAAGCAGTGTTTGCTGTTGGCAGTGCTGTTATAATTATCTGTAAGCAATCTTTATTCACATGACTCATCTGTAATTAAATCATCAATGGAATCATGCTCCAATTTGACTGATTTAATGATGTATGAAAGGTATTTTATTTTATAGGCACTTGCAGTTGGGACTGTGAAAACTTAGCATGAAAAAAATAATAAAAAAATAAAATTAATAGAACCCTAGATAAAATAATCAACCTCAATTTTCCTAACATTCATCTCTGTTATAGTGGAGTCTAATCAAAATAAGTAAAATTCAATCAAGCAGAGTTGTCAAAGATGCATAACAAATCACATGGCTGTTTAACAGACTTCAGGCCCTTAGTTCAAATATGTATTCCATTTCAGCTTTATTTGTGTGCTTATAATCTGTTTATGTTCTCTGGCAAGTCTATTCCACCCGTAATTATTTAGGCAATCAATCTTCATTTAAAATAAGACCATACACAAAGAAGACCGACAAAGAACTTTATATATCAAAGTATATTGCAGTCAAAACTCGAGTACAAAAAAATAGCATGTAAAGTTAAAAGAACAAAGTAGCACATAACACTCTGTGGAAAAAAGCAACTGGTTGACACAGCTATCAAAAAATGTATTGAAAGAAAAGCTCTAAATAAAAATACAACACTGCTTACTTAAATTTTATAATTGAAACCGCCTCCTGAACAGACCTCTGCACAGAGTTCCATTGACAGAAACCGCAAAGCCAATAGGACATTTACCAAACTCTTTGAAATACCCTTAAGAAAGTGAAAAGATCAGCATTAGAAGATGTAAATTGCTTCACAGGTTCACAAGTATTCTGTCATGTGCTAGTATTTACCATTTAAATTAGTCCATAGCAGAGTTTTATAAAGTATGGTGCAGAAGGCCATTGTAGTAATGTCAAGTGAGGTAATCTCTGAGGGTTAGGGTTAGGGTTTACTATCATTTTGTATGTGGTGCAAACGATTTACACCCAGTGAAGTAAAATCAATATACATCCAGTAATCCTGGATTAAGGTGCAACAAAAATATATTGTTGTGTTAATAAGTAACACCATTTGTCCAAAGCACTAAAGGTTAGGGGAAACAAACAGAATAAATTCCCAGATCCGCAAAATGTAGTGAAAGTGACCTTATTTCAATTGATGACACTCAGGCCCCTAGTGAGCTGAATACAAACAATAGTTGCTGCTGAACATAGTTAAAGGTGGAGGCATTCAAAAAAGGAAAACCTGATAATTTAGTCAGCTCCTGTAACAGAATATCACTAAACCCACAGACAAAGTTATAAAACAGCTGACCCTTCAGAATATGTTAGCAGCACAGCTGTGAGTAAGTAGGGTGCCTACACTACTTTGCTTTATCCAATTTAGGGCATCTCACTTTGAGTCAGCACCACAAAGAGCATATTCTCTGCTCATTCACTGATTTGTTTTGCATCATAGCCATCTATAGGCAGAGACATTCATGGTGGTCCAAAGGTAAGAAGTCCACCACTGTCCATAAAGAGAGATAGAAACTCCCTGGAATGAGCTCATCGTCATAATGAATTTCTTTTCATGTTGAGCATATTCTTTACTAGTTTATTGCTTTTTCTGCATTATATCCATCTACCTCCCTTGTGTGCAGGACCATTTAACTTAAGAAAATATAAGACAAAGAGAACTATTGATTTTACCAATTTTTTAAGTATCCAGTGTGTCACCAAGTGCTAAGTGCAAGTGTGTGCCCTGTTTAGCAGACTTGCACTGAATACCTATTAGGGCTGTTTCTGGTGACCTTTCTGCTATAAGCAGATAATCAATAAATTATTCTAGAAAACTAATCTCATTTTCAGTCTCACAGCAAGCTCCTTTCAGACTAACTTATTGATAAAATAGTAAAATGTAAAAATGCTAGAAACCATTAAGAGTGGAGATAATGCACCATGACTGTTATTTAAATGCCAGTGCTTTTAATTTACATACACACCTCCAATCATTTTTGGCACAATTTCATGTATCTGATATTTAAATGAAGAAGCAAGAATTACTTAACTGTAAATAATGTTAGAATAATGTGCAGGACCTCCCCTTGAAATGTGAGTCAGAAGCATGGGGAAAACCATGGTAGACAGATGTGGAACTCCAGATGCCACCATTGTCGCTTTCCTGGTGACAATCAGAAACATCAATGCAGGCAAAGGAACCGGAAGTCACAAGGGAACTTCTTTATCCATAAAAAGTCAAAGGACAGCTCAGCACTCCCAGGTACTTGACACTATATCGATATAAAGAAGGAAATATTAGCTATGCACTTTGTTCACTTGGCAACAACAAGAGAAAGATCTCTGTCTAAGGCTGGCTAAAGACATACGTCACACTACTGACTTAAAAGGGTCCCTAAAACTACTGACTAAGAAGCATATCGCTTAAAGACTGAAAAAATATCATAGGTGGGATATGGACTGTGACTTGTGTGTATAGAGTCCCAGCTCTGGTAGCTGGGAAAAAGACAGTAGAACTATCCTAACCTGTAGTGAAATAATTGCTGTGTATTCTTCCTGTACTTTATTTTGATGATTAAAGACATCCCGGACATGTAATACATGAGAAGTACAAATTCAGAAAGTGGGTTCTCTGATAAACTGAGCTCCCTTTGATGATTACAAATTGACATACCAGTTCAACTTTACATTTGGTGTATCTACTAACAACTAAAAGGGTCTGTGAAGCACAGGTGAGAATATATTTTTCAGTTTCATATAACAATTTATTCATCATTTTCAAGAAATATAAATGATTTGAAACTGTTCCATACAACCCTGGCTGGGTTACTAACATATTAAAGAAGACAAGCTGGGCAAGTTTTGAAATGTCCATTCCATCTGGGCACAATGAGTCAAGGACTTGCCTAATCCTGCAAAGAGTTTAGTTTCATGTCATTCTCCTTAACTTAAGCTTACAGTTAGCAGCTTTGGAAAATTGTTTTAATTGTTCCTTGCACTATGCAGCACTGATGGTAACAAGCTACTGTATATTTACGTTACATGGGAATGCAGTGATATTATTTTAACCGTATATTTTGTATACTTTGGCTAATGCAATTATCGGAGATTCCAAGATCGGTATTCATTACAATTGTCAATCAGTCAGTCATCTTCCAACTCGCTATATCCTAACACAGCACAGGGCGTCAGCCCACTGCAGGGCACACACACACACCAAGCACACACTAGGGACAATTTAGGATCACCAATGCACTTAACCTGCATGTCTTTAGACTGTGGGAGGAAACCGGAGCACCCGGAGGGAACCCACGGAGACATGGGGAGAACATGCAATCTCCATGAAGGGAGGACCCGGGAAGCAAACCCAGGCCTCCTTACTCTGAGGCAGCAGCGCCACTGTGCCGCCCTTCGTTACAATTGCTTACATGCATTTTCTGCAGTTGGAGCACTGACAGGTTAAGTGATTTGCTCAAAGGCACTGTGTGTGTGTGTGTGTGTGTATGAATCTTTACAGCACACCCTTCTGCACTTTAACCCCAGGTTTCTAAAGCAAACTAGATGGCACAAAAGGCCTAATATCATCAAGACTTCCAATACCTGTGACTTTTTGACATAACCAATCCACTGTCTTCTTTAGACTTTCTCCTCAGGTCAAGATGCTAATGGAGCTGCTAGCAACATGAACCAGGATGTTGTGATATTAAATATGCACGTCCATGGGACAGACTACTCGAAAGTGTCAAGCTGAGGCAAAGATGTATTTGATGACTTGCAAGATGTTAGAGATACTAAAGGAAGTCAAAATTTTGATTGTCAAAACATGAAAAAGTAATTTAGAATTAACATAAAAAAAACAAAGCCAGAAGTTCAAGTACAAAAAGTTGCTGAATTTCTACAAAATCATAACAAAGTCAGTATTGTCCCTTCTGCCAGGCTTTAGTGGCCCACCACTCGTCTATACTGATTTTGGAACTGGAAGTGACTTTAATCCAATCAAGAGAAGTTATACAACCCCTTCAAACTTTGCCATATCATCTTGATGATCCTCAATGGTTCTCTCAAGTGGCTCTCTCAAGGGAACTCTGAGGACCCTCTGAGGGGATTCCTTAGGGCATTCTGCCCAGGGTCACTCTTGAGCACACTTTACAAAAATGATTGAAATCTCTGAAGCAACCTCTCCCTCTGAATCTAAAAGCTGATGAGTCGCTCTTTCTCTCTTTGTGGAGATGAAATCGATAATCTTTTTGCTTTTGTTAATCAGAAAGCTGACATCCAGTCTGCCAAGCCACAGCTGTAAGCAGTAGTTTCAAAAGGCTGAGAAGCAGCCATTAGTTCAAGAAGGGAACTTCAACATCTAAATTCCACACAACATTGGACATCACATTTAAAGACTTGGTATCATAAAATTATTTATCTGTGCCAAGATAAATAAGAACTCTAAGTAGAAAATAAACAGCCAGCCTCTTCTATGTTATATGTTTGTCAGTCATCTGTTTGTGTCCTGTCTTATATATCAACATGTATATGCAGTTATCATATTTCTATAATCTATGTGTTCATCAATAAATTATATTACTCTGTTTCTCATGTGGAGTGTGCTTTAGCTACTTTGATATAAGTCTAAAGGCTGGAGACCTCCTCCTACAACAGAGAAAGGTAAGGTAGATGACGTAGGAGCCTTGCCAAATTATTGAACTAATTTAACTAATACATTTAAATAATTCAATTTATTTGAATAGATCAATAATTGATTAACCAAGTTAAGTCTCTCTTTCTTCCCACATTATTGTGACAGTCCCTAGGTCGGCAAATTGAAATTCATCCTTGCATTCCTACATGACTTTGCCACAGAGTAATTTTTTATTAGAGTTTACGTAACAAAACGAGGACACCAGATGTATACTATCAATTACAGATTGAGGACAATGATTCACAGATCACATATCATAAAACTCGCAATGGGGGTCTTTCTTCAAACAACACCGTGACACCCAAGAATGTCTGCTAAAAAATGGGGTGCCCAAACAAGGGATGTTCCCATAAAATGCTGACATACTGAAACCACCTTCATAATGCTAAATAATATAAACAAAAATAAAACAACCTGTAACACATACTGGACTAAGATAGATGGATGGATGTAACTGCTAAATGGAGATTCTTGACAAAGGTCACCATTTCTTCTGACATTTCGTAAATGAGTCGCCTCTCTTTGGAAATTGTTTTCATCAATATTTACAACACCTTCTCTCAAAGCTACCCAATGCTAAGACTGAGAAGTCCCCCAAGTAAGAGTAATAGCAGACCTCCAAAAGCTAACACTTACTGCTTCAGCTTTAACAGCACAGAACCAATTTTATTCTATCATATGGAGTCAAAGACATTATAATTCCCTCTCCACCCATTACACCATAATAATTATGCCATTAGATTTACCGCAAGTGAACTAGCGATCACACCTTTCTACTATGCTGAACTGCAAATTATAGTGAGTTTTGAGGCAGTGGTCTTACAGGGTTTGAATCAAAATTAAGAAATTGCATTTAGTATATAAAGAAATGCAATTGATAGTATCCTATCAGAATAAATATATGAGTATGGAATGCATTATAAATTAAGATGTTTTCATTATGCAGGCAGGGCTGTCTTAACACATTGGCACACTGAGCAGTTGGGTGAGGGCCCCATGCTAATCTATGTATTGACTATGTATATAACTTGCTGAGTGGTTATGTAGGTAGGGACCCCAGTCTACTGCTTTGCCCGGGGGCCTACAATGCTGTTAAGATGGCCCTGTATGCAGGATACACAAAAGTCATACTTTTATTTCAAATACAATTGACTTCTGCAGTGTTTGATTCACAGACTGCTCAAATCGTTGTTTCCAGCCTACAGTTAAGTCAGTATATACAACGTAGTAAAAGTACACAGTTCCTTTTTGTAAGTCTGTATTCCACTTTACTTTAAGACTGATTTGAAAATCCTTGTACTAATATAAAAAGCGCTAAAATACAAAACTTAAAGAACTTATAACTACACACACTCACAGCACTCACAGCACTCACAGCAATTGCCACATGCAGACCTTTCTTGCTTTTGTTTTAATTTTTGCTAAACATTATTATTCATATGAATCATCTGTGCCTAATATACAAATTGTACTGTATTGTCAACCAGCATTATCAATTTACTCAGTATTGATTGTGCAGCTATCTGGACAGGCTCCATTTCCCCATCACCTTAGAAGTGGCTTATGCAGGTTCAACAAAAGGATGGATAGCCATTAAGGTAGGAGCCAGATCTTGAATAATAAAAGGGGGAAACAACTGGAATGTACCTGTAGATAAGGATACATATTAAGTATGTATTCAACCAGAGAACCATAGATACACACAGCAACTTATAAGTAGCATAGTTAATTGTAAAGGGACTTTGAAATCTTAGCTTGATAATGCATGAAAACCTTTAGGTGAATTGTCAATTTGTATTGGGCTGAGTGATCTCTTCTCATCTAAAAGTGCTCATATGCAGTGTACAAGTTGCTGTGTTTTCTGATTTGTTGTGTTAATGTGATGGTTAGCTCAGCAGGAGTGACCAGAATCCCTTACATTACAAAAGACCATCTCCTTTGGGGGAATCAGAAGTATGTGAAGAAGGCTCACTGAATGGCTACAGTATATTTATCCTATGAGTTTGATGAGTACTGTACATCCCACAATTACCACTTTGGGTCAAGAAAAGTGGATACAATGGATAATGTATTGTTTCTAATGTTTATTTTGAAAATGAGACCTTTTTGTCTGGGAAAAAGTGTTCTTAAAACTACGAAAAAGGCTCCATGTTTTAATTCACAAAGATACTTTCAAAAAATAGAAATAATACTTATCTGCTGTTCGATTTAACCAATCAAATCATTTACTGATCAATTACACTTCAGTTTGAAATGGAAATAGATGCAAAATACATGTACAAAGTGGAAAATTCTATGAAATATTTAATTTTCACAGAGAATATGGTAAACATGAATTCCATACTGTGATAAAGTTTTCAATAGCAATGAAATAAAAAGTACAAACAATACATTAATAAGTATTTCATCAGGCATATCACCAATTACTAACAGTACGGTCTTTATTTATCTTTATATAATGTGCAGTTCACCAAGAAGTCATGGTTGCACATCAGGACACTTTCTCAAATTACAATTTAGTTGGTTAAACCTTAACTCAGTTACATCCACCATTACAAGGTCATGCACACTTGCATAACCAAAGCACTAAAAGTAACAGTTTTAATTTCTTTAAAAAATTACTCTTTTGTTTTCACCTTAAATATTGTTGGTGATGAGATATCATTTAAGGTGGAAAACATTCTTTGAGGACGATTTCCAGTTTTACAGCAAAAGCTAAGGTTGGGTACAATTTTGATATCCACTGTATGTGAAATGTAATTTTGGAAGAATAATCTGAAGTACGTAGCACCATGTTACACCTTATTTCCCTATTTGAGCATCTATAATTTCAATCTTTATCTCTTCACTAAATGCATTTCAATGTCTCTCTATTATAAAAAAAAATCTTGGAAGACTTGAAAGGGGACGATACGTGATTTTCTCCGAGACACTTTAATGTCCCGCGAGACAAGGCAGTGAGACAAAAGGACATCTGCTGCACAGGCTTTTAAATGATCGACATGCAGTGCGACAAGCAGAACATGCAGCTCGGCGGTGGCAGCAGCAAGAGAGCAGCTGATCCAACCACATCTCCTTAGCGTGTGTTCAGCCCCCCCTTCACAACGCAAGAGGCACAGACCCAAAGAAGGGGGAGTGGAGGGGTGCTGAGCGAGCAAAGCGAGCAGGGGGCACAGCCCCCTAGTACTTTATTGATTCAATAAGAAGTCAAGCAAAATGACACATTTTATTGGCTAACTATTGTAAAAAGATTATAATATGCAAGCTTTCGAAGCAACTCAGGCTCCTTCTTCAGGCAAAAGGTGTCATTTTGCTTGACTTCTTCTTTCATCAATAATGGCTAACACAATACCACACCCTAATGTACTTTATCACAATCTTACAATAGGAGGTGCCCATTCTATGGCAGCTGCAAGTGGACAGGCTTCTCCAGAAATCAGGCTGTTATTTGGTAAATGATGTCCTCAGTGTGGCACCCAATTTAAGTGTTCCATATGAATGGTGAGCTTGTGTCCTTCTTCACAATTTCATCATCATCATCATCATCAAAATGGCATTGTTTTATAAATTCAAATTTAACTTCACCAATAGCATTGTGTGTCCATTTGACTATCACCATTAGTTGTCAATAATGACATGGTTATTCCTGAGCACATAAAAAAGGGATGTGCATTCAGCAGCTGCATAAATCACCAGTGTTACACCACTGTGGCTCCAGTTTTGTGCACCTTCACCAGAGAGGTCTGCTTATTTCACATATGTCTTAAGCCACCCCTCCTTACGGCTACAAGTTAAAATTATAAGCTGATTTAATGAATGAATACATCTCTTTAAACTTCTCATCCTCCAAATGTGATTTGTTGTATTGGGTTTTAACATTCACCTATTTAAACTGATTTATTTATCCCTCTAATAGTTGAGTGAATCAGTCAGTCAGAGTCGCTAATTTAGACAGGCAGAGACTCCCAATTCTGGGATTTTCTCATTCATTATCTGTCAATACATCCATGCATACCATTAACAGGACAAGAAAAATTACAAAAAAAGAAATAACCAAAGGTGGACTTCTTGATGTGAATAAACTGAGGGATGACAAATTCACTTTGATGGAGCTGTGATTTCATCCTTCTGCAGGCTGTCTGCTTAAGTCCCTTTAATATGCAGTACACCCTGCTTTGCTTTCTTTTTCTGCCTCTCTTCATTATCCATCATACACACTTAAGAAAATCCAGTCTATTTCCCAAGGGAAACACAACTGCGTTTTCTTACTTAAGTCTCCCCAGTTTCCTCGAAGACTTGCAGTAAGTGTGCTAGAAGCCCACTTGACATGCTATTCTGATTATGCATTATTTACATACTTAATGTCACTAAGATGAGGCTTGTGTGAGCTCACTGAACACTAATCAGCAGCGGCTGCAAGGAGGAAATAAGCTCCTGCTGTGGGGACATCGAACTCCCAATGATTCCACCTCCCCCATGCCATGACTTGAATAACAAGGTTTGTTATTTTTTGCCATTCTATATATATATATATATATATATATATATATATATATATACACACATATATATACCTGTATATATACACACACATATATAAATATATAGATAGATAGATAGATAGATAGATAGATAGATAGATAGATAGAAAACATATAGCAGATTTCTGAATGAAATGTGTTTTTAGGTAAAAGAGCTTAATTATGTATTATTCTAGCTGCAGTACCATATCTTGGAACAATGTAGGAAAAGACATTGTTCATCTTTAAAATATGGACTCAAGATTAGGTTCAGCTTTACTGGCTACTGTGATTCAACCCTGGTCTGCAATAGAGAACTTCTACTGACAATCTTGATTTGACCCGAACAATTTAAAGTTAATCAGTTGAGTTAAAACAAAGCTTCTTTTGCCTGGACAGCTTGCACTGCTGTCACCTCCGTAGTTCATTCTGTCTGATTAATGCACTCAAAATTTGAACACTATTACAATATACAAGAAATGGCACAGACGAAAAAAAGTGTGGACACAGGCTCCTTGATAGAGCTGAGGTGCAAGCTTGTGGTACCTTCTTGCAGGGAAAAAGATGGACACAAGATAAATAAATGACAGGGAGGCTCAAAGTTACATTTAAAGTGTTCCATTACTTTTTGGGTAGGATGGTGAACCATTGCTACATGACCAATGGCTGAGCTGAAGTGGGATGACTTCTGCACAGAGTCTGCATGTGTTCACAGGTTTGTATACTGTACTGCACTCCATCTGGTGGCTACTTTCTACTTTGAGGGTGTTCAGGGAAAGATTGGTTTCACAGTTAGGCTCTTGTATTAAGGACTATGAATTTAAGAAAAATGAACAGATGTTTCCTTCTGACAACTTATACAGCCTCCAGGTTAGTGAAAGTGGGAACATACTGTACATAATAAAATTCAATGATAAAGACAAAATGATTTTTAGAATAAATTGTCTTGGTATTTTTTAGAACATTAGATCATTAATAACAATTGAACATGAATGGGACATTTAGCCCAACACAATTTGCCAATCCTATCCACTTTAGTCCCCAAAATAACATCAAGACTAGTTGTGAAGGTCCCTAAAGTCCCACTGTCTACCACACCACTTGGTAACTTATTCCAAGTTTCTATGGTTCTCTGCATGAAGAAAAACCTTCTAATATTTGTGCAAAATGTCCCCATAACAATTTCCAACTGTGTCACCATGTTCTTGATCCACTGTACTAATTCCCTTCACAATTTCAAACACTTCAGTTATGTCGCCACTTAATCTCCTTTTACTTCAACAGAAAAGGCTTGACTGTTTTAACCTTTCCTCCTAACGCGCCCGCTACAGTCATTGCACCAGCCTAGGACTTGCTTTAGTGCTGCTAGGTCTTTTTTGTAATATAGAGAACAAAACTGAACACAGTACTGAATTATACATGGTGGATTATTTCAGGTTAACATTAAAATAATGCGTAAAATACTAAAGAAATCTGCAAAAAAAAAAAAACTAAAATTAACTTTTAAAAGCATTTTCTTATGTACAAATAGATGTACATGTACATGTAGGAGTTGAGGGTTGGGGGTTGCATTTTGTTTGTTGGGTTCCTATGCTGATGTTGCTGGACTTATGAACAAAGTGGACTTGCAAATACGCTCTCGGAACAGAACCTGAATATTTATTATTTAGATATAAAAATAATTTATATATTATTATATAATATTTATATTATTGATTTTTTTTTTTTATTGAAAGGCACAATTATTGCAATCATGATTACATTTCATAGCCAGATTGGTTATTTGTTGCTAGCATTACATTAGATGGGAACCTCTGCTACAGGTTAAATCATTAATGAAGACCACTGATGATTATACAGTGGAGAGCATTATTTTTCAGAAATGACAGTATGGATGTTGCAAGGTGCATACAATCACATTTGTAACTTTTGTTACAGACAAGACAGGAAATAACTCTGTCTTTGAAACTGATATTATAGCAAAGAGCCACACACTGAAGGCAACAGAATGTAGCTAAGAAGTGGTAGGAAGAGGGCTTGCTTGGGCTAGTATTAGCCACAAAGGTGCGTGTCCTGCGCCCACTGAGGCATCTCTACTTCTGATACAGCCTTGGTGATGCTCTATTCTGGTGTTGAGTGCATAATTGTTAGAGAGTGTAACTTTCAATTACAGTCATGCATCGATTTATGGCTGATGGCTGAAGCAATTCCTACTTACAGCTGAGGGCCATAGGAAATAAATAGTGTAATAATTTTCTAGAAACTGACAAAACCAGCTTCAGTAATAAATCTTTCATTATTATTATTACAATCGGCCCATGCAATTTGAGCACTTACGATTCGTGGATCTGCCTATTTGCAGGTTCATTATCAATAATTAACTGGAAATTATTTTGCGAATATTGCGAGTTGTAGACAGGAAATATGGCATTCCCTCAGTGTTGTGCATTTGATTTAAAGACAAAATTCTCAACCAATGAATGAAGGGGAGAGGCAGATCTTCAAGTTAAACATACAGCATTGTTAGAATGACATCTATCTCGTTTCAAGGAATAAACTGTTAATAATATTTCAACAGAAATATAAACATTTTGCGCATGTTGAACATACAAATGGATATTGGACATGTAGATTTTGCATTGTGAGTTATGTGAAATTTTTCTTCTTTTTCAAATCATTTGCCGTTGTCCAGAATATACTCACCACCAAGCACCACTTAGTTTGAATATTCAAGAGGTATTTTCTCTACAAAAACAGATTACATACTTTTCTCAACCACCAGTACACACTACATTGGGTAAGTAACTTTAAAAAAAAGTTTTTAAAAAGCCATTGCTACAGCTACACCAGAGGGGATAAAGACTCTGTATGTTACTGTTGCAGCACAATATAGTATACAGTAAAGTAAATACAGATTTATTTTTTTTTTCGGTTTTACATATAAAACTACAGTATTTCTAAAATTTGTTAAATAATCAACATTATGTCATTGTTAACGCTTGTGGTCAACAGTTCTGTATTAGGAGGTGATGTGGGGGGACCAAAACATATTCTCAGATTTTCACATTTGCATGGTTCTTGCACCCTTAAAACCCTGCAAATCGCAGGGGATATAATTTTATTGATATTATTTCACAGTGTCTTATCTGTTTTCTGACTGTTGCAGGGCCCTTTAAGGTTTGATTTGATCAGTGGTGTTCCACGTGGCTAAGTCTTACGCATTTGTCCTGGACTACCTTCCTTACACCAATGTTTCTCGGCCTTTACAGTGTGATCCTGCAACCCTGTTTTGCCTTTTTAAATTCATAGATGACCCACTAGCAACAATTGCAAACCACCTCTTTGATGAAACAAGCTCACTCAGAAAAGGGTAAACAGACCACACAGTGCTGCCGATCTCTTAGGTGACCCATGACCTGCCGTGACCCACTTGCAAACTAATGATGGCAACCTGTGACCCACTGGCAGTAACCCGGGACATGACACAGTGATTGAGAAAACATTTGCTTAGGTTACCCACTGTGATCCACTTGTGAACCAATGACAGCAACCTGTGACCCACCAGTGGCATGACCCAGTGGATGAAAAATATGCCTCATGTGGACCCACCATGTAGACGCTGTGACTTGGTTTGTGCTACTCTGTACTGGCAGTTAACATATCTGTACCAGTAAGCTACACCAGACCCATATAGTCTCAAGTCCAATGACCTGTATACTTTGTGACCGACGTATAGCTAATGTGACATAAGAGAAAAGGCCAGTCTCAAAAGGAGCCATAAATCAGTGCATGACTGTCTTAAAATATTTGATTAATACATACAGTATCTTATATTATGCCTACAACATAAGCTGTGCTGTTCAACACGTTAATGCATTTATTGTCTAGTTATGTTTTTGTGCTTTTCTTTGGTTAACTCCATTTTGGCATCTAAGTAATACTATTATTTTGGAAATTCATACAGACAATGGCCCACTCTCTACTCTCTACACTCTCTACAAACACCTACCTTAAGAGTTGGTTTTGGTGACAGGTCTGCAGGTGGGTCACATGATACAGTGGGACAACAATAGAATTGCATCATAAATGTTTGCAGCCTGCACCTTGAGGCCAATTTGAATTCACTATAAGGGACAAGCTTAAAAAGGCAAGACTGAAGAGTAGTTTACTAATGTCAGCCTATTAATTCTACTGTTTCTTCCTTTCCACTTGGAAGATGTAAACTTCAATCTTCAGTTTGTCATCTTGTTACTTTTTCTGTGAAATTGTTTCAGATATTCACTCACAGCACAGCTGAGGCAGAAACTCTCCAACATTTTTAACAATACAGGGATGCAACTGCTGAATATAGCCTTTTGGAGAATTACTGCTTTGCACACTTTATAAAGAGTGATCTTGCCAATTGTGTCATTTATAGTCTACACTAATTATAATTAAATCAATCCCACACAAAAATTGCATTTGTTACCATAAAGGTCTAAAATGACAAAATCTACTTCCTGTTACTGCAACCTCGTACCAACTAAAAAATTTTTTTTATTTATTTGTAAATATGGGGTGAAAAGGATAATTTCAAATATGATGATTTTGTTCCTGTGTATGAAAATAATACTGTAGGAACAATTTTTGTGCTGAACAGCAATGAACTGGAAGAGCTGAAGATTTTTTTCCGCAGGTTCAGTTGTACAAAGGACTGCTATGAGAGGCGATGGCAAGAAGGAATAAAATGGTCAGTACTGCTGTCTTCTAGCTCAATGGACCCAAGATCTTTGACAGTTAGCATGTGCTCCTTGTGTCTTCAGAGGTTAGCCTCTGGATAATCAGGTTTCCTTCCATATGCCAAAAACATGCAAATGAAATTAATTGGTGACTCTATGATGATCCATGAGGATTAGTATTTCATCCTCGGTTCCCCTATGCCTAATATTGCCAGGACAAGTTTTGGCATCCTAAGGTCCAATAATGGAATGGGAGGATTAAATAGGTAGGCAAATGACATCTGTAACAATTAACAATCCGTAGCAATTAACAATCTGTAACATCTGTAACAATGGTAGGCATCTGTAACAATTTATACCCAGTCTGAATTCAATACCCAAAAGAATATTACCATCAGTTCTTCCTAATATGAAAACGAATTGATCAGACAATGTCTATTGAGTGATCCAGAACCTCTTTTACCATCAGTTTTATTAATGACTACAGTATTCATATCAAATATGAATCTTAGAAAACTACAAATCACAATAGGGAAGAAGAGTAGACAGTGTTAAGCTTTGTCTGCTTTGTCATAGATCCAGTATCCTGAAGCTGAACACTGTGCACAGTCAATATCCATGTAGAGCTTGCCCGTTCTACCCATGTGTGTTTGGGTTTCTCTCCTACATCCACAAAGACATACTGGCAGGTCCAAGGGCACTTGTGTATGTGCTTGTTTTGGAGTGTGCACTGAGATGAAGTGTCACCATGTCCAGGGCTGTTATCTACTTTGTGCCCTGTGCTGCTGATTTAAGCTATGACCCTTCATGAGACTGAATTAAAGTAATTGGGTATGAGAATATTATGCCTAACCTGGGGGCTCTGTGTGGCATTTGCACACTATAGCCATGTCTGTGTGTTTTCCTCCCAGATCCCAAACACAGGCCTGCTAGCTTGACTAGCAACTCATTTGCCACTAAGACTCCTGATAAAGTGCTGCTGCCGTAGAAGACATCTTGTATTGTTCCAGTTTCAAAGAAGGCAGGTGCCTCTTCACCTAATGCCAACAGACCAATTGCGTTTACATCCCACATCACTAAGACCTTTTAGAGGCTGGTCCAAGAACAGAAAGACTTCTTGTGAAATATCACTTGGATCCTCTGATGCAAGTATCCATTTGCTCCATAATGATTATTCCCATCTGGGCAAATTATTTGATTTCTCCAGTGCCCTCAATATCATCAAACCATACTTGTTAGGGGAAAGCTCAGAAGATATGCCAGTTGATGAGCCTATGGTGTCCTGGAAAATGGACTATCAAAATAGCAGTTTCTGACAAAGTGTCTGTGATGTGGATGTGAGCAACACTGGAGCACCACAAGAAACAGTCCTGCTAACCTCTTCTATTCACCCAGTACACCTCAGGCTATAAATGATTCTGTACTAATGGGGCATATTGATAAGGGACAGAGTAAAGAAGTCAGGTGTTTATAAGTGCACACAGAATTGTCTGCAACTCAACAACAGCAAAACTAAGGAACTAGTTATTGACTTTTGTCACACTTAAGAGCTTCTACGCCACGCCAGGTCACTATTCAGAGAGTGGATGTGAATTTGGTGCATTGCTACAAGTATTCATATTACGAATAAACTACATAATAAGGGGCAGAGCAAACTCTTTTTTCTTAGGAGACTATGCTCCTTTAAAGTCAATAGTGATATTCTTTATACTGTATGTTCTGTACCTCTGTGATGGTCCATGCGATTTTATACGCTGTGATGTACTGGGCCAGTAATGTCACTTCAAGGAAAGCCCATCGAATCAATAAGCTAATTAAGAAGGCAGGAAAAGTTATGGGACATACTTTTGACCTGAAGGAGGTAGTTAGTAGTGGAGGAGAGAATGAAGACAAAACGGAACACCATCATAAACGACACTGCACATCCACTCTCTGACAAACTAGTATTGAGTTCATTTAGCCAATGAATTATTAAACTGAAGTGCGTCAAGAAATGCTACTGTGACTCCTTTATAGCTACGGCAATACACCTTTTTAATGCCTCCCTGTGTTGGTGTCTGAGACTGATCTTTTATCTTTAGCCAAATCAGAAGGTTTCTTTCTTTTTTACAATTCTGATGTGTATTTGAGGGGAGTTATTCTTGTTTGATTTGTCTTAATCTTCTGTAAAAAGCTAAAATTCCCCCTTGGGGCAAATAATGCACTGTCTGTCTATTTATATGATTGAGGGTGTGCATATGAGTGTGGTGTGCAATGGACCACCACTGGTTGGTTCCTGCCTTCCATTCATTAGAGCTGATACAGCACCACCTTTCACAACTCCAAACTAAATTAAGCCAGTCTGAAAATGGATGAATGGATACAGTAGCACCTTGATGCCAAATGGCTGACAAAATGTGATTATTAGGGCCAATCAGCAAAAGTAACTATCCACTCTTAACATCTTAAAACTAAACTACAGATCAATTGCCATGTCAAGAAATGTCACAACTGAGACACTTATTCCACAAACTGTAGTCTACATGCAATTTGATATTCATGCTGTGTACCTTGTGCAGCAGCAGTAGCAGCAGCAGCAACATTTCTAACAATAGTACAGTTTACTTGAAACACCCACGTTTTATTATCTCGGTCACATTCTTTCCTAAAAAAGTGACAGAAGTTGGCCCCCCGCATGAAGGAATTTATTTATCTAGCTTTTGTTATAAATTATGAATGGTGATTAAGTATTTGCTAAATTTAGCCCAGCTTATGCGGTAGAATAGGTTATCATTTTAATTGGCCACACTTGTAACACTAACAACAGCTGCAGCAAAATAAAAAATAAATCATTGCAAATCTTTACCGAGAAAAATGATTTGAAGGCAGAGGTTGCTGGCTGTTATTCATTAAGTTAACTGAAATTCAGTCTTTTTGTCAGGGACAGGTTAAAGCTATGAAATAGTGAGAATATTTGTCATGACACTCTGACATAAATCATATAAAATAATCTTAAGCTGTATTTATAGAAGGTTAATAGGAAATTACATTCTTCATATTTGGAACATTCATTCGAAATGTAAGAGATCAAAGGTGATTTCTGTAAGCTACAGCTATCAGGAATCAGTCAGTATAATGCAATCTTATATCTAGATTATTATTATTTCCTACTGCTGTATTTTGCTGTCCCTTTCTGAATCATTGCCATACTTAATCGAATTCCTTAGTCATGGAAATTCAGAGATCTTGCAAGCAGTATTGGAATCAGTTCACTCATAAGTAGTCTATTTTGAGTTAACAAATAACCTGACCTGCGCCTCTCGGAGATGTTGGACAAGAACTGGAGTACTAGACTCTTGAAGCAGTTGGGGAGATATGTCCAAACTTGACACAGTCATAGAAAACCCAAATCCTGAAGCAGCAGTGTGAATCAAGGTACCACTCCTGACGAAATTTTACAAAATGCAAATCCATCCATCCATCATCCAACCCGCTATATCCTAACTACAGGGTCACGGGGGTCTGCTGGAGCCAATCCCAGCCAACACAGGGCACACACACACACCAAGCACACACTAGGGACAATTTAGGATCGCCAACTCACCTAACCTGCATGTCTTTGGACTGTGAAAGGAAACAGGAGTACCCAGAGGAAACCCAGGCAGACACGGGGATAACATGCAAACTCCACGCAGGGAGGATCCGGGAGGGAAGCAAACCCAGGTCTCCTAACTGCAAGGCAGCAGCGTTACCACTGCACCACCGTGCCACCCATGCAAATGCATGAATGGTTTTATTTTCTTATCAGTTTAAAACTTGTCACTATGGAATAAACACTGCTAACACTGTAAATCAGAATCAGCTGTGTCAACTGTACTGTATATTGGATGTAGCCCGACAAACTACTAGGTCTCTGTCCGCCCTAGCATTTTCAAACTGTTTATGAAAGTATCTCCATCCACACTAAAACAACAGAAAACACAAGTGACATAGATGTTCGCCTGCAGTAGGCATGCATGCAATCAGCGGAAAAATTCTTGAAAGGATTTTAATATATACATCCATGGGATTTAGAGACTGTGTCAACGATGTTGGAATATGGTTTTCTTGCAATCAGGGAATGAGATGTTGTAATAAGTAGGATTCAATCTGGGAAAGGCAATGTAATAAGCATAAACGAATCAAAGTCTATGTTTTCACCCCTCTGCATTGCAACACCAAGCCGGTGTTTTCAGAAACATATGGCTCTGGAGAGCATTTTCTAAAGTTTCCATTATCAAGGGTTAATAATGTTGGAGTAGCGCGAATGAAAGCCAAAAATGGAGACTAATATCTGCATTTTTAAATGAAAATGTAGTAGTGTGGATGCAACCTCAGAGGTTCACAAAGAATAAAGAACTCTCTCCCTGGTCAGATAACTACAATACAAGAAAATGCCTGCACCACCAAAACAGTCTTTATTGATTAGAAATAAAAGTGAACACAGAATTTTTATCTACTAGAAATATTATGCTAAAACTGGCAGAAATTGGCACATTTTATATTCAGCCAAATGAGGTAAAATCTCAGTTTGTTTAGCGAAATGTATGACAATATTTTAGTTGCTTTCAAACAGCACATATTCTTCTGTGGGGAGTGAGTGATATGTAACACTGCATCACTTTGTGGGGAACAAATGCCATCTTTACAAAACTGCACTTGTTAGTATACAATAAGGAATGAGAAGTAATAAAATACTATGAGAACTTGCAACACCTTTAGGAAAGTAGAAGTAATTGGATAAAGAAAGGCAAAAGGGATCATACTTGTATTAGGACGAACTGAATCAGGGGACAAAGCAATCCGATTTCTGCAAGTGCTTAATAAATGATGCAAGACTGCAAGAACCTCAAGAAGAAAACTTCTCTCACATTTTGTTGCTGTTTTAGTTAGGTATTTGTCTATCGATTTTCAGTTCAGTTTCTGTTCAATAACTTCAATAATAATAGGATTTTCATCATCTTACAGTTTTATAATTCATGTTCTTTGAAAAGAATAAACAAAAGAGAAATCAATGTAAGTTGCACCTTAAACAATGGTACAAAAGCAAATGACCTAATAATAATTGAAAAAACATTATTCATCCCAGTTTTTTCTGAAATTTGGTTTTGGCGTCAGCTAAGATTTTTCATTTTGGAGCCTCAGTAACTAGAACTCTGCATCCTCTGTCTGGTTACAAGCAGACTAGGCACAGATACATTGCAAAGCTCTTGCAGTCTGCTCTTTATTTTTAAATACTGTGGAAAACATGGCTACATCTTCTGATACTTCAAAGCTTGATAGAAAAAAAAAAAGACCAAAACACCTTCAAAGCCCAAATCAAGTTCTGAAAATCAACACATATTTCACACAAAGAAAGGTCTTTCAAAAAATTCTGCAATTACACATTTTCAGTATTTTCATCCATCCATCCATTATCCAACCCGCTATATCCTAACTACAGTGTCACGAGGGTCTCCTGGAGCCAATCCCAGCCAACACAGGGCGCAAGGCAGGAAACAAACCCAGGGCAGGGCGCCAACCCACCACAGGGCACACACACACACCCACACACTAGGGACAATTTAGGATCGCCAACTCACCTGACCTGTATGTCTTTGGACAGTGGGAGGAAACCAGAGCACCCAGAAGAAACTCACGCAGACACGGGGTCAACATGCAAACTCCACACAGAGAGGACCCGGAAGGAACTCAGGTCTCTTTACTGCAAGGCAGCAGCGCTATCAGTATTTTCAGTTCGTGAAAATTTAAGTAAGAATAGCATGTTGGCACAGCGAGTGGCACAGCTGTATTAGAGCTTCAATAAAATGAATTCCAATAACCATTTGATCACTGCCTATGTGAATTTCACATATTCTGGTTCTCCGAATTTCCTTCAGACTTTCCAGATATGTGTATTTTAAGTTATGTGGTGACTGTAAACATCTGTGATTTACCAATGTAAGTGAATGTATGCATGAACATAGCCTGCATTGGAGCAACAAATCGCAGGTGGTGGGTTCTGGCCTTGCCCTCATTGTTCCCCATGAAACTATAAATTGAAATAAATGGGTTAAGAGAATGAATAGATAGATGGAACCACCTTATGAACTTGCTGTTGACATCTCAATCTGAACATTACTTCCTGAACTGTTAACCACACCAATTTCTACCTCTGTTGGTCATCTGGTGGTCACATAATTGTGCTTTTTAAGGAGGCCTTGGCATTGTGGTCTTGTGACTATGCAAAGGTGCCTTGTGTGGATGCTTTTGCTGCTGTATGTTTTAAGATTTGCACAGCAAAAATACAAATGCAAAAACTAGATACACATCTTTAAACAGGAGTTGTTTTGCTTTTGTTTAGCACAAAAAAATCTGCCAATGGGATAAGAAAAATTTTCTTGACAAGATTTCTTAAAGTAAGCTAAATAGTCGTAAATACAAATTATATGATAAGTCAAAAATTCTTACAATGAGGAAAAAAAGATTTAGTATCATGATATACTGTAAGTACTTTTCCACTTGGTTAGATTTTAGTATGGACATCATCTTTCTTTTCAGATTCTGTTTAGTATTTCTTGCCTCTGTGTTTACTTACAATACCGAACTTGCTATCTGAAATTTTGATAACATTTTTCCTCAGTGATAAATAAACCCTTTTGCTTTTTGTTCTTAGTCTACTGGCTCCTGTTTTACTGCATAGACATACAGGTCTACCCACAATATGATCTCTGACCAGGAGCATGCATTTTAGTTAGGAAAGGTTCTTAATAGAGGCATCACGCTAAATGATCAGTATATATGAAAGCAGTGACAAATCAGTGCAACATTTGCTGTTGACATTTACTTTTTGCTGTGCACCGTTCAGATGTGGCTTTAAATGTCATTGTTTTTTCAGTGCATCCCTCCAGATGTAGCTCCTCAGAAGAAGAAGTCAAGCTGCGAGGACAATTAGCGAAGGAGCATGCCACCAAGCTTTGCTGGTTGTACATGGCATTAAGTGTTGTGGAATCCTGCCAGACAAAGAGAACAAAGGCACTCCAGGCCTCAAAAAGAACCACTCAAAATGGCCGGCCTTCCCTTAATTCTGGTTCAGGCCTACTGAAAATAGGCTTCACCTCCAGGCTGCCAAGCTCCATACTCAAAAGGCATGCTTTCTGGCCAGCACAGGCACAAGATAGGGCTAAAGCTTTAAAAGTTCAACAAATATCAAAAATGTCCTCCAAAATCAAAAGGAAAGAAGGAAAAATCATAACACTTTTAGACCAAACAAAAACAAAGTTCCTTGAATAGTTTTAAGGCAAAACCTAAAGCAAAGAAATCCAATAAACAGATTCTTCAAAAGTCATAGGTGGTCAAAAGTCAATCCAAATACAAAAATCACAAGAAACCGATATCCAAAGAAAGGCACAATGCTGCAACTGACAATTCTGTCAGCAGCTTCTGCTTGTACAAAGCTGTGGCAGTCCCCCAGCTGCACTCTCAGATGGCTGTGCCTTCTTGGAATCTACATAAAGGAGATAGAGCAGATAACAAAAACACTACCAAGGTCATAACACAAAATGCCAACATTTGAAAACAATAAAATATCTATGACTGTCAAAAAAGAAAATGAAACCAAAATAGTATTAGTAACAACATATAAAAATAAATAAACAAGAAATAAAAGCCAGGGCAACAATGCTGGCTGTAACACAACATTAGGCTCAAGGATAAAAAAAGAATAGCATGACAAACAAATAAGACATATTTTGATTTATTATCTATTTGTGTATTTCAAAGAAACAAAACAGGAGGTCATACAAGTCAAGTCAACTCAAGTTGGAGAGCATGCATTGGTACAGTGCTTTGCCGCACCCACCACACAACGAAACAGGTCAGGGGTCTGGTTGGCAACTACCCAGGCAGACACCCGGTCCAGTCCCACCCTCCAGAAATGACCCTCTATCTGCCACAGTCAGGTGTTATGTGGGTTGACCCCTTGGCCTGGTCCAACCACTCAGATCACCAACAATGAGGATCCTACGAGCTGGATCACCTTTGGGGAAACATACCACATGGCCGTAGTGCCATAACTGACACTCCCTCACAATGCAGGGAATGTGCCTCATTCAGGACTCCATGAGCAACCACTCATTCAACACAAAGTCAAACCGGCGGTACCCAAGGATTTTCCGGAGAGACACAGTACCAAAGGAGACCAATCTTCATCTCAGGTCACTGGATAGGGTTCATGTCTCGCAACCATATAGCAAGACAGGAAGCACCAGGACTCTGAAGACTTGGATCTTCGTCCTTTTGCATAGATATCGGAAGTGCCACACACCTCTTTTCAGCGACCTCCTGGCCTCCTATGCTCTCCCAATCCATCTACTAACTTCATAGGAAGAGTCACATGAATGCTCCCAAAAATGGAGAAAATGGTTCTATCCAAATTGTTATGTTAGTCTGCATTTTTTGATTTTTTCCATACTTTATGAAGTTCTTTGGACTGCAGTAATTTTTGTAATGTTTTGTATCATGGGGAGTTTCATTTTACTTTTACAATCGACAGATATTAATATTGAAGTCCTGGTTTTTTATTCAGTGTTATGTTTTGAATTTTGCTGGTCCTACCATTTTTAGGAGAGGTAGCTATGGCACATGATCCATTGTGCGGTACTGGAAGTCATGTCATGTGGTGCCACTTGTCTTTATATTACTTGTCCGTGTTTTTGGATACTTTCTCAAAAATATACTCACAAGTCCTTTAGCTATGCTCTTCTGATTATGAACTTTTTGGCTTACTATTGTTTGACTTGGACTTTTGCAACCTGTTTTGGCTTAGACAGACATTTGTTACTCATTTTTGTTAACAAGGCCATGTTTTGTTTTTTGATTACGTTTCAGTCCACTCTGTTCCTATAGATCGAAATTTTTTTTTAAATCATGGAAAGAAACAAATCAGTTCAGTTGTGACGTAAAGTTGACCTTTCACCTCTTTCAATAATATAAAGTAAAAAAAATGGTATTAATGAGGTCAACCAATAGTGAACTGTTTAAGTGAGACATTATATGCTTAACACTTTTCTTTTGTTTTTTCATTTTCACCAAGAAATACAGCCTATATTTAATTGCTTTTTTATTCAGGTGCAGTAGTAAATTAAAAGTGGCCTCACATTTCTTCCAAAATTTATAAAAGGTGAGATGCCACAAGTAGTAACTCATACATTTCTATGAATGTGTTTCAGGTAGATTAAGCAAAAAAGCAGATAGTAGGGACCAGGCCAAACAGCAGGTAAACAACTCTGTACTAAACTAAAAACAAAATGTTAAAATCAATCTTGTGCTGTACAGACAACCTGGAAATTGGGGGTTTTGAGTGTAATCCCAAACTGAGCTGGTGTTTATCTGCAGTGGCATTTGCATTTATTGACTGATTGCTAGAGACTCCACCGTTTAACAGGAAATGAAACAAATCCTGGTAACAGCACCATTCATTTGGCCACCCCTAATCCATGCAACAAAACAACTAAAAATCAAATAACCTTTCCACAGGCTACAATTCAAGCATTAAAATGTTTGCTATTCAGTACTATGGCAATGTATAACAAAGCATTCTCAGACCTGCTTAATCCAGTCCAGGGTTGCAGGATGATGTAGAGTATCAAAAAATTACTGGGTGCAAGGCAGGAAAAAAATCCTGGACAGGTTACCAGTCCCACACAATTTGGAATTACGGATCAACTAAAGAGTATGTTTTTGGACAAGTGGAAAGAAAAGTTTTGGGGACAATGTGCAAAAGCTCCACATTTAAAACAACTAGACACAAGATGTGAACCCAGGATGCTGGAGCAGCTAGGAGGTTGTGCTCCCCACTGCACTTCAATACAGCTCTATCCAAACACAATCAAGCCCTTAATGAGACCAGGGACTATCTGCATCAGACTGTAGCTCAAGTAATAAAGAGCACACTGTGTGAGACTATGTAACTGAACTTTGTTGAGCTTCATCTTTGGGACAATACCGATAACAAGGTCGTAAGTGACTCATCATGCTTTATACTTTAAGTGATTAAAGATTTTTTGAGGGAAGGGGAAAATGCTTTAATAAAGTAGACACTATTACCAGCAATCCTTTCCCCATCGTGGGTCAAACTAGATTGACCGTCCCTTGAACACACTATTGATTTCAGTTTAGAATTCTGTCTTTGTTTATCTCTTGTTCCCAAGTGACTGACATTCAATAGCTCACCTGCTGTGCAAATCACGTCTGCACCGAGAGTCAAGTAATTGCATTAGAAGCAAGCGCTAAGCTGAGGGGTAAGAGGCCAAAGCAATTAAAAGTAGCACCACACTGCTGACCTTTCACTCTATGCATACTATTTTGGAAAATGATATTATGTTTTCTTTTTTTTTTGCCATTACCTGCTTTCCAAAACTGTTGGGTGGACTGTCAATTCTAAATTGCCTCAGTATGTGTGTGTTAGTTATTGTGTGAATTTGGTCGACAGTAGACTTGTCAGGAGTTGGCCCCTGCCTTTGGGTCTTTCCAGACTACTACATTTTCGTTTAAAAAACGCAGACTTTAGTCTTCATTTTTTGCATTTCGTCAAAACATGATCCCAGCTTTTTCAACCCTTGAATATTGAGACTTTTGAAAAATGCTCTCCAGAGTTGTATACTTCTTAAAATGCAGCCTCTGTATTATAATGTAGATAGGTGAGAACACAGAATTTCGAAAACACAGACTATAATCACATCCTGATTGGTTTGTGATTATTATGTGACCCTTACCTGATTGGTTTCTGCTCATTACAACATCTCATTCCCTCATTCGTCACCCTTCACAAAAGAAAAACATATTCTAATATAGAAGAGTTGCTTTCCATTGTGCTTGTTCTGTAGCTTACCTGTATGCATCTAAATTGCATTTTATACAGTTTGAATGGTGCATGTATGTGCAAAAGATTTATAAATTGCTACGGTTTTGAAATACATCTTGTAGCATTACCACTCTTTTGAGTATTTTTCTGCCAATGCTCACATAAAAAGTGTATGTGAAAGTCTATGTTATATACATTTTGGTCATTTTAGTGTGGACAGAGATACTTTTGCAAATAATGTCAAATGCTAGTATGTTTTTAAACAAAATTCTGTTTTTAAATGAAAACAGTAGTTTGGAAGAAGCTGTACATCTTCCCATGATGCAATGGAAAAACAGTAAGTACATACAGAGAGGGGTGAAGCTGTTATAGCTAAAGATACTGCTATCCAGCCACTAGAATAACAAAACTAAGTTCGATTTTATTTAATTAGTAATACAGCAAACTGTCTATCAACTACTGGTGTAACCCACACCTCATCTATCCACTGTTATCTTGTGCAGTTTCACAACATTGGTGTTATGTCTTTCAGTTTATAACGATAATCATCCAGTCTTCTCTGAGAATGTAAAGTGACTCTCTAATGGTTACAAGATGAAAAATCCAATTCAATTATAGGAAACATGTATACTACAGTTGTATTAGAAGAAATAAATTCTGGCCCCATGACCAGAACTCGACAAACACATTCAGAAAATGGATGGACTGATGTAATATGTAACAAATAATGATAACATAACACATTATTCTCAGATTCAATTCAAAGTCACGGTGGGTCTAAGCCTATCCTGGCAGCCCCAGGCACAAGACAGGAAACAGCCCTGGACAGGATACCAGTCCGTTACTAGATCCTTAATTTAGAATCATCAATGTCTCTTCCACCCAGACACTGAGAAAATGTGTAAACTCCAAACAGATAAGTACAAGGCACAGGATTTGAACCCCAGAGAGTGAAGTTGTGAGGTATCTGTGCTATTCACTGTTCAATCTGCCTCCCATAAATAATCATAGTTATAAAAATAACAAACATACACATAAAGTGATGTTGACGAATATAAACACTTTTCACATTGAAACAATTGTGTACTTTCTAAAATTGCTTTATCTGCTACATTAGGTTTACGATTTCTTCCATGATTTATTGAGGCATGCTTTAATGTTTGCTTCCTTTTTCTGTTTGTAAATTTGACAGTGTTAGAGTAGGAATCACATGCTCTATAATTTTTCGTTTTTAAAATTTCCTTGCACAACAGAAACTGTTGGAGAAAAGTGCAGAGAGATACTTTGTCACATTAAGAAATCAAATTACAGTAGCTTAAGGCCCTGTTACATTACAGACTTCATTTAAATAATCTTAGAAAGTTGGAGGCAGTTTCTGTGTGCACCTGTGAGTGCCGGTCGTGTACTCTGGCATAACAAGAGACTCAGTCCAACTTGCCTTGACAAAATTAAACAGATTTGATTTTTGTCTTGAGTAGTAGTGGTGACCTCGGTGTATGCGAGAGATGAAAAAAAGGAATGCCCACACGAAAGTACAAGACAAGCTACGAGAAATAAAGAACACAGGTGCTTTAGACCTGACAAACAGAAGAGAGAATGTACCACTAGAGATAAAAGATTGTGGTTGAACTCACTGTACCTGGAAAGCTTTTGCATAGCTCTGGCTCAGTCAGGCAGCATGTTATTGGTTGTCTGACAAAGGGGCGGGCTCACGGTACTTTGGAAATTAAAACTGTCTTGGAAATTCATTGCATGGTCATCTACCTGCGATTTATATACTGTATATGTAATGTTACATAAACATTCAGTCGACAAGTTTGACAACACTTCTGACTAGAAGTTGTATAATGCACTACTGGCTTTACACTTTCATCCATCATTTATTAAATGTACTTAATCCAGTTCAGGTTCACATGGGCAAGAGCCTATACTGGTAACACTGGACTCAAGACAGGAATCCACCATAAATGGAGTGCCAGGCTATTCACAATACACGAAGAGTCACGCTTACTCATACCAAAATAGTTTAGCGTTGTCACTTACCCTAAAAAACAGACACGAAGAACGAAAACCCAAGTATTCTGAGAAAAAATACAGACAAAGAAAGAAGAAGCAAACTTCAAACTGTGCCTCCTCAGGGATTCAAACAACAAAGGTCAGAGGGCTCTAGAAGTGAATTGGAAATGTTAAAAACTGTGTCACCTTGCTACACAGTATTACCTATGCTGGACATATAAAGACAGTAAGTATGGCCGAGGTGTACATTCTTCACGCCCACTGTGAGTAGGCTAGAACCTCATCCATGCTCATATACTTGTATGTTCAAGAGCAGAAAACAACACATTCACATTTCATTTAAAGCATGTCAATGAAATGGTGTATTTATGTATTGTTCTATCTGGGGCAGCACGGTGGCACAGTGGTAGCGCTGCTGCCTCGCAGTTAGGTTTGCTTCCAGGGTCGTCCCTGCGTGGAGCTTGCATGTTCTTCCCGTGTCTGCGTGGGTTTCCTCCAGGCGTTCCGGTTTCCTCCCACAATCCAAAGACATGCAGTTTAGGTGGATTGGCGATTCTAAATTGGCCCTAGTGTGTGCTTGGTGTGTGGGTGTGTTTGTGTGTGTCCTGTGGTGGGTTGGCACCCTGGCCGGGATTGGTTCCTGCCTTGTGCCCTGTGTTGGCTGGGATTGGCTCCGGCAGACCCCCGTGGCCCTGTGTTCGGATTCAGCAGGTTGGAAAATGGATGGATGGATTGTTCTATCTATAGTTCTAGAGGCTCTTTAACATTTAAAAATAAAATAACAGTATTTCAAAATTTAGCTTTCCGGGGAAGATTGTGGTCTTAGTTGAATAGAATGTCTTGAGTGGTACTGGAGTGTGAAAGCCCTATAGACGACAACAATGAACCCCTGGGTGGAAAATCTGGGACATAAGGATGTAATGGAGCAACTAAAAGAGAAGTCAGTAGGGCTCAGTTTTGTATACAGGGGAATCGAAAGCCCCAATATGGTCAGAAGTGCCTTGCCATTTAAGGGTGCATTGGCACAGAACACATGACATTCCCTTCTAGCCCTCATTAACCTACAGTTAAGGGGAGACCTGAAATAAACAGAATGTGATGGGGTAACATTAACTCTTGTGGTCAACCTCAACAAGTACTTAGAGAGCTAATCATACCTTATGTGTAAATGTGTGTGTGTGTGTGTGTTTGTATGGTCTGACAAGACTGTGACTGGGCAACACACTGGGGGCCTATGTCTAAATCCAGGAAGGGGTGAGTAAAAACACTCAACATTACTGTTGATTAATGAAATTCACCAATTCGTGTCTTGTAGCAAATATGTGGTGTTCGCCAGTGACCACGTCCACAGAATATTTTCCTGGAAATTCACCATGCAGCTAGCTCAGAGAGTTTTTTTCCAGTGATCCATGATGCTTTGCAACACTAGTGTGACACTGCAGAGCTCTAGCAGCCAATGTTGGATAGGACATTCCTGCAAGTATATAACACTGATCCTAGTAGTGGGCTAAAAATTAGCAAAAAATATTTAAACACAAAATGCGCACAGCGAAGAAAACTGGAAATGTGTTGGCAGTATTTGTGTTGTGAACACTGGCCCGGACACAGACAGACGGACATCTTTGTTTCACCCAACACACCGTTTATTTACAATATATATACAAACAAAAGTCACGTGCACAAAACCCCAGTGCCTCTTGCACCGATTCCCCACAGTCCAGGCCTTACAGTCTCTGTGCCTTTTCTTTGACCGCCTCCCGTCCTCTCTTCAGCTCTGTCCACTTCCACCCGACATCCACTAATGACTGGAGGGAGGCGGCCCCTTTTATAGGAACCCGGATGGGCTCCAGCTGCTTCCCGGCAATCAGTCCTAGCCACACCCCAGTGTGGCGGAAGTGCCGCTGCGCACCGAAGCCGTCCGGGTGTCCCCTCGTCTCCCCAGCACTTCCTGGTGTGGCGGAAGTGCTGGGCTCCAGTTCCTCAGGCACCTGGGCGCTGCCTGGCGGTGGCCACGGGCCCCTACAGGGTTGGGCTTCCAAGCCCTCTACCCGTGGCCCCCAACATAACCAGGATGAACGCCCCCTCGCGGTCTGGAGGAGGCACAAGCCCTCCTCTGGTCCTCCTGGGCGTCCCAGCCTGGCTCCTGCCCGGCCGGGATCACACGAGATATTCCGGCATTGGCCACGGGTCCCTACAGGGCTGGGCTTCCAAGCCCTGTACCTGAGGCCCCCAACATAACCAGGACGGACGCCCCCTCGCGGTCTGGAGGAAGCACAAGCTGGGGACCACAGTGTCTTAAAGGTAATGTTTTTCCGTATGAACATGAATGTGACCTGCATGTAACACTTGAGCCTAACTCTTTTACATTATTACCCATAGTGATATGCAATTAATGCAAATAGGAAGGAGCTGGACAGTTTGACATCCGTGGCAGAGCGACGGGTGCTGAGCAGGCTCCTGTCAATCATGGAGAATCCACTGCATCCACTGAACAGTATCATCTCCAGACAGAGGTCCTGCTCTACTGACAGACTGAGGAGATCGTTCCTCCCCCACACTATGCGACTCTTCAATTCCACCCCTTGGTAAATGTTAATATTGTACAAAATTATTGTCTGTCTGTTATACCTTCATTGTTATCACTCTTTAATTTAATATTGTACTTTATCGGTATGCTGCTGCTGGAGTATGTGAATTTCCCCTTGGGATTAATAAAGTATCTATCAATCTATCTATCTATCTATCTATCACTGTTGGTCTTATTTGGTAGCAGCGGCAAAAGTTTCAGGGGAAAATAAAACAAACCATACCTGCGATTATATCTGTGAGAGACAAGACTTAGTGAATTTATGCTTCCTGTCTGCAAGGAACTTTATTGTCCTGATATTTAATTCCATTAATGTTATCTCAGGGACAGTGATTAGCAATGCTGCCTTAAAGTTCAGGTCAAATTGGTGGGCACAATAATCATTCCAGCATAGTTGTCAGTTATGTGCCCAGTCATGACAGACATGTAAAAGACTTTTGCACCATTATAATCCACATAAAACTATTTCAGTTTTTCCTTCCCCGTTGACTTCAAAGCATTTCTCAGAGTTTTGCGAACTTCCCGAACATTTTGGCGATTTTGCCAGACCTCAAGCAAAGTGAATTCAGTGGGGTTCGCTCATCACTGCTCACCATAGATCAAGAGAGTGAGGCCAAGTTAGGCAATGGAGAATCCTGTTAATTAGCCTGACATGTACAGTACGGGGAGCACTTTGTATAGATGTCTGTTATGCAGGAAAGGAAGATCCCCAATAACTGGATGTTTCTATAAGCCATTCACAAACCAACCTCCTGCCCTTAAAAACACAATTCATTCTAAAGTGCATCTATTCTTAAACAGCATTCTGGATTTATAAAATAGAAGCTGTCAGAGTTGAATTTTTTTATGTAGCAGTAGCTGCACAATGAAAACAGTGGTAAACCCTTCGGATTCAGTACCTCTGATAATAAGTACACAATAAGACAAGGTCATTTTCACATAATCTCCAACAAGATAAATGCAAATGTATATTTTAAACAAAGCATGAAATGGTGTTCTTTGCTCAATACATAATTGACTCAGCCACCAGGAAGAAGCAATGTGATTCCAGAAAAAAATAAATGAATAGCAAATGTCTTTTCAATTGATGGAAACCTCAGAAAATATAAATCCCACCAACACTGAAATCACTGCCACAGGCATGTTGTTCCATTTAGCAAAGTAATACACTTCTGAATTTCCTCTTTTTATTATTATTTTTAGTGTTATCTTGCATGTAAACAGACACAATAGCCACAAGGCAAGTTAATGCTAAATAGGGGTGCTCTTAATTTTTTTTAGCACTAAATTTTAACAAAATATTTCCAGTTTGGTATGAAAAGGCATAGTTCACCATATCTCCATTTCATTTAAAGATTTCTGACTGAACGTAAAGCAGCTATTTCTGCCACTAGAATACATCACTTGGTAAATCAGTGGCATATTTTAATATTTAAAACCCATGAGTATGTCACTGCACCTTTGGCAAACTATAGCTAAAATATATGACTAAATCATGTAAAGAATACAAAGGCCAAACAAAATATTATGAAGCTTTCAATACAGAAAAAGCTGAATGTGGAAATAAACTGATGATTGTTTTAGGGGAAGAAATTGTTAAGCGTTTTAATTTGAAACATTCAGAGAGGAAAAATAAAATAAAATATACAGTAGCTGCTGCCCACTCTTGTAAGCTTGAGACAGCAAAGGATAAAGCCTTCAGGTAAAAGCACTTGGCTGGAAGTGATGCTTGACCCCAAGGGAATGCTGAAGCAGAATAATTAGAGCACTTTCACAAAGAGCTCACAGGCAGGAGGTGAGTTGGGACAAAGCTAAGGGAAACTTGAGGAGTGACAGTGGTGTATTTGCTTCTGACGGCTTTGCTCTGGAGCTACTGGACTTCACACTGGCAGGGTTTATACAGATGGTAGAATAGTCTTGTGGTGTTTGTGGAAGAATAATTTTAGTGTAACAGAGCATTCATCTTAAAGAAACAGCATGAAGGGTTAGTAAATGTCAGAAATCATACTTTGTATAAAAGTCAAGTGAACAACAAAATGTACGGAAAGATGACTAACAGATGACTAAAGAGTCAGCAGATGTCCTGTAAACAACCAGAATGGACAGTTGTTATATGCATAGAAATTTCATTTGTGGTCACTCAACCCAAGGGTATAAAGAAGAACCAGAATATAATATAATAGACATTTATTTTATATAAGTCATTTGGTTGTAAACCAATCAGAGAAAATGTTTGCATTGATTGACACTGTATGTAAATTCAATAGTTTATAAAATGAACCTCTATTCTATGTTTCTCTGATCATTCTAACCATGCTGTAAATGTTCCCTCTAAGGCATTTTGCCGAGGAGTAATTAAGATACAATGAACAGCTTTTCTCCAGCCTGATTACTGATTTGTCCTGTTAGAGAATGTTTCTTTAATAAGATGTTAAATTTCTACCACATGCTGTGTAAGTCTCACCCCTGAAGAATAGCCATGCATTGTTTGTTAGATAAGTTCTTGATGTCTGAATTAGCAACACATGTACTGTAGTTCTGTTAGAACTAACAGTACCCTGAGAAGATGGGATGGAGGAGACATATGAGAGAAAGACAGTCAGATACAAGGAACTGGTAGGTGAGTGACAGAGGCTAGTGTGGCACACACAATATCTGCCAAATAAGGTGGGCTATAGAGGCTGTGCAGGGCAATCACTCTACAAGGCCATAAAGATCCCTGGTATGACAGGACAGCTCAGCAGGAAAGCCATCAGGAATATCACAGATTCTGTAGAGAGAGCCTCAAGATGTACAGTAGATTAAGAAAGTGAGATCCATGGACAACATGGGCTGTTGAGGCCCAATCAACCCAAGCTGGGTCACATGGTGTAGAGTTTATAATTGTCAAAAGACCCAAACCACCCTATGACCCCAGCTATAATGACGTATAATGTAACTAAGATGGGTAAGATAACAAATTTGGATTTATTTTCAGATTTTATCTCCAGTCAGCCTAAAAATCATATTTGTATTACTTCTCATAGTTCAATACATGTTAAAAACACAACAGTGATTTTACCAATACAGGGATAAATTGCACACACATGACAAACTGATGAGCTACACCAAGTGTTGCTGGGACTTATGTATCCTTGGCGCATGTTTTGTTGAAACTGTCATATTTTAATTTGGTCAAATGAAGTGATGTATCAAAATGGTACATTTGCAGCAGCATTTCAAAAATATGTAGAATACATTGCTTAGAGCATTAATCAATCCATTTTAGGATGGGACATTCATGAACCCACCTACATTACATATCACTGGGCACGACATGACATGAATAATATGCTCATCGCCAGAATCATGTCTTTGTATTATGTTACAACCAGGTTAGGTTTAATGTTTGCTTAATTAATCCTTTTATATTTTAAATATAATTGTGTATATTATGTTATAAATTCTGTTTTTGGTTTGTTTTTATCTTTATTGTATTTATGTTTATATTGTAATTTTCAGTTATGTTGTATTTAGCATTTTCATTTTTGTATTATGTTAAGTTTGAAGATTTTAGCTTTCTGTGGTATCTGCCTTGACTCCACCATGTTGAACCAAAAGTTGCAGGGCTACTGGATTATGCAGCTGGGGGGACTGCACCCAGAAATACTGTACAAATGGGGGAACTGCTTGTTATGTATAGGTGTGCATTTGTGTTGAAGTTTTAATTCTGAATTATTAATTTTCATTTTTGCATGCATTTTTGTTATATTTGTAATTATGTACTGTGTCTATAAATGCTCTCAAATTCTGTGTGCTAAGTTGGTGGAGCCTCGGGAGGCAGGGCCACTCTGACATTACTGCTACTGGATCACTATACAGTAAAGGACTGGGAACAGAACTGATACATTTTTTAAGATATTTTGACTTTAAAATTCTCATTTCTATTACTCTGCCTTTTTGAGTTGGGGCTAAGCTGCCAGGGGCAAGGCCTGTTCTGGAAGTTCAGACCTGTAAAGAAGGCAGGTCTGGCATAACAATTGCCTGCCCCATTTCTGAAAAGCAGGATCACTTTGTTAAGGAAAGATGTGGTTAAAACTGTATTTTGTATTACATATACCCAAAATTTCCTTAAATCAACAATACCTCATAAATATTCCAAATCAAATCTCATCAATACATTGTTCCCATTTGAGTATAGTTGTCTTGATTTTCAGCTTGATGTTTTTATTCATGCTGCTCACCACGACTCTGAATTGGGTATTAGTACAAAGGGCTGGGATTAGTCAAAATACATTGGTACTGTATACATTGTTCCAAATTTTGTCTAGAATTGGTTGCTTATCCTTTACTAACTATAAATCACAAAAAACATTTTTCCATATACAGGGTGGTCCAGATCTAATTATGCAATTATGAAAAGGCAAACACATTGCACCCGCTGTTCTACTGACAACTGTATCCCCGCCATTTTGGAATGCTGCCATCTATTGGCAACAAAAATATTTTTTTGTGAATTCTCTCTGTAATAAACTTAATAAGTTAACGTGTAATGAAAATTGCATAATTAGATCTGGACCACCCTATAGAGCATACATACACACCCATTCTCTTTCACAATGAAAAGATTCAGAGTTACAAGTTTCGACTTTTTGGGAAACTGGAATATTAACAGAAAATATACAAGGACCCAAACAGAATATGCAGACACCACACCGGATATGCCTGGACCAGATCCATGTGCCTAGAAGCTGCCTAAACACTCCACTACTGTGCTGTCCTGTTTGCACTACAGTGTTAAAATAAAATAAAATAAAGGCTGCATTGTTTTCCTATTCTTCACTTATGGTCAAAGTGCTCAACTGACAGCTCTGTACTCTGTATTCAAGCCGAATCCAACAGTATGCTTGCCAGCAAACATTCCGATATTGTGGAGTGTGTACAATGTAACAATATTGCAAGCAATCTTCAACTACACTTCAGGGAAACCATCTTAGGAGTTTTACTTCAGTACTTTGGGGCGTGACAGTTGTGTTTGGATACTTGCCATTAAGCTGTGTTTGCTTATTGAGTGTAAGATGCTGGCATGCATCTTGTCTCCACTCCTAATTGTACTTTTATAAACAAGATATTAAGGTGAATCGAAGACTTTAAGAGTATTCAGCTGGGGCACCTGAGAGTTGTACTGTGTCTCTATTGTAAGCAGATGAGGTTATTCCCTTCTTGGCTCTTCTTCTTGTATGGTTCACAGTTGAGCATAATGTGGCCACAATGAATAAAAGCACCTCCATATCAGAAGTCATAATGGACAAAAGTGTCTTGTACTCTGCAGAGTAAGGAGGAACACCTGCTTCACATGGAGGTGTTCAAGCCCCACAGTTCACAAGTAAAGAAGAAGGTGCTTGTGAGATTGACCAATTAATAAGTGCAACCACAGCAGCAGTTTTGTAAATGGTATACTGGACTCTGCAGGTAAAATGGAATTTAAGAGCTTGGAATAAGATTCTGATTAACTAGTCAATATAAATACCCATCCTCATCCTTGGTCATAATTGAGAAATACTGACAGAGAGAATGACAGCACAAATATAAGCAGCCAAAGAAAGACTTTTAATATTTCTAAATCTTTCCTTTAAAGTGAATGCAGGTTCACCATTCAGGAGCAGAATCACTTCTTCACCAGATCATAAGAAGCCAGATAAGGGGATTTTGGCAGCAAGTTTAGATATCATTTTGGTTTCTCCCAAATGACATGTATCTGACTCAGCACACTCAGAAAAAAAACTCGAGGGCAAACACAGAACATCACTTTCTGCTAGAAAGTGGGCTCTTAAGAATTCCCCATAAAGAGGCACAGGGTGGCCTGGTCTCTCCAACATTGTGTGTTGTCACTGTAATACTAAGCTGGAGGAAAGGATGGAGACTGAAGGAAGGGAAGTAAAAGCAATGGAGGCTATATGTAAAAAGAACACTTAAGAGTTAAGTACAATGCCATAAACTTGCGTAATCAAAAAACATGAGACACATTGTAAGTATTTTACATGATTGCTGTGATTAATGTTGGGTCTTTCAGCACAGTTCTGCTGTTTGGTATTTTACAGTTTATATTTTAATGATCCCAAGAAATGAAGGAGAAGCTGCACTATCCAAAGTAGAAATGTAGACTCTGCAAATAGATGGATAATTGAATTGATATGAGATGGTGCATGACAGATATAAGGAAAAGCATATTGTATAAAATTATAATAATTCTACAATATACTGTTAATATTTATGGACGTCCAAAATAATTGATTTTATTCATTGGGAATGTGCTAAAGCAACCCGGGACCCTGTACTGGAGTGAATGAGATTTGAAATAAATAACTGAAATGGATGGTGTCTTGATTTTAGAGTTTTTGTGTATTCTCAATTATATTCTTATGCTCATATGTGTATTTTAATATTTTTGTATCATTATATTTGTTTTACTACATTGTCATTTTGTTTGTAGTTTCTGATTGCAGATGCTGTTATTTTGTAAACTTTTTTAAAAGATTATTGTCAGTAATGACCTTCTGTCATGTAGCATCATTGCTCAGACAGTATTTAAAATTTTGGCACCCAGTTCTCGTCATCCAAGTTTAGCTAGATTAATGTTACCCATCCCTTCATTTTTAACCCATTTTTCTATGACACCTCAGCTTATCCCAGCACCTTTAGGCACAAATTAGTAACCAGCCTTGAACTGGACTCCATTTCGTTGCAGAGTACGCTAATGCACTTGCCTACAGTTATTCATACAGGCACAGTCAGCCAAATAATACATGTATTTGGGCTGTGGAAGGAAACCAAAACCAAAAATGAAAAAAAATGGAATGGTCTTTTACCAATCCTTGATGAGGCACCAGTCCCTTCATGGACACACTTCTAAACTTCATACAGTAACTGTGACAAATATGCTACTATGGACCTCTGAGTATCTGAAGGAAGCTGGACTATCTTCTGAAAACACATTTGATAAAATGAATAGCATTATATAAGACTTTGGTCAAATGAATGTTCTAATTAACTGAAGGTACAAATATTATTTTATTAACAGCAATAAAGTTCTTTTTGCTGCAGTCATATGGATACAATGAACTTTGGCTGTGTTGTGTTTGCACCCCCAAAAACATACAGTGTAAATAACAACTCTCTGTTGGTCCAGTGTGAGTACGAACGTATCCTGTGATGGACTGCCCAGTGCTGCTAGAACCGAAGTGGCTTAAAAGGATTTGGCAATGTATGTATGTATGGATGTATATTATTTATTCTTGTAATACTGCATGGTAAGTTATGGTATTATCATTCAGTAATTTAGAAGCCAATTTATTCCAATGGAACACTTAGAACAAGGAAGGAAACAGCCTTGCAAATGGTACCAGTCCCTTGGGGGGCCTACTCAAACACATTGCCTAAAGATAAAACCAGAGTACCTGGAGGATAACCCACAAAATCTACACAGACAACAACTAGGCACAAGATCCATGAAGCAGCAGTGGTAGCCATTATTCTACCATTCCACATCTATGGTAATGTTAAATTAAAGTCAAATTCATCTCATCTGTAAATGGGTTACAGTGTGTCCTGAAAATGAATTCAGATACAAATAATGCATGATGAAAGCCCTAAAAATAAAAAATATATATACAAATGAGTATATCACTGTTCTAAAAGTAGTAGTTCTTATGCATTGATTGATTTTTTTATTTGCACCAAAAGACTAAATGTCACAGCAGGATGAGAGCTAATCAATATGAGCTCTCCCTAATTACAGTGCATAATCAGCTTGCAGCATCATTCTAGTGTCCTTTAATGATGGGACAGCACTACAGTAATGGCTGCTCAGAACACGACAACCGCAGTAAGCAAAGGCCAAAACATCTGAATCAATCACAGTTAGAATGGAGCCACAGCAAAGCAGAGAATAGAGGTAACCTAGAATTAGTAAAACTTGCGAAATAACATCTTCCAGGGCCCTTCCGCTAATACAGAACTTCTTTGCTATGGGTTTTCATGCAGACATCCAGGGTGGTCTAAATATGCCTGTATTGAGGTGACACAGCTCTTTGTTATTTGGCACACCCTACAGGATCAGTGTTCTGTACTGGATTTTCTGGTTTCCATGTAAATTCATGCACAAACTCCTGAATTTCTTAAATCTTCTCTTTGTCTTTCAGATAACTTTAGATCAGATTTTAAAAATCTCATTCTTTCTTAAAAGGCTATGAAAGGTTCAGCTCTCTTTCTCTTGGCTGAATTTATTAATGATTATAGGCAAGATGGACTTGCTGATCTTATAATTCCAAAAATAAACAAAATCGACAAAGGCGGCAGGTGCTCTAAACTTGGATAATACCAGTAGATCACTCTGAACAGACTCAGAATTTAAAATGACGGCTGAAGAACAACTATTTTAACCTTGCCTATGAATAATTGAGCTGAAATAATGCTACTACCATGTTGCATTCAATTATATTGATCCATTTTTCAGCTCTGCTTAATACAAGTTGGAGGTGATTGGGAGCCAAAACCTATTTCAGCACATGGTGAGAACAAGCCATGGGAAGTCTAGCAGGGTACTGCTGGGCCCACTAATACACATACCTGAACTGACTCATGCAGGACAAATTCAGACCTTAGCCTTAAATTCAGACACCACTCCATTACTTGTCAATACAATTTCTCCTAAATATAAGACATAGGACTACAAAAGACAGCAGTACTAGTCTCATTACAATCCAAATCCAGAGTTGGACAGGCTCAGTCATTTCATGCACTACTTTTACAGTAATGCACATGTCTTGGTTAACCGCCCAGGTAGGAGTTTGTACCTTGCTGTCAATCTGCTCAGCCATCTGTATTTGAAACCTTAAGGACTTCCATTTTTCTTTAGCATGGAGATGTTTGATTTTCCTTTTCTCTGCTGCTACTTCAGTGTAAAGATTTGCTGTGCTTTGTAATTCTGCTCCAGTTGTCTGTTAAACATACTGAGCCAAGTCAATGTGAACAGTGTTGCATAAAAGAATACAATTAATTGTTTTTATGGATAATTTTTGAGTTTATACTCAACAGAACATTTATAAAAGGTGTTAAATGGCCCATACCATGTGATATCCATCCAGTTTCTTTCTTCCAGGTGTCTATTTTAGAGTTACTAAAATCTTGCCAAATTCCCAGCAACAGGAGAGTAGCCAAGAGTTAATTTTAGGGTGGATGAGAAAATTCATAAATCATAATTAATGTGATTTTGAACATATTATTAATAAACATATTGGGTACACCCTTCATGGTAAGCAAGTATTTATAGCAGTGTGGATGCAGAGACAGTATTTAAAATTTGTAATTTAATTATTTTAGCTTCCTTTTTTCATTATATACAGTGTATTCAGAAAGCATCTTTTCATTTTGTCATTATGGGTTATTGAATGTAGATTGCTAGGCAAAAATGATATATTTATTGATTTAAAATTGAATCTACAACACAATAAAGCGTACAGAAAGTGGAAGAGTCTGAATACATTTTGAATCCACTGTATGTCTGAAAGTCCTTTACTTTGTTTAAGTGAAAAATAACCTAAAATGTTAGGAGTAGCTTTCATCAGAGTTATGGTACCAAAGTTTTGCTCTTGACAGATTTCCATTTTCATTACTCCTTTTCTTTCTGCATTCCTTGTTCTGCTTTCCTGATATAGAACAACTACCTATATATGCTTTTTTTGTTTTTTTACAGTTTTGCCGGAATTGCAAAGAAAAAAATTCATGACATTTTTACATTTGTGAAAATGAAAATCCATTATAAATTTCCGTGCTTCAACTACTCCTGAATTGCAAATAGTGTAAACTTTATAATTCTGATTAGAGGGCTTCTTAATCAGCGTATAGTCAATAAAACGGTCTTAAACAGGATTAATGTGATGAGTTTATTTGATATTCATCAACAAAGGAAAGTGACTAAACATTGTGTAGCAATTATTACATCATTTTAATGTATGTACTATATACATTAATAACAACATTTATTTATATAGCACATTTTCATACAAACAGTATAGCTCAAAGTACTTTATAAGATGAAATTAAAAGTTAATATAAAACATAAGCAAACAAGATTAGATAATAATATTGTACAGTTGCCAGGAAGAAACAAACACAGGTTGGAGAAAAAAAAAACAAAATCTGCAGGGGTTCCAAGGCCAAAAGACTGTCCAGTCCCCATTGGCAATTCTAACTAGCATAGATGATCTAAATCAGTCCTCATGGTTTTCAAGATCCACATGGAAGAATTTGATGATGATGGTCATGTTGATATCAGGGTCACTCGCCATTCAATCTACAACTGCAGGAGGCAGCACAGTGCCTTCATCAGGTGGTGGTGGTGGCGCAGATCGCCACTGCAGAAGAACCAGAAAAGACAGCAGAGAATAGCACAGATTAGTATGGAATTGCAGAACCCACTGGAAAATGATAATTCAGAAAGACTAATAGGGTTACAGACTAATAAGGTTACAACTAAAAGGTAGCTTTCAAAAAGCCATTTTAAAATAATTGGTTTTTAGCAGTTTTTTTAAATTGTTCTACAGTATTATCCTGCTGAATTTCTATTGGTAAAGCATTCCAAATTTTAGTTGAATAATATCAAAAGGACACATTACCACTTCTTTTCAGTTTGGCTCTTGGAATTATAAGCATACATTCATTTGAAGATCTTGGACTTGGAGTGTAAGGGGACAGACATTCCAAAACATAGGACAGGGTGTGATTATTAAAGGCTTTGTAAACTATTAGTGGTATTTTAAAGTCAATTCTAAATGACACAGGTAACATAACGATGCTAAAACTGATGAAACGTGCGCAGATTTTCTTTCTCTTGTCAAGATTCTTGCTGCTGCATTCTGTACTAACTGTAGCAGATTGATGTCTTTCTTAGGTAGTCCTGTAAGGAGTGCATTACAGTAATCTAGTCGACTGAAAACAAAAGTGTGAACTAATTTTTCAGCATCTTGTAAAGTTATAAGAGGTCTAACTTTTGCTGTATTCCTTAAGTGAAGAAATGCAGACCTAGTAATCTGATTAATATGCAATTTAAAATTGAGGTCAGAGTCAATAGTTACCTTAAATTTCTTTACCTTTAACTTGACTTTTAAGCATAAGGGATCAAATTTATTTCTGATACCTTCACTATATTTATTTTTGCCAATAACTAATATTTTTGTTTTCTCCTTATTTAGTTTGAGAACATTACTGCTCAATGATTGCTCAAGCGCGTGCAGAAGGAACTCCGAGTCCAGCTCAGGGCGGCGAAAGAGCATCACAGGAGAAAGCTGGAGCAGAAGTTGCAGAACAACAGCATGAAGGAAGTGTAGGATGGGATGAAGATTATAACTGGCTGCAGCTCGAAGCGGGGTGCCGCCATCGAGACAGACGTGGAGAGAGCAAACCAAATGAACAACTTCTTTAATAGGTTTGATCACCCTAACCCACTCTCACCTCGGAGTACTGCATCCTCCAACCATCCTTCTGCTGATACCAGCATAGGTGAGACATCCCCACCCACAATTACAGCAGCCCATGTGAGCAGAGAGCTGAAAAGACTTCGTGCCAGCAAAGCAGCGGGTCCAGATGGTGTATCACCACGACTGCTGAAGGCATGTGCGTTGGAACTGGGGAGTCCTCTACAGCGCATCTTCAACCTGAGCCTGGAACAGGGGAGAGTCCCAAGGCTTCGGAAAACATCTTCTATCACCCCTGTCCCAAAGGTATCACGTCCTAGTGAGCTGAATGACTTCCGGCCTGTTGCTCTGACGTCACATCTGATGAAGACCATGGAGCGGCTGCTGCTTCACCACCTGAGGCCACAGGTCCGCCACGCCCTCGACCCTCTGCAGTTCGCATACCAGGAGAAGGTGGGAGCGGAGGATGCCATCATCTATATGCTACACCGATCCCTCTCCCACCTGGACAGAGCCAGTGGTGCTGTAAGAATTATGTTTTTGGACTTCTCTTGCGCCTTCAACACAATCCAACCTCTGCTCCTTAGAGACAAGCTGACTGAGATGAGAGTAGACTCACACCTGGTGGCATGGATTGTAGACTATCTTACAGACAGACCTCAATATGTGCGTCTTGGGAACTGCAGGTCTGACATTGTGTTCAGCAATACAGGGGCGCCGCAGGGGACTGTACTTTCACCGGTCCTGTTCAATCTATATACATCAGACTTCCAATATGACTCGGAGTCCTGCCACGTGCAAAGGTTCGCTGATGACACTGCTATCGTGGGCTGCATCAGGAATAGGCAGGAGGAGGAGTACAGGAAGTTAATCAAAGACTTTGTTAAATGGTGCAACTCAAACCACTTACACTTTAACACCAGCAAGACCAAGGAGCTGGTGGTGGATTTTAGGAGGTCCAGGCCCCTCATGGACCCAGTGATCATCAGAGGTGACTGTGTGCAGAGGGTGCAGACCTACAAATATCTGGGAGTACAGCTGGATGACAAATTGGACTGGACTGCCAATACTGATGCTCTATGTAAGAAAGGTCAGAGCAGACTATACTTTCTGAGAAGGTTGGCATCCTTCAACATCTGCAGTAAAATGCTGCAGATGTTCTACCAGACGGTTGTGGTGAGTGCCCTCTTCTACGCGGTGGTGTGCTGGGGTGGCAGCATAAAGATGAAAGACGCCTCACGCCTGGACAAACTTGTTAAGAAGGCAGGCTGTATTGTAGGAGTAAAGTTGGACAGTTTAACATCTGTGGCAGAGCGACGGGCATTAAGCAAACTCCTGTCAATCATGAAGAATCCACTGCATCCACTGAACAGTGTCATCTCAAGGCAGAGGAGTAGCTTCAGTGACAGACTTTTGTCACTGTCCTGCTCCACTGACAGACTGAGGAGATCGTTCCTCCCCCACACTATACGACTCTTCAGTTCCACCCGGAGGAGTAAATGCTAACATTAATTTTATTTTTTTTTCATTTTTTCATTTTTATTACTATTTAATTTAATATTGTTTCTTTGTATCAGTATACTGCTGCTGGATTATGTGAATTTCCCCTTGGGATTAATAAAGTATCTATCTATCTATCTATCTATCTATCTATCTATCTATCTATCTATCTATCTATCTATCTATCTATCTATCTATATATCTATCTATCTATCTATCTATCTATCTACCCATCCATCCAGAAATACCTTGGATCAGAGAGTCAAGAGCATTAGGGTCATCAGGAGCTATTGATAAATACAGCTATGGGTCATCTGGCTGTGGCATCTTTTAGAGGTAAAAGATTCTTGTATATTTTTTATGCATGATATAGTTCCATCTTTAAACAAAAAGTTGGAACTGTCACGTTTATTTCAGGGGGATACAAACCCATAATCCCTTCTCCCTGGCTGTGCCAATGAGTAGTAGTGCCAGCGCATAGAAGTTATAGTGCTTGATGGGATGGTAACCCATCATAAGACACACTCAAATAGGTCCACATTTGTCATATCAGAATAACAGAGATGCTGATTGGCATTAGTAATTTCATTCTGGATTTCATATGTTTAAATCTCAAGTAATCTGAAGTGAACAAGGAGGATGAAATGGGAAAAATGTACAGGGGTTCCAAGCATGGTGAAATGACACCACTCAGTGCTGCAGCACTGCATATACTAAAGGGACACTAAAGAAAAGTAAAGCACAAACCAGGTGCAAGAGTGATGTAGTTCGCCTCACAGTTCCCGAGTCCTGGCTTTGAATCCCTGCCTGACTCAAGTCTGTAGAGATGCATGTTCTCCCCTTGTCTGGAGTTTACTCCAGGTATTCTAATGTTCCTCTCACCTCCTTTTGTTAATCTGGCTTCTCTGTGTGAGTGAATGTGAAACTTTACAGAAGAACTGTGCTAAGGTTGCTCATACCTTGTTCTTCTGGGTTAGGCTCAGGCTTCTCACAGCCTTGTGTTTAGATCAGTGAAGTAAAGTCGCTTGACAAGAAGTTTCAGTTATTAAATTAATATCATGCTTTCAAAAGAGGCTGTAATTTAGAAGGTGTAAAATGACTCAATATGTCTAGCACACTAGGTGTAGTAATTCAATTGTAATATAATGACTCCTAAATATCTGCACCTTTTCAATTTTATTCTGATCGAACCCAGTGATAAATCTAAACGGAACAGTGATATCACTGTTAACTGTCATTAGGCTGCAGAATGCTTGTAATACAACTGGGTTTTTGTATCAAGATATCATCTTGGCTTTATTCTTGAGTCAGCCTATCAGGTTCGTCAAAACTTTATTGCCATTGTGTAACCTGATCTATTATTCAGTTGCTGTACAAAGAACTCCTTTATCACTTTCATGTCACTTCAACAAAGAAACCCCTGAGAGAATGAGGCAGGTAGAGATATTAATAAATCAATCACTATTTCATATAGCACCTCTCAGAGCGTGCATTATTTCAAAATGCTTCAGAAGAAAATTAAATTGAATTGATGAAATTAAATAGGCAAATAAATTTACCTCTTATTAAAAGCAAACTTTCAAGCCACTTTATTGCACTGATAAAACAAAACAGACATAGAAAGTTCACTGCACTAGCCAGTGTCACCTTTTTTTATGAATCTTCTTTATTGATTACAGTGCATTGTTGCAGAGGTTTATAACCAATTGCTCTAGGACTGGGCACATAGCAGAAGCCACTGCTGGACAAGATGCCAGTTCATTACAGCACACAATCACACAGAACAACACTCACTCTTATTGAGATGAAATGGAGGTACTCATTTTCTTAACCTACACACCTATGGAATGTGGGAGGAAACCAGAATACCTGAAATAAACTTACAAGTATACAGTGAGAACATGCAGTCTGGAGACCATGACCAGACTAGTAATTTAATCCAGGCCTCTGGAGTTTGGAGGTAGCAGTGCTGTCACTGTCCTAGTAAGTGATGCTTTGCTACTAAGGTTTAGAGAAAGTGAAAATATCTTTTTAAAAAAAAGTGTAAGGACATTGAATGAGTTTTCAAATGCAGGACAGCTTTGGAATATTGAAAAGTGTGTCGGATATCTCACATGCTTACATGGGTAAGCAGTACATGTCTAAGTAACTGTGCAGCATCTGATGGTAGAGGAGGAGCAGAATGTCAATGTCAATGTCAAATTTATTTATATAGCACATTTAAAACAACATAGGAATGCTGTGACTAAAGAGCTTTACAATAACAGAATAAAAGAAAAACATAAATTAACATGAATAACATAAACAGAAATAAAATAAATGAACATAAATAAAATAAATAGTAAACAGAAGTAATGTTACATAATCACAATGAGGAAACCATCAGTATTACTGAATTAATGAAATGCAAGTGAATAGAAATGAGTCTTTAATCTCGTTTTAAACAGTTCAATTGTAGACGACTCCTTTATGTGATGAGGTAAAGAGTTCCACAGGCGAGGAGCAGCAACTGTAAAAGCCCAGTCCCCCTTAGTTTTGCACTTGGTACGAGGGACAACAAGAGACAACTGACCACAAGATCTAAGCACTCTGGATCGCTGGTGTAAAACACACAATTCAGATAATTAGACAGGAGCAAGCCCATGTAAAGATTTAAAAACTAGCAACAAGATTTTAAAATCAATTCGAAAACTGACAGGCAGCCAGTGTAAAGAAGCTAAAATTGGAGAAACAGAATCAGACTTTCTTGCCCCAACCAGAAAGCGAGAGGCAGCATTCTGGACCAACTGTAACCTGTGTATCAGGGATTTGCTAATCCCAGAATACAGTGAGTTGCAGTAATCAAGGCAAGAAAAGATAAAAGCATGAGTAGTTTTCTCAAGATCCCTAGAAGATAAAAAAGGCTTGATCTTACCTAAAATACTAAGCTGGAAAAAGCAACTCTTGACTACAGAATTAATCTGTTTCTCAAAAGAGAGGTTACTGCCAAAAATAACACCAAGATTGCGGACTTGAGGTTTACAAAAGACAGAAAGAGCCGAGAAGTCCAAGGCCAATTTGGGCTTTAGCTGATGGACCCACTATAAGCACCTCCGTTTTATTTTGATTCAGATCAAGAAATTTATTAGAAAGAAAATTATTAGCCATCCAGGATCTTAGTTTAAAAAAACAGTTGTGCAGTTGATTCATTGCAGAGTTGCAGATGGGAATATAAACCTGTGTATTATCAGCATAGCAGAGAAAAGAAATGTTAAATTTATTAAAAATAACTCCAATAGGGTGAAGGTATATAAAGAACAAAATAAGACCCAAAATGGATCCCTGAGGAACACCAACTTTAAGAGAAGCAGTAGACGAAAAAAAGGAATTTAAAGTCACTGAAAAGTGTCTACCAGTTAGATATGAAAGAATACAGAGATGATTTCAAAATGACCTGTGACCTAGCACAGCAGGCCAGTTGAAAGCCTCTGTGTTTATAGAGTTATATGACAATAGTCTGACTGCATCATGCTGCACATGCTGGGAGTTGTTGTGATTTGTACCTTTATTCATTTTATATGTGATTTCCTAGATGGATTTACATACTTTATACATTGATCTAGCGGTTTTAGAGCTCAAGGATTAAGATTTTCTCATTAGTTTTAGTGTTTAGTGCCAGTAGAGAAAGTTGAAGATTTTTATTCCTCAATGCTAAACTTCTTTCCTTTGGTACCACTGTTTGGGAGTTTTTGCTATCTCTCATAGTCCTACCAGTTTTCCCTTAATTCCGCAGAATGAACGCCACTTGTGATGTCACCAGAGCAATGGTTTAAACATTGCACCAAACATCTCCATAGTGTCCAGGTTTTATGGAGAGAACTTACGCAGAAATCTTTTGGAAACTTTAGTGAATTTTGACTTCCCAGTTTTCTGATCTCCTGTCTACGATTCTGACTACTTTGATTAGATTTCCAGTTTGAACGATAGGATTGATTTTCAGTTCCAACTCTAGCTTGCCTTTTGACTGTGCTTATCTCCCGGCCCTCTACATTAACAATATTACTGTTTCACTTTGAATCAGTATAGAAGTCACATAAGGTTTCTGGCTGAAATGCCATTGTACTGTAGTATGTTCATATAATTTAAGAATTTCAAATATAAACAGCATAGCTAGATGAGTTTCACCAAAAGTTAAAAGTATGCAGTGAATTTACACCAGTTTCCATAATATCAACTGGTCCCAATTTAAAAAAAAAATGAGTCAAGCCTTTTATAAGCACATCTTTTTTGCAATGACAAAGCGTCTAGATTATTATCACACATTCACATTGCAGGCTTTATTTACCATTTCGAGTCAGTTTACAAACATGATTTAACCTGGTTTTGCATGACAATACAGTGTTTGAAATAAGCACATTACACATAATAATAAGAAGAATAAGAATAATGGACTGTCACTCAAGCATTAATACACAGTTTTAATACTCCGATTCCATCTAATGTTATGTTTTCTACCACTTCTCCCTTTTGTGTCTCATGTCGGGCTGACCACAAAGATGCTGTCATTCATAAAATCGACCTCATTGTTGTATGACCGACTACATCAAACCCTGCTACAAACACGAAGAACAATAACATCACCACCAGCATAACTAATAAATGGGTCTATCTACCAAACAATGAAAAATAAAAGATAAATTGGCTTGAAATAGAAGTGCACCTCAATCAGATCGCAAAACTTGCCAAGCTTTCCATCACAGAATCATAAGCACCAGCGCTGCTGGCGATTTTGTGACAGGCAGTGAAAACATTAAAAACATTTGTCACTCTGTGGCACCGATCAACAAGGCCTCACATGTTTGTTGACACAGAGCAATGGTTAATCCCTTTGATAACGGTTTATGAATAGGTTAAATTACCTAGCTAACAGGCTGGCTAATGGTATCCGAAACATTACGTGAGCAAGGCTGATAAGGATTAAGATGATGAGGCATTGTTCTTTTGGAATTCCTCAAGATGCCTACACAGTTGCTGATGTGATGAAAATTTCCCCTTTGCATTGTTTCCCTTTTTTCTGATATAGAATGACATCAAACCAAATGTTCTTCAGCCAATAAGTAAGCTGTCATGCTTCCTAGTAGTGACAAGTGTCACCATGATAACCCATTATATTAAAAAATGTTCCTCTGTATGCCAAATCTTTACAAAAAAAAACAACTTTTAGCAAATATAAACAAATCTCTATTATGACAAGCTTAAGTTTTTAAAACACTGTTTAAAAACAGGTCCTTTGAATATTGCTGCACAAACCATTCCCTTCATTTAATACCTCAGCCATGTGACTTCTAATCCTAACATGTCATCCAATGTGAATGACTGGAGTGGTTTACTTTTCTGAATTATCCCTAAAAAGTGCAATTGTATTATTAGAAAGGGCACATACTTAGCTAGCTTTTTGTCCGAGCAGGTAGTTGTCATAGAAAACATTGGTTAGCTCACTGAGTTCATTTGAACTATACTTTCTTTTTCTTTCCCTTTCTGTCCTGAGGTTTTGAAATAAAGATTTTCAAACTACACGATTAATCCAAAATTATGGTATGCTGCAAATATGTTTCATTTCAAATGTGTCAATCAATTGTCTCCTCAGCTATTCCAGTGGTGTTGGCTATTAAAAATGCCCATTACCACATTACACAGAGCGGTCTCAGGCTCAGGACCAAATAACTTTATAAACAAAATCACTTTCAAAAAGACTTTTTTTTTTTTACATTTTTTTTTATTAAAAAGATACAATCAATTCACCTTGCTCATTTGACAGAACACCACTAGTTTGAGATAAACCATATTAAACAAAAAAATAAAAAAAGAAACACTCATTAAAATGCTTTACACAACTTTTACAGTCCTGAGTTAAACATATTCTGCTGCTTGGAGTTTTATATTAATTCATCTTGCATTATGAACCTTATGATATGTCCTTATAATATCTGTGAAAACAAAGGCAATGTCATCCCTCTCATTGATTCTTACAGTCTGTCTGAAATCACTGACACATGGAACTCTACCTGGGCTCTGAAAGTCTTGAGTTTTAAATGAATCATCCAAACACTTGCAATGCAGTGTAAAAGTAAAAAAAAAAAATGTGCTACTTGTGCTACAGAGTAATTGATCCACCTTGCTAATGAATGCAAAAAAATGAAACAAAAAAGCCCATAAAGTTCAGCATTGCCAGTCAGTTAAATTAATACAGCATGTACACAAACAAATGTAAAAATAAATTAAAAATTTAAAAGATAATGGGGCATGCATACCCTGCGGTGGGCTGGCGCCCTGCCCAGGGTTTGTTTCCTGCCTTGCACCCTGTGTTGACTGGGATTGGCTCCAGCAGACCCCCATGACCCTTTAGTTAGGATATAGAGTAGCAGGTTGGATAATGGATGGATGGATGGTTGGATGGGGCATGCATACCATATATTTTCATTTCAAAACAGTCTCTACCTAAAACCCAGAAAAATACAAACAGGACAAATTCTGAAAAAAAATTGTTAAATGGTAACATTTTTAAAAAATTAAAAAATAAAAACAAAAACACAATAACATTTGCAAAAAATACGGTGTGTCAGCCTCTGGAAATAGTTGTTTCCTTAAGAGGATGGGTCATCTAACATTTACATTGAATAAAAGGTACAATTCATTTCAATAGGAATCTTTTAAATTTTACTTATTTTCTTACAAATGCTAGTACTCTCTGTTTTTGTCAGCTTCTTAGTTCTCCTTGAGATGTGATGCATTTTTACCCTCAGAATTTTGATTGCATTGATCTACGTATATTATATCGAATAGCAGGGAAGGAGAATTCCTCCTGTTATTTTCAGCTTGCACATATTCTTATAGCAAAGAGTGAGGGTGAAGGTTCCCATTTAAACTTTCTATTGCCCTGATGGGGTGGGGATTACAGGTCAACTTTAGGTCCTGCGTGGATTTAGCGATATTTTTACCCCTAGAAAAAAAACAAAAAATGTTATTATATTTTTCCAAACCAAAACACAGGAATCTAAAGTCTTTCGATTGTCTATATGGCCTTTCAAGTCACTTTATGGTCTTGAATGTTCTAAGCTCCAATATGATTTGTCTAAATATTAGTCACCTGGAGGACATTTAGCCCATGAGATTAAGTGACAGCAGACCAAAAACAGAAACTGATAGATAGATAGATAGATAGATAGATAGATGCACTATTATAGATAGATAGATAGATAGATAGATAGATAGATAGATAGATAGATAGATAGATAGATAGATAGATAGATAGATAGATAGATAGATATGTCTCCGGGGGAAAAAAGGCTTTTCACAGAAGCTCTTTAAATAAATAAATGCATACATACATAAACACACACTTTGGTATGAGCACACACTGGAATGCCTATAAAGCAAGAAAATTAAAAAGAAAGAAAGGTTTTGACTTGGCTGTCACAGTGAGGCATTATGCAGGTGTGTTGCTGTTGGTATAATGGACCCCCAATAGCATTTCTTGACACACTTCTGCTGAATAATTCATTGGCTGAAAGTCTTCAGTGTTAGTGTATCCAGAGAGAGGATTTGCTGCATTGCTCATAATGGCACTCGGTTTTGTTTTATTTCTCTCCGTCGACAAAACCTCCAGGGGGTCCACAGTCCATCCTCAAACAGAGCTTGCCTTTTTAATTAGCGTGTTAATTTGACGGGCCTCTCTTGAAGTGATGTTACTAGCCCAGAACACCAGAGCATAGAAAAATCACACTGGTCATCACAGAGTTATAGAAGTTGTGAAGGATGTCACTTCCCACATTAAAGGGATGCAGTCTACTTAAGGAAAAAGAACCTGCTCTTCCCTTTCTTCTTTAGTTTCTCTGTATTCCAAGACCAGTCAAAGCTGTCATTAACATGGACCCCGAAGAACTTGGAGTGGACCACCTCTACATCCACTCTTTGAATAGAGACTGAACACAGATGCTTTTTGGTGGTTTATTAAAGGTTTATTGAGCTACAAAACGTCTATGTTAAAACCAGTATTATATGGATTCTAAGCCTATTCTAATAACACAGGAAACAGCCTTTGCAATGGTGAAAGTCCATCACAGGCACCACTCATGCACACTCCTAAACTCAAATAAGTACCACTTTGGAATCACCAATTAACCTAACAGGCAAATCTTTGGGGGTATGGAAGGAACACACAGGAAGTCATAATGATGACAAACAGAATTTACACGGACCATTAATGAGCATGGGACTCACACATGAAGAGGCAGCAGCACTAACTACTGTGCCTGCCAATACTAACACATATATTTAAAGTAAATATTATTACTGTACTGTGGCACACGGTGATTACTTTTTTCCCCCAACATCTCAAAAAGAATGGCTCTGAATTCCAGCTTGGCCACTCTGTTAAGAATTGACATATTCTCCTATTGTCTGTCTGATTTTCTCCTGGTACTCTTTATTATTTTTTTTTTTCTCCCTATTCCAAAGACTTGCACGTTAAGGTAACTGGCTTCTTCTCAATGGCCCCAAAGGTATGGATGTGTGTGTGTAAAAGGGTGTGCTTTGAGCACCAGTCAGGACTGTTTTTTGCATTGTATTTGTCATATTTAGGATTAACCCTCATTCCATGCAACCATAAAATTGTATTAATGGTATTCAGCAAATAAATAGATGGATACTTTGTTAATTGTTCTTGATTTTATACATACAGTATTGGTTAAAGTAAAAACTATTTTTTCTGTTAAACTCAAATTAAAATTCAAAAGAAGACCACGGTTTCTTTGGTTTATAGACTATACATCCATCAATTTTGAGAATCCATCTATTACATTTCAGGGTCATGCAGTAGTACTGTAGAATCTATCTTAGCTATATTAGATGAAAGGCCGATGCCAGCCTTGGATGGTTTAATCATTTGTTGAATTTCCCATTAATTTTATGGACCTCGTTTTTCCATTATACGGTCACAGGATGTTAAAGTCTGCCAAGGCCGCTTTAGCCACAAGGTATGAACCAACCCTGAAAGGGACACTTGTCGAGTGCCGTACACACCATTATTCACTCATGATGGGCCACTTATAGTGACAAAATGAACACAAGTCGCACATCTTAGGGATACCAGGCACAGGAAGAACATATAAACTCCACACAATCAGATGGTTGGAATTTAACCCAGCTAAATACTGTGGCATCATGTTGACAACTATTATTATATATATATATTAGAATTTATATATATATATATTAGAATTTATATATATATATTATACACTTTTTTTCTTATTTATGGTTTATCCATATAAAACATGATGGACGGCAGATAGGGACTAGCATCTCAACTAGGAATGTGTATGAACTTATATCTGGCCGGGAGGCCACCAAACCGAATTGCCAAGAAGAGTGGTAGGCTATTCCCTGCCTCAGCCAGAATATTGGCAGATTCCATGTAGGAAATGGGCACACTGGCATCGCAGTAGGGATGGATTAAAGACTCTTACCTGGCCAAGAGACCACTGTAATGGAGTAATGGAGGGATGGGGCAAAAGACTTATCTGGACCACTGGTTCCCCCGACATACCAGGTGGAAGCATCCCTGGGGGTACAGTACCCGTATGGACACCTGCAGGGCTTGCTGGATGCTGTAGCTCCATAGAGAAGCCCTGTTGGATTCTGTGGGTGCCTCAGGAATTTGTGATTCATACTTTGTGGGGCTTCTGTCTGACCTGCTTCTTACAGGCAATGCTGCTAAGAAACCTGTTGCAGGCGTTTTTTTATCAAATAAATTTTTATTTGAACCCAAGACTTGTGTCTGTGGAGTTGTGATGGGGTGCTGCTATGCCACCTAATGGTCACAGTATATAATCTATACTTAGTTTTATATTTTTGTAATTATGTATACAGCATGATGTACATAGTATGTTGTACAGTACATATACTGTATATTTTTACACATGATTAAACTTGCAATTGGTGTTCAATTTCCATTTGCTAGAGATGCCAGCAATTTCACAGATACAAACTTTCACACTACAAACAATACATCATTGAAACATACCGATACAGAACTATTAGAAAAGTCTCAAGTCATACTACCAAATAAACAAAAATTATATTTTATCCTAGGATGAGATGTGTAGTTGGTAGATGTAAATTAACTCTGAAACAAATCTAGAAATAGTACAAGCACACCTCTCCAGTTGTGTGTGAGACATGTCTTCCATTATTTACAATGTAGCGCTGCTATATTCACATAGGTAAATGTTAACTATGTGGAAACTGGAAAGTTTCTATACTAAGTTTGTCAGTCCTGCTTATTTTCCATACACTGAATATATGGAAACGATATACAATGAACCCAGATTTTTAAAATTGTATTTATTTTGTGACATCTTGTAATTAAACTTAAAGATGTTAGTTGTCTGCTGCATATAAGTGGAGTACACATCTCTTAGACAATGTTCTGGGTTGCTTTATCTTTGTATAGATGGGCACACACAAGGAAGAGAGAGAATATAGACAGGAAAAAAGAGAAAGAAGAAAATGACCAGAGAGGAAAAGTCAAGAAGAAGAGGGGAAGGAACAAGTATATGGAGGTAGTAAAGTGAAAAATTGAACGACTGACAGCAAGAGCAGGAAAACAAGATTTTTATACATTGGAGGTGCCCAACCCAAACAGCAACACAGTGGGAGGTTAATTATTATTCAGCTTTACAGGGTTACAATAAAAAGTTACAAACTGTGTAGCTATAATTATAATATATATTATATTATATATATATAAAACACACATACACACACACATATAAACACACATTTATGGATAAATATTTATATTTGTAAGAGAGTGTGTGTCTTTGTCAGTGTATCCTGTAATTGACAGGTAGACCACCCGGCTTGCTTTCAGACGAATGCCCAATGCACTCAGGATTGGCTTCTGCTGCCCTGCCAGTTTGCACTCAGTGGGTGAGATCAGCAAATGCACTCCTACAAAAACAGATAGTGAAGATATGCATGCACGCAGTTACCTCGATGGTGACCAGACGTCCCTCTATTGCGTCCTAATTAATAATTGGAATATAACCAAATGTGCCAGCTAGTCATTTAATAAAGTAATGTTGTGCCGCACACATCGAACACCCGCTCTCCTTCAACACGGTTAACACTTCAAGGGGGGACATACTAATTTCCCCCGAACCCCCATAAGTGTAATTTGTAACAACGCGTACGAAACAGTTGGAATCCGCTTCGCTGTTATTGCGTAAGAGTCTTGTTTTGGAACTATGAAAATCTGGTCAGCCTGTTATATCACATATTAAACTATTACATTTCAAACAATACTTTAAACATGCTACTGCTTCGCATGTCGTATTACTGTATTTTCTTTCACTGGTTGAGTTTTACAGATCCGTCAAAAAACCAATGCCGCAGCACCAAACTAACAAAACAAACTACAGTTAATTGTAGCAGACTCTGCACAATACTAGAATTGGATGATTAGAGAATTATGAAGCATAGATTTAGTATAACAAATTTCATTTAAAACCCATCAAGAAAGAAAAGAAGTTTGGTGCAAAATGTTGTGTATTCACGAGTCATTGTAGCTTTGCGCACATTTAATTAACAAACATCACATTCTGTAAACAAAATCTATCGAGGCTTCCCATATCCCAACCCCCGTCAAAATAGCTAAAGCTGACTTTAAGAGAAGGCGTATCATGCTGTGTTTTCAGCTCGGTTAATCTGGCCTAAATTTTACATGGCTTGCCAACACGTCAACAGCGGCATTTCATAACGAGTAATGACAGTGTAATAAAGAAAATGACAATTGATAAGACATATTTTAGAACAACAGCATATTAATACAGAGACCGATGACGATCGACTCAGAAATGCTTAAAAACGGATTTTCAAAACAATCGGTTATTAAGACGTATAAACGCAAACGACAGGGTCTAAGATTTTGTAATTTTGCTAAATGTTTCGGAAAACCTAAAGAAAACAAGCTAATATATGCAGGGCAAAAGTTGTCACTGAACACACAAGTGCGCCCCACCTAAACAACTTTCTTAAGCCAGATTGTACATCATCTCAGTCAGTCAGCGAGTGGAGTTTTTATATAGCGCCCTTCTCTAGTGAGTATCCTCAAACGTCAAAACTAAACAAACAGCCTAAAGAATATACAATAATTTACTGTTTAAAAAAGATCGTAAATAAATCTGTCGCTGAATAAATTGACCCGAAGTCATACATTCCTCTAACATGCGCTCAGGTGTGCGGGTGCTCACGGTGCCGTAGTAGTGCTGTGACCTTTTCAGATATTCAATGCTCCGCACGAGGAGGCGATGCCGACAGCTTACTAAGGCGGCCACTCTGACGGCTTTTCTTCTTTCAAACTGCGCCGTGTTTATGTCGCTGGTTCACATGAAAGCGGGGCTCCGACTTAAGTTTCTTCAGTCCTCGTCTTTGCTCGTTTTACTCATCATAGAGTCAATGCAGGCAAGCACACATTGATCCAACACTAAATTGTATTTATTTTTTTAATAATATATAGCCTATATTGTTCGTATTTTTTACGTTCACCTTTAATCCGGAACACAATCAGATACATACAATACTAAACAATAAATGCACCCATTTTAATTCGTTATCATTTAAAGTAACTATTATATCATGTAGTGTGACAAGGTATATTTCACACACAAAACTACATGTGTTAAATGAACAGTTGAAATGCGTACTGTATATGTGAACGCTGAGATCACACATCTATTTCACCCTGCTGATTTTGCTTTGCCCATGGCACGGAAATTAGACCTTGAATGCCTGTTCGACACCCACTTCTCGGGTACCTTGATATCCATCCTATGTTTCTGTTGACGTCTCCGGTACCATTCCACAGTTCATATAACTGAATCATATTAAATAATATAAACAATTTTAAATCGCCTTAATATAAAATCGGAGCGACAAAAACTATAGTATCAGTACTGGACATGGGCACAGCAAGGCAAGAAACAGTTGTGGACCGGGCATTCTCACGCACACTCCCCACAAAGCCAATAAGAAATCTTTCAGAACTTGCGAGGGGCAACCGCACAATGGCCGGGCTCGGATTCGAACGCAGATTCTGAAGCACCAAACACCAGATCGTGAACGTACAAACTCAACGATACTCAAATAATAAACGCTCCGACCCAAACTCCACAGATCTAAACGGGAGTTTACAAATGTTATGTTGAATACTGTGTGGGAGCACACTGTACTATTAAATAATTCATTTAGCTGTCGCCTTCATCTAAGAGGACAATTCTAATGTTTCTCCAGGAACAACAGAAACCCGACGATATCAGATCGCCCTTCTTTCAAAGCAACTTACAAACACAAATTATTTAACGTATAATCAAATTTGTGTAATTCTAAAGTACGACGTTTATCCGCATTCATATATTGTTTTCCTAAACCAGTTTCGTACGGCTGTATAAACGAGTTTGATGTACAGAATAAGCAGTTCTGTTAATAATCCTTTAAGTACTTTGCATAATTATTAGGTGTTATTAAAAACGGAGATTGATGAATGGCTCTGAATATTTTAAACGAAAATGCTATGCTGCCCCAAAAGAGCTGTCAGATATTCTCTAGGAATATGAGGTCAGGAGAGAGAGGGAGGAGATGAACTGGGTCGAGAGAAAGCGCTACAGGTGCACTCCTTCAAATTTTTCGATCGCGCAGCTTCTTAAGGACTAGGCTGCCACCTTTAAAAAATGGTGTAAAATCCCTGCACAGTTTGAACATTTTGTATTCTCAGGGGCCTTAGCCTGAAAACTATTACTGTACTCACAGTCTCAACATTCCACGAGTCTGGATTTTAAAAAAAGTGGTACCCTTACATTTACTTTAAACTGCTTCAGTTTCGACAATGGGATGTGCACCGACATCCTCAGAATTCAGATATAAGCTGCACCATGCAGACGCGATACCCATATAAAAGTTACTATTCTTGGTGTGTATAATGAAATGGGAATGCGAAATTTCCCTTTTAAACACACTTCTGTATTTATGTTCAGTTCGTGACATCTCACAAACCTCGGAATGTGATCTCCACATTCCGCTCCGATTTTCGACTCTTTTCTCAGTATTCGCAAAGTAGAAGTCTACCGGATGAACTACTAGGACCACCTATTGTGAGATGCAGGTTACAAAGTCAAAGCCAGGTGTCCACAGCACAAGATGCTCCAAGGTGCTTAGCATGCAAGTCATATTGCAGGTCCGCCAGTAAACATTACCAATGTTCACCATTACACAAGCGGACCCACGACAGAACCCCGACCCCTCAATCGGACCCCCGGAAGAACCTCCGCCCCCCCATACCCCCCCAGTCATACTTCGGTAGAGCCAAACAACACATGAACGGAAGCAATGAGCATTTTACTACTTACACTGCTGTTTTCCCCGGTCCAGTGCACCATCGCCTGATTGTGAGTAGCATCCCCTTTAAGCACGAATGAGCTGCTGAGCAGGGACACTTTTTCCTGGGACAGGGATTTCCTTAAACGTATAGCTGCAGAACCAGTCCCGTCCTCGGCGTCGCTTCCCCAAAGCGCCCCGTCGTTGCCGGTGAACGATGACTCCCCAAGGCTTCGCTTAAAGACAACGCTGTCACTCCGCAAGGCTCCCAGACCCGAGATCCACGCCACGAGCAAAGCCAGAGCGCCACAAAGGTGCGCCGATAGGGTCCCTTTTGGAGAAAGAGATGCCCCACTTTGCGCCATGACAGCGCTTTATCTGATGCTGACAGAGACTCTGATGTGAATGGAAGATAGATAGAGCCGCTGCGAGCCGAGGAGGGAGGGAGGAGGGATTTGTAACCAAACCGAGGGTTTACATTGGAAACAACGTGGTCATTTTCAAGGTGCCGAATAATGGCCCCTGCGATCCGAGACGCATCAGTGCCATCTGCTGGGCAGTCTGTGTAAGACAGGGAGCGGTTGGTTTGTATGATTTCGATAAGAGCGCTTAAAATGTTCTCACGGTGGCTCGTAAAAGTGTTTATCATTCCTTTCTTGGCGATTGAAGAATTGTTTCATTTCATATTGAACAATATAACCAGCGCTAATCTGTGTATACGACCTGGCATGCATAATGCCAGCATGTAAATTGATAGGTTTAGTCTAACTGTTGACATTCAGTACGCGAATCATTATTGTGACACAAACTATTTTTTACAGTGACGACCATTGGACAGAGCTGTAATGAAAGCAAACCTTTTAATAACGAAGTTATAGTAATCTAACGTCGGATTTAGTTCGTTTTAATCAGCAGCAATGCGTGGAATTCTGTTACGGGATAGGGAGGCAGTTCTTATGAGATTATCACCGCCAACTGTTCACTTCAAACATTATTCTCTACGGTAATGTTATATCCGGTGTATTCAGAGCGCACAGTCCTCCACTCCATTAATCTCTGTAGAATTGACAGCTGTGAATATTATTTACCGCAAGGTGCTTACAGGTACTTAAAACACATAATTGTAGTTTGCTTCTAAGATCGTAAGAAACGGTGAGGGTGCTCATTTACCACAAACTACTATTGCAGTTTACTCACCTCACAGACACAATCAATCAATCACTCAGTCAATCAATCATTCAAAAATGAAGACAACTCACATCTCACACATAACATAATAGCTACAGATAGGTATATCCTTAAAAAAAAACGGCAGAGGAGATTTTCAGGTGACCAGTCTTCCTTAGCTAGTTTCTAGCCTCTGACAACAAAGCAAATCATTCACCTAAAATCTAAATTGGCTGATCCTGCTTATCTTGGTGGAATAGGCTCTGTCTCCCTGCGGTTATGTATTGGAGTAAGTGATTTGCAGAAAATGAATGATCGGATGCTTATCATGGTTGGGCTGGCAAAGATTTGTAGTCAATCAGGATAACAACAAGTGGATGGGAAGGATGCACTTAACACAGCAGCACACAGGCTCAAATCATTTAGAGATGCCAGGTAACCTGCTAGCAAACAGCTTAGGCTAGCAGCTAAGAAGCTGGACTGTAAGTGAGAAGATTGGTAATTTAATGTCCACCAAAGAGTCACTTTTTGTCCCTATAAAAGTCATTTAACCCGCTGTTCGAGTGCCTTGGGTTAGTATTCTCCTTAGAAAGGTCATACATAAAAACAAGGAAAAGTGTTTTTCACAACACTACCTAGGTGGCACGCCTGCTCAGAATAGAATGGGGGTCCAGACAAAGTTCTACGGTGCCTTCAAAAGGTATTTTGACTCCTTCAATTTTTACATATTTTGTTACATTGCAGCCTTATGCTAAAATCATTTAGATAAATTTATTTCCCTCATCACACAATGCTATATTCCCCAGAATGACAAGGCAAAAACAATGCTTTAAAAATTATTGCAATTTTATTAAAAATATAAAGCTGAAATATCTCCATCGATTCATGAATTTAGACCCTTTACTCAGTGATTCCTCGAAGGAAGCACCTCTGGCAGCGGTTGGAGCCTGGAATCTTCTTGGGTATGACATGACAAGTTTCACACACCTTTAGAGATTTTCTACAATTCTTCACTTTAGATCCTCTCAAGCTCTGTTAGGTTGGATGGAGATCATCGCTGAGTTTTAATGTAAGGCCCGTCTTAACATATGGGTACAACGGGCACTGGCCAGGGGCCCCAGCATGCTACTTTGCCCGGGGGCCTATGATGCTGTAAAGACAGCCATGCATCACTCAACAACTATCAGGTCTCTCCCAAGGTGTTCGATTGGGTTGAAGCCTGAAATCTGACTGGGCAACTCAAGAACATTCATGGAGTTCTACCTGAGCCAATGTGCTATCTTTGCTTTGTGCTTCGGTTCATTCTCCTTTTGGAAGGTGAACCTGTGGCCCAGTCTTGAGGTCCAGAGCACTCTTGCAGAAGTTTTCATGGTGGATATTTCTGTACTTTGCTCCTTTCAATTTTCTCTCAACCCTACTGTATCTAGTATCCAAGACCCTTCTGCTGAAAAACAACCCCATGCCATGATGCTGCCACCACCATGGTTTACCATTGGAATAATATTGCAGAGGTGAAGAGGAGTGACTGGTTTCCTCCAGAAATGACACTTAGAAGTGAGGCCAAATATTTCAATCTTGGGTTCATATGATCAGTAAATCTCGTTTCTCATTATCTGAGAGTCCTTTAGGTGCCTTTTTACAAAATCCAAGTGGATTTTCATGTGTCTCACAGCCCCTTTGCTGTAATGCCCAGATTGATGAAATATTGCAGTGGTGGTTGTCCTTTTGGAAGTTTCTCCTATCTCCATACAGATTCTCTGGACCTCAGCCAGAAAGACCATTAGGTTATCGTTTACTGCTCTAACCAAGCCCCCCAAACAATCTCCCCAAATTGCTCAGTTTGTCTTGGCAGCCAACTCTAGGAAAAGTTACGGCTATTCCAAATTTCTTCCACTTAAGAATTATAAAGACTCCTGTGCTCTTGTGAACCTTCAATGTTTCAGAAGTTTTTTGTGTCCTTCATCAGATCTATGCATTGAAACAATCCTGTCTCTAAGCTCTGCAGGCAGTTCTTTTGACCCACATAGCTTATTGTTTGCTGTTTGCTCTGATGCACATTGTCTACTGTAGGATCATATATAGACTCTACACTCTTAGAAATTAAGATATGTGCTTTTCTAATCAGGTATAATCAATTGAATTTACAACAAGCAAGGTGTAGAAACATCTCAAGGATCATCAACAGAATGGGATGCACCTGTCATAACAAAAGATCCAAATATTCGTGACAATGTGATAGATACATTTGCAAAAAATTCTGACCTCCTCTTTTTGCTTTGTCATTCTGGGGTATTCAGTGTTGTTAGATTAGCAAAAAAATAATGTAAATTTATTTTTCATAAGGGTGTAGCATAATCAAAATGTGAAAAAAGGTAAAGGGTCTGATTACTTTCTGAACTCACTGTATATGCTGTGACTCCATTGATTGAGGTGAAAACATTTTTATGTGTAGAAGGTGTCATCTTCATTATTCTTATATGTATGTTTTATTGATGACATGCATGTTGCATCTTTGGCAGCTGATTTTAAGGGGACGTAATAAAAAGGTAAATGAAAACTTGAAATACTTCATACCGTATATATTACTCCATCAATTTATTTATTGGTAGTTTATTTTGTACTATCTGTGCTACCCATCTAAGATGTATTGAACTCTAAGTAATTAATACAACCTCAGAGGTTATGTTTGCAGTGCAATGCATGTGTCTCTGTTATATGCCATCTAATTTGGGATTCAAAAAAATAGTGCTACTGTTTGTGATGCAGCATCCTTTGGAATGATAAATTAAATGATTTTTTTTTACTAAAAATGTTTGTGATGCAACATCTTTTGCAATGGCAGAGACATAGCCACTAGACAGACACACAGACCCTTATCCTTTTATTTAGGTGGATTTGTACCTGACATCTGAAAACTGAAAAGAAAAGGTTTTACCTGTTCTTTGTTTGATCTGATATGATTAATTGGGAGTATTACACTCTTAAAATGGAGGGAATCCTATTACTTTTAAAGTTATAAATGCTAGGAAAATATGTTGAATTCCAAAAAAATATTTTGTGCATAAAATTTCAGTTGGTTCTGCAGATGTCACTCTACACTCTTAAGGATTTTTTAATGGCACAGTTCCTTGTAGAACTATCACTTGACAAAGCCCCATTTAATTGTGGGAAGTCCTATTTGTATATGAAGTTGGTTCTTTGTGCTTTAAAAAAAAGTCCTAATATTTAGAGAAAAACTGCAATCTTTTAATGAATGGTAGGTTACATAGCTGAACACAAACAGATTAATAGAACCTGGATGTAACCTGTGTTATTGAATGTAGCAACAGTCCTTTTAAAATCATGGCCCATTGGTGTTTCGCAAATCTTTTATCGTCTTTTCAACAGTTATTTTTTAACAGATCTAAATAAATAAGGGTTCCTTCTGGAATTTTCATCCAAATGGGTCTTTTGGCAACCAAAAGTGACATCACTCTAAAGAAACACTCTGGCACCTTTATTTTTAAGAGTGTACAGTAAAATCTTGTTTTTAAGGCAGGAGGATCAGCTGGATCTTATAGCTGTTTATTCTTTACATATGGTTATTCATCGTTCACAATTCAAAATACACTGAGTGACCACCTAATTAGGTGCCTTTACCAAATAGTGAGTTACAGTTTCTTCATTTAGGTCCAGAACTGCATAAATTCAATGGGACATGGACTCAACCTAGTGTTGAAAATGGGATGTTGGCCAGTGATATCCCCCATGTCTCTCAGAGTTGTTGCAGATTAGCTAGTAATGGATTACCACTCCAAACAAGAACTTCCTTCTAATCCTACAGATGCACAATTGGATTTGACTTGTGATCAGTGGGGAGGCCTCTGAATTAGCTGAATTCACTGTCGCATTCCTGAGTCGATTCCTTGGCCTTACTGATTTTTCAAATGGAATGCTCTTCTACTGAAAGATGGTTGTCCTCAAGGGCTGAACTTGATCAGCAACAATGTTTAGATATCTTGTGGTGTTCAAATATTGTTCTACTCGTGTTAACTAAAGCATGCCATAAAAATACGACTCCACCATTACAGTGCTACCACCCACTTGAAATGTTAGTACTCACTCTTTACTCATAAGTGACGCTGTCACTTGTGATAACCCCCACAGAGTTGATGTTACTCACGCATTTGAGTTAGTTCATCTACAAATTCTCGAATACTGTGCTGTAATCGACTTAGATCTTAGATTTTGCTTGTTCACACTCCAAATTGCACATATATATGCACACTCAGCTGGTGCCTGTTTTTCTTCTTGAGTAACATCTGCTGCACAGTTGATGCAGTTACTGAGTGACCAGTTAGTTACGTGGGAGGGGTAGATGAACCTAATAAATTGACCATTTTTTTGTACCTTCATCCATTAGTTGATAACATCCAGTTCTAAGCTGTAAGGTGTCAAACAACAACCCTACGATACGGTACCGGATAAAAGACAGAGATGCATTCTAGGTGGGGTGCTAGTCCATCACAATTTTATTCATTAGAGACGTTTTATGCTGCTGTTCTTATTTTAGCTAAATAAATATTCTATTTAATGATAAATTATCATTTTTATGTGGTTAAGTAAGTAACACTGCAGCCTCACAGTTCTAATGTTCTATGTTCAAATGGCATACCCAGCAGTTCTCCATGTGGAGCATGTACATTATCCCATGTGTGGAAGAATCCTAGCCCACCTCTTTTATGTCGGTGAGTAACTGATGTTATATACTATTTGAAATTGGGAAAAAATCAAATTCTCACTTAGAGGATCTGTACAAAACATTTTTAAAACTTGGCAGGATCTAACCAATAATATTTTAGAATAAGCATTTATATTGGGTAAAAGGATTCTGTTCCCTCTTTTCTACTCTTAAAGTTTTACTCTGGCTGTTGAGCTGCCTCTCTTTCTCTTGGGTGGGGGTTGAATTGAATTTAGTCTTGTTCAGTTTGACTTGATTGTATGGTATATTACTTGCTTTTAATAAAATCAATAAAAAATAAAGAAACTGAGAATGCTTAGCTAGTAGCTAAATAAATGAGCTTGATGGAATGCATGGTCTCTTCTCATTTGTCAAAAGTCTTTTGTTCTTATGCTCTTATGAAATATTGGTTTGTCAAGAAGAATAAAACAGAGACCTACACTAAGCATTGGTCGGCAAAAATGATATATGATGCAGGACACAACGTGAGAATGGGGTTGTGTTTGCAGGAGAAGCTCTAAGCAATGAATCAGTATCAAGGTTTGTCAGCTTCTTGGTAATATTGGCAGCCAAAACACCACAGGTTTTTTAGTGGGCACAAGTTGCTCAGCTTCAATGATTCTGGCTTAACAATATAACGAGACAATAACTTTATAAAAGTATTCAAAAAATCATTAATAGAATTATATACATTTGATAAATAATAACAAAATAAATTAACCTAAATAACTTAATGTTAGAGATTTTACAATTAGGCATCATGTAATTCTAGAGACTTTCCTTATTCAACTTGTGGATAGTATGTGAGGAAAACTCCTCATTCTCTTTGAGCTAGACCTCTCAGCATGTCAAGTGATGAGCAGTACAGCGGTGTTATCAACAGTCTATAAACAATTTGTTGCACCTCCCGGATGTTTTCTTCATTCTGTATTGTTGCTGGATGACCCCTTTACTCTTCATCTTCACAGGATTCAATTTCTTCTCTGTGCCACCACTATTACCATTTGTAGTGTCAACCGAAGACCTACTGTATCTTTGCTCCCTTATGTTTTACCTTGGTGACAAAGATGTTTATTTTAGTTGTTTAGATAATGCGCATTGCATGTGCCAGATGTATATGTGGTTTATTTTTGTTTATTAAGGTTCTTTCTAACATTTATTTCCATGTGTTTTATTGTGTATTTTAGTGTTTTGGTTTGCACTTCATCATCTTGCTGTACTGTTGCAAAGTGCAATTTAAAATAAAGAGTGGGCACAGCTGCAAAAACAAAAAAAAGACATGATTCATTTTTTCTTTTCTTGAAAATCACTCTCTTCTTCATCGCCTTCAAGAGAATCCTCTTTAAATTACACCGTCATCCTATAAGACAATTCATTCATCAACAACTATAACTCATATAAAGCACTCTTCACATTATTTCAAAAAAGCTGCTGTTATTACTGTTTCAGTTGTAGACTTATTGTCATTTCTACAATGAAATTCTTACTTGCATGGTTGTAACACATCACCACTCTCTGGCACCATAATAAATAGTTAACCAATAATAAAATCAAAACATTTACAAATATCTAAATTCCAGTGTATGCGTAATAGTATTAAAAGTAAAGCACACCTAAATCATACTGTCAACTGAGGACTGAAAAACTAAATCTCCATATTCAAACAAATTTCATTAAGCTCTTGATTATTTGCATTAAAACAATGTCACAAAGACTTAACTCGCCCTTCCTTGTGGAGACTAACAATACACAGACAGTTTCATCAAATTGTAATAGTGAGATCAGTGCAATGCAAGTCCTGTTTGACATTGGACTTTTTAGAGGATAGCTTGGAGGAGCCAGTCTTCAATGTAGGCTACATCTGATATGCCAGCTGAACCAGTACCTCCAATGAGCATAGGGTCACTAAAGTGGATGAGGAGTTGGCAGGCCCATGCTGTAGCAGAGAATTGATAGACCAGGACCAGGTGTCCTTTAGAGAGATACTGGATTGGAATGAGACTCCAGGCCAGGCAGGTAGGTGGGTCATGGTCACAAGATGCAAGGTAAAGAGTGTACACTGTCTGGGGGCATCAACCCCAGAATTGGAAGTGTTAAACTGTTTTCAGGGCCTTGTGGAACTGTGTGGTGTCTCTGAAGATTCTGAAGTGGTAGACAGGTATGAGGAGCCCCAATAGGCCACCTGAAAATCAGTTCCCAGAAAGACATAGCAAATGTTTGCATGAGTGACACTATATAAATGTGTCTGTGTGGGTGTATATTCTATACAGTACATACATGTACATATGTCTCCATTCTTAGTACTGTATTATTTTTACTGTGCTGAGGAGACACACAATTAGGAATTTGTACCATTTAAATTAAAACCCCGCTCACTCAATTAAATGCCTCCTAAAACTATGAGTGACACTTGTGAGGCTTTTGCAAGACTTTTAAAACACAAAATAAATGATATTAGAAATAATATAGTAGTGTATATCCGCCTAAAGTTGATCCCATTGTACCTCAACATGTCCTTTTAAGCAAGTTACATTTTTACATTGAAATAGATTTACCTGAACTTCGTAGTATAATTTCTCAGCTGAATTTCTCAGTTGAAACCTTCCATTTGTATCCTTGACCCAGTGAACTCATTAGATATGGGGATCTTCTCTGACTGTCTAAAGTCTGCAGTTGTTAAATGCCTGCTCAAGAAAATAATCTCAGTTCCTCTGCCTTTTAAAGCTTTAGACCAATTTCTAACCTTCCATTTTTAAGTAAAATACTAGAAAAGGCAGCTTTTAAGCAGCAAAATAATTATTATTAATGGCTTTTGCATAACTGCATTTTAGTTGTACTCCTAATAGACAATATGGGGAATTATTCATCTTCTGTGGTGGCGATTTGCTGATCAAGGCACCATGCAGTCACCTGTGATGATGGAATGAAGGCGAGTGCCACAGCTGTCCACAAGGCCACCTTCATTGAATCCTCTCATATGAAGCCTGGAAACAAAGAGGAATGAATGAAGAACACTTATGTTAAGTAGAATGCCCAGTGGTGGCTGGGTGGTCTTTTGACCTTGCAACCCCTGCAGATTTTGTTTTTTTCTCCAACTTAACCAGAGTTTTTCTGTTTTTCCTGTCCTCCTGGGCATCTGACCTTATCACCTGACTCATGTAAAGACTTTTAAAATGACGTTGTATATAAGGCTGTTACTCTTTTATTTGATATTTATCTGTTTTTTAAGATTGTATGGATTTATTTTTTCTTTGTTACTTGTTTTTTACTATTATTGCCTAATCATATTTGTTTTTCTATTCTTGTAACTTTCTGTTTGACGTCTTATAAAGTACTTTGAGCTTCATTGTTTGTATGAAAATGTGCTATATAAATAAATGTTGTTGACAAATACATTTTTCAGAATTTCAACTGACAGAGAGATATGATGACAACAATAGTTGCTTTGCACCTTATGAAAAAACACTTAAAACTGATTCTTTAGTATAGTTCTACTGCTCAAAAGAACGAGGCCTTCCTCACTCTCTCTATTATTCCATGGTTTAAGGTTTTGTAAATAATGACTTTATCTCTTGCTGTGTGTTTTTATATTTGAAATTATATGACAGCCAGCATTCTGCAATAACAGTGTCTGCGTTTGCATTAAAACGTTGAGCAGGTTAACGAGGCGCTAAGCCAGTCACAGTTTTATAATTTAGAAGAAATACATTTAAATTAATTCAAAGTTTATCTTAAATCCATTGGAAAAACTAAGAATATGAATACTGTGATGATATTTCACATTCCTTCTTCTTGATGCTGCTTTTCCAATTACTGTAATTGCAGTGTAGCTTACAGAAAGTCAATACTAACATTATGTTCAATATCATTTTTGAAAAAAAAAACAATATTTTTGCATTAGAAAAAGATTTAACCTTGTTATTTTATTATTTAAAAACGCATCCTAAGCTATAGGTAACATACTGTGTCATCTGAAAGAATACATCTCAGTTTATTCATGCAGTTGCATTTTTCACCTATATTTGTTTTTATGCATAGGGAATCTTTACAGAAAATTGTTTTATTACAGTGCTAAAGTATATTTTGTAGAGTGGAAAATGTGTACAAATATATCTAATTAGCTGTTTAGAAGCAGATTTGCTTAACGGTTTGTAAAAATGAGCAATTAATTTTATGAGATGTACTGTAGATGAGCTCTGCCCAGCAAAGTAAATTGACTTTATAATTGTAAGTGGAAATATAAGACATTTTGTTCATCCATTTTTCCTTTCCTGCTTGCTTCTTCAGGGCCACATGATGTTTAATACTGTTCCAGTAGCAAAGGAAACAAGGCAGGAATATCCATATGAGAGGAAAAGAAGTGCAATCGAGTGTGCCTACACAAACACTAACAGATACAACGGCAATTTGGCATCCCCCCTGTTGAAAGCATGGCTTGTAGCTGTAGCAGTTAATTCCCAAAACTATAAAGGAAAGACATAACACAACCTTCTCAAACCTATTTAATCTGATTCAGGAGCCAAAGCCATTTTCTGTTCTTGGTGCACTGTGTGCAATGCAGGATATATATCCCTAGTCAAGACGCCAGTCCATCACGTGGCCCACTCACATGCACATACATCCATCATACATTCAGCATGTCAGAAATGGAGAGAATGTGCAAACTCACATGGATTATGTTTCAAACATAGGACACAGGAATCCGTGACGTAGCACCCTAAACTCAATCTTTGCATGGAAATGTAGGACTATAAAGCTACTTGTCAAAATGTAGTATGCACTGTTTCAATAAATTACTCAGATCTTTCACAGAAGTTCTCTCTTTATTTTTCATGTGTCCAGTGTGTCATAAACTAACACAGCAAACCCGCTGCCTTCACAACAGTTGCATACATCATTACATTTTTTATTTTTAAACCCAAATATGAAGTAGACAGAAAATAAAAACACAACAGTAGACATTAATATTAGTTTTCTAGCTGTCTATTGTCTGAATTAAAGTCCACTACTTATTTATTTACTGTATTTGCAGTTCAAACCTTCCTAGTACACTGTCAGCTGCACAAAAAACTGCTCTGCCTCCCCTGCTGTGCCACTCTCAGGTGGTGCGCTACTCAGGTTTGTGCTGTCATTCCTCTCAGAGAGCCCATCGAATCTTACCCATGATCAGTAACTGCACTGGGGTGTGTTTTCCAAAAGCATCGTAGTGCTAAAAACATTGTAAACTCAGTCGTTAAATTATTAGTGTTTCTGAAAACACTTTGAGTAACACTTTAAATCTTTTTTCATGTACATGCTGCCTGAACCAATCATCAGTCGATAAGTGCTCCTTAAACTGGCTACCTCTTAGGCCTAACAGACACATAATACACTAAATTCACGTCATAGCAGTTCTCTGAAAATTTACAATACTAAGATTTATATTTGACAGGATATCATTTTGCTGATGAAATTCATTTAGGTGATATCTGTGTGTCTGAAAGATTTTTTTTTGCAATGTGCTGTTACTTATTCTCTTCTCTATCTTATCCCACTTTAGGTTTTTCTCGCTATAGTAAAAGTGAGTGCATGCCTTAGTAAACAATTGCACTGTGTTGTCATCCACATAGAAAAGAAGAAGAAGCTCTTCTTTCGGAAAGTGGTGTTGTATTTTATGGTACAGGTTTATAATTTCCTTTGTGTTTGAAAAAAATACTGTATTTGTCCAATTTTATATTTAATGATATGCTTTCTTGAAATATGAGGTTATGTTCATTTAATATTAAGTCTTACAATTTATTTCATCCCCAAAACATCACCCTACAACAAATGTATTGCCTATGAATTGTTTTTCAGTTGACTTATGAAGTTTTTTCTAGGCACCTCCAGGGATGTGGTTAACAGTGACTCAGAAAGTGGATGATTAAGAGATGTTTTGAGAAATACATGAGTAAATAACAAATGTACACCATAAACTTGCTTGTTAATCTCCAGGATTCAGCATTTTTAGGAAGCACACCCCTGTATGTCTCTTTTGTCTCCAGAAGACTCCTATGGTTTCTTCTATAGACACCAATATTCTTATTCAGAACTTTGTATGATCGTAAGGCTACCTGTTTAAGGACTGCATCTTTTTTGACCATGCTCATGACTCTGTGATCCAGTCTGTGTCATTCTTATACAATGGCTTGAGTGGCATGCAGGGAGTTTTGTTTTTGTTTAAGCCTCACAGCTCAATCAATCAAGTTATTATTGTTTGTGGCAGCAGTATAATATTGTGGAAGTCTTGTATAAATTTTATGCACAATGAGGAGCTCCCCTGGACATATCTCTCTCTCTCTCAGATGGTTTTGCTTTCTTCTTAAATTGTAGAGGAGGGCTTGTTTATGTGTGAGAGAGCTGACAACCTATGAGTGCTCACCCTGAGATGCAATGCATACAATGAGGTCTTATGGATAGAAGGTAAGCGGGTGTTTTGGGCTAAGCAAACTGATGAGATTGTGGCTGAATTTGCCATACCTGGAAAGCATTTATACAAGCAGCAGCACTGTCAGGCAGCACATTCATTGGCTATCAGAATGCAGCAAGTTTGCAATGTCCATGTGGAGTAAAACATCTTTTTCCAACATTGAATTGTATTGCTCCATTTTGCTGAAGAATCATTCTGTGAGTTATCTGTATTAATTTTTGTTGTTATTTAGAGAAATTTTTGAAATATGATTTCTGAGCTACAACGTTAAACAGCCCTTTCCCTTGTTTTTCATGTTCTTAGTTTCACTGGAACTCTGCATGCTGTTAGAGTAGCCCTCTCAAGTGCAGTCTTTATAGCCATGTTTGACACAAATTTTCCCAGGTCACTGATGGTTAGGTCATGCTGCATTGCCTTTTTTATTATTGAGCCTTTCCATTTCTAGTATAGCCTGAATTTTGGCACTCTTTGGTTGGACTCCATCAGCAGTTATTTTGTCTCCAAGAAAGGTGATGTCTTTCATGCCAAATTAACATTGTGAAAGGATGCAAAGGACACCAAAAAAGGTTTGGGGTAGCCACCTCATATACTTGAAATTTGGTTTGAAAAAAGGCAAAATATGAGAAATAGGTCTTTACAGACTTGAGTCCAAAACAGAACTGAGGTAACAGAAAAACATGGCTATTTTAAAGCTGGACAGGGGAAATGTCATCATCTGGACATGAACCAGAAGTGATTTTGTTGGGCCCAGAACCGGAAGTGATGTCAACGGGGCCTGGAACCAAAAAAACAATGTCATTGGGCCCAGGCGGAATTTCCTATGGTTGGTCTACAGAAGAAAAAGAGAAAGGTTCAGTGCACTCTGCAAGTACCTGATCCAACATGGAATTACCTTCTTTCGAGCTCTTTAGCTGCCTTCCATGCGCATGTGTGTGACAACATGTGTCTGTAATTAGAATTCTGTGAAGCTCTGATGAACTCCAAACAATAATGTCATCAATACAATGTGTAACCCCTCAAGACCTTCAGTAATGTGTTCCATTGCCTTGTAAAATATTTCTGGGGTGGAGCCGAAGCCAAAAGAAAGACAAAGAATGAAATATATCCCTAAGGGAGTATTAAGTCCCAGTAGTTTTGCACTCGATTCGTCCAATCTAATTAGCCAGAATCCATGTGAGGCATCAATTTTCTAAAAGCTTTTGGCCCATGACATTTCACTTAGTATTTCTCCGGGCATGGTTATTTGATAGTGTTCCAATTTAGTACTATTGTTGAGATCTCTTGGACCCATAAAGACTGGAATATTACTATTTTTGCTTTTTACACAGACTACTGAGTTCGGTCAATCTGTTGGCCCTTCTACTTTCTTTATGACACAAAATGAGACCATCCATAACAGCCCCTGTCCTAAACTACAGGAACAAACTTGGGTCAGGTGTTCTTTTTTAATGTAATGGAATATGTGAATGGTTAGGTGCCAACACCAAAAAAATGTTAGAATTAATTTGTAGAGCTACTGTACTATCCATAAATGTACAACTGTTGCACTGCAGAGCATTCTGACCAATTAGAACATTAGAAAGATCTAGATGAGAACAGACCATTCAGCCCAACAAAGCTTGCCAGTTAATTACAGCATAAATGCCCTGTACCAAGCCTAGCTCTTTGCAAGCCCTGTCTCCCAACAGAAAAAATATGTCTTTCAGACACAAACACAAATGACAGCAAATGGGTTTTGCTTTTCATCCACACAATCAATTTACAAATGGCGTAAGTGTGAATATCACACTCACTATAGCCTTCAATGTCACTAACATATGCATAATTTCTGGTTCTAGTTTAATACTGTCTACAACATTGATGGGTATAAGATTTGCTTTGGTAACCTTATCCAGTTTATAGGTTACAACAGTTACATTGACAATTAGTCATGCCTTCTATGTATCCTTATTTACTGTCCAAAGTGAGCTACGGTGTAAAACCATGACACTATGAAAAATTCCAACAAAATATTATTCCTCTTCATCCATACTGTCTTCAGTCATGGGTTTCAATTTTGACTCCAGAGCCTATGAAAGACATTGTTGCAAAATTATCTATTATCTACCCCTTTATTCCAAAAGCTGGGAATTTATGTGGAGCAATGATGGGCACTTCAGAGACTGGAGGTAAATTAATCATATTTGTAATATCTAAGAATGCTTGAGCTCTGGCCTTGCACACAACATCAACTGAGTCAATCTCTTTGCTAACTCAACTAAGAACACCAGTTTCAGAGGTTCTGAATACAATGCAAAGAACTGACTAGCACGGCATGTTTTATTGTAGTGTCTAAGGTAAGCTCAAAATCACAAAGAAGCCAATCTCTTACCCTATTATCACTTTTGCCAAAAACAATCTGGCCATGCATCTCACAGTTGTTAAAATCTTCAAAATTGCAAGTCTCTGCCTTTAGTTTAAGGTCCTTTAAAATAATCAAAGATCTTACCTTCATTCTAAAAAAACATGTTCTTCTAAAATACCTAGATTTTCTTGTGGAGCTGTATTCATCAGAGTTTTTAAAACCAACTCCAGATTATAGTGATTATATTCCTTGATGAAAGTAAAATGTATTATGTGCCTCAATTGCCATTCTTAATAACAGTGCTACTTTTCAAGCTTCTATTGATATACAGTAAAAGCATTGCTTGAAAGCATGCCAGTTCTCTTTGACATTTCCTTCAAGTTGTAGGGCAGGGGAGGTTTAATATAATTTATATTGATATCCAAGAAGATACTGGTTTTGGTCCCATGTAATAACTGGTATATGGCCATAGGCTATTTAGACTTTTGTTAATACATCTTTCTTTATTTTCCTTATGATTCATGTATCGAAAAAGGAATAGGTTCAACTCTTTCAATCTATCCTCATTGTTTTTATCTCCTCAGCATACTGTAGTCGTCCTTCTTTGGACTTTTCTGTAGCTCTGCTATGTCCTTTTTGTAATATGGGGACCGAAACTGAGCACAGTAGTCCACGAGAGGCATCAATAATTATGTAACTTAAACATAACCTCCCTTGATTTGACTTGTACTCCACACATCATGCTAAATAGCCTATTTTAGCTTTATTGATCGCTTCTATACACTGTCTAGATGTAGACAGTGATGAGTCCACTATTACTCCTAGGTTTTTCTCATATGTGTATTTTAAAAGTTTAGACCTCCCACTTTGTATTCAAATAAAACATTTTACTTCCTACGTGTAATAATTTACAGTTGATTATATTAAATTTCATCTACCTCAAATCTGCCCAAGCCCATGTGTTGTTCAAGTCCCTCTGTAACAATTTAGCTGATTTTACATTATCTGCTTAGTTTAGTATCATCTGCAAACTTAACCACATTGTTTACTAAAATCTCGTTCAGATTGTTCATGTATTTTCAAACAATCAGCAGCCCCAGCATTGATTCCTGAGGAACATCCCTTTCTCCGTCATCTACTACTGAAAAGGTTCCCCTTACCCTTTTGCATCTTGTGTTTGAGACAATTTTTTACTTGCCTACAAACTGTGCCCTGAATTCCCATTTTGTTTTCAGTCTGATCACTGACCTTTCATGTAGAATCTTTTTAAAAGCCTCCTGAAAATCACCACCACTTTTATCATATGTTTTTGTGCTTTCTTACGGAATTCCAAAAACAAGACCTTTCTCATCTGAGCCCATATTGAGCATCTGCTAACACTCCTGTTTTAGATATGTTATGCTCAATCTTTTCCTTAATATCTGCTATTATTAATTCACTTGTGATTCACATTATTCTTCCTGGCCTATAGGTATTTGGATAAGCCCGATCACCCTTTTTGTACAATGGGATAACATTTGCTAAACCTCCAGTATGCAAAGATTTCTGAAAAACATCTGCAAAGGGTTTATATATGTACAACCTATCTTCTTTAAATTTGTAAATACATATAAGAATTGGCCTTTATTTGCAGATTGGATTTCAATGAAGAGAATGCAGTCTGTTGTAGATCAGATTCCCTGTATATACTGTAATCTTGGTAAGGTACCAGAGACAATTATGTTCTGACATAACAGGACAGAGCTCTACCCCAAAAGGACTGACTGCTCAACCAAGCTAATATGTTATCTTTGAAGACACTGCAGCCTACGATTTTTGTTTCTATTTAGTACCATCATGTGCCTGTTCTATTTTTGCTTTCCTGGCAATCCTGTTGGCACATCAAACTTTTCTGGACTCGTGTCATATGTTACTGAACCACACTGAACATTTTTAGTTACAATGATACATAAGGATGAAGCAACTTAACTTTCGGCTATACCTTGTTGCATCCCATTACCTGTAGTATGATCCCTAAGCCTCAATGCATCTTCTCATTTTAAAAGGAAAAAAGTTTTGCTTTTCTGTTATGCAAATGTTTCTGCTTATCTTTCTGTTTCTCCTTGCTGTATTATACCTGGGTTGAAAGTTAAAGTAATGAGCAAATCTTAATGGAATGGTAAATTTGTGTGGATCCTCCTACCCATTAGCATCTGTGCAGGGGAAAGCCCATTTTCCAGCAGAGAACTACTCTATATCATTAGCCTCTTTGTGAAGTTTTCCTTGTTTTCATGCATTTTTTCATTAACCCTTTGACTATTTTCACTGGGCTCTTCGCTAAGCCATTTTTTATCTGGGGTAATTAGAACCAAAGATGCAATGCTGAGAAGCCAAATCTTTAGAGCTCTGAACTGGAGAACTGTTAGTCATTTTTGTAAATATGAGGATGAAGGTGCTGCATCTGATGAAAATAGGCCACTTTGCTACATGTTGACTGCAGGGTTGCTACTTTAGGGTAGTTAAAATAGTAATCTATTACTATTATATGGATTTTTCCATATAAGTCAATTAAGTCTATTTGAACCATGTAGTAGAGTCTTCTTGCAGCTGGAAGTAGTATAAGTGGTTCTGACTGCAGCCTTGGTCTATAAGTTATCACACAGTTCACAGGGAGCTGTAACCTGGGTTATGTCCTGATTAATATTAGGTCGAAGCATGGCATCTCCCACTCTATGCTTACACTTTTCCTCACCTAGATGACCTTCATGGATTCTGTGAAACATTTCTTGCCTTAATCTAGCTGATCTGACATAATCATTGCCTTTAAAAAAACGTCATCCAGGACAGTAAGGTCAGATCAACATGTCCAATAGCTGTGTATTAAGGTGAGAGAGGCCTTCATGTGCTTAGACCGTCTGTTTGGTCTAACTGCTTTTAATATTGTTATAGAGCCATCTTCCTCTTCTTTTCAATCTAAATTTTTCAAACCTCTATAAAGACACTGGAAGTGGCACTCCAATCTTCTCCACACAGGACTGAATGTCTGCATCTGGCCATTAAATTGTCTTCTTGTTTTTGTCCATGGCACATGTGCTGCAAACCTGTGCTTACCTGGAGTGTCAGTGAGGTGTGCATCTTGATTCTGTAATCTAAAAATGATTTGAATTTTAACTGGACACTACTGGTCTGCCCCTGTTGCTGGAAGAGCTTAACCTCTATCAGGGGCTTGAAAATACATCAAGGAAAGAAAGAGTGCTTGAAGGAGGGACAAAAGGGACCTCGCATTGATAAGTACTTCTTGAGAAGTGAATCAAGTAAGTCAAATGAAATCCAGCGACTGGAATCTCACCAAAGTTCGTAGGACATCAGCCCTCCTGAGGAAAGTGAGTCAAGCACAAGGATCGAATTAGAAGGAGGTTTTGAGCCCATAAAGCCAGCAAAGGAGAGGAAGATCAGTGGTAACAAACCCTGGGAGAACTGGCCTGGAGCCTCAGAGAAGGAACAATGGGTGACAATAAACATGGATCTGGTTTGTCTCCTACAAAGGATGAAAGGCACAGTGGAAAGGAAACTTGACAACATGGGGGATATCTTCTATTTGTATGGAGCAGAAAGGTTTGGAACAAGAGACAAAAAGCAAAGGCTACCAGCAGTGGAAAAACAGTCGAGACGTGAACAGGAGATCAACCAGTTGATCCGGGAGAGAAGGTACCTAAAGAAGCATTGGAGAAAGGCTTCTGATAGGGAGAAGGAGGTTATCATCATTCTCCAGGGTACCATTAAGACCCGCCTAATTACTTTGAGATGAGCAGAGAACCTGCGGAAGTTGAGGAAGAAGAAGGAAAGAGCAAGAGTGCGCTTTTTCAAGGATCCCTACAAATTTGCAAGATCACTCTTCACGATAGAAAAGGGAGGTCACCTTGAGATGGATACCAGTCCTCCAAAATGGAGAGAAGTGGAGTAGGTGGTGAAGCGGGCAAGAGCTTCCTCAGCCCCAGGGCCAAATGGAGTTCCGTATCGACTTTACAAGAATGCTAAAGAATTTCTTTGGAGACTCATGAGAGTGGCTGGGAAAAGGAAATCATACCCAAGCATGGTGCAGGGCAAGTGGAGTCCTGATTCCAAAAGAAAAAGAATCTAAGGTGGTTAGCCAATTCCATTCCATCAGTCTACTTTATGTAGAGGGTAAGATTTTCTTTAGTGTCATAGCTCAGAGGATGTCCATGTACTTGGAGAGAAATAATTTTGGGGATATAACGGTCCAAAAGGCAGGGGTGCCAGGGTCCTCTGGATGCCTTGATCATACTAGCATGATTTGGTACCAAATCCAGAGCGCAAAGGAAGAGCTTTTGGATCTGTTCCACATAATGTTCACTGGGCATCTCTTGATTTCTTTAGGATTCCTGACACTATCTCAAACCTGATTAAGGCGTACTTCCATGATTTGCAACTGTATTTTACCTTGCCAGACTTTACCACTGCATGGCACCACATGGAGATTGGCATAATTGCAGGATGTACCATCTCTCCATTGGTATTCACTATGGCAATGGAAGTCATCATACAGGCATCCAAGTGGGTGGTTGGTGGGGAGATGTTAACTTCTGGAGTACATCTGCCACCCATCAGGGCCTTTATGGATGACATGACAACAATCACAACATCAGCACCATGCACCAGACGTTTATTTACAAAGCTTCAACAAAACATTACTGGGGCGAGAATAAAATTTAAGCCAACTAAATCAAGGAGCTCTATCTCTATAATTAAAGTTTCTTCATCAATCAAGAGCCTATTCCAACAGTGCTAGAAAAACCAATCAAAAGTTTGGAGAGGAGGTATAACTCAACGCTTAAGAATACCGATCAGGATTATTAGCTTTGGGAGGAACTTAGTAAAGCCCTGAAGAGCATCGATGATTCAGTGCTGCCTGGTTGGGTTACTACCTCGCCTGCTGTGGCTATTAACCATGTATGACATCACCCTCACAAGAGTTGAGAAGATGGAAAGGATGGTAAGCTCTTATGTGAGGAAGTGGTTAGGCCTCCCTTGATGCCTGAACAATGTAGCCCTGTATGGGCAGGGGCTACTTCAGTTGCCTCTTTCCAGCCTCACTGAAGAATTTAAATGTGCTAAAGTGAGACTTGAGATGATGCTTTCAGTCAAAAGATACGGTGATTAGAGCTGCTGCACCAACTTGGGAAACTGGACGGAAATGGAAAGCTAACAATGCAGTCCAGTAGGCAAAGTCTGCTCTTTACCACAGCGGCATTGTCGGCCAAGTCCAACATGGAAGAAGTGGGTTGGGGTTTGGCAAAGGGCAACCCTACTGGAGTAAGGCAACCCCAGCAGACCGGAAGAAAATGGTTGTGGCTGAAGTCCGTCGGCATGAAGAGGAGAGAAGGTGGGCCAAGGCTGTGGCGCAGGCTAAACAGGGCCAATGAACGAGGTGGAAGAATTTGGAAAAAGCTAAAGATCAGCTGGAAGGACATGTGGAAGATGGAAGCGGATAGGATAAGTTTCCTCATTCAAGCTGCCTGTGATGTCCTCCCTATCCTTCAAAACCTCAACCAATGGCTATTCGAACATCTATCATGCCCCCTCTGCTCAACTCCAGGTACACTGCAGCACATCCTCACAGGATGCAAAGTAAGCCTCTCTCAAGGATGATATACCTGTAGGCATGACAAAGTGCCTAAATGTCTTGCAGCTACTCTGGAAAGCAAGATAACTGCCATCAATGGCCTGCCATCCAGAGAGACCAACTTAAATGTGCCTTTGTTGTTTGTTCAGGAAGGGGACCATAGGCAACACAAGATTTTCCCTGAAGACTAGATTGGGCGAGATGGAGACAGTGCGGGACTGGCAAATGCTGGTGGACGTGGGCCAATGACTCACAGTCCCACCAGAAATAGCAGTCACAAACCTGAGGCCTGACCTGGGGCCTCGTGTATAACGGTGCGTATGCACAAAAATGTTGCGTACAAACGTTTCCACATTCAAATCGCGATGTATAAAACCTAAACTTGGCCTAAAGCCACGCACATTTTCACGGTAGCTCCAACCCTGGCATACGCAAGTTCTCCACTTGGTTTTGCAAACTGGCGGCACCCAGTGTCAAAGCAGTGCTACTGTTCCAGTGTTTGTTTCCCTTTGTTTTTTAGATCCACATCCCTGACATGGCTTTATAAATACACTGAAATTCCCAGTTCCCTGGGAAGATGCAGTGCAGGAAGCTTTTGAAAGGAAAAAACTGAGATATTCCGAGCTTGTAGCGGAGGCAGGACAGCAAGGATGGAATGTAAAAGTCTACCAAGTGGAGGTTGGATGCAGGGGCTTTGTTACAACATCCACTGTAAGGCTGATGAGGGACCTTGGCAAAAGTGGGCATGCCCCACGCTATGCCATTAAGGAAATATCTAGGGTAGCAGAATGGAGCAGCCAGTGGCTATGGATTAAAAGAAAAGACCCTATCTAGTCTACCAAATAAGAGGGCTGGACAAATGCAGAGGGGGGTGGTTCTGGGATGCCAGATACCATTGTTGAGGCTACTGGAGACGTCGTGGGCCTAGTCAGCGAAACGTTGATGAAAGTAGGAGCCCACTTGACAACCCCAGTGATGTGGCTGTTCAGCCTCCTCAAAACATCGGAAACATAGTGCGATTCCTTCTTTTAGGTATGCTGTCAGGTGTAAGCTTGGCTCAGGGAACAGGACGCCCCTGCCTGGCATAGTCCCCAGGCACTATGGATGTTAAACATCTCATCCTGTGTATTTGAAATCTATAATAAATTATCAGTGGCTTTTGGTGTGTCTCTGCCATAAAGTTTGTCCATGCACAGATTTGTAAAGCATATGCAGCTGGAGGAGAACAAAGACATAGTTTGAATCACAGAGCTGAGAGCTAAGTGGACTTATTTGGATCATAAAACCTAAGCACTGGTTCTGCAGTGAGTATGTTTTTCGGTGCATTCCGTCATTTCTTTTGTTCATGTGACCACATTCACTCATTTTTCTGTTCAAGGAGACAAGGGATGCACTGTTTGAGCCAACAGCTGAGACATGACATTTCCCAGGTATGTAACCACACCAAAAAATCTCCTCACCTCTTTTCTATTCTTTGGCCTATCCATGCTTTCAGTTACAAAGGTTTTCTGGGGTCTGGCTTAATGCCATCTTTCAAAAAACATCTGGTGTTGTGTTCTTCTTTTGTGGCAACATCATCCATCATAGTCTGGGCTTCTATAATATGCTCAGAAGTAATTGTTTTATGATATACCAATGGTGTTGACATAATTCCATATTGAAGACATGCAGTAGAAATCTGTATTTACCTTCTTTAATTTTAAACATGAAGAGCTTTAATGACCCAGGGGAAGCATCCAACTTGCTAAACCTTTTGCCCCTCTAAACTGAGATCTTATCACCTCCATATTGGCTAACCTGTACTGTTCTCGCTTCAGTTAAGGCACATTCATAGCTGTCTGCTTTTCTTTCCTACAATATGTAGTTAACTCATCCATGTGTAGTTTATTCTGTTCTTTCCAAGTCACTGAGAGTTTACCTCTTGGTGCAAAAAGGGTATAACTGGAATCACTGTTTCATCTACATGGATCTTGTGCTCAACTAAGAGACAACTTTTCAGCAAAGTCCTTCGGTTGTGTTTCATTGTAGCCACACACACCCTTTTCACCAGATTAAGTGTTCTGACTAAGTATTGGATGTATATCTTTGTCAGCAGTCAAAAAGTGTTCTTTATGGTCTCTTCCTTTATGACTAAATGTGATACTACAGCCACCATCACCCATGTGAATGTCACTTTTATTTTAACTGAGTTTACTTCGCTTTTCTTTGTTCATTTCTGGAAATTCCTGTGTGAGATTAGAGGTGCTTGTGCCTCTCTATCTGTGTCAAATGGAATCACCATATTGTTAACAGCTAGTGAGATTATCTATTCATTTTCAATTCTACTAAACGTTTGTCCAAAAATGTCTCAAGCTTTTCTTCCACCGTGTGACCTTTTGATTTTAGTGTTGTTGTTTCACAACACCCCATGACCCTGTAGTTAGGATATTTCGGGTTGGATAATGGATGAATGGATGGATGTTTCACAACACTTTCCATAGTAACTTACTGTACTTATTGCATGTTTTGCCATAGAGCTGGACACAATTTGAGGTTGTGATGACCGCCACATTTCCCATACTCTTTGATGCTTTCTAGCTCTTTAACTTGCAATTGCTTATACACAGACTTGGTCTTTGATTTTGCTTTCAGCAAATAAACTGATTTGGCTTTCTTACTAAGCTCACAGCTTCAGTTTTAGTGGTCCCCATTGCTATGTATACATTGACAACCAGTTCTAAAGTGAAATTGGCCAGTTTAGGTACTACAAAAATGCATCTATTACTCATTTACTTTTATGTAACAAGACCTTAACAAAGGTTATTCATCTCTGTGGCACATTGACATGATGGTAAAATGACTTGTTAATATGAAGGATTCACAGATCTTACACTAAATACGTAATATCAAAAGAAATTTATCTCAGTTAGGCCACCTCAAACCACTCCAAAGTGAAGTTTTATTAGTAGGTCACATTGCAGAGATGAAAAAACACTTTACTGACACTTCAGAAGTGTTATGAAGACCCAAAGATGTGTGTGTTAAGGTCTTGCTACGTAACAATAAATGAGTAATAAATGCATTTTTGCTTTATCTAAACTAAAGTTTAATTGTTAAATTTGGTTCTCATTAAAGCTACTTCCTTGTAGTGTTGTCCAGAATACCATATACCTCTACTATTTTGTCGCAAATAGGTGAGCCTTGCTAAATATACAGTATTCAGTTCAACAAAATATTGGACAAAACTGTTCTCTTTTTGCTGTACACAGGAAACAAATATTTACCTTTAAATGTGAGATTCTGGGTCAAAGCACTCCTGAAATCTGGCCATTACATTTTGTCACTTGATCTGTTTGTTAGATAATTAGAAGTGGGTAGAAATTACTAATGCCTTTTCTCCAATAACATGCATCAAAATTTTTGTCATCTCCCCAATGCTGTTATCACATGACTGTAAGCATTAAACAAAAACAGTGAAATATTTTTGTCTATAGATCAGAAAAGACAGAAACACTGAAAGTTTTCATATATACTTAAGTGTTATTCTGCATTTGAGTCATGCAGGCATTGTTTTGCTATTGCAGACAAGAAAGATTCTGAATGAAAATGAGTGTTGCTCTGCATTTATCTGGCCATGGGTTTGTGCACAGGCATCTGGTAAAGCGTCACAGAAATTAGGGAATTTTGTAGTGCGTTAGACTGATTCATTGCCATTAAACAAATAGAAATTCTCCAAAGGGCACAGGAAGCAATTTTTTATTAGCATAATGCTAGAGTTTAATTATAAGCCATTATGAAATACTTAATGATTGCCTAAGGTAAAGTCATCTCTGATGGAGGATTGCAGGAATCATCGGGCAGAGGGATCCTTTCATCAGATTGGCTGGCCCAGCGCTGTCTCAGCTGTGGAATGGCCAATAGGGGAGGCAGTTTGATGGCTGTAGTCTCCAGGACTCTAAAGAAATTCAAATCCTATTATGTAATATCATCTAGTGTTGAATTCTGCTCTGTACTTGTAATATTTTTTATTTTACTATTACAGTATATTGTATTGAGGATTATTTGTGTCCTCTTCTGTGTATTGTGTTGCATTGACCCCCTTCTTTTTGACACCCACTGCACACCCAACCTACCTGGAAAGGGTTTTTCTTTGAACTGTCTTTCTCAAGGTTTCTTCCATTCTTTTTCCATACTAGGGTTTTTTTGGGGGAGAGAGTCAAGGCTGGGGGGCTGTCAAAAGGCAGGGCCTTATGTGATTTTGGTCTATACAAAAGTAAATTGTATTGTATTGTATGAAATCTATAGTTCATGCCACCAATTAAATATCAGTAGTACCTTACTTATTACAAAAAGAAAACTTCACATTAATGAAGTATAAAAACAATCTTTAGTTGTGACAGTCAGAATTTTATTATATTAGTAACTGAGTGTCATGAGAATGTAGAGTGATTACATAAGAGTAGTCTATTGTTGACAAGGTCAAAGTACAGTAAAACAATATTTTGATTGTCAAGTTTAATGGATTTGAAATCAAAACCTGAATTTGCCGAAGAAAAACAAAAAACTACATTTTTTTCAGAAAAAATATAAAATATAACTATAAAGGTTAATCACTTTTCATTGAATAAGAACATAATTTATAAAACGTTCTCTTTAATGTCACTGATCATATGACATGTACATCAATCAAGTAGCATATAGAGACTCAAAGCTCTAAAATAGTGAAACCCATGAAAGGAAAATGCGTGAAATAGTGGTGATATAATGTCACAAAAATATTTGCATAAAATACTGCATTGTTTGTGCAGTACTGACAAAGAAGAGCTTAAGAAGATTGAAATACAAGACCATTCATCCATAATGCTCATTTGGTTAAGTAATAGTTAAGTCGTTTTAGAAGTTTTATCTCAGACATATCGGGACAAGCATTTCCTTATAAAGGAAATATATGATTATTCACAGCTTCACAAGAAAATGAATTTTAATTCTGACCAAGTTACCTATTGTTCTGGATTTAACAAAAGACATATTGGTAAAAACTGTTTCACAGTGCAAACACTGTTTTCTGTTGGAGAAAATGGTTTAAATCAGAGGAATAATACAACACTTAATGCATTTTTTTTTCATTTGATTTTAGAGTCTTCAATGTACAGCAGCTTTGATGAAATAAACAAGAAAGCACCCTGTAACTGAGAAAGGGAAAGGAAGGGAAGCAAACTGTCTAATGGCCTCCTACCATACTGCAATATTCCCATGACACATGTCTTTCCATGACCATCAATGGCACACAGCTGTACAAATAAACACCACTCCCTTAGAAAAGAGTTGGCTGGTTGCAAAGGTGAGTAAATGCAGTCATTTATTGTCAGCTTTGTTTGCACGCCTTTATTTTGAAAAATCACTGTACTGGCAGTTTTGAAACACAAAAGAGCCTTGCCTGTCACTGATGTGCCCCGAAAGATCATTTGTTTCACTTTTGCAAAATGTCACCAAGTTGACTTCAAGCACAATAAACATATGCAGTGCTGCATTCAGATTTTAACTCTTGCATGCATGGTGTCGCTCAAGTTCTGATTGTTCTCCTTTCACAAAATGAGCTCTTTAACTGCTTAATCATTAAGAATTACATTATAAAAATGAACACAAGCAACATTAAGTCTGATTTTATTTTAAATGTATTGTGATTAGTCAAAGATAATTTAGTAAAAAATCATAATTCTGATTGTTTATCTCATGGTGTTGGTTAATTAATTCTTTTTGTATTACACATGCCTTGATTTTATTGTAGGTGTCTTACTGATCATTAAATTTGAACGCAATATCTGCTAACCTGTCACAAGTGAAAGCTAATGCCAGTGCCCTTGTGTGACATCCTTGCATGAATCCTTACCTTGATCACAGATGACTGACTTGTTTTGACTCCATCACACAGTCTGAGGCTTTCTATTCCAGCTGAGAACCTGTCATCACCATGACCTCATATCTCTTGAAAACCTGTTTGTTACAAGCATTCTTGGGTTTTGCTATGCTCTAGTGATCTGGCCATCTTGGGAAACTGTCAGAAAAGATGTCCTACTCAGTATGAATGGATGTGGATTGTTCAACTTGAGCCAGTCTTTGTGCAGGCCATGTAACAATGCTTGGCATGAGATGCATCAAGCAGCTTGTCATGTGGCAATGCTGATCCTTAATAAAATGTCATAACTAGGGGGTGGAAATTAATTTTCACCATTAATCTTTAAAGCATTGTATAAAAAAAATCTGTCACAGAACAATTTGAGCGGTTTGCTTGCAAAATCACATCAGTGAGTCATGTTGGTAGCATGTCAGCCACAAATGAGGAAGGCACAACTGTGTCATTGTATTGTGCTAATAAGGGCTTATAATAAGATGATTCCTCCTCCAGAAAAACAAAAATCTTTCTGACTATTTCATTATCATTATCCAGAGGGTCTGATTTAACTGTGGGATATCCAATCTCAATCAACCCATTTATGAATGCATTAATAAAGATATTTCACCAACTGTCCTGAAACAGCTTTACATTGGTATTGCCTTGGCAGTATTCATCCAAAAATTAGATATTGTGTATAATCTATACTTTTAACTATTAGAAAATTATATATCTTAAAAACTATAAGTGTATTATGATATTCTGCAATATTGTGTGTAAGGGACAGCCGCCAGCTCAGCCCGGCCAAGACTCCCCGATGATGGAAGGATGGGGGAAGGCAGCTATGTTTGGACACTGCCTCCCCCAAAGCGCTATATGGCAGGTTCCTTACAGCTTAATGGTGCCCCAGATTCCCTCAGGGCATCATGGACTTTGGAGTTCGTATCGTAGCCCTGCTGGGTACCATGGGCGCTGCCATGGGATGCTGTGAGAAGACTTTGGGACTCTTATTTCCTACATAGCCCAGAAGTATTATCAAGTCACAAGGATGGGAATCCAGAAGCACTTCCGGGCTAATGTGAAGCTCAAGTTCTCCATCTGACCCAGAAGTGCTGGCAAGTCATATGGACGGAAGCACTTCCGGGTCAGACCATATATAAAGGACTGCTCAAAACCCAGGAAACGGGCCAGGGTCAGGAGGTAGTAGACAACGCTTGCTGGGAGGTGTGGGGGGAGAAAAGAGAAAGAGAATTGTGTTTATTGTTATTCTATTTACTTGTATTAGTGGTGGCTATGGTGCTTTGAGCACTATTTAAAGAAGAGAAATACTAAATGTCTTCTTTGTGCTTTTAACCTGTGTCCTTAGTGTCTGTCTGTTGGGTTTGAAGGGGCAACATCGACCCCTAGCATTCACAAGTGTAATATATAATCCAATATGTAAATTATTGAGCATTTAGAATACCATTATCACAAGTTTAGTGGTCATTTTTTGGGTTTATAAATTAGCTGAATGTCCTTGAATCTTTTCCCCTCACTTTCCATAGTCCGTCACATCCTTTAATTTGTCTACTTGTCTACTTTCTGCATCTCTCTGACTATCCCACTTCTTCTTCACCATCCTCTTCATCTGTATATTCTCCTGTACTTCCCCATTCCACTACCAGGTTTCCTTTTCCTCCTCTGTCCAGATGTAATGCCGAGTACCCTTCTTCCTGTCCCCCTTACTGCATCTGCTATAGTTTCTCAACTGTCTGGTAACTCTTCACTACCACCCAGTGCCTGTCTTACCTTCTCCCTAAACTCAACCTTGCAGTCTTCTTTTTTCAATTTCCACCATTTGATCCTTGGCTCTGCCCTCACTCTCTTCCTCTTCTTGATCTCCAACATCATCCTACAGACCACCTTCCTATGCTGCTTAACTACACTTTCCCCTGCCACCACTTTGCAGTCTTGAATCTCCTTCAGATTGACTCTTCTGCATAGGATGTAATCTACCTGTGTGCATCTTCCTCTGCTCTTGTACGTAACCCTATGTTCCTCTCTCTTCTTAAAATACATATTCACCACAGCCATATCCATCCTTTTGGCAAAATCCACTATCATCTGACCTTCTTCATTCCTCTCCTTGACACCATACCTACCCATCACCTCGTCGTCTCCTGTGTTCCCTTCACCAACATGTCCATTGAAATCTGCTCCAATCACTACTTTCTGTCCCTTGGGTACACTGTTCATCACTTCATCCAATTAACTCCAAAAATCTTCTTTCTCATCCATTGCACATCCAACTTGCAGTGCATATGTACTAACAACATTCATCATCACACCTCCAATTTCCAGCTTCATAATCATTACTCTGTCTGACACTCTTTTCACTTCCAAAACACTCTTGACATACTGTTCCTTCAGAATAACCCCTACCCCATTTCTTCTCCTATCCACACCATGGTAGAACAATTTGAATCCACCTCCAATCCACCTGGCCTTACTCCCCTTCCATTTAGTCTCTTGCATGCACAATATATCAACCTTCCTTCTCTCCATCATATCGGCTAACTCTCTCCCCTTACCAGTCATACTGCCAACATTGAAAGTTCCTACCCTCAGTTCCACTCTCTTTACTTTCCTCCGCTCCTCTTGCCTCTGGACATGTATCCCCCTCTTCTTGTCCTTATTCTTCGTCTTCTTCTGCCAACTGTAGCCCATGTTGGCTAACAGTAACCATGTTGGCTAACAGTACTGGTGGTGGTCGTTGTTAACCTGGGGCTCGACCGATCTGGTATGGAAATTTGTATTGTTGTCCGCGTATTGATTTGGCAAAATTTTACACTGGATGCCCTTCCTGACGTAACCCTCCCCATTTATCTGGGCTTGGGACCAGCACGAAGAAACACACTGGTTTGTGCATCCCCTGTGGCTGGGTTACTGGGTTGTTGTAACAAAATATTTATTTATGGATGTGCAATCTGTAGAAAGGGCTGGCTGTAGTTTTTAGGATAAGGCGAAAAGGTCATCCCCAAAACTACAGTCTTGAAGGCAATTCCTATACATATGGAATTCCTATACATAGAAGAGGCTGGAGATTAGGTTGGCTGACCAAATTTTCATTGTCCCCTTTGAGGTTTTCTGTAAGTTGTTAAAAAATGTAGAGAGGGGAGTCTGACTTGGAGTTTCATATACGTTGTCTGGGTGTTAGTATAGCAAAGTTTATGACAAATATTTGCACTCCCCAAATCCTTTCCTACCCTAGTCAATGGCCTGGCTTGCCTAAATGGTAGATCTGACCCTGCCCGTACTTTTTGATGCTCATTTTCCATTTTCTCATTGTGTCATCCTCAATAATATACCTTTTATGTAACAGTATATAAACCAGCATAGCAGTAGGTATTGAAAGTAAATATTGCACCATGAAATATCATAAAAAATGTTTTTTTCTAATTATGTACTTATGCCATATTCCACAGACACTTTCCACTTTTCTTAAAACACTAAAACTTACAAAATAAAAACAGCATGGAATGTAGTAATAATTCATTGTCATTGTGAGTCAAGCTTCAAAGAAAGAACATCATGGTCAGAGGTGCATTCATTAGGAGCCACAATATGTTGCTTTCTAAGAACCAAAAAAATGTGCTCAAGAGAAGTCCGTATTGTCTAACTCTGTAAGAAAAAGAATGTCATCAATGAGCTATGTAAAAATAATTTTTTCCTACTTTCATTTGTGCTTATTTGCTGCTAGAACTGTTTGCCAGATATTACACTTCTAGTAAATGTCATATCCTAGTTACACAATACTGCTGTAGATTGTTAAGATACTCTCCAAAGTTGTAATTATAAGGTTTGAGAAAGTGCCTCCTTCTGTATTATTACAAGACCAAACTGGATTTATTAAAAGCAGAAACTTAGCTTCAAACCTTGGGCGCCTCTTTAATGTAATACACTCACTCATAAAATCTAGTACTCCAGAGATCTTTTAGATAGATAGATAGATAGATAGATAGATAGATAGATAGATAGATAGATAGATAGATAGATAGATAGATAGATAGATACTTTTTATCATTGTACGTAGAAAAAGCCTTTGACAAACTTGAATGGGAGTACCTATTCACCACATTACACTAATTTGGGTTTGGCCCAAATATATGTACATGGATAAACTTACTTTATATCAGTCCAAAACCCTCTGTCTATATTAACAATATGATCTCAAAGTGTCCTCTATCTCTATTGTTTTTTACAATCTTTATTTAGCCATTGGTCATTCACTTTCAAAATGTATTAGAGATAAAGGAGATTATTAGAGAAAAACATGAACAGAAAATATCACTATATGCAGATCATACATTACGATATACAGTATATTAGACCCACAAACATCTTTACCAGTTGTCCTTAATTCACTAGCAGATTTTCAAAAAGATATCTGGACTCAAAATCAATTTCAATAAAAGTGTGCTTTTTCCCAGTGTATTCTCTAGTACAGAATAATAGACTGTACATCTATCTGATTATTTTATCAGAACAGTTTAAAAATCTAGGGGTAAACATCACAAGCAAATATAAAGATCTTTTTCAACACACTTTTGTTATCAGCTTTATAAAAATCAAACAAGATATGAACAGATGGTCTACCCTCCATTAGCAGGGAGAATCAATACTGTCAAGATGAACATCCTTCCCAACCTTCTTTTTCTATTTTCAGATCCTCTCTATATACATTAAAAAATAATTATTTAAGAAATTAAACTCAATTATAATCTCATTTATGTGTAATTCAAGATGTCCACTCATTCAAAAGGTGACTTTACAGTACAAAGTACTAAAGAATAAGGAAGCATGGCACTACTTAACTTTTAATTTTATTACTGGTTGGCAAATATTCAAGCTATACAGTCCTGGAAATTGTCACATATTGATGAATATACAAACACCTGGTCTGCAATAGAAATAAAATATTTCTTCCCACCTTTATACACCTTTCTTTGTACCCCAGTAAATAATAATTATCACCAATATACCAATAATCCAATCGTCCATCAGTCATTCCGAATATAAAATCAACTAGCAAAATACCCGCGCTTCGCAGCGGAGAAGTAGTGTGTTAAAGAAGTTATGAAAAAGAAACATTTTAAAAATAACGTAACATGATTGTCAATGTAATTGTTTTGTCACTGTCATTATTTCTTTCAATCAGTTTCATATTTGGAGGACGTGTTGTGTTCAAGTTACATTCTGTGTTTGTCAACCGTTGTAAAGATAACAGGTTTCATTCATCGAAGTGTTCACTTCCCAAATCGCTACTCGTGAATCTAAGATGTTTAACAGGCATTCCCGGTATTAACTTGTGGATTTGCCTGAGAATATTTAGCGGCAACGTCTCTATGAAGTTGTGGATTAGCCCGCAAGTATTTAGCGGCAGCGTCTCTATGAACTTGTGGATTAGCCCGCAATTATTTAGCGGCAGCGTCTTTATGAACTTGTGCATTTGCCTGCAAGTATTTAGCGACAGCGTGTCTATTAACTTGTGGATTTTTCTGTGAGTATTTGGCGGCAGCGTCACAATGTTGTTTCCGTCTAGCTGCATTGCTGCTGTCATAATCGGCTTGAGTTTCATGGTTTGTTTCAATTACGTTAGTATTTGCAGGACTTGTTGTGTTGAAGTGACATTCGGCATCTGTCAAGCGTTGTAAGCATACAACCGCCTTCATCGATAACTTTGCATCCAGCTTTCGAGAGTTGAAACATTCATGAACATCAAAGTGTCCACTGCTGAAATCGTCAACTGTGAATCTAAGATGTTTAAGAGGCATTGGCAGTTCTCCAAAGGTGTAAAATATTTGGCCATTTCGGTACACTTGAAAGCGACAACCGAACAATTCAGCGGCAGCCATCAACTTGAGTGCAAAAGCATAGGTGAAGGGCTTAAGCATTTCACTCTTACAGTGCTCCTGTGTAGTATAATTATCTCCTGTACCGTCATCAGTCCACACCTTGAACCTGTCCCAGTCATTCAATACATAAGACACAATATTCCTCCGGATATCAAGATTGAGCCTGATATGGCTGTGCAATATGTAACACAGAGAATGGAAAAGGCAGGTGGCATCTCCGGGCATGGAAACCACTCGGTAAGTGTCAGTTCTTTGATTGATGGTGATCACCTCGATAGACATCTCACCACCCAAATTGCTACTCGTGAATCTAGATGTTTAACAGGCATTCCCGGTATTAACTTGTGGATTTGCCTGCGAATATTTAAAGGCAGCACGTGTATGAAATTGTGGAATTGCATGCGAGTATTTAGCGACAGTGTCTCTATGAACTTGTGGATTAGCCCATGAGTATTTAGTGGCAGCGTCTCTATGAACTTGTGGATTTGCCTGCGAGTATTTAGTATTTAGACAGCATGTCTATTAACTTGTGGATTTTTCTGCACATATTTGGCGGCAGCGTCACGAAGTTGTTTCCGTCTAGCTGCATCAGAAAATGTACCACAACGTCTGACACGTCTCCATTTTACTGTTTTCTCACAGCTTGGATTGCTGCTAACGAACGGCCTTATAAGGGCAGGCAGTCAATTATGTGGGAGGCGTGGGGATGGGGGACGCAATATAGGCAGGCAGCCAACTATGTGGGAGGCGTGGTGATGGGGGATGCAACTCCGCCTCACAAGGTGACCGAGCTGCAGGCTATGGACGTATATATGTACATAAGTAGGATTCAATTATGACCATTATGTGTAGAATTTCGAAATGAAACCTGCTTAACTTTTGTAAGTAAGCTGTAAGGAATGAGCTTGCCAAATTTCAACCTTCTACCTACACGGGAAGTTGGAGAATTAGTGATGAGTGAGTAAGTGAGTGAGTGAGTGAGTGAGTGAGTGAGTCAGTCAGTCAGTCAGCCAGTCAGTAAGTCAGTCAGTGAGGGCTTTGCCTTTTATTTGTATAGATTGTCACACACGTGTGCATGGGAAGCAGCTGAAGGGCTTAGACAATACTGCTTATACATCTGCCCTTTACACTGACGCTCTTTCTGAGTTCTCTGCAGGTCTTACCCGGGAAATCCCACCAGGAGCCGCCATTTTCAGGAAGGACACATCACTTCCGGTTCCGGCCCCCAGGATGAGGTCACTTCCGGTTCTGGCCCCAAGGATGATGTCACTTCCAGTTCCGGCCCAGAGGACGACATCATTTCCGCCCTCTGTGCTATAAATCTCACTGCCTTTGCTTAGGCAGGCAGTTCTGTTTTGGACTCTGTTGTTGTACCAACTGTTTACAATGCCTCAAAGACTTTTGCAGCCGGGAAACCGAATTAAACGGGTGGCTGCCCCAAACCTTTCCACGCCTCTGGTCTCCGCTTATTACAAGATGAAGGATGCACTTCAAGGCAGAGAACCTTTTATTTGTTGCACGTGTACAAGATAATCATCTTGTTCACCCTTCTCAAACCTACACTGTATTTAAACATTCGAAAAAGTCTGGGATTAAAACACTTAGAGAACCGCAGATAATGTTTTTGCATCTTATGAACAATTATGCTTGAAATTTAACTTCCCAGTATCACAATATTCCACTACTTTCAAATCAGAATTTTTGCTAAAAAGATCCTACCCCCCCATTTCCATTCCAGAAGAAATACTGATCAGTTTTGAACACTCAGACAGCATCTTAACAATATATAATAACACATCAAAGTTTCTCACTTTTAAAGACCCTAGGGTATGGTTTGGAAAGAAGCTTTCACTAAATATCTCAGAGTAGGAGCGGAAGGCAGCCATTCATAGAATACACTCCAGCTCCTTATGCATAAAACATTCAATCATTCAACTTAAAATATTTGATCAATCACATTTATCTCAGTTAAAATGTATCCAAGGCAAGATTCAACCTGCAAATGTTGCAATCAAGTTCCAGCCTCACCGGGCCACATGTTTTGGATGTACAGCAAATTACCATAATTTTAGACAAAAATCTTTGAATGCCTTTCAGACAGCCTTGGTGTCACAGTCGCTCCTAACCTGTTAACAGCTGTGTTCGGTGTACAGTACTCCCAAATGGGTTTAAAGTGGAGAAGGACGACTTGGTTGTCCACAATACTAGCACGTAGACTAGAAAAATCCTAACCCACTTTTTGTAAATCAGAGGGTAACTGATGTTCTATGTTGTTTGAAATTTGAAAAAAATCTAATTCTTGTTTAGAGAATCTGTTCAAAACTTTTTTAAAACATGGCAAGATGTAACTAATAAAATTTTAGAATAAGAGTTTATATTGGGGAAAAGGACATTCTCACTTTTTTCTTTGGTTTTTTTTTTTTTTTTTTTTTGCTCTTGGCTCTCTTTCTCTTGGACGGAGACTGAATTTTATTTTGTTAAGTTCAACTTGATTGTATAGAATGTTTGACTCAATTATATGGATTGTTATTTTCCTCCAATAAAATATAAAAAAATACTGCCTTAGATTATGTCGGATCAACACAACAATAAAGAATCTGCCTTGAAATCAGTTATTCATTTTGCATTATTAAGCCTTGACACCCGTCTGTGACTGTTTAACCTTAAACATTGGTTTCCAGAAATACAATTTTGAAAAGTGCAAAACGTGAATGGTTTTTAAACTCCCCCATGCTACCAGACAACAGTAATATTACAAAAGAAAAGAAAAAAGACCTGGAAAGGGAAAGGAAGAATGAAACTGCTTCACAATCATAGAGAAGCTTTGTCTAAACGAACACGCCTGAATAACAACTTACCACCTCCCAGGTGGATTACATAACAAGTCATGCAGGTTTCCCGAGTGTTTATGGATTTGTTTTTTTTCTTAAATAATACTTCAATGTATGGTTTATTTGTCACTTTGGCAGACATGTTACAGTACGTGAGAAATATTTTGGAGTTCATTAATGGAGGGATTATCTCATAGAATTCAAATAAAACTATTTTTTTAACCAGATTTCTGGTTTTATAGGTGTGACATATATTTGAGAAAACTAAACATATCGTTAACATGACAAGCATCTACTTTCTTGCTTTGGCATAATTCCAGTGTCTTGTCTAATAGGACATAATAAGTTAAAATTAAAAAAGAAAAAAACTTGGATCACCTGTTTATTTTCTCTTAGTTTGTTTCATCAACTATCCATCCATGGCAAAAGCACTTAATCTTCTTTAGGGTTGTGGGAAGACTCTCCTGGTAGCATCAAGCACAAGGCAGGATTAAATGCCATTAAACTACGTGGCTAGCATAGGACAGATTTACTCATAGATAGTCAGGATTACCACAATGCTGGAGTAACCTGAGGTAAACTTGCACTAATTAAGACACTGATATCATTTCACCAATTCCTTCTTTCACTGATGATTTAAGCATAGATGTTATCTTAGATACAGTATGACAAAGAATTGTTGTGCCAATTGCTTGCTTTGAACAGTAGTTAGTTATTTTCTTAACTTTTTATTATCTACTAACTAACCTATGCTAATTTCAAGTATTATTGTTTCTACAAAGCTCTTTAATGCGATGCAAAGCATCATGCCAGTTTCTCACTGTTTTGTTTAACCTAAACATGCATATATTTTGTGGCTGGCTTTGTGGAGGTCTCATGAGGGGACCCTTTGGTCCAGGGACATCTGCTACCCAAGTGATTGAAATGTGTTTTGGTTTGCTTAGGTAAGCTTTTTGCAACTACAAAGTAAAGTCCTTTTATGATTGTTACTGTTTTAACTGTAAAAATCTTTTTTTTACTACTTTTTCCATAGTAAACTCATTTCAAAACTGCCATTAGACACGAAGCCCAAGAGAATATTATTAAAAGTGTCAATATATTTTACCTTTTCTATATCATACTGTCACATGTGTAAGACCCACTAGTACACAATATTGCTGACTTGTTAATGGTCAATCTGAATGAAACATTCTCTGTAAAGCCATATTGAATTTAAGCATGCACAGACACTGAAAATAAAAAAAAAGAAAAAACAGGTCTGCATACTGAGTGCAAGAATCAGTTGAAAATGTCCTTGAGGAGACAACTGCTGCAATTGCAGATTTTTGAAAGTGGAAGATTAATATTTAGTATGTTGTATTAGAAGACTATAATATGGTGAGAGACACTGAAAATAAAGAAATGTCCAATTTCATTTAACTGAGAGTAAGGCCATACCAGATAAGACAGAACCATAACAGTAAGGATCAGCTTTGGAAGAGATATATTTTAGCAGGATCAGTAGATAACACACACTTTAAAAAAGCACACACACATAAAAATTTCCACAATGACAGTAGGGGGTGAAGGCACATTTTGTGGTAACAGTAAAGTTCTTCAGGAATCTGTGTTCGGAACATCATTAGTAACATAAATTAAAACATAGTGAATAATCTCAGGGAAATAGCTAACAAACCTTAAAAATCAAAGATACCTGGACCATTATGAGAAATGGGCAAAAATTAGGTGGGTACAGAAATATACACATAAATAATAAATATAAAATTAAAGATTCTTAAAAGGATTTAGAGTTTTTGTTGACATAATATATTTAGAAAATCAAAACGTTAATAATGTGTTTGATTGTTTTTTGCAAAATCAGTTCAGTTCATCACAATTTATATTGTGGTAAAATCTTGCTTTTTCCAGTTGAGGCGGCTGTCAAAAATCAAGCTTGTTTTGTCTAAACGCAATCTTGAAACAGTGATGCATGCTTTTATAACATCTCATCTAGATTACTGCAATGCACTTCTTTTTGGAATTAGCCAGGCCTCCATTGCTCGCTTACAGATGGTGCAAAATGTTGCTGCTCGATTTTTAACTGGCACAAGAAAGCATGAGCATGTTACCCTGATTTTGGCTTCCCTTCACTGGCTTCCAGTTTGTTTTCGAATCCATTTTAAGATCCTTGTATTTGTTTTTAAATCCTTTAATGGTTGTGCCCCATTTTATTTGTCGGAACTGCTGCACCCTTATATACTGTCTCACTCTTTCTGGTCAGCAGACCAGATGCTTTTATGTATTCCCAAGGCACGATGCAAACTCCAAGGTGATCGGGCTTTTTCAGTTGCAGCCCCAAAACTCTGGAACGATTTGCCGTTGCATGTTAGGCAGGCTCCTTCACTAGCTGTCTTTAAATCTTATTTAAAAACACACTTTTACTCTCTGGCTTTTAACCCAGTATGATATGTTGGCTATCTGTATACTTTTTATTATGAATAACTTCAGCTCTTATATGTTTCTGTTTCATTTACCCTTGGTTATTGTGTGCCTGATATGTTGGGTTTTTATTGTACAGCACTTTGGTCAGCATTGATGTTTTTTTTAAGTGCTTTATAAATAAATAAATAAATAAAAATGAATGCTCTACCTACCTTAAACACACATTAAAACAAAGAAATTTTAATTATGTTAACAAAAACAAATTATGACAATTTTCACACTTGTGTGACTAAGAAGTAGCTGATTGGACCAAGTGGAGGTAATTACCTGCCAGGGCGTGGAGTGGTGCACTAAACCTATCTCTGCAGGCCAAATATGGGACAACCTGCCTGATTTAACATCACTTCCGGTGCACAAACTGATACCACTTCCGGTTCCGACGGCCAGACAGCCAGAATGATGTCACTTCTGGTTCCGGTCAAATGACATCACTTCCACTTTCCGGCTTATAAAGCGAACATCTTTACAAAACCTCATCAGTTCAGTCTTGGAATTCAACCTAAGCACAAAGTATAACTTAGGAAAACAAAGTATAACTTAGTATTACTGATGAAAATAAAGCTTTGGAGTGGAATGGTGCAGTCATTTAAAATACAAAAACAGTTCTGATGATCCAAGCCAAGAAGCCTCTCATCCCATTCTGGGCAGTCTATCATATCTTTTGTATATGGTGGACAGCCTAATAAAAACTATAATTCCATTTATTGTTGAATCAACCAAACACCTAAACAGAGGACTAAGTTATCACAGGGCACACTCATGGACATACCTAGTAGGCCAGTTTAGAGCTGCAGTTAACCTAACCTGCAGATTTTTTGTGATATAGAAGGAAAGCCAGAATACCCAGTTGAAAATCTGTTCAGAAAAGGTGGGAATGTGCAGACGTCTCATGGACAAAGTGTAAGTGTGGAATTTAAACCCCGATTCCTAAATTCATGAGGCAATAGCATGATTTCATTAAATTGTTTTTGCAAAATTTGAACTTTAGAACAATCTAGACAAAAACAAGCCATTCAGCACAAAAAAGACCGCCAGTCATATCCACTGAATTCTTCCAAAATAACATCAAGTCAAGGTTTGAAAGTCCCTAAAGTCCTACTGTCTACCAAACTACTTGGTAGCTTATACCAAGTGTCTATGATATTATATACACATCTACTTGTATATTGTTTAATGCCTTTTTGTAAATGCTGTTAAAATCTGTTTTTATTATATAAATATTCCAAGCCATGCAGAACAAAAGTGCCTTTCACTCTAAGATAGGAATTTTAAAATATTTATATACGGTAAACCTAGATATGTAAGAAATCTTTTCAGAGTCAGTAGTGTAAGGCTGAAAGTATCCAAAATACAAAAGGTGGAATGACAAGCAAGCAGCAGTTAAAAGGAACTAAAAATCAACCTTTCATCATGCTTTACAGGGTCATCTATTATATCATATTTATTAGGCAACAGACGCCTATAGTAGGGGCCAGGGTAAACTGCAGGCAAAAGAAAGGGTCTGTTAAACTCAAGTTATTTTGTCCATAGCTCAAAATGACCCTGAGGCTCCAAATCGTTCTGACCCAATGTTTTACTAGCATCACAGAATGGATGAGTAATATTGTCCTTAACCTTAACAAGTAACAGAAACCATAGAAATAAACTGAGTTGGTCTCGTCCGATGCGAAAGATGGATGTCTGAAGTGGAGCTCCACTAGCAGCGGTGTTATTTTTCATATTATTTGCTTATTATCCTGAGATGTCCTGTATCTATTCAACCCAAGGAGACTGCTACAGTATATATGTAAGCATATATAAACATGGCCAGCAAGAAAGGGGATCCGAAAGAATCGAAAACTAAAGCTGCACCCAAGCTAAGATCAGCAAGCCCTAGCTCAAGATAAGGCCTTTAAGAGAGAGACCTGGATCAGCTGGGCGAAAGTACAGACTCTTCGGGACCAAGGTCCGCTAAATTGTCGCCGACTGAGATTGAAAAGGGGAGCGAAAGTACGATCGTGAGTGCAGATCTTGATAGCTCGCTGATCGGAGAAGAACACCTGAAACTGGAAAAGGCCTCACAGTCCACGATCTCAATTACTCCACGCAAGCCGGGAATAGCTGGGACACCGGCTACAGTAGAGCCTGACGCTTCACCTACGGTACAAGAAAGCACAATTGAAATGTCTAAACTGGAGGTGATGCTCGCTGAGCTCATACAAGATATAAAGAAAACCGAGAAGGCAAATGAGAAAGCAAGGGCAAAGACACATGAGAGACTGAAACAGGAGTTGCAACAAGCAAACGAAACACAGCGGCAGGAGTTGCAACAAGCAAACGAAACGCAACGGCTGATGCTGCAACAGGCAATGGAAAGGCTGCGACAAGAAATGCAAGTGGAGATGCGACAGGTGCTGGGTAAAATTGAAACGCTTACTGATCAATTGGAGGATCTCAAGGAGACATTCACGACTAGGATTGAATTAGCCGAAAATTTAGCTACCAGTGCTGAAGAAAAGCAGAAAATGTCAGCTCGAATGCAAAAAACTCAGAGACAGACTGGCTGCTTTGGAAGATGGAAGTAGAAGGTATAATGTCAGAATTGAAGGTCTGCCTGAGAATCGAGAAAGTTCAAACCCTGTGAAATTCGCAGCTGAACTTTTTCTAAAATAATTGGGGACGACTTTAAAGCAGAATCTGAGATAGCAGCGCTTACCGCGTACGTGGATCAAACACCGTTAGACCCAGACCAAGATCTTTTATAGTTCGTTTTGAACGATTATCATTTAAGCTAGAGGTGATGGCACTCCTCAGAAACAAGGAAGATATTATATATGAAAATAACCACATTGTATCTTCCTGACTTCTCTCCAGCAACAGCTACTAAACGCAGCCTTCTACAACATTAAACAGCGGTTACGGCAAGCCAGCATCAAATACAGCCTCTTGTATCCGGCAAAACTTCAAGTGGAATACAGGGTCAATTCTATGTCTTCGCTAGCAAGGAAGAAGCAGAAAAGGAATTAAGAAAGCTGATCCGGGACTATTCTGATACATAATAGTGAGTCATGGCGGTTAATGATAAAGCAAGGATTAATAATCTACTGTCTGATCTATTGTTTTAAAATACGGGTTTTATCAGCATATATTCTCATATATTCTCATTATTTCTTAGTATTACTAGGGCGCTATCTGTTTATGTTTTATTGTGCTTAATTACTTTTTCTTTTTTATTTTTCTTCTAATTATTTCATCTCTACCCTAAACGAGACTGTTCAATATCATACCCTTGGTTTATTGTTATTGCTATTACTGCATTAAGACTTGTTATGCTTATTCTGGACACATTTTAACACCATCACCGGGTTTATTATCTGGGTGTATCATCTTAATGCACTAAAATTGCTGTAGACTATATATATATATTTAAGTGCAAAATTCTTTTTTTTTTTTTTTTTTAAAGACTATATTGGTAACAGATATCTCTATCTTTTAACCCTAAAGCGCCGCTGCATGGGGCTTGTTTTGCTTTGGACGTGCTCTGTCTCTGGGTATGTCAGAGGACTGGGACTGTGAAGTGGGTTTTAGCCTCACTTGGGGAGGCAAAAAGGGAGGGTGGGGGGTTAAGGGGAGAGAAAGAGAGCAGGCTTGATCTATACCTAATCTATCCTCTTAATCTTTATAATTATAACTACCAACGTAATAATAAGCTGCATGGCAACAACTCTAGGGGAAATAGGAAATTAAGACCTAAACTGTCTCACTTCCAGTTAAGACTATAAAATGACATCAAAAACTCAGAATCAGTGTCTCCATGATGGGACAGTTAACTTCGTAAGCTGGAATGTTAAAGGCCTGAATCATGAATTAAAGAGAAAGAAAGTACTGTCTCACCTAACAGGTCTAAATGCTAAAATAGTATTTTTACAGGAGATCCACTTACTAAGCAAGGATCAGTTCCGCTGCAAAAGACTGGACTGGCCAAATGTTCCATTCTAGTTTTACAAAGAAAACTAGAGGTGTGGGAATTCTCATACATAGAACAGTACCATTTGTAGCATCAGATGTAGTATTGGATCCTGAAGGGAGATATGTAATGGTCATGGGAGACTTATCTAACTGTAAAATGATTTTGATAAATGTTTATGCACCTAATGTTGATGATAAGGAATTTATACAAAATTTATTTGCATCCATTCCCAATCTGAACACTCATAAAGTTATAATGGCTGGGGGCTTTAATTGTGTTCTAAATCCACTTTTAGATAGGACTTCCTCCACAGGGGAACGCATCTAACACCGCAAAGATAATTACAAAGTTTATAACTGATCACAACTTATCAGATCCCTGGAGGTTTTTAAACCCAAATTCAAGAACATATTCTTTCTACTCACCAGTACATCATTGCTACTCAAGGATTGATTACTTCTTTATAGACAATAACTTCTTGCCTAAGATTAAATCTTGCAAATACGATGCTATTGTTATTTCTGACCATGCACCTATGATCTTGGAGCTAAAATTACTAAGCCCCATACACTCACCCGCAGATGGCCTCAACCGCTTCTATTAGCTGATGAGAATTGTACTGAATTTATATCCAAACAAATCAAATTCTTTCTAGAGACAAATACATCCCCTGAGATCTCTGCAGGAATACTCTGGGAAACTCTTAAGGCCTTCTTAAGAGGACAGATTATCTCATATCTTTCCCACAGAAATAAATCCGAAGCCAAGAAAGTAGCAGAGATAAAAAGCGAAATTACTAAAATAGATGAAGAACATGCCAGACTACCAAGCAGACTCTACGTAGGAGGAGGCAGGCTCTACATTCAGAATTAAACCTCTTGACAACTAAAGAAACTGAACAACTAATTTACAAATCCAGACATCATTATTATGAACATGGAGAAAGCTAATAAGCTTTTAGCTCAACAAATTCACAAGCAAGAAGTGCATACGCAATCTCGTAATCACTAACACGAACGGAGATAAAATTTCGAACACAAAAATATAATGCACACTTTCAGAGACTACTATAAATCCCTATATACTACTGAGTTTAAAGAAGACAATATACAATCTAATGCATTTCTGGATACATTACAGATACCACAAATAGACGCTTTTAGTGTGGAGGAACTTGATAAACCTCTGGCATTATCAGAATTACTAGATGCTATAAAGTCACTCCAAGGTGGAAAGCAGCAGGCCCTGATGGCTACCCTGCAGAGTTTTACAAGAAATTCTCCGCTCAGCTAGCTCCCTCCTATTAGCAACATTTACAGAAGCCAGAGATAACCAATCTCTTCCACAAACCTTTCGCCAAGCACTAATCACTGTCTTTCCAAAACAAAATAAGGACTTATTACAATGTGCATCATACAGACCAATTTCACTTCTGAATAACGACGTTAAAATACTCTCTAAAATCATAGCTAGAAGGATGGAGAAAGTGCTCCCTCGATAATATCACAAGACCAAACTGGATTTATTAGGGGCCGACACTTATCTTCAAATCTTCGACGCCTGTTTAATGTAATATACTCACCAACTAAATCAAACACCCCAGAAATATTATTATCATTGGATGCAGAAAAAGCATTCGACATGATTGAATGGAAATACCTTTTACTACATTGGAGAAGTTTGGGTTTGGCCCGAACATTTGTGCATGGATTAAATTACTGTATACTAACCCAGAAGCTTCAGTTTGCATCAACAACATTTGCTCAGACTACTTTAAACTAGAGCGTGGCACTAGACAAGGATGCCCTTGTCACCGCTGCTGTTTGCATTGCCATTGAACCACTGGCAATACATTGTCGAAATACTGATCAGATAAAGGGGATTAGCAGAGAAGGACTGGAACAGAAAATCTCATTATATGCAGATGATATGGTACTGTATATATCGGACCCAGAAAATTCTGTGCCTGCAGTCTTAGCAGCACTCACAGAATTTCAAAAGATCTCTGGTCTCAGAATTAATCTGAATAAAAGTGTACTCTTTCCAGTGAATTCTCAAGCATATAATATTAGATTAGACACCCTACCTTTTATCATTGCAGAACAGTTTAAATACCTCGGGTAAACATCACAAGTAAACATAAAGCTCTTTATCAACAAAATTTCACGTCTGCATGGAAAAAATTAAACAAGACTTGCATAGATGGTCAACCCTTCATCTCACACTAGCTGGAAGAATTAACACTGTTAAGATGAATATTCTTCCTAAGCTCCTTTTTATTTCAAAACATCCAATATACATTAATAAATCATTCTTTAAGCAATTAGATTCAACAATAACCTCATTTATTTGGAATTCAAAACATCCACGCATCAAAAGAGCGACCCTACAAAGACAAAAGGCAGAAGGCGGCATGGCTCTACCTAACTTCCAGTTTTATTACTGGGCAGCAAATATACAGGCATAAGAACCTGGACACAAATAGAAGAACATACACAGGCTTGGACCAATAGAAGTAAAATCCTGCAGTACTTCTTTGTATTCCTTGCTCTGTGCTCCAATAAACACTTATCGGCAATACACAAATAACCCAATTGTGCTCCACTCACTTAGAATCTGGAACCAATGTAGAAAGCATTTTAAGACGGAGAAGCTTCTATCTGTGGCACCTCTGCAAGAGAACCACCTCTTTCAACCTTCACAAACATATGCAGTTTTAATATCTGGAAAAATTTGGAATTAACTTGCTTAGAGATCTTTATATAGACAACGTCTTTGCATCCTATGAACAATTACATTCCAAATTTAACATTCCAGCTACACATTTCTTTCACTATCTTCAAATCAGGAACTTTGTTAAACAGAACCTTCCAGATTTTCCTCATCTTGCACCCTCATCCATGCTGGAAAAATATTGCTCAATCTCAAGGACTTAGACTCCATCTCTACAATATATAAAATCATTTTACAATCCCTCCTTTCAAAGATCCAAGAGGACACTGGGAAAAGATCTCTCAATTAATATATCAGAAAAGGAGTGGAAAGTAGCAATGCAGAGAATTCACTCGAGCTCCATATGCAAAGCATACAATTATACAACTCAAAATTATATATCGAGCACATCTGTCTCACTAAAACTCTCAAAATGTTTCCAGGGTATGATCCAACCTGCGAACGTTGCAACCAAGTCCCAGCCTCACTAGGTCACATGTTCTGGGCCTGCACCAAATTAACATTATTCTTGACAAAATTTTTAATTACCTTCAGACAGCCTTGGATTCACAATCTCTTCTAACCCATTAACAGCTGTGTTTGGGGTTCTTCCAGAGGGGCTTAAAGTGGAGAAAGACAAACAAATTGTGATTGCATTCACTACACTTTGGCACGCAGACTTATTCTGATAAACTGGAAGAACCCAAACTCTCCTCTTTAAGTCAGTGGGAAACTGATGTGTTATATTATTTGAAATTGGAAAACATCAAATACTCAGTTAGAGGATCTGTACAGACTTTTTTTCAAAACATGGCAGGATCTAATCAGTAACATTTTAAAATAAGTTCATGAAGCACAGAAAATATATTAATTTAGGTATGTTTACAAGCCTTAAATTTTACAGTGTTTGGCTTGCTCTCTCTCTCAGGGGTGGGGATCGATCTGTTCTTAACTCAATTTTTCTTTTTGTAAAAACTTGATTGCTTTGTATGGATTGCAATAAAATTAATAAAAAAAAATAAAAAAAAAAGAATTAAACTGGGCCACCTGGCTTTATTAATAAGGCCAGAGGTAAAGAATCTAGCCATTATTTTAGACTAAGAACAAAACTTCAAATAACCAATTAAGCATATTACAAAGAAATTCTTTCACTTACGAAACACTGCACCAATTAGATCTTTTATATTAGTGCAAAATGCTTCTGCCAATAGTCATCTAGATTACTGCAATGCAGTCCAATCAAGGTTTGCAAAAAAAAAAGAAAACTCAGCTGTAATTAGTCCAAAATACAGCAGCAAGAATTTTAACCGAAAAGAGAAAATCTGAGCATATCTCACCAATCTTACCATTGTTGCACTGGCTGTATGTGTCCTTCAGGACTGATTTTTTCAAAACACTATTAATTGTATATAAAGCTCTTAACAATATAGCACATTCTTATATTTTGGAGTGATTGCCCCCTTACATTTCTAATTGTAATCTTTGATCCTCAGTATTCTGAGAAAGAAGCATTAAGAAACTCGTGAGGCATGTTTTCTATTTTATATGCACCAAAAACTGGGAATACTTTGTCAAGACAGTTGAACACTTCAAAATACTACTAAAATCCCACTTCTTTAGTCTTGGCTTTCTCTTGATCATTTTAAGAAATTATTAGCATCTCTAGCATTTCATCACACTGCGAGAGGGAGGACATTAGTTCTTATAATAAAATGTAACTGGCTGTTTTATAGGTTTTCATGTCTCACTACTTCTGTGTTGTTTCTTTTCCTTACTCTGTGGTGTCGTTATGCACCACTGCCGCCAGGCCAAAGTATGCTGTAGACACCTTAGATGCTGGGAAGATGGAACTGAACGCCACAACAGTATCCTGTTAATATTGACACATTTATGGACTCTAAAATGCCCAGAGGGGGCTGGATAGTCTTTTGGTCTTGGAACCAAACCACAACAGGTTTATTTTCTCCCACATCCCACCAACTGGAGTTTTGTTTTCGTGTCACCCCTGGCCATTAGACCATAATTTTTGTTTTTAAGCTGCCCATTAGTTTTCTCTGTTGTTACAAGTAAGTGTTCTTTAGTGCTTTACTTTCTTTTCTAATTCTATTTAGCCATTATTATTGTACACCACTTTAAGCTGCTTTCATGTATGAAAATGTGCTATATACATAAAAACTATTATTATTGTTCTGATAGATTTGTTCATTTCAGGAACTCAAGGGTGTGACAATGAAATTAAGAATACAATCATAATCAGCAAAAGTACATTTAAAAAGAAAAGAAACACTAAATAAGATAAGAAGTGTAACATTACATATTTCAAAGACCCATAAAGACAGAATAGTAATCTTACACTGACCTCAAGTGAATAGTTGTGGACAGTGAGAACTAGATGGCTTGAATCTGCTTTCCAAGTTCCAGGTTCTTGTTATCTTGTGACCATAACATATTTAATAAGGCAGCCTTTGCAGAAAAAGAAAATACAGATTTAAAAAGAAAGATCTCCTTTTAAATAACAGTGTCTATTTTATTGTTTATTTTCACAGGTGATAATGAACTACAGGGCAGTAACCAAAAAAGTAGCAACTTTGTACAATAAAGAGCCCTGGCTATGTTTTAGTAGAAGTAAACATATTCAGGTGAAACTGTATGTTATCTTTCTTTTTCTAAGTTCTGCTATTTATGTGCCAGATGGAGACAAGACCTGTATTCAGTGGAACAGTCTCTTTCAGTTGTGCAGCTACAGTATATGTTCCTACAGGGTTCTTCAAGTACACGTGTGAGGGATTTGTGGAGCAGCATCCCTTCTCAAATGCTCATGTAAAGTACACAATTCAGTAACTGGTGAGGAAGTGCTGTACAAATAGTTCTGTAAGCAAAGCACTGAAACCAAAAAATAAAACTTCCATTGATGCCCCAAAGGTTTCCCCTAACTTTGCAGACAATATGGAAATCAGTCCTCATAAATCAATTCAGCATGCAGTATATCACAGCAGAGGGGTGTGTCACATTGATCTTATCAGTGTGTAATTCATGATTTATGGGGTAGTTTTTGTGCTTAACCTATTACAAACTCAACTTGGGCAGGATTACATTGTTTAGTATCAAATTCATTATAAGTATGACCTCCATATTCTTGGCAGGGGTTACCATAAGACCCAGAATTTATACAAAAAAATCCCCATAGACAATGCAATGCAAATTTCTGAAATTGTAGTCTCAGTCCAAACATTTGTTTTGCAGAAATCACTAGCATTCATTAAACATTCAACTATATTATACAGACTTCTAAAGATGTAAGCTCAGACAATGTGTGCATGACATGCTTCATTAATAAATGGCTAGAAATTAAAATGAACTTATCCTTGTCCCTTTAATACATGTGCTGACAGTAATAGTTGTTTAAGCCAATCAAAGTCAAAGTGAAATCAAAGGCGTCTAAAAAACTATAAACAAATGTATGGTTTTAAGCAGAAATTAAATAATGTGTTTTCTGTGTGCTCCTGCATTATTTTTCTTAAACAGTTAGTGTTCATTTCAAGTAGAGTAAGTATTTTCCCACCATGCAAAGTACAACTCTGGTCAAAAAAACAGTAACTTACGACCCAAATTGGATTGCTAGTGTGAAAGGAGCCAATGACGTTTCTGCTTTTAATGGTGCAGGGTGGACATGTGAAGGTACAGTATATCTGCATATTTAAAAGTCCTTAATTTTGCTTGAGTCGACAGCAAGCATAAAAGAGAAAGTGAACTTAAACTGCATAAACAAGAAAGGCAAACAGTTGAACATGATACTCATACTAGTTTCCAAACCTAAGTGAAACATTACTAAAAAGATTTCAAGGTTCAAGGTTTTAAGGATCAAAGTTTCTTTAATTTAGTCATGTTTATACAGGAAAATATGAAATTTGCCTTCTCAGTTGCATCTAACAACAAGACAGAAAGAAATAAAATAAAACAAATAGAGACATCAGACAGCTTTCTCGGTACTCATGGAGGTATTGAGCAGATGCTCTCAGTTCATCCAGTTTATTCCGCAAGGTCTGTACATTGCTCATGATGAGCTTCTGTATCAGCATATGTTACCAAAACTGAATTTGCAGATAATAGTGCATACATGTGCGGCAAATTATAGAAGATAGAATGTAATATTATCATCTGGTTTATCACCTGGATAAGGGAAAATATCTACTTTTTCCTACTTGCTAATGAGATCTTTTTTCTTAGGGCAAGTCTGAATTTTCCTTTTGCATATAGCATGTGAGTGTAACACAGCTTGGAAAGACTAAGGTGATTAAGTATACCGATAATGGTCTCCTGTTCATTAAAATATGCCCTTTTCTTACTGATGCTATACATGAAAAAGAAAACAAATAAACATATAAGAAACATTTTTTTTTCACTTAAAAAAAGAACAGGAGTGGAATCTCTCCAGAATCACTGTGTATATAAGCAGAAAACAATTCTTTTATTAATTAGTGTTGGGTAAGAAAGGTGGAAAATTTTACAGCTTATTCAAAAATAGCACAATCTGTGAAACTGAGTCATGTCACCTAGTTTGACTAGCTGTACAAACAATTCATGGATCTTTCTTTTTATACGGTAGCTAATATTTGTACTATAGATTTAAGTTTAGGACTCCTTTATTTATACAGTAACTAAATGTGTAATGTGACTGTGTAATTACCTTTTTTTTTCAAATTGATGTAATACATTCCAGTAAACACAGTAATAAGAAATAACAGCATTCTTTAACAATCTGTGCAAAAATGTTGTAGCTTATCTTAAAATTGAGTCTGTACCCTAATTAAGAGAGATACCACCTAACACCGAACTCACTTGGTCATTTGTTTTGGCATGGTTCTAAAGAAAGACTATCTGAGGGAAAATAATTTGATTGCATATTAGGTAATGATAGACTTACTTTACCTTCTCAGCCCCTGTCTCCTTCTGTCTCACTTGATCTTGACTTTTCTTACTCTCACAGGTAAGAACTCTTAACGAATCCCTTACATCAGCTCTGAGGCAGCTTTAAAACAAATGCTGAAGTTGTTTCTGTTCCATACCCTATAATATCTTTGAGGTTCACCGTGGCCCTGTTTGGCTACAGGGACATAAGGGTAGGGCTCCATCTAAAAGTCCACCTTTGTCAATGCCTTCTTGAATACTGAATGCCCTCAAATTGTTACTTTTAAAAGACAAAGATCCTGCTTTCAGGCTGTATATCTTACAACAGTAATCTGATATACTTTACCCAGTCAGGGACCACTTACTGCCTTAAGATGACAGGTAGAAAATTACTGATTTCCTGCCAGACCTTCCCAATTTTTCCCTAAAATGGGCAGCATTGTCCTGGTTTACCTATCTACACACTATATACTGTATGTATGATCTTCAAGGTCATATGGTGTTTTGCCAGAACTTCAGAGCTACATTCTCTCCAAACATGGAGGCAGCATTCTTAAGCTGCCTATTCTTTCTGGCATGCAGGTTTTACGGCATGTCCTGTTGGAAATGTGTGCTGAAAATACTGCTGCATGGTAAATAAAATACTGTTGCACTAAGTCATCACAAATGAAAAGAGTTTCCAATGACATAAATCCACTGAGAAAACCAGTTTTTTTCCATCTTCTTCTCTTTCCTGTTTGCTGGGCTTTTCCTTCAGTACCAGCTATTGATTTTTTATAATATTTATATTCTTCATATCACTCCACAATTCACTTTCCAGTTGGCTCAACACATCATTCACTACACTGTAATTGTTTCCCACAGATCTCCATATTTCATCCATGTTACTGGTTCACATCCCAAGAGGTGACCTCTTTTGAGTTGAAGATACATAATAGGAAAAGCCAACATTTCTTCTTGTAAGAAATACCGGTAAGAGAAAGGTTACACACAAAAGCGAGAAAAGGTCCACACATATACAATAGTTTTGTTTATTTCTGCTCACAACTTAACAACTACATTATATCCTTTAATTTTCAAATGGGTTCATTTATTATTGAAACTCCACCCTCCGATCTGAGGAGCACAGGCAAGTTGGGCACATGAAGTAGACTGAGAACAGCCAATGGAGCTGCTAGTGAGATAAAAAAAAAAGAAAAAACATGTAGATAATAAAAAAGCCTTTATTAAATATGTTTGCAGATTTACAAAATTCAGCCTTCAGAGATACTCAGTAAATTATGTTTAAACAGAATTATGACTCAGCATGGTGTCATTCAATTGGTTCTTATGGCCTATTGTGTCAAACCTAAAAGGTAAATGTTACAGACATTTATTTCCTTGTTATACAATATAATAATAACTTCTTATATTCATGTGCTAGTGGAAAACTTGCATTTTACTTGTTATTTGTATTATATGGTACATACCATAATAATGTTTTAAATGTATACTTTTCTTTACTATTGTAGGTTAAAAATACAATTTTTAAATTCACATTGCTTTGGATCTGTTATTGAAACCTCTTATTTTAAGATCTTGGATCAGATTTACTCTTCACACCATTCTCTAGTCATTATGAACAATGGGAATTTGATTCAAGAACATTTGGTCTGCCACCAAATGAAAGGGGAAATGAATGAATGAACAGGCACCACTATAGAGGATGCGAGCTCCAATAAAAAGGACAATTTTTAAATAAGTAAGATGTCAGTGCTCCTACTCAACACCATTGTTAAGTCTCCTGAAACGACTTGGTAAAGGGAAGTTGACAGGGTCAGCATTACTTCCTGGCAGAACACAGAGCCTGGTAGTTAGTTGTCTTCAATATCTTAGCCACGGAAAGCTGCTACTCCCTTGCTTTCATTAAGTAGGGAACATTTTTGGTGTTGATATTTTGGTGTCATTAACAAATAGAGTTTTAAGCAGATCAGAAGTATTTTCCAGGACATATGTTTCAAAAGCTTTCTAACACTTCCTTTTTTCCAACTCTACATAAATCTTTAAGAATTACATTCTAATAATGACATTAAACTGTTTTGATAGCAGTATTATACACCTCATTCTCGGCAGGAAAAAGGGCACTGGCACTTTACAAAAGTTGAATGTTGGCACTCCAGTCAAGGTTGGACAGTGCAGGCCAGAAATGAACTACAAGAAGTCTGCCAGAATAATGTGAAAAAAGAAGATATTGTAACAGGAAAACTGCAACCACAAGACTTTATGCCATGAAGAATGTCACTGAAGAATACTTTTAAATCATGCCATCTCTGGGTGAAGAAGCTAAATGTGAAAAAGTAATCAAATAAGCCACAGTTCTTTCACTTCAAAAGAGCGAAACGGAGAACTGTCCCAACCTAAAACTGGCTTTGCTGGATGTCTCTGTTTTAAAGAAGCAGAGTGCCTTTGTATAGGACCAAAAGAAAAGCAAAGTCAAAAGTGAAAAATCTGTGGTCAGAACTGAGTAGAGAAGATGACCAGCAACCAACGAAGAAGTGGGTCTAAACTTCAAACACCAAGAGTTTTAATAAAAGGTTGAGGTGCAATGAAAACAAGTGTTATCCAATATCAAAGAAAGTGAAGATGCATAGATGATGGTGGTCTTACTGTTGTGTGTCTGATGCAACCTTGTACGCTTACTGAGATAATGTTCTCTAACAATGGGTGATCGTGTCATGACAACAAAAAACCCGGTAAAGCAGTAAAACAATAAAAAAAAAAATTAGAAAAAAACTTTTAAAACAGGGGTGGCATGGTGGTGCAGTGTTAGCGCTGCTGCCTCACAGTTAGGAAACCCGGGTTCGATTCCCGGATCCTCCCTGCGTGGAGTTTGCATGTTCTCCGCGTGGGTTTCTTCTGGGCACTCTGGTTTTCTCCCACAGTCCAAAGACATGCAGGTTAGGTGGATTGGTGATTCTAAACTGGCCATAGTGTGTGTTTGTGTGTGTCACCCTGCCTGGGATTGGTTCCTGCCCTGTGTTGGCTGGGATTGGCTCCAGCAGACCCCCGTGACCCTGTAGTTTGGATTCAGCGGTTTGGAAAATGGATAGATGGACTTTTAAAACAGGTAACTGACAGCATCACTTATTTCCTCAAAGATAAAAATGTATTTAGAGAAATTCATTTTTTAACGTTTAGTATCACAAAAGCAAATCAGTTTCTTCTAATTGTAGGAGGTAGTTTGGCACTTGAAAGCCATGCTATTCTAAACAGGCTAGAGTGACCTTGGGCATGTTGTTGTTTTGTTTTAGGTAATTCACAGCTAATCTATTTTCTCTGGCAGGAGCTAGCTGGGAGGCTCACAATAAATGCAGAATTTAAATCGCTGCTGATGCGTTTTTGGCAGATAACAATGCCAAAAGAGTTCACAATAATCGGATTTAAAATTGTGAAAAAAAATGAGTTGTGGAGGGGGTGGGTGTCACACAAAGCAACACACATACAAAGACAAATCAATTTTGTTATCAAAGTTAACATTAAGGCTCTGAAGTTTAGCTCACTATTCTATCAAATACCTACACTCGTAAGTACATCATGCAGACAGGCATTGTTAAAATCAAAATTACAAAAAATTGCTTTATCTTCCAAAATTGCAGTGTTGTGGCTGCACAGCATTCTCTGCCAAACAATACAGAAGCATCCTGCTGTTTAGACTGTGCAGTCTCCGCCAAATGAATGAGAATCCAGATGAAGTAGTTCTTATCTGACAGGGCCAAACCTTCATTTTCAAAAACATCAAGTCCATTTACTGTTAACTTGGTGAAGAAGTTTCCACTGTAAAGGTATTATTAAGTCAATATGCTCTAATGGTTTCTGATTTTAACTTAGTCCATGGCAAGGCATAAAACAAAGAAATTAATAATCTCTTATTACCACTTGTAGCAGTTTTCATAGGTCATCCAGTAATTTAGGGTCAATATTTTATCAAATCTTAAAAAAAATAGGACTTGTCCCCATAGTGTCTCAGCCTTTACCACTGATCTCAAACAGGAAATTATAGCAAGAAATCACAGAGCATTTCCAGAAAAGGTCAGAACTTTTGCATAAGGTGGGTGATCTTGGGAAATGTAGTCCCCTGTATGACAGAAGGATTACCAGAAAACAGTTTGTCTAGTCATCTCCTCTTTATTAGTCATTTACACCAGAAGTTAATATCTGTGTAAAATCATACTGCTATTGCCAAAAAGTTTTAAAGAAGTAACTAGTTGTGAGGTTTCTGAGCTCTTCCAGGACCCCAACAACAAGACGACACGCCAAAATACATCCAAAAGCGCGATTGCCGCTTCTGCGGAAGATTGCTTGTCAGTTGTTGAGGCAACCACAGGCTCAAGGAGCTGCAGCGGAGCACAGAGGAAGCAAATTCGAGCCGATCATGGTCGTGCTATAAGCAAGGAGCATTATAAATGTAGGGGACAGTATTACTTGGCCACTAACCTGGCCACGACCATGCCTAACTGCTGTGTCTGTGTATAGGAGAGTGGTAGATCCTGCACCAGAAATAACCCTGCTGTTCCTGTTTCAAGCTGAATAAAGCTGGTTTTGCTAAAGTGCTGAAACTCTAACTTGTCTTTTAGGGTGCAAGACAGTGACTCATGTATTACCCAGTATAGACTAACTCTTCTGGAAAGTGTAGACAACTTCAGAAACAAATGGGAAAAGGAAAATCTCCAGTCGCTAAATTACTTGACCAAATATACTTGTAAAAGGCAAGAGAAGCATCAGCCATAATTAATGTGAGATTTGAAATTAAAGAAGTGATAAAGAATTCAGATTTAATGTTTCTTCTGTTACCATTACAAACTGCTACAGGAATGTTGCACTCATCTTTCACCAAAACAAATGTAACCTTAAAAAAAATTACTAATTATTCTATAAAAAAAAACGGGACGTCTCTGGTACAGATCTGACCGGGTCATAAAATTCAGCGTGGTCTATGCCTGTATGAAAGTAATGTATGTGTACAGTACAAATTGAGCGTGGGAAACTCGCCTTCTCAAACGTTATGTGATGGAATATTTGCGCTTCATGACATTTATATGTTGCTTAAAAACATTATGTGTAGCACAGGTAATTAAATTCTTGTTAAGTCAGTAAATGTAATGATAATACAAAAATGTAAACTTTATTTTCAGGAAATAAAATGAAATTTCAGCAATGTGTTAATTTGTACTGTGTTTACTGCAACCCTGAGTTGAACTAAGGCTATGTCCACAACACTAAGCGATCTTTGTCCACTCTACAAGTGAGACAGGGAGGGGACGCTGGCACACACATGCTGTTGCTGCTCCTCCCTGTTAACAACACTTTTCGCAAAATTCACCTTAATCCTACACTTTCTTATGCTTGTTTTATTTTCTTTATTGTACATATAGTTTGTGGATGCAGCTGACTTGAATTGTATGGATTTACAGATTTTATGGACTTTACTTTGATTGGGAACATCCTGCCACCTCCTCCTGCTATGCTTTCTGCAGTTTTGCTATCGCCACTCATCTACACTACCGCACCCGCCTGTCCTACCGGCTCCATTGTGCTGTGCTGCTTCTCCACTCCTATCAGATAAGTATTGCTCGGTATCATGCTAAAATACTCTCATGACAAACTCCTTTATATTAAACAGTTTGTCCAGAGCAAAGACAACGGTATTTTGCAGCTCCCGAAATATATACATCGCGGTTCAGGTCGCTGCCACCACCAGGCTGCGAATGAAAACACCACCGGCGGGATTTGCTCAGGAATACGCCGTCCTACTCATGGCCCTGGAAATAGAAGTGTCAGTGTGCCAAATTTACATTATGTGAAAATAAACTCCGGTCATGGCTCTTTTTAAAAAGAAGTCTCATTAACTAATATTGCATTGTTTAATTCGAGATCTATTAATGGCAAGACATTGGTGCTGTCAGAATTCATCATTGACACCAAACTTGATATACTGTGTTTAACGGAGACTTGGCAGAAACCAAATTAATTTACGTCTCATTGGAGGCGACACCTCCTGGATTCACTTTCCTCACAGAGCCTCGCAGCTCAAGACAAGGCGGTGAACTTGCAGTAATTGTCAGAATGGATTTACACATCAAAAGAATCCCAATTGATTGTCCGTTGTCTTTCGAGTGTCTGGGTCTTAAACTAATAACAGAATCAGGTCCTGTCTCACTCATTGTTCTTTATCGTCCTCCAAAATACAATGCATCCTTCTTATCTGATCTGACTGAACTATTAACTCACTTAAGCTCCTACTCCCAGAGAGCTATCCTTCTTGGTGATTTCAACATCCATATTGACATTACTACATCTAAACTGAGAAATGAATTCCTATCCTTACTGGACTGTTTTGACTTGACACATCATGTTGATTTTCCCACCCACCCTGGTGGTCATATATTGGATCTGATCTGTACATTTACAGCACTGATTTGGGACTCTCTGACCATAAAGCAGTACTTTTCACTGTCTCATTATCTCTCCCTCCTCTTACCTGTAAACGACTAATTTCTTTCCGAAACCTTCAAAATATCTGTCCCTCTGTTCTTTCTGGATCCATTTCTGATCTTTTACTGTCTTCACCTATTCCATCAACACTAGATAGTCTTGTTGACCACTATATCTCAGCCCTTCATTCAGCATTAGATAAAACAGCTCCTTTAAAACATAAGGAGGTTTCCTTTAAGCATTCAGCTCCATGATATAACTCAGAATTGCAATCTATGAAAGCAGCTGGCCGACGCCTTGAAAGAATGTCAAAAAGACTGGCCTCACCGTGCACATCCAGGCTTTCTCTGACCATCAAAGAGCCTACAGAGAAGCACTAACTGATACCAAGAACACCCATTTTGGCAGAATAATAGAAAGTGGCCATGACAACCCAAGGGTTTTATTCTCTGTAGTTAATAAACTACTCCAACCCGCATCTGGCCCAACTACCTCTTCTACTGAAGTCTGTGAGAAATTCCTCCACTTTTTCCGTATCAAAATTAAAGATCTTAATAATTCAACTAACATAAATACATCTTGTTTATATCTTTCCCTGTTTTCTCACACCATCCAGCTCCTTCTCTAAGTTCTCACCAGTCACATCTGCATTTGTTAATAACCTGCTTTGTAAGATGAGGCCGACTACTTGTGTACTGGACCCCATCCCCAGCACACTACTTAAATCCTGCCTTCTTGCCATAATCTCGACTGTTACAACAATAATTAACTCATCCCTTGACACTGGCTCTGTGCCGCTCACTTTTAAAATCGCTTCTGTAACCCCAATGTTAAAAAGTCTGGTCTTGATGAACCCTTTCAGTCTGGTTTCAGGGCGTGGCTACGGGTAACCAATGATTTGCTAATGGCAGCAGACTCTGGATAAACCAGCATATTAATTCTATTAGACCTCAGTGCAGCATTTGACACTCAGGTCAGACATGACATTCTACTGTCCAGAATGGAGAACATGCTGGGAATCTCTGGCACTGCCCTCCAGTGCTTCAAGTCCTATCTGACTGATAGGCAAGAGTTTGTTAGTCTTGGCAACAGCAGATCCAGCTCAGCGCCAGTCACACAAGGAGTTCCAGGACTCTGACTCTGTCTGGGCTCTGTCCTCTGGCCTCTTCACTTATGTATTTACATGTTTCCCCTTGGTCATTTTATTCATAGCTTTATCATTTTTATGCAGTCGATACTCAACTCTATTTCAGTGTTAAAAGTGGAACTTCATCAGAGCTTTCTCAGCTCACAACCTGCCTCAGTAAAATTAATACCTGGATGGAGCAGAACTCTTTAAAATTAAATTTCAACAAAACTGAACTCCTGCAAATTGGGGCTAAAGTGCAACTTAATAGAATGAGCTCCTTTCCAGTCCATCTTGGCAGTGATCTCATTAGACCTGCGTCTACTGCAAAGAATCTTGGTGTCATTTTTGATTCCTCCCTTTCTTATTTTGCCCACATAAATCACATTAAGAAACATCCTTACTTTCACCTCCGTAACATATCCTGTGTTCGCGTCTTCCTCTTCTTTTCTAATGCTGAGAAACTTGTCCATGCTTTTATCACATCCTGCATCAATTATTGTAATTCCCTACTGGCAGGTGCCCCTTCTAATCTTATATCACAGCTCCAGCTTATTCAAAATTCAGCTGTAAGAGTCCTTACTCGAACAAACAGCAGCGAGCACATCACACCCATCATATTCCGCCTTCACTGGCTTCTCATGTCTTACAGAATCGAATATAAAATTCTACTAATAACCTACAAAGTCTTAAACGACCTTGTGCCAAACTACATCAGTGACCTTCTCCATGACTATGTACCTGGCCGCCCATTAAGGTCCTCTGATTCTGGCAATCTTGTTGTGCCCCACACTAATCTACACTCCATGGGTGACAGGGCCTTCAGCTGTATAGCGCCCAGACTCTGGAATGACCTACAAAAATTAATCAGATCAGCTGACTCCATTCATTCTTTTAAAAAACAACTCAAAACTCATCTGTTCAGGAAGGCTTTTAGCTCTACTTGACTTTACTACCCTTCTCTCAGTTTACCACTATGTCAAGATGCTCATGTAACCTGTGTGTGTGTGTGCTAGACCATCAATTATGTTGTCTGGTAGGCTTTCTCTATGAATTTACTATCTTACTGTTCTTTATTTATCTGGTTTAGTAAAATGCTATATACTTTGTACCCTGCCATTCTTTCCTAAACTCTGTGAAGTGCCTTGGGCATGGGAAAGGCGCTATATAAATAAAATGTATTATTATTATTATTATTATTATTAATCATTCACAAATGGAACTCCGTCCATAAAAAAATTACCAAAAACTGAGAAAACAGCAGAGGCACTTTCATTCCTTCATTTTAACAGCACTCAGGTGGAAAGGGAGGACAGTTTCAGATACCTCATTGTTCACATCACATAGGACCTAACCAGCTTTAAGCACATCAGCACCTTGGAAAGAATACATAGAAATGTCTTTGCCACCTCAAATGCATCAGTGATTTCAGGATGCCCTCCCAGATACTAAAGAAATTTTTTATGTCCACCATCAAAAGTACTCTCACAGGAAATATCACTGTCTAGTTTGGAAACACCAAAGCTCTGGAGAGAGTGGTATGGTTAGTTAAACGCATCACTGGGTGTGCACTCTCAAACTTCCAGGACATCTATACCAAGCAACGTCAGCCCAGGGCAAAGAAAATTATCGGTGACTCCAGCAATGGCATCTTTTCTGTGCTGTGGTCAGGTAAATGTTACTGCTGCCTAAAGTCCAGTTCACGGAGCTTTTACCCACCATCCACCTGCATCCTGAATGAGGAAAAACTCTAATTCCCTATTGTTAATTCTCGTACATTAAATTATTTTTGTTATTAAGTTATTTATTTGGTTTTATTTATTTTTAATCACATATTTAAAATTCTATTAATGATTTTTGATATTTATAAAGTTATCTATTATTGTTATTGTCTTTTTATATTGTTCTTAAAGTTTTATATTGTTCTTAAAGTTAGGGTTGAGCAACTAAGCATTTCACTTCATATTCTATAGTATGTATAGTTTGTATGTGAAAAATAAAATTTGATTTGATTTGAAACGTATATGTCGTAGGCGTTCGTCTAAACTAGGCTTGAATGCATTGGTGGAAAAATCCTCAATTAGATACTCCCAGTGACAGGATTCATCACAAAGCTATAGCGACCAGTAAATTGTTTGCCTTTTGCACAAGTATGCAGCATTCAGACTGTACAAAACACAATTATGTTGCAGGTAAGCAACATAACACACACCATGAGAAGCAACATTTCAGTGTCTGCTGTGCTAAAATATATTGTTCTTCTATAAGGGGTGACCAATCAGAGAATGAAACATTATAACGAGCAGGATCCAATCAGGGAAAGGCAATTCAATAAGCACAAACAAATCAGAGCATAATTAGAGTCTGTATTTTAGAAAATATTATTTTGCCCTTCCAGACCACAAAGCTAATTCTGGACATTCAGAAGTATATGGGTCTGGACAGTGTTTTCAAAAGTCTAAAAATGCTTGGCTGCGGGTGAAAGGTGTAAACAGAGACTAATAGCTGCCTTTTTAAATTAAAACATAGTAGTGTGGATGGAGCTTAAGTAATCAAGTGCAAGAGAAAGAGAGGTGAGATAAAAGTGAGAAAGAGACAGAAGACAATGAGAACCGAAGTGCTGGACATAATACTGTAATGCTGATAGCTAAAAAAATTGATAGTTGGGGGCCTCAAGGTCTATGAATGTAATTATTTTTCCTTATCTCATATGTACATTTCCCCTTTTTTAATATCTTACTCCTCACTTTTTTATTTTGGAATATTATCTTCTAGAAAAACATCTTGGATCATTCCACTTTATTTTTAGTTGTGGATGATTCCAAAGACACCCCATTATGTTCACAATCCACAGAGATCGACTAATGACTTTTTAATTGAATTTTAATTAATACAATGATCTTACTTATTTTAAACCCCCCAATGTTTAGAATTGTGAATTTTTTCATTTATGCCCTAAACATAAATGGTTCAACGGACACCAGGTACTCTGTAATTCAAATAATTTAGTGTTTGCTTGGTTTGTTACATGGCTGACACTGTCAGTACAGGCTGAAGATTTATTGTCTGTTCACTGGCCCTTGAGGTCAGGCTGTCAATATGGAAATGTCCATATTCTGCCTTTGCTATCCAGTATATAATTCAGCCCTGGGAGGGTGGATAGTAAATCCTCAACTGGTAATTCAAAGAATATCATCTGTGATGTGAAACAGATGTTACGTGTTGCATGGCCACCACCTGGTTCACTTGGTTAGCAGATGACATCATAACTCTTACTTTGACAGTAGGTATTCTGAAGAAAGAAAATTAATAAATAATACTTATCATTTTGTTTTCAAATCATCAGAAGGCAGAATTGTAGAAAAAACATCTGACTAAACTTTACATGTACTTAATCTGTTGCCTTCCACTTCCATTTTTAATTCTTTAACTGTGACTCTCTGGAGTTTGTCAGATTATCTGTAATTATGCAGTATAAAGTTTCTTTGGTAGGCAGATAAAAATGGAGTTAAATTAAATCAGTGAAAAGCTGCACCCTCCTAAAATGTATCATCACGGTCAAGTTAGAATAGTGTAATTTGTCAGTATTTATATTTTATTTCAGTATTATATTTTATTTATATTCATACCTATCTTTCCAATCGTAGCGACTTCTAATCTGGGTTAATAGACACTAAATTCTTTAAAAGGCTGTGCAGTACTTGTTTCCAAATAAGCTGAGTGATTGTTATTTTCCCCAAATAGATTATTCTCTAATGCAATATCTATGAAGTGTCCCATAACAACATTTAAGAAAGAACAAAACTGCACCATTTTAGCATTACCGGAGGCAATGTGTTAACAGAGTGCCAGAACAGATGTGCTTGTCACAAATGTGTGCTGTTGTTTCTTTTTATATTGCATGCATTATATCTTTTAATCTGATAGAATAAATAAGTTAAGATTGATGCAATAATGTAAGAGTCCAGTATAATGTAAGAGATTCTTTCCAGCAGGGTTGTTTGGTTTCTAACAGCAAACTAAAGTGTATATCTAAAAGTGAAAATAATTGAATATTTCAACAATATATACAGAAACTGGAGAATGAAATGATTGCTTTTGCAAAATATATTCTGTTCTCAGTAGGCTCTAATTCCATTGTCTGCTCTTTAGTTTACTCCATGCTGGGATTTATGCAATACATGTTGGGTTATAACAAGCTTAGAAATAGAAAATGAAAATGGTAAAAAAAAAAAAAAGTTCTTTTTATTTCCACTAAAAGAAACTGCTGTGATGCTTTACTCTGAGGATGCTCAAATTGTTTGAATACTACTGTACAATTAATTCAAAATGCTGCATTAAATTTATGTAAGGATTTAACATACATGGAGAACCCCACATGCTGCTTTGCATATTATTCTGCATAGTGCTTTAAATGAAGCAGGTCTGATTAACTTCTTTTTCTCTTTTTGGTTTGGCATAAAGAATTAGACAAAGGTATTTTATTTATAAAACTTTACCTTCCGTACATAAAGGTGTGATTTTAGCAGTAAAACATTGTGTCATAAAAAAGCAAAATCAATATCTCTACACAGCAAACTCCCATAGAGTAATTTCAATCAAAATTATTTTACAGGGCTAATAACCCTTGTCAAATTTTATTTGGAAGGAGTCATTTGTTCTGGAGTTATATTGTGCACCATCTTATATCCTTATAGACATGGTGACACACATCATGATCATGATCAGGAGTGCCAAAAAATATATATTTGTATTGAAAAGTCAAAAGAGAAAGATTGACACCATTTTCTTCCCTGGCTTGTATTTATGTTCTGTTTATTGTTGTTTTTGCTATTTTTAGTTATTGTAGCTGGTGGTAAGTAATGCAGGATCAAGAACGGATCAAACACGTGTCAAAAGAAATCCCTCAGTCCAAAAGTTTGTTTTAAAAGATTTACTGAAAATTCAAAGCAAACAGTCCATACAAAAATAAAGAAAATGGTTGTTACACACATAGAATAAAAGGAAAAAAAAATGGAAAAAATATCTCTTCTCTAAATTTAGCTTTTCTTAAATTTATTTTCTGTGCTTTGTGTGTGGAGCCTTATGGGACAGGGCCATCCTGACGTCACTAGAGCTGGGTCTTTTATCTGGCCTAATCTTAGTCAGAATGAGAACAGCCTGCAGTGGAGCATTGATTTTGCAGTGGAGTTTATATGTATTGTTTTCTTTCTTTGGATTTACTGTTTTTTGTTATTTACCAGCATTTGCTTTTGGATTACTGGTTTTGGATTTGGGATTGGACTTGTTTACCTCAGATTGCTCTTTAGACACATCCTTTTTAGTCTTTTGAGCATCTATACTAATAAAAGGCAAAGCCCTCTCTGACTCACTGACTCATCACTAATTCTCCAACTTCCCATGTAGGTAAAAAGCTGAAATTTGGCAGGCTTATTCCTTACAGCTTACTTACAAAAGTTAAGCAGGTTTCATTTCGAAATTCTACACGTAACGGTCATAACGGTCGATAACGGTCGACAACATCCGCCATGTTGAACTTTCTTATTTATGGCTCCATCTTCACGAAATTTGGTAGGTGGCTTCCCTGCGCTAACCAAAACCGATGTACTGCACTTATTTGGTGGTATGACGCCACTGTCGGCCGCCATATTGAATTTTCCAAACGTCACTAATTCTACAACTTCCCGTGTAGGTAGAAGGCTGAAATTTTGCAGGCCCATTCCTTACAGCTTACTTACAAAAGTTAAGCAGGTTTCATTTCGAAATTCTACGCGTAATGGTCATAACGGTCAACAACGTCCGCCATGTTGAACTTTCTTATTTATGGCCCAATCTTCTCGAAATTTGGTAGGCGGCTTCCCTGCACTAACCGAAACCAATGTACGCACTTATTTCGGTGGTATGATGCCACTGTCAGCCGACATATCAAACTTTTCAACAGTCTTTGTTACTTATGGGCCCATCTTCAAGAAATTTGGTACGCGGGTTCCCAACGCTAACTGAATCCTACTTACGTACAGTACATACATACGTCCATAGCCTGCAGCTCGGTCACCGTGTGAATACACGGCTTCTCCGCTGTTTTATTGTTTGTTTATTACAATTCTAGTTATTGTATAGGTATTTTAGACTTACTTTACATTGCTCAGGTACCCATTTCCTTTATCATTCCAACCCCCATTACCATGTCTATCAAGGTGATCACCATCGATCAAAGAACTGTCACTTACCATGCCCGGAGATGGCACCTACCTTTTCCATTCTCTTTGTTACATATTGCACGTCCATATCAGGCTCACTCTTGATATCCGGAGGAACATTGTGTCTTATGTATTGAATGACTGGGACAGGTTCAAGGTGTGGACTGATGACGGTACAGGAGATAATTATACTACACAGGAGCACTATAAGAGTGAAATGCTTAAGCCCTTCACCTATGGTTCTGCATGCGAGTTGATGGCTGCCGCTGAATTGTTCGGTTGTCGCTTTCAAGTGTACCGAAATGGCCAAATATTTTACACCTTTGGACAGCCGCCAATGCCTCTTAAACATCTTAGATTCACAGGTGACGATTTCAGTAGTGGACACTTTGATGTTTATGAATGTTTAAACTCTCAAAAGCTGGATGTGATTTTATCAATGAAACCAGTTGTGTGCTTACAACGCTTGACAGATGCCGAATGTCACTTCAACACAACAAATCCTGCAAATACTAATGTAATTGAAACAAACCATGAAACTCAAACCGATTATGACAGCAGCAATCCAAGCTGTGAGATTTGAGACAAGATTACTGTTCACATGGCCAACTGTACGTTGCATGCTCAAGAGTAAGCTCAGCACACAGCTTGGTCATATTACAACCGGAGGGCCAAACTGACAATGTGGTATACAATTAGATCCTTAACAAATAATTATTGGCATATTTTCCCACAATTTAAAAAGGTTTAATTTTCTTCTTAATAAAAATTTTAATGCAGTACTTTGCCATGCGAAGCACGGGTATTTTGCTAGTGTATATATATATATATATATATATATATATATATATATATATATATATATATATATATATATATATATATATATATATATATATATATGGGGTGCCAAACAGGCAAATACATTGATTTTCTGAATATATAAAGTCAAAACTTGAATATATAAAGTCAGCGTCGGTATATATAAAGTCAAAACTTGAATATATAAAGTCAGCGCTGGAATATATAAAGTCAAAACCTGAATATATAAAGTCAGCCTCGGAATTTATAAAGTCATTCCTGATTATAGGCTATAAAGTCAACATCGGAGTATATAAAGTCATTCCTGAATATATAAAGTCAAAGTCAAAATATATTGATTGAAACGACTCAGGCACATTTTAGTAAACTAAAAACTGAAATAAGTTAACAAAAACGTATTCAGAAAAATAAATTAAAAAAACACTGTTCGGTTAATGTATTGAAAATGATGCATGTGCCCTGCCCAGGATTGGTTCCTGCCTTGCGTCCAGTGTTGGCTGGGATTGTCTCCAGCAGACCCCCGTGACCCTGTGGTCGGATTCAACGGGTTGGGAAATAGATGGATATTCCAGCGCTGACTTTGTATATTCAAATTTTGACTTTAAATATTCCAACGCTGACTTTATATACTCAGGTTTTGACTTTATATATTCAAGCTTTGACTTTATATATTCAGAAACAAGTTTGACTTTATATATACTGACGCTGACTTTATATATTCAAGTTTTGACTTTATATATTCGGAAATGACTTTATATATTCAAGTTCTGACTTTATATATTCTGACGCCGACTTCATATATTCAGAAAATCAATGTATTTGCCTGTTTGGCACCCCATATTATAATATATATATATTATATATAATATAAAATAAATATATATATATATAGATATGAGAACAACACCTAATATCAATGACAAAACAATTACATTAACAATCATGTTACGTTATTTTTAAAATTTTTCCTTTTCTTTTTCAGAACTTCTTTAACACACTACTTCTCCGCTGCGAAGCGCCGGTATTCTGCTAGTTTTATTATATTTTTCTGTTTTTAAAAAACTCACTTTGTAAAGATTCATCATTTATTTCCCTTTTGTTTACAAGCCAGTTTTAATTATTCTCTCCCTTGTTGGGAATTTTGAAATTTATAATATTTTTAGTTTTAAAAGCAAGCTCCCCACTGTTAGGCCTATGTAGAGTGCAAGTAGCAGTTTGGTGAGGGCCTGTTGTGGATTGGCCAGTAAAGATATTGGCCTACTTTTGTGGCTTATTTTGGAGGCTTCATGCCCTTTCGACATGGTCTGGAACTCCATCTTTTATACAACACTGAATGTGCTTTTGTGTTTTTCCAGTGTGCAAATCCACACCGTTACACTTCTGTCTGCCAAGTTTTGCATAGATTTTCCATTTGTAAAGGAGAAAACTATAGGCTATGGTGACCTTGAATTGTAGCGCACAAACAAAAAATTGAAGTCATAAAAGCAAATAAGAAAATGCAAAAAAAAAAAAAAATAGGAAATTGAAAAACAAATCAAAAAATGGTAAAACAAATTGAAAATCCATCCATTATCCAACCCGGTATATCCTAACTACAGGGTCACGGGGGTCTGCTGGAGCCAATCCCAGCCAACACAGGGTACAAGGCAGGAAACAAACCCCGCCAGCCTACCACAAGGCACACACACACACACACACACACACCAAGCACAATTTAGGATTGCCAATGCACCTAACCTGCATGTCTTTGGATTGTAGGAGGAAACCAGAGCACCCGGAGGAAACCCACGCAGACAAGGGTAGAACATGCAGCCTCCACGTAGGGAGGACCCAGGAAGTGAACCCAGGTCTCCTTACTGTGAGGCAGCAGCATTTCCACTGCAAATTGAAAATGCAAAAGCAAATTGAATACACAAAATAAAAATCAGAACACATGGAAAAAATTGGAAATGGAAAAACATGTCAGAAAGCACAAAAACAAATTGAATGCTCAGACACACAAAAAATCGGAAAGCACAAAGCAAATTAGAAACAACAAAGGCAAATGGAGCAGTACACAAACATAATGATGACTGAGCAAACAAATTGGGAAGCATAAAAACAAAAGGAACAGTGCATAACCCAATCGAAGCGGAAAAAACAGTGACAGCTAAAAGTACATCTTCATTCCCAGATTCTCAACGAGTGCTGTAGTGGAAACAAAAACACTAAAAGGAAAAAGGGATCAATTATCTTTTTTAAGTATTTTTAGATACTCTGGCAGAAAAGATAATGTTTGCTTTTTTTAGTGCTTCCCAATTTCTTTAGTTTGTCATATGGTGTTACTCCATTTGCATTTGTTGTTTCTCATTTATTTTTGCATATTCAATTTGTGTTTGCACTTTCTGATGTGTTTTTGCCTTTTCAAATTTTTTTTTTTCATTTTCTGATTTGTTTTGTGTTTTCAGTTGTTTTTTTGTGTATTTAATTGTGTATTTTGTCTATTTAATTTTTGTGTGTGTTTTCTGATTTGTTTTTGCATGACTTAATTTCTTGTGAATTACACTTCAATAGGCTATGTTTTGTTCTGGAAATTTTTCCCTTGGGTAATTTTATTTAGTGATCTCAGTTATTAGAAAAGTGCCAGAAGAAAACATTTTGGTACAGATCTCGAGACATGGGTTCCTGTTGAGTTTCTGTACTCTTCCCTGTGTTCTCCAATTTCCACTGCCGAAACGATGTGTACCATTCCATTATTAGATTAAAGAAAAGTGCATAATTTGTGTCTTCGTCTCAGCTTTATTATGAGTAATAAAAAGAAACACATTTAATTCAACATACCATGATGGTCTTTACAATTTGCTCTAACTTTGTTAATATCCTGAAAGCAAATGATCCAGAAAGACATTTTATTAACTCAGTTAGTGGCATTTTTATGAGTTTGCAAATGAGAGTGCTGTCATTTGCTTCGATCAGTCTTATTAAATGTTAAGCCGCCTTCTCTCCTTCACTTTTCCTTATCATGGTATTTTGTAATTGCTTTAGCTATCCTGGTAATGATTGGTCTCACAGCAAAAAAAAAAAAATGAACTTTACAATCCTGTTAACATACACAGAATACTCACACTTATGAAAGTGAAGTGTGGCCTTAAAATGATTTCAGCTTGGATACCAGGCTGTCATTCAGTATCTATAGTACCTGTAATTGGCACTACAAAATTAATGTTGCAAGAAGACATTTTTGAAATGGGAAGGCATTTTCAACCACAACATGTTATAGCAAGCTATTTTAATGGTGTAACATTATATATCCATTAATTTCTTGAATCCACCATCTTAATTTCAGGGTTATTAGGGGTCATAGAACTATAGTAATCCAAAGCTAGAGCTAGAGAAGACACCTGTCCAAAGTATTGTACAACAATTCACATTAGGCACCATTTAATGTGACATTCTTGTCTTTGACATTTACAATAGCAAGAAGTCAGTGTGTCAAGAGAAAGCTCATTTAGACATGAAGAGAAGAGACTAACTGAAGACAGATAGTGGCTATGTTAAAGATTAAAACCAGGTCCCAGCAGCTGTGAGGCAGTAGCACTAACCAACCATCTGCTATGTTATCTCCTAAACAATTTAGTGTAAATAGCATACAAAAACATATTACTATAATTTGAATAAATAGTAAGCTTATTGCAGTACAAGGAACTCAAGTTTGTCTCTCATGTCCTAGAATATTTTTTTTCAGGGGAAAGTATACCTAAGCATATCAGTACTCTAATTTATACTTCACACCTACATCATATGTACAATCCATCCTGACTTTACTTTTGTCTTATAGTCCTTGTAAACTATCTGGTGGTGAATCTGTACTCTGGGGTGTGTTCCAGGTTTGCATTTCTTGGCACACCTTCATGTTTTTCACAGAGACAGAACCCAGTTATGCCTTTGGCTGCCTTACCTTTATATATGAAAGGTAAGCTTAGTTTTGCATTGACACAGGCTTCTTTTGCTACCTCTGTTACTCCCAGATGTTAGCTGACTGAGTGTAGCCCATTATTTTACTCTTTACATGTATTGCCATCTTCATCTATTTGTCTCATAAATGTTCTTTACCAATAACTTTGCTACCATTCCAGCCCCAGAAACAGATACCATTCATTTATAATACTAGGGGCTCTGGCCCCTGCTCGCCCACCCCCGGGTTTGGTTTACTGGATATACAATTTAAAGAGATTGTTAGTTTCATGGGAACTGTCACATATGCATTATTTTCACTTTTATTTTAAAACTTTTGTAAAAACAATACTTTATTTCTGGCCCCGGGCGTGGTTAAATCTCTTTCTCACAGGATGTATAACGCTGCTCGCGTTGTGAAGGGGGTACGGCTGAACGCACACTAAGGAGATGCCGTTGGATCATCTGCTGTCTTTCTGCTACTGGCAAACTGACTGTTCTGCTTGTCTCGCTGCCCAATCATTTCAAGGGGGTGGGGTGGGGTGGTGAGGTTTATTTTGGCTGAACGCAAGCTAAGGAGAAGCATTCTGAACATCTGCTGTCTTTCTGCTGCTGTCGCACTGCTATCAGTCTTCCGTTCTGTACTCCGCCCTCCCTCAATCGGACCTAACAGTCACTTCAAACAAAAAAGGCTTCAACCTGGCTTCAATCATGTATCGTCGACCTGCTTTTCCTTTCTAGGATTTTTTTTAGAATAGAGAGATATCCACATTAGATGATCACCCATATTGCTAATGTAATCCAAGTCATTTCTACTCACCAGAGAATAAAGACATGCTCTTATTTGTGGCCACACTTTTCTGCTTGGTCTTTTAATTTGTTAAAGAGATCTATTGGGAACATTATAACCTTACGACATGTTTTCTACCGAAATCAGGAGCTCATTAGTTACATTATAGTTTCAAGGTTAGATATATTGTAATGTATACCCAGTATAATACAATTCTTACATTCATGTCTCCCACACTAGTGACAGTAAAAATATACCAACAACAACCAAGCAAAAGACAACATCAAACATTAAATATATATATTGTAGATGCTTGAACGGATGAACTGTCATCTTGATGGGACAGAGAGTGATGCTTTTTTCAGTTGGGAGACCATAAAGGGTGGACTGTATAAGTAGAGGTGACACTTGGCCAGGATGGCTCTAGATTCTGATCCCAGTCAGGGTGACAACATAAAGAAAGAACTGGTGGAGACTGGTTATGAAGGTAAGTTTATCCCAAATGCAAAAGGTGGCAGTTCTACTCTGGTCTGGTCCCAGTTTGGACTCCTGCAGGGTTCCATTGGACCTGTAGTTCAGAGGAGCAACCATGTTGGGTTCCCAGGATGTTGATAAAAGTTGCTGCCAAAATGTCTCAAAACTTTGAGGAGCTTCTGCATGCTATGCTGTGACACTGGAAGGACTCCTGGGTCCAACATGAAAGGAGCCATTTCACCTCACCTCAAGTCAGAATTGGGAGGCATCAGCCAAACTCACCCCGAGGAGTGTAAGAAGAAGAAAAAGATGATGTATTTCAATTTGGTCATGATTTTTGGAATTTACTTATGCGTTAAAGTACTGTGCGTAATGAAGAAAATATTTGTTTGAACACAGATCTGTGTTGGGCCTCAATGTGTCTAGGGTTTTGTGCTTAGTGTCGTCCGCTAATGGTTACAGTACACAATGATTTTGAATGTGTATTTGTGGTATATAAAAAAAGGAAAAGCAAGCAGTGTAACGTAATGATACAATATTTATGGTACACCTAAGAATAATATTTCATAAACAGGCATGAAAAGCATAAGTACAAAGTCCACAGTCCTACTCTGAATATTATTGTTATTTTAAGGTTTCCTATAGCTTACATGTGTATACTTTGGTCAAACCATCTATTTCATCTGCTATCATCCCCAACTGTTTAAAAGTATTGTTTTAAAGATGTTTAGATGCTTCCGATTTTGCTAACTACCATTCTGTCTCTAAATCTTCAATTCATCTTGTAAAGCTTTGACAGAATATTTTGCAAAACAATTATAGCTTCACTTGTTAACTGATGATCTTATACAGCAATTCCAGGCCAGCTTTAAAGATATTCACATTAACTTCACTTTAGTCCATGTGCTAGAGGAACGTCTGTTGAGCTGTGACACTGGGTTTTGCTCTGTTTTGCTTTTGATGGATCATTCAGCAGTGTTTGACACATTTCATCACTACATTTTGTTACATTGGTTAGAATCTTGTGTTGGAATGTCAGATACTTTTCTGAAATGGTTTGCCTCCTATTTGTTTAATGTGGCCAGGTTATTGTAGCAAATGATTTCAAATATACAATTATTCCTTTGTGCCCTTATAACTCTCAAAGTTCTGTTTTAGACCCCATTTTATTTCTTATGTATTTAGTTTCTTTCAGGCAATTTTATTTGTAAAGTAGTTTTAATATGTCAGATTTATTTTTATTATGTTGCTTCATGTAGTTATAACCAAATGCTATGTTAATTTTTCCATACTTTCATATTTCATTACCAAAATTCTGTCCTAGATGAGCTCTAGTTTTTTGTGTCTAAAAGTGGGCAAAATGTAAGTGTTGTGTGAGATATGGCAGAAATCTGAAAACTCTATCTGTCAATTCCGTAATTTAGGAAATATTTATTACATAATATTAATTTCTGTTTTCTGTGTGTCATCTGGGCATGATGTTTGATTTTGTTTTAATGCACCCACTAAAGCCACTTGCAAATCTGCATGCTTCCATTTAAGAAATATTGCACAGATTCACTCATTTCTTTATTCTGTTGCTAATGAAGCTCTTATTAATGCTCTTATCCTTTCTTATTTAGTTTACTTATTCAATGGTCTGTCAAAGTGATCCGTACTTCAACTCCAGATGACACAGAACTCAACTGCTTGTAAGGTTGTGATTCAGTATCATTTTGGTTTTAAGTCATCTGCATTAATTATGTTTTGAAGAGCACTTTCATTTTGAAATTTTATTTTCAACTTGCATAGCAATACCTAATAAATCCTTTTTGTATTCATCTGTCTTGATAAGTCTGTGTGTGTGTGTGAGAGTGATGGTGTGTGTTAGCTCCATGCTTACCGGTTCCTTCCAGGAGCCTCTTGAACCCACCACCATCGATAATGTTATCGAGATGAACCAGGCAAATGAGGACATATGCACCCAGACAAGGGGTAGGTTCAAAAGTGACAAAGTGCTTTTATTAAAAGAATTCCAAAACCAAAAGTGAACAGTGCTCAAGTGCATAGCACTCAAATCTTCTATAAATAAATAATTCAATAAAATCCAAGGTGTTCAGTGGAAATTAAAAATCAAATAAATAAATACCCTTAAAATTATGTTAAAACTTTATATCAGGACACTGTCTCTTAACACTCATTCCTGGTGCCGCCTTTAAAAGTGACAAAAGCAACAGATGTAGCTAACCTTCTGATGCTGCCTGTGCCCCAACCTGGAGATCCACGGAGCATCTCCGAACCTCCACTCCCTTTGACTCGAGCTGGTATCACCAGCCTTGTAGGGGAGTCCTCTGGAGTATTGTGCTCAGTAGGAGCAACCTTTAGCCCTCTCTGGAATGCCGGCCACATGCTCCTACCCTGGGTCTTCATTCCTGTCCTCCTGCTTCATCCCGTTTTTCACCAACTCTCTTTCTCTCACTCCTGTCCTTCTCTCTGTCCTTTAACCTCCATGCCTCTTGTTTCTTTTTTGTTCCTTTTTGTCCACTTTCTCTGCTGTGCAGGCTCTTTTTACCTGTCCTCCCTAATTGGGTGCAGGTGTGACAAGTTGCTCCACCTGTAGCACAAACTGAATGACCAAGCAACCCAATTAACTAGTAAGTGAAATGCACTCGTGCACATCCGCACCCGATTCTGAGCCTGAATGCTTCCTAGGCCCTGATTATTTATTTAAAAAGTGCTCTGCACCACGGACCACCTATGACAATGTGATATCATTTTTTTTAACATTTAACATTTTTTAAAGTTTTATACTGAAATTCACTCCCAATCAAGATTAGACATCTGTAGTCATAATCAATACTTTAAAGTTTTTTAGTTGAGTGAGTTTGTAATTCCATTGAGCCATTTTTAATGACTTTATATGCAATTAACATTTTTAATCTTTACCATTTTTGTAAATAATGTATTTTAATATTGTGTTTTTATTATATAAAGTAGATATTGTACATCATAAAAGCATTTCCCTAAACACTTAGACACAGTTCTGTGAAAATATCATTAGAATAAAGTTAACCTTTTTGACACAGCATCTGTAACAGTTTGCTTGATTAGACTCGTGGTTTTCAAACTGGGAACCTGCTATGCTTTGGGGGCTGCAGCACTCCTGGTGAGATTAATGTTTTAAAAAAAATTCATTTCAGTTTTAAAGATTGTCTATAAATTGCCTCATATACTTGCTAAATAATCATAGCCAAAATGTTCTGCAATTGTTGCATGAAACAACAGCCTGAGGGTGGAGGAACTGGCCTTAAAAAGCACCATTAGTTATATAGCATTCTAATTCTTAAAACCATACTAGTCAGAATGCACCCACAGTCATTGATCTTGCAAACTAAACAGGCTTGAGTTCAGTTAAAACTTGGATAACAGCAGCCTAACCTGAGGCTTTGTACTAGGCTGTGTCCCAGGTCAAACTCTCCATTTATCTGTGCTTTTGCAGCAAGTGTCCAGTCTGGTCAAATTCAACCGACCTCGGTCTCCTATTCCACGTTCACCACCTGTGCCAATAGGTGCTTGTGGAGCCTGAGGTCATGCTCCTCAACTCTTAGAGACAATACATGCCAGTATCACCTGGGCCCTCATGCATAACGCTGTGTGTAGAATTCACGTTAAAACATGCCATATGGACAAAAGTGGAAATGTATGTATACAAAAAAATAATCCAGATGCATAAATCTGTGCGTATGCCAACTTCCATGTTCTTCCACTACATAAATCCCGGTCCACGCGAAAAGTAATGCACATGCATGTGCCTGTTGCCACTCCCCAACTCCGCCCAGAATTACGCCTCTTTGAATATGCAAATCAATTTAAATAGCCTTTAAGCTCAGCATTCTGTGAAAAGACAATGGCAAAAGCACGGGGGAAAAAGATGAATTTCAGTGAATACCATGTGGAGGCAAGGAAAAATGTACTATTTGTTGGTTTAAACAGTGGTACAAACAACAAAAGGAAGTTGGTCGAGTGACAGAGTGGCGGAGAAACTCGAAAGTTCAAGTTCAGAAAGGCACACAGTGCCCGAAATAAATAAGAACTTGTCAGATATCAAAGTCACAGTGAAAAGTCTGAGTGTCATATGACAGCTTATTAGGGTACAGAGAAAAGAAAAAAAATAGGGACACAGTTAAAAAAAAACTTGAAATGTCAACTTTAATCTCGAAATTTCCACTTTAATCACGTAGTTAATTTTGTTTAGTTTGTTTTATTTTTATTGTCATTAAAGCAGAACATCATAAGCTTCATCTTAAAATCATTTAATTTACTAGCTTCTCAAATCCCATTGTAAATAAAGTAGCACATTAAATGCTTTGTTTTGTATTTGATCTTCTATGTGCTCTATGTGTGTGAATCACTATGTGCTTCTTAAACAGGTTTTCTCATCTTCTGACAGGACACAGAATACATTACATTTGTGATATTACAGCTCTCTGAGTAATTAAAATACTGAGATGTATACTTGATATCATTTTCATGATGATAATAGTGATAGTGATGAGCTGGCTCCCTGCCCTGAGATTGTTCCAGCCTCACGCAATATGCTTGCTGCACTGTGCACGACCTTCGATGAAATAATTTATTGCAGCAGTACTGCCTCTTTCAAACGTACTAACCCCCAATTTCTGTCCTTACTTTTCTTTCTCCAAGTACCCAATAGCCACACAATCAGCTCTGTAATAGATGTTAAGCCATCTGTAAGCTTAGAACGCTGATTCTTCAAAACTTTTAAGGAACATTGAAATATCTTCGTAGTACGTGTTTAATTCTTCTATTCATCTATCCTTCCAGTGTCACGTCAGCCTCAGCAAGAATACAGCATGAGACAGGAACAATCCTTGAACGTCGCTAGCGCTGCTACACCGTGTCCTCACATGTTTAATTATTAACAATATAGATTATTTAAATGATGTTAAAATTTTATCTGTATAATGTAATAAACATACTTTGTGTGGAACGAGCCCCAGACACAGACAGGTAGACATGTTGCAAAGCACCACCACACGTTTATTTACAGACCATATACAATAATAAAGTGCCACACAACCCACTTCACCCCAAAGTCCTGGCCTCGCACTGCCTTTTTCTCTCTTCAGGCCACCTCCTTGCCTCCTCCAAGACCTCATCCTTCCTTCTCTCCCAACTCCAGCCATCGTATAGAGGGAGGCGGTCCTTGATCCTCTTCCCCCCAGTACTTCCGGGTGTGGCAGAATTGCTGAGGTCCCGGGCTCTCTAAGCATTGGGGCGCCCCTGGCGGTGACCACAGGCCCCTACAGGGTTGAGCTTCCAAGCTCTCTACCCATGGTCCCCAAAGCAACCAGGGCGGTCGCTCCCTCGTGGTCTGGAGAAGGGCGCAAGCCCTCCTCTGGTCTTCCAGGGTGTCCCAGCTGGGTAGCAGCCCCAGCCACTCGCCACATTTGCTGCATTTCATCTTAAAAATGATATCGTCATCATATGTAAATACGCGCTTTATAAAGTAGCTCAGGTTGTACAATATTATAACTGTATCGCAAGTTTACGGTGAGGTAATTGTACTTATAGGTACAAACAGTTTTACAAGGAGCACTTGATGGACTTATTGAGTACTTTTATATCTCATGGGGTGAAACTGTTTTTTGAACCGCGAGGTCCCTACAGGAAACGCTCTGAAGCATTTGCTGTATGAGAGCAGTTCAATAGAATGTGCGCATGGCTGAGGCAGCATGTGCTTGATGCTGTATGAAGATAACTCTCTTTCTGATCAACTGCTGTAGAGCTGTGATTCCACACTCAGATATAGTGGGATAAATACTTTAGAGTAACAACGCTAAAGCAACTATGGTATTTGGAATAGTTTGGCCATTCCATAGACCATTATATTGCTACAGGTTAATTACAATCAGATGCCTTAAACTAATAAGCAAAATGCGGTTAATTTCAGTGTATTTGATAAGGCCGTGTCAGAGATGTGGATCTAAAAAAGAAAGGGAAACCACACTGGAAAAAAAGCACTGCTTTGACACTGGGTGCCGCCAGTTTGCAAAACAGAGCGGAGAACTTGCAAACGCGAAAGTTTACTTGTTATACATCATGATGTGAGTGTGGAACCGGGCTTACACAACATTTTTGTGCGTATACACCGTTTATACATGAGGCCCCTGGGAACAATGTGCCATGAAAGATAGATTTTTTTTCAAAAGCGCATAACCTGTGAGTGCTGTCTTAATCACCCTGACATAAGCAGTTTACAAAATGTCTCTCTCCCCATCTCTGTCTCAGGTCTTCCGACAATGTTATAATATTTTTAGTTTTGGTAAACTTGTTTGAGGTATCATTATTTTCAGAGCAGTTTTAGACTAGTGCAGAAAATATACAATGAAGAAAAAAGACCAAACTATTATCTACCAACTGTATACTAAAATGCTAAGGTCTGTGTATTTGAAAATACGGTTTAGTGTTATTAATACAGTACTAATTAATTAGGGCTGCGCCTAACGACTATTTTTTAAAGGATTAATCTAGTGATTGTTTTTTCCATTAATCAACTAGTCTAATAAATAACTTGTAGCATCTACAAAGACATCTGCTACTTTATATAAGGCTGATGGGATTAACTACATATTGTGATGGATGGCCGGGGCCCATGCCTGGCCGGGATGCCCCTTCTGTGTATGTTTCAGGGGAGGAAGCATGGGCTGCACGGTACCTCCCCCGGACCACTTAGTGGCAGCCCCCCTGGGTAACAGTGGTGCCTCAGATACCCGCAGGGATCTGTGTGGCCACCTGGAGGGGTTCCTGGACCTGTCTGGGCCATAGTTCAGCCACACCCGGAGGTGCAATCGGAGGCAGCTGGTTAAGCACCTGAAGCACTTCTGGGTGAACTATAAAAGGGGCCAGCAGCCACCACTCCAGGGGCCTGAGTCAGTAGAAGGAGGACAACGCTTGCTGGGAGGAGTGGTGGTGGAGACCAGTGTGTTTTGTGTAGTGCTTGTGGTGCTTTTGGGACTGTGTACTGCCTGTGGGGCATGAGGAAGATGTACCCCACAGATGAAGAAAAATAAAATTTATTGGCTTTTTTTTTATGTGCTTCCGGTGTCAGTCTGTGTCGGGTTGGCGCCTATATAATGCCTTTGTTACAATATTATGGGATGGTATGTACAGCATATTATGGGATATAGATGAAGGAAGTAATAAACACGCATGTAATAAGCCATCCTGTGGCAGAACATATACAAAACTTTTGGATCAACAATAATAATTTTGGATTACTCCATTAAAATTATAAGAAACACCAAAAAGCAAATATGAAAAACTTTTATTATTAGAATATCAATACTGTATTGTGCAATGAAATGCAAAACTTAATGCAAACTCAAAATCTTTCCAAATCAAAATAATTTGAGTTATAAATAGTTTTTGATGACAAAAGTTTGAATCAGACATTACAGATTAGATCTGCTTAGCAGTACAACATAAATGCACAAATGCAAGATCAAGTAACAGTGGAGTTTGTTTTAATCAGATTTCAATAACACACAAGCATATAATTTGTTTAGCAGTCTAATATTAATGCAAGGATCAGTTTAAGTAACACTTGAACACAACTTCTCAAATCAAGTAACGTTTCAGATTATATGACAAAAATTTGGGCATAAAAGAAACTAATATAAAGTGAGTGTAAAGCAATGTAACATAAATCTCACAGTAATCACTAGCCAACAATATGTTGTCCTGCTTATTATACACTATTTTGGTCACACTGTACATTACTTTTAGTTCATATCTTTTTTTTTACCAATTACAAACCTCCTCCAAAAAAAAAAAGTCTTGTTACTCAGTAATAGCCTAAACCAATCAGAACTAGCAAAAGTAATTAGAGCATTGGTGCTGTCTTGGTGGCGTCTTCATAGAAAACTCTGGAATGTTGTATTGTGATGCCATGATTCACAATTTCACATTTAAACTGTGTACAGAACACAGTATAATTTGGCTTTAGATTGAAGTACTCCCATACTTTAGAAGTGTTTCACACAAGGAACCTGCAGATGAACTAGGCAGTGTCATGCTGAGCTCTTGCAAGATGGTAAAAACTCAATGTGTTGACATATGCAGCACTAACCAACAAATTTAAATAACTATGTTCATTATGTTGACGTGCCGTAACAGCATTATAATTAACAGAGGAATGTCTTTAGAGTCACTAATGTTTTACAACAGTTTTGACATCAAAAATAATTAATTAAAAAAGCATTTGGTATATACATGGGAAATTAGAAAACACAAAGACAAAAAACTGTTAACAGTCCCATGTTAAAGAAATATCACCTTAAGTTGTGCCCAGTTCAGTGCTTAACAATTTTAGATAAAAAAAAAAATGGTAGTTAATTTTGGGAGACAGTACACCAAGAAAAAGGTTGAGTACACCGGCCTAGATTTATCATGTTATTTGATCACTTATTCATAAATATTTTGCTATACACCAATCAACTACAACATTAAAACCCCTGATAGATGAAGTGAGTAACATTGATTATCTTGTTACAGTGGCACCTGTCAAGAGGTGGAATATATTGTGCAGCAAGTGTACAGTCAGTTCTTGAAGGTAATGTGTTGTAAGCAGGAAAGATGATCAAGCGTAAGGATCTGAGTGATTTATCAGTTAGTGCACTTGCCTCCCAACCTTTGGGATTTGAGTCCAACTGAGGACAGCTTTGACACATTACATAATATTAACTATGTTCACATGTTTATTTTGAATAATTCCTTAATTTATTCCTTCTGTGGGTGACATTGGCTGTCGTCTCCATGCATACTTACTAACTGAATCCTGTAAATTATGGCCAGCAGCCCAACCCATCCGGGATGCCCAAGAGATGGAAGAATGAGGGAAGGCAGTTTATTTAGGACACTGCCTCCCCCAGAACGCTAGATGGCAACTCACCTAGGTTGTAGTGGTGCCTTGGATTCCCACAGGGAATCCACCAGGGGGCACTGCAAAGGCTCAGGAGCTGTATGTCATGGGATTTCTGCCTTACTCGGAAGTGCTTACAGACCATGTGGGTGGAAGAGCAGAAGCACTTCCGGGTTGGCAAATATAAGAGGACTTGCCAGCCTCACAGGGATGAGCCAGAGTCGGTGGAAGGTGGACAAAGCTTGCTAGGAGGAACAGAGGAGTGTGGTGTTATGGGTCCACAGCTCGTTGAGCAAAAGGCCATTCATTTTAAATAGATAATCACCGCACCGGCGGCCGTGAGGCGTTGTTGTGGCGCAGCGGGGGATCGTCGATGTGGGCTTTTCTCACCGTGTGCACAGGTGAGGAACTGCCCACATTCGTGATTGCTCCCGTGGCTAATGCTACAGCTGTAATGGCCCCTCACGTTTTAAAAAGAAGCGCGAGTCGGTTGTGGGGGGGAAAAACGATCGGAGATGAAAAGGAAAGAAACGATCGGAGAGAGAAAGGAAAGGAGAGGACGGAGGTTACCGGGAGCAGGAGAGGAAGCAGGCGGTGTGTGAGTGTGGTGAGCGCGCGATTGAGCGCTCGTGGACAGCTGCGTGGAAGCTGGGTGTTAGGCCGACACCCAGGCGTTTGTGTTGATGTCGCTCCGCTGGCGATCAGGTAGCGGGAGTGACCAGGAAGGCGACTGGCGCAGAGAGCCATGGAAAGGCAGCGGAAGTTGGGAGACTTGGTGCTGGAATCCCCAAAGTGGGCGACCTGGCCGTTGGTTGGAAACCAAGTTCTCCGGGACTGGGATGAGTGCCATACCGGAGCCAGGGTTCGGGAGGTCTCCAGTCTCATGCGTGTGTTTCAGGAGGGCAGCTGCAGAGAGCGTCTTGCCTGCTGCTTGGCCCAAACGGGATAAGCAGGTGAGGCGCTAACAAACGTTAATAAACGATGCACCGGATTTGTTTGTTGTTTTAAGACTGCTTCCAAGAGAAGATTTTAACCTCTCATTTTAAAGGATTGTTTTTTTCTTATTGTTGTTTTAACCTCCATGTTCTTTTTATGGATTATTTATTTAATGAATTTTGAAGATCTGCACTATTTATTGGAACACTGTTTTTGTTTTGATGGACAGTTTAAAATAAAAGCACTGTTGCACTTTTTGCACCACCCCTTGCTCAATTGTTTATTTGCCTCCATTGACTAGCTCACTCGGTTACATTATCGACGGTGTTGGGTTCATGTGCTTCCAAACAGCCATGGGAGCGTGGAGCCAGAACCCACATCGTCACAAGGAGTCAGTGACAAAGAGAGAAAAAGAAATATAATTGTGTGCTGTTGTGCTTGTACATACTTGTGGCTCTGGTGGGAAACACTTTGGGAAGAGTTTCCCATAATAAAACATGTTTTGTATTTTAAACTTGTGGCATGTACCTATCTGTGTTGGGTTTGGAGTGCCCTCTAGTGTCCAAAATCACAAAATCATGGCTGAAGGAATTATAACAATGCACACTAGAAAATGTGCAGTGTTGTGGAGAGCGCTCTTGGAAGTTAGAATAAATGCTTTTCATGCCACACAAGTGAATGAGGAGGATTTTCACTTGAACATTGCTGTGCCTTTATTATTATATGCGCCAGGCTGCACAACATTGCAGGGTAAGGTGGAATACACCTTAATCATGATAAAGTGGAAAATAATTATGAGGACAAAGAGGAAGAAAAATGAGTTGTACATGAGTTACTAAGACATAGGGGACAAGAATAAACTCATTAATGATTAATAATTAAATAATTAATTAATAATTAAACCTCATGCTGTTTGCATTTCATTAAAAGTACATCATTAAATATTAGATAATGACACGGTAACAAAAATGGTAAATATTTTACTTGCCTCCTTTGTTAGTTTGACTGTTATTCACTAAGATGTGTCATTTTCAGGAAACCCACTTTAAATCACAAAGAAAAGATGTTGATATAAAGTATGTTGAAATGTCACTATGATGCATTCTGAGTTTATTATACATTAGAAATATTAGAACCATCAGCTGCAAAGTTAAGTGCATTTTCTTAATCAGTGGCCAATGATGTATAGCGCACTTTGTTTATGTAAAAGATTAATATTGAAGAGAAAGCTGTGTTTGATACTGTAATGTCCTGTGTCTTGAGCAAAATGAAGAATCTCCAGACCAATCGTTAGATACAGTATGTTTTATTTAAATTCCAGATATTACCTCGAGATTTAAAGGTGGAAATAGATGATTTCGCCAACCAGGATTTTACCTGATGTTTATATCAGTGAGCAGATCCATTGATTCAGCTGTTTTGGGTAAATCTATAAATGAGAGAGCCAATTCTGTCTTGGTGAACTGATTTTTTGAATAGGCTGCTTAAAAAGCTAAGATGAGTTGACTGTTTGTTTGCCAGAGTCTTTTAGATAGATTTAGATAGAACTTTACTTGTTCTCCAGGGGGAAATTTGGCCTTTTACAGAAGCTCTTTAAATAAATAGTTATATACAGTAAATAGATAGAAAAGAAAGCAAGCAACTAAATAAATACATATACACAAACACTTTTGTCTGAACAAAGAAGAATATTAAAAAGAAAGAAAACTTCAGACTTGGCTATTACAGTCCCAGTGAGCCCCAGTAGTGTTTCTTGTCATTTTTTTCCTGAATAATCCGTTAACTGAAAGTCCTCAGTGTTAATGTGTCAAAAAGAGCAAATGCAGCATTGGTCATCATGGCACTTAGTTTTATTTTATTTCTCTCCTTCGCTACAACCTTCAGGGGGTCCAGAGTGTGTCAAAAAACCGAACCTGTCCTTTTAATTAGCTTGTTGATTTGGTTGGCCTCTCTTGAAGTGATAATAGTCCAGCACACCACAGCGTAGAAACCAGTGGCGGCTGCTAGCTTTTGAAACAGGGGAAACTCATATTAGGCCTTCATCATAAAATTCATTATGTTATGTGTACGTAAATTCTGCCCTCCGTTCCTTTTGCAGAAAATGGTCTGTGACCCTGTCGTACCAATTGGCCGTCTTTTCCAGGGACTTAACCAGTTTTCTCTCAATGGCCAGGAGAGCAAGGTTGCTCAAATGATCTTGGCCCATTGTGTTGCGGGTGTATGACTTGACCCGTTTTAAACAGGAGAAGCTCCTCTCTACACCTGCTGATGTAACACCAATTGTTGCCACTAACGACAACAGCTTGTATAGCTGAGGCATTGCACTATCCAACTCCATGTCTTTAAAAAACACCAAGAAATCACACAGCTTACCCCTGCTCCCCTGTAAGTCATGATCTGAATATAGTACTTGAAGTTCAGATCACAGTCTCTCTGAGTCAAAGAAATGGCCATAACTTTTCAGCACACTTTCAAATGCCTCCTCTGGAAACACTTGTCTCATTTCATCAAATTACCCTGGATTGACTAATTCTAAGAAGCTCATGCTTTCCAAATTTGAAAAATGTTGAGAAATCTGCTCCATGAGATTGTCTAGGATGGCCATGTACAAATTTCTGTAGCGGTCCTGGGGATCCTGTAATTGTGACAGACGGCGCTTTCTAATAGGTTCATCTCGAGGGTCTGATGTGAGATTTGCTGCTTTTGCATAAACTGCTTGATAAGCCTTCTCTGACCTCTTCTCCTTGACAAAACCAAGGAGAGACCCAATTCTTTTTTTGCAGTAAAGAACATCCATAGCCCTTTGCTGGACAATATCAAAGACAACATCTGTCTCAGAGAATATTTGTTCATATTTGTACAACATGAACACAAACTCAAAATCCTCCAGTTTCATTATGAAGCCTTTGGCAGCATCTAATGTGTCATCATCCATGCTCTCATCCTGGGTAATCTTGTCAAAAGTCTGCAGGAGGCCATCATAATTGGTTGCCACAGTGCTCACTATCCATGATGTGAAATTCCATCGAGTAGGAGTGTTTCTGGCCAATCTTGAAGACCCTGCAGACTCAAGAAAAGACATCCTTTTTGTGGACTTTGAAAAAAATGTGGTGAACCCAGAGAGAGATGCAAAAAATATTCTTGACTCAGGTAAGCATTTAGCACCCTGGGACAACACCAGGTTCAGTCTGTGTGCATAGCAATGCACAAACACTGCACTACGGGCTATTACTTTAACTTTGGCCTGTAGGCCATTGAGAGATGAAGCAAAGACAGCAGCCCCATCGTAGGTTTGTGCCACAAGTTTTTTTGTAAAACTGAAGCCCTGCATGTTCTCATTTAAAACTTCAAACACAGAGTGAACATCTCGACCCCCTGACACATCCAAAAATCCAATGAAGCACTCTTGAATTTTACCTGCACTATCCACATATCTAACAATGATAGACAGTTGGGCATGGCAAGGTATGTCAGTTGCTTCATCCACCTGCCATGCAAAAAAAGGAGTAGTCTGAATTTTACCTTTTATATGATCAGAAACAGTGGCTGCGAGAGCAGAGATCAAGTCATTTTGGATTGAGTGGGACATACCAGAAAACACAGCTGATGACTGAAATTGTGTGGCCAAGACAGAGTCATATTTAGCTAATGTTTCTGTAAATTCCTGTAATTCCCCTTATTTGCTGATTCACTACTCTCATCATGCCCCCTGAATGCCAGCTCCTGAAGGCCAAGCAAGGAAGTCACATCAATTAGATGGTTTAGGAAGGCCCTGTTATTTTTTACTGTTTCATTATGTTTTGCCACCTGAATGTGAAGACCTTCATTGATTGCATGTTCAACCCCCCTGCCCATACAACTTAACCTTGCACATGAGCTCACATGTTCTTTGCACTTTTCATGCCTTTTGTATGCCCTGTCAAAGTTACCCAGATCCCCAAACCCACGTTTGACCAAACACATCTCATTCCCTGAGAAGGTTTCGTCAAGAGGCATGGTTAACAGTACATTTTCTTTGTCACAGCACTTCCAGTCAGCCAGTTCACGTTGTCATACCAGGAGAGCTGAAAAGACCTATTATTTTTTCCTGATTTTTGCACCAGATCAATCTTGGGCGTTGGTCTGCCCTGCCGTTTAATTCTGAGTCTCTCCTCGTAAAGAAGACTACTAAATGGTTTTGCCAAAAGCAGGTCAACAATATTAGCACCGTCTGCCATTATGCACAGCTTGCTAGCTGACTAGTTTCCCCTTCAACAAGCTACTTTAATTATATGAACAAACTAACTTTACAATGCTGAAACAAGGAGCAAAGTCAAGAACGCTATAATATGTTTTTTTTTTATTATTTAAAGAATGATTTGTACAAACAAAAATGGTTTATATCACCAGCAAACAATACAGAGTGCAGCAGTTTGTCGTTCGACATCACCTGCAAATCCGCATGGGACTGAACTCGAATCTCTGTAGTGCAGATGTATACTTAAGACATGCAGTCAATCAAAAAAGGGGTTCCGCCCTTTAAACAGCTCCTCCAATCATCATGTAGCAGCCCAGCGTCCTGGCCCGCCTACTGCTCCATTCACTCCCAGAGAAGCTGAGCTTCCCTGGAAGTGACGATTTTGGTGCATTTATCCAATTACCGTCCAGCTTTTCTGCAGTGAAAAAAGCTCCTCTGTGCTTGCCCATAGAGCTCCAGTGAAGCTGGGCTTCAGGAGGGTTTAACGCGCTGTGCTGCACGGAAATGTATGACAAGAAAATCGCGTCAAACAATCTACAATAAATACCTGATTCTGAACAAGCTAGTCATGAAGTTGAATGCGCATATATAGAGATAGATATGACAACAACACTCATATCAATGACAAAACAATTACATTAACAATCAAGTTACGTTATTTTTAAAATTTTTCCTTTTCTTTTTCATAATTTCTTTAACACACTACTTCTCCGCTGCGAAGCGCTGGTAGATAGATAGATAGATAGATAGATAATAGATATATAGATAGATAGATACTTTATTAATCCCAAGGGGAAATTCACATAATCCAGCAGCAGTATACTGATACAAAGAAACAATATTAAATTAAATAGTAATAAAAATGAAAAGAATTAAAATAAAATTAATGTTCGCATTTACAGAAAGGGTATTCTGCTAGTCTCAAATATATTTCAAGATATTTTGAAATGATATGCTGTACATTTTGAGTTATCTGAAATGCATTTCAAATGGATTTCAAGACATTTCAAATACATTTTCAAATATCTTGAAATATAATTAAGATATCTTAAAAAGCATTTAAAATGTGCTGTTGTTTGAGATATCTAAAATACATTTTTAGATATGTAAAATTCATTTCATAATGTCTTAAAATAGATCTCTGCACAATTTCAGATATCTTACAATATTTTTCTAGATATCTTAAGTTGTATTTCAAGATATCTAAAATACATTTTAAGATATCTTTAAAAAGACTCTTAATTATTTCAAGATATCTCAAAAGCATTTTCAGATATCTACAATACAATTTAAGATATCTGAAATACATTTCCAGATATCTCAAAACAGCTTCCTGTCCATTTTGAGATACAGTGATCCCTCGCTATATCACGTTTCGACTTTCGAGGCTTCACTCCATCGCGGATTTTAAATGTAAGCATATCTAAATATATATCACGGATTTTTCGCTGGTTCGCGGATTTCTGCGGACAGTGGGTCTTTTAATTTATGGTACATGCTTCCTCAGTTTTTTTGCCCAGTTGATTTCATAAAAGGTACGCTATTGGTGGATGGCTGAGAAGCTACCCAATCAGAGCATGTATTACGTATTAAATAAAACTCCTCAGTGATATACAATATGCTTCCTGTGCTGTGATTCGCACACTTAAGCTGTAACAGCCCATATTGATTTTTGATTGTTTGCTTTTCACTGTCTCTCTCACTCTCTCTGACATTCTCTGCTCCTGACAGAGGGGGTGTGAGCAGAGGGGCTGTTTGCACAGTGGGTGTTTGCTTAGAAGATACGGACGCTCCTCTAAAAAATGCTGAAAGACTACCTTCACATTGCTCCCTTCATTGCGGCCGCTTTATCGCGGTGCTTCACATACATAAAAGCCTAACAGCCCTATTGATTTTTGATTGTTTACTTTTCTCTCTCTCTCTGACATTCTCTGCTCCTGACGGCACTCCTTTGAAGAGGAAGATATGTTTGCATTCTTTTAATTGTGAGAAAGAACTGTCATCTCTGTCTTGTTATGAAGCACAGTTTAAACTTTTGACTAAAGGGTGTTCTTTCATGTCTAGAGGGCTCTAATAATATTAAAAAATGTATTTAGAAGGTTGTCAACAAGTTTTCAATACTCTATGAAAATATTAGATTTATAAATATAAGAATCCTACTTTGTGGAAATTCATTTATCTGTCTGGAGCGGATTAACCGCGATAAACAAGGGTTTACTGTATAACTGTGCGGAGAATATTTATAAACAGTTTGGGAGAGTTTCTAAGGGCTTAAAATATATAAAAATAACCATACAAACATATGGTTTCTACTTCACGGATTTTCACCTATCGTCGGGGGTTCTAGAACGCAACCCCCGTGATCGAGGAGGGATTACTGTATCTCAAATACATTTTTAGATATCTCAGAATCACTTTCTACTCATTTCAAGATATCTCAAATACATTTTAAGATATCTATACTAATAAAAGGCAAAGCCCTCACTGACTGACTGACTCACTCACTCACTCACTCATCACGAATTCTCCAACTTCCCGTGTAGGTAGAAGGCTGAAATTTGGCAGGCTTATTCCTTACAGCTCACTTACAAAAGTTAAGCAGGTTTCATTTAGAAATTCTACACGTAACGGTCATAACGGTCGATAATGGTCGACAACGTCTGCCATGTTGAACTTTCTTATTTATGGCCCCATCTTCACGAAATTTGGAAGGCGGCTTCCCTGCGCTAACCGAAACCGATGTATGTACTTATTTTGATGGTATAACGCCACTGTCGGCACTATATTGAACTTTCCAACGTCACTAATTTTCCAACTTCCCGTGTAGGTAGAAGGCTGACCCCATCTTCATGAAATTTGGTAGGTGGTTTCCCTGCGCTAACCAAAACCGATGTACGTACTTATTTCGGTGGTGTGACGCCACTGTCAGCCGCCATATTGAACTTTCCAACGTCACTAATTCTCCAACTTCCCGTGTAGGTAGAAGGCTGAAATTTTGCAGGCTCATTCCTTACAGCTTACTTACAAAAGTTAAGCAGGTTTCATTTCGAAATTCTACACGTAACGGTCGATAACGGTCGACAACGTCCGCCATGTTGAACTTTCTTATTTATGGCCCCATCTTCACAAAATTTGGTAGGCGGATTCCCAGCGCTAACTGAAACCAATGTATGTACTTATTTCTATGGTATGACGCCACTGTCGACTGCCATATTGAACTTTCCAACGTCCCTAATTTTCCAACTTCCCATGTAGGTAGAAGGCTGACCCCATCTTCACGAAATTTGATAGGTGGTTTCCCTGCGCTAACCGAAACCAATGTACGTACTTATTTCTGTGGTGTGACGCCACTGTCAGCCGCCATATTGAACTTTCCAACGTCACTAATTCTCCAACTTCCCGTGTAGGTAGAAGGCTGAAATTTGGTACTTATTTCGGTGGTATGATGCCACTGTCGGTCGCCATATTGAACTTTTCAACAGTATTTGTTACTTATGGGCCCATCTTCAAGAAATTTGGTACGCGGGTTCCCAACGCTAACTGAATCCTACTTACGTACATATATACGTCCATAGCCTGCAGCTCGCTCACCGTGTGGGTCCCCATCCCAACGCCTCCCACGTTGTTGGCTGCCTGCCATCTGTCGCTCCAGTCTCTACATTCCCTTCCTTGCTTCGCCATGGTATTCACGTCTCCCTGCTGATAACTACAGCCTTTTTATTTAATCCACGGCTTCTCCGCTGTTTTATTGTTCATTTATTACGATTATAGTTATTGTGTAGGTATTTTAGACTTACTTTACATTGTTCAGGTACCCATTTTCTTTATCATTCCAACCGTACCCCCATTAACATGTCTATCGAGGTGATCACCATTGATCAAAAACTGTCACTTACCAAGTGGTTTCCATGCCCGGGGATGGCACCTGCCTTTTCCATTCTCTTTGTTACATATTCCACGGCCATATCAGGCTCACTCTTGATATCCGGAGGAACATTGTGTCTTATGTATTGAATGACTGGGACAGGTTCAAGGTGTGGACTGATGACGGTACAGGAGATAATTATTCTACACAGGAGCACTATAAGAGTGAAATGCTTAAGCCCTTCACCTATGCATCTGCATGTGAGTTGATGGCTGCCGCTAAATTGTTCGGTTGTCGCTTTCAAGTGTACCGAAATGGCCAAATATTTTACACCTTTGGACAACCGCCAATGCCTCTTAAACATCTTAGATTCACAGGTGACAATTTGAGTAGTGGACACTTTGATGTTTACAAATGTTTAAACTCTCAAAAGCTGGATGTGAAGTTTTCAATGAAACTGGTTGTATACTTACAACGCTTGACAAATGCCGAATGTCTCTTCAACACAAGTCCTACAAATACTGTCATAATTGAGACAAACCATGAAACTCAAACCGATTATGACAGCAGCAATCCAAGCTGTGAGATTTGAAACAAGATTACTGTTAACATGGCCAACGTTGCATGCTCAAGAGTAAGCTCAGCGCACAGCTACAGCTTGGTCATATTAAAACTGGAGGGCCGAACTGACAATGTAGCATACAAAGAGATCCTTAACAAATAATTATTGGTATATTTTCTCTCAGTTTAAAAAGGTTTAATTTTCTTATTAATAAAACTTTTAAGGCAGTATTTCACTGCTGCGAAGCGCGGGTATTTTGCTATATATACATATATATATATAGATAGATAGATAGATATATAGATATATATATATAATGTGTGTGTGTATGCATGTACAGTATGTATGTGTATATAAATATATAGAGAGAGATATAGATATATATAGATATATATATATAGATATTAGATATATATATGCTGTATATATAATGTGTGTGTGTGTATGTGTATATAAATATATATATATATATATATATGACAGCAACGCTCATAACAGTGACAAAACAATTACATTGACAATCATGTTACGTTATTTTCAAAATGTTTCCTTTTCTTTTTCGTTGCTTCTTTAACACACTACTTCTCCGCTGCGACGCGCGGGTATTTTGCTAGTCTTATAATAAACAGGAAGTCCCATTGAAAGAATAGGCAGTTTTACAGGAAATGATTTTGAGAGATCTTGAAATACATTTACAATACCTTAAAATACATGATAGTTCAATTTAAAATTACTGAAAATCCATTTGAAGATATCTTGAAATGCAGGCATAGTTATTTCGAGATATTTGAAAATATAGTTGAGATGTCTTTAAATCTATTTGATATATCTCAAAATGTATTTCACATATCTTAAAATGTCAAGGAAATAATTTTAAGATATCTTAAAGCGAGTTTCAGATATCTTAAAAAGTAAATTATGTTTTAAGATATCTGAAATTCATTTTGAGATATCTGTAAATGTTAATTCGGCTTGCCATACATACGCAAACAATTATCTTTGCACCAAGAAGCAAACTTCTCCACCTTACTCGTATACTCTGTCTCCTCCCCGTTATCAATATGCCCCATAAGTGCAGACTCATCTGAGAATTTCTGCAAGCGACAAGATCTGGCGTTATATTTGTAGTCGGAGTTGGACAGAGTGAAGAGAAAAGGAGACAGGACTGTTCCTTGTGGTGCTCCAGTGTTGCTCACGTCTGCATCAGAAATGCACTCCTTGTGTCCCACAAGCAGTGGTCCCCCCAACAGATAGTTTATATTTCCAGGACACCATAGGCTCATCTACTTGCATATATCTGAGCTTACCTCTTAACAGGGATGGCTGGATTGTATTGAAGATACTAAAGAAATCAAAAAACATCATTTAAATTTACCCAAAGAAAAATAATAATAAGTAAATAATGGAGACAACTGGTGCACCTTATGGCATATTTAGTAAGTGAATGGAAGTTCAATTTTCATTCAGCAAAAGAGGCACAATATAAATAGAAAGGAGAGTTAATCCTTCACTGAGGAGCTAAGCAGCTGCACCAAAATGCTGAAGGCCATCGTCACATTTCCAATTATATCACATAGTGTGGAGAGAATATTTATTTACAATGTATTATATCCTAACATGTTTGCCACCATCTTCACTTACTGCCCACCTGAATAGCTTATCCCTGTTATTCATTGAATGCAAGCTCTGCAACTCTTTGAAGTATGATAACATATTAGACATGCAGTGAGGGTACATAGGAAAAATTATTTGTATGCTATTGATGCACAAAATAAACCTTAAATTGCATTCTCATAATAAATAAAAAAGTGCCCATTTTATTAAAACTAACATGTATTCTTGTTTCTGAACAATTCATGTTCGTTCTGTTTGTTTGACAATGATCTGGCGGCTCAGATTACTCTTAATCAGGGTGCTCTGCTGTCATGGTGACAAGAGGGAATGGAATTGATGCGGCTGTATTACTGTGTCACATTTTAAACAGTGAATTCTTTTTTGTAATCATGGCTAGCAAAATAAATGCTATTTTTCTTTATTTTGTTACACACTTTGATTCACTGCTTTCCTTTTTTATGTAACAAAAAAAAATCCAGTCAGCATACAGAAAGATATTTTTACCCCAAACCCTCTAATTAATTTCTCCACTCTCATGCAGAGGCACTTGGCAATTATGTTACAGCCCTCTTCCTCATAATCAACATGAGGCTCCAGGGTTTGTTTTCCCTTAGATTTTTCTTTGGAAGAAAAAATGAGAATACGACTAACAGTGATCTAAAGACTCCTGTCTATAGCACTGCAATAAGAAATGCCCGTGAATCTCTTATGCTATAAGTGTCATGTGGCTCCCCAAATCTGGGTCTGATATTCCTGGAAGCAGGTAGTCTTTATCCATTCCAGATCATAATAATTGCTCACGTCTGACACCTCAAATCATGGTGACACTCATCAGAAACGGATACTGTTGCCTTACCACACCACAAAACAGAGAACCACGCCTTTGTTCAGGTGGCATCTAGAGTTTGTAACCTTGTCTGTGTTTTACTAGCCACATACATTTATTGAGTGATGACCATGCTACTCTTAAGATGATCAGCCTCTTCCCAGTCATCTTAATAGGGAACACTTTGACACTTTCTCAATATGGGTACCAGGCAGGCCAACCTCCATTTTATTGAAACAAATGTAAACTGTTTCAAATGGCTTATATTTGTTGTTTGTTTAATGGAAAGAGTTTTAATTATCCTCCAGAACTTGGCCATGTTTTGCACAAATTATACTTCATCTAATATGCTTTGATACTACGTTTATTTGGTTTCTATTCCAGTCATTTCCAAACATTTTTCTCAATTTTTTCCTGAAACACTTTTTTCTCATGCTGTTCTGGATATAAGGGGTTATTGGGCTGATGCTCCATGCAATTTAGTCTTAAATCTACTTAGTTCAAGACACAAGCTGATATTCAGTGTGTTTACATGCACATCCATAATCAGATTAAGGTAGATAACCCGATTAAGCCAGCAACATGGTTTCTTAATAAAATGTAAAAGTAATCTTGTGGAGCTCTTTGTCAAAACACTCCATCGTCATTAAACTGTACAAGCAAGAGTTAAATTTCACCATCGGCCACCATAAATTTGAAGATAAACATGCCATCTATAATTATTTTCTTGTGTTTTATAAATGCGACTGAGCCCTGCAAATGACCCATTACACTTGTATGTTGTCTTACAATAGTGCTCTTGCAATAATTTTAAGGCAGGTATTTTTACTTCGATAAGATATGTGATAGGTTACTTGTTCCTTTAAAAAGTATTCAAACTACTTGACGCACATTTCTTTTAACGTGCCATCCTACGGTCTCGAGATTGTGTTGCTGAGTTCAGCAATGAACGTTCAGCTCATCAACACCGATTTAGCAATTCTGGAGCACTGAGACAGATTATTTTAGGCAGAAAATGGAATAATGCAAAATCCTGAACATTTGCCTCTGGAAATTTATTTTGTGGATATGTCTGCCTGTAGCTGCTTAAAGATTGAGTGAAGCAAACACATGTGCGAGCTGACAGAGAGCTATGGGCATGCACAAACTACAAAATCCTTAAAAGTAACCCAATTAAGTGTTTGCATGGCCACATAATTGGATTATTTGTGGGTAAAACTACCTTTGATACGTTTCTCCAAGGCTAATAACCCAATTTCTCTAATTGGAATAAGGGTTTACATGGCATTTTAGGAATCAGGTTTTTGTAAATAATCGGGTTATTGAAGGGCATAAAAAACTCTGATTGTCTCCAAACATGGAGATCTTTGCATATGAATGGAATCATTGTTATTATTATTGCCTCATTTTACTGTTTGTGTGATCTCCATAGTCCAGTATGCTCTGAAGTGGTTTAATACATTCTCTAAGCTGTTTGGGAACTTGTTCATAGTCGGTGGTGGGTTTATGGCAAATGGGGATGCTGATCAGCACATTGGGTCAGTGTTTAAAGTACTGAAGGAGATTTACCATGGTGGGGAAATGGTAGCTCAGTTTTTGAATGAAACTCTTGGTTTGCCATTTGAACAATGTTACCATCTTAAGGCCTGAAGCGTAGTTAATGACCAAAAGCATAAAAATATGGGTACTTCCTGCTGGAGCAGACCTTTACCCAGAACAAAGGTTTTGATATACTGTAACTATAATTGATCTATGAACACCTGAGAATGCCCCAGATCATTCTGCAATACTACTCTAAGGAAGAGAAAGTCTGAGTTAACTTATACATCCTATTAGCACCCTGAGTTGTACCATGATAATCAAATTCAGAAATGTAGATAGAATCAAGAGGAAAAACTCCCTATGGGTATCATTTTAATTTCACCAAACTTTAAGTCTTCCTTGATCCAGGACAGGAACAGGAAGTAGCTTGGTATCGAGGTTTGAAACTTACTTTGCCTCCTTCATTTTTGTTTATTTATAGGAGAAAAGGGGTTGATATTGTCTCATTGTTTGAATATTAAATGGTCTTCAACGTGTCCATGAACATAAATATCCTGGAAATTATGTTACAATGTAACTGTGTACTGATGCAAAATTTACTAACATATTAATGTAGCAAACCACTCCTATTAGCGGTGTAGAAAATACTGTGTCTAAAAAAATTTTTTGCCTGCTTTGACGTTTTCATGTCTTATTATTATGAAACATTGATTCACAGTGAATTTAATCTGGCTGATCAACAGAAAAAAGACTCTTTAAAGTCAAAGTGAAAACAGATTTATGCAAAGTAGTCTAAATTAATTGCAAGTATAAAGCACAAAATAACTAATCACGTAAATAACAACCCCTTTTAGTATGACAAACCTACAGAGAAATCCTAACTGGTACAGTCAATTGGTTCAGGTCCTAACCAGATTCCTGTTCCTAACTACAATAAACTTCAGTTTGTTCATCCAAAACTTGGATACCTGGCCATTCACGCTTCCATCTCAATTAGGCTTTACACAATGATCTCAGATGCAACATTGGCATAGGATCACATGCTTGAGAATAGATATGGTTCCTATATTGGAGTTGCAATATAAAAGTAAAATAAAGCCAATATAGTAATGTAATGAGTAACATAAAAAATGTTTCCAGGACTATATTCATACCAAACCCAAAAATGCTTTGAAGAACCCCTAGATCGTGACACAGGTAGGACTGATATCTGAATCAGCGTTGCCTATAACTTTTTCACAGTACCTACAGTGTTTTCCAATGTTTTACTATTGCATGCTGAATTTTGCACAAGTGTGAAGCAACTAAAGTTAGTAGACATGTTAAATATCATTTGAATGTGATTGAGTTTTCTTCATAGTATAGGTAAAAAAAACGAAACATGCTACCTTAGTCTACATCTGTTTGTTTAAAAAATGCTGCGTTTGTTCTCTTATGAATTAAGTTACGTAATCTCACAATCAAATGTGATTCAATCATAATTTTATTTCCATATTAAAAGGCAGTGCTAAATGCATTTTTAAGCTCAGTAAAATAACAGCCTGTAAAAGTGTAGGAAATTGGCATGATTACAATGCATCATTAAAGACACATTGTTATACACAGCTTCTAATTTGTTTAGCTGACCCCTTTCACTAGTTGAAAATATTGTTCTCATGTTACATAATACCAGTATTGTCAAGCCTTTTAGAAAAAAAGCACCATCTGGATGTATCATTTTCTTAATGTTCAGTGAACATAGTTTTAATTTCAAGAATTAGGCTTAATACATTTCAAGTGCACATTAAAACATGTTCTTATTTGATGAAAAATACATTTCTTATTTGGGTCATAAAAATATTAAAAGCCAAGTTTTCATTTTCCTTATAATGTAGTGTGAAAATTGAGTTAAGGAACATTTAAATTAGATTAAAGTGGTACACAAATTTTGCTAACCTCAATAATCATGCTAACATTATCCAAGTGGTAACATAATGTTATACTTGAATTCTGTAAAAGTCCAGTAAAATCTAGAGCGGTGGCTCTCAGGCTAGGGATCTGCACCGACAATCAGAAGGTTGCTGGTTCAAATCCCATAAATGCCAGCAGTGATTCCACTCCGCTGGGCCCTTGAGGAAGGCCCTTACCCTGCAATTGCTTTGTCCTGAGTATGAAGTTAATCTGCATCCAACCCCGCAAGCAGGTCCTTCCAAATTGCAGTGAAAACCTGGGGGTTGGTGGCAGGATTGGCACTCCAGCCACTGTAAAAAAAACGCACACTGTTCCATTCCATTCATGCTAGAGCGGGGCTGAGGTGTTGCTCGTTGCACGGCTGCGCTTTGGTCTTAATTTGGGATCCTGAGGTGGTCCATTGTGTGATGGGTGCAGCAATGCGCTGTATCGGTGTATGCTCCTCTCTCCTCTTCAATAAATATCATGTGGGCTATTTCTGTTAACTATTCACATTCTCTTCTAAGGTTTGCACATTTCATTGAGCATCACATGTATATATGAACAGCACACGTCCAAGGGCCTCATGTATAACGCCGTGCGTAGAACTCGCACTATAACATGGCATAAGCACAAAAGCCGAAATGTGCTTACGCACAGAAAAATCCAGATGCAGGAATCTGTGCGTACTCCAACTTCCACGTCCTTCCGTTACATAAATCCCGATCAGCGTGAAAACTAACGCTCGTGCACGCACATTATGTAACGCCCCAAATCCTCCCAGAATTACGCCTATTTGAATATGCAAATCAATATAAATCGCCCTTAAGCGCAGCTTTCTGTGAAAAGACAATGGGAAAAGCACGGGGAAAATATAAGAATTTCAGCGAATACCAAGTGGAGGCAAAGGAAAAACATACTATTTGTTCAAATAAACCGTGGTATAATCAACAAAATGAAGTTGATCGAGTGACATAGCGTGTTGGAGAAACTTGAAAGCTCACATTCACAAAATCGCACAGTGCGGAAATAAAAAAGAAGTCACATATCAAAGTTGCCGTGAAAAGAAGAGTTGTAAGCCCACTGTCTGAGTGTCATATGAAAGTTTATTAGGGTACAGAGAAAAAAGGCACACGCTGGGGAAAAAGCACGAAATGTCAACTTTAATCTCGAATTTTCCACTTTAATCATGTAGTTTATTTTGTCATTTAATAGAACATTATAAACTTCATCTTAAAATCGTTTAATTAACCAGTTTCTCAAAATTACATCGTAATTAAAGTAGCACGTTAAATGCTTTGTTTTGTATTTGATCTTCTACTCGTATGTGATCTATGTGTGTGAATCACTACTTGCTTCTTAAACCGGCTCTCTTCCTCCAACTGGACACAGAGTCCATTACATTTGTGATATTACAGCTCGCTGAATAACTAAAATACTGAGATGTATACGTGATGTCATTTTCATGATGATAGGAGCTAAAGCACATTATTTAACATGTGTTTCATGAGCCTCGTGCTCATGACAAGCATTTATCTTTTGTCGAAATTTGTCGCTGCGTTTTTAGCTGTGTTGTTATTTTCTCTTTCTGTTTTATATTCAATATATATTGGCGTGGCCGCCCAAGAGTCCTTGCTTTTCTTTCCCCAAGTAACCGATCGGCATACAATCAGCTCTGTAATAGACGTTAAGCCATCTGTAAGCTTAGCGCCGATTCTTCAAAACGTTTAAAGAACATTGAAATATCTTCGTAGTACATGTTTAATTATTCTATCCTTCACGACACTCCCAGTGAAGAATATAGATTATTTAAATGAAGTTAAAGTTTTATGTGTATAATTTAACAAACATATTTTGCTTCATTTCACCTTAAAATATATATATATATATATATATATATATATATATATATATATATATATATATATATATATATATATATATATATATATATATATATATATATATATATATATATATACGCTTTATAAAGTGGCTCAGGTTGTGAGATATTATAACTGTAGTGCAAGTTTACAGTGGGGTGATTGTACTTATAAGTACAAACCGTTCTACAAGGAGCAATTGATTGAGTGCATTTAAAGTTCTTGGGATTAAACTGTTTCTGAACCGCGAGGTCCGTACAGGAAAGGCTTTAAAACATTTTGCAGTGGCAGAGACAGCGTGTGCTTAATGGCGTATACCGATAATTCTCTTTCCGATCAGCTGCTGCTGTGATTCACACTCAGATACAGTGATATAAATACCCCGAGTCGTGCAGTGAGAGAAATATGGAAAAAGATGATCCGCTGTGGCAACTCCTAAGGAGGAGCTGAAAGAAGAAGAAGAAATAGAAGTGAGAGTAACAACGCTAAAGCAGTTATGGTATTTGGAATACTATGGCTGTTCCCTGGACCATTATATTGTTACGAGTTAATTACAATCAGATGCATTACACTAATAAACAATATGCGGTTAGTTTCTGTGTATTTATAAAGCCGTGTCATGAAAATAATGAGTAATCACACAAGAACAGTACCATTGCTTTGACGCTGGGTGCCGCCAGTTTGCAAAACCGAGCGGAGAACTTGCGTATGACAAGGAATGAGGTACCGTGGAAAAGTGCGTGGCTTTACGCCAAGTGTAGGTTTTATACATCGCGATTTGAACGTGGAAAAGTTCTTACGCAACATTTCTGTGCGTACGCACCGTTTATACATGAGGCCCCAGGTCTCTGAAACGGCTGAGCCTCTTTTTTTTTTGCTCTATTGTTTTTGCCCCCTTAGTTGATCTGTGAAATGTCAACCATCACACATTTGTGTTTTTCTGCATCTCTGCCAACAGCTGCCATGTCTACTCTTTGTGTAACTGTGCATCTTGTGAACACAACAACCCAGTAGCTGCCAAATCTTGTTTGTCTGAAAAGTTGTTCAGTCCTGATCTTAAGTAGCTGCAAAAATGGATTGAACACATACAAGGCATGAAATACTGGGAGGGTTCACAGGGTGTCCAGGGCCTCCTAATTAACTTTTTCAACCCAACAAAAGCTACAAAAGCAGAATTGTGAGCATGTTCCTGAAAATAAAGCACTCTGGGTTTGCCACTGTACTTTTATTTTTGTGTACTTTACCCTTGAAGTTGGATGCTCCTGCTTTTCATGCCCTGGACTATTCAGATTTGCAGCACTGATATGTGGGTAGTCATTTTCCTGAATTTTGTTTTGGTTTACCTAGCAGCACCCTGAAGATAAAGAAAACATTCTTTTTTCATAAATTTTGGATTTGATTCCAAAACTCCCAACAGAACAATGAAAATGTTCAAAGTGAAGAAATATTATGTCATTGAACCCACAGTGTCAAAGTGTAAATGTGTCTTGAAAACTGAATGCTAATCTTCATTGCCATTAAGAAATACAAAGTGGCATGGTTTTTGTTGGGAGATTGTGTTTATGATGTGATATACAATGTATGCATTTCTTAATTGACAGCATTATCCATAAGATAATTTGTTGTATATGTCATAGTACTAAAGTAAGATTTCAGTGTTCAGCCAACACTGTAGCACTGACAGAACCCTCTAATAACCAAGGGGTATTTCTCTTACTGAACACAACTCATCGACAGCTCTTTCTTGTTTTCTGAGTGAAATAACGAACTTCCATTAATTTGTTCCTTCTCCATTTTTGTTTGTCTGTACATGTGGACAGTTTTACCTAAGTGGTAACTGCCTTGGGCTTCGGTCATCATTGCAACTTACCAAGTACAGAATGTCAAATGGGCATATATTTTTTTTCTGTGTCCAGTGCAATATTTATTTAAGTCAGCAGCTGTCTTATTTGTGCTACCTACATGTTTGCTTGTGGATTGCAGTTTGTATAGGAATGCACCACCTAAAATTATATTTGTATATGTTACTTTCCTAAGTATTTTGTAGTAATGGTAAGAAATATTTTAATCTCATCTTTTAATGCAAAATGGAGATAAAAAATTTCTGATACAATAGGCAGATATTGTGACCAACGCTGGACAACAGCAAACACTGTCAAAAAGTCCATGAAAAAAATCTCATGTTAGTGGTGCCATGTAATCCAATCCATGTCAAGTAATCTAGCTATATTCTGACAATATCCCAAACACACTTTTATCTAAAATATTTATAAATAAACCACTTCTAGAAAACACTCTTCCTGCATGAAAAATGAATGTGCCCAGACCACAAACAAGCATTTGAATTGAAAACCCATCTATAATTCAAATGAGCTGCTATCATTAGGGCCTTCTGCCACAGACACTTTGCTATGGCATTAGCCTGCTGCTTAGTTAATTAATTTCAGTTTTTTCATTTTGTAACATAGGTTGAGTATCTCTAATCCAAAATTCTAAAGTGCCACCTATGTTGCCTCTAATTCTTTTAACTGCTGAGAGGATGTGAACAACATATGTGCAGACTCCAAATGGATCAATTCTTTTGAGTTGGGGTGAAGCAACAAAAGTTCAGCATGCAATCGATGATCATGGGTGGATGTTTGTTCCCTGTGAAGTGCCACAAAGCTAGGATACAGGGTTGATTTTCTGGGAGGGTGGGGGTCCCCATGAAGCACCAAGATGTGGGACAGAAACTGCATATGGCAGCTTCAAAATGTAGTGAGTGAAGGGGTGAAATATGTGTGCAACAGGTCAAAAGTGTTGTGGAGCAAAGGTTGAAAAATAAACTAGGATGTCACAAGTGGAAAATTTCACACCCAAACTAAGTAGACACATTCCTTAGAATTAACACACTTCCTGTTACGTCAATAGTGATTTCTGAAGAGGAACAGAGGTTGGTGATACTGATCCCAAAGTGAACAATTAAGGAATCAGAAACGGCAACAGAGGCACAACAAAATTTCAAAAATGTGACAAGTGTTCATTTCCAGAAGAGTCTGTCATAGAAAAAAGCAAGGGGTAAATACATTTTAGTACTTTTATAACTCTAAAATATTTTTTCTGCTACTAGATATGGTTCATCTAAATTTATATTAAATCTGGGATCTCAGATAATGCTGCTGTCTTAAAGATTCTTCACTTTGGTGCAGAAATATTGATCTGAGATGTTGCACTGTATTAAGTTTTCCTCAGTCATCGCAATCTTATTTCATTGATTACTTTGATTTCATTAAATTTTGTTGGCCTAACAGATTCTGTTCTAATGAGCTAATTCACACTTGTTAGACACTGCTGTCACACTGCTTGTTATGGCTTTCTTTAAAATTATTGCTACAGTGCTTGGACACAAGAAGCACTAACTCTGCTGGATACAATGATAATTAAACCATTGTGCTTAAACACATTTTTCAGAGAGGTTGGTTGATTGAATGGGAATATAGTGTTTTTAGTGCCTTTTATGATGATACAAATGTAATTTTTATCTTGGAGAGTCCCTTATATGTAGACAAATGGCATTCCAAAAAAAATCTTTTAAAAGAGACACTCTCTGTTTAAGTTCCTTGATTAATTCCTGGGGCGAGTGAACAGTACAGCTGTTCCTCTTTCAAAAGTGCTGTACGGGAGGCCAGTCTGCCACTAAATTAGGGAAATCAGTTCAAGCTGTTATGGAAAAAATGTTTTGTTTTTAAAATTAAAAAAAAAACCACAAAAGCCAAAAAAAAAGAAACATTTACTCTTTGCTATTTCAAGAGGAAAAAAGACCTAGAGGTTATAAAGAGGTTCTGCTTTCCAACATTTTTAGTTAAGTTGCTACATTTCTGACATCCAGCAACATGCTCACTGATCTTTTTATCCTTCCTTCAGAAGGTCCACCAATGGTCCAGGAGCTGCAATAATAGTAACCAGTTATAAACAAATTAATCAGGGGCATGAAAGAATACTAACTTCTGCAGGCCTCCTTCTTTGATGACTAATTTGCAAAGTCTTTGTTCAGACTCATCAAAGAGATGGGATCTTCCATCTGCGGGCATTTCACATTAAAAAGAAATATGCTGTTTTGATACCAGAGGACAACAGTGGTTGTAGAACATGTCCACAAGGCCTCACTTCATCAAAAGAGAATTTATACTCCCTGATGGCATCATCACAGTAAAAGAAAAAAAAATGTCTTGGAGGCACCAACCATTAAATTTTCATGTCCAACAGATTTGAAGCTAGGTTCCTGGCAATAGGAAACAAGCTACCTAAACAAGAATGTTTCGGGCTCTTCATCAGTCTGCTTCATTGCAAGCTGTTCAACTAAGCTTTCAACAGGCCATAATAAACCGTACATCTTTCTGAGGCTTTCATTTGCAATCATACGGGATTACCTGGCGCATTATCCTCACAGACTACTGACCTTTTCTGGACACATATTGTAACTTTTTCCATGATTATCCCTGTGTGTTAGACATGAAACACTTCAACAAATGCTGAGCAACTTTAACTATATGCCTTAATTGTCTTCCTATTGTAATTTGTTGGGATAATTGTATTTCATTGGCACAAATTCATATATTAATTATTTGCAGCTAAGTCATGTATCTCATCTTGGCTACCTTTTGTTCCCAATGGACGATGCAGTTTACAGTCTGAAAAAAAAAACCCCAATTGAAGTCCTCAACTCTACATTAGCAGCATATGAATAACTCTTGACAGCACGCATAAGCATACAACTGAAGCAGATCAAGTTCAAAAGGACAGACATTTTTCAGAGGTCATAACTAGGCTAGTCATTAAGTTGTAATTGGACTTTATCCTACACCTGACATATTTTATCAAAAAACATTGACAATAAAGTCTTGTTTAAATTATATAGCAATTTATTTCATAACCTCTCTATAGAAGAGTCTGTTCATCTTTGTGGAATCTGCTGTATCTTTGCAATCTGTTCCTTGAATGGCTTAAGTACTTATTTGAAATGGTCTCACCCCATTAGCCCTTGAACTGAAGAGAAAATACTCTATATTTAAAATATTAAATCTGCTGAAGATGTACTTAGTGGATTGCATCATCACTGTTCTTAAATAAATTATTCTTATAATCACTACAAGATCTTAAAACAAAAACATTTTCATGGACATTTTTACCTTTGTCTCTTCCACAATTAAGATTTATATCAAATTTCTTATTTTATGAACTGAAGCCAGAAATGATTTCCATTTGCTCTATAAGTAAAAATATTTTGTTTTACATTTTGATCAAAGTGAACATACTTGCCCTAGGGTCACCATATCATTTAAATTTGAATCTGCAAACATGTGATTTCAAGTTGATTGCTTAAATTAGCAGATAATATTAAGTTATGTTTCAGTGCATGCCTCTCACTGAAAAACGTATCCACATAAAGCAAAAACAGAGCATAAACATATGCATAACCATTTAAAGAATAACTCAGAGTGATGTACTGCTTATTTACCAGACTTCAGGCGCTGATAACTCTGAGGACGTATACAGGGATAAGATGCTTCAAAGAGTAACCTTTAAACCAGTCCCTGGGAAGAGGAGAATAAAGGCAGTAGGAGATTCATTTATTTTGGAGGCTGTTCTTCAGAAAATGTGACTCATATAACATGTGGCCTTTCTGGTGCACAGGTGAAAGACTTCTCTGGATGGGTGGATCTACTCCTGGCTAGAGAGACATAATAGCAATGGCTAGGTAAGACTGGCAGGTCTGCAAGATAAATGCAAAGCAGCTAAGCTGAGAAGCAGAACTGGCAGACTCATCTTATTTGAGATTCTGCCATGGCCACATGGCACTGTGAGTAAGACTAAAGAGGTCAGAAGGTTTATCACCTGATAGCTTGCTGTAGGAGAGGGAAATGTAGGCCCGTGGCTGTTTTTTAAATAAAAACAGTCCACTGAAGCTACAAGTAGGCATAAGTGCACGCCTTATTGGCAGTCTTGTTTTTGTAATTATGTCACCTGTGTCCAGTTAAGTAGTGCAGGATGGACAGATGGAACAAGAAGGAAAAAGAAAAAGATTGAGATGTGGTTAAATACAATGAAAACCAAGGAGAGGCAGGGTTATAGTAAGGCCTCTGCTGCTATAAAGTGGACACTAGTGTGTGGTGTGGACGAAATCTCAGACCCGACAGCAGGTGCGGTTATAAAGCAGCTTTATTTTCGGTGAGAAGAGTTTCAGAAAAGCAGACAATCAAATATACATGACAGCTTTAGGGCTCTTCTGAACCCCGTCTGTTGGGTGGGGTCCAGTTTTATACCCCTAGAATGCGTGATTTAATATCATTATAAAATGCAACAGTCAACACATTTATTATACATAAACCTTGAACCCCTTTAATGTCCCTTGTAAAACTTGATTTCTTGGCTCCTTTTGTTATGGCGTTCAGATGTAAGCTAAGGGAAAATGTGATAAGGCAGACTCATGTGTGGAATGCTCAGACCTTGAGTCCTTTGCACAAACATTTTTCTGTTTGCTAAAACAAAGCATGCTGTTACTTGGTTTCGTAAAGCTCACTTCTCAGACATGAATTAGTACAAGGGAATGAAGAGAACATTCGTCTTCCACAGTGGGAAGTGGCCCTGGGTGGAGCTAGCAGACAGCACTCGTGGGGCAGGGTCACTCCTGCTGTGTGCCCAAGGAGCAGGAATGACCAACCATTCCAATCAACTCCCAGTTAAAACCAATTTCTTAATTATTCTTACCTTTGCTGTTTAAGCATAATATGTGATTGTTATTAAACATGTTTTCTTATTTAGTGCTCCTGTTTTAATGTATTTAATTTAACTCTGTTGCTTTGTCATTTTTATTTTTGGCACCATGGTATCCTAATGCTTATTTAGGAGGTAGGTGCTGTTGCAAGAAATACTCAGTAAATAAAGAAGAGTCTTTAACCTTTGTTGTACATGTACTTCAAAAATGGGCACCTTTTATTTACATCAATAAGTGGAGTCCCCACATGCTTTGTTTAATGCAACATGGTAAAATGAAGAAATCCAACAAAAATGTTCCTTTAATCAGCTAGCTTAATTTACATATAAAGGGTTTAAAGCATTTCAAACACACCAATCAGCATATAAATAAATTGTACAGTCCAGAAACATATCTCTGCTATGAAGTATTATGTACTGTAAAGACCCAAGAGAGTTTATTATTAACAGTTGTGGGTACATACCTGTTTATAACAAATAAGACTTCTTATATGTAAACTTTAATCAGGGAATAAAATTGAAATGTTACATACGATTTCATTTTCTAATGTAAATGTGATTTACAATTAAAGTCAGAATGTTCTAGTTTAACAGACAGACAGTTACAAACACTTTAATTTGTCTGTTCTCTTGCAATTCCTCACTTTTGTTCTCTCAAAACTAATCAAAGATTTTAACATCATCATAACAGTCACTTGATTTATTTTTAGTCTTAGTTCGAAAAGAGATTTCAATCCTCTTGACATAAAGACAACCATAATATGAAAGCCAACTGCTGTTATGAGCAAGTTCTGCTACAGTCTGGAAATATAGTTGTGATCATTGTTAAAGAACAGTGGTTGGATATCAAAGGTCTTTAGTTAAATCCGTATTAACCCCTACTTTCTCTGCTGTTCTTTTTCTGGTTTAATGTGGTGGTGATCTGTGCCACCACCACCTAATCAAAGCACTGTGATGTCCCTACATTGATGGATTAAAGGCCAGAAGTCCACATGAACATCATCATCAAGTTCTTCCATGAGAACCCTGAAAACAATGAGGACTGATTGAGGTCATTTATGTTAGGTAGAATGCCTAGAGGGTGCTGGGCAGTCTTGTGGCCTAGGAATCCCTGCAGATTTTATTTTTTTTCTCCAGTTGTCTGGAGTTTTTTTTGTTTTTTGTTTTTTTTCTGTCCTCCCTGGCCACCGGAACTTACTTTTATTCTGTGTTAATTAGTGTTCCCTTATTTTAATTTATATTTATTTTGTCTTTTTTTCTCTTTCTTTATTATGTAAAACACTTTCAGCTACATCATTTGTGCTATATAAATAAATAAATATTGTTGTTTTTATTGTACCCTAGTCTGGAATTGGCTTATATTTGGAATTGGAATCTTTGTTGTCCTTTTCCTTCTATAATGGGGTGGATGTGGCAGTTTGCAGTGAAAAGTTAATATAGGTTAAAATAACAAGTTTCACATCCCTTTTGGGAAAAAAAATGGATAAACAGGTACCATTAAACACCAACTGGGGTTATGCCCAGTGAAAAAGGAATCCTCTTTGGAGCTTGGGCTATTACATTAACATAGAGTGACTAGATTTCAAAGAAGTCCCATTAACTTTGACTTAAAGTTGACCTAATTTTCTTTTTTGATTATGTTTGTTTCTAATTGTATGATCATGTGTTTAACAGAAGTATCAATTACATTTTTCTCTACTATAAATTTCAGAAATGTATAACTTAAAAAGATCTAAATAAGATGGTTAAACATTGTCAACTACTATTCCATCAACGTCATTTTTTCTGTGTTAAAGTAACTATTTGATTACCTTCTTATCCAATAATTATTAATTACTGTTAGTTTACAAAAAAGTACCTAGTCCTGTATTTCATCTGTGATCAGACCATTTAATGGTACAATTGGCAGTGATAGAGAAAGTGCAAGTATAAACTTCAAAAACTTTAAATGTTGCTAGTTTACGTTGCCAGTGAGATATGTACACCAGTAATCAAAGTTATGGTCCTCATACTAACAACCAAGTTTGCACCCACAAATTTGCCCTACTTTTTAACTGTGGTCTATACTATATTCCCACCATTGTTTTCTACTAAAGACAGTCAGTATACATGCTGACAGTAGGTGTTAATCCTCCCTTTGGAATACGTCGTCACTACTCTCATTAATGTAAGTGGACTGGCCCTTTTCAGGGTCACATTTGATTTGCAAAGGTTGTACCCAAGCTTCTTTCTGATGTTAAAGATCTTCTTCCCCGGCTGCGATCTTTGGTTTGTACCTGGGATTTCCAATTCACAAACTGCACACTCTCAGTCTCTATTTGGATAAGACACACTATCTCTGCTGTGTCCAATTATTATTTTGCTTGGATATTTATTAAATTTGGCCCAGGATGCCATAATATTACATATTTGTTATGTATCACCACCAACAACTGTTACTTTAAACTATATCTCTATCTATACTAATGGATATAAACCTTTTGACCCAAGCGTCCCTATTCCCAAAGCAATTATATGCCATCCCATAATGTTACTATCATTAATCATGGTTAAACAATTTCCCTTAATGTTAAAAAAATATACTATATGATGTACTATTAAAAATCAACAACCAAATAATGCTGAAATTAGACTGACTTTAACTAGTAATGTTGCATGTGCTAATGTGGAGATAGTCACTAATATAGTACTAAATGCAGTAGTTGTCATTTGTTCATATATAAATGACTATAGGAGGTGTTTAGTGGGCACATTCCAGATTGCATACAACCATTAATCCATAAACATTGCTATCCTGTCACACCAAGTGTCAGTGGGTCTACAGAATGAGGTAATTCTAAGAATATTCACTCTTACACAACATTTTTGCACTAGGTGCTGAACATGTTTTTATGTTAATCACATTTTATAAACTATTTTTTATTTTCTATTATATTATTCCCTATTTTTAATTATATTACCCAGATTGTTGCACATGTTAAATCCAAAACAAATTTAATTCAGAATAACCCCTCACAATTTTCATTAATAAACACAATAGTTCACAAATATTGAATAAGTACATGTTATTTGTGAAAGAAGTTCAATTGCCTTGTTGTTCTTGCAGATAATTAACTTTTCCTCTTGTATCTCCTATCAGTCCACAATTCAAATCCTCTTTGAAAGACTTACTGCAGAAAAATATTATAGTCAGGCCTTGGTGATAAATGCCCCCAAGCAAAGCATATTAATATCTGAAACTCTTGATCTGAGGTGGACAGACAATATATGATCCTGGAAACAGGAAGATCATTTGGTGTCAGAGGCTATCAGCAAATAACACCTAAAACTTTTAGTTGGCTTGATTGCATTAGCAACCCTTGATCCCTTTAACTGCATTTTGAGTATGTTGCAACTAATAGAGATTCAATTGTCAATTGGTTGATGGCTTGATCCATGGCTTGATCATAAGTAGGAGTAGCAGAAGATAAGTAACATACCTGTACAGTACAATCTCACATAAACCAGCAGGTGGGTACAGTACACTGTGCAGGGCAACAGTGACCTAATGGCCTGGCGAAAAATACTGTCCCTGAAATGGATGGAGCGAATGATGAGGCTCTGGTATAATTTTCCAAAAGGCAGAAGTGAAAACAGGTGATGAGCTGGGTGGCTGTTATCAGAGATGACGGATTCAGCTCTCCTCAGAAAACTGGTGGAGTAGATGGTATGAAGCTGTGGAATTAATTACCCTAATTATTTTAGAAACTGTATGGACAGTTCTTTGGTAGAGTTTGTGGACCTGGCAAGTGAGATTACCTAACCGTACTGTGATGCATCCTGTCAGTAAACTTTTATTAGTGCATTGATAAAAGTTCACGAGTATTTTGGTTCTCACCCCAAAGCTGTTTAGCCTCCTCAGGAAAAAGACCATTTGCTCAGCTATTTTCAGCATGCAGGTGGTGTTGACAGACCACAAAAGACAGTCAGTTATATGGATACCCAGGAACCTGAAGCTGTTTACTGTCTGAACAGGGGAGCTGCTAATGTGGAGTGGAGTGTAACTACTTTTGGTTCTTCTGAAGTAGACAGTGATCTCTTTTGTGTTGTTGATGTTCAGAGAGAGGTTGTTGTTATGGAACCACACAGTCAGGTTGTTTACTTCCCTCCATTAGGCAGCCTCATCTTTGTCATTGGTAAGGTCAATCACAGTGGTGACATCCACAAACTTGATTATGCTCTTGCCTTCATGCTTTGTTGCACAGTCATAGGTGAGTTGCCTATGCAGAACATTGATGTTGGTGAATAGCATGGAGGAGTTATTTTTGTCAGTCCTCACTTACCAGAGTCTGTTTGTCAGGAAGTCTAACACCCAGTCATATGGGAGCTGCTCAGACCAGTGCTAGGCTGGAGTGCACAATGCTGTTGAAGGCAGAGCTATAGTCAGTGATGTGAGGCTCAAAGCAAGCAAGGAAGTCATTCATCTCATTCAAAGTGAGATGGGAGTGTCCATGGAAATGATCCGAATAAGTTGTGTGAATAAGATGAGGATTTTCAGCACCAAACCATTTTTTTTTCTTTTTTTTTTCTTTTCTCATACAGTTGCTCACACTGACTGTTTTGAAATTGTGAGCTCCTGAGACCTCATAGTAGTTTTATCATTGGCTTCTTATTTTTTAGGACAACAGTAGGGGCCTGTTACAGTTTTACTCTGCATGCTGCACCTCTACAATTTTTGTCTTTACTTCCAAAAACTAGACTACTCAGTGGATCATTTATAAAAACATTTTTTTTTTTTTTCTGCGCCAGCAGGTCATAGCACAGTTAAAAGTTCTGTATTTATGTAGTAGAAATTATTATTGAGTGGGGCAAGTGAAGATGGCATAATTTTTGTTCCCTATACACTTAAGTGAAGATATATCTAGTACACTTTAAAAGAAAAACAACATTCCCCATTACTGTCCCACATTACCAATACTCTCCGATGAAAAGTTTCCATTTTCATAAAACCTTTCATTCACATTTTAGATGTATGTATATGACAACAAAATAAAGCTGGATTTTTTTTATTGCAGACTTTTAGCATTAGCTTTTCTGGGAAAGTGATTGTTGCTTAATTTCTGAGTTCACAGTGATTGTCAGGGATAGAGTTGAACTGGGCCGGTTCTAGACAGGCATATATGAGGGGGCAGACAGAAATGTAAAGGGGGCACATGGTGGTGACGGAGGCAGGAAAGGGGTGGGGGTGCTCTGGATAACTGCTTTTGTCATGTAATTGGATTGCACTTAGTCAGGCCTCTACCCTAAGACCTGTCCAACTTGGGTGTCCCACCTGAAGGCTAAGCTTCTGCTAGTGTAGCTCTTAGGGTCACTGAGGCACGCAAACCCCCCGACCAAGATAAGGTGGCAATCCCTCAGGGGAAAACTGAAAAATAAAACAACAAAAAATAAAATAAAATATTCCTCATCAAATTATAACAACTAAAAACATCACATTTACCTTAATTGGATGGCCTATATCAAATATATTCGAACCCAACAATAACACTTCTCACTATTGCCGATATTAACAAAACTAAAAAGGGTAGGCCAAGTTATAAAAAAAATCAATTCACCAAGTCTTGATAAATAAAACTGAAAAATAGAATAAAAAAAATAAAATAAAATATCCCTATCTTTACAACCAACAACATAAAATTTATTGTAATTGGATTGCCTAATTCTCTAAATAAATTTACAAAATAAAGTAAGAATAAAATAAGACCTCTCAATATAGCCAATATTTACAAAACTAAAAAGGGTTGGCATAGTAATTAAAAAAAAAAACCAATTCACCACGTATTTTCCAACAATTCTCAAACTAACTTGTAGAACACAACAGATTTAGAACAGAACATTTGAACTTTTTTCTTCTTTTTTTGTCTTTTTGTCTTGTTTTAATGGCAGGATTGAATGGCTTTAATGTTGTACCACCAAATACACATTTGGGATAACTACCCAGTATTCACTGGGATGGTACATTGCCATTTAAGTCACTGGGTAGCTGAGCAGGTTGCTTTGGGGCAGCAATTGTTGGCAGGGGTACAGGAGAAGCAGTGCCTGTTGATGCCACAGGAGCAGACATGCCAGCTGCTGTCTCTGATGTACCAGCAGCAGCATCATTGCTAGTGCTATTGGTACAGGTAGAGGCAGCGCCACACTTTTTAAAAGCTTGGAAAAAAGGATGCTTCTCATAGCATTAACTTTCCCTTTGTGATCTGCTGGAAGCTGGGGTGGAAAGTGAATAAGCTTTACTAAAATCGCTGTGATTACATCAGTATATGAAACGAGAAAACTGTTGAGTGCAGAGTTGAAAGCTGGGACGGGGCTTTGTGTCGGGGTCTGACAGACAGATACAGGTCCTCCAGTTGGCTCTATGCAGCAGACAGGCTCACAGTGGTGCTTGTGGGATCAAGAAAGAAACACTTCTCTACCTGACTGAAACTGTGAGAAGAGCAATGGACTAGTCCCCCACTGACTGTACAAATATAGATGTACTTTTTAGTTGTTGTTAAATATCTCACGAGTCGCTATGATTTTGACGACAGAGATTTGCTGCTTCCTCAAAGCCTCCTGCTGCTGCGCAGCCCTGCCTACTGAGAAACCTGACACCGGGTCATTTGCATACTGACAGTGATTGGGTGTTTAGCTGGGGGGCAGGTGAGAGGGGTATCTCTGCGAAGTGCTGTGTGAGCTGTGCACAAACAGATCACGGATGGAAAGAGCAAACAAGAGGTGAAACCTATCATTTCATTTGTGCCTTTTCCAGTGGATTTTTCAGCTACTGTAGTAAATCTTGTCCATATTCAGTTTGTGGGTAATCTATTATTTTCTTTCTCAACTTCTAAAAGTTTGATTTAAGGGGGCAGGATGTTTGTTTAAGGGGGCTTTTCCCCCTCTTGCCCCAGCTTAGAGCCGGCCCTGGAGTTGAAGTCTGGAAATAAAACATTTATCTGTAAATGTTTAGCATTTTAACACTCTCCTTCTGCCTTTCAGTAATCTGTGTACTGTGTACTAAACTATGGCTTGCACTGCTTAGATTAGATTCAAAGAAGTGGATCTATGACTTTGTGGTCCCTACTTTTACAAGATATTGGTTAAGAGAAAAAGATTAAGTTCCTGATCGTCTCTGACTGAAATCTCTTGTTTTTCCAACTGTTATCCAAGTGAGTAATTTCTCTTCATCAGATGATGCAGCCAAATTGAGAAAAACAGCTATATATTTAAATTATTTGGCAATGTTGTAAAAAATAATACATTTGCAATACTTTCTGAAAACGTGTTTTCACTTTGTCATCATGAGTCATTGAATATAGCTTGATAGCAAATTTATTTATTTAAAATTGAATCTACAACATAGTGAAGTGCAGAAAGTAAAAGGGTCTGAATACTTTCTGAATCCATTGTATGCTATTACCTTTAAAATATTTAATCATTCTGCAGTTTCACTGTCATTTTTTAGATCTTTTTTATCCTTTAGCTGTTGCACAGAAAGATCCAGAGACTTTAATCTCTAAAATAAGATGAGTTAAGAAATACACGGTCAATCAATTAACTTAAAATTGTCATGATTTGTGTTTGGTATTAATGTTTTATATATTTTACTGAACATATGTTTCTTGGGTCGTAGAATCCAATTGTGAAATTATTTTAGCTAGGGTTTTACTTTATTTTTTGTGCATCTTTCCCAACTTTTGTGTGCACCACCATTTTGAGTGGTCGTTGCATGATTTTGCTACACAACTTCATCCAGAGGTGCAGAGCACTAATGTCATCATCACGGTTCATCTGAGTTTACATATAATGTAAATAAATCTGCGTGTGGTTGGTGTTAGCATATTGACATCATCGTTCAAGACGTCTTTTTCTGTCTTTGACTTTTTTTAGTTTATCGTTTTCATTGTCATGAAAAATAGAACAGACTCTCAGGTTGAGTGAATAAGATAAGGATATAAATTGGGTTTTGCAGCACCAAAATAGCCATCTTCTCAGCTAGTATTTTGACCTTTGTTCTCCTTTCTACCTCCATTTCTGCAAGTTTGCACCTGGCTTTCTGGGAAATGGGAGAAAAGAATGATTCACACATAAGGTGAATTGCACACAGTGCACTGTAATGAATATGAGGTTTTAAGCATCTTTACACTCATTTTGTCTTATTTCTGGAGTTTTGTTACATATTATTATTATTTATAAATGTTATCATTATTCTGATAATATTTTGTTTCTTATTTCAGAATGGCTGCCTCTTTTTTGTAATGATCTTTGCATAGCCGGTGTTGTTTGTGATTATTATGACAATTGCTCTTTACATGTCACCTTATCTCGCTTGTAAAAGACAATGGCACACAACATCTGGCATCCAAGTATCAAATCCATGTCTTTAACAAATAGTGAAGGTTAGTATTAGTTATGAGCAAATAAAACAAGTCAGACTGCAGACATTCCAATGTTAGATTCAATTACGACTCTGAGTTCTAGTGGAAAGAGTTCAGATTTTAGATGGTCTCTGAGGCATAAGCTTTCAAGAGCATGTAAAATATTAGCCTTGTGATGGGTGATTTGCAGGACTAAGGGACTACAAGCAGGTGAAGATGACATATGGCAGGAATTACTGTATTTAGCAAGGTTAGGATGCTATATTGAATGGTATCTTAAAGCTTTTCAGCTGTTTACAAAAGGAGGAGAGTGAATTAAGTTATTTCAGGTTTGATTAAGTATATAAAAAAAGCACTACAACATTTTTTGCCAAACTACTATTTTTAATTAAATTTGATCATACTCAGTGTTAACAAATAAGCATGATTTCTGTCTTGAACTTCGTTAATGATAAGTTCCACGCTTACATTCAATGGGGTTCTCTGTCAGCCTCTGTTATTTTTTTGTAGACAAATAGCCCATTTGAATTCTTCTTCTTTCCATATGCGATGCTTATAGAGGCTGCACAGAAATGCAGATAAACATATTTCCTAACATCAAGTTTTTCTAACAATGGGCAAACAGTTAAATTCTATGAAATATAATCACTTGGTAATTAACAATGTAGATTTGCATATGGCTAAGTTATTTTTTCCCACTGATTTAAACTAATGTCAAGGTTCATTTTGAAAATGAATACTCAATCTGTGCTCTACCGTGATGAAAACTAATTTATAGTCAAATTGAAAAACATCTTACAAATTAAACATTATGTAAGTGGACTATTACTATTTAAGAGAAGAGGGGTATTATTTAGAAATATAATACAATACCCTAACCAGTAGCGTGAACTCACTATAGACATGAATGAAATAGCAGACTCTGTAAAAGCATGGTAACCATGGGAACAGATCATTAACCCAGCACTCTCATTCACACATGAAATGAGTATTGGCTACTTCTATGCAACTAAATCCAGAACATTATTATGACACTTTCAAATCTGATTATCTTCTACCTTATCTGTCTTATTTACCTGTAAAGGGTCCAGTTTTTCCTGTTCCGTGTGCCCTGTGCTCGTCACCCACTATCTGTCCAACATGGGCCATCCTGACATTATGTATCAGTGTTTTTTTTAACTTGCGGTTTGAGCAGTTAGTTTGTACTGGAGTTTTAAACATACTTAAACAAAATCTAAACATACTGTATCCAGCTTAGTATTGTAGATGTATATTATCTATATCTTATTGATTATGAGACACAGATCAGACTTAATTGTTACAACTAAATGAAATAAAGCAGCCATACCCAAAAATATAAAGAGTCTGTTGTCGTAAAATTGCACATTGCATATGTAAGCATGGGGCTTGGAATTCAACCATGCCCTCCACCTTTACTTTTTGTTTTTTTCTCCAGGACCCACCCATCTCAATCTGTTACTTAGCAAATATAAATGTGCTGCTATCACGTAATGACAGGAAGAAGGCAAACACTACACATGAAAATAAGAACCAGTTTTGGTACCCAGTTCCCCTCCAGACAGTCTGTTTTTAATTAACGGGAAAAATGAAAAAGAGTTACTCAACTGTACCACAGGATGGACTCAATCCATAAAGCTTCATTACATAGTCACTAAAGGAAGGAGTGTAAAATACCATCATAGGATTGCCAAATTGTACAAAATGGAGCAAGGCTTAGTTTAGCAAAATGTAAAATAAAGTTGGAAACAATCTTATTAAGGTCTTGTTTGAGGGTTCAGAATGGTAGCTACAAGATGCATAGTAGGTACATTAGGATTAGGGTGCACTGCAAAATAAAAGCATAACTCTGAAGGAGTAGTCTCTCGTCTGGAAAGATTTACAAGTAATTTACAACAGAAGACATTAGACATGGGCTTAAATCATGGCACAGTCTATGCATCCACTTTTCAACAGGGTCCATTTTCTCATGATACCCATCCACCACCCCCAGAACCTCTACAATGATGCTTGTGATTAATCAAGCAGACAATTAAATGCCTGGATTTATTCTGGCAGTTTGTAAAGCCACTGTCTTGAGAATGATCCAGGTTCACAGTATGTGCAAGTTTGTTACTCTTATCTCTAGCTTTTTTCTGTTCCCTTTCAGCTTCAAAGAAGTAAGCGAATACAATTTAAATTCAGCAGAAATGAACCTGAAAACTGTAAAGATGGTTTAACCTAACTCAATTGAAAGCACAGACGAGAGCTCAATTATAAAAGCTAACCACCCACTTTTAAGTCAGTCCTTTCTATAATACAAAAGACAGAGAAACTGCATTGGAACCAGTTAGTTACCTTAGATAAAAGATTAAAGTCATCATTATATTAATATTTATGAAAATAACAGACACTGTATTTCACAGAATCTTTAGTAAGATCAGTTCTTTTTTAGGTGAAATAAGACATTTTTGCAGATGAAAATGCCTTGAATAAAAAAATAAATAAATGTAGCTTATAAATTTTATTGAATGCTACCAAGAACAAGATACCCATTTTAGAAACTGAGTTGTGATTTAAGACTATGCCATTTTAAAGCCTATTTAAAAATTTCCTTTTAAGTAAGGTATTAGTGCCATGGTAAAGATAAACTCAGCAAATTTTCAATCCTCCATAAAAAAGGTTGATTAAAATAACAAAACACTTGCCAGTGCCAGACCAGTTGCATATTTTATCTCAGATTAACCTTTACATTTGTGCATCAGATGAACTTGGTATGACTTTAAAGTAGTAAATTCCTTTGACTCCTTTTATTGGCAGAGTGCAGTTGATTTTGAGACTTTCAACATAACAAAACTGTTATCCAGAATTCACTGTCAAAAGTAAAATTTAAGTAATTTCTATATCTGCTGTTTCTTTTGTATTCAAAACTGTTTATCAAAATGCTATTCAAAAGTCATTACTATGCTAAGCCTAATATTTGTAATTTATTTATTTTACCTTTGGATTGCTTTAGTGTTAGGGTTATCATGAGTCTTTATTCTGGTAGCTCTAAAATTTGGACACCTGTCTCTCTATACTGCTAATATATAGCATAAATTTGCTGCCCTCATGGCTAGCAGTCAACAACATGGCAGCACCCATGAAAAATAACAAAATTTAAAACAGCAAAATAATAACCATAATAGTGGTAATGTTGAATAAAAACGCAATTTGGTTCATACAATACCGAGATCCTGACATGTTTAGCTTAAGCTAAATACTTATAAACCTTTCAATGCTCTATTTTTGACACTCTGTTTAAGTAAGTGATACAAAAATCTAACTCTAGAGAAAAACCCAAATGGTCAAAGATTCCACCACTTAAACAACCAGAAAGGGATATATACATAAAGAAAAACTATCTAGGCAAAGTTTATATGGTTACTTTCTGATTCATTAATGTGAGACTCCTGAGTATGTTAAGAATATTTTGGTGCTGTTTTAGGAATTTTTGCCACTTTCGTGATATCATGAAAGTGACATTTCATGTTATTTTTCTTGTCTCATTTCCTCATTAACTTTAGTAATGAATCTGCCTATGTGTTAAATGAGGATGTGTCAGTTATGACCTATTTAGAAATGCCAGAGGCTGTAGTTCAGACACTCTCTGTAATTTACATAAAAAAGGGTCTTAAAAAATGTATTCTGTTTAACAATTACAGGTGTTTTATCATGGAATCACACCATAATCATTCTCAATTAATACATTTGCTGTGTGGTACTGTAACAGCTAGTGGTCAGGCACAAACTCACAAAATCTAGAAGACAAAGCCCCTGAAAAGCAGCTCCTCTTTACGCTGAGCTATAGGAAAACTCCTCAGCTTAGACATGCAGGGGCTACCTCTAAACAGCGTGCTTCCTAGTGACATCAACTAAGTGTTCAAACAGCCACCACTACGTACACGCCTCCTATCAACAGTACAAATCCTGATGACTATGCCAAGTGTTATATGATGAAATCACACTATGACCCGTCCCAGTTCATAAATTTTAACTGTGGTACCCATTAAACAATTGTCTGATTGTTCATCATTTAACCCAATAAGTACCACTTTTGTCTAGCATTTTCAAATCTCTGACACCCAAGAAATAAATAACTTGCAGCACTCACATTTTTACATGGAAATGCACTCTGGCTGGTCACTCTAGATTTTTATTATTCTGACCAGTGGTGGTTAGCACTTCTTTATGACAACTCCAGAGTCCTGAGTTCCAGTCCTGGCCTGGGTATGACCTGTGAGTTTACAAATTCTTCACATGTTTAAATAGGATTTGTTCCTGTTGTTTTCCTTCCCAAAGAGGTGCATGTCACACTGACTAGAAACTCTACATTTGATGGCGTGTGTGTGTGTGTGTATGTATGTATGTCTTACAACAGACATGGACTGACTGCCCCAAACCTGAATAAGACAAGTGGGTCAGAAAACTGATGTATTGGAAATTACTAGAATAATGCTTTCCATAGTAGTTCATACCTCACCTAATTAAAGATTCTCTGTAAAAATAGCCACTTTAAAGTCTTTTCAGTCTAATGATAGATCCATCCTTTGTCACACAAGTGCACATGGGAGGCAGCTAAAGGGCTTGAATGAGGGCAATTCTGAATCTGACTGGGATGTGGCAGAGTGCACTTATTCTTTTTCTTGCTTTCCTGCAGACCATTCCACCTGGCCCTGTTGATGTCACTTCCGGGTCTGAACCTATAGATGAAGACCTCTCTGGTTCCAGTCCCCTTGATGTCATGCCTGGGCTCGAGCCTATGGTTGAAGACCCTTCCAATCCCGGCCCCTTTAACGTCACTTCCTATCCTGACCTTTAAAAGCCTCCACCTTTCCCCTATACCCTCAGTTCTGTTTTGGACTCTGGTTTGTGCACATCAGTGCTATCATTTGTTTTTGCAATTTAGCAGCCAGGAAAACAATTTACGGGTGGCTGCCCCAAACCTTGCTATGACTCTTGTGCGAGTTTGTGACACCTTTCACTAACCAATTTGGCAGCACTGATTATTTACTGGGGTGGCACGGTGGCGCAGTGGTAGCGCTGCTGCCTCGCAGTTAGGAGACCTGGGTTCGCTTCCCGGGTCCTCCCTGCGTGGAGTTTGCATGTTCTCCCCGTGTCTGCGTGGGTTTCCTCCCACAATCCAAAGACATGCAGGTTAGGTGGATTGGTGATTCTAAATTGGCCCTAGTGTGTGCTTGGTGTGTGGGTGTGTTTGTGCGTGTCCTGCGGTGGGTTGGCACCCTGCCCAGGATTGGTTCCTGCCTTGTGCCCTGTGTTGGCTGGGATTGGCTCCAGCAGACCCCCGTGACCCTATTCGGATTCAGCGGGTTAGACAATGGATGGATGGATGATTATTTACTTTACATTCCTCTATTACAACACCTCCTTATTTTGGACTTAGACTTACTTGTGTTACTTTTAAAATTGAATAATTATATACTGGTGTATGGAAACACAGTTACTCCAATTTGAATTGTTCTGCCATCAATGCAATAACCTTTAGTTTGTGGTTGGTTCTTTCCTTGCTGTCTTCTTGCTAGTGCACTTTTAATTACTATCATCTTGTGGTTCGGTTTATTTTTTATTTGGGTGCATTCCTTTATATCACTGCTCAGTCCTCTTAACTGTCTGAACCCTTTATTCTTGCTTGCCTAACCAATGCATTACAAAAAATCTGAGTGTGAATGTGAAAAAAGCCTAAAGTAACCAGAAATTACACCTTTATTTAGAGCTTCTGTTTCAGAATCCCCAAAAAAATTGCATGTCTAGAAATATGCCATATTTACTTATATGAGTGATGTCAAGAAGAGAAATAATTAAATAAACCTCTGACATGAGGCATTCCACAAAGCAATACAGATATTAATCCTTCAATACTGAAAGAAACACTGTAAGCTCTCAAAATAAATTAGTGCATGAAATATAATAAAGTGAATATGCTACATGGCAGATGTTGCCAAACAATTATGTAAAGCACTGTTTTATTTGCTCTTTTATGGTGATAATCACCAAAAGCAGCTTATACAGGCTTCTCATTTTTTTCTTTAGTGTAGGAGGCAAGTTTGAAAATAACACCATACTTATTTTAGGATAAAAATATAAGACAACAAAACATGAAAACAAACAGTGAATGTTGGCTTATTTTTGTGTTAAATGTTTATAATCAGGAGGGCACAGTGGCACAGTGGTTAGTGCTGCTGGCTCACAGATCCAGAATCTTGAATTTGAACTGCTGTCTGTGTGGAGTTTGCACATTATTCCTGTGTCTGTGTTGGTTTTCCACGTAGATCCTCAAAGATGTACAAGGATAGTTAATTGACAAATCTCAATTGATTCCTAAGTGTGAGAACCCAATTATGGACTGGATTACTTTTGGTTAAGCAGGACTGAGACTGTTGTATCATGTTACGTTTATTACTTAGAAATTAGTACATAATGAAATGCATTATTTCAGTCACACACCCTTAGGGTGCTTTTTACAGAACTCTTGTAAAACAAGAAATTCACCTGCAGAGAGTGAAGTGGTGCTGTTGCTAAAAACCGGTCTTCTTTGACCCTAAGAACATAAAGCCCAGAAGAATATTTGCATCACCTCTTCCTTCAGATCAGAAATCCTGCCTTTTCCACTCATAATTCCATACAGTACAAGCATCTCCAATCCCAGAAGCTAATGTTTAGTCAAGGACCTGCAGTTGGCAGTGAAGGATCTCCACTTCAGAAGCGAAAATCCAAGATGTATTATCTGTTTACAGAAAGTCGCTGTCAAGAGAAAGGTGACCTGTGGAATTTGCTCTGAATTTGATGTTGCTAGACATGACGGGCACTGCTGGCATAATGCTAAAGTGATAGAGAACCCTAATAGAAGATTCTAATTAAAAAGAACACTGCCCCGAAGTTTTTCTCATGTTGGATACCAGTTTATTTTACACTTTTCTATAAGTACAGAGTAACTTATAGAATCCTTAGCAACCTTTAAGAAGTATCTGGATGAGATATTGGGACAACTAAACAAACAAGCTTGATGAAGCAAATGGTCTCCTCTTGTTTGTCAAATTTCTCAGGTTCTAAATTGTTTTGTTTTCTGAGTTTACTATATAATACATGTATATAATAAATGATATATATATTGTGAAGGACAGCTGGGTCCCATGCCCGGCAGGGACCCCCTTGCTGCTAATGTTCTGGGGGAGCTACCATGGGCAGTTCAGTACCTCCCCCGGGACGCTTGGTGGCAGCCTCCCTGGCTGATGGTGATTCCCCAACCACCCGCAGGGCTCCATGGGAGACGGAGTCCTCCACAGCCTGGTTGGGGGCTCGGATGGCCGCTAGGGGGAGCTGCATGGACTCAGCAGCCTGGCTGGACAAATCTTAAGCCCCACCCGGAGGTGCAATTAGGACCAGGTGGTCAAGCACCTGGAACACTTCCGGGTGGGTTATAAAAAGGGCCAGCCACCACCACTCAGAGAGCCAGAGTCGGGAGGAGGAGGACTGCGCTTGTGGAGGAGTGGTGGTTAAAGGAAAGGTTGTTGCTGTGTGGTGGAATAGTGCTTGGCACTGTGTATTGCCTGTGGGTCACGTGCACCCACAGGTAAAAAAAAATAAAGTCTTGTTGATTTTATACGTGCCTTTGTGTCCTTCTGTGTTGAATCAGGTGCCTATATAGCGCCTTTTGTTACTATATATATATGTGTGTATATATATATATATATATATATATATATAGAGTGACAGATGTCCAAGGACCTTGCCCCACCGGGATGCTGTGAGAAGAGAAGGACCGGGAGAAGGGCAGTGTCTTCCCTGGAATGGAAGAAGGCAGCCACCCTGGATTGCATGGGGGCCACAGACCTGGGGAGCTAAACCCTGTGGCGCGACGTGGCTACCGCATGGGCAGCTCCAGAACTAGGGTATGCAGCACTTCTGCCACACACCGGGTGCTGTATAAAAGAGGCCGCCTCACTCCACTCGAGAGTCAGAGTCGGGTGAAAGAGGACGGAACTTGGGATGGAGGAGTTGGAGGCGGTAGAAGAGATAGTGAGAAAGGAACCTTATTGTGGTATTTTTGTGCACTGTGGTGGGGGTTGTAAATAAACACATGTGTTTTGGGACATTCTGTGTGTGCCCGTTTGCGTCCAGGTCTGATTCTTCCATTATATATATATATATATATATATATATATATATATATATATATATATATATATACTGTGTACTGTATATATATATATATATATACCCTGTGAAGCACATACCCTGAAAGTATTTTTCACTGGGATTAATTAACAGGTACAAAAGGTTTTTACGCAGACACTAACACAATTTCTGCTTCCACCTTCAGAAGGGAAGACATCACTCAAGAAGGAGATGACTGACAGCAGCTCTGCCATTGGCTACTCCTGACCTTCTGGCCTGGGCTACATAAAAGGGACCATCACCAGAGAGTAGTCAGCAGTTATAGACCATCAGATCAACGGGACACATCGTGTCAATCACTGAGCCTCATTCAACCTTTTTGGAAAATTTAATGAGGTTTTCTCCTGGATCCCCAATTTTTCTCACATTTCTGTTTGATTCTTTTGCAACTCATTTCTCATCAATAACACTTAACTAACTGCTAATCACATCTACCAACACCCATTTTAAATTCAATTATGCCCATGAGTTTGTCAGTTTAATACTATGCTCTGTAAACTATCTTACAGTGATGGCTATTGTTAATGTTGCCATATAAAATAACTAGTTTATTGATTTTTATTTAGACTGCAGTCCTAAAGTGTAGTTTGTATTTTAGCACTTAATGAATAGAGGTAAACTCAAAGCCTGCTGCCTATTTGTGCATGACTTTTCATTGTTTTGCAGTATTTTAATATGAAGAATAGGTGGCTTGAGTTTTGCCTCCTTCTTCCAGAGCAGTGCTTAATGAACTGATTTGGGTACTCCAACATTATGTCTCTAGGGGAAACCCTGCAGTTTTGGTTAGCTGCTTCTATGCCACAAAGACACTTGTTTGAAAGCCATTGAGCAAAACTGTTTGACTAGAGTGGAGCAGAGAGCCCTTGACTTTCTCTCCTCAAGGAAAGCTGAAACTCTGGGTGGTTTCTTTCAGGAATACCAATAAGTGGCCTCTCATCTTCGTAAGAGTGCTCTGAACACTAATGAATGAGTCTATGGAAAGGCTTAGCAGATCAATTTTGCTTGATTGCTGACTTGCTCAAAGCAAACAATCCATGAGTGTGTACAAAGCCCCAGAAGATTTCATTTCCCTTCAAAAGTAGGGAAATACATTCTTCTAGGCAAAGTTAATGATGTACAGAAATTTGCTTTCTATGATTTTATACTAAAGTCATTGTGGTTAGGAGAAAAAAGTTTAAAAGATAAATAGCTGTAATGAAGTACAGAAAATGTATGCATCTGTTTTGGTCCTATGAGAAAAATTAATTTAAATGTGCTGAATTTCAATGTACTCCATTCAAATGGGGGTGGTCAATGAAATACTAAACGGCTTAATAAATCCTAAAAGCTGTGGCTTAATAAGCAAATTCCTTGAAGCCCTGTGTAATGTGCTTTCAGAAAAGTGCCATTATCTGTACTCTAATGCAATTTTCATTTGCAGCTCCTGTGACGTTTCACTGAGGCTTCCAACAAACTATAAATAAGCAGACAAAGTTTATGCATGAAGTCCTTGCCAAGACCCCTAAGACACAGCTGTAGACAGAGAAGAGAAAATGCGGTTAAATGAGAAAAAAATGAACACTGCTGAGAAGAAAGAGTGGATTAGAGTGAATAAGTGCCATTTGTTCTGAGCTTATTACCTACAAGGTAAATAGTTTCCTGACCATTATAACAAAGCTGATGGTTTACCCCTGGAGCTTAAGAAGGTAGATGTGTGTTCAGAAGTCACTCCCCTCCTCATTTATTTGGCAAGAGTTTAATTTAAATAAATTGTTGTGTAGTAGCAACATTCATGTAAATCAGTGTATGATTTGTTTTACCATTGGGGAAGCTTTGCTTATCTACCTACAGTCATAAAAACTAACACAGTCCTTTTTTTTCTTTATAAATACTACTGCAAGCAATCAAACAAAGATTGACTCTCATTAAATCTTAACAAAGGCAAGCAGCTGGAAAGCCAATAAAAGAAAAATAGAATAAAGTGTTTTACCATCAAAAGTCATAGACGGACCCACCCATTTGGTGACCAGCGATACACTCAAACTCAAGTTAAGAAAAGGTCATTGGCACAATTAACACACATAAGACTGCCAGGGAAGATTAGCATTGTCTTAAGAAGAGCCTTAAATATAATTGAATGTGCCTTTAGGTTATTATGACATGTCAAGTTCATAAATGGATTGCCTGCTTAATTAATTTTATGTAAATATCAATTTAATATAGCTTTTTAAGAGTATTATTTTAGATTTATTAATTCTTTTGTTATTCCAGTGCACTTATTTCAATTCATTGTTTGGAGCAGGAGCCCCTCTCAGAAGCAGTGGGAACACGGTAGGATTTAACTCTGGGCAGACTGCCAGTCCATTACAGGGTAACCTTAAACAGGACATGGTTAATCTAAGACTGTGTGCGGAAAAGCAACAATACATAGGCTGGAAAAGAAGATGCTTAAGAAAATTCAATTAATAAAATAATACTACATAATACTTCTAGTGATATTTGCTGATTGTGTGAGATAAATGTTTATTTTTGGGCAAAATGTAGAGATATTTACATTTATGTGCTTGGCAAACACTTTTATGCAAAGCGACTTACAAAAGAAGTAAATATAATCAAGTAACATTAGGCTAGGGCCTGTTTGTTCAGCTAGTGTAATAGGACAGGTAACTAAAATTGATTGCCATAAGTGAAGAGATAAATATCACAAAGAAAGTTTTATTTTTCATTTCAACAGATATTCACAAAACAGGTGGGTCTTCAGTTGCTTCTTAAAAACATTGACAAAGTCAGCAGTACGGATAGAGATGGGCAGCTGGTTCCACCAGCTACAAATTACTCAGGAAATGAATCTGGATTGAGACTTGATACCACACAGAGACAACATCACTAGATGCTGACAATGTGTATCGTCAGCATAGCACTGATAAGAGAAACCCATGAGATTGGATGATGGAGCCCAGAAAGGTGGTGTGCAGAGAGAAAAGCAGAGGACCCAGCACCTATCCTTGGGGTCCCCCTCTGCATGTCTGTGTGCCTTTAACAACTCTCCTTGAATCTCTTTTGGCAGTGACAGGGATTTGAACTGGCAACCTTCATGATACCAGCGCAGATCCTTAGCCTCAGAGCCACCACTCCACCACTTTAATGAGAGCATTTCCAGTGATGCCAATGTTAGAGAGGGTGGCAAGAAGAATGTTGTGGTTGACTGCAGTCTAGCAGTATCAGGACTGATGACATGTTGGTAGCTCTAGCAAGTCGTAGCTGTCGAGTGGTTCCCCTTGAAGCCGGACTGGTTGGTATCAAGCAATCCATTCTCTACAAGGATGGAGAAGATCTGGTTAGAAACAGCATTCAAATGTTTTGGAAAGAAAGGAAAGAAGAGAGACAGGACTGTAATTGTTAACTTGGGATGGAGCAAGTGCTGGTCTTTTGAGAAGTGCGGTTCTCAGAATATGTTTGATGATGGTAGGAAATGTGGCTGAGATGAGTGAGATGTTAATGATTTGTGTAATTGCAGGAATGGGTGAGAAGGAGATGTGAAGGGTCAGGGTCAAGAAGACAGGTAGCAGGGTGATTGGAGAGGAGATTGAAAACATCAGTGACAGAGAGTGGAGAGACTGTGAAACTCCTGGTTGTTGCTTGGAAGAAGGCATAGTGGGTTTTAGCATGGGTGAGAACTGACTGCTGATGGCACGAAACCTATCTTGTAAAAAGGTGGAAAAGTCATCAGCAGACAAGGAGGTTGGGAAGGAAGTGGATGAGTGTTAAGAAGGTAAGTGAAATTGGAGAACAGAGAGTGTGTGTCGGTACTCGTGTTAATTCCAGTCTGATAGAACCTTATCTTAGCATTGATCCTGGCAGAAGTAAAGAACATAAGCAGGGATTGCTATTTAGCCAGGTCTATCTGAGCCTCTGACTTCCATTTCCTTTCGGGTGTCCTGAGGTCGGTCTGTTGATTGCGGAGTGCTTTGGAAAGACAGGGACAGGGGAGTCTTTTGTGTGCAGACCTGGAAAAGAAAGGACAAACATTGCCAAGACAGGAAGACAAAGTCAACCATAGGGTGTCTGTGGCATTGTTGGTGTCAAGAAAGGAGAAGTAGTCGAGTGGAGGGAGAGCAGGGTAGACCTTGAAAAAGAAATGGGTGGGAGAGAGGGAGCAGAGGTGTCACCGGAAGGATACAGTTGAGTGAAAAGAGGGAAGCAGCAGAGAGAACAGAATGAAAAATTGGTCAGACATGTGTAGAGGAGCAACAGTTGCATTTGTGGGAGTGCAGTTGCATGAGAGAACGAGGTCAAGCAGATTGCCAGCCTTGTGAGTGGGCGGGGTGTGGAAGGAGGAAAGAAGAGTGAGAAAGTTAGCAGTTGTAGGGCTGTCCAGGTGGATGTTCATGCCCCAAGAATTAGAAGTGGGCTTCTGTCATCTGGGAGGGAAGAGAGCAGTCCATCTAGCTCATCAAAGAAGATCACAAACAGACCTGATAAATGGTCATATTAATTGGAGAGGAGACAGTAATAGCATGCAATTCAAAAGTAGTGAAATTGCATACATTACCTGGAGGTGTAATATTCAGCTCTTAGATGTAAAAAAAAAACCTGCCTCCCACTCATCAGTGGAGTGGGAGAAGTTGAAAGCAGAGGAAAGTGCTATTGGCATTACCATATTTTCTGGTCGAATCCATGTCTCTGTTAGAGCCACCACTTGGACCCTTTTGGGTAGTGAAAGCTGGAATAAACTCTGCTTCGTTGACCACAGACTGGCAGTTCCACAAGCCAAAGGAGAAGGGAGAACAGGAGGTGATGGTTTAACACTTTGAAAAAATATCTGAGTTTCTCCCTGTCCTGCTAAAAGGGCAAGGGGAACATCTTGTGTTAAGAACAAAAATGAATTGTTGACAATTGACGATGATATTGAAAGGAAAGTAAAAAGGTACCCTAAGCAAACTCCTGTCAATCATGAAGAATCCACTGCATCCACTGAACAGTGTCATCTCCAGGCAGAGGAGTAGCTTCAGTGACAGACTTTTGTCACTGTCTTGCTCCACTGACAGACTGAGGAGATCATTCCTCCCCCACACTATGCGACTCTTCAATTCCACCCGGAGAAGTAAATGCTAACATTACTCAAAGTTATTGTCTGCTTTTACATGCATTTTTATTACTATTTAATTTAATATTGTTTTTTGTATCAGTATACTGCTGCTGGATTATGTGAATTTCCCCTTGGGATTAATAAAGTATCTATCTATCTATCTATCTATCTATCTATCTATCTATCTATCTATCTATCTATCTATCTATCTATCTATCTATCTATCTATCTATCTATCTATCTATCTATCTAATCAAGTAGGAGTGTCTGTTGCCTTATCTGGTGTCCTTGCTGCATGGACTTGCAGAGGTAGACTCGTGGTCTTTACACAAGGAGTGTTGATACTTGCGCAATAGTGCCCTAAGTCTCCTTAGAGAGCAGCAGTGACCCCAGCTGCCAGTGACAAAACAATCAGCAACACAAAGCAAGGGACAGCACTCATTAAACAGAGTTAAAATATGCAGTAGCAGACAACTAAACTATATTTAAAACACAGAGAGAAGCTGTAAAATCAACTTTATAACAATAAAAATAACTAAGCGCCAAGAACAATATGTAAAGCACAAGTACAATGACTAAAAGAAACCCAAATCTGAAAACACTTACCTCACTCGAAACAGATGCCTAGGAACCCAGCAGTTAGACAGTAATGAGACCTGGTGGTTGCAGGGAAAACACTGCCCATTGAAGTACAGTAGAATAATTAAAGATTTCTTAGCTGAATCAATAAATGAAGGTAACACTTTAAAGTCACTTATTACTACATGCCACAAGCAAAGGCTTGTTACAGTCTAAGTGCATAGAAGAAACTGACTACAGATAGCCCCTATACTAAGATATCGTAAAGGGTGCTTTCTTTAAGACTAATAGGATGAAACAAAGCATTTATTAACTTCTTCTCACAGAGCAGTATTAGTATCATCTGCAGCAGAGAAAAGACAACTTTGTGTTGCAGGCCTTTGAGTCAGATTTTAAAAAATAGCCTTATCTGAAATTGGCAAATAAGAAGAAAGGGTTGAAATGGGCAAAAGAATAGAGACATGGGACTGAAAATGAGTGGTAAAGTGTATTATGGTCAGCATTCTAGATTTATCTCTTCTCTGTTGCAGATGACACTGGTATATGGCATGTATTTAAGGAAGAAGCCAACTGAGTACCTATAAGGTATTAATTTCTCAAACTAAAGACTTGGATGTCCTTGTCCTCTTGTGCAGTTGTGCATCTGGGCCTTCTTCTTATTTTTGTTATCCTGGTTAGATCCAGTTTGCCCTCTTCTCTCAAGAGAGTAAGACACCATTGTATGAAATCTCCAGTTTCTTGGAAATCTGTCACAAGGAATAACCTTCATTTTTCACAAATAAAAAACAGCAGATTGACATTTTTCTTGGGAAAGATGTATTATTTTTGGCCATTTTTTAACCCAGAACTAAACTTTATGAATTCCAGTACATTGCAACCCAAGTGAACAGAGTTAACAGTTTTTTTGCAGTGCTAATGCAGCTACAAACATTTATTTAATAACCAATTAACATGTAAACATAACTAATTAAGAATGAACCAAGGGAGCTGACCTTCAGGACACTGATGGAATGACTGCTGAAAATAGGGCTTTGAAGTAATATGAGTATAATAAATTAAAAATTAGTAATTTCAAGCAGTAATAGACATTAGTAACACCAGTAATGTCTTGGCTATGTTTTTAATGCATCTTAATGGTATCTTGACACAGTATCGGTTTTACAAAAATAAGAAAATTTCTTTGTGTGTCCAAACAATTGACTGATAGAGTAACTTGGACAGAAAAAAAATGATCCTGTGACTATTGCTTTTCTATTATATTCCAGGTTTTGACTTTTTGTTTTCTTGCATACAAATTATAGTTAAAGTATTGGGATCCACAAAAAAATTCTTTCCATTTCGAGATTTTGATGAATCTCAACGTTTTAGACCTCCCTGTGTCCGAAAATACCATTTTTGGAATTGTGTCTGTGTGTGTGTGTTTGTATGTATACACGATAACTTAAGTACGCTTTCACTTAGGTTTACCAAATTTTGAATACAAGTATTAGGTTGAAAACATAGATTTCTATCAACTTTTGAGCTATTTCCGTTAACCAGAAGTGGTACTTTACCTTTTGTTCAATTTTACTTTTATAATAATTTCTCAATATATTATTAATTCGATTTGATTTGTTGTCGATTGTACTATATTGTACTATATTGTGCTATATTGATATTGACTATAATCACTGTCTTGTGGTTTACTCCTCAAATATCCATCCCTATATCTGAGTATACAAGAAGGTCTAGGGGAGACCACTCCTGATTTTTTGTTATGTGGAGTACTGATTTTGGAACTCATATTGGGTCCTGTGGATTGCCTTTTTAGGCAAATCAATTTTCTCTGTTTTGAAACTTTTTTGTTAATATTTATTCACATTTTTTGTTAAATTAGTTCCTTTTATAAAAATTCATTGTTGCCTTTTTGGCTTCCAGCCAGAGTTTTTACTGTTTCTCTCCAATACTGGGCATTTTCAGACAATTGCAATATTTTGAATTTTAAAATCAAGTTTCCCAGTTTTAGACCTGTGTAGGGTACAGCCTGCAGGGACTTGCAGCCTTGGGGTGAGTCTCCTCTCAAGCGACCAGGGAAAGCCCTGGCCTGCTTTTGGAGGGCTCAACCCTTTTTGTCATGTTTCTAACACCAATAATTTAAACAAATATTCTAAAATAATCTACGTGCTGCCTGACATACTGTATTTTGCTTAAATGGCATATGTGTTTTCTTTTCATTTGCATTCAGTAATGACTTTCCTTCACACCCTTCCATCATAGTCAGTCATGGGTAGTGTTACATGAATTGACATCATGAAGTAGGGACAGCACAGAAAGGCATGCAAAATCCTCATCTGGAAAAAAAAAACAACCAAAAAAACGATTCAAAATTCTCAGAGCTTAGAAGGATAAAAAGTCATTGGTTAAACATCTAAAATAAGCAGATTATTTACATCTGAATTAAATATGGAATTGTGTGCCTTTGTGCAAACAGACCATGCTTTATGAAATCAGAAACTGATTTTAAAGGTGAGTGGTTTAACGTGAATGACTCTCCTTGGACAACAGCTTTGATGTACTGTAGTTTAACTTAAGTCCAGGAGCATCATTATACCTTGGAAATCAGATCAATCCAGTGGAATGTGTTTGGTACTGGATTTATGCTTTTTATCTTTTTTTCATTTTGCATTGTTTTGCACTGTGATTTGAAGACATCTTGTAGCATTGGCATTAAGCACCACAATGGATGCATTTTCTGCTCCTCACAAGTCTATTTGAGGTGGCTCATTATCCATAAAAGGACTGCCTGCCTTTCGCCGCATTAGCTGGAAAAAGAATGCGTGAGAGTGCAGAGTTGCCATTTTTATAGGCGCCCCTGCCATTGAAGAAGTAATGCCAGCAGTTTCTTTTGGTGACTCGTCCCTGACTCATGTAACTTTTCCAGCACCGTTGCAATATCATTGTTCCAGTAATTCAAGAAGGTACATCATTCATATGTTGAGGGATGTGGCCATGTAATGCGTCGGCTGAGCTATATACAGTAAGTCACAGTCTTTTCCTCTGCACAAGGAAGCTTAAAAGTGTGCTAAGACTGTCAGCTCTTCAGGTGTTTTTTGAAACTGCCAGACTTGTTCCTGTATTTATCAAGCATCTCAGAGTAAGACAACAGTCCTAACTGGGTCAAACATCTCAGACTGATGCAGATTTAGTTCTAAGTAGGAGTAGAGTCATTTCATTAATTCTCCTAATTTAGCAGATGACTCCTAAATTCATCAGTATTTACAACAGCTCGTTAGCTACCCTAACTCTCTAGGAGCTGCCAAAATGTGTTGTTCCAGCAGAGATCGGCACGCACATACTGGGAAAGGAGGAATGTTTTAAAAACACTGGACAACGATGAACTGAACATAGAAAGATAGCGATTTGACAGAGATGGAATGATATTCGTAAAAGATCTTGTACATTATGTGATCACTTCATCCTCAAAGAAGCCTTACACTGATTGTCAAAAGAAAAGTGATGGGCACAATTACATGCAAAATGCCGCTTTGCAATAGCGATGATCTGGATATGTTACAACCAACCATTTCTCGAATTTTGCACCAAACCTTGAATGCCCTTACAATGCATGAGGTCATACACAGATTGGTACATTTCCCCACCACTCCACATAAGGTAATGTTAAAGCAAGCTACATTCATGCAAATCATTTGTTTTCCTGGAGTTATTGGTGTGATTGATGGTACACACATAAAGATCTCTACCTCAAGTATAAATGAGCATGAATACGTGAATGGCAAGTGACATCATAGCATCTATACACAGGTGGTTATGGATGCACACTGTACCGTAGAAGCCATCTTATTATCCTGAAGGTAAGTGGGACTGGATAGGTGATTGGCAGCGAAATGTCACACATGCAGACTTCAGTATTCCACAATCTCCTGGAAGACTCTTGTTACATTTTACAAGTGTGGGAAAAATTGAGAAGGCGGGTGCAGAATACTTGGGTAATGGATAACAAGAACTGTGCTTAAGATATGGGGAGAAACATAGAGTGGGACACAGCACACCACAGTAAGGATGATGGTGAACACTGAATGAGTGAATGTCACTTATAGCCATGGCTAGGTTCAGTATAACTGTTATTTTACAAGGTGCATCCTATGGTTATATCAGCGTGAAGGTGATTTTTTTACAGATGTGGATTATTTATTGTTAAATAAACTTGCACATTATCAGATTTGTGTGTCTTGATCTTTTCATTTCTGTGCTCATTACAGGATTTTTTTTAATGCTGCAAAGTGGCAACAATTTTGTGCGGCTTAGCGCAATTTCTTACCATATTATATTTTCATTCTTCTTCTTTTAAGATTATTATTATCTATGAGGAGAGTCCCTAGCATAAGTATCAGAAAACTGCAAAGCAACTTCATAATTTCCAAGGAAACCACAAAATGTCACCATGAGTACCACTTTGTGGCTCAGAGTGCTGTAAAATCATGATGTCATTCATTTTCAAATGTGAACTCCTACTCTAAGCTCTGAGGTAGGACAAATTCTCATCCTAGTGTGGTAGTGCAATTCCTAGGAGAAATTCTGAGACCCCTGAACACTAAGGCACTGGAACTCAATTGGTTTAAATGTTGAAGCATTTTTCTGTTGATGTTTGTCATTTTGCACTGTCGTTTTTTAAAATAATCTCTTTTTTTTGTTTATTTCTGCTTTTTTCATGTATTCCTTGCTTAGGGATTTAGTTTGCTCTTTAGGAATTATTTAAAGATATGATGTCATGATTACCCACTTAAACTCAACATCTTGATGTTCCTTCATAAATGGCTTATTTTTTAAGACTAGCAATAGGGTTGTTTGCTCCACAGTGTTTTCTTTATTTGTCTAATAGTTCACATTAAATCCTTGAAGACTCAGTTACACATTTTCTGCATATGGATAATTTTATTCTAATGTGGCCGCTAGTCATAGACCTGAAAGACACCTAAAATTTAATTCTCTATTCATGGACTTTTAGTTCTTTGCTCGGCTTTTTGCTCCCAGTCTTCTTTGGGAAACCTTTGAACCCGACCCTGTCGATAATCATGATTGGGATGAGCAGAGCAGATGAGGACAAACACACCAGGCAAGGGGATGGTGAAAAGTGTTCAAGTGCTTTTATTAAAAACAATTCTTAAAAACATGGTGTTTTACTCCAAAATGTCATTAAAAAAATAATCCCTAAAATAAACTGCATGGTGGAGATTAAACTCCAATAAATAGAACCATTAAAATGAGATTAAAACTGACTGGCAGCAAACTCACTTAAAATCCATAAGCCCTGGTGCCTTCCTTTAAAACTGACACCTCTCTGGCTTATCTTATTTGGACCTCACAGCCCAGGGAGACGTCAACCAACAGGTTCAGAGGCCCGTGTCCCTGCCATCAATCCCATGGCATCCGCAAGCAACCACTGAGCCCTGCTCCACCCAGTGCAAGGCAGTGCAAGCTCTCTGTACTTCCACTGCTTCCATTGTGTAATGGTCACTCTTGCTCCCAAGATGCTCAACAGGAGTGACCCACATCCTGTTCCTGAGCGATAGCCATGTTACTCCTTGGGGCCGTCCGGTCCGCCTGTTTCTATTCACTGTTTCCTGTCTCTCTCCTGCTTGCTTCTTTTCCCATCATTTAATCTCCGCTGTATTTGTCTCTTTCTTTTTGTTTTCCTTTTTCATCTTTTGATCTTGCACTCCCCTTTTTATATGCTGGGGAGCGGTTGCAGGTTCGATCGCCCGATTGCCACCCTGGGCCGACAATAAGACAATCAGACCACCTGCACGTGCCGGCAAGGCAATGTACAGTCGGCCGACCACCTAGCACCAATCCGGAGACGAGGCGTCTTCACAGTAGATCACTTACACCTGCCTCACTCCCCAACACGAGGGTAACCAATTATTTATTTATTAAAATGGTCACTTTTTCTGAGCTGTGAACCTTATATACCATACATACAGACTTCCACAGCTTTTCCACCTAAGATTTTACATCTTATATAACATTCTGGGGGACAGTGTCTACTGCCCAGTAATGGCCCACATCTTACCATACTGGCAAGTAAAAATAGTCTTTCTCTCTTCCTCTATCTCTCTCTCATTCAGAGTAGTCTTTCCCTTTGTTGAAGTTTTACAGCATACTTTTTCTGTGCCTTGTGCTATGTTTAAGGGGTCTTTGTTTATGTGACTGGTATATCTTGTCAAATTGGCAAACTTTTACAAAATGCAGTCTACATAAAAAAGATACGGTTTCAAAAAACATTCTTCATAAGAAAGAATTTATAGCTAAGAAAAAGAAAATGATGGCAACATTGTACTGCCGTCTCCTGCTGCTTTTCAGCACAGCAGTTAATTTCTCCTAATCACAGAGTATAGAATCTGACATCAGCTCAGAAGAAAAAACACTAGATTGTGCTGAGATCCGACTATTTTCACATGACATCCAAAGAAATAACTAACTGTCACCAAACAAGTCAGTAAAACAAGTAACAAGTCATCAATAAAACAAGATTTCTTTTGCACGCTTCCCCTTTTGCATTTAGTATTTGTTTGTTTATTTGTTTTTCTAAATGTCTGGTCAGGACCTATAAAAAAGCGTGGCTCCTTTATAAAACTGTCTGCTTGATATGTTAAGTTTTTAAGGTAAATGTTGGATATCAACACAGCTCATGTTTCAAGGACTCTAGAAAATGTGGTGGTATCGCAGATGGCATTGCTACCTTACACATTTTCATAGAATGCTAGAGAGCAGACAGCCCAGCAAGTACTGGACAGAGAAAGGTTATGGAGCTATTTAAGAGGCCACAAGAGTTTCAAACTCATGTGGACAGCATATGTTCCCAAGAGCAGTGGGAACAGGGTGTTGCATTTTTGAGGTGTTGTGTTGGGAAAAAGTAGGCCAGCCATTACTTGCCAGCATATGAGTCCCAACTGGCAGGAGTGGGACAGTATTGCCCTTTTCAGGCAGACAACCCAAAAGCTGCCTAAATGACCAGATCCTTTTAATGCTACATAAAACATTGAGGCAGAAGAAAAGGTCACTTAGTGGAATTCAAGCCTCTTGCCTTATAATCAATAGGCTGCTCCGGTGAAGAAGGAGAATTAGATCCAAGTCTCACTGATGGAACGAATATTGGCCAAGGTGGTGCAAGAAAGAATTAAATAGTAGAAAGAAGTGAAAAAAAAGTGTGGTACTTGGAAGCAGGACAAATGGTTGAGCTGCCCAATGGGTGATGTTGCAAATATCTCATGAGGAAGGTCAACAATGTAGGGTTTTTGTTTTCACTTTGTGTGATCTACTATTAATAATATCAGTTTGATATTGCTGCCTTATTATATTTGTATGGAGATTTATGAGGGTGTCAAATACTGTTAAAATATATAGAAATATAATATTGCATGGACAAATAAATTAGGCACCACATCTGATAGATTTGAGTGCAAGTCCTGTAATAGCCATGTTTAAAATGCTAAGGCAGACAGAATGTGTTTGTATATTTAATTTTACTTTATCCTTACCTCTTTCCTTATGCAATTATGCTGTTAATAAAACATTCTACTATGTATTTTGGACTGTTTGGTGTTATTTGGGTTCAAAAAGCACACCCTCCATTGTGCATAGAACACACATTGTAAAAATTAGGTTCTTCCACAGGGTTGTGGAAATCACTATTATGATTAGGCTCAGAAAGCTGTTGGTGGAGATGTTTGCCTGGGAAAGAGACGTATATTCCATCCTGCTGAAACTGTATCAGTCATGCTATGAAAAAATAGCATAAAACAGGGGTTGGCAACCTTTCAGCGGTGTCGTGCCGACCCTATGTTACAATGTTATTCCGCGTGCCGACATAATTCTACCAATTGTGTTATATAAAGTATCAAAATTGGTCCGGTTATAATGGGCTTCAAAATTAAAAACTTTTGAAGCCCATTATAACCAGATCTTATATTATTGCTCATTCAACATTTTAAAATACATAGGGTCATATGGATACAATAATGTTTTGTCAATTTTTTTGATAACTACATTCGGTGGCTTTATTTTTGGTTCAAATCATTTGACTATAATAAGTAATTTGTTTCCTAAAGCCAGAAACAGCAGTTTTTATAGCTTCACTTTTCTCATCAGAGCTTTTAAATGTGGACTGATGTTTAGTTTGATAATGTCCTTGTACACTTCACATACAACACACAACACTTTCACGGTATAACGCACATACAGCATGATCCTTTTGCTGTACAAATTCATATTTATTCGTCCAAGAGTCTTGAAAAGAGCGTACATCAAGTTTTTGTCTTTTATGAGTCATTTTAGGGTAGTATATTACTTAATAATAATGAGGTTTGTTTTAACATACCACGGCCTGCACTGAACACATGGTTTCCATTTATATGTGAGTCTCATACGCAAAACGTAGGCAAGGGCGCAAATGTGTGAGCTATAATTAAAATATATTTTTTTACTATATTTCAGTTCAATCAGAGTGCCATTGAAAATCGTTACACGTGCCCAATGCATTTGTATGTCGGCATTTTGCTTAACCACATAGAACCATTCATCAAACATCGAAGCACAGACATCAATCCCGGAGGATCCTGTAGACAGTAAACAGTGACTCTGACGTCACATTCTAACTTTTGTCACACTGCGCCCTCAGACTTTTTGCTGGGACTGCAACTTGCACATGCATCACATTAATTTCTGAGGACCTGCTCAGGGGACACGTCAAATGAATGCTGGGAACTCGCGGCAGCCATGATGTGTGCGAGTACGCGTTCTGAGCGTGAAGTATAAATGAGCACAGAGTTGCCGACCCCTAGTATCTATACTAATAAAAGGCAAAGCCCTCACTGACTGACTGACTCACTGACTGACTCACTCATCACTAATTCTCCAACTTCCCGTGTAGGTAGAAAGCTGAAATCTGGCAGGCTCATTCCTTACAGCTTACTTACAAAAGTTAGGCAGGTTTCATTTCGAAATTCTACACGTAACGGTCATAACTGGAACCTGCTTACGTACATACTGTGTATACGGCCATAGCCAGCAGCTCGGTCGCCGTGTGAGGCGGAGTTGCGTGCCTCATTATCATTTTCATAAGTGCAGCTACTGTGGAAACAAAGCACAATGTAAACCTTAAGGTTAAATTAAGTTCATAGACACACTGCCACTGGCATTTGTCATGCCTATGACGAATATGATATTCGCGAGATACAAGTTTAATGAGAAGACGCAGGGTATGAACAAGACTTTTGATCACTTTGTAACGGAGTTAAAATTGCTGTAACTCAGTTAAAATTGCTGGTGAGGGACTGTGCTTATGCAAATGAAGATGAGATGGATAGAATAGTGTTTGGCACAAACTCAGCAAACTTGTGAGAAAAACTTTTAAGTGCCGGGTCTGAGCTAACATTAAACAAAGCCGTGGACATCGCAAGATTGCGCGAGATAGCACAAGCACAGCTGAGAACCTTCGATGCATGTACTCCAAGCGGCTCACTTGAACTGACTTTGCAGGACTGGGAAAGGTAAACCTGTGCATGCAGTGTGTGATGTTTCAGATAAAGAGGAAGATGAGCTGCTTATTGATGCAGTAGCATAGAAACGACACTCTGACGCTGAACAAGCCTTTGTACACATATCAATAGGAAAGCAAGGTGTAAAGCTTAAGTTTAAATTACGTTCATAGACATGCTGCCGCTAAATATTCGCAGGCAAATCCACAACTTAATACCGGGAATGCCTTTTAAACGTCTTAGATTCACAAGTACCGATTTAGATGGTGATCACTTTGATAAATGAAACCTGTTCAAAAATGCATTACACAATTGAGAAGGCAGCAAAAGAATATGAAGCGAGTGACACATGCAAGCATATTCATAAGTGCAGCTACTGCAGAAACAAAGCACGGTGTAAACCTTAAGTTTAAATTAAGTTCATAGACAGGCTGCCACTCGCGTTTGTCATGCCTACGACGAATACGATATTCGCGAGATACAAGTTTAATGAGAAGGAGCAGGGTATAACTGAGACTTTTGCTCACTTTGTAATGGAGTTAAAATTGCTGTAACGGAGTTAAAATTGCTGGTGAAGGACTGTGCTTATGCAAACGAATGGGAAGACAAGGTGTGAAGCTTAACTTTAAATTAGGTTCATGGACACGCTGCCGCTGGTGTTTGTCATGCCTAAGACAAATACGATATTCGCGAGATACAAGTTTAATGAGAGGACGCAGGGTATAAATGAGACTTTTCATCACTTTGTAATGGAGTTAAAATTGCTGGTGAAGGACTGTGCTTATGCAAACAAAGATGAGATGGTCAGGGATAGAATAGTGTTTGGCACAAACTCAGCAAAAGTGTGAGAGAAACTTTTAAGTGCTGGGTCTGAGGTAACATTAAATAAAGCCGTGCACATCGCAAGATCGCACAAGATAGCACAAGCACGGCTGAGAACCTTCGATGCATGTACTCAAACATTGTTTTTAAAATGTTTCCTTTTCTTTTTCATAACTTCTTTAACACACTACTTCTCCACTGCGAAGCGTGGGTATTTTGCTAGTAGAAGATAATATCTGATCAGCAAATTCAATGAACAGTAAAACCTTAATTAAAGGCCTGAAGAAAGATCATTTTTCCAAATTTTAATTGCACTGTTCAGAGATATCAACCAGAATTTATCAGATGTCATCAAATTGGAAAGTGAAAACGTAATCCAAATATTGCTAAAAATGATGTAACCACTATCAAACATATTGAACTTTTCCCAAAGAAGTCATAGTTCACTTTTATTACCTGAAAAAAATTATAGAAATGCTGTATGTTTCTAAATATAAGTAATTATGAGCTACATGAAATGAAGAGGCACAAAGTGTTAAAAAATTTTATGAGTAAGAGTATCAAAAAACTAAATGGCAGCAGAAGACAAGTGATTAAGAGAATGAACAGTAATATGTTATGAATTTTCTTTTTAAATAACAGCTGAGATCACTTCTACAATGGTTCTAATGAACATCCTTTATTACAGCGGTTGTCAAACTTTCATATTTCGTGCCAACCCCCTCCCTCGATTTTCTACCTGGAATAATTCTGCACCCCCTGTAGAATATAAAATGGATGGGAATAACCCATGATACAACTAGCAAAGGTATGATACTCGTGCGGTGTCACGGTATCCTATCATTTTTACTTCCATAAGATTTGCATGTGTTCAGCTAACTTCGATGAAATATTTGCAATTTATTTTTTTAAAGTGCTTTAATAACTATTAAAATGCCTCGTGTGGTTTTTGGTAATAATTCTAATCCCAAAAACAAAGAAAAAATATTTATTTATATTTAATTACTTTTTTAGGTAAATAAACGATTAAATATGTTTTAATTTGTAAAAATCTCGTAAACTAGGACACCGATGAAGTCAATCTGAGTGAGGCGAACGTATTTTCATCCGACAAATATTATACCGCTGTTAGTTGCATCATGAAAATAACCCAATACGCAGTAAATTATTTAACTCAATCGCGCCGCATTATCACCTGATGTACTGTTACCCAAATGTTTGCGACAGATACCGATACGTCTTGAACTTTCCGGATTGAAAATATGCAACTATAAAAGCAGCAGCGCCGCTCGTCAGTTAGTCATTAGATCTATGCCTTAGAAATGTTTTATTTTAATTTTAGTTATGATGCATTCGTTGTGATTATATGATTGCAAATTTAAATTTGAAAATAAATGCAAAAAAAATTAATTTTGATGTCTTGTTCATTTATTCGACACCCCCCTTGTACAGATTCAGTGCCCCCTCAGGGGGGCACGCCCCACAGTTTGAGAACAGCTGCTTTATTACAACAAATCTGAGGGAGCCCTGCCATATGAATAACCTGAGTTCTCTATAAAAATGCTGACAAATATACCAGTGCTTGAGTTTAAAAGGGCGGAGACCATTTGCATAATATAGCTGTAAAATACTTATTTCTCCACCAATCAAGATTAAGAGAATAGTATAGTCCACCTCATACTTTGTATCAAGTAGGGATATGAAAGGTACTAAGATATCTGGATAGACTTTTCAAAGTCTTTGGCAAGACATCTTAGAATTGCACAGGCCCTACTTATATAGACAGTACAGTTAATGAAAACAGTTAAATATCATATGATCTCATCATCTCCATGGTCAAAAGTGTTTGCCACATACAAAAGTACCAACACTAATGCATAAAGATAAAAATATGGACATTTCCTTAATATAATAAAAAAGTTAGATGTGAATATGGACAAACAGCAGTAACACACTAAGGATCTTGAAATTACACAACAGCAACATGGTGGTTCAGGAACTTAAGATGAAGTTCTAATTGGCAACATTTCAGGGGAACAGTTGCAGTTTGTAGGAAAAGATTTGAAATATAAATATCCTGCAATGGCTTACTGTTTAATAAACATCAGAGCTCATTCACAAGTTGCATTCTCCAGGATCACAGCAACTGAAAATGTGTGGTGTCACTATGTGACAAATGGAGAAGACATGGTTTATTTACACTCCAATTAAGGAGGCACCGATTTGGTTTTATTGTATTGCAAAATTTATCCTAGCATAGAGATGCCAGAAAGGCCTGAAACAAGTTATCCAGCAGGATAATCAGCCACGAAAAAGCAACTTATTACATTGAAAGCCAACAAAACGGTAATCTGGTTTTAACAATTAATATGTAAAAAGCAAGACATGTAAAGTTTATTTGAATTGCAAGGAAATACAAATATTTTAATACTAGGTATGGAAGTATCATTTTTAGTTACATTTCGAACACCATTCTTATAACCTAAATGGAAATTAAAGTTCAGGCTCTAATTAATAATATATTTGAAGGATAATAATTGGACATATTAGAAAAATATGTATTATAGATAATATGGACACAGTACAAACATTTGTGAATGTAGCCATTTGCCCTGTCTACCTTAATATTAAGGTAGCCAGGAAAAAAGAAAAACAGTTACAAAAATTTAAAGAGTTTCAGTAAAAATGAATGGATATTTAATCCTTTTTGTCCTTTGAATTTCTTTTTTGTCACTCCACAGCAAGAAAAATGATGAATCTGAACACCCAGAAACTAAATCACGTAAAGTATTTTATTTAATTGAAATGCAGCATACTACAAAAATGAATGTCTAAATAACTCATGTACATTTGAAAATTCAGCATCTCTAAATAATCTGGAAAATTCAGGGGAAAAGGTAAGATTTTATATCCTTTAATTAAAGTCTTTACGTTAATCCCACTTCCACTTTGTCTGTCATGAATCCATTAATTAACAGGGATCAGAATAAATACTGGATATTACAAACTAAAAATCTTACAAATAAAAATGACACAGCAGAACACTGGTGGAGTGTTGTAGCTACCACGTCAGATGAATGTGCAAAGTGAGTCAGCCGAGATAGAAACTGAAAAAGACCAAAGTATGAACCTGTTTAGGGGTGGACCAATATTGCAAAAGAGTTGCTGAAAGTCGCAGGGGGGGCGGGACTTACTGAAAAGGAAGCAGTTGGGATATTGGGACGCATATTGCTAGGAAGCTCATGGACTGTTTCTGTATACGTATATAAATGTAATGAATTATTATTATTATTATTACGTCCTGAAGATAACAGAAGTCCAAATGGTTTGTTCAAGAGCTATAACTCTGGGACGACTTTAGTGCAAGTAGGACTGCTGTAATGGTGAACGTACAGCGTGTTCTAGGGCTATAGTACTGGACAACAAGAAAGGCCTCCTCCTTGGTCATTAACCTTAAAGTTATATAAATAGTTATGTTTTAAATAAGTTTGTTTTTTGAGTTCTTTCAAAAAAAAAGTCAGTGTGCTACCTTTTTTGTTCTCCATCCTAGTGCTTGTGTTTTTATTATTAAGCTGTAAGATGGTCGATACAATATACAGTACAGTATATAACTTTCTCCTGAGTGCCTGCATTACTAGGCTGCTACATATAGCAACTTTGGATATAAAGAAAACTCACTTATATCACAGCATACTTGTCTTCCAAGTATAAGCTTGTTGGGAAACAAATATAATTTATTAGGAATATTACAAGTCTGGTATTAGTTTGTATACTATATTTCACTTAGAGACACAGATGCCTTCCTGTTAGTACTGTATTTATCAGATAATTTGACTTATTTCTATGAATTATTCACCCTAGGGCAAAAATGTAATGCCATGACTTGCTCAGTGATATCGTCTAGCAGACCAAAAAATAAAAATAATAATTTTCAATAAATAGGTTAGACACAAAGAAAAGCCAAAGTGAGCGGTTTCTACTAATTACAAAGCATTTTTACAGAGATGAACAAAGCTGGAGGTTAGGAACACTTCAAAGTATAAATCAAAAACCATAAGGCTTGAAGTAAATCTCAGATTAGTGCTCCTTGCAGAGATGTTGCCCAGTCGATGAGGGACTTTTCCTTAATGCCTTCTAAATTTTTCTACAAAAAGAAAACAAGGGATGTAACAGATCATTTCTTTTTTTTTAATGATTAACATTTTTGCCTTTCTGCACTTTCTTAAATGAAGTTATTCTCTTTATTGGTTTCATACATTTTTGCCAAAAATGTGCATTTTTCCTCTGTAACCACATAATGTAATACTTCAAACACCTAAACATAAAGAATATAAGAGGACAAAAAAAAAAAAAAGAAAATATTGATTCAGTTCAATTGAGTTTATTTTCATTTAATGCACTTTACTGAGTGCAGGCTTAGAGCACTGTAACAAGTTCACAAGTAAATGCAATTACAAACTTTGCAAATTACTAATTACATAATAAGCACACATAAAGACACAGATTTCTTTAAACACACACAAAGACAGAGTAGTTCTGTACTAATTAACATAAAAGTAACTTTGTAAATGTCAACATAGGAGTCAGCAGAGTCCCTGGAGAAAATAAACCTTTAGGGGGTTCGCAGTCATTTATAGCATTCAAAGACAGTCGGACACTGTCACAGTCCTGGAGATTTCAGTAAACTGACCACTGTCTAGAAGTGGGCCAAGAAGGTTACCCAGGTTACATGTCTCTCTTTTCAAGGCCAAGGATGGAGAGATGCAGAGGCAGTGGTGACCTTAGAGCCCTTAAGGTTCACCCTGCAGTTCCAGATCTCTGGTCCTAGCACCTGGTGTGGGTGCTTTAACACTTTTGGCTTACTTGTTGTAGGCCATTGTCTCACAGATATACTGTATAGTTACCATCCCTAACCCTGTTTAACTCTTCAATGAAGTCACTAAGTTGACACCTCTTTACGTAAACTTCTAAGATCAGTGCAATATATGAATCCAGACAAAATTAATATTAAAATAGTTTATCTCATTTATTAAAGTGAAATGGAAATGATATCTAATATAAAACTTAAGCCTTGTGAAGCCAATCTGGACACAGACAGGCAGGACACCAATTTGCCACACCAACATGTTTATTTACAAATGGGGAGCATTTCACCCTTTTATATATAAAGAAAGTAGAGACTTGTGGTATCTTTCATAACATAAAAGATATTTTCCTACATTTTATTCATTCTCTGTGTTACCATTGCTTTAACAAAATTTTTTTGTTCTTTCCGTGCGTTATCATTGTTTTCACAATAAAAATGTGAATAATTATTTCCAGTTTTGTCTTCATTGTCACTTTGTACACTATTTCCTTCATTATATTTTATAGTAATGTCAATATGCCGCAGTGTTATACTGCCAGGTGACATGAGTGTAAAGCTGAATTTCTGCTGAATCAAATGACATACAGCACTTGATGATGGTGTAAATCATTAGGTTCCCTTTGATCATCAAGAGACACAGGAATTTATGTATCAGTATGCAGGTTGTTTTTTAATTTTAATCTCAGTGTATTCACATTTAACTACACCTCAATTATGCTATTGCAAATATAGTATGGCTGCAATACTTGGAACATAAACACAAAACATAATGTTAAAACATAAAGAGAGAAACATATTGTTGCAATATATACAAAAAATAGTAAAATTTATAGCTTGAGGAACTTGGAATAGACTCAAAATTAGGGTTCAAAGGAGGTTTTAGAGTAGCAGCATTAATGTAAAAACTATTGCAACTACTGTTGTATGTGTTGCATTCTCAGATTATCCTCTTTAATAAAACCCCTGTGTGCATCCAGGTGTCCGTGTGTGTGTGTCTTTTGGTGAAGTGCGCATGCGCGAGGCCGGCATCGTGGACGCATACACACTGGAAGCGTAGCCGCATATGATAAGCAAATAAAGGACAGCAATGCTGGGGAGCGTGCTCATTCGGTAGTCGCGGCCGCGCACATAAAATCCATTGCTGGGGAGACGCCACGCATACTGCCCCGTGCATGTTTAATAACTAACTATCTACTAACAACATGCCACCCAAAAAAAAGGACACGTCAAGTAGGACAAAAGACACAGACACTCAAATCCTTTTTTAAGCAACATCTCCTTGAAGAACGGTCAGCTCAGCAAGTAAACATCAACAAAAGAAAGGCTGAAAGACAAAGAAAAATACGAGTAAATAGATCGATTGTAAAAAAGAAAATGACCGTCAGAATATTCCCCGTATTGATTTGGCTCTATCTTCTACTAATTTACCCTTTACCATAAGAAGGCGACAATTTCTAGTTACATTAGCCTTTGCCATAACAAATAATAAAGCTCAAGGGCAAACCTTAGAAAAAGTTGCCATTTACTTGCCAGAACCAGTATTCAGCCACAGTCAGTTATATGTTGCATTATCAAGAGTTAGAAGTTTTACAGATGTTGTTGTCAACGTTGTAGATGGTCCTGAACAAGAGTGTTTACAAAAAATGTTGTCTATAATGACATTTTATTGAAAAATTTCCTGAGGTAAAAAAATAAAAACATTTTCCTAAATATCTTCTTCAGATATTGTGTATTACAGATTGTTATAAAGTTTTACACTAAGGCAATATTAATTATACTTACTGTATTGTCATATACGTTTCTATTTTATTTTTAATATTATTTTACTTTAGGCTTCTTGCAAAAATATTTTTAACAAAAAAATTTAGATGACAAACAGGAGGTCAAGGTCCCTTGCCATTTAATATAGACCGTTCCTAATGATGTTTATGCAATACTGTTCTAGCGCCCGTTATTGTAACGGGCTTAATGTCTAGTATTAAATAAAATGGATTATGGCAAGGCTGCATGTGGCTGCAGATTTGCATAACAATTAATTTCTTTTTTTAACTGGACTTCACCACTAATCAAGCAAAATGTCATTTCTTAGTCTTAGTGTTTTCTTATGTTACTCTGTGAGTCACAAAGTGGTTGTGCTAAATGATGTAAGAATTTGTGCATGTTAGATGGGGAAGAATTTGGTAGAATTCAATCAGGGTTCCTCCTCTGGCTGGGGTACAAATTATTGTTTTATGTTTTTGTTGTGCACTTGTCTTTGTTGTAAATTTTTGATTTGTATATGTTAAATTTTGCTTATGTTGAAGATTTATATTATTTAAGTTTTATTTATGCGTTTGTTATGTTTCATGTGTTTTGTGGGTAGTTCACCTACCCATCACAGCAACAACTACAGTGCTTTACCGAATGAAGAAAGAGAAAAAAGACAAAATATATAAGAAATAAAATTAGGCAATACTAGTTAACATAGAATAAAAGTAAGGTCCGATGGCCAGGGAGGACAGAAAAAACAAACAAAAAAAAAACCTCCAAATGCCTGGGGAAAAAAAATAAAATCTGTAGGGGTTCCGAGGCCACGAGACCACCCAACTCCCTCTAGGCATTCTACCTAACATAAATGACCTCAATCAGTCCTCATGGTATTCAGGGTTTACATGGAAGAACTTGATGATGACGGTCATGTGGACTTCTGGCCTTTAATCCATCAATGTAGGGACATCACGGTGCTTTGATCAGGTGGTGGTGGTGCAGATCACCACCACAGAAAAACCAGAAAAGAACAGCAGAGAAAGTAGGGATTAGTACAGATTTCGGAGCCACCACTAGTGGGTGGGACTGTAGGCAAAGAACTGTTGTGTAAAGGCAGGGCAATCCACAGTTCTTTGCAGTTTGTTCACATGTGCTTAGGAGCTGGTGAGTATTTGTGTTTTGTGCTTTTGGGATTTATTGGATTTTTTCACCTTTTGGCTCTGTTCTTGACCATTCTTTGGATTTCATATTGTGACTTTGTGCACCTTAGACTGACTTTACCTTTTTAGGCAATTCCTTTTTGCCACAGGGCTTCTTTTTATTACAGAGCATTTTTCTAAAGAATATGTATTCTTATTTAAAATAGTTGTGTTATTGTAGCACGATGGCACAGTGGGGGTGTTGCTGCATCACAATAAGGAGACGAGGGTTCGTATACCATATCCTCCCGGTATGGATTTGGATGTTTTCCCCATGTTTGCATGGGTTTCCTCCCAGAGTCCAAGGACATGCAGGTTAGGTGAAATGGTGATAATTAATTGGCCCTGGTGTGTGTGTGCATTTGTTTGCCCAGTGATGGACTGGTGCCCTGTCTAGAGTTTTTTCCTATCTTGTGCCCTATGCCAGCTGGGACAGGCTCCCTGTGACCCTGTTCAGGACTATGTGGGTTAGAAAATGACTCAAGGACAATTCTGTGCTTTCCCTTGTTACTGGCCAGGTTTGCAGGATTCCCTCCCTAGTGACCATTTTTGGAAGGTTGTCGGGACCTGGTGCTTGTGAACTCTCAAGATTCATTACAGAATTCATTCTTTAGTTTGTTGTTTTAAATATTTGTTTTCCTTTTTAATGTTTTGGTCATTTAAGACATTATTTTCTAAAATGTAATTTTAAATCGAAAACATTTATGTAGCTGCCACCCTTCAATGTTATTTGTACCTGTGTCCACTCTTCTTCTTTAATTGTCAGTGTTCATATATAATTAAATAACAAATGCACCTTAAAAACTGAATTACAAATAAAACAACAAAGCAGAGCTATGTATTTAAAGTTATGGCAAAAAATGACATTAGTTGTGAAATGGGATGAGAATGACACTTGCAACCATGGAGGGGGTGCCCAGGACATAATCTCTGAATTATATGTAACCCTCAAAGTCAGTAGACTCTCTACAGGAACCCCTGAACCAAATTAAATATTGGTGGATTGGTGAAAAATATTTAATTCAATTTAATTCAGTTCACTTTTGCAAAACTGTCTTCAGGCTCAGAGCACTGTAATAAGTTTACAGGAAAAATGCACATAAAGGTACAGATTAAAACATACACCATAAAACAAAGCAGTTCTAAACTGATAAACATAAATGGTACATAACAAATGTGTTGAAGAAATAAAAGCAGTGCAACACATGCTAGCTGCTAGCAAATCCATCCACTGACTGCAGCATTTCCATCTCAGATTCATTAAAAACCAGCAATTTATCTGATGGTTGGTTAGTTTAATCCTCAAGCCATAGCTTTTGGGACAGTGGGAGTAGGATATTTCACAAGTGAGTGGCTTCTGCAAATCTTGATCTTGTAGTCAGAGAAGTGGTCACTTTCAGAATGAACTATAATTTGATGGATTTGTAGATCCACAGGGTATGTTCAGTAGCTTAACCCTTCCAGCTGCAATGTCGATCTAGCACATCTTAAGGCTATGATCTGCAGGATTCAGTTGCTACTTGGCTTAAGTCAATTAGATTTTGACCATGTTCCTTGAGGTCTATGTTTTCAAACAGAATGTTTATTCCTATCTGTCCTTATATTACTTTACTTGACTTTATTAACACTTCCGGTGTAAATTAGAATCATATAGACGAAATGACTCTGAAATCTGTTGATTTCTCTGTGTCAGTATATGTTGCATAGTGCTTTCAATTTTGCTTATAATATTTTCAGAACACTTTAGCACTTTGAGGCAATCCAGAAAGAAGACCACTATGTAACAATACATGAAATTTAAACAGAAAATCAATATTCAATATCATAAAAATTTTTATGTTAAACAAAATATTCCCGATTAAAGATCACTAGTGTCAAGTTTGGTGGCTGTTACCTTTAGTTTCAGTCACTCAAATTGAAACCCATCACTGTTTTCTTTGGAACATTTTTCCTTTCCTTCATTTTAGTTTACTTATTTTTAAGATTGAGAAGCCTTAACTGGTTATTTTTCCCAACTATCATTTGTACCTTTAAGTCCTTCATTCAAAATCTGTTTCAAGAAAATATTTTAGAAGAAAAAAGTGAAGGTCTGAGAAAAATTGATCTGCTCTGGTCCACAAAATATTTTGATGATGATTTTAAGACCAGTAAGTTATCTGGTCCAGTCAGCCTTTGAAATCCCCTCGGCCTGGTGTCTGGTTTAAGACAGTGAATAGTCCATTAAAACTCCCAAATCTTTCTCATAAGGTGTAATATCTATATGCAGACACCTACAATATGGGGAATGAAAGAAATAGAAAAATAATGACTTGTTCCTGTTCTTCACCCTACCCCAACTCTCCATCATCCCCATGTGAGGAGTAGATCAGACATCACTGAGTCCTATTCCTCAGACATGCCAAGAGACTGTGCCTGCCCAAAACACAGAGAATTACCCTGGCAGTGGTGAAGTAAAAAGTAAACTGTGATATTAGAAGTTAAGAGATCACAAATCTTAGTAACAGTACAGCCCAGGTAGAAAAAACCTAAGGTAAGATATTGAACAGTAGCCTTAAAGGGTTGGAGCTGTATTTAGATACTTGAGAATGATGTTTTAAAAGACACATGCATATTGATATGCTGCACATAAAATACCTTAAGTCAAGTCAAGTCAAGTTGGGGAGCATACACTGGTACAGTGCATTGCCGCACCCACTACACGACAAAATAACTCAGGATCCTGGTTTGTAAACCCCCAGGCAGACTCGCAGTCCAGTCCCACCCTCCGGAAATGACCCTCCATCTGTCACAGCCAGGTGTTACGTGGGCAACTGCTTGGCCTGGTCCAGCCACTCGGGTCCCCAACAATGTGGATCTTATGAGCCGGATCACCCTCTGGGAAACGCGCCACATGACCGTAGTTCCATAACTGATGCTCCCTCACAACGCAGGTAATGTGCCTCATTCGGGACTCCATGAGCAACTGCTCTTTCGACACAAAGTCAGACCAATGTTACCCAAGGATTATCCAAAGAGGCACAGTACCAAAGGAGTCCAGTCTTTGTCTTAGGTCACTGGATAGCATCCATGTCTTGCAACCATATAGCAAGACAGGAAGCACCAGAACTCTAAAGACTTGGACCTTCGTCATTTTGCATAGATATCGGGAGCACCACACACCCCTTTCCAGCGACCTCATGACCCCCTATGCTCTCCCAATCTGTCTACTGACTTCATAGGAAGAGTCACCAGAGACTTGAATGTCACTGCCAAGATAAGTAAACCTCTCAACAAGGTCGACACTCTCTCTGCAAGCAGAAACACTGCCGATGGCAGTGCCCAAGAGGTCATTAAAGGCCTGGATCTTGTTTTTTACCCAGGACACTCTCAATCCCAGACACTTAGACTCCTCACTCAGTTTCTCGAGCGCCCCAATCAGAAGCTTCATTGACTCAGCGAAGATCACAGCATCATCAGTAAAGTCAAGATCCATGAATCTTTCTTCACCAACAGATGCCCCACAACCGGTGGACCCAACGACCTTGCCCAACACCCACTCCATACAAGCACTGAACAGAGTAGGAGCAAGAACACACCCTTGACGAACCCCAGAATCAGCTGGGAAAAACGCAGAGATCCTGCCTACACTCTGCACAGCACTCATAGTACCAGTGTACAGGCCAGTCATGATATACAGCAACCTCGAGGGGATCCCGCGAACCCTCAGGATGTCCCACAGGGCAGCTTGATCAACTGAGTCGAACGCTTTGCAAAAATCGACAAAGGCTGCAAAGAAACTCTGCCGATATTTGCGCTTGCACTCCATGAGAACCCTCAGTGCCAGAATGCAGTCGATGGTAGACTTCTTAGGCGTAAAAGCAGACTATTCCAGTTGCTTGTAGATGAGCAAGTGATCACGGATCCTATTGAGGAGACAACCCTAGCAAGGACCTTACCCGGAACCGAGAGCAGTGTTATTCCCCTGTAGTTGGTGCAATCCAGGCGATCACCCTTTCCTTTCCAGATAGGGATAACAAATCTCGTTTTCCAGTCAGTTGGGATGATGCCAGTCTACCAAATGGAAGCAAAGATTGCTTGCAATGCCACGAGGATAGACTTACCACCAGCATGGAGAAGTTCACCCCAGATAACACAGATCCCTGCAACCTTCCACCCCCTCAGCTGGTTCACCACCTGTGCAATCTCAATGAGACTGGGTGGTTCACAGCTAATTGGAGCATCAGCCTCAAGGACCATTGACCCAGAGATATCCAATGTCCTAGCCAGAGGATCAGCTTTGAACAACTGCTCAAAGTAGCCAGTCCAGTGGGTAACAACTGCAGTGTCATCCGTAAGGACCATTCCATAAGCTGCCCTGACTGCGACTTTCCGAAGAACTGATTTGGATGTGCGTAATGCTTAGATTCCTCTATAAGCAGGACGTGGGTTTGCTAGACCACCTATGGTGTGTCACTTGCTCACAGATTCCTCTAACAAACGCATCCTTATCTGCCCTCGCAGCCATCCTTCTCAGTTCCCGGTACAGACCAGAATTGCCATTGAGCAGTGTGCTGCCACTCCTCTCGATGATATCCAGGGTGCCCTGCGAGATGAGACACCTCCTTCTGGGAACACCGGTAACACCAACACTACTCTTAGCAACCTTCAGGGTCTTGTCATGGAAGGTCTCCCATATCACATTAGGATCGGCATTTGTACCCAAAATAGCAAGTTCCTCACACAAATTACGTGCAAACTCATTAGAAACAGGCAGATCTTGGAGTCTGGCCAAGTCCAGGCTCATTTTCCTAGTAGGTGGTAACCTACTGGACCTAAACTGGATCCTAAGAGTAACAACAACAAGTCTGTGGTCAGGATTCACAAACTGGGCATTTCAAGAGCCTCCATTGTCTGCCCACGAGGATGTGATCGATCTCCTTAGCCGCACCACCAGTATTGGAGTACCAAGTCCAACAATGCGGTTCTGGGCGCTGGAACTACCTTACCTGTATATAGTGTGGTTATATATTTTATGTTCTGATTATACTTTTTTCAGTGTTATAAAAAAAAGTAATGTAATGAAGATATGCAAATACATAAATAAGAACATAAGCATGCACATGTACAGTATATACATGCATGTATCTATAAACCTTCAAAGACACATACTGTATACACTTATTTGTGTTGCTAATGTATGTTCTCATTTGCTATTCATTAATGGCTACATAATATAAGCACTAAATGTATTATTATATCAAATCCCTACAAAATATTACAATTTTACTAAAGTATTCAAATAAAAAGAAAAATAATAGTATAAAAAAAGAGGAGGAAAAACAGCAAATATGTGTTTTATTGAAACTGGTACAAGTGTCAAATACAAATACCTAAGCAAGCCCTCACACATGGCTGGCATTCATTCTTCACATTTCCAATACACTCTTTGACTCCTACATTTAGAGTGCTCATTTCATATTTTAAAAGATTTTACACTCTTTTTTTCACTTCTTCTCGAATGATTTAAGAAATAGGATTGACCATCAATCATTACTTTCAGTGTGTTCTGAAATAGGAGACTATATCTAACTTCATCTCTTCGTAGGTGCTGTTTAATGCTGTAGATTGTAGTCTGTTTTTCGGCAGTTTTGAGAGAAATCTGGGAATGTATGATTCGGCTTTTTTCAATTATGATCTACCCCTTTTGTCTCAGGTGAAATATCAAGTTTTCTTTATCCTGTAATTAACTGAATATAACTATTTAACTACTAGTCTTTGAGGGATTTAATCTGTGCAAGTAATAAGCAATTAAGAACTTGGTATCGCTTTTAAAGTCCTCTCCCAATATTTTAGAAAAAAATACTGCTACAGATTTCACTGGGTTGGGGCTTTCTATTTTTTGGGTAATCCTTTGATTCCAGTGTTTTTCCTTCTAAATCTTTTTTCAGACACCACAAGTTATTACAAAGCACTTTGCAGTCAGATTCTACTGTAGGCCAGGTATTCTTTTATTGGCAACACAACTCATTTGTTCTACTTCCTCAGTGCCATTTGTGAGTGTTTGATTTATTTCTTTCAGGTGAGCCCCATATACTTTGATTTTATTCTCAGATTTGTTCATTTCTTTCTATGTACGTTTGTCCATTTTTACTCATTTTTTATCAACTTAACCTTGAAAATTATTGATTGAACATACCTCCAAATCCTTCATATCATGGCTCATATCCTTCATATTCTGGGTGATATCCTGGCTCAGTTTGTCTATTCTACTCCCTTTTATATCCACCCTGAGTTTGATAATCAGAGACTTCATTGTAATTTCTTAATTGATTATGGGTTGATGGTTCTCCCAAGTTAAGTTAGATTAGTGGGATAAATAATGGCTGAGAAGTAGGACAAAAAAGGAGAAGCAGGGAACAGAAGATAAGGCTGGACAAGTGAAAAGAACAAGAAAGTGAAGTGCTACTTTTTTTGGACCTTTTGCTATGTTTAGCTAAGGTTTTTAATTTTAATCATTAAGATTTCATATTTTGATTTATATTGAACAATGCAAAATCTCTGAGATGTAAATTGAATTTTATGATTGGTCACTGACTGGTGGGTCCAGTGTCGGCTTAGGAACAACTGCAGCAGTTTCTGCCTAAAACATGCTGGGACAATTATGCTAGGCTTTAATTTTTAATTTAACAGTTTCCATTTTTCTCTTTTAACAGTTTATGTAAGATCCATAGTTTCACTGTGTAGAATCTGAGAAAAAAGTTTAAACAGAAATATAGTGAAATAAGCACTGTAATTAGGGCATGTGCCCATATCATTCTTATTGCTAGGTGGTGTAGTCAGCCAAATTGTCAGTTTTTATTCAGTATTAACGTTGGGTTACATTATCACTTCCAACCTCATTGTTAAAAATCACTGGGGCATGGGCCGGATGCTTGGTCTGTCTCTACAGCTTCAATCTGTGGCAGGCTGTACCATGGACTTCATGCTGGCTTAGATTTCATTAGAACAATCAAGATGAGCCAAACAAAGCCCTCCAGTCTTACCCACTTAAGCCTTCCCAAATGACATTAAGTCAAGTTTTGAAAATCCCTAAAGTCCTACTGTCCACACACTATTGTCCAGAAGATCTTTAGGTATTTTTTTCATTTTCTTTGGGGTCTTTCTCTCCCTTTAAGTTTATTCTTCATGTTTTAAATATTCTTTTGGGTAGTTCCACTTAAATAAATAAAATACAGGATATCTCAAATATTAAAAAAAGGAAATAAACACTGCTGTCAGCAGAGCACTGTATTAGTCGTCCATGTCACACAATAGACAAGACCATTTCCGCAATGCTCCTGCTGTGTACCTTTACTGATTGTTTGTACTTTCTATATATTTATATTAAATGATACCTTCATCCTCATAGCTGTCCAAATCCACATTTCCTGATCCTTTAGTCATATTTTTATGTAGGTCATTTATGCAAATTTAGAAAAGCTCTGGGCTCTCTCTGATTCCTGAGCTGTGGGACGCACTTTTAACCTCAGTTAATTCTGACAAAGCTCCATGTGCCATAATGCATTTTTTGTGCTAAAGCCAGTTCTTTGTCCATCTGTCTTCATCACTTGTAGTCTATTTTTACTTCCATTAGATGTCTTATTAAAGGCTTTTTCAAAGTAAATAATAATGTTTGTCACTCTACAATTAAATGCTGTTGTTTCATTATAAAACATATAATATTAAAACACAGGATCACACATATAAACCTATATTGACTGTCCACAAACATGCCTGGACTGGATCTCTGGTCTTTTATAACATTTTTATACTGTAATTTCCTCTAAAACACGTTGACCTAACTGGCAAATAAATATATATATATTAATGCGATGATCCAGCATTTGCTTACTTCTTCCTTGATAAACTCTTAAAACTAAAGGTTCTAAAATGGCACTTTAATTAGTTGTGTGGTTACTTGTAGCTCCATTACTAGAGTTAAATGGTTCTTTGTCAAGTAAAGGTCCTTCACATGTAAAAATTATTTCTTTAGGCTTTGAAAAGGTCCCTAATGTTTGGATAACACAGAATTCTTTAATCATAGTAGGCTGCCTACCCAGATACTAACAGACCTGAACTTAGACTGTCCTATTATTTGCTGGAGGAATCCTTTTACACTTCAGAAACATTTGGTAACACATGATATCCGATATGGTGTTCCACAAGGCTCTATCCTGGGTCCGCTGCATTTCTCAATCTATATGCTTCCGTTAGGTCAGATTATCTCAGGTTACAACGTGAGTTACCACAGCTATGCTGATGACACACAGCTGTACTTATCAATAGCACCTGATGACTCCGACTCTTTCGATTCACTAACACAATGTCTTACTGGTATTTCTGAATGGATGAATAGTAATTTTCTCAAACTAAATAAAGAGAAAACTGAAATTTTAGTAATTGGCAATAATGGATTCAATGAGGTTATCAGAAATAAACTTGATGCATTAGGATTAAAAGTTAAGACGGAAGTAAAAAACTTAGGGGTAACTGTTGACTGTAACCTGAATTTTAAATCGCATATTCATCAGACGACTAGGGCAGCATTTCTTCACTTAAGAAACATAGCAAAAGTTAGACCTCTTATATCATTGAAAGATGCGGAGAAATTAATTCACGCTTTTGTTTTCAGTAGACTAGATTACTGTAACACACTCCTCTCAGGACTACCCAAAAAGACATAAATCACTTGCAACGAGTGCAGAATGCAGCTGCTAGAATCCTAACTGGGAAAAGAAAATCCGAACACATTTCTCCAGTTTTGATGTCACTACACTGGCTGCCTGTGTCATTCAGGATTGACTTTAAAATACTGCTTATGGTTTATAAAGCCTTAAATAATCTCGCTCCATGTTATATATCGGAATGCCTGACACGTTATATTCCAAATCGTAACTTTAGATCTTCAAATGAGTGTCTCCTTATAATTCTAAAAGCTAAACTTAAAAGAAGTGGTGAGGCGGCCTTCTGCTGTTATGCACCCAAAATCTGGAATAGCCTGCCAATAGGAATTCGCCAGGCAAATACAGTAGAGCACTTTAAAACACTGCTGAAAACACATTACTTTAACATGGCCTTCTCATAACTTCACATTAACTTAATACTGATACTCTGTATGTTCAATTCTTCATAATAATTATTCACAATGGCTCCAAAATCCATACTGACCCCTACTCTCTCTTCTGTTTCTTTTTCCGGTTTCTTTGTGGTGGCGGCCTGCGCCACCACCACCTACTCAAAGCATCATGATGCACCAACATTGATGGACTGAAAGCCAGAAGTCTACGTGACCATCATCATCAGGTCCTTCCATGAAAACCCTAAATACAAAGAGGACTGTTTGATTTATGTTAGGTAGATTGCCCAGAGGGGACTGGGCCGTCTCTTGGTCTGGAACCCCTACAGATTTTATTTTTTTTCTCCAGCCTTTGGAGTTTTTTTTTTGTTTTTTCTGTCCACCCTGGCCATCGGACCATACTCTTATTCTATGTTAATTAATGTTGACTTATTTTTATTTTTTACTGTGTCTTCTATTTTTCTATTCAATTTGTAAAGCACTTTGAGCTACATTTTTTTGTATGAATATGTGCTATATAAATAAATGTTGATTGATTGATTGATTGATTTATAAATCTTCTATTATCTCTTCTTGGTTATTTATGAAGCCTGTCACTGGCATAAATACAGAATCTATCTAGGAACCTTCATCCAGATAGTTCTTCATGGAAACAAAATTGTTTCCACTTTGGCACTTTTATTTTTAAGAGTTCACAGCATGTAGGGGTTTTGAAAACACTGGAGAGAGCAAGGTAAGCAAATGTAGACCTGCAGTTGCAAAGCGGAAACCTTATCAATTTTGCATTTTCTACTTCTTGATGGAAATTGCATTCCTGAACAAACACACATACAATAATATATTGAAAATCCATCCATCCATCTTATGAATCCACAGGAAGCTACAGCATACGCTGGCAGCAGCCATGTTTGCATGGGCCACCAGTCTATCATAAGATGCTAAAAAATAACTATACTTGGTCAAGTTTAGAAGAAGCCAGTTCAAGTATAACAACCTCATGTTTCTGTATAAGAAGGAGAAAACAATACACTCCTCAGAGGCGTACATGAAAACTATAAATGGTCTCATCAAGAGCTGACCTAATGTGCAAGCCTTGTGAAGCTTGATGAAAAATACTGGCTGTACTGCCCAGTAGTATAAAATACAAGAAGTTAAATTATCACAGTTAAGGCAAGTCACACAACTCATTAGGAAAACAATTCAGTAACTGAATCCCTTTATTTTCTCCAAAAGAGAAACATTCTGTGCAAGCTGTCACTAGCCAGATGAGGTGTCTATGTGTATTATTTATGATAGATACTGTAGCAGACAGGTATTTCAATAAGACAAGGTTATTTTGTTCCAAAGCAGTACAGTTACAAAGAAGGAAAATATAGGAATGAAACACTTTCAGTCGAAACAAGTGCTACTTAAATGAGTGAAAGTATTCCATTTATACTCTGTAAAAGCTTCACACAAAAGGACAAAATGTCTGTGGTCAGAATAGGTAAAAATCTTTAAGTGGACTAAGGCTTGGCCTAAATAAATAATGGCAGCTTTGTAAAGATCACAGCTCAGTAACAGACAGCAGTGCCACTGGATTTTCTGGGTACTAAGCCTGCCACAGTAAATGTGCTATTTATTGTATAGCAAACTATAGGTGACAACCTGTTTTGATTAGCTAGCACATTCTGAAAAGGTCCCGACTTTCAACCATTTTCTATCAATACTGATACTCCATCTTAAGAACTTCAATGTCAAAAGTGCTGTTTCTTTTTTTACATCTTTCAAAATCTATCCTTGCCTTTCAAATCTGATTCCTACAGATGGGCTCTTTGCTTGGTAATACTCTGCTGCCCCCTTGTGAGCAAACTTCACAACAATGAAACAAACATAAATGGGAAATAAAGTCTCCTAGAAAGTAACAAAAATCAGAGAGTAGAACTTTAAATTTGGGACTTTGTATACACATCTGTTAATCAGATGCTTTGTAACAAATCCTTAACAAATGCTTTGCTTGATCTTATAAGACTTTTAAAGCTGTCGATGACATTTTAGAAAAGTGGCCGGGGAGAGGGAAGTCTGGGCATCTCTGCTCAAGCTGCTGCCCCCGCGACCCCATCTCGGATAAGCGGAAGAAGATGGATGGATCATTTATAGGTTATTATTGTCAAAAACTTACCAGAGTTTATCAACATGCAACATGTGATCCTGATCACTGAGTATTACTGCCTTATCGCATAAACTTCAATCTACCATACCTCAATACTTCTGTCTTCCTAAGCTGAAAAATCTCTGAACGTGTTGCTGTGTACAGTAAATGTTTTGGCTTTTTGGCTGTAAAGATACAATGATGACCCAGTATACAACCCAATAATAATAATAATAACTTTATAAGTTAATTAATTTACACAGTTTATCTATGAAATATTTAGAATTGCCCACTGAAAAACTAGCTGATGCATCACTGTACCTAATGCCAGAATGCCTACAGAAAAATCCACTAAAAGCTTGATGTAGTACATTAGATTACAGATAGGTATTAATAGTTTTCTTAAAACAAATGCCAAGTTTTCCTTATCCATTCATACATTTTCTGAACCTGCTGGTCTGTCGTTCTTCACAGTAAACTGTTTTTACATGAACATTTGCTGCAAAGCTTAGCAATTAGACAATGCAGACATTTTATTAACAGCTGTTATTACAGATGGTTTTATGGAAATAATTCAATGAAGGATGGGTAAGATTCCTACCAGGCTATGTGCAGCTTTAATCGTGTCCTCTTTCAATCACTTGCTTTAACCAAACCTTACAAAAGCTCTGTTTGTGTTACACAGAAATAAGTAACTAAGACAAAGGTAAATGAAAAAGTAAAGGTAATTTGAAAATTATGTGGCAACCTTATCTGTCACAATACAACATGCTCGTGATAGCTTATGGGTAGTTAAAACACACACATTGCAGTGCTCTGCTGTTTTTCTAGGGGATGCAGGGTTGATGAACAGTGCACCATGTTGAGATTTCTTTGGACAGAGGCAATAAACCTGCTGGAATTTACTAAAGGATGTTGGCTTGTGCAAATCAGTACACTGTTTGGGTACCCACATCGCACAAACTTTATGGTAACCCGTCATCATGTACTATGAGCTGTGCAGATCCACTGCACTGATATCCAGATGTGCAGCCACAGTGGACAACTTAATCCATTGGTCTTCTCTATTCACCATGTCAATGTGGAGTGGTTGCACGATATTAATGATGGACCAGATTGAGCTTCATCTGTTACACTGATTCTTCCTGCTTTAAATCTTTCTAACCATTCATAAACTTTTTGTTGAGTCCTGGTGTTTTCTCTTCTGTAATGAGCCAACATAACTTTAGTGAATTTCAGTAGGTTTCACTCCCTCTGCCCAAAGAAATCTCACAATGATGCATTTTTCGACTCATAAGCCATCACGAACACATTGTATTATACCATAGCAAGCTATTATAGCCCCTATTCTATGGTGTTACTGATTAATGGAGGAACTGGCTACAGAGACAATCAGTACCGAATGTATTGATAAGAACAGTAAAAGTGATTTGTCTTTTGATTATGCTAGATATTTCATTTGTCCCTTTGGGTAAATTTGACTTTTCACAGAAGCTCCATAAATGCGTAAATAAATAAACACCAGCATGACAGAAATAGGAAGAATTCTGACTAGGTATTTGCAGTCACAGTGAGGCATTATTCAGACTTCACTTTCATGTGCTTGTTCTTGTAATTTTTAAGAAATGACACAAGGAAATACATTCATGTATCTGCCTAATTGGGCTACTGCTGGTAGAGGGCAGTATCCCAGAAGTTTATAGCGGAGTAGTCACTGGGGTACCAAGGATAATAGAATAGTAGGGATGTTTATGCCCTGTATTTATATAATGATGGGCAAGAACCATGTAGTATGTACAAGGATATCTAGGTGGCACAGTAGCTGTAAGATGTATGATAGTGTAGAACAATTCTACTGAGTTGGAATCCTATGTCTGGTCTTTGCCAATGTAGAGTCTGCATGTTCCCTCCTTGTCTAAATAGATTTTTCCACCAGGTAATCTGGTTTTCTCACACATGTCAAAAGACGTGCAGGTTAGGGTAATAGGCACGTCTAAATTGACCAAGAGTTAGTATGATGATGAATTACCCTGCAATACCTGCTTCCTTCCCTGTGCCTAGTACTGTCTGATATACTGTGCCCCCCTGCCAACCCTGACATGGATTAAGCTGGTTGACTGATTGATAACTATAGCTAGGTGGCCCCACACTTTGAATCTGGGCCTGAACTGGAAAACATTTCTAGCCAGCACTCTTTGGTTTTCATTTATTACTTGTGAGCATAACAACATCTTTTCTGAAATATTTATATTGTTCTAATCTACTTTCATGACTTTTGAAGATCATGCACTTAATAGGATCGTAAAATGTAAGGACTGGCATAATCTAATCTAATTCTTGCAACCTGAAAATAGGATTACCATCTTCATTAAATTGATACAGTAGATGTATTAATGGATGGAGTACAGACTGAAGACTGGCAATCTTAGTAGGGTGTTCTCACACAATGGTATCAGAGATATTAGCACCCAAAAATCCCTTTGCCAATGGCAGCCCTATAATTAAAAACAAATATTGATGAAAGGGATCAAAAGACACTGGAAAGGGTGTTCTTTCAGTAATAGTTCTACTGACAAAATAGATGAGCTTCAGTCTGCTTACTAACATCTGAGGAATGTGTAAAGACACATAGCAGAAAACAAAGGCCACTATACCTTATTTTCTTGCCAATGAAAACAAAAAGGTGAAGTTATATTAGGCTAAGGAACAAAATCTCTAGACAATGAGTATTAAAAAATGCTTGGTGTGATAAATCATTATCTATGTTGATTTACAGTGATGGATAGTCAGGACAGATTGAAAATGTTCATAAGAATATGAACATATCTTGCTTTGTGTTAACTATACAGGCTAGTAGTGTTGATGTATTGATACAAAGTGTGTTTATTTTGCACCTTTTCTCACTATTCCCCCAGTGCCTTACATATGACAGCATCCTGCTTAATTGTATTATCAGTTAAAGTTGAAAACAAATGCAGCAAAGAACTACAGTATACTAAGCAGACTGGCACCTGAACAAATTGTATATATATGGCTTAGCTTCAGAAGTCTTTCCATAGGTTTGTCTGTGAGGATCCATCAGGAGCTATTTTCAAGTTGCATTTAAAAGCCCACCTCTTCTTTCCTACATTTTAAGATCAGCTATGCTTGTTGTGAGTAAAGATTGACCTATGGTTCCTAAAACATTTCAGACAGAACTTTATTTACATGTTGCTCTAAAAAATAATCTTTCTTTAAAACTTCAGTAGCCAATTAAATAAAAATAAAATAATGACTGAGTAAAAGTCAAAAGAGTCAATTCTACCAAGCAAGGAGAACAATCAGCAGAATTCAGTGTTGTCTTCTCAGTTATTGATTCTTTACTGACTGTCGGGAGTTTGAACCTCCCACCTGATCTTGTCTTTTTTATTGAAAAGCCCTCTTCTTATACTTAGTGAAGAACCACTACATGAAGAAGTGGGAAGTCTTTTAAAAGTTTGATTTCTTGCATTAACCGGAGAGCTCAGTGCTAGAAATATCTGCTTTCCTTTATTACATTGTTTGGTGGAGTTTCTATCAGATCCTGTATTGTGAGAGGTTGAGGGCTGAGAGGCTGCCTTAGATAGTTTCCTAGGGCTCGTAAAAGTTCAGAAAATGAACTAATCAAACAATCTTGGACACCATTTTGCCTTTAAATTAAATTATCCTAAGATTCTTATTTCAGCTTTTCTCCCCTGCTTAATGAAACTATATTTCAAGGATCTAATTTCATATATAAAAGAAACTTTGCTTCCCAACTTTTTGGCAGTTTGAATTTCAATATCTTGATTGCTTCATCACTGTAGACACAAATTTTCTGTGCACTGTGTGATAAGAATGGACATTGTTGTAGTGCCCCACCATGCCCAGATTAATGGTGAGAGTGCCATACAAATGTAGTGTTTATTAAAAAAACACAGAGAAGTGATACACTGGGCTGCAACACTTTCCCATGTAACTTGATCCTGGACATCCTAACAGAGACCACAGACAATCTGTATTAGAAACAACATCTACAGTACCATCGTGCTGAGCACTGGTGCCTCCCTAGGGCTGTGTACCCAGTCCACTTCTGTTCGATCTGCTGACTCATAATTATTGTACGGCTGTATACAGCTCTATCTCCATCAGTAAGTTTGCAGATGATGCAACATTGCTGGGTCAGGTGAGCAACAGGGATAAGTCAGCCTTTAGAGTTGGAGATACAATGACTGGTACAAGTGCAACAATCTGTCTTTTAATGTGGACAAGATAAAAGAGATCATTGTTTACTTCAGGAAGGCCCATGCTGACCACATCGCTCTGCACATCAAGGGTACTGCAGTGGAATTGGTCAAGAACACCACATTCCTTTGTGTGCACATGGTAGCTGACCTTACTTGGTCAACTAACACCACCTCCATAGCTAAGAAGGTGCAGCAGCATCTCCACTTCCTTCGGTAACTGACGGACCCAAGCCTACCTCCCCTATTTTCACCACATTCTACAGGGGCAGCATCCATTCATCCATCACTGTCAGGTTTTAGAACTGCAGTGTCTCTGACGGTAAGGTCCTACAATGGATATTGCACACAGCTGAAAAGACCACTGTGAACTTTCTGTCCTCTATTAAAGACATCTTTATAAAGTGATGCATCTGTAAAGCCTATAGCATTTTGAAGGACCACTCCAACCCCTCCCCGAGTTTCTTTGTCCCACTTCCATCTGGCAGTTGGTACTGCAGAATCTGAACCAGTTCTGCCAGGTTCTGAAAGAGCTTCGCCTTGGCTGTCTGGACTCAGAACTCTGTGCTACCACGCTGCTCTCAGATTTGCTCCTAGTTGCTTATTTATATGCAGTACATGTATTTTTTTCACTTGTTACTTCAGCTATTTTTAATATTATTATTTGTTATTATTTATTTACTACTACCTATTTCATATTATTTCTATCTTTTTTTAACTTTTATTTATTTATCTATTTATAGTATAGTGTACTCTACTTCTTCACCTGTCTTGCACTTGGCCTGTGGTTATGTATATTTTGCACCACAGTCCTGGGGAATATCATTTCATGCCACTGTATGCTGCAATACTGTGTATAGATGGCATGACAATAAGATCACATGACTTGACACTAAATAAGGAACAGAAACTACAAAAAAAAATAACTCCAATGACACTCTGGCTCTAACTACATCTTTGTTTTCCTAATAGTGTGGTTTGTCCACCAGTTCTGCTCTGTACTTGAAATATTTCTATTGCACTATTGTATTTTATTGAGGATTAGTTGTGTTCTGTTCTGTGTATTGTGCTGTATTGACCCCCTTCTTTTTGACATCAATAGCACACCCAACCTACATGGAAAGGGGTTACTATTTGAACTGCCTTTCCCAAGGTTTCTTCCATTTGTTTTCCTACAAGGGTTTTTTTTTGGGAGTTTTTCCTTGTCTTCTTAGAGAGTCAAGGCTGGGAGGGCTATCAAAAGGCAGGGCATGTTAAAGCCCATTGCTGCACTTCTTGTGTGATTTTGGGCTATACAAAAATAAATTGTATCGTATTGTATTGTATTGTATTGTACTTACCTATCTATTCTGCCTCTCCTTCATACATTCCATGAAAACCCTAAATACAAAGAGGACTGTTTGACTTATGTTAGGTAGATTGCCCAGAGGGGACTGGGCGGTCTCGTGGTCTGGAACCCCACAGATTTTTTTTTTTTTTTTGTTTTTTCTGTCCACCCTGGCCATCGGACCTTACTTATTCTATGTTAATTAATGTTGACTTATGTTTATTTTTTATTGTGTCTTCTATTTTTCTATTCATTTTGTAAAGCACTTTGAGCTACATTTTTTGTATGAATATATGCTATATAAATAAATGTTGATTGATTGATTTGTCTAGCTTTCTTTATGTCTTTTATTCAACTCTGGCTTCTTCCTTTGTCCTAATTCTCCTGCTAAACTTAAACTCAAAGGCACTTATGCTGTGACATGGATTTAAGCTTTATTCAAGGTTACTTCTGATTAAGTTGGACTGAAGTTGTTTCTGGGATTAGGAGGAATCCTACTTTTGTTATGAGGAGATCTGGCCAGAACTCCCTGTAATGGCACTAGGCATGTCTGAGCCTTCAGTTATCCTAAAGAACCACTCAACTGCTCATTTCCTAAAAGGAGCAACATAGTCCCTTTACACCAAGTCAGGGATTCCTGTTTAATATCCTTTCATTTCATCAGTAATCTCACACATGGATATGGTCAGCTTTCATTTCGACAGCAACAAGAAGTTGGAGGCTACTGTATCTCCACAGCATTCTGTGTGAGGCAAGAACTAGCTATACATAAAACACCAATCTATAGGTCAATAAACATATGCAAAAGCCTTCACTCAATGACTTAGTCACACTGGCCGAAACTACATATGCCACTGCACAGATTATGGATGCTCTTTAAAATGATATTAACAATAGCAGGTTTAGCCAACTATCCATACATTTTCTGAAATTAGTGTCAAAGTACAATAAATCTTTTCTTTGGAGCATAGGTTCATCACAGGACACATACATATGCATACATTAACATGTAGGCTCGCTCAATCAGCACATTGACCTGTCTACAGACTATGGCAGTACAATGGAACCTTTGGTTTTAAAGTTTGGAGACAAAACAGGTTGAGGGGCTGATTATTTTTAAGGCACAAAATCTCTGCTGAATCTCTGTGCTCTCGGTACAGCAGCATATTTTCTACATTAGCAGACAGTGCAACATTTCTCCGTTCAGGAATGAGTGCCTTTAAAGACATTTTGGATGAATAGATAGATGTAAAGATAAAATGTCATTGTCATCTTGCAGCAACTTATGTGGAATTATCATGATTTATATAACACATTGTATGTCCGCAGTATAATGTTGAGAAAGTACCACAGATCAATGCTGCAGCATAAAATCATGCATACTTTTTAAACAAGTGCAGATGCATTCAATGCAGTTTGAATATATTTTGGTGATATATTTCCTAAATAGATGAAAGCTTTTGCTTGCAGAAAGGCAAAGAAGATTATCATTGCTAAATATATATTACTTATCCCAACATTTGGAATACCTTCTGCACTATCCAGTAGTAGAGTATATCATTTTATATGAACTACCATTCACAGTAAGCTGGTTTAGTTGAACACACAAATGATACCATTAATAACAACTTGGCCAAAAGTGTTAAAACTGGATTAAAAAAGCATGAAGCATGACCTTTGGTGTTGATGTAACTGCGCAGAGTATGATATTTTAGTATTTGCCTCTTTGACATTTAACCTAATAGATATACACCGCATGTCTAAAGAATGCATAATTACTGCATTGCATTAGCACAGACTGAGCTCCTCTTAATTACAGGTTAAGGATGCACTGCTTGAAATCCCTCAAAGATAACTGCCACAGTTTTCAGCCTGGCAACTACTTCTATGTAAAGAATCATCATTTGTTTCCTAATGAAACGGCCCATTCCAAGTATTGCTGACCACCACCTATACATCTCTAAAATATCAAAGCCGAATGTAACATTGCCACCTGGCACTACAATCAAATGTTTCTGTAGGAGGGCTATTCAATTTCCTGTCATCACCCTATGAGTCCTCAAGGGAGCACGGACCCTTAGTGGTCCACAAGCAGATTACATCATCAAGGACAACACATCCATCCATCCATTTTCCAACCCGCTGAATCTGAACACAGGGTCACGGGGGTCTGCTGGGCCAACACAGGGCACAAGGCAGGAACCAATCCCGGGAGGGTGCCAACCCACTGCAGGACACACACACATACCAAACACACACTAAGGCCAATTTAGAATCGCCAAGTCACCTCCCTGCATGTCTTTGGACTGTGGGAGGAAACCGGAGCACCCGGAGGAAACCCACGCAGACACGGGAAGCGAACGCAGGTCTCCTAACTGCGAGGCAGCAGCGCTACCACTACGCCACCGTGCCGCCCAAGACAACACAAGAAGTTTAAAATACACATAATTCTCATTATCATGTGCATGATAAATAACTGTATTGAGTTAATGTAGCATCGGCTCACTAATGGAGCTCCAAGAATTCTAAGGTTTCTTGTTGGATATGTGTTGTCCATACTAGTGTTTCTCTGTTCCCAATACTATACACACTCAAAGACTTTTGCTAATCTATTATGTCAACATATTATGCTACCCATTGCTATTAATAGGAAAGGACATTCTGCAAATGCTGCTCTGATAATATGCCTCACTTTATGCTGCCACCGGGTCTTTAAAAGCATAACCGGATTATTCAAAACTGCTTTGAAAATGATGCCAAGTTCATGGGGCACAGCAAATGGCAATTTTTAGCCTCCATTATAGGTAAACATACAGTATTTCAATTCCAATAACCACAATAATCCTGTGACAAAGGAGAAAACTATAGAGCTTATCTGGGATTCTGCTGTACCTAGAAATTTCCCAATACTTCCATTTAAGTGCTTTAAGAATGGGAAAGGTGATAAAAAGTAAAATGTATTTACTATTATCATTACTGTTGTTCATATTATATCATTGTTTTGGTCTACCTATTTTCTTGCTTCCTGTGGCATGTATTTTGCCTCTGGTCAAAATGATTACCTATGACGGTCACAAGGTATGTCTCTTGTTATTCACCTTATATTTTGATTCACATATCTGTTTATTATTCTTTGCCTTTTAAGACTACTGGTTGGGGAAAAACTGGCTTGGCACTTTGTTCTGTATTGAGGTTTGCACTTAAAAAAGTGCGAAAAATTATTTCCCAGGCCCAGGAATATGGGAAAGGAAAATTGGTGGTCACCACGTTTAGCGCTTACAGAACACTTTTTTCTTGGATTTGCTCCATTTACATGCAGCATTACTTACTGTATCTCTCATAGTATAACTAGTCTGGATGACCACCTATGAGTTACTGTTAATGGCCTGACTCAAGGTGATTTTGCACCCATTTCATGACTACATTCCCATCTTACTTCTTTCTTTGGCTTATTTTGCACTTTTTCATTTTGTCTAATAAGCTATGTTTTAGTTATCATGTATCATGCACTAACCTTAGACACGGATACATATGCAGTGCTGACTTAAAGAATGTTGTGCCTGTTATGATTGTGCAGACTTTATTTCATTTTTAATATTTCATTCATCATCTTCTAAACCCAGCTCATTTAATGGAATGCCTCCTGAAAACATCTAACAAAACTTGAGACACGGTATTAGATATAATATAATACATTTCCCTAAAGTTAATACTGTTGAACCCCAGCATGCTCTTTGTAGTGAATTAAACTCCTTCACTCAAACAGGTCTACCTGAATTGTGTAGGATAATTTCTTAACTAAAACAACTTTTTTTGTGTACTTGACCAAGTCCTAACTGGCTTTTTCAAAGCAGTCTCCAATGAGCATATCGATAGTGTACATGACACAATGAACTCATCATTAGATATGGGAGTCTTCTCAGATTGTATAAAGACCACAGATAGTAAACCCCCTACTAAAGAAATATAATCCTAACTCTGTTATCTCTGGCAATTTTAGACCAATTTCCTCCATGCGTTTCTTAACTAAATTCTAGAAAAATCAGTTTTTCAGCAGTTAAATGATTACTTGAACAAACATTCTATTCTTGCAAGTTTCATTAAGGTTTTAGAACAAATCATAGTACAGAAACTGTACAGGATAAAGTAATACATTTTGCAAGTTAATTCACAGAGGCCACATATCTGTTTTTGCTCTTTTAGACTTGAGAGCTGCATATGACACCATAGACCACAGTATTCTTATAAATCACCTTAGACAATGGGTGGGTCTCACAGACAGTGTCTGAAGTTGGCTGAAGTCTTATTTAACAGGTAGAATTTTTTTTGTTAGTTGTGATAATTGCAGACCAGAGGTCTATGGTTTTGAAAATGGTGTGAATTGAATTCTGGGCCTGCAGCTTTTTTGAATCTACATGCTTCCACTAGGCAAGATTATCTCAAAACACATGATGGAATACCACAGCTATGTAAATGGCACACAGCTTTACTTATTTATAGCACATGATGGTCCTGGTGTTCTGGCTTCTCTGATCCAATGTCTTACTTGTATTTCTGGATAGAAGAGCAGTAGCTTTCTCAAGCTAAATAAGGAAAAAACAGAAATCTTACTGGTTGGATAAATGGAAATAATTAGGGTATTAGAAATGAACCTGATCCCTTAGCATTAAAAGTCAAGGTGGACATAAAGAATTTAGGTGTAATCAGGGACTTTCATCTAAACTTTAAGTTGTACATTAACCATATAAGATTGCATTTTTCACTTTTCTTTTTTAATTTTATTGATTTTATTGTAATCATTCCATACAAATACATCTATTTTTACAAAAAAATAGGATTGAAAACAAATCAACCCCCACCCCTGAGAAAGATGGCATGGCCAACAGACTAAAACTTAAAAATAGTAAAAATGAATAAGTTGATGAGTTTATTAGGTGGATACAGATAAATGGAGAAGAAAAAGAAATGGGAGAGAATCTACTTCCTCGGTGCTTTAAGAGCTTATTCTAAAATATTATTGATTAGATCCTGCAAGGTTTTGAAAAAGATCTGCACAGATCATCTAAGTGAGAATTAGATTTTTTCCAATTTTAAATAATATAAAACATCAGTTACCCACTGACTTAAAGGAGGAGAATTAGGATTCTTCCAGTTTAACAAAATAAGTCTGGGTGCCAACAGTGTACTGAAGGCAATCACAGTTTGTTTGTCCTTCTCCACTTTAAACCCATCTGGAAGAACACCAAATACAGCTGTTAGTGGATTAGTAGGGATTGTGACACCAAGGCTGTCTGAAAGGCACTTAAAAATTTTTGTCCAGAATGATGTTAATTTGGTGCAGGCCCAAAACATGTGACCCAGTGAGGCTGGAGCTTGATTGCAGCGTTCATAGGTTGGATCTTGCCGTGGAAACATTTTAGACAATTTCAAGTGAGACAGATGTGCTTGATATATAATTTTGAGTTGAATAATTGTATGCTTTGCGCATATGGAGCTCAAATGAATTCTCTGCATTTCTACCTTCCACTCCTTTTCTGATATGTTGAGTGAGAGATCCTTTTCCCACTGTCCTCTTGGATCTTTGAAAAGGAGGGACTGTAAAATATGTTTATATATTGCAGAAATGCTATTTGAGTCCTCGAGACTGAGCAATATTTTTTCCAGCATAAAGGAAGGTGGGAGATGGGGAAAATTGGGCAGGTTCTGTTTGACAAAGTTTCTTATTTGAAGACAGTGAAAGAAATGTGTTGCTGGAAAATTAAATTTGGAATGTAATGGTTCATAAGATGCAAAGATGTTGTCTCTATAAAGATCTCTAAGCAATTTAATCCCAAATATTTTATAGATATTGTAACGACCCGGCAGCAAGCGCTGGCGGAGTGACGCCGTATGGGTAATTTATGTAAATAGTTTGTGGGGAATTTATGGGTAATTTATGTAAAGCTTATTGTTGTGTCGAAATTAACTTAGTAACCTAATTGTCTTTCTTGTTGTAAGTGTTGTATGTGTTTGTGCTCAATCAGTGGGGTGGGTTGGGTTATCGCCGTCCGGGGTTGTTGTTATTGTAAATAGTCACCATCAATGAGAAAGATGACTGTAAATGACCTTGACCATGGCTATACAATGAGTTTTAAGCTTTGTTTTACTGGCTATCTGTTAATAAAAAGATACAACAGGACAGAGCTGTATCATTGCTAAGATTCTATCTAAGCAATTATTGCCGAGACACTCGGAGTCGTGCGATGTATGGGACACGAGTGCTCGTTATCTAAAGAGCTGGGTGCAGCTGCGTGCATAACGCTGGCAATCCGCTAGCCGACAGCTTGGGAGAGGTGCACGGCAGAGTTCGGCTCTAAAATCTTTAAAGACTCCACCACGGGTCGCTACAATATTAAAAACTGCATATGTTTGCAAGGATTGTAAAAGGTGGTTCCACCGATAAAAGATTCTCCATCTTAAAATGCTTTCTACATTGGTTCCATATTCTGAGTGAGTGAAGCACAATTGGGTCATTAGTATATTGGCGATAACTTACATTTTTTGGGGCACAAAGCAGGGAATATAGAAAAGTACTGCAGGATTTTATTTCTATTGCAGACCAAGCCTGTGTACGTTCTTCTATTTGTGTCCAGGTTTTTATAGCTTGTATGTTTACTGCCCGGTAATAAAACTGAAAGTTAGGTAGAGCCATGCCACCTTCTGTCTTAGGTCTTTGTAGAGTTGCTCTTTGGATACATGGATGTTTTAGGTTCCAAATAAATGAGGTTATGGTTGAATCTAATTGCTTAAAGAATGATTTATTGATGTATATTGGAATGTTTTGAAATAAAAAAAGAAGCTTTACGAAGGATATTCATCTTAACAACGTTAATTCTTCCAGCTAGAGTGAGATGGAGGGTTGACCATCTATGCATAGATTGCATTTTTTCACTTAAGGAAGACTGCAAGAGTCAAACCTCTTATAACACTGTAAAATGCTGAGAAGTTGATTCACTCTTGTTTTTAGTTGAGTAGATGTCTGTAATGCAGACCTAACAGGACTACCTAAGAAACATGTGAATTGGTTGTAATTAGTTCAAAATACAGTAGTAAGGATCTTAACCAGAAAAATGAAAATCAGTACTTCCCACCCATTTTAGCACTGTCCTTTAGAAATGACTTTTAAAAAACTACTAGTGGAATATAAAACATTAAATAATCTGTCTCCTTTCTATCATTTAGAATGCCTGTCCCCATATATTACATAGTAAACTTAAATCTTCTAATTGCTATCTTCTTATTATTCCAATAGTTAAGCATAAAAGAAGTGGTGAGGCAGCTTTTTTGCTATTCTGCACCAAAACTTGAAATACTTTATCAATAGGTGAATATTATGGAACTTAAAAAAAAACTCATAAAAACCCACTTTTTAATGTGTTTTTTTTGTAACCTGATCTGTAATGTTTACTAATCTCTAGCTTTCTCTTTTTTTTGCTTCTGTTTTTTTTATATACTGTACCACTAGCCCCTGATCAAAGTACTATGCAGCCATCTGTGACACTAGAAAGAAGGTGGGTGCCCCAGCAATCTGTGAGAAATGTTGCATCAGATCTTCTAGGATAAAGCCTAGAAACAATGAGGGATGACTTAGGAACATTTATGTTATGTAAAATGCACAGTGGGGGCTGGGTAGTCTTTTGGCCTTGGAACCCCTACAGATTTTGTTTTTTTGTCCCCCATGGCTCCACCTTTGTAGTAGTGAAACAGGACAGTGAGGAGGGCCCTGCCTGGCTCCCTACTCTTGATGTCCCGCTTCCCCCTCCCCTTGGCCCACAGCCTCAGTCTCGGATTAGCACGAGTATATCACTCCTGCAAGTGAACTATGATTCTTAACACGATGAGAGAAGATGCAAAATTAACCAGAATGTTCAAGCAAATTCTAGAAAAAAACCTGATCTAAATCCATTAAGTCGTTCTCTCGTGAAAAGCTGACAAACATACAGAAAGACACAGATAGATGGACAGACTTTGACTTTTATATATATATAAAGACTATATCTATGTTATGTAAGCTTGTATTGGTTTATTTTTTGTTACTTATTCATTATTAATCTTACCTAACTTAATTTGTTTTTCTATTATTGTAACTTTTTGAATCTTGTAAATAACTTTAAGCTACATTCTGTGTATGAAAATGTGCTATAGAAATAAATGTTGTTCCTGTTGTTGTCCACATGCGTGTTGTGTAACTGAAAGTTTAGTAGCACAGTCATTGATTCTAATTATTTACTTATTTGTTATTTCTAATCTAGGTTTGGCATAATTAAGATTATACAGGTTTTATTTTTATTTTAATAACACTACCATTTTCTGTTAAATGTGTGACATTATTTTAGGAGATTTTATGGTTACTAGTCTGGTTGCTACTCTTTGATAACCAGAAGTGAGTGATCTGTGATATTATAATTGTGCCAGTATAAAGGTCAACATTGTACACTTCTTGGTCATTCAAGAATGCGGACAATTTAAACATTTCTGGCAGTATTAGTTTGTAAGTCTTTACCTTTGACTTCCTGGTTTTAATCGACTGCTTTAACTACTATATGATCCTTTTCTATAAAAACATATTTACTTTGTTGGATATTGACATAACAATGTATAATTTAAAAGTTTAAGAATAGTACAACATATTTAAAAAAATACATTAACAGGTACTGTATATATTTAAAGGTTTTAAAATGATTTAATTGCTTCACTGTTACTGCAATAATGTCTGGGTTCCAGAATATTTTTTAGGTTCTCCATACCTCTTGACCGGCATAATAATTTGGGGGTTCATTAAAATTAAATCAATTCTACTACCTACATTTTTCACTTTGTGGCTTTGGAACAGTGCGTGCAAATTAAGTAAACCTCTATTAAACAAGATATCATTGGCATGATAAGTTCTTAAACTGTGAAGTCATTGAACAACCTATTTTCTTTGCTTTTTATTTATTTTTGCTTTCTTGTTAGCCAACAATTACGAGTTGACATGAGTCCTGCTGAGAGAGGAGGTTAGAGCATTAGGTGTACTCAGTGGCGGTTTTTCATATAGGCGACATGGGCCGTTGCCCAGGGCGGCATCGTGGTGGGGGCGGCATCTTGGGCCTCGGCAAGCGCGCGCCCATGCTACCCTGACATCATGCCAGCGCATTTTTGGGATTGCATGGGCACCGATCGGTTTTCTATTGCCCATTTGCAGGGAGTAAGGGTGCCCTCCATTTGTGAGGTGCGCCTGCTGCTTGCTGCTTGCCGCACAGGGAGGAGAGGGGCGGGGGATCCTCTGGCTGGCTGGCGCGGCATCTAGTAACCAGCTCGCAAAATAAAACAAAATAAAAACAAACACAAAAGCACCAGACATTATGATATAGACTTATAATTTGCACCAATGTATTTTCTAAATTCTATCACACCCATATATGCGGGAAGTGAGTGCGAGGGCCCTCGGTGCGCCTGCTTGCTGCTGCTGCTGCTGCTGTGCTGAAGTCTAACACACAACCTGTCGAAAGGGGACGGGGGCTCGGTGCTTCCAAATACAGCACATTTCATTCATAATATTGTCAATCCAAGCCCATTATGTCACAATTAATTTTTCCTGGGTTGTGCGAAATCGCAGAAATCATTAGATGGGCGCTCCTTGCATGAGCAGCATAGAGTAGAGTACAGCTAACAGGAAGAATAAATCCTCCTGTGTGAAGCTGACACCAGCTCAATGCGTGTGCTCTCTCTGTTCTTTATCACAGGTTAATAAATTCTCCATAATTGGAGTGCACATTACAGGCTTTAAAAAGGTAAAATATCGTCAATGAGATTTTGAACATGTTGATAAAATGATTTGTGTTAGTAAGAGTTTATTTGTATGGATATATATGTTTGCGTGCTAACTTACTAATGCAAATGACTCGCGTAGTGGAGAGTGGTAGGCGGGGAAAGTTAACCTGAAATAATAAACTGACTGCAGCTCTGAGAGAACAGGTTTATGTAGTTGTTAGTGACCTGGTGAACTGATGACTGGAGATGGTACTAAAGTGAAAATTCTTTACACTACAGTATAACGAAATATTTTGGTGCTGTATAAATGTAAAATTTGATTTTGTCTCTGTTAGACATTACATTTCCAATAGTTTGTTTTATTACACTGATTTTGTTCTGTGTTTGTTAGAACTCTAGGGGGGGTGGTGCTGGGGGGGGCGCCAGAGGGGGTGTTCGCCCAGGGCACCAAACAGGCTAGGACCGCCCCTGGGTGTACTGGACTGTTACATTTTCACGGCCAGTGGCACGTACAGCCCATGTGACGGGTGTCTGGTCACACTTATAGATAATCTAAACTAGACACAGTTAAAATATCTGAATACGCCACCCAGTTTTACTAAGAGGCTGGGAACTCTTGAGATTTACAGATAATTGCACACATGTTTCTTTAATTTGGGTGGTGAGAAAACATACAATGAAAGACATAGGAACAATTTCACGAAAAGCAATAGTAACCTGTATTATATCTGAAATACATCAAGAAAAAAATGTAGACAAGAATCTAAAACTAACAGGAGTGAATATCTTTTAAAACAACACACAGTCCAAGCTCAAAAATTCAGTTAAACATTACAGTGGAGGATACAACATTTAGTGGCGTGAAGTCCATTTGTGCGCTGTGTACCAACTGTCCATGTAAACGCTCTGTTCTCTGGACGCTTGTTTCCCAACAGACGTATGGCTAAATTGTCGAACCTCTGTCAGCGTCTCTTCCTCATATGGTAAGCGTTCTTTTTTCATTTCTGTGTTCCTTGTATTGCTGTAATGACCAAGTCACGCCTTGCTTCTCGTCTGCCAGCTTTGCTTAGTCCATACCTGAGTCTCCCCTCTCTTGCTGGACCCACAACCGGCATCTCTCAGGTGGAACTGTCTCTTCCTCCCTGGAGATAGGCGTTGTTATATGTGTGCCTCGCATATTGCCAGTCATGTACCTTTGTTTGCCTGCAAGCCCCTGTGCTCTGTGTAAGTGGTCTTGACAGCAATCTCAAGGGACTGTCCCTCACTCTACACCATCCACTTCTCAGTATATATTTGCTTCAGTTACTGCCTAGATGAACAAGAAGATTTATCAAACAATGGTACATACCAATTTGCTTTGATAAGCAGTAGTATAAACATATTTCCATTGTTTACACAACAGGATCAAAGCAGATAAATATCTACGTCCAGTAGATAACCATCAACAATAATGTTAATTGTTTAAAAAACAGAATCACAGGAGGTAAATAACTATATGTATAGAGAGCTAGCAACAACAACCTGTAACACGATTACACGATTACGAAATTAGCCTTTCCACTTATCACCCCAGTCTCAACAATGGGTGCCTATTGTCCCTTTATCTACTGGTTTTTACATATTTATTTGCCTAAGAGAAAACAGAAAACCACCCAGTGTACAAAACTGTTCCCCTCTGACACACATAAATGACATGGTCATGCTACAGTGGCACATGCACAAGGACCAGTATCTCGCTAATGATGTACTCTAATGAATTATCAAGAGAAACTTTTGCAAGTTGACTATGTGATTTTTCTTAGGCTAGCTAATTGCTATATGTCTTAGCCTGTTTTTCACAGTTTAAATGGTAAAAAAAATCTTCCGATCAAAACTTTCTCTTGTGAATGTACTAGTTTATACTTGTTTCGGGCTGTTTTTATCTTCTGTTTTTCCAGAATGTTGAAATACGAATTTAGTTTTGCAGACCAATTAAACAGTTCCAGGGCATGATGTCCTTTCTGTCACATCCTGACCGAAGTGTCACTGGAGCACCTAGAGAAAAAAAATGTTAAATACACAATTCATTGATAGTGGCACAGGTTAATCCTGTTGATGCATATCCAATGATATAAAGAAATCCCACATTTTAATATCTTAATGCAATTATACAACCTGGTTTAATGGAGTTTGCTTATAATTAAGTAAATGTATTGTAGTGTCGATGCCGAGGGTCACAACAGATGAATTCTCGACTCTTTACATGGTTCTTTGAGATGGCTCGCTATCCTTAAAGGGACTGCTTGCCTTTTGCCGCAAGAGTTGAAAAATGCACATGTGACTATGTGGATTTGCCGTTTTTTAATATGTGTTCCAGCTATTGATGATGTAATGCCACCACAATACCTGTAATATTTATGTGTCAACAAAATATTAATACATACATGTGCAGTTTTGTTTTAAGATATGTTATTGAAATATATTATTGTTATCAGGCATTTTTAGGCATCTATGTCATAAGGAAAGCAGTGGAAAAAGGGACCTTGATTGTGTGTTTTTTTCTTTTTTTTTTTTTTTTAGAGTTTAATATAGAATACGGATGCCGTGGATGTAAGACTTGTGTTAAATAAAGTTCCCCTGCATATTTAAAAAATCATCTTGCCATCACTTAATTTTACACAAGGAGTGAAAACAAGACAATACTAATGTCAGCTCATTGTTTCTGTGACTCATCCCAGACTGATGTAACTTGTCCAGCGCCATTGAAATACTTATGATCTCTGTCTGGCACCATCCTTATAGATTATTTTTACACTCTTAACACCTTCTCACTAAGGAAAAGTATATATTATAATTTGTCCTTAGGAAGCTTGTTATTTTCTTGCTTCCCTGAAGTCCACTTGCACTCTTTCCCTAACAAGCTGCAAAATCTGAACCCAATTCTCTTTTCAGGACACAGGTGAAAAAAATAAAAGCAAAGGAGAACTGGTTTGGACAAACAAAACAGTACTATAGCTGCTGTGGCCCTCTATATCTTTTTCTTGCATCCAGTTTAAATTGGAAACATTATATATTGTGGTGTTAAAAAATGATTATGTGTTATAATGGATTGCAGGCTGCAGCAGCACTCTCTAGTCCAGTACGATATGAGTGTGACCGTCCTCCTATAACTTATAGGGAAGGCTTTGCTGGCTGCTGACCTTCTGCTACCTCTCATACCATGAAAAAATGCCCACTTAACTTTTCACAACACAATTGGTCAAAATACACTGACTCCACCTTTCTTTCCTTTCGTGATTGGTGGAGGAACGTTGGTACATTTCACTGGAAGAAACTGATGGTTCGGTTAACCTGGCTCATGTGCTCGATTTCAGGTGGTTGAAAATGGTGCATTGGAGTTTGCGAGCGTTACGGCAGAGGTGTTTGGTGTCAGAGCCCCAAGAACTTCTGTGGTAAGTAGAAAAATCTACGGATCGAACTTGGGCACGACAGTCTGAATGTGGAGTTTGGTTCAGATAAACAGTAATAGGCAATGATATGGCGAGGAGCGGAGGTGTCTTTGGACGGGATATCCATAGAACTATATATCTTTTATGTACATATCATGGACTCTCACCCAGGAGGAAGCTAAGGTACTAAAAACTTATTATGACCACTTTGAAGCATATGTCATGCCTAAGAAAAATACAATATTCGCAAGATACAAGTTTAATGAGAAGATGCAGGGTATAAACAAGACTTTTGATCACTTTGTAACAAAGTTAAAATTGCTGCTGAAGGACTCTGCTTATGCAAACGAAGATGAGATGGTCAAGGACAGAATAGCGTTTGGCATAAACTCAGCAAAAGTGCAAGAGAAACTTTTAAGAGCCAGATCTGAGCTAACATTAAACAAAGCCTGGCCTGGCCATCGGACCTTACTTTTACTCTATGTTAATTAGTGTTCTCTAATTATACTTTCTTATTTATTTTGTCTTTTTTCCTCTTTCATTATGTAAAGCACTTTGAGCTACATCATTTGTATGAAAATGTGCTATATAAATAAATGTTGTTGTTGTCGATGCAGGCACACTGATGTGAACTATCTGTGAATGCAGTACTCCGTCAACCAGCAAGGGCTCCAAAGAGCACTGCGCAAAAAACGCGTTACACAATGGAGGACGCACCAAAAGAACATGAAGCAAGTGAAGCATACAATCATATTCAGAAGTGTGGCTACTGCGGTAACAAAACACAGGGCAGAAAAAGTCAATGCCCAGCTAAAGGAAGACAGTGTAAAAAATGTGGTAAATTGAACTACTGTGCTAAAGTTTGCAGGAATAGGAAAAGTAAACCCGTGTGTGCAGTGTGTGATGCATCAGATAAAGAGGAAGACGAGCTGTTTATTGATGCAGTAAGAAAGGAACAACCCTCTGAAGCCGACCAAGCCTTTGCAGGCATAGCAATAGGAAGGCAAGGTGTAAAACTTAAATTTAAATTATACACTGGTGCAAAAGTTTATGTAATTCCTGTAAGTGAGTACCATAGCCTACTGAGTGAATTCAAACTACAGTCCACTGTGCGTAAACTGACAGGTTATGGAAGGGAGTAGCTTATAGTAAGAGGTACATGTATGCTGCATTGTATATACAAGGGGCGCAGCATGGTGTTGGACTTCTGTGTTATAGAGACTCAGGCACCTCGAGTGTTAGGCCTAAAGACATGTCTATTTTTAGAATTGATTAAGTTAATCTCAGCAGAGACCTCACCAGCTGACATACAAGCAATAAAAGAAGAGTTTGCTGACGTTTTTAAGGGCTTTGGTCTGTTCCTTTTGGAGTGTAGTATTCCCCTTGACCCCGCAACAGTTCCAGTAGTGTACCCGCCAAGAAGGATTCCCCTTGCCTTGCAAAGTTGACTAAAGGAAGAACTGCTGAACATGGAAAAATCAGGAATCATTTGCAAGGTGACAGAACCAACTGCATGGGTGAATGCAATGGTAGTCATTGAATATCCAAGAAGAGGCAAGCTCAGAGTTTGTCTTGACCCTAGAGACTTAAACAAAGCTATTAAATGGCCCCACTACCTTCTACCAACACTAGAGGACATTATGCCACAGCTGGCAGGAGCATGCTAGTTTAGTGTAGTAATTGCCCGTTCGGGATACTGGACTATAATGCTCACAGAAGAATCTTCTATGCTCACAACATTTAACAACCCATTTGGATGCTATTGTTTCCTGTGCTTACCGTTGATAAATTTCAGAGAAAAACAGATGAAACATACCAAGGCCTCAATTGAGTGTTTGCCATCGTGGACAACATCCTCATCTATGGTGCAACCCACGAAGAGCATTTACCAGAACCTCCGCGCCATGCTATAATGTTAACGGGAGAAAGGAATCCATCTCAATGCTGAGAAACTCACCATCGGAGCCACTGAGGTCAGTTACTTTGGTCATCGCCTCTCAGCTGATGGCATCAAACTAGACCCAGTGAAAATCTCTGCCATCAAGATGATGAAGCCACCAAAGAATAGACCAGAATTGGAGACAGTGCTAGGCATGGCAAATTACCTCGCCAAGTTTGCACCTAATCTATTTGAGGTCAGTGCGCCTATGTGTCATCTCTTGAAGCAATCAAGTGAGTTTTTATGGAATAAGCAGCATGATGTAGGATTTCAGAAAATGAAAAACATCATCACTAGAGAACCAGGACCAGTTCTTGCCTAATTCAACCATGAGAAAAACCTCTGCTTGCAAGTAGACACTTCAAAATATGGGCTTGGTGCCGTACTGCTACAAGAAAGCAGACCCATGAGCTATGCTTCCAAGTCACTCACAGACACTGAGATAAATTATGCCCAGATTGAAAAAGAAATGTATGCAATTCCCTTTAGGTTCAAGTTTTTTCACCAATATACATATGGTCATCGAGATGGAGTCAATCTTAAGAAAACCATTAGCCACAGCCCCACCAAGGCTGCAGAGAATGATCCTTCAGCTACAGAGATATGACTCCACATTGTTCACCGACAAGGAAAAGACATTCCTGTTGCCAACACACTCTCAAGACAGTCCATTACCTCTCATGACAGCAGCCTCAGTGAAGGGATGGATGTGCACGTCCACACAATTTTTCAGCACCTTACCAGTGTGTGACACCAGATTAAAGGAGATACAAGGTATAACTGAGAAACACAAACAACTTAGTGCTCTGAGAACAGCTATTTATAAAGGATGGCATGAGGAGAAAGTGCCCCCCAAAACATCTGGAATCACCAAGATAAGTTGTCTGAAATCAATTGAATTGTCTTTAAAGGGAGAAAAAATGCTCATTTATACAAGTCCCAGAGAACAAATACTAATGAAGATCCATGAAAGTCACATGGGCAAATGCAAACAAAGAGAAAGTGATATCATGTTCTGGCCTGGAATGTCAAAGCAAATAGGGGCAATTGTAGCAAAGTGTCAAATCTGTCTGGAACGTCATCCATTGAACACCAAAGAGCCTATGATATCTCAACGCATCCCAGACAGGACATGGCAAGTTGTAGGTACAGACATATTCACATGAAATAGTGGAAACTACCTTGTAACTGTTGACTACTATAGTACTGTAGATATTTTGAATCAGACCAACTTCACACCACTACATCAGCAGCTGTGATATGCAAGCTCAAAACAGCCTTCGCCAGACATGGCATTGCAGAGATGCTGATATTAGACTATGGACCCCAATACCCAATACACGTCAAAGGAGTTTGAATCATTTGCCAAGTCGTGGCAATTCACACACATCACCTCAAGTCCACTCTACTCACAGAGTAATGGTCTTGCTTAAAGCTTATGCAGATGGAAAAGACTCATATCTCAGTTGGTGTGAACATCGTAACATGCCAGTGGACAATTTTAAGTCTCCTGCACAGCTGTTGATGAACCAACAGCTTCGTTCAATTCTGCCAGCAACAAGTAAGCAATTACAACTGCAAGTTGTTAGCCATAAGGAAGCATTCATAAGAAGATGCCAAAGACAACATCACCAAAAGGTTTACAACAACAGATCATCCAAGCCACTGCCACCAACTTGATGCTGGAGAAACAGACTCCAAGAGCAGGGACATTAGAAATCAGCGGTTGTCATCTAAACAGCTGGAACTGGTTGATCATATATCCTCTGTACTCTACATGGACAGGTGTATTGCCACAAATGCAGGCACATACGGAGCACAGAACCAGATGAACAGTGTAGCACCCAATTACAATCCACACATTTAAACACACCAGTCTCACCTGAAGCTTGCACACCTGAAAACACACCACTGAGTCATTGCCTAGCTCAAGATCACATATATCCTCATATCGCACCAGGTCTGGGCGAGGAGTCAAACCACGAACAGTCCTAGATCTGTGAAATGTAAAGGGTATATGTGGATTGCTGCTATATATATATATATATATATATATATATATATATATATATACACTGTATATATATATTTTTTTTTTAAAGTTCTTGTGTCTGTGGAATGTGCTTGACTTTATATGATGAGTATTTGTCCATAAGATACTGAGATTCTGTTTTTGCATTGCCACTGGTTCCCTTGTATTGTTATTTATATTGACAGGCAGTGCTTAAAGCATTGGTATTTGTAGGTCGCAGTATTTGGTAACCTATGCCAAAGTCCAAGTTTTAGGACATGTTACGTTGATTTTGTTCTATCATTATTTTAAGGAAGGAGATGTAATATTTATGTGTCAACACAATATTAATACATATAGGCACAGTTTTGTTTTAAGATATGTCATTGAAATGTATTATTGTTATCAGGCATTTTTAGGCACCTACGTCATAAGAAAAGCACTGGAAAAAGGGACCTCAACTGTGTTTTTTTTTTAAGTGTTTAATATAGAACACGGATGCCATGGATTCAAGACCTGTGTTATGTAATGTTCCCCCGCATATTTAATAAATAGTCTCGCCATCACTTAATTTTGCACAAGACGTGAAAATAAGACGATACTAATGTTAGCTCATTGTTTTTGTGACTCATCCCAGACTGATGTAACTTGCCCAGCGCGAAGAAATACTTATCTCGGTCTTGTACAATCCTTTCCATATAACTGTTGTGTTAGTGCTTTTCAGTTCTAGATTATTTTTACACTCCAACTCCTTCTAAGGAAAAAACGTGCACATTCTTATTAGTCCTTAACAAGCTTGTTATTGTCTTGCTTCATTGAAGTCTCTAACCGCTTGCGCTCTTCCCCCTAACACGCTGCGAAATTTGAACCCAATTCCCTTTTCAGGATACAGGTTGAAAAAAGTAAAAACATTTGAGGGGAGCTTTTGGTTTAGATAAACGAAGCAGTCCGGTAAGCTGCTGTGCCTTCTTTATTTTCTTTCTTGCTAAATCGCAAACATTGCATTATATGGTGTTTAAAAAAAAATGATTATGTGTTATAACGGATTGCAGGCTACAACAGCACTCTCTAACCCAAAGGACGATGTAAGACATCCTCCTGTAATTTGTACAAGGCTTTTCTGACTACTGACCTTCTCCTATCTCTCAACCTACCATGAAGAAACACCCCTTTAACTTTTCGCAGCACAATTGGTCAAAATATACTGACTCCGCCTTCCTTTCCTTTCGTGATTGGTAGAGGAACATGGGTACGTTCCGCCGGAAGAAATTGATGGCTCTGTTACCCCGGCTCGCGTGCTTGATTTCAGGTGGTTGAAAATGGCGCATTGGAGTTTGAGAGTGTTACGGCAGAGGTGTTTGGTGTCAGTGTCCCAAACGCTTCTGAGGTAAGTAGGAAAATCTAAAGATCGCATTTGGGAAAGACAGTCAGAATGTGGAGTTTGTGAAGGATAAACAGTAATAGGCAATGATATGGCGAGGAGCGGAGGTGTCTTTGCACGTGATATCCATAGAACTATATATCTTTTATGTACATATGTAAAATTATAGATCGCAGTGACATATTATCACGTGGAACAGTTTAGACACATCGATCACATGCAAAATAGTATTTGAATCACCTTAAGTTAAAGTGATGGGTTTTTGGTAGAACCAGAGCATACAAGTGTCTGGACGCTGATGTCAATGCCAGAGACCTGAGAATTCATCCCATGTAACATGTGTATTGAGGCAAGTATTACTAAATGAGACGAGTACGTGTCAAAGGGGTTTGATAAACACATATATACGGGTTTGGTAGTATGTTCGATTTATAGTGGTGATGTTATATTTGCCGTTGCCCGGTTTGAAACTAAATGCAAGGCTGCAGATGTTTCTAGTGGGACTCCTGGAAGAAACACGTCTCGCTGCCACCCAGTTCATATGCTCTTGCTATTTACCATGAGAGATGCTAAAGTTATACATTTTCATTAATATGTAGCGTTTCACAGAAAACGCCAACTCTAGCTCCATCATGCGAAATAGATTAGGAATTTCAACATTCAATACAAATTTAAATCATAGTGTAATAATTCAAATTTTAATTGTTTGCTAAAATTTTTCTTGTATATTTTTCTCAGGTTGGGAATAATTCAATAGGAAATTTTAAGGAAGAGTATTAAATGTGTTAATTTCCAGAAGTAGATAGATAGGGAACGGTTGGTTAGTTGGTGCCGGAGCCTATCCTAGCTGCCTGGAGGGGGGCACCTATCCAAACACACACCAAGGCTAATTTAGATTTGCCAGTTCACGTAACCTCTGCGTTTTTGAACTGAGGGAGAAAATTTACTCTGACACAGGGAGAACATGCAAACAGCACACAGGGAGAACCCGGGTCATAAACCTCCTTACTGTGTTAGCAACAGCGTTACCACTGCACCACCATGAAACCCAGAATGAACATACAAACGTAATAAACACAATATGAACTTTTTACATTTTCATAAAAATTTGGCTATTTGTTTAATACGTGTAAAAAGCAGTCACTTCACCAAAGTACTTAAACCGATCCCCGTAGAACACTTAATATTTACAAACAAGTAATATTCCCACATTTGCATTTCCTATTATATTCTGCCCTTCTGTTTTATCAAAAAAGATTTTGTCATATTAGCATTACGTTTAGTTCAATTTCAAATTTGTATTTTGAAAAAATAACATTGGCATTTTTACACTTCATCCTTTTTTGTCTTTGCGGGTGCAAGGCAGGAACAATCCCTGGACAGGGCGAGAGCCCATCACAGGGTGAACACAAACCACACACATACATATCAGGGGCCAGTTTAACATTGTCAATCCACTCAGCCTTCCTTGTCTTTGTACTGTGGTTGGTGACATGATCACAGTACAAATTTAACAATACAAAATTAAGTAAAAAAAAATTTTATTACACAAGGTGCTGTTAATAATGCAATTGAAGTACTTTTAAATCCACTAAACTGGCAAAAAAATTAATACTGTTGACATTTACTCGGGCACTTATTTTTTCGGAAAGAAGTTTTCATCTTTAAATTAGGCATAGCTATTAAGTATTTTGTAGTGTTAAGACTATTTAACTTATTTATGTTTATTGGTTAAACTGTAACCTTCATTTTATTTAGGAGAAAAAACAATACTGACAGATCCCATAACAAAATGCTCAGATAGTGATGCTTTACAATATTTTGTGTCCTCCGTTATGCTATGACAATGGGCTTTACATTTCTTAAGTATTAATGAGTATTAAATGGCAAAATGTTAAACTCCACTAAAAAGTCTTCAGTAAACCGCCTGCTAGTAGCGGTTACCTGAATAACGTCCCGTGTCTCTTTGAAAACTCCGCTGCAATATCCCTTATGTGGCACTGATTGTAGCTCTATCGCCATGCTTCATTTTTGCATCTTTTAGATGTTTTACAAACGTCTTTCTGTTGGTCAGCGTGTTTAAATAGGCTGCTTGGTTTGCCACTGTACTGTTCATACTTCTCACAAATATTGTATTGGGCTGCTGTATTCTTTTCAGTCTGTAAAAAGTAGTAGCATCTAGTGCTATGCTTTCAGTCTGCCATTGTCATACACGGTCTGCGCTTGTGCAAGGCGCATGAGGGTACAGTAATCCCTCCTCAATCGCGGGGGTTGCGTTCCAGAACCCCCCCACGAAAAATGAAAATCCGCGAAGTAGAAACCATATGTTTGTATGGTTATTTTTATATATTTTAAGCCCTTAAACTCTCCCACACTGTTAACATTATTAGAGCCCTCTAGACATGATATAACACCCTTTAGTCAAACGTTTAAACTGTGCTTCATGACAAGACAGAGATGACAGTTCTTTCTCACAATTAAAAGAATGCAAACATATCTTCCTCTTCAAGGAATGCGTGTCAGGAGCAGAGAATGTCAGAGAGAGAGAGCCCACGATAGAAAAGCAAACAATCAAAAAATCAATACATGCTTTTGGGCTTTTAAGTATGCCGAAGCACCCCGCGATAAAGTGGCATTTTTTAGAGAAGCGTTGGTATCTTCTAAGCAACCAGCCTCTGTGCAAACAGCCCCTCTGCTCACACCCCCTCCGTCAGGCGCAGAGAACGTCAGAGAGAGAGAAAAGCAAACAATCAAGCACCGCACGGGAAGCATATCTTATTTCATTGAGGAGTTTTAGTTATTATGTAATACATGCTCTGATTGGGTAGCTTCTAAGCCATCCGCCAATAGCGTCCCTTGTATGAAATCAACTGGGCAATCAAACTGAGGAAGCATGTAACCTAAATTAAAAGACCCATTGTCCGCAGAAATCCGTGAACCAGCGAAAAATCCATGATATATATTTAGATATTCTTACATTTAAAATCTGCGATGGAGTGAAGCCGCGAAAGTCGAAGCGCGATATAGCGAGGGATTACTGTATGCCGTTTCAGTACATTAGAGCGGAAATTGCATTGGTACATTCTATGCTTTTGCAAGGACCTTGCTACCGTATCTTACAGAAAAAAATAACAATTGATATTTTTTTAATGGTACTCGATATTAAATGAGTACAGTTTGAGCATCGATGTATCAGTTACTGTGGTATTGATCTACCAATCCCTACTTTATATTTTTAAGTTATGATTTGCCTACATATGTACAAGTCTCAGTAAGCATGATGTGCTATTCTGTATCACAGAAATCCATCAAGGTTCTTGTGCACTGCTGTACAACAGAAAAATGGGCAAGCAGAAGATGACCACAGTGGAACACAGAAAACGGAACAGAGCCCTGCTGAGAAACAGTTGGCAGAAGAGAAGGCCAAGTTGGAGGAACAGTTCAAAGAGATAAATGTGAGAGAAATTTAGGAAAGATATTCTGTTAGGCTGTTGTTCTGTAGCCCCAAGTTGAACTTTTCTTCAGTTAGTTTTTGTTGTCAGAAAGGCACCTTTCAAGGTGAATACCTGTACGAAATAATTTATGCAGGTGTTTGTATATAATATAAACTCATTTTTATTGCAAGTATTAGGGTTCTTCATTTAGATGTATATTTATATGTGGCTAAGATATGAGACTAAACATGGAGGCCATCATTCATAGTGTATGTATTCTTAAAATGCACATGTTAAAACCTTCAGTTTTGAGAGTAGCCCATTTTTGTGCATGAAATGATGCATTACCAGGCTAATTACCTCTGGATTTTAATGGCAATTGCAGCTTCACACTCAACAGGTTGTTTTTATAATTTCCTAGGTCAATAGTGTTCATGCAGTACAGTCAACGTGGTAAGGAAAGAAATACTGGCAGTTTTTATAAAGATACCAACTTTCACCAGATAAAGACTTTTCAGCTTTATAAGCTAAAGTGTTTGTCTCATTATGTTACATACTGTATATTAAAGAGTTTTGTGATATACTTCTCAGTGTTATTCCTGAAAGCTGTAGTTTTATGGAAATGTTCCCTGAAAGCTAGTTTTCCAGACAAACTAATTTTCCTCATCTTTTTATAAACATTATGAGGTGTATTTTTGTTTTGATACCTAGCCATTTAGTCTTTCTCTCTAAGGAGAATTTTGTTAATGACTTCTAATAAAATTGAGAAGTGGACTCATTCACGAGCATAGACCCTGCCATTGCCTTTATCATTTAAAGCAGAGAAGTTTATGGCCTTGGTAGTTCTTTTCTCCTACTCTGGCTATTGAGATATACACACACATTAAGAGATAGATTGCAGAGGAAATATAATATGCAGCGGACACTCAAACATATACCTCTGCTTTAGTTATAGCCGCTCTCCTCCTCGTTATTTACCATTAATTTTATGTTGCATGCATTTATGAAAAAAATGTTCTGTGATTTTTCAGGTAAGAAAGACCTAAGTTTTGAGGTAAGCTAGTTCTGTTGACATTGTACAACAACAACAACATTTATTTATATAGCACATTTTCATACAAGTAATGCAGCTCAAAGTGCTTTACATGATGAAGAAAGAGAAAAAGGACAAAATCAATAAGAATTAAAATAAGGGAACACTAATTAACATAGAATAAAAGTAAGGTTCGATGGCCAGGGAGGACAGAAAAAACTCCAGACGGCTGGAGAAAAAAACTAAAATCTGCAGGAGTTCCAGGCCACGGGACCTCCCAGGCCCCTCTAGGCATTCCACCTAACATAAATGATCAGTCCTCATTGTATTCAGTGTTCTCATAGAAGAACTTGATGATGACGTTCATGTGAACTTCTGGCCTTTAATCCATCAATGTAGGGACATAACGGTGCTTAGAGTGACAATGTGTTACATAGTGATAGCAGTTGCAGGTAATTATTGCATTGTACATTGTACACATGACAACAATGATCTGGTAAACCTGTAATGGTATAAGGATTTTCACAGATCTTTCAAAGACTACTACAATGAAAAATTTAGTAGCCCAGTGTACTACCAAAGTTAATAGATTGACAGGAGATCTTGCCTGTTTGAACTAGTGGACTGAATTACCATACTGGCAAGCTGTAAATGCCAGTAACTAGCTCATCTTAATCATTAACTTGCTACTAAGGTCGACATCACTTGGTTGTGGATACAAATTATGACAAAAGCCTTGAAAATTGTTGTTTGAAATTTGTTTTTAATAGGACAAGTACAAGCGAGCTCTTGCAGATACAGAAAACCTACGTCAGCGGTGTCAAAAGTTGGTAGAAGAAGCAAAGTTGTATGGTAAGCTTTGAAAATACGTTGTTTTTTCATGCCTTACAGTTGTTTTTATTGGGCAATCAACTTTTAAGGCCTACCAACTCATCATTAACTCTGTTGTACCACCTACAATAAAGATTGTCTGATTGAGAAATCAAACAATTAGTTATCTAAATCAAACTGTTTTCATTCCTCAAATAAACATTTGCTTATTCATAAGTTAATGGGCAAATCATAAGGTAATGGGTCAAATGATACCTCATTTCTCAAGGGTTCATGGGTTCCAAATAAAATTCGGTGCATTGCATGAGTACATGAGTACATGTGTAGGAAAAAGATGCAATAATCCTATCATTGAAACACCTGCCTGTCTCACATATTCTGTCAAGTAACATTTCTTTTTAAGTGTTTATACTCATAATGAAAGAGTCTGGGTAATCTAATATACCATATAAGATTGTTTCTAACCTTTTATGGTTTTCCTCATATTTAACATCCTTTGCCAATACAGCTATTGTGAACTATGCTGTTGCTGTGTTCACATATCCATTCTTACAAAAGAAAAATGAGCCAGTAATCAGGAATTCAAGTTCAGAAATCATCACTCATGAATTTTGAAAACTATATATAAAAAAAAACATGCCGTATATTGAGTAACTAGTAGTAGTTACTAGTGTATATGCATAGCCACAAAAACCCCACCAATAAAGTATTTGCAGTTGGTGTAGATTTCTTTATGTAACTACCAGTTTACTAATAGAAGATCAACACTGTGTGCAATTGAGCTTTTTCTGTTTTAAATGTTCAATTAGTGGATCAGTTTATTTGGGTAAGTACAATGAGCAAAAATTGTCCCTTGATGACTTAACTAATACCTACTGGTACCAGAACCACTTTATCAGTAGATTTGTGTTTCAGTTCCTCTAGCTTCTCTAAGCCATAATAGTAAGCAGTGTATGCACTATATTATGCTGTTTGTGTTGCTCATGGTTTCCCTCTTGGGTGTAATATGGAATGCAGAGGTATTCTGGTTTTATATTTTGAGGTGTTTCTGTGCTACCTTTGTCCAAAACCTTTTTGGAATATATAGAAAGTGCTTGAAATGCTGAGTTTTTAACAGTGCATGTGATAGATGCCGCTGTAGTTCCTTATTTTTTAACAGTGCAATGGTTACTGCTTTTCTCAGTCTAGTTTGGCAAAATTACACTGGTATATTTTAATTTCATAACATTTAATAATAGCCCTTGCTTTCCTCTCAGAATAGAATTAATAGGAGAGCATTTTTAATTATACCTTAAAAATTCATGAACGTATTTATATTTAAAACATTTTCCTTACTTATTTTTTATTCCAGGAAAACTGTTACAGACAGTGTATATTGCTGGGGTTCACATACTTAGCTTTGAAGTATACTTGTAGATGTTTTGTTCCAGTACAGTAATCCCTCCTCGATCACGGGGGTTGCGTTCCAGAACCCCCCCGCGATAGATGAATATCCGCGAAGTAGAAGCCATATGTTTGTATGGTTATTTTTATATATTTTAAGCCCTTATAAGCTCTCCCACACTGTTAACATTATTAGAGCCCTCTAGACATGAAATAACACCCTTTAGTCAAAAGTTTAAACTGTGCTCCATGACAAGACAGAGATGACAGTTCTTTCTCACAATTAAAAGAATGCAAATATATCTTCTCTTCAAAGGAGCACTGTCAGGAGCAGAGAATGTCAGAGAGAGAGAGAGCGAGATAAAAGCAAACAATCAAAAAATCAATACGTGCTTTTAAGTATGCCGAAGCATTTTGTAGAGGAGCATCCGTATCCTCTAGGCAAACAGCCTCTGCTCACACCCCCTCCGTCAGGCACAGAGAATGTCAGAGAGGGTGAGAGAGAGATAGAAAAGCAAACAATCAAGCACCGCGCAGGAAGCATATCTTATATCATTGAGGAGTTTTAGTTAATATGTAATACATGCTCTGATTGGGTAGCTTCTAAGCCATCCGCCAATAGCGTCCCTTGTATGAAATCAACTGGGCAAACAAACTGAGGAGCATGTACCATAAATTAAAAGACCCATTGTCCGCAGAAATCCACGAACCAGCGAAAAATCCGTGATCTATATTTAGATATGCTTACATTTAAAATCAGCGATAGAGTGAAGCTGCGAAAGTCGAAGCGTGATATAGCGAGGGATTACTGTACTTGGTTTACCAAGGGTTGTTTTTTTATAATTTTGACAAGATTGATATAAGCCTATTGTTAATTGAGTAATCTGTCATAATTGTAGAAACTGGAGGTCTGTCAGTAAATAAATCATGACACTTCACCACCAGGCATGTTCTTAAAGTTTAAATACAAAAAAAATGAATACTAGTCATGATGAGCAGAAGTCACTCATACAGTACATCAACACCTTGTTTAGTATATTATTTATAGTCATGAGTTTAACAATGTCTTGACTGATGATGTGTTTTAATGAGAAAGCTTCCACAGAGGCAGAATAAATGAAAATGAATAATGCTGAAACCATCTGTAAGCAGTCGTATTACAGTATTATTAATTTATGTAAAGTAAGAATATTATAACTATTAAACTAATGTGTATATCATGCTAATGTTGAGTTCAGTCACCTAAGGATAGCTTAGCTTAGGTATGTTACATCAGGCCAGATGTATACTCTACGTGTAATTGGCAAAAATGACACATAGGCACATCCCTGTGTGCTGCTGGCACACAGAATACAGCGATGCAGAAGTGGCACCTTGTATCCAAAGTCATCACAATGAAAGTAACATCAGACATGGAGGAGTCCCCTAAACAAAATTGAGATTGAGATTTAAGCAGCCATGGGAACTGATCGTCAATAACATCTGTCAGGACTCAAAAAGCACAGAATATAGTGCAATTTTGGCAGACTTGAGTACCCGGCGTTAAATGTGAAACTGTAGTGAACTGTTGTGAATGCATAGTGTATTATGGGACAGATTTGAAAAGTTTTATTTAATTGTCATAAAATACAATGGAAGGGCCTGTAACAGAGGCAGTGTTTATTCAGCAGTAGATCAAGAAATAGCAGTTGATAAATAATAACACCAAAAGGAAATGCATCTGCAATTAAGAGAACTACAGATGCTTACGGGCATATTATGGCAAAGCAATGCTTAAGTACATTACGGTTTTGAATTTCTGCATTGCACAATTAAATATTGATGGGATTATTCACATTTAAAAATATAAATGTATAGTTTGTGACTGTCACCTTCATTCAGCAGCAATATGAAATGCCTTTCGCACATGACTGGACATTCATGTCAATGTCATTTAAAAGGACTGACCTGTTTATTGCTTTCAGCCTCTAATTAGGTTGACGGTGCAGTTGATTGCATCTATGACATGTAGATAGCATAAATACCTACTGTCACTAATACGACTTTGTATAAATGCATTTTACTTAGTCTCACCCAAAAAAAAAAAAGTCGAATTCATGCAAACGGTTTTCACAATGGTCAGGCATTTGTTGCTGCGAGTTGACTTTGTAATGTACGGCTTGTTTTTTATAACTCTGGTTTTCTTCTGGAAATACTAAGGAGTCTGTTTATTAACTGTTTTTGTTACAGATAATTTGAGCTCCCCCATTCATTGTATTTTCAAGGAACAGACACACAATGGATCATCCCTAAGGCTGTTGAAAATTAGATGACTTTTTTGGTATTGAATGTAACAACAAACTTTTTTATTAAAATCATCATCATGAATACCAGACCAGACATCACAAAATTTTCTATTTTACCTTGCACATCATCAATTACTGAATATTTTGTATTTTTAATATTTTAGTAATGGAAAAATATAAGCTATTATAAAATAAAGAGTTCAAATGCATTTAATTATTGAGGCATGCAACTGAACCCATTGATGTGTTACTCTTTGTTATTTTACAATATGCAGTGCATACAAATACTGTAATTACTTGTAGCAAACACGACAAGGGGTTTTCTTTCTAATCCTTCTTTGTGCTGATGTTTTAAAAAGACTGTGCACGAGCACGTGACGACAGCACACTGGGGTTGATCCTTGTAGTTCTTTAAGTGTAGCATTTTTTCTTGTACATTAAACATCTCTGCACTACTTTAGTGTTGGAGGTTTACTGGCTTGGAATTGGTACAGTTTATAACTGACGATTTTATCATCATGGAACACACCTCTTTTTTTATTTTAATATTATTACTGCATCTTTTCCAATTATTTCTTGGTGACAGAAAAAGTGATGGGTACGTACGAATGGTGCAGTAATTTAAATGTGATATATTATTAATTATTGTTGTTTTTCAATAAACAATATAGCTTTTAATGTTTTACCACTTTACAATGACCATCATATTAATTAAAGACCATATTAACATCCTATTAATTCGATGTGTAACTAAGAATGCAGCAACATTAGATATGCTAAAAATCCTGTCATTGATCAAAAAGTGTCATAACAAATGACATAATGTATGTGTTGTTCATTTTCAATGGATAGTTTAGGTTATAACGTTTTACCATTTTGTAATAAACACGTAAGATCAATTTAAACAAAAATTCTGCAACATTACATATGCCACATAAAAAAAATCAACTTTTCTCAGAGGTTTTGTTAATCATCAATTGGGAATTTCATGATCTCTAAATCACAATATTGTGCTAAACTTCACTTTCAGACTGGTATGGACCAGATTAACACATGACGCTTAGTTGCCTCGGTTACCGAGCACAACTTGCCCGAATCCTCTTTGGTGGAACGGAAACAGACTCAGATAGGCATGGCATCAGAATTTAAATAAGGCTTACTCAGTAAGTGAGTTTCATGGAATACCACTCTAGCTAATTTCATAGTTACTGGTTAACCTAACAACCATATCTTTTTGAGTTTAATATTCAAATTGTGCCCAAACCATATTTGATTTCATCCTTTCTTGCTTCTCAGGCTGTAGAAGTAGAATCGCCTAGCACTGTCTATACTCTTCTAAGGAATTCAAAGTACTAAGATTACTTACTGCGTGCAGGAGTGAACATTTTCTTACTGTGTTGCTAGTTTACTGGTTTCACTTTGTGGAACATTTAAGTTCATTGTGCATACTGGTGTTGCTAGTGGTTAGAACTGCTGCCTCAGAATTATAGCAAACCTGTTTCAAATCCCTCACTGTATGTGTGGATTTGCACATTGTCCCTGTCTATATGGATTTTTCTACTAGGTACTCCATTATTGTTTTGCACGTCCAAATGATGTGTATTGACAGCTCTGATTTGGCCAGACAAATTAGTTTATAAAATATGTATATGAATATATGTAGGCAAATGTATAAAATATATGAAAAAAAAAATCATAACATATGCTAACTTTCCAGGCCTGTTTGGAAATGTGTCACATACCCCACCAACCCCCCCCCTAAAACCAAAGTATTTCTATATAATTTATTTATCTGTGTAGTTTGTAAGCTCACAGAGTTTGGTGTGGTTGACTAATTTTTTCATTTATTTATAGGTATTCAGGGGTTCTGTAAAGATCTTCTGGAAGTCGCAGACATCTTGGAGAAAGCAACAGAAAGTGTTCCAAAAGAGGAGCTGTCTCGTCAGAACCCTCATTTGAAAAACCTTTATGATGGCCTACTCATGACTGAGGTGCAGATTCAGAAGGTGTTCACCAAACATGGTCTTGTTAAGCTAAATCCACTAGGAGCCAAGTTTGACCCTTATGAACATGAAGCTCTATTTCACGCTGCTGTTGAAGGGAAGGACCCTGGCACAGTAGCATTAGTTACAAAAGTGGGTTATAAATTACATGGGCGTACGTTGAGACCCGCATTAGTAGGTGTTGCAAAGGCACCATAAGTAAAGTAGTAGGCTGTAGAGTGTACCAACACCTGTAAGAAGTTTCATTGTCTAACAGATTTTTTTATCTGTGGCTGATATGGGGCAGGATTCACTGATAGACACATTTTGAGGAAAGAAGTTTATGTTAAATAATGAGGGATACAAGATCAGAATAATTTGTTTGCAATACAAATGCACAAAACAACAAAGTGATAAGAAGTAAGGCCCACAGTAGGTCCTATTTTGACATAATTTACTAGTTATTCTATAAACAAATATATAGTTTAAATATTTTTTCAAAATTTCAGTGGTTAAATTATTGACGCAAATCTGGTAGTATGCTAGAGATTTATAATAATGGGAAAAAAGTGATGTTTGGAACCAATAAATTGTATGTTTTATTTGTTAATATGGCCTCTTTTTACAGCTATGTTCCAGAGTGTTTACCTTAGTGGATGTCTGACCGTAAACATTTCTTTCTTTTAAATGCATAGACCTGCACTTGAGTAATAGCATTCCAAAGTATTTGATATGCAGCTGGTATTTAAAATGTGCTTTTCCAAATAGGAAAATTGGAATAAAAATAAATTAACTCTTTAATCATTAATAGCTGCAGTGAGTTTCTTTTAAATTAATTGAATGTTCTTCGCCCCCACAGTTAAGTCTCCCATTGTTTATTTAGCAAAATCCCTTGAGTAGGCACTTCAAAGGTGTAATAACATATTATTTACGTTGATGGCCACCACTATTTAGACCAAAATCTTAACAATATAAATATTTAATGTAGAGGTGTTTTTTGTAACTCTTTTTATCACAAAACTGCCTGTATTCATAATGTTGATAAATGTTCTAACAGCTTCTTCTAGCACAGTGGCAACCAGCGAAAGATCTCCAGGTGCTTAAATGCAAGACTAAGTATTTTTACCTTTCATTTCATGTGTCTACCCGGTGGGCTGCTACAAATTAAATATGCCAGTAGAACCACAGCACTAATTTATCTTCATAGAGATCATCTTTTTACAATGTGTTACTGTCTAGCAGACCTCCAAGGCTTTCCAAAATTCACAGGCTCTACCTCTATAACAGAATAGAACTCTCCACACAGTAGAAAAGTCTTTTTTTGTACAAATCATGTCTTTAAGATGAAGATGAGTATAAGACAATAAACAGATTTTTGTCCAGAAAGTTAGCTTTCTGTTTAATCATCAGAAACTAATCCAGTTTCTGTAGAGTAACCAGTGTGTTAAACGTCTGCCTGTCAGAAGTGTAGTCTCTTACCTATTCTCATCAATAGGGTGCAGAGGTATCCAAGCTCCTCCACCTACAATAGCTAAAATGTGCACCAGATATCCTGTGAATGTAAAGTTACATTTCTATATCCATATCACACTTACGCCAACAGTTCATGCACCCTGCCAACTTTAATAGCAAAAAAGTCTGCAAAAGTCTACCAGAGTCATGGCCTGGGGGAGCCTAACTGTTTATCAAACTGCAGATTTAATTTTAAATGGATAAATTGGCCATTTTTGTCCATCATTCTACAATCAGCATCCTGTGATGCCAAAGAGAAAACATTTTTTTAGAAAAGTTTGCAAATTTATTTAAAAAAACCCAGAAAACTGACGTTTTTCAATCATACAAGTATTCAGACCCTTAATTCAGTACTTTTATAGAGGTCCCTTTGGCAGCAATTGCATTAAATATCTGCGAGCTTTTCCACGTCTGGATTTGAGCAGTTCATACCATACTTCTTTCAAGCTCCATTAAACTTGATGAGAACAGTCTGTAAAAAGAAATCTTAAGGTCTCCACAGATTTCCTTTGGCATTTTAGGCTGAGCTTTGGCTAGGCCACTCAAGGACAGTCAGAAACTTGTCCCAAATCCATTCATGTGTTGTCTTGGATGTGTGCTTCAGGGTATTGCTGTGCTACACCAGTCTAATGTCAAGTGCACTCTGGAGCAAGTTTACTTCAAAGACCTTCCCTGAATTCTTAAGTCTCCCAGTCCCTGCTGCTAAGAACCTTCACAGCATGTTGCTGCCTCCACTATGCTTTATTATGTGGGTGGTATTAGGGTGGTGCTGAGCTCATCCATATATTCAAGACTGTGCTGGGAGACATGGCAAATTCTTCTGACAGCATGTATGGATGTGCCATTCAGGAGAAGCTAGACTACCTGTGCAACCTGAATTGTTGACACAACATGTGTGTCACCCTAATTGGGGCTCATCAGATATGAGCATTTTTGCTTAACCTTGTGGGGATCGAACCTCAGGTGTCAGTGCCCAAGGCAAAGCCTAATTAGCCCCAATTAGAGTGGAATGCATATTGTATACTCTTTGTATTATTTAGCAGGTGCTATATATCATGTCTATGATCTGCTTCTTGTAACTGAGAGTGTGTGGCGGATGGCTGCCGACTGGCTGACCACCCACAAGCATTACCTGGTAGGTGACCAACCATATAGCAAATTAAATGTATACTGTGTGTATATATAAATAGTGTATACAGTACAGGCCAAAAGTTTGGACACACCTCCTCATTCAATGTGTTTTCTTTATTTACATGACCATTTACATTGGTAGATTCTCACTGAAGGTATCAAAACTATGAATGAACACATGTGGAGTTATGTACTTAACAAAAAAAGGTGAAATAACTGAAAACATGTTTTATATTCTAGTTTCTTCGAAATAGCCACCCTTTGCTCTGATTACTGCTTTGCACACTCTTGGCATTCTCTGGATGAGCTTCAACAGGTAGTCACCTGAAATGGTTTTCACTTCACAGGTGTGCCTTATCAGGGTTATTTAGTGGAATTTCTTGCTTTATCAATGGGGTTGGGACCAGCAGTTGTGTTGTGCAGAAGTCAGGTTAGTTGGACGATCATTTATTTTTCAACAGGACAATGACCCCAAACACACCTCCAGGCTGTGTAAGGGCTATTCGACCAAGAAGGAGAGTGATGGAGTGCTGTAAATGGTCATGAAAATAAAGAAAACACATTGAATGAGGAGCTGTGTCCAAACTTTTGGCCTGTACTGTATATGAATATGCAGATAAATATTCAGAAAGGAAAGATGACATATGGTGTTGCCTTGTATTCACCTTTTAGTATCAATCAGTAATTTTGTGTTTGCAACAATAATGTTTTTCATTTACACCTTTATTTATACATGGTAATTGCAGTGGCAGCACTTTTTTTCTAGCTATTCAACCCATTTCTGAATCAGCTTTTCCAGTTAGATATGAAAGGAGCAGAACTTATTCAAGGTGAGAACCTGTCCCAGGAAGGAAGACTGGGCTTATACACACAGACATATGCAACCAACACTAATGTAAAGTCTCCAATTAACCTAACAAGCACAAATTTTGGGGTTCTGAGGCACCTGGAGATGAAGAAGGGAGGAATGTTGTACTCAAACAGTGAGACGGTCTGGAACTTTAAATACTTTGTTTCACTCTTACATTTTCCTCACATGGACAGAGTTGGAATAGGCTGACCAACTTATAAAGTATCTCGCTGTAACCAGAAACAGTCTTCAGTTTGTCCCTGGGAATAACCATAATTCCCCTTTACTGAACATCCAAGCTTATTTCATGTCCTGCATGGTGGTAAGTACCTCGGCAACCTCCCATCTATTCAAAGGCACTCTCAAAATGCTGGTTTCCTTACCTTGACATGGACAGTGAACCCAATGTCCATATTTCTCCTCCTCATATCCACTGCCTCATTATTTTGTCCAGTATTTAAATGCATGTTTGAATGTAGGCAGTGATCTGGATGTATCTTGAAATGTTCGTTCTCCAATGACTTACAGTAGCAATTGCAATCTGCACCACTTGTAACTATTAGGAGTCTTATTTATATTACTTGCATTAGTAACTACACATTTGACTTGTATCTTCTGAGAGAGTCAAGCGGCTTTGTTGCCATCCATACACAGTATTGACGCGTACAATGACATGAAATAGCGGGACTGTGGTGCAACATGTATATATTTAACATAGGACAACTGCAAGGCAGTTAAAGAACTATACTATAAATAAGTAAAAAGGTAAGTGAATAGATAGTAATAATTTGAAATAAATAGTAATAATAACTAATAATAAAAAACAATAGTAATAATTGTAACAAATGTACTAGGAGCAGATTTGAGGATGGGGGCAGAGTTGAGAACGTCATCCTTGGGTCCTTTATTTACACTTTGACTTCTCCATGATATTCTAGGACGGAAGAAACATGCATCCCCTTAATAGAACAATTGAAAGATTAGATCAGGAGATAAAGAGCTAATGAAAAAGGCTGAATTGCAAAACAAATTTAAAATAAACGGATGAAAACTAAGAGGCAAAAACCAAACTCAAAAGGGAGCAAAATAAAAGGTCAAAAAACCAAAATCCTCAAAAATAGAATAGAAACCATTAGACATGATCTGTGTATTTATCCCAATAGTAGGATGAAGACAGTACTGTGTTGCTGCCACCTTTTATAGCAATGGCAAAATAATATAGCCACAGTCATGCAAAAAGCTTGGAAAATGGTGAATAGTAAAATGCTAAAATGGTATTCAGAAAAACAAAAAGAATATACAAGCAGGTAGAAAATCATGACCCTTCTCCCACCTACCTCTATACCAGATAAAAATTTTGCTCAGTCTTGACGTCTTAGACAGCATTTCTGTAATACATAAAATATTTTACCATCCCTCCCTTTCAAAGATCCAACAGAACAGTGGGAAAAGGATCTCTTATTTAATATTTCAGAAAGTGAGTGGAAGGTAGCAATGCAAAGAATTCAGTCGAGCTCCATATGCACAAAGCATACAATTATTCAACTCAAAATTATATATCGAACACATCTGTCTCGCTTAAAACTGTCCAAAATGTTCCCAGGGCAAGAGCCAACCTGCAAACGCTGCAATCAAGTTCCAGCCTCACTGGGTCACATGTTTTGGGCCTACACCCATTAACATTCATGACCAAAATCTTTAAATGCCTTTCAGACAGCTTGGATGTCAAAATCCCTCCTAACCCATTAACAGCTGTTTGGTGTACCTCCAGATGGGCTTAAAGCGGAGAAGGAGAAACTGTAATTGCCTTTACTACACTATTGTCACATAGACTTATCTTGCTTAATTTGAAGAATCCTAACTCTCCTATTCTAAGTCAGTGGGTAACTGATGTTTTATACTATTTGAAACATGAAAAAATATAATTTGCACTTAGAGGATCTGTACAGAACTTTTTCATAACCTGGCAGGATCTAATCAATAAGATTTTAGAATAAGCATTTAAATTGAGGAAGCAGGTTCTCTCCCCTCTTTTATTCCATTTATCTTTATTCATTTATTATTTTATCAATTCATTTGTGTTTACTAGCATTAAGTTTTACACTGCTGGCCTAGCTCTCTTTCTCAGGAGTGGGGGTTGATTTGTTTCGAACCTTTTTTCTTTTTGTAAAACTTGAGTTATATGTGTGGAGTGTTATTTGATTTTTAAAAATTCAATAAAATTAAAATAAACTGGAAAAAAAAGAAAATCATGACCCTACCCATAAATATTTCGACAGTTAGAAGAGACATGATTTACCTTTGGCTAAGTCCTATGCACATTTCATTTGATTTGGGCTTAATGTCAAAGATGCAGGGACCAAAGAGGGCACAGTAGTAGCACTAGGACTCTTGTAGCACTTGCCACAAGACGTTATGGCATATGCAGCCATATGCCTTATGGTGGCAGAGCTGCAGCATAGAGAAACTGCTTCTGAGGGCTGTTGTAATCCAGACGTCACTGATTCATGGCTGATCGCTAGAAGTTACCACAGTGAAAATCTGTGAACTGAGATGGCTTAGGGTGGGTGTCCATGGTGATTAATGTTGATCTGTGAAATCAAGGTATTTTTCAAAAGAAATACTATATGCTGTATTTACCGGTGGCTTTGTTCATCGAATGTTTTCCATGTGGCTATTTTTTTTACCTAGTGCCCCATTATACTTTACAAGGCCAGCGTGACTTCACAGAGCTGTAGTAGCCACTTTCATAAACTCTGAATATAAATGTACTGTACTCCACTTCACATTTTATATTGCTGCCCAATCTGCTTCACACATGCATGATGTCACCATCTGATCTGTACTCCAGCCAGATTTGCACCCTGCATGCATTAAAGAAAACAAACAAAAGCTTTGCAGTATTTTCATTTGAGTGGTATATTATGAGTACTGCCACCGAATATATAACGCTGATCCCTGTATGCTCACTCACTCGTTGCAGTACTGGAAGGCAGACTTGACATACTGGCCAAATGCAAGCCATGTGCCACAACTACAAGGCAAAAGAAGCCTTAAAAGCGAGTCGGAAAACACTTGAGACCCTGTGAAAAAATAATAATGCTATTAGATTTATTATCATTTAAAAAGTCTTTCTACCTAGTTGATGGATGAAAAATGTATGAAGCATCTGCACACATACTGTAGATCAGAAACAAACAAACAGTGGAATGAGCCAGTCTCACACATCGCACATCGAATGTGTGTCCCGAAGATAGGAACTTTGAGTGTAAAAATATATGTATATATTTAGACGTGTTAAACTGTCCGTTTATATATATATATATATATATATATATATATATATATATATATATATTTTTACCAATTGCTAGTTTGTGGCCATTTGCTGTATTTTGTTTGTTGTGATCGTTCCATCTGTATATTTTGCTCACATTTCTGGCCACAATAATCAATCCAGCATAATTTGCACGTGTTTCTCTAGCTGTCAGGAACACTTAAAAGACCATTATAATCCATGCAAAACTATCTCACGTCCTTCTTCCACGTTGAATTCAATGCATTTCATGGAGTTTGGTGAAGTTCCACAACATTTCTAAAATTTTGCTGAATTCACAGCGAAGTGAATTCTGTGGGGTTTGCACATCTCTAATGGCATTCATACAGCCCTTTGTCTTTGTAACAAATCTGTACAAACATCCATCCATCCATTTTCTAACCCACTAAATCCAAACACAGGGTCACGCTGGAGCCAATCCCAGCCAACACAGGGCACAAGGCAGGAACCAATCCTGGGTAGGGTGCCAACCCACCACAGGACACACACACCCACACACCAAGCACAAACTAGGGACCAATTTAGAATCGCCGAACCACCTTGTCTTTGGACTGTGGGAGGAAACCCACGCAGACACAGGGAGAACATGCAAACTCCATGCAGGGAGGACCCAGGAAGCGAACCCAGGTCTCCTAACTGCGAGGCAGCAGCGCTACCACTGCGCCACCGTGCCGCCCTCTGTACAAACAACCCCCTCAAATATCTTCCACAGAAAGAGGAATACTTTGTTCCAAGGACTTGACGGAGTTGCATCCACTCACAGTACTTTTCAAGTTTAGGTAATTTTTTACACTATAATGACATGTGTTCATTAAACCCAGACACTTGCTTTATGGATTTAGGCTGAATTACTGATTTTTATGAAACACTGCATCTCTCCAGGGTGTTTGCAAAGGTAGGTTATAGGACACCAAGCAGTAATCAGTGGACAATTATTTGTGTATTTTATTTGATCGTCCAGATTATATGACCTCAGATCAGATGACATGATATACAGTAGAAGATGATCATTGGTACACAGATATCAAATAACAAATCACCGATTATATTCACCTCTGGCAAGCCATTCTTCCCAATCACATTTATCAATATATATTTCCCATTCTCCATGAAAGCTTTGATGTCTGCAAGTGGTTCTACAAAAGCTGTCATCTTTTGAGTGTTACACTCACTGTCTGTAAGCAAGCTGGATATGCTGAATAATTTTTAGGTGTATACACAAATCACAGTCGAGGTTTTACTATGTGAAACCTGAAGGTGTACGGAGGTAACTGTCTCATTCGTGGGTACAAATTTAAATGGTACGGCACCCGAATGGAGAGTGTGAGTGGGTAGCACCACTTCATAACATTAGAAAAGCATGTTGGATCAAAATGTCGTGTTTCAGAGATGGATTTTATGAAAGGAGAAGAGTCATACTACATCTGTTTTGTACTTTTCAACCTCATTAACTTAGATTCTTTCCCAGCTATTGATGTTCTACTTCCTGGGTGCCAGAATTCAATGCCCAGGTCTAGTAAATCTCAGTCTTTCCCACACAGGCTGATCATGGTATTGTGCTGGAATTCATCCTTTTGCTTTGTGGGTGATGAACATGCAAAAAATCTTCATGAACATTTTTTTGGACTGAACTAAATTAGGCTATTTGAAAGAACTTTTAGTTCAATTTAATTTATACTTATTAAACACTCTTCCACTTAGAAACTCAGTGTGTTATTCAACAATTATAAACATGAGAAAGGAAATCCAGTGTAAACTAAGAAATATAATGCAATATACACCAAAATACCATATAGCACATGTATACATGCTTATATCGTGGCTTTAAGGCTACATTTTGGCTATCCTAGGTCAGAAATTCTTTTGACAATACAAACAACAACAAATTAATTTGGATAGAAGATAGTGTTTCTAGAAATGCCACCTCAAGGCCTTACTCTTAGGATGGGTCCCAGGATTCTGGTGTTCATCATTCTTATTTAAAGTACCATAAGACACCTCCTTTAATGGACTGCTGTTTGTCCAGTGATTCCTTTTATGTCAGTCTGAAAAGAAAAACCCTACAGGAGCACAAGGCTCCCAACAACAGGCCTATTGACCACTGAGGTACCCAGGCTCCTCTACCACAATAAGGTCTTTGTCCAGGTCAGGTCAGGTTGGGGAGCTTGCACTGGTACAGCACTTTGCCACACGATGAAACAGCTTGGCATCCTGGTTGGCAACCCCCAAGCAGACATGCAGTCCAGTCCCACCCTCCAGAGATGACAATGTATCTGCACAGCTAAGTGTTACGTGGGTATCTTCTTTGGACTGCTCCAGCCACACGGGTCCTAAACAATGAGGATCCTGTGAACCGGATCACCCTCAGGGAATTGCACCACATGGCTGTAGTGCCGCAACTGACAGTACAGATAATGTGCTTCATCTGGGATGAGAACAAACAAACAAAAAAAAGGTGCATGTGTTAGTAGACTACATTAAATATGTGCTTTTTAGCAGCACTTTACTGTGGAGTTAAAAATGGTGCACAAATAGGCTTTTGGTGGCTCAATAACTTTCATATACAGCAGTCCAATTCAAGTGATGTGAAATGGCATCGATTGATGTCTTAGTGGGTAGACAGTTTGTGACTAATTGTTCGATTTTCTTACACATAACATTTTTGAAAGTATACCCAACAGAGTAGCATCCAATAGAAACTGAAAAATATCTGTTAATACAAAATTGACCATTACTAGCATGAAATCAGTATCAATATTACCCTATGAAAGGAGAAAACAAACTACAATAAGTTCTCCATCTAGCTATTAATATTAGTTAAGAACACAGTAATTCATTAATATTACAGTACATAAATAAGTAGGAACTTGAAAAGGAAATGATTTATTGTATAGCTGGAATACCAAAGGTACATGTATATCTGGGACTGAAAGATCAGGGGCTTAGGCAATTGAAGCCTCCCACCTCCCAACGCCACAGTCCATTCCTAAAGCTGTCCAACATTTGTATCAGTGAGGGAAGCTGCACCTTTCCCATTGTTAAATAGTTCAGACATCATTTAGCTACAGGTTAATAACGTTAGTTCTTTAAAATATTAATCAGCAGATAATACTGAGAGGGGTGGCACGGTGGCGCTGCTGCCTCGCAGTTGGGAGACCCGGGTTCACTTCCCGGGTCCTCCCTGCGTGGAGTTTGCATGTTCTCCCCGTGTCTGCGTGGGTTTCCTCCGGGCGCTCCGGTTTCCTCCCACAGTCCAAAGACATGCAGGTTAGGTGGATTGGCGATTCTAAATTGGCCCTAGTGTTTGTGTGGGTTGGCACCCTGCCCAGGATTGGTTCCTGCCTTGTGCCCTGTGTTGGCTGGGATTGGCTCCAGCAGACCCCCGTGACCCTATTCGGATTCAGCGGGTTAGAAAATGGATGGATGGATAATACTGAGAGCTGGAGGCAGATGGTGTACTTTGTTCAGTTGTGTCTCATGTACTAAAAAATGTGTCAGATGCCTCATCAATGTGACAAATTCTATTGAAGACTTTTCAAATGTTAAAAATTAAAAAATAAAAACTACATTGCATAAAAAATAGCTGCAGTACTGAGCAAGCAGGCTGAGGAACAGTGGATAGATATGTTGCACTCCAAAGAGACTGGCAGAGATACTGTAAAGTGTTTCTATTTATCAGTGGAATGGTGAGGATACTGGGAGCAGAGTTGGTGAAGGTGGATGAGTTTAAATACGTGGGATCAACAGTACAGAGTAATGGGGAGTGTGGATGAGAGGTGAAAAAGAGAGTGCAGGAAGGATGGAATGGGTGGAGAAGAGTGTCAGGAGTAATTTGTGACAGACGGGTATCAGCAAGAGTGAAAGGGAAGGTCTACAGGACAGTAGTGAGACCGGCTATGTTATATGGGTTGGAGACGGTGGCACTGACCAGAAAGCAGGAGACAGAGCTGGAGGTGGCAGAGTTAAAGATGCTAGATTTGCATTGGGTGTGACGAAGATGGATAGGATTAGAAATGAGTACATTAGAGGGTCAGCTTAAGTTGGACGGTTGGTAGACAAAGTCAGAGAGGTGAGATTGCGTTGGTTTGGACATGTACAGAGGAGCGATGCTGGGTATATTGGGGGAAGGATGCTAAGGATAGAACTGCCAGGCAAGGGAAAAAGAGGAAGGCCTAAGAGAAGGTTTATGAATGTGGTGAGAGAGGACATGCAGGTGATGGGTGTGACAGAACAAGATGCAGAGGACAGAAAGATATGGAAAAAGATGATCTGCTGTGGCGACCCCTAACAGGAGTAGCCAAAAAAAGAAGAAAGAAGAAGTCTAGATTTTTATCTTATTATTTATGTTTAATGTGGTATTAATGATTTAGCACTAGGACATTTTTTTCCATACCAGTAAAATATGTATTATTTACCAACAGATGTTATCAACTGCTTCGCATCTCTGCCTGATGCACCTGTAATGGTAACCTTTGGCCAGATGCGAGGTCATCAGCTGGGGACCACCATTCATTGATGGTTCGCTCCTTACGCCAATACATCTCCTGGTTGCAAAGCAGTGCCATGGAGATCTCCCTGCCACCCCCTGCAGCTAGCCTTTGGGTCAGATGTTAGCAACCCAGTTCCTATCTTTCCTCCTAAATGTCAGTCAGAAGCTACCTCTCTCTGCCTCTCTGCAGGCTCTCTGTTGCTTAACTCCCACGCATTTGAGCAGGCAGTAGAATAAAATGCTGATGAATCCATGGTATCCTACCTCAACAGGTCAAATGATGGCTCTCCACCAGCTTACCCGCAATAAGCAGCCAGCTAAATCCTGAAACCAGTGGGACATCCCTTAAATAGGAGTATTCAGATATTTAAAGATCCTGTTGCTAAAGCTTCTTTATCTTAGAAATACTGTCATTTTGTGATAACAGATGGCCTCTGGAATATAAATATATATATTAGCCAGGGACCCGGATTGGCCCATGTACATGAGCAGAGTGGGTTAAGGAAAGAAAGCAAAGTTTTTTTGCGTTTTTTAAATGGTGATCCTGTCGTTATTGCCAGCAGTCCCATCTGTCATCCACACTGCCTCTCTATCAATATCTCTGCTCTCGAGAGTTGAGAATTTGTACTTTAGTGTCCGATTGGTTTCCAGAACTGAGGTAACTCCTTGCTGGATTGTAGCCATAAACACTGTTATGTCTGAATTGACCTCGTAGTTCAAGGAGGAGAGTTACATTATGAAGAAAGATGACAAGGCAGGAGTTAAAGAACAATGCATCAATTCTCATTTGTGCTGCTCTGCATTTACACCCTCAATCAAGGATCACCCAGCACACGCCTACAAAAGTGCATGATAGTCCTTTTTATATTACAGTAGAACAAAGAAGCATGCAGTGTTGTCCAGTTAAGGAATGTTACACTCTGGTCATTTTGTCTGCTGGTCAGGCTTGAGTATGTTTATTTGATTCACTTGCTTTGAGCTAGCAGGTGGCACTGGTGTGCAAGGGATGCACAAAAATTGAGAGGGTCAAAATTTTACGTAGTTTGTCTGGTATGTAGAGGTGCTAGAGAACAATTATTTAAAATTTAAGTGCAAATCTGTCAAAGGGCATAGGACTGTTTTGTTGAACGTATAGACAGATGGACGTTCTGAACCAAAGAGGTTAGTTGGCACCTTTCATGTTAGGTGCACTGCATAGGTGATCTCATAACACAATGAAACTCTTGATGAAGCAGCACATGGGCAGATATGTAGGACTAAAGTGACAAAACTGTTGTCTTCCCTGGCAGGAGGTACTGCAGCCCCAAACCTCAGGCCAGAAGCGGACTACCTTGAACAACTAAATCCAATCATAATCATCAGAATGCTATTCACTGTCACAAGACGGTTAGTGTATTTTTACATTTTTTATTGACACAATACCATTTTGTATTTTCCTACTGTACTTAGGGTGGAGTGGTGGCTCTGAGGCTAAGGATCTGTGCTGGTATCCAGAAGGTTGCCGGTTTGAATCCGCGTCACTGCCAAAAGAGATCCTACCCTGCTGGGCCCTTGAGCAAGGCCCTTAACCTGTAATTGTCCAGGGGCACTGTACAATGGCGGACCCTGCGCTCTGACCCCAAGGGGTATGCGAAAACTAACAAATTCCTTAATACAAGAACTTGTATAAGGCGAAATAAAGAACAAAAAAAAAGAGGTGATGTGCAGTTATTTATGAAGTTAACTGAGATCATCTGCCTCAGACTTTAAATTAAGAAAAAGCATTGGCTAACACAGTATCTCCTAAAACGTTTACTGTGAGCAGGCAGCTGGCTCAGTACACCTACAGTATTTGAAAGAAAATGTTAAAGGAGATGCATTCTTGCTCAGTAGTGATAAACACACAATATCTAGTTAAACGTAGGAGGACACCCCTCCAAACGACTGAGTTCAGGTATTTCAACCACTGTCATTGTTAACATGTATTGTACATAAAATCAAGAACATAGCCATGCACTCTCCATTGACAAACATTGGCAGTAGAATGGGTCGCACTAAAGAGCTCAGCGACTCACAGAATGCCACCTTTGCTGCAAGTCAGTATGTGAAATCTCAGCTCTGCTAATTCTATCCAGATCAACAGAGAGTTCTAGTGAAGAGGAAGTGTCCAAAAGCAACAACAGCTCAGCCACAAAGTGGCAGACCAAACACAAACTCACAGAGTGGGGCCACCAAGTACTGAAGTGCATAGCACATAAAAATCACCTGGCCTGTGTTGCACCACTCTTAACAGAGCTCCAAGCTGCCTCTGGAAACCACATCAGCACATGAACTGTGTGTCAGGAGCTTCATGAAATGAGTTACTATGACCTATCGGCTGCACTCAAACTTAAGAAAACTACGCACCAGCCAACTATGCCATGCTCACCACCAGTGGTCACTGGAGAAGTGGAAACATGGAATTGATGAGTGACACTTCATTAAGCGGCAGTCTGGTAGATGTATCTGGGTTTGGTGGATGCCTGGAGAACATTATCTTCTAGATCTTACAGTGCCTACTGTATAGATTGCTGGAGGATAATGGACTGGGACCAATTTTTATTGTCCGGGCTAGGCCCCTGGGTTCCTATTAAGTGTACTGCTAATTCTACAGCATGCAAAGACATTTTAGGCAATTGTTCCCCTCGATTCTGTGACAATCTGGAGAAGGCGCTTTTTCCTGTTCCAGCATGACTGTGTCCCAGGTACATAAAGACTTGGAGGGGCTCAAGTGGCCTGCACAGGGCCCCGATCTCAACCCTGCTGAACACCTTTGGGATGAATTGGAATGCTAATTGTGAGGTGGGTCTTCTTGTCAAACATCAATATCTGACCTCACTAATGCTCTTTAGGCTGAGTGGCACAAATTCCCACAGACGTGCGACAGTGTGGGTCCTGCTCCATACTCGCTCTTCCTTTCTTGGGAGCCTCTTCTCTTTTTCATTTTTCCTCCTCTCCTGTGCCGACCCGTGTTTATACGGCTCTGTGAGCACAGCATCAAAATCACACACTGCAGGCCAATGAAACAATTGAGAACGATAGCACCTTCACGTGTAGGTGCATCACACCCCAATTACCTCATCAACTCCCTGCAGTTGCACGAGCGTGCCCATGGAGACTGACACGGCCAAATGGATTATTTATAAAAAAAAAAACTGCTATTTGCTCAGAGCCGCTGACCTGCTATACCACAAGACACACTCCAGAATCTTGTGTAAGGCCTTTCCAGAAGACTGGAGGCTGCTATGATTGCAAAAGGAGAGCCAACTCCATGTTAATACCCATGGCTATCCATCAAGCTCATACAGGTGTAACGGTCATGTTGTCCACAACTTTTTTACGTCAGTTTACACTCTGGATGGCTTCAGCAGTATGCTTCTAAAGATTAATGTTGAATTCATTCCAAATATGCTATATTTTGATTATATGAAATTTTGTATACAAGCACTACATTAAGTAAGACAAGAGTTTCATCTCCGTGCCCAGAATAATACCAAGGAATCGAAATGTATCAAAAATAATTGCATTAATTTATGAAGACACACAAAAGGGAGGGATAAAGAAATCAGATCTCCAAGTACCAAAAGACCAGGGTCACAGGTAGTTGTTCCAACTGTCCACTGGGTGGCTCACCCACCTCAAACATTTTAAACCAAAACACTTCCTGTCAACTCCCCTCTGTCTTTACTCACCCCCAACTATCCATCTCACTCTGTATCTGTCATAGTTTCCCTCTCCCTGGTGCCTTCCACACTGTGGCAGTAGTTACGCTCCCAATATGCTACATAAAGACATAATCCTATTGCCGGCATTGGTTCTCCTCTGCATTGGTGCCCGGCGTCTCTCCTTTTCTCAGGGACCACATTTTTCCCTGTCAAGACCTTGCACCCCATGTAACCTTCGACTATAAACCTTTATTATTGTTACTAAAGGAACAAGTGCAAATATGAACTCTGTTGTACTTATTACAACAGGTAAAACTGAAAAAGCTAGAAGACACTCAAGTCAGACTTGTAGACGCGTTTGCTAGATGTACTGCCTACGACAAAAAAAGTAAGCGGTGGTTCGAGATAACCAACGCCATTACAATTCATATAGCTGACGTGTCAGTGGACAGAGATTGTTAACATTAACAGATAGTGTAGTTGGTTTACAAAAAATATTTACTATTTATTCCTTTTCTAAGACATGTTCAGTGCAATACAACTTTTGACAAACACCTCTGGATATTTTCTAAATGAGTCTAAATGCCTCTTTGGATGGTTGAAAATATGTTGTCAAAATTATAGTTCAAGTTGTTTGTAAAATTTGTTCAAAAGGTTCTATATTTTGACTGCATCTGTCATGCAATGTGATTCCTTCTCTTTATTAGTGCCACCCCCTTGATGGGGCCATGCAAACCTGTATTAATACTTGCCTGCACATCAAAATGTTTTTTTGTACAATGTACAATTCTCATGACAGTTGAATAGGTTATTCTTAATCAGTCTACTGCAGTAATTGCAGTGGAAAATGTGGTTAACATCCACTCATGCAAGGGGAAAAAAATACCGTTTAATACCGTGAAACTGGAATAATTTAGAAAAAAAACGTGATATAGAATTTTGGTCATACTGCCCAGCACTATGAGACAGACAAATCTTTTTCCAATCCCTTGTTACTTTACAGTACAAATAAATTAAGAGTAGAACAAAGATGTAAAGTATGTGCACTTTAATACAAAATACATTTACACTAAAAACACACTTAGCATTTGGATGTGCATTTACTGACTGCAAAACAGAACATGTCCTCTTTTCTTAACAGTAATACTTACAAATGTAAGGATCTTTAACTACAAGAATGTTCACAGCATGCTCAGTTTATAAAAAAAAAAAAAAAAGAGTTGCAAATCCTTTATATCTTTTAAATAACAAGAATTGTAAAAAATGCTGAATAAAATACATACAATTTGCTGGAGATTTTCCTGTTTTAACATATTTACATTTTGTACAATATTAAAATACACATTTCCTGCAAGGGGAAAATAGGCAACTTTAAGAAAACAGTACTTTGGAATACTGTCAGAAATACTTATAGTTTAAAAGTGTAAATTTAAACAAAGAATAAGGGCTTTCAAATTTGCACTAAAGTGACTTTACATAAAGGAAAACGGCTTTGGATGTGCAGATGTTTGTCCACCACAGCATCATGCTACATACTTGACAATCTTAATTTTCAAGGAATGCTAGAATCATGTTATGGTGATAATGAACATTATTTATACACTTCCCAAGACTACATACATACCATAGTTTATCTATGGAATGCATTTATACTTGTACATAGAATGATTCACTTACAATCTACAACAGTAGAGGTGTAACTGTACACAAAGTTCATGAGCAAAAAATGGTAGCTAAGCAGTTTTTACTCTAATTCTGTGAAAGTGTCTCAACTGTGATGTTTGAGGGCTATAATCATGCTCTATATAAACCAATATTAATACTAAATAATAATGCATTTTCAAAAATCCACAGTACCAAATAGCTCACACATTTTGGGACTATGTGATGCGTGATGTCTAAACAGACTTAATTTTCTTGCTTTAAAATTCTTGGTGCTTTTCATTAATCTGTCTATAAACTACTGCCCACAATGTACGAGATGATCAACGGCATATTTTATGCAAGTTTGGCTTACAATTAACACAAAGGACAAGGGAAGAGTATATATTGCAGCAGGGAACCAAGTATCTTTCCTCCGGTTATAAACTCCATTTAAGACATTTTCTGGTAATAAATACGTAATACGGGGCGGCACGGTGGCGCAGTGGTAGCGCTGCTGCCTCGCAGTTAGGAGACCCGGGTTCGCTTCCCGGGTCCTCCCTGCGTGGAGTTTGCATGTTCTCCCGTGTCTCGTGGGTTTCCTCCGGCGCCGGTTTCCTCCCACAATCCAAAGACATGCAGGTTAGGTGGATTGGCGATTCTAAATTGGCCCTAGTGTGTGCTTGGTGTGTGGGTGTGTTAGTGTGTGTCCTGCGGTGGGTTGGCACCCTGCCCAGGATTGGTTCCTGCCTTGTGCCCTGTGTTGGCTGGGATTGGCTCCAGCAGACCCCCGTGACCCTGTATTCGGATTCAGCGGGTTAGAAAATGGATGGATGGAAATACGTAATACATAAGAAATGAGATAGGAAAATGTAAGCTGATGACAAAATATTACTGCTGTGTACCAGATTATTTAAAAGATGCTCAAAAATGTAGTTGATAAAAAGGAAGGAGATCAAGACTGTTTTTTATTGCATATAAAAAATAAAGGACTTTACAATTTTAAACATCTCTACAACATTTCCCTCAAATCATAAAGATATTCTGTATTTTTACCAAAATACATAAGCATTTCAGAATATGTTTACCCCGTTTTCACCTCTGCATTATCTTTATTAGTTAGAATAATCCTAGTGAGCCTCTTAAAGTGTCAAAAGTGAAATAAAAAAAAACAATCCACCTTTTGTCCATTTTTAGAAACTGCCTTTTCCTGTACTGGGCTGGGAAGCCACACCCGATTTCAAAAGCAATAGGCTCAATGTGTACTAAAATATGCTCTGTAGTGGCAGGTCATTAACTGCTAACTTCTGCTAATACTGTTTCAGACAATTGCTACCTTGTACGTATTCAGTCCATATCTCACCCTCTCTCCAGTATCATATACACAAATACAAAAATGCTAATTATTGTATATCCATAGGAGATGTACTGTATTAGCAGTTCAACTGGACTGAAATGAATATATACTAAAATGTCTTCATGAGTCTGAAAACATCATTCTTTACCAACCGTGTTAATTACACGTCTCAGGCTCAGTGCATGGAACATAAACGCTCAAAGACACTATCTTAAAATGTCATAAATGAATGTAGCTCAAATAAGCAGAAGCACGTAGGTTAGTCACTTACTCAACAAGTAAGGTCAATTTCATCTTTAATTAAAATGACATTTGTATGAATGAATAAATACATAAATTTAACCCTGAAACAGTACTATGCAGGCTCAGATTTTTCACAATTTGGTAGCTGTAACCCTGGACAAAATACACCAAGTACCTTGAATAAATAACAATGACAAATATTAATTTTGCATTACCCCTTTAAGTATTTTAGATGACACACTACCGTAAACTTCAAAGTGCCTTCAATGCCAAACATTTTAAAGATATTCTGTTCTAAAAGAAGAATCAAGAAGAAAGGCAATGCAAAAATGAGAGAATTTAGAAATGTGCTATTTTATACGTAATATTCGCTTGCATGAGGTTAGAATGTAAGACACTTAGTTAGCACATGTATACACCACGCTTACATTAAGTATCTGAGAAAACTGTGTTATGTGCTTCACCACTTTGCAATAGTATATAAAAGTATTAAATTAGTCATTTCCAGACAAAACTCAACAAAAGAACAGCACGGCAAGGACTGTTGTTACATCAATTTTCACAAGGTACATTCACAAACGGTAATCAGAACTGACATGCATAGTCGCGAACATTAGTGGTACTGACACAATTGGCCAAATCACATAAATATCAAAGACAGTTAATTCAAATTATGATCTGCTCCCACATGCATACCACCTCTAGTCAGCCGAGGAAGAATATAAACCTGATACAGGCATTAAAGTGGTACAAAAAATAAAATAAACCCTAAAAAATTGTGTACAACATAATTTCCTAGCCAAGTTAAATTATTTTTGTAATATTTCACTACAAATGGATCACAAGTGAAGCCTGAAGCTGATTTTTTTGTCCCCTTAATTAATATTTTTTTCTTATTTTAAAATGCTTCAGTTATCATGCAACAACCAAATGTTGGCAAACATAAAAAAAACAAACTTTTTATCTTTTGCCATGCAAGTTTCATAACTGTAAGTTGGCACCTTACAAAATATCTTATAGCTGCCCATAGGAAACAGTTATGTTCCTTTTTGAATTTCTGAACTATCACAGAAAACAGAGTACAAGGAACATTTCTCCACCTTACTTTTGATTCCTATATGGAAAAAAGGAGAGCTGCAAATCCAGAAAGTCCATTTTCAGTAAACAACAGCTTAAAAAATAATCCGCTCAGTTATGGAATTTGTGGAATTGGCAGAACAAAATACACAAGGTCTTTGCTTGAAAGAAAAAAATATCAGGATGCATCCCTAGATATCCAGCCACTCTCTGTCAAAAAGTTCAAAATCCTTTTTTTAATGACTTTGTCCAGGTAACTTGGGAGACGGCTTTTAGATGGGATTCCTTGACGTTTCTGCAAGTGGTCTTTTATTATTATCGTTTTCACAGTCAGGTAACTAGTTGGACTGAGATTGAGAGAGTTACAGAGCACTTTTTCCCGCTCAGATAACAGCTCAAACCCTGAAAGATGCTCAATGGCAGCAAACTCACTGTCTTTTCCGTCTTCTTTTATGCCACTGCTCCCTCCACCACCTGTATTGCCACCTCTCTTGGACTGGTTCACGCTCTTATTCTCTTTACGCTTCTCTCTTTTATGACGAGCTGCTTCAAACTCCACAGACTCATCAAGCTTAGTAATGCCATTGCGTCGATACCTCTGCAGCTCACGAATCTTTGCTCGCAGAAGGCGTTCCTTGTGCATGTTTTCAAAAAATTCTTCAAGTTCCCGAAAGGCCATAAACTGACACAGAGGTCGCAGCTTGAGTCGCTGCTCCTTCTCCTCCTTGGTAATTTTTCTTTTGACAGTTGCTGAAGTTGCTGCTGTGGCTGCAGGGGTCGCATTCCCAGTAACTGCCTTGTCTTTTTCTTTTTCCTTTTCTTTTTTATCTTTGCCAAGGAATGCTGGCACTAGGTTGTAGTCCCGAGCAATCGTCTTCCGACGCTGTCTTTCTTTTAGTTTACGCACATACATATCCACGTGGGCACGTTTCATTTCAATCTCTACATCGTCATCGTCGTAATTCACAGAAAGTCCACTGATGAGGGTCTCAGCATCTTGGTCATACTCAATCTCATAGTCATCACGTAATGGCATATAGCCCAACTGCTGCTGTTCAGCAACTGAAATATCTAATGGTGGTAGTGGGGTTGTCAGACTTGGAGAGAGGGGTCCTCCACTAGGACATGTGTGGTCTGTAACCCGATTTGGTATACTGTCTGGAATACAGGCTTTGCCTAAGTTGCCATGTATGTACATATTAACGTAGTGGTCCATCACTTCCTGGGGCGTACGGGAGGGTCCAACATGAGCAGCCATGTCCTCCTAAAAAATGAAACATTAATATATAATGAATATATAGAGAACTACATACTATACTCATTGCAATTAATTTAGATAATGTACATGAAGTTATACCAACATATGAATGATTGTACAAGAGTACAGTTTTCAGCCTCTTCCCCAATGTTTGACTTTTTTTTGTATAATGTTCAGCGTGATGTGAAAGTAAATCTACACAAATTTAAACAATCAGCTTTGGTTTGTTATAAGACATTTAAACATTTTGGAAATAGGTACTAGCAACTGCTTCCTGCTGACTGGCAGGCAACAGACATGCTATTTAACCAAAAAAGGCTCTCCAGTATGTGTCTGGGGGCGATTTCATCTCACACCCATGTTACGAAATGGAAGGTTTTACTACCAGAAGAAGCAGTGGTGAACTCTAACATGTAGGCTCCAGTTCTGTTCTATTTTTTTGACTATGCATGCAGCAGTGAAAAATAGGGATGTGTCTATACTACGTATTGGTACTCACGTCAGTCTGATATCTGTTAAGTCCTCATACACCATATCAGCTCTGTCTTATGGCTTTTTATGAGTACCAAATGAGTACTGAACTCAAACATCAGGTGGCAGAATATATAAACAGGGACAATACTAAAATGGCACAATTTGCAAAATTTTAAGAATTACATATAAGAATAAGAGAATGATTCGAATCTTCTTCTCAAATGAAAGACAAGAAGTGAATGTAGTACCTGAAAAACTATCTGGAGAAACAAAGATACCAGCTATGCAACACAATCCTCATTAAACACATGGTGTTTACATACCGGTCAGATTACATTATGTACTTGATGTTTGTGTTCATGCACGGTTATTCTAGGTACAACGTTTATTTCAACTTCAGCTGTCATGTATACATTTGAAATTACAATATACACAAATTTATTTTATACACCCCTAAAACTCAAAAGCTTCAAATCTCTCCATTCTGCTTTCTGTTACTGTAGCCTCTACTTTGTGTCATTTGCTTAAGGATGGACTTGTGCTATGAGACACAAACAGATTCAAGAAGCTTTAGCCAAACTATACATGGAGATGCCACGAATGACGAAGTGACCATGGCATACTTATGCCATTAACAAAACAAATAAAAGCATTTAATATAAAAATATGGATAATTTAATATTCCTAATCACAAAATGTCACTATGCCAATTCCCATTGCGAAATGATTGACAGTATTTTTCAATTTATAAGAGATCTTACATTTTGCACAGAGCACACAGCAAGTATGTACTAATTTGCTGCTTTCCTAAATACTGCACAAGTCACACCTTGATGCTTCTAAACCCCATATTAATTTTGCTTGCACTGCTTTTAGTTCTTTGCCAGTTGCACTTGCGAGACATTGTATCTTCAAACAAAGTTATAGCTGCTTTCTGGAAGTTTTACAAATGAAAATAAAACTACAGTACAATCAACACCACAAAATGTAACTTATGTGATGAAACATTTCTAGATAAATGTTACAGCTAGGAATTTAACCATCACAGTCCTGCCACTTCTAAATTAAATCTATTTGCAAATTGAAGTAGTTAGCTTGATTTGCCATTAGTAATAAATAATGATAAGGAAATACTTAAGACTACCACAATGCAACCTTTAAGTATATTTAGATGTTTCACCTGTAAATCATGTAATGTTTCATGGTATCTCAGTTTAAATAATAATCTCCTTGGAGAAGGGACCTGCTCTCAATGTCCTTGCATGTTCAAGACTACTTATGTATGTGCAATTGTGTGTCCTTTTTGTCAAGGTAAATCTAACCGATTCTGACATTAGGATAAAATAACACTTTATCTTTCATAATATTACTTCTTGTGTGCCCAGATTCCTGTTTCCGTGAAAGGCTGTATTTCCCAGTGTTACCTCTCATTAGGAAGCAATGTATGAATCTTAAACATTTCATACATTATAGATTCACAGCAAGCAAAAATCAGTATAAATATTGATAGTACAAAAAACATATTTAACAGAAATGTTCATGCATGACTCTATTGTTGGTATTACATTACTGTCATTATTCTGAAGAGTTAAGCAAGGGGAAATTCTACTATGGGTAAATGCTATCATGTACACAACAATAAACTTGAATTTAAAGTTCAAACATACCTATCTCAGCGCAATATCTCAAGATGAAACAGTGTCCTACATACATTACTAGACAAGCAATATAATTCAACTCCCTTTCTTGGCTAATTTAGCACAAAAGCTACTGTTAGAACCAATAACCAGTGTGGTCAGTGAGGGCATTTTAGTACAGAGTTACAGATAAAAGAAGAAATTATGTACTGTGATAGTAGCTTAAATAAGTCAGATACTTTTTTAAGCTGCCAATAATAACAATTAGGCTGCAAGAATTACAATTATTCTTAATGGAAATTCCATTTTGTTCAAATAATTTGTACCTATTGTTTCTTAATTAAATATACGTAACAATTATTATTAATTTCAATAAACTACATTAAAATAATGTGCATTCGTTCTTAATCAAAAAATTTAGGTTTCATTCACTATAGCTTATTAATTAGAACTATCTAACTAACTTCTATCAAGTGGCTTTATTGTTATATCATCCATTCACAGTATTACAACATACAGTGGCACGAAAAACCTTTACCCAGGACTGCAGTGCAACATATACATAAACACAGGAGAAGTGCAAGACAGGAAACAAAACTTTATTGACAAACAGATAGACACCAATAATTTAAATTAGACATAAATAAATTAATAAATAACAACAACTAATAATTAAAAAAACAACAATAGTAACAAGTATATGTACTGCATATAAATAAGATATTGGGAGTGGATCTGAGGCCAGGAGGGGAGTGAAGAGTTCACTGTCCAGACAGGCCACAGCTATAAGCAATTGCAGCACATGGTAGAACTAGTTCAGATGCTGAAGAACCTTCTGACAGATGGAAGTGGAACAAAGAGATTATGGGAGGGGTGGGAATGATCCCTCACAATGCTATAGGCTTTGCGGGTGCAACACATTAGAAACATAATAGAGGGCAGAGAGATCTCAATGATCTTTTCTGCTATGTGCACTATCTGTTGTTGGGCCTTACAGTTAGAGACATTGCAGTTCCCAAACCAGACAGTGATGCAACTGGTCAGAATGGTCTTGATGGTGTCCCCATCCTCGTATATTCTTTATATTCTTTCAAATAAAAGTACTTGTATTTTTACTCTGTATTGGCAATGATGCTAACCTAAAAAAAAATGTTTGGAAAGTGAGGGGGAAATTATCTCAATGCTTACTCCCATGAGCTTTTAGGAGCACATGGCTACACAGGTGTTGCAAAACAAACCTGCACTGCAAACTGAGGAATTTCTTGCTGTTTTATAGCCAACTATGCGTGTCCCTCTTTAACCTGCTGAATCTGTTCATATGCTTAGTGCCTAGTGATAAATTTCAATCAAAATTTCACACTTGCATAAAGCCTGACCTGTGAAAGATGACTGGAACCAGCCCTTAAAAAGTCCAGCTAATGCAACTAAGCTTAATACAATTAATATATCTTTACTGGCCATAAATTTCTTGGACTCCCTCTAAGTGGCCACCATTAGACTTTATACTACAAAAATCAAATACAGACCTGAATATTCTTAATATTTTTAAACAGGTTTCAAATTTGCCATTTATTTTAATGTCTAAGAGAAAATGTACTTTTTTTTATCATTCCTGAACAAAAATAACCATATGAAAAGTTTCATATTGTGTATTGCACAGAAAAGGACTTAATTCATGTTGTAAATAGTATAACAGTATAATAACTTCCTTTATAGGATCGCGTACAAACTTTAAGAGTTTAGAATTAATCGCAGCTATTGATATTATGCTGCCCTATTGAGACTTTTTGAAGGCTATGAACATCAGGAAATTTTATTAACTATGTGCCTTAGATTAAAAATTGGTCTAGAACTAAACAGAATTTTATCATTATATTTTGTTTTTGCTACGTCAACATTTTTGTTCTTGTAAACTATGACATTTAGTTGTTATTTTGTCTGAACAGGACACATTACTGATGTTGCACTTTATAAACCTGACTTTGGTGTGTGTGTGTGTATGTATCTCCAGTAATAAACTTCTTTTGGTTATCGATTTCTAGCAATTCCTCTTTTCAACTTTGTTATTGGTTTAGTGTTAAGGTTTTGGTTTGGGTGGCAGTATGTCGTTTGGTTATTGGCTTCTGGCAATTCTCCTTTTGACAACATTCACAGTTTTTTTTTGAACCACCAAAAAATATAGACAGTAGTCGAGTATACCACTGATGTTAGGTACTGTTGCAATCATTTTTTCAATTTAAACAAACTGTTTAAATTAAGTTTGATTTAAAAAAGTTTTTATTTAAACAAAGCAAATTACCTTACTACTGTTAGTAGTCTAGAGAATATGCAGTATTATAAGGTACTTTATCCTGTTTAAATAAACAATGTGATAAATTTAAACACTTTATTGCACAAAAAAAAAAAAAAAAGGTTTTGAGGTGGATAAAAAAATCATGTAAAAATAGAAACACATGTTAAATTCAAACATAACAACTAATTCCAGTGCTAAACATTTTGTTAATGAGCACTTTCCAGGTATGGTTAGAAAACGATAATAAAGTTAAAAGGGAAATGGAGAAAAGTAATGGGGAAAATTCAAAAGCTAACTAAAATTGATCTTTCAGTTTTTTAGAAGTGAAAGAATGGTCAAAGACAAGGTGAACTGTATTAGAAACGGTATTATACACAGATAATGAAATTGAAAATGCTGTAAATTCACATTTTTCACATTTGAAAAAGTTGATTTCCCAGCAGCTACCGAGTCCATTAAAGACTTACTTAGTGATATGGAAACTGCAACCACAGCATAAGCATAGAAGTTCTACTAGTTTGAGAGGACAGGAAAAAATTGCCAGAAACAGATAAAATGTATCCTCATGTGCTGAAGAAAGTTAGTAAGAAAATATATTAATCCTTAACTAATGATGCACCAAAATGATTTTTTGTCGAAGCTGAATTTCAAAAAACACCAGGCCAAACACATACTTTTTTTTTTTGGTTCTTTTCTGACGTTTTGTTTTTGTGCTCTTGCATATGTCCTAGATTAAATGAATTCCAGTTTTATTAGATGTTTTACAACCAAACTGAATTATAATTGATACAATAAACTTTTATTATTCAACTCAGTCTTTTTAGGGGACAAATTTTGAAAACTGAACTTGAAAAAGATACATGAATAATAATAAAACAGTAACATAATATAATTTTATAAACAATAAATGATTACTTAAGATCAACTTGTTAAATTTTAATCTGTAATCTTATATTAATGAAAGCAATTATTATGTAAAAGATAAATTGTCAAATGTCAGGAACAGCTGCATTAATAAATAGGGTCTGGATGGTGGAGATTGTGTTTTACTAATATGCTAGGAATCTATGCAAATGCAACAAAAGAATAGAATTACGGGGGTGGGTATGTGTATAATATATATATATATATTATTCTGATTTTCAGAAAACACTTGAAAAGGTACATATGTAAAATATATATTTGAAAAAAATGTATAATTTATAAGTAAATGATTTATAAATAAGTAGGTCCAAAAGGTTAGTTATGTGCCCTGCCGTACAATGGACTGGCATCCTGTCTTTGGTCTGTCTCTGATACATGATGCTGTCAAAATAATCTAAAGCAGATTTTGGAGGTTTGAGAATAAATTAATGTCCAAAATACAGAAATGTGAATGTTAAGTTATCTATTGACTGTAATATGTTGGTGTTTGGCTGCTGATATGGCCTAGTGCACCATCTACATGCCTTGCATCTGATGCGGACAAGATAGGTTCTGCCAACATCATGAACTGAATTGAGAACATTATAGCTGACAAGATATAATGAGAAAAGAAAGTAAGGTGAAAAGAAAGCAAGAAAAGGTGGAAATTGGGACCAGTACACCATTCCCATTGGCACCAGTCTTTTGGAGGTGTCAAATCAAGTTAGGTTTTTAGTTATGTGTGCGTAATCGGAATGTGGAAGGGAAAACAGGGAAACCATGAGAAAAATCTCCAAACAGACACAAGGAGAGTCCAAGAAGACAACAACCAGAAGCAGCAATACTAACCACTGCATCACTGTGTCATCCCCTGCACATAAAATATTATAATTCTTCTTCTTCCGGCTGATCCCGTTAGGGTTTGCCACAGTGGATCATCTAAAAAATTGCTGCCCGCATATTGATTTGGCAAAATTTTACACCGGATACCCTTCCTGACGTAACCCTCCCCATTTATCCAGGCTTGGGACCAGCACGAAAAAACACACTGATTACCAACAGAAAATCCTATACTACATTTTTACAGACACCTCTGACAATTTTTAGACTACCAAAAATTCTGTGCTAAAGTGTAAAAATAATCCTAATTAAAATGACTCTTCCACCAGCTGAATTCATAAATAACAGTGATACGATGCCAGACAGTCCAAGCAGCTGTCGTAAACTCTGGGGGAGACATATTTGATTATCTGAAAAGGTTCCTCCTCTATGAATTCAATTTAATGTTCAATTTGTAAAATTTAATGGTTCATTACTTTCAAAAATGTAGGTGCTCATTGCTAAAGAACTTCTACATAGCCACAACGAAATTTGGAAACAGCAGATAGTTGGACCACAAGGCTCTGCACAGAGTGGTGTGGTCAGGGAAATACATCACCGAGTGTGCACTCTCCAACTTCCAGGATGTCTATACTAAGCGATGTAGTACCAGGGTAAATAAAATTACTGTATTAGTGATACAAATCATGCCAAAAATGGCCTCTTCTGCATGCAGAGGTCAGGGAAATGCTACTGCTGCTTGAAGACCAGTCCAGAAAGGGTGAGGAGGGACTTCTTTCCACAGTCCATCTGCAAACTAAATGAAGAGGACAGTGCCTAGAGCTACAGAATGCCCCATTGATTATACTCTTATATTAAATTATTTATTTTTGCTGCCATTGTTCATATTGATGTTTATTGTATTTCATATCCTTCTAATGTACAGTATTGGGAGTGTAACAACTAGGCATTTCACTACATAATTGTACTCTGTGTATAATTGTATGCGGCAAATAAAATTTTACTTGATTTAGTTTAAGTCCAAGGGAAAGAATATTTTGGGAACTGTAGAGGAAAACTGGGCATGCCTTCATACTGTGTCAAGTTTTAATTTATAAAAAAAATGAAGGAATGGAACCCTTGGGAATTTTTTGAGGGTAGAGCCTTAATAATTCTGGAAAACTGTAGGAGACAAGGAGGACACTGTCTCAGTAAAGTTTGTCTGTGTTGCAAAGAAAAGAAAAATTAAAAAACTGCTTTTGGCCCATCGATGCTTATTTCCTTGATGCCACCAAATACATAATCTTAAAATGTGCTACTTTTACTGGTTGAAATGTTATAACTAATTTAAATTGCAACGACAATGTCCAAAATAATACCTGGAAAGAAACAGATTCACAAAATAAAAATCACGCAAGCAGCATTCTGACTACAGTTATAGGTAATGGTATTTGCATCCTTTTCCTCCATAGGCTCTGGTGTGCAGTATGTTACTGGGACTCCATCCATGCGCCGATAAAAACCAATACGAATTGAATGCATTGGAAATGGATTTAGCGTGTAGGCCTCAAGTAGGTCAGACAGCCAAGGTTTTAACATGCATTTTTTGGTAATATTTTTTATGTATTTTTAAAAAGAACGGTGATATCTTGATTCGCAAATATCTGCAGAGAACTGCGTGTATATACTGCACTGATAAACAACCAATGAGTTGAGGGTAGATGTGCAACACACAAACAAGTTACTGAACGTGTGTAAAACTGAGACTGTGCCACGGTGTTAAGAACATATTTACAAAGTTCAAGTACATCAGACGCTAGTCTCTGCGGCTTCAAAACGATTGGTGCAGACAACCTGTAAATAACTTGAACGTTGAATGTCTGGGTCACTCCAGGCGAAGTTTCGTGGAGCATCACTAAGAGCTCAACAGCCCACTGCTTAAATTATCTGCAGAAAACATGCAATCACAAACCGCAGGCTTCCAGATATTCACATGAAAAGGTAATAATAACAATAATAACATGGATGATGAGGGGTATAATAAATGTTTTTTTCATTTACCCAGTTTCCAAAGCCGTACTGCTCGATTGCATCGAGTAGCAACTGCTCTTCCCTGCTAGTCCAGCCTCCCTCCGCTTCGGGACCCCAAAGGGTGAAGCGCCCTCCGTCCACCAGCTGATAGCCGTGCCCCCGCCGATGCCCCCCGATTTCTGCGCCGGCGGAAAAGCACTCCGGGCATAGCTCAATGTCCTGACATTCCGTGCATCGAAGGCGCAAATTGGTTACATCTGCTAGGCAGTACACACAGTATTTCTTTCCCAGGTCAGCCATATTGACGGCTTCTGCTTCTTTGTCGAAGCAGTAAACTGGAGCTCCGGCAGGACGCAGTGTAAAGACATGCGTATTTAGTCCGCCCCGCCCCCTGCACGCACGCCTTGTTAACGGGGAGGCGCGCGTCTGCCGACGTTGTGTGCAGGCTACGCCTTCGTTACCGCGGAGACAGAATTAAACAGGAATTCGGGTGCAAGCAGTGCCGAACGCTAGGGAACTTTTTAAAAGTGCATTGACTTTTTAGAAGAGAGGCAATAGCTGCAAATAGCTGGAATGTCTGAGCCACACAAACTTGAAACAATTCAAGATGAGACACAAGAAGACAATGCACTCGAACGTCAGGGCAAGGAAGAGAACTCAGAAAATCCTGTCTATTTAGTAGAGGAGCATGTAGGTCCCGATGAGGACCATGCTGATGTTGGTGACCAGAAGGGTACCACGGAGAGGAAAGAAACCATATCCACAAATGACAGCACTGAGCAAGAGTCGACAGAAATTAACGAGGAATCAAGTCGAGGAGAAACTCAGGAAATGATTTATGCAGGAGAGAAGCAGCAACTTACCTCTCTGACAAATGAAAGTTTGGAAGTGGATGATACAGCTGAGACCCATACTCGAATCGGCGAGCCCCTCTCTGAGAAAGAGATTCCTGTGTTACAAATGAAAGAGGATTCCCCAATTTCAGTTCCAGGTACTCCTGAGAGGGTACATAGCCCTATGAATGAAGCAGAGAGCAAACAAATAACAGAGGAACTGGAGGCCAAAGAACGTAACGAACTGTTGGAAAAATATCAAAACCTAGTGGAAGAAAAGGAGAAAATCTCTCGGCACAATATTTCATTGCAGCAAAAGTTGGCAAAACACCTCAATAATAGCACCAGGGAGGATTTACATCATGAAAAAGAGAGATCATCATCAGATCAGGAACAGGTTTATCAAAGGTACATAGACACCATCCAGAACCTAAAAAGTCAGCACCAAAAGGACTCCGAGATCTTCCATCTGCAGATAGAGGACCTAAAAATAAAGCAGCAAGAGAAAATTAATGAGGTGGACGGTGACTGGAAAGAACTTCTGGATATGGAAAAGGAGGTTCTTGTAGCAGCATTTAGCGGTAAGTTTGGTAAAGCTGCAGCCCTGAAGGAGGCAGAGCAGATCCAAGCAAATGAGCAACGCAAGGAGACTGAGCTCATCCATATGCGGCTAGAAAACATTAAGCTAAAAAACAAGAACAAAAAACTTGAGTCTACCCTAAAAGCCAAGGAAGAATTAGAGGAAGGCTTGAATTTCATTGATTTTGAACAACTAAAAATTGAAAGCCAGACCTACAATGAAAAAATAGAGGAGCGCAATGAAGAGCTGCTTAAGTCCCACAAAAAAATCACAAACACCGTCCAGGTTCTTACACATGTAAAAGAGAAACTTCAGTTCATGCAAATAGAGAACACTGAAAAGAAAGGACAACTTATGGATTTGGAGGAGTTTGTTGGACAAAAACAAGCGATTCTTAGCAGGAGCAAACAAATACGAGATAACTTACGTATGGAAAATGTTAAACTTGCCCAAAAGTGTGATCTGCTTGAAAATGAATTGCTGCTCAGAGACTTTGAAAACAAAGTGGATGACACTGAGGTGCTTAGCCAGAAGCTCAAGGCACTAAAGGTCAACTATGCTGAGTTCAAACTGAAATGTGGAGGTGTCAAGAAAAAAATTGGACAAGCTCAAACTGTAGAACAGTAGAGATAACTACTGGTTTAAGACTTGGGAGTCTGAAAAAATGGTATGTTGGTTTAGGGTGCCTTGAATATGTTTGTATAATTATTATTATTAGTAGTAGAAGGAGGAGGAGTATTCCTGATTATATTCTTTAAACAGTGAACTTTAAAAAAAAAAAAAAATCAAAATAAGGTTAACACAAAATGGATTGGTGGCAACCCATTTTCTTGCTGCTTGTGATTAAAGCACAATTACGTTCAAGGTAGGATCATGTGTACTGTATAAAAATCTTTACATGTGTTACTCTTGTCTATAAATGTTCTATGTTGTAAATGTTAACTACAAAATAATGTCAGTCCTGTCTTAATCTTTAACCCTGAAGTTACAAACAGTAGGTCACATTTGTGTACCTTAGATTGTCTGTGTGTTAGTGACAATGATCATGTATGTTAATGATCAGATAATGCTTTTTTTACAATCATTTGAAGTATTATGTTAGTACCACTCATCCATCCATCCAAATTATGAGCCTATTTGCAGATGGGACCTATTGGCAAGCTCGGTGTTAAAAGAAGATATGCAAGAATCTTGGTTCATTTATATACCAGTGAATTGAAGAGACATTATCCTCTTTATTTTTTTTTCTTTTTCGCCCCATAGATGGATAGATACAACATGAAAATTTGTGCTGTATTATGCAGTTCTATCAGTAATTCAAAGGTTTTCCAAAGTTCCAAAAATTTTGTTTCCACAATGTCATTTAATTTTTTTATGCTAAGGCATTTTTTAAAAAAGATATAGAAAAAAATACATACTCCGGCCATTTCTATATTAATTACTTTATCCAGTGTTAACTTTGTAGTATATTTTCCACTGCAAATGACACTTCAGACTAGTATTCATTGTTAAAAGATGTTAAAAATGCTGTCCCAGTAATATATTCCTTCAGGTAGCAGTATTAAATTTAGTTATTGAATTTTCTTACCTAAATTCAAAGAGGTCACATTTAAAATATGTCAGATTTGACCTATTTTTTTATCTAAATTGAATATATTTTTGTGTAAGTAACTTGTTTTTTTCAAGAGTTTATAATATGAAAGTTGAAGCAAAGCTGCTTTTTTATGTGGCTTCTTTCTAGGAACTCCCATTTCCTTCCAAAGACCAAATCTGTTAGCTCATCTCTGTATTGGCCCTTTGTTAGGTGTCATGTGATGTCTGTGTGTAACCTGAAAGTCAACTACCATTCCACCTATGTCAAGGCTTTCTGTTATTTTCTGGTTTGTGTGGCTGTCTACAATGTTTGAAAATCAAAGGTCAAAAAATGGATGGACGACTGGTTAAACAGAATCATGTATGTGTAATGTTCTCAGAAGGACTTTACATTCAAGGTACAAAAAAGGAGAATAGCAGAAAGACAGAAAATATACATTCAGTGTAGTGTATGACAGAATTTCTGTAGGTGTGCCACTACTGCAAGGATGGTACAATTAGGGTAAAGTACAGTTTTGAGAAAACACAGGTTTTCCCTGTATCAATTCTGCTATGACAGTGACATGTCATAATTTCTTCAAGTACTACAGAATTAAAGCTTAAAATCAAGAATAACAAAAACAAACAACACAAACTGACTAAGTTCAATTAGATTTTTTTAATTTTCATTAATTGATTTTTTTTTTTTTTTTCTGATTAGGTGATTTTAATTCTTTTAGGACAAAGAATTAGTCTTTTATCTATTGCTGTGCTGACTTTAAATTATTCTGCTGATTAATGCAGATCCCTGCAATGTTATGAAAATTTGAACACATGTGATACTCATTTCTGATTCAGCAGAGTAAGCAGAAAATTATGAAACACTGATATTTATAAAAGAATGCTGTTTACAACAATTTCACTTGAAAACCAGCAGTCATGGAGGTTGTTTTGAATTATGATATGTGACGAACTGTGTATAACGTATTTTCTTATAATGAAGGCTACTATTTATTATTTTCCCATTTTAATCACTTATAGAAAATAAAGTTTTTATTCCATGTGTAACAATCATTTCATTGTGCTATATTTTTATTTACCTCATGAACAGAGTATTTGTCATTTAGACATCTCAAAAGGAGAATTAGCATTTGAATGGTACATGCAGTTGTCCGAGACATTAACCAATCAAACCTCTAAAGTTATGACTACTCAGTATTATACTAATAATGGAGCACGGTCACTTTTTATTTATTATGTCCTTTGAGCTGGTTTTGTAACGTTTGACAGTCTTTCATTCAGTGCCCGTGCTCTGTTATTTTGTTCCCTAGGCCAAGCTTATTAGTGCGGCAACCGATTGTTTGGTAGCTAACCCGTGCAGCTGGATTTTTCTCCCCTTATGATCTGCATCCTAGGCAAATGCTTAATTCACCTTAATGGTGGCGCTGGCCCTACTTGCATTGAATCATCCAATGTGAGTCCAAATTATACTGGACAAGAAATTTTAAAGTTGTAATCAAACATTATTCTCAAACTTGCTTAATCCATTTCAGTGCTGCAAGTGTCTGGAACCTTTTCTGGCAGCATCTGACAGAAATCTAGAATCAACTCTACATGAGGCACTAGTCCATTGCAGGGCCCACTTACACTCACACTTTTACAGGACCAAATTAGAATCACAACTTAACCTAACACATCAATCTTTAATGGAAAATCAAGGTACCCAGGGAAAACTCCACATGGCCATGAGGAGAAAACATACAAACTACACACAGACAGCAACTGGGTGACAGACATGAACCTAAGGTGCTGTATATTAGATACATTAGATACAGGACACACCCACATGCACACGTATAAACTTTAGAACCAAAGTGACATATTTCTGTCCTATTTGAAATAATATGCGTGAACTGTTTTTAAATTGTTTCTTTATATTTTTTTGATAGTAGCAGTTTTTGTCATGTACAGTAAGTATCAACTGTGTTCAGACAGTGCCTTTGGATTCAAACCCAGTCTGCAGAAGTTGGAAACAGTATAACAAAGCATTGTACCAACCTGCAATATTATAAATTATTTCATTAAGAATTAAAGAAATATATATTTCAAACATATACTTGCATAATAATGTATTCATTTACCATTTACAGTGTATTTGATTGTTACTTAATAACTCTAGTTAATCTATTCTACTGATTTATTCTATTCCACATTGTTTAGAAGATCAAAGCTGACTATATTTGTAATAAGATTTTTTTTATCTATCTATCTATCTATCTATCTATCTATCTATCTATCTATCTATCTATCTATCTATCTATCTATCTATATTTATTGCAAGCAATGGATCAAATATAACTTTAAAAGGAAAGAAAGCTATAATCATCTGGATGCCAGCTGGCCTATTTTTCCTAATTGAAAATCCTGCTTTCAAGCTTTTATTTTAATAATTGTCCTATACAGTACATATTAGTTCTCAACACTTACAATAAGTAAATAAAATGAAGAATTAATACAAGTAATACGTTCATACATTAGCAACATTTACAGCTAAAAGCATGAGGATGCATGTCATATTTATAAATTCCTCCTCTTTGACCTTGCTTCTGAAGCAAGTGGTTAAGTTAACTGAGTAAGTGTTTTAAGCATTCACAAATGATATGGAAAAACACACAGGTTTGAATCACACAAAGGAAAAGCCGCAGCAGCCATCTTTAATGATGTCACTACCCAACTGCATCTGTCAGCTTTGGTGATGGTAGTTTGGCAGCCGTTCTATTGTAGGTAAATCAGTGGTTTGCCAGCGGTTTTACTCTACATTATAAATTAATAATTCACATTCAGCTGTTTCATTGGAAAAATACAGTTTTTTATAGCCCAAAAACATTATTGTTGTTTCCAATACACAAAAATGTCAAAGGAGAAGAGTGTTTGCTAACATGTAAATGACTTTGGCTGAAATGTAAGCAATTTCTTTTAGCTATAGTCCATAAACATCACTTAAAACTATGCCTCATCGACCATTGCAATGCAATCTTTGTTACGCTGTGTGCGTTAGTAAATCTCATATAACTCACCTGCTACACTTGGGTCCCAATCCTCTATCAGCGTATGATCCCAACACCTACAGACACGCAGTTCATAGTAAGAAGTAGGTCAGGGCACATTGTCAGCAACTACTGGAAAAACAATAACTCTATAATTATATGTCACATACAGTGAAGCTTCAACCACAGTGATAATATAAGAAACAGAATTGCATTCCACCAGCTTGTATAGGCACTAAATACAGTATGTCCATTGTTTCTATTCTCCTGACATGTCCTGGCAGTAACTTTTAGATCTTAACAACTCAATTATTTGGCTGTTTCTGCAGTTTTCCATGTTACTCCATATGTGGCTGTTGATTTCCTTACAGAAAACCTTTGCATAGGTAATAGTGTTCTTCATATTCCACATGAGGCCTCACAAGTACTTTTTTCAGCGCATATTAAGAATTATCTCCTTTGGCATATACTTACATCTTTCCTGGACTGAAATAGGATACTACTGTCTGTTTTCTCCTTGAAATGTATTAACAGAGCAACAGCCTCACTATTGAGTACTTCTGATGCACTTATAACAAACTGTGAAGATCAGAATTGTGCACAATTTTCCAAATTACATTTTTCTTATTAATAAGGGTATCCCTGGAGTTTGACATGTACTGCATTACAACATTAACTGGTAGATGCAGCTATAACAAATAATAATATAGTAGATGAAAATAGGCTAACTTGATGGTGCACAGTTTCCCTTAGAAAATATAGCCAATTATATTTTTTTTACTATACTATAATAATGTGGCCTTATGTGAATGCATGCTGCCCAAACCATTTCTTTCTGTTTAGATTTTACACATTTTCCTGTGACTTTATGGATTTTATTTTGTTTCTTCTGTATTAATCCCACCCACTAAAGATGTTTAAGAAAGGTTAACTGAAAACTCTCAATTATGAGAAATGTTGGGGTGTATCTGAGGGAGCCATCTGACAGACTAGTGCACATCCAGAGTTGGTTTCTGCAAATTAAGCTGTTTTAAAAATGAATGGACAGCTGGATTTTTGATTCATATAGCAAGACAGATTCTGTATATTGAGGAGTATTTCAGATCACCTGATAACTTAGTTCTGAATTTGTTGCATTTCCTCCAAATGGCAGGTTCAGAGATCAAAATAAAACACATGTTGAAAAGCTACTAGAAGTGCTGCAGCTATGAGAAAAAGACTGAAACATATGGAATTGTCTGGATTCCTACATGAGTGGCTCCTAAGCATAATGTGACCATCATTAGATGCATAGATTCTGCATTGTCATATATTAATTGAATATATAGTTTTATGTGGACATCATGAATGGCAGTAACTGGAGTCATGGGTTCCAGTTATTGGGACAATGTTCACTTGTGGGTTTGATGTTCCCAGCCGCCAGGGCTGTCTTAATGTATGGGCACAATGGGCACTGGTCAGGGGCCCCAAGAACATAGGCCCACAATGTTTCTGATGTATGTTGTCTATGTATGTTTCTGTTTTGCTATCAAAACAGAGGCCCCAGCACACTTTTCTCACCAGGGGCCTATGATGCTGTTAAGATGGCCCTGCAGCTGCCCCTATTGAATTATTTTCACAATTTCAGGAGTCATTCATGCTGAAATGCAGAAAATACTATAGGGGGCTCAAAAACCTTTTCTCATTACTGAAACATTCTCTGCAAATACACCACTAGACCCTCATGGCTTTGGACCAGATCTACAAGTGCTGGTGTCCCATGACCTCAGCACTCCTTTAAAAATCAATGCCACATATTCTGCCATATCAGAAGTCTACAACCTGAAGCTTCTTCTTCCTTTAAGAGAATGTTCAGCATCATTTTTAAATACTAGCTACTGTATGTTACCTATCGAAGAAAAGTAATTAAATAAATGTAAAAATATTTGATATTGGATATTACTTGCCTTATGTGTATCCTCAGTGTCCTTCCAATGCCTTTCTTTGGTATTCTTGTGTGCCTCCATCTTTTGCTCAGCGCTTCCCCTCTCGATCATGTTCATGTAAAGCCTGCCTCTCAAGCTTTGTCATTTCAAGGCACCCTGCATTCCTCCTGTCTGCTTTTTGACCACCACCAATGGTAGATGAGCCCCCAATGCCTTCTGTAAAAACATTATTCATATTCTTGCGTATACTTCCCATCTTTGAAGATGACTCTCAGTGTTACCCCGATGCCTATGCCTTTCCTAGGTATTCTCATGTCTCAATATTTTTTGCAAGGTGCTTCCTCTCTCAATCATGTTTGACTGAACGAATCAAAGCAAAACTGATTTATTATACCAAAGGCAATCTGACCAATCAGATTGCTCAGAGGAACTGGACACACACACACACATGGACAGTAGCATTTTATTATACTGTAGAAGATATAGTATTTAGATAACTTACATACTCACCTATGGCCACAAGTTTTGGGAATTGACCGAGTGACTGAAAGAAAGACATTCTAAATGCAAGTTGCTGAAATTAGGTTCTGTTGCGGGGTAGCTGGGCTTACTCTTACTCAGAATGAGTAGTTTATCACTATGAAATGCCTTTGGAGAATGACTGCTGCTTCCCCAAAACAAAAGCAATCAGCTGGGTAAGTTTAGGTATGTACTTAGGATATCTCCTGGTTGCCTACTATAGCAACTGTATAAGGAATGGTCCAGTGGGAGAAGATTGAGAGGCGGACCCAGGATATGGTGGAGGAGCCTCTTGGTATTCCCCAAGAAAGACTGGAGGAAGTTGATGGAGCTATGGAGACCAGGGGCCTCATGTATAAGCTGTGCGTATGTACAAAAATGTTGCATACACCTATTTCCATGCTGTCATCATGATGTATAAAAACTAAACTTTGTATAAAGCCACGCACATTCTCAAGCCAGCTCAAACCATTGCATGCGCAGGTTTTCAGCTCAGTTTTGCAAACTGGTGGCACCCACCTTCAAAGCAGTGCTACTGTTCCTGTGTGGTTTCCCTTAATTTTTTAGATTCACATCCCTGATGTGGCTTTATTAAATACACCAAAATTAACCACATTAATTTAAGGCATCTGATTGTAATCAACCTGTAACAATATAATGGTCCAAGGATGGCCAAACTATTCCAAATACCATAGCTGCTTTAGCATTGCTACACTCAGTGCACCAGAGTATTTTAATCCACTGTATCCGAGTGTGGAATCACAGCAGCTGATTGGAAAACTCTATGACAGGTTGTCTCAATAGTACAGAGGGTTATCGGGATGCAGCATGTACTCTGGAGAACACTTATAGCACACGGTACCTCAGCCATGTGCACAGTCTTTTTGAACTTCTCCCATTTGGTAAATGCTTCAGACCCTTTCCAGCATGAACCTTGAGACTCAGAAACAGTTTCATCCCAAGAGCTGCAAATGCCCACAATCAGTCCATCAAGTACTCCCCATAGAACTGTTTGTACTTAGAATTACAATTACCTCACTGTAAACTTGCACTACAACTGTAATATTGAGCCACTTTATGAACCATTTGGCTTATCTGCACTATATGTACATGAATATTGTACTTATGCTTTAATATTGTGTATTGTGCAGGGCCCCTAAACTGTGGAATGGTCTTCCTGTTTCCATAAGAGATGCCCCTTCAGTCTCAACCTTTAAATCCCGGCTGAAGACTCACTACTTCAGTTTAGCATATCCTGACTAGAGCTGCTGATTAACTGTACAGACTGCATCTCTGTTGTTAGTCATTAGCACTAAAACATAAGTAACATGATAATTATATTTCAATACTAACCCTCACCTATTCTGTTTCTTTTCTCGGTACCCAAATGTGGCAATTGGTGCCATGGCCCACCTGCCAAGTTGTTTGCCTGCCTATGGTAAAGTCATCCCTGATGGAGGATCACAGGAATCATGGGAAAGAGGGGTCCTTTCATCGGAGCAACGTTTCAGCCGTGGCATGGCCAAATGGGGAGGCAGCTAGATGGATGAGGTCTCCAGGACTCTAAAAATATCCAAACCTAATTATGTCATATCATCTACTGTTAAACCGTACTTCTAAAATTTTTATTATTATGCTGTATTAAGGAATTGTTCTGTTCTGTGTATTGTATTGTATTGACCCCCTACTTTTGACACCCACTGCACGCCCAACCTACCTGGAAAGGGGTCTCTCTTTGAACTGCCTTTCCCGAGGTTTCTTCCATTTTTCCCTACAAGGTTTTTATTGGGAGTTTTTCCTTGTCTTCTCAGGGAGTCAAGGCTGGGGGGCTGTCAAAAGGCAGGGCCTGTTAAAGCCCATTGCGGCACTTCCTGTGTGATTTTGGGCTATACAAAAATATACAAAAATAAACTGTATTGTATTGTATTGTATTGTATTGTATTGTATAATATTGTGTAGTTGTCATTGTTTTTGTATTATTATTTTTTGTTATCATTTTAAAAGAAATTAGTTTATGGAGGAGTTGCATATTGAATCTCATTGTACCATACAATGACAATAAAGGGATTCCATTCACTTCACTTCGTAGTTGGCACGGTAGCACAGTGGGTAGCACTGCTGCCTCGCAGTAAGGAGCCCTAGGTTCACTGCCTGGGTCCTCCCTGCATGGAGTTTGCATGAATTCCCTGTGTTTGCATGGGTTTCCTCCAGGTGCTCCAGTTTGCTCCCACAGTCCAAAGACATGCAGGTTAGGTGCATTGGCGATACTAAATTGTTCCTAGTGTGTGTTTGGTATGTGAGTGAGTGTGTGTGTGTGCGTGCCCTGCGGTGGTCTGGCGCCCCGCCTGGGGTTTGTTTCCTACCTATTGGCTCCAGCAGATCCCCCTTGACCCTGTAGTTAGGATATAGCAGGTTGGATAATGGATGGATGGATGGATAGATGCCAGCGAGTTTTTACAGATGATGATGACTGGCTTCTAAGTCGATTTAGATTTCCAAGAGCTATCTTCTTGGAGCTCTTAATATCATTTTTAAGATTAAATGCTTTAAACTATGTATATTACATTATACAGATACATTTTTAACTTCATTTAAATAATGTATACAGTTAATAATTAAACATATGGCCACGGTGGCGCAACGGTATCAATGAGCTGGTGCCTCGTCCAGAAATTGGTCATGCCTCATGCTGTATGCTTGCTGGGACTGGCGCAACCCTGGATGGATAGATGAATGGAATAATTAAACATGTACTATGAAGATATTTCAATATTCCTTACAAGGTCTGAATAATCTATGTTCTAAGCTTACAGCTGGCTTTATATTTATTATAGAGATGCGATTGGTTACATGGAGAAAGAAAAGGAAGGACAGGAAATGGGGGCTAGTACATTTGAAAAAGACAGTACTGCTGTATTACATCATTTCATCGAGGAGCACATCCCAGCAAGCCTCTTGCAGGAGACAGAAACAGTCTCTTTAATACATGCTTTAATTATTTTCATCATGAAAATTATATCAAGTATACATCTTAGTATTTAAATTGTTCAGAGAGCTGTAATATCACAAATATAATGTATTCTGTTTCCTGTCAGCCTAAGAGAAGGCCTGCTTAAGAAGGACATAGAGATCCACATACACATAGAGCACAGAGAAGAGCACATAGAATACGAAGCATTTAATGTGCTGCCTTATTTACAATGGGATTAGAGAAACTCTGGTAAATTTAACATTGATTTTAAGATTAAGTGTACAATGTTCTACTTTATTGAGAAAATAAACTATGAAATTAAAGTGGACATTTCAACTTTTTTTTTTCACAGCGACCCTAGTTTTTTCCTCTTTCTCTGTGCCCTAATATGCTTCAGTACACTGAAGATGGCGGGCAAGACTCGCCTTTTCACTTTTGACTTTGATATCTGACCACTTCTTTTTATTTCGGACACTGTGTGACTTTCTGAACTTGACCTTTTGAGTTTGTGTATCACTTGATCAACTTCCTTTTGTTGCTTATACCATTGCTTAAACCAAAAAATAGTAGGTTATTCCTTGCCTCCTCTTCGCATTTGCTGAAATTCTTTTTTTACGTGCTTTTACCATTGTCTTTTAACCAAACACTGAATGGGAAGGTGATATTTATATCAATTTGCATATTAAAATATGCAAAATTATGGGAGGAGTCAGGTTGGGACGGCAGGTGCGTACATGTGTGTTACTTTTCATGCTAATCGGGATTTATGTAGCAGAAGAATGTGGAAGTTGGTGTACGCACAGATTTATGCATCTGAGTTTTTTTGTGCATACACACATTTCTGTTTATGTCTGTAAACCATGTTTTAGTGTAAATTCTATGCATTATACATGAGATACCTGGCCAGCACAGCCACTGCCAAAACCCATAACCCTTACAAAAAAGCAGGATGAAAATGATGATGATGATGTGGTACTAGGGTAGAGATGAAAGTTTTGTGAATAGTAAAAGTCCAAATCACATCCATTTCAATCCTAGATCTTTCCTCAGACCTCTAAAACTTCTAGTAACTAGTAAGTCAGATAACAAAACATCCTGAAACCTGTTTTATCCAGTTTATGATTGTGGAAAACTTTGTCCATCCTGGTAGCAACAGACACAAGGAGGGAACCAGGTTTCAAGATAGATAGATAGATAGATAGATAGATAGATAGATAGATAGATAGATAGATAGATAGATAGATAGATAGATATGAATAAATTGCAATACAGTAATCCCTCGCTATATCGCGCTTCGACTTTCGCTGCTTCACTCTATTGCGGATTTTATTTGTAAGCATAACTAAATATAAAACGCGGATTTTTCGCTGCTTCGTGGGTTCTGCGGACAATGGGTCTTTTTACTTCCTGTACATGCTTCCTCAGTTGGTTTGCCCAGTTGATTTCATACAAGGGACGCTATTGGCAGATGGCTGAGAAGCTAACCAATCAGAGCACGCAGTTAGTTCCTGTGTGCTGAATGCGGTGTTAACCAGGAAGTCTCGTCTTGCTCATTCAGCATCAACGTGTTTCGCTGTGTAAAGAGTTAACTTTTGTGCTCTTTTGTGTTTATCTTTGTGCATAGTCAAGCCCTTCATTAATGCTCCAAAACGATCTGCTCCTGCTACTGCTTCAGGGTCTGTGCCCAAGCACCAACAGAAGATGTTAACGATTGCCGAAAAGATAAACATTTTGGATTTGTTGAAGGAAGGGAAAAGCTACACCGCTGTAGGACGCCAGTACAGCATCAATGAGGCTACAATTCTTTTTATTTAAAAAGTAGGAAAGGAATATAAGATCTACGGCCGCAGTAGATGTAATAAGGCAGTAGTCTGGATGGACTCTGCTTTAGGGATTTGGATTGAAGAAGAATAACGGTGGTGCTACACAGTTGCCTGAAGTGGCTCCTTTAGAAGGGCTGTAACGCTCTCCTTTGTTGTGCTGTAAAATTAAACTCATCGTTATCAGACAAGTCATCATGTCATTGTTGGTGAGTAACCATAATTAATTTTCTACTTACAGTACTTAGTACATGTACGTACGTTTAGTGTCACTGTACACACATTTACTGTATACAATTTTTCTTGCATTGTACATATTTATTGCTGGTGGCCTGTCTATCGTAATGGCTGTAACATATGTGATATCGGAGACACTCGATATCTTTAAAATAATATTTAGGTTTTACTGTATATAAACAGTGTGTTTACATACATAATTTCAATGAATCCTACCTAATATCTAAGAGAATACAAAGGGATTATTATATAACAGTGTAGGAAATGTTTATAAGAGTGTGGGAGAGTTTATAAGGGCTTAAAATATATAAAAATAACCATACAAACATATGGTTTCTACTTCGTGGATTTTCACCTTTTGCGGGGTGGTCTGGAACGCAACCCCCGCGATCGAGGAGGGATTACTGTATACAGTATGACAGATAGATAGATAGATAGATAGATAAATAGATAATTCTGGTCTATCTATCTATCTATCTATCTATCTATCTATCTATCTATCTATCTATCTATCTATCTATCTATCTATCTATCTATGTCACTATACACACAAGGGTAGCTAGATAGAACCTCATTTGTCCAAGGTGAACGTTTAGCTTTTACAAGACATATAATTATTCACAAACTATCACAATAACACCAGACCAACTAATTCAAAATAAAAAAAAAACTGAATAATCATTGATCACAAACTATCATAATTATACCAGACCACCTGTGATTATGCACAAACCAGTAACGGCCACTGCACAATAGCATGCAGTGAATACATTTGACTTGAGCATTGGATAGTTTTCATACATTTCATACATTTGTTTGCTCAGAGGTTGATGTGCTTGCTGCTTCCTGAGCAACTCTTCTTTTTTCTATCCTAGCGACCCGCTTCTTCTCTTCTTTCATCGGCATCTTTTCACATTAAAACTGATTAAGTCAGTGTTTGTGTTGCAATTACTTAGTACGTTTTCCTTAATTTTTCACTTAAGCTGGCATTTAAGTCTTCAATCTGCCTCAAGAAAGATTTAAGATATGAAGAGGTAGGGGAAGTGATGGCAAAGGTGGTAGGAATGAGAATGGCACCTGTACACATGTGCCACACAGCCACCCTGCTGGCTGCTGCCAAGAGTTGATTCTACAATAAAATAAAATAAAAATAAAAACAGGAAAAACCTTGGAGGTCAATCATTACCTCGAAAGCAGCTAGTAGACGTCACATAGTATATGTGTACCAAATTTCAGGTCAATAGGTCAAACGGTTTTGTGAGCCACAGGTTATTTAAAATTCTGGACAAATACACAGCCACAGCAGCGTATTATATAAGAAGGTGCTAGATGCAGCAAGGTCATTTTTCAAAAATTTTTGTTTGCATACTAGACATTATGTGTTCACAACTACCCAACGTGTGTTTTTTTAATATGTATAATTTGAGCACAAAAGCTTCTAACATTTATACTTAAACATGAAAACTTCCATATTCTAACATTGCTCCTTAATCAAGAAATATGGAAATATTACACCACACAGCAACAATTATCCTCTTCAAATACACACAAGAATTAGAAGAAATAGGAAAAAAACTTACAGGACTTATATGTAGGGCCCTAAGAAGTCATTATTGTCACATTAATGGAGGTACAAAGAAATTCTCACTTGCATGTGCTAGGCAATATCCAAGGTGTTGGCTCTACCATGATTATAAAGTATAACTGTCTTGCTTGGATTCTTTAGACATCCTCACCTGGAAAAGTTTAGAACATATGTGTCATTAGCAGCTCTCCCATGTATAATACTGTACTGCACTTCAGATTTGTTCTTGCTCTGCCTTGGAATTCTTTGTAGTGAGTTGGGCCTAGTAAGCCTCCTATGACAAGCCCATACTTCTGATATTTCTAAAGATAAAAGAGAAGCCACAATAAGTGGGGGGCTGACCATTGGAAGAAGGTGGCAGTTGAAGGAAAAATCTGTTAAAAGTTAATCTATTCATTTTAATGATTAATGCTAAATAAATAATATCCATAATAATAAGTAAGCAACAACACTAACAATACACTAGTAATAATGACAGTAATAATAAATTAAAAAATAAATAAATACATAAATAGCAAAGAAGTCACACTCTTCTTCTGTGTTCTAAATCCCCCCACACCCCCCACCCCCCCTTTGCCAGGTTCATAGTTGGTAGCTTCTGAGAGCTCATGAGAACTGAGTAGATGTGCAGTCTTTCTTAGTCTTCTTGTGGCCATGTTCAGTTTGGAGAAGTCGAATAAGTATGATAATAATAATAATAATAATTCTTTGATGCTTACTATACATAATACACACCTTCTTTTATGCCTTAGATGTATCCATTCTGACATTTAAAAGAAAGATCATTGTACATATATGGTATAAAGTAAGATGGTTAAGTTATTTTCATTTGAAATTAAGTAAGATGGTTAAGTTATTTTCATTTGAAATTGTTCTTTTAATTGTTGTTTTTGGAATGCTATAGGTATAGGTTGTGTTCTTTCAGAAAATGTTGCTATTTTTTTATCCATCTGACAAGTATTACAGCTCCTTCTATGAGATGTGGAAACTTTCCAAACATGCACAGATGACTGTCCAAATGCTAGTAATCCATCAAGTGGACACACTGGAGCAAGACCAACCCAGTAAAATACTCAATTTAAAAGATCACTTCAGATATAACACCTGTATTGTTGCTGAAACCTAATGCAGACCCAATGCTCTGATAAGAAACCATGCATTGAGTAGCAGACTTTATGCTGCTAGAGTCAGAGCAAGGAGACCTGGTAGAGGTCCTCTGTTCACATTTCCTACACATCTGACCCTGACCCTAGAAAAGAACATTGTCCGGCCAAATACAGCAGTCATAACAACTGTCCTAATAAATGTACTCAGGTGCTACTTGGCCTGACTTTTCTCCTCAACATAATCCAATTTGACCTGGATTGCAGTATGAAGAGAAGTTTCTGCCTGAAAATGGACAGAATTTCACTGGGTCCTTTTGCAGGAATGAGAAAACTTCCTACAACAGCATATTCAGAGGCTCATTGGCTTTATGTGATGGCTGTGTCAAGCACTGTTTGCCACAAGACGCAAAAATGTAAGATACCGAAAGGCTCCATGATGACTGCAGTTTTTTTGCAGTTATTATTGTTTAAATGTATCTTTTTTGCAGTTTTTACTCTATTATTCTTATTTCTTTTGGTTATTTCAGTAAAGAATGCTGGACAATGAGTGTTTCATTTATTTTTTAGTCAGAGTATATTTTAGATATTTACATATCAAAATAGTCTTTGGGGATGTGAACAGTGTTTAGTGTCTTATATCTAAACAATACCATGTTATAATGTGTCTGTCAATGTATGGAATATACAAGTTCTCCCCGTGTCTTTGGGGTGTTTTCTTTGGGTTATTTTTTTCTCCTATTGACCAGACTTGCTGGCAAAATTAACCTAGTGTGAGTGGATTATGCTCTGTGATAGACTGGCACTCTGTCCATAGTTAGTACCAACCTTGTGCTTCATGCTGGCAGAATAGGCTCAGTACTGGATCCAGTGGATTTGATGAACAGAATCATATTTGTAACACACATTTTTAATTTCATGCAAATAATATACATGATTACCCAGTTAAAGTTACATATTATTAATGTTACCTCATTTATACAATGATGGTATATATATTTTTTCAGTTTGTGCTATGTGACTGTGTTCCCGTTTTTCCTTTTATGGTGATACCTGAAAATAATTTGACTTGTGAGATTTAACTGTGAGACCAAGACAAGTATTATCTGCAATTTCAGTCTTTATGGACAATATTAGTTGACCTTTTCTCCTTAATGTTGGCCATTGGATAATATCAGGTGATCTGTTTTTCACCTTTGGCTATTCTTCCAATTCCTTAAGTCATCGGAATGCCTTGCCTGGCTTTTATTTTTCCCACTAGCCACTGGACACTTATCGTCTGACTTTTGTGTTTTACCTTTCTTAGGCAGTTGGGCAGAATCAGTTGTTTTGTGTTTATCTTCAGTAATATGAGACAACATTTCTTCCTATGCAGTGAGCTTCTGAGCAGTGTAATCTGAACTTTGTGTGCTTGTAGTTGTTGAGTTTTTACTGTTCTGATGACCATTTGTAAATATCAGCTGACTTTTTTCTTATTTCTTTGGGTATCATCCTTAGCCATTTTTATTATTATATGTTGTATATTTTCAGGTTCTCCATCCTCCTATTCATCGTGAGACTTTTTGCCTGTGGGCCTTGAGCAAAAATAAAACAATTCTGTACTCCAGAGAGAGACCACAGTGACGGCTTCTAGTGTGAAAAGGCAAAACTTGGCATCAAAATGCATAGAATGTGGCTTCACCATTTATTTTTCCTGGGATATATTCTAGCATAATCTTTGCATTAAATAGGCAAATGATCTGTTGTCTGTATGAAGTTCAACATATTGCCACAATGTCCACAGTACTGCATAAAATATTTTTTGAAGTTCTTGTCATGAGATATATGAGCTTTAGTAGCTTCTTCTCTAGATGTACTAGTGGTTCCTATTAACTGTCGTCTATTATTTAAACACCTGCTGGACATATAGAAAGCCCCAATCAGCACACTCTATAGGAAGCCTTAATGTGCTGCAGAAGATGCTCATTGGATTACTGAGCCAATGTTGCCTCCACTTCTAAGCAAGTTATTTCTAAACACAATCATAGGAAAAACTAAAAAAACAGGGAAAAATTGATAAAATATAAGTTAAACAAATAAATAAATGCTTGGTTTATAATTTTGCTTCGGGAGAAAGATAATAGTTGACAGCAATGGATAAATTAGATACTCAGGAAGACCTAACAGCACTTGATGAGCAAATCGATGATGACAAGGTTGGGGATGTTCCTGCTGCTGTTAACCCTGTGGGTGAAGAGGTGCAGTCTTTGATTGATGAGAGTCCTGAAACAACAGAGGAGGTGGAGCTGCATCTAACAGTACCTGAAAATGAAGAACATCCTGAAGTCACAGATGTAACTGAAGAAAAGGCACCAACTGCAGACCTGGGGCCACCCTTAATGATAAGTAAGACTGTTGAAGAGGAAGAGGAACCCAAAACTGTTAATGAGGAGCATTTGATTGGAGATGTGAAACAAACAGAAGATGATACTCTTCAAATAGAAGGTTGTCCACCTGAGATAATATCAAGCCCTACTGTTGAGGAAGAAACAGAGCAAATAGAAGAACCGATGACTAAGGAACGTGAAGAACTCCTGGAAAGATACACGATTCTAATGGAAGAGAAAAAGAGGGTAACCCAGATGAACAGTGAAATCCAAAATAAACTAGCAAACTACTTCTGCAGTTATCCTGCATATGATACACAAGATAAGAAACAAATAACACCACTGGACCTGGAAAAGCAATACTTTGCTTGCACCAGCAACATTGAGAATCTAAAAAAACTGCACAAGGAAGCCTTGGAGAGATCTGAAAAACAAATAGAAAATTTGAGGACGAAACAGGAAAAAATAGCTAATAAGGTGGAGAATCAGTTTAAAGCACTGTCAGCAAAGAAAAGAATTATCCTGGTGGAAGAGCTGAGGACTAGGTTAGGTACAGTAGCCGCTCTAAGGGAGGTGGAAAAGTTCCAAACTAATGAACGGCAGAAGGAAACTGAGATAATACATGTGAGGCTGGACAATATTAAGATAAAGCACAAGAACAAGAAGCTGTACAACATACTTCGATCCAAAGAAGAAGTGCGAGAAAGAGTACACTTAACTGACTTTGAGCAAATGAAAGAAGAAAGCCTAACCCATGGTGAGAAAATAGACAAGCGAAATGCAGAGGTTCTTGCATTAGAAAATAAATTCACCGATACGATTACCAATCTTACACACATCAGGGAGAAGCTGCTGCACACAGAAAAGAACACTGAGAAGAAAAAAGCACATCTTGTTAACTTGGAAGCCATACTTAGCCAAAAGCAAGCCATGCTTAGAAAGACTAAGAAAATCAGAGACAACCTACGGGAGGACAATATTGTGCTGACACAGCAGTGTGAGTTCCTTGGAAATAAAGTGCTGCTTGATGATTATGAAAACAAAATGGATGACACCATGATGTTCAGCCAGAAGCTAGATGCACTAAGACAAAAATACGCTGAATTTAAAATGACATGTCAAGTGGTCAAGAACAGACTAGGTAAGCCCACTTAATAAAAGGGGCTAATCTATTGCAGTTGTATTTTTTAGAATCCAAACATGTTCTTCTGTTTTATATATAACTTGCTAAACAGAAATTGTTAGTGAAAACATACTGAATATGTTTGGGGATTCTCTATATATGAAGGTGGACTTTTACTATGTAGAATTTAATTTCATTACATGGATCTTGGGAACAGTGCACAATACATCATTTCACAAAGCAAAACATGCTGTTCATTTATTATGGTTTTCATTGTAAACAGCACTCCAGTGCACTTTTCATGCCTGGGTTAGAATAATTTGCAAGTTGTGATCACTAAATAAATACAGCAGCAGAAAAAAAATGTCCCTAAAACAAGATTTTACTGACTAAACCCAACATGAGGAGCAACTTTGCATAACTGTGCCAAGTCCTAAAAATACTTCACAGTAGCACATCCATAATAAAGCACAGAGGTGGCCAAACATAGTTTGTGGTCTTCATCCATAAAAATGGGGAGTCTGTGAAAAATATCCTGAAGATTCATTCAGTGGTGAGGATTTGCACATATGACAAATGCTCAAATACAAATTCAGCTTTATATATTAAATAACTCATTCTCTCCACTGGAGTGCTCAGAGTGAGAGAAAGGTGAAGCTTGAGTATTTGAGTTTATGGTTTGAAGACCAAATGCCAACCACCTTCCAGCTATACTAGAAATTCTAGCTGTCCAAATCTAATGAGTCCATTATTTTGGAAGTTCCATCTCTTATTTTGTGAGGACACTAGTAATGTGCTGAATAAAATAATTACACAATTTATTGTCTAAATTAAACAAAACACTACTGGAGATTATTATGCTCAGGAGTTATTCATTCTTCAAAATAGTTTAAATCACATAGTATCTTTTTTTACCTTATCTGCTGCCAAATGTACCTAAAGCTTGACTCATTGATATTACTACATTTTTATTTTACTTTTATTTTACTTATTTTAATTTTATTTTTATATTATTAGATTTCCTGTACTAAAATTGTTATAAATCTAATAATATTTGAATTAATTTGTATATAGCTCACAATTTACAATAAAAAACTGTCAAATTTCCTATTTTCTGCCCTTACTGTAGTTCTTTTCATGGTTTCAACTTTTGAAGATAGAAATACATTTTTCCATCCATCCATATATTAAACCTGCCTCATCCAATTATAGAATGTCAGAAAACATGAGTTACATTCAAGAAGAGAATTGTGCATGGATCCATCGTGTAACCTACTCCATGTGCTTTTGGGATGTGAAGGAGAGAATCAGAATACCTGGACAATAACCCATGCAAACCTGGGAATAACATACAAATTGCGTAGATACAGTGATGGGCCTGGATTTTAACCTGGTCTCCTGAAGGTATGAGGAGTAGTACATCCCAAAACATTGTTACTACGTTTTTGCTTAAATGTATCTCACTTGCCTTTCTAATCCTCCTTATATACTTTTTTAATTCTCCAACAAATTATGGTTTTACATAATGTATACATTCAGTGATCACTGTGTCTTTAACACAGACAGCCAATCTTGTGGCTGTAACTCAAATATATATAATATATAACGCACACACTCTTGTTGAAAAAGGTTGGTTTTTCTTCAGCCAAACACGAGATGTAGAATGATCTAAGCTACTTTGACATTGGCATGAGTTTTCCAGAAGCAGTGTTTCCAGTACTTCAGAATCACCTGCCTTCTGGCGATTTTCAAGCAATATATTTTATAGTTTGCAAAGGGTGGTGCAACAAACACAGATCTGTGGGCAAAAATGCTGCATTCCTTCCAGCTAACAAAAGTCTATAAGTGCTGTTCCACTCCTGCTTTTCCCACTCCTGTTAGCTAAGAACAGGAAGATACGGCAACACTGGGAATGTGATCACCAAGACTGCACACATGAAGATTGGCCTGACCTAATGGATTGATTTTTGTTCAACATTTGAATAGTAGTTTTAGATTTTTGTATGAGCAGTGTGAATCCAATGATCCATCTTATTTTGGTCCAGAATGTACATGCTGGTAATAGTAGTGTAATGGTGTATAGAAAATGTTTTTGGCATATTAGGCCTCCTAATACAATTAGAGCAGCCTTTGAATTCTATGGTCGACAAGAACATTGTTTTAGATCATGTACATATCTTACAGGCTATTGTTTTACAGAAGAATATTTCCAACAGGGTAATGTGTAATTTCACAAAGTGCACATCACAACAAGATGGTTTCGCAAACATGACAGTAACTTCAGTTTACTTCATATATCTTTATTGGATAGAGCAACTCAAAGAGGAGGTGGACTGAGGGGTTTACAGCATGAATGTGCGGCCAAAAAATCTGCAGGTACTGCATAATGCTATCATGTTGGCATGAACTAAATTCCCTAAAGATTTTTTTTTGATGAATCAATTTTTTGAAGAATTTAGGCTCACTTGGGACAAATATAAGTCCTGTCAGGTACTAGACATGTGTATATAACTATGTGGCCTATTTTTGCATATTTGTTTTTCTATTTTATAGCCCCTTTTATCCCATTACTGCGTACCAGAAGGCCAGAGTAGGTAGATAGATAGATAGATAGATAGATAGATAGATAGATAGATAGATAGATAGATAGATAGATAGATAGATAGATAGATAGGTAGATAGATAGATAGATAGGTAGGTAGGTAGGTATAGTATTTTATTTGTCACAAGAAGGAATTTAGCTTTCACAAGAAATATAATTAATCACAAACCATCACAATTGCACCAGACCAGCCGTGATTATACTGAAATTTAAAATAAAACATGGCAAAGTCATTATTCAAAACTTTTTGTTCGCATATTAGACATTAAAAGTTCTTAATTACCCAACCTGCACTTATTTTTTAATGTAAGTTGCTAGACCAAAAAGACTTACACATTCTAACACACTTTTTCAGCATAGGGAGATCACATTATTTATCCTTAGCTTTGTGTTGTTAAATATTGAAATGTCCAAAATCAGTGAAGCCATAGCATATACAATAAAAACCTATCCTTGAATTTTCATCATCTTCTCGTCTTTTGGAACTAAAGCTCTTTCATTAGGGTTAGGCAAACTGGGATCTTAAGATATAAACAGAGTACATACATTTCATTAAAGTTTTTAACTTATACATAAATACTCGATCAGGAAGGGATACTTTCAATAAAGTAATACCAACAATACAGAATGTCACACTATTCTCAGACACTCCTAAGGCAAATGGACTTCACTTTTACTTATAAAAGGTGTCTGGTGTCTGTAGAATCACTGAATAAATGTGAAGTTCTGGAGTTCCACAGCTGCAATATATTGGGAGTTTCTTAAGACAATATAACATGAGGAGTGTTATACAATATTTTTTAATAAACAATAAACCAAATTAATCGATAGATATGAATAAATTGCAATTTACAGTATCATAGATAGATAGATAGATAGATAGATAGATAGATAGATAGATAGATAGATAGATAATTCCAGTGTATGTCACTATGCACACAAGGGTCATACCAAAGGTAATAGTTATTTTAATTTTACATCTATATAAATATATAAATAAGAATATACAATAATAAAATCTACTATGTGTACTTGTGTTTTGTTCTCTACAAAATCCCCATTCTAACTGCAGCATTTTCTTGAAGTCTGAAGATCCTTTTTCAATCTCTTTGATTTTCACAGCCTCACTGCTCTGATAATCTTGTGTCAGTCATCACTAATGAATTCATTGATGAGCTCATGGCCATTACAGAAACTAAAAGTACTTACATTCAGACACTGAAATTGTGAATGGCAACACAGCTTCTGACATACAAATGAGCAGCAGTTTGTGTCTATACATCAATAAAATAAGTTCACAGTCAGATAACGTGTCTTGTTTAAAAATATTGCACTCTTTGCTGTTTGACTTTGTCCATAATATCAGGCCCATAAATTAAAATAAATATTTGTCATTGAAGTTTGTGCTACTTCCTGCACGGATGTGGCAGCTGAAGATGAAACAGTCCATGAAACAATAGAAAACAAAAGGTATTTTACTACTTGTTCAAACTCATGATTAGGGATTTCATTATTATGAGCTGAAACTGTTGCTGCAATAATATTAGTATTAAAATAAAATAAAGAACAAATGTTATGGAAATGTGTGTGGTGGTTACATTTCCTATTGTAGATCACTTCTGGGTACTTCTTGCCATGAATTAATTTATCTTCTATTAAAATATAAACAGAAATGGATACAGGAGCAACCAGGTATATATAAAACACATTTTAAAAAAACACTTTACATGCAGAGGAAAGAAAAACTGTATTTTTTAACAACTCTGATCCAATTCAGGTTTTGAAGACTCTAAAAATTGTTACATAACTGGGTGTAAAGAAAAAGGCCATTTTTGCAACTGTCACTATTTTTAGGTATTGTAACCAATTATTCAGTATCTAAACTGAACATGAAAGGCAGATGCAGTACACAAAATGGCAGAAATGTTTCTATGATAGAGCTTAGCACAGCTGAAGTGGCAAGATTTTTGCACTAGGTCAAAAAAAAAACAAAAAAACAAAACAAGCAGTTTGCATGGCAGCATGAGAATACCTCTTACCTCCATACCAAGAAATTCTTTGATTTGGTGAACAGTGTCTTATTGATATTGGCTGACCTTTCAAGATACCTACCATCTTCTTAACTGTGCATGTTCTTTTTCTTGATATGCTGGATTTCTATAGTTATTCTTCCATTTCAGGTATTATACAGCCTCATATACTGATTTATAAATTAAATAACATGAATGTTAATGTAATTATGGACTCAGAATTTGCTTTAAAATTGTTCACAGATAGTTGGGATAAACCTTTTTATAAACACACAAATTCATTAAAATTATTATCTGTCTCCTTTATGATTTATCCTGTATACTACTGACCTAAGACAGAATAATAAACATAGTTCCATTATTAAGTATACTGATGACACCATGGTTATAGGAGGTATTGAAAATTTTATGAATGGTGAAAGCCATTATTTAAATCAATTGTACTTTACAGTCATTTGGTGCAATAATAACTATCTGTCTATTAATGTCCAAACAATTTACGAAATTTTGACTTTTGGAGGCAGGCATTCCTGCTTATAGTTCAGGGAGAGATTGTAGCAATAATGACCAAATATACAGTAAGTAAGTAAGATTATTACATTCATAATAATCTAAACTGGAAAATGAATGCAAAAATACATAATCTAAAGGAATCTGCGCAAATTTCTCCTCCATATATTCAGACTGCTCAAAGTGGACAGACAATTCATACTGCTCTTCTATCCCAGTGTGATCCTATCTGTCATCACTCCTGTCATTGCCTGCTGTAGAAGATTATGTCAAATGTCAATGTCAATGTCAAATTTATTTATATAGCACATTTAAAACAACATAGGAGTGCTGTGGCCAAAATGCTTTACAATAAATAGATTATGAGACAGGCAGTCAAAATTATTGAACGTCATGTGGATGATTTGATTAGCACATGATGGAGGGCAATGATAGACAAAGTAGGAGTCATCTCAAGTGATAACAGCTACTCATTACACTCAATTTATAATCTGCAGTAATTCAGCCTTAAAGACTTAAAAGAACTGAAGGAACTGATTTTCTCCAGTGCTATAAAATTAAAAAAAAAAGTATTATGAACATAGAAAGTATAATTATAGGTATGGGAAATATGTCCATAAGGTTTAGGAGTAGTGTCAAAGGATTCATTTATAATGATGTAAATTATTCTAGAATTTATGAAATTCTACTCTGTTTTGTCTATGTGCTTTTTTATTTCTGTGAGTAAAACTGCAAAGACCCAAGTTTAAATAAAACACTTAAACCTGCTCTATAAATATGCATTAAAACAAAAGAAAGAAAAAATGAACAAAAATTGCACCTTTAGTAAATAAAATATGCCCTAGAATCATTCAGATAAGTGAATACAGGAATACTACCAAATACAAAATAAACAGCATAAAAATAAACCTGCTGCCCTTCAGAGCTTAACTAGAGATGTCTTTAGTCTTTTGTGAAGGACAGCTGTGTCCCATGCCCACCTGGGACACCCCTGCTGCTTATGTTCCGGGGTAGCCGCCATGGGCAGTCCAATACCTCCCCCGGGACACTTGGTGACAGCCTCCCTGGCCGACGGTGATTCCCCAACCGCCCGCAGGGTTCCATGGGAGATGGAGTCCTCCACAGCTTGGGTGGGGCCCAGGGTGGCCGCTAGGGGGTTCTGTCTGCTTCCCACAGCCCGGCTGGACGAGTCTTCAGCCCCACCCGGAAGTGCAATTAGGACCAGGTGGTTAATCACCTGGAACACTTCCGGGTGGGCTATAAAAGGGCCCAGCCACCACCACTCGAGGAGCCAGAGTTGGGAGGAAGGAGACGAAGCTTGAGGAGGAGTGGTGGTAAAGGAAGGAAGAGAACTGTTTTGTGCTGGTGTTTTGGGGACCGTGTTTGGGCTGTGTGGCACAGGGAAGACGTGTCCCACACTCAAAGAAAAATAAAGTAATTTTGTTTTATTATACGTGCCTCTGTGTCCATCTGTGCCGGGTCAGGCGCCTATATAGCTCCTTTGTTACACTGTCTGCAGGGTGAGGTGGTGAGCAACATACTGCATCCCTTTTTACTCTGTTTCTAAGTCCGCCTGTCTGTAGAGTGTTTACTTTACATTCCTCTATAGTCAGGTGGAAAATGGATGAACAGATTAATGAAGCAGTTATTTTGTTAAACAGTTACTGCATGTGATGTTCCACTAAAACTGTCAAAGCAGTAATGAATAACTATCTCAGATATGTATTGTTATGTATATGTAAGTGTGGCACTGACAATTTTTGGCCTAAGAATCTTTAGATATTTAGATTTTGCCCAGCATCCTGCTGGCTGGGGTTTTTGTTTTCCTCTCCTCCCTGTCTATCTGATCATAGTATTGGACTCTGACTTTTACCATTATACCATATCAAACTATGATCCTATGAACCAAGATGTTGCATATTGAGTAGCAAATACATGTAAGAATTTTACTGTACAGTAAACCCTTGTTTATCGTGGTTAATCCATTCCAGACTCTACCACAATAAATACATTTCTGCGAAGTAGGATTCTTAATTTATAAATCTAATATTTTCACAGTTAGAGCATAGAAAACCTGTTTACAACCTTCTAAATACTTTTTTAACATTATTAGAGCCATCTAGACATGAAATAACACCCTTTAGTCAAAAGTTTAAACTGTGCTCCATAACAAGACAGAGATGACAGTTCTTTCTCACAATTAAAAGAATGCAAACATATCTTCCTCTTCAAAGAAGTGCGCGTCAAGAGCAGAGAATGTCAGAGAGAGAGAGAAACAGAGAGAGAGAAAAGCAAACAATCAATACGTGCTGTTGGGCTTTTAAGTATGCGAAGCACCGCGATAAAGAGGCCACAAGGAAGGGAGCAATGTGAAGGTAGTCTTTCAGCATTTTTGAGAGGAGCGTCCGTATCCTCTAGGAAAACAGCCCCTCTGCTCACACCCACTCCGTCAGGAGCAGAGAATGTCAGAGAGAGTGAGAGAGACAGAGAAAAGCAAACAATGAAAAATCAATAGGTGCTGTTAGAGCTTTTAAGTATGCGAAGCACCGCACGGGAAGCATATCGTATATCATTGAGTTTTATTTAATACGTAATATGTGCTCTGATTGGGTAGCTTCTCAGCCATCCGCCAATAGCGTCCCTTGTATGAAATCAACTGGGCAACCAACCAAATTTATGTACCATAAATTAAAAGACCCATTGTCCGCAGAAATCCGCGAACCAGTGAAAAATCCGTGATATATATTTAGGTATGCTTACATTTAAAATCCGCGATGGAGTGAAGCCGTGAAAGTCGAAGCGCGCTATAGCGAGGGATCACTGTACTGTGTACATGTGACAATAGGGTCCCTATAAACCTATGAGAGACATAAAGACTGCATATATTTAACATTAGTTCACGTGACCCTCAAATATCTTTTTAAATCTGTCTGTTTCTTTGACTTGTCAAGTAATCAATTGTTCTTTCTTTCACTTCTTTTTGCATGAAAGTGCGCTATATATAAAAAAGTTGTCAGCATTTGTCTATGCCTATGCATTACTCTGTTTCAGACCGATGCTGGCTTACCACATAAAAACTGTTAACTGTTTACATTTGTTTTTAAATATTATATTACATTTTTTACACTATGTTTTTATATGTTGGCCTATATCATTTTGTGTTGTGCAGTACTTATCTAATATACGGTATATTAAAACACTAAGGCTATGGCGACATGACAATAGAGAAAATGTTAGTGTGGGATGCACGAGAAGGAGTAAAGACACACAGTAAGCGAGGTGAGAAAGGTGCCTTGAAAAAAATGACAGAGTCTGAGAAGCAGGCTTTATGGAAGCTTGAGAAATGGAGTGCCGGTTAAGAGAAGTTCACACACAAAAATACAGACTGGACATAGCGTTAAACAGGGACCCTATAAACAAGTTTTAATTCAGTGGGTGGTTTTCCCAAATGCTCATCATCCCAAAACACTACAGCTACATAACAAAACATTTTTCAGATTTTTTTACAGAACTCTCTTCGACACTTTCTTCACTCTTACCACACTTATTCATTGCTCCAAGTTCTAATCATAGTCAGGAGTCATTATATCCAATCCTAGTTCTGGACAATCACTGAACTACTTCAGGAACAGAAGCATTTCCAAAGGCTCTGATGCCATCTACTGGCCACTAGTTCTGGTAGTCCCTGGTATTCCTGCTTTCTTGAGCCCTGGTCCTTAGTTAGTTTGTTGTTCTTCAATATATGTTCCATGCTGATACTAATTGGTTTGGGAGATAATTCTTCCAGCCCCCTTCCTCTTAATCTAGTGTCCATGGCATAAATACAGTATGTTGGGGTTAGTTAGTCAACTAGATGCTCCTTAGCCACCTTTGTATGGACTCCCCTATCCACAAACATAAGAGGTATGCAACCATCTAGTGGCTACTTAGATTAATTACTTCTTTTGCTGGCTTTCCTATAAAAATTTTATCATTTTGGGCCCATCTCGTGTTTCACTCTAAATCATGCTTCTTCTACCCTTAATGATAAATAATAATAATAATTCTTTACATTTATATAGTGATTTTCTCACTTCTCAGAGTGCTTCAGTGTGTAGGGAGCTACTTCAACTACCACTAATGTGTAACGGTAGCCATTTTTGTGCTAGTACACTCACCACACATTAGCTTTTAGGTGATGAAGTGGTCAGAGACATAACCAGTTAGAGACAGGGGATGATTAGGTGGTCAGAATGACTTTACCTTGGATATCAGTATATGCACTATTCTTTACAAAGGATGCCCATGGATCTTTTATGTCCAGAGAGAGTCAGCACCTCAGTTTTATTTCTGAACTAAAAGACAGCACCATTTTTACAGCACTGTTGTCTCATCACTGCACTGGGGCATTGGGATCCACATTCAGACCATGGAGTAAGCGCCCCCTGCTGACGTCATCAACACCTCATCCAGCAGCAGCCCAAGCTTTTCCTACATGGTCTCCCTTTCAAGTACTCGCTGGGCCCAAAAATGCTTAGCTCCAGATGGATAACCTGTTCTGAAGTGCATGTGGTATGGCTGTTGAAATCTCTTTTCTGGCACACCAAGCTGCTACAATACTGTATATAAAATAGTAATGCAGTAGTGAAAAGATTAACACTCTGTGACTCTAAGCTCGAGAGTCTTTTGTTTGAATCCCAGACTTACTAATGTCTTTTTGGAGTCTGCATGTTCTAGTCATGTCAGCATGGTGTTTTATTTTAGTTCTTCTATTTTAATGCCCAAGATGTGCAAGTTAAATTAACTGATGACTGTTGGTGTATGATTTTAATTTGCCTTACTAAACATTGTCTGTGGCTCTTTCCTCACTTGCAGTGATGCTGCTGGCATTGACTCTAGACCACCACAACTCTGAGTCGAATTAACAATGTCTGATAATGCAAACATCAAAATCAAAGTAGAATTCAAAATAGTAATAATCAAACTTCAAATTAGGTAGGTGGTTTCATATTTACTGTATGCACTTGAGGCATGTGTGCCTGGAGGTATCGCCTCTACTATAAAAAGGCAAGAAAAATTATTATTTAAATTCTTTGTATATTCCCAGTGATGTGGTTTGAATCTATATACTGTATGTAAGAAAGATGGCCTTCATTCCTACCTTGTGCCTGCAGGGGGAGACAGAGACCAAGAGCTCAATGGTACTCCTCATAAAGGAATTGTGTCTCTAAGTAGTCAGTCAGGATGCATTTCAACCATTGATCAGAAGTGAAGAAAATATTAATTTGAAAAAGTAATGCTTCTTTAATTAGAAAGTTACACTGTTAAATTATAAAGGTCCTGGTAGACATCTGCAGAAACTAAAGAAGAAAATGAGAAGTGTGTTTATTTCCACAACTGGACACTGTACTGTAATCCAGGTTTCTAAGATAAGTAGTGGAGATTCAGTCCATGACAGTAATATTTACTGGGTGACAGACTTGCATTATTACTGATAAAGTGTTTAAATAATAAAGAGATCCAATGTATTAACAGCCCACTATAAATAAGAGATGAAAAGAATCCATCTGTTATATTAATTTTAGAATAGAATATTATCTATTCATCTATCCTTTTTCTTTCTCACTTATTTAGAGTGGCAAAGAAATGATTTTTAATAGATTATTATTTTCATAATAATTTATATTTAAAAGTACAGGTCAGATTTCTATTTTTGACACTCAGATTTTTAAAGATGTAACAGGAAATAATTTAATAAGACAAGATAAAACTGCTCACTAAATGTAACATTTATGTATGTTTTTGAAGAAATATTGGTTGTGGTTTAGATTAGGCATCTGTTATGAATCAGTTTATGAATGCTTTATTAACTATGCTATCAGCAATTACCATTTAAAATAGAGACTTATGATAAATTACTGTTATTTTTTCATTGTTTAATAAGGCTTATGATATGTTTAATAATGCACAGCCTCATAATAGATTATCATAATGGATTCTAACTACAGAGTTGATTACATTTTTTAACAAGCTGATAGAGAATGTTATAGGGAGCAGCACAATGTAGTAATGAGAATTGCAGCTTAGATCTCTGACTCCGGAGCCAAAGTGAACAGCCGATCACAGCTCCTCTTTCATAAAGCATTGGCCATGGCCACAACCTTTCCTTGGTCTGGTCACTCACACTTCTCTATGCACACATTTATAGTATTTTTAAAAATGAACTTGTGTTTTATTTCCTCAGAGACATGATTTACAGTGAGATTATTGCAGAGTGTTAAAACAGACCAGGCCTGGGTCACCTCGGATAAGGGGATGCAGGATTATTTTAACATGAATTGAAATATGAGTGTGAAAATCAGCCATGGCCTCACCAATGAATTTCCACAAGACTTTTTCATTTGCTGATGTAGAACACTTTGGTGAAGAGTCAGTGCATGATGGTTGATTGGGATTATTGAACTGTTATTGCCTTTGCTCTGGTTTAGGCTGTACTTGGTATCTCCCAAGGGTTTAAAAAACACAATGTTCTCTTTTCAATAGATTTAGAGAGCAAGTAACCTTGTAGCAGTATTGCAGTGATGCTTTCATCTGTATTAATAATTTTAAAATACAGTTCAGTATGTTTTTACTACTCAATCAAAACAATACATTTATGAAAATGTAGTTTAATGTATTTCCAATAAGTGAATAATTAAGAAGATATTTTTAAACAACTTCTATTTTAGTGATTGACATTAATCTTATTCTAACTCTTCTCTTACTACATTGGCTCTCTTAACTCAGTGTAATATCTTGCATTTCTTCTAATTTTAAAAGAAGTGAAGGCATGTAAAGTTAAAATACACATAACAAAAGAGAAGAGCCATGTCTATCTTGAGAATACATAACTGAATATCCAAGCAGTGCCTCTCAGTTAGTCTCTGTAGCCATGTTCTGTAATAATAATAATAAAAATAATAATAAAATATAATTTATATAGTCACTTTCCCATGCAGTTGAATGAGTGTGACTCAGCTTGAATACTCTCACTGAGATAAACAAAAAACTTTAATGTATTGAGACTGACACTTTGCACACATTGACACACTGAATGCATAATAATCAGAATAGTACTAGAAGTATCATAAGCTTCCTATAGTATACTGAAGCTGCCTCAATAGTCACCCCTGTTTTATGCAGGATTTTCATATACGGTAGTAACATTAGGAATTTAATACAGATACACAGCAGAGTTTACTGTTTTTTTAGCATTGCAGTAAGTCTATGTTGTACCTGTTCTCTATTTTGTGATTATTGTATGGTATATAATGCATTTTAGTATGTGCAGTTACAGTAATATTGCTAATCATTGTTTAGAATATTTCCTTAGTTATTGGCACAATGAAGTCAAAGTTTATATTTTTTACTGTATGAAATGAAACTTTTAATGTGACCCAAATTTTCCAGTTTTATTTCTGGGTATGTCAGTGTAAAAATGTTTCAAGAATTTATGAAAATACACGTTTATGTTCCTGTCCCCCATTCAGATGAGCCTAATATCAGGATTTTTTTTTATATTCAATATTTTATTTTTGAAAAGCAAAACATTACATCCATCCATTATCCAACCCGCTATATCCTAACTACAGGGTCATGGTGGTCTGCTGGAGCCAATCCCAGCCAACACAGGGCACATGGCAGGAAACAAACACCGGGCAGGGTGCCAGCCCACCGCAGCAAAACATTACAACAGTATATTATTCAATCAATCAAATGATGATGAACGAATCATCATTGATGAACAAATGATGAGATCAGTCTAGAGAAAAAGAGAAAAAAAAAACCAAATACAAACAGAAAAACAAAACAAAACAAAATTTAATAGCCACACAAGTAAATTGTGGTAGAACAGCCTAGTGGGCCTGTGGCTATCCCAGACCTTGTTGCGGTCAGTGGGGATGTTTGCCCTTTCTTCCCTTGTGTGTGTATTTTACTTTCAGGTCCTCCGATTTTTTTTCACACATCCCAAATATGTGCTGTTTGAGTTAAATGGCTAGCCTAGTCGTTTGTGTGTGTGGAACATACGAGCTTATGTAGTTTTTAGAATTTATTATTTCAAGGAAAGTCATTTATCTTCAATCAGTCAGCTCTAAAGTTAGACATTGACATCGTAAAAAAACAGGACCTGCTCAAAACCAGTATTTATGAACCACTATTTTGCATCAAACTCCTTGATATTTTGCTCCAACTAGTCCTGTCTTCTCTGCCGTGACCACAGGGTTCTATGTACAGATCTGACAGTGGAGATTTCACTCAAAGTCTCATGAAATTGTCCTGCATTGTAAATAATGAATTCAACATGTAACTGGAATTCATGGCTCTCTATTATGTCACATCTGTCTGACAAATTATTTTTTTATAAATAATTTATAATTTTGTTTTATAAATTTTGCAAATTCAAGATCTGTACAGAGTTGAATCGGATTTCAATCACTTAGAAAATTGATTTCAACAGTCAAAACAATGAAATAGGATATGAAGCAAAACTCAGATCTAAGTTACTTTTAACTGCAGTCGGTATATATACTTAGTCAACAGTAGCAGCATAATAGACTCAAACACAGCTACTGTGTTATGGATTTTTCAACTCATGTTTTATCATCTCAGTGTTCCTCTAGCATTGCTCTGAGATTGGGAGGCATTAAAAAATAAGGCAGTGAATTTGGTGTTGTTTCTGGAAAGTAGAAATCTAAATAAATAGAATGACAATGGCGATGTCTCCAGCAATGAGCTACTAACCCCAGCAGAGGTCTTGTGACTGTCCAACCAATGTAGGCATGAATTTCACAAAGTGGGTACATGCAATGAATGAATGAATAAATTAAAGTACCATGAAAATTGCCAGTTGACTACTCCTATTCATAACATACGTAACTGTAACCACTTTGGCCCAATGACATCATCAGACCACTAGCTTGTTCTTCTGAGAATCCATGACAAGCCTTTCCTGTTAATTTCCATTTGCTGTATGTTATGAAAGGGGTCCTGATTTTGGTCTTCAATTAACAAGTAAAATAAACACCTAATTGGGATTTAAAATTAGAAGTCTGACTTGGCCAGTCTACGACTGCTCCCCAAAAAACATTTTTTGGCAGTGCAGTAAGTGTTTTTCAGGACATAATTTGACAGCCAACTAAAGACATTTGCCAATAACTTTGTACATGTGCAGATATTGCGTTTCTGTAAATGTTTATCTGTGGTGACATTCTGTCTTAATTACATCACCAGTAAAACAGAATAAACCATTCTCAGCAGTGGTGATACATGTTTAAGATATGGCACTACCTCCACCAGTGTGTTATAGATGAATAGCTGCAGTTTGAATGAGCTAGGTATTGTACCATTATCCAGATTTTTACCTTAACATTCCATTATTTTTGGAAGTCTAGTCTTGTTTCAACTACACATTGTTGTAGAATTCTACTTGGATCATCTGTTTTTACCTTTGTGTTGGGGCTTTTTATTTCTACTCTCAGTATGATACCCTCATCCTTGCACTGTGTAGTTTTCAGTAATATTTAATGGCTACAGAGGAATGTGCAGCTGACCAAGTGAGAAACTCCAGCCCTAGCCATTCTGTTATTATATAGAAAGATTTGATTTCCACAAAAGAAAAAGGAAAAAAGCAGTCTTTTAAAGGTAGTTGAACAAGTCTTGGCTTATTACAATGGACAAAAACGAGAAGACTATGCTTTGAGTTGTTTGCCCCATTTCTGGATTCCCAGGCCTTACATTATGAGGAGGAGGTGGAGAAACCCATTCACAGCTCTGCACTCATTTCTGTCATCAAATCATATTGTGTCACATACCTAACCTTTCTTTTCTGTGTATACCAGTGTTTAATATTTTCTTTTTCCAACATTCCAAATTGTTGATTCTGCCATGCCCCTTTTTTCTGCTATGTTTTCTAATTGAATTCTTCCTGTCCTTCAGCATTCAGTATTGGCTAGCCCACAGATGGCAAAAGTCAGTCCTGGAGTGCTGCAGTGATTGCAAGTTTTTGTTCCAACCCAGTTACTTAATTAAAAACCAATTCTTGCCAATTATTTAATTTCATGGCTTGTTAGTGCTTTAAATCTGCCATGTCAGGATATTTTCATATCCTAGATTTTCTTCCCTTTTCTAAGGATATCATCCAAATGATTTGAAGTCTAAAACTGATGAGTTATTCTCAGTGCTTCACTCTTTTTCTTCACTTTCCTTCCAAGTATTTAATTAAACCCAGTATGATGATAAATACACACAGGTATAAATGGTACCAAGCTAAATGGAGAAATGCTGATTTCTTTTGTCATTTGCATGTTATTGCTAATTAGGAGCAATTAAAAACCAAGAATACAGCTGCTTAAGACTAAAATGAGCAATAACAGTTCAAAATCTTAACAAGTGAGACAACTAACGTGAAGCAGAATTGTTACTTGAGCAATAAGTGTGTCTTATTAAGCAATTGGGTTGGAACAAAAACCTGCAGGCACTGCGGCCCTCCAGGACTAAATCTGCCCACCCCGGGCTAGCCTCTCTTGCATTGGTAATTCTCTTCATGTTGATTTAGACTTACCAATTCCAAAATGCAAAGAGGAAAGGTAAGAGGAAAGGCTAAATCTAACTCTACACAATAAATGCAATAAGGGAATACTTGACTAATAAAAAAAATAGCTGACATTCTATTGCTTCAATGCTTATGAGGAAGTGGAATACAGATTTTCATTAATCTAACATGTGAAAACATGTATGAACAGAAGTATGGAAATGAAGGTGACGCTCTACGTTTGCTTCTTTTAACTATACAGCAGAAATAGTAATTCTGACTCATTATACAGTCATTTCTAATATTACTTTGTTATTTTTTTAATGCACCGTATTAGGTTTCAGTGTAAGAAACTTGAGTGTTTCTGTGAACAAATAAAATATTAAATGTATGTATATTCTGTTTTATATAGACAACTGAATAGGAAGACCCAGATGAAGACTGAGCTGTAATCCCACACATCTCTTCTGCAGCTGCTCACACTTTCCAGGCTGGAGTAACGGGTAGCACTAGACTAATTCTGCTTCACTTGTACAGAGAGGACACTTCCATGGTGGGGCAGCACCAGCAAAAATATAGAAAATACACAGCATATAATAATTGCTGGCAAAAAGCTTCCATGACTAGTATCCTCTTCTCAATCATCTTCTGTATTAGTGATAGCACTATGGTCAGAAAATATTTGCGATAAGTGTTAAAGGCAGTCATATTTTTTGTCCGCAAGAGGCAGTTCATTTCTATAAAGAACACATCATTTTAAATAAAATATATTTTTTATGTTCTTGGGAGAAGGAATTTAATTGACTCCTTGAAGAAGAACATTTTAGAAGGCCTAGCTCCAATTGGCTACCTGGCCTTACAGTACCAGGCTGTGTTCAGTAATAAACAGAACAAACCCGGTTTATATAATCTTCACACTGTACTGATATCAGTTAGCTCCCCTACCACCACTGTCTAAGAAATCTTGACTTGTAGGGAATTGAGCAGACTTCTAGAAGCCACTGGATACCTTTTCTATGTGACTTCATTTAAAACTCAAAATTAAATTCCATTTTTAAAAAGAAGAACGTTATTTTATATATTTTTTGTACAAGTCGCTGCTGACATTAAAGAAAATAAACAATGGAGAAGCAGGAACAAAATAAAGATGAAGTGACTAAAGATGAAACACAAGAGGATCTGGCACCCACAGTACAAGACACTAATGAACCTGAAAATATACAGCAAGGGAATGAAGCTATTGCCAATCCTGTTCAGGCTGAAATGATTCAAAATGATGAGGCTTCTACTGATACAGCGGATGCAACTGCTGCTAATGCCGATCTTGCTGCTACTGTTAACACTGATAGTGCTGATGATGCTGCTGCTACTCCTGCAGCTACTGCTGATTCCACTGACAGTGCCATTTCTGATGTTGCTGAGCTCGAGGACAAGGAAGTACAAGAACCAAAGTTTACAACAGAGGAAGCTGGGAGTGAGTCGGTAGATGTAAGTGAGCAAGATAAGTTAGAGAGTGAAGAGCAGCAAGCAATCTTGCCAACCAGTGAGATATCTGAAGAAGAAGGACCTGAGCCCCAGCCAAAGAGTGAAGAGCCCCAGTCCACAGAAGAAAGCACTGGGAAGGATTCAAATGATGGCCTTTTGGCATTAGAAATTGATTCATTGGACAAAATACCTAACAACAAGGATGAAGAAGGAGAAGAAGAAAGGGAGGAGACAGAGGAAGTAGTTGCCATAAATCATGACGAGCTCTTGGAGCAGTATAATATGTTAATTGAAGAGAAGAAAAAAATAACTAATTTGAATGTTAAAATTCAAGAAAAGCTTGGAAAATTTCTCAGCCGGACTGTGAGAAGAAATGTTTATGAGGAAAAGGAGAAAACTGTTGAACTGGAAGAGCATTACCTCAATCTCATCAATAATATGGAGAATTTGAAAAACCATCACACAAAAGACAACGAAATTTACCAGCTGCAAATTGAGGATCTAAAGAACATCCATGAACTGAAAAACAGATCCGTGGAAAGTAACTGGAAAGTTCTGCTAAATCTGAAAAAGGATATCCTTATAGAAGTCTTAAGCAGAAGGCAGGGCACTAAAGCTGCTACTAAAGTAGGAGAAAAGTTTCACACAGATGAGCAGCAACGACAGCTTGAGCTAATAAAAATGAGGGTAAAAAACATTGAGCTGAAACACCAAATTAAAAAACTGGAGGTTGCCGTGAAAATCAAGGAAAAGATAGAGCAAGATTTGCACCTAACAGACTTTGAGCTGCTGAAAATTGACAGCCAGTCGTACAACGCAAGAATAGAAGAGCGTGAGGCAGAGCTAAAGAGGTCACAGAAAAAAATTGCAAACACATTGCAAATGATAAAAAATATCAAGGAGAAACTATATGATATGCAGATGGAAAGTATTGAGAAAAAATCCCAAGTAGTAGACATGGATGAACTTGTACACAAAAAGCAAGCCCTACTCAGGAAGATAAAGAAAAGAAGGGAGTTCTTACGTCTCGAAAACATTAAGCTGGATCACAACCGTGAATTGATTGGAAATGAAGTGCTTCTCAGAGACTTTGAAGACCAGTTTGATGCCACTGAATTACTCAGCAAGCAGTTGAAAATGTTAAGGCGCAGTTATAATGAATTTACTAGATCGTGCAAAGCTATCAGAGAAAAAATAGACAAACCTCAGTTCTTTGACCAGCGCGTACAATAAGTGCTTAAACCCATGCTATCTTTCAAATGCCCTCTGTTTTTAGGCTTAACTTTACAGTTGATTTGTTTATATAGCATCACCAATAACTAATCTTACGTGAAAATTGAAATAACAGCAATCAAACAATGATCTCTGCTACTAGATTATGTTAACTATAAAAATAGCAATTACTGTACTTAACAATATGGAGAAGAATAATATACTTAAATTGAATTTAACTGATGGAGCTGAAAGACTGTAATTGTGTTAAAGGTTTGGCCTTTTGCCTGTTGTTTCTGGGGACCGTCTCTAGTACCCCATTACAAAGAATAAAAAGAGAGGATTATGAAATTGAAAACACTGTGAATAGGTTGTTTGTGATGCACTCTATTTCACTAGGAATTGCTCAATTACACAGTCAGCGCTGGCATTTTTTAAAAGAATGTACTAAATCTTATGTAATAAATGTGACTACTGTATTGTATTGTGGGAATGACAAAAAATAAACACAGTGTTGTCCCTACAAAAGTATAATGGACATGTGGATTATGCTGTACAAGTTCTATGAGAATTATTTTTCTTTTTTCTATGGACATTTTTAACATGATTTACCATTGCCTAGAAAAGGTCACCAAAAGGTTCCCACTGTATTCCATAAATCCAAACCATACTAGAGCTCTGATTTTTCTGAAGTCCTGCTTCCCAATTTATCATTTAGTGCACACCCACAGAGTTTTTCCCACTCTACACTTGCTGCCAGTCTGCCCAGTCTTATGCAAATTTGCCTTGCTTACCTCAGCTGGGCACAAATTCACATTGTAAGATCTACAGATCCCCACATCAAAACATAACTCACCCCCCCACCAGTCTTGTGCTAAAGCCACAGGACAAGTCCAACCTAAAACTCTTTCTGCCTTTAAGGTCAGAATACCTATATTCCTTGAACATAACTTATGCCCTCCTTCCTTCAGGCCTGAAATTTTTTCAGTTTCTGTCTAAACTGAGTCATTTCATTAAGCCTGCCAAAAAATGTATGCTTATGCTATTGTCTAAATCAGTGTTTCCCAAACTTTTTTTCCTGAAGTGGCACATTTTTTGTAATCAAAATCATCCCAAGGCCTGCCACTATCTTACTAACTACAAACACATATACAGTATATCTCATACATTACTCAACTGCCCAAAGAGGTGAGACTACCAGAGAAGCTGGTAGAAAAGCAGCTCTGAGATCAGTGTTTGCAGACATGGCACTTAGTGAGCACTTTGGTGTCATATCTAAGCTGCTTTGCCTCTTTCACCACCCCTCTTTGCCTCAGAGGCAATTCATGTGCCCTCAATCCCCCAACACTATGAGGATCACTGGTGACCAAACACCCAGGGCAGATGGATACTGGCAGTGAGGAGACACATCCAATGTGCTCTAACATAGCAATCACAGCAGTCAGCATGGCAGGTTCTCAAAGTAGTCCTATCCTCCTCAGACAGATCTTGACCCTCTCAGGTTCAGACCCAAGTACACTACACTATTATTTCCAAGAGACACCTGGGTAGCTCTAACAGCACGCTACTCTGCCACGGCACACTGATTGAAAAACACTGCTCTAGATGACTGCGGCTACTTTCATGCCGTTTGCAATTTCAAAGTGTGTAAGCTCATCTTCTTTTTTTCAAGTGAATAATTTATGAAGGGGTGTTTCATTAAAGAAAACTCTTAACCTAATTTTATTTGATTTCTGAAGTTCTGCTTAAAGTTGCCATCTCCCTAAAATCACCCTCACTCAGCTGTAGTTACATTAATGTTGAGTATGAACTGTGATCCATGGATGTGTACAATGATATAGTGCATCGATGATTGTCCAATCTAAAACAATACTAATTCACTGCTAATAAATGTTGGAGTATTCTGTGCGCACAGATCTGAAATCAACCAATTAAAGAGAAACTCAAGTCACCTGCTTGCCAAAATATCAAGGACTTATATCCAGTATCATTTGGCTGGTGCCCTTCACTCCGGAAATATAGGTGCTCACACAGAATTTTTATTGTTTTAATTCACACACAATTTAAACAAATGCAAGTCAGAGCCAATTTTTAACTCTTTCAGGGCTAATGTTGACTTTTGTCAAAAGGAGGAGTTGACGATGGTAATCAACCGCAAACTGTGACAAAACCAACTGTTATGTTTTAGCTGGACTCTTCTTGCTAGAAGGAACGTTAGCTTCATTGGTTTGACTGAGATTTCCTGTGCTTGTGTGAGTAGCAAGGCGCAAATAACAGCAAAAATGGGACTGACATCTAGCAAGAGATCAAAGTGAATGCATAAAGCAAACTACTGCATGGATGACATTTTGCCTATTATCGCTGAACTGGACTATGAATTGTTGGACTCCAATTTTCATACAAGTGATCAAAAACGAATGTGAGGTTCCAGCTTCAGTTGACTGGTCCCCAACTAATCATAGTGTTGAACGGGTTCATGTAGCTGATACACCTACGGCAATGTTTGCCAGGGAGGAGGGCCACTTAACAATGATAAGAGGTAGAAACTACATTGCAATTCCTCAGCCACATGAAGACAGCTTGGCACCAAGCCTACCACACATTCCCGTCAAACTGGCTGCCACAGCATGCAGCAACAGATGTTTTATGTTGATTTCTGTGTGAAACCATTGCTTTTCAGAAACTGTTTTTTGGAAAAAATATTCTGCCCTTAAAGAGCTAATGTATGTTGACATGCACTGACACCAGGCACATTGTGCAAATAAACAAATTTATTTCATGATTGTTTCGCATTACCTAATCAATTTAAGTAAAGTTTTTAAAATATTTGGTTGGCACCCACTGCTTAGACATCAGTATCTTTGAATATAGGCAAGGTGAGAAAACCCGCAACATACTTGTAGCATTTCAAATAGATAATGGCAGAGATCATGAGAAAGCAGCAGTTTTTCTTATGAGTTGCTTCAAAAACACACCACCCCCACTATGATGCATTGTGGTGGTAGCATCATGCTGTAGGGATACTTCTCTGTAGCAGGTCCTAGAAGGCTTGAGAGGCAATAAGGTAAGAGAAGTGTTGAAAAATATAGAGAAAATGGTGAAAAACCTGTTGTAGTTTGCAAGAAACCACCTCCCTAAGAGAAACTTTGTTTTCTAAGAAGTCAAAGGCCCCAAGCATAAAGTCAAAGCTACAGAGGGATGACTAGAAACAATGTCAATGCCAAGTCAGAGTCCAGATCTCAATCCAATTGAGAATTTGTGGCTGGACTTGAAAAATGCTGTTCAATCACAGTCCCCATGCACCCTGACTGAGCTTGGGGTTGTTTCGCAAAGAAAATGGGGAAAAAGTGCTTTGCCTTGATGTGCATAGTTTACAGACTCCAGGCTGAGACTGCTGCTAAGGGTGCATCTACTAAGTATAACTTGAATGAGGTGAATATTTAAGGAATCAATTATTTTGTGTTTTATATTTGTAATTAATTTAGAACTCTTTGCAAAGACAAAAAGGCAAACTTGACTATCCTAGTCAAATCCACTGGCAAACCTTAAAACACTGGGTCATCCGTTGCACTGTGCAAAATAAACTGCGATATTTAAATGGCACAGCAGAGGGCTAAATTGTGTTGCGGCCATTTTTATTGTCACATTTTTGACAAGATGGATCCTTGTGCTTGAATGTATAACCTGCTTTTATAAACTTGCCAATATCCATTTCTGTGGAATGTGACTGTGTGAGGAAAACATTAAACTGTTCAGTGATATGTCCTGTTTCCAGAAAATGATGTACAGTAGCACACAATGGTATTTGGTGCTCATCTGAATGTATGCGGCACACACGCAGTATTAGCTGGTGCGACTTTAAAGTATCTGGTGCACAGGCTTTAGTAAGTGGTGGGCGTGAAATGGTAAGTTGTACGCACCAAATTGCTTCCTAGGAAGAAAAAAATACACCATATCCCCTCACGGGCTGCATACGAGTGTGCAGACAAATACCTGTAAACATAAAGCATGTACCTAAATCCTTTGAGTCAGATAACCGTCCCACAGCCCTTAATCTTAACCACAGTGTAACGGGGCACACGATGGGAATTTTGTTACTGACGTTGTGGCCATTACCTGACATATGTCATAGGTATTGCAGGCTGCAGTTACACCTATCTCCAACCATCCCACACTCCTTTAAATAAAAGCCCAACCGTCTGCTTTTTATATCACCGTGCTACAAGAAATGGGAGTGACGTCAAACTGAAGCTCTGTAGCCTTGGTAAAGGCGTAATTAGATAACACCGCAGTGCACTTTTGTAATTTTTTAATCTAACTTTATGTCATACGTACGTGAAAGTATCTTGTATCAACATTAAAACATCTCATACATATGCGAAAGTATCTTGTACGAATGTAAAAACATCTCGTACATATGCGAAAGTATCCATACATACGTGAAAACATCTCATACGTACGAGATATATTCAAGTACTTACAAGATACAGGCTATCCCATAATTTTTTTCACTGTGCAGTTCAGAGCTTTTGAGCTTAATCATGACAGAAATCATTTCTTTCTAAGCAGGACTGTCAGGTACTTTAGTCATAGTCTTCCCATTAGCAAGCCAATTACTCCCATTTTTGATTAATTTCCCCAGATCCTGAAAAACTAAGTCTAATAGGCATTGTTTAGTAATTTAAATGTTTAATAAAGGCTTCTTTAAATAATGGAACACTGGTCAATTGTAAAGAAAGGCCTTGTCACTTGTACAAATAAATTATTTTGCCTGAGCTGGTTACCAAACTAGCTCAGACTATAGCTGTACTAAAATATTTTAAATTTCTAATTAATTATTAGTTTTCAACTGTCAATGTCCATAATTGAATGCCATTTACACAAGAATGCCATGTTTCCGCATTACATGGAGGAGATTCACAAAAGAGCACCTTTTGTTACCCAAAGCAGGTTAAAATATGTAACCTTATAAACAATCATGCTACTGATAAAATGTATTATTTAATGCTATTAAAGTATAATTAACTTACTGGATATTCATTTATCATAGGACACAGTCCAAAGACATGCAGGTTAAGTGGAATGTGTTTGAAATTGGACAATGATGTCTTGTTATGTATTTTCGTCCTATAATGGACTACCGTGCTGTTCAGGTCTTGTTTCTACCCTGCATTCAATGCTTGCTGGAATAGGTTTCAATTGCCTCACGGCTCAGCAGGTGAGCAGGTTAAGAAGATGGATGGATGGATGGCAACAGTACTCTAAACATGCAAAGGCAGTGTTAATAAAGTTAGGAAAGGTAACAAAATGTGCACTGGCTGGGGCAGAATAAGAATGCAAATATCAGATAGTCATCAATCCCAAATCACTCCCACCCCCTAACCAATTATATATGAACTATGAGATGAGCAGGCAGGCCAATGACACTTGGGTGTTGCACTTTTCAATACGTTGCTTATTTCTGAATTTGCTTTCTTTTAACATTTGGGGATGGGGAAAATATGTAAAGTATGAAATCTAATTTCAATAGGAACGTAATTTCCATAAAAATACTCCTTATTATTAAGAATTCCTTGTTATATGTCTCCCCATAATTCCCTCCATGAAACTCCTTCCCCCACTGTTCCCCCTATTGTCTTGATTTCCCACCAAAAATCGGGGATTCATCCTTTTCCTAACATTTGCATATTTCTCCCTCTGTATTAGCATGTTTATTTTCATCCCAGAATTCAATGCCCTGTTAAAATATTTTATTTCGGCCAATTTGTTTAGCTGGTAATTTAAAAGAACAGCTCTTTGGATATCTTTTCCAAAGTGTTCTCAACCTTGGCACACAATGTCTTCTAAAATGTTTACCTTCCTTGCCAGCCTTTCAAACACTTGTCTTCATTCAGCTTCTCTCTTTACATCTGCACTCCCTTCTCTGCCTGTCCCTAACAATACGATGTTATCATTGAACTAAATCACTAGGTTGTCAACACTTCTTGTTCTGCGTGCGCATTTACTTTCCCCAAGTCTTTGTTAAAGTCTTGACTAAATGTACACAATTAAAAGCAAAGCTAATTTTCCCTTTTGAGTCCTATATCATAGTCTTGGTCCCACAATTTTGTCACTTAAAAGCTACATATTACCTAAAATAAAGCACACAAATTAAATAATACAAGTCTTATTTAACAAAAAAACTCCAATTTTTAAACCCCATACACATGAATACTGTAAGCTCCTTTACCTCAAGAAATCTCTTGGTAAATCTATTTATGATGTTAAACACTATAATGCTTTCTTCCTCATACAGTTCTTTTGGGAAGAGGAGCACATTGGCAATACATGTAACAGTGTAGCCTACCAATGGTGTTTCAGACTTGTCATAAGAAATTCACTGTAACTTTTGTGTCAGTAATTCAATATTACATTCTGTGACAACTCTAGAGGGCGTAGCAGCCACTCAACCTGACACAGACAAACGTTGGAGGCACATTGATAAAAAACACAAGATGTTTTTGTTTCTTTTCCTTGTGGCAAACTCCTTCCCTGTTTCCCACAGGCCAATCACAGTCCCATAAGCACAATACCACACAATAGTTCTTTTTTCTCTTCTCCATTCCGCCTCAGCAAGCTTTGTCCACCTCCACCTGACTCTGGTTCCTCGAATGGAGTGAAGCAGCCCCTTTAATACCTTTACCTGGATATGCTCCAGGTGCTTCTTCACGATTTCCCTGCAGCACTTCCTGGTGTAGCAGAAGTGCTGCATGGACATCCAGAAGCATTGCAGGTGTGCCTGGGGTTCCTCTTACGGCAGCACTTCCTGGTATGGCGGAAGTGCTGTAGTCCATGGCTCCGGAATCATCCGGGCACCCCTGCCAGTGCCCATGGGCCCCAACAGGGTTGAGCTTCTAAGCTCCAATCCCATGGCCCCGATGCAAATCAGAAGGGCTACCCTCTCGTGTCCCGAGGGAGGTACTGTCTCTTCCCCAGTCCTTCTATCCTCCAGGTGTTCTGACTGGGCAAGAGCCCCAGCCATCCACCACACCTCTTTTCTTTTCATCATTGAACAAGTCATTTCAACATCAACTTCAAGGAGCAAATGATCCTTAATTTCCAAGATAAATGAACAAAAATCCATATCCTGAAAAATACACAAAGTTGGTAGAGTCTGTCCTGGCAGCAACAGGCCTAAAACAAAGTAACTAGCCGTGCTCAATGTTTTCCTAACAGGCCTTTATTTTCATTAACCTACAAACACATATGTACAGCACTGACAGCACACCAATTTTATATTTTTACATGATTTTATATTTTTTGTTAAAAGTATTGTAAATAAAGCTGTTTTTTTCCTCACCCTTTCTTTTCAGGTTTGATATTACAAAGCAAACTGAGATTTTTTAATCCTGGCTTCGAATCCAAAGTTAATCACTGTCTCTCTGGGTTTCCCTAGGACTAAAGGATATGCAAATATTAGGATACTTTAAATCACAAATGAAATATGTGTAAATGTACAATTTGATGTTTTGATAATCCTTCCCTGACCATGACTCGCAATAATTTACACGATCTGCCTACTTCCACCTACGTAATATCAACCGTCTCCGCCCCTCTCTTACCCCTCACTATGCTGCAGTTCTTGTTCATAGCCTTGTCACCTCTCGCCTTGACTATTGTAACTCTCTTCTTTTTGGTCTCCCTCAAAAAACTCTTCACAAACTTCAATTAGTCCAGAACTCAGCCGCCCGTATTATCACGAGATCTCCTTCTACTCATCACATTACTCCTGTTCTGCATCAACTTCACTGGCTCCCTGTCAAGTTCCGCATCGAGTTTAAAATCCTTCTGCTAACCTTTAAAGCTATTCATGATTTAGCCCCCCCCATACCTGTCTAACCTTCTCCACATCGTCACCCCTTCCCGTACTCTTAGATCATCCTCCTCAATTAAATTGACTGTTCCTTCCGCTCGTCTTTCCACAATGGGGAACAGAGCTTTCAGTCGTTCTGCCCCCCGACTTTGGAATGCACTGCCTCCTGAGATTAGAAACATTAATTCATTCTCTCTGTTTAAGTCTTCAGTTAAAACTCATCTTTTTAAACTTGCCTTCTCTATATAAACACTGTACTGTATTGTGTGTTGGGTGTTGTGTAAAGTGTACGGTGTCCTTGAGTGTTTGAAAGGCGCCTATAAATAAAATGTATTATTATTATTATTATTAATAAACCTAAAATTTATTTTTTTTTTTTACCAAAGAAAATGAATGCATAAAATGTAAACGTACAATACTTGTATTTGATGTTGGAGATAAAGTGTTGAGCAGCTCAGGATTGACGTTGTGAGTCCCTGTAAAATAAACATGAAATGTTCATAAAAACATAATTTAAATAATTTACTTTACACCAATGAATCTGTCCTTTCACTAGATACCATCCTTTATAAACAGGCAAAATGGACATTCTTCACCACAGTGTATAGGCAATGATAGCATGGAAAAGTTATCTAATATTTTGTTTCTATAAAACCAATAAACAAGCAGAAAAGAAATGACATTGGCCTTTTTAAGTTTTGTGTAGAACTGCTTTATCAGCTTTATAAATATAAACATCCTGACTTTTTCTGAAATCATATGGCTAATAACAATATCCATTCATTCATCTTTAACCCACAAGTCCAGTTCCAGGTTGTGGGGAGCTGGGGCCTCATGATCATGTGCGCCATTATTGCACCTGTCTTCTGTGTTCTGGGGGTTGGAGAAAGGCATAAGGCAACAGCATCTGATGGTAGTCACTATCACCTATCACTATCACCTTGTACATGTAATGGCATGTTTGCTGTTACAATTGTTACAAGGAATAGTATAGAACATATGAATAATTGAGGTTTCCGCCAGTTACTTTACTAACAAGTACAGTACCATCATTTCTGGTAAAGCCACTTTGATTCAAAATAAATTAATCACACGTTGACCCAGGGCCATGGAAACATGTTTCTTCTTCTCAACTTGGCATCATAGATGAGTTAATGGAATGGAACATCTTATGGTTAACAAAAGCAGCTTCATTCTCCTTAAATGTCCTTATTGCAGTATGAGTGCAGTAAATTGATCTGATTACATTAGGAGAAGTGAACATGGCTGCAAATAACATTTTTATGTTTGCAAAGATGTATTGTTACATATATATATTTATATATATATATATATATATATATATATATATATATATATATATATATATATATATATATATATATTGTCAGGGATGCCAGGGGCAACGACCCGGCCGGGACACCTTGAGGGACCAGAAGAGGGTCTGTGCCCACCCTGGATCACGTAGGGGCCGCCTTCCTGGTTGCTTTGGGGGCCACAGGTAGAGGGCTGGGAAGCCCAACCCTGTAGGGGCCCGTGGTCACCGCCAGGGGGCGCCCCAATGCCTTGGGACCCTGGACCTCAGCACTTCCGCCACACCAGGAAGTGCTGGGGGGAAGAAGAAAAGGGACACCCGGAGAGCTTCCGGGAGAACAGCCAGCATTTCCGCCACAATGGGGCGTGTCCAGGGAGGAATGCCGGGAATCACCTGGAGCTCGTCCGGGATGATATAAAAGGGGTTGTCTCCCTTCATTCGGGGCTGGAGTTGGGTGGAAGCAGGACGAAGCAGAGGAGAGAGTGGAGGCGGCCCGAAGAAAAGGCATTGTGTGGCCAGGACTGTGTGGGGTTTGTGTGTGTGCACTTGACTTTGTTGTAAAACTTGTAAATATTAGTGTAAAATAAACGTGTGGTGGTGATGAACAACATGTCCGCCTGTCTGTGTCCGGGCTGTGTCCACAATATATATATATATTGTAGCATTTCCTCAGTCTACTAATGGCTTCCAGCACAGCAGGCATGATGAAATGAAGCTTGGCTGAGATATTCTTGACCTGTCCAGTAGTTCTCCGAGAAGTGACAACAGGTAGGTGAAATAAACTGATGAAAAACCAAAAATGTTTCTGTGCAAATATTCGGCATTGGCACCTCTTAGAAAGTAACTAAAATAGAGTCTGTATAGGGTGCGCCATATCAAATTATGCAATTTTCATTACGCTATAACTTATTAAGTTTATTACATAGAAAATCACCCGAAAAATCCCGGACCATCGAGAAGTGTGCGAACTGACGACTTGAAGAATCGTCTTCGCTCCAAACTGGAATCGTCCCCACATAAATCAATGTCATTCAGATGATCTGGATCTGCGTAATTAGATCTGGTCCACCCTGTACATCATAGCCACCATTTTTGAGGTGTAATATGTTATGTCAACACACATTATAATAACAGCTTGGTGATATAAATTATTATTTGTGCGAGTTATCAAGGGGTGTTGCTGTCCTCATGAGCTTTCACACCAATACTGAGAGTCTTCTTTCCTTTGCTGTGTTTGACCTCCCATGCAGGCGTCCACTTTTAAGCTCCTTCAATGTAAATGGCTCCACCCACCCTGAACATTTTCTCCTGACTATTCTTTCACAGGTTGAGTCACTACACTGCATCTGTGTTTAGGACCTGGACTCCAAGTGAAGTACAAAATATTCAAACCAGGCTGGTAAATGTGTCTGGTGCCTCATCCTTCCTAGAGCTGCCACTGCTGACTTTGTTTATTGCAGGAGGACTCAGATTTGCAACTGGCTGATAGATAGATAGATAGATAGATAGATAGATAGATAGATAGATAGATAGATAGATAGATAGATAGACTCTTTATTAATCTCAAGGGGAAATTCACATACTCCAGCAGCAGAATACTGATAAAAAACAATAAATTAAAGAGTGATAAAAATGCAGATATAACAGACAATAACTTTATATAATTTGAATGTTTACCCCCCCGGGTAGAACTGAAAAGTCACATAGTGTGGGGGAGGAACAATCTCCTCCATCTGTCAGTGGAACAGGGCAGTGACAGTAGTCTCTCGCTGAAGCTGCTCCTCTGTCTGGAGATGATATTGTTTAGTGGATGCAGTGGATTCTCCATGATTGACAGAAACCTGCTCAGCACCCATCAATCTGCCACATCAAACTGCCCAACTCCATGCCTACAATAGAGCCTGCCTTCCTCACCAGTTTGTCCTGGCATGAGGCGTCCTTCTTCTTTATGCTGCCTCCCCAGCACACCACCGCATAGAAGAGGGCGCTCGCCACAACCGTCTGATAGACCATCTGCAGTATCTTATTGCAGATGTTAAATGATGCCAGCCTTCTAAGGAAGTATAGTCGACTCTGTCCTCTCTTGCACAGAACATCAGTATTGGCAGTCCAGTCCAGTTTATCATCCAGCTGCACTCCCAGGTATTTATAGGTCTGCACCCTCTACACACAGTCAGCTCTGATAATCACGGGGTCCAGGAGGGGCCTGTGCCTCCTACAATCCACCGCCAGCTCCTTGGTTTTGCTGGTGTTCAGCAAGGTGTAGGTGGTTTGAGTCACAACATTTAACAAAGTCCTTGATTAGGTTCCTATACTCCTCCTCCTGCCCACTCCTGATGCAGCCCACAATAGCAGTGTCATCAGCGAACATTTGCACGTGGCAGGACTCTGAATCGTATTGGAAGTCTGATGTATATAGGCTGAACAGGACCGGAGAAAGTACAGTCCCCTGCAGTGCTCCTGTGTTGCTGACCACAATGTCAGACTTGCAGTTCCCGAGACGCACATGCCGAGGTCTGTCTGTTAAATAGTTCACAATCCATGCCACCAGGTATGAATCTACTCCCATCTCTGTCAGCTTGTCCCTAAGGAGCAGAGGTTGGATGGTGTTGAAGGTGCTAGAGAAGTCCAGAAACATAATTCTTACAGCACCACTGCCTCTGTCCAAGTGGGAGAGGGATCAGTGTAGCATATAGATGATGGCATCCTCTGCTCCCACCTTCTCCTGGTATGCGAACTGCAGAGGGCCAAGGGCGTGGCGGACCTGTGGCCTCAGGTGGTGAAGCAGCAGCCGCCCCATGGTCTTCATCACATGTGACGTCAGAGCGACAGGCCGGAAGTCATTCAGCTCACTGGGACGTGATACCTTTGGGACTGGGGTGATGCAAGATGTTTTCCAAAGCCTGTCTGGTTCACATATGTCACACCATCTGATGTGGCCACTTTTGGGGAGTTGTTCATGGTGACTGGTGTGGCAGCAGACTGGTGTGTAGATCAGGATGCTTTTCAGTTGCTTTTGGGGTAAAGCAAATTACATGTTACATAGGGTTCCAACTAGGTTTTTGTCTACTGGCTCCATCTTGCTTCCACTGTTTGTATTTTTGATATATATAAGGTCTCTTATCAATGGGTTCAAGGTATGTAATTGGTTTGTTTGGAAAAAGGGTGCCTAGATTAAGTTGGTCAATGTTTGTGCAGGGCCAGTCATCCATCTTGGGTTGTTGAGTGATTCAGTCACATTTGCTCCTATCAGTGTAACAACCTGGGGTATGGTGGAAGAATGGCTGCTATTTAGACACAAGCAGCCATTTAATGGTCCTTTAAAGGACCATTTATTGTCTCTGTAGATAAGGGCTCTAATGAGCTCCCAATACTTGTCCCATGAGTTGCCGCTCTTCTGCTTCAAGGGGGATTGATATCCTCACAAGCCTTCACACCCATATTGGCTATCTTCTTTCTTTTTACTGGGTTCGACCTCCCATGCTGTTCATCATGACTCCTTTTAATCTATTTCATTTTTTGCATCTCTGCCCTTGTGTCCAGCATTTTACATGCCCCTATGGAGCTTCACCTGCCTGTTCTCTCACAGATTGAGTCACTATAGCATTTATAAAAAAACACTTGCTGACTCAGCTAACCTCAAACAGAAAAGGAATGTTAAGTTTTTATTGCTTTATTTATCTTTAATTTGTCACTCATGGTATTAGTGTAGCGTAATGGTACAGCAGTTCTTGTGAATATCAGCACATTGACAGTAAATAATATATTGTACCAATGGAGACTCATAGTTATGGCAAGAAAGTCATGGTAACTCTTGTGCCAGTCATTAAATCAATATTACTCTCTTTTGTTTTATCATTTGAACAAGTCTTTTCAACAATAACTTTAAAGAGCAAAGGAATAATCATATGTCCAAAAATAAATTTTCAGACTCCATCTCTTATATAATAAAACACTAAGGTCTGCCAATGTATCCGGTTCCATTGAGCAATCTGACTGGTCAGTTTGGTTTTGGTGACACGACTGAAAAAGGAGTGTGTGTGTGAGGCACATGAGGAGGGGTAAAGGCTAAGGAGGCATACTTAGAGTCAGCTTGACTGGAGGCGAGCAAGATGCTTTAAAATGACATAGTCAGAGAAACTGGAACGCGCTCCAGAGAAGGAGTGCTGGTCAAGAGAGGTTCAGACACATGGGGATACAGAGAAAAGGTGCTGAAATACAGAGATATCAAATATTTTTACATTTATTCTATTACTTGTCACTTTTTACACAGAGCAAACTATTACAAATTCGTAAAAGAGATCTATCAGGTGTGTTGACAAGTTAGTGTTGATCAAACACAGCCAATAAAATAATATATGTCATTCAAAAATAAAAGCACCTTCTACTGCTCATTTGGTAGGTCATTCCCATGTTTCCTACTCACTGCTGAGTCATGGAAACTGTATGTGCACTTTCTCCATAGTTGTACTTGAAAACAGCAACTAAAGAATTCTCTTCTTTCAAGAATTCACTTTCAAATTTACATAAGCATGTTGAAAGAAGCATTTTTTTTCCTCTTCTGAAGCTATCACATACGGTGCCCCGAAGACACAAAACACAGTTTCTTTGAAATCTTGTGCCAAGAAGATAGTAGTATCTTGAGACCACCAGTTATATTTTGTCCAACGATTATTTGTAAGTTATATGCCCATTTACAAGCCCATTTACTGAAACTCTATAGATTGTAATACTGTAAAAGTCTGTGATTAACTGTAGAAGATAGACGCAGAGTTCTGGCAAGATCTTGTGGTCTGCGAGGGGTGAAAGGAGTGTTGCCAAGGTCTTACTGTCACATGTTACTTGAGAGCTAATAAAAGGAATGTTCAGCTTTCCTTCAAGCAATGATAAGTATTTTTATTGGTACCTTATGGAATTTGAGCTGAGGGAAAGCAAACATAATACTGCCTTGTTGACCTGAATATTTTATTTTTGTGTGCAAAGGTGTACTTAGAGTACCGATATATTTTGTCTTGGGGAATTCAGTTATTACATCTTACATTGAATTTGAAATCATGTGACTTTTATTTTCTCTGAACTGTCCTTTTAATTACTCCTCTATGTGTGATTCAGGAGAAAACATTTAAATTTAACAGAACGGATACATGTCCTGAACATTCTTCAGGGGACATTGGCTCTTACATTTATAATTTATATTTTACTATGTTGTATTTAAGTTGAACTATTGCATGAATTATTATTCTGTAGTGCATTTCCATTGTAAAATATTTTGTGTGTGTTGTTTAAAAATAAAATAAACTTAATATTTTCTCTATGTACTTTTACTTTTGGTACTTAACACTAGAACTACCAGAGCCGTCCACACTTCAATTCGCAAGCATCCTACAGCGTAAAGTCACAAGTACAGTGCAGAGCTATAGCGCGTTTTTATGTGAAAACAGTAGTGTCAGAATCAGGATCGTGAACGCGACTGTGACAATGAAAATGAATTAAAAAAAAAACAAAACAAAGCTAACCTTTACAAGTATCATACATTTACACTTGCTGTTACAGACTGAAATCAAATGTATGTTTTTATTCTAAAATAGTAAGAATAAAAGCAGCTCATTTCTCAAAACAGACTCATTGGGGATTGAACCCATGAAGTTTTGATTACCAGTCAACACCGCTGTGCTACAAAGCAGTTGTAGTAAATGCGTGTCAATGTCGCACCCTAACATGGGTTCTTTTTTTGAATAAAAGTGCATTTGTTGTGTTATATTTGTACCTTTTGCGAAAGTGTTTATTTGATATTTGGACTTCAGGCTTCACACATTATAAACTTCATGTCTACATTTTGTCAATTATTACTAAAACATGAAAAATGTTTCTGTTTTAACGATATGTTTACATAGATTGTTGTAGACACGGAACACACATGAAATGCATATGTTCTAAATAGCGATATAGTATTTATAAAAGGTGTGATTTTGCTTGACTTCTCACTCTATAGAACTCCAAGTAACTGACACGCAGGTAAACAGATTGAGCTGAGAAGACTGTGTGCCGGTGGGGGATATGATAGCAGGCTGCTTGCTGTTTGCTGCTTATCCACACATTTACAGGACAATAGACGCTGACGGAGAGGTGAGAAGTGATTTAAGGTGGGACGGATCTATGAGTTTTTTCATAGGCTCTGGTAATTCTAGTGTTAAGTACTTTTGAAAGCAGATTCTTTTTTTTACTTTTTCTCAAGTATTTTTTTAACTGAAATACTTCTTACTTCAGCGAATGCAAAAATTTGATTAAGTACTTCAACATTTACTCAAGTAATTTCTAAATACTTCTTACAAATCTGCATTTACTGTACATATGTGCCTAAACCTTACTGAAGATTAAGCAAGTCTGTTTTCTTTTTCTTTTGCATGATTTTATTAGAATAGACCCTGGCCCCTTGACCCAGATATGGAATAGATGGATCTGAAGCTGAATGAATGATTAAATTAAAGATGTCTCCTCATCATCAGCATTCCCATTTATTTTCCATATATAACAACCTCCTTTGATTGTTTTAACAATAAATGTTGACAACTCAAAAGCTTTTGTCAATCTAAAGTGCATTTCAAACCTAAATAGAAAGTTTAGAAATGTATAAGTTATAAACCATCTGTTAATCACAAATTAATTAATTAATTAATGAACATGAAACTGCTATAAAATGGTATTTGAAATGAAGACAAAAACTCATTTTTTTTAAATGTTAAGAAAGATAAGTCATAACACTAAGGATGAAAAGCAGCAACTACATTTTGTAACTGTGATTAAGATTGTGAGGCAGTGTAGCTGTTATTAATTCTTTAAAAAAACACAATTACTTTAAAAGATCATATAGGGTTGGAAAATGACTGACTGATGATATATATATTTAATAGTAATCATCTCATTGTTCCTTTAGTAATTGTATAAGACATGATAAGTACAGAAAATATTAGTTTCATAGGAAAGGCACAGCCAGAAAACTTATAAATTTCAATTGCATTTTTAATAAAAAACACACAAGGATAAACTTTTTTCTGCAACAGTGTCAGTGCTTATTGACTGTGTTTTGAAGAATTGCATGACACTGATTTTTGCTTAATGTTTTTACTGAAACATGTTGTAGTAAAGGACAGCTATATATTAGCAAATCTTGTCTGTCTCTTTCACTACTGGTTTTGGTTGGTCTTTAACTACAAGATGCCCAGGACATAGTCCATTTAGGTATTCAAGAACACAGAGCATCACATGAGCACTTATTGTTTTATTTTCCAAAAGCTACAGTGCAACACAATATGGACCTTAGTCACCTTTATACAGTAGATGGTTTGATCAACCTATTTTTTTTCTTAAATTGTCTTTTTGCTTTGCCTCCCCAATCAAATAAGTGGAGTCATGATATAAAGGTAAAAAATAAACTCTGCAGGTACAGCTAGAATGTAAGTGTTTTTTACTCTGAACATGATAATTAAAGCATGTGTGTCTTTGGCAGAAAAAAATGAGTGTTAAGTACTAAGAACTGTACAGAATTGTTTTCCAATTAATTATTGGGTATACTGTATTTCACAATTTATTGCAACAATAGGGACAGGGATGAACAAAAATAAGTAGTAGTAAGTTTGTGGGAAGCAGTTTGGGTTTGTCCTGTGTAGAAAGTAAAGGGAAATTCATACTTTTCTGTCTGACTAACAAGCAACATGTTAGCACAGTCTGACACTCTAATCAGCATGCATTACTAGTCAAACTTTGGACCTTACATTAAAACCTCTAGATTTATTCATCCATGTCAAGGAAATATTCATCTGAGAAACTGTGAGTTTTTTCAATAAAGTCTCCAACCTTGTTGAAAGGATGACATCAAGGATATTATGCTGCTTAGCAATTAAGCATTCCATTTTGCTGTTTCGTAATCTAGGTATATCAGTAATGTATTCACCATAAGGGTGAAAGATGTCTATTGAGTTGGAGAAAACCACACTTTCCTCCTAGTTCCTGTAAATCTGCTTGTGTACAGTGGAAGATAACATTAGTGGCAGTGCACCCTCTCACCCCATTGGGTTATCACATACTTTGATCAAGCCTGTAAGGAGGACTTCTGATGCACATGAGTGACATGCAACCAGCTTGGCCCAAAGGGGGTGAGGGGATCTGGCTGAGAGGTTGTGGGACCAGGAAAGGGCATTAATATTGGCATGGAGGGACCCCTGTTGGCGGATCACTTTATTTTTGTAGGGTTTTAGGCTCAGAAACCACTGCATGATCCTGGGATTCTAGTCAAGATAGGAACAGAGCCACTGCAAGGGGGCATGGTATGTAACCAGAGTGAATTCTCTGCCCAGGAGGTAGTACCTGAAATGTGTGATTGTACACTTAATGGCAAGTGCCTTTCGTTCAATTGCTGCATGCCTCGTCTCCTGGTCCAGTAGTTTCCAGCTATATGATGGGGTGTTCGACTCCATCGATGACCAGGCTCAATACGGGCCTGGTGTCTGAGGCATCAGTCTGGAAGTGCAAAGGTAGAGAAAAGTTAGGTGAAAGCAGTACTGGAGCCTACAAAAGACAGTTTTTACGTTCTAACGACATTAGACATTTACGTTCCGCGACTTCTGCCGTGTGGGTCCACATCACCATGTTGGGTGCCTTCTTCATCAATTGAATGATAGTCGTGACCTGTATGCAATTTACGGCCAGGGTCAGTCAAATGACAGCAACTTTGGAGCACTGGGGTTTAAGATGTCCGCCACCCACCACGTATTCCAGGTCTTTAGCCTTGGTCAGCTCGAAATAGCATTTTTGAGGTTTGATCCAGAGGCCAGTATCGCAGATAGTTAAGAAGAATGTAGGAAACATGATGTAGGTGTTCAGCTCAGGTGCTAGAAGAGATCACCACGTCATCCCAATAGGCTGCACTATAGGCATTATGGGGCCTTAGTAGTCTGTCCACCAGATGTTGGAAAGCTGGTGGAGCTCTGTTTAGCATCTTTGTTTTGCAAATGTGTCAATCGGCACTCAGATTATAAAAAGGCAGGTCTTACCTGAACACCAGTCATGCAGACATATTTAGGTTGTGTCAATTGATATTTAGGCTTCAGTTTTTACTCATTGACAGCAACATGTAAATTGAATATTTTTTTTCATTTATATTCTTGCATAAAAGCACACTTGTTTTGTTATACCTTTTGTGAAAGTGTTTATTTGATATTTGGATTTGAGTCTTTACACATTATACACTTCACGTCAATATTTTGTCAATTATTACTATAACATTAAAAACATTTCTGCTTTAGTTATGCGCTCAACTTTTCATGCCTCGCATTTCCTGTCATCCTACATTTATACAGATTGTTGTAGACACAGAACACACATGAAATGTACGTATTCCATATAACGATATATTATTTACCCTATACAACTCCAGACATCTTACTCCCAGATAAAGTGACTTCAAGCTCTGAAAATGTTGTGGTGGACTTCAGCTGTCTCTGTCAGGGGATGAGTGAGCAGACTGCCTGCTGCAGGTGGTCATTGACACATTTGCAAAACAATGACACTGATGAGGAGGTGCAAAGGAATTTAAGGTGGCGCAGCATTATGACTTTTTAGTAGGCTTCAGGGATTCTAGGGTTAAAGTAACTTCTCCATCTGGCTGTTCGCTTTCAGGAGAGAGTGATGACTATTTCTGGGAAGGGGTGGTTTCTCTGAGCTGCAGGGAGAGAAGAATATACCTCGCTTGAGTTTGTGAGGATGTCCTTCGACTCACATGTGTGACAAACCATACCTGTAGCCCACCTGATCTCTTACTGCAAATTCTTTGAGGTTTAAAATGTAAAGTTTCAGGAGGAATGCACAAAAATATTAACTGATTTTGGCACCATTTATATCTGTGAGCAAACCACATCAAATCTCCAATCATTTCTGCTCTCAGTGATTAAGATTTGAGTCAGCTGTTATGACTGACAAACATGGAGCTTGACATTTCCTCTCTTATCTGCCTAAAACAGACCCACAGTTCACGACTTAAAGAGAAATAAGAGGTAAGCTAGTGATTTTTTTATTTTAATATACGAGGTGTGGCAGAAAAGTAATGAGACTGATTTTTTATTTACCAAAGTTTTTATTTTTTTCAAACATCAATGTTATCCCCTTCAAAGTAGTTCCCATGGGCAGCTACACACCGATGGAGACGTTGTTCCCACTGTTTGTAGCAGCACTGGAAGTCTTCAACTGGTATGGTCTTCAGCATGTCCGTTACACTCTTTTGGATGTTTTCTAAAGTCCCAAAATGACGTCCTTTGAGGACATTTTTCAGTTTAGGAAAAAGGAAAAAGTCACACGGACTGAGGTCAGGTAAATAAGGGGGCTGGGGAACCACAGGAATGAGTTTTTTCAATTGTCCTTCTGCTCAATTGTGAGGTTTTTCGACACCATTTTGGCACAGACCTTTCGCATGTGCAAATGTTCAGCAAAATTTGATGAACGATAAATCTGTTCAAATTTAATTGTTCACTCAACATTCTTAATGTTAAACGACGGTCTGATCGTTGGGAATGCAAGCCATGTCCATTGAGTCAAGTCCCAATCCTCTTTTTTAATACATTTTCAATTTAGGTAAACAGTGGCCTCTTTTGAAAGAGAACAGTGGAATAATGATTCCCTTAAGTAGGATAAAAATGCAGACACTTTGGTAAACAGCCAACACATGCACCATCCCATGCCACAGGGGCGTACTTGTACTTAATAATGATCTTCTTTATTGGGTAGCTGAACATGATGGAGAGGCAAGGTCACTATTGTAAGTCCTGAAGACAGTCTGGCAGTAGGCTTGTGAATTAGCATGCGCCCACCTCCTAGGTATCCATTTGATAGCCAACAAAACATTTGAGTGGAACAAGCTCCGATTTCATTGGCTGGGGATTAATGAAGAGGTTTGTTGCTTTTGTGCTTCCAGCCCAGAATACCAAATGCAAGAAATTCCTAGAAAGGACTGCGCTCCTTCAATCCCCATTACCCCGGTTGGTATTCCCTTTGACCGCATTTGGATTGACATCGTAGGACCCCTTGAACCCTCAGTTATAGGACATATATTTTATTCCTTGTAGACTATGCTCCCCATTATCCTGATGCTATCCCATTGCTAACACAACTTCTAAAATTATCGTACAGGAATTGGTAGGGGTCTTTGTGCAAGATGGCATCTCCAAAGAAGTCTTAACAGACCAGTGGACGTCTTTTATCTCGGAAAAGTTCAGGGAAGATGCCAGATTACTCAAGATCAAGCACTTAAAGACCTCAGTATACCGTCCTCAAACTGATGGTCTAGTGGAGCCATTCAATTAGACCCTCAAACAACTGCTATGCAAGGTTGTCAGAGAGGATGGGAAGAACTGAATCAGTTACACCCCCATATTATTTGCCCACCGGAAGGTTCGACAAGAATCTATGGGCTTCCCCCCTTATGAAGTGCTGTATGGGCGACAGCCCCAAAGGCTTATTGGACATCCTAAAAGAAGGATGGAAGGAAGAGGCCCTCCCTTCTACAAATATATTGTAATATATTGCATAGTTACGTGATAGATTCATGAAAATCAGACCTATTCTAAAAGAACACATGTAAAGGGCGCAAGCAACACAGGCACGTTTCCATGACTGTGGCATGTGTCTCCAGGGGTTCCACCCTGGTGGCCACATCATGGTACTCTTCCGCAATTTCCACTCCAAATTATTGGGTCATTGGCAGGGCCCTTACAAAGTTAAGGAGAGAAAGGGACTCGGTTCACAACCTCTTGGTTTGGGCCCCCCGACCTGATGAGTCTGGGCTTGGGGGGATGGGGGTGCCATGTCACCATACCTGCGCATGGAAGACAGCTTATAGGCTTGTATAATTGTACTGCTGCTTTGCAGTAAGGAGACTGTGGAAGATTGTGGGTTCACTTCCCGGTTCCTTCCTGTGTAGATAGTGCTTTGAGTACTGAGAAAAGCGCTATATAAATTTAATGAATTATTATTATTATTATTACTTACCTGACAAACCAGGGGTTTGAGATTTCCACTAATCCTTTCTCTCTTTTTTCCTCCGAAGACCAACAGACTGAACTCAAATCAAGTCCTCTGACATCACTTCCTGCCATCTTACAATATAAACACTATCTTTGATCATTGTATTCAGTTCTGTGTTGGACTCAGTCTGTAAACTTGCTTGTCAAACCCAAACCTTTATTTATGCTCTTTATGTTTATTTCTCAACAGCTATCTATGATCATTTTGCTGTCAATCACCCATCCAGACCCACCTACCTTTAGGGTGATATGCTGGCTACTACAATATATAATAGACTAAAATAGTCAAAGTTTGTTTTTTTTCTGTATTTTCCACTGATTTAGGATTTATGTTGTCTTGGCTGAATTTAAACATACAAAGTTCTCCTGCCAGACACAAGTCAATCTGCCCATGTCAAGGGGAATTCTGGACATTTGTGACTATACATCCATGCAAATATATGTCGCAGGTAAGTGAGCCAGGAGATGCTGATTACATCCCACATTACCTTGAATAAAAAGTCAGAGAATAAAGAGTGAGCATTTATTAAAACACACTAAATAGGGTATGTATTTAGACTTAAAAACAATAAAAAATGTCTTAAAAGAAAACTGCAACACAATTGCATTATATATCCCACAATCATAAGATTGACTTATCAAAAATTAACTATTTTAGGTGAACTCATAACTAATCAGTATTGATACATAAACTTAATTATCAATAAAAATATATTAATGGTTTTGTCAAAGAAAATCAATTCAGTTATACCAGAATATATGCAGCATATTTTCAAAAGACTAAGCTCTTACTGCAGATTATCTGAATTTTCTAATTTTTAACTTTCCTGATAATTTCCAATAAACTGCTCTTTTTTAATTATTTAGCCTTACCAGCTGTCCTCACACTTAGACTTCCTCATTTATATAAAATACTTTTCAGCTTGAACTAAATTTACCTGAAGTTACTTCATTTGTGCTTAACATTGTCCATATGGTACCTGGATCAAGCCTTTTACACACAAAACATCAGTCTGGAGATTAAGGGTGCAATTGTACAAATCAAACAGAAGCTTAAGAAAAGCCTAGAACATTCTACAGAATTGTTTAAATTCAGTTTGAAAGTCAGTTTGAGTTTTTTCCCGATTTTGTGTCTGAACTGGAGTTTTCTGCAAACCAGTGAAACAGGCATCTGACTTATTGTCATCTGAAATATAAAGGGAGTACAAAGTTGTAAAAGTTATTTTGATTGAAATATTTAAATAAAATAATTAATATTTAGTAAATAATGTTTTTAACAGCATGGTTATTGAACATTATTTCACAAAATACAGTACATTTAATTGCATTGGTTCACTGTTTGATATTAAATGAATTCTGAATTCAGTTTCTAATTCAGTTGTTGTCTGTCTGGGTTTTCTCTAAGAAAGAAAGCATTTGGATTAAAATGTAAACATACTGTACTTGTATTTGAGACTGGATGAGGACTGGATATAATTATGGGACTCAAGCAATCCAGGGCTCAGGTGCAAGAAAGAGATGTGGACAAAACTAATGCCCTGAACCAATTTTTTAGTAGATTTTCCCTCCCATTTCCTCCTTCTTCCAATGGCCAGTCTCCCCACACCATCTCTGTTACACCATCAAATCCTACCACAGCAACTGGAATAGCTAGTTACAAATCCACCATTGACCATCAGGGTGGACTGGTCAAAACTGAAGAATAAGTAAGGACCAAAATAAGGAAACTACATATAGGAAAAGCTGTGGAGTCAGTCCTCAAGGTCTTAAGGACTGTGCTAACAAACTTTGTGGTGTCTTCTTTGACCTCTTTAGTCTGTCACTAAGGTTTCAAAAAGTGCCACCGCTGTGGAAAACATCCTGCATTGTTCCAGTTGGAAAGAAATCAGTCGCTATTCAGACCACAGACCAGTAGCACTTTTGTCTCAGATCATGAAGATCTTTGAGAGACTGGTCATGGACTATATGAATCCCCCTATGGTAGACCACCTGGACCCACTGCAGTTTGCCAATTGGACAAAGATTGGAGTGGAGGATACAGTTATCTATCTGGTCCATGAGGCTTATTCTCACCTGGACAAAGCTAGCAGCACTGTGAGGATTATGCTTTTTGATTTATCCAGTGCCTTCAATGTCATCCCTGTTAACGGGTAAACTTGGAGATATGCAGGTGAATGAGCCTATGGTGTTCTGGACAATGGATTATCTGTCAGGCAGACTGCAGTCTGGGTTCAGTTCCTAACTCAGTTGCTGTTTGCCTGGGTTTTCTCTAAGAAAGATAACAAATGGATTAAAAAGTAGATATTATGTACCTGTTTTGGAAGCTGGAGAAATTGTGGAGAGCACCCCAGGAGTAGCTTTGTGTTCTCCTATAAGATAAAAGCAGGTCATTAAATTGTCATGAAAACACACTTCAGGAATGTGTTTTATCACATGGAATCTGTCATTTTACTTGCTTTCATCTTCAGTAAATGAACAGGTTGACTGCAATGCTCGAATGAGAATGTAACCCTGAATACCTATTGAATAACTTTTTTTTATCCCTTATCTTGTTTCCATTATTGCTCTCTTTAATATAAATCCCCCTGTTCAGAAGTTAAATTGCTGGAACATCATTCACTGAACCTTTGTAACCCGTGTCAGTGTTCAGGCAATGGTTGGGTAGATCCTGTCCAGCACAGGATGCAAAGCAGGCATCAAATATGTGCAATATATCTCTGCATCATACAGCACATTAATGATCATGCTCACCCTCAACCACCATGTGGCTTAAAATTTTATGGTTTTTATTTACAGTATATTGTTTTATCTTATGGGGCACTGTGGTAGGGCTGCTGTCTTACAACAACGAGGTTTCATGTCCTTGTTGCCCCCTGTGTGGAGTTTGCATGTTCTTCCTTTGCATGCCTGAGTTTTTTCCCATAATCCAAAGACATTCTCCATGACCCTGCTCAGGATAAGCAGATTTAATGATGGGTAGATGTTCTAACCTATTTATTTTGTCTTAAACTGTTCATTTTTTTGTTGTTATTTCTGCTTATCCCACCAGCACAAGGAGCAAGGCAGGAACCAATCCTCAAATGCGGTGCCCATTAATCACGGGGACAATGAAGCACACACCAACTGGAGGTCAATAGGGTATTGTCTATCGACATCATCTGCATGTCTTTGGGAAGTGAATAGAAAACCAGAATGCAGACCCCTCATAGTGAGAAGATCTGAATCCATGGGGCAGCAACTGTTATAAATAACTTATCTTTTGTATTCTGTACTCTTGATTGAATGCTAACATAGCTTTGCATTAGTTCACCCTCCATGGAACTACCTCACTTGCAGATTTGTTTCCAAACAGGAGACGTTTGAATCTGTACCATCCCCATGGAGTGTTGAAAATGCAGAGCACTGATGACTCTCTATCCATCTTGATTTGCCAATATCCATTTTTTTTCATCCAGAATGGCGAATATTTTTTTTTCAGCCAGTTTGCTGTGGACTTCATTGGGGGTTGGTATGTAGTAATGTTGTCTTTTGATAGCCTTGTTCAACTCACGTGGGTCTAGACATATTTGGAGTTTGCCATTTTTCTTTAATGTAATCACCAGACTGCTAACCCATTTTGTCAGTTCTGTTACTGGATGTGATAACATTTTTCTATCAGGTTGTCCATAATAGCAAATGGAATTTTCCGACAGCCGTGTATAATTGGTGTCACCTCTGGATCAATATGACTGTGATGTTCACCGGGGAATTCACCCAGACCTTGAAATACATCAGGATACGTGCTCACTAACTCTTGTATGGTTGCTGGTGAGTGCACTTGTACCTTGTCAGGTCGTTTGACTAGGTTCAGTTATTCACATGCTTCTCTCCCTAAGATTGAGGCAAAAGGCTGTTTAGTGATAAAGAACTTTAATTCTCGTCTTTGCCAGCAGTACTGCATCTCAGGTAGGTACACCCAGCAGGATTGATCCTGGCTCCACCAAATGCAATCAGCTTTGTTTTGGTCAGTTCAAGAAATATATCCCCTAGTAGTCTTTGAAATTGTATTACTGACATCACATTGGCATCTGCACCAGTGTCCAGTTTAAATTTTACTGGAGTCTCTTGAACTGACAAGATCTCATGTAAGCTCCATTTTCAGCTGTCTGTAGCACATTCAACTGGGAACACTGCAAGATTCCAACAAACAGCGCCTCCACAGTCTGAGGAGACCGTTCTGCTTTAGTCCTGCACATTTTAGCATAATGGTTCATTTTGCCACAGTTTCTGTACTTCAGGCCATTTGCTGGACATGTTTTGGGACGATGCTCTTTCCCACACCTGTTGCATGATTTTGCATCACCTTTATCTCTTTTGTAAGAAATCAGTTTATCATTTTTGAATTCACAGTTTTTGCTCCATTGTCTGAGTTCGCTAACAAACCTGTCTATTTGCAGTGGCTCTTGCATATCTTAAGTCCAGAACTGATGTCTTTCAAATACCAAATTTTTCTTGGTTGTGTAATAGTTATTTAAAGATTCCAAAATTGCCTCTACTGTATCGTTTTTGAATCTGCTTTGGATATTTCATGTGTATTGTAAACTTCCAGTGCTTCTTCTCCTAATGTATGCAACAAAATTTGCACTTCTTTAGTTTTCTTGTTCATTTCAACCACTGTAATATACAGCCTATATTTCTGTTGCCATCTATGCCAGTTTTCACTAACATTGCCGGTTAGGACTAGTGGCGGCAGAGGTTTAAACTGGTCCATTTCACTGGTGCGGACTTAAAAGCAGATGAAATAACTTACTGCCGGCACTGTTGGCTATCGTAAGTTCTGCGGGTCTCTTTATCTCGCAAGAAGCAGCTCTCGCTGTGGTTCAGCTTGAACAAAAGTAGTCAAAAACACCTATTGAATAACTTTGTTAACAATAATCTCATTTTCATTATTTCTGTTTTTGAAAATATAAATCTCCCTTTTCAGAAATTGTCAAATCATCACACTCACTTGTATCCTTTTTCAGAGTTCACGGTCAATGCTGGCCAGATCTTATTCTACACACAATGAAAAGAAGTCATCAATTCTGAAAAGAGCCTCACTCATGAACACACCTACCTTCAAACACCCACAGTCAAAGTACAGTCACCAGTTAACTTAACATTCATTTCTGAATCCTAACTACATGTCCACGATATATAACAGGTTCCCCACGATGGGTTCTTAACCCTACCTTAGACAATTAGCCCAATATGCTTGTATATGAATGCAGTTTTGGCTGGTTGCACTCATGATCTCATTCTTCTGATCACTACTCACAACTCGTAACCATAAGTGAGCATGAGTATGTAGATTTACCTATCAATGGATGATTTATTTCTTCATTAGTACAATGTCAGCACTCTATCTTGTACAGAATTATTGGTTAACCATATTGGATGCTTTTGTTGTCTGTTACAACAGATATAAAGTCAAGTCAAGTCAAGTTGGGGAGCATGCACAGGTACAGTGCGTTGCCGCACCCACCACATAACGAAACAACTCGGGACTGAACCCAACCTAACTTCTAGTTGGAAAGCATGTTAAATTTAATTGCAGCAATAGCTGAATTTCATTGTCTCTGAGGATATTATATAACTAGGAACTGAATGGAATGAATGAATCACAATCAGATGTTGCACTGTGAAAATGCCACAATATTGCCTCATTTTGGCAGTGAATCAATGTGGAGCAGACAGGAATACAACATTGGTGCTTGTCTTTTTTTCTTCTTCTTCTTTTGCTACTCTGTTATGGTAGAACAAATAAAAAAACACAGACCAAATATCTGTGCTTGTTTCACAGTTTGACAAGACTCTCTTACATTTGCACAGTAGAAACTCACTTTTCTTCTTTTTTTCCAGCCGCCAAAGTTCCTAAACGTTTGTGACCATTATATGCACTACATTTCCAGTTGAGCTCTGTTTGCTAAACTCTCACAAGAATAAGATCCTTAAGACAAAATTAGACTAGTTTGATTTTGTTGTAGTCACAGAATGGTATGTCTGGGAGTGCCACAATACACAACTGAAAGTAGTGAGCATACACTGCGACTGTATACAGCACATTATGTTTTCCTGAAGACTATAAAAATGAAGGCTACGACTGAAAATTATTAGAAAAGTTGAAAGGTGTTACACCAGCTTTAACAAAACAGAAAGGCAAGTAGATTGTTAGGTTAAAGAAAGCAGACACATGGCAAGTTAATACACAATGAACAGTCCTAATATATTAAAAAGTACAAATGTTACCATGCTAAAAAAATTCATAAATAAGCTTTTGACATCTTCTTAATATTATGTTGTATTTATTAACTTCATATGTTTCTAAGTTTTGAATGAAATAACCTGTAGAAGTTTCTTGATAATTTATGTTCTTCTTAACCCAAGCATCATTCTGATTCATTCTTCCTCTTGCAGTAGTAAATCTGTAATACAATAGAAAACAGAAATAATCATTATGAAAGACAGGTTACAATTATTTTCACACTGAAAAAATTAAAATGAATGATAGAGATGCAGCATTTCAAAATTTAATACACAACCTAAATGCAACATATTTCTAAAAATCTTTTCTCTGACTCATCTAGTCCCATCAGAGAAGGATTATTATGCAGTTATTATCTATTTTTTGTGTCTGATTATTCTTTTCTATCCTTGATTATTCTTAAAAAATACATTTAAAAACAAACTATATTTTTCAAACAACCTGCTTATTTCTTTTAAATCTTCCCAACCATCTGTTAATACTTTGCTCCCTGCTCGCTTGGGTGGGCACTACACGTTAGCCACTTTGCATTTCTGACGCTCGCGTATAAGGATGCGGATGTACAATTTAAACCGATTGTTATTTTCATGGGAATTGTTGCATATGCATAATAGAACTATTTTACATTACAGCGAGTAATTAACCATAAAAAAATAGTAAAATGTAATAATTTGAAAGTAAATTATATTTCATGTTGCGTTAGAGTTATTCGTTGCATTATACAATGTTGTTCTATTTGGCTTTAAAATTAACATGCAAATACTTTTTCAAATTGCATTTTTACTATAAAACTTCAGTAAAAATAATTTTTTGAAATAAATTTTCATCAATATCGCATTGAATTTTGATTCTGTGTTTGGACTTAACATTGTGACAACACAATGCATAACTCCCCGTGAGTGAAGACCAGATGGTGTTAACGGTTGTAGATATTCTTCGGTATATTGTAAGTTGATGTTTACAACTTCCACATGATGACCACCAGCTGTTTCAGTATAGTCTATTGATATGCATTTAATCAATTTTCTGTATAACCAATCGAGAATTTTAACGTTAATTCATTTGTCTTCATTGTTTCTTGGTGCTAGGTCTGCTTGTGTACTCATTTCTTCTGTTGATAACCCCTTTGGATCAAATTCTTCAATAAGATTTGGACATAATAAGTCCAAATGGGAGCTTAAAGTGAGGAAAACGTAAACATTTTTTAAGAGCTGAGAGAGCAGGAACTGTGTCTGTCAAAAACATTCAAACAAATTGATGTGAGGACCGTGTGCATGGTTGAAAATGACTGAGAGGAGGGTGGGACTTGAAAAAATCTCATGGCAAATGACTCGTCTCGTGGGACTTGAAAAAACCTCTTGGAAATCGTCTTGTCCCATCTTGTCTCAGGATTTTTTTTATAATAGAGAGATATTTTTCATCCTAACCCTAATTTACTTATTTTTATGTTATGTTACCATCATTACAAATATACTGGATGCCTAGTTTGATTTTAGATTCACTGATCTAAATATCAGGCTCATTCTTTACTTTATAGTCTAAACATCATAACATACCTCTTTTTTCTTTTTAAATCTATTCATCTTCTTCAAAAGTTAAAAAGAAAGTTTAAGTAAGTAACACCCGGAAGTGCTGGGGGGAAGAGGACCGGGGACACCCAGAGTGTTTCCAGGTGCACAGCCGGCACTTTCGCCACACAGGGGAGTGTCGGCGGAGGAGTGTCGGGAAGCACCTGGAGCCCATCCAGGCATGTATATAAGGGGCCGTCTCCCTTCATTCGATGGCTGGAGTTGGGAGAAAAGAGAGGCAGAGCTCAGAGGAGAGGAGTGGTGGCGGTCAGAAGAAAAGGCATTGTGAAAAGGCCAAGACTTAAAGGGGTGATTGGTGCTGCGGCACTGGGTTTGTGTTCACTAACTGTAAATACTATAGTGTAAAATAAACGTGTGTGGTGAAATTATCATGTCTATCTGTCTGTTTTTGGGCTGTACCCCACAATATATATATTGTGGTAGATAGGGGGCGCTCTCGCTCCCCTGAACCCCTGTCCACGACTCCAGACACCAGGTAAAAGTCCTCAAGTTGACTTTATTAATTTGCCACAGTGTACAAAACACACTCTCCACCACTATACTCATAAATCCCACCAATACAATCAATAAACAATCCTCCAGCTGCCAGACGCGTTGCCACCCTTCCACCCAGCTCAGCTCGCCGTCTGGGAGCTCCCACAGTCCTTTTATATCTCCTAACCCGGAAGTGTTCCCAATCCCCAGTCCATGTGATTCTCAATCACTTCCAGGTCAGATAAAAGTTCTTTTCTTCAACCCGGAAGCCTGTCGCTCTTCCTATGACAAACTTCCGGGTTATAGGGCACGAAGAAATCTTCAGTCCTCCCTGCAGCTCCCTCTTGTGGCCCCCATGGCATCCAGCAGGGCGGTGCATTAAAACTCCATTGTCCATGATACCCTGCTGGTCTTCTGGGGACCTCCATGCTGCAAGGAGGGCTCCACCTGGCGACTTGGGGGTATTGGTCGGGATAAACGGCCGGCCATCCTCCACAGTATTCCCCTCCCAGCGACGAATTATCATTTGGAGCGGCCTGCCCCGAGAGGGAAGACTTCCTCCAAGAGGATGTCCTGGTTGAGCCTTGATTAATCCGAACATCTGGGTCCCTGGAGAACCTAGGGGGAATATTAGTCCACATTGATAGCTTGTCCCCCTCTCTCCATGGACAGTGTCGCCAAATATGGCCCAACCTTCGGCACCTGTAACACTGCCTCTGCCCTCCTGACATTCTCCCCCTGCGGGACTGAAAACAATTAGGAAATGTTAGGGCCACCCCTTGTCTTGCTGGGAGAGAAACCCCTGCCGCCTCTAACGGTGCTTTCTCTTCTATCCCTTTCTTGTCAGGAGACCCCCGTTTTATTTTCGGGATCTCCTGCTTGATCTGGGGCTTGTCTACAGTCTGAGTCTCTCTACTAGATGAAGACAGACCCTTTACTGTCTGCACCCCTTTTACTTTATAGGGCCACCTCGCTCTGGGAGTCAGCACTGTCTAGCTGCCCCAGATCGATTAGCCCTTCCGCCAACCACTCTGTTAACATACCGGCCTCTCTTGTAGGGCACGTAGTGTACTGGCACCCGCTATTTATTAAAAGCAGGCCCGGATTACACTGCGTCCCTCTTGTTTTATATACGGTACGGGTTTCACATACCTGTACCGCCACATCATGATATACGGGAGGCTCCCCACCAAATCGCCGCACGTAATCCCTCAGCTTTGCCAACGGCTCTTTGGCTGCAGCTCCCAACTCCCCGACGATCTTCTCTGTGCTCGTCAGGACCTGTAAGAAACTCGCTACGGGCTCGCTCGATTAGTTTCTCGAGTTCCCGCATGTCCATATTAATGTTTACTTCGGTCGGCAGGAGACTTACTTCTTTGTTCGTCATACCTGCCGACCGGGAGCCAATGGGCACGTCCGCTTCTGGCACGTGCTCTGGAGTGTCTCGCGGAGGCTTCTGGGACTTGGAGTTCTTTTCTTCACAGGTTGAGGATCGGGCCGCTTCCTTTAGCAGGCTGCGGTCTGTCTTTTTTATTATTTTTGTGACCTCCCGATCAGCCATTTCCTGACCCTCCTTACCTTTTCGTGGGGTGAGCGGTGCCTCGCTCGCCTCCCCCTTCCCCTTCGGAAAGACCAAGTCCGATCCTTCAGGGTCGAAGGCGCAAACAGCGGGACGTGGACCTCCTCCTTCCCAGAAAGCACCGGGTTTGCTGCCGTGTCCCTCGTCGGCTGCCGTCATGCGGAAGTCGTCTCCTCTGTGCTCAGGTTCCGACAGGAGCGCGCTGTCGTCTCCGGGGCAGTCTTCTTTTCCCCGCGGAGCCTCCAGGTGATCTCCTCCGAGGTACACGCATGGGACAAAGTGAGTTATAACAAACGGATTTTCCATAGCGTTCCCAGCACGTACCTCAGAGCGCTCGTTAATTCCTGGAGGTTTCTCCGAACTTGAAAGGCCGCTCCTTAACTCCTCCCGAGTGTCAGTCATTGCACACAGGTCACTCCCGCTGGCGATATTACTCTGCTTGCCCTTCCTCTTCCTAATTTTAGACTTGGCTTTCTTTATGGGTTCTGGCGATGCTGTGGTGATTCCTGACGCCGTTGTCTGTTCAGGGTTCGTTTCCCACAGAAATTTTTGATTCAGGTCCTCTGCAAACGACACTAGAGTATCCTGCCAACTACACCACTGTGGTAGATAGGGGGCGCTCTTGCTCCCCTGAACCCCTGTCCACGACTCCAGACACCAGGTAAAAGTCCTCAAGTTGACTTTATTAATTTGCCACAGTGTACAAAACACACACTCCACCACTATACTCATAAATCCCACCAATACAATCAATAAACAATCCTCCAGCTCCCAGACGCATTGCCACCCTTCCACCCAGCTCAGCTCGCCGTCTGGGAGCTCCCACAGTCCTTTTATATCTCCTGATCCGGAAGTGTTCCCAATCCCCTGTCCATGTGATTCTCAATCTCTTCCGGGTCAGGTAAAAGTTCTTTTCTTCAACCCGGAGGACTGTCGCTCTTCCTATGACAAACTTCTGGGTTATAGGGCACAAAGAAATCTTCGGTCCTCCCTGCAGCTCCCTCTAGTAGCCCCCATGGCATTCAGCAGGGCGGTGCATAAAAACTCCATTGTCCATAATGCCCTGCTGGTCTTCAGGGGGCCTCCATGCTGCAAGGAGGGCTCCATCTGGCAGCTTGGGGGTATAGGCCAGGATAAACGGCCGGCCATCCTCCACAATATATATTATCTATACTAATAAAAGGCAAAGCTCATCACTAATTCTCCAACTTCCCGTGTAGGTAGAAGGCTGAAATTTGGCAGGCTCATTCCTTACAGCTTACTTACAAAAGTTGGGCAGGTTTCATTTTGAAATTCTATGCATAATGGTCATAACTGGAACCTATTTTTTCATCCATATACTATAATAGACTTCTGCTCGATGCCCGTGGGAGGCGTAACTCCGCAATTTAGTGCCTGCCCATTTAAGGCCGCCCGTCAGCGGAAATCCAATAGAAACACTGCCGCTAAATATTCACGGGTGAAGGACTGTGCTTATGCAGAGGAAGAAGAGATGATCAGGGTGGTGTTTGGCACAAACTCAGCGAAACTGCGAGAGAAACTTTTAAGTGCCGGGTCTTAGCTAACATTAAATACAGCCGTGGACATCGCATGAGATGGCACCAGCACAGCTGGGAACCTTCGATGCATGAAATGACGCAGTGCACAGACAAAACGCAACAGTTCAAAAGAGTGCTGAACAAAAACCGAATTACACAATTGAGAAGGCAGCAAAAAAATATGAAGCATGTGATACATACAAGCATATTCATAAGTGCAGCTACTGCGGAAACAAAGCACACGGTGGAAAAAGTCAATGTCCCGCTAAAGGAAGACAGTGTAAAAAAAAACCCATGCATGCAGTGTGTCACGTCTCAGATAAAGAGGAAGACGAGCTGTTTATTGCTGCAGTAAGAAACGAATTGAAGATTGAAACCTGTTATCTTTACAACGATTGACAAACACGGAATGTAACTTGAACACAACACATCCTACAAATACGAACCTGACTGAAAGAAATAATGATAATCAAATCCTTGATGACAGCATCACTCATAACACTCACAAAACAATTACTGTATATTGACAATCATGTTACGTTATTTTTAAAATGTTCCCTTTTCTTTTTCATAACTTCTTTAACACACTACTTCTCCGCTGCGAAGCGCGATCTACATACTCTCAACTAGACAAACCACATGCCATGGCGCAATGGTAGAGGCTTCGCCTCTAGCGCTGACATCAGAGGTTTGATTCCCGAGAGGGGGGTGCACTGAGTATGTATGCGTGCTTCCCGATTCATTTTACCCTTGCATCCCCTTGGTTTGAATCGTATGAAAAAATATGCGGTTAACGCAGAAAGACCGATCACCAATTGAAGCTTTATGAATAATGGATAAAAAGCACATTCCTAAGACTGATCGGAGGCAAATTTCATTTCAAAAGACTACCCGACGGAAGCCTTGATAAAAGCGTGGTTTTGTGCAAACTGTCCAAATACGAACCTGATTGAAAGAAATTATAATCAAATCCTTAATGACAGCAACACTCATAACGGTCACAAAACTATTACATTCACAATCATGTTACGTTATTTTTAAAATGTTTCCTTTTCTTAGCACAAGCACAGCTGAGAAGCTTCGATGCATGTACTCCATAACGCGTTAAAAAATAACGCATTTAATCACACTTTCAATTCCAAGCAAAGGGGAACTTTTGTCAATGCATGATTTCCTGGTACATCGATTACATTGATGCACACATCAGAGCTACAAAAATGTTAGAGTTGGAATAAAGCGCGTTCCTACGACTGATCGGAGGAAAATTTCATTTCATAAGACTACCTGAGCGAAGCCTTGATAAAAGCATGGTTTTGTGCACACTGAAAAGCAAGCAAAATTAGATGCATTACAGAGCGCGGACTTTGTGGCTCTTACTGGGGATCATTGGACTTCCGTGACCGTTAGTAATTCTAATTACATCTAATTACAAAATGTTCAATGATCACACTGTTTTAGCCTAATGTACAAAATAATTTTGGCTAAGGTTATCTTTTATGTTTCTGCCTTATTTTTTTAAGAAGAAAAACTGCACTTTATGTTGAAATTTTGGTTATTATTATTTAAAGACAATACCATTCTGAAAATGTACTTAAAGTACTTAAAATACCACTTTATTTTTAAGTCTGCCCAATTTTAGCCAGGGATGATATTTTTGTTTCTGTTTTGAATTGAAATGCAGTTTAAAAGCATTTTTTCTTCAGAAATTAAAAGAGCTTGAGTTTACAATTTTCATGTCCATGCCTATTATTTGATTCTGTCGCCCACTAAAACCCTTTTAAATTAAAAAAAAAACATTTGTGATTTGGGGCAAATTTTCTTGTGTGATTACATACGATTAATCAAGATTAATTATTACACAGCCTCTAATTAATTAGATAAATTTTTTTAATCGAGTCCCATCCCGTATATATGTATATATATATATATATGTAGATTTGTATATATATATGTGTATATACAGTATATATGTAGATATGTATATATATGTATGTATATATATGTGTATGTATATATATGTGTGTATATATATGTATGTATATATATGTGTATATATATATCTGTATACAGTATATGTATATATGTATATATTTGCCTATATGTGGCTGCCCCAAACCTTTCTACGCCTCTGGTCTCCTCTTCTTACAGTGGCGTAGCGGCAGGATGTATATATGTATGTAAGAGGGGACCCACAGGCGTGGGCTGGCTTCTGGGGAACACACGAGTGGCTCAGTATGCTCTCCTGGCATATATATGTGGGGCTAATTCCATTCTATGGACGAGCTGCTACAGCTCTTGCAACCCAGAGGCCGGCTGTGAAACCTGGGAGGCAGAACAGCCGCTCTGTGGACTACCCGGAGCTATGTCCTACTAAAGCAGTCCCTTCCACGCAATCCAGAGCCTGTTCGAAGTCGCCGGGCCGCCTGGCTTGCGATATGGCGGGGTTGTTTGTGTGCCCTTAGCAATCCCTGTATATATTTTGGCCTCGTTATAGATGATAAAGACTCATCTCAAGCTGCTTCCACACCGTAATCAGCCGACAGGGAGTGGGGCGGTAGGCCAAGAGAGTGACGAAGATACTCCCGACCGCGGGCTACTACGTCATCCACTAGCGCCCGGCAGCGAGGGAGGATTCTCCGCCCTTGAGGTCAGACCGACCCGCTCTCTGAGTTGCACTTTCAGTTTAGAGCGACTCCGGCTTCTTTCAAGAGAGAACAGTGGAATGACGACTCTCTGAAGCACATAAAGAATGCAGTGGTTCTCGTTAACGGCCAACGCACGCATTTGCCCATGCCACAGGGACCTCACTTTGTCATGGATAATGAATTATTGTATCGGGTTGCTGAACATGAGGGGAAGGTCCGAAGTTGTTGCTAGTCCCGCGGACCTACCGGCAGGTATATGCATTTAAAACCTCGTGTATCATCCTCAAACCGATGGGCTAGTGGAGAGATTCAATCAAACTCTCAAGCAAATGCTACGTAAGGTAGTCAGCAAGGATGGGAGGAATTGGGACCAACTCCTCCCCTTGTCCTCTTTGCCTACGGGAAGTCCTCAAGCCTCTACGGGTTCTCTCCCTTTGAATTACTATACGGAAGACAGCCCGGGGCTTATTAGATATTTTAAAAGAGGGCTGGGAAGGGGAGGCACAGCCCTCCACTAACATTTTGTGTAATAAGACCTATACTAAAAGTCATATCGAGGAGGCACAATCAGCACAGGCCCGCCTGTATGACCGTGGCACGACTCTCCGTGTTGGCTAGGCCCCTACGAAATTAAGGAGAGGAAGGGATTGGTGACTATTTGGTGAAACAGCCCAATACCAGCTGAGCGAATATATCATGTAAACCTGCTGAAACCGTGGAAGGAGAGGGATCCCGATCCCTCCTCCGACAGCCCTGCTCTCTCTTGAAGTAAGTGCCCTTAATTTCGCGAACAGCTATCTCCCAGTGTATATATATATATGATCGAGGAAAGTAGTAGTCCCTGGTCCAGCCCCATCGCCTTGATTGCTAAGCCTGACGGCAGTTGGATATTTGATGCTTATCCCATGCCTCGCGTGGACGACCTCCTCGAGACTGGGACCAGCCAAATTCTTGACTACACTTGACATGACAAAGGGGTACTGGCAGGTTCCTTTAACGGAGTCCGAAGGAAAAACCGCGTTTAGCACTCCTAGCGGACACTGGCAGTATCGTGTCCTTCCATTCGGGTTATATATATATAACTCGCTCTGTGCTGCCTATCTGGATGACGTTGTCATCTATTCCAGCACCTGGAAGGAGCACATACAGCAGGTCACAGCAGTATTGTATATGCAACCCCAAGAAATGTTACTTGGGTTGAGCAGCACTCATGACAATGACAACACAAATACATTGTCAATCATGTTACGGTGGTATTATTAAAATGTTTCCTTTTCTTTTTTTGTCATTACTTCCAAAGCGCCGACGGTGTTGAACACACTACTGTTGGACCGGGAGACCAGGTGCGGGAGAAGGAGGCTATTTTGATAGTATATATATATATTGTAAATCAATAGGCTTTGTCTCAAAATAATCATGGTGAAATCAAACAGTTTCTATGGCAGTTATTGTTGGACATACAGTACAATATGTTAAACCATTTTTGAAGGATATGCAGATAATTACTGGACCAAATTCTGTAACCTGTAACAAGACAAACATGATGCATCTTCCCTGAATAAACATACATCTTTTTTTTACCGAAATTATTATTATATATGGGTGTCAGCATTCAGGGGGATATCTCAGCAACTACTCAATCTAAATTTTTGTATCTTTGCTAGTATGAAGTTATTCAGGAGCTTTACACAATGCAAAAAACGGTATACGAGAACTGTAATTTTCTGACATAAAAATCAATTTACATTTTTCATAGACACACATACACTGTTCAAATCAACTCTTCTCAACTGTTTTTCTTTTTACTTTATTTGAAGAAAATATCATTCCATACTATTAAGTTGAACATATACAACAAATGACTATATAGTCAAACTAGGGAAAAAATACATCAGAAAGCTGGAATAAAAAGAGACAAAATCTAGCAGAATATAATTCAATTCCCACACAAGAGAAATGGCAGAACCAAGAGCTTGGACAAAAATAGAAAAAAAAGAAAAATGTCCTTTTTCCTGATATAAATTCTTATTATAAAAACTTTATTAATTAAATTTCATCATATTTTTAAAAGGTTTTGAATGGATCCTCTTAAATCAGAATTTATATTTTTTCTAATTTCAAATAATATATAACTTCAGTTACCCATTGACTTAAAAGAGGTTGGCTAGGGTCCTTCCAGTTGAGCAAGATAAGTCTACGTGCCAATAATGAAGGAAATGCAATTACAATTTGTTTGCCCTTCTCCACTTTGAACCCATCTAGGTTAGGATGGGTTAGGAGTGATTGTGACACCAAGGCTGTCTGATTAGCAATCAAAGATGTTTGTCCAGAATGATGTTAATTTGATGCACTTCCAAAACATGTGGCTCAGTGAAGGTGGAGCTAGATTGCAATGTTCAGAGGATGGATCTCACCCTGAATGGATTTTGGACAATTTTAAATGAGATAAAAGTGATCGATGAAAGATCCTTTTCCCACTGTACCTAATAACCTGAAAGGAAGAGACTTTGAGATGTTTTATATATTGGTGAGATGCTGTCCGATTTTTCAAGGCTGATCAGTATTTCTCATGGAATAGAAATTAGGTGTGGAAAATTGAGTAGGTTTCTTTTAGCAAAATTTCTGATTTGAAAGTAGTAGAAAAATTATGTTTCTGTGAAGTAAAACATGAAGAGTAATTGTTCATAAGATGCAAAAACATTATTTATATACAGTTTTCTAAGTGTTTTAACCCCGGCAATTTTCTAAAAAATTAAATATTGTGTAGGTTTGAGAGGGCTAAAAAAGGTGATTATCATGTAGACTGATTCAGATCTGCTCTACTCTAGCAATCACTTAGTAGAGCAGCACCAATAAACCAGAGTAGTTATAAGCGGGGGGTATGTGTCGAAATTGCAATTAGAGCTGTCAATCAAAATGATTAATGACTTTTAAGCCCCGCCCCTATGGCATCATACCGGAAGTCCCGCCCCGTCGCCTCCTGATGACGTCACGCCAGAATTCCCCGGCACCTGATTGGTTCAGGAAACTGTCAAGGGCCGTTTGATAGATGTCTGCCCCCTGGTTGAACCTGTTCCCAACCCACACCCACCTGCATGCCCAGGAAACTGTCAATGGTCCGTGTGATGGATGTCTGCCCCCTGCTTGAACTCACCACCGCCCCCTCCTCTCCCGAAAGACATGCCCGGGCGTTACAGCCTTTACCTCAACAACCTCAGACATGCCCGGGACATGTCCTGACAAGCTCAAACATCCCCGGGGTCTGCTTTGGCCCCCCCACTTTTTCTATAGCACAAGCCCAGACATGCCCGTGGCGTGTCCAGACCAGATCAGACATGCCCAAAGTCGCCCTGCACCGGTCCGAGGACGTTCCCATCTGTACCCTGCCGGCCTGAAGGGCCTGCCTCGGCCCCTGGGGTGAGGCAGCACCTGACGGTCGGCCTCCCCACACTGCCCAGATCACATTATCACGCTTTTGGAAACTGCTAAGAAAAGACAAGATGGACATCTCCGAGAACGGTTTGTCTGCATTTTAACGTTAATGTGTAATCTGTAATGGATAAAATCCGATATTTACATTCCTCACACACATTGACTATCTTTGCAGAAGCTATCCCCGCCCTCTCCCTAGCACAAGCCCAGACATGTCCGTGGCGTGTCCTGACAAGATCAGACATGCCCACAGTCGTCCTGCACCGGGCCGAGGACATTCCCATCCGTACCCTGCCGACCTGAAGGGCCTGCCTCGGCCCCTGGGCTGAGGCAGCACCTGACGGTCAGCCTCCCCACACTTCCCAGTCCCCCCACACTTCCCGGTCAGTTCTGAAAGGCCGATATAAAAAGCAAAGCACGCAATTAAAACATCTCATCTTTGCTTCAAACTAAGTCAAACTGCTTTTTTCCATCTCACAGACAGATTCTTTTGTCATCTTGCCTATTGCTGCGGCAAGATCTTTGACCTGCTAATCATGAAAAATCTGATTTTATTCTCATGACACTTTATTTGCATATTTTATTATACCTACTTAACTTTTATTGACATTTATCTATCTCTATATTTATTTTTCTGGACCTGATAGGTTTGATGGACCTTAGGGGTTTTAGGGATATACGACCTGGAAAATCAGATGAAGTGTCTGAACTGAATGTCCCGGTGAGATCACATGTTTTTTGTCGGCTTTTAATCACACTGTTTAGTTGTAATGTTTTGAAGTAGTTGTTAAAACCTCTCTGAATTTTAATATTGTTTTAAAAATGACCAATAAAGGACCAATTGATTTTAAACCCTAATTTCTTTCACCGTCGAGGATAGTGGGTCGTTGAAAACATTTTTTATACTCTGAAAAGAGACTCCCGCCCCACCGGTCTGATTGGTTCAGGAAACTGTCAAGAGCATTTTGACGGATGTCTCTTATTCAGGTCAGTGAAAGGTACTTTGGCATAAAAAAACCTAAGGTTTCGGGGGTATGGTCACTGTGAATAGTTAATACAGTAACGAGAATACTGAACACACACCGCACTCATCCTATCTCATTTGAAAAACCTGAGGTGAATTTTGAACATCATGTCCTATGACTGGTTAACACTGCGGACAGAGGCGCTAGATCTCCGTCATATAGACCATTACAGAATAAAGATTATAGAATCTTTTGCAGTCAGTCTCCATTACAAGATCCATAGCACCCGCAGGAATTTGGACAATTAAGTGCAGACCCTTTAGTTGGTCAGAATCATGGAGTTAGCGCCTAGGGCTATATTCTAAAATATCTTATATTATATCAATTTAGTAAGCATGTCGGCACTATCCATTTTCAATATAGGTGGTATATTTCCCTGACCAGGGGCTTCTTGTCAAAACGTTAAAATAAAACAGAGATCCGAGATACTCTTTGTCAGCCCTTGCATTCTAATTCTTAAAGCTCTATCAAACTATTGTTAATTTCAAAGCAAAATGCCAACAATCATTTTGTTTATAACTAAATTAAATAAACCTTATAAATAGATCCCGGTGCTTGATAATACTTAACCCTAATTGATATCATTAAATGGTCCTTCTGTGTTTTATTCAGGTTTAATATTTTTAATTTGCCTTTTTAAGTTTTATTTAAAAATGAACTCTTTAAGACTATTCTAGACTGTGCATGTCAAAAAAGCTTATCATTTATTTCAAATGTTTTTATACATCACGGCAGTTTTTCAAATCACTCCACTTTTTCATGTGGTTATTTACTTTATTTAGTTATTTTGGCACAAATATCCTTACAATCAAGACTACCAGTCTAGTTCATATTATAAACTCCAATATTTAATGTTCTTCCTGAATCAGGAGGAACACAAACCTGACTTTTAGTTCCAGATAAGGTTCTAACAATAACCGGCAAATGTTAATTAGCCTCATACTAGCAGATGTTAAATAATGTTTTTCCCTAACTCTTTGCAACCCGTGGAACTGCCTAAATAGATTACAGTTTAGCTGATAATATACCACAGAACACGTAGGTTCTGTTGTAGTGTGCGGTGAGCTTGGGGTGATCCCTTGTTGATCCGGTCTTAAGATGTTTTTTAATCCCCTCTGTGACTTAGTATTTGTAAATTTTTGTTTTTACTGCCTTATCTTTGTGATAGGGGCGAGTCAATGTTTTATCTTGACATTTGACTCGTATTCAAGAAGTTTGCAGACACTTGTTGACTCTTGGAATCACAGTTCAAACTTACATCCCCTTGACCCTGAATGCTCCTAAAACCAATGATGCTTTTCACAAACAGAGGGGAAAAGCAGTTTTCAATGATAGTTCAATGATAGACAGTTTTAGTAAAATTTGAATCCTTGTGCGAACGCGTATAATAGATATGATGTAACTAGTCACTAAAAACATTTTCCATCCTGATTGGCCTAACGTGTCCAAAATAAGCCTAATCATCAGCCCTGTAGTGTATAGGCTCCTATAACCGTTCTTATTTTCAGGGGCTCATAACTGCTGTAAAATGGAAGGCTATTACCAAGTGTTCACAGAATTTCTAAAACTTTGTATTATACAAAGCCCCCTGAGTACCAAAGTGTTTATAACCTGTTGATGAAAATGCTGTTTTAAATTAAAGCCTGAACAAGATAACGGTTTTCTAATCATCATATAAAATGCTTAGTAAATAAAGAGAGACTAAATAAAATTTATAACAAAAATGGAACACCGATGGACGGCTGAATAAACAAGGGAATCTAACTTAGATTGAAATGCCGTAGAGTGTTTCACAAATAAAACCCTACAACAGTGGTTTTCAAACTCTGGGTGGACCACGCCAGGGAGATGTGAAAAAAAGAAAACAAGAATCGAAAATATGAAAAATACATCTATTGAACCCAAAACAAATTAACTTAAACTACATTCTGATACAGAAAAATAAATATAGAGATAGATAAATGTCAATAAAAGTTAAGTAGGTATAATAAAATATGCAAATAAAGTGTCATGAGAATAAAATCATGATTAGCAGGTCAAAGATTTGGCCATTTGAGAAAAAATAATCGTGCATTTGTGTTGTACGCAAAATCTGAATGACTTGAGCTGGCAAGAAAAGATTTATGGTAGAAGATATCAGATGTCTCCAGTTCCTACCCAGTTCCTTTAGGGACTTTATACTGGCTATTATCATTTAAAATGAGTACAGAAATTAAGTTATATGCTATGTTTGGTGTGTATGTGATCAGAAAGGCACTGATGCTTCCAAAGATCAGTCAAGAAAACTGTTGGAAAAATGGGCAGAACTCTTTTGGAAACAAGGATTTTTCTTATAATGTTTTAAAATCGGACCTTTACAAAGATGCTTTTAGATGCTTTATTTTCTAAAGGTGCTTTATTTTCATGTTAAAGCAACCGGTCATTTTACTTGGCTACTGAACATGTATTTTTGTTCACTAGCGCTTTAGTGTTTCATTAAGAATTACCGTAATATCTGATCATTAGTTTAAGCAGAAAGAGTAATTAGCTGTGCTATTTTGTGAGCTATACAAGCGTGCTGAGCTGTTGGCTCCCATTTACGAGGTCACTAGCACGAGCTAAAGCTGCTGATTTTAAAAGCATGATTTTAGGTCGATGAACTTCGGAGGTGCAAAAAGGGCTTCTTACATCCCCTGCCTCTAGTTAAACCAGCACACCTCACTATGGCCTCCTGTGCATTCTTACAAATCTCCGTTTAAATGCACAAGTGTATTTACAGAGTTTTCCTTCGTCAAAAGGCTCCTAGGTGATAGAAATGAGCTAAGCAAAAATTAAAATTCACTGACCGCAGCAAATCCAAAAACACGTGGAATCTGTCTCTCTTGTGCGGTGTGGGGTTACTTTTAAAAATAACTTCATTATATTATACTTACAAAATGAGTAACCTAAAAATGTTATATATTTTAAGGGAAGGCAGGTATGGGCTGGCATCTCGACATGTACAGGACCTTGTTCATTAGCCTGGGTGCAAGCCCCTATTAAACCTGAGGCCACAGAAGGAATAGAGAACTTTTACAGGCGGGAATGTTAAAAAGAGACACAATGCGTTTGTAGCACGAGACTGCTCCATGTCTTTAAAGGTAATAAATCAAAGTGGAGGTTTGTACATGACCTAATCGTAACAAATTCCTGAGACTACCAGCTGGTGAGCTCTCCGAGGGTCACCCAGCGGGGGGTCGGTGCTCGAAACGGGCAGGCTCAGTTGTTTTCAAGTGAACTCGCAGAGTCTTTGCCCCGAGTGGGGTACTTGCAGAGCCTGACTTTACTTTCTGTGTGTAGAGAGAGAGCAGGGGCTGCTCGCAGGGGGTCGGCTAAAAGCTGACAGGGTCTGCCACTTGGTCTTTCTCTCTGGGAAATCAGCTTCATTGCTAAAACTGTTTTTTACTGCAGAGTCCGTCACTGGGAAACCTGATTTAGCTGAAGTGTGAAATTGGTCCGTGCTGGAACCATAACCTCCTCCCTGAGCCATGCAGGCCGCTTGCTTCCACAAGATGTTTCCTTAGGGTCAGCTGAAGTTACCTGTATTTAAAATGTGGGGTGAGTTTGGATAGAAAAAGGGCTTGTTTTAGATCGATTGTTATACAAATTATAATTATATTTATTAATATAATTACAAACTATACAGCCCAGGCTAGATTTTTTAGACGTCTCAAACATGATTTAAAAGGGAACTACTGCATATTATTTAACTATGTGTGATTTTTAAAGGGCTGAACTAACAGTTATCTCAAGCTTTACAAGCTAATCTTTAAAAATCCCTTAACTTTAAAAGATCCATCCGTCATGGGCAGAGGGTCTGCGCGGTGTTCACACTTTATTTTATTTTATGACACTGTTTATTTTGACCTATAATCTTCTCTTGCCTGTCATGGAGCTCTGTCTAATTACCTGAAGTTACAGGAATTGGGAAGTGATGAACTATTTTGGTAAGAATATGTTTTAAGGTCTGCATAAGTAAGAGTATAAAGGGGAAAACTGTCACCCTAGGGCCCTCCCATGACAAAACAAAAATCATAATTGGGCTTTTCTGTTTTTAACTTTTTAATTAAAAATAGTAAAATGATTTCTAATTATCACCTGTGTAAACAGAAATAATTTCAGTTTTTTGAGTAGACAGAAAATATCAAAATTTTGCGCTAGTGTAACAGTAAGTGCTTTTTCATGCACGTACAAAACTGGGATAAGGTAGAAAACCTGCTTTCTTATAAATATCCGTTGAAATGCACAAGTGTATTTAGAGATGTTTCTTTTGTCTGATTTTAGACAGTCCCTGGAAAATAAGCCCTAAGGTTAAGCTCTGTATATATGTGAACATTTTTGAAACTTATTCATGCTTTTTTCACATCCTGCTTCGATTATTGTATCCTCCATGCTGGCAGGTGCCACTTCTAAGCTTTTATCATAGCTCAAGCTGATTCAAAACTCTGCTGCAAGAGTCTTTACACAAACCAGCAATGACAAGCACATAACACCCATCCTGCTTTGCCTTCACTGGCTCCCTGTGTCTTACAGGATTGAATATAAAATTCTATTAATAACCTAAAAAGCTTTAAATGGCCTTGCGCCAGACAACCTCAGTGACCTTCTCCAATGCTCTGTTCTTTTTCGCCCACTAAGATCTTCTGATTCAGGCAATCTTATTGTGTCCCACTCTATGAGAGGCAGGGCCTTCATCTGTTTAATGCCCAGACTTTGAACTTAGTAGTTTATTCTGGTTTATTATCTTTTATTCTATTTGTTGCTTTATATATCTTGTATTTATCGGTTTTTGTGTAGTTAAGTGGAGAAAATATTTTTATCCAATGTTATATATACTCTGCTGTTCTTTCTTAGATTTTTTGAAGTTCATTGAGTATGGGAAAGGCATTATATAAATAAAACATATTATTATTATTAAAGTGGCATCAAACCACAGTGCAGAATAGATTTTGCATTGTGTACACAAAAAACAATATTCAAAGCTCACGGTTTACTCTTGACACTAATTACATCTGTGATGTTACTGTGTTACTGCAGCATAAAGGAAAGGAATGTTAAAAATGTAGTGACTCACCCAAACTACCAGATTTTGAAGAAAGAGAAACTAACCCAGAAGTTTAAATAAGGCCCAATGAGATCTCTAATGTAAGAAAACATGAATGGTCAAACACCTTGTTTAAACCTGTCTGGTTCAAAGTTGATAGTGAATCCAGAAAGCTTGCCTATGTACTGCAATAGTTGTCTATTGAAATCGCCATGACAATCTCTAAAACAGTGTATATTAAACTTGTCATGGAATGATTTGCAATAGTCTACAGAAAGGGTGTTTGAGTGAATGTGTCTTTATAATTGCTCACCTACAACTGGTGCAAAATGCTGCTGCTCCATTTTTAACTGGCACAAGAAAGCATGAGCATGTTACCCTGATTTTGGCTTCCCATCACTGGCTTCCAGTGAGTTTGTGAATCCATTTTAAGATCCTCGTATTTGTTTTTAAATCCTTTAATGGTTGTGACCCATTTTATTTGTCGGAACTGCTGCACCCTTATGTACCATCTCACTCTCTCAGGTCAGCAGACCAGATGCTTTTACGTGTATCAAGGCACGATGCAAACTCCAAGGTGATCAGGCTTTTTCAGTTGTAGCCCTTAAACTCTGGAACGATTTGCCGTTGCACGTTAGGCAGGCTCCTTCGCTAGCTGTCTTTAAATCTTATTTAAAAACACATTTTTACTCTCTGGCTTTTTACCCAGTATGATATGTTGGCTATCTTTATAATTTTTATTATGAATCTCTTCAGCTCTTATGTTAACCTTTGGTTTTTGTGTGTCTGACATGTTGGGTTTTTATTGTACAGCACTTTGGTCAGCCTTGATGTTGTTTTTAAAGTGCTTTATAAATGAATAAATAACGCTTTTAAATTCCACAATTCTGTGTCTGATGTACAGTATTGTCTTAACAATGTATAGCAATGGGCATTGACATACTAATAAATGCACAACACTCAAACATCGTTTCAACATCAGTTCGAAACAGGTAATGTGTTTATTAGTGTTGTATTGTATAGTATAGTTGAGCCCAAACGAACGATGTTTCACAACACAGCAGCTATTGAGGTTGTATTTAGTGGTGGACTTTACAAAAGGCCTGAGGCATTAGCTATCCTGTTCATGAAAATACCTTAAAACATAATTCTGACACCAACTTATTTTCACAATATCAGGTATATTCAACTGTGAATGTAAAACTAAGAAGAAAAAAAAAACATTGGCAAATTTAGTCATTCACCACTTTGCACACTCTAGGCCCTTTTTTTCAAGTTCCAATCAACTTTACCTGTACTTTCATAGAGATTCTGTCAACTTAATATTTGTACAGTGTTTATATCTCAACATTGTCAAATGACCTTTTTAAAGTATAAGTGATTTGTCAACAACAATATTGTACTCAGGCATAGAGACCCAGGGAATCACTATTTCAGTGCGTCATAGAATAGTTTTATTTTTTTTTTCTCATGCACAAAATGACATGTAAATTGTTGTCAACAAAATGCAGACGTGAGAAATAAACTGAAACCTTTTCACTTGTGATTTTATGTCTTTTAAGGTAAAGGTTGTGTTGATTAGTACATTTAAACTCAGGCACTGAATTATACCTTGATATACAAGTACAACAAAAGCCAGCAGCTCATTACAACTGACATCAGATCACATACACACCCTGTATGTTGGTTTCAGTGTATGTTGTATCAGTAGCTGTCCACATCTGTTGGCTCAATTGCAATTATGGCTAACATGTCATCATTTATAAACAGACTGATATTCTATAAAAATATCATCTATAGGTTATACATCTTCATTGCACTATAGAAATTCAGTAAATGATAGCTTTGAAAATTACCCAATGCTCTTGGGATACAGCACACATTCAGAAGTGGCATTGTAAGGTACAAAATCATCACCTTTGTATGTTTTAATAATATTAGAACTAGAGGCAGAATATTCCTTTGCAAAAGAAAAGAGTAAATATTTATTTATATTTTTTGGATTAATTTCAAAGACACTGCAGCTCAGGTTAACCAGTGCATAAAAATGAAAGTTATTTTTGTAATTAATTTTTTTTGTAAACATACTGTATCTCAGCATTGTTATTTGTTTTATTTCAGCTTACAAAACTGTTTTTTCAGTAATAGTTTTGTTTCCATTTACGGTAATAACTTTGCTTTGCACCCTTTTGGATATTTAGTTAATTTTGAGCCTTTTCTATATTAAATAAAAATAATTAAAGAAATATTATTTTGTTGGATGGGCCAGGTTTTTTATGCTCCATGCCCCCTTAAAGTTTGCATTACAAGGTAAAACCATAAAATGGTATCAACACTGTACATAAATATTCACTGAAAATGTACACCTCCAAATTGCACCCACTTCTTAAATATTTTATACATCAGAGTCTTTACGCCAATCATATGCGGTTGTCCCGGCAACGGATAAGCAGTCTTCTACAGACGCGGTGCTCGTGCTTCAGGACACTCTTCAGCGTATCGTTCAGTTTTTTTGGTGAGTCCCAGAAGAGTTTAGTAACCTCACATTCCCCCCTCAGTGTTGTCCACACCGGTGTGGGCAAAGCGACTGTTCAAGCCTGGCTCAGCCAAGAGGGACAGAATATCAGCATTGGTGTGTGCAGCCCCGGGAACATCAAAAGCAAAAGCCTGTAAACTAATAGACCACCTTCTGTTTGTGCAGCCATTACAGCGGGGCATGGTCAGTCACCAGGGTAAACTGGCGTCCCCAGAGATAGTAACAGAGGGCTTCCACCGCCCACTTAATCATCAAGCACTCAATACTCAAATAAATATGCTCCCCGGGTAGCAGTTTTCTGCTGAGAAATGTGAAGATGTGTTCTTCCCCCTCAAAACATTGTAAGAGCACCGCTCCTAAAATGAAAGTGCTAGTATCTGCTTGCAGAATAAATTCCTTCAAAAAGTCTAGATTGCACAGAACTGGGAACAATAATAAAGAGGCTTTTAGGTTCGAGGAAGCTCTCTCGCAGCTGTCAGTACAGACAGCACTACAATTCCCAGCTTGCACTTCTTAGGGTTGGCCGTCAACACCACTAGTCACAAACTGTCAAGCACTGCCCAAAGGTAGACGAGATAAGATTCCCAGTCGTTACTGAAAATGATCACATTGTCAAGACAGGCACCCGCGTATGCTGAATGGCGAAGCAGGATCTGGAGACCAAAAGGGAGCACCATGAATTCAAACAGCCCATCCGGAGTGGCAAACGCAGTCTTCTCGCAATTAGACTCCTTCAAGGGGACCTGCCAATAACCCTTTGTGAGATCTAAGGTGGAGATATATGAAGCCTGCTCGAGCTTTTCTAACAGCTCGTCCACACGTGACATCGGGTATGCATCAAACTTAGAAATCTTATTCAAACAGCTAAAATCAATACAGAACCGAACTGTTCATGCATTGAGATGAGTACAATTGGACTTCGCCATTTGCTTTTGCTCGGCCAAATAACGCCCAATTGGTGTATCTGTCGGACTTCCTCGTGTGTCACTTTCCATGTTGCCTCTGGTAGGTGATATGGTGGCACCGGTGTAGTAACACCGGGCGGAGAGACAATCTTGTGTTATGTCTGAGTTCCCCTAAATCAGCGATAGCAATTTCCTCTTTCTGGGTGTTAGTTAAATCATCTCTAATTCTTTTGGGGACTTCTGCAGCTGTGACCAGGATTTTGTGACGATCGTGACACTGTTTAAAAAGATTAACATACAAAATTTGTACATATTTCCGTCACCTGGAAACTCTGACTTTATAATTCACTGGGGACATATGCTCTTCTATCACTGCCGGCCTTTCCATTCGGCCTAAAATTTATGTGGATTTGACGGGATCAACACTAGCACGCGATCTCCCTTCTGAAACTCGCAGAGTTTCCTCATCTTGTCATAATTATGTTTTTCTGCCTCCTGCTCACACTGCTGATGTTCCACAACAATAGAGAATAATCAGGAAATCAGCCCATCCATTCTTCCTGAAAAATGTCCAACACCCCACGCAGTTGGTGGCCAAATAGTTCGAAAGGGCCCATCCCAGTGGACACCTGCGGGGCCTCCCAGACAGCAAACAGAAGGAAAGGCATTACTGTATCCCAGGAGAATGGATCGCCATGGGCCACCTGCCATATTTAGGGTTTCATTAAATCATTCAGTCAGGCCAATCATCTGTGAATGATAAACTGTGGAGTGTAACTGCTTAACACTAGAATTCTTGATGCCTACAAAAAAAACTCATAATCCCGGCCCACTTTAAATCCCTTTGCACCTCTCCATCAGCATCTTTTGTGTTGTAAATGTGTTGATCAGCACAATCAGCAAGCAGCCTGTTATCCCATTCCCCCACCTACCGCTGCAGCTCAATTCGCAAAGAAGGTTCGCAGTGCTCAGTGTTTATCCTGGGGTGAAGTGCCTGGAGTTGTAGAGGGTAAATAATATATCATCATTTGGAATACAGTGTGCTCGGTTTTCCATCCAAAGACATGAAAGTTTGGGGATTTGGTAAAGCTACAATGACAACCGTTTATGTGTGTGCTTGTGTTCACCTTGCGATGAGCTGATACCCCATCCAGAGATTTTGTTTCTGTCTTGCGCCAATGGTGCTAGAATAGGCACATCCCCGAATTGATGGATGTAATCATTAAACATCTTTTTCAGAAATATTGTAGCAAGGTGTCCTTGGAATTTAATGGATGCATTTTCATTGCATTTCCTTACAACATTTAATCTCTAAATATTTTGCCCGCAAAATCATAGAGTGAAAGACTAAACTTTCTAAATGTTACTTCTTTCTTTTCACTGTTTTACAAGATTTGATCAATCCACACAGCCTGTAATACTCCACCCATTCTTCACACTCACATTTCTTATCTTATTTTATGATTCCCAATAAATGTTAACCAACTTCTACCTCCAGAATGCTGTTGCTCAACTCATTTACACTGTTCTCTGTTTATTTGTCCATTTGAAACCAATATGCAAAAACTGCCAATATTTCTAAATTCTTAAATGCTTATATAGGTCATACATTGATGCTTAAAGATTGAGAGTCCATAATACTATAGAGCCATCTATATGTTCTAATGGATCTCAAGAGAAAGTTCCTGGAAGCCTTAAGCTAATCTACTCATCTATATGGAGCCTAAAACAAAATAACCTTATGTCAGCATTTTTGGTGGTGGAAACTGAAATGTCGAAGGTTTCACAATAAAAATCCCTGCAGTCACTGAATTTTGAGGTGATCACATTTACTAGAAAATGAGCTGAAACACAGGTAGTGAAGCCAGGTAAACAGGAAAAAAAGTCAGACCCTGACAGTGATCTAGTTTCTGTGCAATTCTGTAACTGCAAATATTTATGAATTATTTTCCAATTAGTGCATTCAAGCTCTATTCAATCAAACTGCAAATTACTCCACTGAATAAATAACCTTGGACATGAGCACTGTTCCAGAGTAAAGGTGTTGTCTTTCCCTTGTTTAAATTCATAAGGAATGAATAGGTCAGTGGTAAATACTTCCACAGGGAGCAAATCTCTTTACAATAACTGTGGCCAAATGACACAGTTGGAACCACAAGAACCATATGTGAGCAGGTTAGGCCTTCCTGTGACCATGAATTTGATCAAAACTCACCCTTCACTGCACAATGGTGTTCTCATTTGCTGAGCTCATCTCTCAGAAATGTTATTGGTGGTAGCAGGTTGAAGAGGCTCACAGTGGGATCTAGTAGTGTGCAGTCAACCCACTTTCACACAGTGCATCATTTATTGCCTCCTGACTGGGTAAGTAAACACCATCAATCCCAACTGGGATGCCAGTCCATCGGTGCCCTTCATTACAACAAGTACACATACATATACAGTGTATATACTGTATATATGTGATTTTATACAATATATATTTTTAAAGTTCTATAATGGCACATCAATTGCCTTGCTTCGCTATCTTCAAATATAAATGTAGGGCACTTTATTGCACCACTACAGCTAAGCCTGTTACTGTGAGTCAAAAATTGTATTCAGTGTTTCTTGCCAATATGGTAAATTTATTATCTCTTATATTGCATGTTTTTTCATTTCTCTCTCTCTGGCTAAACATGTAAAACATATTATTTATAGACTGCAACAATAAACCAATAAAGTATATTTTGTAAATGAGAGGCAGTAACAAACAAAGGTTTGGGGAAACCGTCCCTGTATACTTGAAGAACTTTGCAAAATTGCAGGTAATGGTCTTTACAGACAGGAATGCAAAACAGAACTGAATAGGCTATGAAACATGGCAGATATGACAGGGCAGGGATCTTGTAACCAGAACCAAAATTTACTTCTTTGGGTTGCAGTTTCTGGTGATGCGGAAATTGCATCATTAGGAGGTGAGTTGTTCTGCTGGTCTGCAGAAGGAGAAAAGAGAGAAGCATCAGAGGATAGCACCAACCCCTGGTTCGGCAGGGAAACACATTCAAGCCTGTAAACCATCTCACAAGCACATGTGTGTGACAATGCACATTGTTTAAAAGCAAAATAAAGTCACTGAAACAAAAAAAATCAGGAGTGTGCTCCCCTTAAGTTTCTCATATACTGAGATAAAGGAAAAGGTCATCAGAATCACTTCCAGTTGCACAATATTTCTCAGATATCAAATTTCTTTGTTTCTCATTATAACTAATTGATAATATCGATACACAATCATTTACCTCTATTTATAATCAAACTTTGTATTAAAATGATATTTTTGCACTTAGGGAGGTCAAAAACGGTGGTGGAATTTTTTCATGATTACCTAGATTACATGCAAGGTAAAAAGAGTTAAAGTCACCTAAAAACAGAGAAAAAGTGCTAGTATTATATAATATTTATTGCAATATATTGCTCTAGGTAGAACTGCATTTAGCTACATTTAATTATGATAATGATGGCGGAAATAAAAAAATCATAAAATTAAATGTATTACCAGGAACATGACGGTAACGTAGTAGCTTATTGTACCCATTACATCTTTATATTTTTATGGCATGTTCAATGTCTACACATTATTGTTAAACTGATGATGTATAAATTAAAATTAAATTAATAATAGTTATTGAAAGAATATGCACTCTATTGAATACAGTTTTTAATATCGTGCACACATTTATATTTCCATGATACAAAAAATTCAGATAGTTGCTTAAATAAAATACTTCTTCCGGTTGAGTAATCGTTCTCAAGTTCCATATCTGTTTTCTTTTTATAATAATAAATATCTATACAAAATCTGAATTATCTATGAGAATTATCACCATAGTTTACTTGAAAATTCACAAAAATATACAGTTAAAGTACCACTTCTGGTTGTTGGAAATGTCCCAAAAGTTAGGATTAAAAGATAGGATTTTTTATTTTTGAAGGAAAAAGAAAATCAAGCAATTCAATTCTTAAGTATTATACTATATTTTTAAAACGTCGGTTGGTAAGTTTGCTTCCATGCAAAAGCTATTTATCTTGTGTGAAGCAAAAATTACTGCGTTAAAAACATTTCTTGCTACTGTGTGGAATGTCTCACTGTTTTGTCTTGGTAGAGTGATATATTATACTATTTTACCCTTTTATATTATTAATGTGTAGCCTTTATCAGAATGCCTTACATCTCCTAGACTTACCACTGTTTATAAGGTATTATAGTATATAACTTCTCCCCACCTTCCCTTCTACATTTATAACCTTAGGCAATTAGGTGTGGTAAAAGACAAGCAGGAGTTAAATTACACTTTAAAAAATGTATTATTGATAATATTTATAAATAAGTAAAGTACAAGTGAATATTGGCCACCATACAACCTGATAAATGCTGATGTGTAGTTTCAGGCAGCACACAGACCTGTTACTTAAAATGTCTCTAGTTAAGGAATCATTTTTTGTCAGCGTTCTTCAGAACAGGCCGCATGCCTGTCTCAATATGGCTACCGAGCTGTGCTCTTCATTGTGTTGTCTTTTTCAGTTCAAGGTGTGTGAGATTCTCCTTCATCAGTTGGTATGAGAGAGAGGGAGGGGTAAAATAACCCCATTGCATTCTTTGTCTAAACCTTTACACCAATAGGGCGTCATGCTACAGAATGGCCTTTGATTCAGGCCAATCCCAAACAGCCATACTTCAGACCAATGGGGCACACAATACCTTTCACACTTTCCCCCAAAACAATTTATACAGCTGGTGCTTGCCAGCTCAGTAGATTGGCTTTCTTGTGGGGGTGATTGAGAGAGTCCTGCAGAGAAACATTTGCCAGACTTGTTTAAGGCACTTCCTCAAACTCTGTCGTAAAATTACAAAGTCTCAGTCCTAAAAGGGGGGGGTTGTTCTTAACCATCAAATGATTGCTGTTCTTATCAATGATAGACATTAGTGTTACAAGTTAAAATAAAGACGTATAAAGTATTTATCAACTTATATGCAAATTTCACACCACAAAACTCACCCTCTTACAGAGTTTCATTACCAAATAGTGTGGTAGACAGTGGAACTTTGGGGACCTCGAACACTTAAAATTATTTTGCAGAAATATGGTGAATAGATGAACTTTACTGAACCTAATGGTCTGTTCTTGCCTAAATATTGTGAAGTTCTAGTGTTTTCTCAGATAAAATCATATTTCAGCATTGAAAAACAAAAAATGGTTTGCTTCTTCACTGGCAGGATTTCCCAGTGAATGTGCATTTGCCTATCTTTCGCACTAGGCAGTATTGAAATTTCTCTCTAGTAAGTTACTCCCTCATATGCAGAATGTGCTAGTAATACAAATTGTATTTGTTGCATTAAATTTTGTTCAATGGCAATGGATGCAATATTTGCTAAAAATTACTAATTATATTTAAAGTTTTCTATGTTCTTACATTTTAGGCGTTGATGAGACCAAGCATTGTTGCTTTTTGGCGCTTTTCCACTGCATAGTACGGCACGACACGGTTCAGTTCAGCACACTTTTGGGGGGTTTTCCACTGGGAACAGTACCTGGTACCTGGTCCTTTTTTTAGTACCACCTCAGCCGAGGTTCCAAGCGCGCCGAACCGTTACCAAAACGTGACGTGTAAACTGCTGGTCACTGATTGGCGGAGAAAATCGTCATTACTGCGTCACTGGCTATTCTTTTCTTTATACACGCGGAAGTTTGTGTCCCGTCTCTCCATCGCTGGACGCAGTTTGTTGCATAAGTGGATGAATGTTTCTTCAGACATTCGAAAGTTCTCCAGCCACCGAGTGTTTGTAAAACCGGGAACAATCACATCCCACCACTCTGAAGCACGGTTAAATGTCCATACAGATGGTCTGTTGCGGCGACTTTTTTGCAAAATGTGGAAGATCTGTAATATACAGAATCAGCATTTTAATGTTACACTGGCAGTTAAGTTCATTTTATGCTTTGCAACAGTGAAAAGTTAGCTAGTGATGTGCTTTTTTTAGATGCTTACCCTTGCGCGTCGTCGAGCTAAAGTGTTGTCGTTGTCTGCGTGTTGTTGTAAAAGTTCCACGGTGTCACGGCAGTAGAGGCGGCGCAACTATAACGACACGTGAATAATCCCGCCCACTCTAAAGCGGTACTATACTGCAGTCGAAACGCAAACCGAGCCGAACTGAGCCGAACCAAGGTGAGCTGTACTGAACCATGCTGTGCCGTACTATGCAGTGGAAAAGCGCCTTTTGTTTCCTGAAAACTCCAGTCTGGAGGCACACTTTAGTTGGTTATGCAGTAATTTCAATATGCTGTCTAAGACAGGGTATAATGTAAAAAACAAAGTTTTGCAAAATCCTTTGCAAACAAAACAGTGAACAGGATATTGCTAAAGTTCATTTTCCCGTTTCACTCATTTTATCATAAAGATCCCACAGACCTTCTATGCAAAACAATCAGCAATCTTAACCTCCTAAAGCAGTAAATCATTTTCTAACCCCAAGTGAATGCAGTTGCTTGTTTTATTCTGTAATTTTCAAGTGTGTTATGTTACAGTTACCTTAAAACGGTTTGCATGGATTTGAATTAGATGTGAAATATTTTTCTGTACCATACATATTTTGATGTATTCTTAAAAAAACTAATAAATGTGAAAAGAAAAAAAAAAAGGATTAGGCCCTTCCCTGACCTTATGTATAAAGTGACACATAACTGATGACTGAGTTGTCTCGTTGCCTTGTTGTGGATGTTAGATTTCACATCTAGAAATTGCAGCAAATGACAAAATAGATAACTCCGTGATCACTTTCTGGGACAGTTTCAGATTTCTAAAGTAATGTAAGCTCTCCCCTTTTGCTGATATCCAATAATAAGGTGCTTGACAAAGTCAGTACTATACCAATGTTTTCAAGGTAAAGCGAATATACAGCTGCAATCTTTACCCCGCCTCCCTTTCTTCTTTTTCCATTCTTTCATAATACTTATAACATCAGAAATCACACACATATAGGACAGACTGGTATTATCCATTTTCTTAGGAGGAACCCAAGTCCTGATTAACACTAGAATCCCTGAAACCTATGAAAAAACTCATAATCCCTGGCCACCTTAAATTCCTTTTGCCAGACACCCTTATCGCATATTAAAAGTCTCTGTTTGCTGGACTGTGCCTCCTTTTGGAGTGCAGCATCTGCAGCCTTATCTGATCAGATGATCAATTCCAGACTATATAACAGCCAGGGACATCTCTCTCTAAGGCATGAAATGGACTCAAGTTCTGAACAAAGAACCATAAATCCAGAATGAGAAACACTGATGAACAGAACTTTGCACCAGTGGTCAACCAAGAGAATGGGCTCATGTACTGTACATGCAAGAGGCCAATGACAAAACCTCTATTCCTCCCTATAAAAACTCTTGTAATACCCTAACTAATTGCTCTTCTCTCACTATGCTACAGCTTGACCTGGTTATAATTTGGCTGCCCATAGCCAGAACCATAGCTGATCCGGCGTGTCCGCAAAAGAGGTTGAAGCAATCCATTTACACCAACCGAGGGAAATCAAGCTGAACTGGAAAGTGGAACACTCATCTGTGTTGGAATTAAGATAAGGTTGCCACTAGCCCAATCTTGGGGAGAGACAGCAAGGACAGGAGGAAGAGAGAGAGGCATACGTAAACCTTGCTAACAATGGATCACGCGCAAAAAATTCTCAATCCAAAAAAGTTGTTTTTAAAAAGGTTTAGTGAAAATTCAAGGGAAAAGTTATGGCACACAGAGAATAAAAGGCAAAACTGAAAAAAATTTTCTACTTTAAACTTGTTTATCTTGTTAAACTTCAGTTGTTTTTTATACTTAAACATGAATTATTTTTCTATGCTTTACTTCATCTTTAGTATGTTCTAAAAGTATGGTGCTGCATGTTCAATAGAGCATGTTGCTTTACATACAACTGGGCACAGTTTGAAACTGTGTGCCCTCCAGGCCTCACTTACAGCAAGGCAGGTCACTAACTGAGACTAATCTGTAGTCAGAGAGGGAAGAAATAGAATATTCCATTTCAGTTAGTTTGTGGGTATTATAATAGCACCTATCATAGACCATGCACTAATATATAGGCAAATATTTAACATAACTAAGAAAATACTTAACATAACCTAAATAAATGGCTCTTACAGAAAGTGCTCTGAAAAAGCCTTCCACATGTCTGGAGAAAGCTGCCTAGGAAGGGAACCAAGCATTGCTCACCTCAAACCATACTGTAAGTACATGTTGATTCTGAGAACTATTAACTGTAATTTAATAGATAGGACAAAATCAGCTAATGCACTATGGTATTGGTGTTAACTGTAGCTTAAGATAATAACCTTGTGAAGGATAAGGTCTGGCTATTACAACTTTGTCACCCTTAATCCAAAAAGGAAAGAGCAGGGCAGCACCTCACACATGTATGCACTCATGCATACACACTCATTAAGAAAGAGAACTCATTATGGTGGGGGGTGGTCCTTGAGCCAGGGCAAAAACTAGCTGCTGTGTGCAAATGAATGCCACTTGCTACTTTATAACCAACCAGAGAACTTTTCCATCTTAACCTTATTAATTGAAAATTCGGGATTCATAAATCTTGTGGAGGAAAGTTCTAAGTCAGTGTCAATGTCAACTTTATTTATATAGTACATTTAAAACAACATAGGAATGCTGTGGCCAAAGTGCTTTACAATAACAGAATTAAAGAAAAACATACAATTAACATGAATAACATAAATATAAATAAAATAAATGAACATAAATAAAATAAATAATAAATAGAAATAATGTTACATAATCACAATGAGGAAACCATCAGTATTACTGAAGGTCACAGAATGCATGTGAATAGAAATGAGTCTTTAATCTTGTTTTGAACAGTTCAATTGTAGACGACTCCTTTATGTGATGAGGTAAAGAGTTTCACAGGCGAGGAGCAGCAGCTGTTAAAGCCCTGTCCCCCTTAGTTTTACACTTGGTACGAGGGACAACAAGAGACAACTGACCAGAAAATCTAAGCACTCTGGATCGCTGGTGTAAAACACACAATTCAGATAAACAGGCAGGAGCAAGCCCATGTAAAGATTTAAAAATTAGCAACAAGATTTTAAAATCAATTCAAAAACTGACAGGCAGCCAATGTAAAGAAGCTAATATTGGAGAAACAGAGTCATACTTTCTTGCCCCAACCAGAAAGCGGGCAGCAGTATTCTGGACCAACTCTAATCTGCGTATCAGGGATCTGCTAATCCCAGAATACAGTGAGTTGCAATAATCAAGGCAAGAAAAGATAAAAGCATGAGTAGCTTTCTCAAGATCCCTAGAAGATAAAAATAAGCTTGATCTTACCTAATAGACGGAGCTGGAAAAAGCAACTCTTGACTACAGAATTAACTTGTTTCTCAAAAGAGAGGTTACTGTCAAAGATAACACCTAGATTGCGGACTTGAGGTTTGCAAAAGACAGAGAAAGAGCCTAGAAGTCCAAGACCTATTTGGGCTTTAGCTGATGGACCCACTATAGCCACCTCTGTTTTATTTTGATTCAGATCAAGAAAATTATTAGCCATCCAGGATCTTAGTTCAGAAAGACAGTTGTGCAGTTGATTTATTGCAGAGTTGCAGACGGGTATATAAACCTGTGTATCATCAGTATAGCAGTGAAAAGAAATGTTACATTTCCTAAAATTAGCTCCAGTAGGATGAAGGTATATAGAAAATAAAATAGGACCAAAACTGGATCCCTGAGGAACACCACATTAAGAGGAGCAGTAGACGAAAAAGAGGAATTTAAAATCACTGAAAGTGTCTACCAGTTAGATATGACCTGAACCAGTTAAGAGCAGCCCCTTTAAGCCCAACAAGCTGTTCAAGCCGAAACAGCAATATCTCATGGTCAAAGAGGACAAGGACTGCAGCACCACCTGAGTCAGTAATAATAGAGATGTCATTGAATACTTTAAGGAGGGCCATCTCAACACCATGATAATGCCTAAAACCAGATTGGTAGATCTCAAATAAATTATTGGAGTTAAGGTGATCAACCAATTGATTATAAATAATTCTTTCTAATATTTTAGCCAGAAATGGCAATTGGGAAATCGGGCAAAAATTGGCTAAAACTCCAAGATCTAATTCTGCCTTTTTTAGACCAGGACGCACTGCAGCATTTTTAAAAAATGAGGGCACAATCCCCGCACTAATAGAATCATTGATAATGGCTAGTAAAGGTGGACCCAAAACATCAAAGGCTTCCACTAAGAGGCGTGGTGGTACAATATCAAGAAGATTGGGAGCTGGTTTAAGGGTGTCAATAGTTCTTTTTAGCTGTGAAAGTGAGACAGGATCAAAAGATTCAAATACAATACCATAATTAACAGTAGGAAGTTCATAGTCAGTTGGAACAATACCACAGCAAATTTTATGAATTTTACTGACAAAGAATGAAAGAAATTGTTCACATGAAAGAACAGTGGTATTTAATCCCATCACAGAATGAGGGTGAATGGCCGCATTATTGAATTAAATCAGACCCTAGGATTCTTAGAATAACAGGAAACTAAATCAGCGAAGAAATCATATTTAGCTTTCTTAACTACAACCTGGAAGTTGAATAGAGAAGTCCTAAAAATCTGTTTAGAAACAAACAGACCATCTTTTTTCCAGTGCCGTTTCACAGTTTGACAGGCACAATGCAGCGAACGCGTAGTTTCATTTAGCCAGAGAACAGGTCTTCCCTTATTACAGCATATCTTGAGCAGAGCAATTGAGTCCAATACCGTTTTACAAGAAGAATTAAATTCTAAGACAGAATCATCAATACAATCATATTGGAAATGTACATCAAGACTAGAGAATATGGTTTTAAAATCAGATATAATAGAAGAATTTAAAAAGCAAGAGCAGCGTGAAGCACAATTAGTAGTAGGGACATCTACAGTATGTCGCATGCGGCTGGGGGTGGAGCCCAGCCGGGACACCCAGGAGGACCGGAGGAGGGCTTGTGCCTCCTCCAGACCACGAAGGGGCGACCGCCCTGGTTGTGTTGTGGGCCACGGGTAGAGGGCATGGAAGCCCAACCCTGTAGGGGCCCGTGGCCACCGCCAGGCAGCACCCTGGTGCCTGAAGAACCCTGGAGCCCAGCACTTCCGCCACACCAGGAAGTTCTGGGAGGAAAAGGAGCAGGGGCACCCAGAGTGCTTCTGGGGATGCAGCCGGCACTTCGGCCACACAGGGGTGTGTCCATGGAAAATTGCCGGAACCCACCTGGAGCACATTTGGGTGATGATTGAGAGCGGAAGTCGGGTGGAAGAGGACGGAGCTGGAGTGAGGACTGGAGGCGGCCAGAAGAAAGGCACTTGAGGACTGTGTGAAAGGCCCGGACTTTTGGGGGATCAGTGCTGGAGGCACTGGGTTTGTGAACAGGACATTGTAAATATTGTAAATAGTTGTGGTGAATAAACATGTGCTGGGTGAACAAACGATGTCCGTCTGTCTGTGTTCCACAAGTAATATTCAAATACATCATAATAGAAAAGTGATCAGTAAAAGAAACATCGCATAAATCAATATCATTAACTGAAATATCACATGTAAGAATGAGATCAAGGGTGTGACCGAGAGAGTGAGTTGGTGTATTAATATGCTGGATAAAATCAAATGATTCCAATCGTGATAAAAAGTCATTAACCAAAGGTTTCGATTGACAATTGTGAATGTTAAAATTACCAACAATAAATACCCTGTCATGGGAGAGGGTAATATCAACCAGGAGATCAGAGAATTCAGAAATGAAGATATCATTAATTACAGGGGGTCTATAAACCACAGCAAACAACAAAGAAGGGGAGCTGCACACTTCAAAAAGTTGCAGTTCGAAGCTACTAAATGGACCCTTTGTAAGGCTCCGACACAAGAACATACTTTTAAAAACAGTGGCAATGCCCCCACCACGACGAGTCAGACGAGGAGAGTTTAAAAATTATTAACTTGATGGTACCAAGTCAGTAAAACATGAAGAGTCATCCTTTACAATCCAGGTCTCAGTGATGAAAAAGAAATCCAGATTATTTGAGATAATAAAGTCTTGGAGAATAAAAGTTTTATTAGACACTGATCTCACGTTCAAGAGAACAGCCTTGATAGAAGTAGAAGAGCTCACTGCGGGATGAGCACAGGTGAGTGTGTGAAGATTAGCAGCATTTCCTCCCTGAGAGCACACCGAGGAAAAGTGATGCCGCCATGAAATGGAGAAATTAAATCCGATGTCCAGCACCCATGAACAGAAGTGGAGTCCTGTGCAGGAGAAGATGGGTCGTAGGCAACTCGCAGGCATCAGGAAACCACAAAAGAATTGATAAGTTATGTGCGTTTTTCTACAGCAGAGAAAAGGTTAAACTAAGCTTTCAGTATTTTTTATGTTTTGTCTATATATATATATATATATATACATTTGCATCTATCCATCTTCTCTTATCATTATGTTATACTGAAAATTATATTATTTTGGTAATTTCAACAAGTGTGTCTGGGTTATTGGTGAAAGCAAGTCTTTGGCCATGTTTTGAATCACAACCGAGAAAATGAAACTGTTATTGTAGACTTTCAGCGATTTATGAACCTTGTTAATAACTTGTACAGATCTCTTCATATTTCTGGTGTCCCATCCAGAATGTTAAGCAGAGATCCTACACCCCATTACCTGCTGTGACGGACGGCTGGGGCCCTTTCCCTGTAGGCCAATATATTGGAAGGACCGGGGGAGCAGATGTGCACAGGGCACCGTCTCCCCCAGTACACTAGATGGTAGCCCCCCTGGGTTGTAGCAGTGCCTCGGATTTCCGCAGGGCTCCATGGGAGTTTGAGTTTGCCACTGCCCTGTTGGATTTCGTGGGGGCCACAAGGAGGAGCTGCAGAGTCCTAGTTTGGGCTTCCAACACACCTGGAAGCACTTCCAGATAATGCCGATGAGCCACCTGAAGTGCACCTAGGTGTGGCATAAAAGGAGCTGCCTGCCTTTTTTTGAGGATCCAGAGATGGGAGGAACAGAGAAGTGCTGGTGGGAAACAAAAGGAAAAGCATTTTCCACTGAAATAAAGACGTGTGTATTGCTGGACTTGTGACAGGTGTCTGTGCCACATTTGGGGAACAGATGTACCCACTGGTAGCCACACTGCATTAGTTTGCCATCTTATATCTTGATTATTACTCTTTAAAAATACTACACACATGAGCCTCTCTTCTGTTTGCAATGTCCAAAACACCCATGACCCTTATTCACTGTAGCTGCATTAAATGCATTATACTTCTGGGTGAGTGCTCATTGATTCTCAATCTCACACACACAGAATATGATGTAAGAGAAAATCTGTTTGGTTTTGTTGGGCAAGATGGGACTGGTTGGACTGAGTCACTGGGTACGTCAGACTATATGTCACAAGAGTGTGCCTTGACTGCTCCTGATTCTCTAAGATTAGATTAATGTAATAAAGTCTGCAACAAAAAATTGCTGGAAAAGTTATGTAATGTAAGAGGGCCTTAACATGATCACCTTTTATTTATAATTACTTACTAAGTGATATGTAGACCAGGAACATTATCTTAACTCTTTTTGAAATGTAGATGGCCATCATCAAACAGTAAGTTCCAGGAGTAATCTCAGAATTTTATCGCTATAACAACTTCAGTAATAAAATAGATACCTGCCCATTTTCTCTAGACATTCAATTTTCCTCCCACATCCCAAAATGTGCATGTCAGCCTACCTACTGATGATGAAGTAATATGGTGTAAAAGACAAAATGTATTTTTCTAAATGTTTTTCAGTGGAGTGGAATCTCTCTCAGTTAGCTGCTGTCTTTACTCTGATAATGTCAAGATAGGCTCTGATTTCTGACTGCTTTAAAATGTAAAAATTTGGTTCATGAAATGAATAAATAAATGCATAAACATTTAGACATCTCATAGGTAGAATGCCCAGAGGAGGCTGGGTGGTCTCATGGTCTGGAACCCCTGCAGATTTGATTTTTTCTCTCCAGCTGTCTGGAGTTTTTTTTTCTGTCCTCCCTGGCCATCAGACCTTACTTTTATTCAATGTTAATTAGTGTTCTCTTATTTTAATTCTTATATTGTCTTCTTTTTCTCTTTCTTCATCATGTAAAGCACTTTGAGCTTTATTATTTGTATGAAAATGTGCTATATAAATAAATGTTGTTGTTGTTGTTAAAAAAACCTGAAGATGCTAAACATTAAAGCAAGACGTTTATTTATTAGTTCTTGAAAGATGCACTTTGATACAGTATATACAAAAAATAAAAAGCCACCTTGGAGTAGCAGCTTAGATGGTTTGGTCATGTTTGCCGATTGGGCCCAAACCGCATACCACAGTGACACCTGTGGAGGGTGTCCTCCACCCAATGGAGAATAGAATGAACTGCACCCAAAAAAACTTGGATTAACCATGTTCAACAAGACTAGACAAGCCAACACTCTGACCTCAATCAGGCAAGGACAGGTTCCATGGACTGTTAAGGATGGAAAGGCATCTTGAGCAACATCCAAAACCCTACAGCACTTATAGGGGCGTATTGGTTGTGTGGTCCACCACCAATTTCATTTGCCAGCTAAGGATCAGTGAGAAGAGAGAGAGAGAGAGAGAGAGAGAGAGAGAGAGAGACACACACACAAATCTTTTCATAGGAATATTAAAATAGCTCATCAGTTTTCTGTGTCTCAGAATTCATAATTTTGTTTACAATTGTTGTATTATGGAAGTCCTTTAAACAGGTACAGATAAGCACTTTCAATCTTTCAGACTCCCACAATCCATTAAAACATGGAAAGATGACAAAGTAAATTTGGAATAGGATTAGGAAACTTTTATTGTGATTGTACCAGTACAATGAAATTAAAAAAAGCTATATCTGTAAATGGTGCAAGCACAATAAACAATAACAAAAAAAACAATATAAAAATAACACATCCTATAACAAATAAATTATATATATAAATAAATAAATAAGGGATGGAAATTATTATCCACTAAAGTAATCATTGTATACATCAAATTTGTAAAATAACTGGATGCTTTTTAAATGGAGACAAGTACTCCAAGGTTTTTTGAGTTTAGATGAAATAGTTGTAGTTCATATTCTCAGCCTTGTTATACCCATTTACACCTGTGCTCATTTCTACCCTTTCATGTAAATCACAATTTCAAGAACCATGTTTTGGAAAACTAAGTGCTTTTTTTAAAAAATAAATTTGCATGGGCGTTCCCAGCTGTTACTAGTTCACATCTGTCTTACAGGAATTTCTTTGGCAGTTCGTAAAAACACCCCACTACTTTACACTAATGCTAGTGTAAGAGGACTTTGGCTCTTTTATAATGTTTAAATACATGCAATTAACAAATAATTTTATCCAAGAAAGGGGAACACAATTGCAGTTTGAAAGACAGGAAATAGGCACACTTTTCTTAGACACATTCAGAAATTAACTTAATGTTGTTTAAATGATAATCATATTTTAAAAACAGTATTAAACAAGTGCATTACATTTGTGACTTGTGTGTTTACAAAGCATATATTGCAAACGTAAGATTACTAATACTTAAAAGAGGTGATAAATAGAATCATTAAGCTATAATTGACTTTCAGACATTTTATTCCAGATAATTACATATTTGCAAATTCAATTATTTATATTTCATGAAATTAATGAGGGTTCTGTAAATTTGCTGGTTTAGCCTGAATAGCTGGAACTAGATACTGATGTATTGACTTCATCTCTTGAACATAATAACAGTATATTGGCAATTTTAGACCCTTGCAACATATTTAACTCTGTAGTCTGCAATTCTCTTTCAAGCTGAACTTATTCCTGGCTTAATACTTGTATATAAGGACATTGTACAAATGCTTTATAAAATCCAGAAATATTCCCTTACTTATAGCAAAGGCAGTCTCGAAAGATATATTCAAATTAGCAGAAGCATTGTTTTTAAATTCTTTACCTTATTAAGTGGAAGACACTGAAAGCAAACTTTTGTTTTCCATCACTGCAAACCAAATATGAGAAACACTCATATTGATTATATTTGGCTAACTACATAGCACAGTTGACAGGAGGATTATGAGGCACAGTATAGGAGTTGCAAAAGACACTTACGGATTTTTTCTCCTTGGTATCACTTCAGGTTCTGCAGCTAGCCGATCAAAGTAATTCATGTACTTTACGACCCAAGCATCTTCTGGATTGGCACACACTTCTCTTTTTGTATTTGCAGTAATAAATCTGTAATACAGAACAGACAGATAATCATTATGAAAAAAAAGGTAAAAGTTATTTCACATTGAACATTTGAGCAGAAGGTCAGAAATATATATTACAAGTGTCAGTCAGCAAACCATTACATAAAAGTCAGACTAGACCCACATATACTTAATAATTATTGACCAATTTTAAATTTACCATTTATGTCTAAAACAGTGGTTTTCAAACTGTGGTCCACGGACCAAAGGGGGTCCGCAAAGGATATGGGGGTCTGCGAGGTTTCTGTGAAATATCCATTAATAGTTCCATAATAATGCAGCGTCTCGTTAATTATCGCCATTACTTTCGAAACGCTTCGGTACCCTATGAGCCTTCTCGATCAGAGTCAGACCATTTAGTATTTTAGTAATGTTAGTGATGCTGGTTTTAATTATTCTATGCATGCTACAGTGACATCAAATTTCAATAAGATGTATTCTAGTCTGTTGTTGAAATTAAAAAGTATGGCCAGAGCATTTAATAATATGGTAATACTATATTATACTCCATCTACTGGCGTAACTGACCTATTTCATTCACATTCGCTGTAGTTCTTAAGTAAATAATTATTTTGTTGTTTGCAGTAGGTAGGGAATGGATATGTTTTTGAAGCGTAAGAAAACAGAGTTGCCATTACACGAAACAGACAACAGTTTTGACAATTCAGAATCAGAAGCTAATGACTAATTCACTATAGAAAAAGATATGAACGGATGCATCAGTTTCCTTGACATTTCAATTGAAAGAGGTAACCACACTGGTTTAATTACAAGTGTTTATCGCAAGGAATGTTATGCAGACAAAATGCTTCACTTTTCCAGCAACCAGAGCCGGCCTTAGGGTGAAGCGAATGAAGCGACCGCCTCGGCCCACAGCTGGAGGGGGCCCACTGCACCCAAGGTTTTTTTTTTTTCCTGCGATGCGACGCTGCTGCGGAGGGCCCAATGGAGCAACAGACTCCTTCACTCCAACCTCTATTACAAATTTTTATATATATATATAATTCATGGGCAACATATTCCATCACCTAATTACTCCACGTGGACATCTCCACTCGGCACTCCAATCTTCATTACGCTTCACTCAGGCCCGCGCGCCTGTTGCCGCCTCCACGGCTCATCTGTGCCTCTGTCCTCAGTAGGCGGCCACTTACGCTTCAGTCAGGGCTGCTCCACCGCACTGCATTCTTGACAGAGCATAAAAGGGGCCCTTCTCTTCGTAAAGTCATCACTTTCCTTTATATCAATATATTTCCATTTTGTTAGAAAGAACGTCTTGTAGATAGTAGTTAGGCCTTGCTAAATTTCCACAGTTTGAAATTATTGTATTCCAAATGTCTTCAGTTCCACCGCCAAAGAAATATAAATCAGGTGCTCAAAAACGTAAAGAAAAAGCAACGAAAGATGAATTCTTCGCTACCCAAAAAGGCACTTTTCAACGCTACCTAACGAAAACGGTTAGCTCTAGCAGCAGCAGGACTGAACTTCCATTAGTCGAAGATACCGCAACACCGTCCAAGCCCCACAAACCTGTATCCGACTCCAAGGAGTCAGAAGCCGATGACTTTAAGAATGACATGGCCGTGGGTTTTTGTCAGGTTCAGCAACGTTGCCAGTCATTTTGGTTTCAAACCAGAAAGATGAAGATCACGACGAGGCTGATAATGATTTTGATTCCTTTAGTTGGAGAGATCCAGGTTTGTGGGGTGCAGCAATCACTGACAAGGAACGTGTTTTCCTAGTCCAAAAGGGGCCCTTTCGCGAAAGCCAATATCCGACAAATGATGATGGGCACCATTTTTCTGATTCCTTTTATTCCCGAAAATTACCAAATGGGGAATTTGTTGAAGGCCCTGGCTTGTTTACTCAAAGAACAAAAATGCAGTTTTTTGTTTCTGCTGCAAGTTATTCTTGAATATCCAGATCAAATTGACTACTGATGGTTGCAGTGATCGGAGAAATTTTTCCCGAGACGTGTGCAGTTATAAAATATCTGCGAACAATATACGTGTCTTTAAGGATTGGTTGGAACTTCAAAATTGCTTGAAGGCAGGACGTACCATTGATAAGCGTGCACAAGAACTTCTGCTAAGAGAAATTGAGCATTGGTGCAATGTATTAACAAGAATTATTGCTATTATTCAGTTTCTGGGTGAAAGAAACCTGTCGTTTCGAGGTTCTAACGATTGTATATTTGCCCCACATAATGGCAATTTTCTTGAGTTAGTGGAATTGTTACCCAAATTTGATCCGTGCATGCAAGAGCATGTTCGAAGGATTACAGACAATGAAATCCACGATCATTATCTGAGCAAAAACGTGCAAAATGAAATAATTCAGTTGATGGGTAATGCTACGTTAGAGAAAATAATTTCCCATATTCATAAGGCCAAGTATTTCTCAATCATTCTTGACCACTCCTGATATAAGCCATGAAGAGCAGATGATGATGATAATAAGGATTGTTTATATTGATGGCTCCTCAGTGGAAGGTCGAGAATATTTTGTAGGGTACATAGCCGTTGATGATAGCACTGGCTCCAATCTCACAGACCAATGCTTACGGATGCTCTCGGAGTTGAAATTGGACCTAGGTAACTGTAGGGGACAGGGATATGATAACGGTTCCAATATGAAAGGCAAACATAGTGGCGTTCAAAAACGAATACTGGATAAAAATCCACGAGCATTCTACATCCCATGCAGTTGTCATAACCTTAATTTGCTTGTTGGAGACATGGCTAAATCGTCATCAACTGCCATGTCGCTTTTTGAAACGTTACATCAGATATATTTGCTGTTTAGTGCTTCTGGAGAAGCACATCAATAATTTCACTCTGAAGCGCATTTGTGACACTTGATGGGAATGCAGGATTGAGAGTGTTAAACCTGTCAGATTACGCGCTGGTACATGTTTCTGAAGATTCTAAACATCCTAAGGCTAGAACTGAAGCCGCTGCATTAGCCAAGCAGCTGAAAAATTTTTCATTTCTTGTTTCCTTAGCGATTTGGTACGACATTCTTTCACAGATCAATGTAGCCAGCAAAATTTTGCAAAATGAAAATATGCACTATGATGTTGCTCTCAAATGCATCAACAGTGTCTCTGACTATTTGGTTTCGTACAGAGAAAATGGACTAGAATTAGCAGAAGCTACAGCCAGAGAGCTTGCTAATGAATTGGAGATGCCTTCCGAGGATGTCGCATTTCCTGCAGTAACCAGTTTATGCAGGAGACGAACAAAGCGCCATTTTGATTATGAAGTCCGGGATGAGTTAATCAAGCAATTATGTCCATGAATGAGAGGTTTGATCAAATGAAACAGCATTTCGACAATTTTGGATTTCTGCACAATTATCAGTTAATATCATCCATGGATGATAATACCTTGATGAAATACTCTATGGACTTGAAAATTGCATTAACTGACTCGAAGAATAATAAATCAGACATTGATCCACATGCACTATGCAGTGAAATTCGAATGTTTGCCAATTTAGTTCCTAGCAACTCAATGTTCATGCAAGCACTGGAATATCTGTATGAGAAGGAGTGAGCAACTGCCATGCCTAATGTTGCTGTGGCTCTCAGAATAGCATTGACTGTGCCTATAATGGTATCTTCGGCAGAGGGGAGTTTTTCAAAACTCAAGCTTATCAAAAATTACTTACGAAGCTCCATGAACCATGAACGTCTGAATAGTCTGGCATTGATTTCAATTGAGCAAGAGATAGTCGAATCTCTTGATTATTCTGAACTTATTCATGAGTTTGCCACTGCCAAGGTTCGAAAAGTGTCTTTTGTGTGAAATAGATTTCAATATCTGCTGGTAAGTTACTTAATAAGGAAATTTGAATATCTTGAAAGTATGAAAACAAACTTTAAAACCGAATAAAAATGTAAAAACAAAACAATGTGGATCTTATCTTCATAAAATAAAAAAAATATATAAAAGATATAAAAAGCAAAAGAAAAAGTGCTTGGCCTAGCTATTTACCTCCACATGCTGACTGGTGGAAACAGCAAAAGCTGGCTAAAATGTAGCTTTATCTGTTAATGTATCATCAATAAAGACATTTATGCGGGCCCACTCTGACCTCCATCACTCATACCCTTCACTCAGGGCCTTGTATTGACAGTCTGAACTGACAGCCTGCAAATTTGGCTCCTGTCAGTGTGTTATGGTCATGGTTGTCAGTGTCAAATGGAAATCGTCAAAAAGTGATGGTAGTAGATGCCAGGAAAATGCATTTCTGTAGCTCAGAATGCAGGAAATCGCTTAGTGGCTGGAGCTCTGCCCTGGACCCCCTAGCTGCAGGGGTTGGGCCCCTCGATATCGGTTTGCTTTGCGTCCGAAATTGTCTAGGGCCAGCTCTGCAGCAACCACCCTTCATCACATAAACAGAGTCAAGTTAAGACTTTGTTGAAAAGAATTAACGCACATTGTAGCACAATTGACACAAAAAATAACAAAAGATGTTATCTTTTTTGTCTGTTCACATCAAACTGCTACCCCAAGACATTTATTAAACAATGCCTATATAGGAGACACTGCACACCACATCATATCCTTATCATTGTGGCGTGTCAGATAGTACAGCACATGCCCTGTCCAGATCTGGGATCAAGATAGCACAGAAACCGGCAAACACTTTACAGATTGTCCTTTCAATGAAAAAAATCAACAACAGACACAAGAAACACAGTTTACAGCATTCCACGCAATGCATGCCCAGCAGTATATGTGGGACAAACATCTAAAAGAGTCAACATGTATGCAGGAACATCACAATGCCATCAGAAGAAAAGATGCACGGTCTCTGATTTACACACATACAAGTACCACCGGACACAAATTTAACTGGGACACTGAAAGTAAAATTCAGGGCCAATACTAAGAGTGGCAGAGAGCTGCCTGAATCGTGGCTCTCTAATGAAAACACCATAAACAGATACTTGGACTTGAACCCAGCATATGCAGGCTTAAAAAGAAGAACATCTAAATAATAAAAAGTCTTTATGACCAACACCTTCTGAACCCCACCTTATTAATCCACCCCCCCTTACAACCTCCCCCTCTACCCCACCCCCATCCTTTACCTGCAATATATTGCCTTTGATTCCTGTTTGTCTAATCATTTTCCTCTAACAGTTTGTCTGCACATGTAGAAGACACCTGAGATACTGGGAATCTTTGAGTCAAGAGTTGTAAAGGCTCTTTCATCAGATTGGATGACACTGTAGAATGACCTGGAGGGGTTGGTCTGCTAGTTGGCTTAGGCTATCAGGACTGTGCCTGACTTTGTCAATTTTAACTGATCATTTTAATTGTTTAGCTGATACATGAGAGGTTTATTTTATAGTGATGCTGCTGAAAAGTTTTTGTTTTCCTCTCCTTCATTGTCAACTGGACATGCTACAGTAATTAATTAATGGGCAGATATTTTTGGGCTTGATTTATTCAGTTTCATTTTATAAAAACTAACTGAATTAAATTCAGAATCTTGTATATCTCTGTTGTAAGCATATTGAGAAGCACAGAGACTATACTGAAAAGCAATGAAGTTGAAATAGCTCTAACGTGAAGTGAAACTATAGAAGAATAAAGAATAACTCACCAAAATACTTATGTGAAATGAAAGGTGGGTAAATTATGAGTAAAAAAATTAAAGCAGATTAGATGTTTAAAGTTTGTTTAAAGCAAAGTGCGGTTAGTTGGGTATGAATCCTAACACAGACAGTGTCTAAATTTAGTTGGCGTGTTTGCTCAGTGTCTGTAGTTTGTACAATTGTTATCTGGCCACATGTTCAAAGACAAGTGGGTTAGGTGGTTTGGATGCTCTAAATTGGCTTTGTGTGCGGGAGTTTGGATGTAAAAGTATTATGTACTGTATATCTGGCTTCCCTCTTGGTTTGCTTCCTGCCTTAGACTGGATGCTGCCAGAATTGGCTTTAGCTAACCATAATCAAGAACTGAACAAAGCATTTGCTGAAAATAAATACCATAAATGGATTTAAAAGACAAAAGCTGTAAGTCAGATTATTAGTGGTTTTCACTGAAGCAGAAACAAAAAGAGGGGCATAAAAATCAACAAATTTTTATTGGTGACCAATAATCTCCAGTAGTCTTCTACTCTATTCAGTGATTGTGAAACAAACTTTGCCCAGCTACTAATTACAGCCAAGGGGAACAGGAGTAGTAGAATGGCAAGAAAATTACAATGTAAACAATGGTTACAATTGTACAAATCACCCAAGACCAAGGCTTTATGTGGAAGTCAAGGAGCAGAAATCATACAGCAACAGAAAGATGTGCCTTGTTCTTCCTTAATTTTGATCACTTTTTTGTGTTTTGTTTTTCTCTCTCTGTTTAATTTCTTCCTCTTTGTCTCTCTCTTGAACTCTGCTAAATGCTATCTTCTCAAAACTCTTAATTCTGGGAATAGTTATTTGATGTGAAGCCTGGGCCGGTTCTAGACAGGCATATATGAGGGGGCAGACACAAATGTGAAGGGGGCACATGGTGGCGATGGAGGCTGGAAAGGGGTGGGGGTGCTCTGGATTACTGTTTTTGTCATGTCATTGGATTGCACTTCGTCAGGCCTCTACCCTAAGACCTGTCCAACTTGGGTGTCCCACCTGAAGGCTAAGCTTCTGCTGGTGTAGCTCTTAGGGTCACTGAGGCACGCAAACCCCCTGACCACAATAAGGTGGCAATCCCTCAGGAGGAAAACTGAAAAATAAAACAACAAAAAGTAAAATAAAATATTCCTCATCAGATTATAACAACTAAAAATATGACATTTACCTTAATTTTATGGCCTATATCAAATATATTCGAACCCAACAATAACACTTCTCACTATTGCCAATACTAACAAAACTAAAAAGGGTAGGCCAAGTTATAAAAAAATCAATTCACCAAGTCTTGAAAAATAAAAAAATAAAATAAAGAATAAAATAAAATATCCATCCAGATCTTTACAACCAACAAAATAAAAATTATCTTAATTGGATGGCCTAATTCTCAAATAAATTTGCAAAATAAAGTAAGAATAAAATAAGACCTCTCAATATAGCCAATATTTACAAAACTAAAAAGGGTTGGCATAGTAATTTAAAAAAAAAAACAATTCACCATGTCTTTCCCTACAATTCTCAAACTAATTTGTAGAACACAACAGATTTAGAACAGAACATTTGAACTTTTTCTTCTTTTTTTGTCTTGTTTTAAGCTTGTTTGTTTTGCAAGCAACTGAACTCTCTGTTTGTAACTAAACAGCTCCACTCTCCTTTCTCCTCAACCCACTCTACAACAACAGTCTCCTGTTTCCCTTTGCAAAACTCTTCCAAATTCATCCATATCCAAGTTATTTGTTATGGACTTCTCATGGGCCAAGATCACCAAATTCCTCTTTCTTTTATGTAACATGGTGTGACGATAGGGGGTTAGGACCCGTGACAAAGTGGAGAAGGAACTCTCACACGATGCTGAAGACACACCAATTACCAGGGCTGTTACATACAATTTATGCAACTCAGGAAAGGCTTCCTTGTACTCCTGCAGGAGTTTACACACAGTGGACAGGTCTGTTTCCTTTGAACATTTTTTGAGCAGCATCTGTTTTGCCACAAGAACTTCATTTTCAAGACTTACAACATCTGCTACAGTGCCAGCCATCACAGCCAGAGGGTGCAACAGGATGGGATCTAGAAATGCGCTAGATTTGGGTGCAAGACTAGATATGGCTCTCATCAGGTCAATATTCTTGTGTGAAAATCTAGTTTCCATTTCTGAAATGGCCCTGTCAAGGATGTTGAGCAGGGATCTTTTCAGAGACTGATGGGGACATGGTAGGGTCACCAGAGTCTGTATGGCCCAAAGTTGAGAGCACAACACTTTGACCCAGGTGTTTGCTCATTGTTCTCCTTCTCTTTGTTGGATGTGACTCATCCTCAGCAGGAGATGACACTCCCCAACAGTCATCCTCACGGATGTTTTTTAAGGAGTCCAGTGCTGCACTAACAACCTCAGAAGCACTGCACAGATCAACTGACTGAGACTGTAGAATAGCATTTGCTGGTTTCAAGACACCAAGCACCGCACTGGGAACTTTGCAATCTCAAAGAAGTGATGCCTCTTAATTTGGCATAGCAGGCCTGATTCCTCGGTGCACAGGTCAACTGCAGCATCATCATCCTCTGTCATCTCAGATAGGATACTAAGGATTTGTTCTTGATTGTCCACAGTGCACCTTGTCACCTCATAGTGACTTGTCCATCTGATCTCAAGCAGCCTTTTAGACAAGGTGCATCATGTTTATTGAGCACATAGTGGTGGTGAAAAAGTTGTAGAGTGAACTAGATAGGCTAAAAATCTTTTGCACACGGCTCACTCTGCATGGCATGCACAACCACTAAGTGCAGTTGGTGGTTGTAGCAGTGGATGTATGGGACATATCTGTCAAGCTTCTTTTGGAGCAGAGCTTGTACCCCACCTCTAACCCCATCATAACACTGGTTAAGTATACTGTCAGCACTGTAGCCAGCATCACAAAGGTGTAACAGGATCTCACAGGTGATGTACTCTGCATCAAGTTGTTGCAAGTCAAGCAACCCAATAAGATGCTCCTCTGGCATGGAATTTCTGACAAACCGTATTATCACAGACACATTTTCCACATTGCACCTATCCCTGGTCCCATCACTTTTGAGGCAAAACCCTGCAGAATCAGCACTTTCATATTTTTTCCTGACCTCTCCAAGCACCATGTCAGCCAGTGTTTGGATAATTTCATTTTGGATATCCTTAGATGTGTATTTTGCATTTTATGGGACACCCTTAGCAATGCTTGCTAGCTTCTCATCCTTCTCTAAGGTATATTCCATCAGTTTTAGAAAAATACCTGAAGCAATGTCATCATCATTACCGCTGCATCATGTCTCAAGGTTTCTGCAGTCCCACGGAGCCCCAACTCATTTACACAGAGAAACCTTATAGCACTACCAATACTCTTGACATAGTAATGGTTTTTTCAAGTTGTGTTTTACCAACCAACATTGAATCCACAGACCCCCCTGTGGCCTCTCAGTCGAGATGGTTGAATCATGCACATGGTTGTGGCTGGACACATGCCTCTGTAGCCCCTTGTCTCGATCAAGTGCTGCTTTCCAGTTGTTAAAACCAGTTAAGGTAAAAACTACATCCCTATCATTAACTGTGCTGCCATATTTCTGACATGGGAAACAGAAGCATGAGTCCCACACAACAGAGTACTCCAGCCATGGGCGTGTGTGGTACCAGGCAGGATTGAACGATCTTAATGTTGTACCACCAAATACACGTTTGGGGTAACTACCCAGTATTGGCTGGGATGGTGTATTACCATTTAACTCACTGGGTAGCTGAGCGGGTTGCTTTGGGGCAACAATTGTTGGCAGAGGTACAGGAGAAGCCGTGCCTGTTGATGCCACAGGAGAAGACATGCCAGTTGCTGTCTCTGATCATTGCTACTGCTATTGGTACAGCCAGGATCAGCGTCACACTTTTTAAAAGCTTTGGAAAAAGGATGCATCTCACAGCATTAACTTTCCCTTTGTGAACTGCTGGAAGCTGGGGAGGAAAGTAATTAAGCTTTACTAAAATCGCTGTGATGTTGTTAATTATCTCACGAGTCGCTATGATTTTGACGACAGAGATTTGCTGCTTCCTCAAAGTTTGCCGCTGTTGCGCAGCCCTTGCCTACTGAGAAACTTGACACCGGATCATTTGCATACTAAACAGTGATTGGATGTTTAGCTGGGGGGCGGGTGAGTGGGGGATCTGTGCGCTGCGGAGTGCTGTGTGAGCTGCGGACAAACAGAGCACGGAGGCAAAGAGGGAACAAGAGGTGAAGCCTATCATCTCATTTGTGCCTTTTTCAGCTACTGCAGTACGTCTTGTCCATATTCAGTTTGTGGGTAATCTATTATTTTCTCTCTCAGCTTCTAAAAGTTTGATTTAAGGGGGCAGGACGTTTGTTTAAGGGGGCATTGCCCCCTCTTGCCCCAGCATAGAGCCGGCCCTGTGTGAAGCTGGTTTTTGTGCTTTGAAAGGTTCCTAATATGTGGACAGGGTAGAAATCTTTAATGTGTAGTAAACTACCTAGCAAAATACTAACAGATCAAGAAAATCAGAACTTAGTCTGTGTTACTGTATGCAGTAAGAGGCCTTTTAAAATCAGGAACACATTGTCATTTTACAAATCTTTCATTACTTATTCATGGTCATTTATGGGCCCTTTTACAGATTTAAATAATAAATGTTCTTTCTGGATGCTTCACGTGAGTGGTTCTTTTGGTAACTAAAAATCTTTACCTTTTGGCATCATTCTGAAGCACAACTTTAGCATGTTTGTTTTAAAGAGTAAAGGCAGGAATGTGTTCCTTTGCATTACCAAATTTTATTGTCAATCTATTTATGAACCTTAAATCATTATAACTGCCCTTTCCTCAAAACACTCATCTTTGGAGAGAGATTATACATTGGCAGCATTAAAATTTAGTAATGAAGTTTGAACCTTACTAAAAATAAGTCATGATATTTTCCGTGTCAGGCAGTAGTTGCATGTTGTGTTATGTTGTATCACCACTTCAGCAAATCTTTCAAGCATTACATTGAAGGGACAAAGGGTGACTATTTGTTCTATAAAAAATGCATGAAATGTGCATGTCCCCTCCTTTTGCATTGCCTTTTGCACAGGGGTGGGGATTAGGGATTTTTGTACATAGGACTATGTAAATCCAGGAAAATAATACTTTCATATATATGACTTACACCAAATTAAGCTATAATGTAAATTTTTAACATAAGGATACAAAATCATTTCAGTGTGATCAGTGTCAGTCATCTTAGAGTTGACAGATTCCCAAAATATTAAGCATTGAAAACATAGTGCAAATTCACTATCTTTCAAACCAGAAAATTTTTAAATGTGTGTTCAGATGTTGTTCATGTGGAGTTTGCATGCTCACCTCATATCTTTCTGGGATTTCCTCAGTGCATTTGGTTAAATCATAATTTTGTATAAGAGTGGGTGTATGCATGTGTTGGGATACTCTGTGAGGTAGTGGAGCCCTGTCCTGTCATGTGTTTGATGCTGCTGGGATAACTCCCTTCATTAACAACTCTGAACTTTATTAAGACAATTCACTAATGAATGACTGGATGAAGAGAATGTCTTTAACTTCTAAAATGTGTTTGGCTTATTGGGCTAAAATGCATTTGCATGTCAAGCACTTGCTAATCCTAATCATTTAAGCATAACATAATGAACATATACTACCTACAATAAAAGATATCTACTCTGGTTAGATCTGTGACCAACAAAATTTTATATTTTAATCAGACAATTCACACACTTTGGAAGCAGATGTGAACTTGAGTGAAACATTCTTTTAATTCATATTTTTCTAAAAGATTTATAATGCTAGCACTTTAATAAACATCAGTATTGTAATCTCTCTTCTAATAGCCTCCTTGATTCACATGAGTTTATGATCATCTGCTGTAGGTAACCCAGGAGATGTAGACATTTAAAAGATGGCTTCTAAATGTAAGCTTAAGTTAAACATGGAATACTGCATATGCAAAATTAGCTTAGTTTAAATGTCAGGAAAGGTGCTCCTTAAGATTTATAAGAATAAATTAAATTTACGAGTAACATAAAAAATTCAATTTTATTATACTGTTAATATTAATTTGTTTAGCCATAAAACCAATAAGATGAAAGTCATTCATCTGGTGTAGCAACTAATTATTTTGCAGATGATCACCATCTTAAAAAATGTTTCCTTTCTAGGTTTTAGAATGCAGGCATTTTACTGTTTAGGCTGCACTTCTTTAGAGCAGTAGTAACATTCACCAGAAAGACATCATTTCTTACTGCTGCAAGGCAGTGTACAACCACAGCATACAAAGTCTCTAAACAGAGTCCTGTTGTCTCACAGACAAACCTTACATGATGGCAGACCATAGCGCCTGAGCACAGGGGAAACTAGAGTAATGAATTTTGACATTAATTTAAGTATGCATTTTTTTTTAAAAAAGTTGACCAAAAGTAAAATATTATGTTCAGCATTAATATGTAAACATATGTGTATTTGTGACTGAGTGAAACACGTGCAGTTGTGTAAAAGGCATCATTTTCAAATTTTAATCAAAACAGAAAATGTAGTTCTTACATTACACCTTGCCGTGGGCAGTCATCCCGAGTTGTTTTATAACCAACAACATGTTGTCTTGGAATTGGAGTTTCTAGGAATCTGAAGCAACAGGACAGAGGCAAGTTAACATCTAAAATATAAAAATAGGAAAAAAAATGACAGTATGTATTTTGAAGGAAACTTTTAATAAACATATTAATTTTTAGCCATATACAGTAATCTTAATAGGTACACCACCTGTTCTGATCTTAAACACTATCTGTCACAACAAATGCTGTTTGTTTTTTTGTAACTTCATCTTGCATATCACGAAAGAAAAAAGACAGTTACTGAAAAAGTTCAACATAGCCTGCCATTAATCATCTGAAGGACTTTCAGAGCTGAGTACACATTACAAGAGAAAATCTTGCCTGTTAAAAACCAAAACTATTTTTTAATATAATATAGTTTATGCAACATTTTATACAAACTTTCACACCCAGTAACATACATTATTTGTATTGTTGTGGTTTTGTGCTAGTTTTATCTTCCTTTATCAAAAACAACTTTTCATGAACTTTATTAACAGAGTGAGTTTTTCAAATGCATTCATACCTAAGAATTGGATGGCTGGCTCTAACTGGAAGAATTGTTTTTTTTTTAAGTTTGTTTCAGTGACTTTATTTTGCTTTTAAATGATTTGCAGTTTGTTTCTTGCTTTACAGTATTATCGCCTTCTGTAAATAACACATTTTACTTGAAAGAGAGAGAAATCTGCTGTGCAGTCGCAAAGCAAAGCAATTAATGTACCATAATGAAGCCATCTACCAGGAATAACTAAGAGTAGAGTGTCATTTTGTAATCTTGGAGACCAGGGGAGCACATCATATTTTATTGATTTTGAACAGTGTTTAGCTGGCCTATTTTATGTATCAGTTTATATAAATAAAAGAACTATTTCAAACTTAATAGATCAACAACAGCTTAATCAAACTGGCAATACTCAATGCCAGCTCAATGGAAAAGCAACCCTGGACAGGCACTGAGTCATTATAGGTGACGCAAACAGATTTAGTTAAGAGTAGACAATTAACCTACTTTTCATGTCTCTTTGGGGAAAACCAAAATAACCAATAGAAAACTGAAACAAAGTCTATATTGATAGCATATGTGCATGTGATTTGAACACACAACACTAGGTCTGCAATGCAGAAACACTAACCAAATCTCACATACAAATGTTTTTTTTTATAATGAACTATATTGAAAACATGGTTTCACAGCATTGTTCAAAAAGCACATTTAGTATTTTTATTAATTTATTAGTGTAATACACTTGATGCATACTGCTGAACTGCTGCCTTAGAGGTATAGGAAACTTGATTTCGATCATTAACCCAATCACTGTTTGTGTGGGACTTGCACATTCTGGACATTCTCCAGAAACAAAGTTGTGCAGATTAGTATATCTTAAACTATGACTCTGAACTGACCATGAGTTTGCATTACTGCTTAAAAAAATTAAAGGAATTATTTTCTAGTACAGGGTTCCACAATCTTCAAAGGCTTTATCTTTTCAAAAAATTATTCATTTTGTACAATGACTAGGCTTATTACTACCCTTGTGATGCCAATCTTAAAAAACTCACTTAGTGAAGCTGGTTTAAATATGCATATGACCATCAGACAAGAAGTAACAACAATATTAATTTGTATAGCACATTTTCATACAAATAAGTAGCTCCAATTGCTCATATACTGTAGTATATCTTAGTTTATCTATAAACAACACAATTTCATCACAAAGAAGGACCTGGCAAAAGAATACCTCCTGAAATCTTCTATGCTCCTTCACAATTTACTGTATAGATGTTAAACAGAAACTTACGAGAAAACAGTTGTGAGTTTACGATTCCAAAAAGACCCACAACAATCAAGAAGTGAGATTTCATCCTATTTTCTTTATTTCTATAGACCAGCTGCTATTGAAAATCATCCAAAATCTTCTCAAAGCTGCCTATGACCTTGGCCACCTTTTAAAGAACTTTATCAAAGTTGGGTCCCCCATAAGATGATGAGGTAATGGTTTAAAAAAAAAAAAATACAAAATGAGTGTTCTTCTGATGAACAAGGTAAAAAAAAATACTTGATGCTTTGGCAGGAAGTACAATGATACTTAGTTTTGTTAACCACACTGCATATTGAAAGGCAAATGTAAGCATAACACATTTTTCTTTTCTTTAAAATGGATGTGACCATGCCTCACAATTGATGTGGGATTCAAACCCACAATGTTGGATTCATGAGGCTGTAGAGTTTCCACTATCCTATCATGCTGCCCTTCTAGTTTTCAATTAATGGAATAAAATAAATAGCAGACTGAATGGTGCTTTAGTATCTTCAATATAAGATTTATTAGTGTAATACACTTGATGCATACTGCTGAACTGCTGCCTTAGAGGTATAGGAAGCTTGATTTCGATCATTAACCCAATCACTGTCTGTGTGGGACTTGCACATTCTGGACATTCTCCAGGAACAAAGATGTGCAGATTAGTATATCTTAAACTATGACTCTGAACTGACAATGAGTTTGCCTTACTGCTTAAAAAAATTAAAGGAACACTTTGAAAACACATCAGATCTCAATGGGAAAAAAATCATGCTAGATATCTATACTGATATGGACTGGGTAATGTATTAGGAACGAAATGATGCCACATCATTTGATGGAAATGAAGATTATCAACCTACAGATGGCTGAATTCAAAGACACCTTAAAAATCAAAGTGAAAAAATGATGCAGCAGGATAGTCCATTTTACCGAAATATCATTGCAGCAACTTAAAATTGTACGATAGTTTGTATGGCCCCCACATGCTTGTATGTATGCCTCACAACATCGGGGCATACTCCTAATGAGATGATGGATGGTGTCCTGGGGGATCTCCTCCCAGATCTGGACCAGGGTATCACTGAGCTCCTGGACAGTCTGAGGTGCAAGCTGGCAGCTTCAGATGGACCGAAAAACATAATGTCCCAGAGGTGTTCTATTGGATTTAGGTCAGGCAAGTGAGGGGGCCAGTCAATGGTATCAATTCCTTCATCCTCCAGGGACTGTCTGCATACTCTCGCCACATGAAGCTGGGCATTGTTTTTGTACCAGGAGGAACCCAGGACCCACTGCACCAGCATAGAGTCTGACAATAGATCCAAGGATTTCATCCCGATACCTAATGGAAGTCAAGGTGCTGTTGTCTAGCCTGTAGAGGTCTGTGTGTCCCTCCATGGATATGCCTACCCAGACCATCACTGACACACCCCCAAACCGGTCATGCTGAATGATGTTACAGGCAGCATAATGTTCTCCACAGCTTCTCCAGACCCTTTCACGTCTGTCACATGTGCTCAGGGTGAACCAACTCTCATCAGTGAAAAGCACAGGGCACCAGTGTTGGACCTACGAATTCTGGTATTCTATGGCAAATGCCAATCAAGCTCCACAGTGCCGGGTAGTAAGCACAGGGCCCACTAGAGGACATCGGGCCCTCAAGCCACCCTCATTAAGTCTGTTTCTGATTGTCTGGTCAGAGACATTCACATCAGTGGTCTGCTGGAGGTCATCTTGTAGGGCTCTGGCAGTGCTCATCCTGTTGCTCTTTTTCCAAAGGAGCAGATACCTGTCCTGCTGATAGGTTAAGGACCTTCTTTGGCCCTGTTCAGCTTTCCTAAAGTAACTGTCTGTTTCCTGGAATCTCCTCCATGCCCTTGAGACTGTGCTGGGAGACGAAGCAAACCTTCTGGCAATGCCACATATTGATGTGCAGTCCTGGAGAAGTTGGACTACCTGTGCAACCTCTGTAGGGTCCAGGTATCGCCTCATGCTACCAGTAGTGACACTGACCATAGCCAAATGCAAAACTAGTGAAAAAACAGTCAGAAAAGATGAGCAGGGAAAAATGTCAATGGGCTCTGCCTGTTAAACCATTCCTGTTTTGGGGGTCATCTCATTGTTGCCCCTCTGATGCACCTGTTGTTAATTTCATTAACACCAAAATAGCTGAAACTGATTAACAACCCCCTCTGCTACTTAACTGACCAGATCAGTATCCCAGAAATTTCATTGACTTGATGCTATACTCTCATTAAAAAGTGTTCCTTTAATTTTTTTGAGCAGTATATTATTTACAAAAACGGATTGATGGAAGAAAAATAAATAAAGCAGAATTTGAAGATGTAATTTTTTAACAGCAAAAACGCTGTTAAAACATTACAAACACTAAAAAATTTTGTTTTTTATGAACATGTTTTTGTGCAGATATAAGTATTTTACTTTTAGAACCATGAATCTAGGCTTTTGCCAGTGGCCATATGCAAAAAAGAACTGAAAGGATATAATGCTCTACTAATTTTATAAGTAGATCAGTAGTTCTTATACCACCACATTGTTTCTACTTTATTAGTTTATTTTCATCTTAGACTTTCACTTGCTGTCCTGCAGCTGCCTACACTCTGAGCAGACCTCCAACAGAGTATTCTTATTTTCTAGTACAGGGTTCCACAATCTTCAAAGGCTTTATCTTTTCAAACAATTATTCATTTTGTACAATGACTAGGCTTATTACTACCCTTGTGATGCCAATCTTAAAAAACTCACTTAGTGAAGCTGGTTTAAATATGCATATGACCATCAGACAAGAAGTAACAACAATATTAATTTGTATAGCACATTTTCATACAAATAAGTAGCTCCAATTGCTCATATACTGTAGTATATCTTAGTTTATCTATAAACAACACAATTTCATCACAAAGAAGGACCTGGCAAAAGAATACCTCCTGAAATCTTCTATGCTCCTTCACAATTTACTGTATAGATGTTAAACAGAAACTTACTAGAAAACAGTTGTGAGTTTATGATTCTAAAAAGACCCACAACAATCAAGAAGTGAGATTTCATCCTATTTTCTTTATTTCTATAGACCAGCTGCTATTGACAATCATCCAAAATCTTCTCAAAGCTGCCTATGACCTTGGCCACCTTTTAAAGAACTTTATCAAAGTTGGGTCCCCCATAAGATGATGAGGTAATGGTTTAAAAAAAAAATACAAAATGAGTGTTCTTCTGATGAACAAGGTAAAAAAAAATACTTGATGCTTTGGCAGGAAGTACAATGATACTTAGTTTTGTTAACCACACTGCATATTGAAAGGCAAATGTAAGCATAACACATTTTTCTTTTCTTTAAAATGGATGTGACCATGCCTCACAATTGATGTGGGATTCAAACCCACAATGTTGGATTCATGAGGCTGTAGAGTTTCCACAATCCTATCATGCTGCCCTTCTAGTTTTCAATTAATGGAATAAAATAAATAGCAGACTGAATGGTGCTTTAGTATCTTCAATATAAGATACCTTGCTTATTACCTTGCCAGAGCAGACTGTACTTGCTGAGGAGACTCAGGTCTTTTGATGTGTGCAGCAAGATCTGTGTGAAAAGTCAGTCACACAAGACCTTTTTTCAGGTGTTGACAAGGTCCTCACATTCCAAGGAGCTATATTTAAATTACCCATAGTCTGTAATAAAATAAGCAGAAAAGGCAGAAAGGAAGAAAAACAGAGCGATGTGCCAAATGAAACATGTACAACCCCTCAAAAGTGCGCATCTGCCATTCACTCTCAGAAAGCACATCCCAATAAAATCAGCCCTCCCCCAAGAAATAACATAAAACCCATAACCCCGTGCTCCAGGTAACTGTTGCCTCAGCCAGCCTTCCCCCCAACCTCCGACCTTGCATGAGTGAATAAAAATGAATCTGCTAAGACATCTGGATGATTTAATAGAAAGGCTTAAAAGTGAAGATATATATAACCCAAGAATATAAGGCATCAGAGTTAATATGCTCATGGTGCTCATTACCATACCGTGATCGTCAGCATGCATGTGTCCACCCACCCTGCTCAATAAAATGTGTGGCAGGCGGCTGGGCGCCATACCCAGCCGGGACGCCTGGAAGGACCGGGAGAGGGTCTGTATGCGGGGACATTGTGTCTGAGGACCATGTATTTAATATATGCGTGTGTTTTAAGAACTTGCCTGTGTCTGTCTGGGTTGTGTCCAAGCTGTCTTCCACAAATGATAAAGAAATACAAAACAAAGATGAAAGCCCCTGCCATCAGGATCAGCGACTATGAAAAATATCAACTCTGATGATCAGTCCACAGCATAACCTTCCGAGGTTTAAACATATTAAACATCAGTTAAAAGAAATTAAAATCCAGTCACCAGAACAATGAGGGAATAATTAATCATCATAAATTTCTTTGAGCAATTAAATGTCAATTAACAGCAAAACCTTGGCTAGCTGAACTTCACACTGGTGCCGGTCGGGAAAAGTCATGGCGACACACCAATGGAAAATTAAAGGGTGCAGTCCTCCATCAAAGCATCACAGATGAAAGGTGTCGAACAATTCAAAGTCATATAATGTTCTGCTCACCTCTGTTGGAGTGTGACCTCCAAAAGAGAGCTTGAGACACGCAGGAAAAAACAAAAAATGGGTAATACCTAACTTATTTGCCCTTCTGATCAGCATGTTCATTGCCCGACTTGCAGCAGTCAATTTAGCACTAAAGTCCTGATAAAAATTTATTTTATGACATTCAAATGAGAGCTTCTGATATGTTCTTGCCTCTCAAATAACTGTCAGTCTTTATAATTAATAAACCACATTATAATAGCGGGAAGGCGAGATGTGTTATCCTGTGCACTATACACCACGTGTGCCCTCTCTGTAATGGACTCAAGGGAAGCAAGAGCAGGAAATATTTTTGGGCAGAGCTGACAAGGGAAAAACAGCATATCATTTCCTTCACCAATCCTAATGATGACAAGTCTAAGGTTATCCTGTGTGATGGACAGCCAGCGTTTCAGTCTGGCCGGGACATCCCTCAGCAGAAAAAAGGAAAAAGAGTAGCCTTTCCAGGGCACTACATCCCCCGGGACGCTTGATGGTAGCTCGCCTGGACGGAAATGGTTCCCAGGATTCCCTCAGGGCATCATGGGACATGGAGTCCATTTCTTCAGCCCTGTTGGGTACCGTGGGTGCTGCCAGAGGGAGCTCACAAGGAACCTGGGGATTCCTACAGTCATTATGACCCGGAAATACTTCAGAGGCACGAGGACGGAAGCCTGCAGTATTTCCGGGATACTTGAGGAAGGAGGATGTGGCATTTGACATGGAGAAGGAAAACTTCCGGTCAAGGACTATTTAAAGGACTGGTCAAAACCCAGCAGGCTGAGACGGAGTTGGGAGGGAGTGCAACGGAGCTGCTGGGAGTGGAGGATTGTGATTATTGATTATTGTATTGATTTATTTGTGAGTTGTGGAGGGTGCGGTGCTTTGTGCACTTTATTTAAGAAAAATGTTAAAATTATTCTTGGTGCTTTTAAGCGTGTGTCCTGGACTTCTGTCTGGTGGGTTTCACGGGGTAACAGCGAACCCTAGCATCCACAATTGGTATAGCCGGCAGGATTCTGGCCGTCTGTTTGGTCAGAAAACCTTTGAATTTAATGTGGACAGAACCCCCAGACAGTGACACACGAAACCACCAAACCCGTTTCGATGGTCCCTCATAAGTAAGAAGAAGAGTAAACCGACCAACAGTGCTGAGAGAAGTCAGGTGATCAACATTCCCTACGTCCAAGAGGAGCAACGGAGCGACACCATCTTACAGGAAAACCGATAACCAAGACAATGTATGTGCCGGAGGAGGGATAGAAAATATCTTTAAAATAACCCACTTTGTCCCGTGCTCGTACCTCGTAGACAGCGTGCACCTGGAGGTTGTAATAAAGACAGCAAATCATCCCGAAGACGCTTGTGCGCTCTCCAAGGAGAATAAGAAAACGAAAGACTTCCGCAGGAGGTTGGCCAGCAACAGACATGTGACCAGCCCCGAAGCATCACGGGAAAGAGAAGGTCAAATGCGGTCCGTAGGCTGGAGTCAGGACAACCAGACGGATGCGGATTTTTCGAAAAGAGAGGGGAAGGTGGACGAAGTGTCGCACACCACAAATAAAGGTAAGGAGGTTTGGGGAGTGATCAATCTGAGAAACTGAGTTGGGGGATCGCAGTCAGCTCAAAGCCAATCTCTAGAACTCCAAATCCCTAAAAGCCGTACGAGACCCAACTGCACAGGCGCAGGAGAAACCTGTCGGCTCACGGCTGGAAGGCGGGGCGTTTGAAAAGCCGAGCTTGCCTCCAGCCGATCAAGAAGGGGACTTTAATGTGCGGGAGCTGGAAAAATTAATACAGCCTGTGCAGAGCTTTTTCCAGGTCATCACCTCAATTAAAAAGATAATAGAGGAATTGGGAGCGTCGGCCGAGGCACCTTTAAGGCAGGTCAAAGATTATTTATGCCGCTTCGGACTGCAGCTGCCACAGAAGACAGCTTCGGCGGTACAGGTGGGTATATCCAGTACCATACATGAAGTCGGGACCCAGATTACAAGGGCAGCGCGATTATCTAGTATCGGCTGCCAAGTAATCTTAAGTCCCACAGTTGATGAAGGGTTGATGACCGAGTGTCCAGTGGAAGGAGAGGAGCCGTCGGAGCAGCGAGATAGGGCTGACTTACAGGAGGTCCCGAACCCTAAGACATCGGCACCGGTCTCACATAAAACTAAAGGCGTGCCGACAGTAAAGGGTCTATCTCTCACCCATAGGGAGACCCAAACTGTAAGCAAGCCCCAGAAAGAAAAGGAGAACCTGCAAGAAAAGCAGGGAACTCCTAACAAAGAGCGTGTCTCTCTCCGCATGGACGGGAAGACAGTCCGCCCTCAGCTGGCCAAAGAGTAATGCAGGAATTACCAGCCTGCTTCTAGTCCCACAGGACATTGCAATATGGGAGGTGGCTGTGTTACGAATGCAGTCGGCCAGGCCATTTATGGCGAGATTGTCCAGGGAGAACTGGGAAGGTCATTATAAGAAAACTAAAGTGCCATGTCTCCCCGTTGGTCTCCTGTTCCTGATTTTCAGAAAGAAACCATAGTCCAGTGAGAGTAGACAGTCCCTCCCGGGGCAGGACTACCCTAGCGGGGCTGGCCGCCTCGCATCATGATACTCAGCTGGGGGAGGAGTACTGTGATAGACAGCCGGCGTTTCAGTCTGGCCGGGATTTCCCTCAGCAGAAAAAAGGAGAAAGAGTAGCATTTCCAGGACACTCCATCCCCCAGGACTCTAGATGGCAGCTCCCCTGGACGGAAATGGTTTCCAGGATTCCCTCAGGGCATCATGGGACATGGAGTCTGTTTCTTCAGCCCTGTTGGGTACCGTGGGTGCCACCAGAGGGAGCTCACAAGGAACTCGGAAGTACTTCAGAGGTACGAGGATGGAAGCCTGCTGTACTTCCGGGATACTTAAGGAAGGCGGATGCGGCGTTTGACCCGGAGAAGGAATACTTCTGGGTCAAGGACCATTTAAAGGACTGGTCGAAACCCAGCAGGCTGAGCCGGAGTTGGGAGGGAGTGTAACGGAGCTGTTGGGAGTGGAGGATTGTGATTATTGATTATTGTATTGATTTATTTGTGAATTGTGGAGGGTGCGGTGCTTTGTGCACTTTGTTTAAGAAAAATATTAAAATTATTCTTGGTGCTTTTAAACATGTGTCCTGGACGTCTGTCTGGTGGGTTTCACGGGGCAACAGCAACCCCTAGCATCCACACATGGCACTGATGATCTTCCATCTCGGTGAGCCTTGCTGACAGCAAGTCAACCTCTTCATTGTTGCTAGCAATATCTGCAGTATGGCAGTCAGTCGTTTGAAAAGCAATTTTTAAAAGTTGAATTCTCAACTCTGTAATTAAAAATTAGATTTAATATGTGATTATAACAGGTCTTTAAAAACCTAACAAAACCCTGCTTTGTTTAGCATATAAAAAAACATTTTCTAAAAGTGTCACCTTCCACATCAAGACAGATATTAAAATCCCCCATCAAAACTACATGTTCAAAACTTATGGATAAATCAGATAAAAGCTGGCAAATTTAGTCAAGGACCATATATATGGACCTAGTGGTCTATAGACTAGTACTTCATTGTGCTAGAATCTGTTTTAATATTGTGATAAATAATCATGCCTTGACACAACAAAGAGGTTTGGGGCAGCCTTCCGTATATTTGGAGATTGTCTGCAAATGCAAAAAAGGTTGTGAAAACATGGTCTTTACAGACAAGAGTCCAAAACAGACCTGAGGTTATGGTACAGACAAGTTGGGTTTTAAAGTTGGAAGGGAGATGTGACGTCTTCAGCAGTGGAACCAGAAGTGATGTTATAGGGCACAGGCAGAATTTCCCGCATTTCATCTGCCAGGGAAAAAGACAAATGGTTAGTGCACACTGCCACCCTCTGATCTGACCAGGAATTAACTTCTTTTGGGAACTGTAGGTGTCTCCCCTGCGCACGTGTGTGACACTGCCCCCACCCTCAGCCCAGACCCATTGGGTCAGGGCTGAGGGTGGCCGAGAGGTCATGAGCCTGACAAAGAGTTGGCATGGAGACAGCCCCGACAATAAATTACCAAAAACTAGCATGGCTGTATGTCTGAAAACCGCCTTGTAACCCACAGGTTCGACTCCTTGAGTAGGGCCATCCACTGTAAAAGGACATGATCCATAACCAAGGTGAGCTTGCTGCCCAAGAGGTAGTACCTCAGCTAAGTAATCACCTATTTAATAGCAAAAGCTTCCCGTTCCACTGGTCCAACAGTTTCCAGCTCAGGAACATAATGGGGTGTTCGACACCATTGATGCTTTGGCACAACACAGCACCTACATCTGTGTCTGAATCATCTGTGTGGAGGATAAAAGGGAAAGAAAAGCTAGGTGCCATTAAGTGCCAAAGTAAGGCCTTGTTTTAGGTCACAAAAAGCAGTTTCTGCATTATCATCCCATACCACATTGTTCGGGGCCCTCTTCTTTGTCAAATTAGTCAATGGTGTCACAATCTAAGAAAATCGGGAGAACAAACCAGCAGTTGAAGCCTGCTAAATTGAGAAAGGCTTGAACTTGCCTCTTGGTCTTCAGTCAGGGCCGGTATAATGTGGCATCTATTTTGGAACACTGTGGCCTTACCGTACTGCGGCCCACTAGGTAGCCCAAGTATTTGGCTTTGTTTAACCCAAAGAAGCAATTCTTAGGATTAATCTGCAGGCCAGCTTTCCCTAATGCCCACAACATGGCTTGGACCTGTTGTAGGTGATCCTTCCAGGTGCCGGAATAGATGACCATATCATCCAGATAGGCAGCACTTCAGGAGTTATGGGGCTGGAGCACTTTATCCATCAGATGCTGGAAGGTTGCAGGTTCCCCATGTGACCAAAATGGAAGGACATGATACTGCAAGTGACCACAAGGGGTGCTAAACGCAGTCTTAGCCTTTGTGAAGTCTAAGGAACCTGCCCGTACCCCTTCATCATGATAAAATTAGACCTTCATGTGCTGTGAAACATATTACATTCGTCCTCTTTTTTCTATAATCAGTTTGTTATATACGGAAAAGTAAAGACTTTGAGTAAGTGTGTGACATTTTTTCAGCAATTCTTTTCTAGTTGTTCACAGAGCAAAGACTATAATTCACAGCTAGATATCAGAATTCAGTAATGTCAATAAATGTACCTGGAGACGATGTCCTGTACTGTCCTGAAGTATGACAACATAAAGTGTTCTCCCTAAAACACTTTAGAATAAGACTGTTATTAATGTTGTCTATGAGTAAGCATGCTGGTCCACTGTTAATATTCTAGATGTTTTTGTATCTTTTAGTGCCAACCATATGAGAAGTTGCTTAATTTTGAAGGTCTCAAGATGGTTTCCAATGGTGTTGAAATGGATTTTTAATTTGATATGCAATACTTTAATAGTTCTTGTATGCTCAGTTGTTCTGTACCATACTTATTTTAATATATTCTTATAAAAGTATTACATCTAAGAAAAAAATAACACCCTTCCATGGCCTTATGTCTTTCTTGCTCTTTAGTGTGATTATTTTTGTGAATTTTTACTTGCCATACAATACGTAGCCTGGAGACAACAATCTTAATTTTTTTTGAAATGCTGGTGGAAATTATCCAGGAATAATTTCCAGGAGTAATCTTCATGTTTATTACTGTAATAAGTACACTAATAAAACAGGTACTCTTTCAGTTTCACCAGACACTCCATTTTTCTCCCACATCCCAAAGATATTCATGTTAGGCCAACTACTGACATTAAAGTATTGTGATTTAAGTGCCTGTATGTGCATTTATGAAAGTAATGAATTTTTCAGGGTGGAGTAGAATCTCCTCAAGGTTACGTCTAGTCTTCAGTCTAATACGTTTGGGATTAGCTTTGATTTCTGATAGCTCTAAAATGGAAAACATGCATTCATGAAGCAGATAAGGATCATATACAAAACAAGGAGATGCCAAATATTTAATCCAAGAAGTTTATTTATTAGTCTTAAAAGATATGCTATGATATAGTACATAGAAAAATAAAGGCAGAGAAGCAAACATTAATGATACTCATCTCTGCCACCTTTTCATTGGAATATTTAATTACTGTCATAAGTATTTCACTCCAAATGCAAACTCGGAATCACTAAAATTAGAACCCTCAATTCTTCACTTTACTTCGTGTGTAAATTCAGGAATTTATTTACATTTTTTTAATATTATTATAGCCTATAAGAAGACTCCTGCACTGAGAGATGAGAAAGTACACTGTATGATTTATTAAGACACATTTGTAAAATCAATTACTGTTTTTTTTAAGTGAAAAGGAGGTGTTCAAAGATGAACAAAAGTGTTTTAAATCTAGAGATGCTTCTGATTTGACCTTTTCAGCCTTGGGAACACCAAGCCTGTCATATGCTGTATAGTTGCACCAGCAGAAATCTCTACCCTTTCATGAAACTCGCATGATTTCAAATATGTTTGAACTACAAATTAAGTTGCAGTTTTAATGGAATTCTATTCTCGTGAATGTTCTTATGAAAAAATCATAGCAATTTAAAAATGATAAATTCTGAAATGTACATGTCTCACCGACACCAGCGTATGAAGACTTTAAATATTTTATAATGTTTAAATATATGCAGCCAAAATTATTTTATCAGAGAGAGGGGAACATTGTTGCAGCAGGAATACTGTATAAAAAGTTTGAATGTACTTATATTTGGTTTAAAATGATAGGCATATGTTAAAAGCAATACTAGTCAAGTGCATAGCTGTGACTTGTGTGTTTACAATATAGAAATATTAAACCTCTAAGATTACTACTGCGTTAAATAGGTGATAAATATAATCATTAATTTGAAATAGATATTTTAGTCAAATTATTTTTTCAAAATTAGATTATACTTTATAGATGTTCTGTAGAGAAAAGCCAAGCAAAATGACACCTTTTAATGGCTAACACGGTACAGACATACAGTAGATGTTCTATAAAATTGCCATTTTAGTCTGAATTCTGATCTGTTTATATTTTGGACACAATAGCAGTGTATTGATGATTTTAGACATGCAACACATTTAAACCAACAGCCTGCAACATTCTTTCAAGCTGAACATATACTGTCATAATACATGTGCATAATGATACTGTACAAACTTTTTTCAAAGAACTTTCTAGAAATAATCCCTCATGTAAAGCAAACACTGACTTAAGAGATATACTTATATTAGCTAAAGAATCCTTTATCAATATTTTTGCATGTAATTGCATACCTTGCTTAAGTGCATAGTATTCCAAGATTATTTTGGTTTATATTACTGTAAACCAAATATAAAAAACACATTGTATTTACTGTATTAGGCTGCCTAACTAGCACAGGAGACAAGATTATCAGTAAAGCAAAACAAAAGGTGACAGATTAATACACAAAAAAATTTACTGTACATATAAGGAAATACAAATCTGACATGATCCTTTAAAAGATATTTAATTTTAAAATGTCTTACTTGCTAGATTAATATATTGCCTGGTTTTGAATGACTGAAAGAACAAAAATGTTTAAACAGAGCATTGAGTTGCAGAAGACTTTTGTTAATCAATTCACTTTGGTGTCTCTGTAGTTGTTTTGGGTAGTTGAAGCGCCAGCCGATCAAAGTAATTCATGTACTTCACGACCCAATCATCATTTGGATTGGCACACACTGTTCTTCCACTTGCACCAATAAGTCTGTAATGCAGAATAGAAAAGTAATCATAATGAAAAACTAGGTAAAAGTTATTTTTACACTGAACATATGACAAGGTTAGAGAGACAACTTTTTAATATCTGCTAAATCGACTTAGTCCTATCTATATAGGTACTGTATATACAGTATATATCCTTTTATGCTGGACCTGGAAGTATAATTTTGTATCTGGGAAGAACTTCCGGGTCAAGCAGCAGTCCCTCAACGAAAGGGCAAAGTTCCCCAGTATCTCCTTTTGCCAGCCCTAAAGAAATGCAACAGGGCTATCCTACAGGAATAAAATTCCCCAACTGCCCTGATGTATTCGTATACTGTAGTAGTTCCTTCAGTGTGATGCTGCCACTATGTGTATCAGGTGAACACATCCTCGACCTTCCTTTATGTCCTCCTGTCCTGGTAAGGTACTGATATGCATCCTGAACTCTCAGCCTCTATATACCTTCATGGTATTTCAAACTTGATCCAAACGCAATGTATGCATACTGCCACAATTTTATTTGCCAAATGAACACTGCGGGGCGGCACGGTGGCGCAGTTGTAGCACTGCTGCATCGCAGTTAGGAAACCCAGGTTCGCTTCCCGGGTCCTCCCTGCGTGGAGTTTGCATGTCTGCGGGGTTTCCTCCAGGTACTCCGGTTTCCTCCCACAGTCCAAAGACATGCTGGTTAGGTGGATTGGCGATTCTAAATTGTCCCTAGTGTGTGCTTGGTGTGTGGGTGTGTGCGTCCTGCGGTGGGTTGGCGCCCTACCTGGTATTGGTTCCTGCCTTGCGCCCTGTGTTGGCTGGGATTGGTTCCAGCAGACCCATGTGACCCTGTGTTCGGATTCAACGGGTTGGAAAATGGATGGATGGAAATGAGGACTGCTAATCACACAAGTGGTGATTTCAAATGAACCTGTGTGCTGTATTCATGTGTGTTAGTTCCTGTTATCATGTGTTATGGGTTTGTGTGCTGATAGCTTTAATAGCATCGATAGTTCTTTGTTATTCTGCTAAATGCACTTTGTGATGTGTCCGGTTCGTATATCATCAAAATATTTATTTTAAAAGGTAAATAAATGTGATTGCTAATAATGTGCACTATTTTGTTTTTATGCACTTTGAGATGTGCTATGTCAGGTATGACCAAATTTTTACTTTTTATTTCAAAAGTGGAAAAAAGTATTCCTACTACCTCAGACTCTGTTCAATTATTTTATTGTTTTTTTTGTGCAATTTTTCATGTGCCCGTGTCAGATGTAATCAAATTCAAAAGGGAGACAATGAATAAACAGTTAATTTTTGTTGGTTCATAGTGAGGGTGGCTCAGATGGGTAAGGATCTACACTGGCAATCAGACAGTTGCCGGTTTGAATTCCATAAATGCCAGAAGGTACTCTACTCTGCTGGGCCCTTGAGCAAGGCCCTTAACCTGCAATTGCTTCGTCCAGCATTTGACATTAATCTGCATCCACTTAAAAAAACGTAAAAGCGATTTTACAAATGTGTCTTAATAAATCATACTGTATACTTTCTCAACTTACAGGGAAAACGTGGGGATTGGTGGAAAGACTGGAACTCCAGCCAATGTATAAAAAAAATCTCACACTGTTCTAGTGTGGTTCTCAGGTCCCAATCCAGGCAGTTTGTCGTGTGGTGGGTGCGGCAACGTGCAATCAACGCATGCTCCCAACCTCTCTCTCTCTGTAGGCTGCTGACCAGCCACTGAAAATGTCTGGCCCAGCTAAATTTCGTGGTTTGAAACTGGTACAACTGAATTTGCAATTGAATAGCCTTGCTCTAGTACTTCAGAAAATTCTTTGTAACAGTTTTTTTGTAATAGTTTTTCATGATTATTTTCTTTAAAGCTGAAAAAACCTGCCTTTCCAATGTCTGAAATACAAAAGTCCAAATCTGTTAGCCTGTCTATAATGTTTTAAGTCTGCTGCCTTCCATAAAAACAATTGTATTGCCTGCAGTCTCTAACAAAAACAGATTTATATTTCTCAGTCAAAATTGTTTCATTGTACATACATCAGTTTTATTGAGAGGTACAGTATGTCTTTGACCTACCAGTGATGCATCTTAACTCTTTTTTGAAGTTCCAAAAAGAGAGCATAGAGTTTACAGCTGGTCTATAAGGATATAGTGTAATTCCAGCAAAATTTGCATTTAATCAAATTTCGTCTTTCATTTGGTTTACACACCAAAAATGTTACAAATAATATCACATTTACTTGAAGTTATTATTTTTTTTATAAGGGATAGATGAAGTAGCAATAGATTGTATTTTTTTTCATTTTGCATTTTGTACTGCAGCACTAATAGAGTTCTATTATGGCAAAGACCCTCAACTGCTTGTCTTTGCCTCTGTGATAATCAACAATATTCAATCTTTAATTTAATAATGGAATTGTCATGGATTCGCTATTAAGCTGTTTTTTTTTTCAGATGTTTTTGAAGAAGAGAACTGATTAACAAATAAGGCATCAACATCTTCTTTAAAGAGTAATTGAGCTGAAGTAAAAACACATGATACCCAAAATTTGAAGCTGAAGACACCCTTACATGATAGTGGTGGTCATGAGCGGTTCAGTTACATTACCTCTTTCTCACTCACACGTATTCTACCCATCATATGAGTGTAGAGTTTGGAAGAGAATAATCACACTGGACATTGATGCCACTTTAACATTAGAAATTCTCACAACTGAATACAGGCATATTAAAACTCTCAGATGTTTATATACTCAGTATGTGGATGGTACTTTACCTTACTCAAGTGTATATAAGTGAATAAAAGTGTTGAAAAATAGACAAGTGTGACTGATGCAGAGCACTCAGGACAGCCATCAATATAAATGCTGTTTATAACTTTGAAGAAGCTAGGGGCATCATTCTATCTGACAGAACAGTTAAAAAAGAACCAGAATTAGCTGCACATTTGCAGGCAATAACAAGGCAAAAGAAGAGGTGCACGTCTATCAGGCTTTCCAATCAACCAAAACCAACTTTTATTCCAAATTCATTCAGAATCTTGAGGACTGCTGTTAAAAGCTTACTCAGAAGCATAAATACAGTATGTACTATATGGAGAAGTAATGATCTGAAATGTCTCTAAACAAGAATAGAAACTGTAGAAAAATAAACAAGAATCCACCAAAATACTTAACCAGCAATTTATATTTAATGAAAGTACATTGTCTGTTGTATTTCAAGAATTTAATGGTTTCATGGAAGCAGTTGTCATGAGTGACCACACGTCTTCATTGCTCTCCTACTCTATTCAACAATAATGAAACATATTTTGTTCAGTTTCAGATTACATGCAAGAGGAACTGGTGTAGTGAAGCTACAATATAAGTAAAGGCCTGTAATAATAATAATAATAATAATAATACATTTATTTATATGGCACCTCTCCCATGCTCAAGGCGCTTAGCAACCCATGACCAAGATTTATGTGGAAGTCAGGGAGCAGATATTACACGGCCACTAAGAAATACACTTTGTTCATCCTTAATTTTGATTGCTGTTTTTAACTTTCATTGTTTTTTTTATCTGTTGTTCTCTCTCTCTCTCTCTTCCTTTTCCACTCTTTCTCTCTGTTTCTTTTCCTGTCTATCAGTTTGCTCAGGGGGTTGAAAACAGGGATTTATTGGACATAAATAGTCTGTGAGTCCAGGAGAACATATTTTTCATGCATATGAGTTAAACCAAGAAAAGATGTAAAGTTCATTTTTAAATTTAGGATAAGAAAAAAAAACGGCTTTACCTTTTTAACGTAGTTAGTAATGTCAAATTAGAGATAACAACTCTGCAAATATTAGGCATTAAAATAATGTGAAGGTTCATAGAGAAGCATGTGCTGTTTCTGTCTTTTACAGAGGAAACTGAAATATTTTAAGAGTACTGCTGACTCACATATCCAGCCTCCTGGGTTTGAAACCTGTACCCAGACATTGTCCTTGTGGATTTTGAATTTTCTCCTCATACCTTTGCAGGATTTGCTCTGGGTACCCTAGTTTTCCTCTCATATCCCAAAATCTATTTGTTTAACTCATGAATCTAAACTGATCCTGTATGAGTTTGGCTGTACGTACACTATGGATACGATTGGTGTCTTATGCAGGGCTGGTGCCTGCCATGTACTTAATACTCCTAGGATAACCTCCTGAACTAACATCTCTGAAATTTATTAAGACAATTTAATGAAGAATGATTGAATGAAGAGAATGTCTCTAGCTTCGAAAAAATTTTTTGGCTAATTTGACTAAGAACACATTTGTTTCTTAAGCACTTGTTAGTCCACATATTTTTAAGTATCATATATTGAATGACTACAAAAGCTATCAGTGTCTATTCTTGTAAGATTTGTGATTAATAAGCTATTGTTATTGAATCAGACAATCCACACATTTTGGAAGTGAATATGAGCTTAAGTAAAGCACTTTTTCAATCCATATTTCCCTAACATATTTATAATACTAATATACTAATAAACATCAGAATTCTACCTTCTTTTCTAATAGACCCCTTTGATATACATGAGTTCATGATCTTCTGCTGTCAGTAATCCAGGAGAGGTAGATATTTCAAAAATGTTTTCAAGATGACAACTGTACATGGCCAGCTTAACTTGGCTTAAATGTCAGGGAGGGTATTCCTCAAAATTAAGAAGAATTAATAAATTTTATGAGTAACATGAAATAAAATTTTGTAGCACTCATTGTTCATGATGATCAGCATATTCAATAAATGTGTCCTTTCTAGTTATCCCAGAATGCACCAGCGTTACTGCTTTGGGCTGTACACCTTTAGAACTATAGTAATTTTGACCAGAGAGCCTGAACAGCACTCACTATCTCTAAATGGACTCCTGTTGCTGCATAAATAAATCTCTCATAATGGGGGATGTTGACACCTGAGCATGTGAGAAGTCAGAGCTATGATGCTAGTCCATCATTAATCTACAAATATATGTGTCTATTTGTGTATAAGTATGGTGAAACACATGCAGTTGCTTGAAATGCACTGTTTTCAAATATTAATAAAAATTGAAAATGTTTCTTACATTACACCCAGGTTTGGGCAGTCATCCCGAGTCATTTCATAAGCAACAATATAGCGTCTTGGAATTACAGTTTTCTGGAATTTGAAGCAACAGGATTGCGGCTTGTTAACATCTAAAATGTAAAAATATGAAGAAAATTAAAAAATATTTTAAAGGAAAATTTTGAATAAAACTGTTAATATTTACCAGATAAAATCTTATTAAATACACTATCTACTGCTTTTGAACACCTTCTGATACAAGCAAAATAATCAACTAGTGACAGAATTCAGCATAGTCTGCCATTAGTTCAAAGAATATCCAGAGCTGAGTTGCATTACAGAAGAAAACCCTGCCAGTTAAAGACTAAAATAATTTTGCTATAATATACATGAAATATGACTTTATGTGAAATTTCACACAGCAGCATTTAATTATTAGTAGTGGTTATATGACAATTTTATCCTTCTTACTTATTTTGTGAATTTTGATCAGAACTACTTTTTTAAAAAAAATTCTGTGCTACTTGAGAATCAAAATGCCATCTCTAACTGAAAGTATTGATTTTTTTGTAATTCTGTTTTGGTGACTTTATTTTACTTTTAAATGATTTTTCCATTTATTCTTGTTTTATTTTTGTTATTGTGAATAGAACAATTTACCTAATGAAGTGAAAGAGACAGAAATCTGCTGTGCAGATGACAATTCAATCACAAAGCAAACCAATTGATAATAAATCCATGAACTGTGAAAAATTTGTAGAAAAGTGCCATCCAGGACTTTTAGAGCCCCATGCAGAACCTCTTATTTTATTAATTTTGAATAGTTTTGGATTGCCAATCATTTATATTAACTAATGTAAATAACATAATAGTTTCAAACTCATTTTATCAAATTTACAGTAATTTCAAAGTCTTAAGTTTGAATCTGTTGCTGCCGGCATACAGTATGTGCTTTCTCTAACCTTGCATTACAACATTATTACAAAAATAGATGGATGGAAAAAAAGTAAATACCAGTATTTGAAGATGAAAAAATGGTTCAACAGCTAAAGAGTTTTTATGAGCCCTTTACTTGTGTACATATTTTATCAACATGAATCTATGCTAGTAGCCATATACAAGAAAAGGACTGGATGGACATTATGTCCCACTGATTTTACAATAGTTGCCTGAAATGCTTTGCAAAAGTAAACCCATAAAAATGTTCTAATCAATATTTTCTGCACCTCCACACTGTCCTTTGGTAATCTATTAAATGTATCTCCATCTCAAACTTCGACTTGCTGCCGTGCAGTTTCCTATACTCAGCACAGACCTCTAACAGGCTCTTCTCTTTTTCTGATACATGGTGCTAATACATTGCACAGTTATCAAAGATTCTTGATTTTTTTTAGATTTATTAATTGTGTACAGTCTCATGACTCACTTCTCCATACTTACAGTACAAACCTCACTTGTCTAGCTAATTTCAATATCCTTGGGACCATCAAATAAGCAGCAACAGCAACATTTATATTTATATATATATATATATATATATATATATATATATATATATATATATATATATATATATATATATATATATATATATATATATATATATATATATATATATATATATATATAGCACATTTTTATATATATGTATTTCAAAAGTGCTTTAATAATTTATATGTGTACAGTGTTTCATAGCATGTCTGTGAATAACATGCCTGCATTACAAAGAAGGACCTGATAGAAGAACATCTCCTGAAATCCTGAGTGCACTTTCATAATTTACAGCATAAATGTTAAAACAGAAACTTACTTTGAGCAAACAGTTCTGAGCGCAGAGTTCCAAAAAGAAGAGCCACGACAATCAAGAAGTGAGATTTCATCTTCGTTTCTTTATATTTGTAGACTGGATGCTATTGATTAGTACCCAGAATCTCTACTAAGCTGTGTAGGACCCTGGCCACCTTTAAAAGGGTTTGATCAAAGGTTTTTTTTTTTTTTTGGTTCTTAAAATGTAATGTTTCCTTTGCCTCCCCCATAAGACGTTGAGACAACAGTTTAATGGAAAAAAAAAATGCATTTGCAAAATGAGTGCTCGTCTGATGAGTATGGTTAAAAAAAGCACACAGGGCTTTGGCAGGAAGTTTTGTTAACCTCACCTTCTATTGAAAAGTAAATATAAAAAAAGCTTCATTATTATAATGTATAATATAATTATAATGATGTGTTTTACTCTTTGAAATTGACATTGTTATTCATCAATACTGCAATGGCATTATTATGCAAATACCCATCCATCAATTTCCTAACATGCTTATTTATTTTACTGCCTTTCTTGGTAACACTGGTCTCATAGTGGGAACGCACATTGAACAGGGTGCCAGACATTCTAATCCTGCTTCAGGGTCATGGATATTGTAAGACAATGGATTGCGCACAAGACAAGTAGGTCTGTATAGTATGTATAATTTGTATTACACTATTCTGGTCTGTTTTTGCTATGGATTAATTAGTGAAACTTCCATGTAATAGTTTGTGACTTTTTAAAGGATTACACTTCCCACTCTTATTAAATGAGTCAAACTCACCACATTTTTGCTTTCTTTGTATTTTCAGCAACGTGACTATGGAATCTAAGAATTCCATATCTGGAGTTTTACAGATTGCATTTGCTCTAAATTTTTAACAAGGCATACGCATTCGAGGAAGTAACAAGAGTCCCAGAGCCTGCACACGTCAATTTATCTGGGTTCTGTTTCGAGAATGCATTACCAGGCATTTTGAATTAAGGTATAAATTTGAGCAGTTTTAAAAAAATATAGGATTAGAAAGGTGTGGCCTGTGAAAACTTTGAATTGACTTTCCAAAAACTGTATTTGTCTATGATTGTGAGAATAATGTCTTACTATCAACAATTTGTTTTGGGGGCTTTTTTTTTGTTGTTTAGTATCATTATCTGTAGGAACTGAGGAGGATAGTATTCCAAAATGAGCTATACTGCAATAAATAACATCTCTAATATTCATAACATAACATTTTCAAACCTATCACCCATTTCAGAGTTCAACATTGTAGTATCAAGCGGGTCACCAGTACATCACAGGGCCCACTCGCTCACACACACACAAAAACTATTGGGCCAATTTAGTATTACAGACCCAACTAACCTATTCAACTGTGTGAAGAAATACAAGATATTCATATGTAATGAAAATATCAACCACCAAATTAATAATCTTTGTAAAGAAAAGCCAAGCAAAATGACACCTTTTATTGGCTAACTAAAAAAATTCCAATATGCAAGCTTTCGAGGCAACTCAGGCCCCTTCTTCAGGCAAGATGTAATACAGAAACTGAAGTTTCCTGTGTTTATATCCACACACTAGGACAAGAAACAACATTGGTAGATCTTTAAATGAGAAATCTTAAATGTAAAAAAATAATAGATTCCTTCAGGCTAGGCTTAATTTAACAAGAGAGAGAAGAACAATGTATGGTAAAAATCTTTGGATAAGATAACTGTCCAACAAAGTCTTTTGATGTTTGTAATGAATATTTGTAAAAAAAAAAAAAGACAAAAAACAGTAAAACCAAGCATAACCTTTACATTAACAGATATACCCTGTACATATACAAAAGTGAAAAAAGTAATACATGTCTTATTTCAAATTAGAGTATGAAAGTATAACTTTAAGTCATTGCAGTTTAAACTTTTTTTTTAAATTTTACTAGGGGGAATTCACTCGCCAGCCACTTTGCATCTCTGCCGCTCGCATATATGGATTTCATTTTCATCAATCAACAAATCTTTTATTTCTTGTGAATGCACCTCTTCATTGGGAAGAAACATTACTTTTCCCTGTTGGCAACACGAATTAGATGATCTACAAGTCTCTGACTTAAAGATTAAATCCAAACAATATATTCAATCTCTTTTCGCTGTTCCGTTTTTTCACCGAGTAATAATTTCCATTTGTTTGCGCTAATGCAATCTTTATTATAATTTTTTTCAGTCTTTCGAATTTTAGTACTTCCGTTATCTCTAACCTGCTCTGCATGTGTATCGTGCCAATGTTTTTAAATTGTTTACAACATTCTACTTTGTCATCTACTCTTTGTCTTTTATTTCCGGCCCCGGGCGTGGTTAAATCTCTTGGCACAAAGTTTCTTCTCGCAGGATGTGAAAGTATTTAACTGAAAAAGTCACGTCTCATCTCAGGATTTTTTAATTATAATAGAGAGATTATACATATCTAAGCCACATTAGCACATAGAATATACTGTACACAGTTTAGGTATATTGCTGAGCAAAATTAAATTAATTATAATTTGAATCAGTAAAAGTCAGAGGCCACATAAATAAATAGGAATTTTCACCTGGATAATAAAGTGCATAATAGTCATGCACCAATAGTTAATTTTAATTATATAATAGTAGTTACAGTATAGAGCAGTAAAGCATCCACTTCATTCAGCCTGAAACAACATTAATTACACAAAAATGGTCTTGATTCAGTTGTTTAGTTCTCTTAGAAAATAAAAAAAGGAGTCACTTGGCTACATGGCAATATTGAATACTTGCAAAATTATTAATTTTTATTGATATTACTTAATCAATCATTTATAGGTTTTTTTGCTCTTTGATGTTAGATAGTTTAAAGTGTTGATCAATGTACAAAAGTCCTCATTAAATACATGAAGTTTCCTTATTGCAGCCTGACAAGATCTTGTAAACAGTCGGAACAGCTGTTTACTTGTTGTGGCTACAGTGTTTAGTATTCTTACCTTACTTCCTTTACTTTCCGGATTCTTACGTAGTGGCACAGATGATGGACTGGAAACCACAACAGTGGTAGTCTATTTCAAAGTGTTAACTCAGTATGTGACTCTGAGCAAATTCTCAAACTCTTTTTATGGTGATATAGTGACAATCGCTCAAAGAGTTGGGGAGGAAGTCCCTTGTAAAGCTCTGAATGCTGGGATACATTAATACTTGGTTAAAAAGCAGGACGCATGATGAATCAGTACAATAAGAAAAGAGGAAAATGATGAAACTTTCATCTTCAAAGTCAATGACAGTCAATCAAAGAGTGTGGTGGGAGAGTGTTGGGCTTCCCACATGATATATTTTGCACCAGGTTACACAAACATTGGATCAAAGAACATGTTCCATGAACATATGTGAAAAAGTACACTCCTGAAAAGCGTTGGTACAGTACTCTGCACTGAAATTTTAACAGGTGCCACTAGTGTGTAGCAGTGAGTACTGGCCCACTTCAAGCACTTCTTGTTTTGATGTGTGACTGGCCTCGGGTCCTTAGAGACAGGCATTATACAATTTGCTAAAGGCTTTTACTTTTTGGATTATACAACTAAGAAGAGAGAGAGAGGGAACAAAATCCTAATCACCTTAATGAGGTAACTTCAAACAGATCCCAAGGTACTTGCTAATCTGCAGGGATAGCAAGTAACCTGCTTTCCCCTCCAGCTCACTGAGTTCACTTGTTTATCTCAAGTCTGTCAGGACCCTTCTAAACCCATACCATCTTCCTGCCTGCCACAAAGCTGTTGCCCATTTGCTCCCAACTCTAGCAAGGGTCAACCAATTCATATCCCCACCTCAACCCCCAGAGTAGAGTCTTGAATATAGCCATGGCTGTACTAAGCACAGAAACAACAAAACCCCAATTCATCTTTCAGAATACTGTACCACTAAACTCTAAGCATCTTTGTGTTCTTGTGACAGTTAATCAAAGAGTGAGATAGGGAGTGCTGGTACTCTGCTGAAAGTGGAAGAAGTGCCAGTACTGAGTTCCAGTGAGTACCAGCCCACAAATCTAGAAAGGACAAATTACAGTTGTAGTTAGACCCCCCAGTCTATTTGCATTCTAATATAAATTCTTGCTTCCATCAATGCATTTAAAGTCTGATAGGGCATTTGTACACCCTTATGAGCAGCATATCCTATCACCAAGCTAGAAGTATAAATGATTATACTTGGATTGTTGTCAAGGATTACCCATCTCTGAATTAACCAAGCAATTCCCTCTGTTACATTAGGGGGTTTTCCTCCTATAGGCCAAAATGCCAAGTATTGGATTTATATAATTTCAGCTAGTTTGGCAATACTGAAGAATTCGTTAAGCATCTGAACGTTGCAAATCTGTACTGAATGTGCCAAGCTTTGCACACATTCTAAGTGTATTATTGCCTTATGTGTGTATAAAGGCACAAAGATATGAAATAAACAAAAATCAAAAACAAAAACAAAAATAGCACTGTGTCACACACGTGTGCATAGGAGGCAGCTGCAGGGCTTAGAAAGGACTGATTATACATCTGCCTGGGGGGGGTGGGGTACGGTGACGCTCTTTCTAAGTTCCCTACAAGTCTTTCCCGGGAAATCCCACCAGGAGCCACCACCTTGAATCGGGACACATCACTTCCAGTCCCAGCCCTGAGGACGTCATCACTTCCGGTCCTGGGCCCGAGGACGACGTCACTTCCGCCCAACGTCCTATAAAGCCTCCCGCCTTTTCTCTGGGAAGCAGTTCTGTTTTGGACTCTGTCGTGTAAACTTGACTTACAGGAAACCACATTAAACGGGTGGCTGCCCCAATCCTTTCCATGCCTCGTGTCTCTTCTTGTTACAGTGGCGTAGCCGGCAGGATGATGTCCCTGAAGACCCCGGGACATGACCCTAGAAAGAACCAGGTGGGAAAGTACAGGGGCCAAGTTTCAGGGCGGGGAGTGCGTTGGGGGGTCAGGAAGGACCCGGTGCAGGCTCTGCTCCAGAAGGGCAACCCTGGGCTGAAGCCCTATCTGGTGGAGAAGGTGGAGGGGACCCACAGGCATGGGCTGGTTTCTGGGGAGGACACTAAAGGGGTTCATTATGCTCTCCTGGGCAGGAGAGCTGAGCCGCCCATCGGGACCAAGGTCCCTGATAACGATGGGTTTTCCCCAGGCCAGCTGGTGAAGGATTTACAAACCTGGGAGTTTAACCCAAATAGAGGGTTCCCAGAACAAGCTATGGCTCTCTGGCAGCAGGTGGGTCTGTGGCTACAGCAGGTTGCCTGTTTTCTGCTGTTGCAGCACCTACCCCAGGACTTTGCCCAGCCGGCCTGGGGTGATTTTCATTCCATGCAGGAGCTCCTAAAGTTCCTACAGACCCCAAGGCTGGCTTTGAAACCTGGGAGGGCAGAACAGCCCCTTGGTGGACTACACGGGAGCTATGTCCCACTGAGGAAGTCCCTGCCACGCACTCCAGAGCCTGTTCCGAAGTCGCCGGACCGTCTGGCCTGCGACCTGTCAGAGAACAAGGCGGACTGTAGGGGGACGCGGCAGTGTTGTTTGTGTGCCCTTAGCAATCCCCTGGTAGACAACCATGCAGGGGAGCTTCTCATTAACGGTCATAAAGTGACGGCCCTGTTTGACGTGTCTGTCGTTGCTCGCCGTTTTGTTCTACTGCAACAGTGAACTAAAAGAAAGACCAGCCTAAAATGTATACACATGTACAAATCCGCCTGGTGTTATGTGTGTCTCGGAGGGACCCTTCGAAAACTCACCGTAGCGGTTCACCCAGATCCTCCGTTTCCAGTAATCCTCGGGCGGGACTGGTCTGAAAGTAACAGCGGTAGACTAGTGAGCATTCCCGGAAAACCTTTGGGCCTAGTTATAGGTGAGAAAGACTCCGACAAGACACTGGAGCGAATCAAGCTCCGTTTTTTTTGGCCGGGGATTAATGAGGAGGTTCGCTGCTTTTGCATTTCCTGTCCGGAGTGTCAACTGCAGCAAATTCCCAGGAGGGACCGTGCTCCTCTTGTCCCCCTCCCCCTGATTGACGTTCCTTTTGACCAGATTGGGGTCGACATAGTAGGACCCCTACAACCCTCAGCCCGAGGACATAAATATATACTCGTCCTTGTGGATTATGCAACCCGGTACCCGGAAGCCATTCCGTTGCGCTTGGCTACTTCTAAAGTAATCGCACGGGAACTAGTAGGAGTCTTTGCGCGAGTGGGCGTTCCTAGAGAAGTCCTAACGGACCAAGGGACGCCTTTTACCTCGGAAACGTTCAAGGAGACTGCCAAGTTACTGAAGATAAAGCATTTAAGAACCGCGGTGTATCATCCTCAAACCGATGGGTTAGTAGAGAGATTCAACCAAACTCTTAAGCAGATGCTACGTAAGGTGGTCAGTGAGGATGGGAGGAATTGGGACCAACTCCTCCCCCTCGTCCTCTTTACCTACCGGGAAGTTCCCCAAGCCTCTATGGGCTTCTCTCCATTTGAATTGTTGTACGGACGACAGCCCCGGGGTATATTAGATATTTTAAAAGAGGGCTGGGAAGGAGAGGCACTTCCCTCAACAAATATTCTGGAATATATCGCCCAATTGCGCGATAGATTTGATACAATTAGACCCATTCTAAAAAGTCATATGGAGGAGGCGCAAGCAGCACAGGCCCGCCTTTATGACCGTGGCACAACTCTCCGGGAGTTCCGCCCAGGGGATCGCGTCATGGTGTTGGTGCCTACTTTCTCATTCCAAGTTGCTCGCTCATTGGCTGGGCCCTTACGAAATTAAGGAGAGGAAAGGTTTGGTCGACTATTTGGTGAAACAACCCAATCGTCGACCAAGCAAACGGGTGTATCATGTAAACCTGCTGAAACCGTGGAAGGAGAGGGACCCCGATCCCTCCTCCGGTCAGCCCCGCTCTCTGTCTTCGCTCAAGTAAGTTCCCTTAATTTTCGGCGAGCAGCTATCTCCCAGATCTTCCGTCGGCTTAATCAGGTTTCCCGTTTGATGCTTATCCCATGCCTCGCGTGGACGACCTCCTCAAGAGGCTGGGACCAGCCAAATTCCTGACCACACTTGACATGACAAAGGGGTACTGGCAAGTTTCTTTAACGGAGTCCGCGAAGGAAAAAAAATGCGTTTAGCACTCCTAGCGGACACTGGCAGTATCGTGTCCTTCCATTCGGGTTACACGGGGCACCTGCGACTTTCCAGCATCTGATGGACAAAGTGCTCCGACCCCATAACTCGTTTTGTGCTGCCCATCTATTCCAGCACATGGAAGGAACACATACAGCAGGTCACAGCAGTACTGCGGGCATTAGGGGAGGCCAGGCTTCGAATCAACCCCAAGAAATGTTTCTTCGGATTGAGAGAAGCCAAATATTTGGGCTACCTGGTGGGCCCAGGGTACTGTGAGGCCACAGTGTTCCAAGTTACAAGCCATACTGACCTGGCCCTGTCCGCAGACGAAGTGGCAGGTCCGATCCTTTCTCGGTTTGTGCCTTGCTTCACCGAGAGAGCGGCGCCCTTGACCGACTTGACAAAGAAAAGAGCTCCTAACATAGTGGTATGGTCTGACAAAGCGAGGGCTGTATTCAGTGACTTGAAAAGGGCTCTGACTTCAGCACCTATATTAATCTCCCCTAACTTCTCTCTTCCATTTGTCCTCCAGACGGACGCTTCGGACACAGGCTTGGGAGCCGTGTTGAGCCAAAGCGTCGACGGTGTTGAACACCCCATAATGTACCCGAGCCGGAAACTGTTGGACCTGGAGACCAGGTATGCAGCGGTGGAGAAGGAAGCTCAGGCGATCAAATGGGCGGTGACTCAGCTGCGGTACTACCTCTTGGGTTGCGTGTTCACTCTGGTGATGGATCATGCACCTCTGAAGTGGATGGCCTTTCACAGGGAGTCGAATCCGCGAGTCACGAGGTGGTTTCTTGACCTGCAGCAGTACAAGTTTTCTCTCGTTCATCGGCAGGGGTCTCTTCATGCCAATGCTGATGCCCTCTCCCATGCCCACGACCTCTCGGTGCAGGACACCCAACCCAACGTGTCTGGGCTGAGGGGGGAGTCTTGTCACACATGTGTGCATAGGAGGCAGCTGCAGGGCTTAGAGAGGACTGATTATACATCTGCCCGGGGGGGCGGGGTCTTTCCCGGGAAATCCCACCAGGAGCCACCACCTCAAATCGGGACACATCACTTCCGGTCCCGGCCCTGAGGATGACATCACTTCCGGTCCCGGCCCTGAGGATGGCATCACTTCCGGTCCCGGCCCCGAGGAAGACGTCACTTCACCCCAACGTCCTATAAAGCCTGCCGCCTTTTCTCTGGGAAGCAGTTCTGTTTTGGACTCTGTTGTGTAAACTTGACTTACATGAATCATTTGCTTTTGCAGCCAGGAAACCGCATTAAACGGGAGGCTGCCCCAAACCTTGCCATGCCTCGTGTCTCTTCTTGTTACAACTGCTAGGCCTTCCTTACACTGGACTCAGCCTCTTGTACAACTCAAAAGCACAATCAAATTATATCTTCTCACCATCATGTTTTTCTTCAGAAAAACCATGGCTGCTTTAGTCCTTGTAAGCGGTGTGTTGTCTAATGTAAGACTCCTGTGCTTTGGTTTTTCACAGCCTTTTATCCACTAACCTCATATCCAGGAATAGCAGGAAACCTACAGAGCTCTTGGGTTGCTGGTTAATAGCACTGCTCCAACCTAAAATTCTGGTACCTCCTTAAACAGTCTCACACATCCAGGTGATAGACAGAAGGTCTTTATGGGTTCTCTGTTACAGAAATTATGGCTATAGTAATGTGACCTCTCTAAAAACAATCAATACCTTTTTTAACCACCAATAAATAAAGCACTTCTTGGCTTGTGGTATGCCTGTATAAAGTATACAAGCACTTTGATCTACTTTTTGTATGAAAATGTGCTATATAAATAAATGTTGTTGTTGTTGTTATACTCCCAAGATCACTCTTTAATAAGGTTCTAATCAATGCTCTCCACTAGCTAGCATATTAGTCCTTTATTAAACCCTCTAAATGCTTCTGTATCTTTGAACAACAACCATACAACCAATTACCCCATTTCATAATCTCCAGGTGGGTTTGTATGGTAGTGAAGCAGAATTTCAATCTAATAAGAAATATTGTCCTTCTTATTTCATGCGCAGCTGTTCCATTCCATATGTATTCCAGTTTATTCTTAACAAAAAATGATAAATGGGAAAAGAAAAAAAGAATAAGATCCTTCCAAGACCTTATGTCTAAAGTTACGCATTTCATATGTTCTAGATGAACTCAAACTTGATGAATGAAGTCGCTATTCTCATTGTCCAAGACGACAAATTAGATGACTCTGTGATCTCATTCTAGCACAGTTTTAGATTTCCAACGTAATTCAAACTCACCCCTTTTTCTGACATCCAATAATGTACTGCCTGACAGACTCCGTATTTTATGAATGCTTTCAAGGTATGGTGAATATGCAGCCAAAATCTTGCCTCTTTATTTTTTTCCTTTTTTCATTCTGTTGTGATACATGAAACATGAGACATTACACACGTGAGCCTTTCTTCTCTTTGCAATGTCCAAAATCTTCTATGATCCTTATTCCTTAAGGCAGCATTTTATGTGTTGTACTTCCAGGTGAGTGCTCATTAGTTGTCTGCTCTCACACACTCAAAGCATATAACCTAAGACAAAATCTAACTTGTTAGATCTTGCTGGGGTAAGTCGAGACTGGGTTGACTGAGTCACTAGGTATGTCAGACTATATGAGTGGTGGTCATGGGAGTGCACCTCCTGAGTCTCTAAGATTAACATAATGAAGAATGATACAAAAATGTGTACTGTGACAGGGCCTTCACATCGTTTGGTTTTGGTTTATTACTACTTACTAAATGATATTCAGTATAGACTAGGGTCATGTATTAACTTTTTTTGAAATGTAGGTAGCCTTCACCCAGGGATAATTTCCAGAAGTAATCTCAGATTTTTATTGCTATTAAACCTATAGTAATGAAATAGGTACACACCCATTTTCTCCTGACAATTTTTTTTCCCATATCTCAAAGATGTTCATGTTAGGCTACCTAGGGAAATTAAACTAATGTGGTGAAAATAAATAATATGTATCTTTATAAATGTCCCCCAGTTATCTACTGTCTTCAGTCTGATATGGTCAGGAAAGGTTCTGATTTGTGGTAGCTCTAAAATGGGTTAACAAAATAACTGAATGAACATTTTTCACATCTCAGACCTGCTAGGCTCCAGGTATCATAAACTGTATAAAACATGAAAATGCTAAACATTTAAGCCAAGAAGTTTCTTTATTAGTTCTTGAAAGATATGTTATAATACAGTATATATACAAAAAAAAGACAAAGAAGCAAACATTCACGATACTCAACTCTGCCATCTTTTCATTGGCAAACATTTGTGAATCTACACTCTGCAAAGTTTTCAAATGCATATTTAATTACTGTCATACATATTTGACCAAACATGCAAACTCAAATTCACTAAACAGAGAACATTGTGTGTCTCGAAACAACTGTTGTATTACGGTAGGCCTTTAAACAGGTATATTTTCAATTATACAGACTCCCTCAGTCTATTATAAAGCATGAAAAGATGACAGAGTAAATGATTTATTAAGACAAACTTGTAAAATAACTGGATGTTTTTTAATTGGAGAGAAATACTCAAAGATTTTTTGATTTTAGAGAGTTGTAATTCACCATTTCATCCTTGTCATACGCAGTTACCCAAGTTTTGCTTTCTCAGTACACCAGCAGACATCTCTACCCTTTTGTGCAAATCGTGATTTCAAGAATGTCTGAACTTTAAATTTGGTTGAAGTTAATAGTGGATTCCTTTTCTCTTAAACGTTCCTATGAGAAATTGGGAATTATTTAATGATAATACATCCTGAGGCATAGTTTTGCATTATTTTAGTATATCTTAGGCCATGATGAACAATGGGATGTGTTTACTGTCAACATTTTTTGGAAAACTAGGTGCATTTTTAAAATAAATTAGCATGAGGTTGCCCAGCTGTTACCAATTTATGTCTTTTTTACAGGAATTTCTTTGGCAGTTGGTAAAAGTACCCACTTTCCACTAACACTAGTGTCAGATGGCTTGGAGTCTTTTATAATATTTAAATATATGAAGTCAATAAATAATTTTAAATAAAAGAGAGGGGAACACTGTAGCAGCTTGAAAGATAGAAAGTGGGCACATTTGTCTTAGACATATTTAGAAATTAATGTTATATAAATGATGATCATATTTTAAAAACAGTACATTGTATTTGTGACTTGTGTGCTTACAAAGCATAAATTGCAAACTTTTAAGATTACTAATGATTAAAAGAGGTGATAAATATAATCAGTAAGCTGACCTTTGGACATCTTATTCTAAATATTTTTTTTTTGACGAATTTGATTATTTATATTTCATGGGGGTTCTGCAAATTTGCTGGTATGGCCTGAATAGCTGGAACTGGGTACTTACATATAGACTGTACAATAACAACACAATAACAGTGTATCAGTAATTTTTGACCCCTGCAATACATTTAATTCTGCAGTCTGCAATTCTCATTCAAGCTGAACCTATCATGACTTAATATTTGTGCCTAAGGATATTGTTCAAATGTTCGTTTCAAAAAAATTCCCAAAATATTCCCTCATTTATAGCAAAGATATATTCAAATTAGCCAAAGCATTCTTTCAAAATGTTTTATCTGATAGTCATATCCCTGACCAAGTGGAAAACATTGCAAGCAAAATTTTGTTTTCTGTTACCATAAACCAGATATGAAAAACACTCATATTGTATGTATTTGGCTAACTGTATAGCACAGAAGACATGAGTATTATGAGGTAAAGTATAGCAGAAGATGGCAAAATCAATACACAAAAAATATAAAGTATATAAAAAGGAAAAGGAATAACATGATCCTTTAATGAATTTTAACGTGTCATGCTGATTAGATTAATATATTGCCAGGTTTTGAATGACTGAAAGAGGAAACCATGTGAAGAGAGCATTGATGAGTTGCAGAAGACTCTTATGGAATGTGTTCCTTTGGTATCATTTAATTTTCTGCGGCTGGCAGGAGTGAAAGCCGATCAAAGTAATTCATGTACTTTATGACCCAAGCATCATCTGGATTGACACACACTTCTTTTTTTTTATTGGCAGCAAAAAGTCTGTAATGCAGAACATAAAGGTAATCATTACGAAAAAACCAGGTAAAAGTTATTTCACATTGAACATATGAGAAGAAGGTTAGAAACACAACTTTTCAAGACTCTCGCTAAAAAGTATACTAGCCCCGTCCATTCGAGAGGAACTGGTGTGGATTAACTGTTTTGTTTTTATATGTGTTGCTTGTGCATTTTTTAATCTTACTTTTGGTTTATATTGGTAAAAAGGTGTTATTTGTTTCCAAGCCCTCTGTTAATGCAATATTTTTAATCTATACTTTTTATATTAGGTTCCCTAAATTAAAACTACAAGAATAGTCTTCTGTTCTATTTTAGGGTCACTGTTTTACTTTAATCTCAACACAATCACACATTTGTTTCCTTCAAACACTTCCTCTATTGATTTAATCTCTTTAGAATGCTGATTTCTTTCTTTCATGTTCTTTCTTTCCCTTTCCTTCAATCTCATCAATCAACAATCTTTTGTAAAGTTAACAACACAATTTCATTTCTATAAAAATAGTTCATTGTCTCCTCAGTTTCTTTTTTTTCACACATTGTCATTTACACTTTTTGATGTTTTATTTTTGTGTTAATACTGTACTTGATTGGCTACCTTTAACTTCTTAAGCAAGTGGTTGAAATTCTCTTCTGCTATGCATCTCCTACAAAATTACTACTAAGACAAAAGAACTGCTTTCTTTATTGTTTTACTATACTCTGTTTTGAAGGGGTACCTCTGACTTATTTCTTAGTTGTCCACATACTCCAATCCTTGTAAAAAAAAAAAAGATAAAAGCCCAAATCTGTCTGCCTGTCCATAGACCTTTAGATCTGTTGTCTTCAATAAGAGTAATTGATGTCAGTTACAAACTGGGACACCATTCTTTATATTGCCTGCAGTCTCTACCATTTAGACAAGCAAGCACATTGGAAAAACACAATGGTCGAAGGCTTGTTTAAAAAAATAATACAATATTTTTCAATCAAAATTACTTAGTTTAGGTATCTCATTTTTAAAATGAGGCATATCTTTGACCTCACACCTACTTGAATTTCAACATAAGTGCATTGAATCTAGTTGGTCTACACAGTGTTTCCCAAACTCGGTCCTGGTGGACCTCCTGTGGCTGCAGGTTTTTGTTCTAAGCAGCTTCTGTTTTTAATTGAACTTCTGGGCTAATTAAGTGAACTGATATTTCCCAAGTTCTGTGTTTTAGAGAACAATATAGAAATTAGAAAACTAAGTTTGCTAAAATATATATATATATATTAAAATATACCAAGCAGTTATATAGGAATAATGTATTTTTTTCTTTTTAACAGTTTTTTCATCTTGATTTTTATTCTGCTTTTCAAGGTGTTCTAATTGTTTAATTAATCCATTATTTACTAACTAGTGGGTCTGACTCTAAAGTACTTGCAGCCTTTGATTATTCAGTGTTGTTTGCCAGCAGGTCTGCTCGTTTTTAAATTGTCATTATTAATATTCAACGAAGGGGGAAAAACTGCAAAGAGAAAGGGCAAAGTATAATGAAATCAACAAAAGAGTTAAGCATTTAAATCTATAACAAAATCAGAAATATTTATAAATGTCTTTATAAATGTAAAGATCACACTGCTATGCTTTTCTGAATGTCGAATAAAAGAAAAGAAAATACCAGCTAATTAAATTAGATTAGTGTTACCAGGTGTTGTCACTGATTAGGAATCTGGTTGGAACAAAAACCTGCAACCACAGGGGGTCCACCAGGACCGAGTTTGGGAAACATTAGTCTACAAGAACATTGTGTGATTTTGGCAAAGTACACATTTAACTAAACTGTCAGTTCTTCATTGGGTATACACATTGAAAATATTACAAATAATGTCATGGGTGCTAGCAGGTAAATGGTTTAAGTGGGGTGGCTGATATAGTAGCAGACTGTAGTAGTGTGGTCATTTTTTTCATTATGTCATGGACTGCAGAGCCTAAAGTATTTCATTATGGCAAAGAGAGTCAACTGCTTTTTACTGGCCTCTGTTCTAAATGACAATATTCTATCTTTAATTTAATAATTGGTTAGTAGTGGACACACTATAAGGCTTGTTTATATTTTGCTATATTTTAAGAATGCAACAGAGTAAAACATATATAAAATGTATAGCTTGGCCTGCTTAATCACACTATTTCATATATATTGCTTGTGGTGACAAATTTGCAAAAGTGAGAGCGCTCAGTGGACACAAGCCAGACACCTCAGGCTTAAAGTGTCACGTGTGTGCAGGAAGGAAATGTCAAATTAAACTAACATTCTTGCCAAATCTGTCAAAAGTAACAGCTAACGCAAAAAGGAAAGCAGTTTATAAAGGTATGACTTTTTTTTGCAAGAATATATGGCCGTACGACACAATGTCTGGTGAAGGTTATTGTGTGTTCAACTTGTGCAGTACCCAGTTGGCCCAGCAGCCAATATTGGAAAGTTTTAAGTGAGAAACAGATGTACTACTCCATTCAATGACTGTAATGCAGTGCATGGTAGAGAAAGCACAAAAACTGAGAAGGACTGTTGTAGATGACATGCTATAGACAATCAATAATTATTAGTGTGCTGTCACAACTGAAATTTGGACCAAACTTTTTCAGAAAACGTCTCTTATATCTGCTACCATCCGTTATGTTCTCAGTATCTACTCAATGTCTTCATGTGGCACTTGGGGCCACTGTTCTACTGCCAAGCTGCCCTCCTGCATGTGGAAAAGTCATCTCAGATTAAGGAGCATTGGAATTATCAGATGGAAAAGATTTTTTCAACAGACTGGATGGCCCAGCACAGAATCCACTATAGAATGTCCAGGACGAATACGAAGCTAATGGGCTGAGGTCTGATGGGGCCCTCATTTATAAAGCTTGCAAACACGCTGTAACAGACGGCTGGGACCCTTACCTAGCCGGGACTCCTGGAGAGGGGAAGGACCGGGAGAGAAACAATATCTCCTCCAGGACACGAGGGGGCAGCCGCCCTAGTTGGTGTCAGGGCCACGGGAACAGAGCTTGGAAGCTCAACCCTGTGGGGGCCAGTGGCCACCACCAGGGGGCATCTGGACATTTATTAAACCCTGGACATGGTGGAAATGCTGCAGGAAAATCGTCAGGGTGCAACAGAAAATGGGTAGCCTCACTCTATTTGGAGAGCAGGAGTTGGGAAGCAGAGGACAGAGCTTGCTGGAGAGGAGTAAAGGCGGCAAAAAAGGAGAAAGAGAGAGAAAGAAAAGGACTGTGAGCTATTTGTGGTGCTTTGTGGACTGTGTGTGATGTGCATAAGACGTGGGGGGGGGGGGTTTGGGGACATATGTTTCGGGACTTGTGAGTCTGAGTCTCTGTCTGTGGTCAGGGTGATCATTCACAGCACATAAAGAGGCTTGAAATACGTGTATGCAACTTTCCACACAAATCTATTTATAAAAGAAGACTAGAAAGGGAACATGCGGATATTTACAGGAACTCTGAACCCTTGTATACACAACATTTTGGAGAAATTGGGAAAGGACAATACCCTTGATCAAGTAGGGAAATGCAGCCAAACCAGCTAAATGACGACTCACACGTATAACTATTCAGATCACTGAGCCATTTTTATAACTTTCATTGATGTGACAAACATATTACAAATGAAGAGTGTTAAATATGCCGTACAAACTGTGTTTTAGTTGCCATTTAAATTGGGCCAACGCTACGTATTTGCACTGGAGAACTTTTTTTTTGGTTTTCACCAGTTTATTTTGATTACCTGTTGTCACTTCTCAGGGAAATGGCCAACATCTCAGGCCATTAACTGACCAGCAAGGCACTATGTCCAGTCTTCATATGTTGTGGGGGGCACATACAATTCATAAAATGTAACATGCTTTGGCCAATATAAAGTCAAATAGCAGCACTGTCCAGTTTTCATAACGTAATCTGAGCCCTGTACTGCACTCATATTTCAATAAGGGAACCTAGCGAGAATGAAACTGCTTTTGCAAACTGCGAGCAGTGACATTCCATTAATATGGCTGAGGAACGTTGTGTCTTGGTGGACCGGGTCAGAATGTGATTCATTAATTTTACTTGAACCGTAATGTGAATGGTTCTTTGGGAAGAAAAAGTGGTGTCCTTATGGCACCACTCGAAAGCAGCACTTTAGCAGCTTAATTTTCAAGAATATAGACAGGAATGTGTTCCTTTGCATTACCAAGTTTTATTATCAATCTATTTCTGATTTTTAAATCATTACAATTGCCTTTTCCTAAAACTCTGATTTTTTGAGAGAGATTATGTCTTCTGTGTCAGTCAGTAGTTATGTGTTTTGTTATGTTGTATCACCACTTCAGCCCACCGTTCAAGCATTACATTAAAGGAGCAAAGGGTGAACATTTGTTCTATAAAAAATACACTGGGGTGGGGAGTAGGGTTTTTTTGTACATAAGAGTATGGAAACACTGTAAAATAAAACTTTCATGTACAGTATGTGACTTACACCAAATTAAGTTACTGTATAATGTCCATTTATAACATAAGGATAAATAATCATTTCAGTGTAGTCAATGCAATGACCTTAAATTTGACAGCTCTCCATTAAGCATTAAGAACACTGATAAATTTCACAAAAACATCTTGTCATTTGCTAATCTTTTAAGACAGATTTTTTTTAAACGTGTGCTCAGATGTTGTCCACGTGGGATTTGCATTCACCTCTTATCTTTGTTGGATTTCCTTTGGTTTTCCCCCCACATCCCAAAGACAAGTGCATTTGGTTAATTCGTATAAGAGTGGGTGTATGCATGTGGTGGGACACTCTGTGATGTATTGGTGCCCTGCCCTGTCATGTGCTTGATGCTGCTGGGATAAGTCCCTGTATTAACAACTCTGAAATTTATTAAGACAGTCCAATAATGAATGACTGGATGAACAGAATGTCTTTAGCTTCTAAAATGTTTTGGCTTATTGGACTAAAATGCATTTGCATGTCAAATGCATAATGAACATCTACAACCTTGCAATAAAAGATATTGGCATCTACTCTTGTTAGATTTGTGACAAACGATTGATTTGAATCAGACAATCACACTTTGGAAGCAGATGTGAATTTCAGTGTAACATTCTTTCAATTCATATTGTTCCTAAGAGATTTGTAATATTAGCATATTAATAAACATCAGTATTCTAATCTCTTTTCTAATACCCCTCTTGATTAATAGAAGTTCATGATTTTTTTGCTGTAGGTAACCCAGGAGAGGCAGACATTTAAAAGATGTCTTCAGGGTTTGAACTGCTGTTAAACACAGAATACTGCATATGGCAAAATTATCTTAGCTTAAATGTCAGCATAGGTGTTCCTCAAGATTCAAAAGAGTAAATGAAATTAATGAATAACATGAAACAACATTTAACTATAAGAGAGTCTTTGCTGTCAGTACTGATTTGTTTGCAGTTGTGTGAAAAACATTATTTTCAAATGTTAATCAAAACAGAAAATGTATTTCTTACATTACACCTAGCTGTGGGCAGTCATCCCGGGTTGTTTCATAGCCAACAAAAAAGCGTCTTGGAATTGGAGTTTTTTGGAATTTGAAGCAACAGGACAGTGGCCTGTTAGCATCTAAAATATAAAAATATAAAGAAAATGACAAAAGTTATTTTGAAGGAAAACTTTGAATTAACTTATTAATATTTAGCACATAAAATCTTAATAAGTACACTGCATCTTCTGCTTTTGAACCCCATCTGACAAACATTTCATCAAATAAGAAAAAAAAATCAGCTAGTGAAAAAGTTCAGCATAGCCTGCCATTAATCTGAAGAGCATTGAGAGCTGAGAACACCTTACAAAAAGAAATCAGGTCAGTTTAAGACCAAAACTATTTTTTAGCATAATATAGAATATACAGTAGAATAATATAGAAATTTCACAACCAGAAACATACATTGTTTCTAATGTCATGTTTATGTGCCAGTTTTATCCTCCTTTATCAAGAACAATTACTTTTCATGAACATTAATCAGAATGACCTTTTCAAAAGTATTCATTGCTACCTGAGAATTGAACGCCTGGCTCTATCTGAAAGCATTGCTATCTTTTTAATTCTGTTTCAGTGACTTTATTTTGCTTTTAAATGATTTGCAGATTTTTTCTTGCTTTATTATCACCTGCTGTAAATGAAAACATTTTACCTGAAAGAGAGTCACAGTCACAGAGCAAAGCACTTGATGTACCAGAATGTAGCTAACTAGGAGTAGAGGGCCATTCAGTCTCCATTTATTGGAGATTAGGGTAGCACATCATATTTGATTGATTTTGAAAAGTGTTTAGCTGGCCTATTATATGTATCAGTAATTATAAATAAAAGAACTGTCTCAACCTGAACAACAACTTAATCAACCTGGCAACATTTGGCTCAATTTAAACAACAACCCTGACAAGACACCACCTAATCACCTCCAATGCAGCAGTGCAATAGATGACATCTTGTGCAATAGTGTTTCATTTGTGCTTAAGGTCTTATGTTGAATGTTTGTGTTCTACCTTAGTTCTTCTTATCCTTTCCTATCCTTTTGTAATTATATTTATTTATATTTTGACACCACAGGGACTGCACCTAATTTCATTGTATTTGTTACAATGAAAATAAAGATATTCTGATTCTGACACAAACAGAGTTAGTTAAGAGTGGACAGTTAACCTAATTTACAGGTCAAAAATTAGGATTTTGGAGGAAAACCAAAATAACCAGTAGAATACTGAGACAAAGTCTATGCTGACAGCAAATGTGCATGGGATTTCAACAAAGAACACTGGATCTGCAACACAGAAATACTAACCACTGAAACAATGTCCTGCAAATCGAATATAAAAATGTTCATTAATTTATTTTATAACGAAATATATTGAAAACCTAGTTTTACGCCTTTGTGCAAAAAGCACATTCAGACTTTCTCTTGAATTAACGTTGTAACACACTTAATGCATATGGATGCACTGCCGCCTTAGAGTTGTAGGACCCTTGATTATGACCCCTAACTCAATCACTGTCTGTGAGGGACCTGCACGTTCTGGATCTTCTTCTTAGTATATCTTAACCTGTGACTCTAAGCTCACCATGAGTTTGCCTTCCCTCCCTAGACTGCTGACAACATAGGCTATACCGTAGCTACCTGTAAGTTTGCATTACAAAGTATATGATTTAAGAAAACGGATGGATGGCAGAAACGTAAATAAAGCACCCTTTGAAGATGAAAAATGTCAACTTCTGAAAACATTTTTATGAAGAATTAATTTTTATGAGTAATTAATTTGAGCAGGAACAAGTATTTTACTTCTACCTTCACAAATCTATGATTTGTCCAGTGGTTATAAACAAAAAAAATTGGAAGGACATCATACTCCACCGATTTTATACGTACCATAACATTTGTCTGAAATTCCTTGCAAAACTAAACTCATACTGTTCCTCTAATCAGTATTTTTGTACCACCACATTGTTTCGACTTTACAAGTTTGACTTGCACTTGCTATCCTGCAGCTGCCTACACTCTGCGCAGACCTCCAACAAACTGTTCTCATTTTCTTGTGTGTGGTTCCCCAATCTTCAAAGACTCTTCATCTTTTTTGGAGAATTATTACATTTATACAGTGACCAGGCTTATTAGTACCCTTGGGATGCCATTCTTAAAAACCTCACTTTGATGGTTTGAATATGCACATGATCATCAGACAAGAAGTTAACAACAATATTGATTTGTATAGCACATTCTCAACAAATAAGTAGTTCCAAGTGCTCATATACTTTAGTAGCATATATGTAAACAATATGATTCCATTTCAAAGAAAGACTTGGCAATAGAGCAATCTTCTGTGCACCTTTACAATTTACTGTATCGATGTTAAACAGAAACTTACTTTGAGCAAACACTTCTGAGCATATGATTCCAAAAAGACCCACAACAATCAACAAGTGAGATTTCATCTTCTTTTCTTTATTTCTGTGGACCAACTGCTATTGACTGTCATCCAAAATCTTCACTGAGCTGTCTACAAACCTGGTCAGCTTTTAAAGGGTTTAATCAAAGTGGCTTTTTTTTGTTTGTTTTGGCCTCCCCCATAAGATGCTGAGGTAATGGTTTAAAGGAAATAAAAAAAAAGTTCACAAAATGAGTGTTCTTCTGATGAACAAGGTTAAAAAAAACACTTGATGCGTTGGCAGGAAGTGTAGTGGTACTCACTTTTGTTAACCTCACAGTATATTGAAAAGTACATGTAAGCATAATGCATTTTATTCTCAATATGCATTTTATTTGCCTCAATATTGAAGTGACATAACTACAGCAAAACTGTTATTTATATACCCAGCTGCCCAATCTGTTAGTATCCATTCATTTTCTAACACACTTATTCAGTGCCTTTCCTGCTAGTATTCTCTCCAAGGACAGGATGCCAGACATCCTTTAAAGTCACAAACAGCCATAGACTAAGAACTGGGCACAAGACAGGATCCACTCACACAGATGTCTACAGTTAGAACATTAGAACAATCTGGATGAGAACAGGCCATTCAGCCTAACAAAGCTCACCAGTCCTATTCACTTAATTGTTCTAAAAAAGCATCAAGTCTATTTTTGAAAGTCTCTAAAGTCTTACTGTCTACCACACTACTTGGTATCTTATTTCCAGCGTCTATGATTCTCTGTGTAAATAAAAACTCCCTAATGTTTGTGTGACATTTACCCTTAACAAGTTTCCAACTGTGTCCCCGTATTCTTGATGAACTCATTTTAAACTGTCTCGATCCACTGTACTAATTCCCATCATAATTTTAAACACTTCAATCATGTCACCTCTTAATCTTTTTATTCTTAAACTGAAAAGGCTCAGTTCTTTTAGTCTTTCTTCATAATCCATCCCCTTTAGCCCTGGAATGAGCCTAGTTCCCTTCTCTGGACCTTTTCTAGCACTTCTATGTCCTTTTTGTAGCCTGAAGACCAAAACTGCACAGAGTACTCCAGATGAGGCCTCACCAGTGTATTATAAAGCTTGAGCAAAACCTCTGTGGACTTGTACTCTACACATTGTGCTTTATAACATAACAAGTTGCTATTACTGGGTCATTTTAGAGACTCTGATGTGACTAAATCCCATGTATTTGGGATGAAAAACAGAGCACAACAATACAAATTTCCATACTGGATCGTTCAAGCCCCAGATTAACAACACCACCAGTACTGTTAGCCAACAGGGTGCTGGCAAAAATTGGGCTACTGTTGGCCGAAGAAGAAGAATAAGAAGGAGAAGAAGAGTGGGGAGACGTGTCTGGAGGCAGGAGGAGAGGAGGAGGGTAAAGAGAGTGGAACTGAGGTAGGAACTTTGAATGTTGGTGGTATGACTAGTAAGGGGAGAGAGTTAGCAGATATGATGGAGAGAAGGAAGGTTGATATATTGTGTGTGCAAGAGACTAAATGGAAGGGGAGTAAGGCCAGGTGGATCGAAAGGGGATTCAAATTGTTCTATTATGGTGTGGATAGGAGGAGAAATGGAGTGGGGTTATTCTAAAGGAAAAGTATGTCAACAGTGTTTTGGAGGTTAAAAGAGTGTCAGACAGAGTAATGATTATGAAGCTGGAAATTGGAGATGAGATGATGAATGTTGTTAGTGCATATGCCCCGCAAATTGAGTGTGTGATGAAGGAGAAAGAAGATTTTTGGAGTGAGTTGGATGAAGTGATGAACAGTGTACCCAAGGGACAGAAAATGGTGATTGGAGTGGATTTTAATGGACATGTTGGTGAAGAGAACAGAGGATATGAGGAGGTGATGGATAGGTATGGTGTCAAGGAGAAGAATGAAGAAGGTCAGATGATGGTGGATTTTGCAACAAAGATGGACATGGTTGTGGTGAATATGTATTTTAAGAAGAGGGAGCAACATAGGGTTATGTACAAGAGTGGAGGATGATGCACGCAAGTAGATTACATCCTATGCAGAAGAGTCAATCTGAAAGAGATTGAAGACTGCAAAGTGGTGGCAGGGGAAAGTGTAGTTAAGCAGCATAGGATGATGGTCTGTAGGATGATGTTAGAGATCAAGAAGAGGAAAAGAGTAAGGGCAGAGCCAAGGATCAAATGGTGGAAGTTGAAAAAGGAAGACTGTAAGGTTGAGTTTAGGGAGAAGGTGAGACAGGCACTGGGTGGTAGTGAAGAATTACCAGTCAGTTGGGAAACTACAGCAGACGTAGTAAGGGTGACAGCAAGAAGGGTGCTTGGCGTGACATTTGAACAAAGGAAGGAGGAAAAGGAATTCTGGTGGTGGAATGGGGAAGTACAGGAGAGTATACAGAGGAAAAGGATGGCAAAGAAGAAGTGGGATAGTCAGAGAGATGCAGAAAGTAGACAAGAGTAAAAGGAGATAAGGTACAAGGTGAAGGAGATGTGGTGAAGGCTAAAGAAAAGGCATATAATGAAATGTATGAGAGGCTGAACACTAAGGAGGGAGAAAAGGACCTGTACCGATTTGATAGACAGAGGGACCAAGCTGGGAAAGATATGCAGCAGGTTAGGGTAATAAAGGATAAAGATGGAAATGTACTCACAACTTTGAGACGCTGATGAATGAAGAGAACGAGAGAGAAGAGGTTGGATGATGTGGAGGTAGTGAATCAGGAAGTGCAATGGATTAGAAAGGAGGAAATAAGGACAGCTATGAAGAGGATGAAGAATGGAAAAGCTGTTGGTCCAGATGACATACCTATGGAAACATGGAGGTGCTTAGGAGAGACGGCAGTTGAGTTTTTAGCCAGATTGTTTAATGGAATCTTGGAAAGTAAGAGGATGCCTGAGGAGTGGAGAAGTGTACTGGTGCCGATATTTAAGAATAACGGGGATGCGCAGAACTGTAGTAACCACAGGGGGGTAAAATTGATGAGGCACAGCATGAAGTTATGGGAAAGAGTAGTGGAAGCTCGGTTAAGAAGGGAGGTGATGATTAGTGAGCAGCAGTATGGTTTCTTGTCAAGATAGAGCACCACAGATTCGTTGTTTGCTCTGAGGGTTTTAATGGAGAAGTATACAGAAGGCCAGAAGGAGTTGCATTGCATCTTTGTGGACCTTGAGAAAGCATATGACAAAGATGATTCTTCACTAAACACTGATTTCTTGTCATTAGGAAGTCATGTATATTGTGGAGGAAAGCCAGGGCCCTTACCTGGCAAGGGACACCTCTATTGTAGAAGGACTTGGGAAGAGAGCATGCACAGAGCACTTCCTCACCTGGAGCGCAAGATGGCAGCCCCCCCCTAACACCCTAACCCCCCGGGTTGCAGCAGTGCCTCAGATTTCCACAGGGCTTCCGTCTCACCCAGAAGTGCTTGCGGACCACACTAACTGGCCACTGGAATTACTCCTGGGTGCGGAATAAAGGAAAGACTGCTGCCACTGCTCAGGAGCCAGAGTTGGGAGGAGGAGGACGAAGCTTGCTGGACGAGGAGTGGAGGCAGAAGAAGAGTAAGAGAGAGAGAGAGAGAGACAAGAAGAAAAGAAATTGCTATGTGTGCTTTAATTATTGTGTTTAGGTACTGCACTGTGGAAAATGGCTAAGAAGTGTTTCCCACTGAATAAAGCTGGTGTTGTGCTTAAGAACTTGTGTCCATGTCTGTCTGTGCCGGGTTTGAGGAGCTGGTGCACCCTCTTAATTGAAGAGCCAAGGGGAGAAAGCATGCTCAGGGAATTCTCTCCTCCAGAACACCACGGATTCCCATAAGGCATACTGGGAGTTGGAGTTTGGAGGCTCAGCCCTTTCGGGTTCTGGGGGTGCTGCGGACACTATTGCACCCTATTTTGTCCTGCTCCCACCTCACCCAAAAGTACTTTCGGACCTGGCTTATGAGACACCAAAAGTCATCCTGGGTACAGCATTAAAGAAGAATGCTGCTTTCATTCATGTAGCCAGAGTTGAGAGTAAGGTGAAGAAGCTTGCTGGAGGAGTGGAGGTGGACAAAGGCAGAGAAAAGAGAGAAAAGAAAATGAGAAGACAAAGAGTGCTGTATTGCTGTGCCTCACTCTGCTTGATATGGTGCTTGTGTGGGAAACGATTTGGGAAGAGTTTCCCACATTCAAATAAAAGCCTGTGTGATGTTGAATTTGTCTGCGTCTCTCTGTGTTGGGCTGGGGGAGTCAATATATATAGAATATATGTGTATACTTATACTGTATGTAAGTGTTTTGATGACCTGGACTAGGTCTCGACATAGTCTAATACTCAGTGATAATAATGTTTTATAAAAAGAACTACAAATAGCTGATTGTTCATAGGGAAGATAAAACTGCAATATATTAGAGTGGCAGAAGCTGCATGCAATCCTGCTGATTTGTTTCTGAAGACATGTGGTTTCAAAAAAATCCTAAATATGATTAGGCTGGGAGCAGTTTGCATGGTTATTGGTGTCTCATGTCACCAATCTGGAGTAACACCTGGAAAATTTGGTCCATCTTTAAAACATCTTGTGAAAGCAGTCAGTAATAAGGCAGGCCTATGCACAAAAGATAACTTTTAGAGTGATGTGTGAACAGACCAGAGTGGTGGTGTTGAGAAGCAGAAAGTGTAGGCACCTACATGTCAAGGCATGAATTTACACTAAAGCCTAACTGCAACCAGAGATGTCTCTGCATTAAGGGCAGATGGAACACTGACTTAATCCCTCGGCCAATGGCATTTTTTTTTTACAAAAATTAAACAGGTGGTAAACTAATTTAAAAGTTCTAAAAATAGCAAATTCAACCCGGTCATCATGATCACATTTTTCAAATGTCCCAAAATATCCTCAATGAAACTTAGAATAATAATTAATTCTAATAATTATTAATTTTTTGATGCTGTGAGATTTTCTTGGTACTGCTAGCCTCTTTCTGCACTGCCCTTTCAACCCTGGTGGGTTCAAGACATACCTTTGCCCTTGAGTGCACTTGTGTAGCCTAAATGTCACTTTGGAGTATAAAGGCTACAGTCCTTTAACTCACCCTTTGAATAATTTTTTGTGACACAATTTAAAGAGCATGTGACCTTACACACTTCACTATTTTGAAATAGTCACTATTATTATTATGAATCATATCAATTACTCATGTACAGTACAATTTACCACATTGCCCATAGGAAATGTATTATTTTTCATCATCATTTCTGCTTTTGGTGTTGGGTATTTGATGTTGAGAATACGGTTTTTGTTGATTGTACTCTGTGACAAAAAAAAAAGTTGTTGATAGCTTTTTCATTTTGATTTTCATAGCATAATTGATGTTGGTGGCCTAATACATTGTGAAATGTAGCGTCTCTCCCTATCTTCATCAGGACGGCTCCTTCTTTCTTAGGCTGCCCTGCAAAGCTACTGCTACTGTTCTGTTCTTCCATGCATTTGCAGGGCTCTTTTCTATGCCACGTGCACTGCCTGCACATTCACACCAACAATTTACCTCACACCACTCATTCAGGGTCAGAGGCAACAATGCATTCACTGTCTCCAAATCCATGGGACGATCCTTCTTAAACTTCACCAGTGGTCATATACCCAGGCCAGTGGATTTTTAGCAGAGGAGCAGTTGTTGTAAGTCCCACTCTGTATGTGCATGATCGTTTCTGTCTTTCTCTACCTCACTTTCTCTCACACATACACATATATACCCTGTATATACACTGAATCTTGTATGTTTGTCCTATTAGGATTGCTTCACCTTCTGACATTATGTGACCCATTTCTCTCCCAGGTCAATGTGGCCAAAATCACCACAGGTTGCAACATGAAGCCATTGGAGGGAGGGAAGCAGGGGGGTGGTTTAAGTGAGGCTTTGAACATTATACACCAGTTAAGTTAAAACATTCAGGATGAGTTGTACGGTTGGCTAACTGTTACTATTAGCATTGGAGAAAACAAATGCGTGAGTGATGAGCTGAGCAGCACAGGCTGTGAAAAATGGTTAGAACTTGTAAAAATTTTGAAGAAGTGTCAGACCTGGGTCAAGAATGCATTACTTAAAATAAAGGAAGGAAATGTACTGATCTTTTTTTAAACTGGGGCTCTTGTGGTTCCTGACTCTGCATTTGACAAAGAAGGTGCTGCACAAGCCATCTCGCTTTTTCCCTCACCTGAATGCATTCAAGTTTCCTCTGAATTGTCATGTGGTGAAGAAGCAGTCACCCCTGTTTACACCACCAGTCACATGGTATCAGTGGCCTTTTGCACAGGGTGCATCACGCATCATACCTGGACAGCACAGGCTGCCTTATGATTGTGGTGATATTCTTATTAATTTGTATTTCTGGTCTCTGCAGATTTTTGTGTATCTAAATTATGATGTCTCTGGAGGTTAATGATGTAGTGAAAAACTTTTTTTGTGAATATTATACAAGTAAATTTCCAGGCAAGATTCTTATTTTAGAAGTGTGAAATTTAAACTCACATTGGCATAGTTTAATTTTTCACTAACTGAACATCCTTTACTTCCACTCTTTTACTTTTGTCTACTTCATCTTTCAGGCTATACCAGAAATAAATTGTTGTTGTTTAAAAAGTTGATTATTTTTCTTTATTTATGCAACACTATTTGCAAAGGTCACGTGACCTTGATTGTTGTATAGATAATATAACAGAAGCTGCACTATAAATATGGAGACGTTCATACTATATTAATAATAATAATTAATGACATTTATATAGCACCTTTCTAACCAACTTAAAGTGCTTTACATAGACAGTGAGGAATCACTTCAACCACCACCAATGTGCTGCATCCACCTGGATAAACCATTGACAGCCATTCTTGCGGCAGTAAGTTCACCACATCTTAGCTATTAGGTGGTGAACGGATGAGAGAAACAGTTAGCCAATAAGCGACAGGGGTGACAAGGAAGCCAGAATGGACAAAATCATGGTGGGCAATTTAGCCAGGACTTTGGGAACACACTACTGTTTTGAAAAGATGCCCATGAATATTTTATGACCACACAGAGTTAAAGCCTTCTGTTTTATGTCTCATCCAAAGGAGGGCACCATTTTTTCAGCATAATGTTCCCATCACCACACTGAGGTACGGGGATCCACACAGACCACAGAGTAAGTTTCCCCTGCTGCCCTCATCAACACCTCTTCCAGAAGCAACCCAAGCTTTCCTGGTTGGTCTCCCATCAAAGTACTGGCCAGGCCCAAACATACTTAGTTTCAGGCGGATGACCTGTTCTGAGGTGCAGGTGCATTATTTTTTTTTTACTGTTTGGATAAATCGACCTAAAGAAATCTTTAGCAGTAGTTAGCTTCTTTCTCAAGTAGGTCCTAGTGGTAGGGTTTTGTTTTTTTTTATTTCAACCTTGCTTTCTCTTTGATTCTCTAGTATTGTTCTTGGGAACCCCAGTTTCTTCTGATGTCACAGCTCTGACACTTGCTTTGCCTGACCGTGTCTTGTTCTTATTATCTCCTGGTAATTTTATAAAATAATAATAATCTCCAGACACCTTTGTGTCTATAACACATTGGTAGTGAAAAGGCTTTTAAATAGCAGCTAATTTTCAATATGCATGTGACACTAATGTAACTGATGCATATGATTTTGAAGCAAAGACTCCATTTCAGTAAATCATACTCTTATAATGTTTTCAATTCTATAATTTAATTTTAGATTTTCACTCATAGACCCAGATGTGACTACTGTACTTGGTTTCATTTGAACCAATTTTATAATTAGGGGCTGCTTCTTGCTTCTAATAATAATTACTTAATAAGGCTTCTTGTTTCCTATTATTTTAGTCTGTCTATCCAATTCCCTTTTTATGTACAGTATACAGTATTTTGTCTTTATTAATTTTTGCATTGAAGAGTCTGCATCAGTTTGTTTATACAGATCCCTGACTTGTTATTTATATTGAATGCTTTTAACATAGTAGATATTATTTAGTACACAAACATTTGCATGTAACTCAAGGCATCCTAATCCAGAATATATAATAAAGAAAGAGTAAAAAATAATTTTTATGTTGAAAACTTGAAAAGAATGTTATCAACACAACATTTGAATGTTTACTGAACCTCCTTAATTTATGGCAGTGGTTCTCAACCTGTGGGGCAGGCCCCCCTAGGGGGGCGCGAAGATGTGAAAAAAAGAAAACAAGAATCAAAAATATGAAAAAAACATCTGTTGAAACCAAAACAAATTAACTTAAACTACATTCTGATACTAGAACAATAAATATAGAGTTAGATAAATGTCGATAAAAGTTAAGTAGGTATAATAAAATATGCATCTACATTTCAAAAAAATGTTAGGGGGGCCGCGATTAAAACTGTTATGAAAACTCGGGTCACAAATACTTAAAGGCTGAGAAACGCTGACTTATGGAAATTATTATGCTGACCCAGTCAGCTTCATCAAACAGACAGGAACTGGACTATGCTTATCGTTTTGTTTATAATTTCCTAACCTTCTTTTTTGTTAATAGAAGTTTATTAGCCTACTTTGATGACAGACTTTGTTTTATTCCAAGGCATCTGTTAACTCAATGTTTTTATTTTTTAATCTTTACTAGCTTTTTATATCAGGCTCACTTTCTTACAACTATAAGAACATTTCTAACCTCAAGTTCTCTAATCCAGATTTCACACCCACCATTTTTCTATAATGTCAACATAATCACACACTTTAATCTTTTTGCAGATCTCTTCCTTTTTTCCTTCTTTCATTTAGAATGCTATTCCCATGCTGTCATCTTTTATTATTCCTTTTATTCTTCTATTGTGTCTGATATCTTTAGTTTATTGTATCCTGATTGAACTGAAAAAGGACAATAAAATGGCAGAGATTGTGTTGCAACTCACCACACTGCAAAAAGTTAAATCTAAGTAAGTTACAGTATATGATGACATTAAGTCTTGTTTTCCTTATTGCAAGAATTATTTAAGATTATTTAGCTTACTTAAAGAAATCTTGTTAAGTAAATTTTGCTTAAAACAACTTCTATTTAAAATTTGTTTTTTTATCTAGTTTTTGCATATGCATTTTTTGCAGTTGGCATAGCTTGAAATATTTCTTACAGGCACTGGCACCATCAGGCAGAGCATTATTGGCTGTCAGACTGCAGAAAGCTTGTGACACTTTGGAAATGTGAAACTGTGCCACAAAGACTGCATGGAGTCACATAGTTGTCTTCCCCTGTGATTTCTAGTCATGCATTCAGACATCTTCAAGGACATGAGATCCAGCAACTGAGTTTGACATCTCCTTCAACCAGAAGTTGTGTCATTATTATCTGATTCTGAAGAGCGATATGTTATGGTGATGGGCAATTTATCTAATACTAAAATGATTTTGATTAACATCTATGCACCAAACGTGGATGATAGAGCTTTCTTCCAAAATGTATTTGCATCTATCCTTAATGTGAACACTCAGAAAAAGTATAATGGCTAGAGACTTTAATTGTGTTTTACATCCAGACCTGGATAGATCCTCAGATACAGCGGCAATAACAATGACAATTACAGTTTGTAACAGATCACAACTTTCAGACTGTATGAGGTTCTTAAATCCTAACCTAAGACCATACTCCTTCTTCTCATCCATACATCATTCTTATTTAAGAACTGATTATTTCCTCATAGGCAATCATTTTTTGCCCACTCTCAAATCTTGTAAGTACGATGCTATCATTATCTCTAACCATGTCACCTCTGATCATGGAGCTTAAATTACTGCATCCTACACACTCACTCATAGCTAGTGTCTTAACACCTTGTCATTTGCTGATGAGAACTGTACAGAATTCATACCCAGGCAAATTAATTATTTTCTTGAGAAAAATGCATCCTCAGAGGTCTCAGCCAGTATACTCTAAGAAACTCTTGTAGATATGTGCTAAGAGGCAGGAGGAAGGTTTAAGTGCACTTTTTAATAGGAAGCCTTTCTTTAGTTACAGGGACATGCTGAGACATTTATAAAAAGATCTCCTGACATCACCCGCGATTCAGTTATCATGCAAGACTCTACAGAAAGTCTGGTGGGACAAAGTTAGTTATAAGTAACATAATACATCAGAGATGTCTACAACTCTGAAGGTATTTTTAAGAGGACAGATTACTTCATATCTTTCTCACAAAAATTAACTGCAAACCAAGAAGGCGTCTGAGTTAATCAGCAAAATTATCAGAATAGATCTAGAATATGCCAGGTCTCCAAATGAGGCACTCTATAGGAAAAGACAGGTTTTGCAATCAAAATTTAACCTCTTCAATACTAAAGAAAAGGAACAGCTTATCTTTAAATCATTATTATGAATACAGAGAAAAGGCGAATAAGATCTTAGCCTAACATATCAATAAGCAGGAAGTCCGTAATGCAGTAGCAGCAATTAACCATACAGACAGAGATAAAATTAGTTGACCACAAAAATGCAACTTACACATTTGGAGAGTACTATAAGTCCTTATATTCTACTCAGTTTAAAGAAAGTAAGACACAATCTAATGAGTTCCATGATTCATTAGAGATACCACAGCTAAATACTCTTAGTGATGCGGAACTGGATAAACCTCTGACACTTTCAGATTTACAAAACTCATGTCAAAGTGGGAAAGCAGCCAGGGCCGGCTACACATTGGAATCTATACTAATAAAAGGCAAAGCCCTCACTCACTCACTCACTCACTCACTCACTCATCACTAATTCTCCAACTTCCCGTGTGGGTGGAAGGCTGAAATTTGGCAGGTTCATTCCTTACAGCTTCCTTACAAAAGTTGGGCAGGTTTTATATCGAAATTCTACGCGTAATGGTCATAACTGGAAGCAGTTTTTCTCCATTTACTGTAATGGAGATGAGCTTCAACGCCGTGGGGGCGGAGTTTCGTGTGACATCATCACGCCTCCCACGTAATCACGCAATACATAGAAAACCAGGAAGACCTCAAAAAAGCGCTGAAGAAAACATGCATTATATAATTGAGAAGGCAGCGAAACAATAAGAAGCGAGCGAGTGACATATACAACCATATTCATGAGTTCTGCTACTGAAACAAAGCACGATGTAAACCTACACTTTAAATTAAGTTCATAGACAGGCTGCCGCTGGCGTTTGTAATTTAGTGCCTGCCCATATAAGGCCGTCCGTCAGCGGCAATCCAATAGCAAACTGCCACGGGTAAATATTCACGGGTGAAGGACTGTGCTTATGGAGAGGAAGATGAGATGGTCAGGGTGGTGTTTGACACAAACTCAGCGAAACTGCAGAGAAAGTTTTAAGTGCCAGGACTAAGGTAACATTAAATACAGCCATGGACATAGCACGAGATGGCATCAGCACAGCTGGGAAACCTTCGATGCATGTACACCGAGTGGCTCACGGAACTGACGCAGTGCACAGATAAAAGCAACAGTTCCAAAGAGCTGAACAAAACCGAATTACACAATTGAAAAGGCAGCAAAAATATGAAGCGTCTGATACATACAAGCATATTCATAAATCCAGCTACTGCGGAAACAAAGCACACGTTGGAAAAGTCAATGTCCCGCTAAAGGAAGACAGTGTAAAAAACCCGTGCATGCAGTGTGTCAGGTCTCAGATAAAGAAGAAGACGAGCTGTTTATTGATGCAGTAAGAAACGAATCGATGAATGAAACCTGTCATCTTTACAACGATTGACAAACACGGAATGTAACTTGAACACAACACATCCTACAAATACGAACCTGATTGAAAGAAATAATGATAATCAAATCCTTGATGACAGCAACACTCAGTAACACTCACAAAACAAATACTGTATATTGACAGTCATGTTACGCTATTTTTAAAATGTTCCCTTTTCTTTTCTAGCTTTTTAACACACTACTTCTCCGCTGCGACGCTGGTATATATATATATATATATATCCCGATCTACATACTCGAATAATGGATACTTTATTCGCCATCAATGATTGTTTTGGTAAAGCCATACTCAGTGTATTCATTAGATGAACGGTAAAAAAGTAAGAGCGAGGGAGGATGACTTATTGAGGCATGCAGGCTGTAGTGCGCGTCAACTCTATCTGAATTGCGATCACATTTGAAAAATATATCTTTTCAAGTTCTATTTAGTCCATATGTGTCAAACTCAAGGGCGGGCCACATCCGCCCGTGTGTAATTATATCCGCCCGAGATCATTTTATATACTGTATTATTGTTATTAAAGCCCGGTATATGAAGCGCTGGTAACACAATAAACTACAGATCCCATAATGCAGCGCTTCAGCTGCCTTGCCAACACTTACCGTTAATCAAGTCTACCTTATGATGCTGCAAGTTATTGCGAAGCTAGCTCACACGATGCTGAAGAGAAAAGTTGATTCTGAAAATAGAGCCTTTAAAACCGATGGGAGGCTGAGTATATGTTTACTGAACCCGTGTGTCTCATTTGTGGAGCTAATGTGGCTGTAATTACAGAATTTAATCTAAGACGGCACTATGAGACAAAACATCAGGGTAACCTGAATGCAATGCAGAAGATACAGAAAGCAGATAATTAAATAAGAATCTGACACTTCAGCGGACGTTTTACCGTGCACAATCACAAAGTGATTTCAAGTGAAGCTGCTTTTATGGGAGACACAAATGCACCAGTGCACTTTGCCCCACTTTCCCTGTTGCCAAGTAATGTTAAACCAAGTCGTCACTACGGTGTTCCCAAATCGCACTTTGCTGATAAACTGAGCGCACTGACTGAGTTTGCACGGCGCTTTGGTGACTTTGAAGAACAAAAAGTCCGTCTACATGCGGCTCGAACCTTGTGCATGTTTGGTAGCACATATCTGTGTGAGAAGCTCTTCTCAGTGATAAAGACTAACAAAACAGCACACAGGAGTCGCCTCACTGATGAGCACCTGCAATCCATCCTGAGAATCTCCACAACACAGAACCTCACACCAAACAGAAACGAACCTGTGGCCAAAAAGATGCCAGGCGTCCAGCTCTAAAATGACATATGAGCAAAGACAACTGAATGATTTGATTTGTTATTGCTGAAAGGAACACATTTTATTTATATTTCCAGGTTTTGTTATGCAGCATGTTCATATTTGAATTTGTATAATTTTGACAGGATATATTTTTATGGAGAGCAAAATCTTTTGGGATATTTAAAATCTAAGTTTATTTTTATATAAAATTACATAAGAGTAAAGAAATTTGAATGTTTGTTCTTTTAACGTTTACTTTATTTCTAACTTGTATAATTTAGACAGGATATATTTTTATGGAGAGCAAAATATTATAAGTTGTTTAAGGTTTGAGTTGATTTATTCAGAATAATATTCCTGTCTGTTTTACCATTCCTACCAAAGATATTTCTGTCGACTAAATAAAAATTCCTTCTATTTAAAATTTAAATAGAACTTGAACAAATATGATAGTTCATAATATCCACGCAGACTTGCGTAAGAGCGGAGTTATCCGTTTTAACAAGCAGCGTATTGCACTGATACGAAATAGCTGTGTGTGTATATATGTAGATATGTATGTATATGTATATATATGTTTATATATGTGTGTGTGTATGTATGTATATATATATGTATTTGTGTGTATATATGTGTGTGTATGTATGTATGTGTGTATGTATTTATGTGTGTGTGTATATGTATGTGTTAGGCCGGCCGGGCTGGAGCCCGCCGGGACGCCAGGAGGACGGAGGAGGGCTTGTGCCTCCTCCAGACCGCGAGGGGGCGTCCGTCCTGGTTCTATTGGGAGCCACGGGTCGAGGGCATGGAAGCCCTACCCTGTAGGGGCCCGTGGTTACCGCCAGGCGGCGCCCATGCCGTTCGTCCCGTGTGGCCTCGCCGGGATGGAGCCCGCCGACGCTTTAGAGGACCGGAGGAGGGCGTGTGCCTCCTCCAGACCGAAAGTGGGGCGCCCGTCCCTGGTTAGACAGGGGGCTCGGGTACAGGGCTTTGAAGCCCAGCCCTGTAGGACCGTGGCCACCGCCAGGCGCGCTCGTGCCTAATTATCCCGGGAGCCCGCACTTCCGCCACACCAGGAAGTGCCGGGGAAGACTTTGTGTGGCACCCGGAGAGCTGCCAGGAAGACGCCGATATTCCGCCACGCTGGGGCGTAAAGGACGGAAACACCTGGGGCTCATCCGGCATTATTTATAGGCCCCTCCAGTCATGGGTGGAAGTCGGGAGGAAGCGGACTGAGCTGGAGAGCGAGGACAGGAGGCGGCCAGGAAGCAAGGCACAGAACTGTGGGCCCTGGACTTGGGGGAATCAGTGCAGAAGGCACTGGGGTTTTGTGAGTGCACGTGACTGTTTATATTGTTGTAAATAGTGTAAATAAAGTGTGTTGGGTGCAAAATATGATGTCCGTCTGTCTGTGCCGGGGCCAGCGTTCACAGTGTATATATGTAGATATATATATATGTATGTATATATGTGTATATGTATAGATATGTATATATATATATGTTTATGTGTGTGTGTGTAAATATATATATATATGACAACACTCATCACTCACAACAGTGACAAAACAATTACATTGACAATCATGTTACGTTATTTTCAAAATGTTTCCTTTTCTTTTTCATTGCTTCTTTAACACACTACTTCTCCGCTGCGAAGCGCGGGTATTTTGCTAGTTTTATATAAAATTCTCAAATAAGTTAACTCCGCTATTATTGGCAATGTTTATAGAAAATAAAGACAAAAAATCTACCTCAGCCTTTTCACCAAGCAATAATTGCCATCTTTCATAAGAAGAACAAGGCCTACTACAATACGTATCATACAGACCAGTCTTTCTTCTGAATAATGATGTTAAGATACTCTCCAAAGTTCTAGCCAGAAGGGCTGTGAAAGTGCTTCCTTCTGCAATATCACAAGACCAAAGAGGATTTATTAAAGGTAGACACTTAACTTCTAAGCTTCAATGTTTGTTTAATATGATATATTCACCCATTATATCTAACACCCCAGAGATCCTATGATCTTTAGATGCAGAAAAAGCATTTGATATTGTTGAATGGGACTACCTATTCACCACATTGCACAAATCTGGGTTTGGCCCAAACATATGTGAATGGATCAAACTACTTTATACTAATCCAGAATCCTCAGTTCGTATTAACATCATTATTTCAGATAACTTCAAACTAGAACGTGATATTTAACAAGGATGCCCCTTATCACCTTTGCTCTTTGCAATCCCAATTGAACAGTTGGCTGTTCACTTTCAAAACACATCAGAGATAAAGGAGATTCTCAGAGAAGGACTTGAACAGAAAATATCACTATATGCAGATGCTATGGTACTGTATATATCGGACCCACAAAATTCTGTGCCAGCAATCCTAAAAGCATTAGTAGATTTTCAAAAGATATCTGGACTTAAAATCAATTTGAATAAAAGCTTGCTTTTTCCAGTAAATTCTCTACCACATAAGATATAGCCCATATATCTTAGCAGATCAGTTTAAATATCTATGGCTAAATATTACAAGAAAATATATAAAGCTCTTTTACAACAAAGTTTTGCTGTCTGCATGGAAAAAAAATAAACAAGATGTGACTAGATGGTTTACCCTCCACCTTACATTAGCAAGGAAAATCAACATTGTTAAGATGACCGTCCTACCCAAGCTGCCCTTCCTATTTCAAAGCATACCCATATACATTAACAAATCAATTTATGAGAAATTAGACTCAATCATAACTTCATTTTTTTGGAATTCGAATCATCCACGGATCTAAAGCGCGACTCTACAACAATCTAAGTAGAAGGGGGCATGACACTCCCTAACTTTCACTTTTATTACTGGGCAGCAAATATGCAAGCTATAAAGACCTGGGGCCTCATGTATAAATGGTGCATACACACAAAAATGTTGCGTACTCCCGTTTCCACGCTCAAATCACAATGTATAAAACCTAAACTTGGCGTAAAGCCATGCAAATTTTCATGCTAGCTCCAAACCTGGCATGCGCAAGTTCTCTGCTTGGTTTTGCAAACTGCCAGCACCCAGCCTCAAAGCAGTGCTTTTGTTTCAGTGTGGTTTCCCTTTCTTTTTTAGATCCACATCCCTGACATGGCTTTATCATATACACTGAAAGTTACCGCATATTGTTTATTAGTTTAAGGCATCTGATTGTAATTAACCTGCAACAATATAATGGTCCATGGAATGGCCAAACTATTCCAAATACCATAGATGCTTTAGCGTTGTAACTCCTTGTAGAACTGTTTGTACTTATAAGTACAATCACCTCACTGTAAACTTGCGATACAGTTATAATATTGCACAACCCGAGTCACTTTATAAAGTGCGTATTTACATATATTGACGATATAATTTTTAAGATAACATGCAGCAAAATATGTTTATTACATTATACAAATAAAGTGTTAACATCATTTAAATAATCTACATTATTAATAATTAAACATGTGAGGACACAGTGCCTCAGCGCTAGAAAGGAGCTGGCGCCCCGTTCAGGGATTGTTCTTGCCTTGCGCTGTATTTTTGCTGGGGCTGGAGCGACCCTGGATGGACAGATGGATTGAATAATTAAACATGTACTACGAAAATATTTCAATGTTTCATAAAAGTGTTGAAGAATCTGTGTTCTAAGCTTACAGATAGCTTGGCATCTATTACAGAGCTGACTGTATGGTGATTGGTTACTTGGAGAAAGAAAAGGAAGGACAGGAATTGGGGATTAGTACGTTTGAAAGAGAAAGTACTGCTGCAATAAATTATTTAATTGAAGGTCAAGATATGAAGCTGAGATGCCTTTTCAAGAACAGGTCCATTACTGTATATTACCCCGAACTCAAAGGCCTTCATACTGTACAGTGTGGGACAGGATAAAAGAAATGCACATTAAAGCCACTTTAACATCAAAAATGTTGGCAATTGAATACTGTCGTTGTTTAGTGGTACACATCTATATCTGCAGCCAGTTCCTGTAAAATATTAGGTTTATTTTTGTTCAGCAACTAACTGCAAATTTGAGAATGTATTCTATTATGGAGAAAATTATGTGCTAACTTAATTCAAATAAAGCAATTTTTAAAACAATTACTTAATCAGCAGACAGTAGGAACAAAATCCTTTAAAGTTTTAGCATTTTTTCGTTTGTTTTCGTTTTCAAGACCCTAATGTATTGTGCTTGTCCATTACACGTTGGATGGTAACCTTGTACTCCCATCCCACCCTAGAACAAGTGTTTTTGCCAAAATGTTGAAATAGACTTGGTCCACAATCAGAAATAATTGATTTAGGTAAACCATGCAATCTGAAAAAGTCCTTAATAAAAATTGTCTGATAGTAATTTCTTTGAGCAAATACAATGAGCACATTTAGAAGCGTACCATTGATAACTAGTATTGTGGTATTGCAATTAGACAGAAGAAGATCTGAGAAGCGTACCATTGATAACTAGTATTGTGGTATTGCAATTAGACAGAAGAAGATCTGAGATGAAATCCATGGTAATCTTCATGCAGAGATTATAAGGTGGAAGTAAACTAAAGGTTGTAAAATCTCTGCACACCAAAAATACCATTTGTCCCTTTTCACCTTGAGGTGGCTCATGATAGGTATGTAAAGGGCTGGATAAGAGCACCCTGAATTATTATGGGGTATTGGACCAGCAAATGACAAAAAGGTATTTCAAGGCACAAGAAAAAAACATAGTATTTCAAGACACAAACAGCAAAACCAAAGATTCAAAAATAAAAACAAAAGTCATTTATCATAGCCAGAAAAGGCAAAACAAAGCTCAAAAATAAAAAGGCAAAATAAAAGTCAAAACAGCTAAAGTGACTGATACTACCTTAGGATTTTCCTCTAAACATCTTTAATATTGAAGCTTTTAGGAGTTTTCTTACACCCACCGGGGGAGACAAGTGAGCCTGGCCATCGATGAAGACCCATTGATATCACATGTCATGTCAGTAATATATGCTATATTTAAAATGATGAACACACCCCAGGGAGACGCGGTCGCTCCTCCGATACCCCCTTTTAAACGGTGATACAATGGGAAACAAATACAGGTTTTTTACCTCCTTTTTGTATGATCTACATCTCACGTAGCACTTCGAACATTTAAAGGGCTGTACAGCAGCTGTCCTACTCTTTGTCTTTTATTTCCGGCCCCAGATGTGGTTAAATCCTTTAGCACAAAGTCTTGTCTTGCGGGACATGAGTTCTTGATATTTTTTAGTTTATAATTTAAAAATGCAATAAGAATCTTAAAATCTAACAACATCACATTAAATTTTCATAAATTCTGAAAAGAATGATACCTATATATATATATATACTAGCAGAATACCCGCGCTTCGCAGCAGAGAAGTAGTGTGTTAAAGAAGGTACGAAAAAGAAAAGGAAAAATTTTAAAAATAACGTAACATGATTGTTAATGTAATTGTTTTGTCATTGATATGAGTGTTGTTCTCATATCTATCTATATATATATATATCTCTATCTATATATATATATATATATATATACCCGCTTGGCAGCTGAGAAGTAGTGTGTTAAAGAAGGAAAGAGAAAGAAAAGGAAACATTTTGAAAATAACGTAACATGATTGACAATGTAATTGTTTTGTCATTGTCATGAGTGTTGCTGGCATATATATAAATCTATACTAATAAAAGGCAAAGCCCTCACTCACTCACTCACTCACTCACTCACTCACTCAATCACTAATTCTCCAACTTCCCGTGTGGGTGGAAGGCTGAAATTTGGCAGGTTCATTCCTTACAGCTTCCTTACAAAAGTTGGGCAGGTTTTATATCGAAATTCTACGCGTAATGGTCATAACTGGAAGCTGTTTTTCTCCATTTACTGTAATGGAGATGAGCTTCAACGCCGTGGGGCGAGTTTCGTGTGACATCATCACGCCTCCACGTAATCACGCAGTACATAGAAAACCAGGAAGACCTCAAAAAGCGCTGAAGAAAACATGCATTATATAATTGAGAAGGCAGCGAAACAATAAGAAGCGAGCGAGTGACATATACAACCATGTTCATGAGTTCTGCTACTTGAAACAAAGCACGATGTAAACCTACACTTTAAATTAAGTTCATAGACAGGCTGCGCTGGCGTTTGTAATTTAGTGCCTGCCCATATAAGGCCGTCCGTCAGCGGCAATCCAATAGCAAACTCCACTAAATATTCACGGGTGAAGGACTGTGCTTATGGAGAGGAAGATGAGATGGTCAGGGTGGTGTTTGACACAAACTCAGCGAAACTGCGAGAGAAAGTTTTAAGTGCCAGGACTAAGGTAACATTAAATACAGCCATGGACATAGCACGAGATGGCACCAGCACAGCTGGGAACCTTCGATGCATGTACACCGAGTGGCTCACGTGAACTGACGCAGTGCACAGATAAAAGCAACAGTTCCAAAGAGCGCTGAACAAAACCGAATTACACAATTGAAAAGGCAGCAAAAATATGAAGCGTCTGATAAGCATATTCATAAATCCAGCTACTGCGAAACAAAGCACACGGTGGAAAAAGTCAATGTCCCGCTAAAGGAAGACAGTGTAAAAAACCCGTGCATGCAGTGTGTCAGGTCTCAGATAAAGAAGAAGACGAGCTGTTTATTGATGCAGTAAGAAACGAATCGATGAATGAAACCTGTCATCTTTACAACGATTGACAAACACGGAATGTAACTTGAACACAACACATCCTACAAATACGAACCTGATTGAAAGAAATAATGATAATCAAATCCTTGATGACAGCAACACTCAGTAACACTCACAAAACAAATACTGTATATTGACAGTCATGTTACGTTATTTTTAAAATGTTCCCTTTTCTTTTCTAGCTTTTTAACACACTACTTCTCCTGCGATACGCGGGTATATATATATATATATATATATATATATATATCCGATCTACATACTCGAATAATGGATACTTTATTCACCATCAATGATTGTTTTGGTAAAGCCATACTCAGTGTATTCATTAGATGAACGGTAAAAAGTAAAGCGAGGGAGGATGCAGGCTGTAGTCTTGCGTCAACTCTATCTGAATTGCGCGATCACATTTGAAAAAATATATCTTTTCAAGTTCTATTTAGTCCATATGTGTCAAACTCAAGGGCAGGGCCACATCCGCCCGGCGTAATTATATCCGCCCCGAGATCATTTTATATACTGTATTATTGTTATTAAAGCCGGGTATATGAAGCGCTGGTAACACAATAAACTACAGATCCCATAATGCAGCGCTTCAGCCGCTTGCCGAACAAGTTATTGCTGAAGCTAGCTCACGCGATGCTGAGAGAAAAGTTGATTCTGAAAATAGAGCCTTTAAAACCGATGGGAGGCTGAGTATATGTTTACTGAACCCGTGTGTCTCATTTGTGGAGCTAATGTGGCTGTAATTACAGAATTTAATCTAAGACGGCACTATGAGACAAAACATCAGGGTAACCTGAATGCAATGCAGAAGATACAGAAAGCAGCATAATTAAATAAGAATCTGACACTTCAGCGGACGTTTTTACCCGTGCACAATCACAAAGTGATTTCAAGTGAAGCTGCTTTTATGGGAGACACAAATGCACCAGTGCACCTTGCCCCACTTTCCCTGTTGCCAAGTAATGTTAAACCAAGTCGTCACTACGGTGTTCCCAAATACGCACTTTGCTGATAAACTGAGCGCTGCGCACTGAGTTTGCACGGCGCTTTGGTGACTTTGAAGAACAAAAAGTCCGTCTACATGCGGCTCAACCTTGTGCATGTTTGGTAGCACTTATCTGTGTGAGAAGCTCTTCTCAGTGATAAAGACTAACAAAACAGCACACAGGAGTCGCCTCACTGATGAGCACCTGCAATCCATCCTGAGAATCTCCACAACACAGAACCTCACACCAAACAGAAACGAACTTGTGGCCAAAAAAAGATGCCAGGCGTCCAGCTCTAAAATGACATATGAGCAAAGACAACTGAATGATTTGATTTGTTATTGCTGAAAGGAACACATTTTATTTATATTTCCAGGTTTTGTTATGCAGCATGTTCATATTTGAATTTGTATAATTTTGACAGGATATATTTTTATGGAGAGCAAAATCTTTTGGGATATTTAAAATCTAAGTTTATTTTTATATAAAATTACATAAGAGTAAAGAAATTTGAATGTTTGTTCTTTTAACGTTTACTTTATTTCTAACTTGTATAATTTAGACAGGATATATTTTTATGGAGAGCAAAATATTATAAGTTGTTTAAGGTTTGAGTTGATTTATTCAGAATAATATTCCTGTCTGTTTTACCATTCCTACCAAAGATATTTCTGTCGACTAAATAAAAATTCCTTCTATTTAAAATTTAAATAGAACTTGAACAAATACGATAGTTCATAATATCCACGCAGACTTGCGTAAGAGCTGGAGTCATCCGTTTTAACAAGCAGCGTATTGCACTGATACTAAATAGCTGTGTGTGTATATATGTAGATATGTATGTATATGTATATATGTTTATATATGTGTGTGTGTATGTATATATATATATGTATTTGTGTGTATGTATGGATTTATGTGTGTGTGTATATGTATGTGTATATATGTAGATATATATGTATGTATATATGTGTATATGTATAGATATGTATATATATATATGTTTATGTGTGTGTGTGTAAATATATATATATATATGACAACAACACTCATCACTCACAACAGTGACAAAACAATTACATTGACAATCATGTTACGTTATTTTCAAAATGTTTCCTTTTCTTTTCATTGCTTCTTTAACACACTACTTCTCCCTGAAGCTGGTATTTTGTTAGTATATATATATATATATATATATATATACACACACAGACACATATATAAATATATATATATATACAGTAATCCCTCCTTGATCGTGGGGGTTGCGTTCCAGAACCCCCCGCGATAGACGAAAATCCGCAAAGTAGAAACCATATGTTTGTGTAGTCATTTTATATATTTTAAGCCCTTATAAACTCTCCCACACTGTTAACATTATTAGAGCCCTCTAGACATGAAATAACACCCTTTAGTCAAAAGTTTAAACTGTCCTCTATGACAAGACAGAGATGGCAGTTCTTTCTCACAATTAAAAGAATGCAAATAGATCTTCTTCTCTTCAGGAGCAGAGAATTTCAGAGGGAGAGAGAGAGCTCGCAAAGAAAAGCAAACAATCAAAAAGTCAATACTTGTGCTTTTAAGTTTGCCGCGGCACTTTTAGAGGAGCTTAGTATCTTCTAAGCAAACAGCCTCTGTGCAAACAGCCCCTCTGCTCACATCTCCTCCGTCAGGCGCAGAGAACGTCAGAGAGAGAGAGCGAGATTAAAGCAACAATCAAAAATCAATACGCGGTGCTTTTGTGGTTTTAAATATGCCGAGCACCGCAATAAAGCAGCATTTTTTAGAGGAGCGTCAGTATCTTTTAAGCAAATAGCACCTCTGCTCACACCTCCTCCGTCAGGCGCAGAGAATGTCAGAGAGGGTGAGAGAGGCAGAGACAAGCAAACAATCAAGCTCAGCGGGATGCATATCTTATAGCATTGAGGAGTTTTAGTTAATATGTAATACATGCTCTGATTGGGTAGCTTCTAAGCCATCCGCCAATAGCGCCCCTTGTATGAAATCAACAGGGCAAACAAACTGAGGAAGCGTAGCATATATTAAAAGACCCACTGTCTGCAGAAATCCGAACCAGCTAAAAATCTGTGATATATATTTATATGTGCTTACATTTAAAATCCAGCGATAGAGTGAAACCGCGAAAGTCAAAGCGCGATATAGCGAGGGATTACTGTATATATAAATATATATATATATATATATACATATCTATACACATATATATACACAGTTATATATATATATACATATACACACATACATATATATATACACTAGTAGAATACCCGCGCTTCGCAGCGAGAAGTAGTGTGTTAAAGAAGTTATGAAAAAGAAAAGCAAACATTTTAAAAATAACGTAAGATGATTGTTAATGTAATTGTTTTGTCATTGATATGAGTGTTGTTGTCATATCTATCTATTTATATTATATATATATATATATATATATAAAAATACCTGCATTGGCAGCGGAGAAGTAAAAAGAAAAGGAAACATTTTAATAATAACGTAACGATGTTTGACAATGATTGACAATGATTGACAATGTAATTGTTTTGTCATTGTCATGAGTGTTGCTGGTATATATTTATATATATATATATATATATATATATATATATATATACACACACAGACACATATATATAAATATATATATATACACACACATATACATATCTACATATATACTGTATATACACATATATATACAAATCTACATATATATATCTACATATATATATATTAGGTGGGACTCGATTAAAAAATTAATCCAATTAATTAGAGGCTGTGTAAGAATTAATCTTGATTAATCGTATGTAATCGACACGTAAATTTGCCCCAAATCGCAAATGTTTTTTTTTTTTTATTTAAAACGGTTTTAGTGGGCTTACAGAATCAAATAATAGACATGGACATGAATATTGTAAACTGAAGCTGTTTTAATTTCTGAAAAAAAAGCTTTTAAACTGCATTTGAATTCAAAACAGAAACAAAATATCATCCCTGGTTAAAATTGGGCAGACTTAAAAATAAAGTGGTAGTTTAAGTACTTTAAGTACATTTTCAGAATAGTATTGTCTTTAAATAATAATAACCAAAATTTCACCATAAAGTGCAGTTTTTTTCTTAAAAAATAAGTCAGAAACATAAAAGGTAATTTGACCAGCTTACTCTTTAAACTCTGAGTAACATTAGCCAAAATTATTTTGTACATTAGGCTAAAACAGTGTGATCATTGAACATTTTGTAATTAGATGTATTTAGAATTACTAACGGTCACGGAAGTCCAATGATCCCCAGTAAGAGCCACAAAGTCCGCTTTCTGTAATGCATCTAATTTTGCTTGCTTTTCAGTGTGCACAAAACCATGCTTTTATCAAGGCTTCGCCGGGTAGTCGAAATGATCAGTCGAGGAACGCGCTTTATTCCGACTCTAACATTTTTGTAGCTGTGATGTGTGCATCAGTGTAATGGATGTACCAGGAAATCATGCATTGACAAAAGTTCCCGTTTGCTTGGAATTGAAAGTGTGATTAAATGCGTTATTTTTAACGCGTTATGGAGTACATGCATCAAGCTTCTCAACTGTGCTTGTGCTAAGAAAGGGAAAATTTTAAAAATAACGTAACATGATTCTGCGTAACCTAATATTTTTCATACGTCCCAAACCAAGGAGATGGGAAGGTAAAATGAATCGGTAGCGCGCATATAGTCAGTACATCCCTCTCGGAATCGAACCTCAATGTCGGCGTTAGAGGCGAAGACTCTACAATTGCCCACCGCTTGTCTATGCTAAAGTATATATTGTAGATCGGGCTATAGATATACATTTATATATATACCCGTATCGCAGTGGAGAAGTAGAAGTTATGAAAAGAAAAGGGAACATTTTAAAAATAACGTAACATGATTGTCAATATACAGTAATTGTTTTGTGAGTGTTATTGAATGTTGCTGTCATCAAGGATTTGATTATCATTATTTCTTTCAATCAGGCTCGTATTTGTACGATGTGTTCAAGTTACATTCCGTGTTTGTCAATCGCTGTAAAGATAAGAGGTTTCATTCATCGATTAGTTCCTTACTGCATCAATAAACAGCTCGCCTTCCTTTTTATCTGTGATGTGACAAACTGCATGCACGGGTTTTTTTTACGCTGTCTTCCTTTAGCGGACATTGACTTTTCCACCGTGTGCTTTGTTTCCACAGTAGCTGCATTTATGAATATGCTTATCAGACGCTTCATATTTTTGCTGCCTTTTCAATTGTGTAATTCGGTTTTGTTCAGCTCTTTGGAACTGTTGCTTTTATCTGTGCACTGCATCAGTTCACGTGAGCCACTCGGTGTACTTGCATCGAAGGTTCCCAGCTGTGCTGGTGCCATCTCGTGCTATGTCCATAGCTTTATTTAATGTTACCTTAGTCCTGGCACTTAAAACTTTCTCTGGCAGTTTCGCTGAGTTTGTGTCAAACACCACCCTGACCATCTCATCTTCCTCTCCATAAGCACAGTCCTTCACCCGTGAATATTTAGTGGCAGTTTGCTATTGGATTGCCGCTGACGGATGGCCTTATATGGGCAGGCACTAAATTACAAACGCCAGCGGCAGCCTGTCTATGAACTTAATTTAAAGTGTAGGTTTACATCGTGCTTTGTTTCCGAAGTAGCAGAACTCGCTTCTTATTGTTTCGCTGCCTTCTCAATTATATAATGCATGTTTTCTTGAGCGCTTTTTTGAGGTCTTCCTGGTTTTCTATGTACTGCGTGATTACGTGGGAGGCGTGATGATGTCACACGAAACTCCGCCCCCACGGCGTTGAAGCTCATCTCCATTACAGTAAATGGAGAAAAACTGCTTCCAGTTATGACCATTACGCGTAGAATTTCGATATAAAACCTGTCCAACTTTTGTAAGGAAGCTGTAAGGAATCAATCTGCCAAATTTCAGCCTTCCACCCACACGGGAAGTTGGAGAATTAGTGATGAGTCAGTGAGTGAGTGAGTGAGTGAGTGAGTCAGTGAGTGAGTGAGTGAGGGCTTTGCCTTTTATTAGTATAGATTTATATATATATACCCGTGTACCGCAGTGGAGAAGTAGAAGTTATGAAAAAGAAAAGGGAACATTTTAAAAATAACGTAACATGACTGTCAATATACAGTATTTGTTTTGTGAGTGTTACTGAGTGTTGCTGTCATCAAGGATTTGATTATCATTATTTCTTTCAATCAGGCTTGTATTTGTAGGATGTGTTGTGTTCAAGTTACATTCCGTGTTTGTCAATCGTTGTAAAGATGACAGGTTTCATTTATCGATTCGTTTCTTACTGCATCAATAAACAGCTCGTCTTCTTCTTTATCTGAGACCTGACACACTGCATGCACGGGTTTTTTTACACTGTCTTCCTTTAGCGGGACATTGACTTTTTCCAACGTGTGCTTTGTTTCCGCAGTAGCTGGATTTATGAATATGCTTGTATGTATTAAACGCTTCATATTTTTTGCTGCCTTTTCAATTGTGTAATTCGGTTTTTGTTCAGCACTCTTTGGAACTGTTGTTTTATCTGTGCACTGCGTCAGTTCACGTGAGCCACTCGGTGTACATGCATCGGGTTTCCAGCTGTGCTGATGCCATCTCGTGCTATGTCCATGGCTGTATTTAATGTTACCTTAGTCCTGGCACTTAAAACTTTCTCTGGCAGTTTCGCTGAGTTTGTGTCAAACACCACCCTGACCATCTCATCTTCCTCTCCATAAGCACAGTCCTTCACCCGTGAATATTTACCCGTGGCAGTTTGCTATTGGATTGCCGCTGACGGACGGCCTTATATGGGCAGGCACTAAATTACAAACGCCAGCGCAGCCTGTCTATGAACTTAATTTAAAGTGTAGGTTTACATCGTGCTTTGTTTCCGTAGCAGAACTCATGAATATGGTTGTATATGTCACTCGCTCGCTTCTTATTGTTTCGCTGCCTTCTCAATTATATAATGCATGTTTTCTTCAGCGCTTTTTTGAGGTCTTCCTGGTTTTCTATGTACTGCGTGATTACGTGGGAGGCGTGATGATGTCACACGAAACTCCGCCCCCACGGCGTTGAAGCTCATCTCCATTACAGTAAATGGAGAAAAACTGCTTCCAGTTATGACCATTACACGTAGAATTTTGATATAAAACCTGCCCAACTTTTGTAAGGAAGCTGTAAGGAATGAACCTGCCAAATTTCAGCCTTCCACCCACACGGGAAGTTGGAGAATTAGTGATGAGTCAGTGAGTGAGTGAGTGAGTGAGGGCTTTGCCTTTTATTAGTATAGATATATACTAGCAAAATACCCGCGCTTCGCAGCGGTGAAGTATTGCATTCAAATTTTTATTAAGAAGAAAATTAAACCTTTTTAAACTGTGGGACAATACGCCAATAATTATTTGTTAAGGATCTCTTTGTATACCATGCTGTCAGTTCGGCCCTCCGGTTGTAACATGACCAAGCTGTGCGCTGAGCTTACTCTTGAGCATGCAATGTACAGTTGGCCATGTGAACAGTAATCTTGTTTCAAATCTCACAGCTTTGATTGCTGCTGTCATAATCGGTTTGAGTTTCATGGTTTGTTTCAATTACGACAGTATTTTCAGGATTTGTTGTGTTGAAGTGACATTTGGCATCTGTCAAGCGTTGTAAGCACACAACCGGTTTCATCAATAAAATCACATCCAGCTTTTGAGAGTTTAAACATTCATAAACATCAAAGTGTCCACTACTGAAATCGTCACCTGTGAATCTAAGATGTTTAAGAGGCATTGGCGGTTGTCCAAAGGTGTAAAATATTTGGCCATTTCGGTACACTTGAAAGCGACAACTGAACAATTCAGCGGCAGCAATCAACTCACATGCAGAACCATAGGTGAAAGGCTTAAGCATTTCACTCTTCTAGTGCTCCTGTGTAGTATAATTATCTCCTGTACCGTCATTAGTCCACACCTTGAACCTGTCCCAGTCATTCAATACATAAGACAGAATGTTCCTCCGGATATCAAGAGTGAGCCTGATATGGCCGTGCAATATGTAACAAAGAGAATGGAAAAGGTAGGTGGTATCTCCGGGCATGGAAACCACTCGGTAAGTGACAGTTCTTTGATCGATAGAATTTCTTGAAGATGGGCCCATAAGTAACAAAGACTGTTGAAAAGTTCAATATGGCGGCCGACAGTGGCATCATACTACCGAAATAAGTATGTACATTGGTTTCAGTTAGCGGGAAGCCAGGGAAGCCGCCTACCAAATTTCGTGAAGATGGGGCCATGAATAATAAAGTTCAATATGGCGGCTGACATTGTTGACCGTATGACCGTTGACCGTTATGACCGTTACGCGTAGAATTTCGAAATGAAACCTGCTTAACTTTTGTAAGTAACCTGTAAGGAATGGGCCTGCCAAATTTCAGCCTTCTACCTACACGGGAAGTTGGAGAATTAGTGACGTGTGGAAAATTCAATATGGCGGCCGACAATGGCATCATACCACCGAAATAAGTACGTACATCGGTTTTGGTTAGCGAAGGGAAGCCGCCTACCAAATTTCGTGAAGATGGGGCCATAAATAAGAAAGTTCAACATGGCGGACGTTGTGATCGTTATGACCGTTACGTGTAGAATTTTGAAATGAAACCTGCTTAACTTTTGTAAGTAAGCTGTAAAGAATGAGCCTGCCAAATTTCAGAATTCTACCTATACGGGATCTTGGAGAATTAGTGATAAGTGAGTCAGTGAGTGAGTGAGTGAGTGAGTCAGTGAGTCAGTGAGGGCTTTGCCTTTTATTAGTATATATATATATATATATATATATATATATATATATATATATATAATTATATATATATATATTAATATAACATATATATGGGGTGCCAAACAGGCAAATAAAATGATTTTCTGAATATATAAAGTCAGCGTCAGAATATAAAAAGTCACTCCTGAATATATAAAGTCATTCCTGAATATATAAAGTCAAAACTTGAATATATAAAGTCAGTGTTGGAATATATAAAATCATTCCCGAATATATAAAATTTCCATGCTTGTCATTTCACTCGTACTAGTGAAAGGTAAACTTTGACAGAAGCCACTCAGAGTCGATGGGGCTTGTGAGGTTCTTCCAAAAATGCGCCCGTACAAAAAGAATAAATAAATATAGTGTTCAAAATTTCGGACACATACATCATTTTGAATGAATTAACTGAACAGTGTGGTGTTTTTTAAAATATTTTTCTGAAGATGTTTTTGTTAACTTATTTCATTACGTTGTATTAGGAACTCATTGAGTTTACTAAAAATGTGCCTCAGTCGTTTCAATCAATATCAATATAATCTGACTTAAAATTTATATATTCAGGAGTGAGGTGTTATATTCTGACGCTGACTATATATATTCGGTAATGACTTTATATATTCAAGTTTTGACTTTATATATTCAGGAATGACTTTATATATTCCGAAAATCATTGTAATTGCCTGTTTGGCACCCCATAATATGTGTGTATATATATATATATATATATATATATATATATATATATATATATATATATATATATATATATATATATATATATATATACTAATAAAAGGCAAAGCCCTCACTGACTGACTGACTCACTGACTCATCACTAATTCTCCAACTTGCCGTGTAGTTAGAAGGCTGAAATTTGGCAGGTTCATTCCTTACAGCTTCCTTACAAAAGTTGGGCAGGTTTCATTTCGAAATTCTACGCATAATGGTCATAACTAGAAGCTAGTTTTCTCCATTTACTGTAATGGAGTTGAGCTCGAAAGCCGTGAGGGGCGGAATTTCGTGTGACATCATCTCGCTTCCCACGTAATTACGCAGTACGTAGAAAACCAGGAAGAGCTCAGTGCGCAGACAAAAAGCAACAGTTCCAAAGAGTGCTGAACAAAAACCGAATTGCACTTCTCGCAGTGAATATGCTGTGTTCATTTGTGACCTTATTCACCATATTTACTCATTGAGTGTTTAAGGACCTGAAATTCCTACCCACTTATGCAGTACCTTAGCCAATCTTTACAATATATGAATGCATCAAGAAAATGGTTGAACAAGTAAGATGCACAGACGATGCTCAGGATAGCTGTTAACATTAGCGACAGATAAAAAATTGTGCAAACTCTAGGGCCAGAAGAGCAATGACAGACAAAATCACATTATAGCTAGGAGTGAGGGTGGATTTGCAGGTGATGAAGAGATGAAAGAACTGCATAATTGGCTTGGCTTTCAATTTAAAAAAAAATACATACTGAAGCTGTTCAAAAGCTTGTAGATCATTGTTAAATGTGTGCTGAGAAAACATGGGGAATATATTGGCTATAACTGAGATGTAATTAATTTGAAATGTCTTTAAAACAAATTTTTAAAAAATGAAGGTAAAATAAACAACCCTCATATAGAGTTAAAAACAATCTGCATTATTTAGAAGTACATTGTGAACAAAAAATACATTGGAGTAAATGCTTAAAATGAGTTTTATTAAAGCACAGCACAGCCGCTAGAGTCAGCACTGCTACCTCACAGCTTCAGGAGACTCCAGTCTGGTTGCTGTCTGGTCACTGTCTTTATGTTCACTGTCCAAAGACATATGAATTAGGTGGCTCTGTAAGTCTAAATTGGCCTTGCGTGAGTGTGCCTTGTCATGGCCTACTGTCTCATTTAGTTGTGATGGATAGTGCCAAAATATTCCTAATCTACCTTTAACACTGAACTGCACACATCAGGTACAGGAAACAGATGGATAAAAAGTACATTGCCTGTTGAAGGTCAAGATATTTATGGCTTTCAGGACAGCAAAGAGTGTCACAAAAATAAATAAATATGGCAGATTACCATTAGTCATTAATCTTCTACTGTACTCAATAATCATGAAAGAAATTTTAAACAGTTTTAGATTACATCTAAGGGGAATTGTTTTAATGAAATCTTGAGGAGGCCGCAGTGTAAATTAGGGCTCCATACTACAAATTGACCAAGGCCAGGACTTTATGTGGAAGTCACAAAGGAGATGTCACACGGCAACAGAAAGATATGCTTTATTCGTTTTAATCTTAGTCACTGTCTTCTAGCTTCTTGTGTTTTTTATTCCTAATCTCTCTTTCTGTCTGTGTTTCTTTTCTTTTCTACATGTTCACTACTCTCCTCCCGTAATACGCATGTTTCCTTAAAGAACAGTAGAAAAAATGAATGGGTTTAAAGGACAGTGGAGATCTAGTGGCTGTTTGTTAGATGCTAAGAACTGACAGATGTTGAAATTATAGTGGAACAATAATATTCTCAGTTGTTCCTAGACAGGAATGTGTTGCTTTGCATTATTAAGTATTACTATTACTATTATACTATTATACTATTAGGTCAATTTTTTATGATCTTTAAGGGAGTATGAGTATTCATTGTTAAAGCTCTGCTCTTGAGAGACAGAGATTACATTGGCACCCTGAAACTTTATTAATGTATTTTATAATGTGTCATTGCACCTCTTGTATCACATGTTGTCCACTTTAGCGCAACAATTCAGGCATTTTACTAAAGGAACAAGGAGTGCTCCATGGGTTCTTTTTTTTAGTAAAAGCACACCTTTCTTGTACTTACACTTAGATTTGCACAGCAGTATAGAGTGAAAAATTATTGCAAACAAAAGCTTACGTCTCCATGAAAATTGCACTTCCATGTGCATGACTTAACTCAGATGTCGATTTTTAGTGCAAGGATAAGACCAAAGGTATGAAAGCTGCTTGATTATTTTAATGTAGTCAATAATTTTTTTTAGCAGTGCTCCAAAATTTAGAATATTTATTTATATACTGTGAACATTCAAGAACATTTGTTTCATTCTTATAAATCAGGAATTACATGTAAAATAAACGTCACTATTTTTGCCACACATCCAAAAGTTGTGTTTGGCTAAACTCTAAATTGGCCCCCAGTGAATGTAGATGTGTTTGTGAGGGAGACCTGTGATGGACTGGTGCCATGTATGCAGGAGGTTCTTGTGGTGGTGTGGCTGTGCTACTGCACCAACAACCATGAACACGATAAAATGCTCAGTCATTTATGACTGGCAGGAAGGATGGATGGATGGATGAAATCCCTGTGGCTTCAAAAGAGTGTTTTGGCTCACTGGACTAAAACAAATTTGCAAGCATGTACTGTACATGTTAGCCTGTGCCTTTCTAGTACAACATAATAATGCTATCAGCATAAAATAAAAGATTTTGATCTTCATTCATTTGCACATACAGTATAATCAAAGGTATTTTAACATGAAGCTGTTAAAACCTGAATGCTGCAGATTACACTGCTGAAAAAAATCAAGAAATTATAAATATTGTAGGATAAGAACAGGCACCCAGGCCAGGGAGGAGCATGTTTCATTACCTGGACAAGAAGCCAGACCAGAAAGACGAATGGATTGGCCAGTGGGGACAGAAAATATCTTTGTGTCTGGTCGGTATAAAATAAAGGACGGACCAGCAGAAGCCAGCAGTAGGGAGCAGTTAAATCCCCCATACGTTAGGTGGAAGTTGTCCTCACATGAGAACGCAGTCAGGACACCCACAGGGGTGCTTGGGATATGGAGTTCAGTAGTGCAGCCCTTTCTGGATCCCTTCATTCCAATAGAGGGTGATGCTTGGGGGAGAACCTATCTACTTTCATTATGACCTGTAAATGCGTACCAGATGATATGGCATGGCCGTGGAAGCATTCCCAAGTCCGGCAACAAAGGAGGCATGCTGCCACACCTGGATGAGTCAGAGTTGGGAGGCAGAAGACAACACTCAACTGCAGGAGTGAAGGAGGAAGAAGTGTATTTTATTATTCATTTATTGTATTATTGTGGCTGATTAATGGAGACAGGATTGGGAAGAAGTGCCTCTTTATTTGACCCTAATAATGTGTATGTGGTTTGGAGTTCTCTGGCACCCCTTTTGGTTACAATATGTAAATAAACACATTCTGCCTAAATACTAAGCAAAGTATATTTCAAGACTCAAAGGCGTACATAAAATTGGTGAATAACATGAAATTAAATTTTGCTAAAGCAGTGTCTTTGTAGTAAATGTTCATTTGTTTAGTCACAATAAACTATAATCTATCTATCTATCTATCTATCTATCTATCTATCTATCTATCTATCTATCTATCTATCTATCTATCTATCTAAGTGACAAGATGAACACCTTAACTGGTACAGTGTCCCTAAGGTGTACATGAATGAAGACTTCCTTTTACATTGTCCCAGAATGATGGCATTTTGCAGCCTTGGTTAAACTCCTTTATGATAATAAACAAACTCCTTTTATTTCTATTTCAAGAAAGTGTGCAACTGTTCTACAGCACTCCTCAATGTCTCTGTAACATTTGAAGTGCTAAACTAAAAAGATTCCTGAAATTACACAGGCAAATCTTAGATGAGGGAAGTCTGTCGCCTGAGCATGTGGAAAGCTAAGTCAGTATACTCTGACATTTCTTCTGGTTTATATAAGAATTCATTTTTTTCTCGACAGAGTTGCCCAATACTAACATTTTGCAATGTCCATAATTATTATGTAAATATATGTGTGTAAGTGCACTGGAGCACATTCATATTGTCTAAAAAATGTCATTTTAAAATTTAGATTTAAAATTAATTTAAAACTAATTTAGAAAATTAGTTTCTTACATCACACCTTAGTTTGGACAGTCGTCTCGAGTAATTGCTTTGGAATTTGAGTTTTCAGGAATTCAAACCATCACATGTCTGGCTTAACCATCCATCCATCCATCCTCTTCCACTTATCTGAGGTCGGGTCGCAGGGGCAGTAGCTTGAGCATGCCCAGACTTCCCTTTCCCCGGCCACTTCTTCTAGCTCTTCCGGGGGAATCCCGAGGTGTTCCTAGGCCAGTCAAGAGACATAGTCCCTCCAGCGTTTCCTGGGTCTTTCCTGGGGCCTTCTCTCGATTAGACATGCCCGGAAAAGCCCAGACACCCTGCGGAGGAAACTCATTTCAGCCGCTTGTATTCTTGATCTCATTCTTTCGGTCACTACCCATAGCTCATGACCATAGGCGAGGGTAGGAAAATAGGTCGACGGGTAAATTGAGAGCTTTGCCTTACGGCTCAGCTCCTTTTCACCACAACAGACCAATGCAGAGCCCACATCACTACGGACAGCCTGCCGATCTCACGCTCCATTCTTCCCTCACTCATGAACAAGACCCCGAGATATTTGAACTCCTCTACTTTGGGCAGGATCTCGCTCCCAACCCTGAGAGGACCATGGTCTCGGACTTGGAGGTGCTGATTCCCATCCCAGCCGCTTCACACTCAGCTGCAAACCGATCCAGAGAGAGCTGAAGATCGACATGATGAAGCAAACAGGACAACATTATATGTAAAAAGCAGTGACCCAATCCTGAGTTCACCAAACAGGACCCCCCTCAATGCCCTGGCTGCGCCTAGAAATTCTGTCCATAAAAGTTATGAACAGAATCGGTGACAATGGGCAGCCCTGGCGGAGTCCAACTCTCACTGGAAACAGGTTCGACTTACTGCCAGCAATGCGGACCAAGCTCTGACACCGGTTGTACAGGGACCGAACAGCCCTTATCAGGGGGTCTGGTACCCCATACTCCCGGAGCACCCCCCACAGGATTCCCCGAGGGACACGGTCAAATGCCTTTTCCAAGTCCACAAAACACATGTAGACTGGTTGGGCAAACTCCCATGCACCCTCCAGGACCTTGCTAAGGGTGTAGAGCTCTGGTCCACTGTTCTGTGACCAGGACGAAAACCACACTGTTCCTCCTGAATCTGAGGTTTGACTATCCAATGGACCCTCATCTCCAGGACGCCCGAATAGACTTTTCCAGGGAGGCTGAGGAGTGTGATCCCTCTGTAGTTGGAATACACCCTCCGGTCCCACTTCTTAAAGAGGGGGACCACCACCCTGGTCTGCCAATCCAGAGGCACTGCCCCCGATGTCCATGCGATGTTGCAAAGGCGTGTCAACCAAGACAGTCCTACAACATCCAGAGCTTTGAGGAACTCCGGGAGTATCTCATCCACCCCCGGGGCCCTGCTACAAAGGAGTTTTTTGACCACCTCGGTGACCTCAGTCCCAGAGATGGGGGAGCCCACCTCCGAGTCCCCAGACTCTGTTTCTTCATAGGAAGGCATGTTACTGGGATTGAGGAGGTCTTCAAAGTACTCCCCCCGACCCACAACGTCCCGAGTCGAGGTTAGCAGAGAACCATCCCCACCATATACGGTGTTGACACTGCACTGCTTCCCCCTCCTGAGACGCCGGATGGTGGACCAGAATATCCTCGAAGCCTGTTCGAAAGTCATTCTCCATGGCCTCCCCAAGTTTTTGCCTCAACAACCACCGAAGCCACATTCCGCTTGGCCTGCCGGTACCTATCAGCTGCCTCCAGAGTCCCACAGGACAAAAGGGTCCTGTAGGATTCCTTCTTCAGCTTGATGGCATCCCTCACCACCGGTGTCCACCAACGGGTTCAGGGATTGCCGCCAAGACAGGCATCGACCACCTTACGGCCACAGCTCTGGTCAACTGCCTCAACAATAGAGGCACGGAACATGGCCCATTTATACTCAATGTCCCCCACCTCCCTCAGGACGTGGTCGAAGTTCTGCTGGAGGTGGGAGTTGAAGCTGCTTCTGACAGGGGACTCTGCCAGACATTCCCAGCAGACCCTCACAACACGTCTGGGCTTACCAGGCCTGACTGGCATCTTTCCCCACTATCGAAGCCTACTCACCACCAGGTAGATAGATAGACAGATACTTTATTAATCCCAAGGGGAAATTCACATAATCCAGCAGCAGTATACTGATACAAAAAAACAATATTAAATTAAAGAGTAATAAAAATGCATGTAAAAACAGACAATAACTTTGAATAATGTTAGCATTTACTCCCCCAGGTGGAACTGAAGAGTAGCATAGTGTGGGGGAGGAATGATCTCCTCAGTCTGTCAGTGGAGCAAGACAGTGACAATAGTCTGTCACTGAAGCTACTCCTCTGCCTGGAGATGACACTGTTAGGTGGTGATCAGTTGACAGCTCCGCCCTTCTCTTTACCCGAGTGTCCAAGACATGTGGCTGCAAGTCTGACGACACGACCACAAAGTCGATCATTGAACTGAGACCTAGGGTGTCCTGGTACCAAGTGCACATATGAACACCCCTATGCTTGAATATGGTGTTTATTAAGGACAATCAGTGACAAACACAGAAGTCTAATAACAAAACACCGCTCGGGTTCAAATCAGGGGGGGCATTTCTCCCAATCACACTCTTCCATGTCTCACTGTCATTGCTGACATGAGCATTGAAGTCTCCCAGCAGAACGAGGGAGTCCCCAGAAGGTATGCCCTCTAGCACCCCCTCCAGGGACTCCAAAAAGAGTGGGTACTCCAAACTGCTGTTTGGCGCATACGCACAAACAACAGTTAGGACCCATCCCCCGACCCAAAGTCGGAGGGAGGCTACCCTCTCGTCTACCAGGGTAAACCCCAATGAACAAGCTCCAAGTTGGGGGGCAATAAGTATGCCAAGTAGGGCAACTCCAGAGTGGTAGAGAGTTCAGCCCTTTTTAAGGAGATTGGTTCCAGAGTCCAAGCTGTGCGTCGAGGTGAGCCCGACTGTATCTAGCCAGAACCTCTCAACCTCACGCACTAGCTCAGGCTCCTTCCCCTTCAGAGAGGAGACATTCCACATCCCAAGAGCCAGTTTCTGTTGCTGAGGATCAGACCGCCAAGGTCCCTGCCTTCGGCCACCACCCTTAAAAATTTTACTTAAAATATAAAAAGCTGAAAAAAATCTGTAAGTTACTTACAAGAAAAATTGAAAATAAATTTGTCAGCATTTGACTGTGATTGAAAGCCATTTGACACGATAAATACAATTGTTTGGATCCTCATACTTTCCTTTGCTAGTTTATCCCTATTTTCCGTATTCTGAACAGACCCCAAACAGAATCTTCCAATTTACTTGCACACTGATACCTTTGTTCCACTTGTGTAAGTTGTGGAACGAGCCTCGGACACAGACAGGAAGACATGGTAAATTCACCACCACATGTTTATTTACAACTATATTTACAATAATACGTGCCACACAACCCATAGACTCCCCCAAAGTCCAGGCCAACACCACACTATGCCTCTTCTTCAGGCCGCCTCCTTCTCTCTCCTCCAGACCTTGTCCTCTTCCACCCGACTCCAGCCTCGAATGAAGGGAGGCAGCCCCTTTTATAATCACCCGAATGTGCTCCAGGTGTTTCAAGGCAATCTTCCACCGACACGCCCCAGTGTGGCGGAAGTGCCGGCTGCATCCCCGGAAGCACTCAGGGTGTCCCTGCTCTTCTTCACCCAGCACTTCCGGGTGTGGCAGAAGTGCTGAGGTCCAGGGTCTCCAAGGCATTGGGGCGCCCCCTGGCGGTGACCACGGGCCCCTACAGGGCTGAATTTCAAAGCCTTGTACCCGTGGCCACCAAAGGCACCAGGGTGATCGCCCCCACATGGTCTGAGGGAGGCATAAGCCCTCCTCCGGTCCTCCGAGGCGTCCCAGCTGGGTCGCCCCCCCAGCCATCAGAATAACATAGAATATTCTTGACTTTCATAGAGAAGTCTTGGTTTTGTACAGTGACTTAGCTTATTACTAATCTTGAGACTCGCTTTTCCATTCCTACAAACCTCACATAACCATCTGCCTTAAATGCGCACACACAGTAACAATCAAACAGCAGCAGACAGCCTCTACATATCTGTGAAAAACCTGAGAGAAGAGCACTTGACAAAATCCTGAGTGCACCTTCAGAACAGTTTGAATGTTAAATAGAAACTTACGTACTTTGAGCAAACCTTTCTGAACACAGAGTTCCAAGAACAAGAGCCACATCAACTTAGAAGTGTGGTTTGATCTTCATTTCTTTAGAATCCTAGACAGACAGCTATTGATCACCATGCAGTATTTTCACTAAGCTACATAGAACTCAGCTTATGAAGTTTGTTTTTGTTTGTTTCCTTTTTCTCATTTTTTGGAGGCTAAAGTAATTATTTAATTGTGAAAAAATGAACAAACAAATTTGTTTTTTTCTGAATAGAATGGTTTAAAAAAGCACTTGAAGTGTTGCCAGGAAGCTGAGGGTAGTTAACAACCAGCTTAGCTAACCTCACTGTCTTTATTTAAGGGAAATAGAAAAAGGCATCACTATTGTAATGAATTGTTTATTTCTTTGAATTAGATATGGTTATTTATAAAGTGCCTCTGTTGAAACAACACCATGACTTGTCACATTTTGTTTTGTGTGTTCACTTCACAACGGCCATGTATGTTAGCATCCATCCATTTTCTAACATTCAATTCAAGGCCTTTTCTAGCAGCGTTAGACTCACAGTGGGCAGAATGGCAGACGTTCTAAGAGTCACAAATAACCAGAACTTATGAATTCATCAAAGGTTACACTCACACATGCACCTACAAATATACTGGGCTAGTTTAGAGCCTAATACAATTTTGGAATGAAAGATCAGAGTACCCATAGAAAAATTTCACACAGCAACAGGGAGAAAAAGCAGACGGTGAAATTAGAGTATATCTTAACATAAGATGTACAGTACCAAAGAATAAATGAATTGCCATATTTATTAGCCTTGCAACAGTGGCAAAATATAGTATGCATAATTTATATCATACTGTTCTGGTCTGTTATGGTTTCCATGTAATATTTTGACTAAACATTAAATGAGTGTGCATTAAAATATATTGCACTGCAAGTTCTATCTATCTATCTCTCTTATAATCTGTTAAAAGTGAAAATAAACTCTTAGAATTTTTCCTTTCCCTGTATTTTCAGCAATGAAATTTAAGAAGTATGCATCTGGAATGTTGCAGATATACTTTTGCTCTAAAATACTAATGACATACACTCACCTAAAGGATTATTAGGAACACCTGTTCAATTTCTCATTAATGCAATTATCTAATCAACCAATCACATGGCAGTTGCTTCAATGCATTTAGGGGTGTGGTCCTGGTCAAGACAATCTCCTGAACTCCAAACTGAATGTCAGAATGGGTAAGAAAGGTGATTTAAGCAATTTTGAGCGTGGCATGGTTGTTGGTGCCAGACAGGCCGGTCTGAGTATTTCACAATCTGCTCAGTTACTGGGATTTTCACGCACAACCATTTCTAGGGTTTACAAAGGATGGTGTGAAAAGGGAAAAACATCCAGTATGCGGCAGTCCTGTGGGCGAAAATGCCTTGTTGATGCTAGAGGTCAGAGGAGAATGGGCCGACTGATTCAAGCTGATAGAAGAGCAACTTTGACTGAAATAACCACTCGTTACAACCGAGGTATGCAGCAAAGCATTTGTGAAGCCACAACACGGACAACCTTGAGGCAGATGGGCTACAACAGCAGAAGACCCCACCGGGTACCACTCATCTCCACTACAAATAGGAAAAAGAGGCTACAATTTGCACGAGCTCACCAAAATTGGACAGTTGAAGACTGGAAAAATGTTGCCTGGTCTGATGAGTCTCGATTTCTGTTGAGACATTCAAATGGTCAGAATTTGGCGTAAACGGAATGAGAACATGGATCCATCATGCCTTGTTACCACTGTGCAGGCTGGTGGTGGTGGTATAATGGTGTGGGGGATGTTTTCTTGGCACACTTTAGGCCCCTTAGTGCCAATTGGGCATTGTTTAAATGCCCCGGGCTACCTGAGCATTGTTTCTGACCATGTCCATCCCTTCATGACCTCCATGTACCCATCCTCTGATGGCTACTTCCAGCAGGATAATGCACCATGTCACAAAGCTCGAATCATTTCAAATCGGTTTCTTGAACATGACAATGAGTTCACTGTACTAAAATGGCCCCCACAGTCACCAGATCTCAACCCAATAGAGCATCTTTGGGATGTGGTGGAACGGGAGCTTCGTGCCCTGGATGTGCATCCCACAAATCTCCATCAACTGCAAGATGCTATCCTATCAATATGGTCCAACATTTCTAAAGAATGCTTTCAGCACCTTGTTGAATCAATGCCACGTAGAATTAAGGCAGTTCTGAAGGCGAAAGGGGGTCAATCACCGTATTAATATGGTGTTCCTAATAATCCTTTAGGTGAGTGTATATACATGGAGAAAGTAACAAAGAGCCTAAGTACAGAGTCTCAGTTCTGTTTCCAGAATGCAAAAGGCATTTTAAATTAAGTTAGAAATGTGTGTACATTTTAGAAAGTATGAGCTTAGAAAGGTGTACAAGGTGAGAAAGTTTAAATTGGCTTTGCAAATATTATCTGTTATAGTGAGAATAATGCCTTGCTTGCAGCAATGTGTTGTTTCTTGGCCTTTTAGTATCATGGTCTCTACAGTAGTTGACGAGAGTAGTATTTCAAAATGAGCTGCACTGCAATAAGCTTCATTTCTAATTTTCATAACATACAGTAACATTCTCAAACCTGCCTCGGCCAGGTCACAATCACAGAGAACCAGAGCCTAACAACATCAAGCACAAGGCAGTAACCAACAATGGATGGGTCACCAGCACATCACAGGACCCACTCACACACAAAACCTCACTGGCTCAGTTTAGAGATCCCAGTTCACCTAAACTGCATGTCTTTGAGGGTGTAAGAGGAAAACTAGAGTAGCTGAAGGAAATCCTATATGGACACAAGAAGAATGAGCAAACTACACCCAGACAAAGGAAGGGCTGCAGGATTTAAACCTAGCATGCTAGCTCCATGATGCTCCATAAGACGGCATGCACTGTTTAACATGGCATCGTTGTGCCGCCCTCTTAATTTTCAAGTAATGAAAAAAAGTTAATGTGGCAAGTTACATTTCTTTCAGAGCAGTTTGTATGATTCATTCATATTTTCCTATATAAGCCTTTACAGGTCTTGATATCAACATCACAAACCGATTACTAGAAAAATTTAATGAATGGGTAAACACATATACACTTCTTTTAAAAATGCAATTAACAGCAGAAACACAAATTACAAATCTTGTCTTCACAGGTACCAGGTTCTTAGAGTTGTGGTCCATTGGTGCACAGGCTGTAGAGAGTGGTGCATACACTGTAGTCTGCAAACTGGGTAAAAACAGACAGCTTTTGTATAGTCTATAAAACGAAAGGGATAACCAACCTCTCCCCCAAATAAGTAGTGGAGTTGAAAGATATATAAATTGCTTTACTAAGTCCATCGAAAGTTCAGTTGTACCCATAATGCTACACAGTGGCAGAAGCAGAAAAACAAAATAACTAGTGGTTCCCCTTGGAAGTCCAAAAGTGCTCTGACATGCATAGAATATATCAAAGAGTAGGAGTGGTGGTCACCCTCAGAAGTGCAAAAGCTCAGGGAAAGGACAGAATGATTTTCTAAATATGGGTTGGTAAATGTGTCAAAGTGACGGCACACAGACATTAATTACGGGGAAGTGGTGAAGTGCCAGTACTGGGGCACGCTTCAAGCTCTGGCACTACACCATTTTCTTCAGTAGATCAATGGCCCAGCGTTTTTTTTCAGATCATGCTATATTTTATTATAACATCTCCATATATATAATCCAATGTCTGTCCAATTTTCACGACAGAACTACTTAATGGGTTTAGATTGGGTTTTTTTTTCTATAATTTTCTTGAACATTCCGGTTGATTTTGCGACTTTTCTCATCCTGCTAAGAATCATGGTTAGCTTGCAGGAGCGATATATTTGCACTAATCCAAGAGAGACACAGCCTGCCGATCGGAGGGATATCAAGAGTAAGGAGCAGAGCAGGGCCCTCCTCACTGTCCTGTTTCACTTCTATGCAGGCGAAGCCACTGGGGACGTCTACTTATAAATAAGCCTATAACTCAGTGATAGTAGCCATTTACTTTTAGCTCTACAGACTAATATGGTGAAAAATATCTTTACTGTATTATATCCCCCTACCAGTGAAAGGTAATTGTTAAGCCAATTGGAAAATACCTGCTTTACACACTCCAGGAAAACTATAAAACTATGCTTTTATGAAACTTTAACTCCTAAAAATGTGAAATTGTGGCAGAGTAAAATGAAGCTGTTCAAATTTAGAAAGACAACTATTAGCAAAGACAGGTAATACTTTTATTTATATTTACCTTGAGCTCAAAAACCTTTTATTGATAGCACTAACTACTAAAACCCAACTAAAATTACTAAAAACGTTTGTGATGTACCATCTTTAGGAAGAACAGAGACCCAGCAACTGGACAGACACATATACACGTATGCTTTTATTAAGATGGATGTGTTGAGATTAAGGGCAGACAGAAGTACCGTCAATCAACAAGTTAACTTTTATTTTCAGGGCCCCTTCTAATTTTTCTGAGTATCTGCACCACTGGAAAGTGAAATAATTAAAATGCCAGATATCACAATTAATAGCAAAAAACAGTCTGTGTTTAAGTTATTGAAATGAAGTAAGAAGTACATTTTGAAGCATTTTCATCCATCCATTGTCTAACCCGCTGAATCCGAATAGGGTCACGGGGGTCTGCTGGAGCCAATCCCAGCCAACACAGGGCACAAGGCAGGAACCAATCCTGGGCAGGGTGCCAACCCACCGCAGCAGGACACACACAAACACACCAAGCACACACTAGGGTCAATTTAGAATCACCAATCCACCTAACCTGCATGTCTTTGGATTGTGGGAGGAAACCGGAGCGCCCGGAGGAAACCCACGCAGACACGGGGAGAACATGCAAACTTCACGCAGGGAGGACCCGGGAAGCGAACCTGGGTCTCCTAACTGCGAGGCAGCAGCGCTACCACTGCGCCACCGTGTCAATCCAAAGACATGCAGGTTAGGTGGATTGGTGATTCTAAATTGACCCTAGTGTGTTCTTGGTATGTTTGTGTGTGTCCTGCGGTGGGTTGGCACCCTGCCCAGGATTGGTTCCTGCCTTGTGCCCTGTGTTGGCTGGGATTGGCTCCAGCAGACCCCCGTGACCCTATTCGGATTCAGCGGGTTAGACAATGGATGGATGGTACATTTTGAATACATGTTTTTCCAGTTTAAGATCTTGGGGCCAAGCCTGAGCTTACAAATTACAGCAAATGAAGAGTCGTGCTATTATATCCACTTCTTTCAAAATGTCATTCTGCAAAAGATTATTGTAAACCCAATACAATCTAATAGATAATGAAAACAGGTTCACCCAAAAAGGTTTAAATTTAGAATGATTGAATCCTTATAAATTAATCAGATTCTTTAAAGAAAAAGATTACAAGCACTCACTTGGACCTAACATTTTATTTCCTGAAGCACTCCAGGAGCTGGCTGCACATTGTCCAGTACATTATTCAGTCAAACTCAAAATCAATTTTCCAAAATTCAGGATTCATAACACAGGAATATAGATAAACAGGCCCCATTATAAGTTGCCTTATCTGTGCTTTTACATTAAATAGTTACATTTTATTGGTGTTACACAGGGCGTGCTTCTGAAGCAATTTTATTTTTTTACAATTGTCGGATTGCACGCTTAAAATGTCTTCATTTCTGAGTGGCCCTTTAGATTACAGTAAACCCTCGTTTAAAGCGGTTAATCCGTTCCAGACCCTACCGCGATAAATGAATTTCCGCAAAGTAGGATTCTTTATTTATAAATCGAATATTTTCGCAGTTAGAGCATAGAAACCCTGTTTACGAACTTCTAAATACGTTTTTTAACATTATTAGAGCCATCTAGACATGAAATAACACCCTTTAGTCAAAAGTTTAAACTGTGCTCCATGACAAGACAGAGATGACAGTTCCGTCTCAAAATTAAAAGAATGCAAACATATCTTCTGCTTCAAAGGAGTGTACATCAGGAACAGAGAATGTCAGAGAGACAGACAGAGAGAGAGAAAAGCAAACAATCAAAAATCAATAGAGCTGTTCGGGCTTTTAAGTATGCGAAGCACCGCCTGACAAAGCAGCTGCTAGGAAGGGAGCAATGTGAAGGTAGTCTTTCAGCATTTTTTAGAGGAGCGTCCGTATCCTCTAGGCAAACAGACCCTCTGCTCACACCCCTCCATCAGGAGCAGAGAATGTCAGAGAGAGTAAGAGAGACAGAGAAAAGCAAACAATCAAAAATCAATACGGGCTGTTAGAGCTTTTAAGTGTGGGAAGCACCGCGCGGGAAGCATATCGTATATCATTGAGGAGTTTTATTTAATTACTAATACGTGCTCTGATTGGGTAGCTTCTCAGCCATCTGCCAATAGCGTCCCTTGTATGAAATCAACTGGGCAAACAAACTGAGGAAGCATGTAACATAAATTGAAAGACCCATTGTCCGCAGGAATCCGCGAACCTGCGAAAAATCCGTGATATATATTTAGATATGCTTACATTTAAAATCCACGATGGAGTGAAGCTGCGAAAGTCGAAGCGTGATATAGTGAGGGATCACTGTATTCCCAAAATATTTGCCCTACCAAGAGAAGTGTGTCTGATGCATAACTGTAAGCTGAATTTCAGCATATTTTGCACAAATTGATGAATGATTAATAAAAATATTACCTGCGATATTTACAAAGAGGTCTCTTTCCCAGCAGTGAGAACTGTAATAATAAATGAAGTTGGGTAAAAATACTGTCAGCGCTCCTTTCATTACTAGTTCAAATATTCTTAAGTAACCTGGACAAATTCTTGAATAAAGTTACTAAATTTTAAGCAGAAAAATATTTGTGACAAGGAACTTCCATATCTGCAACAGAGTTGCTCAAAGGGTGTCAAGGACATTCTTAATTTAAGAGATTACTAAAGGTTGAGATACCTAACAATTTCCATTAATTAAATGCTGTGTAACTGAAGAAGAGGTGAAGTGCAAAATTATCCCTTAATGGAGTTGCAAACAGTATTGCCGCTGCCTGTGTTTCCCACATTGGTTCTATATTTAACTGAACAAATCACAATCTGATTACAAATATATTGACAATAATTATTATTAACAGAGCACAGAGCAAGGCAAACAAGAAGGATTGTCTTTCCAGAACTGACCGAGTAGGTTAATTCTACCTCTCCCCATTATCTAAAATTATGAACGTAGTTAAATGTGAATGTATTGGAAGTCAGAAAGCACCGTGCCACCTTCTGCTTTCAGTCTATGCAGTATGTCACATATGCACGTCTGTGGACCATCCTTCACTCTTATCTGAAGCAGGTACTACCACTCCATGTAGAGAGGGGGTGCTCCTGCTAACCTTCTCCTCTTTTCTTCCTTCCGTAGCACTGAGAACATACTCAGTGAAGGCAACTGACTCCACCCTTTCCAGTCTCCCATCGAGTCGTTGCTGCAGGAAGGAGACAGCCCATTGTGAACAGATAGCACTGTAGAATGGAGCTCCCTCTCACTTCAAGAGAACAATGTTATTAGAGCCAGATTGATTTCCTTATTTTTCTATTTGTAGTGGCATGCATCGCAGCCTTTTTTTATTATTTTGTGACTGAATTAAACTGGGAAGCCCGGGTTGGCTCCCCAACATTTACCTGTGGGAACCTGCATTGCTTTATTTGACCACAAGTGTCATCTTTTAAATACGTTTTTGTGCATTCCATATAAGCAAGATTACACTAGAATGTGATTTGTTTTAAAGGATTTGTTAATAAATATGGAAATACTTTGACAAGGAAAATAAAAATTTCTGGAGGATATCCATTTCAACTATGTTCACCAGTGAGATCTGAAGAGTTGACCATCTATTATTATCTTGTTTAATAACTTCCATCAAACTGCAAAAGCTGTTTAAATAAGATCTTTGAATTTCTTTGTAACTGAAACATCCAAAAACTGAACTTTTCTGAGAATATCAGTATAATGCACTCGAACATAACATAGTACACTAGTTATTTAACTGAAAAAAGTCACTTTTATCCAAATTAATTTTAAACCCATAAATCTTGTAGTTCTCCTCCAACTTATTTTCTGCACATTCCAACTCTAGTCATGCTGAAATTGACCACTTCTTATTTAATTTGAGCATATCTAGATTCTTCAAAGATGAAGTTTTTACTCAAGATGTCCCATTACCATTATTGAAATTAAAGAGGCTTTGGACTCTGTGCAATCTCTGAAACCATCACAGCCAGATGGGATACCACCTGAATATTTGTCAGTATTCTGTAAGTAATTATCAGGAACTTTATTTCAAATTCTCTGTTATCTCCCAAATGAATGACACAGTAGCACATGATTTGTCTTTAGTAAGGGCAGAAGATCAGTAAAAGGAATAACATGTACTGTATATATTCACGTTTAAGTTCTCCCGCGGATAAGTCCGGGCTTACTGTATAATTTCCGGTAATTTATAATGTCGATTGTATAAATCGAATGCGGAAAACTCACACTGTTATTCCCTGAGATTATGATATGCTAACACCCACCTGAGAAACCAACCACAGAGCACACTGCTTTTCTTTTCTATGTATTGTGCCTACGTGACCACACGGTAATACCCAAACTATTCCGAAACGACATTTGCACTGATTTGTGTTTTTTGTATCTTACACCCTCATACACCTTTATCAAAAGAGAATCTCTTAACTACAATGGAGGGTTCGATCAGAAGAAAATATGAATCAGGTTTTAAATTAAAAGAGTTTGAAGTGGCGAAAGAAATTGGTAACTGTGCTGTTGCAACAAAATTCGATGTGTCTGAGAAACTGATGCGAGTTTGGAGGAAGCAAGAAGATGTAAAAAAAAGTATATAAAAATGTGTTATATTTTGGAACAGTCAGGGTCTGATTTTATGATCAATATTTCGGGTTTCAAAACCCGACTTATATGTGAGTATATGTAGTATTTTACTCATTCAAAAACATGCTGCTGCCGTCCTTGTATCCTACTTTTCTCTGCTATGTTCTCAAGTTTTGTTTTGTTTTGCTAAGTCATTCAAACCTTTGACATAGATCATTTTTTTAATGTAAGAAAATAGTTTTGAAAGATGCTGATCTGAATAAAAGTAAAATACGACAGAGCAAGACACATGGTTAGAAAATGGAAAGATAAGCAAAGATTAGGGATGGGTACCTGCTTAAGAACCTGGGAATCTGCTCAAGGTCCACTCTTTCTAGCAGTCAAGCAAAAGGAGATTTTTTTTCAACATAAAGTAATGCATACCAAATATCAATAATTTGTACATGTCTACTTTGTAATGCCAGGTTTGGGATGAGATCTGGAAATAGATGACTTATAAGGAATATGCTTTTATTTCTCCAATTTTGAAGTCAGTCCCATCCAGAATTCCAAAAAAGCAAAGAAATTTGAGAAACAAATGGTGCTTTACCACAAGCAAAATTTGTGCCATAGGCGCATATATTTTCATTTTATCTGCAGTCGTCTTGTCCATGTACAAAAGCATTGTAAAATGTGTTCTGGTATAAAGCATGGACAATGGAGAAAACTTAACCTGCACACACTTCAGATGCACTTCTCAGATCCATTGGCCTGGGTATGTGGTCTGTGGTGAGCCTCAAGAAAGGATCCTAGATTGAATCAGCTTATGGAGCTGGGAAAAGTCAGCAAAGATGGTGTTACCTCTGACCCCAAATGAGCAGTACGAGGTGGAATTTGAAGGCAGTGCACAAGGCAAATGAGAACTTGTGGAGCCACATGGAAGGAGCCATGGAAGATTGTGGTGGCTTTGGAGAGCAGCTGAAGAATACCCTTATGGAGCAATATTTCTTGCTTTCCATCCCAGCAAACTTTAAAAACCAAAATGTAATGATTTTTACATGTTGTAAATGTAGAATCACATGCAAAAAAATGTAATTTTGTAAAATTGGATGCAAAAAATTGCTGCAATTTTGCTCATCGCTAATCATAAAAGCAAACAGTAAGACAAATGAGAACGAACAGTTCAGTCCATCAGATTTGTTTGGTAGAGCTAATAACTTCCTTGTCTCAATATCTCATCCAGACACTTTAGAATTGCCACATTTCCACTTCAACTACATGACTTGGTCATTGATTCCAGATGTCCACAAATGTTTGAATGAATGCATCTAAAATTAATTTTATTTAATTTTTAAAATGGTCATTCGCTTTTCAAATGAATATGAATTCTTCTGGGTTAATTCAATGCTTTCAATGCTTTTGAGTATTTTGAATACATGGATTAGTTCCCTATACAGTGGAACCTCGGTTCACGAACGTCTCGGTACACGACCAAAAAGTTAGCCAAACTTTTGCCTCAGTTCACGACCACACACTCGGTATAATAACAAGCCAGTTTCCCTTTCGGTTTGTGCATGCCGATGATTTCCGCACGTGTTGCATTGTTCTCGGTCAGACGTGCCTGCCTGCCTGCGCGTGCCAGCCTGCCTGCCTGCACGTGAGAGAGAGCGCGTGCATGCTGCTGAGAGAGAGCAAGCGAGCGCGTGCAGCTGAGAAAGAGAGAGCGAGCGAGCGTGTGCAGCTGAGAGAGGGGGAGGGTGCGTGCTGCTGAGAGAGAAAGAGAGAGAGAGAGAGCGAGCCTCCTCCTGCAGCTGAGCAGGGATCCTGGGTGTTTTGTGTCAGTGTTATTCAATGTTTTTACATTAGAGTACTATTACACTGTGCATTCTATGGTGTAATTAACTATATTTGTGCTTAATCTTAAAAAAAAATATATTTACATACAGTTTGTACGGTCTGGAACGGATTAATTGTATTTACACACAATCCTATGGGGTAAATTGCTTCAGTTCACGACCAACTCAGTTTACGACCAGAGTCTTGGAACCGAGGTTCCACTGTACAGTCCAATGCTAGATGATACACTATCACTATAAAAAAGCTCCACAGTTGGTGAATTCTTCAAGGAAAGCACCTCCTTCAGTATAGTAGGAGATTAGTAGGCCTAAGTAGTGTTGTGATGCTTTTTGAAAGTGTGTCCGTTCCAGGGACTCTTGAACTTCACAGTGGGAGAAATTTGTATTATCGTGAAAAGCTAATTCCACTGCTTGCAAGCTAATTCCTGGGAAACATCATCTATTTGAACTTATCTGGTACATAGGCCTGCAAAATAACTATTGGTCTAGTAGTTGTCACTAGAAGTCAATGAAGCGAGAAAAGTAGAGGAGTAGTGCATTCGAAGTAGGGAACAGTACACGAGCTTCGGGATGACTTGGAGAGTTGGCTACCAGACACCAGGAACTTTGGAAGGGGAGAGAAAAAACAAAAGCTTGAGCAGTAAGCTGAGTAACCCAGGCTAAGAAGAGTGGCTAGATCTTCGAAATATTATGAAAGAAGAAGTGATAGACCCTGGACAAAACCTCTCTTTCACTTGATGTTTTTAAGATCAGAATTCTATGTACAGGAAGGAACTGTACTGATCTTTTTTTTTCTTTTTAAATTGGAGCTCTTGTGGTTCCTGACTTTGCATTTGACAAGCCATCTCTCTGTTTTACTCTTTGTAATGCATTAACGCTTTCATTTGTAGTGTGAAGTTGCCAAGATGCAATTGCACCTGTTTACAACCAGTCAGATGGTATCATTGGTCTTTTGCATGCAGTGGCCTGCTCACCGTTCCGGAAAACACTGACCGCCTTATCATTTGTGTGATATTTTGTTTATTTTACTTTCTGCCTTGCTGCTTCTTGAGTATCTAAATTATCACATTTCTGGAGTTTGAATAATAAATTGCTTTTAATATGGCAATGATGGCCATTCAGAAAACACTTTTCTAAATATTATACAAGTGAATTACTTTCTCCTTATTTCAGAAAAATGCAAAAAGTTAGATTTAAAGTCACATTTCCACATTTATCATTAAGTATTAGGACATCTAAACATTGTCTATTTCTTTTACTTTTTTAATAATTGCAGGTTCAGGGAGCTAAAGGCTATCTTTGTGGCAATAGGCACATGGTGCAAGAAAAGATCAAGCCAAGACAAACATGTTAGCATGTGTGTGGACTGCAGGAGGAAGCTGAAATTTGGATGCAATGTGGATTTAATTATTTGTATTTGAAAGGGCAAAGAAAACCACAAATAAGAAAATGAACACTTATTCAAATTACGTAGCAACTACAGCAAAATAAACCCTTCTGACAATGGAAAAATGAGATAGCATCACACCAAAAAAAAAAAACACTCCAGCTTATTAGTGAACTGAGCTGGAAACCAAGAGCTGCGAGACAGCCATGTTTGGATCAAATGCAGACTGGAAGCATGGTTGCCGTGTCAGTCAAGACCTCTGTCGCACTGTTTGAGTTTGAACAAGTCACTTAACCTTCCTATGTAGCACTTGCATGAATACCCAAAAACAATAATCTCATGCTTCTCTACATACGAAGCACCATGTTTCAGTTTTCATTATAAAATATGGAGGAGGCCACTACAGCCACACTGTTTATGGAACTTGACCTTGTTGGTGACTGCTACTCTATTTGCAGTTAGTGAAAAGGCATAACGTGGTTACAGTAACTGTAGCCCATTAGTGACAAGCTGTAAATTCTGACATGACTCTTTAGGCACCACTGTTTTCTGGCTGCAGCTGTAACTCTGCTCAAACTGTGTCAGCTTTCACCAGGCCAATTCATCAATAATCTGCCACTGTTGGAAATAAAAAGGGTTGAGTTTTTGAAGCAGGCCAATGTAGCTTCTCTTCTTGAAACAAAACTGTTCACTATTCATTCATTTCAACATTTTAGGCTGTATTTTTCAGTATTTTTCTTCATACAAAAAAAACAACATTCTGTATGTATACTGGGAAGGGACCTCATTCCTAAAGTAATAGTCTTCATATTAAAATGCATTTCCCCTTTTCTGCTAATTGCACAATTAAAACTGGGTTAATAAAACTCTTTGAAATTAATTTATGAAAAAAAGATCTACTTGTCATATAAGGTAATTATTCTCTTAGCAGCCCTACCATTGTATAGAGGGGTGGCGATTCATTTTCACAGATGGAACTATACAGTAATATGGAAACCTGCATCACCTGGATGCTACAAGAAGTTATAAGCAGTTAAACAAAGTTGTTAAGAAAGTATGTCAAAAGTTGGTAGGCACTGCTCTCTTCCAATTCCTTATTTTTTCGGATCCTTTTTATTTTATACTAGCTGTGTAAGCCCGGGCTCCTAGAAACCATGGATTCTGTCACTTCAATCAATCGCATCAGTTATGCATTAGTGGCTAAGCGAGGTTCTCTTTACTCTGTAGTTTCGTTTTGCAGACATGCTCGCCTCCGTTGTCTATCAGCGGCTACGTGGGTTTCACTCTCTACTCGGAGGTTTCATTTTTCCAATGTGCTCACCTCGCTTGTGTATTAGCAGCTAAGCGAGTTTCTTTTCTCGGCGGTTTCACTTTGGCGATAGACTCGCTTTCTTTGAGCCCTATGCTGTAGCCTTGCACTTCCAGGCTGGACAGACAGAATCAACAGAATCAGACAAACACATACACTTCCATGTGTAGGTGTTTATATATAAGACTGGAAGGGGGAAGCCATTTGTGTCGCTTTTAGTATGGTATTCAAATCAGTTTTCTCACCTGTTATGTGTATAATTAAAACTGGATTAATGATCTCTAGGCTGGTAACTCGAAGGCTGTCGGTTCGAATCCTTGCAGTGACAGAAGGAATGCTACTCCGATAGGCCCTTGAGCAAGGCCCTTAATCTGCAGTTGCTCCCGGGGCACTATACAAATAGCTGACACTGCACACTAAATGACATTATGACAAATAAAGGATTGAAAATCACTAAAACAAATAAAAATAAAAATGTTTTAGGATGCGGATTGCTGCCACTCAAACATGTTGCCCCACTCAGCCTGCTCCAAGACACTCATCTTGCTCCGCCCATTCTATGTAGCTCACTCAAACCACCATCTTTCAGTCCTGCCTGTGAAGAGCTTGTTGCACTCTACTAAAGTATCTTCTCACAAACTCAATAATGGGCACAGAGTAATTTATAACTTCATGCAACACAAGACACTATTTTCTTTAGGTAAAAATGCATAAAATATTTATTTTTACTTTCAAAAATGAAGAATATATTTTTGCAGTTGGCTTTGTGTAGATCTGATGAGTGGGGCTTTTGGGTCTGTAGCCCTCCTACACTGTCTCATAGGGCACCCCCTACAACATTGCTGACATGCTTCGCTCAATTCATGTAACATACAATAGAAACTGATTTCCATCGCATTTCTGCAGCTACAGTATGTCTTCTCCCTTCATTATGAAATGCTGTCAGAACAGCCCAGTAGTAAACGCTACAATTTTCACAGTTTATACTGACACTCAGTCAGTTAGTTTTTTCCCCAATTCCACACTACTCAAGACAATAAAAACCAATCAGCACACATAATTATTTAGATAGATAGATAGATAGATAGATAGATAGATAGATAGATAGATAGATAGATAGATAGATAGATAGATAGATAGATAGATAGATAGAGATACTTTTATAATCCCCAAGGGGAAATTCACATACTCCAGCAGCAGCATACTGATAAAAACAATTAATTAAATAGTGATAAAAATGTAGTGCAAATTAAAAAATGCAAGGTGGAGAGTGTGAGGCAGGTATAACAGTCTATAATCTTGTGTAGTGTTATCATTTACCCCCCGCCCCCCCCAGGTGGAATTGAAGAGGCATATAGTGTGGGGGAGGAACGATCTCCTCAGTCTGTCAGTAGAGCAGGGCAGTAACAGCAGTCTGTCACTGAAGCTGCTCCTCTGTCTGGAGATGGCACTGTTCAGTGGATGCAGCGGATTCTCCATGATTGACAGGAGCCACACTCTGCCACAGATGTCAAACTGTCCAGCTCCGTGCCTACAATACAGCATGCCTTCCTTACCAGTTTGTCCAGGCGTGAGGTGTCCCTCTTCTTTATGCTGCCTCCCCAGCACACCACCGCGTAGAAGAGGCCGCCACAACCATCTGATAGAACATCTGCAGCATCTTACTGCAGATGTTGAAGGATGGCAGTCTTCTAAGGAAGTGTAGTCGGCTCTGTCCTCTATTGCACAGAGCATCAGTATTGGCAGTCCAGTCCAATTTATCATCCAGCCGCACTCCCAGGTATTTATAGGTCTGCACCATCTGCACACAGTCTCCTCTGATGATCACGGGGTCCATGAGGGGCCTGGACCTCCTAAAATCCACCACCAGCTCCTTGGTTTTGCTGGTGTTCAGTTGTAGGTGTTTTGAGTCACACCATTTAACAATGTCTTTGATTATGTTGCTATACTTCTCCTCCTACCCACTTCTGATGCAGCGCACAATAGCAGTGTCGTCAGTGAACTTTTGCACATGGCAGAACTTACTAGGTCTTTTGAGCCCAATGCGTATATTGCAAAAACAAAAAAATGTCTGCCCCAGATAATGAGATACCCCTTGATGTACATGTCCATCAGTTATTTGACCTGATTCACTTCAAGGTTTATTTAGACTATGCAACACTGAAGTAAATGCTTCTGCATAAACCATACTGTATAACCACAATCTGAGATGGAACCTATTCACCCTGATACTGTATATGTCTAGTTAAAAACTCCTAGAAGCACCCAATTCCAATCACTGAAAACAGCACATAAAGTTAATACTCTTCTTACACTGATCCTCAAAATATTTAATACTAGCTCTGTTACCGGGAACTTTCATAAGACAATGGGCCTAAGGTATAGTGCAGTCAGGCAATCAGATATATCAGAAGTATTATGTAACTACCTACAGTAAGTGCTTTTCTGTACACAATAGTTAATAGATTTGTTTTCACCAAGGGCTACTATCATTGGTAGGTAATGTGACATAGTGTTTAGTTCACTGGATTTCAAACACTGAGGTTGTGGGTTCAAATCCTGCTATTGACACTATGTGAACATGAGCAAGTCATTCCACGTGTTTGTGCTCCATTTGGATAAAGAAATGGAACCTGCTATATATCAGATGTTGTAAGTTAATTCCATGCTGGACCAAGGGATGGCAGTGTACACTAACCCTTTTCTCTCTTTCTTCTGCAGACCACCCAAGGGAAATTCCACCTGGGCCCGATGACATCACTTTTGACTTTGGGCCTGATGACGTGAGTTCCAGTCCCAGACTTGATGACGTCACTTCCGCCACCCGACTTTAAAAAATGCCATTTTTTTAGCCATGCATCAGTTCTGCTTTGGACTCAACTCTGTAAAGAGATATTGATGACTTTTTGCTCTCTTTTTTCACACACTCTTCAAGTATATGGGGTGGCTACCCCAAAACTTTTTTCTGTTTTCCTCTCCTTATTTTACAATGCAATTGTCAATGAGTTAAACATTCCTGCATTAGATGAATTCCTGTTTTTCCTAGTGACTTGGCTTTTGTTGATGGTCATTGCAAAGCACCATTTTACAGGAAAGTGTATTCTTTTGAAATGAAATGGAGGAATAATGTGAAATGTGAGTATAGAGTATATTATTTTCATTATTAAATGCTTATGATTTTCATTTGTTTATGCTTTTCACTAAAGTATTTCTTTTGCATGTTTTTTATAAGTTTATGTGGTCCCCCTTAATAGTTTTCAAATTATTGGAGAATGGGGGAAGTGGTGCATCCCCATTCAAAGTTACGAGATCCACATTTAAATGAAAATGATGTCAAAGGGTGGTGGGGGGTCTTTCAAAAAACCATGCAATGTATATTACAATAGAGTTGCTAAGTTTAAACTGACACCATCGGTCCTGGCTTGTCTTGAATCTGAGGACACCATTTCCACCTCGACTTCTCTCTCCCTGCCATTTGAAAGCAAGCAAAGCAATATCTATCCACCCTTGGAGCCACAGCACCCTAGACCCTCACTGGAGATTTGTAGTGTAGTTTCTAATCATTGAGCTTTGCATCTTCCATCCATCCATCCTCTTCCGCTTATCCGAGGTCGGGTCGCGGAGGTAGCAGCTTAAGCAGAGAAGCCCAGACTTCCCTCTCCCCGGCCACTTCTTCCAGCTCTTCCGGGAGAATCCCAAGGCGTTCCCTGGCCAGCCGGGAGACATAGTCCCTCCAACGTGTCCTGGGTCTTCCCCGGGGCCTCCTCCCGGTTGGACGTGCCCGGAACACCTCACCAGGGAGGCGTCCAGGAGGCATCCTGATCAGATGCCTGAGCCACCTCATCTGATTCCTCTCGATGCGGAGGAGCAGTGGCTCTACTCTGAGCCCCTCCCGGATTACTGAGCTCCTCACCCTATCCTTAAGGGAAAGCCCAGACACCCTGCGAAGGAAACTCATTTCAGCCGCTTGTATTTGCGATCTCGTTCTTTCGGTCACTACCCATAGCTCATGACCATAGGTGAGGGTAGGAACGTAGATCGACTGGTAAATTGAGAGCTTTGCCTTATGGCTCAGCTCTTTTTTCACCACGACAGACCGATGCAGAGCCCGCATCACTGCGGATGCCGCACCGATCCGCCTGTCAATCTCACGATCCATTCTTCCCTCACTCGTGAACAAGACCCCGAGATACTTGAACTCCTCCACTTGGGGCAGGATCTCACCCCCAACCCTGAGAGGGCACTCCACCCTTTTCCGGCTGAGGACCATGGTCTCAGATTTGGAGGTGCTGATTCTCATCCCAGCCGCTTCACACTCAGCTGCGAACCGCTCCAGAGAGAGCTGAAGATCACGGCCTGATGAAGCAAACAGGACAACATCATCTGCAAAAAGCAGTGACCCAATCCTGAGTCCACCAAACCGGACCCCTTCAACACCCTGGCTGCGCCTAGAAATTCTGTCCATAAAAGTTATGAACAGAATCGGTGACAAAGGGCAGCTCTGGCGGAGTCCAACTCTCACTGGAAACGGGCTCGACTTACTGCCGGCAATGCGGACCAAGCTCTGACACCGGTTGTACAGGGACCGAACAGCTCTTATCAGGGGGTCCGGTAACCCATACTCCCAGAGCACCGCCCACAGGATTCTCCGAGGGACACGGTCGAACGCCTTTTTCAAGTCCACAAAGCACATGTAGACTGGTTGGGCAAACTCCCATGCACCCTCCAGGATCCTGCTAAGGGTGTAGAGCTGGTCCACTGTTCCGTGACGAAAACCACACTGTTCCTTCTGAATCCGAGGTTCGACTATCCGACGGACCCTCCTCTCCAGAACCCCCGAATAGACTTTTCCAGGGAGGCTGAGGAGTGTGATCACCACCCAATGCCAATCCAGAGGCACTGTCCCCGATGTCCATGCGATGTTTCAGAGACGTGTCAACCAAGACAGTCCTACAACATCCAGAGCCTTAAGGAACTTCGGGCGTATCTCATCCGCCCCGGGGCCCTGCCACCAAGGAGTTTTTTGACCACCTCGGTGACTTCAGTCCCAGAGATGGGAGAGCCCACCTCAGAGTCCCCAGGCTCTGCTTCCTCATTGAAAGGCATGTTAGTGGGATTGAGGAGGTCTTCGAAGTACTCCCCCCACCGACCCACAACGTCCCGAGTCGAGGTCAGCAGCGCACCATCCCCACCATATACAGTGTTGACACTGCACTGCTTCCCCTTCCTGAGACGCCGGACGGTGGACCAGAATCTCCTCGGCCGTCCGAAAGTCGCTCTCCATGGCCTCCAAACTCCTCCCATGCCAGAGTTTTGCCTCAGCAACAACCGGCCGCATTCCGCTTGGCCTGCCAGTACCTATCAGCTGCCCCCAGAGACCCACAGGACAAAAAAGTCCTATAGGACTCCTTCTTCAGCTTGACGGCATCCCTCACCGCCGTGTCCACCAACGGGTTTGGGATTGCCGCGACGGGCACCGACCCCCTTACAGCCACAGCTCCGGTCAGCCGCTTCAACAATAGAGGCACGGAACATGGCCCATTCGGACTCAATGTCCCCACCTCCCTCGGGGCGTGGTTGAAGTTCTGCCGAGGTGGGAGTTGAAGCTGCTTCTGACAGGGGACTCTGCCAGCCGTTCCCAGCAGACCCTCACAACACGTTTGGGCCTACCAGGTCTGACCGCATCTTCCCCACCATCGAAGCCAACTCACCACCAGGAGGTGATCAATTGACAGCTCCGCCCCTCTCTTCACCCGAGTGTCCAAGACATATGGCCGCAAGTCCGACGATACAACCACAAAGTCGATCATCGAACTGAGGCCTAGGGTGTCCTGGTGCCAAGTGCACATATGAACACCCTTATGCTTGAACATGGTGTTCGTTATGGACAATCCATGGCGAGCACAGAAGTCCAATAACAAAACACCGCTCGGGTTCAGATCGGGGCCATTACTCCCAATCACGCCCTTCCAGGTCTCACTGTCATTGCCCACGTGGGCATTGAAGTCTCCCAGCAAAACGAGGAAATCCCTAGAAAGTATGCCCTCTAGCACCCCCTCCAGAGACTCCAAAAAGGGTGGATACTCCAAACTGCTGTTCGGCGCATACGCACAAACAACAGTCAGGACCCTTCTCCCCACCCGAAGGCGGAGGGAAGCCACCCTCTCGTCCACTGGGGTAAACCCCAACGCGCGGGTATTTTGCTATATAAAATGATTGTCAATCATGTTACGTTATTATTAAAATGTTTCGTTTTCTTTTTCATTACTTCTTTAACACACTACTTCTCCGCTGCGAAGCGCGGGTATTTTGCTAGTACATTAATAAATACCAAATTGCTTTTATATTTTTTTTATAGATTGTCTGTTCTGTGGAGTGATTGAAATAATAAAAGGGTACCTAGTGTGGGTTAGATTGCTTCTTTCTTATAGGTTTATCCTATTGAGGGTCGCTTCTCAATAATTAAAACAACTGCGGTAACAGTAAGACATAGCTTAGTTATTAAGTTGCATATGACCAAAAGAATTGCACGTTTATGTGTGTTGTGAGGACAGCTGCATGTTTGTTAGTGCTGGTGTTAGTGAGTCCCTATGTATAGAATCTTATGTGGAGTACTGCAGAGTTACTAGCAACTGGCACCACTGTATGTATGTGTCTACAGCTGTGTCCTATGTGGAATACTGCCGAGTGATTGGCTATTGCCCCACTCGAAACTTTGTCTGGATAGAATTTCAGTGTATGTGTGTTTATCTATGTGTGTGTGTTAATCTTGAAGGTTGTGAGCATTAACGTACCCGGTAAGCCTCACAGACTTCATGATAATACAAACAGGTATACATCTCTTTTCTTCCGGGACTTCAGTTTTGTCCCACATCACAAAAATGTGCATGTTAGGCCAACTATTGACACTAAATTAAATGTGATATTAGTGACTATATGTGTCTTTATAAATGCTTTTCCTTTCAGTGAAACAGAATCCTTTAATGGTTACATCCTGTCCTGTCTTCATCCAGATGAGATCAGGAAAGGCTTTGTTTTATGGCAACTGTAAAATTGAAAAGGTAGGTTCACAAAGTAGATGGATGTACAGATGTTCGTATCAGGCCTGCTAGGCCAGAGATCAAGTACATGCAGGACATGAAGATACCAGACATTTAAGCCTAGAAGTTTATTTATTAGTTCTTGAAAAGTATGTTATGGTACAGTATATACATAAAAGAAGAAAATAAAAGATTACTGAACCCTAACTCCTCCATCGTTTTAGCGATACATTTTATTTCTTTCATGTATATTAAACCTAAAACACAAACTCATGTTATATAAAAATATGATTAAGTTATTCCTGTTCCATTGCCTTAAGAGGATAATACATCTCCAGACATAATTTTCCACTGTTTTAGTATAGTTCATTGCATGGTCAACAAAGGGAACTCTCTCTTCAAGAAATGCAAAGTCATATTTCATGGCGGCCTCCCACCTTTCCTCATTCTGCTTTACAAAAATTTCTTCAGCAGTTGGTTTGACCCTAAAAAGTCCTGACTCTTACATCCACCAGGGTAGGAGGGTATTGGCTATTTTATGATACTTGAATATATTCAGTTAATAAATAATAAAAGAGGGAACGCTGTTGCAACAAAATACAGAGAAAGAGACGGGTGGCACACTTTCAGATGCTTCCTCAGTGCTGGTTCATGATAAGAAATGATTTTAAAAAGTAGCAATTCTGTATTTGTATGTCACAGTATAAAGAAGTAAGTAAAACACTTAAAACTGATGCTTAGATATTTTATTAAAACAGATGATTTTTTTCAAAGTAAGATAATCTATACTTTAATATGTGTTGTGCAAATTTCTACTTTCATCTGAATCCCAATCCTATGGGGCTGGACAGAGACCTTTTGACTTTATCCTTTGACTGTAGTAACAGTGTGTTGATAATCTTAGACTCAAGCAACGCAATGAACTCTGCAGATGGAATTTTGCACCTCCTACTCACACTGTGCCTGTGCATAATGATACTGGTCTTTATTCAGAGAAAGTGACAGAAATGCTCCCACACTTATGGCAAAAGCTGTCTTAAGAAATATTGATTATATTATCAAGAGTATTTTGTAAACATTTTAGCTTTTAATTATTGACATACATATAAAGAGGTTATGTAAAAGACATATTTTTCATGTGTTTGGTAACCCACACCGTACAGTAGATGTCTAGTATTACAATGCCATGCTTGGTAGATTCAGATATTTCTTTGTTCAGAACAATTGAAAGAGAAAGCTGAGTAAAGAGGGCATTGGGGAAAGGCATTAGATGCTTGGGAATCGTTTCATTTTGGTGTCTCTTCACTTTCTTTGGCTGCTTGCTGATCAAAGTAATTCATGTGCCTCTTGACCCAAGCGTATTTTGGATTGGCACACACTCTTTTTCCATTTTCAGCAACAAGTCTGCAATGCAAAATATGAAGATAATAATTTTGAAAAAAATAGGTAAAGGTTATTTTTCACTCTGAAACCACAAGAATAAAGTTAGAGACACAATATTTTACAATTTGGGTAATTCAGTTAATCGAATATATACAGTATAAAAAAATCATGTCCTTACCTAACCAGTCCTATCAAACAGGAAAGGATTGGTATGTGTTTCTTGTTTCTATTTATATGCATTGTTTGTTAACCTCTCTTTTTGTTATTTTCGGTATTATTACTTTCCTGTATACATAGTATAGAGAAAGTATAGTAATCACAAAAAAATTCGACCTCATGATTTTGATGAATCTCCACATTTCATGTGCTCCTGAACACATTTTGACCATTTTTGCAAACATGTGTGTGTCTGTGTGTATGTAAAGAAACACGATAACTTTGAGCTAGAAAATAGAAATTTGCATATGGGTATATGCAGCCCTGTTGGGTCCCGCAGGTACCGCCAGGGGGCACTGTGTTTGGGACTCCTGAGCCCATATGGGCAACATATTCATCACACCCAGAAGTGCAGCCGGAACTCAGGGATCTTAGGAACCTAGAGCAACCACCACTCAGTGGCCAGAGTCACGTGGGAGGAGGACAAAGCTTGGTGAGGAGGAGTGGTGGTAGAAGAAGAAGTGTGTTGTGTGTCTTTGCTTGTGCTTTTGGGACTGTGTTGGGCCTGTGGGACACGGGGAAGACGTGCCCCACGGCTGAAGAGAAAATAAAAAGTCTTTCATTTTATACGTGCCTCTGTGTCAGTCTGTGCCGGGTCGGGTGCTATATAGCGCCTTTATCACAGCTGTTAGTTAGGGTAAGAAACACATAGATATAGAATTTCACCTTAAACGGATAACTGGAAATGATATCTTGACAGGTTTCAACACTATTACATATGTATTACTCCGTTATATAAAAGAGATAAATAATTAAAATTTTGTGTGATCATTACTTATCTTTAGATATAAAATTTGACCTTGATCAGATTGACCGGAATGGTATATTACTGATCATGAAATTTCATTTTGATTGGATTACCGGAAGTAGTTATTTGCCATATAAACTTGTATAATAAACAAAGATAAGTGATTGAAATTTTGTAAGAAACACACAGATATGAAGTTTCATTATAAATGGACAACCAGAAGTGGTATCTACTTTACCTGAACAGGTATAAGGAAAGTTGAGTGGAGAACAATTCAGAATTTTTTATGCTTTATTTGTCATGCTTTACAAAAGACTGGCAAATTTGCATTCATCAATGGCCTTAACAAAAAAACTAACTATATAAAGTATACAGAAGTATACTTCCAACGTTTGGTATCATTGTGACATCTGGTATAATAAAAGTCTTGTAGGATAAATGTTTTTATTTTGTGTCTGCCTTTTTCACCTAGAACTAGGGATTTTCTAGAATTTACCCCAACAATATGATTTCTTGACAGTTGTTGAAGCAGACACACACACGCACACACAGACATAATTGCAAAAATGGTCAAAACGTGTTCAGGAGTGCATGAAACGTAGAGATTCATCAAAATCTCCAGGTCGAATTTTTTCACAATTGCTGTACTTTCTCTGTACTACGTATACAAGAAAGTTAAAGAAATGTACTCTTAGCCAAACGCTGTTATCCAGCAATGCAATGAAACTATTATATGAAGTAGTTGAGAGGGGAACAAAATAAGGTAGCATCTGTGGTCTTACATGAGATTCTGCTCTTGCCAGTGCTCGTATTTAGGTTTTGTGTGCACCAATGAAGGCTTCCTCCCATCAGACCCAGCACACTCCTTCTGCCTGATGAAAATTGCAGTCCGCTCTTTGTCACTGCTGCAAGGTTGCAGATGAGATGAAAATATGGGGCAGAAAAAATGTTTTTATATATACTAAAGCACCTTTCTTTCAGGCTTTCTTTTTGCAAAGTGAATTCACTTGAATCACTGGCTTGTCACTAATAACGGACAAAAGTGGCTCAGGCCTGACCCTATGCTGTCGGATAAGCCTAAGAGCATACTGCATATCTCAGCAGAGATTTCACAGATATTTTTGAGAAGCAAATTGTAGTTAAACACTGAAAACTCCATGCAGGATGTGAAGACATAGTAAACTTTATTTTGTAAAGTCTATCATTATTATTTAAATAATGTGTGTGTGTGTTTGTGTGTATTTACAATTTAACATATGTACTTGGGTGAAAAGCTTCATTTCAAATTATAATAAAAATAGAAAATGTGTTTCTTACATTACACCCAGGTTTGGACAGTCATCTCGAAGGTTCATATAACCGACAAAAAAGTTCCTCGGAACTGGTCTTTGCTGGAAGTTGAAGCAACACTCATCTGGCTTATTTGCATTAAAATCTAAAATGTAAGTATATCAACAAAATGATCAAAGTTATTTTGAAGCATTGCATTCATACTTAGCAAATGACATTTTTATTACGTACGTTGCATCTACTGCAATTGAACACCATCTCACTACAACAAATACTACTTGTTTTATAAATCCATCCCATTAATAAGGAAAGAACTAAAAATTTCAGTGCAGTCTGCTATTATTGTTAAAGACACTCAGAGGAAAGTGTGCATTACAAGAGAAAATCCTGCCAGTTAAAGACCAACACACTAAAATATTCAATTTGTCTGTATCAGGAAGCTTTAAAAAGACAGTATGAAGTCTGACAAAGTGGTTTGAATCGTTTTTAACATCTGTGGTTTTGTGGTACTTTACCCAGCTTTACTTAAGAGAATACTTTTACTTAAATACTTTGACTTTACTTAAGAATAGCTTTTACATGGAGAGTGATATTTAAAAAAAATAATCTGCACTGCTTGAGAATTGAATGGCTGGCTCTAAATGAAAGTAAATTTTCCTTTAAATTTAGTTTCAATTACTTTGTTTTGCTGTTAGATGATTTGCATAATCTTTATTGCTTTATTCTTGCAGTCTGATAAAAGCACACATTTTACCAGACAGAGAGAGAAGGAGCTGCTGTGCAGATGGCACCCCAGCCACACAGCAAAGCCACTGATGTACCCTAATAAAGTCAAATACCATGAACAATTAGGAAAAGAGTGCCATTCAGTAAATAAGGAGGCCAGTGTCGCACATTGTAATTTATACACTTTGCAATATTATTATAAATAACACAGAATTCTCAAACCTACTTATTTAAAATCGCCTAACCACTTTAACACCCATCTAATACAACAATACGTCTTTATTTTATAGTCAAATGCATTGAAAAGCTTTACACCTTTGTCTGAAAAACACATTACGGCTTTCTCTTCATTCAACTATGAATCTGTACTGCTGCCTTAGAGGAGTAACAAGCTGACTTTTATCCCTAACCCAATGGTGGTCTGTGTGGGGCTTGAATGTTCTTCCTTTGTATGAGTGGAATTCATCCATAAAAGAAGATATGCAGATTAGTGGAGCTTAGCTAGTGACTCTAAACTGGCTGGGTGTGGGTTTGCCCTCTGATCTCTCACCCAGGATTGTCTTTCTAACTTTCACCCAGGGCTGCCAACATAGGTTGTAGGATGAAAAGTAAATAAACCGGTATTTGAAGATTAAAAACATTAAAAATGGAGAAGATTTCATTAGCACTTAATTTGAGTAAATACACATTTTACATTTATCATCATATATATATCTATAACCACTGATTGTATAAGTAACAGCAGCCTGAAGTGCTTTGAAAAACCAAACCCATGCTTGTTTTCTGATTCAAAGCAAATTTTTAATAAACACTATTTTGTTGTGTCAGAATTCCTTTTTCCTTAAAAGGGTTGTGCAGTGACAGTGCCAGTGCTGCCAGCATCAGAGGCACAGACAGCCTCTAGAGAGATGACAGTCCATCACCCTGTCTAATTACATCCACTCTCACTCAGACTGAACCAAATTCAAGTCATCAATTTACTCAAGCAAAAATGTTAAAGCTGGTGCCCGGGCCAGGAATTGAATTGAATCGTCACACTGTCTCATCTCTAACTTTCACTCACTGCCCTGCAGCTGCCTAGTCTCTCTGAGCAGACCTCTTCTCATCATCTCATTTTCTAGCACGTAGGACTCATGCATGTTTGTGTTCAATATTCATCCAACATTCTTCATTTTTACAGAGAATTATAGAATTTAAACTGAATAGGCTTATTAATAATCATATGAATATTATTAGAAGCTTCACTTCTTTAGGTGCCTTCACTATGTGATCAGAACACCAGTACACTTGTGAATAACCCGACTGCATTACAGTGAAGACCCCGATGGCAGAACACCTCCTAACATGCTGAGCACAGTGTTATAGTATACAGTACAGATCTTAAACAGACACTTACGTTGAGCTAACACTTCTGAGCATACGGTTCCAAGAATAAGAGCCACTGCGACCAAGAAGCAAGATTGCATCTTCATTTCTCTAGATTTGTAGACTGGCTGTCAAATCGTCACTAAGCTGCTCTAGACCCTAGCCACCTTTTAAAGGTTTTCACCAAGCTTTTTTTTTTTTTTTTTTTTGTGTTCTTTGCCATTACCATGTCAGGCTGAATTAATGATTTAGTGGAAAAAAAAAACCTACAACATTAAGTGTTCTTCTGGTGATGTCTGTTGTTAAAAAAAGCACCTGGTGCTTGGGCAGGAAGTTATCAGTTTTGTTAACTGCATTGTCTATTGATAACTGAATATGTGTTTATTGTTCAACACATATTGTTCTAACAATACTCTAATGTATCACACTCTTTTATTTTTTGTGTTCTCTTCACGACTGACATCCATCCATCCATTATCCAACCCGCTATACCCTAACACCCAATCCCAGCTAACACAGGGAGCAAGGCAGGAAACAAACCCTGGGCAAGGTGCCAGCCCACCGCAGGGCGACTGATACACATGTTAACATCCATCCATTTTCTGTCTCGCTCATTCAATTCAGGGCTTTTCTTGTCACCATGAACTCATGATGGGAAATGGCCCTGGACATTTGAAACCTGCTCAGTCCAGTTCAGAGGTGACAGATAGCCAGAGGCTACGGATTGAACAGACAGGATTACTGCAGGACAGACCACTGAAACCACTCACAATGTGCATGGGATGAAAACTTTAGTGCTTAGAGAAAAAGTTCACATATATACAGAGAGAAAAAGATGACTCTTATTATTATTATTATTATTATTATTATTATTATTACTAGAATATGACTTGTATAGTACTTGTATGGTGCCTATGAATTCTGCATCTAGAATTTTACAAATTGCAGTTGCCCCTAAATACTAACAAGATGCACACACTGAGTGAGTAAAATGAATCACAAAATGTGCACAGATCAGTTTACCTGTACTCTGTTTTAAATTGGAAGTATTTCCAATAACAGTACATTAAATTAAAAATATATACTGATATGTAATAAAATATGGTGAACATCCTTAAATTGTCTTTTCAAATCTCCTCTGTGTTGGACTGTATTGCCAGTAGATATCTTTACTTTAATCCTTCTAAACTGCTGCTGGGGGCCTTGTTGTTCTGGACGTATTCTGTCTCTAGGCATGTCAGAGGACTGGGACTGTGTGAAGTGGGGTCTAGCCTCACGTGGGGAGGCAAAATGGGGGGGAGAGAGAGAAAGAGAGCAAGTTATTTCTAATCTATTCTTTTTACCCCACAATTGTAAGTGCCAACACAATAATAGGCTTCATAGCCAAAACTCCTGGAAAAATTGGATATTAAGGTTAAAGCTATCTTATGTAATAATTCATCCATCCATAATCCAACTTGCTATATCCTAACTACAGGGTCACAGGTGTCTGCCGGAGCCAATCCCAGCCAACACAGGGCGCAAGGCAGGAAACAAACCCCGGGCAGGGCGCCAGCCCAGTGCAGCTTATGTAATAATTTACTACCTTAATTTAAGACTATAAAATGTCAATAAAATTTCAGAAGCAATGTCTCTATGACCAAACAATGAACTTTATGAACTGGAATGTGAAAGGTCTCAATCACAAATTAAAGAGAAAGAAAATATTGTTTCACCTAACAAGTCTAAACTCCAAGGTAGTATTTTTACAGGAGACTCACTATTGACCTGCTCTCATGCAGCAAACGCTTCAGATCCTTTCCTGTAGGGACAAAGCGGTTAAGAAACAGTTTCATCCAAAGAACTCTAAACGCACTCAATCAGTCCATCAAGTGCTCCTTGTAGAACACTTTGTACCTGTAAGTACAATTACCTCACTGTAAACTTGCGATACAGTTATAATATTGCACAACCTCAGCCACTTTATAAAGCGTGTATTTATATATGATGACCATATCATTTTTAAGATGAAATGCAGCAAAATATGTTTATTATATTATACAGATAAAATTTTAACTTCATTTAAATAATCTAAATTGTTAATAATTAAACATGTGAGGACATGGTGCTGCTGCGCTAGCGAGGAGCTGGTGCTCTGTTTACAGATAGTTCCTACCTCGTGCTGTATTCTTTCTGGGGCTGGTGCGACACTGGAAGGAAAGATGGATAGAATAATTAAACATGTACTATGAAGATATTTCAATGTTTCCTAAAAGTTTTGAAGAATCGGCATTCTAAGCTTACAGATGGCTTAATATCTATTACAGAGCTGATTGTGTTTAGATTGGGTATTTAGAGAAAGAAAAGTAAGAACACGCATGGTGCAGCAAGCATCTTGTGTGAAACATGAACAATTACTGCGTCACTGTGTTCCCATGTTTAATAACATGCTTTAACTCCTATCATAATGAAAATGATATCAAGTATACATCTCAGTATTTTAATTATTCTGAGAATTGTAATATGTAATGGATTCTGTGTCCTATCGGAGGAAGAGAAAGCCCATTTAAGAAGCACATAGTGATTCACACACACAGAGCACATACAAGATCAAATACAAAACAAAACATTTAACGTGCTACTTTAGTTATGATGGGATTTGAGAAACTAGTAAATTAAATGATTTTAAGATTAAGTTAATGATGTTCTACTTTAATGGCAAAATAAACTATGTGATTAAAGTGGAAATTTCAAAATTAAAGTTTTATGCTGAGATGCTGATACTCTCAGTGCAGAGGAACTGGATAAACCTCTGTTACTCTCAGAATTACTAGATGCTATAAACCCACTTCAGAATGGGAAAGCATCAGGCCCTGGTGGCTACCCTGCTGAATTTTATAAAAAAAATGTCAATTAAGTTAGCTCCCCTTTTATGAGCAACATTTATAGAAGCCAAAGAAAATAAAACTCTACCTCAAACGTTTCACTATCATTAATTACCATCTTTCCTAAGAAAAATAAGGACTTATTATAATGTGCATTATACACACCAATCTCACTTCTGAATAATGATGCTAAAATACTCTCCAAAGTTCTAGCTAAAAGGACTAAGAAAGTGCTTCCTTCTGTAATATCACAAGACCAAACCAGATGTATTAAAGGCAGACACTTTGCTTCCAATCTTCAACACTTGTTTAATGTCATATATTCACCCATGATGTGTAACAACCCAGAGATCTTATTATCTTTGGATTCAGAAAAAGCATTTGATATTGCTGAATGGGACTATTTATTCACTATGGAGCACATCCCTACATACCAGTCCAGAAGCTTCAGCGTGTATTAGCAACATTATTTCAAAGTATTTCGAACTAGAACGTGGTACTAGACAAGGATGCCCCCTGACACCACTGCTGTTTGCAATTGCCATTGAGCCATTGGTTGCTCAATTTTGAAATGCATCTGAGATAAAGAAAAGGTCTTGAACAGAAAATATCACTGTATGTAGATGATATGATACTATATATATCAGATCCACAAAATTCTGTGCCTGCAGTCCTAACAGCACTAACAGAATATCAAAAGATATCTGGACTCAAAATTAATTTAAATAAAAGTGTACTTTTTCCAATGAACTCCCTAGCATGCAACATTAAATAAAAGTGTGTTTTTTCAGGTGAACTCTATAGCACACAACATTAAATTGGACATCTTCCCTTTTATCATCACACATCAGTTTAAATACTTAGGGTTAAACATTGCATGTAAATGTAAAGCTCTTTTTCAACAAAAATTTGCTGTCTGCATGGAAAAACTTTAACAAGACATGCATAGATGGTCTAACCTCCATCTCACTTTAGCAGGGAGAATTAACACTGTGAAGATGAATATCCTTCTTTGGGCTCTTTTTCTATTTCAAAGCATCCCCATATACATTAACAAATTATTTTTTAAAGAAATTAGATTCAATCATAACCTCATTTATTCAAAACATCCACATATACAACGACCTAAAGAAGAAGCTGGCATGGCTCTACCTGACTTTCAGTTTTATTACTGGGTGGCAATTTATTTAAGCTATGAAAACCTGGACATTGCCATAAAACACACAGAAACTTGGTCTGCAAAAGAAATAAAATCGTGCAGTATTTCTTTATATTCCTTGCTTTGTACCCCATAATTTGTTGTCAATATACTAGCAGCCTAATTGTCCGTCATTCACTTAGAATATGGAACCAATGTAGGAAGCACTTCAAGACAGAAAAGCTTTTATCTGTGGCACCTCTACACAATAACCACATTTTGCCCCCCTCTCAGACTTACACAGTTTTAAATGTTTGGAAAATGTACAGGATTAATATAGATAATGTCTTTGCATCCAATGAACAATTACACTCCAAATTTAGCTTCCCATCAACACAATTTTTTTACCATAGAGTCTGAAATAGAGACCATGCACCTTTACATAGTAACTGATGATACAGAAATCACATTAAAATCCCATCACCCATAAACTTTGCTCTATTAAGTCTACTGGAACCCTAGTCGCATCAAGGAGTCTTCTGTTTTTAGATCCTTGGAGCAGTCAATTTTTCAGATGATGCTAATGTATTTATTAATTAAAAGTAAATAAGGATATGACTTATTCTTAAGAAACAATGGATTGGTATACTTGGCTGAAAAAAATCTTCATATTTGCTGTATCATTCATTCTTACCAGTGAGAGGTGTTTTTTGGGCTCTTTGGAAAATACCAGCTTAGGGGGAAAAACTCTGTCACTCTTAAAACAGACTCTCCAAATGTGTCCAGCTTTGTGGCCCAGTAAAGTGACACTGCACAGTTTTAGCAGACAAGCATTAGTATTCAGAGAAGACACCCTTGCTCATTTTCACCTTGAACTTCTCTTAATCTTTTATTTGCAGAATATATTGTGGTAAACATTTTACAATAGCAATATAATCAAAACATCCTGAGATTCACCAGATAGTGTTAGTGGTTGCGAATTGATCTTTGAGCACTGAAATATAAGGTATGAGGAGGAGAATATTCATTAAAATCTGATGAATATAATTCTTATAATAATTTAATTATTTATGTGAATAAAAAATGGTATTTTAAATCAAGCACATTATAAATTAAAACTGAAACTTGTTATACTTACATTGAAATATGCACTAAAATTCATCCACATTGCTATCTAGGAGACAAGTTACATCATCCTGACTAATGTTTATTAGCTCATAAGCGGAAAAGATTCACTCTGTTACTAATATCTAATGAATTAATCATTCTGTCCCTAGAATGCTGGTGACTTTAACCAGGTGAAAAGTGGAACAAACAAGCATCTATTAACATGTTCCACTCGTCCACAACAAGCTGGACCATCTCTATTGAAATGTGAATACCTCTAAATGTAAACCTGTGGTACAATTGGACAGGTCTGACCACATCTTTCTGCCAACTACAAGTCTGTGATTAACAGCATCAGTTCTCTTATTATCTAAGCCAGCTGATCTTATGTGTATTTAGCTTGTAGTGGCAGCAGGGTGGAACTGATCTCCCGACCAAGTTGGTAGGATTCCTGTCTGTGCAAAACCCCCATGACATGGATGGATAAGGGAAGAATGGATATCAGAACTGTATGCTCCCTCAATCTGGTAGGTGGCAGCATCCTGGGCCTGGTGCACCCACGTGCATACCAGTAGGGCAACCTGGGTATCATGGTTCCAGAGTACAACCCTGCCGGATGCCATGGGTACTGACGGGGGGAGGTTTTTGTAGTAAGCATCCCTATTTGGACTGGGGTTTGTCCAAACATGAGGCACTAACTCGGTGGGTTTCTATCCTCTCAAACCTACACAGCATTTAATCTTTTGAAAATGTCTGGGGTTAAAACGCTTAGTGAACTGTATATAGATAATGGTGTTGCATCTTATAAACAATGATGCTTCAAATTTAACTTCCCAGCAGCACAATTTTTCCACTACTTTTAATTCAGAAATTCTGATAAAATATCCTACCCATCCATTTCTATTCCAGAAGAAATCCTGATCAGTCTTGAAGACTCCGACAGCATCTCAATGATATATAAAAACATATTAACGTCTCTTCCTTCAAAGATCCAAGGGTACGGTGGGGAAAACATCTTTCACTTATTATCTCAGGAAAGGAGTGGAAGGCAGTCATGTATAGAATACACTCAAGCTCCATATGCACAAAGCATACAATTATTCACCTTAGAATCTTTTATCAATCACATTTTTCTTGTTTAAAATTGTCCAAAATGTATCCAGGGCAAGATTCAACCTGTGAACGTTGCAATCAAGCTCCAGCCTCACTGGGCCATGTGTTTTGGAATTGCACCAAATTAACATCATTTTGGACAAAAATCTCTGCAGGTCTATCAGACAATTTTGGTATCACAATCACTCCTAACCCATTAACAGCTGTGTCTGGTGTACTCACAGGTGGGTTTATAGTGATATCATTGCTTACACCACACGACTCGCACGTGGAAGAGTGCCAGCCCATCTGTTATAAGTCAGCAGGTAACTGATGTTAATATTCTACATGAAATTGGAAAATGGTTAAATTCTTGCTTAAAGGATACTGTATGGAAAGATCTAATTAGTAAACTTTTAGAATATGCATTTTTATTTGGGCAAAAAGGACAATTTCCCTACTTTGTTTTTGTTGTTTTTATTTTTCTAACTATTTTTTCCCATACGGTTGGCTCGAGCTCACTTTCACTCAGGTGAGGGGGTCGAATTCAATTTTGTTGCTTTACTTTTTTTTTAACTTTCTATTTTTTCTTTTCGATTTTGTTTTATATGAAGCAATTTGTTGCATACAATTTGTTCAACTTGATTGTATGCATGGTATTTATTTTTCTTCCAAAAAAAAATTCTCTTTACTATATAAGGTGTTCTAAAAAATCTTATGTGCCTTTTCAGATTGAATTAAGTCACTCAGTGCATCTATGTTAGACAAAAGACAAGACTTAACCTGGTATGAAGGCTATTTCTCTTATAGTTGAGACATTTGCATTTGCTCCCATTCCTCATCAGTCTGTCAGAAGATTATCTCAGTTCTTTCAGATCGGAAAGTTTAACCTATAACTGTAAATTCTAAAATAGGCTGAACAAGATCTGAGATTGAGAGAGTGCTACCCTGGTCAACAAATCTTTGGCGAATGAAGCTCCTCTATAATGATGTTAGGGTAGGGGTGTGGGGTGGGTGGTCAGGGTATGGTTTCTGTTGTAAATGATCTGATTCATTTAATCGAATTTATTATACTGGAAATATTTTATAGTTAGATAGAACTTTACTTGTCTCATTTGTCCTGAGATGGAAATTTGGCTTTTTACACAAGCTCTAACCTCCTCCTCCTCCTCCTTCTCTTTAACTAGTGATCCTAATGTGTTGAAAGTGACTATATGGGTATTTCCCTCCATTATTATGCCCTGTCCTGTCTTTATCTAGATTCATTTATATTTATGGCATCTCCAAAATTGAAAAAGCAGATTCATGAAGTAGATGGGTGTACAGCTGTGCATGTCAGGCCTGCTAGACCACAGAAATCCAATACATGCAGGACATGAAGATACCAGACATATAAGTCAAGAAGTTTATTTATAAGTTCTTGAAAAGTATACTATGGTACAGTATATACATAGAAGAAGAAAATCAAAGATTACTGATACCCAACCCCTTTATCTTTAAATTGATACATTTTATTACTTTCATATATATTTAACCCAAAACACAAACTCAGGTTACTGTATATACAAATATGATTAGCGTATTCCTGTTCCATTGCCTTAAGGTGATGATACATCTCCAGACATAATTTTACGCTGTTATAGTATAGTTCAGTGCTTGAACAACAAAGGGAACTCTCTCTTCAGAAGTCAAATTTCATGGGGGCTTCCCACCTTTCCTCATTCTACTTTACAGACATTTATTCAGCAGTTGGTTTGACACTAAAAAGTCCCAACTCTCACCTCCACCAGGGTATGAGGGCATTGGCTCTTTTATAATATTTGAATATATTCAGTCAATAAATAATTTTATCAAAAAGAGGGAACACTGTTGCAACATAATACAGAGAAAGAGACAGAGAGGGAGGCACACTCACACTTGTCGTAGTCACATTCAGATGCTTCCTCAGTGTTGGCATATGATCACAAAAAATACTAAAAAGTGGCAACTCTGTATTTGTATGTTTACAGTGCATATAATGCAAACATGTACAGTAAGATCACAACAACATAAAGAAGTGAGAGAAACATTTAATTTAAAATTGACATTTAGACACGTTAATAAAGTGAATGATTTTTTCCAAGTAAGATAATCTATAATCTATAATCCTTAAAATGTGTTGTGCAAATTACCACTTTCATCTGAATCCCAGTCCTATGGGGCTGGATAGAGACCTTTTAACTTTATTCTGTGACTATAGTAACAGTGTGTTGATAATCTTAGACTCTCGCAAAACATTGAACTCTGCAAACGGAAATTTGTTTCCAAACTTATACTCAAAGAAAATTCCAGAAATATTCTCTCTCATACAGCAAAGACTGTCTTAAGAGATATTGATTTTATTATCAAAACAATCTTTTATAAACATTATTAGTATGTTAATGGAAGCATACTTTTAAGCAAGACAAACAAAACCCACATTTCTCCTGTGCTTGGTTACCCAGATCGACCAGTAGATGTCTAATATTACGATGCCATGCTTGTTTGATTCTTATATTCCATTATTTTGAACAATTTAAATAGAAAGCTGAGTAAAGGGAGCATTGCGGAGCTGCATTAGACTTATGAATCTTTTCATTTAGGTGTCTTTTCTTTATTTAGTCACTGCTTTCTGATCAAAGTAATTCATGTGCTTCTTGACCCAAGCGACGTCTGGATTGGCACACACTTTTCTTTTATTTGCAGCAATGAGTCTGTAAAATACAGAATGTGAGGTTAATCATGGTTAACAAAATGAAGAAAAGCTAGTTTTATGCTGAAATCACAAGAAGAAAATTAAAGCTACAACATTTTACCATTTGCTGACTCCAGTTAATCAAACGTATTGATAGAAAATCATCTCCTCACCCATCAAAGAGAAAAAGGTTGGCATGTGTTTACTATTTTGCATTTACAGGTATTGTTTGTTAACCTCTGCGGTGGGCTGGCGCCCTGCCCGGGGTTTGTTTCCTGCCTTGCACCCTGTGTTGGCTGGGATTGGCTCCAGCAGACCCCCGTGACCCTGTAGTTAGGATATAGTGGGTTGAATAATGGATGGATGTTTGTTAACCTTCCTTTTTTGGTAGTTTTTGGTATTATTTTATTCCAAAACATTCTGTTTCCTCACACAACCTCATGTATTGTTTGTTTGGTATTTTATTTTATTCTTAATACTTGACTGACTAACCTTTTTTGTACATTCTGAAGTTCTCGTCTGCTGTGTCATTTCCACTGTTTATTATAAAATTTAGTTTCTTAACTACAACTACTCCTTAATTCCAAAAAAAAAAAAAGTTTGGATAGTATGGAAAATTGTAATAAAAAACAAAAAATAATTGATTTGTTAATTGTGCAGTTTAGCCTGTAAAGGAGTGATCTGTAAATTCTATAGTTTAGCCTATAATTTCATGAAAATATCACATTCATGTACCTGAACCCTAACCCTAACCCTAACCCTAAATTAAGCTGCAATGACCATTTTGTATTATGTCCCTGTTTTATAATGTCCACATGTATAAGAAAAAATAAACCCCTTTCATCACTCTGATGTAGTTTTTAAACTGACATCATAGAACGGCACGTTCTCTAAAATATGCATTGTGAAATGTAATGGAGAATCATTGTGTGTTGTCATTTTTTTAAACCAGCCAGTGACACCACCTCTTTGGTCGAGCATCCTCAGGTTGATTCCTGTGCCTAAGTGTTGTCCATGTGGAGTGTGTGTGTGTTGTCCCCATGACAAATGTGTTCGGGTAATTCATGATTGTAACTTGGCCTTCTGTGAGTGTGACTGCTTATGTACGCAGGGTTGCCCTGCAATGAATCGGTGACCTGTCGAGCGTCGACTCTGGAGACTCAGCACCAACAACTCTGAACAGGATCAGGAGGGTTCATTAAAATATATCTTGAATTTCAAGAAAGCATTTTGGCTGATTGAGCTAACACACATTTGTAAGTGAAATACTTTTTTAATCCACACTTTGTAAGTAAAATATGATGAATGTCTATAACCTTGCAATAAAAGATATTGGTGTCTCGTCTTGTAAAATTTACATTTGAGCAGCAGATGTGTATTTGACTAAAAACACAGATACAGCCCATACAGCGCCAAATTATTTTTGAATGATAGTACTTTAATGCGGTAAACATCAGTATCCTGCTTTATTCTTATTGTCTAACAGCCACACTTAATAAACCAATCTAAGAGAGCACTGTATATCTAAATACAAATTTTGGTGATGTTTTCAAGATGAAAGCTACTCTTAAACAACAAACACCATACAAAGAAAAGAAATTTTGTTTTGTAAACTATTTTTTTAATCTTTACCTCGTAAGCTTAAATGTTAGGAAAAGTATCTCTTGGGATGAAAGGAATAAATAAAAAATGAGAGTAACATGAAGTAAAAGTCTGCAGTAAATGTGGATTTGTTTAATGTAAAAGCAACAAGAACGCTGATTCATCAGATGATGAGCACTTTTAAAAATGGTGGACATGGCAGTCTGTATTCTTTCTTATAATACAATACAATACAATACAGTTTATTTTTGTATAGCCCAAAATCACACAGGAAGTGCCGCAATGGGCTTTAACAGGCCCTGCCTCTTGACAGCCCCCCAGCCTTGACTCTCTGAATGTATTGCTTTGGGCTTCACACATTTTAAACAGCAGCAAGCGTCACTAAGGAGCCATTCTTTGTTATTGCTCGAGAGTAACATGTATCTGCTCAAAAGCACTTGGGATTTCCAAAATGCAGTCCTCTTGTTGCATAGACACATTTTACACAAATAATTCTTTCTTCATAACAGAATTGCTCAACAGACTGCACAATTTGCAATGCCCATCATTAATATGTCAGTAATGTGTGTATTTGTGTGTAAGTTCATTTCAGTACATTCAGCTTCATTTCAAATTTGAATTGAAATAGAATTGTTTTATTTCCTTACATCACACCCAGGTTTGGACAGTCATCTTGAGTTGCTTTATAACCAACCAAAAGTTTCCTCGGTATTGGAGTTGTCTGAAACTTGAAGCAGCAGACTTCTGGCTTTTGTGCATTATTCACTGAAAAGTGAAAACAAGAAGAAGATGAGAAACGTTCATTTGAAAGAAACCCTAGAATTATTTTAATTGTTACACTGCATCTACTGCTATTGCGCACCATCTGACACAACAAACACTACTTGTTTTCTAAGCTGAGGGCACCTTGCCAGAGATGATCCTGCCAGTTAAAGTCCAAGACTGGAAAATGTAATATTTCCATTTTGTTTTTATGTGAATACGTTAAAAGCGGGTAAGAAATTTCATGGTGTAGCAGGTATTGTTTTTAATGTGGTGGCTTAGTGGAAATTTACAATGCTTTACTTAAGAAGAGTAATTTTTACATGAACAGAATGATATTCTGAAAAATATTCTGCACTGCTTCACAGAGACATGGCTGACCGTAATGAATGCACGTTTTCTTTTATTTACTTTAGATTGCTTTTAAGTGATTCTTTATTGCTTTGATCTTGCAGTTTTTTATCTAACAGAGAGAGAGAAGAGGCTGCGGTGCAGATGACACCACGGTCACAAAGCAAAGCAGCTGATGTTCCCTAATAAACTCAAGGGGCATGAACAATTCTGAATAGAGTGCCATTCACTAAATTAGGAGCTCAGTGTAGCACATCTTAATTTATACATTTAGAAGCATATTTTCATAATATAAACCTAATCAAACTCAAGGCCACATTAGCGCCAAGAGTCTCCGCTGGTATTGCTGGGCTCAATGAAGCTACCAACTCTGAACAGGTCACCTGCCCATCACAGGGTCTGTTCATGAAAACTCAGCGCCACCTCACACGGGATCAATCCAGAGTTGCCAACTAAAGCAATCTGCACATCTTTGGGAGGAAAACAAACACAGCGTAGTCACTGAACAAGGCAACCTGTATTTGAAGATAAACAAATGTGAAAAGATAAAGGCTATACAGGTTTTGTTCACTTTCTTTGTGTAAATACATTTTTATATTCATGAATCTATGCTTATTTTAATGAACAGCTACTTAAAAAAAGGATTGGGCAGACTTTACTCACTGCTGATTGCTTAAGCAATGGTAGCGTGAAGCGCTTTGAAAAACCAAAGCCATGCATGTTTTCTGATTAAAAGCAAATATTTCATAATCATTATTTTGGTGTGGCAGAATTTTAAACCTCCTTTTTTGCTTTAATGGGTTGTGGAGAGTCGGAGCCAGTGCTGCCAGCATCATTGGCATAGACAGCCTTTGGAGAAATGCCACCCCGTCTACTTAAATCCATACGCACTCAGGCTGCACCAAATTCATCTCACCAATTTACCCAAACAAAAATGTTTAAGACGGCGCCCGGGCCAGGAATCGAATCCATGTCCTGTTTCTATTTCATTAAGAATTTATTTTCATCTCTAATTTTCACTTGCTGCCCTGCAGCTGCCTTGACTCATAGCAGACCTCCAATGGACTCCTCTCATTTTTGGCACATCTGACTTATATTTGTTTATGTACAATATTCATCAAAGATTCTTCATTTTTATAAAGAATTATAGACTTTGCACTGAATAGGCATGTCAATAATCTTCTGACTATTATTAGAAGCTTCACTTCTTTAAGGTGCCTTCACTATGCGATAAGAACACCAGTACACTTGTGAATAATCCGACCGTGTTACAATGAAGACCCCGATGGCAGAACACCTCCTGACACGCTGAGCGCAGCTTTATAATATACAGTACAGATCTTAAACAGACACTTACGTTGAGCTAACACTTCTGAGCATACTGTTCCAAGAATAAGAACCACGGCGACCAAGAAGCAAGATTGCACCCTCATTTCTGTTGATTTGTAGACTGGTTGCTGTTGATTATTACCCAGTTTTCACTAAGCTGCTTTGGACTCTGGCCACCTTTTAAAGGGTCTGACCAAGGGGTTTTTTCTGGTTCTTTGCTAACACCACAGGAGGTTAGTTAATGGTTTAATGGAAAAAATGTATATTCAAAACAAGCATTCTTCTGGTGATGAGTTTAACTAAAAAAAGCACATGGTGCTTTAACAGGAAATTGAGTAATCAGTTTTGTTAACCTCACTGTCTGTTGCAAAGCGAATATAAAAAATCTTCATCACTATAAATATTTTTTTAGTTCTTTAAATGTGTGTGTTTCTTACTCAATGATGGAGTGGCATTGTTAAAACAATACTCTAATGTATGACACTCCTTTACTTTGTGTGTTCTCTTCACAACTGACATCCATCCATTTTCTAACCCAACCTTTAAGTATTTGCGAGTAACGTTTTTTTGAAAGGAACCCACTAATACCAATTTGTTCTTTTTTAATTAATGATATATCATAGATACATATTTTATTATACCTACCGGTACTTAACTTTTATCGACATTTATCTAACTCTATATTTATTTTTCTCTCTTCACAATGTAGTTTAAGTTCATTTGTTTGGGTTTCAATAGATGTATTTTTCATATTTTCGATTCTTGTTTTTTTTTCACATCTTCGCGCCCCACATGTTGAGAACCACTGTTCTAACCCAGGGGTCCTCAATCCCAGTCCCGGAGAGCCGCAGTGGCTGCAGGTTTTTGTTCTGACCTGGTTGCTTAATTAGACAGCAATTCTTGCCAATAAAGCACTAACAAGCTATGAAATTAAATTAACTCTGCTATGTCAGGTCATTCTCATATCCTAGATTTTCTTTCCCTTTCTATCATGCAAATGATTTGAAAGCTAAAATGGACGAGTAATTCTCAATCCTTCACTTTTTTCTCTTCATTTTTCTTCCAAGTATTTAATTAAACCCAATAGTGCAGATAAATACACACAGGTGTAAATGTAAATAAGCTAAATGGAGAAATGCTGCTCTCTCTTGTCATTTGCATGTTATTGATTATAAGGAGCAATTAAAATAGCTGTTTAAGACAAAATTAAGCAATAAGGGCTCAAAATCACTAAAGTGAAGCAGAAGTGTTACTTTAGCAATAAGTGCTTTTTATTAAGCAACTGGGTTGGAGCAAAAACCTGCAGCCACTGCGGCTCTCCAGGACCGTGATTGAGGACCCCTGTTCTAACTCACTCGATTCAGGGTTTGTCCTGGCACCACTAAACTCATGATAGGAAATGGCCCTTGGCATCTGAAACCTTCCCAGTCCAGTTCAGAGATCATAGATGGTCAGAGCCTACAAAATGGACAATAGACAGGATCCACTGCAGGACACATTCACACAGACAGCTAAATTTTCTCACAATAAGCTAATTTAGAGCCTAAACACACACATATTTGGGATGAGCTCAGAGACAAAAAGAAAAGGGAGAAGAAGGTGACTGTTATTATTAGAATACTGCTTACAAAATTATAAGATGTTCAACACCAAAGAATAAATGAATAGGAATTTTGTTCAGGCATGCAACAATGACCCATATAATATTTATAATTTAAGTCACACTGTTCTGGTCTGAGGGCAGCACAATGGTGTAGCAGTTACATTGCTACCTTACAAAAAGGAGGCCAGGGTTTGCATCCCTGTGTGGTGTTTGCATGTTCTCCTGTGTCCATAGGGGTTTCCTGTGAGTGTTCCAGTTTCCTGTTACAGTGCAAAAAAATACAGGTCAGGTTAATTGGCATTGGTGAATCGTCACTGGGGTGTGTGTGTGTGTGTTTTCCAAGCAACAAACTAATGCCCTGTCCAGGTGTTGTCCTTGCTTTGTGCCCAGTTTGTTTTTATTTGAAAAGAAAACAGCGTTCCAAAATGAGCCATACAACAATAAACGAAATCCTAATGTTCACATTACATTCTCAAACCCTTTTTGCCCAGTTCAAGATCATTGGAAAGCAGTGCCTAATCTGGGAATACTGTTCAGAGAATAATGGACAGGGTCACCAGTCAATCGCAGGACCCACTCACCCATATTGGGCCAGTTTAGAGTCACCAGTTAACCAAACTTGCACACTTTTAGGGATTTGAAAGTAAAACCTTAGTACCAGGAGGAAAAGATCAAGGTTCAAACCTAAAATGCTGTATCTGTGAGGCAGCAGTGTTTACCACAGCACCATAATCCTTCCCTTCTAATTTTTAGTTACATAAAGTTACATGTCTTTCAGAGCAGTTTGAATGATGAATAAGTACGCTAAAAACGTGTGCCTAATAATGTGAAGACCCCCCTCGTGCTGTCAAAACAGATCTAATGCGTCAAGGCTTGGACTCCATAAGACATCGGAAAGTGCCCTGTGGTATCTGGCACCAAGACGTTAGCAGCAGTCATGAGATGAGGCCTCCATCAATCAGACTTGTTTTTCCAGCACATCCCACAGATGCTCGATTGGGTTAAGATCTGGAAAATTTGGACATCAACTGAACACCTTGAACTCTTTGTCATGTTCCTCAAATCATTCCTGAACAAGTTTTGCAATGTGACAGTGCACATTACCTCACGGAAAGAGGCCATTGCCATCAGGGAATACCATTGCCATGAAGGGGTGTACGTGGTTTGCAAGAATTTTAAGGTAATTGATACGTGTCAAAGTAACATCCACATGAGTGCCAGGACCCAAGGTTTCCAAGCAGAACATTGTCCAGATCATCACATTTCCTCTGTCAGCTTGCCTACTTGCAATAGTGCATTTAGCTGTCATCTCTTGCCCAGATAACCAATGCATGCACACCTGATTGTCCACATTGTCTAAAGAAAACATGGTTCGTTACACCAGGCCAGCTTCTTCAATTGCACCACAGTCCATTTCTGATGCTTATGCTTTCGGTGGTAGACAGGAGGCAGCATTTGAATTGAATTTTTTTAAATAAGATATACACCAATCAGAGCCAACATTAAAACCACTGACAGGTGAAATGAATAACATTGATTATCTTGTTACAATGGCACCTATCAACTGGTGGGATATATTAGGAAGCAAGTGATGAGTCAGTTCTTGAAGGTGATGTGTTGGAAGCAGGAAAAATGGGCACCCATAAGGATGTGAGTGACTTTGACAAAGGACAAATTGTGCTGGCTAGACAACTGGGTCAGAGCATCTCCAAAACAGCAGGTTATTATTATTCAGTTCTTAAGAAACAGCTTTATAGAATGGAAAGAAGGTGAAAAATCTTAATCTTTACTGTATTAATTATTCTCACCAGTGGGAGGTGTCTGTTGGGCTAACTGGTAATTAGTTCCCTTAGTGTACCGCAGGTAGAGGAATAACTATGACTAAATAGGGTGTTGTAGTTTTGTGCAACTATTATTCTTAAACAGACTTGTCACAAAAGTACAACTTTGTGGCACAGTCAAATGATACTGACCAGTTTAAGCACTGTTCACAGAAAACACTCTTTTTCACTGTTACCTTGAACTCCAAAATCTTCAAATCATTTTTTACTTGTAGAATATATTGACATAAACAACTTACATCTCTGTTTATATAAAATCCAATGTCTGTCTGTCTGTCTGCTTTTCACGAGAGAACTACTTAACGGATTTAGATTAGGTTTTCTTCTAGAATTTGCTTGAACATTCCAGTTGGTTTTGCGACCTCTCTCGTCGCACTATGTATCATAGTTCACTTGCGGTACCGATTTATTAGTGTGAATCTGGGAGAGGTGCATTTAATCGAGAGAAGGGGGCGGGGTCCTCCTCACTCACGCGCCAGCCTCGGGCCATACCTTTACCTCCACTTAGCTAGTGAACGTTAGAACTACTTAACGGATTTAGATCGGGAGGAGGACCCCGCCCCCTCCTCTCGATTAAATGCATCTCTCCCGGATTTAGATCGGGTTTTTTCTATAATTTACTTGACATTCCAGTTGATTTTGTGACTTCTCTCATTGTGCTAAATTCACTTGCGGCAGCATTTTATTTGTGCTAATCTGAAACAGAGGCTGAGGGGAGGGGGAAGCGTGACATCAGGAGTGGGGAGCTGGGCTGGGCCGGGCCATCCTCACTCACGCGCCAGCCTCCATTTGAACTGCTCTACCTCTGGCCATGTTTTGGAGTGGACCATACCTCCGCTTACCTAGCGATACCTGCTTGTTTATTGATTTTTAAAGTCTGTCCTACGCTACGCAGGTGGAGCCGCGGGGAATGGCTAGTTCGAAATGTAATAAGAATTTCTGCAATACCTGCGGTATTAAAAAGTTACTGAATTAAAATAGTAAAGGAAGGCATTCTAGTCTGAAACCACAACCAAGAGCAAAAAAGATTCATTTTAATTAATGTGATCAAGAAACATTTAAGTTTTTGACTCTGGGTCCAAACTTGAATTTATACATTGCCGCTAGTGACGAGGCCCACCATTCTATCCAATTCTCTCAAAAGCCTTTTCAGCACCAAGCGGCATTTAGTCTTCTTTTCAATGAATCCAGTCTGGCTATCCTGCATAGATTTTATAGTACCAATGGTTTAAAATAGTGTTAGTGGTTGATTCAATGCGGTTGTGAATTCATCTTATAACACTGAAATATCTGGTATGACAAGGAGAGCATTTATTAAAATTTGATGTGATATAATGTTGACAATAATTTGAAAATAACTTATCTCATTTTGTTTATTAGTTGTGGGTCAATCTTTTTTTTATTGATTTTAATTAGAACCAGATAACATTCCATATAATCAAGTCAAACTTAAGAAAGGAAAGCAAAATTCAACCTCCATCCAAGAGAAAGTGAGGAGGGCCTGCCACCAAAGCTACTCTGTAAAAGAAACAAGAAAGGAAGGGTATCCTTTACCCTGAAAAGGAAGCTTATTCTAAAATGTTATACATTAGATCCTGCCTTTTTTTAAAAAAAAGTTTTGAACAGATCCTCTAAGAGAGAATTTGATTTTTACCCATCTTAAGCAGTATAGAACATCAGTTACCCACTGACTTGAAAGTGGTGGGGTGGGACTCTTCCAGTTGAGCAAGATAAGTCTGCTAGCACTGAAGTAAAGGCCATCACCGTTTGTTTGTCCTTTTACGCTTTAAGACCATCTGGGAGAACATCAAACACAACTTTTAATGGGTTCAGAGTGATTGTGACACCAAGGCTGGCTGATAGGCATACAAAGATTGTTGTCCAAAATGTTGTTAATTTGGTGCACACCTAAAACATACGGCCTAATGAGACTGGAGCTCGACTGCAACATTCGCAGGTTGGATTTTGCTCTGGAAACATTTTGGACTGTTTTAAATGAGATATATGTGCTCGATAAAAGATTTTAAGTTGAATGATTGAATACTTTGAACATATGGAGCTAAAGTGAATTCTGTGCATGACTCCCTTCCACTCCTGTTCTGAATTATAAAGTGAAAGATCCTTTCCCCATTGTACCCTGGGATCTTTGAAAGGAAGATGAAGAACCACCTGGATTGTGACCCAAGTGCAGCAGGTGTCACCTCAGCACCACACTGGAACAGTGTGAAGTTTTTTTGCAGTGGCTGGAGTGCCAATCCTGTTTCCAACTCCCAACTTTTCCTGTAAGTTGGATGATCTGCTTGAAGGGCTGGATGCAGATTAACATCATAACCAGGACGAAGCAACTGCAGGTTTAGGACCTTGTTCAATTTGTGCTGGCATTAAGATATCTTGGAATGACATCTTGGAAAATATCTGTCATGTTTCAGATAGGGTTCCTTTCCTGGCTGGGGTTCAAATTCCTGTTTTATGTCTTCTTTGTTCAATCTTGAGTCTTGCACTGATGTCACTGTTACTTTTGTTAATATTTTGCTCTATTCCCTATACATGTATTATATTCCTCGTGTTTTATTGAATGGCTCCACAAGAGGTGGGGCCAGCTCTCCTTCAATACAAGGGAGCGCCCTCAGCCCTATAAAGGCTGGGACAACCCACAATTCCTTTTTGTTTATTTGAATGCACTTGGGAGTTGGTGACTGCTGTGATTATTTCTGTGCTTTGTCCTTCTGTGATTTATTGGATTATCAACTTTTTTTGCAATGTTTTTCACAACACTTTGGATTTCATATTGGGACTTTGTTAGCATTGGATTGCTTTTGCTGGCAACCCTTTTTTGCCTTTTTGTCCTCCATGGAGCTTTGTGCATATCAAAAACACAAAAACCCATGGTGGTGGCAACATGTGGTGGTTTGGAGATGCTTCTCTGCAACTGGCCTTGGAAGGCTGGGTAGGGCAAAGAAAAAAATGAATATAGCACGATTGCAGGGAAATCCTGGAACGAAATCTGATGCGGTCTTTAACAAACTTGTGCCTTTGTTTTTCAGCAAGACAATGACCATGAGCATAAATTAATGGGCTACACAGCACAGGAATGGCTTAAAAGCAATAATGTTAATGTCTTGAGTGGCCAAGTCAGAGTCCAAATCTTAATCCAACTGAGTGTTTGTGGTTGGGCATGGAAAAGGCTGCTCACCCTGGGAAACCTGACAGACCTTGAGCAGTTTTGCAAAGAAGAACTGGGGAAAAAATGACTGTGTCCAGATGTGTAAAGTTGATAGAGGAAGAGACCTCTCATCACTAACTTAAAAGAGTGTCTGATGATCAAAAAGCACAATTTTGGTCTCCCATGTGCCTTCTGAGAAACTGTATCTGCTTTTTCTCTTTGCCACTCTCCATAAAGCTGTGGCTGGTGAAACGCAGTGCCAGTAACTCTGTCTTGTAGATTCTTCACCATTTACCTCTCAGCTTCCCTTACTAGTCTTCTTCTTGCACAATCACTCATTTTTTGTGGATGGCTTACTCTTAAAGATTTACATTTGTTCCATACTCATACTCTATGGGTTTATAGCTGTTCCATATTCTTTCCATTGCTTAGTGATCAATTTAAATGGACTCCGATAGGTTTTTTTTAAAGGTCCTCCTCCAATTTGCAGGGAAAACTTGGGGGTTGATGGCAGTCTTGGCACTCCAGCCACCGTAAAAAAAGAAAAAAAAATCTGACACTGTTTCAGTGTGGTGGTGAGGCGTCACCCATTGTATGGCTGCAGTTGGGTCCCAATCTCGGTGGTTTGTTGAGTTATGGGTACAGGAACACGCTCTATCAGTGCATGCTCCCAACCTCTTTCTCAAAGAGATATTCAGTGACTTGGATAGCTTCTTGTCTCCATCTTCTGAATTATACATTTCAATCACCTTTTCATGGAGTTTCTTGGAGTGTTCATTTGCCTTCATTAAGTAGTTTAGGCCATTATAATAACTGAGCACAAGTTTGACCTTCTAGGTAAGATACATTTACACTACTGTACAATCAGTTCAACTCTCCAGACAGGTGATCTCCATTGAACTAATCATGTGACTTCTAAAAACAACCTACCGCACCAGTGATGATTTAGGTGTGTCATATTAGAGGGGAAGAATACTTGTGCCATCAATTATTTGGTGTTTTTCATTTATAGTTAATTTAGACCACTTTGCAGATATCTGTTTTCACTTTAATATTATAGAGTCTATGTCTGTTGATCAGTGTCAAAAAAGACCAATTGAAGCCACTGTGATTTAATGTTCTGTAACCATGAAATGCAAAACTTTCCAGGAGGGTGACTACTTCTTATAAGCACTGCATGTTTAGGTAAAAAAAAAAAACTTTACCAAATTGTCAGAAGTAGTTATTAAAGGACTAGCAGGAGTACCCGGCGTTGCCCGGGAATCTGTAACTGGTGAATTTCCCAAATGAAAGAAACAGAACATAGAAATAGAACAAACTGTTTTCTGATTCACATTTGATTGTAAGTTCCTCCAGTTTGGATTGTGTCTGCTGTGGCGTTTGAGACGCCCTTGAAATTTACTTTTCTCTGGCATCTGAAGTGGACCGTGGAATTGTACGTCTTTTTTTTTTTTTTACGTCTTATGTTCACGTAAAGCAGGAGAATTATAATGTGTTACATGGTATTATGTACGGAATATGCACCACAGTGAGATGAATTTACTTTATTTACACTACGTCGGAAAGTGAACAAATCATAGACATATATAGATAGACGCTGCATTCACTGTGTTGCCCAGTCGACACGATACGTCAGCACGTCCGCCCTATTGCGAGTGGCAAAAGTGCCATTTAAACAAATACACGTAGACGTGGAAACTGGGTTTTCTGATGAAACAATACAAATGTTTAAAACAGTATCGTTTACATACGACACATTTTGGCAGACCTTTTAAATGTAATTATTTAAATCCATTTATACACTAATAAAGGCAATTATTAAATAATAATAATTATTATTATTATTAAATAATTCCTCCCATATAAGTAACATTTCACGGACTGCCTTCTTCCTCCGAAACATTTCTAGACTTCGTCCCGTTCTTACGCAACACAGTACTAAAGTACTGATTAATGCCCGAGTCACCTCACGTATAGATAGATCACTGTAATGCTATTCTATCTGTCATCCCACAAAAACTTATCCATCTCTTACAACTTCTTCAAAATTCTGCTGCCAGGATAATAATCTGCTGTTCTAAATCCACTGAACATATTACCCCGATTCTCTCTCAGCTTCCGTGGCTCCCTGTTAACTACAGAATACAATACTAAATACCGCTCTTAACATTTAAAGCATCTCCACAACCTCACTGATCTCCTACAGACTGACACACGTCTCGCTCACTCAGATCCTCATCTGCAGCTCTACTTTCTGTACCACACGTCAGACTCTGTGCTATGGGAGCTCGAGCATCTCTCCTCAACTCGGGAATTCTCTTCCCTCTCATATACGTCAGCTCGATTCAAGAACACATTTTAAAACACTGAACTTACTGTTATCTGCTCGAACCAGCACCGACTTACTATACTCGGCCGTCCAGCGGCGTCACCGTAGCATTCGAACATTCTTAGCCAATCATGAAATACTGCGTCCGCGTTTGCCACGTTATGTTCTAACTACAGAGGCAGAGTCCCATTGCATGGTTCTAAGTTGTACTGAGTCGAGGTATTGACGCGAACACCATACATAGAGACACTATCAAATTATATATAAGGATTGTTTTTACATTTTGCAAATGTTTGTGTGAAATTTTAACTGATTACCTCTACATGTTATTTGCTTTTCTATATGTGGATGCAACTAAGAAAAGACAAATGTAGTATTCTCTTGAGAAAAAATAAATAAAAACCTTAAACCTTAATATTGTGTAGAAGTGATAAGGGAAGAATAAAAATTGTAGGCATACATTCATAGCCATCATATTTGGGGAGTACATACTGTAAATCACAATCAATTCTTTTTCTTGCAATATTTCAAGCATATTAATGTAACAGCCATCTGAATCTGAAATTACCTGAAATGCTACAAAGAAAATTGACTTAAATAATAATTATCCTGCTTCTTCAATTTTTCAGTTAATTGAAGCCTTTATCCCACCCAGTGTTTCTATATTTTGAAAAGGTCTGTAACATGCAAATGGCCTAGATTTGCTTTAGTGAGACATGAGACCAGTAAATTGTGTCATTTTTTTCAGTCACAAGTATACTGCTCTCCTTGGCTCCTATTTTCTTTTCTACATTCTCAAACAGGGTATCTCAGCATCCAGTAGAGTCAAAATTTTTCAATGCCACAATCCACTGGCATCTACATTTCAGTATAGAGAACACAACACATGAATACTCATCTTTAAAGAAAGCATAATAGTTTTTAGATCACTGAGATGAGTGAGAAGTTTATTTTGTTTTACTGATTTAAATCTTTGACATTCCAGTTAACTAAGCTCTGTGATCAGGTTATCTTTTTACTTTTAGAAGTCTTAAATTCCTTTTAGTATGATGCATAAAACAAGCATACAATATTGAAAGATGATCTTTTGATTAAAAGTTAAATACTGAAGACCAAGGAAAGTCTGTCAGTCATTATCCAACCCTCTATATCCTAACACAGGGTCACAGGGGTCTGCTGGAGCCAATCCCAGCCATCACAGAGCGTAAGGCAGGAACAAACCACAAGCAGGGCGCCAGCCCACTTCAGGGCACACACCCACATACCAAGCACACAATAAGGACAATTTAGAATCGCCAATGCACTTAACCTGCATGTCTTTGGACTGTGGGAGGAAATCAGAGCACCCGGAGGAAACCCACGCAGACACGGGGAGAACATGCAAACTCCACGCAGGGAGGACCCAAGAAGCGAACCCAGGTTTGAAATAGAATTTAAGTGGAAATTTAGTGTTAGAGAATTGGATGAAACTAAAAACATAAAAATAAATGAAAATAAGACAAAAGGAAGGAATGGTTGGAAAATAAAGTATACATGGAATAATGTAAAGAGCAGAAATGTACTGTTGGAATCCAGAAATGATACCATTTTTTGTTTTGTTTTACCCTCAAAGATTTTATCTTAGTGTGAATGTTGTTTTCTCCAATTTGGCTCATATCCCATTTTTATCTGAGCTTTTGTTATTCCCAAAGTTACCTTTCATATTTTTTCTACACAGTAACAGAAAGTAAAATAATGCTGCCAGAATACCTGGAGATGACTACTGCAAATAGTCATAATAAAAAAGAAAAGTCTGATAAATGAGAGGAGACAACTCAATCCATCATGCCTGCTTAGCTAATTGCCATGCTATCTCAATATTTTTTCCAGATACTTTTAAAAATTGTCAAAGTTTCTTCTTCAACTCCATGACTCAGTAAGTTTGTACCAAAATGTCCATGTCTGTTTGTATAATGAAATAATTCCTATCTTGTATTTGAAATGTATTCCCAATATCTTCAAATATGTGATTCACTATTTAATTGCAGAGAAATATACTGTGAACATTTGAATTTGGTCCCCATGCAGCTTAATACTAGGTGATAAACGTGTCATTTTTTTTGTGGGAAAGAACAAGCTGCAGTACAGCAGACCTCTACTGTCCTCCAATGTATTCTGAAGATGTGTATCTACGAGAGGTTTCCTGAACTTCACTAGGCTGGGAGCAATTTGAATGATCAAGGGATCACAGTTTGGGAGCAACACCAGGAAAACTTCATTCATATTTCAGCACATCTGGAGAAGGCAGTCACTATTATTAGGCAGGCCTAAGCACAAAAGAGGTTTCATGGAGTGTTGTAATAAGAGACCAGAAACTGAAGGTACTGAGAAGCACAAACATGTGGGTACCTATAGGTTAAGACAAGAGTTTTACACTGCATCCTAGTCACAATTAGAAGCCAGTGAAGGATTTAGCATTGGAGAAGCAGGAAAAAATACACACCAGTCGAAGAGAAGCATTCAGGATGAGTTAGAAATTTGGTTCACGTTTCCTGGGAGCTCTGGCAGGAGAGAGAGCACAAGAGCTGAGGAGCACAGGCTGTAAAAAATGGTGAGACTGTACAAATATTATGAAGAAAGAAGTGACAGTTCTGAGTAAAAAAAACCTTTTACAAATTCCATTCTTATACTTCATGCTTTTTAGATGACATGAATTACAACTAAAATTCAACTTTTTTTCTGCTGGTGCTTTTGTGGTTCCTGCCTGTGCATTTGACGCAGTTGCAGCACAAGTCATTTTGCTTGTGCTGTGTTTATGGTTTCATCTGAAGCATGATGTGGCCAAGATGCATTCACGTCTGTTTACACTACTGATGGCAGCATACTGATCTGTACCACAGATAGCCCTAATGTTTTTTGTGATATTCTTTATGTTCTGATGATTTTTGAGTAACTTATCACTAGAGTCTAAGTAATAAATGGTTCTTAATTAGGTAGTGACGTCCATTCTGAAAATATTTTCTTAAAGAATTATCTAGCAAGATCCTGTTTTAGGGGAAAAACACTGAAATAGAACATTTAAAGTCAGAATGGCATTATTTATTTTTTTCTACTTACATTTTTGTATACTTGGTTTTTCTGGGGCTTTTTCTAAAGCCTATTTCAGCAGCAAACGGTGCAATGTGTAATAAAAAAAGCACATTAAAATACCCAGTTTCATAGGTGCCCTTGTTAGACTGAAAATCAGTCAGACTGCATGTGTGTGTGAACTTCAGGAAGTAACTAAAATAAGGAGACAACCCTCACCTAATTATTTATATTGTAAAGTAACAAAATGAACACACCTAATATCTCCCTCGATTCACCATTGGCAGCAGCTACATCAGAAGAAACTGTCCTAAATAAATATGGGAGAAATATGAGGTTCTCTGCAAGGCTGGTGGGGAAATCAACATAATTGTCACAATGTGTGAGTCTGAGCAAGTCACTTACCTTGCCTACGTTTCAAAAGCAATAATACATGAAAACGGTAGTCTGATGGTTCTCCGCATGTGTTGACAGACACCATGAAATATGCTGCTATAGTCACACTTTTCTTTATGGAACTTGACAGGACTGGTGACTGTTATATGCCATTAGTGAAAAGCCATCAATGGTCATGGTTACTGTAGCCCACATACTCTGACATGGCTGTTGTAAGTGTTACTTCGCTCAAGTAGTGTCAAGCTTTATCAACCCCTGTCATCTGTGCCATGCTTAAACACTCAAAACTAACATTGTGTCTTGGGTGGTGTTCCATGCTGAGTAACACTACTGACCAGAGAAAATATCAGCAAGACTGCAGCATGTCTGGCACCTATTGCCATGCTACATTCAAAGACTTTTTAATCCCATCCATTCTCTGTTTTTAATCTTGACAGACACACAATCCATTAATTCTTGCCAATCTGTGTCTCTGATGTGAGTGTGAGCAACACTGGTGCACCACAAGGAACAGTCCTGTCTCCTTTTCCCTTCACTCGGTACATCTCAGACTATAAATATGACACCAGGACATGTCATCTGAAGAATTCTCTGCATCCTAACATCAGCAAAACCAAGGAACCAGTGAGTGACTTTCATTGCACCAAAGAGCCTCTATGTCCAGTCGCTATTCAAGGAGTGGATGCAGAGGTGGTCCACTCCTACAAGTACTTGCAGGTCCACATCAATGACAGGTTGGACTGGTCTCTGAACGCAGAGGAACTAGTTAAGATACTTGCTTGGGAAACTGCACTCTGTTAGATGTTCTACAGCTCTGTGATGGCCGGTGCAATTTTCTATGCTGCAGTGTCTTGGTGGGTCACAACCTAACGTCCTTTACCCTTCTGAGTCACTTGTGTGTACTGTTTGGATGTGGACACCAGAGAATCCACCACAGCTACTAAATCTTTCTCATAAGGTATCTTTGCTACTTTTAGACCTCCAGTTAGTAATCTTCTAGGTTTTAAAATATTTCAGTTTTTGATTTTATTTATTGTTTCGTTTTTTTGCCATATTTATTTAGTTTTTTGCTCTGTTTTTCAGCTGTTACCTTTTAGATTTTGTTACATTTTATTAATTTTGTATTACTCACTAAAGATGTCCACACATATTGGTATTGTGAACTTAATGATGCTGTGCAGGTGGACCACAGTGTTGGCTTTTTCAAAAACGTGAGGCTATATGCACTGAGAAAAAAAAAAAATCTGGTGTAATCAGTTGACCTCAGATTTATTGTCACATGTCACAAAGCGGTCCTCCCTGCGTGGAGTTTGCATGTTCTCCCCGTGTCTGCGTGGGTTTCCTCCGGGCACTCCGGTTTCCTCCCACAGTCCAAAGACATGCCGGTTAGGTGGATTGCCGATTCTAAATTGGCCCTAGTGTGTGCTTGGTGTGTGGGTGTGTTTGTGTGCATCCTACGGTGGGTTGGCACCCTGCCTTGTGCCCTGTGTTGGCTGGGATTGGCTCCAGCAGACCCCCGTGACCCTGTATTCGGATTCAGCGGGTTAGAAAATGGATGGATGGATGTCACAAAGCGATCAACAATGCTACACAATGTTTTTCTTTTCACCAATAGGACCCCACTTCACCTCCCTTTTCTAATCACGCTCGATAAATGAAGTGGGAAGACACCCACGCAATTGAAATGCTGTCTGTGAGTCAAAAATGAACTTAAAAAGGCCACAAAGGTTGAGAATAACACTGTTCTAACATAAACACTGGAATCCAGAGAGGGACAATGATTTTGATATCCCAAAGAAGTTGAGGGAAAAAAATGCAGCAGTTGCTACTGTTGATGACATGCCATGTTTCTTGAGGCTGTTTTTTAAACAATGTGAGCGATGATGAAGTGGCGCACTGGCTGAATAGAATTGTAGTCCCAATTGCACAAGCTAGCACTCACAAGCTAGGTTTCATATATAAACACTTTGAAACTTATTAAATAAGGATCACTAAATTCTACAGTTCAATGACTTTACACCTTGTATTATGTCTTAAAGTAACTCTCCCCATCACTAAAATTTGATACACAAAATCATCATGGGCAGGACAGTGACATAGTGATTGGCAATACCACCTCACAGGACCCGGGACTTTGAATTTCACCATGGAAGTTAGGAAGTTTGTGTGTGTCCTGTGTTGGATTGGCACCCAGGTCAGGGGATGGTTCCTGTCCTGCACCTAACCGGTGTTGCTGAGTCAGATTGCAGCTCTCCATGGCCCTGAACTGGATTAAGTGAATTTGAAAATGGATAGATGGCTTTGTCCAGTGAAGGGTCAGAGTCAGGTGGAGCCAAAATGAGTTAACATTAGATAGAGCCAATGCTAAATCAACATATGGTTTAGAAGGGACATACTATTGTAAATTTTTGTAACAGTATTTAGTATGTTGTGGCTCCTCAGATCAGATCGTATCCCCCATATAATGTGTTGAATAAATAAGCTTAAGGATTTCTGCCTCTAGGGGTGTTAAACGGGGGTTCTTTTTCAGTGGATAACATCTAGTTTATACTTAACCTTGGTGTTAAAGTTGTTAAGTCATGTAGTTCTTAAAATGTGAAGTAACACCTTTTGGTCCAAAGACTAAACAAAGCCCTGCTTACAATTTGAAGCAAAATGATCTACCACAATCGAAATTAAGAGCATAACACATTTGAAAGACAGGAAGAGACCATTTAAACCATTATGGCAGATAAAAGCTGAACTGTTCCTACATCTCACCCAAGGGTTATTTATTTATTTTTTTTATAGATGTTGAGTTTTCACACTGCCATTTCCATGCAACTGTTTGAGAGTGAGAGTTTCCAAAGAAGAGCTCCAAAGACAGCACTCCGAGGAAGGTAACCAGGTGTTACTGTCTGTGTTAGTTTTGTCACCATTGTTTGTCCTGTTGTTTATTGTTCAAATTACAGAATTGCTAATACCATTGGACATCTTTGGAAAATACATCGTATGATGCCAAACAGATTTTCTGCAGTTTTTCTGTCTTTCAGAATTCTTTCTCACTCATCCGGCCTCACCAAAGTAGGCATGGTCATCATAGTCATCCCTAACAGAGGCCTGAGGCACAGTGTCATAGTGGTAGCACTGATACCTTACAGTAAGCAGACCAGGGTTTGCATCCTGGGATCCTCCATGTGTGGAGTTTGCATGTTCTCCCTGTATCTGTGTGGGTTTCCACTGTGTGCTCTTGTTTCCTGCCACAGTCCAAAATGAACTGGCCCTGGGGCTGGTGTATGTGTGTGTGTGTGTGTTCAGCCTGCAATGTACTGGTGCCCTGTCCAGGAGATTGTTCCTACCTTGTGCCTTATGCATGCTGGGAAAAACTCCAGCCCCCTCTGACCCTGCTTAGAATTAACTGAGCTTAGAAGTGTATGGTGTATATTCAGTGTATAGTAGTGACTATCACTCTTTTAGGGAATTGGTTATCCTTAAAAGGACCACTCACTGTTGCCTCACTAGATGAAATTGATATGCAATTTTTGGTAGGCTTGCCATTTTTATAGGCTCCCCTGCCACTGACTCATTTCAGTGATGGAATGGTAGCTCATGTTATGGGGCTGATCCATAGTCCTCCCTTTGAATTTGCTGCTCCTTCCCCAGCATCCACTTCCAATTCATTGAAACAGCAGGAAGGTCTTCATTTCTGGAGTGGTCATGCAGATACATTGATGGGGGTCTTGAGCACTTTCTTGTCAGGTGGCAAAGCAGTGATGTTAAGTGCTGCAGAGGTGTTTAACGCTGCACTTCTCACTGTGATTTGTTCATTTTATGTGGGTAGATGAAACTTCTTGTATGGAACTCAACTTTGAGACTCTCCGTCCTTGGCTGCTCTGTAACACCTCTACAGTCTGCCTCACCCTTGGCCCATGCTGTTTTACCAACGGCCCTGCTTCACACTGCTCACCTGGGGTCAGTGGTACCTCTGGCTCCCACACTTTTTCCCAGCATCATGAGCCTATTTCTTTCACTGTGAATATCATGGCAGTGTGCAGGTGGAAGCATCTGGAATATCTGTACTCTTTGTCTCACAAATTTTAATCCAGGTATGTAAGACACTGCAGGTGTCAGTGGCTTTTACTTTCAAATTGTGTGTTTGGAACAGCAATGTATAAAAGGCAGTTTGAAAGCCAAACGGAGGTAAATGATGTATGCTTTGTTCATCATGAGAGAGGCTCCTACAGCTCCTGAGGATTTCAGTGTAGCACTGCAGCCTTTTCTGTTTTATCCTGACATTTCTGAAATAATATCCTCCTCTGTGTCTTATATCAACATGTCATATATTGACTTTGTGGATTTTCAATTTTTCAGTTAATTTTACAACTCTTTCAATCATTCAATTTATTTCAGCTCACCAGAAGCCAAATTCTATTCTAGCACCATCAGTTGCAAAGCAGAAATGAAACAAGTCCAACTTGCAAGCATTTCCACATTTAACTTGGGAGAATTTATAGTTGTTAATTAAGATAACTCTTGAATTGGTGGATGATTTATTTAAATATTCCTTAACCTTATGCCCCTGTGATGTAAGGACCGGGGGAGAAGACATAATCGTGGCAATACCTCCCCCCAGAACACAAGAGAATGCCTGGACAATTGCGGAACCCTGGACTCCAGCACTTCCGCCACACTTGGAAGTGCTGCCAGAAGAAGATCCAGGTGCACCTGGAGTATTTCTGGGTGCCTATGCAGCACCTCCGCACCCAGAAGTGCTGCTGGATGACTGAAAAGCACCTGGAGCACTATAAAAGAGGCAGCCTTACTCCGTTCAAGGAGCCAGAGTGGGGTGGAAGGTGGACAAAGCTTGCGAGGAGAGCAGTGGAGGCAGCAGAGGAGAAAGAAAGAAAGAAGAAGAAAAGAGAGAGATGGGACTGAGCTTATTGCAAAGAATTGTGAGCATTGTGTGCTGTAAGTGCAACAAAAAGAAGTAAAAAGTATGGTGTATTTTCACTTGTGAGGTCTGCCTGCCTGTGTCTGGGTTTGGGGCATTCCACAACATGCAGAAGCATTCTCCAGTTTGGGGCATTCAAACTTTACAGGATCTTTAAAGCAGGGAAAGCAAAGACCACTCCTCATTAGATCCTCTAGATAGTCTTAGATCAGGGTGGCACAAAATGATCTTTATATATTCAAATCCTCTATTAAACCATTTGGAAATTTGACTCGAGATCTTACAGGGAATCGCACCACACAGCAGCAGCAGCAAGAAAAAGTCCTTCATACGCTAGTCTCAAGTGAGCTTCAAGTCCTTACCATCAAGTTCCAAGTCAAGTCTTCAGTTATGTTGATTACATTTAAGCAGGTCAATTCAAGTCTGTGGATTTAATCAAACAAGTCAAGTCGAGTTAAAGCTTGACAAGACTTGTGTAACAAAGAGCTGACATTTTCCTCACTACCTGCAGCTAATCTAACTACAATCACGTGTGACATATTCTAACAATTAATTAAACGGAGATCAGACATCCATCCATTATCCAACCCGCTACATCCTAACTACAGGGTCACGGGAGTCTGCTGGAGCCAATCCCAGCTAGCACAGGGCACAAGACAGGAAGAAAACCCCGGGCAGGGCGCGCACACACACACACACACACACATGGCAAGTACACACTAGGGACAATTTAGAATCGCCAATGCACTTAACCCGCATGTCTTTGGACTGTGGGAGGAAACCCACGCAGACACAGGAAGAACATGCAAACTCCACGCAGGGAGGACCTGGGAAGTGAACTCTGGTCTCCTAACTGCGAGGCAGCAGAGCTACCCTCTGCGGCACTGTGACACCCAGAGATCAGACATTCTTAGAGAAAAAATTATTAAGAAGTAGTAATAGCAGTTTACATATAAATAATTAGTTTAACTTGAAGTCATCTGCATATGTATTATAATTCACAGTTTCCTCATAAGTGAATTGCATCTAAAACACACTGTACTTAAAGAAAATGAAAATGAAATGCCACAGGTATGTCACTTTAGACTAATGTAGTGTAGCTATATAATCTGTTCTCATTTTGAAATAACAACATATTCCTATACATCTATAAATTGAATATATATATATATATATATATATATATATATATATATATATATATATATATATATATATATATATATTGCACTTGGCCAGAATTTATCACTTGTTTGTGGCTTTCTTGTCACACCTCCATGACTAAAGACAGGGTGCTGACACTGTCAGTATAATCATTGCTACTTTGAAAAGAGAGGGTGATTAAGTTTGACTGTAGCCAAAAACACAAGTTCTCCATTTAAGAGTAGTAGGCCGAATTTGGGTCTGCTCAACCTCTTTGGCTGCTTTCAATGTCATTCCCAGTAGATTCAATTAGATTTATTTATAAAAGCACATTTAAAACAACAGAGGTTGCACCAAAGTGATGTACAAAGAAGTATTACAATAAACACAATTCAAACAAACATGAAGAAGCAGATTAATAAAACAACCAATTATAATATCCACAACAATCCCATCATACACAGTGAAAGGCGAAAGAAAACAAGTATGTCCTAAACCGACTTTTAAAAACCTGAACAGAGGATGAAGACCTAATGTGAAAAGGCAAGTCATTCCAAAGCCTAGGAGCAATAAATGAGAAATAGTAGTTAAGTTGTAAAAGATCAAAGATGTTAATAAAACAATAGATTTTACTGTACACCTTTGCCAGTGTTTAGCTCTTTATCATCAAACAAGCATATTTTCAAATCATTTGCCAGGTGACAGTGAAAGAGCACAAAGGTCTCCAAACTGGCATTCAGTCAATGAGTTAAAGTGATGAAGCAATCTTAACTGATGTCACTTAGTTTACATTTAGCTCCTATGCATTTCAGCCTTCTAAACAAGCATTTAATTCATGTCATTTGCGACTCATAATATAGGTAGTGGATTGTAATGCATTGTCCCTTCTGCAGCGTTGCCATGAAAAGAAGCCCTGTACAGCCCACCCCTATGGGATGGCACTTGCTGCAATCAAGATGCTCTCCTCTGTTTCCTTTTGTGCGACTTGGCAGAGGTTCTCCCAATGCTTGGATCGGCAGATCACAGAGATGTGGAAATCCAGTGGAACATGTGTCATGTTAATGGAGACAGTGGGAAACGCAAAGTGGTGCAGGAGAGTGAGGATCAGGGTTAGAGAGGAGCAGTGTGAAACAGGGTCTTTGGAGCTGACATAGAGCCAAGGAAGGAGGATGTGGGCTATGTGGCTGAAGTGAACAAATGGTACTTTAATAGGGGCAGCTTGGCACGAATGTTGTCAGAGAGCTAGTTGATTCCTCTGTCAGACATTAAGGTCGTTACAAAACATTAGTTGGAAACGATGAATTAAATGTGAAGATGTTATTGTCATGTCTGTGATTCTTGACACACATATTTTGGCAGTTGGCTGTTCCTTTCTTTGCAGGCCAGTCTATACAGGGAATATCTAAAATTAATAATCATTGGTGCACACTTATTACCCCTGATGACTTATGTAAGTATGGAGCGCAAAGGGTATATTATAAGAATGTAAATTAAAGTAACGCAATTTGACAAATAATAATTGTGCCGATGTAACGTAAGACTTGGCAGGTCATTTGTCTTCCAAATTTGAGTCATGTATAAGCACAACTAAGTCGAGTTTAAACCATTGATAAGCAAGTCATGAATCGGAAAAATGAAGGCTCATGTCTGACTTGAGTTGCCCACAGTCCTCCTATGGCCTATGCTTTTGTTTTTATAGCACTATTAAACGCACTATCTTGATTTTTTTGTTACTTGTAGCATTTTACTTGCAATTGTTCTCTGATCCTTAGTCTTAGTTGCACCCCCTCAGCTGCATAATGTATGCTGATTTCAAAAGATGAATTTAAGACTACAAAGTCATTTTTTGGGGGAGGTTTAGTGTATCATTTTTAGAAGTAGAACATAGTCTACTTATTAGAAGAAACCTAAAAACATCACGTTTATAGATTTTGTGGTATGTGTGCTTGAAGGTGAGATGTGCAGGTGAGAAGCAGCAACAGAAAATACAGAGGGAGGAAGTTAGTAACAAAAATCACACTGTCAGAATGGGTGTGAAATGTGGCCATCTGAGATGACAAAGGCTGAAGTTAAAAGGTTGCTTATTCAGCAGTGGGTATACAGTATGTGTGAAGTATGAGTGATCCCAATTCACATTTAAAATTATACGATTCATAAAAAATAATCCAAAATAAGTAGACAATATCACTAAAATGTTGTAATGGGTTGCCTAGCTGGGAAGGTAATGCCAATAAAGAAAGGCTGACACAGACAGAGACCAGCATGGCTCTTGAGAAGAGAGGGAGAAAGCTGTATCAATCAATCAATCAACATTTATTTATATAGCACATATTCATACAAAAAAATGTAGCTCAAAGTGCTTTACAAAATGAATAGAGAAATAGAAGACACAATAAAAGATAAACATAAGTCAACATTAATTAACATAGAATAAGAGTAAGGTCCGATGGCCAGGGTGGATGTAGTGTCAGGTGGGGATACAAATCCAGTGTAAGGAGGTGGTAAACCCTGAAGGTGCAGCCAGTAAACCAGAAGCAGAGAGAGAAAGTGGAGACCTTAAGGGAGCTAAAGAGATTCCTTCAAGATACCTTGAAAGCTGGCATTTCATAAATTTCTGGGAGCCTGGGAGAAGGTCAGAATGCCTTCTAACTGACTGAGGGCAGCAGAGCACAGCACATTACATGACAAAGAATGACAGAAGGTAATGCATTAAACTACTACCTCACAACGTCTCGGCATAAATTCTAATTTTCTAAGGAAACAAGCTCTCTGCATTTTGACAGCCTGACATGCTTCTTGACCGTGCGAGTCACTAATTTTTCCGTTCTAATGTGGGACAACAAACAAGACACTTTGGTCAGTTAAGACTTTCATGTGTTTGCATGATCAAGAACACCTTCTTTCCTTTCACTCACATTGTACTTCGACTGACTGCTCTTTGTCTATTAGATTTCACATACAGACATCCACCGTATGACTTAAGAAAGCATTACTTTGATTTTGATGGCAATCGAGTATTATGACTATATTTGATAATCTCACCAAAATAATGTAAAGGAGAGTTAAATCTTGTAAATATTAACAAAACTTCTATTTGTTCATTTATTTTTTAACACAATGCCACTATGGCCAGCGGTTGTCCCATAATCTTCGTGCGCACGGCAAAAATGCCTCAGAGGCCAAGTATTGAGCAGAACACAAAACCACATTTTATCAGTAATTGTAATATGGAATGTATGGGTGAAATTGTTTAGGCATGCGTGTGGCTAATGCATTTAGAAGAGTAATCTGTTGAATATTATCCTCCGGGTGCTTCAGTTTCCTCCCACAGTCCAAAGACATGCAGGTTAGGTGCACTGGCGAGTCTAAATTGTGCTTGGTGTGTGTGTACGTGCCCTGCGGTGGGCTGGCACCCTGCCCGGAGTTTGTTTCCTGCCTTGTGCCCTGTGTTGGCTGGGATTGGCTCCTGCAGACCCCCATGACCCTGTAGTTAGGACATAGCGGATTGGATAATGATGGATGGATGTTATGAAGTAACATTTTAAAATTCCGCTTTTGTGAATTATAGTAAAGTGGTCGGTAATATATTTAATTTACATGGACATAAAATTGTACAGTTTGCGTCTTTGATGTTTTCTGCTTCATTTTTTTTTTTTGGCTGTCATTTTTGCTTTGACGGGTTTAGAGTGTGCTAATTTAATGACTTTTATTATATGAGTGACAGTGTAGAGTCGTGTGTACGAGTCATGTTTTTGTGTATTCTAATATCAATATTATGTTAGTTGTGGCAGAGAGTAAGAAAATCTTTTTCATATGTAGTAAACAATTCTTCACATTAAGTGTTCTGTGATGTAAGAGTAGTTATTAATTCTTCGTTTCAGCAAAACAGTTTTTAATCAGGAGTATAAAATTGCAACACGTCAAAAAGTCTTTAAGTTCTACCTAAGCTTTGTACGACCGCTCATTCCGTTATTGAAACTAACTTACAAATTACACTTTTATGCACAAAACACATTCAAAACATCTGACACTGACATTGAATGACATACTGTATGAGTATCAGGTAGCAACTCTAAGGTTGATTTTAATTCCGCGCAAATTTTGATGACACCTTTAGTGTTATTTTTTAATTTGTTAAGTGCCTTTCATGTTGTTTCTTTATGGTGCCAATATTTTGTTTTCATATGGTTGCAGTCATTTTGTTTATGGTTGTTCAGCCTGATCCCATTCACAGGACACAGAAATCATGTAACACATTGCACCGTCACATTCCAGGTATTTAAGCTGGCAGCATTTAGGGTTGTCTTGATAATGAAATTTCAAACTTCAACAAATACTTTGAAAAATATGAAGATTTAGTACAATTGTCAATACCACCAGAGGGCTTAGGAAGGGGAGCACACACAAAATTGAATTAATTTTTTTTTGTCAATTGTTGGCCACAACGTTGCATGACTCAAAGCACCCTTGCTGTTACTGCCTTGTTGCGCTTGTGAAGGATTACTGCAAAATATCGGGCATACCAGCATATCTGGAAACAGCAGTTAACGGACTACTAGAATTTAAACAAGGCTCAAAATCAATACCCTAGTACATCAAAATCTTCAAAAGACTTTGTTGGATGGTTACCTTATCAAAAGATCTTGATTATCCATTGTTCTTCTCTCTTGCTAAATGAATCTTAGCCTGGAGAGGCCTATTCATTTTTTTACATTTAAGATGTCTCTCTTAAAAGGTTTTCCAATGTTGGTATTTGTCCTAGTGTGTATATAAACACAGGGAACTCCAGTTTCTGTATTAACAACCTGCCTGAAGAAGGGGCCTGAGTTGCCTTGAAAGCTTGCAAATTGTAATCTTTTTAGTTGGCCAATAAAAGGTGTCATTTTGTTTGACTTCTTCTTACATAAATAAAAGATACATCTATCAGCCACATTGCCTGTACAACAGCAGACAGATTCAGGGAATTTAGTATGGCTCCTTATCTGAATGAATATAAAGTTGAAAGGAAATACAAGCTGAGCATTTCTGCCTCCCAAGGAACAAAAGTCAAGATGAGTCAATGGAGTTAAGCAAGGTGAGTGCCATCCTGAAAAAACAACAAAGGCATGTGAAAGAAAAGCTGTGCTTTTATTGAAGATAATTTGGACATGTAACATGTGAATTTCCCCTTGGGATTAATAAAGTATCTATCTATCTATTTATGAAATTGTTCTAAATTGCAGGAAAACAAAGTGCCCTTGCAAGGTGAGAGCTGACAAGGTGGGCTTGTAGTGAGACCCTCTTCTTAAAGTTAGCGCATATTCAGTTTCTATTATGAAAAAAAATTGTTGGGCAATGATTCATTCAGGGCAGCAGAGAATATTATCAGGACTGCCCTAATATAAAACACAGGCATATAAAGGATATCTTTGGAAGTTTAGGCCCAGAATACTTTTGGTGGATGATTAACCTAATGGTTTAGGTATTTTAGAATATATCACCTCTCCATTTAAATTGAATATAGGTGTACTCTGTGAAGAGGAGATCTCTGTCTTTATTATACATTCTCCCATTCCTTAGCTAATATTAGGTTACCCCTGACTGTCTTTACGTAACACACATTAATTGGGTGGATAAAAACATTGTGGTGTGGGGTCTAAACTGTAGAAGTAAATGCCTACCGAATATTTTTTTATTCATTATAAAATTAAACATGATGGAATTTTCACCTAACCAATATTACAATTTTTACAATATGTTTAATAAACAAAAATTATTACAACTTCCTCCACACTGACTGTTCCATAGAATTATTTACCAGGTTTAACCAGTTGAAAAGGTTAAAGTGTATGCTCTGCCTAAACCAGAAACAGACATTATGGAGGAGTCTATGTTGGAGATCCTATCATTCTCAAGAATGGGATTATAATACCGTCCAGCAGTCCCATAGGGAATGGTTTGTTTTTTTTTTTTTGTGGAGAAAAAGGATGATGGCTTATGACCACATATTGATTACACAGAGTGTAACAAAATCTCTTTTTCTATCTTTTTTTCTAAATCAGGTAATTTATCAAAGTAATTTAGATAGATAGATAGATAGATAGATAGATAGATAGATAGATAGATAGATAGATAGATAGATAGATAGATAGATAGATAGATAGATAGATACTTTATTAATCCCAAGGGGAAATTATATTCCAAACCTGCTTATCATGAGCAGGGTCTACTAGTTTCACTTAAGAATTGTGCAAAACAGTGTTCAACACTGCCAGGGGGTATTACAGATATAGAATAATACCCTAAGGATTAGCTAACAGAGTCAACTATAACTCCTAGATCCTTCGCATTTGGTATATTTTCAGGTTTTAAGCCTACCATTGTGTTTTCAAATCTATAATTTTTACTTCCTCTGTGCAATACTGCACATGTACTTACCTTAAATTTCATCTACCACAAATGTGACCAGCCTGCATGTTGTCCAAGTCCTTCTGACTCTTCATTATGAGCATTTCCACCTTGGTTGGTATCATCTGAAATATACTGAGTAGGAACACAAAATGATAACTCAACGTTGTATATGATAGTGATATGATATGATACTTTTGGGCAGTCCCCAAACCTAAAATAAGTGCCAATAAGGACAAATGACATAAAAACACTGTTTTATTAGTGGCATTTAATAATGTCAGAATGGAATTAAATAAGGAGGAAACAAAACTAATATCTTTAGTCCCTCATCTGTCTATCAGTATGTGTAGCACAGTCCACCAAAATGTACCTTAAAACCCTCATATTTTACCTTCTATATTTCTAGAGTCAGGCCTCACTTCCTCTTGGAAGTCAAACCTTTGTCCACCTTTCCCATGACTCCAAACCCCATCAATAGGTAGCTGTTATGACTCAGAAGAAAAATATAACATTTTGTTTATTTTTGTCATTTCATTATCATGATACAGTATGGTGTCTTTGAGCCAAAACTTTGGAATGTTGGTTGTCATGAAACCAGATGTAGGTGTGCAATAACATGTTATTGTCCAGACGTTGACAAATTCATGGTTTTTTGCCAGAGAAAAATGTTCTTCTAACAGTTTATTTTCAAGGGTTTTTTAATTATACACATGTCCCCAATTTGTGATGACATAACTAAACTTATGTACACTTCCAGACAATTGGCCATTGTCAGTGCAGTCATTGTTAGATTACTCTAAAGATCAGCTCCTCTTCTAAACCATGAGACACCCCATAGAGCCCAGTTACAGCCTGTCCTCCTTGCACAACACACAAACAGCAGGCCAAGTGGTCATAGCTTGGGTCAGATAAACTACACCAATAAGCAAACAAAGAGCCATTTATCTTTTTTCTTCCAGTTTAAGGGTGTTGGTGACTGGAACCTGTTTCAGCAACATCAAGCCCATGGCAGGAACCAATTAAGGTAAAATGAAAAGAGCAGCAGCATTGAGTAACATATACGACAAAGCTATCCAGTCATTTAAGTACAAATAGGACTGAGTGCTAAATAAATACATTTTATTAAAGACCGCTATCTATTTAGCCCACCAGATTAAAAGGTAGTTTACTATGATGATGACAGTTTAGTCATACTCTTACCTTGCGGCCCCCATAAACCATAAATAAAAAATAAAAAAATAAACTTACTAACTTAATATAATCACATATTTCATTGAAATACTGTAGATGTATAATGATTTATTTTAAAAACATTTACCCCTCACTAACATTTGCAAAGAAAGCAATATCGCCATCCAATCAATGCACAATGCCAGTTTTTTTTCAGTGAAAGTCAGACAATGGAGAACATTTTTTAGTGTGCCAGTAGCGAATGTAAAGAGCATCATCAATCATGCATAGATGGGTGCAAAGAACTGTGGGTGATATTTGTAGAGGTTAAACGGAAGTTTTATTGTAAGCCATCTGAAAGTTGCTTATATTTTGAATTAAATAAAAAAAAAGACTAGAGCTCCAGTCCAGTTTCTGTGTTGAATATTTAATTGTATTTTCCATCTCTACGTCTCCTATGTCACACCAGTTTGAGGGGTTATTATTATTTTTGATGTTATTGTTAGCGTATGTTGTAGCTTATAATTTTTGCCCCTTTCTCTCCCATTTATAATGTCTCCACACCAGATAATAAAGTTTTTTTGATGTTGCCTAAAACATCGCCATGTCCTCCTTCCCCAGGCTGTAAACCAAATTGTTGTCTCAGACATCCATCCATAAAGTAATAAATATCCCGAGGAATCGGCTCAGTCTTCCTTTCCCAGGCTGTAAAACCATTTTAGCACTATGCTGTGAACAACTGTTATAAAAGTGAGGTGTAAGATGATATGCCTTTTTATTATAATGCCTATACAAGTGTCCTGCATCTGAATTCATCTTGTTGGGATTGAGCAAAATATAATAATAAAAATATAGAGAATAATTTGTAGTTTTTATACACCATAACACCCGTATTCCCCAATCTTGGTGCAGATGCAAATATATACAGTGATACAAAAAAAAAAAACAACAAAAAAAACAAAATGGCCCCAACCTCCCTTGTCTTAACTTGGAAACATATATAAATGATATAATGAAAAACAAACATTTATATACAAACAAAGTCCATTGTGAAACCAAGGAAACTGCAGAGATTGAGAAATGGATGAAACCCAGCCGTCCTAAATGATGAAATGACAGCAAATTACAATTCGATTGGATGATTAAAAGTCCTAAACACCTTAATACCGTGTGTAACTGGATGAACAGTGCTAACCTGTGGTTCCCTTCGATGAAATAACAGCAGCATTTGATTTGATAAATCCTCCTTTTCAAATGTGTGGTCCTATCTTATAATGTGTGTAACCCGGAACTAACAGAAAACCCCACCTTCCAAAGGGTCAAGTGCCGTGTTTGGGGAGTTTCTTGCAGATGCAGCGAGGAAACTGTTCTTCAGATATATATATATATTTTATACATGAAAAAGGTCAGACAAACACAATACTTAATAAACATTATACAAACACAACTGACATTTTATGTAGCCCAGCTACACCGTTTAGTCTTGCTGGGCCAGACGTGATTCTCAAATGAGAGCATATGCCTCGGGGTAACTTGCTAAAACAGTGAATAGTGATGAAACCTGCCACTGAAAGGCTCCTCCCACATGCTTTATTTTTACAAAGCCCACCCAATTTCTTCCTGTCCATACACTTTAAACATGCAAATATGTAAAATAATTATGAAAAGACAGGAGGAGAGAAATAGAAACTAAACAGAAGTCCTGACGCTGAGAGAAGACAGAAAGGTAAAATTGCTGTTATCAATTCAGCAGCTCAGTAGCACAAAGTAACTGGATCTTAATGAATAATTTATATATTGTAATGAATGCAACAAGAGAAGACACACACACCCACACACACACACCCACACAAGTAGTAGTCCACTGCAGGTACCTGGCCTCAGACAATTTAGAATTGCTCTGTCTTCTATATTTTTCTGTTATTTTCGGCAATTACTCACTACATAGCATAATAACAGCAAATAGGATTTGATAAGCATTGTGGTCTATTCATATATTCTATTTGTTAAAACTCTGCAGCTATTTTGTCTTAGTATGTTTGCATTTTCAGTTAGACATTAATGTTAACTTATTTTAGTTATTCGCTTAGACATGCAGTTAGATGGTGGATGCTTTGCAGCTTCTTCCGTGATTCTGCTGGATTCAAGTCCGTATTGTTAAGCAAATTTATTGGAAGGGTGTCTTGAGTACAAAAGTCTGCATTTCCTGTGGTTCTTCATTCGTCTCTTAACAGCAGTCATTTTCACCTTCTTTTCATGGGGTATGACATACCATTTACTTCAAATGCATCCTGAACTGTACCAACAACGACATATCATTCAGTTTTACCATTAGTACATTGATGTCTTTCAATGCCAATGTAAAACCCTGATGTTACAGAAAGGTTTTACCTTTGCAACAAGCTATGTTTATTTTTAACACATGCACTGTTCTCTTCACACATGTGACACACATTTATATTTTTAATACAAATCCTTTTAGGAGACTTTTTGGCTGTTGAGAGTTTCTTATAATCAAAAGCTCTCTACCATACCAGGTTAAGAAGACCACCATTGCTTACCCAACTTAGAGCGCCACCTTTATGAGGTGGTTTATAAATGTGATACTCCTGGAGCCTTCTATCGGTTCCCAACCACATTTAAGCAAAACTCCCTCAGGAAGTCTCCAGACATATGTATTATAAGACTTCTCCCTGGAAGCAGAAATAGTCAGCAACACTGATGTCAGGGTGGCCCTGCCTCCAGAGGTACCACTCACAAAATATATCAATAATAAATACATATTAAGAAAAATTACATAAACAAATGTATCATATTGAAAAGAAAACAAGGTAGACACAAATAAGGAAAATACACATAAGCTAGGGAGCAAACTTTGGCTAATAAATAACAGCAAAATTTTCCCTGGTGCCAACCCAGAAAAGTTTCCCCTGTTGTGTGTGACCTTATATTTCATATTCATAATTTGCATGTTACCTGCCGCATTTTTACACTGGATACATCACAAATTGCCTGACTAATGCCCAAGTCACTCAACTCTCTGTGCCACTGCCTGGGTCGTCAGGTTAAGTTTGTATGTTCAGTTGTAAGAGAGGGCACTGCAAGAACCTGCTGCTGTATGAATGCAATAAAGACTCTGCTCTCCTGCCATCATGGACATCAGTAGCTTTCTGCCAGCTGCAATGCTTTCAGTAGCTGAGAGTCTTGGCTGAGTTGACCCTTCATTTTGTGCTCTAGAGGTCTCAGAGGTGTTTTTGTTTTTTGCTATCAGCTGAACAGTTTGTACCAGTTTCTTTTTGTGGTTAACAACCAAGTGATTCTGTATGCTGCTGTTATAAAAGGCTCATATCTTCATGCAAGTACATCCTGGCTCCATGCATGAGATTGTGCTAAGCAACAGAGGACTCGCCCGACAGCTTGTGTGTCTTTCTTTTCACATGAATTGACATTGATGACATTTTATGATCCTATTAGCATGGCAACATAATGTTCAGCTCTTTTGCTGTAGAGACCAGGACTGAATCTGAAGCCCTATTACCAACTGTCGTGGTCCGCTGTTAGGCCTCTCTTTTGTGAATATTTTAAGCCCCCAACAATATGCTTTCACACACACTTTGCTGTGCCATCCAAGATAGAAGGCATCACTGCAATTATTACCAAGTTAAGTATGTAACATTTTACTGACAAAGAACAAACAAATGAGACTAGCAAGTGTCTTCCTCCATGATGTTATTAAAAGTAGTATAACAAAATGCCTTATCTAAAGGTTATGCCCCCATTTTGATTGGAATAACTTGTGTATATATGCCCATAATGACATTAACGTTTCACATTTTTACTGTGACAGTTTCATTGCTTTCCCAATGTTAGCTTGCTGTGCAAGAAGTACAGGTTTACAAGCACAGTGAAAATGATCAAAAACGGAGCCTGAACATTTATTTTGAAGAATCGCACCTCAAAAGTCCTGCAATCTTTTCAGTGACTAGGGTGAGCCTTTTGGGGGCTGCTCTTTTGACATCGACCTTCCTAGTTCAGTTTCTGTCTTTGTTTTAAGTTTTATTTGTTCCAAATCTGTACTTTACAGATGAGGTGTTAAACAGCTTTCAAATAAGATCACATTCCACCTTCTGTATTCCACTTTCTATATTTCAGAATTTTTTTGTTTTTTGTAAAGACGTAATTTGGATATTGCAAGGTTTCTAAACTCGTTTGGGACTCCCCCCAATGGGATGACATGCCGAAGAGCGTTCTGAAGCACGATCGCCGTGTCTATGGAAGACAGTTTATCAGTTGCCGGGGCAACCACAGGCTTCCAACACAGAAGCAGCTGGTAGTTGAAGCAGATCCGAGTCGATCGCAGTCACGTTATAAGAGCTTGCCATTGATGGGTGATGCAAAGAACATTATAAATGCAGGGAACAGTATTACCTGCCCACGACTCTGCCTGATTGCTGTGTTTGGGTATAGGAGAGTGGTAGATCAGTCAGTCAGTCATTGTCCAACCCGCTATATCCTAACACAGGGTCACAGGGGTCTGCTGGAGCCAATCCCAGCCAACACAGGGCGCAAGGCAGGAAGAAATCCTGGACAGGGCGCCAGTCCACCACAGGACACACCCACACATACCAAGCACACACTAGGTAGATCTCACTACAATAATTAACCGTGCTGTTCCTGTTTCAAGTTGAACAAAGCTGGTTTTGCTAAAGTATTGAGATTCAGCCTTGTGTTTTGGGGTGCAAGACAGTGACTCACAGTCACAATATACAGTATAATTTCTTTACCAACTACACTCACCTAAAGGATTATTAGGAACACCATACTAATACGGTGTTTGACCCCCTTTCGCCTTCAGAACTGCCTTAATTCTACGTGGCATTGATTCAACAAGGTGCTGAAAGCATTCTTTAGAAATGTTGGCCCATATTGATAGGATAGCATCTTGCAGTTGATGGAGATTTGTGGGATGCACATCCAGGGCACGAAGCTCCCGTTCCACCACATCCCAAAGATGCTCTATTGGGTTGAGATCTGGTGACTGTGGGGGCCATTTTAGTACAGTGAACTCATTGTCATGTTCAAGAAACCAATCTGAAATGATTCGAGCTTTGTGACATGGTGCATTATCCTGCTGGAAGTAGCCATCAGAGGATGGGTACATGGTGGTCATGAAGGGATGGACATGGTCAGAAACAATGCTCAGGTAGCATGTAGCATTTAAACGATGCCCAATTGGTACTAAGGGGCCTAAAGTGTGCCAAGAAAACATCCCCCACACCATTACACCACCACTACCAGCCTGCACAGTGGTAACAAGGCATGATGGATCCATGTTCTCATTCTGTTTACGTCAAATTCTGACTCTACCATTTGAATGTCTCAACAGAAATCGAGACTCATCAGACCAGGCAACATTTTTCCAGTCTTCAACTGTCCAATTTTGGTGAGCTCGTGCAAATTGTAGCCTCTTTTTCCTATTTGTAGTGGAGGTGAGTGGTACCCGGTGGGGTCTTCTGCTGTTGTAGCCCATCCGCCTCAAGGTTGTGCGTGTTGTGGCTTCACAAATGCTTTGCTGCATACCTCGGTTGTAACGAGTGGTTATTTCAGTCAAAGTTGCTCTTCTATCAGCTTGAATCAGTCAGCCCATTCTCCTCTGACCTCTAGCATCAACAAGGCATTTTCGCCCACAGGACTGCCACATACTGGATGTTTTTCCCTTTTCACACCATTCTTTGTAAACCCTAGAAATGGTTGTGCGTGAAAATCCCAGTAACTGAGCAGATTGTGAAATACTCAGACCGGCCCGTCTGGCACCAACAACCCTGCCACGCTCAAAATTGCTTAAATCACCTTTCTTTCCCATTCTGACATTCAGTTTGGAGTTCAGGAGATTGTCTTGACCAGGACCACACCCCTAAATGCATTGAAGCAACTGCCATGTGATTGGTTGATTAGATAATTGCATTAATGAGAAATTGAACAGGTGTTCCTAATAATCCTTTAGGTGAGTGAATATATTGTCTGACAGAGTAAGTTTGCCCTCAAGAAGGGTAGGCCATACTAATTTAATAATGGATGTAATATGAATACTTATTTGAAAACATTTCAAGTGGAGAAAAAGAATTCTCGTTTTTCAAAACAGCAAAACTAGACAATTAGTCAAGTTTTTCTGGATGTTCCCGACACATACTCTGACAATTTTCTAGACTTTGGAAGCTTATACCAGCACCTATGGAAGTAAGATTAACATTCAAACACATGCATGCAACATAACTAATTCTACAACTAAAACAATTCTAAAAGAGAAATGTCTGCCTATTATTTTGAGTGGCAGAACATGAATATCGAATAAAGGATGATAAGGTTATGGCCAGTTAAATAAAAGCAGCAAAAAGGCAGGGTATAAAGGGTTAATTAAAGCACTGCAGATTCGTTATAGAATAACATTAATGCAATCTTGTCAAATTCTAAAGAAGCTCTGCACAGTTTCATGCAAATAAAACTAGATTTGAACACGTTTTAGATAATATATCGTTTTCCCGTTGAGTTATGGAGGGGGTTTTAGTCACATCACATGACTTTCCATAACTTTCACTTGTAGGGAGTTGGGAGGCAGTTACAAAGTGTTCCCGTTACCATCCGTTGTGTAAGTGTGACATATGCAGCAAATCAGTTCAACTAGTCCGCAACTTGCACCAACAAAGTTTGATTTTGGCTTTAGTTATATAGTGTGGGACTGACAACCAATGAGTGCTCAGTGAGAACTGCAATGCACAGAATGCAGTGACAAGCAATTAGGAATGCGGGTGTTTATATGTCTGATGTTTCATGTTCTACGGACTATAACTGAATTAAAAAAAGGGGACTGAGATCATGGCTTCCAGTCAGACAAATGGGGGTAAGCTTGCAATTCTTTGAAATTTGAAATTGTGCTGGAAAATTGCCACAGAGTTGTGTAATTTGTCTTGCCCCATGATTTCAAGTCATATAAATTGACATACCCGGATGACAAATTCATCCATAGCAGTCATTAAGTTTGACATACCCTCTGACTAGAAGCCATAATGATACATTGGCTTCAGCAGACACACTAGCAATGTATTGTACTTAATACTGGTCAGTTTATTACCAGATAGTCTGAGCTTGTCTGAAAGAATTTCAAAGAATGCAGTAAGATGACTTGCGATGATCACACATTATATAATTACTGATAGATAAGATAGATTCAGTATTCACAACAGACCCAATCGAAAAGTGCAAACGTATTATTAACATAAAGATCTCTGAGGACTGAGATGTCTAGTATCTTCCAAAACTTACATACTGTGTAAATGAGGGAGGGCCTGAATGCGATGTTGCCATGTAATCAAGCAGCAAATAACACATTTTTTTTCTTAAAGAAATTTCTACATTGACACCATCTTTTGAGTGAGTGAAGCACAACGTGATTACTGGTATATTGGCAAAAATTAGTAGCCAGAGCACAGAGCGGCACATACAGTACAGACAGGTCTTCTTACAAGATTTTCTTTCCAGATCGAACCAGGCAGGTGCGTATTCATCTTCATTCTTCTTTTCATTGTCTCAGATTATAAATATTCACAACCCAATAGCATTGCTAAAGATCATTCAGTGCCAGGCCACCTTCTGCTTTCCACCTTTGTAGTGATGATTTTACAGTACACCGTTTTTTTGCCTTTTGTGTTATTGAGCTGATAATGATATCAAGCTTTTTTTTTAATAGAAAGGATTAATTAATAATTACAGGAATACCCTGAAACACCAATAAAAATAAAGAGAAGCTATATTTTAACTGCCAAAACAGCACACTGCATGATAACATGCAGTGAATACACTTGACTTGAGCATTCCTAGTTTTCCTACTCTTTCTCTGTACGTTTAGCATTTGTTTGCTCAGAGGTTGATGCGCTTGCTGCTTGCTGAGCAGCTCTTCTTTTCTCCACCCCAGCGTCCCACTCCTTCTCTTCTTTTGTCAGCGTCTTTTCATGTTAAAACTGATTAAGTCAGAGTTTTTGTTGCAATTACTTAGTACGTTTTCTTTAATCTTTCACAAGTCTTCAATCTGCCTCAAGAATGATTTAAGATATGAAGAGGTAGGGGAAGTGATGGCGAAAGTGGTAGGGATGAGAATGGCGCCCGTACACATGTGCCGCACTGCCGCCCTGCTGGCCACTGCCAAGAGTTGATTCTACAATAAAATAAAATAAAAATAAAAAGAGGAATAATCTTGGAGTTCAAGCATCACCCCGAAAGCAGATAGTAGACGTCACATAGTGTACCAAATTTCAGGTCAATAGTTCAAATTGTTTGCAAGCTACAGGTGATTTAAAATCCTGGACAGACAAATGGACAGCCACGGTAGCGAATTATATAAGAAGATATTCATTCTGCCTGCTAGAAAGAAGTGAAGATTGACATCTTGTCTGGTACTTTCCATCAAACTGCCAAAAAATGTGTTTAAAAAGATCTTAAGGCTTCCTCATAACTGTAACTCTCAGATATTTAAACTGCTCTGAAATTGTCAGCAGATAGCATTCTAATATATAGTTCGGTGCTAATGAGTTTGCTGGAAAAAGCACACTTTTTTCAGATTAATTTTAAGTTCAAAGATCTTGTGAAAGATATTTTAATAAATTAATCTGGATCAGCAGAGATGCATTTGGGTTTCTAAAGAACAGAAGCATATTGTCTGCATAGAGAGTTATTTTTGGTGTCATTCCTTCATTTATAATTCTCCTTCTGAGTTTTCCCTAACCTTAATCTCATCTTGATTGAGGCGGCTACAGAAAAAACAACATCAACATGTAAGGATGTGTCAAAAGGCACACATGAAACCAGGGCCTCCTTCTCTATTCCAACCAAAAATGCAGCCAAGGTCTTGGGCTTGAGTTACATTTTACATCAGTGAATTGCTAATGTTGTGCAGCGTTGAAACAAGCACTTAAATGCTCTCAAATCGAGTTACACTTTGAAGGATCCTTTACTGAGCAGTACCTCTGAAATGAGATTTGAGCTTTCCCACTCTGAATCACTGCATTATGATGTGTGATGATTTGGACCTCAACTAATACTTTACAGCGTTTAGATTAGTCAACATTCCCCTCTTTAATCATTCAGTTTTCTTGTGACAATCAAATTGAATCTGTAGGTCATGAAAGGTGTGTGTTGCTGCTCTTCAACTGCAAATTTTGTTCCTTGAGTTTCTGAAACTTGTCTCTGAAGTATGAAAAGAGCCTTTTTCTGTTGATCAGTCACAGAAAATCCAAATTAAATCCACTGGGATTCAATGTTCTATAACATGTCACATGTGTGAGCATAGGGGATAAGGGAGTTGCCATAGTTTAATTTGTGGGCAAGTTCATTTCTTTCTTCCTCCAAGAAGATTCTGATCTCATCCTGCAGGTCAAACACCCTGGATAAGTATGCCGTGTTTTGATAATGTGCAGCGTTCTGATGGCCAAAACACTCACTTTTGAGCTCATCAAACCTTCTTCAACTTGATTGCAGAGTCTCCCTTGTGCCTTCTAGTAAACTCTCTGTGGCATCCCTCGCTGGTTTTCTTCTTGCTGGATCACTCTGTTTTTATGGATGGTCTGCTCTAGTCAGATCTTTGCAGAGATCAGTTTCCACATTAATATTAAATATATTCTGTTCAGAAAATTCAAATGAAATCCACTGGGATTCAATGTTGTATAACATGTCACACAGGGGTCAGCTGAAGGGCTCCAGTGACTGTAATTCTACCTCCACACCAGGGGTTAGTGCTGTGTCCTAATGTCTTTCTCTGTTCCTCCCCCTGCAGACCAGATGATTGATAGCTATAACACCTCTGATGTCAATCTGTCACTTGGACCCACCTCTTCCAGTTGGAAGGTCCCAAAAAAAGAAGCTCCACCATCTTTGTTAATTCGATCCTGAGCTTATGTCTGGAAAGACGTCTCTGCAATTATTGTGTATTTTCTTTTGTTTAACACATTAAATTATATAGGGTTACCAGGCTGGTACCCCAACTCTTATCTCTGGCCTCTTGCTTCTCTTACAAACAATAAAATGTGAAAACTACTAAGTGGTGATTGCTTTTTACAGGGACTGTCTGTAGGACAGTCTGAACCCCTCCAAGGTTTTTTTGGAGCTTTCTTCTTCCTCTAAACTAACACCTGCACACAAGGACCCCTGTGTGTTAGGACATGTATGACATGATGCAGACAGCCTGATCCACCTTGTCTAGACTGTCAGCATTCTATGTGACCAATTCGTGTTTCTTTTAAACATTTTCTTTTATCTAAAATCATTTCAAAGCTAATGGGAATTCCAGTTACATTAGCCATTGACAAAAACATAGAGGGTAACGTGTCACAAATTCAAGCTTACGTGTACATCGTAAGGAAAGAAAGACACACTGCTGAATTTGGATACAATCCATTGATATAGTCAGCTGTATTTCACTATCAGGGACTGGCATCTACTGTATGACCGCAACCTTTGGGCACACAGCAGGAGCCAACCTCAAGACATGGTGCCAGTCCACACTCTCTCATGTAGACTCAACTGAGAGTTACTCACACATTTCTAGAGTGTGCAGATCTCCCACCTATGTGACCTTTTTTAAGAAAGTCACAAGTATGCAGCTCTTCCAAAGCACAAGCCAAGCTCATTTTTGTATAAGCATACTTTATCTCAGTGTGTAGTCCCTTGGGTGCAGACCTGTGGTTTTTTGGGTTTTCAGACCTTTGCTGGCAGCCGCCCACATTTTGCAGGCTCTAAGACAGCAAGTTGTTGCATGATTTGCTATTTATGTAACCACACGTTTCTTTCTTTTTTTTGTTCAGGTAAATTCATAGTAGACTGAAATGCACAATGACGGAGCTAAATGCCCATTTACATCAAGGCCACTGTGGCAATGAAACACAATTGGCAGTTCAGCAGCACAGAAAATGGAGAAGAGGATATACAATCACTATTGAAAGAGAGCAAGCAGCTCATAAAATGTGCAAAGAAAATGACTGTAACAGATATTTACAAGAAAGGCGACTTGTAGTTGGTTGTGCCTTTGCACTTATGTTAAGATGAAGCAGTTTCCTGCCCAGAGGGCTGTGGTGGCCTGAACCACACAATTTGACTCCAGCAAAGCTGCACTTCTTAACTATGTAGTTGAATGAGGCATAAAATATTAAGAGATAATGTAGCATTTTAATTTGTACACAGTAGATATTGTACCTTTTATAAATGTACTATATATATATATATATACTTTGTTAAATGGTGCGACTCAAACCACTTACACCTGAACACCAGAAAAACCAAGGAGCTGGCGGTGGATTTTAGGAGACCCAGGCCCCTCCTGGACCCCGTGATCATCAGAGGTGACTGTGCAGTGAGTGCAGACCTATAAATACCTGGGAGTGCAGCTGGATGATAAAGTGGACTGGACTGCCAATACTGATGCTCTGTGTAAGAGAGGACAGAGCTGACTATACTTCCTTAGAAGGCTGGCGTCCTTCAACATCTGCAATAAGATGCTGCAGATGTTCTACCAGACAGTTGTGGCGAGTGCCCTCTTCTAGGCGGTGGTGTGCTGGGGAGGCAGCATAAAGAAGAGGGACGCCTCACGCCTCAGTAAACTTGTGAGGAAGGCAGGCTCTATTGTAAACACGGAGTTGGACAGTTTGACATCCGTGGCAGAGTGACGGGCACTGAGCAGGTGCCTGTCAATCATGGAGAATCCACTGCATCCACTGAACAGTGTCATCTCCAGGCAGAGGAGCAGCTTCAGTGACAGACTGCTGTCACTGTCCTGCTCCACTGACAGACTGAGGAGATCATTCCTCCCCCATACTATGTGACTCTTCAATTCCACCCGGGGGAGTAAATGTTAACATTATTCAAAGTTATTGTCTGTTATACCTGCATTGTTATCACTCTTTATTTAATATTGTTTTTATCAGTATGCTGCTGCTGGATTATGTGAATTTCCCCTTGGTGATTAATAAAGTATCTGTCTATCTATCTATCTATCTATCTATCTATCTATCTATCTATCTATCTATCTATCTATCTATCTATCTATCTATCAGTCATAGGTGAACTGGAAATTCCATCTCATTGTAAAACGCAGTCTTTCCAGTTTGACTACGACGTGTTAGTAGCCACATTTACAAATACACCCACTAATAATGATTTCACTCATTTCATAATTCAATTCTGAATTATGAGTTGAGTTCTGAATGAAAAATTTGCTTTGGCAGTTGGACTACGGTGTTGCGCCATACCATATACAGTATGCCTGACATGTAGCCATTGACTGAGCACTCAGTTATGCAAGAAAGCCAACTTTAACTAATTCATGTACAGGCCAATCTGTGTGAAGAAAAACTTTCTAATGTTTGTGTGAAATTTACCCTTAAGACATTTCTGTGTCCCCGTGTTCTTGATGAATTCATTTTAAAAGAACACTATACTAGTTCTCTTCATAATTTAAACACTTCAATCATGTCTCCTCTTAATTTATTTTTGCTTAAACTGCTTAAACTGAAAAGGATCAGCTCTTTTAATCTTTCCTCATAATTCATTCCCTGTAGTCCTTTATTTAAAGGTTACAATTTGCACCAAACTGGGAAGAAGGGTGATGTGGAGATTCTGAATAAAATGACATAATATGCCTAAACTCATCAACATTAAACAGTAAAATCATAATAGGAATCATTTTGGTTAAACACTTTTGCAACATTTAAGATTTTAGCATCAATGCTGTATAGTATATTAAAAATTAGAAGATCTAAATAGAAAAATACGTCACAATCCTGTACTACACGTTAAAAAAAAGAATTTCTCACCTGCCTAGACACATTTCCACCACATAGTTTCAGAACGCCCCAGCTAACTTTTTTCAGTGTGTAGGTGTTCATATTACAGTTTCTCTTTATGCCATTTCACATAAGCACACTTTCATGAGTCAAAATGAAGCAAATATATTTACACTACTATAGTACATCTAATCAACTGCAGCAGAAATTAAATATGCTATGGTATATTGAAAAATATCATGAAATATGCGCTTGCTCCATATTACATTTCCTGCAAATACAAATGAAATATAATTTAAAATATTTCTTTAACAATATACTTTAAAAACTATAATTTTTTCTTTTAGTAAAATGTAATTTGCAAAAGAAAGTACCACTTATCAAAATCTTTTACCGTGGTTATATACAGACATGGATGAAGTTGTTGGTACCCTAACAGCTGACTGAGAAAGTGCTGTATGTCTCCTGAAAAGTGATTACATGAAAAGCAATTGTCCCATGAATACCTGCATGCCTTTAATAGGTCATCAAGTAAAGCAAAGCAAATGTGAAAAGCGAGCAAGTATTGCTTATTCTACAAAGATATTCTAAAATGGCTTGGACAGAATTGTTGGGACCCCTAGAAAAGATCATAAATAATCAGATTAGAGTAATTTTTCAAATTAGCTGTTTCCTTTAATTAGTATCACATATATCTCCAAGTGTGCAATCAGTCATTCAGCCTATCTGAGTAGAGAAAAGTCGTCACTCTGCTGTTTGGCATCATCGTGTGTCCCACACTGAACATGGACCAGAGAAAGCAAACAAGAGAGTTGCCTGAGTAGATCAGAAAGAAAATTATAGACAAGCATGTTAAAAAAGCTATACGACCATCTAAAAGCAACTTGATGTCCCTGTGACAATAGTTGCAAATATAAGTTTAGGGTCCATAGGACTGTAGCTACAAGAAGAAAATCGATCACAGAATGGGCAGAAGGATAGTGAGAATGGTAGACTAAAAGCCAAGGACAATTTCCAAACAGATACAAGCTGAACTCCAAGGTCAAGGTCCATCAGTGTCTGATCACACTGTCTGCTGCTTCTTGAGTGGCAGTGGGCTCAGTGGAAAGGCACCCAGAAGGACTCCACTGTTAAAAGAAAAAGTAAAAAAATCCAGACTGGACTCTACAAACTGCATAATGACAAGCTACATTAGCTCTATGTTCACAGATGAAAAATAAAGTTTTCAAAGAAACAAACTCCATAACTATTGTGAAATATGGAGAAGGCTCAGTTATGTTTTGTGGTTGCTTTGCTGCATCTGATATAGGGGTACCTTGAGTCTGTGCAGGGAACAATGAAATCTCAAGACTTTTAAGATATTCTGGAGTGAAACGTACTGCCCAGAGTCAGGAAGCTCTGTCTCAGTCATAGGTCATGGATCCTCCATCAGGATAATGACTCAAAACACACAGCTAAAAGCACCTAAGAATGACTGGGAACATAACACTGGATTATTCTGAAGTGACCTTCTATGAGTTCTGATCTGAATCCAATCAAAAATATACGGGAAGAACTGAAACAAACCGTCTAGAGAAGGCACCCATCAAACTTGACACAGCTGGAGAAGTCTGCTCAGGAAGATTGGGCCAAACTACCTGTTGATAGTCTCACTGAGAACCCCAGGAATCACTTGTTTGCAGCGATTACCTTGAAAGGTTATATAACAAAATATTAGCTTTCAGGTTCCATCATTTTTGTCCATGCCATTTTCATTTGTGGTATTATTTGAAATATTCTGTTGAATCAAAACTCTAAAGCAAACTGTAATTTTTATAAAATATGGAATAAACAATGATGGGTGCCAACATTTGTTATTTGTCAATTGTGGGTTCCTTTTTTTTGTGGAGGGCTACCAACAAATTTGTCCACGTCTGTAGTATTTGAACTCTTCAACCATAAAACACATAATCAAAAACAGTGATTTTTGGGTGTCTCCTTTATTTATTGATTTACATTAAATATCATTATCTGTTCTACCATAGCTTCACAAGACATTGGACAGAATACGTTTTATATCAACAATGGTGAAAGTTTAATTAACTTCACTTTACTATTCTTTATTTTTTATTCAATTATATAAATGTATATTTTATTTTTATAGGCAATAGCATATTTATTATAATGAAGTAATCAAACATTGAAACTATATCATACTATAACTGAAATAACTTTTACTTTTATATTGTTGGTTATCGGATCTTTTCTAGGTGAAAAGCGTCTGCCAGATTTGTCTTGATTACAGGGCTTATATCAATAAAAGGTGAAATTTCAGTAAGTGGTTGTAGACTTGATATACAGTATATACACTGTAAATAAAATATGTTTTTTAATATGTTGCAACACATATCTTAAAATATATATGCATATATTAAAATAATATACTGTATGAAGATAAGCACATACTATATATATATGTACTGTACATACAGTATACAGTATGTGTATATGCATGCATACACACTGTTCAGCCATAAAATTAAAACCACTAACAGGTGAAGTGAATAACTTTGCTTATCTCGTTACAGTGTCACTTGTCATATTATATATATATATATATATATTAGAAAGCAGTCACGTTTTGAAGGTGATGTGTTAAAAGCAGGAAAAATAATGATCTGTGACTTTGACAATGGCCAAATTGTGATGACTAGATGACAAGGTCAGAGCCTCTCAACACAGCAGATCTTGTGGGGTGTTCCTGATGTGCAGTGGTTAATAACTACCAACAGTGATCCGAGTATGGACAAATGGTGAACCAGAGACACAAGGCACATTGATGGCAAGGGGAATGAAGGTTAACCTGTGTGGTCTAATCCTCCAGATGGGCTACTGCAGCACAAACTGCTGAAAAACTTAACACAGGCCATGTGAGAAAGCTGTCGGAACACACAGGGCATCACAGCTTGCTGTGTATGGGGCTGCGTAGCCACAGACTACTCAGGGTGCTCATGCTGACCTCTCTCCAACGCTGAACGCACTACAAAGAACTGGACCATGGAGCAATGGAAGAAGATGGCCTGGTCTGACGATCATGTTCTCTTTTAGATCATGTAGACGGCTTGGTTTGTGTACATTGTTTATCTGGGGAAGAGGTAAAGAGATGGGATGGGGAGATGGGGAAGAGATGGGAGCAGGATGCACTATCTTCTGAAAAGAAGGCGACCTAGCAGTTGCTAAAGATGTCCATCCTTTTGATAGAAGAGTGAATAAGGCCATATAGGGTTGGCAAACATTGTAAGTGAATATTGATGCAAACATTTTCTGAAGCTGCTTAATTCAGTGGAGGGATGCAAGGAGCAAGAATTCATCCAATGTGAATTTAGCACAATAAGGAAACCAATCCTGCACAGGGTGCTAGTCCATCTCAGAGGACTTTCATTGATATTAATCAACCTAATGTTTACATCTGTGGTATATGGAAAGAAAACCACACAATACTTGGTGGACAAAAAGAAGCAGACAATGTCACACAGACAGCGGCCCTAGAGCGGTGACACAGCACCTGTAAAAAAACCAACACTGTGTTGTTTAAGTAGTTAATCCATCCTAGTGTTTAATTTTTTTCCTAGAACTATTCATTCATCCATAGATCTGGAAGTTATGTATAGTTAAAATATGATTTACAAAGAATATTGAAGGGTAAAATTAATAATTTTTAATCTTCATAAACATTTCTCAGAGACATGGTGGAAATATTTCTATAACCTTCAAGTTCCACCTCATTCACTTTATCATTTGTCCTGGTGCCAATTGTGGTGGTCACAGGCTGAACCTGGCAGATTTTCTTTTTCCATTTCCTCCTGTGAATTCCCAGGTGATCATCGGCTCTAGGAGAGACATAAAACCCCACCAGCCTGACCTGGATCATCCCAAGGTAAGCTGAACCCATTAAATGTTTCATGGGTGACACATAGCATGTTCCTTCACTAAATTACCCAATTCCAACAAATAGGTACTGTCTTTTCCTGCTCCTAGTTGTTAGTAGGTTGCCAAGTTTCTTATTCCACCACGTTCAATGAACTCAACAGTGGTTGACAGGAATTTCATTTTGTCTGCTTAAGCTTAAAATTCCATGTTTTTACTTGCTACCCAAAGCCTGTGACAATAAAATGGAGAAGTAGATTAATAGGAAAATTCAAAGCTTGGTCTGCCGCCTTTCGCTTCACCACCACACAGTATAATCAACCTTTTTGTTAATGTCTTTATTTTTTCCACCTTTACCCATCAAGTCCAAGCACTTGACCCACAAGCCATTTTTTCTTGAATAGAACTCTAACCTCAGATTTAGAGGTGCTCCTTTATAGTTGACTGCAGAGGACTATAGGATGTGCTGGAGATCACAGTCTGATGAGAAGAAATGGAGAGTAAGGCACTCTGCTTATCAGTATGGAGGAAAGCTTCAAGAGCCTTAGGAATCTTTACAGATATACTGAAGGAACCATACATTTCTGGTAAGATTATCCATCTAATAGGTCGTGTTGGACAAAATGATCCAAAATGTTATCATCCACTATGTTGTCCACAGTATGAACCCCAACACCAGTCCCTGGAGTAAGGCTTTGGAGCGGGAGATGTTCACAGATGAGTGTCCAGTTTTTGAGGGACTCGGGTAACCCAGATATGTACAGCCAGCAATTACTCTATGTAACCACAATATGGACTCACAAGCTTCAAAATGAATGGGGCTGGTCAGGTGCCATGCCAGTCTGACTTGGACACTCCTGAGTTTCATTTTATTCACAGAATTTCATCATGGTTGTCTAGTATTCGAAAAAGCAAATTGAGTGTTCATCTCTAAAAATATGATGTTTACCATTGTACAGTAGGTACTTTCAGTTCTGCCATATTTCATGTCTTCTCACATCTACAGGTTATTTTTTTTTTTTTAAATAAACCTGTTGCCCACTAGGTATTGACTCATTAACACATACAATGAGCATAATTATTTTTAGACTTCAGTAAACTCAATTTGACAGCGAGGAAAATGAGTAGGAAGTAAGAGGTGTGGGACAGCTCAGTCGTGGGAGATGCTTGAAAGCAGATGTTAAATTTGCTTTGAATGACACAACTCTGCCAGGGTTTGCATTTGTAATTTGGAGATAATATTTAATGAATGCATCAGGGATAATAAAGCAGTATTATTTATAATATTAATTTTCAGGTATTGCTTTCGGTTACTCAAAGAATTTTGGTTTGTAGTTGGTATCAACTAAGTGAAGGAATGAAAGGGCATACTGTGCCATACACCCCGTAATAACCATACAAACCTATAAACTTATAACAGTCAGGAGAAAGGTCTGGTCCACAGCTTTAATAATCCAGAGTTTCAGAAGATTCTGGTAATAAGAGAATCACAGTAGTGGACAGTGCTGTGCAACATCATGACTTGGGGAACCATGGCTTACAACGAAATGGAGTGAATAGGTTTGAAAGAAAACTGTTGAAACAAATGGGCAGTTGAGCTTTGTCCACCATCCTGTAAGGGTGTAGAACGCATTTAATAATAAGTTAAGCACACAGTATGAATGTTCTTTAAGGAATAGCCAGTCAGAGATGGTCCCTGTTATGAAACAAACACACAAAATAATAGTTTCCTTAAGCCTTCGTGTAGTACAATCTTGTATTTGGCTTTCAGGGTCAGAAAATAACTTCATTTTTGAATCTGAAATTACTGGGCTGGTTCAGGTTTGTGCTCAGTTTGTTTCTACTAACATTTTAGCACCTGGGGGCAGGTGGGGAGGGTGGCTGTAGTATGGGGACTGGAGTTTAAATTGTGGAGGGCTGAGGGTTTGTGCTGCGAGATTTAGGTGGAAAGATGGGGGAGGTCTACGCAATTTTGCATGGTGTTCGGACCAAGCATTGGCATCTCTGTGGCCACCTGCTTCTGTGGAGAAAGAGGTACTGAGTGTTTAGTTTAATGGTGGCTAACCCAGGTTAAAAGTAAATTAAAAACTTACCATAGAGACGGAAAGTGGCAATATGCTTGGGCTCAGCACTTCACAGACTGAACGTGCCCGCTTTAGCCACGATTGATGGAATGAGACGATAGAAGGTATTCATGGTCAGACAAAAGTCAACAGAGTATAAGAGTATATGCCTTCAGGGGTCATCGTTACAAGTCTATTCATTCTTTTTACCATTTGAGGTGGTTTATTGCAGAGCATTTTCAGGTACAATAAGAAATTGGAGACTTTGCATATTTTTATATATACATATATACATATATACATATATATATACACATATATATACATATACATATATATATATACATATATATATATATATATATATATATATATATATATATATATATTGTAAAAGATGAAGCAACAGACAACATAAAGGTTTGGGGTTTCCGGCCCCGTATACTGGAAAATTATCCACAGCAAATCAAAATACAGGTCAAAAAACATGAATTAATATTTTTCACATTTGCGCGACACCAAAGATGGCGTCGGCAGACATTTTATGGAGGAGGAGCCGGAAGTGGAGGAATGCTGGGAAGGAACCGTGGTGGAAGATGGGACTGATGACGTCAGTAGTAGTGGACAGAGGAAGGGCGGAAGTAATGTGCTGCGGGAAGAAGGAGGCTTATGGTGGCAGTGTCTTTTTTTCTGTAAGAAATAAAAGGAGAAAGGTTAGTACCCCGCCACTCCCTGCCAGCGAATGTCTTCCCGAGTGTATCAAGGTCCGTCCGCGGTCCCCTACTCGCACGTGCGTGACAATGTATATGTTTTTTCTTATATTGATATATATATCTCCTAGTAGTAATGATTGTTTGGCAACAGTGTTTATATGTTTGGGCTTTTGGTGCACTTTTTGCAAATACTCTTTTTCTTCTTGTAAATATGTTTGAGACTGTGGATTGTGTTCATGTTTCTAGGGTCATCTTCCTGAACTGTGTTTAATAGAAGATCCTCTTAATTCAGTAGTGTATATACATTTTTCTTTTTGTTTGTTCACTGTAATTATTGTAAATTACCTTTTTCTTTAAAATTAGTTTCTGTGTGTCATTGTGGGTGAACTGTATTACTAAGCTCGCATGACACTGTTCTTGTCCCTGCACTTGTAAGTAAGTTACGCCATTGTGTCTGAACCAAACATTTTTGTCTGTGGCTCTGTGTCTTCCATCTCTCTGTTTGCTCCTGTTCGGTCCAAAACTACAAGGACACCCAGTGTGTTGTTTGGTGCCCAAATTGCCTCTACTTGTAGTGTCACAGCCTTGTGCCCAGTACTACCAGGATAGTCTTTGCCACCTCTGAAATAGTTGATTTGATTTATCTAGTTTGAAAAGGCTGGGGTCTGTCTTGTGTTTTATGGGAAAGAGCCTTCACCTACTAAATACAATCAATAAAGAATAAAAACTAAAGCTTGTTGAAAGTTACTAATGGTATGTACAGACCAGCATGCCTTCAATTAGAACACCCAATGGTAAGTGTATGACGTTTGTAATATGCAATTCCAACAGAATATTGTTGGAAATGTATGTAATTGCTGAAACCTATATTAATTCTTTGTACACAGTATGAGCAGCATGGGATGGACTAATAACGCATTCTTGATTTTTACTTTCCCTTACATAGTGTCAATAATTTGTAAAAGCATCACCTCATAAAATCTGATTTATCCTTCAGGTAACAAATACAGATGTTTCCAGGTCAGGGTGTTCTACTCACTGATCATGGCACTGGAGAGTGGGGCTGTGATGCCTGTCAGTTAGCACATACTAGCAAGAGCTTCACTGTACTCTGCACACATCAGAGTGATGAACCTAAACACTTAGAAATGAGAACCTGCATATTATTGGAATGGCCCTAAAAGCAGAATTATACTGAATTAAACAGTGAAAAGCAGCAAAATGTATGAGGACAAGTTGGCCTATCTGTCTGCCAATGAATAGTGCCCACCCACCCTTCATTTTGAATTGCTCTCCCAGTGCAAATAATTTAAAGGTAATCTGCTCGAACATTCTTAACAGAGTTTTATTTTTAATATATGGCTACATTCCTGGTAACTATTACAAGACTGATGTTATTTTATTTTTACTCATATTTCTTACTTAACAGATGGATCCACACTCTTACATGAACAGTTGAGTTTTAAATAATAGAGAAATAACACACAAAGAGATCAGTAGGGTCCGGGGTACTGGTTGGTGATTCCCATATAATTGATACAAGTTGCAGAAAGATTTGACAGCTTGTCAAGATAACATCTATTCAGATGGACGACCAAACAGAGACTGAGGAAACTTGGTGGCGGAGACGTTTATAAGACAAGGTAGGTAGAAGGGGAGGATTCAGGCAACTGGAAACCAGAAGTGACGTCAGATATCCGTGCACCGTCAATCTTCTTTTCTACAACTAGAAGAAGAGGAGAGGCATTAGGTGACAGCACCAGCTGGGTGGAATTAACCATTCGAAAAGCCTTGAAGTTGTCCCCCAAATGCATGGTTGTAAAGACGTATAAGAAAAAAATTGGTGGTTAAGTTTAGCCTGTTTCTTTTTATGCATGGTTTTCCTCTGTTCTTAACGGAACAAATTTCCTTTTTTGGAAAATACATTTTTCCATCCATCCATTATTTTTCTAACTGGTAATGCTCTTCAGGGTCATAGAGGACTGGAGCCTACCATGACAACACTGGTTTGGACTGGGTACCAGTCTTTTACAGGACTTAAACTGAGATTTAAAAAAAAGTAGGAAGAGTAGTATTATAGGTTTGCACGGCTAGTTCAATTGTACTGCATCAGGCTGGCTGACAATATGGGCCTCTCTGTCCACAGTTACCAAATGCATCCTTACAGGATCTTGAAAAAACGTGTAGAAAATGCAAAAATGAAATGCTCATCTTTGTGAGTCGTAAGTTGTCATTAAATGCACGGAAGTATATTGAAACACTGACTATTGCATATGAGTTTAAAAAAAAAAGGTTTCCCTTTACGCATTCACACGTATCTTTCATTAGAAATTAAAAAAAACAGAGGTGTTATGCAAAAATAACATTGACATTAACTCTCAGTTTCCTACATACTTGCAGGGGTGCATCGTAGTGATGTACTGCACAACACTAAAAGGGACAGTTCACAGGTCTTCAGAACGGCTTGCTCAACCACAAATTGGAAATGCCAAATTCCATTACCCAGAAAAAGAGTAAGTTCACTGATAGTGGACCACTGATGTCATGCCTAACACTATTTAAAAAAGAAAAGAAAATAAAGTGTGAGCTTCACTGTCATTAGAGTGTGGTTAATGCACACATCTCTAGGTATTTCCATTTTCTTTAATGATGGAAATATGTAACATATTAAAATATTTATATAGAGGCGTTGTAAAGCAAATAAGGGCAGAAGTGCACCGGACACAAACCCCACATCATATACTTATGCTGTTGCTTGGCTTATCCCTGAAGAGGAGGCTGTAGGAAATATCTAGAAATACACTTTAATTACAGAGATAATTGCTTAATAATTCATAAGTAAGTACTCAATAAATAGTTATATTTATGTTCACATTCTTCAATATTAGTACAGTAGTGCATACTGTCATATTTACCTATAGCTCATATACACAGATTTTCTCATAAATCTCCCGTCTATGTTAAGCAGGCAATTCAGTATATTTATTTAGTATCTACTGTATATAGTTTTATTGTGTACCCCGCTGATAAATGGTCACATCTACAATATAATATTGACATAATGAATATTGTGGAAGTACACGATTAGTGTAGGAATCTATAGATGAAGTAAATCATCTTATGTGTAGGAATACCATCAACAGAAATGTGTACACTCAGTGTGCACACTTGGCAAATAGATATTTAAAATTAGCAACATTTATAGCAATTACTGTGGACATGAATGGAATTATACAGACATATATTTAGAGCTTCAACATAGTAATTAGGGTATACAAACCATGATGAAGAGGCCTACAATTATAGTGTACCTATACAGTACTTTTGTATCTACGTAAAATGTTCAGATCTATAATTATAATATGTCTACATAGTTATTAATGTGTGCAAGAATGGTTAAGACTTCTTAAGGTATAGTGTGCCTAAATAATAATTGTGGTGTACATAAATGTTAGAATAACACAACACCTACCCAGTAAATAATGTGTACTCAAGGTAAAGAGATGTGTGCCTGCAGCATCCCTACAGAGCACCTACGTAGCATTCACAGAGCATTGTCAATATGTTGATGCGGCGGGTGTCATTTCAATAGTGCACAGAGAAGAATTTGGGAGTGACATGGCCTGTAGCCACCGAAGCATAAGGTGAAGTCAAGCACGGGTAAAACGTGTGTAGAAAGAAATCTCTCAGTCCAAAAGTTTGTTTTAAAATATTTAATGAAAGTTAAAGGCAAATAATCCACACAAGAATAAAAGGAAAAATAGTTACACACGTAGAATAAAAGGCAAAAAAAGGAAAAATGTATCTTGTATAAACTTAGCTTTTCTTGGGGATCTTTAGTTATTTCTATACTTAAAAGTTCTTCTTCTGTACACTATAAGCACACGGCTTCATGCTTAAATAAGCGTGTTTTCTTTACGTGCTACTTCACACATTCAAAGAGCCCGTAGGCCATCAAGCACGGTCATGTGCACGAGCACGGTGTAAAACTGTATGCCTCTACACCTTACACATGGCAAGGCTGTCAATAACTGAAAAATAATGTTTACTCAAAGCTGTTAGAAATGGCAAGAATATACCAATACAATTCTATTTATGGGGGGTTATAGGAACCACCCATAGTTTATGTATTGTCATCTAGTAAGATATTTATGAATCTTATAGAACTAGGAAAATGGCTCTTACATGGCCTATTCCATGTTTCTCTCTTAAGCCCTCAGACCTGAAGACCTCGACCCCAATAACCCCAAATCCCACTCCTGGCTGTTCTTTTTAAAGATTACAGGAAGTGGTCATTATTTGCAAGACCAAGCCTAGCACCAGGCCTATGGCTGTGACCCTACACTCTGGCATTGAACTGCTCATTGGGTAATTTTATTTTTTTCAGGAATTAAAAAATTACAGTGGAAAACAAATCAATCAAGCAAATAACACCGAAAAGTACAAGAGGATGCTTTGGAAGCAACCCATAAAAGTCAGCATTCAACCGCCACCCAAATGGGGTCTTAAATAAAATATGGCTAATAATTATGGCACAAACTTGGTGGAAAATCTTCTATAAACGCCCACAGGACAACCATGTGTCCCCCTTTAAAGTGCGTTTAGAGCACCTTGAATTTCAGAGAGGCTTGTCTAGCTGTGGATTGAGCACTGCCTTCTTTACACTGTAAGAACCGACAGTATTCCTTAAACACATCTGTTATTTCCCCTACTACATTATTCATTTATAATCAAAAAATGTAATTCAGTTGCTCTTTTTCATTTGCAATCACAAAATGTAATTCTGATCATAAAGCCAGCCTTTTCCTATACAATGCCTCATTTCGTGATTTTGCTTAGTCGATTTAAGAAATATTGCTCTGGTATCTTTCTAGTTTGTAGTTTATTTATTTTTTTTTTTTTTGTGCAACATACTTATGAGACATGTGGGCTACAATGTGAACTGTGGGCACATGAGAAGATGAAAAGAAAGATAAAATCTCTCTCTTTGCCTCTAATGTCTATTAAATGGGATTATTTTGAGGTACCCCCAATGTTTTTATTTGCTCCATTTACAGTACACACATGCTAACTGCTGTGCCCTGTATACTAAACACTCAAATATATGATTGCAGTGCTCCTTAGGTATAAAAAACAATAACTGGTGATCCTACACCTTCAAACATACAGTATATAAACATATCTACATACAGCTCACTATGTATGTATAGCATGTACAAGGTACTTGAACATACAGGCATCGTGAACATTCACATTTCTTAACATGTGCATAGCACTTACCTTACATAGTGCCCGAGTACATTTAAATTACTCCCAAAGCACTCAAACAGCTACAGGGTAAGCACATACTTTCCGAGTAATATATGACACCATTGGTGATGATACAATTCTCGTCATTCATTCAATAACAATATTTGTTTGTGAAGAAAAGCAGAAGACAGAAAAATAGGCCTGAGAAGAACAGAGTCAATGTGAAATGTAGCATTATGAGAAGATGGAGAAAATAAAGCGAGAGATGAAAAAAAAAAAGTCAGTCATTCAGTGCTGCCAGGGGTGAGAAACAAGTTTTAAAATGAGTTTAGTTGTTGCTGCTTTCCTTTGACCGCTTTGCTCAAAGCTAAACTTATCTTTAAGTTTGGTCTACACAAATTGCAGAAATATGAGGTATAGTATCAGCCTATAAGGAAAGAACTAATTCAGTCGTGAATGACGATATTTGCCTCTATAATGTTACTAAAAGCCGAGGCCATGTGCAGAACAGTATATCCTGTGTAAGGAGGCAGCCCTTGGCCAGGAAGAACCAGAAGAGACATGAAAACTGTCCTGGCTATCACGGCCACATGGCCTTATGCGTGACATTTCATTTGTCTGTTTATCTGTTAGCTTTCTACAGTACTGGCCAAACCTTTGGCACAATAATCTAAAAATAATATTAACTCCCACCACAAAAACTGAAGCCAGAAATTTTGCGAAAACAGCAGTTGTTTTGCTTTAAATTAAAACTGCCTAAAAATTAAATTCACTTTACAAGGGCCTGTTGAAAATCATTTATTAATTTATTAATGGTGTTATTAAATAATTATGCTGCTGGGGCATCTGCCTCAAAACGATTACTTCTGAGCTTATGGCTCACTAGATGGGTAATGTAGAGGGCTGTCAGATTCGATTTGAATAAGATGCTATATAGTATATCTGACTGACTTGTAATTCATTGTAATATTATATGCAAAGCCAGTTTGAACTATTAGAAAAAATCAAAATGTCCTTTGACACCTGATAAAAGAATAAACAAGGTTAGGATTCCAAAGGTAAAAGTGGAGAAATGCAACAGTGTAGGGTCACCAATGCACCTTCCATTGTCTTTGTTTCAAATGACAATTTCTGGTCTTGGTGGAAAATTTAAGTCTGTGGGCCGAAACAGGTGTGGTTCATAGATGGGATCGACAGTCTTCATCCCAGACTTTGACTTTGGCTCTGAGGGCAGAAGAAGAAAATGAGGAAGTGGTCTTGCTCCACGTAGATCTTTCCCTTGTGCCCTCATCAAATTCATCCTTGAAAGAGACATCCCGTACAAACATATGTGACCCAGCATTGGCCATGTTTTATTGATTTAATTATATTCCAATCTCCCTGCCGGGCTGCTCTAATTCCCTACACATCTTTTCAATCATCCCTGAAGTGTCTGCTTCCTTAAAAAAGGTGGACCTTGAATTGATGACACAACTTGACTAATCAGCATCATTCCACTTTTTTAATGGCCTCCACATGAAGCACCCAAAATGATAAACGTTCATTCCAACAAACATGCTTACCGGATTACAAAGAGCATTAAGTGATGATCTGGTTATTTTACATCAGCGCCATCAGATGTTCCATGGAAATAAACTTGCCAACAGGTCGTACTGGTTCAAAGGATGCAGAAAGGCACAGTGTATAACGTAAAGAAAATAATTTCATATCATCATAGTGCAGGCAGAATCTCCACTGTCTGAGATGACAGTGAATTGTACTGAAGGGTGTCAGTCATGACATCCTTAAGAGTGCAGGTCTGGCTAAAACCTAAAAACACCTTTTGCCACTTATGAAATAGTATAGCAGTGTAGGGCTTAGTGTTTCTGCTGCACAGCTCCAAGGATCTGGGTTCAAACTCTAAAACTTTTCTATTTTCTGCTCTGTTTTGACCTGGCAGTGGCAATTTTACTTGTTATTACTAGATGCCTTAATGTTTATAGATGGATGCCTCTTTTAGCACAGTTACTTAGATGCACATGTTATACATTTCAGTGATTGAGGCACATGTCATCATCAGCGTGACTTTGTCCAAGTTTTTGGATATGGTCTGTTGAGATTTTTGTTGAATGTGGTTTTGCTTTCATTGACCAATTGAGTAGGTTCCTTTGACAAAAGTAATATGTATAACAAAACACAATGTTCAAACTATTGTTAGTCTTTTTGTGTATGGTCTGCTGCTAGTTTATGGCTCTCCGTTTCATCTCCTGACCCAGTCTTCATTGCCCTTTTGGCCTCAGAACAGCATATTTCTTCTGTGTCCACTTGGGTTTCCATTCACAACCCAAAGGTGGCTATATTAAAGCTGGCTGATGTGAGTGAGTGTACTCTGTGATGGTCTGCTGTGTCTTGTCTGGCTAGATTAAGAGACCCTGTAATTTACATAGCCACTGCAGAAGAGATGCATTAATTTCATAACTAAGGGTTTACAGCACAAGAGTTCCAATAAAATCAAAACAATAAAAGTCAAGCTATCCTTTTATTAAGCCAATCTGTTTGTATTCCCTCCAATTCATACAACCCCAAATCAGAAAAAGTTGGGACAGTGTGGAAAATGTGAATAAAAAAATAAAGCAGTAATTTACAAATTTCTCTTAACTTTTATTTCATTGCAGACAGTATGAACACAAGATAATTCATGTTTTTTTTGGTCAACATCATTTGATTTATAAATAAACATCCATTCTTGCCATTCAGGCTTGCAACACATTCCAAAAAAAGTTGGGATGGGGGCAATTCAGGGGTAGTAATGCGGTATAACAACTAAATAATGATGTGATTTGAAACTGGTGATGTTAACAGGTGATTGCAATCATGATTCGGTACAAAAGCAGCATCGAGGAAAGGCCTACACCTTTAGGAGCAAAGATGGGCAGAGGATCGCCAGTTTGCCACCAAGTGCAGGCAAACATCTTTGAAATGATGAAGAAAAACGTTTCTCAAAGACAGATAGGAAGAGATTCGGGCATTTCTCCCTCTACAGTGCATAACATAGTGAAAAGAATCAGGGAATCTGGAGAAATTACTGTGCGCAAAGGCCAAGGGCGCAAGCCTAAACTGAATGGCCGTGATCTCCGAGCCCTCAGACGGCACTGCATTAAAAAACGTCATTCATCAATAAATGATATAACTGCGTGGGCTCAGGACTACTTCTGGAAGTCACTCTCAAGCACTACAGTACGTAGTTACATTAGGAAATGCCAGCTAAAACTGTACTGTGCCAAAAGGAAGCCCTAGTGTCCAGAAGCGCCGTCGACTTCTCTGGGCTCGGAGGCATCTGGAATGGTCCATTGTGCAGTGGAAACGTGTATTGTGGGCAGATGAATCGGTTTTTCACATCTTTTTTGGAAGAAAGGGACGCCGTGTGCTGCAGACCAAAGAGGAAAAGGACCATCCAGACTGTTACCAGATACAAGTCCAAAAGCCAGGGTTTGTCATGGTATGGGGTTGTGTCAGTGCCTTCGGCAAAGGTAACTTGCACTTCTGTGATGGCACCATCAATGCTGAGAAGTATATCTCAGTTTTGGAGGAACAAATGCTGCCTTCAAGACGACGTCTTTTTCAGGGACGCCCATGCTTATTTCAGCAAGACAATGCCAAACCACATACTGCGCACATAACAAAGGCATGGCTGCGTAAGAAGAGGGTGCGGATGATTGACTGGCCTGCCTGCAGTCCTGATTTGTCTCCTATAGAGAATGTTTGGCGCATTTTGAAACGAAAAATGCATCAACGAAGACACCGTACTGTAGCGCACCTATAATGTTGTTTGCAGGAAGAATGGGACAAACTAACACCTGTAACACTTAGTCACTTGATTTCTTCAATGCCTAAACGTCTTTTAAGTGTTGTTAAAAGACAGGGAAACTGTACAAAGTGGTAAATGCTGTACTGTCCCAACTTTTTTTGAAATGTGTTGCAAGCCTGAATGACAAGAATGGATATTTATTTACAAATCAAATCATGTTGACAAAAAAAAACATGAATTCTTTTGTGTTCATACATATCATTTTAGGAGAATTTATAACTTGCTTTTTTCTTTTTTTAATTCACATTTTCCACACTGTCCCAACTTTTTCTGATTTGGGGTTGTACAATACGCCCCCTCAGCCTAGCTGAACTACTGCCCTGACAGCTCCTGTCAATTGGTGACCCTTCCTACTGTTCCAAGGGTCAGGTGACCCATAAGTCTGGGCTGAGTCATCAAACAGTTTGAAGTCACCACAATGTACTGCTTTCTGATAACTCAAGCCTTAATTAAGCCTTATAAAACCTTTAATTCTGCCTTATGCTAAGGCCATTGAGGGCATGTAGAGTAGTATCCACCTCAATGACTATCTGCCCTACAATATCCGAGCTGTGTTTTCTTTGGATGGCTTCTCCTTTCAGCACTGCATATCCCTCAATGAGCTGTTAATGTGTCTTATTCTCCTGGGTATCTGCAGGAAGCACTTGAATGAGTAGTTAACTCACCAAATTACCAAAAAATAAAGAATGGACATGGTCCAACCAAAGCCGAGCAACACACCTTTTGAAATAAACAGTTTTGAATAATACCCAATGTGAAGACAATAATAGAAGTTACCACTTCTATCTCATAAATCCAGCATCCCAGATTTGAACTCAGTCCTTGCCTGTATAGTTACTCTGCCTTTCCCCCCCTGCATTCTAGTTGAGCATGGAAGATGGATTATAAGGTCCAAGCTGGCTTCTTTCCAAGTGTGAGCAGGGTGTGTGTGATTGGGAGGATGGACTGACATCCTCTCCACTGTGTTTCCCATCATGCATCTTATGGTTCCAGCACAGGTTGTGGCCCTGCCAGACTATGAATTGGATTAGCTGGGATTGAATATTTAAGATGTCTACAATTACAGGATAAAGAGCTGACTGTTCCCTTAATCTGACGAAAATGAAAGCACTCGTTTGTTTTAATAATCCTAAAGCTTATCTCATCTCTTTTGCAGGAGCACCAAAGTTGAAGGGTTAGGATTTCATTCTAAATTCCATTCTAGAAGTAGAGGAGGCATATTAAAATATAAGTGAATGACAGTGGGCACCACCAACACCAGACAACAACTTCTAGTGCCGATGTAATGGCCTGAGAGAAACAATGATTTAACCACTGGTAATTTTGAGCAAAAACAGATACTGCAAAAATAAAATGGCAGTGCCTTCTAACAGGAGCAGAAAACACAACAGCAGGTATTTCCTAACTACATCCAAGAAAAGATGTTTAAAACTAACCTATTGTGAAACATGATCATCATCATTTAGTTGAAGTTATGGAAATTGATGGCTCTGCTGGAATTTCCAAGATAAGGTGTGTTGAGCTTTCCAGCTTCAGATCCTCTTAAGATTATCTCTGATTGGAATTACTCACACTCCACTTGATTGGTTTAGATCCTACCTCTCAGGCCACACACAGTTCATTCAGCTTAAAACCTTCACATCCCAACCCACTGCTGTTACTTCAGGTGTGCCCCAGGGCTCTGTCCTGGGGCCTCTTATTTTTTTTACCTTCTTCCCCTTGGCAATATTTTTTGTAAATATAACATTAATTTTCACAGTTATGCTGATGACACCCAGCTCTACCTTGCTAGTAAACCCACCTATTCCTTTCCACCACCTTCGCTTATTGACTGCATTGCTGAAATTAAATCCTGGTTCTCTTCAAATTTTCTTAAATTAAACAGTGACAAAACTGAGGTTCTCCTTATTGGTTTAAAATCATCATTATCCAAAGCCAATAATCTTTCTCTTATTATTGATAACTCTGTTGTTTCCCTATCACCTCAGGTTAAGAGTCTGGGTGTCATCCTCGACAGTACTCTATCATTCCAATCTCACATTAATAACATCACCCGATCTGTTTACTTCCACCTACGTAATATTAATCGCATCCGATTATTATTATTAAGATCTTTCATGTCCACTATAGTTAATTACATTAAACATAATCTGCCACAAATACAGTCTATACATATTATTTGTTTGTATGGCCAGTCAGTCTAAAAAACTTTAATGTCACATCACAAAGACATGCACAATTGGTTAACTGAATGTTTAAACTGGCCACGATGGACCAACGCTCTGCCCGGAGTTTTTACCTTCCTTCTTTATGCTTAATGTTGGCATGAAGGACCTCTACATGGATAGAACTTAAAACAATGTCACATTAGATGAGTTTTCCAGCAATTTTCCATTGTAGTCAACATTTACATAATCTTTGAGTCAGAGGCAGTTGACAGGGCATTCCAATGAAGGTCAGTCATCTAGTGTGACATACCCAGCGACTCACACCAATAAAGTCTTACATGTTTGATTATGTCTTTAGCCGTAGTGATGGACTCTGTGTACATGACAGATGACAACCAATGAATGCTCATCGGGAAGTACAAGTACAATGCATTGCATGTAGTGATAATAAATAAAGAACACAGAGGCTTTAGACTTCACAAACGGAGGGGAGGCTTGTCTGTCTGATGTTGTGTGTTTTATGTACCACAACAGAATAGAAAAAAGGGCAAAGCATGAGACTGAACCATCAACAGTTAACACTTATATAGTACTGGTTCTGTCAGGCAACACATTATTGGCTGTCACAAAAAGGGACAAGCAAGACTGCAATGAAAGGTTAACACTGAAGTCACTAAATGGGACATGCCCAGTGATTTTCACTCATATAAACTGACATAGTCGAGTAACAACATCAGCAACTGCAGTCAGCAAGTCTAACACAGCCAACAACTAGAAGTCATGTAACGTGACATTGCCTTGACTGTAGACATTAACGTCTTAAGGGTTCAAAGCATTTTGAAATCATAAAAATTACTCAGATTGTTCATGTATTGAACTGTCATGCTTTTTGTATAAAATGTAGACAGTAGAGGATACTCTTGAGCCTTCCCTGAATATAGATACAGACATGGTAGGTCAAAGGAGGAAAACATGTGTGGCAAACGCCTGGAAGGTGGAAGGACCGGGAGAGGCACAATAGCTCCTCCAAGACACGAGAGGACAGCTGCCCTGTTTTGCATCAGGGCCACAGGATCAGAGCTTAGAAGCTCAACCCTGTTGGGGACTGTGGCCACTGCCAGGGGGCACACGGAGGATTACAGAGCCTTGGACTGCAGCACCTCCGCCACTCCAGGAAGTGCAGCCGGAACAGGAGCCAAGTACACCAGGTACACCAGATCCATTGGTCTAATACAAAATAGTATGTTTAAAGAAATCTGACATTAAAATTATCTAGGTGGTTTCAGACTTCTGGTTCACCTTGTATATTCATCGATAGTGACTCTCATTTCTCTGTTTTCATTGTGTATATCTTAGATGCATCTTTGTTTAGTGAGCTTTGCATTTCACAACTGCTAAATTGCCTGCAAAATTAATTTTAGTGTCAGTTTCACAAAACTGTATTCAAATCGATACTTACCTGTTTTGCTCTTCACAAGTAGTGCATTTAAACACATGAAACATTCTCATTTAGTCCAGTAATTGTTTTCCTGCAATGTTCTGTCAATTATGGTAATGTCCTAGCAAAAGACAAGTAAATTATAATCACATACATTAAACTAGGTGGGTGGTGTGAATAACTGTGTGCAAAGGCAAAGTCGTGGACACAAAAAGCCGGAGAATTACTGACCAGTGGATCAGCCTTATATAACAGAGCTACTAGCACAATCCTCTATGGTGGGAGACTGCTTTCAGACAACTGTTGCAGTCTGAGAGAGCTGCAGAGTCTCTCCCACCCACTTCAAAGAAAGGATCACAACTGAGGCACTGGAAGACAATCCTGGAACACTCAGCATTTAATGTAGGACCATCAATAACCTTCATTTTGCTGATGACATTAGTTTGTCTAGCAAAGAGGAAGAACATGTAAAAACCCATGAAGCCCATGGAGAAAACATCTACAGTGATCATGAAAAGCCACACTGAAAGAGATCAAACTAAAAAGACAAACAACATAAACGGCATCAGAAAAGACATCAAAGTAAACAAGCAAAAAGTTGAAATCATGAAAAGCTTCGAATTTCTTGGTTCACTTGTTCAAATTAGAAGGTCTCTCTTGAAGCAACAGCAGCTTCTACAAAGCTCAAGACCACATGTAATGAAAAGAATATCACTCTCAGCTCCAAAGCAAAATTAATGTAAACACTTTTAATTTATGTCTCTCTATGCTTGTGAAACATGGGCCCTGACTGTGGACCTCTAAAGAAAAATCCTGGCTTTTAAGACATTTTCATAAGATGTCCTACAATCATATCACCAATGCAAAAGTGCATAGAATTTAAGCAGCCAGTGGATCTTTTGGGGACCTGCGGACTACTGTAAACAGGAAGCTCAGGTGGTATAGGCACATTGCTAGATCATCCATTCTGGCAGAAACCATCTTACAGGACACTGTGCCAGGAGGAAGGCAGAGAAAGAGGTGGGAGGGCAACATCGAGGAGTGGACTGGATAGTCTCATCAGCTCACAGAGAGCAGCACAGGACAGACAGGAATGGTGAAAGATTGTCAGGACATCCATAATGCCCCAATGACCTAATGATTACGAGACCAATGATGATAGACAGATTGAAGACTTGTAAATTCTTAAATGAAATAAAGTTGAATCAAAATGCTTGTAGCCGCCAATGCGAGAACAAGGCGAGAACAACCACAGGTAAAACACATGCCGAAAGAAATCTCTCAGTCCAAAAGTTCATTTTAAAAAAATTTAGTCAAAGATAACAGCAAATAATTCACACAAGAATAAAGAAAAAAGGAGTTACACATGTAGAATAAAAGGCAAAAAAAAAAAGAAAATGTATCTTCTCTAAAATTAGCTTTTCTTGAGAAACTTTAGTTATTTCTGTACTTAAAAGATTCTTAACTTCTTCTGTACGCTTTAAATGTACTGCTTAGCACTTAAATAAGTGCTGTTTTACGAGTTACTTCACACTCAAAAGGCCCGTAGGCCCAGACATGAGAGGCACGTGCACAGGCACGGTTTAAAACCATATGCCTTCCACACATTACACAAGGCAAGGCTGGTCACTAACTGAAGATTAATGTTTAATCAAAGCAGATAGAAATAGCTAGAATATACCAATTTCACTCAACTTATGGGGGTTATAGGAACCTCCCATAGATTATGCTTTGTCATCTCGTAAAATATTTATGAATCTTATAACACTAGGAAAATGGCTCTTACAATGCTGTTAAAGGTATTTCAGTCGTGTCCTCCACAAAGTCATCTAAATCCTTTTATGATTAAGTAAACTGTCCAAGGAGTGACAAAACAATGACTGGAAAAGAAACAAAATGGAGTGTGGCTTAGGGAAAGGCAAGGACTAGTTTGTGAACTGCAATGCTTGTCTACAGAGTGGCAAACAAGGAATAAAGCCTGAGGAGTCCATGCAGGTGTGTGAAGGGCTGAAAGGACACACAAACCCGTGAGGTGTGAACACATTATGCTACACACAACACTCGATGAGAAGCAGTGACAATCATCAACCATTAACTGAAATGCATTGCGCGACTACCTGACTGAGAGGAAAGGCACCCACTGGACACAACCGGCTTGCAACCTAACATACAAAGATATTTTAACTGACATTCCTTCAAAGATCTAACAGAGAGCTACACAAAAAAGGAAAAGAAAAACAATCACTATTCAAACCTAAATAGCTACAAAGAACAAGGAAAACATTTCATGGCAAGAAAAGCTGTCAGACTGAACCCTTCATAACAGTGCAGATGTACGTGTGAGCAGAGAAGCCATGATGGAGCAAGCCTGATGTTGGATTTTGCAGGTCCACTGAATGGCCTCCTCTTCAACTGCATGGGATTAAGCAATCCATTTGTAATCCAAAGACCCCTGGTTTGTGGGCACCACTTGGCCTTGAAACATCACCGCATGAAACTCTGAAGACCCATGAAAGAGAATATTCTTTTCCTGTTCAGGCCATTAGAGATTGCTGCAGTATTCGTCTGAATCCATCACTATTCACACCCACCTTGTGCTATTTAAGACTGCAGGTAATGACATTCTCAAGGGAAGCAGGTGCCAGGAAAAAAAACAAGCCTTAACAAAGGGTCAACTTCATTCATTTATATTTGCTTGAATGTAGTGCTCTTCAATGAAGACAGATTTATACAAGGGGGTACCCGAAATTAACCAGAATCTGTACCTGGCGCGCAATCTAGACTTAGTTACGAATTTTACTGCTTGGTGTAAACGTACTTACAGTATTCTGTGACAGTCTGCCAAGTGGCATTGCTCTGTAGTGTTCATACAGCACCCCGTTTCAGTTTTTCTTGGTGCTTATTAAACAAATTCAGCAATTTTTGTGCTGGGTGATCATAAAGAACAGCAAGTTGGCATTAACATTTATTTGTCTCTTAGGGAAAACAGCTGCTGAAACTGTAGCAATGCTTGAAACTGCTTTTAAAGAGGAAGCTTTAAGTAAAACACATCTATGAGTGGTTTTTGAACGATGTCACTTGATCTTGCTCTGTGTGACTTTTTCTTGTTCCTGCATATGAAAAAAGAGCTCAAAGGAAAGTGTTTTTGTATCGTGGAGGAAGTCAGAGAAACTTCACTGCAGGCATTGGACAATGTTCCTCTTCAGCGATTCCAAAAATGTTTCCACCAGTGGGACAAGTGAATTCATTCGCATGGAGAGTAAGGAGACTAAAGTTGCTCTAAGTAAAAATTAACCAAGTAACTGAACTTAAATGACTGTCAGCATCATGGTGCACAAAAAATAATCCATGATGTGTTCCACTTTGTCCAGTTCAGCAACACACTGGATCAAAAGGCCATCCTAGTAGCTTCAGTTGAGAGAAAGGAGCCAATCATGGATGACATGTCAGTAAATTGGTTGCACTGGATGAGTTACAATGACCAACAGGGCTAGACACATGATTATGGGAAATGAAGGGGGAGGGGGTCAAACAGAAAAAAAAACCCCATGCAGCCAAAGATGGAGAACATGCAAACTGCACAGAGGTATAGAGATTTCTCTGTTCTAATAAACATGCATGTCCAGAACCTAAGCTAAATGGCTGGCTCTTGATGTTCTTTTTAACAGCAGGCATATGAATTAATTTCCAACCCTCACCATATCAAACTGAACAGCTTTGACCCACCTTTTCTGATAAGAATTACTCTGTTCTTCAGTAATGTATTCAGGCTTGGTTCCTTTACAGGCATTAAATGCAATTCGCTAACTGTATATAAAAAAAAAAATCCATTTAATTTAGTGCCATTACAGTAAAATGAAAAACATTTGTCAGTAGTTCTACTGGTACAGAAAACAATACAGCAATACAGTCCATGGCCTCAATTGACCTATTTGACTAAAGGCTTCATACAAGGTGACTATTAATAAAACATTTGATATACAATTGGTAAAATTTTTTATTTTTCTAATTGGAGCACAGGCAGGTGAAGTGAGTTGCTCATGGTCACACAGTGCCAGTAGAAGAACCTGAACTCACAACCTCTGGGTTTGAAGTCCAAAGCCTTAACCACTGCACCACACTGCCTGTGGTTATGACACAGGTATGGCAAAAAGAAATAATTACAAATATAGAAGTTATAAATATGCAACAATTTAAAGTGGAAGACACATTCTAGTTATAAACACGCAAAGGGCATCAGACAGAAGATGCAAAGACCAAGTAGTATCTATCTATCTATCTATCTAATTAATTTGTTCAATTTCAACTGTTATGACTCAGAACTGAAGGTGTCAAATTTGAGGACAATTTCAGGTGGGGTTTATAAGGAGGTATGATTCTTAGATGTTCCCAGACTCGGAAATCACCATTTAAAATTGGGTGAAAGGTACATATAGGTCCCAAATACTAAAGCATTTCATGGCAGGGAACCAAATAAATAAGAAGTTATGAATCAGAAAAAAAACAAACCTGTCAGTAAGCTTGGAGTTTATTAATATGGACACTTTTGTTTCCCCCCACAATGCTTCTGGTCTTGTCTTGTGGATGGCCTGCCACTCATTACGTTTAGTTGCTGTTCTTCATTTCCAGGAACTTTTCAGACAAAGTATCTCAACAGCACCATCTACAGGCTAAAAGAAGAACTAATCAAATATTCAGGAAATGCATTACAAAGGAACACCACTTTAAAATTTATTTTATTTCAACTTTCCCATTTAACACTGTACAGAATCAAGCATCACTATTTTAAAAGATGGAAGCATCTCAAAATGAAACAAGTAGAAATGCTTCACCTGCATTCTGAGGGTACAACATCAATTGGAAGCGAATGTGTGCCTGTGCTTTTAAAAAGTCCCAATACATATGCAAGAACGCTTGAATGCTTTACTTTGACTGAAAAATTGAGGCTCTCATTTGGTATTGTGGGGCAGAAAGTGCATCAGCAGGCACTAAATCAGCAATCAAGATTTTTTTTAAAATGAATTGGTTGTTGTCTGTCTTCAGTTTTTTCCTCCCAAATTCCAAAGACACAAGTAATTAGGTTATTTATTGAGTCCATATTAACACACTGCAAGTGTTGGTGTGGCCTGCTGTCTTACTGGTTCACCCAAAAGGGCTGCTAGGAGAAGTTTTGACACCAGTAGGCCTGAATTGGATTCAGCAAATCTGAAAATGTTGGGATAAATTAAAAAATGCAGTCCCCTAGCAAACGTATAGCCAAGAGATTCACCTAAAAATCCAATCCTCAGTTTGTGCTTTTTGCACATGGCTCACCATTTTGTGTCGTCCACTGTGGTGGTTACACTAGATGCCTTTATAACTTTAAGTATCCTATTTTGTTTAACAGCTGAACATTATTGTATTGTAAAACATGCCTCAAATAAATTGAATGAAATTGTTGTAATTAATGGTACATTTTTGTTCATACCAAGTAGAGGAAAAAAATTCTGGAAACATTCAAAGATGAGGAAAAAATTATGGAATCATTAATCCAAAAAAAAAATATAACTAGTACTTTGTTACACCTCTTCTGGTTTTTATGACAACTTGAATTCTTTGAGGCATATTCTTCACCAATCAGGTTGCAACTTTCTTATATAGCAGATCAGCTTTGCTGGAGGGACCATTTCTTTCAATTTCCACTATATATTTTCAATCAAATGGAAATCCGGACTATTTTCTGGACATGTCATTGAGTTGGTGTGCCTCTCCTGAAGAAAAGCTTTAATGCTCTTTGCTTGGTGGCAAGATGCATTACCATCTTGCAAAATGACTTCATCACCAAACCTACTTTCTATTTATGGAATGAGAACACCTGTGCATTTACTGTTGAGAAGACTGCCACTTCCCCTGGGCCTTCACCTGACATGCAACCCCGTATCATCAATGAGTGTGGAAACTTACTTGTTTTCTTCAGGTAGTCAGTTTTAAATGTTTAATTGGATTGGCACCAAACAGCAGGTCCCAGCATCATCTCCTTGGCCAATGCAGATTTTATTTATGGTTTATGTTTGGCTTTTCTGCATGTAAATAACATTTCCATCAGCCATTTTCTTACAGTTCAGTCACAAACATTGACTCCGGTTTCTACTCATTTTCTTTTGTTGTGCATTTTCTGTTTTCCAGGCATAATGCTTTTTAGTTTTCTGACGCTTTGATGTCTTCCTTGGTGTTCCTGTACGATTCCCTTTTCCAGCTTTCCCATTTTGTTTGAACTTGCTCCAAATTTCAGGCACAGCTGACAGGGAACCACCACCATCTTTTGCCACACACTGTGCTGAATTACTGAATTATTGAAGGAGTTTTATAATCCTTTCCATTGTTTCTGACAGTTCTGTTGTTGGGGCCATGATTGCTGTAAATCAGCCTGGTGCAAAAACGTTGTCAATGTCTGTCTAAAGACTAAATGGCCTATTTTGACTACTGCAGGTACTGTATTTGTTTTAAAATTGCAAATTACCAGGTGATTTCACAATTATTTCCTCATCGTTGATTCCATAATTTACTTTCACTATTCGGGCTGAACAAAAAATGTGCTATTAATTACAACAATTTCATGTAATTTTTTTGAGGTATGTTTTACAATGCCAGAACGTCCAGCTGTTAAATTAGTTTTGTGCCATATCTGTGATTTGTTTTTTGCAAAGTAAAACAGCTAAATGAATATCCTCCCAAGAGTAGCGATTCCATAATTGTTACCAGGGGTTGTACATACTGCAGTTATCAGTGTGCTTTTTAAAGAAGAGCAAGTAAAAGGGTGAAGCAGGGTAACTTGATTAGGTTAGAGGAAAACTGAACAGCAACACTTTGATTTCTGGCCTGTATGTCTGTCCCAGTTGCAGGTAAAATTAGGACTCTAAACTGATCAAATGGGCAAGTTATTGGGCCCTCCAATTTACAGGCAGCTAGTGGCTGATGGTTTGATTGGCCTAAAATTGAAATGTACTCCATCCAACGGAATATTTGAAAATGTTACCCATTTACCTTTCAAATCTCTGGATATGTGACTTGGCATCGAGTCAGGGTGACTTCCTGATGAAGTGGTTATTTGGATAAGATTTACCAAATTTTTGGCTCAATTTATTTTCATCAATAATGAGATACATAATTTGGTTTAAAAACACACAGCCACAGAGGTTTTGATTTCAACCACACATGTAAAATGAAATCCAAACATTAAAAAAAGAAACTTGTCTTCAACCAGGACCTTTGAGTCAGTAAACAGGAAGGAGAAATGGTTATCCATCTGTCATTTATTACTCTTCAGCTAATACTTGAACACTGAGCATTTTTCTACAGGATGATCAGAATGGTAGGAGAAGCAAAGGATAGAGGTTAATTTTATAACCTAATTTACACAGAGTGTCAATCAATGCATACATTTTTACTCTGGTTGGTTTGTTGGTTTACACCCAAATTACTTAAATAACTTTTTATTTTATTACATTCTTATTCTTTTTATACCCTTTTGAGTTGCTCCACCACCCTTGAAATTTCTCTTTATGTAGCAACTGTCCAATCTTGTTAAATACAGGACATCTAATCTCTTGGTCATCTTTTCTGTACATTTCATGTATTACATTTTTATTGTTCACTTGACCTTTATCTAGTTTCCGGTTATGGCAGAACAGGTTTCTGACATCTATTAAGAAACCATCATACGATTTCTTTAAGATGAATACAATACTTTAATATGGAAAGTATATCAAAACATTTTCCTAAATGACTATGTGATCTCTAAGTCAAATTTTTCTTCCATATGACAGATTTTTCCATTTCTAAATGAAACTCATTGTAAATTAAGTAAATTCTCACCAGCAAATGGAAGCTGGATACCTTTTTAAGCTGGTGGCACAGTTCAGAAGGTATGTCAAAAGTGTTTATGTGCTTATTCATCTGTCCAGAAATTAAATATATTTTCATTTTAGGTGCTTACCCTAACATAACTGACAAAAAAAAAATCTGGTGTGCTTATTGTTTGCCATCTTTCCAACGTGATTACTACATTAAAAACATTTTTCAGCATTATATGAAGAGCAAAAAAACAGTCTGAGGCGCAAACAGTTTTTAGAAAGCCCAGAAAAAGATCACATTGGCCTTCGATATGATTGCTTAGTGAATCTTGCCTGAGGCACTGGTCTGTCACACTTGTGGAGAAGGATATTTGATATTTCACAGAAATATGCATAAGATGTCTGTAAAGGGAATTTTCATGGAGTATGTCAAGCTGTGTAAAGACATGCTCACTATGATTTTTGCATGGAAGGAAAAATGGATTAAAACACTAAAACAAGCTAGAAAGGTCTCTTAATGACGTTTAAGTGGGATATTATCTTTGATGATTCAAAGACCTCATAATTGCACAATTAAACTGATGACAGTAATTTTAACACCCAGTTTTTAGTAACTCACTCCAATTCTCTACAGTAAAACATGCTGACTGAAAAAAAATCTACTGAATGAATTCTATTTACTGGAGCAGAACTGAGTATTAAATTGCTATAGGTCATCTTGGAGTTTAGAAAAAAATAAAGGTGGAGGGATAATGGTTATTTGAATCATGTTTGAAGCTTTCATTCTCGGTTTATCAATTAATGTCAATACATACTCCACGGAGTGAAGTGAGCTACATACATAAGAGTTGTTCAACATGTTCAACAACATGGAATGCAGTAGAACAATTGTCAAAAAAGCCTAAAAAAATATTTGACTTATTTAAGAGACAAATCTCACACTAGTGTTCAGGGGGAGGAAGTAGTGACTGAATGTAAATATTTAGTAACTATGCAAGATAACAGCCTTAATTGGAATATTAAAACAAAAAGCATACATAAAGCTAAGAACCATAAACATATTTACAATTTTATTTAATAAAATATTTACATTTTCAACAAAACATACATTTTACTTATTTCACCTTTCTTACTGAAGCAGACTGTGCATTTAGTATTTATATTAAAACAGAGCAAAATAAAATAAAAACGATTCTTCAGTACCTTTTAAACTGCAATTGGATTGCTGTAACAAACAATGAAAAATAACTTATCACAAATTAGACTGTTTAGACCCATATTTACACAAATCAACAATTGGTTGGGACATGTAATGGGGGTGGGGGATCTGATAATCACAAAATGATTATTCAAAATAAAGCTTTAGTTGACTTAAAAGCACTGACATCAATTTACAGTATTCTTTTTTAGATCTTTGACTTGTTTTCTAAAGGTATTATTAGTGGCTTATATACATATAATGTGGACAATTTTTAAGAGATGTTCAAAATGAAAATAAATGTAAAAAATTATTTGATAACTGAACTGGAATTTTCATTCTGAAACTGAGAAATACACAGAAAAGTTCTGAGAAAAACAGTGCCATACAATTAAGGGTATGCTAAAATGGGCATATCCGAAGTGAGAAAAGTGCATTTTTGTTAGCTATATTTCAGATCTCTCAAAATGGTGTAGAAAGTCTTAAAAAAATTCTTTAAAAAGGGAAAGAATACCACAAACTGTGTGAAACCCACTGTTGCATTTTACATCACTAGGCCAAAGTAAAACTTTACAATGATTTTATACAAGAAATAATTTGAAGATATTAAAATTATATTACTAATAGGGAAAGCAATTCTACACAGATACTTCACTGCAAATATCTGCAACTGAAAAGCAAACCCAGCACAGCAAGGAATGCCACTTATTCTGCCTCTTACTTAAATTACTGCAAAAAGTTTCCTATTCAATCCTACTAATTCCATATTGAACAGTATTCCGCAAAGAGAAAGGGGAAAAACAAATACATACATTGGTCGATAATAAAACAGAGCTGATACAAATATTGTGATGCTAACACATATCACAAATATTAAGTTAAGAACAGACTGAACCACTGTCATAAATAAGTTTGGTTTAAATGTTCATTTCTTTGTGTGCTAGTCTTCCGTGACGCAGTAGCAGCTAGTATTTTATTATGCTCATGATATATTTATTACATTTAGCTGATATGAAATACCTGGGGAAATTAGAAAAACAGTTCAGATTAATTCTTCTTTACAACAAATTATCAGCACACATAATAATCTGAATTACACTTTAACCTGTTAAAGGATAAGTTACATTTTTGGTGTTGGTCAGACTGAATAAAAGTTAGCAACTACAATTTTAAATCGGTTCTCACTAATGTTTTAAAACAAAGTGATTTAATTTTGATAAGTATGGCCATTTGAAAGAGGCACTTAAATTTTATACAATAAAAAAATAAAAAAAAACGAAAAAAAAAAACACTATTGCACTTCAGATCAGTAGTAATTTGGTTCTTCCATCAAGTGGTTATCTTTCAGAACTGTACAAAAGCGTACCTATCTATGACACTCATCTAGATATCTATATATATATATATATATATATATATATATATATATATATATATATATATATATATATATATATATATATATATATATATATATATATATATCTATATATATATCTATACATATATATGTGTGTAAAAATAAAAATGATAAATCCACAATGTAACTGTTTATACATCAGTAGTATTAACTCATCAAGAAAAAATGATGACACAGCAAAAAAAAAACGAAAAAAAAAACTACAATGCACTGCATTATAAAATGTTTGCTATCAAGTATATAATTATCAGCAGAACAAAATGTGCAGAAAAGCAGAATGTCCATATCATTAAAAAACATTTTTGCATTATATGCTAGCATTTTAATAAGTATGGATTACTTAAATAAGCAAAAATAGTTAAAAACAGTTTATTTTCAGATTAAGTACACCTAGGAATTTACAAAAAAATATCAGTGTTTTCAACATATCATGTTCAGTGTACAGAAATAAATTTATCAAAAATGAAAATGTATCTAAACTTAACACAGATTTATGGAAGGAAACAGAAGGCCTAAAGTGACAGAAAAGGTGACTGGAAACATTCAAATATAACCTATAAAAAGAGTTTTTAAAATCCCATTATTTAACACTGCATTCAATAAGATTGCACTTTTCATTATACATACAGTAAGATAAATATTAAGGCTTTAGTCCTTTGCTCAAGGACAACTCCAGCATAAATGAAAGAGAAATTCCTTACAACAGGTTCTTTGCAAATTAAAATAGCAATTTCTTGATATTCAGGGCCTGCCCTGTAACACTTGATCACTTCAACAGTTTTTTTTTCTTGCTATATGGCTTTTATCTTCAGCGTTTTAATATTGGGCTACATCGTTCCTGTTCTTTGTTGTCTCTTTGTAATGCAGAAAGTACCTGAAATGGAATGAAGATGGAAACAAATGAAAATGTGAAAGATGTTATGAATTTACTCTGATCCAAAAGACTGGTTTTACAAGGCAGAGTAAATACTTCATGACAGGCCAGAATAAAAGCAGTATTAAGCTTATTATCTGTGCTAATTTAAAAGCAAGACCTGGCTTCTAATCAAGAAATAAGCATGAATAAAACCCTGCAACCACTGTGGTACTTGAGAGCCAAATATTCCTTGTTCTATCATTTGAAAAATATCCTACAAGAAGTTCTACTTCCCTGCTTAAAACAAAGGAACTAGTATTCAGTTGTTTAAAGGTAAAATTTATACTAAAACAAAGCTCTGCAGAACAATGCCTTAGCAAACAGCAATTTCATTTACACGTGTTTATTACGCTTGACATTTAGATACATGCAAATTCATTTGTAGACGAGAGAAATTATAGTAATTTGCCTAGAGTACAAAAAAACAGAACCTTTTTCTGCCCTGAAACATTTACTATGATGTAGACAACTAAATGAACAAGAGCCTCAGTTAACACTAGAATTACCAGAGCCTACGAAAAAACTCATAAATCCGGCCCACCTTAAATCCCTTCACACCTCTCTGTCAGCGTTTTTCGTCTTCTAAATGTGTTGATAAGCCAAAGCAGCAAGCAGCCTGCTATACCATCCCCCTCCTCTGCCTGAGAACGGGCAAAAAGTTCTCCCAGTTCCTGCTTTGATTGATTATCTGGGAGTAAACTGCCCAGAACTGTAAGGGGAAATAATTTGATGTGTGTTTTGTGTCTACAACAATCTATGTAAACACATCATTAAAACAAACCTTTTTCATGTTTTAGTAATAAATGACAAAATTTAGACATGAACTCTAGAATGTGTAAAAGCTGATGGCCAAATATCAAATAAACATTTTCACAAAAGTTGCAAGTACAAAGTGGGAGCTTCTGTGGTGCTGTGGTTAGAACTGCCGACCTATAATCCAGAGGAGGTCGCGAGTTCGAAACCATCTCCCCGGCAAATTTACTGTTTTGAGTAGTGAGCTACTCTTATTGTTAATATTATACAATAAAAACATACATTTGATTTGTGTCTGTAACAGCTGCTGTAAATTTATAGTACTTGTAAAAATTGGCTTTTTTTCCCCCCACTTTTATTCTTTCAGCTATGATCACAATACAACACCCACCCCCCGCCAAGATCTGACGCGGTTACTTTTTATCTGAAACTGGATGCGAGTGGTATTTTGAGACAAAAACTGGAAATTCTCTGATCTGGAGGGATAAAAGCTGACACACAAATGCCGCTGAATCTGCCTTCTTCGATTCTCACCGTCACTTGATTTTTTTTTTTTTTAATTCAGTTTTATTGAGTGTTCCTGCTCATGCTGAATTAATATGCGCCTTATGGTCCATGATGTCAAAGCTGCACTGCACTGACTAAAAAAAACACAAAAAAACAGAGGCATAGGTATATATGATACTTGGAATAACTCATTTTATGACCTGTATAGTACATTTCGGAAAACATTGTGGCACTGATGTAACATTATTCATATTATTCATATTCATTCGCACACCTTCTTGCGCTTGTAATCAGCGACCACTTTTTTTTTTAATCGATCTCGCCAGTGTCCACTTTTGGGTGCATGGGGTGTTTCTTTTGTACTCCAGGGCATGCAGAGGAAAGAATAGTACTGAGAGGTCAGTTCCGCATTATATGCAATCATCAGATTCAAATCTTAATAGTTCCCACACATGCAAGGACCGCCCTTCCTACATTTACGATGTGTATCTGTTGTAATGCACACACTTCTCTCTATGCTGTGGTTCGTATTACATTGAAGGGGCGCCTGACACTGACTGACTGAGTTTGCTTTCCTGGGGGAAGTGGCTGTCGTGGAACAGAAGCTTGTTGATGTTCCATCCTCTTATTTTATCCATCACCTTTTCTTGTAAGAAGCGACAGCGAAGCTCCTCTGCAAGGTGAGCCATGAACACTCTTCTTTTCTCAGTGGCCCCCGTGTATGCCTTGTACAGTACATGTGCGTTGATCGCTGCCAAATCAAGCGTGTTATAGCACACAGCAACCGGCCACCTGTGTGCTCCTAGTTGCAGTGAATAAGCTCACGCCTTCTGGTGCACAATGTCGATGCAGCACCGGGCAAAAAAGAAAGAGACAAATATGTGACATTTTGAAGAAATCATTTTATGACCTGAATAGTACCAATCAGAAAACATTGTTGCACTAATGCAATATTATTTGAAAATGAACAGTGTCAGATCAGCTGTAAATGTATAGCATTTCTAAAAGTAAAGTTAGTTTTTTTCAGTTTTATTCTCTCAGTCACGTTCACGCTTCTCCTTCTGATCTGACTAGCTCCAGCGGCAGTGTAAATTCACACCCGATCTGGTGCATATTAATTCAGCGTGAGCAGGAACACTCAATAAAACAGAAAGAAAAAAAAATAAAAAATCAAGTAACGGTGAGATATGAAGAAGCCAGATTCACCAGTGTTTGTGTGTCAGCTTTTATCCCTCCAGATCAGAGAATTTCCAGTTCCATTGTCTTAAAACACCACTCACATCTACAGTTATTCCGAGTTTCAGATCTGGGGTTGGAGTTGTATTGTGATCGTTACTGAGAGAATGAAAGTGGAAAAAAAAAACACCAACTTCTACAAGTTCTATAAATTTACAGACACAAATGAAATGTATGTTTTTATTGTATAATATTAACAATAAGAGTAGGCCACTACTCAAAACAGTAAATTTGCGGGGGAGCTGGTTTTGAACTCAAGACCTCTGGATTATAAGTCGGCAGTTCTAACCACAGCACCACAGAAGCTGTCGTATTGTACTTGCACTTTTTGTGAAAGTGTTTATTTGATATTTGGTCATCAGCCTTCACACATTATACAGTTCATGTCTACATTTTGTCATTTATGACTAAAACGTTTCTGTTTTAACGATGTGTTTACATAGATTGTTGTAGACACAAAACACACATCAAATTATTTCCCCTTACAATTGTGGGTAGCTCATTCCCAGATAATCAATCAAGGCAGGAACTGGGAAAACTTCTTGCCCGTTCTCAGGCAGAGGAGGGGGATGGTATAGCAGGCTGCTTGGGTTTATCGACACATTTAGTAAACAAAAAGATGCTGATGGAGAGGTGTAAAGGGAGTTACGGTGGACCGGATTCACGAGTTTTTTCATTGGCTCTGGTAATTCTAGTGTTAATAGGATCCTCAAAGCAGCTTTACCTTGAACTGAGGAATGTTTCTCTTCATAATTACAACAGAAACCATGCTACTTATGTTTTTTTTTTCTTTAAAATCTTCTGGAATAACATAGCAAACCAACAATGAACGCCAAGCCATACCTGAGTCCATTTTTTGTTTCTGCTTTGCATTTGGATGGCAGCAATAGCTGCAAATAGCTCTTCAGTAGGAATATCCTCTGGTAGCTTTGTCAGGAACTGAGCAATGTGGATAAAATCCATTTTGGTTAAAATATCTTCATAAAGTTTCAAGATACCAAGAGCTGTACGGAAAAGAAATTCATCCCCATCACGGCAAAAAACATCCCAAACACGACAGGCAAGATCTAATGGCAATGACTTGCTGTACAATGTGAAAATCCTGCAAAAAACAAAACTGACTTGACACACAGTAATGATACACAACAATACATAATTTTGACAGTTTAGCTTAAAAGACTGCAGTCCGACAATATTTTGATTGGCAACACTTCCTACTCATTCTAATAGTTCCATCTTTTTTTTATCCCAATTGTACCAAGATTTGGTTGTGACTTACAAGTAGGTCATCTTTTCAGACTCTACCTGGCTAAGGCTGTAATAGCGAAACCTGTTTCCAATACTGTGTTAAGATATTAATACAGTAATCCCTCGCTATATCGCGCTTTGACTTTCGCGGTTTCGCTCTATCGCGGATTTTATATGAAAGCATAACTAAATATATAACGCGGATTTTTCGCTGCTTCGCGGGTCCTGCAGACAATGTGTCTTTTTTACTTCTTGTACATGCTTCCTCAGTTGGTTTGCCCAGTTGATTTCATACAAGGGACGCTATTGGCAGATGACTGAGAAGCTAACCAATCAAAGCACGCAGTCAAGTTCCTGCCTGCTGAATGCGGTGTTAACCAGGAAGTCTCGTCTCACTCATTCAGCATCAACGTGTTTCGCTGTGTAAAGAGTTGTGCTCTTTTGTGTTTATCTTTGTGCATAGTCAAGCCCTTCATTATGGCTCCAAAATGATCTGCTACTGCTTCAGGGGCCGTGCCCAAGCGCAAACGGAAGATGTTAACGATTGCCGAAAAGGTAAACGTTTTGGATTTATTGAAGGCTACGATTCTTTTTATTTAAAAAGTAGGAAAGGAATATAAGATCTACGGCCGCAGTGTCCTTTTAACCAGGGTGCAAAACAAGTTGTAAGTGGATGTAATAAGGCAATAGTCTGGATGGAATCTGCTTTAGGGATTTGGATTGCAAGAACAACGGCAGTGCTACACAATCGCCTGAAGTGGCTCCTTTAGGGGCTGTAACGCTCTCCTTTGTTGTGCAGTAAAATAAAACTCATTGTTATCGGACAAGTCATCGTGTCATTGTTGGTGAGTAACCATAATTAATTTTCTACTTACAGTACTTAGTACATGTATGTCACGTTTAGTGTCACTGTACACACATTTACTGTATACTATTTTTCTTGCATTGTACGTATTTATTGCTGGTGGCCTGTCTATCGTAATGGCTGTAACATGTGATATCGGAGACACTCAATATCTTTAAAATAATATTTAGGTTTTACTGTATATAAACAGTGTGTTTATATACATAATTTCAGTGAATCTTACCTAATATCTAAGAGAATACAACGGGATTATGCTGTATAACTCTGCGGGGAATATTTATAAACAGTGTGGGAGAGTTTATAAGGGCTTAAAATATATAAAAATAACCATACAAACATATGGTTTCTACTTCGCGGATTTTCACCTATCGCGGGGGTCTGGAGCATAACCCCGCGATCGAGGAGGGATTACTGTACATCTTTTATCAGCTTCCACAATATCTGTGATGAGCTAAACTTATATCTCATAAGCAGGCGTATAATGATTATAGTCCAAAGGTTCGTCAATTTTTCTTTCACATTTATACTTCATTGGATATTTTAAAATTAGAAGCATCAAATTACAAAATGCCAGTAACAACAAGTGCTTGTTTAATAGTTATTTAAGAATAAGTAAAATAAAATGATTGTCAAAAGAAAGTAGTGACCCCCTTTCTCAAGAATATTATCTATGAACCAACAAGATTTTGACTTTTTTTTCACTTCACATTTTACAGTTACTTAAAAATGATACTTTAGTACTGGTACAGTGGTTTAACAATATATGTGAAATTTAACATTATAAAAATTTTAAACAATTAATTAAGAACCAGTAATAAAGTACTTACCAGTCAATTAAATAAATATCTGGAGTTAAGTTACTCTTTTTAAAATGAGCAAACAACTTTGGTAAATTTTCTTCGAAGAATACTTCAAAAGCTGCAAAATAGGTCAACATCTGAAATTAAAAACAGCCATAAAAAAAGTTAAGGTGGTATAGAAAAAAAAAAAATCAAAGGAAAATGTTTGAAGTACAAGGTCTATCAGAAACATACTGTATTCAACTTGGAACAAATGTTTAAAGATGAAAACCTTTCAGAATAGGTTTGGTTCATCATGACCCCAATCTAAATTAAGTAGGGACTAGAAGAAGGGAAATTTGATTAAATACTGTTACTCTTAAATAATAAATGCTTTTAACATTAAAAGTAATATGGTATAAAGGGATCTTCACTCTAATCAGGATAGTTTTAGAGATTCGGTCTCACACGTTACCATTAAAGTGTTAAACTGCATTTTAAAAATTTGCAAACTGGTGTTGTGAAATTGCTCCAGTGTGTACGAGCGTGGGAGTGTCCAAGAATGTACCCAACTAACAATCCCATTCCTGGACCAATTTCCTGCCTTGCAGCTGGGATAGAATCTGGTTCCCCTCAGGTCTTTATTCGACTATGTGGGTTTAGAAAGTATATGCATGGGTATAAACATATACTTGATAGTTTAAAAATATGCCTAATCAAGTAAAATTAAAAATATGCACTTTAAAAATTGTACATATTTACAAAATTCTGTCATTCATATTAATGAATAAAACAGAATGCATCCTTATTTTGCTCTTGACAAAAAACAACATTAATTGAAAAAAATAAAAGAATATTTCAAACTCCCTTTATAAATTACATTAGTCAAAATTAGTATATAAAAAAGGATGCAGAATGAATAACAAAAAGTGTGCTACCCTGAACCTGAAGTTTGTAATCATGATGTTTGAGGGAGAGAAAAAATAATTAAGAAAAAATCACAGGGCTTAACCGTGGAACACAGTCACAGAAAATGAGAGCATTATTAGGCAATATCCAATCAGAGCTTTCTTGGCAAAAACATCTTTTTTTTCCTTTTGACTAGAAAGTGGCACAGCTATATTTTCATAAACCTGTTGTGGCATGTGCGACATGACCTTAATCAAGAACCACAAAGTTACAAGGAAACGTCTTGTACACATTTTGACTATTTTCACAAGTTTGTAAATTCAAGCAGAACAAATTACCTTCTTGGTACCCAAAAGTATAATGTTCTGGAAGCAGACAAACTTGAAGCTTTGACAACTGCTTCATATTTACAAAGTCAGAGCATGTAATTTATGCTGCTTTTAACTATTGTTATTAAGTAAATGAAGAATAACAAAAAAAGAAAAAAACAGTAGCCAATAAATATTTAAATTATTTTAGTAGACAGTGAAGTTGTAAAGGAACAAATCAGATATTACATTAAATCCATTTATCCATCCATTATCCAATCCGCTATATCCTAACTACAGGGTCACGGGGGGTCTTGCTGGAGCCAATCCCAGCCAACACAGGGAGCAAGGCAGGAAACAAACCCCAGGCAGGGTGCCAGCCCAACGCAAGGGCGCGCGCACACACACACACCAAACACACACCAAGGACAATTTAGAATCGCCAATGCACCTAACCTGCATGTCTTTGGACTGTGGGAGGAAACCCACGCAGACATGGGGAGAACATGCAAACTCCACGGAGGGAGGACCCTTGAAGCAAACCCGGGTCTCCTAACTGCAAGGCAGCAGTGCTACCAACTGCTACATTAAATTCCAAAGAGGTAAATTCATCCTAATTGTCGTCTTTCTTGGCTTCCATAGCAAGGCAGAATACAGTCTAAGTAAGCAGTATGATCTATGAATAGGTTGACCATAAAACTTGAGATCAGCACAAAAAAAATTAAACAGTGTGCAGGGTTCAGTTACATTTGCTATGGTAGCAGCGTTTCAGGGTCAGTTATCTGCCATTCAAAAATGATGTCTGGGATACATCACCCAAGATTGTAATTGTTAAACTGAGACAGCTATATGACATGAAGAAATTAATCAGTTTAGTAAAAATAACAGGCCAAAAATGTGAGATTATTTTGGCACTTTTTTTTTTTTTTAATTCAAGTGATCTCAGCTTTTTTCTTCCGATTGGATCGCTGCTCTTATTACTTTAAGAATATATTTTATGTGCTGACTAAGAGTGAATCTAAATAAACATAATATTCCAGACATTCAGCTGAACTCTGAAGGCACTGGTCACTACAAACACAACAACAGTTTGTCAGCAAAATATATACCTTGGAGGACTGAATGTGATACAGAGTAGGCAACCCGAAAATTGGACTGACTTAGTTTGTTTAGACAATTTGGCAATTTCTTCCTTGGCTTCAGTCACCGACATTTTTACTAGTGTGTACTGAAATATGTGAAACATGTCACTCACCAGAGTACCATAATTAGTGACTATAAGAACCTTACCTAAAAACTAATGATTCCCGACTTAAAAAATATCAGAACACAGTTTACAACACTCATTAAAGTAGCTAATTTAGCAGATAGCGTTATACATGAATTTACTGAATAGCTATCTGAGCCTGTGGCTTTCTCATTTTGCACCTTTCATTTGAGCAAGCCTCAGTGGTTTATCCAGCTTCTCTAGGCAGTGTATTCAGATGTTGGATTTTGGTTTAATCAAACATAACTTTTGACACGAGCCCCATTTTTGTTATACTCTGATGTGTGTGAAAGTATTGCTTAAATTGATTATTTCTTTTTGTTTATTAACTTTAATTCCAGCTGCAGAGTATTCCAAATATTGTTTTCAAGTATTTCTTGAGTTCTTATTAGCACTTTGTCTGCATTCATAATAATAATGGCAAAACTTAAAATTACCCAGTGGCCAAATAATTTAAGATTGCTTATAAGGACATTCTTTTCCTTAGAGGTCAGAATTGGGCATACTTGGATTTTCCTAATTAACTGTATGAATATCAGTCTTTATTTCTGAAGCTTTTCTAGTTAGAAATTTATTTTTGTGCGAAACAAAAGAGATTTTCTCACATTTTACCAATGTATCACCACAGATAACTACAGAGATCCATATGTCTGTATGAATATATTCGTTTGAGTAATAAAAAAAAAAAATAAATAAAATATGTCTGTTAGCATTAACTTACATTAGTAGAGCTTAATGCTTAGAGCTTCAAAATTAATGCAGGGTTTGATATGACAACACCAATATAACGATAGAAGACAATAGGTTATGAATTAAAAAGTATGTGAGTAACTGAAGAACTGCTGAGAGAAAAGAATATTGCCAAAAGTATGATTAAAAAACCTCTATGGGTTTGAAACACTATAATATTCTGCATAATCTGAAATTAAAAAAGCACTTTAAAGTAATCTACAACTACAGCTACATACTGTATCTGCCTGAAGATGGGTTTAATACATATATAAAATCTACTAAGTTTATAAGAGCTCATAATGTAGCAAATTATGTGAAACATTTTTAAAAGGAATTGGGAAAAATGCTGTATCTTATTACCAAAACTGAAAAAAAAGTTTATCTATAAAGAGTATTTTTTCAGTATTTGGCACAAAGTCATTCTTGACTTAATATTTATGAGGAACCACTTCAGTTTCGGTAGGTGGATTTAGTGTTCAGTTTGACAGAATTGTTTTGGAGAGTATGTTTAATATTTGGAATACTGTATTTTTTTTACTGAACTGTGGTTTATTTAAACAAGAATGAAAAGAAATTAAGATTCAAATTATATAAATATACAAACTACATATATGATCACACACAAGTTGGGATGAGAGTACAAAAAGTTGTTTACTGTTGGTTTCACTTTATTTAGAATTACAGTATATTCACAATTAAAAAATAATTTCTTGATCTCTCTACCAGATCATTTGAAACAATTTTCTGTAGCTACGTGGCCATTAAACCTTCTTACAATGTTAACTTTTAGAAATCTTTCACAAAACAGTATTAACCTAATCATGTATAGTGGAACCTCGGGTCACGAACGTCTCAGAACACGTACACATCGGGTTACGAACGAAAAGTTTGCCAAACATTTGCATCTGTTCACGACCACACACTCGGGTAACAAACAAGCCAGTTTCTCTTCTGGTTCGCACATGCCAATTATTTCCGTACGTGTTCAGTCTCTCCCTGTGCACTCTTTATGCTCTATTTCGTTTCCCTTCCGGTTCGTACGCGCCGGTGATTTCCACACGTGTTCAGTCTCTCCACAGTACATTGTTCTCGGTCACACGTGCATCACGCAGAGGGACTTTACCTCAAAACTGTAATCTACTCTCCACCCAGTTCCTCCTCAGTTCCTTCATGCCAGAACTAAAAACTCATGCAAGGTTAGTTTTCTTGGTTGTTTATGGTTAGGTTTTGTATAAATTACGGAATTTTCAAATGTTCATTTTTTTCCCCTGTGCTTAAAACTCATTAAAAAAAGTGTTTACAGCGAGTGGTTCGTAAGGCTGTTGCGTGAACTCTTGCAGTGTTAGTTTTCTCTGTTCAAGGTTTTCTCAGTGTTATTCAATGTTTTTACATTTTGTTTACGATTACACTGTGCATTCTATGGTATAATTAACTATTTTTGTGCTTAAAAATCTTTAAAAAAATATATATTTACATACAGCTCGTATGGTCTAGAACGGATTCACTGTATTTACATACAATCCTATGGGGGAAATTACTTCAAGGTTCCACTGTATTTCCCAACCACAGTATCCAGCTCAAGGTTATAGGTGAGGCAGACCTATAACTTATCCAAATAGTATGACAAAACAGTACATTTCTTTACATTAACTGCAGGGTAAAGAAAAAAAAAAAAAAGGTAGTTTAAAAAAAAAAAATAGTACTAGAATATACAACACTTACAAGGCTATGGTCCACCCGAAAGAATGCCATTTGGCAAGGCTTATTCAGAAGGTTGGTAAAAGCAATGAAGGCATCTGCAGTATCCAGATTAAGAATCAAAACTGCTGCAATAAAAGACATTCCTTGCACCTAAAATATATTAAAAAACAACATTAGGACAGTTTTAAGAAGATGCCATTGAGCTCAACAAAGCTCTTATATCTCATTTATTAATTAATTTATCCAAAATGAAATGAAGGTCCCTATAGTCCAACTGTTTACCACACTGCTTGGTAAATGGTAACTCGATCCATGTAACAATAGCTCTGTGTGTGGAGAAAACGTGTGTATGAAATTTACCATTATCAGGCTGCCACCTGGGTTTGTGTTGAATAACTCATTTTAAAACTGGGAATCACTGTACTACAGGGTAGACCATTTATATGGATACACCTTAATAAAATGGGAATGGTTGGTGATATTAACTTCCTGCTTGTGGCACATTAGTATATGTGAGGGTGGAAAACTTTTCAAGATGGGTGATGACCATGGTGGCCATTTTGAAGTCGGCCATTTTGGATCCAACTTTTGTTTTTTCAATAGGAAGAGGGTCATGTGACACAAACTTATTGGGAATTTCACAAGAAAAACAATGGTGTGCTTGATTTCAACATAACTTTATTCTTTCATGAGTTATTTACAAGTTTCACTTTGTTTACAGCCATTGACATGTCGCAGAGGTAAACACGTGAGCAGCGGATAGAAATTGTGTTGATGTCTGGTGAACGCAGTAACCGGGTCATTGCAGCAGATTTCAATGCAAGACACCCTACGAGACCACCCATCTCCCATGCTACAGTTAGCAAACTGCTTGCTAAGTTTCGTGAAACTGGTTCAGTGTTGGATTTGCCAAAATGTGGACGCATGAAAACTGTCACTAATGAAGAAACATCAGTGGCTGTCCTAGCTTCATTCAGCAAGAGCCCACAGCGTAGCACTCGCCGCATGTCACTGGAGAGTGGCATTAGTCGAACATCCCTCGGGGATATTAGCTACTCACAAATGGCACCCTTACAAACTCCAGCTACTGCAGCATCTCAACGAGGATGACCCAGATTGGCGCACTGAATTTGCAGAATGGGCAAAACAAAATTGGAACAGGACCCTCAGTTTACGCAGAAGATTTTGTTCAGTGATGAGGCAAACTTTTATGTGAATGGTGAAGTTAAAAACAAAACCACGCTATTGGTCTGACACTAACCCACATTGGATAGATCCCTCCAAGACTGTTGGAACAAAAAATTGATGGTATGGTGTGGTATATGGGGTACAAAGATAGTGGGGCCATTCTTCATCAATGGAAACCTCAAGGCCACTGGATAGGCAAAATTGCTACATGATGATGTGTTTCCCTCTTTATGCACTGAAGCTGGCACGTTCCCCGAGTTTTTCCAGCAAGATGGTGCACCACCACATTATGGGTGTCAGGTCCGAGCATTCCTAGATGAACAGTTTCCTGGAAAGTGGATTGGTCGTCGTGGGCCAGTTGAATGGCCACCAAGGTCTCCCGATCTGACCCCTTAGACTTTTATCTTTGGGGTCATCTGAAGGCAATTGTCTATGCTGTGAAGATATGAGATGTGCAGCACCTGAAAGTACGGATACTGGAAGCCTGTGCTAGCATTTCTCCTGCGGTGTTGCTATCAGTGTGTGAAGAGTGGGAGAAGAGGGTTGCATTGACAATCCAACACAATGGGCAGCACATTGAACACATTTTATAAGTGGTCAGAAACTTGTAAATAACTCATGAAAGAATAAAGTTACGTTAAAACCAAGCACACCATTGTTTTTCTTGTGAAATTCCCAATAAGTTTGATGTGTCACATGACCCTCTTCCTACTGAACAAAAGTTGGATCCAAAATGGCCGACTTCAAAGTGGCCACCACCCATCTTGAAAAGTTTTCCTCCTCACATATACTAATGTGCCACAAACAGGAAGTTAATATCACCAACCATTCCCATTTTATTAAGGTGTATCCATATAAATGGCCCACCCTGTAGTTCTCATCATGATTTTAAACACTTCAAACATGTCATACTTGAATCTGTTTACTTAAACTAAATAGGTTTGGCTTTTCCAACCTTCTTTCATGGCTCATATGTCTCAGAGATGTATCAGCCTAGTCACTCTTATTTTTTCTAGCACTGTTACGTCTTTTTGGCAATTTGAACGCTAAAACTGCACACAGTATATTAGGTGAAGTTTCATTAGTATATTACATAACTAAGGCACAACCATGCTTGACTTGCACTGCACGTACCAGTTACAGTATATAAACCATTACCACATTAGCCTCCTTAATTATTGCTGTAGAGTGAATATAGAGGACAAAGAGTCCACAAGAACTATTAAGTACTTTTCATAAAACAAAAGACATCCCACCAATTAAGTTCAACAACATAGTGAGTTTTTTAACCTCAACCTTTCACCTTTTTACAAGTCTTCCACTTAGTTGATGCCTATCCTATCACAAAACATGTACTGATCAAAAAAAACAAAAAGGATGGAGGAATGATGTATACTTTAACGTTTATTTTTTATCATCATAAAGGGAGTGGTGATTACTAGAAGAAGAAACAGGTTCAACAGAAAAAAAAGACAATTCTGCTCACCCACAATGCTTAACTCTTCAAATACTCAAAGTATTTCTTCTCATCACACTAGTTTCATCTCTAACATACTTTGACGTCTGTATTCCTGAAACTGAGCCTCTGCTCAGAATACATGACCATTCAAGTGAAGTATGTCATATAAGACATGCTTCTAGAGCCAGGGTAAATTTATAATATCACAAGACAAGATATATTCCACCACACAGCCTGACAAAAACAAGACTACTCTTAAGACAATTTTGACAAATAGTATTGATATTAGCATGTTACACATTTATTAACCTTATATACTGTACACCAAAACTGGAAATGTATATATGGGATGTGCTTACATGGGTGAACATGCACATTCATGTCTGGACACCATACTAAAGATGCCGCACAGTATCTTAACCAAAATATATCCTCCTTGACAGACTGCCCCAGACAAGTCATGCATGTTCCTCTGCTTCATCTCCATTCCACTGCCTTTTTCCATTCTGACCCAATCAACTCTAGTATAAGCTACTGTATAGGTTGGAATCCAGTTATGCAAAACAAGACCCATGAAAGATTAGTTATCCTGTGTAATATATCCTCTTACTCCTTTCTTTTATTTTTGTTTTTCTGTAGAGAAAAGACACAAATAAGAAATCCATTCTACAGGATACATAAAACAAACTAAACTTGAACTTAAACAAGCCTATTTAAAAAGACGCATTAATGGAGTGCTAACTGCAGCCTCAAGAAAAAGTTTAGATTTTTGGAAACCTTTTTTCTTCCCTGTAACACTCATTGTTATATTGTGGATAAAGCTAAAGGTCCTTTGGTTTGACATTGAAAGTACAGGGTCAGGAAACGTAAGCCAGAGATGGAGGTGGAAAACTTCACCAATCTGTAACAGTATAAAATTGCCGGCATAAATAATGCAGTAGTTCAGCAAAGTGGGGACAAGGATGTCTAAAAGCAATTCTTCAACATGATCATTCAGTCTTTATATCTATTATGTACAGGACCTGAGTGATATTATGCATGTAATAAATTATGAAGAGGAAATACTTTGCTAATCACTTTCATAAGGAAAAAAGATCAATATTTCCTTTGTATCCCTGCAATCAGTTCCTTCAAACAAGGATCTGGGCTTATCACTGGCATTACACTTTTTAGCCAAAACTCGAAGCGCTACATATGGCACAGATCCAACACTACCCATGTCTCATAAAACGCCACCCCTATAGTTAAGTATGGCAGTGGCACCATAATGCTATAGGAATGCTTTGTATGTGCAGGGAATAGAAATCTTAAGACTAATGGAAGATTAGATGGAAATAAATACAGGGAAATACTGGAAGAGAATCAATTTCAGTTGATTGAGAAACAGAGACATGGGATAAGGTTTATCTTCTAAGCAAGACAAAAATCCTAAGTACAAGGACAAGGCAACACTTAATTGGCTCAAATACACAATGCAAATGTAATTCCTAGTGTATGTTGACAGCTGGGGATCCTGCCCAGCCAGGACAACCTGGAGGGACTGGGAGAGGGACAATGCCTCCGCAGGCCCGAAGGACTATGGAGCCCTGGACTACAGCACTTCCACCATAACCAGAAGTGCTGCCGGCAGAAATTCCAGGCACACCCGGAGTGCTTCTGGGTGCTCTTGTGGCACTTCCGCCACACCAGGTAGTGCCGTCGGAAGATCATTACAAAGCACCTGGAACACATCCGGGTTGTTATAAAAGGGGCTGCCTCACTCCATCAATCGAGCCAGAGTAGGTAAAAGAGGACGGAGCTTGTATGTGGAGGAGTGAAGGCGACAGAAAGTGAACATAATTGGGGATGATTTGTGCTGTGTGTAGGAGAAAAGAAGAATAAAACGCGTGTGTGTTGGGACATTTGGCATCCGTGTCTGTCTGTGTCCGGGTTCAAGTTCCACAACAGTCAAATCATGATTTAAACCCCATTGAAAATTGCAATCAAGGTGCCATGCAACTAACCTGACAAATCTGCATAAAATCCGCCATGAAGAAAATGAAATAAGAACTTGTGAGCCCTGTGCAAAGTTGGTTCAGAATTACCTTAAAAGACCGTAGGGTTTTATTGTGTCAGAATAGTAACATGTAGGGTTTAATTACTTGTATAAGCAAGATTTTTCAACTTTATTTTTCAGAAATACACTTTCACACATTTACTTTGGTAATTGTCAATAAAGGTACTTTTCAAAGAAATGTGCATGTAACTTTTGAAATCCAGGGAATGAATGTGAATATAATGAACAAATTAATACTTCAATAATATATATACTTGTTATGCTTTTGTAATTAAAAACTTGTATTAGAGCTACTCAAATCGTCACATACAAACGTATAAACAGGCAAACTGAGCATAAAATTGCTTAAAGAATGTACAATTTTGCATAAACACTTACGTATCCAACATCAGGTCTATAGCAGGTATATGCTCCCAAAATGCTATGCAGCATGTCATGATATGGGCCTCCCTACAGAGAGACAGAAAAAGACAAATTAATCAGGATTTAATAAACAACAAGTCATAACAAAATTTAAGAGCATATAAATCAATTTTAAATATCTATTCTCAGAATAAAAGAGAAATGTAACAATTTGAAATAAGCCTGGCTATAGAGTATTTTGAACTGTCCACTAAATGCAGGTTTGCTCTGGACCAGAGCCTATCCACCAGACCAAGGATATATACCACCAGTGCAGCAATAAGACAATAGAGTGATCCCTCGCTATATCGCACTTCGACTTTCGCAGCTTCACTCCATCGTGGATTTTAAATGTAAGCATATCTAAATATATATCATGGATTTTTCGCTGGTTCGCGGATTTCTGCGGACAATGGGTCTTTTAATTTATGACACATGCTTCCTCAGTTTGTTTGCCCAGTTGATTTCATACAAGGGACGCTATTGGCGGATGGCTGAGAAGCTACCCAATCAGAGCACGTATTACATATTAAATAAAACTCCTCAATGATATAAGATATGCTTCCCGCGCAGTGCTTCGCACACAAAGCTCTAACAGCCCATATTGATTTTTGATTGTTTGCTTTTCTCGGTCTCTCTCACTCTCTGTGACATTCTCTGCTCCTGACGGAGGGGGTGTGAGCAGAGGGGCTGTTTGCACAGTGGCTGTTTGCTTAGAAGATATGGACGCTCCTCTAAAAAATGCTGAAAGACTATCTTCACATTGCGCCCTTCCTTGCGGTTGCTTTATCGTGGTGCTTCGCATACTTAAAACAGCCCTACTGATTTTTGATTGCTTACTTTTCTCTCTCTCTGACATTCTCTGCTCCTGACGGCACTCCTTTGAAGAGGAAGATCTGTTTGCATTCTTTTAATTGTAAGAAAGAGCTGTCATCTCCGTCTTGTCATGGAGCACAGTTTAAACTTTTGAATAAAGGGTGTTATTTCATGTCTAGAGGGCTTAAATAATGTTAAAAAACGTATTTAGAAGGTCGTAAACATGTTTTCTATGCCCTAACTGCGAAAATATTAGAATTATAAATAAAGAATCCTACTTCGTGAAAGTTCATTTATCTGTCTGGAGCGGATTAACCGCGATAAACGAGGGTTTACTGTATAACTGTGCGGAGAATATTTATAAACAGTGTGGGAGAGTTTCTAAGGGCTTAAAATATATAAAAATAACCATACAAACATATGGTTTCTACTTCACGGATTTTCACCTATCGTGGGGGATTCTGGAATGCAACCCCCGCGATCGAGGAGGGATTACTGTATACTGCATTAGTCTCTGTTTATGAAGAAAATGCATATCAATTACTTTAAAAATTAAGTTCCCAACTATTATTATGCCCTACTTTCTGGGGACTGGTTTTATGGTGACCCATTGGTGTTCCTCATCCCAGCCTATCATGTCAAGGTTCTGCAAGGTCTTGAATGTCCCTAAACGGTTTATACCTCTTATCTTGCATTTACAGCTGACTGCAACCAACTATAGTATCTACACCTCGGTCTGGAGTTTCCTCCTGAAACACTTCAGACAGAAAGGTAATTGCAGACAAAGACAGACAATGCAACTTTTTTTGCAACTCCACCCAATTATTATCGATCTGTTACTTACCACTTGTTGTACATACTAAAGGCGGAGAAAACTTTCTAATCTCATGTTATAAAGAACAAAGATAAACTTCCCGATAAAATAAGCTTTAATGGCCACCAAAAATTAACAGTTGACAATAGAAAATATGTAGGAAAAAAATGTTTGTGTACTTGTGTTGGATAATCCATAAGTCAGATATCCAGTCATATGCTCAAAATGTCCCAAAAACATGCATTTTGCTAAAATATTGTTAAATAAATCACTTCCAGAAAATTAACTTATGAACAGGTGGTGAACACATTCAAATGGGAATTGAAGACCTGACTCTCCCCTCTTTCTTATTTATTATTGTAGCGAAAAGTAAAGGAATTTTAAGAAATAAGACAAAAATACATAGCACTGCAGTAAAAACCCAATTACCTTCTGAAAAATACAGAGATTAGGAAATGTTCGTGAAATGTCTAGTTTTATAAGTTCTAAACTTCCTTCTTTGTCAGCCAAAGGAACCACAGGTTCTAAAAGTATGAAGAGAGAGAAAAAAAAAAAAAAAAGTCATAAATGTTACATAACACA